>NC_133140.1:76483809-79325476 GCF_048418815.1 Hemitrygon akajei | reverse complement strand
TATTTCAGAGTTACAATGTGTGGGCTCAAAAAGTAACCAGGTCTATTGGTAAAAGACAGCTCTTATGAATCATCTATGGACTAACTGTTGATAAAACCTTGGCCTAGAAATCATTGGAAGAGTATCAGAAGTACTCTGTTTGTAAATATTTATTAAATGGTGTTTAGTTCAGAGAACTCTTATCTTTAAAGGTTTTAGGTCCAAACCTGATACCAGAAGCATGTTGAAATCTTGTTCAAACAGTTTGAAGAATTGTCTGACCACCATCCCGGATATTTTCTCTTCTCCATTTCCCATCAGTCAGACTGAAAGTATAGATATCAGTCTCATCAGACTCTTGAATAGATCTCTTGTATGATAGGATCAGCTCTTGACCTCACAAACTACCTCATTATGATCTTGCACTTTACCTGCACTGCACTGTTTTAGTAGCTTTTACACTTTATTCTGCATAGTTTTTGTTTTACTGTACTCCAGCTCACTGCACTGGGCCATGATTAGATCTATATGAAGAGTATGCAGTACAAGCTTCTTGCTGTATCTTGGTACATGTAACAATACCAACACCAAAATCAGTGCAATACTAAGGAATCAAACACTCTTTATTGGTGAGTGAGCTATTCTTAAATAATCCACTGAATGGCAAAGAATTATTTTACTTTATGCTTTGCTGCTGCTTGTAGCAGGTGCTATAGACATGCAAGCCTTTTCCGTGCGCTGGATTGATGGAAGAAGAAGGCTTTGGGGTTCGTAATTTTTTTCTGTCATTTGTTCTTTGTTTTTTCTATCTCTGTTTCATGGATGTCTGTGAAGAGTAAGAATTTCAGGTTGTATACTATATACATTCTCTGGCATTAAGCTGAACCATTGAACCATTGAATAGCCAGGCATGGTGGCATGATAGCATAGTGATAAGCACAACACTTTACAGTACCAGTGACCCGAGTTCAATTCCTGCAGCTGCCAGTAAGGAGTTTGTACATTCTCTCTGTGACAGCGTGGGTTTCCTTCGAGTGTTCTGATTTCCTCTCACAATCCAAAGACATACCAGTTAGTAGGTTAGTTTTTCAGTGTAAGCTGTCCTGTGAGTTGACAAGGGTTAAATTGGGGGTTTCTGGGCAGTGTGGTTTGAAGGGTTAGAAAGACCTGTTCTGCATTGTATCTCAATAAACTAGATAATTAATTACCCCTGTTCTAAAGTACTGCATCTCTGTCGCATTTTTCTTAACATCAAGGTCTGCCTGACCTGCTCATTTCCTCCAGCATTCTGTGTACTTTGCTCTGGATTTCCAGCATCTGCAGAATCTCTTGTGTTGTTATTATCAATGACAAATATCATGAAATTTTGAGTTTTGTGGCAGTAATGTAGAGCAAGAGATAAAAATTACTTTAAGCCACAACAAATAGATAGATAAAGAAACAAAACTATAAATGAATAAATACTTACATAAATGGATAAATAAATAAGAAATCTGATTATTGAGAGAAGAAGCTGTTCCCCTTCACAGTCAAAGGTCACAATCCTGGAGATTGGGTTGGCCAAGCCCATCACTGGCGATTCATGGAGCTGAGGCACAAAGTTCATACCCATGATTGGTAAGCCCTGGCGTTGATACCCAGAGGTCAGCAAAGTCCAAAAAGGCAAAGCCGAAGATCAAAGTCCAGAGCTTGGTGAGTCCAGAGGTAGAAAACCTGAAAGGCCCAAAGTCGTTGAGTCCGGAAGCAGAGGGTGAGTCTGGGCCAGAGACTGGAGTTGAAGGCGTAATGTTTGCAAGACTCGACCAGGGACTTCATGTTGAAGGCCCAATGTCTGTAAGCTTGCAAGTCTAGGGTAAGGACTGGAGGCCCACAGGTGGGCTGTCTGGAATATGGAGGCCTGTGTGAGTGAGGGGGTGGGAGGGTGAAAAGGAGTTTGTTCAGCTGTTGCTGTCTTGTTTTGTTCCATCTTTGTTGTTGTTGTGTCTTGTGTTTTTCTGTTTCTTGTGTAGTTTTGTGATGTCGTGTTGAATAGTTATGGACACATTGGCACCGGAATGTGTAATAACATCAGCCATCTGCTCTCAGTACATCCTTGGGTGTGTTGGTTATTAATGCAGTCAACGTATTTCACTGGGTATTTCAATGTGCATGTGATATATAACTGAATCTGAATCTGAATGTTGTTCTTCAAGCTCCTGTAGGTCCTGTAGGAAGTAATTAGGAGAAGGCATGTCCTGGATGGCGATGGTCCTTAGTGTTGGATGCCATCTTCCTGAGACACTCCCTCTTCTAGATGTTCTCAGTGATGGAGAGGGGCAAAACTCTTCTATAAGTCATGTTCCAACTTGCCATAATGTTCAAAATGCTCTCGGTGATATTGCTCTGTTCAAACCTCCATTTCAACAGTGACAAAACCTTGAAACTATTTCAGTGGCTATGAAAGCCTTCGGCATGTCCTGAGGCTGTAGTAGATGGTATATACATGCAGGCTTTTTTCGCACTCTGGATTGATGGAATTTAATTGGAGATGTTTTATCAGTTGTGTTTTTTCCCTTAACATAATCGTCTTTTCTTATGCATTTATCCAAAAGAAGAGAATAATACAAATCCATTTATAACAGGCAGATCAATTTCAGATTGTACAGTAACTGTGAATTAATTATTGGCAGAATAAGAAACAATGATGCTTTCTAGCATCTGCAGAATCTCTTAAATTTATGACTTGATGCTTCATTGCAAAGTCTCTTCAAGGTATGTCTACCCTGAGTGGTGTTGATTTAATATTTCAGTTATATTTCAGCTGACTTGTATATGTATTGTTTGATTAAGTATCTTGCTGTTTAATTATGAGTTATATGTAAAATGCACTAATTGCATATGATATTGTGGGGGTGGAACTGGACTCTCTGACGGTGGTGTCTGAAAAGAGGATGCTGTCCAATTTGCATGCTATCTTGGACAATGTCTCCCATCCACTCCATAATGTACTGGTTGGGCACAGGAGTACGTTCAGCCTGAGACTCATTCCACTGAGATGCAACACTGAGCGTCGTAGGAAGTCATTCCTGCCTGTGGCCATCAAACTTTACAACTCCTCCCTTGGAGTGTCAAACACCCTGAGCCAATAGGCTGGTCCTGGACTTATTTCCACTTGGAATAATTTACTTAATATTATTTAATTATTTATGGTTTTATATTGCTATATTTCTACACTATTCTTGGTTGGTGCGACTGTAGTGAAACCCAATTTCCCTCGGGATCAATAAAGTACGTCTGTCTGTCTGTTATCACATGATACGAACGCACCTCGCTTAAAGTAAATTCAAACTACATCCATCATATTTGGACTTCCATGGGTTTCCTTTGAATTAGTTTAATGCTTTAAAGTTACAAAACACAATACTGATGAAGTTTAAATCTGCTCTTAGATGTGACTTCAGTGAGACCCGCTCTCACTGCTCCCTTATGTGATCTCTGCTGCTCTCTGGCTCATCGACTATGCCCTCACCTAGTCTCGCCTACCTTCTAACTCGTTCTCCTTCCACACTCCCAACCCCACTTTCTTATTCTGGACTCTTTCCCCTTCCTTTCCAGTCCTGATAAAGGGCACTGGCACAAAGTGATGGCTCTTTATTCTTTTCTCTAGATGCTGGCTGACCCATTGAGTTCCTCCAGCATTTTGCATGCGTTGTCCTGGATTTCCAGCATCTGCAGAATCTCTTGTGTTTATGGCTTGCAATTTTACATCAGATTGAAAATCTGCTTGAAATCTTCACCCTGATATGATATGGAGCACTGTGAAAACTTAAACAGCCTTGTGGATTTCCCTTTGAATTTTCATGCACCAAGGCTGTTCAGTACTTCAATTGATTTTTTTTTAATCTGGGGGGAAAAAAAAGATTGAAACGACTTTGGGCCTGATAGTTTTATTCCACTCTCCCACCCAAATTGGTTTTATTCTCTTATGCTTTGTCGTTTGTTCGCTCTGATTCAAAACAGTGCAGATTAAATAATCCATTCCTGCATGACAGAAGCACAGTTGGCAGCCAAAACAGATAAGTTTTTAAACTCTAATGAGAATTCAGTCAATTCAGCTATGACTCTCTGGGAAGCAAGGGATCACCATTAGTTATGCTTCAACTAACGAGGAGAAAAGATCTCGGAGAATGAATGTTCTGCAAGCCAGGTTTTAAAACTGTGAAGAGAACAGATAATAGCAGGCTGTTTTTTGCAGTCTTGTGTGGCTCAGAAGATGCCAAATAGCAATCTTTGCTCATCGTAATTTGCTTATGGTTTTACGCTGGGGAGGTAAGCACAAAACCCTAGCCACTGCAGCAATGCACCACCAGGAGAATGTTGCACCATTGTAAAGCAAGAGTCCAGCCCATTATAAGTGAAAGATCATCTCAAAGGGTTTCCCAACAACCATAGACAGTAATTATTCCTCAACCAGCATTAGAATAAATGGCAGATGTTTTCCAGAAGACCATTAGACGTTAAGACAGAGGAGTAGAATTAGAATTAGGCCATTTGGCCCATTGAGTCTGTTCTGCCATTCAATCATGGCTAATCCTTTTCTTCCCTCCCCAGCCCTACTCCCTGGTTTTCTCCCTGTAACCTTTGATGCTGTGGCTATTCAAGAACCTATCAATTTCCACTTTAAATACACTCAACGACCTGGCCTCCACAGACTACTATGGTTACAAGTTCCACAAATTCACCTCCCTCTGGCCAAAGCAATTTCTCCGCATCTCTGTTTTAAATGGACACCCCTCTATCATGAGGCTCTGGCCGCTTGTTCGAGACACCCCTAAAGAGCCCAAAACTATTCACCACACTCAAAGTGAAGCCTCACTAGTGCCTTATAAAGCTTCAGCATCACATCCCTGCTCTTGTATTCTACACCTCTTGAAATGAATGCTAACATTGCATTCACCTTCCTCATTACCGACTCAACCTGCAGGATAACCTTTAGTGTGTTCTGCACAAGGGATCCCAAGTCCCTTTGTACCTCGGATTTTTAGATTTTCTCCCCATCTAGAAAATAGTCTGTATATTTATTTCTTCTACCACAATGAATGACCATGCACTTTCCAATATTGTATTTCATTTGCCTCTCTCTTGCCCATTCTCCTAATCTGTCTGAGTTCTGCTGCAGCCTACCTGTTTCCTCTACACTATCTGCCTCTCCACCAATCTTCATATCATCTGCAAACTTAGCAACAAAGCCATCTATTCCATCATCTAAATCATTGACTTACGGCATAAAAAGAAGCAGTCCGTATGCTGACCTCTGCGGAACACCACTACTCAATGGCAGCCAATTAGAAAAGGATCTATTCATCCCCACTCACTGCCTCCTACCAATCAGCCAATGCTCCAATCACATTATTAACCATTCTGTAATACCATGTGCTCTTAACTTGGTCAGCAGCTTCATGTGTGGCACCTTGTCAAAGGCCTTCGGAAAATCCAAATATACAACATCCACTGCATTTACTTTTATCTATCCTACTTGTAATCTCCTTAAGAAGTTCCAACAGGATTGACAGGCAAGATTTTTTATGCTGACTTTATCCTATCTTGTCCTGTGTCTCCAAGTACTCCATAACCTCATCCTTAACAATCGACTCCAACATCTTCTCAACCACTGAGGTCAGGCTGACTGGTCTGTAATTTCCTTTCTGCTGCCTCCCTCCTTTCTCGAAGAGTGGAGTGACATTTTGCAATTTTCCAGTCCTCTGGAACTGTGTCGGAGTATAATTTCATTAGAGTACCGTCAATCAAGTCAAGTTTATTGCCTTTAACTATATACCACCAAATGAGATGTTTCCCTGGACCAGGGTGTAAAGCACAGTGGGACTCATAACACTCATATAACACACAATAACTTAGTGAAGTAAGAATTAAATCTACAAATGTATTACACATAGTTAAACAAAGAAAAATGCATAAAATAAATATTGTAGGGTTCAGTACAAATTACCCGGTGATGCTTTGAATATGATGTGGCCTGGAGTTTAGAAGCTCAATGACATGAGGGAAAAAGCTGTTTTCCATCCTGATCATCCTTGTCTTTATGTATCGGTGTCTCCTGCCTAAAGGTGGAATGTCGAAGAAGGTGCTGGATGGATGAGTGGGATTCTTGATGTTACTAAGGGCTTAACAATACTTCAGGATATCTTTCTGATTGAAGAAGAAACTATAAATAGGCACATTAATATGAAAATAAATTTTAGGGTTATATGGTGACTTATCTATACCTTGATAATAGAATTTATATTATGTCATGTTTAGAGACGGGCCAATGTGCTGCTCACTGCTCTGTGAAGCTTATTCATCTCTGAGCTCTTGAACTAACAAGCTCTTGGATTGGCTACAGCGATGAACTGACCTTACGGCTGTGGACTCACTTTCATGCTCTGAGTGTTACTTATTTACTTTCTATTGTCTGCACGATTTATTCTTTTCTCGGGTGTTTGATGGTCTTTTTATGGATTCTGTTTGGCTTCTTTGTTTTGAGGCTGCCTGTAAGAAAATGACTCTCAGGGTTGTATACATTATACATACTTTGATAATAAATGTACTTTGTGTTGGCCTGGGAAATCTGTCTGCCATTTTGTTGATGTTGAGAAAGATCTAAACTCTGGACGGCTTTACGGGAAGCAGTATTACAAGGGGAGATAGATAAGATCCCATTGGTTATAGACCAGCAACCTGTACCAGCTATAATGGGAAAACCAGTGTCATGGTCTACAGTTCTAACAAAATAATTACAGATAAAGCCTCCATTTGGTAGATATGCCAAGGATAGTGAAAGTTAAGAGAAAAGAACTGAGAACCTACTGATGGCCTCTCCAGGATACTGTCTGTATTGCTGTTACTTCAGCATTTTATGTGTGTCGCTCCTGCTGAAGGGTTGCAGCCCAAAACGTCAACTGTACTTTTTTTAACGCAGATGTCGCCTGGCCTGCTGACTTCCTCCAGCATTTTCTGTGTGTTGCTCGGATTTCCACTATCTGCAAATTTTCTCTAGTTAGTGGCCTTCAACATGAGGCTGATCAAGCTATCAAGGTATGGGGAATAATGCACCGATGGATGAATTTTGAATAGAACGGAATCAAATACAAGAACTTCCAGAAGGGACTCTATTTGCCCAAAGCATGCTGATATTGTACAGTACAGACAAAGAATGATTTTACTGTGCCTACTTATATTTTTTCTTCAATCAGAAAGATATCCTGAATACAGTGTTTTTAACATCGTCCTTACATGCACCCTGCCCTATCAAGGGTATGTGTTCCGATAAGTTCACCTCTCAAGGTTCAAAAGCTGAGAACACATAGACCTTGTTACGTACAATATGTGTGGAGCGAAAACAACGATGGACTAGTAGGATAAAATGTTTTTACTGAGTCATGTTAGTAACAGAAAAATACTGGGAAATTTAGTGTGGGACCAATGAACTGGGCTCGCTGGATCAAAAAGACATGCGCACTCAAAAGCTCATGTGAAAAGAGGGAGCCCTCCACGGAGGCCCAATCAATTCACATGCTATCAGAGTAACAGAGCCATCTTCAAGGGGCAGTGCCTCAAGAAGGTGGCATCCATAAATAGTCCTCTCCAACCGGGACATGCCCTGTTCCCATTACAGCTGTGAAGAGCTGGGACAAGAGCCTGATGACCCACACTCAGTAATCTAAAAAGCGCTTCTTCCACTCTGCTCACAGAAACAAAATATTTGAATTAAGTAACTTCCCCCCTCCCTGATCCACCCAAATCTATCCTCACCCACCCACCCTCCCCTCCAATCATCTGTTTCATTCCCCTTCCTCCACTGTTTCATTTGTCTACCTCACGTCCCTCATCTGATTCCATACTCTACTTTCTCTCCTCTCTGCTTCCATCATCCACAGCTTGTTGTCACCTCTGAGTCTCCTTCACTATTCCCACCATTCCTCACCTGAAGAAGAATGAGGGGTGACATCATTGGAACCTATTGGATGTTGAAAAGCTTCAATAGAATGGATGTGGAGAGGATATTTTCTGTGGTGGGAGAGTCTATGACCAGGGGATATAGCCTCAGAATAGAGGGATATCCATTTAGAACAGGGATGTGGAAGAATTTCTTCCCAGTGGAGAATCTGTGGAATTTTCTGTACAGGCGGGCTGTGGAGGCCACATCATTGGGTATATTTAAGGCAGAGGTTGATAAAGTCTTGATTAGTCAGGGCATGAAGTGATATAGAGAGAAGGCAGGAGAATGGTGCTGAGAGGGAAATGGATCAGCCATGATAAAATAGTGGAGAAACTCAATGGGCCAAATGGAATAATTCTGCTCCAATATTGTATTGTCTTGTGGTCTATGGATCCACCTATCACCTTCTTAGCTCTTGCTTCAACCTATCCCTCCATCTTTGAATACTGGCTACCTCTTTTACTCCAGATGAAGGGTCGAAATGTCAACCAAAGTCATTGACTGTCCATTTCTTCCCATTGAAGCCTCCCTGGCCTGCTGAGTTCCTCCAGTACCTTTCTGCATTGCTCCAGGTTTCCAGCATCTGCATAAGTTCATGTGTCTCCATAATGAAGGTATCACAGTAGTGTAGCGGTTAGTGTGACTGTTTTACATCTCGGAGTGTTCTGCAGTTTAGAGTTCAGTTCCAGGGCCATCTGTAAGGAGTCGGCACTGCCTCCCCAATGGAACGCATGGGTTTTCCCTGGATGTTCTGCTTTCCTCTCACAGTCCAAAGATGCATTGGATGGATTAATTGTTCATTGGAAATTGACACATGATTAGGTTGGGGTTACTTGGGTTTGTTGGGGGTTGCTAGAACATTGTGGCTTGAAGGGCCAGAACAGCATACCTCATACTGAATCACCAAAAAATGTGTTTATCCAGGTAAACAAGCCCAATGATATAGCATGGAGTGTAACAAAGTAAATTTTGCAAATATAGAAAGCAGGAATTCCTTTTGATACTGAGATACAGGCCAAATATTTTGAATGTTGATGTAAATAGACAAAGTTAAAAGTAAATTTATTATCCTAGTATATATATGTGTTGGCGCATGGCCAAGTGGTTAAGGCATTCGTCTAGTTAACTGAAGGTCACCAGTTCGAGTCTTGGCTCTTGAGCAAGGCACCTAATCACACATTGCTCTGCGACGATACCGGTGCCAAGCTGTATGGGTCCTAATGCCATTGGTGGCGTGGCGAGGAGAGACTTGAAGCTTGGGCAACTGTCGGTCTTCCATAAAAAAAAACCTTGCCCAGGCTTGCCCCCTGGAAACTTTCCAAGGTGCAAATCCATGGTCTATTGAGACTAACGGAGGTCTACACTACATATGTCACCACACACAACCTTGTATACTCAACAAATCTGTAGGATAGTAACTACGGTGGAATCAATGAACGACTGCTAAAGTAGGGCTTTCAACCAAAGTGCAGAAGGCAACAACAGTGTAAATGCATAAAGAAGGAACAATAACATGACTAACAAAGTAAATATCGAGACCATGAAATGAAGAGCCCTTGAAAGTGACTCCATAGGTTGCGAGAACATTTCAATGATGGGGCAAGTGAAGTGGAGTGAAGTTATCCCCTTCGGTTCAAAGGCCAGATGGCTGAGGGGTAGTAACTGTCGCTGAACCTGGTAGTGTGAGGCCTGAGGCTCCTGTAGTTTCTTTCCGATGGCAGTGGTGAGAAAAGAGCATGACCAGGGTGACAGATGCTACTTTCCAGTGACAACATTTCATGCAGATGTGCTCGGTGGCTGGGAGTGCTTTACCAATGATGGAATGGGCTGTATCTACTCATTTTGAAGGAGTTTCCATTCAAAGGCTTTGGTGTTTCCATACCAGACTGTGATGCAGCCAGTCAACATGCTCTCTACGACACATCTATACAAGTTGTCAAAATTGTAGATGTCATGCTGAATCTTCTCAAATTCTTAAGGAAACAGAGGTGTTGTTGTGCTTTCTACTACTTTACAGAGGTGTATAAGGGTATAAACAATTATGTACATGAACTAATATACTGTATGAGCAGTAATTTTTCATCAGTGTCTAAATGTGGAGCTTTTACTTGTCCTGGTAAAATGGGATGAGCGTAAAGAAACAAATCCAGTGCTTTGTAAAAACATAATCCAGAGAATGCAATAATGAGACAAGACAGAAGAAATATAAAGAGACTAGAGCAAAATAGAAACATTTATCCTCATTCTTTCTCCCGTTCCCATCACAGTGAATCCAATGTATCATATTAAAAAAAAGTACTAAATCAATAATTCATCAAGAGTACCTCTTGTGCTGGATTGCAATGATTTTTTCATATGATGCTCTTGAATTAAAAAAGATCTTTCTTATCACCTTTCTTTACATCAGAGTAAGAAAAGAGCAAATCAAAAACAAATTGCATTGGATCCATTCCCAGTGGAGGCAGGAATGTGTGACTGTTTTTGTTTTATTTTCTTGAAATAAGGGAAGAAGAGGCTGGTGTTCCTGTGTGAGTGGTCAAGGTTCAGAGTTGCAAATGTTTAGAAGCTGAGTCAGGGCCTGGTGGGGGATTGGGCTCAATGACTGGATAAGTGGCCGAAGGCATGATCAGTGGAGATCCAGTCCTCCATCGGCAGTCTAAGTCAAAGTTCAAGGTAAATTTGTTATGAAAAATACACATACAGCACATCACCATATACTATCCTGAGATTCATTTTTCCAGAAAAATAAAAGAATACAATAGAAGTTATGAAAAATGTTGAAAACCTGATAAACAATCACCCAAAAGAAGACAAATTGTGAAAATAATAAGTTTTAAAAAGTAAGTTAGTAGTACTGAGAACGAGTTGTAGAGCACTTGAAAGTGCGCTCTACAGTCTCCATATTATCCATGCTGGTTGAGGAGCCCGGTGGTTGAGGGATAATAATTGTTCCTGACCTGGTGGTATGGGACCCAAGGCTCCTGTGCCTCCTTCCTGATGGTAGAAGCAAGAAGAGAGCATGGCCTGGATGACGGGGGGTGTGGGTGCGGTGTGTAGGTCCTTGATGCTGGATGCTGGTTTCTCTTGGCAGTTCTCCTTGTCGATGTGCTCAGTGAACGAGGTTTGCCGTTCCCTGGATAGCCTAAAGGATCAGCATCAGGTTTGGAAAATAAGTTAATTGGAAGATGCATTGCAGAGGGTCAGGGAATAGTGCGATCAGTTTTGAGTCTGGGATGGTGTTTGATAGCCAGAGGGGTGAAAGATTAATCCCAAAATGGTTCAGCTCTGCAGGGTCACAGTCATATAGTATGGAAGCAGATCCTACAGCCTATGCCAGCCAAGTTGCCTACCTAAGCTAGTTCCATTAAGTTTTGTTCTTGATCTCACAGTCTACCCCTTCATGTCCCTTGCATCTTAATGTCTCTCTGCACTGCACTGTCTCTGTAACTATTACACTGTATTCTGCCTTTCCCTACCACCTTGATTTACAAATGCTCCGAAATGATCTAAATGGATGACATGCAAAATGAAGTACATTTCACTTTATCTCAGTGACATTAATAACCTAATTAGCAATGACCTTTAACACAAGGATCAGGTTTGCTTGAAATCCTGATTAAGAGATACAAAATGCTGGAGGAACTCAGCAGGTCAGACAGCATTTATGGAAAGGAATAAATTTGTCAATATTTTGGACTGTGAATCTTTATTAGGATTACCAGTTATTTCCTTTCAAACTACCTGCCCAGTTGTTACTAAGTGTTGCCTTCCCTACATCCTCTGGGAACTCGTACCAAACTACTATCTCCCACTGTGTGGAAAAATTTGCCCTTCATGTCCTTTTTAAATGGAGTCATAGAGTCACGGGAAAGTACAGCAAGAAGCAGGCCGGTTTAGTCCATGCCAAACCATTAAATTGCCTACTCCCATCAACCTACACTGGGACCACAGCCATCCATACCCCTACCATCTATGTACCTATCCAAACTTCTCTTAAACATTGAAATGGAGATTGAATGCACCACTTGTGCCTGCAGCTCATTCCACATTCTCACAACCCTCTGAGTGAAGAAGTTTCCCCTCAGGTTCCCCTTTAACTTTTCACCTTTTACCCTTAACCCAAGGGTGGGTAGTCCCACCCAACCTCAGTGGAAAAAGTTTGCTTGCATTTACCCTATCTATACCCCTCCTAATTTTTATACCTCTATCAAATCTACAGTCAATCCTCTACGTTCAAATGAATAAAGTCCTAACCTATTCAACCTTTCCTAATAACTCAGGTCCTCCAGCAACATCGCTGTCTTCTGCCATCTCACCTTAAACCTGTGCCCTCTTGTTCTGGATTTTCCAATCCTGGGTAAAGGACTGGTGCATTCACTATATCTATGCCCCTCTTGATTGTGTACGCCTCTATAACATCACCCTCAATCTCCTACATTTGAAATAATTAAGTTCTAGCCTGCCCAGCCTCTCCCTATAAACTAACTCCTTGGTCCGAGTAACATTCTTATAAATCAGCAAGGCTTAGTCTTCACAGGGTTGTTCAATAGTGGCTATTCCCAGACAATCCCCACACTTCTGAAAGAGCCACTCATGGAAAATAATGCCTTTTATTCCCCACCTGTAGTGGAAATTATGTCAGGTGCAAGATATAGCAAATGACTACAAAATGAGGATTGTTGATAATCATTTATGCTGGAAATGTAAAAATGAGGTGGGCACATATTTTCACATGATTTGGGAGGGTTCCATGGTTCGTCTATTTTGGTGTAAAGTTCTTGATTTGTTGGGGAATTGGTCGGGTCCTACACTGCCCTTGTGCCCACAGCTTTGTCTCCTGGGTGATAGGACAATGATACCTAATGTAAACAATGACAAATTTACTATTTTAAAGGTGGGTCTCATCACAGCTGCAAGAATTATATTGCAAAACTGGAAAAAACCTAGATGTCCCACAGTGAGGGAATGAGCTGAGGAAATGGTTAAGATTTCATCATATGAACACATGTTGAGAAGAATTAACAGTGAGGGAAAAGTGCAAGACGTGTGGGATCAATTTTGGTTGTATGTTAATTTAAACTTAAATAAGAAGTTTTTTTCTGTTTCTTAGTTTTATATGTTTTCCTGTCATGGGATGGCTGTATAAATATGCTGTACTGTATCTGCTCTGTGATATGCTGTGCTGCTTTGTAAAATAAGAATAAATAATAATAAAAATTTGAGTTACAAAAAAAATGACATTGAGACCGAGGAAGATTTCTGGAATATATAGAAATCATCTAGAATTGGTAAATTCCATTTTACTAATATTTTAAATCTCATATTACTGAAGTTAGCGGAGCTATGTGATTTAATTTCAAGGTAATGTAGGGTGGCACGGTAGCATAGTGGTTAGCACAACACTTTACAGTACAGGTGACTGGGATCAATTCCCACTGCTGCCTTAAGGAGTTTGTACATTCTCCCCGTGACCATGTGGATTTCCTCTGGGTGCTCCAGTTCCCTCCCACAGTCTAAAAGCTTACCGATTGCTAGGGTAGTTGGTCATTGTAAGTTGTAAATTGAGGGGTTGCTGAGCAGCATGGCTCGAAGTCCAGGAGGGCTTATTCCACGCCATGTATCATTAAAATAATTTTTTTTTAAATTAAAAGAAGCTACCCTATATGGGATTAATATGGGAACAAAGTACACAAAGTACAAAGTGCAAAATAAACTTAATATCAAAGTTCAAATTAACTTCATTATCAAAGTACTTACACTACCCTGAGATTCTTGCAGGCATTCACAATGGACCAAAGAAATACAATGGGATCAATGAAAAACTACACAAAAAGACAAGCAAACAAACTGCGCAATACAAAAAAAGTTAGTAATAACAATCAATAAGCAAGTAAGTAAATAATACTGAGAACATGAGTTGCAAAATCCTTGAAAGTGAGGACATAGGTTGTGGAATCAGTTCAGTGTTGGCATGAGTGAAGGCATCCATGCTGGTTCAGGTGCCTTCAGGTGTGTTGAAGGGCAACAGCTGTTCCTGACCCTGGTGTTGAGGGACCTAATGCTCCTCTACCTGCTGCCTGATGGCAGAAGCAAAGCAAGTCTGGATGGTGGGGGACCTTGACGTTGAGAACACTATGAGAACATCCAATCTATTACATTTTCATTACTGCTAAAGGATGCTATGAAGAGGTGATACTGACCATATTGGTTGTGTTAAACACACCAACTAGTAATCGGTTTATTATAGACACAAGTACTAAGAAACAGTGAGTAACTCAGGCAGCATCTACTATTTACTCTTTTCCACAGATGCTGCCTGGCCCGCTGAGTTCCTACAGGATTTTGTGTGTGTTACTTTGATTTCCAGCACCTGCAGTGTTTCTCTTGTTTGTGTCTTGACCATTTAGACATGCTACAGAAATTAACCGGAGCGATAAAAGCCAAGACAAAATGATTTCCATTTAACACAGATGCAAGTTAACTAAGTGCCACATTAGGGTAAATAGCCTTTTTAATTTAATTTCTTCAGTCTGTATTAGACAAAATACATTATAAAGTGCTAATGTGTTGAATGAAGAACCTTACAATTTTCTTTATTATGCACAGTGTTAAGTGATTGCTAAGGGGATAATTGCTAACAGTTTGTCACCTAAGTTTATCAGGCCTGTAGTTAAATCAATTAGAATTACAAATCCCTCTATCTTCTGATACCAAATCCATCTTAAAGGACACTGGTGCTGATTATGCAGAACACAAAATGCAATGAAAACATTCACAAAGTTATCATCTGACTCCATCAGATCTATTTTTCTGTGGAATTTTAATTATGCCTTTTCAATTACAGTTAGCATACCAAAAGATGTGTTTCTTTACTAAAGCCACTTGTACACCAATAAAACTTCCCAAATGCAAGATGCATTGAAGCTGTTATAAAGCAATCAAAATTCAGCAAATACTGGAAAAATGAAATAATAATAATAATAATAACTCCTGGTGGGGAAGGATCACAGTGTAAGATTCCTCTGCTACTGGTGAGAGAGGGACTGGGTTGGAGATGAGGAAATTCAACGTTCAAAATTCAAGAGAAAAAGAAGGAATAGGCAGCTAATGCAGAGTACCCTTGTGAACATTCCCCTCGATAATAACTATACTGCTTTGGAAACTGTTCCATTGAGAGATGGGGGGGGGTCGTTGGGGTGGAATTATCCACCAGGGGAGTCCACAGCGACCTGATCTCTGGCACAGAGTCTGTCTCTACAGTTCAGAAGGAAGGGTGGTGCCGGAGGAGGGTGGGGGGGAAAGAAGAAGGGGAATGCGGTAGTGATCGGGGATTCCATAAAGATCAAATTTTATATTGACACTATATACAACCCTGAGATTCATTTTCTTGTGGGTATGCTCAATAAATCCAATAACCATAATAGAATCAATGGAAGACCACACCAGCACAGACAACCACTGTGCAAATACAAAATGAAAGAAAAAAAGAATAATAATAATAATAAACAAGCAATAAGTATTGAGAACATGAGATGATTATGCACCTCAATCAGTGTACAGTAGTAGTGTCCCACCCAAGGGGCTACATGAGTGGCAGCAGTGTTATTGATGTGTAGGAATATAATAGAACAGTACTGAAAGCATTGACTGTGAAAGTAAAGAATGAAAATGCATTGTATGGATTATTCCTGCAAATATATTTTTACGATAAATAAAGTTTGATATACTGCATTTAAAAATCTTCCTCTCTCTCTCTCCAGTCTCAACCAGAAACATCGACTGTCTAATCCCCCCCCCCCCATAGATGCTGCTCGACCCGTCTTGTTTCTCCAACAGCTTTTGAGCTGCTCAAGATTCCAGTGTCTGCAACATCTTGTGTCTCCACTTCAGTGCTCCACTGTGAAGTCCCTCTAAGGTGCTCCTCTCACATAGTGATCTATCCTGCTCTTCGACCAAGTTTTCCACCAGCTTCTCAAGCAGTGTTTTCTAGACTGCAACTGCCCTCCAGGTAAAAATGTTCTTCCTCAAATCCCCTTTACATTTCACCTTCAGCCTATGCTTTCTAGGCTTAAAGACATCCGCCCTGGCAAAAGGTTCCACCCTATCTACCTTTTTGATGCTCCCTATAACATTGGTAAATTGATTTATTATTGTCATGTATACCGAACTACAGTGAAAAGCTTGTCTTGTATATTATCCATGCAGATCAATTCATTACAATGATAAACTGAGGTTGAACACCGTATCTAGCAAAGACAGCAATCCTGTGCGGTAAAAATTTTAAAGTGGGAATACCATTGCACTGGGGCAATTCCACGCTCCAGACCTGAAAAGTCCGGGTCCAGTGGTACAAGTGGTCATCCCAAACTGAGGACTTCCTTTGTTGCATTGAATGATCATGACTTCCTCTGCACCCTTTGCTCCCCACGAAGCGTTACAAAACCACCATCCTGGCTGTCGGATCGCAATGTTGATCTCATCCACCCAGCCCGCTGGAGTAGACCTCGGACAGGCATGTCCCTATCTCACTGGGGCGTGAGGCTCGCTGGTTATTCTCACTTGGTTTAGCCCACCTGTATTAGGGTGTGGCCGCTGTCACATACTAATAGCTACTTGGAGTCACAGGTGAGAGCTGAGTGAGTGAGTGGTGGGGCCAAAGGTGAGTGAGGTGTCCCAGAATGAACATGACATGCCCCTTCAGCAGAAGTGTCACCCCTTCCTGGACACCTGAGCTGAGGTAGTACATGGTAAAACAATAACAGAGTGTAGAATAAAGTGTTGTCGTTGCAGAAAAAGTACAGTGCAGGTAGACAACAAGGTGTGAGGTCATACTATCAGGTTCCTTCTGTAACGAGGTCTTCTGGCCTGTGTAGTGAGCTGGAGAGCATCAAACTCTGAGGTTTCTGGACCACTTGACGTTGTTTGTCTTAACGAGAGTCATTCATCCCTGGTACTTTCTGATTCTGAATTGACTTTATTACTTACATCCATCATATACATTACGTTATGTCTCTGCCTAAATGTGCAATGTGCAATTTATGGTAATTTATAATAAATAGTGTGTACAACAGGACAATCAATATAACATAGAAATACAATTGTATCAGCATGAATTAATCAGTCTGATGGCCTGGTGGAAGAAGCTGTCCCGGAACTTGTTGGTCCTGGCTTTTATGCCGCGGTACCGTTTCCCAGATGGTAGCAGCTGGAACAGTTTGTGGTTGGGGTGACTTGGGTCCTCAAAGATCCTTCAGGCCCTTTTTACACACCTGTCTTTGTAAATGTCCTGAATAGTGGGAAGTTCACATCTACAGATTCACTGGACTGTCAGCACCACTTTCTGCAGAGTTCTGTGATTGAGAGAAATACAGTTCCTATACCAGGCAGCGATTCAGCCAGTCAGGATGCTCTCAACTGTGCCCCTGTAGAATGTTCTTAGGATTTGGGGGCCCATACCAAACTTCTTCAACCACCAGAGGTGAAAGAGGCATTGTTATGCTTTTTTTTACCACACAGCCGGTATGTACAGACTTTGTGAGATCCTTGGTGATGTGGTTGCCGAGGATTTAGAATTGGTTTGCCTGCAGAAGGCAGAGGGTCGTGGTGGAGGGAGTACATTCAGATTGAAGGGTTGTGACTAGTGGTGTCCCACAAGGATCTGTTCTGGGACCTCTACATTTCGTGATTTTTATTAACAACCTGGATGTGATGGTAGAAGGGTGGGTTGGCAAGTTTGCAGACGACACAAAGGTTGGTGGTGTTGTAGATAGTTTAGAGGATTGTCGAAGATTGCAGAGAGACATTGATAGAAGTGGTAGATGGAGTTCAACCTGGAGAAGTGTGAGGTGGTACACTTTGGAAGGACAAACTCCAAGGCAGAATACAAAGTAAATGGCAGGATACTTGGTAGTGTGGAGAAGCAGAGGGATCTGGGGGTACATGTCCACAGATCCCTGAAAGTTACCTCACAGGTAGATAGGGTAGTTAAGAAAGCTTATGGGGTGTTAGCTTTCATAAGTCGAGGGATAGAGTTTAAGAGTCGCGATGTAATGATGCAGCTCTATAAAACTCTGGTTCCGCCACACTTGGAGTACTGTGTCCGGTTCTGGTCGCCTCACTATAGGAAGGATGTGGAAGTATTGGAAAGGGTACAGAGGAGATTTACCAGGATGCTGCCTGGTTTAGAGAGTATGGATTATGATCAGAAATTAAGGGAGCTAGGGCTTTACTCTTTGGAGAGAAGAAGGATGAGAGGAGACATGATAGAGGTGTACAAGATATTAAGAGGAATAGATAGAGTGGACAGCCAACGCCTCTTCCCCAGGGCACCACTGCTCAGTACAAGAGGACATGGCTTTAAGGTAAGGGGAGGGAAGTTCAAGGGGGATATTAGAGGAAGGTTTTTCACTCAGAGAGTGGTTGGTGCATGGAATGCACTGCCTGAGTCTGTGGTGGAGGCAGATACACTAGTGAAGTTTAAGAGATGACTAGGCAGGTATATGGAGGAATTTAAGGTGGGGGTTATATGGGAGGCAGGGTTTGAGGGTTGGCACAACGTTGTGGAGCGAAGGGCCTGCAATGTGCTGTACTATTCTCTGTTCTATGTTCTATGAAATTGAAGCTGTTTACCCTCTCAACCCCAGATCCATTGATGTCAATAGGGGTTAGCCCATCTCCAGCTTCTTTGTTTTTGTGACATTGAGGGAGAGGTTTTCTTGACACCACTGTGTCAGGGAGATGACTTCTTCTCTGTAGACTACCTCATTATTATTTGAGATTAGCCCAATCAGTGTAATATCATCAGCAAATTTAATTAGCAGATTGGAGCTAATTAGAGGTGTATACAGAGGGTAAAGGAGGGGGCTTGGGACACAATCCTGAGGGGCACCTGTGTTGAGGGTCAGAGGTGAGGAAGCCCACTCTTCCACCTGCTGGCGATCTGACAGGAAGTCCAGGATCCTGCTACACAAGGCAGGGTGAAGGCTGAGGCCTCTGAGCTTCTTGTTGAGCCTGGAGGGAATTATCGTGTCGAATGTTGTGCTGTGGTCCAAGAACAGCATTCTCACATAAGCATCCTTCTTCTCCATATGTGTAAGGATGGTGTGTAGAGCTGTGGCTATTGTATTGTCCATTGATCAGTTGTGTCAGTAGGCGAATTGTAGGGGATCCAGTTTGGGTGGTAGCATGCTGCAAATGTAGTCCTTGATCAGCATCTCAAAGCAGTTGTTTATTATTGAGGTGAGTGTGATAGGATGTCAGTTATTTAGACATGTTATCTTGGTCTTTTTAAGTACAGGAACAATAGTGGATGTTTTGAAGGAGGTGGGCACTCTACTCTTGAAGGAGAGAATAAAAATGCCTGTAAACACACCTGCCAGTTGTGCCGCACACACTCTTGAGTACCCACCCTGGGATGCCATTTGGTCCCGCAGCCTTGTGACTGTCCACTCGTTGGAAATACCAGTCTGGTTTAGTGGATTTTGACTGTCCCTGCGCATTCATGCTCCTGTGTAAGAAACTCTTAAACATCTCAATTGTATTTGCCTCCATGCCAACATTAGCAGTGCATTCCAGGCATCCACCACTCTCTGTGTCAAAACTTCATCCCACTCATCTTCTTACCCCCTTTTTATGTTATGTGCATGCCCCTCAGTATTAGTGGGTGGCTGGGTTGAGTTACATCTCTACTAAGGAGGTATAAGGTGCTGATTCCCTCTGCTAGCCTGCAGGTCAGCCTTGGGCAAGGTGTAGCATTTGCTTAGCATCCCACCCCCACAATCAAGGTCACATGAAGCTATGGGAGCAGGTGCTGGATGGCCGTATGAGCAGCTAGTGCTTATCACAAGCCCTGGTTATGTGACCACTGACGCCAGGCAGACAATCTCAGAAGAGTATTGATAATGGCTGGGGTCACCCGTCTTGTAAAGACATTGACTAGAAGAAGACAATTGCAAACCACTTCTGTAGAAAAATTTTCCAAGAACGATCATGGTCATGGAAAGTCATATATCAATGACGTATCAATGATGATGACGACATTTTGACCCTGGAAATAAAGATCCTGGCGATCTACTCTAAGAGTTCTTCTCATAATCTTATCTCCTTCTCTCAGGTCTATTTGAGCCTCTGCCACTCCAGAGAAAAAAACCCTAACAGGTCCAATATTTCCCATTGCACATGCCCTCTAATCCAAACAGCATCCTGGTAATCCGCTTCCGCACAGTCTCCAAAACCTCCATGTTCTTTCCAATAATGAGGTGACCAGGAATGAATGCATTTCTCCAGATGCGGCCTTAACACAGTTTCATACTGTAAAGCTGTATCATGACTTCCTGACTCTTGAACTCATTGCTCTACTAGTAAAGTATGCCATACACCTTATTTAACTGACTGAGTTAGACCCGTCACACTTACAGGGGTCACCAGAGTCCTCCATCCTGGGCCAATCTCTCTAAGTGTAGCCTATCTTCTTGCTATATCCTTGAGTATCCTTCCTCTCCCAGGGATCAGATCTTTAGAGCTTCTGTCGGTGTTTCTGTAGCCCTGGGTTTACATGGGATGGAATTGCTCAGCCAACCCTCCTTCTTTCACAGCCAGGCATGGGGTGCTCTATTGTGGGGTTATACACGATCTTTACCAACCTTTTAACCTTCTGAAGCCACTTTTGTGGAGCTACGGACTTGGACCCCAAGATCGCTATGTACACCTACACTGTTTAGGGTCCTGCTGTTAACTGTGTACTGTCCCTATACAGTTGGTCTCCCAAAGTGAAGCACATCACACTTGGCTGATTTAACACTACCTCCTCTACCCACCTCTGCAATTGATTTTAAAACAGAGGTGTTAATCATTTATAAGATGCAAACACTGCTTACTACGCCAATTTTTATGTCCTGTCTCAGAATACCCCTGAGAAGCAGATGCCTTAAATCATTCCTGGTGAGAGTACTCCTACAAGACTCCAAAATTTTAGATCCTACAATTAAGGAATGGGATCTGAATCAGAATCAGCATCAGGTTTAATATCACCAGCATATGTATGAAATTTGATGTCTTTGCAGCAGCAGTACAATGTAATACATAACAATATGAAAAAAGCTGTGAATTAGAGTAAATATGTGTATAAAAAAAGAAATACGTAGTGAGACAACACGAGTGAATCTGCAGATGCTGGAAATAAATAAAAAAACACAAAATGCTGGCAGAACTCAGCAGTCCAGACAACATCTGTGAAGGGTTTCGGCCCGAAACGTCGTCATTACCTCCTCCCATAGATGCTGTCTGGCCTGCTGAGTTCTGCCAGCATTTTGTGTTTTTTCAATAAGTAGTGAGGTAGTGTTCATGGTGTCATGAGCCCTGCAGCTTGCCGTAGAGCATTGAGCTTCTAGGGGTTTTGAGTACTTGTATTATTCAATTATCTTAATGAGAGTTGTTCAGCCCTTGTGTTTTCAGTTTTATCTTGTCAAATTAATTGTAGCTGGCAGATTTGCCTGGATTATTTAAAGAGATCTCCCATTGCCTTTGGGTGGAGGTGTCATTGTGTTGGAGGCAATGAGTTGTCCTGTGGTGTGCTCAGATGCTCCTCCAAGGCTCTGATACTGATGCCTAACCTTTTGTTTTTGTCTCTTTCTGAGGATCCTGCTGTTCCTCTGCACCTGAGTCCAGTCCTTCGTGAGTGCAGCATGAGAGATGGGTTAAATTAGTGGTCGGCAACACCGTTGATCGCGATCGACTGATCGATCTTTGAGACTTTCCCAGTAGATCCCGAGAAAAAATCAAAAATAAATACAGAAATACTGTTGAGAGATTGTTTCCAGGTTGTGGGGGTTTTAGTTCCTTTCATTCTGCCCAGTGCGCATGCATGTAGCTCCCCCGCACTACACAGTGTAATTCAACACGTACAAACAAGCTGGATGAACTCAGCAGGTCGGGCAGCATCCGCTGAAATGAACAGTCAACCTGCTGACTGCTGAGTTCATCCAGCTTGTTTGTATGTGTTGATTTGACCACCGCATCTACAGTGTACTTTGTGTTTACACAGTGTAATTCAGTGGTCCCCAACCACCGGGCCGCGAGGAAACAATATGAGTCAGCTGCACCTTTCCTCATTTCCTGTCTCACCCACTGTTGAACTTGAACCCACGCGAGGTCATCAGTCGTGTAAATGCAGTGATACCCTCGCGCCAGGGATCATTGGCTCGCCTCGCGCGGCCGGCAGGTGCTGTTGCTACTGGCCTGGAGCGCGGACAGATGGGCACCCCTCTGAACCTGTTTACCACACCGAATGTTCATGGGGAACCCGGTGGTAAAATATTCACAGACGATCTAATTCGGGCTCAGGGTTCCGTAAGTATCAGAGCAGCTACCGCACTGTGATCTACTGAAACAAACTTTCGTCGGCTGATAGATCCTACGGGGGGGGGGGGGGGGGGGGTGCCCTGTCGCACTCCTCACTCGGTCGCTGTCTCCGGACTGGAACCGCCGCGGCTCCGGCACGGGGACCTCTGGCCCTGACCTTGTCCTCTCACCCCACCCACGACCAGCCGCATCTGGCCAAGGTGTCTGGCGGCGGGCGGGCGTGAGGCTGCAGTTCGGGCCCAGAGGCTGTCTAATGAGGCAATGAAGCCCTCAAAACTGCTTCGGTACCCTGAGTCCAAACACCCTGCACTTAAAGACAAACCCACTGAGTCTTTTGAGCAGAAAAAACGTAAGCAAGCGGGACAGAAGCTAAGTGCAGAGAGCCGCTAAAACTACATTGCGGAATAGACTGGACATAAGGAACCTGCTTCGATTATTGCTATATTCCGGTCATGTTTAACACCCCCCCCCCCCCACCCCCGTTGGCCGGTCCGCAAGAATATTTTCAATATTAAACTGGTCCGCGGTGCAAAAAAGGATGGGTACCCCTGGTGTTTATACATTATTTCTACTTCCAGGTTGCGGGGTTTTGGTTCCAGTCTTTTCTGCCCCAGTGCACATGCGTGTAATTAATCGATCTGGGGATTGATCTCGCCTTTGACTATGGCCGAGGTAGGGGATCTTGGGCTTAAAAAGGTTGGTGACCGCTAGGTTAAATGTTGATTCATAAACTGGATGGCAGAGGGGACGAAGCTGTCCCTGAATCAATGAATGTGTACCTTCATGCTCTCATACCTCCTCTGTGATGGTAGCAATGAGTACAGTGTATGTTCTGGGTGATGGGGGGTCCTTAATGATGGATGCTGCCTTTTTGAGACATCGCTCCTTAAAGATGTCCTGAATACTATGGAGGCCAGTGCTCATGATGCAGCTGACTAAGTTTACAACTCTCTGCAGCTTAATTCAATCCTGTGCAGTAGGACTTTTTCACTTAGGTATGATTTGGTGTGTTCATCAAAGCAGAACCTACAGATTGTGTATTCCGATCAACGTGATGCCAGTGTTCTCAGCACTATTGTGTGGGGGTGTATTTCCAGAGCACAGTTCCAATACGGCCACAATGCTACAATACTGTGCTTGGTTAGCAGCCTGGAGTCTGCATTCAGATTTCTGTAGCAGGAGTCTGAATCACTATCAATTGACTAAGGTGAGTATTACTTTGCACTTTATTTATAGTCAATGGTAGTCTCAGAAGCTAATGTGAAAGCACAATACAATTACTAGTTTGAGTCCATGGTTACAGCATTTCTAATATCCTAAGCCAGCAAATATTAGCTGAAAAATTCAAGGTCAATATCGAGGACTCACACCACAAAGGACGTGGGCTCTCCTTTTTGCTATCATCAGGGAGGAGATACAGGAGTCTGAAAACGACTGCTCAATGTTTTCGGTGCAGCCTCTTCCACTCTGCCATTAGATTTCTGAACGGACAATGAAGCTGTGAATGTAGTGTGTGGGTTAGCGTGACCCAATTACAGTTCACAGTATTCCAGAGTACGGAGTTCAACGCTAGCACCACCTGCAAGGAGCTTGCTCATACTCCTGTGAGTGCACGAGTTCCCTCCCGGTGCTCCAGCGTCCTCCCACAGTCCAAAGACGTACTGGTTAATTGGTCATTGTAAATTGTCCTGTGATTGCGCTCGTGTTCAATAGGCAGGTTGCTGGATGGTGTGTCTTGGGCTGAAAGGACCTATTCAGAAGGGCCTGTTCTGTACTGTCCCTCTAAATACATGTATGTATACTATCTCACTCCTTTTGCACTAATTATTTATTTTATAGATATATATATTTATTGTGTTTTATAGTATATTTTCAGTATTACACTGTAGGCTCTCCTCATAGCCTATCCCCCTCATCTCTGGAATCAACCTGGTGAACCTTCTCTGCACTGCCTCCAAAGCCAGTAGTACATCCTTAAGCAAGGTGACCAGAATTGTACCCAGTACTCCAGGTGCATCCTCACCAGTACCCTATACGGCTGCAGCATAACTACCCTGCTTTTAAATTCAATCCCTCTAGCAATGAAGACCAACATTCCATTTGCCTTCTTGATAGCCTGCTGCATCTGCAAACCAACCTTTTTTTGATTCACGCACAAGCACTCCCAAGTCCCTCTGCACCAGAAGCATGCTGCAATCTTTTACCATTTAAACAATAGCCTGCTCTTCCAATTTTCCTTCCAAAGTGGGTGGCCTTGCATTTACCAACAGAGTATCTTCAAATCAGACAGGAGAGAAAGAGAAATAGAGACCAATGTATTCTCAAACGATGAGGCCCAGGGTGTTGATGGCATATGCAAGAATGATGAATTCATTATTGTCAGTGATGCTTGAAGTGCCAGCAAACAACACGACCGAGGATGGCATCTTGCAGACAATTTACAAAACTACTTCTTTCACTTCTTTTATTTCTTTTTCTTTCAAATTTGGTTCTTTTGGCGCCTGTGATCTCTATCTTAGTGGTGTGCTTTCACGCTAATTGAGTGACCTGCCACTTTTCTGTCTCCAAGATGTTTTGGTGAAGTTTTGGACAAAATGTGTGGTCTGGAGGCGAAGAAGCCTGGAGATGGGGCGCGAGCGTATGATTGACTCAATTCCTCCCCAATCTCACTGATTAAATGGTCGAGGAAGATTGAAATCAATGATCGTGGGATGGAAGACGGGCGGGTGTCAGTGCTGTCCAACTGAATGGGACCAATCTCTCTCTCTCACTCTCACCTGGTACTCCCAGAGGAAGGTGACTGAGTGGCCGGTCTCTCTGTCACACTAACTCGCTGCTCCTGGAGAAAGGGGCCTGCGTACAAATGGTGTCTGTCTCTCTCGCTCCCTCTTTCTCCTCCTCCCACCCCCCCACCCCAACCCTTGCTTAATGCGACTGGATTCCTGGGTTTTGGGCAAGGTTTAATCAACACAGTTTTGTGGATTGGACTCTGTAGCTGACAGCATGATGTGTTTATGGTTTCTGGTTGTTCCTTTTTTTTGTTGTTACTATTTTGTATGATTTTGATCAGGGCAGACTGGTTCTACGCTAAGTTGAACTGAACTGAATATACCTAAATTCCTTCGATGAATCTGTGGTTTGGTGTTTGATATTCTGTATTTTTTCCCTTTTTTTTGCTATTTGTGCAATTTGTTCTTTTTTTATGCTTTAGGGGTTTGATGTTTTCCTTTGAACGGTTTCCATGGTTTTCTTTGTTTTTTGGCTATCTGTGGGAAGACGAATTTCAGGGTTATATACTGCCTACATACTTTGATAATAATTGTACTTTGAATCTTTAAATCTGCAGAATCTCTTCTGTTTATGAAATGAAAAGATGGAACTGTGAGCCAAAGGGCTGAATAAAGAAGCAATTAATAGATAATAAATTCAATAAAGCAGTGTTAAGTAGTGTAGAAATTACTTCAAGGGTCACACATGAATGGATATGGTTAGAAAAGGTTTCAGAGATGAGGGAGGTGAAATAATGGAGAAATTGGAAAATGAAGGTCAGATTTTAAAATTGAGGCCATTTTCTTTCTTCAGGTCTCTAAGTTTTATTATCAATATATCATTATCGGTCTCCATTGACAACATCCCAGAACTCTGTGCAGAATTGCAAGAAATCAATAAGCTTTTACATTTATGTCCATTATTTAATGGAACAATATAATTCCATCTGTGTAGGTTGGAGTCACTGGACACAGCAGGGGACAGAAATCACAATGACAAAGGGTACCCATTTAATTCAGGTTTGTAACATAAGCTTGTTGCTGGAAAGGACACACTCACTGCAAGATGCTCTTTAGCTGATTATGCTATACATCTTTGAAATAAAAGGTGTACATAGACCTTGAAATGGTGCAGAACAGATGCAGTAGAAAGTCATTGAGGCTGAAGAAGTCAAGATGTCCTGTCATGTGTGACCCTTAAAGCAATTTCTACAGTCCTTAATACTGCTTTATTGAATTTAGCATCCATGAATTGCTTCTTTATTCAGCTCTTTGGTTCACAGTTCCACCTTTCCATTTCACAAACACAAGTGATTCTGCAGATGCTGGAAATTTAGAGCATCCTTTTTTACACCATGGACCAATACCATTAAGCAAAGAGTCTGTTGACCCCAGGTTGAGAGCCGTTGAACTAGAACAACAGACACAAAGTGCTGGAGGAACTCGGCAAGTCAGGCAGCCTTAGCCAGTCAGGCAGCATCTGTACTTCCTTAAACCCAGCACACCTACTGGCTTGGGCCCAGTGTTGCAAGTTATCCCAAGTGTTCCTCTCCTAGGGATGAGGTCGTTGGACCTGCTGTTGTCATTTCTGAGGCACTGGGTTTTTACAGGATAGGGTTGCTATTCCTATGCCCAACCTTCCTCCTCTTGCAATTGGGCTTGGGACCATCCATAGCAGAGTTAGGGGCAATAAACAATCAAAGTATTCTTACTTTATCCCCCCTCCCTCACCCACCCACTTCCTCCCCCCTCACCTGGTCTCACTTATCACCTCCCAGCCTGTACTTTTTACCCTCCCCCACTTTCTTATTCTGGCTTACATTTTTACTTGTTTAGAGATAAAATATGGAACAGGCCAATCCGGCCAAATGAACTGCATCGCCCAACAACCCACCTATTTAACACTAGCCTAATCACAGGACAATTGGATCCCGGATTTCCTCAATCACATATCCCAGTCAGTTTGGAAGCCTGGATGAACCATGAAATCTGGAATTTGCTGAAAGCCAGATTGGATCAGATTAGATGTCTGGAGATCAAGAATGCTACAAGAGGTAAGGGTATAATCTCTGGAAAGTCATCTCATGGGCTAAGTGGAGGTCCAGACTAGACTGGAATCAATGAGGGATGCTCAACAGCTCTTGCAGGGTTTGAATGTCGTAACCTCCGACAAAGTTAAAACTTGTGACTTGGGGATTGTGGAGTTTCACTTTCAGATGAGCTCAATGCTTTCTATGCTTGCATTGAGCACCAGAACAGGGAGGAACCATTGAACACCCCATATCTCCTGATGATCCTTTGGTCTCAGTATCTGAAGATGACATGTAGGCTGCCGTCAATAAAGTGAATCCAAGGAAATCACCCAGTCTGGATGGAGTACTGGCCGAGTACTGAAGACCTGTGCTAACCGGTTGCCTGATATTCACAGATATCTTCAGCCTCTTGCCCTGGGAATGTGTGGTACCCACCCATCTGCTTCAAGCAGGCTTCAATCTTACCAGGCCCAATAAGAGCTTGGTAACCTGCCTCAATGACGATCACCTGATGGCACTTACATCCACAGCGATATGGTGTTTTGAGAGGCTGTTGTTGAAACATATCAGCTCCTGTCTGAGTGGCAACTTGGTTCAGTTTCTATTTACCTACCAAAGCAATAGGTCCACAGCAGATGCCAGCTCATTGGCTCTTTGCACAACCATGGAATATTTGGACAGCAAAGATACTCCTTATCAATTACAGCTCAGCACTTAATACTATCATCCTCTCAAAACTAATCAGTAAACTCCAAGACCTGGACCTCAATACCCCCTTGTGCAATGGGATCCTGGATTTCCTCACTTGCAGACCTCAGAAAGTTTGTGCAGTATTGGCAAGAACATCTCCTCCACAATCTCCATCAGCACAGAAGCACCACATGGATGTTTGCTTAGCCTCCTGCTCTATTCACTTTACAGATATGATTGTGTGGTTAAGTACAGTTCCAATACCATATGCAAGTTTACTGATGACACTACCATTGTGGGCTGCATCAAAGGTGGTGATGAATCAGCATATGAGGAGACTGAAAATTTGGCTGTGTGGTGTAATAACAATAACCTCTCATTAAGTGTCAATATGACCAAGGAATTAATTGTAGACTTCAGAAGAGCAAAACCAGAAGTCCACGAGCCAGTACTTATTGGATCAGAAGTGGAGAAGGTCAGTAACATTAAATTCCTGGCTGTCACTATCTCAGAGGAACTGTTCTGGACCCATCATCTACATATAATTGTGAAGAAAACACGACAGTGCCTCTACTTCTTCAGGAGACTGTGGAGATTCGACATGTCATCAAAAACGTTGGCGAACTTCAATAGATGTGTGATGGAAAGTGTGCTGACTGACTGCATTATGGCCTAGTATTGGAGCACAATTGCTTTTGAGGAGAAAATCCTTCAGAAGGTGATGCATTTGGCCCAGTACATCACAGGTAAAGACCTCCTAACCATTGAGCACATCTACATAAAATATTGTTGAAAAGCACCATCCATCGTCAAAGATCCTCACCATTCAGGCCATTTGCTTTTCTCGCTGCTGCCATCAAGTAGAAGCTACAAGAGCCTCAGGACTTATCACCATGTTCAAAGACAGTTACTACCCCTCATGCATTAGGCTCCTGAACAGTAGGGGATAGATGTTGCCTCTGTACAATTACATATCAATTAAATAAAAGCACACATGTGGAGGTGGTTTTACTGGTGTACTCACATTCAGGAAGAGAGAGAGAGATCAAGGCACGTGTCGACAGCAGATCAATGCGCATAGGTAAATTATCAGTTGATACGTAGTGTTAAGGGGAGTTATTGCTCTAAAAGAAATTGATCCATACATTACACTTCCTCCCCCTTTAGATTAATGTAACATAAAACTGTACATGTAACAAAACATCCAATTTCCCTTTAACAGGCCAAGTTCAAATAAACGTGCTTTCACAATACAGTCCATAACTATCTTCACTATACTAAAGATTCAGTCTATGTGTGTTACTCTGGGGGGTTTTTTCAGAATAGTGCCTTTGGACCCGTGGAGTGGTATCAGGTTTGGCAGGTGTCTTGTCAAAGACAACTTTCTCAGTTGCAGGTGTAACATTGCTGTTAGTGACATGGTCAACACTGAGAGATAAGTCTGGTGACTGTAATGTGTCCATTTTGTTGGATGCAGTCGACTCAGGTATGTTTTTTGGCTGAAATCCAGTATCTGGTCCACATGATGCCTCCATGCTGGATTTCCAACATCTACTGTATACATCACTGATCCAGTTCTTGTAGCTATCCTCACGGGTGTCCACTTGTCTTCTCAGTAATCAGGTGCTAGGACTTAACGTCCAAACAAAAAGTTTCTTGCTGATTCATTTGGCAACTGGTTGAATTGTTTATTATGCACTTCCCTCTATAGATCTGGTTTCAGAATGTCTATAGGAAATTTCAGATTCCTGCTCATAAACACCATTGCAGCTGTTTGATTTGTTGTCGCATGAACAGAGTTCTGATACGCAAAAAGGAAATTGCCCACTTTGTGCTCCTTGACTGTAGCTTTAATGGACTTCTTGAAAGTTTGGATAAACCTTTCAGCTAACCCATTCATTGCCGGGTGCTGAGGAGATGACTTGAAATGTTCAATGTCATTTTTCTTCATGAATAGTCTCAACTCTTTTAATGTGTAACAGTGCCTGTTGTCACTCATCATTTGCTCTGGCAAGCCACTTCTGGTGAAGTTAGACCTCAGAGCAGAGACAGTCTTTGCTGAAGTGGTTGAGATCATTGGTATAACCTCCGGCCACTTCGACTAAGCATCCACAGCAAGCAATCAGAAACACAGCATCCATGAATGGCTCAGCAAAGTTAATATGTACCCTTTGCCACAGTGAAAACAACCACTCCCACGTTGTAACGGTGCCTGTGGGGGTGTATTTTGAACTTTGTGCCAGCTCAAACATCTTTTTATCAAGTCTTCAATCTATCTATTCCCAGCCACCACATGTAGCTCTGGGTGAGATTTTTCATCTTTCATGTAGATTCTGCAGTTTCTCTAACACTCTGGTGCACAGTTTAAAGGGAATCACAACACGATATCTATGCATCAGTTTTCTTTGACATATCGGCAGTTGGTCTCATCTCACTGAGGACTCCAGAAACACATGATTATCATGAGCTAGCCATCCTTGCATGATGATGTCATAGACTTTTGACAATGTTGGGTCATTCCTTCTTTCTCTTTGTATTTCAGGGTTTGTTACTGGCAATTGGTCCACCAATGTGTTGTGGAAAACTTCTGCTGAGTCACAATATGAAGACTTCTTCAGTTGCCAACAGTGGAAGACATGACAAGCTGTCAGCATTGCTGTGTTTGATACCCTTGAACTCTATGTCATAAGAGAGAACTCCTAGGAAAAATGCCCAGCCTTTTAACAGGGTGGCAGTCATCACTGGAATTCCATTCCTGGGGTTGAAAATTGACACAAGGGGCTGGTGATCTGTCTGCAGAGGCAGTGGTAGAACTTCTTTATTCCTCATTCTAGACTAAGGGCCATTCAGTCGATCTGTGCATAGTTGCATTCTATGCTCATCAGAGATCTTGAATCAAATACAATCAATTGTTCAGATTCATCTTCATAGCTTATGACAAAGCGGCTACAATGCTGTAAAGTGACGCATCGCACGCCTGTGTAATGGGCAGCAATGGGTCATAATGGGTGAGCAGTTCATCTGATGTTATCAGTCTCTTTGTTTCTTTGAATGCTCTTTCACATCTTTATGACCATTCCCATTTTTTAAACTGTCTGTAACAGTGCACTCAATGGGTGCCGCACTGTAGCAATGATTGGGGGAAACCGGTGGTAGTAGTTTACAAGGCTCGAGTATGACCTGAGTTGTGACACATTTTCCAGTTTGGGTGCCTGCAGCACTTCTTTGGTCTTCTCCTGTGACTTATGTAGACCATGCTTGTCAATGACATGTCCACAATATGAGATTTCACTTTTGCATTCTGGGGATATCTTGGAGCACTTGGTCCATTACTCGTTGCCAAATTGCTGGAGCTGATGCGATGCCAAAGTAAAGCTGATTATACTGGAGCAATCACTTGTGAGTGTTGATTGTGAGGAACTTCTTGCTTGACTCCTCAATCTCCATTTGCAGATAGGCTTGTGAAGTCAATCTTTGAAAATCTCTCCACGTCTCCCAAAGTTGCACAAAAGTCTTCTATTCAAGGCAGGGGGCGCTGCACAAGTTTGCTGTTCTCTTTGAAGTGCCTGCAAACACTATCTATCAGCTCTGGCCTTCCTTTTTTTGATCACTGGGACAATGGCCATGGAGAGACACCTCCAAGCCCTGCAGTTCAGCATCCACTTTAGGATGGAGTGTATAAGGCACTGAACACACTTTATGGAATCTTGGTGTTGCTGCTTCATCCTGTTCAATTCTGGACTTCAAGTCTTTGAGTTTACCAATACACTTCTCAAACACTTTCTCAATAGCATTAAGCAGCTGTGACATTCATTGGTTACTGCTACCATTTGAGCTTCAGTTGCCTGTTGATGACATATTGAGAGCTTTGATTGTTTGCCAGTCTAGTTGGATTTTTCTCAATTATTCATGTCCAAAAAGTGCTGGCCTCCTCTTTTCAACACATAAAGCTTTAACTGCTGTGTTATGGCTCCATATGTCACATTTACATTCAGTTTGCTTTTAGGAGACACTTTTTTTTGCCTGTGTAGGTCTTTGGCATCACTAAGCTCTTTTCTAATGGTAGTTTAGAAAACAGTCTGCTGTGATCAGCCTCAGAACTTATAGACATAGCGGACCATGTATCCAGCTCCATTTTCAGTTTACATCAGACACATCTACTGTGATCCATTTGATTTTGTGATCTGCTTCAGTAATAATGTGCAGTTCTAGGCATGACAGCTCACCTTTGTCAGACTCTGTGTTGTCTGATTCTGTTTCACATTCAGTCACTTTATGCATTTGTTTAGTTTTGTGCTTGAAACTTTTCATTATCTTTTTTTTCTCTTTATTTTCTCTTTGGTTGTGCTTTTTTGTCTGACTTGCACACTCTCTCCATGTGACCTTGTCTGTGTCACTTTGTGTAAATCTTTTTCTTTGAACCAACAGTCATTTGCATCATGGGAGGATTTGCAACTTCAATAACATTTGTGGCTTTTTGCATGATTCAGGGATATTTTGTACATTTCACATTCTAAACACTTTTTCTGTAGGTCTTCTGCATCCTTTACTGCAGTCTCTAAAGATATTGCAATGGTCAAAGCCCGTTCTAGCATTTGGTCTCTTTCTGACAGTAGCCTCCTTTGAGTGCTTTGCCTATGCATGCCACATCTAAGCCTGTCCCATCATGCATCAGAAAGTCCAGCTCTAAAGTTACAGAACTGGGAAAGTTTGCACAGTTCTGCAATTTATTTAGAAATGCTTTCATCCTTTGACTGGTTCCTTTTGTTAAATCTAAATCTCCCAGCTATTACCAGCAGTTTAGGGCTCAAATTACTTTATAAAATTGTAACAATTCCATTGAACATCTTGCTTGCCGGCTTTTAAGGAGTTACTAAGTTGTGCAAAAGCTTGTACATTTTAGCACCCATTAAGCAAAGAAGCATGGTGGCTTTCTTTTCCTCATCCATGTTGTTTGCATTATAATACAGTTCAACCCTCTTGATATACGATTCCCAGTTCTCATGATCACTATCAAATTCATCAACTTTCCCCACTAAGGTCATTGTCGTGTGTGTACTGTGTCACTCACACATCCCTTTGGTAGCGTCCGTGATGGCCTCCTCTGTTTTGGTTAACACTTTCCTCTCATTGTCTCTCTCTGAAGTCTGTCCCGTAACTGTCAGTGCAGTTGGTGGTATTTGTTGACATTCAGGTTCGTACTCCTCACCAATTTGTTGTATCTATACAACTACATATCAATTAAGTAAAAGCATGCACACATGAGTATTCACATTCAGGGAGAGGGAGAGAGACAGAGAAAGAGAGAGGGATCAAGGCACATGCGTAGACTGAAGATCAATGCACAGTGACAAGTTATCAGTCCATACGTAGTCTTAAGGGGAGTCATTGCTCTAAACTAAATAGATCCATACATTACAATAACTACACTCATTCTACTTCTGGTGTTCCCACAACTGATGGTCTCACTTTAAGGATTCTTTGTTTTGTTCTTTCATGCCCTCATTATATATTGCAATTTATTTATATCTGCATTTGTACAGTTTGTTGTTCATTGATCCTGTTTATGGTTACTGTTCTGTAGATTTGCTAAGTATGCCTTCAGGAAAAGAATCTCAGGTTTATGTGTGATGACATATATGTACTCTGATAATAAATATTACTTTGAAGTTTGATTTACAATGACCAATTAATCTACTAGTTGATATATCTTTGGAATGTGGGAGGAAATCAGAGCATTCAGAGAAACCCACATAATCAGGAAGAGAATGAACAAGCTCTTTACAGAGAATGCCAGAAATGAATTATAAACTCCAACATCCTATGCTGTATTAGCATCGTGCTAACCACTACACTACCATGGCCCCTTTCCTTTCCAGTTCTGATGAGCTTTCTCAGCCAGTCAACATAGCAAGCCTACAGTTCGCTAACCCTTACTGTGAGCCTTTGCTATGTGGGAGGAAACCGAAACGTCCAGAGGAAACCCATGCAGTCATGGGGAGAATGTGCTTACCCCTTACAGACATTGGTGGGATTTGAACCATGATCAGTGATTACTGGCAATGTAAAGTGATTGAGCTAATCCCTATGTTACTGTGGGGGTGTATGGGGTGTCAGGGAGGGTTAGCACCTCTGGTGGGGGACCATGTTGTGTCCTTTTCAGGCGGTGTGTTCACCTTTGTTCCCCACCTGGCATTCAGCTCTCACCTGTGGCTCCCCGTAGCTGTTTGCATGCGACAGTGGCCACACCCCGGGCAACAGCTTCGACAAGCCGGCTAAACCAGGTTAGCCAACGTGTCTCAAACCCTTGGTGACTTAGGGAGTTGTCTATCCCAGCATGTGAAGACAGGCTCTGGCGGATTGAGCAGACGAGACCAACGGAAGGTCCAATGGTTAAGAAGGCAGTCTCTGCAAGCGTCATGGAACAAGTAGAGGACAAGACACAGAAAATGTCCTGGTCATCCACTGCGCCTAGTCCCATCTCCAGCCATCTCGACTCTTGTCTTGCTACTGGATCCAGATGGGAATTGGGAAGAGAGAGTGAGGCTGATGCTACACAACTCTCCCTCACTTAAATCCAAATCATTCGCTAGTCTTGACACCATCATCGCCTAATGGTGTCAAGGTCTTCATCGATGATGATGGACGAACCAACCATGTTACTGTGCCATGGCTTATAACTGGGGTTCTAAATTTGGGGTCCATAGACCTCTTGGTTAATGGTAGTGGTCCATGGCATAGAATAGGTTGGGAACCCCTGAATTATAATGTGAATGTCATAATGCCATACATAAATCTCATGATATAAAAACCATCTGCAAAACAAAAGAATATCCAAATGTAAATGCCACAAGATCTCACTAATGTCATGTCTATATCTAATACCCCTTTCATGGATGCAGGGAACCAAGAGGAGCTTTGTTAGACCAGGCAGGCCCTCATTGGCCATGGCTGTCTCCATGCTGTCAGTTGGTATGTGAGCATGGACAGTATGATATTGAGTTGCTCATATACTAGGCTCCTCCTTTCCTCACAGCTGATGAAAGGACCAGCAGAGACTATACAGTTTGGCACCAGCGGTGTCACAGGAGTTGCCGGTCAGCATTGATCTCAATGTGGGACTGCCTTGCGGATGCCAGCTCCAGATTTTCCCCTCAGGTTTACACCTGAAACCTTCCTCATAAGTGGGCATAGCCGCAAGACAGCTGATGTTTGAGATCAGAGTTTTCCATCTCCTAAATGAGCTGCCAACCACAGCTGATAAGTCCCATTTGCCTTGGCCCTATGATTACGACAAAGCAAAGAAAATCTTCTATCATGGGCATGGGAGTGGATAGAGAGTCTGGGAGTGATCCATAGGCAAGCTTCAGGAACACTGGTCAAGGAAGGCCACTATTCAGCCCTCATAACTATATAATCTTTCTAGGAGACTGGAGCCAAATTCAAAGTCAAAGTTGAGTTTTATTGTCTGCACAATTGTTTATTTATCACAGCTTTTCTAAAGCACCAAGAAAATAAAGGTCCCCATCCATCCTGGAAGTTCTCTCTTCTCCCCCTCCTATTGGTCAGGAGATACAAAACCCTAAAAGCAATTCCACCAGACTCAAGAAGAGCTTTTATCCCACTATTACAAGCCTATTGAGCAGTCACCTAGGGGACTCTTTACCCTACCATCTGCTTCATCATGTCCTTGCACCTTATTGTCTGCCACATTCTCTGTAACACTTTATTCTGCATTCTGGTATTTCTTCCCCCTTGTTCTACCTCAATGCATTAACATGATGAAATGACCTGTATTGCTGGCACACAAAAAACAGAGATTTTCACTGCATCTCGGTACTTGTGACAATAACAGACGACAATAATAATTCAAATCTATAATCACGTGTGCACAGATGCAATGAAAAACACACTAGCAGCAAGAATCATAGCATCAAGTACATAGCGTTAGACATAACTTTCACACAATAAACATAATTTCAATATGAATTTTACAACAATAGTCAAGAAGTACACAATTAGAGCACAAAAAGTCCACTCTTATGTAAAGTGCTATTTGTTGTTTTTTTGTGGGTGGGAGAGGTTGGGAACTTTGGGGTTTGCTGTTCCATCTGCCACTCTCCCCAGTGGGCAATCTGTTAGCTTTTTGTGGAGTGAGGGAGGGAGTGAAGGTTTGGGGCTGTGAGTTCTGTACCGTTTTCTTTTTCTGTGCAGGGAGAGGGGTTGACATTTTTTTTTCAACAAATTTCGTGATTTTTCTGTAATTCATGGCTAACTGAAGAAGTTGAATATCTGAATTATATTGTACATGCATACTTAGACAATAAATGAACTTTTGATTACTGTAAAAGTGTTTAAAGTGGTTATAGAACTGTTATACTGAGATAGGGATTAGAGTTGAGCAAGTCGGTTGAAGAAACAATGAATTGAAAGGATGTAACAGTTCTTAAACTTAGCGGTGCGAGGCTTCAGGTTTCTGTACCCAATGGTAGCTGCAAGAAAATAGCATGGTTGGATGGTAAGGATCTTTGATGACAAGTGTTGTCTTTTCAACAATAGATACTTCAGATAGTGGAGAGGGATGTGCCTATGATGTATAGAGTTGAGTCCACTACTCTCTGTTGCTTCTAATATTCTTGTACATTTGAATTACCAGATCATGATGCAACTAGTCAGAATACCTACAACAGTACATCTGTAGAATTTTGTTAAGAATGAAACTGTACTGACAAGATGAAGGAAACCCTAACCACTGCCATAAATGCCAGTGTTATAACAGGCAGTAAGTAAGTTGTGACTAATGATATAGCTCACTGTAAATCTCTGGAGGAGATGTGATTTGTGTATGCTGAAGATGAGATATTCTCCCACTTACCCTTTGTTTCAATGTTCTGTTTTCAAAAATACCATCAAGGTTGATCACCAGGATGAAACCAGAGTCATATGTAAATCTAGAACCATTTTCCAGCAATGCAAAGTTTTGTTGGCAATGTATTCTGAAACTATTACTAGCATAGGGCATGCAGAGACACCTTGGAGATGAATGTTGTGTAGATCTGCTGCAGGTGAAATTGAAGATGGTATCATTAAAATTAGACTTCAAAATGAACATGTTAGAAAGGAAGAGTTTTTGAGATTAATTGGAATTAAGTGGCAAAGCAGCAAAAGGCAGTTCTAGAGGCTAAGATAGGGCATACAGTTTGAAAAGTAATAAAGAATTATTTTGCAGTAAGTAGGGAAGTTTAAAATCAATGCTGAAAAAGGAAGGGATCTGACAAAAGATGACAGCCTTGCAAAGATTCTCAGTGTGAACTTTACTTGAGAATCTTGATCTGCATTTTGAATACATTCAAAAACTGCAGGGTTTCTTTCAACCTCCTGCAGTAACTTCATCAGAAATTCCTCCTTTAAAGCTGTTATCCCTGTCTCTCCAGTAACCTTCTGCCCAAAGGCTTCCTGCAAAAATTCCAGACATTGTTTCACCATTTCTTAGTTGAGGTGAGATGGTCCAACTTGTACAGGTTTGGCAGCATTTACTCAAAGATTTGAGTTCAAGAGCAACACATGCTGAATGCTGAAGGAATTCAGCAGGTCAGGCAGTGTCTATGGAGAGGAATAAACAGTCAAAGTTTCAGGTTGAGATACATCATCAGGACAGTAAAGACAGGAAGAAGATGCCAGAATAAGAAGGTGGAGGGAGGTTAAAGAGTTAAAAAGTCACAAGCTAGAAGGTGACAGGTGAGACCAGGTGGGTGGGGGAAGGGGCATATGTAAGAAACTAGGATGTAATAGGTGGAATAGAAAATAGTAGGTTTATGCAAAGTGAGACCGTTCAGAAAGCTAATGGTTCAGAATTGCATGAAACTCTGATTGGTGAAAGTTTGCTTTAATTGTAAATATTTCTTCTTCATCTATGCTTTAGATTTTATGCAATTTCAGTCAAAAAATCTGCCAGCACTCAGTGGTAACATTAACTATTTAATCACATGATAAGCACAAGAGGTTCTGTAGATGCTGGAAATGCAGAATAATACACACAAAATGCTGGAGGAACTCAGCAGATCAGGCAGCATCTATGGAGACGAATAAACAGTTGATGTTTCGAGCTGAGACCCTTCATCAGGACTTGAAAGAAAGCGGAACGAAGTCAGAATTGGAAGGTTGAGGGAGTAGAAGGAGTACAAGCTGGCAAGTGATATGTAAAACCATGTGAGAGAGAATCTCAAAACTATGTGTGGGAGTGGGATGCTGAGAGGGGTTGGTGGAAGAGTTAAAGGGCTGAAGAAAGACCTGATAAGAGAGGACAGAGGACCATGAGAGAAAGGGGATGTGGAAGGGCATCAGAGCAGGTTGATGGGAATGTGAGGAGAAAGGGTAAGAGGGGAGCCAGAATTGGGAATAGAAAAAAAGGCATATGAATTCCTGTGACTAAATAAATAGTGCAAAATGGTAGTGTTCATGGGTTCAATGTCCATTCAACAACCTGGTGGTAGAGGGGAAGAAGCTGTTCCTGTATCATTGAGTGTCTGCCTTCAGACTCCTGTACCTTCTCCCTGATGGTGGCAATGAGAAGAAGGCATATCCTGGGTGAACGGGGTCCTCAATGAAGGATGTTGCCTTTTTGAGGCATCACTCCTTGAAGATGTCCTGGATGCTGAGGAATCTAGTACCCATGATGGATCTGACTTGAGTTTACAACATTCTGCAGCTTATTTCGATCCTGTGCAGTGGCCCCCACCATACCAGATGGTGATGCAGCAAGTTAGAATACCCTCCACGGTATGTCCATAGAAATATTGGGTAATAGCCACATCCAAAGGACAAAAAAAATATAGAGTACTATGCAAAAGTCTAAGACACATATATATAGCTAGGGTGCCTAAAAGTTATGCACGACACTGTAATTTCAATTTACTGCTTGAACTTACAATTTAGATTAAGAACTGAAGACTTTTTAAAAATTAATATGTGTTATATTCACATAACTGCAGACACTTCCAAACAGCAAGCATAAAAGGCATCATGCTCATCGGGGAATGAATCTCATTGCCATTTATGGCATTGTGCAAAAGTCTTAGGCACCCTAGCTGTATATACAGTACTGTGCAAAAGTCTTAGGCACATATATATAAAACTATGGTGCCCAAGACTTTTGCACAGTATTGTATTTGTCAACGTAGAGTGGAGAGCGAGTTTATAAATCTGGCAGGATAAAGGACGTCAGGAATGGCAAGGGTGGTGTTGCACGGAAGGGCTATAGGATAGGTGGTAGAAAAGGACTGCCAGGGCCAGGCTGTGGTGTGGGTGGAGGCACACCCAGTCCTATACATATATATGTCTAAGACTTTTGCACGGTACTGTATTACAATGGCATTTAACATGTAAGGCATAACGGATGGTAATTCCTCCCCCCCTCCTATCTGCAGTAAGATAGCAAGTTCATGGGAGTCAACCATTGTCAAAATAAGCAGAAGGCCATCCAATGGAAATATATATGTATTAATAAAATCCTAAATGACAAAAAGTGTAAGACCAGCAAGCCTGAATAATGTTAGCACATCCTGGTACAGTTATCCGCTGTCCCCCAAGTCCTTTGAAATGAAGGTACTTCAGCTTGTGATTGGACAGCACGAATAAAGGAAATTAAGCTTGCTTAAGATATGTCCTTGTGAAAAATAGGAGATCAAACTAGTAAATTGAATTGTCAGTATGGGATAGGCAAAAGTTAGGAAAATTTTGAAGGACCTTTAGAATTCAGCTTAACTGTGACCCAGGGTAATTTCATGTCGACATTGATTGTGAGGGAAATTTCAAACGCAGTGGTGGATAAATGCAATATTCCTCCTCATACTGCAAAACAAAATAAATAAATCTTCATGAGATAGTCAATGACACATCAGGAAGTCAATTCATCGGGGAAATTCCCTGAACAATACACTTCTCTGTTTATGGTGTAGGAAGATGATATAAGTGATACTGAGAAAGGCCTAACACAAGGCAATGACTTACACGAACATATCACCGCATCTGTAATTGTTCAGCATCATTCACTTTACCCTGAGGCATCATTCACCACTGCTCAACACAGAACAATCCTCTTGTAGAGCTCCTTCATAGTCCATGACCTCAGCTACTCTGACAAAGCTTTGCACTGAGATTTCAGTGTTCTGTATTTGATTTAGATCTGCAGCAGAAGACAGATGGAGAGAGTGTAAAAAAAGTAAAGGAGAGAGAATGAAAAAAAAAACAGATAAGACATGAAGGGAGGAAGAACAGAGGGTAGAAAGGAAGAAAAAGACAAGGTGAAAGTAGGGGAAAAGAAAGTAAAGAACAGAAAGAAAAGAAGAAAAAAGAGAAAGAAAGAGAAATAAAGAATAGGAGTTAAAGAGAGAGGAAAAAAGAGGAAATAGAAAAGGAAGGAAGGTGAAAAGAACATCGGTTGTCATAGCATCTGGAGCATTTATGATAAAGAAATGTTGTTTGCAAGGAGATTCAGGGAAAAGCTGTCTCCAGTCACTCTGAAGGCTTATCACATTTGCTGTAGGTCTTCACTGACCACATCTGAATAGACCTGATTGTCGGACAATGTGAGGCACCTGCTGAGACAGCACCCAAGAGAATGAGTCCAAGGAGCTGTCAGATTAAAATGAGAACTATTAGTGTCCTTCGAATCATTAGTTTGTTAAGGAAGCCTGATACCTTTACTTTGCTTGGTCCATTGAGATTTGAACCATGTGCCATCATGATTACAATGTTGCACTCAATTCACAAATGGCACCGATCAAATTTCGCCCGAGACCCAAGACACCGACACCTCCTTCTGGCAGCAGCGAGCGAACGGGAGGTGGTGACCAGTCAAAAGTTAGCAGAAGGTGTTGAATTTACCAAGATTAAAACTTCCATCACTGGCAACATCCTAACAATTCCATCAGTCACAGCCCTTTGTTATCTCATCATTTCCCAGCCTCTGTCATAATCTCCTGCCCTCCATCCTGTACCTCACTCCAATTTCCTATTTTCGAGGATGGTAATGGATAATACAAGAAGACATTTTTAAGGAGATTGGAGGAAGATATAGGAGGAAAGTCAGAGGTAAGTCTTTTACACAGAGAATGCTGGCGTGTGGAACTTGCTGCCAATGGTGGTGGTAGAGGCAGGTGCAATAATGATATTCAAGCAACTCTTAAATAGGCACATAGATGATTGTAAAATGGACAGCTATGGAGAAGAGAAGATTTAGAAAGCTGATGGTGGAGAGGAAGAAGCTACTCCTAAAATGTTGAGTGTCATCCTCAGGCTCCTGTACTTCCTCCCTAATGGTAGAATAGTTTAATATGTGGGCTTCCTCCCTAATGGTAGAATAGTTTAATAGGTTGATGCAACATCGTGGACTGATTGGCCCGTAGTGTGCTATAGATTCCTCGGTCCTATGTTCTACGTTCATCTCAATCCCCCTATCACCTGTCACCCTGTACCAGACCCCTTTACCTCACCTCTTCAGAATGGCTATTTTTCCTCAACTCTTTCAGTCTAGATTAAGAGTCTCGGCCTGACGTGTCTTCTGCTCCTTTTCCTACACAGATGCTGCCTCATCTCCTGTTTTATGTGTTTTGCTTCAGGGTCCAGCATTACAGTCTCTTGTGTTTCCAACGTCCAAGTGAATCTCCTCTGCACCCTTCCATTCCTTCATCTTCATCCTGTTAGCCCCTGCCACCAATCTCCTTCCACCTTCTCACTTCATTCACCCTCCCCCACCCACCCACATGATCTAACTTGTACTCCTTCCTCTCCTACCCTCCTTCTTATTCTGCCTTCTTCCTCCTTCCTTTCCAATCCCGATGAAGGATCTCTGCCCAAAACATTGACTGATTCTTTCTCTCCATTGATGCTGCCTGACCTGCAAATTTCCTCCAGCATTTCTCTCCGTTGAAATCATATTCTTAGTTATGTCCATTATTATGTCAGGCTGTGAATTTCAAGGCTGACACTAATAAACATTTGAGAAAAGTACTTACAAAATCCTCAGTATATTGTATCGAGAAACGAAATCAATTGAATATATGAGGAAAGCGTGTCACTCTGTAGAATTCCACAGCAGGGATTCAAGATCCTCTACACAATAAATGAGTAAATTGTAACACTTTGGCCATGCTGGAAGGAAAACGATTTGAAAGGGAATGAAAATACGAGAGGGAGACAATAGAAGAATTTATAAGGAAGCAGCTAGCAAATGGGCTAGAGCCAGACCACCATGCTAGTTAAGAGATCCCCGAAAGTGTCATTGTTGAAGCTGTTTACCAATGGGTACCTGAAAGGAAGTCTGATGAGCACATCAGTCATGGGAATTGTTCCAAAAATAAAAGTCTGGAGGACCTTTGTGGATCTGGCAGCATCAGTAGAGAGAAATGGGCTTGGTCAATGGTTTTGACCAAATCAATGGTTTGGTAAAAGACCTTTGATCTGGACTTCACCAACAAAACCAGCACATCAGAATCAAGTTTATTGTCACTGACATATGAACCACTCTGGTTCCATCTAGGGAAGACTATCTCCGGCCCTGTCAAATGTGGGAGATTGAAGCACAAGCCCATCAAAACCCTCTGTTTGTGTGGATGCTGTGTAATTTGTTACCCTGTTACAAAAAAGTACCACGAAATAACGGACACTACATCACATACAATTAAATGATTTAGCTTGCTGATTCTTAATTTGACTAAAGGGTCAGTTCAGAAAAAAAAAGGAAAGGACCCATTTTAATGAAACAGTCTCACTGTTTCCCCTTCACCGATCCTCCTTCAATCTCCCCAGGCTTCATCAAATTATGGGTTCTGGGTCGAGTCCTATGACCTCTTCTCTCTGACGTCTTCTCCCTTCACCTCCCGCCGAACCAAACCCCAGCTCACACGTGTGTCAGGCACACAATACGATAAACACACCCCCTTCATTGGACGGCTCACATTCCAAAGCATCCGTTATCTCTAACCACAACCCAAACACTGCTTCTACAGAAAGACCATTACGTCAGCAGTGAAACCTTTCCCGGAGTGTTACATATATGTCATGATTTGTTTTGCAGCAGCAGTGCAGTGCAAGATATAAAAATGTGACTATAAACTACAATAAGAAATATATTTGAAAATAGATACTGTATATAGTGAAAAATGTTGATGTTCATGGGTTTACAGACTGTAAAGAAATCTGATGGTGGAGGGGAAGAAGCTGTTCCTAAAATGTCAGACTCCCATACTTTCTCTCTAATGGAAGCAAGGAGAAGAGGACGTGTCCTGGATGGAGAGGATCCTTCAAGATAGATGCTGCCTTATTGAGTCACCATATTTGTAAGATGTCCTCAATAGTGTGGAGGATAATGCCTAACTCTTTGAGCTCCTCCACAGTTTGTATGTACCCCATATTCTAGTAACAGCAGTCTCTTGTGCCACCAGGATAATTGTACATCATTCTTGACCTCAGCATGGCTCAAAGTCAAGAATACACTTTTTATTTTGTGTATTCATTTGCAAATTCACTTGTGGATTTTGTGTGTTCACTTAGCGTATACATTTTTTGTATTGTGTACATTGTGAATTCTCCAACAGAACTCTTAAGCTCTTGCTTTCCCACTCAACCTCATTGTAGCCCTTGCACTGTGTTTTTAAAGATCTAAGGAAAGATTAACTTTATTTGGAATGCTTTACTTACATCAATGACCAACATCGTCAGAGGGTGTGCTGGGGACAGCTCGCAAGAGTTGTATCTACTTGCGTTTCATTTCCTCTGTAACTACAACACAACATTCTGTATTATGTTTTCTTTTTTTTTAAACTACTTTAATGGCATGATCTACCAGGAGGACATGCAAAACAAAAGCATTTCACTGTGTTTCGGGTAACACAGACACAATGCTGGACGAACTCAGCAGGTTAGGCAGCATCAGTGGGGAGAAATAAAGAGCCAGGCTAAGAATCTTCATCAGGACTGTGTCTAGGTACAGATGAGATTAATAAATTAATACTTAAATTTAACAAAATGTTGGTAAATTTGCGAAGCACTTCTTCAAGTGCATTGAAAGCTTAACTAACCCTAGTCAGATGGTATTTAGAACTTAAGGCGTGTTATGTTGGTGCTGGAAGCATGGCTACACTCGTGGGCCGCCCCCAACACAATCCTCGGATGCTGGTGGTCTTTGACACAAAAGAACTCATCTCCCTGTATGGTTTGATGCTTCGATGCATGTGACTAATAAACCAGACTTTTGAATTTCACACTTTTGTGCTTCACTCTGCACTATTGCAATTAATTGATCAGTATGAACAGTGAGCAAGTCCAGTTTCTTCAATGTTCATTGGTAAATGTGCAATAATCAACCAATTTATGAATATGGTTTCATCAGTTTTGATTCAGCTTCTGAGAATGGAAGGTCTGTCTCTTTATCAGAAATTCTTATCACTCGGGTTTACCTAACCAATATCCTGTGAGATTGTTGTAACTCCTCTTTAGTTATACAGAACATTTTACATAGAACATTATAGCAGGGTACAGGCCCTTTGGTCCACGAAGTTGTTCTGTCCTTATAACCTGCTCTAGGATCAGTCTAACCAGGGGGTCCAAAAACATCTTGCTTGATGGCATAGAAAAGTTTGGGAACCCCTGATCTAACCCTTCCCTTCTACATAACCCACCAGTATTCTATCATCCAAATGCCTATCTAAGAGTTCCTGATATGTTACCAATCTATCAACCTCTACCACCACTGCTAGCAAGATGTTCCACACACCCATCACTCTGTGTAAGGATCCTACTTCAGACATCCCCTCGATATTTTCCTTCAATCGCTTTAAAATCATGCCCCCTTGCATTGGACATTTCTCCTGGGTAAAATTATCTGGCTATCCACCCGATCCATGCCTCTAATTATCCTGTACACCTCTGTGGTGATAGTTGTTGGAATCTTTGCAGGAAACAGCAATGGTGGGTTACAGATTGAGATGTTTAATTCAGATTTTGCTTGAGAGGTGAAGAAATCCATATTAACTTTATTATTTGTTACTCCATGTCATAGAAGTGATACAATGGGAGGGCTGGCACATTTTGAATGGTAAAGATGACAAGCATTGTTTGTTATAAAGTAGAACATCCAACACATTAGACATTAGCATGTCAGATATAAATACCTTCCTCCCTCTTTCTGAAATGAAATTCTGTCTTATAACTCCTGTATTGTTATTACAGTTTTCCTGTGCTACCCTGACTGAGAAGTGAGTTTCAGTTCCACTATACATAATTGATTTCCTGTGTCAAGTCCCAGACAAACACAAGACTAATCTTAAGGACACAGCATAAAGAATGTGTTCTGGTTCTCTTTCGAGTGGTTACACCAGCAAAGGGAAATCATGGCCAACATTCTTGTTTTGTGGGGTAATAACTTGGGTATGTGACTGAAAAGATAACATTTAACTGTATGTAAGAAATGTCACATCAGAATCAAAATCTGGTTTATTTACACTGTCTTATATAACCTGAAATTTGTTGTTTTGTGGCAGCAACACAGTGCAAAGGCATAGAACTAGTACATATTGCAAAATAACTAAAAGTGGCTGGAGGTGTAGTAGCATCTACACTGGACTTCGAGGGGAGTTGTCCCGGGTTCAAATCCAGCCAGCTCCTTGCAGGCTTTCCATTTATGTCAGGTCAAACATCAAACTAGCAAGTCAGCCTCATAAAAACAGATGAATGCTAAAGAAATGGCAATGTTTCTGCTCAATGCGCCACAAGGCACAGAAGGGAACAGCAACAGCACAATAACTAAATACTGCATTGAAAGGAATAACGAGGTAGTATTCATAGAACATTCAGAAACCTGGTGGCAAAGGGGAAGAAACTATCTCTGAATCATTCACTGTGGGTCCTCAGATCCTGTACCGTCTTCCTAATACAGTGAAGAGAAGAGGGCCTATCCCAAATGGTGAGGGTCCTTAGGAATAGATGTGATCTTCCTGAGGCACTGCTTCATGGAGTACTCTTCAATAATGGAGAGGGTTGTGCCTGTGATGGGTTGTAAGTCTACAACCCTCTGTAGATACTGCAATCCTCCATAACAGGCTGTGATGCAACCTGTCAGAAAGCTTTCCATGGTACATGTTTAGACATTTTAAAGAGAACTTACTGACATATCAAATCATCTCAAACTTCGAACAAAACTAAAGCTCTGATGACTTCTTTGTGATTGCATCAATGTGTTTGGCTGGCGGATCCTCCAAGATGTTGACACTCAAGGTTTACAGGATGTTAGCGCTTTCTGTGAGACTGGTGAATATTCTCCTGACTTCCCCTTCCTGAAATCCACAATCAATTGACTACATTAGGGAGACTTATAGACTCTTAGGGAGACATATGGATGAAAGAAAAATGGAGGGCAATGTGGGAGATGAACCTTGGAGAAGGACAAAAGTTTGGCAAAACATTGTGGGTCAAAGGGCCTAATGGTCAGTCAGTCTCTGTGGAGGGTGGAGCATTGCAGAGGGACCAGAGATGAAACAGGAGAGATTGTGTTCCAGGTGAATGGTGGGTGGCTGAAACCCCACCCAGAGTACTGTACCGATCTGTACCGTTCTATGTTCTATGTTCAGAGTGCAATGCTGTTGTTGCGACACCACTCAACCAGTCAAGCTATCTCACTCCAGTCAGCTTCCTTGTCGCCATTTGAGATTTCACCAACAACGGTAAAGTCACCTGCGAGTTTATTGATGCCATTTAAGTGCTTAGTCATACACTGGGGCAGGGGAGTTGTAAGGTGAAGTGAGGGTCATGTTTCTACACAGTGAGTAATAGGTCCTTTGAATGGGATGCCAGTATGGCAGAAACAAATTCAATGATGGCATTTAAGAGGATTTTAGATAGATACATAAGCATGGAGGAAGAAATGAATATGGATCAGGTGCAAGAAGAAGGGATTTAGTTGAATTTGCTGCAGCACACTAAATACTGGAGGAACTCAGCAAGCCAGGGAGTTCAGAGGGAGAAAAAATCAGACATAATAAACTGTCAGTGAGAATTTGAAGGACCAAATGGCCTAATTCTGTTCCTGTGTCTTATTGTCTCAAGCTTTTATGGAAACAGGCAGGTTCAGGGTCAAGACCCTTCATCAGAACAGTCTTATTTGGCTGATATAGCACAGTTGTTATGAGCTGAATTTCCTGTTCCTGTGAACATAGAGACTAATATGACTCTTCAGAGGGTTGTAGACTGAGCCACCTCCATCAGAGGTACAGCTTCTCCACTATGAGGACATCTCCATGAAGCAGTGCCTCAAGAAGATTACATCCTTTCCTAAGGACTCTCACCATTTGGGAATTCATTGAAGCTATAACAAGCAGGATAGACAAAGGAGAATTGGTTGATGTCATTTACATATATTTTCAGAAGGCTTTTGACAAGGTGCCACACACGCTTAACATGCTACAGGCCCATGGTAATACAGGAAAGGTTCTAGCATGGATAAAGCACTGGCTGATTGGCAGGAAGCAAAGAGTGGGAATAAAGGGAGCCTTTTCTGGTTGGCTGCAGGTGACTAGTGGTGTTCCACAAGGGTAAGTGTTGGGACCAATTCTTTTTACGTTATATGTCATGATTTGGATGATGGAATTGATGGCTTTGTTGGAAAGTTTGCAGACAATACAAAGATAAAAGGAGGGACATGTAGTTTCAAGGAAATAGCGAGGCTAAAGAAGGACTTAGACAGATTAAGAGAATGGACAAAGAAGTGGCAGACGGAATACAGTTTCAGGAATTTTACGGTCATGCACTTTGGTTGAAAAAATGAAAGGGCTGACTAATTTCTAAATGGAGAGTACATACGAAAATCTGAGGCACAAAGGGATTTGGGAATCCTTGTACAAGATTCACTTAAGGTTAATTTGCAGGTTGAGTCAGTGGTGAGGAAGGCAAATGCAATGTTGACATACATTTTGAAGCAGACTTGAACATAAAAGCAAGGATATAATGTTAAGACTTTATAAGGCATTGGTGAGGCCTCACAGAGTATTGTGAGCAGTTTTGAGCCCCGTATCCTAGAAAGGATGTCCTAAAACTGGAGAGGGTTCAAAGGAGGTTCACAAAAATGATTCCAGGATTAAATGGCTTGTCACATGAAGAGCATTTGATGGCTCTAAGCCTGTGTTCACTGGAATTTAGAAGAATGAGGGGTGACCAAATTGAAACCTATCAAATGGTGAAAGGCCTTGATAGAGTGGATGTGGAGTGGATTCCTATGGTGGGAGTGTCTAGGACCAGAGGATACAGCCTTAAAATAGAGGGGCATACAGAGAACAGAGGTGAGGAGGAATTTCTTTAGCCAGAGAGTGGTAAATTTGTGGAATTCTTTAGACCAGGCAACTGTGGTGGCCATGTCTTTATGTATATTTAAGGCAGATATTGATAGATCTTGATATGAGAGGGGGGTGGCAGAAAGCAGGAGACTGGGGCCAAGAGGATAAATAGATCAACCATGATGTAATGGCGGAGCAGACTTGATGGGCAAAATGGCCTAATGCTGCTCCAATATCTTGTGGTCTTATGGTCTAATAAAGTTCTACAGTACAGAAACAAGCCATTTAGTCTATTCCAACCTGAAGTTCTGTCCAATCCCATCTACCTGCACCTGGACTATGACCTTCCAAACCCCTTCCATCCATGCGCGCATCCAAGATTCTCTTAAAAACGGTTATGGGGTGAAGGCAGCAGAATGGGGTTTGAGAGGGATAATATATCAGCCATGAGGGAATGGTAGAGAAGACTCAATGGGCCGAATGGTCTAATTAAACTACCAATATTTTATGGTCTAAAATGTTTCAACTGAACCCACGTCTATCACTTCATTTCACACTCACACCACTCTCTAACTGGAGAAGTTTTCCCTCAGATTCCCGTTAAATATTTCACCTTTCAATCAAAACCTATGTATGACCTGTAGTTCTTGTCTCACACAATGTGAGGGGAGAAAAATTGCATGCATTCACCCTACAGATACTGTATTCCTAAATAAGATCTCCCCTTATTTTCCTGTGCTCCAGAGAATCAGTTCCTTTACCTATTCAACCTTTGCCTCTATTGCTGTTCCGATCAATGTTCTATGTAACACTCCATTGTGTAGAAATTAATCTTAGAGTCCTGGAGTCATAGAAATATACAACACAGAAACAGGCTCTTTGGGCTATCTAGTCCATGCTAAAGCCATTTAAGTGACCTACTCCCATTTACCTGCAACATGACCATAGCCCTTCATATCCCTACCACCCGTTTACCTGTCTAAACTTCTCTTGAACATTAAAATCAAGCCTGCATGCACCACTTGCACTGGCAACTCATTCCACGCTCTGCTGACCCTCTCAGTGAAGAAGTTTCCCCTCATGTTCCTCTTAAACTTTTTACCTTTAATCCCTGATCTCTAGTTGTAGTCCCATTCAACCTTAGTGTAAAAACCCTATCTAAGCCCCTCATAACTTTGTATACCTCCATCAAATCTCTTCTCAGTCTTCTATGTTCCAAGGAATAAAGTCTTCTCTGGTATCTTTAATTTTCAAATGCATCAAAAACCTGTGCTGAGCTTTAATTCAGTGATGATGGTTCCCTTGATTTCAATTTGCAGAGTGGGACAGCGTACAGGAACTTGCTCAACTAATCCATGGCCCAAAAACAAGCTCATGAAAAAGATAATAGTAAGTTTAAGTGAAATATGTAACACTTCCGGCACCAACCTAGAGTGCCCACAACTTACTAACCCCAACTTGTATGTCTTTGGAACATAGGAGGAAACAAGCACATGACACGATAGGCTGAAGGGATTCCTTCCACACTGCAGCTTTCTGTGCTTCTGCGAACAACGCATAAATTGACTGCTATATATCCTACCTTAAAGATCATGAGGCATAGGAGCTGAATTAGGCCAGTCTGTTCTGAAAACCATCTCCCCATCAGGGAACTGAACCCTGGTCTCCCTCTGGACAGGTGGGGATTTTTAACCACTATACTAATGAGGAACTATTAGCTCTGAAGTAGTGTGTTTATAATTTTAAAAAGTTGCACTGATTGCTCCACATTGGGACACCCTGAAATGAGGTGTGAAACTTAGGGGACCATTAGGCTGGTAAAATACAATAGATGGGAGGGATAAGCTTGAATAGGCTTCTACTATTGGATCATGGCCAATTCTGTTGCCATTGAGAATAGAAAACTTTATTATCTATTCTTTAAAGATATTAGCTTAACTTTATTTGTCCAGGATTTGACAATGCATCTCTCAATGACTACATTTCAGCAGATTATATTAATTAAAAGAAAATCATTATGTGCATTTCAAAAGTGCTTTTAATTAATCCTTTTCATATTCATTACACATAGGGACCATCTGAATGATGATCAAAGGCAATTTTGAAATGGAGACGATTATTTTGAACAATTGTTTTAATTTGTTTTGAGTGAATGAAGCCACATCAGTAGAATGATCATATATCAAAGTCACGGAATGGATCCTTACTCTTGCAACTGTGGCATTGCCCTCTGTAACTAACTCCCTGTACACTGATTCTACCTAATCGCATTGCAATGCTTCAAGCTACTCTTGGACCACATAGGTAAGAATGACTTTCATGTGAAAGACCAGGTTCAAGTACAAACTGAGTTCATTATCACATGCACAAGTGCAATGAGGTATAGGTACAGTGTAATTCTTGCTTACAGTAAGAGACATAGGTATAGACCACACTTAAGCAGCTTATGGCCCCTTATCTAAAGAAAGGATGCGCTGGTATTGCAGTGCCCAGAGGCGGTTCACAACAATGATCCCAGGAATGAAAGGGTATGAGGGGTGTGTGATGGCTCTGGGCTTGTAAGTGCTGGAGTTTAGAAGAATAAGAGATGGATCTCACTGAGAGCTATTGAATATTGAAAGGTTGAGATAGCGTGGGCATGGAGAGGATGTTTACTGTAGTAGGAGAGTCTAGGATCAGAGGACACTGCTCAGAATGCTAAGATATTCCTTTAGAACAGAGATGAGGAGGAATTTCTTTAGACTGAGGGTGCTGAATATGTGGAATTCATTGCCAGTCTGTTGTGGAGGCCAAGTTATTGGTTATATTTAAAGTGGAGGTTGATATGTCCTAAACTTGGTGGTATCAGACTTCAGGCTTCTGTGCCTCCTCCTCTACAAAAGAGGATAGAGAAGATATCCTGAATGTGAAGCAACTGTACCAAATATACACTTGATAGTTACATTCTGATTAAAACCTTCATATGAATACAAGTGGTTGGTCTACCATAGAAAATCTACAGATAAAGTAGCTGTTGCCCACTTCATTCTCTCTTGTCGCCCCACACGTGGTGACAATTTGCTCATACATCAGTTTGGAGAAGAGGAAGAGTCTGTGTATGAGTTGTTTTAACATTATGCTGCACATAAACACACATACACACACACATACACACTCACACATGTACACACTCACAGACATACACAAGCAACATGTACCTGTTCCAGTTTGCCTACTGCAGTAATAGGTCCACAGCAGATGCCATGTCATTTGCTCTTCATACAACTCTGGAGCATCTGGACAACAAAGATGCATACATCAGGATGTTCTTTATCGATTACAGCTCAGCACTTAATACCATCATCCCACTGAAACTCCAAGACCTGGGCCTCAATATTCCCCTGTGCAATTGGATTCTGAGTTTCGTCGCTTGCAGACCCCAATCTGTTCAGATTAGCAAGAACATCTCCTCCGCATTCTCTATCAGCACAGGTGCACCACAGGGCTGTGTGCTTAACTCCCTGCTCCACTCTCTTTATACCTATGACTGTGTGGCTAAGTACAGCACCAACATTATGTATAGGATTGTTGATGACACCATTGTTATGGGCTGTATCAAAGATAGTGATGAATCAGCATACAGAAGGGAAATTGAAAATTTGGCTGAGTGGTATCATAACAACAACCTCTCACACGATGTCAGCAAGACCAAGGAACTACTTGTAAACTTCAGGAGAGGGAAACAGGGGTCCATGAACCAGAAGTCATCAGAGGATTGGCTGTGGATAGGTCAATAATATTAAATTCCTGGGTGTCACTATCCCAGAGAACCTATCCTAGACCCACCATAAAAATTTAATTGCAAAGAAAGCATGACAACGCATCTATTACCTTAGAAGGCTGCAGATGTTCGACATGACATCAAAAACCTGGACAAACATCTATAGATGTGATGTGGAAAGTGTATTGCCTGACTGCATTATGGCCTGGTATGGGAACTCCAATGCCTTTGAATGGAAAATCCTACAAAAGTTGATGGAATTGTCCGAGTACGTCACAGGTTAAACCCTCCCAACCATTGAGCACATCTACATGAAACACTTTTGTAGGAAAATAGCATCTATCATCAAGAACTTCACCACCCAGGACATGCTCTCTTCTCACTGCTGCCATCAGGCAGAAGGTACAAGTGCCTCAGGACTCGTACCACCAGGTTCAAGAACAGTTACTATCCCTCAACCATTAGGATCTTGAACAAAAGAGGATAATTACATTCATCTATTGAGATGTTCCCACAACCAATGATCTCACTTCAAGGACTTTGCATCTTGTTATTTCATGATCTCATTATTTATTGCTATTTATTTATAGTTGCATTTCAACAGTTTGTTGACTTCTATGCTCTTGCTCTTTCATTGTTCTTGTTTACAATTACTGTTCTATAGATTTGCTGAGTATGCCCACAGGATAAAGAATTTCAGGGTTGTACATGGTGACATGTCTGTACTCTGATAGTAAATTTTACCCTGAACTTTGAAAACACACACACACACACACACACACACACACACACACACACACACACACACACACACACACACACACACACACACACACACACACACACACACACACACACACACACACACACACACACACACACACACACACACACACACACACACCCTTACTTCTTGTGGATGCCTCTGTGCGGTTCAGTTCCACTTCTCCGTGTGGCAGTGATTCCAATGTTTAAAATGTTCAAAGGCTGTTGGGGACAAAATCACACTTGGCCGAACTATGGTTGGTCTTTGTGAATCTTCTCAACAGCCATGCACACACGGTTCCAGAGGATAAATCACACGTACATTCCAACTGTACCAGATTTGTGTTTGTATAAACTCTGTCTTCAGCATTTTCTCTCAGCTCATAGCCCGTTTTCAAAGTTAATATTACAGCATGCTGGGAAAGATATGTTGGTTAGTTTTAGGTTAATATCATGAAGTAAGAGCAAACTTGCTGAAGGCTTTCTAAAGCCTTTCAGTAAAATGAGCTCCTGGGTGCGGTATGAGTGCCAGTACAGACACAATGGGCTGAATGGACTCCATTCATAGAATTTCTGCAACTCTTCATCAGATTCAGTGGAACCAAAGTGTAGCTTGTGTCTTAACTCAAATTGGCAACTTTCTTGGAAATGGCTAAACAAGCCTGTTCTGTCACACATTCAGGACAGTTATGGGGTTTAAGTATTTCCTTGCTATTATTTGTGCAATGTGCGTTCTTCAAATTTACAGGGAGAATATATTGTCTTTGCAACTACACTCAGTGGCCACTTTATTGAGTATTAATGAAGTGGCTGCAGTAGTGGAACCTGGTGTGGTGTCTGCTGCTTTAGCCCATTTGCTTCAAGGTTCCACATGTTGTGCATTCAGAGATACTCTTCTGCACACCACTGTTGTAAGGCATAGTTCTTTGAGTTGCTGTTGCCTTCCTATCAGCTTGAACCAGTCTGGCCATTCTTCTATCAGCTCTCTCTTTAACAGGGCCTTTTCGCTCATGGAACTGCTGCTCACTCAATGCTTTTTTGTTTACCACACCATTCTCTGTAAACTCTAGAAAATGCTGTGCGTGAGAATATCAGGAGATCAGCAGTTTCTGAGACACTCAAACCACCCTGTCTGGCATCAGCAATTATTCCATGGTCAAAGAATTTCTTCGACATTCTGTTGTTTGGTCTGAACAACAACTCTTGACCATGCCTGCATGCTTTTATGCATTGAGGTGCTGTCTGATGATTGGCTGGTTAGATATTTGTTTTGATAAGCAGGTGTCCCTAATAAAGAGGCCACTGTTTTCATTTTTTCATCTGATCAACTCTGTTTACAGCAGAGGTTAGAGTGGTAGAGAATCCACGTCTGCCTGTTTATGCTATGGACCCTCCCTGGTTGTCCAACTAAGGATCAAACTTAAGCGCGGTTTATTAGCACAGATCAAAAATAAAATCTCAGGACTTTGCCAGATTGTACTGTTCATAAACATGCTGGGTGGTGCATTACAACCTCACTTTTCTGGCCAGAAAATTTCCTAATCATGTGTTTGCAACAGAGTAACATCTGTGTTCACAGCAGGAGGGGTTTTAAGAAGAAACAGCATCTCCCACTTGGAATCAATTTGTCTTCTGTTAAATATATACTCAGTGGCCACTTTATTAAGTACCTCTTGTACCTCTTGGCCAATGAGTGTAGTGTTTGTCCATAGTCCCCTGCTGCTGTAGCCCATCCACCTCAAGTTTCGAGGTGTTGTGCATACAGGCACGTTCTTCTGCACACCACGGTTGTAATGTGTGGTTATTTGAGTTACTGTCACATCACTGGCTTGAACCAGCCTGCTCTGAGCTCTCTCATCAATAAGGTATTTTCACCCACACAACTGCTGCTCCCTGGATGTTTCTTGTTTTTCGCACTATTCCCATATTCTATAGAGTCTGTAGTGTGTGAAAATTCCAGGAGATCGGTAATTTCTGAGATACTCAAGCCACACCATCTGGCACCAACAATCATTCCACAGTCAAAGTCACTTAGATCACCCTACCCCTACATTAGATCTGATGTTTGATCTAATCTTTTATGCATCGAGTTGCTGCCAAATGATTGGACGATAAGGTATTTGCATTAATGAGCAGGTGTACAGGTGTTCCTAATAAAGTGGCAAGTGAGTATAAATATCGCTTCAATAGAATTACCTGTCCGACATAGAGTCATTTAAAGTGTACCTTTAGTCCTTAAGGCTACTTTCAGCATTCCACACTCAAAATGCTGGAGGAGCTCAGCAAGTCAGGCAGCATTTATTGATACAAATAAACAGTTGATGTTTCAGGCGGAGACCCTTCGTAAGTACTGGGAAGGAGGGGGTAGAAGCCATAATAAGAAGGTGGGGGAGGGGAAGGAGTACAAGCTGGCAAGGGATAGGTAGAACCAGGTGAGGTAGGGGGAGGGTAGATTGGTGGGGATGAAGTGAGAATCTGGGAGCTGATAGGTGAAAAAGGGAAGGGGCCCTCCCTCTTCACAACCCCTCCCCCTTCTCTCTTTTTCTGTTCACATTTTCTGGCTCCCCCCTTACCCTTTCACTTCTCCTCACCTGTTCACCACCTCCCTCTTCTTGTGCCTCACCTCCTTCCCTTTCTCCCATGGTCCACTGTCTTCTCCTTTCTGATTCCCTGTTCGCGAAGGTGAGAGGTCTCGACTGTTCATTTCCCTTCATTGATGCTGCCAAACCTGCTGAGTCCCTGTTGCATTTTTTTTTTTGTTTGTTGCACACACAATCTTTGTCATGTAGAAGGAAACCACAGCACCCGGAGATAGCCACATGATCATAAGGGGAACGTGCAAGATCCACTCAGGCAGTACCCGCTGTTAGGATTGAAAGCAGGCCTCAGTGCACATTAATAGATTTACTTTTCTGATGATACCTGGCTCTTGTGTGACACAGGTATTACTTGCCACTTATGAGACCATGCCGTTATTTTATGCGCAGGCTCATACTGGTACATTTTCTGATGAGGAGGGAAGGGGCTGCAAATGTAGGAGATTGGAGCAACACACAAAATGCTGGAGAGTCTCAGTCGGTCAGTCAGCAATTTTGGGGCAAATGGGTTTTGGGTCAAAAACCCTTCATTTGGACTGAAAGACAGAAGGGAGGTAGTTAGTATTAAAAAAAGGTGCAAGGAAAGGGCAAAGGGCTGGAGATAACTGGATTCAAGTGAGAGGGGGTCAAAATAGATAAATAGGGGAGGTGAGAGTGAGATTGGTGGCAGAGTCCTGGAGGTGATAGGCAAAAGTAACAGGGGACAAAAGATGATGGAATCAAATAGAAGAAATAGATAGTGGCTATTGATCATCTTTCAGTTCCCAATGAACTGTCTCAATATATTGATCATCCATTTGCCTTCCTAGCTGCTTCCTGACCCATTGTCCCTTCAGTGTTGTGCGTGTTATTTTCTGACAAGTTGTGAATAAATTGAACATTATACACCTTTACTCCTCAACTCATTGGGGAAGGAAGGCTTGAAAAAAATAAGGCACTTTGGCCAAAATGTAGCAGTAGTACTAGGAATAGGAGTAGTGTGATCACTTGAGTCAAATAGAATGTTCTCCTAAGGGGTTATTCCCTTAATGGGGAATGACTGTTTAATGCGGGAGGCTGATGCATGGGTACCCGCCACCTGGGCCTTGACAGATCGGGGTCAAGGTTCAGTGGCATGGCATTCAAGAGGACTGGGGACCCTGCACAGCTGCAGCCTTCCTCTGCCTTCACTGCCGTTGTGAGGTGTCATCACCTTCCAGCAGCTCCACTTTGAGATCTTGATTGGACCGCTCTTTGTCTGGAACCTTTCCCTTGACCTTATTGCCATGGGTGACTCTACCAGGAGCTAAGCTCCAGGTGGCATCCCTCTTGGGATCTCAGAAACCTGCAAGTCGCTCAAACATCAAAACGAGGAAGAAATGTGATCTAAATGAGTTAGACTGTGTAATGATTGTTGGTGCCAGATGGGGTGGTTTGGGTATCCCAGAAACTCCTGATGTCCTGGGATTTTCATGCACAACAGTCTCTATAGTTTACTGGGAATGGTATGAAAATAAAAAAAACTACTCAATGAATGAGAGTCTTGTCAGCAATAAAGACTTGATAATGAGGTTTAAGCTGACAAGAAGATGACAGTAACTCAAATAACCATGTGTTACGACATGGCGTGCAGAGAAGCATCTCTGAATCCACAACACGTCGAACCAACAGCAACAGAAGACCTCCTATACCTAATAAAATTACCACTGCGTGTATTTCCAATATTGCACCAGTAACCATAAATAACAGCACTTAGCTGGGTGTTACAGACAGAAGCAATTCAGAAGATGCTGGAAATCTGAAGCATGCTGGAGTAACTCTACGAGTCAGGCAGCATCTATAGAGGGATTCAAACCAATGCTTGGCCCTGATGAAAAATCGACTTTTGTTCCACCTCTCCATAGATGGTACCAGACTTGGTGAGCTCCTCCAGAATTTTGTATGAGTAATTCCTTGGATATACAATGTTCAAAGTAAATTTATTACCGAAGTACATGAATGTCAACATACTATATGTTACCCTGAGATTCATTTTCTTGTGATACCAAGAAACACAATAAAATCAATATAAAACTACACTCAAACAAAGATGGACTAATAACCATTGAGGAAAAGCAACGAATTGTGCAAATACAAACAGGAAAAAAAATCATCAAAACAAACAAATAAATAAATAAAGACATACATACATAATATGGAGAGCTGTAGAGTCCTTGAAAGTGAGTCCCTGGATGGTGGAATCAGTTCAGTGTAGAGGTGAGTGAAGTTATCTACACTGGTTCAGGAACTGGGTGGTTGAAGGGTGATAACTGTAACTGATCTTTATGGTATGGAATCTAAAGCTCCTGCACCTCCTTTCCAATGTTCACAGTGAGGAGAGAGTATGGTCTGGATGGTGGGAGTCCTTCATTATGGATGCTGCTTTCCTGTGAGAGTGCTTCTTGTAGATGTGCTCAATGGTGGGGAGAGCTATACCACCCAGCCTCTGAGCACCCTGAGGATGTGGAAGTTTCCATGGGAACACAAATGGTTCTTTCTGTTAAGGGACCTCGCTATCCCAAATTCCTTAGCTTGATTTGCAATCTTAGAATGACCCCAAAAAGGTCTTAAAAATTAAAACAAAACCTGGCTAATGTAATCAATGGGGATGCATCATTTGGGAATGCTTGTGTGCTAACATGCAATCAAAGGGGATCTTTCAGTGATAACTTAAAGGTTATAGAAAGGTCAATAATGATAATGTGAAGTGCATATAAATGTACTCTCAGCAACCCATGGGAAATGTGAAGGTTTAAGCTAAAAGATCAAACTAATGAAGTGAGGTGGAATAATGAAAACTATGTTTGGTGATAAATGTTTTTGTCATAATATCCAGCACGTGCTTGCTGGTGGGTGTAAATGACCTTGTATCCTGAATTAAATAAAAGCATTCTTGCCTCAATATAGAATGTCACTTAATCTTTGAAACAATTACTTCTTGGGGCACACTACCATCAAAAATATCCAATGAGACATCAGTGCAGCGTGACTGGAGTCCTGGGAAAAGAGGTTAAAGTGATTTCCTCATCTTTCCTGTTTGTTAAAAAGGGTGATTTTCCTATCCTTGTTGCTGTTATTTGAAATGTGATTAAGATCAGTTCTGCAAATACAAGGTCAGTGAAAAATGGAACTGTGGACCAAATGGTTACAAATGCAAGACGTTTCTGGGTGGAAGCACAGACCCATTGAGTCACCTGGGGCTCACTAATATTCAGATGAATTGGAGGGAAACTTACAGAGATAAATAAAATTATGTAAGGCAGACGCAGGGAACTAGTTTCCACTGGTAAGCAAGTCTGGAACTAGGGAACATGACTTCAAGGTTTAAAGAGTAGATTTAGGATGGAGATGAGGAAAAACTAATTTTTCCAGAGAGTAGTGAATCTACGGAACTTTTTTGCTCAGGAAAGAGGTAGAGGCTACCTTGTTAAATATATTTAAGACAAGGTTGGATTTTTTTTATCCAACAGAGGAATTAAGGATGATAAGTGGGACTGAATTTAAGAGCCGAGAGGTAATATTACAACTATATAGAACCCTGGTCAGACCCCACTTGGAGTACTGTGCTCAGTTCTGGTCGCCTCACTACCAGAAGGATGTGGAAGCCATAGAAAGGGTGCAGAGGAGATTTACAAGGATGTTGCCTGGATTGGGGAGCGTGCCTTATGAAAACAGGTTGAGCGAACTTGGCCTTTCTCCTTGGAGCGACGGCAGATGAGAGGTGACCTGACAGAGGTGTGTAAGATGATGAAAGGCATTGATTGTGTGAGAAGTCAGAGGCTTTTTCCCAGGGCTGAAATGGCTAACACAAGAAGACATAATTTTAAGTGCTTGGAGGTAGGTACAGAAGAGAGGTCAGGGGTAAGTTTTTTTTTAACGCAGAGAGTGGTGACTGTGTGGAATGGGCTGCCGGTGACGATGGTGGAGGTGTATACAATAGGGTCTTTTAAGAGACTCCTGGACAGATACATGGAGCTTAGAAGAATAGAGGGCTATGGGTAACCCTAGGTAATTTCTAAAGTAAGTACATGTTCAGCACAGCATTGTGGGCTGAAGGGCCTGTATTGTGCAGTAAGTTTTCTATGTTTCTATGTTTTTAAGTAAAAAGGCAGGTAGGGGAAACTGAGTCCATAGCCAAATCAGCCATGATTTTATTGAATGGTGGAGCAGGCTCAACAGGTCAGATGGCTGATTCCATCTCCTATTTCTTATGTTCTCCTCTGGGCTTACTTTCCAAATTTGTCACATAGTTTGCCATAGAACATACAACATAAAACATTACAGCACAATTCAAGCCCTTTGGCTAGGATGTTCTTGTTAAACCTGTCGAGTTGAATGAGGTTTTTAATGCTTTTTATTTACTTGGAGATGCTCCCATCAAATTTCCCACAGCTTACTTTAATGTACTATCAAAACCTCTCTTCATCTTATAAACTTACATCAGGTCTCCCTTCAACCTGCTCCTCTCCAGAGATAGCAAGCCCTAGTTTATCCAGCCATTCTTTATAACTCATACGCTTAGAATCCATACAGAATACTGGTACAGTCCTCTTCTGCAACTTCTCCATATGTCCTTCCCATAATGTGACTACCAGTGCTGAATGCTGTGTTTTAGATACCACCTAACAAGAGTTTTATAAAGTTGGATAGAGATAGGTATTTGTTTTACATATGCTGCATTTCATGATGTATATTGTATACATTGACATTAAATTGTACCTTTGAACCTTTGAACCTGATGCTGTGCCTTCTGGTCCTAGACTCACCCACTACTGGAAACATCATCTCCACAACCACTCTATGTAGTCCTTTCAAAATTCAATAGGTTTCAATAATATCTCCCCTCATTGTTCTGATCTTCAGTTCAGTGTCTACAGGACCAGAGGCATGAAACACTCCTCATACATTAACCCTTTCATTCCTGGTATAATTCTTGAGAACATCATTTGGATTCTTTTGAATGCCAGCATATCTTTTCTGAGCTAAAGGGCCCAAAATGCTCGCAATACTCCAAGTGCAGTCTGACCAATGTCTTATCCTCAGAATCATATCTTGCATTCTAGTCCTCACACAATGGATGCTAACATTATTTCCCTTCCTTACCACTGACTCAACCTGCAAGTTAACCATCATGGAATCCTACACAAGAACTCCCAAGTCCCTTTGCACCTCTGATTTTTGATTTTTTCCACTTTTAGAAAATAGTCTATATCTTTATTCCTACCAAAGTTCATAACCACATACTTCACTACATTCCATCTGCCTCTTCTTTGCGCATTCTCCCAACCTGTTCACGTCCTTCTGCAGACTCTGCTTCCTCAGCACTAGCTGACACTCCACCAATCTTAGTATTGTCTGCCAACTTGGCTACAAAGCCATCATTCTGTCATCCAAATCATTGATACATAATGTGAAAAGAAGTGGTTCCAATACCAACCTCTGTAGACACCACTAGTCACCAGCAGCCAACCAGAATATGCCCCCTTTATTCCAACTCTTTGCCTCCTGTCAGACAGCCAATCTTCTATTCATGCTAATATCTTTCCTGTAATATCATGGGATCTTATCTTGTTAAGCGGCCTCATGTGAGGCACCTTGTCAAAGACCTTCTGAAAATCCAAGTAATCAACATCCATTAACTCCCCTTTGTCTATCCAACCTGTTATTTCCTTAAAGAATTCCAACAAATTTGTCAGGCAAGATTTTCCCTTAACCCTTACATACTGTTCGGGTCAAATTTGACCCGTTTTGACATTTGACAGCAGTAAAAACACCCTAAATGCCATTTTTTTAGCCGGAATTTGATGACTTTTCCTAAAGTGACCCAAAATGTACAAAAATGAAAATACTTTAAAATTTTATACTTTTGTACAGGTGCTACAAATGTTTGTACATTGAGGCTGTTCCATGTCAAATTTGACCCGTATCTATTGAGATGAATTTTAGATCTCTGAAACATTAATTAAGGATCAATCACTCGTTTATTAATGTCAGATAGGCTATTTATACATTCTAAATAGATCTGCGGTTCAGAATTTGGTATAGACACTTGTTATGAGGGGCTTCTTGGGCTGGGTCAAAATTGACCCGGACCATACTGTGAAGGTATAGAGTATGAACAGATTGCCTGGGTTAAGGAAACCTTGCTGACTTTGGCCTTATTTAACATGTGCCTCAGAGAACCCTGATACCTCATCCTTTATAATGGACTGCAACTTCTCAGCCACTGCAGTCAGGCTAACTGGCCTATAATTTTCTTTCATCTGCCTCCCTCACTTCTTAAAGACTGAAGTGACATTTGCTATTTTCCAATTCTCTGGAATCAGTCCAGAATCCAGTTGTTCTTGAACGACCACTACTAATGCCTTCACAATCTCTTCAGCTACTTCTTTCAGACATCTAGAGTGGAGTCCATTTGTTCAGGTGATTTATCTACCTTCAGACATCTCAACTTCCTAAGCACCTTCTTCTTACTAACAGTAACTACACTCACTTCTGCCCCCTGATACTATTGAATTTCTGGCATATTGTTAGTTTCTTCCATACTGAAGACTGACACAAAATATTTGTTAAGTTTGTCCACCATTTCTTTGACCCCCCATTGTGACTTCTGCAGTATCATTTTTTAGCAATTCGATATCAACTTTTGCCTCTCCTTAACTCTTTATATATTTAAAAAATGCCCTTTGGTATCCTCTTTGATATTATTGGTGAGCTTAGCTTCATATTTCATCTTTTCTCCCCTTATGTATTTTTGTTGCCTTCTGTAGGTTTTTAAAAGCTTCTCTCTGATGCCCCTGTAATTCCCTTTACTTCACTGTAATACTGATATATCTGATTTTAGCATTTCTCTCTCAACAACAGAATAAATTCTATCATAATTTCATCATTGTCTCCTAAGGGTTCCTTTACCTTAATGATATCCTAATCATACCCTGTTTATTACACAATACCCAATCCAGAATAGCTGATCTCCTAGTAGGCTCAACCAGAAACTGCTCTAATAAACCATCTCATGGATATTCTTTAAATTCCCTCTCTTGGTATCCAGCACCGACCTGATTTTCCCAATCTACCTGCATATTGTAATCCCCATGATGATTAAAACATTTCCCTTACTCCAGGCCTTTTCTATATGCTTTTGAAATTTATATCCCATAACCTGGCTCTTGTTTGAAGGCCTATTTATCATTTCCATCAGGGGCTTATATGCCTGCAGTTTCACAACTCTACCCACAAGGATTTTACATCCTCTGAGCCTATGTTACCTCTTTCTAAAGATTTGATTTCACTTTTTACCAACAAAGACACCCCACCACCCTCCTGCCTACTTGCCTGTCCTTTCAATGCAAGGTGTATCCTTGGATGTTAAGCTCCAGCCACAACTCAATGATGTCCACGTCATCATACCTGTCAATCTTCAACAGCGTTCGGCACAGCATTGTGGGCCGAAGGGGCTGTATTGTGCTGTAAGTTTTATATGTTCTATGTTACAAAATCATCTACCTTACTCCATATACAATGTGCATTCAGATATAACACCTTCATTCCTGTATTCAACACCCTTTATGATTTTGTCCCCATGTTACACTTCAACTCATATTACAAACTGCAATTTTGCCCTATCATCTGCTTGTCTTTCCTCATCCTGTACACTACACACTGCATCAACTTGTATACTAATCTCCACATCCTCAGCCCTATCATTCCCATTTCCATCGTCCAATGTTTGCATGCATTTATGCATTGAGTTGCTTCCACATGACTGGCTGATTAGAAGTCTGCATTAATGAGTGGCGTGCTGGTTTATCTTATAACGTGGTGGATAAAAGGTGAAGTTCCTCCCCGCACCTTGTTTGGTGCATTGGACGGCAACCTTGTCGGTTTCTTTAGCGATTGTCTGCTTTATGAGGCTGAATTGCTTGATCGACACTCAACCCTGCATAGATGGAAATTGTGCAAGGAGCCAGCTGGATTTGAATCCAGGACGTCTTGTTCCAAACTCTGGGTGTAGATATCACTAAACCATCAGCAGAGACCTAATAATGCAGACACTGAGTGTGTGTCACCATATACTATATTGAGGTTCATCTTCTTGCAGTCATTAACAGGAAAATAAGGAATACAACAGATCTTGTAAAAATGTATACATAAACAAAGACTGCCCAACAATCAATGTGCAAAAGAAGACAAATTGTACAAATAAAATAATAAATATATAATACTGAGAGTGTGATTTGTAGAATTAATTTACATATTTGTCAATCAAGACTGAAGGTGCCAACCCAAAACATCAATATACGCCTTTGGCTTCCACTGATGCTGTCTGATCTGTTGGATTCTTGCAGCATTAGAAGAATATGATCCTAATATGGACAAATAAACTAAATATAAGAAGGCAAAGAAGTCAGATGGCCTGTTTCCATACTGTAACTCTCTCTACGATTCTATGATGTTCTGACTCTCTTATTCTTCCAAACTAATAAATTTCACTTGAAACCCCTGAACCATTTTTCATGAATAACCCCTGGTGAATCTTTCACAAGATGCCTCTAATGCAAGTATATGCTTGGGGTTATAGAGAGTCACAGAGGCATATTCCTTCTTACTGCGGAAACTGACATTGTTTGCAGTACTCCAGGTAAGCATAATGCAGCTGATTTAAAGCTAAAAGCTAAGTCACCCACATCTGCAGTATTGATTGATCCTGAGTTCATTAAGTTTCACGGTTATTGAAAATTTCAAGCTTTCCTTAACTGCAATGGCACTTAAATACAGCAGGATCACCTACATGAAAGTTGTCAGTGCCCCAGAAGACTTCATTAACTGTCAAGAACATGCTGAGTCTGCTGAATGTCTTCAGTGATAACATTCAAAACAGTATTGGACAAAGACATATATCATAAATATTTGAGGTTCCATTTAGAAAGAGGAATATGGGATTATTAGAGTATCTCACCAAAGTTAGCTCAGACACAAAAGCCAAATACTTGCTGCTTAAGCCTTGTTCAAAATACAAAAAAAAACATTCAATATTTCTTCAGTTCAGAATTCCCCACTGATGATGGAGTTGCAACTCCATGGAATTCTCTACACCAATAAGCAGCGGGTATTGAAGAACTGAATATATTTAGAATCAACATAGATGAGTTTTTTAATTTCATCTGCAAGGAATCAGCACACAGAAAAATGGTCTGAAGCAAAGGTAAGACCTATAAATTCACCAGTGACACAAATGTTGTTGGTAGAATCTCAGATGGCAATGAGGAGGCTTACAGGATTGAGATAAAGTGTCTTGTGTCATCAATTAACTCAACATTAGCAAGACCGAGGAACTAATTGTGGATTTCAGGAAGGCCAATTCATGAGAACACACACACCAGTCTTCACTGAGGGGCTCAGTGGAAAGGGTGAGGAGCTTCGAGTTTACGGGGGTCAACATCTCAGGGAACCTATCCCGTGCCCAATCTCAATGCATTGACAAAGAAGGCACATTAATGGCCTTCCTACTTTGTTGGGAGTTTGAGGAGATTTATTTATTTATTGAGATGCAGTACAGAATAGGCCCATCGAGGCACATGTTCGAGCAATCCCCCGATTTAATCCTAGCGTAATCATGAGGCAATAAGCCGGATATGGGGACAACATATATATTCCCTACAGGCAGCAATACCCGGGTCGCCTGCACTGTAAAGCATTGTGCTAACTGCCACGCTACTGTGCCACCCCATCTGATATGTCACCAAAAGTTTTACAAATTCCTATAGATGTACAGTGGAGAGCATTCTGACGGTGGCATTGCAGCTGATACTGAGTCTCCAATGCATGGGACTGCAGAGTCAGCAGAGGATTGTAAATTCAGGCTGCTTCCTTGGGGGGAGGGGGGGTTACAACACTCTCCATCGTTGGGGTCATCTTGAAAAGGTGGTATCCATTATTAAAGACTCCCATTTCTTTATGCCATGTTCATGTTTCTACCATCTGAGAGGAGGCACAGGAGAATGAATTCCCACACTCTACAATTCAGGACAGCCTTTCCCCCTCTACTATTAGATTTCTGAACAGTCAATGGACAGTTATTCATTTTTTCTTCCATATAATTCATTTTTTGCAGTATTGATTTAATTCTGTAATTTATAGATTTTTATGTCTTTGCACTGTACCACTGCCACAGAACAACACTTTTCATGTCATATTTCAGTGATAATAAATCTGATTCTGATTCTGATCACCTATAACTCTTCTGAATGGTTGACAGTGTTGAAGTGCCTAAATGATCTAGTCCAGCTTTTAACCATTATTCAGATATATTTCTTTATTTGTTTAGAGAGGCAGTGCGGAACAGGACTTTCTGGCCCTTTGAGCCACATTGCCCGGTGACCCCTGAAAACAGAGTTTAACCCTGACATATTCACAGGACAATTATGATGACTGGTTATCTTTGAACTCTAGGAGGTAACAGGAGCACCCAGAGAAAATTCACACATTCTGCAGGGAGAATGTACAAACTCCTTACAGGGATAGACGGAATTGAACTTTGAACTCCAACGCTTCGAGCTGTAATAGCATTATGCTAACCACTAGGTTACCGTAGTGCCTACTGCTGCTAATGTTCATATATTAAGAGAGAACAACTGCAATCCAACCATCTATGACCATAAGATACAGGAGATGAATTAGCGCATTAGACCATCAAGCCTACTCTGTCATTCAATTGTGGCTGATTCTTTTCTCATCCCCATTCTGCCCATAAATCTTAATGTCTTATCAATCATTATCAATCTCTACCTTAAATACACTAAGTGACTTGGTCTGCTCAGGCTTCTGTGACAACAAATTCCATAGATTCTCCATCAAAACACAGAATTTTTTTTTCAGATCTCAGCATGGACTTTCCTCCTGAACATCTAGAATTTACGAGCTGGTGCATATAACAAGTCCTGGTTATGTGACCACTGACACCAGGCAAACAATATGTGAAGAGTATTAATGGTGTCGTCCATCTTGTAAAGACACTGCCCAGAAGAAGGCAATGGCAAACCACTTCTGTAGAAAAACTTGCCAAGATCAATCATGGTCATGGAAAGACCATGATTACTCACATCATATAACATGGCACATAACAAAAAATACAAATCTTTTTAGTCACATTGTGTCTGTATACATCTTTCAATTCTACAGCATTATAGAGTTGTACAGCACAAAACAGGCCCTTCAGCACAATTCATCCATGCCAACCAGAATGCCTGCTGAGCTAGTCCTGACTTTGCAAACACAAAAAAATCTACAGATACTAGAAATCCAAAGAAGCACACACAAAATACTGGAGGAACTCAGCACACCATGCAGCATCTATGGAAAAGAGTGAACAGTCAAAGTTTCAGGCCAAGACCTTTCTTTAGGACTGGGAATGAAGTGGAAAAGTTAAAGAAAGAAGGTAGGGGGAAGGGGTAAAGTAAAAAAACTGGGAAGTTGATCGGTGAAAGAGATAAAAGCCTGGAGAAGGGGGAATCTTATAGGAGAGGATAGAAGACCATGGAAGAAAGGAAAGGGTGAGGAACACCAATGGGAGTTGATGGGCAGGTAAGGAGATAAGTTGAGAGAGAGAAACAGGAATGGGAAATGGTGAAGGAGAAGTGGGGGAGGGAGGTAATTACCAAAATTTAGAGAAATTGATGTCATGACATCAGGTTGGAGGCTACACAGATGGAATATAAGACTTTGCTCCTTAAACCTGAGTGTGGTTTCATCCTGGCAATGGAGGAGGCCATGGTCTGACATGTCAAAATGGAAATTTGGCACATATTCCCTTCAAACTTCCCTGTCCATGTGCCTGTCTAATTGTCTTCTAAACGTCTTTCAAACATTGTACTTCCCCAGTCCTCCCCTTTCAGATGGCCAGTAATGTGTATTGATGCAACACACACAAAATGCTGGTGGAACACAGCAGGCCAGGCAGCATCTACAGGAAGAAGCACTGTCGACGTTTCGGGCCGAGACCCTTTGTCAGGACTGTGTATTGATGAACTGTTTTATTATGGAAGCTCCATTGAAGACTCACAAACATAATGTTACCAGAGGCCAGTCATAAATGAAGATGTTAAATTTTAAAGACAATCCGCTTTAGATCCTGCCTGTCTTTTCTGTTAATGTATTTCATGATACTGGCATTGTTCCATATGCTTCAAATAAACCTTGTACATCATCATTATTAAACATCATGTAGAATGATATGGGCAATCATGGTCTATGACTATCATTGTTCTTAGCAAATTTTTCTACAGAAATGGTCTGCCATTGCCTTCTTCTGGGCAATGTCTTTACAAAATAGTTGACCCCAGCTATTATCAATACTTTTCAGAGATTGTCGGCCTGGTGTCAGTGGTCACATAGCCAGGATTTGTGATATGCACAAGGGGCTAAGCAGGTGCTACACCTTGCCAGTGGGTGACCTGCAGTCTAGCAGAGGAAAGGAGCTTTTTACACCGTCTTTGGTAGAGTCTTTTCTCCACCCCAGCATCTGTACTTTGTTACATTCCTGAAAACACATCAGTGGCCACTTTATTAGGCACACTTGCTCATGAATGCAAATATCTAATCAGTCAATCATGTGACAGCAACTCAATGTATAAAAGCATGCAGACATGATCAACAGGTTCTGATGTATTTCAGACCAGACATCAGGAAGGGGAAGAAATCTGATCTAAGTGACTGACCATGGAATGTTTGTTAATGCCAGAAAGGGTGATTTCAGAAACTGCTGATCTCCTGGGATGTCTCTAAAACTTACAGAGGATAGTGTGAACAGCAAAAAACATGCAGAGAGTGGCAGTTCTGTGGGCAAAAACACCTTGTTAATGAGAGAGGTCAGATGAAAATGGCCAGACTGGTCCAAGCTGACAGGAAGGTGACAATAAATCAAATAATCATGCCATACTACAATGGTGCGCAAAAGAGCATCTCTGAATGCACAACACATTGAACTTTGAAGAGGATGGGCTACAGAAGCAGAAGACGATGAACATACACTCAGTGGCCCTTTGTTCGGTAAAGGAGATACCAAATAAAGTGGTCATTGTTGTTTATGTCAAATTCCTGGCATTGTCCCATATTCTTCAAACAACCGTTGCTACTTTCCCCAAAAATACATGCTTAAAGTATTTTGTACTTTCTCTCAGCAAATCAAGATTTGTTGATTCCTGCCTTGGAAACCTTTCTTCCCTTTCAATTATTCTGTCATTCCTCCTAAAAATACCTCTGCTGCTCAGTCCTCACTTTATTTGTCAGTCTGAAAGGGGGAAGTGGAGCGTTACATAAATACAAGTGTTGGTATTTCTGATCAATAGTTTCCATGTGCCTTTTAAATGTACACAGCAGGAGATTGTATAAATGATTCATACGTGCTGAAATCTCCTGGTGATGTGTAGCAATGCATTCCTGTGATTAAAGAAGTGCAGTTCTCACCAAACTAGTTTAAATTGAGTGCAAAGCCTATCTTGGACAAAATTTGATTCCATTTCTGCAGATTTTCCAAGAATTTTTAATGTCTGTTCGGATTATATTGGACAAAACTCTGAGAAGAAAAAAAAAACAGCCTCTCATGAGCTTCAAAGGACACCAGTTTATTTTCTGAGAAGTGGTCTTGCAGATGAGTTCTTGCAAGATTCTACAGCTGTACCATGGAGAGGATTCTAACTGGTTGCATTACCTGGTGTGTAGTGGCCACTGCACAGGACTGGAAGAAGTTCAGGCAGCTCCATCATCCTCACTGGCCTCCCCAGCATCAAGGACACCTTGAAAAGGCGATGCCCTAAAAAGTCCGCCTCCATCAATAAGGTCCCCCATCACCAGGACATTCACTCATCACGTTGCTACCACCAAGGTGGAGGTATAGGAGCCTGAAGACACAAACTCAATATTTTAGGAATAGCTTCTTCCCCTCTGCCATCAGGTTTCTGAATGGACAATGAAGGCCATCAAAGAGCACATTGCATCAACTGAAGGGGTAATAAGATGCTCTGAAATGGAACTATAAACAGAAAACACTGAAGATACTTTGCAGGTCAAGCAGTACCTGTGGAGATGGAAAAAGAAATAATTTTTCAGGACGTTTCAAAGATGGATCATCAGATGAAATGTCAGCAACCTTTACCGGCACAGTAGTGTAGCAGTAAGTGCAACACAATTACAGAGCCAGCAACCCAGGTTCAATTGCTGGCTAGGAATCTTGTACCTTCCCCCCATGATAGCGTGACTTTCTTCTGGGTGCCCTGGTTTCTTCCAACATCCCAAAGGCATACGGGTTAATAGGTTAATAGGTCACATGGGTGTAATTAAGCAGCATGGGCTCATTGGGTCCAAAGGGTTAAATCTCTAAATGAAAATTTAAAAAAATAAAAAAAATAGACATTAACTCCCTTTCTGACTCCACAGGTGCTGCTTAAACTCCTGTGCATTCTGACATTTTCTGTTTTTTATTTTGGATCTCTAGGATCTGCAGTTTGCTTGCTTTTGGGATGATGAAGTTCTCCTTGGTGCCCTGGATGACATTTAACCAGTATCTGACACATATTAATCAATGACACCCCGAGTGTAATGTCAAGTGTTTCTCATCTAAGCTGGAACAAACTGAAGCCATCTGATGACGACTCTTCAGCTACCATGATACTTTGTTCTTAACTCTGCTGGTCTCCTTATCTTTCACATCCGGCTGTTAGGTTGTCTAGTGAGCTGGAGATACAAGAGACTGCAGATGCTGGAATCTGGAGTGACAAACAATCTGCTAGCGGAACACAGCAGATCAGTGGATGGAAATGGATGGTTGACTTTTGAGTCTAGAACAGAGTTTCCCAACCTAAGGAGTATGCACCCCTTGCTCAATGGTATTGGTCTACGGCATAAAAAAGTTGGGAACCTCTGGTCTGGAAGGAGGAATTAGATTGGAAATTTTGACTCTCTATTTCCCTTCACAGATGCTGTCTCACCTTTCACAGATGCTGAAATCCCCCCGCAAAGTCCTTCTCCACTTTGTTCACCAAATGGCCTTCTTCCATTTTCACACCATTAACCCGTTCTGCTGCTACTCTACCAAGAATTTAATCTTATTCTCAGCACAGTGAAGCTTATAAACACAAGGGATTCTTTCTTTCAGTCCTGATGCAAGGTCTCAGCTTGAAACAGTGAATTGCTGAGTTCCTCCTGCATTTTGTGTGTGTTACAGTGTGAAGCTTAATTCTTTGATGAGCTTGGAGCCAATTTCTCAACATCTTCCAGAAACTCCAACTCATTCACCATTCTGAGTACTACATCCTTACTTAATTAAAAACTTCTTTGTCTAAGCTTTTCTCAGTCTCCGTTACTTATCCTATTGCAGGGGAGCCTAGGACCAAAGAGCACAGTCTCAGAATTGAGGGATGTCCTTTTAGATCAGAAATGAGGAAAAATTCCTTTAGCCAGAGGGTGGTGAATCTGGTGAATCCATTGCCACAGATGCAGTGCAGGCCAAGTCACTGGGTATGTTTAAGGCAGGGGTTGAAAGGGATGATTCATCAGCCATGATGGAATGGTGGAGCAGACTCGATGGCTGAATTGCATAATTTGGCTCCTAAGTCTTGTGATCTTGTTAAAAATCAGTTCAATCAATTCCAACATCCTAATCTTTATTTTCAAACTACTTAAATTTATTTCTTCCAATTAAATACTTGCCAGTCCTCCTGGAACATGCCTGTGGCAAGAGCGGTGATGCACCATCAATAACTCTTGGAGACGGGAGGCAAAAGATAGGCTTGTATTTTGATCTCCACAACACCTTGGAGACTGAGGGAGGAGCAGTGCCTCCAATCGCCTTTATACAGGGGTCTGTGGGAGGAGCCACAGGAGCAGTCAGCAGAGGAGTGTGTCCAGACAGGTATACACATAGTTTACCACAAGCGGACACAAGATATCGTTCAGGAACATATCAATTTTATCCTTTGCCTCTCTTAATAACCTGGAGAGCATTCCATTGGGACTTATCCACCTTAATGTACTTCAAGAGACCCAACACGACCTCTTATTGCATTTCAAAATGCCCTAGCATAATTTCTCACTCTATGCTGCTCTCACCATCCATCTCCTTAGAATGTTCAACAAAGTGCAGCACAGCACAGTACAGTGCCTTTGGCCCATGATATTGTGTGGACTCTTTCAGTTACTCTAAGATCAACCTGGCCCTCCATTTTTTTATCATCTATGTGCCTATCTATGAGTCTCTTAAATGCCTCTATCACCACGTGTGGCACTGTGTTTCACGCACCCACGACTTCTTGTGTAAAAGAACTTACTTCTGACGTCCCCAGTACTTTTCTCCAATCACCTTAAAATTATGTTCTCTCACGTTAGCCTTAATGAATTCATTAGTTTGTTTGTTATGTTCCATGTCGTGTGATGTGAGCGATCGTGGTCTTTCCATGACCATGAATGTTCTTAAAAATTTTTTCCAGAGAAGTGGTTTGCCATTGCCTTCTTCTGGGCAGTGTCTTTACAAGACAGATGACCCCAGCCGTTATCAATATTCTTCAGAGATTGTCTGCCTGGCATCAGTGGTTGCATAAACAGTAATTGTGATATACACCGATTGTTCATACGACCATCCACCACCTGTTCCCATGGCTTCACATGGCCGTGACCAGGGAGGAGGGGGCTAAACAGGTGCCACACCTTGTCCAATGGTGACCTGCAGGCTAGTGGAGGGAAAGGACACCTTATACCTGCTTTGGTAGAGATGTATCTCCACCCCACTACCTTGAGTGAATACTGACACAAATTAAAATTATTTAGGATCTCACCTCATCATCCACCTCTGAGCACATGTTCCCTCCTTTATCCTTCAGTAGTCCTGCAGGTATACACAATTATGAGAGGTATAGATATTGTTAATGCTTGCAACCATTTTTCCATTCAGGCTGAGTGAGACTAGAACTAGAGGTCATAGGTTAAGGGTGAAATATTTAAGGGGAATCTGGAGTAGATCTTCTTCATTGAGAGGGCAGTGTGAGTGTGGAATCACCTACCAGTATAAGTGATTGATACGAGTTCATTTGTTTGGAAAAGTTTGGGTAAGTACATGGATGTAAGGAGTATGTAGCACCATGATCTGGGTGCAGGTAAGTGGGACCAGCAGAAGAGCAGGTTAGCATAGACTAGGTAGGTTGAAGGGCTGTTTTCTGTACTGTAATTCTCTATGACTCTATGATTACCTTCTCTTTAGTTAGTTATGCTCTTAATGAACATATTCCTTTCTCAATGCTATGTCATTGTTCCTGTCCATAATTCTCCTCATGTCAATCTGTTTAGACATTTTTGTGAGTTGCGGGCTGCTGATATTTATGAATTATTAGTTCCTTTGCACATTTCAAATATAAATATTGGGCAGCTGGTTGGAATAGTGTTTAGTACTGTGTCTCACTACTCTAGTGACCTGGGTTTGAACCTGGAATCGGATGTTGTCTGAGTAGAGTTTGCACATTCTTAAAGTTCAAGACATTCAAAGGTTCTGGAGAAATACAAATACAAATGGATACTTGCTTTGATAATAAATGAACCTTTGAACCTTTAAAAAATAAACAAATAGTGCAAACGAAGAATAATGAGTAAGTGTTCATGGGTTCATGACCATTCAGAAATCTGATGGGAGAGGGGAAGAGGCTGTACCTAAAATATTAAGCATGGGTTATCGGTCTCCTGAAGGTAGTAATGAGAAGAAGACTGGTCCTGGATGGTGAGGAGGATGCTTTGTGTTTTTTTTCTTTAAAAAACTACTTACATTAATAGAACACTGCAACATGGAAGAAGATCCTTCAATCATCTAGTCCATGTCAAACAATTATTCTGCCTGGTCCCATCAACGATTCAGGAACAGCTTTTTCCTCTCTGCCATCAGATTTCTAAATGGACATTGAATTCACAAACTGGACCTCACTAGATTTTTGCATTTTATTTAATATTAGATAAATGTTGATAGATATATACATATTTAGTTCTATAGATATACTTACTGGAATTCACCATTTTTATTAGTATGTATTGTATTGTACTGCTGCCACATAACAACAAATTTCATGACATATGCTCGTGATATTAAACCTGATTCTGATTTAGACTTGCACCCGGACCATAGCCCTCCATACGTCTGCAATCAACTCCACCGACATCCACCATTTCTACTGGAAGCTCAGTTCACACTCTCACCACGCTCTGAGTGAAAATGTTCCCACTCATGTTCCCAGTAAACATTTCACCTTTTACCCTGAACAGTTCTTTATTTTGTATTCATTCACATAGTGATATTTATTTCCTGTCCTTAATTGCAGAGAGGAGACTTAGGAGTGAACCCCATCGGTGGTCACATTCAGTCTTGACAGGACTGGTAATTTTCCTTCCATGAACACACTAGGGCTTTACTACCATCTGGTTGCTGTTATTAGTTCCTTTTATTTAAATTCCAGTTTGGTTTAATAGATTTTAAATTCCCATGCCATGATGTGATTTGATCCCTTTCCTCCAAGTTAATGGCTTGGAACTCTGGGTGTCAATTCAGACCCATTACACTGTCACCCTCCCTTCCTAATTAGTTAAACAGATCAAACGCAGCTGGAAGAGTTGGTGACTTTGGACGACTGAGAGCTGTAGACTGAGTTTATCACCTGCCAGTGATAGTCTCGGATGCCTTGTTGGTGCATTTTATACTAATGTGTTTGCACAGGGATCTAGAACTGGAACCTGGCATGAGAATGGAGTTGAGAAGGATCATAAATCAGCCACAATGGAATGACGGAGCAGACTTGATGGGCGGAATGGGCTAATCCTATGGTCTCATGGTATAATTGTGCAGAGTGCACTGGCAGTGTTCACCAATTCGTTTCAGACAGGACACCCAAGTCAAATACAAATGGTGCAACAAGGAATTCAATTATTTAGTGTGGGAGGCAAAATCTGGGCTTTATTGTCTCTCATCTCGCCTTTTTGATATCTCAGCCTTTCCTTTGAAAGGACAATGATATCGTCTCTGTTACAAAGAAAGAGTATGTGTTTAATTTTTATTTATTTAGAGATACAGCAAGCTAACAGGTCCTTCTGGTCAACGAGTATGTGCTGCCCAATTACAGCCATGTGATCAATTAACCTACTAACCAGAATGCCTTTGGAATGTGGTAGGAAACCAGAAGAATTGGAGGAAGCCCATGCGGTCATGGGCAGAAGGTACAATCACCTCACTGAACTTGTGTTGCTGGCACTGCTAACTGATATGCTACCATGCCACCCAAATAGCACCTTCTGATGTTGCTTTGGAGAAAATTAAATACTTCACTAGTGGAGATCAGGAAACTAAAGGGAGGAGAACAGATCAAGGAGCCAGATATTAACACAATGAAACTGTATGACTGTCATATCAGACTTAAGTGAATCTTCCCAGGACTAGGGAAACTGAGTCCTGGGTGGGTTAGAACTTTACTCATGGGAATGTAGGAGACTAAGGATTGACCTTATAGAGATGTATAAAATCATGTGGGACATAGTTAAGGTGAACACACAATGTTTTTCATAAGCTTGGAGAAGCAACAACCAGAGAGGACATAGGCTTAAGGTAGGGCATAAGCAGTTTACATTTTGGGCCGAGACCCTTCATAAGTAGTGTAAGTAAGAGTAGGTGACCTACCTCAGCAAGGTAAAGGTCAGTACACTAGGCTACCACATCTTGTCTGAGAGCTGCCATCTGGCCTCAGCAATGTAGAGATCAGTCCAATGTCTCAGCCAAAAGCATTGACTGGTTATTCCCCTCCATAGATGCTGCCTGACTTTTGAGTTCCTCCATCTTTTTATGTGTGTTGTTCAATACTTCCAGCATCTACAGAATCTCCTGCCTTTATTGGTTTAATGTTAGAAGGGAAAGATGTAAATGGGATGTGTTGGGCATTTTCTTCACATAGAGAATGGTACGTATCAGGAACAATACATCAGAGAAAGTAGCTGATTAGGGTATAAGAGCAACTTGTAAAAGACAATTGGGTAAGTAGATGACAAACACATGACAATCTGCAGATGCTGGAAATCCAAAGCAATACACACAACATGCTGGAGAAACTCAACAGGTCAGGCAGATCTATGGAAAAGAGCAAACAGTCTAAATTTTGGAACAAATCCCTTCTTCAGGACCCTTCATGCTGGAGTAACTCAAAACGCAGGCAGTATCTATGAATGTGAATAAACAGTTAGCATTTTTGGCTAAGAAATCAGACCGATCTTCTCCTTGCTGAGGGCAGCTGGCAAATCTCATTCACACTGTGGTAGCCAGATGAAGGGTCTTGGCCCGAAAAGTCGACTGTTTACTCTTTTCCATAGATGCTGCGTGACCTGCTGAGTTCCTCCAGCAATGGACAAGTACATGGTTCAGAGGGATATCTGCCAAGCCCAGGCTAGTGAAACTGGCTTAGTTTGGCACCTTGGTTGGGATAGACGAACTGGGCCACGGAGCCTTCTTCATGCTCTATTACTCAATGGCTACATTTTACAATAATACCATCTAAAAGACATTTGGATAAGTACAAAGTTTGGGGGAACATATGCCAAACACAGGCAAATGGAATTGGCTTAATTTGGCATCTTGATTGGTTAAAAGCCCTGTTTTTAGATAGATTGCACTATGACTCTACATATTAAAAGGTGATCCAAATCTTGTGATGGTTCAATAGTTGCACTTAATTTTCTTGTGGTTTCTTGAAATAATCAGGAGACGCAGAAGGTTCTTCGAGAAGTTTAAACCTTTATTTGCAAAGAAAAGCTGAGACAATTAATGAGCGTGTCACTAATTGTCCGCTGAGCCCTAGTTCACAGTATTCTTTATAGTCATTTCTTATCTAGTCGCATTAGCATACCCCGTCTCCTATCTCAGTTACATTAGCATACCCTATCCGCTTGCAACGCTTATCACCAGCACATTAGCTTCTCGATTCGCCACCAATATTTCTGCTCAGTAGCCCATACTTGCTCTAGTCTACTCCCTGGAACACATGTTCCCCTTCCCGGCCTTGACTGGTCCCCATACCATCACACCACTCCACGATCCCGTCTACCACCGTTATCTCTACATGCTTACTTTCACTGTTAGCTACATTCTCAAGGCACTGATGTGTTCAATAGTACAGAGACAATACAGAGATTACATTCTGGTTAATAAATTGGATACATAGTAAATATAAGGCTGGTTTTTCACTGTTAGCTACTTTCTTAAGGCACTGATGCGTTCAATAGTACAGAGACAATACAGAGATTTCATTCTGGCTAATAAGTTGGATACATAGTAACTATAAGGCTGGTTACATAGTTTTGGTTACACAGCAAACAATGCAACTTTATTCTCCAATAATATCAGAGAATGTATACAGTATACAACCTGAAATTCTTACTCTCTGCAGACATCCACAAAACAGAAGAAAAAAAAACAAAGAATAAATGACAGGAAAATGTTAGAACCCCAACCCCTCCCCCCAAACACAATCAGCAGCAAAGCATCAACTGCCCCCACTTGTTCCAACAGAAAGCATCAGCACCTCCTCCCCACCACCACCCACTATACAAGCAATAGCAAATCCCCCTAAAGACACCATAGTACATCAAAAACCAGTGTTCATTCCAACAGTTCAGCATCCCACTGGCTCTCTCTCACTAACAAGGCTTGCTGTGTATTGCAAAATGTACTGTTTATGGCAAATAGTGTGTAAAGTCTTGGTCAATCTACGACAACCTTCGGTCATGACAACAATAACCCAAAGGTTTCTGAAGCCAAATAATTGTCTTCAGTAAAATCACTGCGCCACTGTTTCCATTTGGTCCCTCAGTAAATCCCATAAAGGCAATAGGTTTATATGAGCATTTTATGCTTGTTATGCCCTACTGTTTGAAGAAGGAATATTGACCAATACATGGTTACAACTTTTTTTTCAGTAGCTGATCCTTAATTTAATAGGTGAATAAATATTGGGGTGGTGGGGTGGAGATATGTCTTTACCAAATTAGATGTAAGGTGCTCCTTCCCGGCAGGTCACCGTTGGGCAAGGTGTAGCACTGGCTTAGCCCCCTGATCAGGGTCACGTGAAGCCATGCGAGCGGGAGATGGATGGTCGTGTGAGCATCCAGTTCATATCACAAGTCCTGGTTATGCGACCATTGACGCCAGGTAGACGATCTCTGAAGAGTATTGATAACGGCTGAGGTCACAGTCCTGATCATGGAAAGATCATAATCATCCATGTCATATGACAAGGCACTTAACAAAAATATGAGTAAACGAATAAATCACTTCAGTTTGGGCAGCATCAGTGGAAGGAAGTGGACAGTTGATGTTCTGGTTGAGACTTGTTAAGATTGTAACTCCAAAATGTTTAATTAATTAAAAAAATATGGAGCTGGGATAACTCCTATATGTCAGTTTTTTTTTTAATTGAGGTGTATACATATGATATAGTGACGTGATTACATATGCCTTTCATGTACTTTTACGTGTAACCCATAATGAATACATTAAACAAAAAAACTGCTTAATCAAACAATATATTTACCATTTTACTCAAATATTACTGAAACATTAAATTCACAGAACTTCGAAATATTAAATATGCAACAAGACCCTTTATCTGGACTGCAAGAGAGAGAGGAGATAGACAGTATAAATAGGTGTACTGAAGGGGTAGAGCAGGTGAAAGGTGGATCCAGATGAGGTGGGTGGAAAAATGAGAAGGTAGAAGAGGGGAAAGTAAGTAGAGAGGCTGAGAGATTCTATCTCTTCCAGCATTTTGAGCAACACAAATGTAATGCCATATAGCATATATGACCACCCATTTTAATTCCACTTCTTATTCCCATTCTGATATGTCTATGCATGGCCTCTCCACTATCTTGATAAGGCCACACTTAGATTGGAGGAACACCACTTTATATTCTGTCTGGGTAGCCTCCAACCTGATGGCATGAACATCGATTTCTCAAACTTCTGGTAATGCCCCACCCTCCTTCACCATTCCCTCTCTCACCTTACCTACCCAATGCTCCTTCTGGTGCTCCTTCCCTCTTCTTTCTTCCATGGCCTTCTGTTCTCTTCTATCAGACTCTTCCTTCTCCACCCCTATATCTCTTTCACCATCAACTTCCCAACTCTTTACTTCATCCCTCCCTCTTTAGATTTCACCTATCACCTTGTGTTTCTCTCTCCCCTCCCTCCACCTTTTAAATCTACTCCTCATCTGTTTTTCCAGTCCTGCTGAAAAGTCTTGGCCCGAAATATTGATTGTACGCTTTTCTATAGATGCTGCCTGCCCTGCTGAGTTCCTCCATCATTTTGTGTGTATTGCTTGGATTTCCAGCTTTTGCCAATTTTCTCTTGTATCTGCAGTTTCTTGTGACCTCATCTCTCCAATGTTCCTTACATCTTGTCCTCTGTCATTTCCCTTCACAGGTGCTGCCTGACCTACTGAGTTCTTCCTACGCCTCTGTGTACTGCTTCAGATTTCCAGCATGTGCTACCTTTGTGTCCTGTATACGTTTCCATTCTAAATGTGTTTCCTCGTCCTCAGAGTGGTGAGTCCAATCAACACTTGGAGATGTGACAAATTACACCTTAGGTCATTCTCCCAGGTCATCTGCAGAGTAGATTAGATGGGGTGGGTGTAAAACTTGCACTAAGTTGCCTCACTACACCATCCTGAGCAAACAACAGCTGCCCCATCCCAGCAAAGTGAGAGCTTCATTTGTCACACTGCTCATATCGGATTTATTGAGGATTGTTTAGGAACACACTGAGAGAATGTGCTGTGAAGGAATTGTTGGCCTTTGCATCTTCCACTTGCTAGTCCAATATCTTTGAACATAGAAACATAGGACACTAGAGCACACAACAGCCCCTTCAGCCCACAATTCTGTGCCAGCCTTTTAACCTACTCAAGGTCAATCTAACCTTTCCCTCCTGCATAGCCCTCCACTTTTCTACTATTCACGTGCCTATCTAAGAGTTTCTTTAATCCCACTGTTGTATGTGACTTTATCATCGCTCCTGAGTAGGAAATCCATTCACTCACCACTCTCTGTGTAAAAAAATTACCTCTGACATCCCCCCTATACTTGCCTCCTATCATTTTAAAATTATGCCTCGTATTAGTCATTCCCACTCTGGGATAATTATTTGGCTGTCCATTTAATTTATGCTTCTTATCTTCTTGCACTCCTCTATAAAGTCACCTCTCACCTTTTAGAAATGAGAGAAAATCTGCAGATGCTGGAAATCCAAGCAACACACACAAAATGACAAATGCCATGAGGGAGATCAGTGGGGAGGGATGGATGGACAAATGTGTTACTCTGATCTTTGATTCTGCTCTTACAAGAATTCTGAGAGGTTATCTCTATCAGGAAGGAAATCCTTCCCTGTCAAAAAGTCAAGATTAAGGGGTAGCTTCAGAGAAAGATTTAAGATTCTGAAATTATTTGATAGTCTTGACTCTTTAGTTTCTAAGATGGCAGATCAAAACTAGGAAGAGACCAATTTAAGATTTGAGCTAATGAATTCAAAAGGAAAAATTGGAGAAGTGATATCACATAGCGATAGGTTAGAGTATGGTTCTCATTCTAATGAGGAAAGTTTGGAATTAAACAGAGTTATTTTACGAGGAGCTATTTGAAGAGGGAGGAATAAAGTGTAGGTGTTACATTAATATGGTTATAGGAAGAGGGAGTTGGGAAGATCAGTTTACTTTAATAGTCTTGTTAGGGAGTGTTTGGATTGAGCTACATTCACAGAGAGCTTTCAAAATGTCAACATACTGCAAAATATATTAAAGCCAGTGAACTCGGCAAGTTAGGCTGCATCTATGGAGGAGAGCTATTTATTCCTCTCCATAGATGCTACTGACTTGTTGAATTCACCCAACATTTGTGTGTGTGTTGCTCAGGTTTTCCAGCATCTTCAGAATCTCTTGTGATTGTCAAAGCCGGCAAAGTCTTTTTGAAGCAAATACATTATTGTAATTCTGTTTTGTGCTCATCTTTGTATTTATTGTATTATTACCATGTATAGTGTTTATTTTATGAGTTTCATGTGAGCAAGGAATTTCATTGCACTCTGGTGTATATGACAATAAACTAATCTAATCTATTCTAACATTTGTCTCCCTTGTAGACTGGAGAAACAACCATATACAATGGGAGCAGGCATAGACTATTTGGCCTTTTAAGCCTTATCCATTGTTGATTATAATCATGGCTGGCCATCCAAATTCAATATCTTGTTCTGGCTTTATTCCTAAATCCCTTGATCCCTCTAACGCTAAGAACAATATCTAACTCTATAATAATTTGGCTTCAACAGCTTTCTGTGGTAGAAAATCCACAGGTTCATCACTCAATGGGAGAAAAAGTCTGTAACAATCTTAAATTGCTTAGTCCTTAGCTTTGATCCTTAGACCTGGTCCTGGCCATTGGGATCATGCTTCTTCCTTCTAATTTATTGAGAATCAGCAAGGACTAGGCCCTTCTGGCCCGTAAAGCTGCGCTGCCCAGCATTTCCCTGATTTAACCCTAGCCTAATCATGGGACAATTTACAATGACCAATTAACCTACCAACCAGTCTTTTGACTGTGAGAGGAAACCAGAGCACCCACAGGAAACTTGTGCTGTCACGGGGAAACGTACAAACTCCTTACAGAAGCAGAAATTTGAACATGGGTCACCGGTACGGTAAAGCATTGGGCCACTGTGCTGTCAATCCAGTTTGAATTTTATAGGTATCTATGAGATCCTCTCTTATTCTTCAAAACTCATGATTATGAATCTGAATCTGATTGAGACAATCTTTCCTCATACATCAGGCTGCTGACCCAGGAATACATCTAGTGAACCATTGCTACACTCTCTGTGCTGTAATGGTCTATGTTCTAAGATCCCTCCATAGCAAGAAGAGTCTTTCTTGGGTGAGGAAACCAGTGCTACACACAATATTCCATGTGGGTCTCACCAAAGCCTTAGACATTTGCAGTCCCGTGTGGGTGGGGTCTTTGATTGGGCTATCTATATTTCTGAGGCAGTAAAAGTGTGGGCAGAGGCTATGGTAGGGAGACTGGTCTCTCATGTCGCACTTAACAATGTTTGGTCTATTTATTCAGTATTCAAAGTAGGGTTGTGCGATTTGGTGTTGAGTTTTACCCATCTCTAGTTGGATCAGCAGGGTGGTACTTTGTTCTCATGGCTTGCTTGTTGATAGTCAACCAAATAAATGTGATACAGTAGCCCTAACACATTAAATATAAAGGACAGCGTGTGGATCTAGCTAATAATAAGTCAGACAAATGGAACGTAGGATGCAGTGTAATGATCGTCTTGTTAAAAATCAAAGTTCAAAGTAAATTTATAATCAGATCACTTAATTGTCACCATATACAACCCTGAGATTCATTTTCTTGCAGGCATACTCAATAAATCCAAAAACCGTAACAGAATCAATGGAACACCACAATGGCGTCGAGATGGCACCGATGAACCAGGACAATGTTCTGTGGGCTATGTACAAAAATCTAGGTGATGTTAGTGGAACCATGCTTACTGTTGTTCCATCGTTGCTGTTGATGTTTGCGTTGTTCTGTGAAGATGATGGACATACTATGTTGGCACAGGAATATATGGCAACACTGGTGGGCTACCCCAGCACATCCTTCGATTGTGTTGGTTGTTAATGTAAATGAAGCATTTCACTGTATGTTCCGATATACATGTGGTAAATAAATTAATCTGAATCTGATTTTGATGCTCTGAATCTGAAAATGCTAAAGGAACTCAGCAAGCTAGACAGCATCTATGGAGGGAATGAAATGTCAGCTGTTTATCCCTCTCTGTAGATGCTGTCTGACACACTAAGTTCCTGAAGCATTTTGTGTGTATTGATCTGGATTTCCAGACTCTGCAGAATTTCTTATCTCCCTACTGAACTATGTACAATTTTGATTTTCAACAACATATTAATACAGAGGCTAAATCATCGGGTATCTGGAAGAATATGAGGTAAATTTAAACAATTGGGGTTCTAAGGGCCCTTGTCTGAATAGATGTTGACATGTTTTCATGAGTGCAAAAGTCATGAAAAAGGAGACATACCAACAAGATAAGGGGCCAGTATTTAAAATTGGGGCATTTAGAAATTTCTTGTCAGAGCATAATCAGCCTCAGAAGTTCTTTGCCTCTGAGACAGTGCGGCCAGAGCATTAGATATATTTTAGTAAGAGATAGGCAAATCTTTGAAAGACCCAAGGCACGGATGGCAATGGGAACTGGGGCAAAAGAGCAGTTGAGGCCAGTGCAGAGCTGCCATGAATGACAGGGCAGGTTTTGTAGGCCGACTCCTGATCCTATTTTGCTGTGTATTTGCATGCAATTACATTGGGCATACTCTCTTCTGACTGCTGCTATCAGGAAGAAGGTATAGGAGCCTCAGGCCCACACCGCCAGGTTCAGGAACAGTTATTACCCCTCAACCATCAGGCTCTTGAACCAAAGGAGATAACTTCATTTGACCCATCATTGAAGTGTTTATCATTTATTTATTTATTTATTTATTTGTCTATCTGCCTATCTACAGTATTTATTTATTCTTCTTGTATTTCCACAGTTTGTTGTCTTCTGTACTCTGGTTCAACACCCTAGTTGGACTGTCTTTCATTGAATTTGTTATTATTCTGGCCTTCATCAATTGTGGAATTGAATTTAGGAGCTGAGAGGGAATGTTGCAGCTATATAGGACTCTGGTCAGAACCCACTTGGAATACTGTGCTCAGTTCTGGTCACCTCACTACAGGAAGCATGTGGAAGCTATAGAAATGGAGCAGAAGAGATTTACAAGGACGTTGCCTAGACTGGGGAGCATGCCTTATGAGAACAGGTTGAGTGAACTTGGCCTTTTCTCCTTGGAGCGATGGAGGATGAGAGGTGACCTGATAGAGGTGTATAAGATGATGAGACGCTTTGATCGTGTGGATAGTCAGAGGCTTTTTCCAAGGGCTGAAATGGCTGCCACAAGAAGACACAGGTTTAGGGTGCTGGGGAGTAGGTACAGAGGAGATGTCAGGGGTAAGTTTTCTACTCAGAGAGTAGTGAGTGCATGGAATGGGCTGCCAGCAACAGTGGTGGAGGCAGATACGATAGGGTCTTTTAAGAAACTTTTGGATAGGTACATGGAGCCTAGAAAAATAGAGGGCTATGGGTAAGCCTAGTAATTTCTAAGGTAGGGACATGTTCGGCACAACTTTGTGGGCCAAAGGGCCTGATGTGCTGTATGTTTCCTATGTTTCTATAGATTTATCAGGTATGCCCACAAGAAAATGAATCTCAGGGTCATATTTGGTAATGTATATGTACTGTGATAATAAATTTACTTTGACCTTTGAACTTTCGAAGTACTTCCGACAATGTTGATTCTGGGCATAATGAGGATGACAGGCACATGGATGATAGAAAAATAGAGAGCTCTATTGGAAGGAAGAGTTAGATTAATCTTAGAGTAGCTTAAAAGTTTGGTGCAACATTGAGGGCTGAGGGGCCTGTATAGTGTTGTAAAGCTCTCTGTGCTATGTTCTGTGTTTGCATGTCCTATCTTAGTACTCTTATATTTTGAAAATATCTGTATGGATGGCATACAGAAATAAGCTTTACACTCTCTCTTGATATATGTGACAATAATATATCAATTCTAATTCTAATTCCAAGATATTTGAGAATGCAAGTTAAATGCCAGCTGTAAACATTCTTACGGCATCAATGTTAATAAAAGGTTACTTATATAAGATAGTTCAATTTAAAAAGCTAACAAAGTTTCATGAAGTAAAGATAAATGAGATTAATTATTATTAAAGTGGATGTTTTCTGGAAGGATTCACATGGGAAATGTCATTAGCAAGGTGAACTACAGTATACATCGGTGGATGCTGAAAGGGGATTTGAGGACAGAAGTCATGCTCCAAGTATACTGACAGCGCCCTAGCATATTGTTCACATATCGTCCCTCTGTCGAGTGAACAGTAGATCTGCAATACAGGGACTGCAGCGAAGGCTCAGAAGATTGATTGCTGTGATGACAGGCTTGTCAGCTGAGAAAGCATTAAACTGATTAGGCCTGTACTCCCTTGAGTTTAGAGGAATGAGAGGTGATCTCATTGAAACAGAAAATTCTTACGGAGAATGGTGTTACCCAATGCTGTGCAGTCTGGAATCTAATGAGAGTCTGGCTGCTCAGAACTGAGAGGAGAACTAGAGGATGGTGACTATTTCACCCTCCTCAGGGTCTCTTCTCAGCAGGACAGCATGGTAGCATCATGGCTAGCACCAGCTGTAAGATTGGAGTTCGATTCCCATCACTGCCTGTAAGGAGACTGTGCATTCTCCCCATGGCTGCCTAGTTTCCTCTGGGTGCTCCATTTTCCTCCCTCATTCAGAAGTCATACAGTCAGCACAATTCCTGCTGATCTGATTTGATGCAAATGCCATATTTCTCTGTATGCTTCTATACTCAATATACATTGGACAAATAAAACAAATCGTTGAATACAGGTGTCCCCCGCTTTACGAATGTTCGCTTTACGTCACTTTGCTTTTACAAAAGACCTACATTAGTAACCTGCTTTTGCATTACAAAGAGGATTCTTCCCATATAAATTAATGGTTCTTCGCTTTATGCCATTTCAGATTAAGAAAGGTTTCATAGGAACACTCTATCTTTGTAAATCGGGGGTGGGGGAACACCTGTAGTTGGATTACTGCACCCAAGGGAGTTTAGGAGGCTCATCAAGTATTTCTGTAGTGTAATTGATATTGTAATGTGATAACTGTGACTGTTGATTGGTGCATGGCAAGTTCCCAAAAAGCATATAATCTGTTTATATTAAACTGAGATTGGTTTCATGTACCTCCGGGTTTCGGCAGGAACTTTCTTTGTTTTCTCTGGTATGGCTCTATGGGACTCTTTATATCATCCTGAGATTGACATATTGTTCATATTATGAGATGTGAGGGATTTAGGGTCATTGCAGTAGAAAAGCACTGAGACAGAGCAGAGGTCAGAGAGCACCGTCCTTATCTCAAGCTCCAATTAAAATGCCTCTGTACCATATCCAATGCTCTACAGGACTCTGCAGTCAGTCTTTGATAAATGTTGGTGAGTAAACATTAGTAAACGCCCCAGCTCAGTTGTTGCATACATAATGTGCTAAAGGCGGAGAAAATTTATGAGGCACTGACAGTTGTCATGGAGAAGCAAGTAAACTTTTCTTAAAAGGACAACAGCTCTAATTACCCTTCAGCCCATAAGTTATAGAGTCAGAGGCATAGAGTGGTATGGTGCAGAAACAGGCCCTTCAGCCCATTACATCCTTCTAGCCCATCATCAATCATCCATGTGCCTGCATTAGATCCATATCTCTGTGCTCAATTAATAAAGTGTAGGTTGAACTGTCTGAAAGGTATGACTGTATCTGACTCCGACACTTCTTCTGGTACGAAGTTCCATATACCAAGTGCACCCTGTGTATAAGAAAGCATTTTCTTCAAATCCCCTTTAAAACTATTTTCTCTCACCTTAAACATGGGTCCTCTTGATTCTTTTTTTCACTTTTGACAGGCAAAATAATAGAATGCATCGTCAGGCTAGATGGTAGGAAAATCTACACAGTGCAATTCAATTGCATCTTAGCTGTACAGCAATCTCAACTCCAGTGAATATCAGTAAAATAAACTTGTATTTATATTGCACCCGTCACATCCATTTTAATGTTTAGCAAAGCACTTTGCAGTCCAATAGACACTTCAGAAGGGTTGTCACTATTATTGAAGGGAGGTCAATGCACAAGTGATTCCGGAAACAGTGTGACAATGGCCTGATAATCTGTTTTGATGTACTGAAGGTTTAATAATGATCAGGGCATGGCAATAACTTTTATTTTGTTTCTCTTAGGAATGGATTCTTTCTGAGAATGTGACAGGACCTCAGAATATTAGGTTTAATTTTATTTTATTGTTAGACTTCACAGAATAGCCCCTTCCAGCCCTTCAAATTACGCCACCCAGCAATGCCCCAATTTAATCCTACTCTAATCACGGAACAATTTACAATGACCAGTTCACCTACCAACCAGTACATCTTTGGGAGGAGACCAAAGCACGTGGAGGAATCCTACACAATCACGGGGAGAACCTATAAACTCCTCACAGACATCAGTGGGAATTGAACCTGGGTCGCTGGTACTGTAAAACGTTGTACTAACCAATGTGCTACCATCACACCCCAGTTTGAGCGCCACAATAGTGTAGCGGTTAACGCAATGCTATTACAGATTGGGGCATCAAAGTTCAGAGTTCAGTCCAGGCATCTTCTGTAAGGAGTTTGTACATCGTCCCTGTGGAATATGTGGGTTTTCTCCAGATGCTTCAGTTTCATCCCAAAGTCCAAAGACGTACCAATCATTGTAAGTTGTTCCATTGCTAAACTAGGGTGAAATCGGGGACTGCTGGCGGTGAGGCTAGTTCAATCAGAAGGGCCTATTCTCTGAATAACTGAATGAATAAATCACTGGCATATGTCATGAAATTTGTTATTTGGCAGCATAGTATATTGTCATACATAATAATAAAATCTATAAATTACAATAAGAAGTATATATTAAAAAATAAATTAAATAAGTGGTACCAGACTAAAGGAAAAAATTGCTGAGATAGTGTTCATGGGATCACTGTCCATTCAAAAATCTATGGCGGAGGGGAAGACCTCAGTTCACTATCTTTGAAAGTTATTATTAATACAACTGATATGATTTGCATTGATTTGTAGAACCATACAGCACAAAAGACATGCCTTTCTGCAACACTGTCTATCCTGTACCGTTTATACTCATGTGCTCTCAAGAAGCATCACTGAATCTTAGTCTGAGGAGATTTTGTATGTCACCAAAGACTTCATCAAATTTTTAGAGATGTACTGTGGAGAGCATTTCAGCTGGTCGTATCACCATCTGGTATGGAGGGGCCACTGCACTGGATCGGAAAAAGCTGCAGGGTATGGTAAACTCAGCCAGCTCCTTCATGCGCACTAACCTCCTTACCATTGAGTACATCTTTGAAGACAAAGCTTGAAGAAGGTGTCATCCACTATTAAAGACCCTTACTATCTAGGGCCTACCCACTTCTCTTTGCTATCATCATGGAAGAGGTACAGGAGCCTAAAGGCACTCACTATTTTAGGAGCAGCTTCCTTCCTCCTGAATGGACAATGAACCTATTAGCACAATCTCACATTTTGTTCTCTGCTTGTACAACTTATATTTTTATATTTCTGATTGTAACATTGTAATTCTTTATGTCTTGCTGGTGCAAAATAACACGTTTCATGACATATGGTGGTGATAATAAACCTGATACTGAAATGTGAGAAATTCATTCTTAAACTAAGCATCCAGGATTCCAGTGTAAAACATGGGATTTACCAAGACTCTGAATTTTTTATAGATGTCAGCCTGCAGTCCAAGTGAGTTATGCTGAAATCACTGCTATTTACAGAAAGCTGCCTTTTGGAAAGCACTGTAGGGCTATTAAAGCAAAAACTTCACACCATATTGAAGCAACACACACAAAATGCTGGTGGAATGCAGCAGGCCAGGCAGCATCTATAGGGAGAAGCACTGTCGACGTTTCAAGTGGAGACCCTTCATCAGGACTAACTGAAAGGAAAGATAGCAAGAGATTTGAAAGTAGGAGGGAAAGGGGAAAATGTGAAATGATAGGAGAAGACCGGAGGGAGTGAGGTAAAGCTGAGAGCTGGGAAGATGATTGGCAAAAGGGATACAGAGCTGGAGAAGGGAAAAAATCATGGGACGAGAGGCCTAGGGAGTAAGAAAGGGGGAGGGGAGCACCAGAGGGAGATGGAGAACAGTCAGAGTGATGAGCAAAAAGAGAGAAAAAAAAGGAAGGGGGAAAAACTAAATATATCAAGGATGGGGTAAGAAGGGGAGGAGGGGCATTAACAGACATTAGAGAAGTCAATGTTCATGCCATCAGGTTGGAGGCTACCCAGCCGGTATATAAGGTGTTGTTCCTCCAACCTGAGTGTGGCTTCATCTTGACAGTAGAGGAGGCCATGGACAGACATATCAGAATGGGAATGGGACGTGGAATTAAAATGTGTGGCCACTGGGAGATATTGAAAGTCTCTTCCCCTGGTCAGATCAATCATTCTAGTTAGCACCCCACACCCGCTCTATCTATTATCTCAGTCACTGCACTGAAAACACTTTAAACCACTTTTTAAATGCTTATATTGTAAATACATAGTGACAATTTATGTATTTATGCATATTTTATTCCATACAGTATCTATACTTTACCTTCTAAGTTTGTTTTTTGCACAATTCTCTACTTTTTATAATTGTTGAATATTCTTTTCATTGCATGTCGCACCAGCACACTACATCAAGTTCTTAGTTCATGTAAATATACAGTATATAGAAAATAAAGATGATCCTTGATTCTTAAGCTTTGATTATTTCTCATCTCCAAGGCTGTTAAGGTACTAATTGAATGAAAGTGATATAGAATCTAGTCGAGATTAAGGCTACAGATAAATTTTGTTGAATTTCTTCCAATTTGCAGTTGGCTGTCAAATAGTAAAATGAAATCACCCTGGATACAAGAACAGGGAGCATAAACTGACTATAGGTCACTTTGATCTATTAGCATCAAATGCAGTGGACATCAGAAATGTGATTTCATTGAAGCCAGCTACACTGCTGGAGTTTGGTATCAGTGCAAAATATGTCACTGCTTCTGTCTAATACAATTTGTAGATGAAGTCTTGGGTGAATATAAATATTGGATGCATGTCCAAAATTAAATATTGAATCACAATAAATTAGATCAGAGAATCAAGGCAAGACTAATAGTTGCCACAAAAATTTCAGTGTTTGGACCACATTCTGGATGTGGCTGGCAAGTCTGAAGGAAGAGTTGATGTTTATTCACTCTCAGGTAGGTAAGTCACTAATTAAAGATGCTAATACAACTCCAGGACAAGATTGATGCCCCATCGCTGGAACCCACCTGAGGAATCCCACTTGCAATATTAGCCTTTACAGCGGATCAGACCACTCCATTGACTGGACTTCCCATCCTTGAGATTATAAGAGAAACGTAAACCATTTTCTACTTTAACCTAACTTGATTTTCATATTTTTTGTAATTACCCATTGTAACTGTTATGAGTGCTGAACAGACCTGATGGAAATGGGGTGCAGAGTTAACCATTCCCTCCCGCCGAGAACTATGAACTATTGCTATTGCTATGCTGCTAATGAGAGAGAGAGAGAGATGAAGCACAGAGGCAGGGACATCTGCTACAGATAAGAGAGAGAGACACACATTTGATTTATGTATTATGGCTTCTTCCTGGATTGTTTACCTTCCGCTACAAAGACGTTACTTTGCTCGTTAACATTCCTGAGGAGACAGCAGGAGTGGCCTAGTTTGATGGACATGGACATTTTGACTTGATGCATGGCTGATTCCCCGTCAGTGGGGATAAAAGACAGGTCTTGGGAGACACCCTCAGACACACCAGTGGACACTGACCGAGTGTTGTGCACCAACAGGAAGGTGGGGGCTTCGAGGACCGGATCAGGAGATCGGTCGCCAAAGCTCACAGTGTGACTGCAGGGCCGGGGGGGGGGGACTTCTGTGTGTGTCCACTCATGCAAGAGTGATGAGTCCACCACAGAAGAATGGTCTAGCTGAGAACGGAGGGGTCATAACCGAATGATCACAGCAGTACAACAGAATTAGAATACAACAGAAGGTTGGCTGGCTGCAGCTGCTCAATCTCTTGCTCTCTCTCTCTCTCTCTCTCTCTCTCTCTCTCTCTCTCTCTCTCTCTCTACCTCTCTCTCTCTCTCTCTCTCTCTCTCTCTCTCTCTCTACTCTCTCTCTCTCTCTCTCTCTCTCTCTCTCTCTCTCTCTCTCTCTCTCTCTCTCTCTACCTCTCTCTCTCTCTCTCTCTCTCTCTCTCTCTCTCTCTCTCTCTCTCTCTCTCCAACAACTTGCAATACAGCAACCGCAACTACCTCAGCACACATGAACTGAACTGAACTTTATATTCTTTGATGACAATTTATTTACCCCTAGGCATTGATAGAGCTTGTTTATTATTGTTGATTATTATTCCTACACTTCTATGTTTATTATTGCTAACCTGTTTTATATGTATATTTGCATTTTTGATACTGTATTGTGTAGTTTCCTAATAAACACCTTTAGTTTTCGGTACCACCAGACTCCAATGGGTTCTTCTATTTCTGCTGGTCTGTAAACCCAGTTACGGGGTACGTAACATAACTTAGTCCTAATTATAGATCTTCTCAACATTTTCACAAAACTTTAAAAAAAAATTATTCGAAGCAATGCTGCATTAAAAAAAACATAATGTTTATGCAGTTTAATGTTGTAACAGAGTCCACCCCTAGTTTAGCCTCTTGCTGAATGCTGTGTAGGAACCTCAAGAAAAGGATCGTGGCAGAATTCTGTGTGAGACCTACATGTGCCTTGTGCCTTGCTACACCTTCGAGATCAAGTTGAGGTTTAATTGTCATTCAGCCATACATGTGCACCCGTGAATACTGCCTCGTTGGATGTGTCTGCGATCAGGTGGCAGCACAGCTGCTGCAGATCACCAGTATAAACATAGTTAGCGCCTAGACTGGGAATGACTTTTTGCAGAGAAGTGTGGAGAGTTAAGTTAGAACATAGATCAATACAGTGCCAAGCATAATGCCAAACTAACCCTATCTGCCTGTTCCTAGTCCATTTCCCTCTATCCCATGGCTGTCATATCTGTCAAAATGCCACTTAAGTGTCATTATTGGATCTACTTCTGCATCATATTTTGTATTGCACCTGTAGTGTTGTGACAAGAACTGAACACAATAGTCCAAATGTAATCAATCATTATACACAACAGCCCAACCAATGAGGACAAGAATGAGCACACCTTCTTTAACATCTGAAACACTGGTGTTGCCACTTTAAGGAACTATGGATTTACACCCAAATTCTTTCTGTATATCTATTCTCCAAAGGGTCTTGTTATTATAGATGAGGATCATTTGATGGCTCAGGACCTGTACTCGCTAAAGTTTAGAAGAATGAAGAGCAATCTCATTGAATCCAACCAAATATTGAAAGGACTGGATGGAGTAGACATGGAAAGAGTGTTTTTTTTTGTAATTTTTTTTTATTAAAGTTCATCATCAAACAAACATTTCCATAAGATGTATTTCAGACATTGTACATATATATCATATAATCATATATATCACAAATCTCCACAAAGTATTTATCTGAGGCATACACTTATAGAAAAGAGTGGAAAGAAAAAAAAAACAAGCAAAAGGAAAGAACTATGGACAAGTAGGGAATGATCTTTTTTTTTACAACAGATTCATTGATTTGTGAGAATAAAATCAGGCCTATGAGGCATTATGTAGTTAAACCATGTTTCCCAGTATGAATCAAATTGTTCTAGCTTATGATTAACAGATGCTGTTATCTTCTCCATTTTATAAATGTCCATTGTAATTTCCATCCATGTATTTAAAGTTGGGCTCTCCTGTGAACCATTTCCTAGTAAGAGTCTTTTTACTAGCCACCAACAGTATATTCATTAAATATTTATCTCCTTTCAACCATTCTTGAGGTATATATCCAAAATGTATGGTCTTACTCTCTAAGGATATTTCACATTTAAAGATGTCTTTAAAGATTTAAAGAGGGCATTGTGTATCCCCCTCCAATAGTTTTTGATAACAGGGCAGTCCCAAAAAATATGAAATGATTTGCATTTTGATTTCCACAATTTCTCCAGCAAACAGGGAGGTTACTATCATAAAGGGAATTCTGAGAGGGTGTAATAAAATATCTTATCAAGTTTTTCCATCCAAACTCCCTCCATTTCTGTGAACTGGTACACTTCCATTGATACCTCCATATTGTTGTCCATTCTTCCTTAGATATGGGGGAGTCTAGAACTAGAGGGCACAGACTAAGAATAAAAATACATTCCTTTAGAACAGAGATGAAGAGTAATTTCTTCAGCCAGATAGTGGAGAATCTGTAGAATTCATTGCCACAAATGGCTGCGGAGTCCTAGTCATTGGGTATATTAAAAACATAGGCTGATTTGATCTTGATGAGTTATGGGGCAAAGGCAGGAGAATGGGGATAGAAGGGAAAATAAATCAGCCATGATCAAATAGTGTAGACTTGATGGGCCAAATGGCTCATTCTGCTCATACGCCTTGTCGTCTTATGGTCCTTTCACTATTTACCTTTGTCTTACATTTGACCTCTTAAACTGCGGCACATCATATTTGTCTAGATGAAATACCATCGACTGTTTCTCTGCCCAAATTTCAACTTCTGGAAATTCTTCTGTTCTCTAACTCTGCCTTTAGTGTTTTTGTCAAGCACCTCATGATGCATTAGAGACTATCTGACAAGTGAAGTTTGGAATTCCTTTCTACCCCTCTCATATCTTATAAGAGTCTCTTTGAAAGCTTCCTCTAAACCAAGCTCTAGTCCTGATGTTTCAAATTCTGTGAGAACCAATATTAAAGGTTTATGAAACCATACACTAAAGGCAGATTTCTGAACATTCAACTTAAAAATCGACTAAAACTTGTATCCCAGAATGACGAACTAGCAAAAGTTAATGAATAAAATAGGCTCTGACCTGAACAACCTTCAAGTGGGATTGTTCATGCATAGACACAAATATAATCCACTAACCCAAGGAAATAGAGTCATCAGGCCACACTAAGGCATTTGTTCATTTATATTTAAGTGTCTGTCTATTTTCACTGAAATCCCAAAGTGTTGCCCTTCAGAAGTTGTATAAATCAGCATACAAGTAGCAAACTTGTCATCACCAAATTAGAATAACTCCCTGCAGTCTGTGGAAGTGTTAATGTCAGAGTGAAAACCATTCACCAAGCTTTCAAAATGCTGTTAAATTCTGCACTTTTCCCCATCTAAACCCTTTCTTATTGTAATAATTGTCAGCTAAATCTTAGATTTTTAACAGGGCAAGGTAATGATGCTCAAAATAAAAGTGGGTGCCTGCGTGAATATGCATGTATCTTGTACACAAAACCCCCTTATGCTGGACATTTGTGGAAAGCCGGCCCGTCAGCTCCTCACTAATAGCCACTGGAATCCTCAGCAATAAACCCACCTTTCTCCAGTTTCATACATCTAGGGTATATACAACTTTGGTCCCCACAATCCATAAGGTTGTGATTTTTTGCCCACCCAAACCCTGATTTGGGTGAATGCTGTGTTATTTACTGCCCCCAGCAAGAAAGGACGGATTGTATACTGCATACCGTTAAGAAGTATATTTAAGAATGTTAAGTTAAGCAAACAGTTATTAAGTGAAAGAAAGAAAAAAGGCACCTTACTCTTAAGCAGTCAAGTGTGCACTTAAGTCGGAGCTCATTTTGAACTTCTCTGTCACTCACAGGCTGATCCCTCAGTCTGTGTAAAAGTCCACACCACCTTCCAAATGTCCCTCGAAATCCATCTCGAACAATCGGGTCTCTACGGGAGTATGGTCCTTCCTTCTTGAAGCCATTCATCTTTACAAAGTACCTTGGGCAGTAGCGATGGTGTCCTGAGCCATCTTAAACCCCTGCCTTCTCCCATCTCCCACTATCACAGACTGCTCTGCCCGCATCCTCTAGAATCTCCTCCCAAATCTACTATCCTGATTGACTGACTCCACATTCTTAAGTTGAATAACCAAGGTCCTTATCTCAGCTCAAACCCAAACAAGCTGCAAGCAGAACAGACTACACTTGCAGAACTGTTAAAATGAAATACCTACAGCATAGCAGTACAAATTGTAACTCGGATGTTACATATGCTTGTGTGTGAATGAGTGTGCATGTGTTTGTGTGTGGAGAAGATGGAAAAGGTGGGTAAACTTGTGTGGGAATGTGTTGTGCGTTGTGTTGAATGTTCACTCTCCAGGACCTGAGGGGCTTGTTGTGGAGTGGAGGATGCTATCATGTATTTGCTGCACAAATCCCTCTCTCACCTGGATGGGGTCAGTGGTGCTGTGAGGATTACATTCCTGGACTTCTCTAGTGCCTTTAACACCATCCAGCCCAAGATCTTAAGGCACAAACTAACGGAGATGGGAGTAGACTCTCACATGGTGGATTGGATAGTGGACTACTTGACAGATAGACCTCAGTATGTGCGGTTGGGAGACTGTAGGTCTGACACGGTGGTCAGCAGCACAGGAGCGCCGCAGGGGACCGTGCTCTCTCCGGTCCTGTTCACCCTGTACACATCAGACTTCCAATATAACTCGGAGTCCTGCCATGTGCAGAAGTTCGCTGATGACACGGCCATAGTGGGGTGTGTCAGGAATGGACAGGAGGAAGAGTATAGGAAACTGATACAGGATTTTGTGATATGGTGCAACTCAAACTACCTGCGTCTCAATATCACCAAGACCAAGGAGATGGTGGTGGACTTTAGGAGATCTAGGCCTCATATGGAGCCAGTGATCATTAATGGAGAATGTGTGGAGCAGGTTAAGACCTACAAGTATCTGGGAGTACAGTTAGATGAGAAGCTAGATTGGACTGCCAACACAGATGCCTTGTGCAGGAAGGCACAGAGTCGACTGTACTTCCTTAGAAGGTTGGCGTCATTCAATGTTTGTAGTGAGATGCTGAAGATGTTCTAGAGGTCAGTTGTGGAGAGCGCCCTCTTCTTTGTGGTGGCATGCTGGGGAGGCAGCATTAAGAAGAGGGACACCTCACGTCTTAATAAGCTGGTAAGGAAGGCGGGCACTGTCGTGGGCAAAGTACTGGAGAGTATAACATCGGTAGCAGAGCGAAGGGCGCTGAGTAGGCTACGGTCAATTATGGAAAACCCTGAACATCCTCTACATAGCACCATCCAGAGACAGAGAAGCAGTTTCAGCGACAGGTTGCTATCGATGCAATGCTCCTCAGACAGGATGAAAAGATCAATACTCCCCAATGCCATTCGGCTTTACAATTCAACCGCCAGGAGTAAGATATGTTAAAGTGCCGGGGTTAGGACTCAATGTATTTAAGTAAACTACTTAAGAACTTTTTAAAAGCTATTATTAATGCTTTTTGAGAGGGTGATTTTAGATGCATATCATATTTTTACTGAGTTAAGTATTGTATGTAATTAGTTTTGCTACAATAAGTGTATGGGACATTGGAAAAAATGTTAAATTTCCCCATGGGGATGAATAAAGTATCTATCTATCTATCTATTGCTAACCTCAGCTTTCCAGCACATCTGCAAGACCTTTCCAAAGGGTCATAATCGTTAGTGAAGAAGTTAAACTTTTAACAAATGAAGCGACATTTCGAAATTTATTGTGCAAAGCCAACAAGCTACAATTCACAAAGTGTCTTTAACATTGCCAAACTTGCCAAAATGATTCACAAGATTTAATTAGTCAGAAAGGGATTGATCAAGAAGTAATGCACTATATAGTGTGGCCTTCATTACACATCTGACAGAATGACTTCTGAAATTGACAGGAACTTGTCTGCTTGGAATCAAGGCTCACGGAATAGCTCAACTTTAATAGTTTATTATATTTACCAATATAATACAATTTTTATGCTGCTTTTCTTTTTAACACTCTGTTCTATTTAAGTTTAAACAGAACTCACATGCATTATCCTTTGGCAGTCCAGTTTATTTTGAAGACTATTGCAATACCCTGGTTAGATTTCTACAGCTATGCTGTGAGGTATAGGTATTTTAGCAGTTTTCTGCACAAACAATGTCCTGCTAGTAAGAGTGTTTTGGCTTTGGCTAAAGATAGGGAGACATGTTGTCAAACTTTAGAATGTTGTGTCAGCCAATTCGGATTGTCTTGGTGCGTGTTATAACTTTCCGCCCAATGGGGATGTCATGGAACATTTGAGAGAGCTTGGCAGGATCAGATTTCTGAAGGACAGTAGTCTGGTATGGGGTCTTTTGGTGGGAGCTGCAGAGCAGGACACAAGGGAAGAGGCAGGCTGAATGTCATTTGAAGAAGAGACCCTGTTGTAATAAGTACTTTTTGATATGCTCAAAGGTTCTAAGGAGGAAATGTCAATACTCCTGAGTTAGACAGTTTGTTTGAGATGGGCTTTGAGGGAAGTTCGAACTGTAACTGGTGTCTTTCACGCAGGAAGTGGGTTCAGCACTTGAGTAAAGTGATATATCTGAGTACTCCTGAAATGAGTGAAAGTCAGCCCGTGAGGCAGTGGGAGAGTTTAAAAAGTGAGCAGATTAACAGAGCGGGCAACGTAGTAGTGGGCAAGGGAGTAGTGGGAGACAGAGTAGAAAGGCTTTGGCTCGAGAGGCTTCGGCGAGCAGAGGCTGAGGACAAGCTTGCTCCCAGTTAGGTAATGCTGGGTAAGTTCCTTTAATAACCCTAATTAACTTAGGATAGGTAATGGAGACAGCAGTTAGCGCAGTCGAGTGCTCCGTTTGCAGCATGTGAGAAGTCAGGGCAAGCACAATTGTCCCTGATGACTACCCCTGTAAAAAGTGCATCCAGCTTCAGCTCCTGACAAACCGAGTTAGGGAACTGGAGCTGGATGAATTTCAGATCATTTGTGAGGTAGAGGCAGAAATAGACAGGAGTTACAGGGAGATAGTCACCCCTAAAAGTCAGGAGGCAGGTAGCTGGGTGACTGTCAGGAGAGGGAAGGGGAATAGACAGAAAGAACAGAACACCCCTGTGGCTATTCCTGTCAATAATAAGTATACTGTTTTGGATACTGTTGGTGGGGATGACCTACCAGGGACAAGTTGCAGTGGTTGTGTCTCTGGCACCGAGACTGGACCCTCAACTCAGAAGGGAAGGAGGGAAAAGAGGAGAGCAGTAGTGATAGGGGATTTGATAGTTAGGGGGACAGATAAGAGGTTCTGTGGAAAAGATCAAGAATCCCTGATGGTCCGTTACCTCGCTGGTGCCAGGGTCAGAGATATCTCGGATCGAGTTCTCAGTATTTTCAAGAGGGAGGGTGAGCAGCCAGATGTTGTGGTCCATGTAGGGACTAATGATGTAGATAGGAAGAAGGAGGAGGTCCTGCAAAGAGAATTTAGGGAGTTAAAGGACAGGACCTCCAGGGTTGTAATCTCAGGATTGCTACCTGTGCCACGTGCTAGTGAGGCTAGAAATAGGAAGATAATGCAGCTGAATACATGGCAAATTCTGTAGTATTGTTTGCAAAGTTATGCTCACAACTTCAAACTGAATACTGCTTACAGTTTATTTTAAGATCTGGAGAATGTTTTTTGTTTATGGCAAAATGGTGTCACAACAACAACCTCCCATACAATGTCTTCAAAACCAAAGTGCAGATTATTGATGATAGGAGGAGGAAAGCAGAGGTCTATGAGTCAGTTCTCATCAAGGGATCAGAGTTGGAGAGGGTCAGAAACTTGAAATTCTTTAGTGTTATCATTTTGGAGAACCTGTCCTCAGCCCAGCATATAAGTGCCATTACAAGAAAAGCACACCAGCACCTCTACTTTCTTAGAAGTTTGTACTGATTCAGCATGCCATCTAAAGCTTGATAAATGTCTATGAATGCGCGATGTAGAGTATACTGATTGGTTCACGGTATCACAACCTGGTATAGGAACATCAATGTCTTTGAATGGAAAAATCTACAAAAAAGTAGTGCATTCACCCCAGTTCATCACAGGTAAAGCCCTCCCCACCATAGAGCATATCTGCAAGGAGCACTGTCACAGGAAATCAGTACCCATCCGGAATGAGGTAGATTATCTTCAAGTCCTACAGCACCAGATTCGTAACAGCTTTTACCCTTCAACAATAAAGCTCTTGAACCAAGGGGGAGGGGGTAGCTTCACTCCTCACAACATTGAACTGATTCCACAATCTATGGACTCACTCTTAAAGACTCTGCAACTCGTGTTCTTGATATTTATACATTATTTATTTATTACTATTATTTGTTTTTGCATTAACACAATTTGTTCCCTTTTGGTTGTGTGCAGTTTTTTATTAATTATATTGTGTTTCTTTGCATCTACTGTAAATGCCCACAGGAACGTGAATCTCAGAGTAGTGTATGGTAACATGTATGACCTTTGATGATAAAGTTACTTTAAACTTTGCCCTATCTCATTAACAACAATTTCACCATAGTACTGCTGCTCACTAGATTTGTTTTTTTTTGCACCATTCTTTGTAATCTCAAGAGTCTTGGTACATGGACATCCCTGGAGCAGCTATTTCTGAGATACACTAATCAATAATCATACCAAGGTCAAAGTCACGTAGTTTTCATTTCTTCCTTATTCTTTTGTTTGGTCTGAACAACAACTGAAGCTTTTGACCATGTCTGCATGGTTTTATGCATTGAGATGCTGTCACATGATTGGCTGATTAGAAATTTGCATTTACGAACAGGTATAATAAGGTGGCATCTGAGTTTATAAATCATATTTAAATCTCCAGAATGTAGTTGACAAGATACCTTATTAGAGTTTATTGTGGAAAGTAAAAGCTTATGATGTAGGAAGTAACATGTTAGATAATAAAAGGATTGACTGGGTAATTATGGGTCTTCCTCTGGTTGGAAGAGGTAATGAGCGGTGAGCCACAAGGATGGGTCCCGGGGTCTTAAGTTTCTACAATTTGTAGAAACAGCTTGGATGAAGAGCCCGAGATATCTTTGGTGTATTTTCTGATGACACAATGATGGATAACATACAAACTGTGAAGAGAACGTAAGTGCTACAATGTTTTCAGAATTAGTTTAATATCACTTCCGTATGTCGTGAAATTTTTTGTTACGTGGTAGCAGTACTTTGCACACGTAATAATAAAACTGTGAATTATAGTATGTATATATTACATATATTTAAAAAGTTAAATCAAATAAGTAATGCAAAAAGAGAAAAAGAAAGTAGTCTGGTAGTGTCCATGGGTTCAATATCCATTTAGAAATCAGGTGGCAGAGGGGAAGAAACTACTCCTGAATTGCTATGCGTATGTCTTCAGGTTTCTGTACCTCTGTCCTGATGGTAGCAATGAGAAGAGAGAATTAAGTTAGATGAGTGGCAAATTGAGTATTATGTAGAAAAGTATTAAATAGTCAATCTTGGCAAGAGTGAAAAACAACAAATTAATGAAAAGGTCTGAGGTGCAGAGGGATCAATGTATCCTAGAGTGTGTTACACAATATGTTTTATGTAGATATTGCAATTAATTCAAGAGATACAGGATATTATCATTTATTACACAGGGAATTGAATACAAAAGTAGGGATGTTATTCTTCAAAATTGAAGAAACTACACATAAATATTGTGCACAGTCTCATTCTCGCTATTTAAAAAGCATGTTAATGCACTCAAAGCAGTTCAGAAATGCTGACAACTGGAATAAACCATTGTCATAGTGAACTGAGCCAGATCCATCATGGGCACGAATTTCCCTACCATCGAGGACATCTTAAAAAATTGGTGGCTCAAAAAGATGCGATACATCATTAAGGACCCCCAACACCTAGGAATGCCCTCTTCTCAGTACTACCATTAGGAAGGCAGTACAGGAGACTGAACATCCACACTCAATGTTTTCCTAAGAGCTTCTTCCATCAGATGGTCCTGATGAAGGGTCCTGGCCTGAAATGTTGACTGTTTATTCCTCCCTTTAGATGCCGCCTGACCTGCTGAGCTCCTGCAACATTTTGTGTATTGCTGTGTATCTTCAGAACCTCTTGTGGTTATGATGAGCCAGCATTACAGATGGATGATGGATACAGAGAGAAATCAATTTACCTAAAACTGTTAAAGTCAATACTGAATGCAGAAGGCTACAGCATATCCAGACAGAAGGCCAAATGCTGTTCCTCAAACCTGCATTGGGCATCACTATAACAGCATAGGAGGCCGCAAATCAATAGGTCCGAGATGGGGGGGGGGGGGGGGCGAGATGAATAATTAAAGTTGAAGGCAATGGGAAGCTCAGAGTTGCTGCTGTGCACACAACAATAGTAATTCACAAAGTGAAAACCCAGTCTATGTTTCGCTCCTTCAATGTACAGAAGACCTCACTAAGAACACTGAATGCTGGACACAAGCTTGGAAGAAGTATTAGTGAATCACCACTTCACCTGGAAGTATTATTTAGTTACCTCAATGGAGGGAATTAAGGAGGTGTAAGGACGGGTCTTGTGTTGCCTGTGATTGCAGGGACAGTGCTGTAAGAAGTGAATGTGGTTGGTGGGAACAAACGTGGGAACTAGTGAGTGACAAAACGAACCATTCCTGTGGAATGTTGTAAAGAATCTGAATCAGAATCAGGTTTATTATCACTGATGTATATCATGAAATTTGCTGTTTTTTAGTAGCAGTGTATTGCAAAATATAAAAAAAAGATGAAACACAAGAGATTCAAGTTCAAGTTTAATTGTCATTCAACCATACATGAATACCCATGAATATAGCCAAACAAAATAGCATTACACTGGGCCAAGGTGCAAAATACAATCCCAACAGTCACACATAGCATAAGGCATATATAACACACGTAAAATATAGTGGCACACAAAAAATATAGTTCAAGACCCTGAGTCAATGAATATTGCAGAAATAAGCAGTCGAACACAATACAGCTTGCCTTCTGCCAAGCGAATACTAGGGGGCAGCACCAGCTCCAGCTTGAATGCTGTGCCACATCGCCTCTGCTGGAGCTCATTGACCCTGACACTTCTCTCCTCGGTGGTTGTAAACAGGTAACACCACAGCTTGAGGCCTAGTCCTTGCTATGGCTGAGGCCACACAACTTCCCCACCATCTGCCTGAGTCACGATATAAATAAATAGTGCAAACAAGGTCGGGTGAAGTAGCATGGTATTCCAAAAATGTTGGGTGTGGTTCTTCAGGTTCCTGTATCTCCTCACTGAAGGTAGTTATGAGAAGAGGGCAGGTCCAAAGTGATGAGGGTCCTCAATGATGGATGACCCCAATGCTGGGGAGGCATGTTCCCATGATGGGGTTGGCACCTTCTTCAGCCTCTTTAGATCCTGCGCATTGGAGCCTCCTTACCAGGTGGTGATGCAACCAGTCAGAACCTGTTAGAGTCTTTCATGACTTATCAAATTTCCTCAAACTCCTAATGAAGTACAGATATGTCTGGTGGTCGAATCCCTTTGAAGAGGTTAGAAATTGCAGAGGAAAATCTGTTGAATATGGAGATTAGTGGACTGGATTGTAGGACTAGGGTAACAGAAGTCCTTGTACTCTACAGAAAAGAGTTTTGGGAGCAGGGGTGTGGGATATGATTGGGATGTGCTCAAGGGATTTGTTAATAATGGTAGAGGAAAAGCTAAGGTTCCTTAAGTTTATCATAGCCGGGGGAGCAGGTAGTGGGGATAAGCGTGGTAGAACCATTTCTACTGACAGAAGAAGGGGCAAAGGTGAGTTACTGGCACCTTAAAACCACTTGCTTTGGGAGATAGGACTCATCAGCCATAGTGAGCAGTTCATCTAGAAGAAAAATTCTGATCTCAAACCTCCACTGCCTTGTGACTATACCCGTTCATGGGGAAGGCTTTGGGAGTACACCCTGAGGGAAAACTTCACAGCTGGCATTCCTAAGGTACTCATATATATTGAGTTAGCACTGTCTGGCAACTCCTGCAATGTCACTGGTGCCAAACTGAATTGGTCTCTGCCGTTCCCTTATCAGCTGCATGCAGAGGGGGAGCCTGCTACATGGGCAACAGCTTGTTCTCCGTACTGTAATGACCTGGCCTGCATATCACATAGTAAACTGGGAATCAATGTCCATGGTTGACTCTGACCAACAGAAGTCCTCAAGGAGAGGATAAGTTCAAAGAAAGGGGCCCTTCACTTGTAATATTCACTGTTTCTCTCCCCATAGGCATCACTTCACCCAAGTACTTCCAGTATTTTTTTTCTTACTGTACTTCCAGCATCCACAACTTTTTTGAGAGACATTCTGTGAGATGTGATAATATGCTTATATAAATACATAGGTTTCTTTGTCCTTTTATATTAATTTCCTAGAATAAAGTTAATAAGTGATGCAACAGACTACTAAAATATTGTTCCAACACCCTCACTTTGCTTTATGCCACTTGAACGTGTAAACACACACGCACACGCACGCGCACACACACACACACACACACACGCGCGCGCACGCGCACACACACACGCACGCACACGCACACGCACACGCACGCACGCACGCACGCACGCACGCACACACGCACACACGCACACACGCACACACACACACACACACAGAAACTTGAGAACAAAATCTTGAGATTTTGTTTGCATCATGCAAGTTTACAACAGAGCAAAGCCAGAAAATATTAGAAATACTCAGCACATCATGGGCCATTTTAGATCTCCAATATTCGCACTATTTTTCCTTGTACTGGACTGACAGGAAGCCCCATAAGAATTACTCCAACAGATGCTTGAATGTCCAAATACTTATATGTAAAGGTTCAGAAAATTGTTTACTTTATGAACTAGTTACAGTTCCTATCAGCTCTGTGCTTGCTGATCTGTTTGGTTTCCTGCTCAGATATACTTTATGGCTAAAATTCTCAAACTTGTTTTCAAATCTTTTTATGTCTTCACCCCTTTTGTTTCCACAACTTCCTCAAGCCCAACACTAAATTCCAACATTTTCTTGTATATCACAATCAGTCTTTGACAATAGACAATAGGTGCAGAAGTAGACCATTCGGCCCTTCGAGCCTGCACCACCATTCTGAGATCATGGCTGATCATCTACTATTAATACCCGGTTCCTGCCTTGCCCCCATATCCCTTGATTCCCCTATCCATAAGATACCTATCTAGCTCCTTCTTGAAAGCATCCAGAGAATTGGCCTCCACTGCTTTCCGAGGCAGTGCATTCCAGACCCCCACAACTCTCTGGGAGAAGAAGTTTTTCCTTAACTCTGTCCTAAATGACCTACCCCTTATTCTCAAACCATGCCCTCTGGTACTGGACTCTCCCAGCATCTGGAACATCTTTCCTTCCTCTATCTTGTCCAATCCCTTAATAATCTTATATGTTGCAATCAGATCCCCTTTCAATCTCCTTAATTCCAGCGTGTACAAGCCCAGTCTCTCTAACCTCTCTGCGTAAGACAGTCCCTACATCCTAACATTGTCAGCTGTGTTTCCAGCTGATCAGCCTCTAAGGTCTAAACATTCCTCCATGAACTATTGTTCTTTAAAACTTTTCACTTTTACTAAGGTTTGACCAGTTCTTATAGCAGCCAATTTAATTTTTTTACCACAACCAATGGTCTCACTTTCAAGAACTTTTCATCTCATATTCTTGATATTTATTGCTTATTTATTATTATTGTTTTTCTTTTTATATTTGCCTAATTTGTTGTCTTGCATGCTGTATGCAATTTTTCATCAATTCTGTTGTGCATATTTTGTATTTACTATGAATGCCAGCAAGAAAATGAATCTCAGGGTAGTATACAGTAACATATACCATGTCATCATCATCATCATCATCATCATCATCATCATCATCATCATCAACTTGTGCCGTGTCGTATGATGAGGTCAATCGTGGTCTCATGACAATGACTGTTCTTGGCAATTTTTTTCCTACAGAAGTGGTTTGCCATTGCCTTTTACTGGGCAGTGTCTTTACAAGACAGGTGACCCCGGCCATTATCAATATTCTTCAGAGATGATCTTCCTAGCATCTGGAGTCACACAACTAGGAATTGTGATATGCATCAGCTGCTCATACAACCATCCACCGCCTGCTCCCATGACTTTGAGATCCAGATCGTTGGGGATCCGGGGAGGGGGTTGTGGCTAAGCGGGTGCTACACTTTGCTCAAGGGTGAAAAGCAGATGAATAAAGGACTGGCTTACACCTCCTTACGTAGAGACATCCCCACCCTGCCACCCCATACTGTACGTACATTGATAATAAATTAACTTTCAACATTTGAACCTTTGGATCTCTGGATTCACACCTCCATTGATTAAAATACTTGACTAAATATATAAACAGGGAAAGAGAGGTTTTAATGGTAGTCTCATTAACACTTCAAATCAACACAGAACACTACAAGGATCACAGTGAGGATTGACACCACCAGGCTCAAGGACATCTTCTATCCCCTTGATATAAGTTTTTTGAAAAGATCTTTAAATGATAAAGACAAACTCCTGACCTCTCAAATCCACTTTGTCATGACCCAAGCACTTTATTTGCCTTTCATTGCCCGTTCCACATAGAACGCGGATCATTGCTGCACAGGACCGGCCGTTTGGCCTCAGATGTTGTGCCAACCTTTTAACCTTCTCTAAGATCAATCAAATTTTTCCCTCCTACACAGCCTTCCTTTTTCCTACCATCCATGTGCTTATCTAACAGCTTCTTAAATGCCCCTAATGTATCTTCCTCTACCAACACTCCTGGCAGTATATTATACAAAACCACCACCCTCTGTGTAAAGAGCTTACCTCTAACATTCCCACCCCCGCTCGCCATACTTTACACTAATCACCAATGTCTGAGGTGGTTGGGGGTCTTTGATTATGCTGGCCGCTTTACTGAGATGTGAGATGTATAGAATTAATAATGGACAATATTTATCCACCTCTCAACATCACTAAAACTGATGATCTAGTCACTTTGATCTGGTCACATTCATGTTTTGTTTTGGGTGTGCCGTCATTGATAGCAATAGTGTCTAGACTTTGAATGTGCATCGTTAACTGTGCAATCATTTTGGGATGCTCTTAAAGGGATGTGAATAGTGTTATAGAGGTTCTGAATCTCTTGTGCCTCCATATTCTGCACTTCGTTTTGTTTTTTTCCTTTTATAGTTGTGCAATCACTCGATTTGAGGATGGTGTTCCCATCAGGGCTTATTACAGAGAATGCCTGCGTGTGACTTTGTTTAACATAGGGAAGCTGATACATGGGCAGTCACGACATGGTCCTTGACAGATCGAGGTCAGGGTCCAATGGCATTGAATCCAATACGACTGGGGACCATTCACTTCTGCAGCCTTCCTCAGCCTTCACTGCTGTTGTGATGTGTCACCAGCTTCCTCAAGCGTCATTGTCGAGGTCTTGGTCAGATTGCTGTTTGTCTGGAACCCTCCCCCCACCTTGACTTTACCACCATGGGTGGCCTAACCAGGAACTAAGCTCCAAACCCATCACTCTCAGAATTTCAGGAATCCAGTATCACCGTGTACCAACAGTACCACCATGCCAAGGTACTGATCCTCAAAGAAGTTTCCTTTCATACTATCTCAATGCACTTATGATTTGGAATGATCAGGATGGCACGCAAACAAAAGTTTTTCACTGTATCTCAGTACATGTCACATAAATAAACCAATTATCAAACCAATTACCAATTACCAGCTGTTCGTGGATGGTAGTGAACTCGAACACAGCATTACCGGGGTTTGATGCAAATTATGACAGTCTTTAGTATTAATGAAAGAATACCAAAGGAACTGTCACCAGTGAGGTACGCTATTTATTCTCTATGCCAATATGGTCCCTTAGGTCTGAAGTGGTCTTTGCATTAATTGGGGGCTGGTGTATGCAGCTGGGAACTGCTGTGATAAATCATCTGCAGATTATTATACTCGTTGTTCACTTGTGGGAATTGTCATCTCAGTGGGTAGTGACAGCTTCTTACTCAGTGAACTCAGAAGCATTTCAAGGCTCACTTGACTAGAACGCTGATTTAGCAACACATTTCCAGTTTAATCCTTGCCCAACATCACCCTGTTTCATTTTACTGAGGTTATATTTTATTTATTTTATTTATTATTTAGAGATACAGTGTGGAACAGGCCTTCTGGCCCAGTGAGCTGCTGCACCCAGCAGCCTACCTATTTAACCCTGGCCTATTCACAGGACAATTTACAATGAGCCATTAATCTACTAACCGGTACATCTTTGGATGGTGGGAGGAAACCAGAACAACCAGAGGTAACCCATGTGATCATGGGGAGGAACTACAAGCTCCTTACAGACAGCGCATCATTGAACTGTGAGCACGTAACAGAGTCATGCTAATTGCTTTGCTATCATGGCAACCCCAATGGAGTCGCTGCTGAATTAATAAAAGAAACAAAATGCTGGAAGAACTCATCAGGTCTGGCAGTATCTGTGGAAGGAGAACTAGAGTTTATATTTCAGGTCTGACACTCTCTGTCTGACAAGAAGCTCTCTGATCTGTAATGTTAACTTTTTTTCACTTTCTTTAAGTTTCTAGTAATTATTATTTTTAATTCAGATTTCCAGAAACTGAATTTTTTATTTTCATTTTCAGTTGATTGCATCTGAATTGAATTGGAATGAATTTTATTTGTGACACTTACCCTTAGAGCTGTGGAATATTAGATGCTGTTGAGGTGATTTTTTGATTTGCGCTCTGGGACCTTGGCCTCATCTGCTACACCGTCTGCTGTATTGTAAACTCTATTTAACCAGATATGAAGCCTTTAGCGAAGATCTTGAACCATGCCTTAAAAGCCATCCTCGTCTCTCCTCTTCCTGTAACGCCTGTGTGATTGCATCCCTTAATTCTGGCCACTTGTACATTGTTGTTGTTCCTTGTGGCGCATCGGGAAGCAACCTTGCCGTTTTTTCAGCATTTTTCTTTGTGTTTTACGAGGCCGAGCTGCTAGCTCGATGCTCAACCCAGCACAGATGAAAGCGTGTAAGGAGCCAACCAGGTTCAAACCCTGGACCACTCACCACCAAGTCTGGTGCAGATGCCACTACACCACCGGTCAGCTTTCTCTTGTGCATACAGGGAGTTAAATTAGAGAGTGTAGAGTTAAGGTGAGGGGGAAAGATTTAAAGGAGACCTGGGAGATTTTTCACACTGAAAGTTGTGGGTATGTAGAGTGAACTGTCAAAGAAAATGGTGAGACAGTTACAACTACAAGACTTAAAAATCATTAAATGGAGAGAAAAGGTTTACAGGATACCGGGCAAATGCAGGCAAATAGGATTAGCTTGTGTAAGCATTTGGTTGGCATGAGTAAGTTGCGCTGAAGGCCTTTTTCTGTGCTGTATAACTCAGTGACTCAGTGACTTAACGCTTGGGGATAATTAACCAGCACAAGACAAACATTCCCATGCAATTCTTAACACCAAGTTGTATGAATAATTATCCCACTGAGAACCTTCCCAATCTTTCAATTACCTAAATTTATGGAACATTGAAGACGCTCAAATTTCAGCTTTAACTTGGTTTTAAATGAAAGTAGAGGTGTCTGGTTTTGTAGTTATGATTAAGTATGCAGTACTTCTTTCTGTCTCGTCCAAGCATTCATAGTTCCTTTGGGTAAATATGAACTCAGGTTGTTATATTCTCACTCTCAGTTAGACCTTAAAAGCATTAGATCATATAAAATGTAACTCACATAAAACACAAGTGATTCTGCAGATGCTGGTATCCAGAGCAATGCTGTTGGGGTCCGGTCCAGAGCCCGCCTTCCGGGTCTTGCTCCAGTCCGCAGACTCCGGACTCCGGGCCTTGCAGCCAGCCCTCTTGTCACCCAGAGCCATTGGATCATCTTGGCTTAAGGAGGTACACCTGTCACCCATTAGGGGTCAGGTGTTTATAAAGGGCTCGGGGACAGCACCTTACTTGGGTTGCTGTTTTGCTCCTTGCCTGCTCTGAAGCTGGTTTAATCTGCTCTATAACTGGTTTGTTAGTGCCAAATTCTGCTCTGCAACCTGTTCTGCCTGGTTTGTCTTGTTTTCCTGCTTCTCTTGGGTGTGCTGGTCCTGCTGTTATGATGTATTTGCCTTGCCTGTGCTGTTGTGCTGTCTGCTTGCTTCTCCCTATTTACTGGTGTATCCTGGTTGTCCTGCTGTTCACCCTGGACCCAGCTCCCTTCTGTTCCCTTGCCCCCACTGGGTAAGCCAGGCTGTTGCTGTTACCTCTTGGGTGGTTCTGCCCCTTCCTGTCCTTTGCCTTTGTCAGGGAAGCCAGGCTGTCTGCTGTTGCCTGGTAGAGGGACTCTGTTCCCTTCCTTACCCCTCACCTCTGATGGGTTGTGCCCTGCACCTGCCCAGGTATCTGTTCCTGCCTGGGAGGTGGCCCTGCCCAGGAATTATGTGCCCACCTCAGGGGGCTCTCCTACCTGCCATGAGTGCTGGAATCCTCCTGCCTGCCTGATCTCTGAGATCCAGCCCCACCTGCATTACCCCTTAAATGCCATGGCATCCCCATCCTGTCCTACCCCTAGTACTTCAGTGCCTGTGTACTGCATTTGGGTCCATTTCTGTCCCTGCCTGTGACAAACACACAAAATGGGAGACCTGATGAAAGGTCTTGGACTGAAACTGTTTATTCATTTCCATTACTGGGGCCAGACCAGAGTTCCTCCAGCACTTTGTATGTAGGTTGAGTTCAGCTGAGGCCTCTGTTAGTCAGGGTCAACCATGGATGCTGTGTCACAACTGTCCAGATATGCAGTCCTGGACAGTACATAATGGAGAGCAAGCTGTTGCCCATATAGCAAGCTTCTGCTCTCCACACATCCAATGAACCCAAAGGGAAGGCAGAGACTGATGCTGTTTGGCACCTGCAGCATTGCAGAAGTTTCCTGTCAACATTGAATTCAATGTAAGACTGCCTTGGGGACTTGAGCTCCAGATTTTTCCCCCAGGGTTTACTCCTGAAGCCATCCCATGAATTGGTATAGCTGCAAGGCAGTGAAGGTTTCAGATTAGAGTTTTCCTTCTCCTAGATGTTCTGTCAATCATGGCTGATGAGTGCCATCTGCCCTAAGCGACTGGTTTTAAGGCACCAGTAACCTGCCTTTGCCCCTTCTCCTGTCAGGAGAAATGGTTCCCCCAGGTTTAGTAGCTAAGCTGCACATAAAGATCAGGAGCTGGGCTTGGCTGTCAGAAGCTATTTGAAGGCCACGCCACAGGGAACTTCTAATAGGCAGTGAGAACTTGTCCCCGCACTAGCTCTCACCTATAACAACATTTTGTATGTGTAATTCAGAAATTCCAGTATCTGCAGAATTTCTTGTGTTGGCAAAAAACTAAATCCTGGGAGATCTCAGCAGATCAGGCAGCATCTATGGAGGAGAAATAGACAGTTGACATTTCAGTCTGAACACTTTCATTAAGGCTGAGGGTCTCAGCTTGAAGTGTTTATTTGTCTCTATTGATGCTCCCTGACCTGCTGAGTTCCTCCAGCTTTTTGTGTGTGTAACTCCACATAAAGTTAACAAAACAAAGATCATTCTTCACACTGCACTCTGTTTTACTTCTGTTGATGTGATTTGCTGTGCTGCAGATAAATCTAGAGCCTATGGAAACAGACACCGGGCACTGTATCTCATTTATTCGATTACTTAGAAGCATATGATTCTGCCTTATCTATCTATGCAAACAATGCTTTGGTTAATGAATGGTGATGAGGTTTCATCTCTGCCAATGTGCAAAACAAAAAGAGATACTACTAGGAAATAATTCAAATAACTCGAGGCTAAGTGGGAGGCATTAAGGCATTGTGATGAAGGTGGGTATTGAAGAAATCTGATTTGCAGCTTGTTCCTCAGTCTGGAGTTTATAGACTCCTGGTTGTAACTCAGAATGGTACAGACATACTGTATACTTTGGCAGTTCTATTGGTCTGTGCTTCCAGCCACTAGTTGGAACTGAACTGTACAGCACTCGAGCAGTCCCTTTGGCCCACTGGGTCTGTACCAGCCACAGTTCAAATTTGAATTAATTCACAGCTGATCTTGATGAAGGGTCCTGGCCCAAAACGTTGGCTCTCTACTCCTCTCCATAGATAAGGCAGGACCTGCTGAATTCCTTCAGCATTTTGTATGTGTTACTCTAAATGTCCAGGATCTGCAGAATTTCTTGTGGTTAAAATAATACCAGCAGCTTGCACATGATCCATAATCCCTCCATTTTCTGCATCCTTATTCCTGTTTAAATCTTCCCACCAGATTCTAAGACTCACCCAGAGGCAATTAACAGTGGTTAAAAAAATCATACCACCCCACATCTTTAGGATGTGTGGAAGGAAAATGAAGCATCTGAAAGAAACAATATTGTCACGGTGAGAACGTACAGAGTTGAACTAGACACCACCAGAAGTCAGGAATGACCCTGGAGGTAATAGTTTCATCAGTTAATAGAGGGATGTCCATTTAGAACGGAGAAGAAGATTTTTTTCAGCCAGAGGATAGTGAACTGTGGAATTCATTATCACAGATGGCTCTGGAGGCCAAGTCATTGGGCATATTTAAAGTGGAGGCCCTCCATGCCCCTCCCATCCATGTAACCATCCAAATTTCTCTTAAATATTGAAATCAATCCGGCACTCACCACTCATGCTAACAGCTGTTCCGGTCCACGGAAATTCCTGTTAGCTTCCCTTACCAAGGAATCCCCTATTACTACAGCTCACATTTTCTGCTCCTTTCCCTTCTGAGCCAGAGAGCTAGTCTCGTTGCCAGACACTTGATTGCTTTGGCTTTCCACCCCAGTAGTATCCAAAGTGATAATGCTCTTGAGGAGTATGGCCACAGTGGCACTCTGCACTGGCTGCTCATCCCCTTTCTCCCTCCTGACAGTCACCCAGCTACCTGCGTCCTGCACCTTGGGTGTAACTACCTCCCCGTATGTTCTGTCTATCAACTCCTCAGCCTCCGGAATGATCTGGACCACTAACTCCTTAACATGGATTGATAGAAACTGCAGCTGGATGCACTTCTCGCAGGTGTGGTTGTTAGGGACACCAGAGGTCTCCCTGCCTTCGCATATCCCGAAAGTGAAGCATTCCACGATCCTGTCTGGCATCCCCACTACCCTAAATGTGCAATAAGAAAGAAATAAAGAATAAGCAGCAAAAAAAAACTATCTACTGTCTACACCTCTCCACACCAAAGCCTCAATGAGTCAAAGGCTTAACTCTCCATTCCATCACTGGCCCACTCAAACTATTTCTACTCCCACAATGGCTGCTCCTCTTAAATCTAACTTTTTTTTGTTGGCTCTTGCCATTGCTTAATTATGTACAATTCAATGTCTCGTCAGGAACTGTTGTGCACCAAATGTGCTGACTTCATCCCTTCACTTCTTTTAGACTCTCTCTCCCTCTATGCAATCCAATGACTCCTCGGGACTGTAGCATGCAAAATAGTGACAGAGGAAGTGCATTCAGGCAAGCGCTAAGAGGCAAAATCTTGACAAGACAGGTTACAAGGTCAACAGTCCCACTTGTTGTATGAGGGAACCATTTAATAGTCTTATAACAGTAAGATAGAAGCAGGTGGTATATGCTTTCAGGCTTTTATATCTTCTGCCCAATAGGAGAGGGGAGAAGAGAGAATGTCTTGGGTGGGTGGGATCTTTGGTTATGTTAGCTGTTTTACTGAGGCAATTCTCTGCAGTTTCTTGCGGTTATGTACAGGGCAATTGCTATACCATGCTGTTATGCATCCAGATAGGATGCTGTCTACAGTGCATTGATAAAAATTGGTAAAGGTCAAGGAGAACATGCCAAATTTCTTTAACCCCTTGAGGTAGAGCTAGTGAGCAGCTTTCTTTGGAATGCTTGGACTAGGACAGGCTTTTGGTAATATTCACTCCTGAGAAAGCCAGTAAGAAGCTTGCTTTGCATACTGTTCATACAGATCAGATCCTTGCACAGTGCGCTGAAATAGATTAGAACAAGGTAAAACAATAGCAATGCAGAATAAAGTACAACAACTGAAGAGAAAATGCAGTGTAGGTAAACAATAAAGTGCAAGATCATAATGGAATAGATTGAGCATTCTTGAGTTCCTGAGGCTTTGAGCTCCTAGGCTAGAGTAAGAACGTCATGGAAAATGTTGACAATTATTGCCCAATCTCTGACTGTCATTGAGCAGAGAAATAAGCCATTTTGCCCATCTAATTGATGATGGACTATTATTCTCCCTAGTCCCATCGACCTGCACCTGGACCACAGCTCTTCATACCCTCCAATTCAAGAACTTACCCAAACTTCTCTTAAATGTTGAAATCAAACTTTAGAAGCTTCCACACACTCACCACTCACTGAGTGAAAAAGTTACTCTTCATGTTATCCTTAACTATTTTACCTTTCACCCTTAACCCATGACCTCTAGCTCTGTCTCACATAACCCTTGTGGAATAAGCTTGCTTGCATTTACCTTCCTTTGGATGGTGGGATGAAGATACGTCTTCACCAAAGGAGGTGTCCGGTGCTCCTTCCTTTGACCAGCATGCAGGTCACCCTTGGGCAAGGTGTAGCACCTGCTTATCTCACTGCACAGGGTCACATAAAGCCATGTGAGCAGCAGGTGGATGGTCATATGAACATCTGTTGCATATCACAGTTCCTGGTTATGCAACCACTAATGCCAGGCAGACAATCTCTGAAGAGTATTGATAATGGCTGGTTTCACCCTTCTTGTAAAGACACTGCCCAGAACAATATCTGTAAAAAAGTTTGTCAAAAAAAATCATGGCCATGGAAAGACCATGACTGCCCAAAGCATACGATATGGCACATAACAAACAAATGAACGTACTTCATAGTTTTGTATAGCTTTATCAAATCTACTCAGATTAATAAAGTCCTAACCTATCCAACCTTTTCCTATAACTCAGGTCCTCAAGTACCAACAACATCCTTGTAAATTTTCTTTGTACTTTTTCAATCGTATTGATAACTTTCTGTTCTTTGACTTTGATAGATTCCGATGAAAAAGTGCCATGCGGTCTAATTGGCTATGGATTAGAGTACCAGCCCATCATAATCTCCTGTGGGTATCTTCTAAAACAGTCAGGTGTTTCTGCCTCCTACATCCTTTCAGGTAATGAACTTCACACCCAGACTACCTCAGAGAAAAAGGAATTGTAGTACTTTTCCTTAATCTTCCAAATAATTATTTTGTCAATTGTCAATTACACAAGTCCTTGGGCATTGACTATTTTGCTAAAAGAAACAGCTTGTTTTTCTTTTCTTGGCATAGAGGCTCCTCATAATAGAATTGTAGGCATTGACAACACGGGGAGAGACTCAGACATTTTTGTTCATATCAACCTAAAATGGACTCCACAGTAACCGTGTTTCCCTGGTTTTGATCCAACTCCCTGCAGATTATGGCTTTCCAAGTGCTCATCAAGTACTTTGTGTGTTTTTCTGTCTCCATCACCCCATCAAGGTCCCCATCTTTCATTGAGTGAATTATTTATCAATGCCTGAAATCTACATCCTTTAACGACTGATCTCTGTGCCAAATAGATTATTATTGGCCACTACCTCTGAACCCAGATGCTGAGGAAGAACCATGGTATTGAGCTTTCCTTCAGATATGATTGAAGTCACATTGGTTGCCTACTCACGGTTAAGCTGAGTAGTTGAGTGACTATGCCTTGTGGATGCTAGCACCCGCAGCTTGGTGTGGGGGTGCAAATTCCAAGCTCCAGCCAAGTGACATTTGGCCTCGGCTTCAATGGGAATCAGAAGAGAGTTCCCCCTTTCAAACAAGATGGTGATAAAGACCAACCTAACGAATGGTGATGTCCATTCGTTCACGAAGCAGTTCATGCCAATTCTTCTTCTTCTTCTTTTAAATATGCTTCTACTACCAAACTGCATGTGATCGGAGCCTGTAATTTACATTTGAATGATGTATTTTTGGGCCAACTGAATGAACTGGGGTGGAAAGGTAGCGTAGTAGTTGCACAACGCTTTACAGTAGAGGAGACTGGGTTTCAATCCCTGCCGCTGCCCGAACATTCTCCCTGTGACCTCATGGGCTTCCTCCAGGTGCTCTGATTTCATCCCACAGACCAAAGGCCGGTTGGTAGGTTAATTGGTCATTGTACATTGTCCCGTGAGTAGGCCAGGATTAAATTAGGGGTTGCCAGGTGGCACAGCTTGAAGGGCCAGAAGGGCCTCCTTCATGCTGTATTTAACAAATAAATCAATCTGCTGCTTTTGCTGTCTATGGGGGAATTCGGTGAGATTGAGAACGGAGTGTGCAGTTTAAAGGTCAAGCACAAACCCATTATCGGCTCCATTACTCCTCTATGATTAAAGAGTCAAATGAGATCGAAATCAACGAGGATGAGAACAGAAGGTGAGTGGGTGCTCAGAGCCATCAGCCTGCATTTTACCAGTCTTTTTCTCTCTCTCTCGCTCACTACTGCTGGACGAAGGTGCAGGAGTTTTCTTCGCACTGCAAGGTTTGATCAGTGCAGCTTGTAGCATCACTGCATCAGTTTGACGCTTAACATACTCATTGTTTTGTCATTTGTGCAATTTGTTCTTTTTTTTGTTTGTTGGATGTTTGTTATTTTCTTTGAAAGGGTTCTAAGATGTTTCTTTGTTTCGTGGCTGTCTGCAGGATGATGAATCTCAGGGTTGTATAGCGGCAGTCCCCGAGTGATGAATGTCCAACTTACGAGCTACTCATACTTACGAATGGTGGGAGGAGAACGCCGTCTGCCACTTTAAGTTGTTGCCGTTAATACTGTGTTGAGTGTGTAACTTTGTATTTGGCTTAAATATTTCTTAGCAAGATTCACCCTGACCCCTACTTTTCCAGTGAGCACCCCCCCCCCCCACTTGTCCCATTTAACCTGTCTCAGTGCAGGTGGACTTTAGGACCCGGGGGAGCAGAGGACCTGCGGCTCCTGCTGAATCTGCAATTTTCTGTTCCGTTGATAGAAAACAATCACGATTGAAAATGAAGTGGAAATAATAAAGTGATCGGAAAGAGGTGAAACGCCATCAGTCAATGGAAAAGCGTTAGGCTACAGTCGATCATCGATCAAAACAATTTTAAAGGATACAGGTAAAGGATATAGTGAGAATAATGGAGCATGTGAAAGGCCCTGCCCCTATGAAAGTTACAATTATTACTAAACAAAGTAGTGGTTTAATTTTTGACATATATGTTTCTTAAGTGTTTTATATGTATAGAAAGGTAAAATATATACTATATACTAAGACAAACGTTTGACTAATTGACACTAAATAATACTGCATGTACCTGTTTTGACTTACGTACAAATCCAACTTAAAGACAGACTCAGGAATGGAACTCGTTCGCAACCTGGGGACTGTCTATACTGTATACATACTTTGATATTAAATATACTTTGAATCTTTGAAATTACTTTGGCTTTTCTCAATGCTGGAGGTCACGAGAAAAGCAATGAATGTAGACATCTACAGTACATGAGTGGTAGAGGGAGAGAGATAGAGACCTGTAGCAATGGCATTAACCAATATTTTCAACCGAAGACAAGGCAGCAATGAGAAAAATGAAAGCTCACAGATTCCATAGAGGACAGTCAGAATAGGATCAAAAGTTCCCTGCATTCATCACATGGAAAAATCTTTTTTTTCAGAAATAGCTCTAAAAATGTCAAAAACCCATGAGATTTACTGAGTGTGTAGGAAAATGAAAGATAATGGCTTGTTAAAAATAATTTCCCAAGGAACTCTACATTGAATGAAGGAAAATAAATGTGACAATTGCACCATACTACACAGTATGATTTCAAAAGATGGAAGATAGCCAAACAATTGATATTCAATGATATGTTTTATTGAATTATAGGTCAACAAAAGCTGGTTCGCTCAATTGCGACAGCTACAATTCATGTTTTAAACGCCATGAATCAATAATCTTCATTATTAAGTTTGAGGCAAACAGCAGGATTTGTGGTTCTAATATTTAGCATTGGTTGTCTCTGAAGGACAACGCAATCACACAATTTTGAACTGAAAGTGCTCGTTAATATAGGCATTTTTGTGTGTGAGTGTCCATCACAATGAGGTGCTTGACTGATGGAAAAAGGATTTATATTTTTCTATGACCTTTCAATAGAAAACTCTCCACTACCAGTGATGTATTTCTCTTCTTCAGGGTAACGTGTGTGAAAATGAAATTAACAGCAATGAGACTCAAAGTTCTAAGTTCAAAGTTAAATTATTACTCAGGTACAGATATATAACCATATACAAACCTCAGATTCATTTGCTGGCAGACATTCACAGTAAATACTGTTACGTACCCATGACACGTGACAGGTGTTGAAGCTATACTGGACTTGAGGTAATGGTCTTGTGATGGTGGAGTGACATCATTTTCCCGCCAGTAGAGGTCATGTGACAGTTTTTTTTTACAGGGTATAAAAGGAGGACCCCTCCCTGTGAGGAGTGGCAGTTCATGGCTGGATTTGCCATGTTGACTTCATGCCACTGCGTGATTTAATGTTATGACGCAGTTTAGTTGAAAGATGAAGTTTTATCTAATGCCTAAAGTTTAAAAGGTCATTGCCAGCAGTTTCTTTATAATACTGCTAGTTGAGAATCAGTGGAGAGTGAAGATCGGAGTTCGGGAGTTAAAAGATCGAGGAGAATCGATTTCGATGGTGAAACAGGTTCGACCTTGTTTGATCCTCATTCGGAAGGAATTCGTTGACTGTTCTTGTGTTAATCCCTGTGAATAATAGCAGAAAGGATTGGGAACAGTTTTGTAAAGGAAAGGTCAGTGCCTTTAAGCCGTTACATATCATCTTCGTAAAATTCTTCGTGGGAAAAGTAGTTCGACTGGGAATTGCAACAACACGACGTGAAAGAGAATTTAAATCGTCTTAAAAAGTCTCTCCCTTAAGTGGACTGTAAGAATTTTGAACTTTTGCAATACTACTTTGAAGAACTGTTTTTGCAACATCGCTTTAAGAACTGTTTAAGCTGCCGCACAGCAGTGAATTTCCGGTTATGTTAGAGATTTGTTTCCTTTTGGGGTGGTTTGTTTTCAGTGTTTAATAAACGTGTTATTTGTTATAAAAACCCCTGCCTAACTCATATACTTATTGTTGCTTGAATCCGTAACTATACAAAGAAACAAAATAATAATAATAATTAATAAATAAGCAATGAATACCAAGAACAAGAGTTGAGGAGACCTTGAAAGTAAGTCCGTAGGTTGTGTGAACAGTTCATTGTTGGGATTACTGAAGTTAACCCCTCAAGAGTCTGATAGTTGAGGGATAATAACTGTTCCTGAACCTGGTTGTGCGGGTTCTGAGGCGTCCATGTCCTTGTTGATGGCAGCAGTGATAAGAGAGCAGGTTCTGTATGTGGGGGCCGTTGATGATGCATGCTGCTTTCCCGAGACATTTCATTTCACGTTGATATGCTCAATGGTGGGGAGGGTTTTACCCATGTTGGACTGGGCCATTCACACACCCTTTTGTAGGGTTTTCCATTCAAGGGCATTGGTGTTTCCATACCAGGTTGCGATGCAGCCAGTCAATATACACTCCGCGACGCAACTGCAGAGGTTTGTCAGTTTTAAATATCATGCTGAATTTTGCCAGTAAAGGCACCGCTGTGCTTTCTTTGTAAATGCACTTTCATGCTACACCCAACACAGATACTCTGTAATGGTAATACTGAGGGTGTTAAAGTTGCTGACCCTCAGCACCTCCAAGCACCCGATGAGGACTGGCTCAGGGACCTCAGTTTCCTCCTGCAGTCAATAATTAGCTGCTTGGTTTTGCCAATATTGAGTGAGAGGACATTTTTGTGGCACCACTCAGCCAGATTTTAAATCTCCGTCCTATAAGACCAGAAGACCATAAGATATATGAGCAGGAGTAGGCTATTCAGTCCATCGAGTCAGCTCCGCCAATCAATCATGGGCTAATCCAATTCTTCCAGTCATCCCCACTCCCCTGCCTTCTCCTCATACCCTTTGATACCCTGGCTAATCAAGAAACTCCAATATGCTGATTTGTTTTGTTACCACCTTTGATTCAGCCAATGACAGTGGTGTCAACAGCAAACTTAAATATGGCATTGGAGCACTGCCTAGCAACACAGCCTTAAGTATAAAGTGAATAGAGCAGGGTCGAAGCACACATCGCTGTGCTGTATCTTTGCTGATAGTGATTGCGGATGAGATATTGTTGCTAATCTGATAATAAGCAGGTTACTTGATTTCTATATTAGTTGAGGATTAATGTTGGCCAAGACCTGATCTAACCAGCTCCTTCCACCTACAGATCTCTACCAAACCCCTTCCCCCACAAGCTCCTGATCACACCGTTTCTTTCACCTTTTTTAACCACTCCATCTGCCTAGCAGCTATACACACCTCCCACTGGGTCCACTCCCTCTACTGTTCCCATCTGCCACCATCTCCCTTATTTGGTACTGTGCTCCACCTTCCTTTTCTATCAGATTCCATCATCTGCAGCCCTTAGTTGCTTCTAAGCATCACCTCCCAGACTGTCACTACATCCATTTCAGAGTCCAAATCCGATTACGAATCAGAATCAGATTAATTATCACCGATTGACAAGTGTCATGAAATGTATTGTTTTGGCAACAATAGAGTGGAAGAGAGAAATAAAGATGAGTCACAATAAAAAAAGTAAATACTGCAAAAAATGAACAACAAGCTAATGTTCAAGGGTTTATGGATTCATGGACCATTCAGAAATCTTATGGTAGAGGGGTAGAATCTTTTCCTAAAATATTGAGTATGCATTTTCAGACTCCTGCACCTCCTCCCTGATGGTTGTAATAATCACTCTTCAAGATGGCGGCGTGACACAGTTTGCAGCGGCCTCTCCGGAGCTGATATCTGTTAATTGTCAAGCGGGGTGCCGTGCACAGTCCTAATCTGATGAAAAACAGATGTGGGAGCACAGAGGAACATCTGGAAATCTCCAGGAAGGCCTTCTTCATTGCTGCTGCTGGGAAGAACAGGCCCCCAGTCCTCTGGGTTGGGTTGCCGGTGGCCGGTCACAGGGGTGTTGTATCGCGCTTGGCAGAGGATGGTGCTTGGAGAGGCTGTGCCAGAGCAGATGGTCAGAGGCTCGGAGGTTCGATGGACTCGGAGTCTGCTGCAGTCCGGGCGCTTTCACTGTGTGCTGCGTCTGCGAGGCTGAGCCCGGCGGCGCTGGGGAAGTCCATAGCAGGGGTATTCCCTTCTGTCACCTGCATGAGATGACAAGTCTATCAGGACCCTGAGAACTTGTGGAAACTGTGTGATGGTTTCTTTCAAACTTACAGTCTTTTAACACCTTTGGACTCTTTTTACTGTGCCTATGGTCTGTTTTTTTTTGTCGATTATGGTATTGTTTGCACTGTTGTAACTATATGTTAACTATAACTATATGTAACTATATGGATTTGTGTAGGTCTTGTAGCTTTAGTTTTGGTTTGTTGGGTGCTAGAGTTGGTCTCCAGACTTGGTGTGTCTGGGTAGTCTTGTTTTGTCTGGTGGATTTGGAGTTCCTTTCCAGGGAATGCGCTAAGATGGCAGCGTGATATTAATATGCAGCAGCCTCTCCGGACTGTGGATTTGGGGATTGCCAAACATTATGTCGATCTTCTGGTGTAGTCTGTTTTGTCGTGCTTTTGTGATATCATTCTGGAGGAACGTTGTTTCATTTTCTAACTGCATTGCAGTTGTGGTTTCTAAATGACAGTAAATCAAAATTCAATTCAATTCAATAAGAAGACGTGCTTGGTGGTGAGGGTCCTGAATGATGGCCACTGTCTTCTTGATGCACAGCTATTTGAAGACATCCGCAATGGTGGGAAGGATTCTTCATTAAGGTGTCAAGAGATATTGAGGCCCTGGTTAAGAAAGAAAGCAAGATGCAAAGGTAGGTGTAGGCAGGCAGGAACAAATAAGGTACTTATGGAGTATAAGAAGTGCAAGCAAACACTTAAAGAAATCAGGAGGGCTAAATGATGGCATGATGTTGTCCTTACAGGCAAGGTGAAGGAGACTCCTAGGGGACTCTACAGATAAATTAAGAGTAAAAGGAATGCAAGGGACAAAATTAGTCCTCTGGAAGATCAGAATAGTAATCTATACATGGAGCCAAAGGGATGGGGAAGGTCTTAAAAGATTTTTTTGCACTTGTATTCACTCACTCAAGCAAACTTAACTGGATGATGTGGATCATAAGGTGTTGAGTAAGGTGTTGGCCAGTCATCATTTCCTTCGTCTTTTGGAAAACCACTCACCTGGTTTTGTCCATTGCCATTTCTTCCCAATCTGTAGTAATGATTTCAAGGGGTGGAGCACAGTAGCTAGCTTTGGCAAGAAACTACTATGGTAATTGACAAATCCTAAAAAAGGATTGCAAATGTGACACATCCCTTGGCTTTGGGACATTCACTACTGCATGATTTTTCTCAGCACACTTGTGTAAGCCTTGTGCTTCAATGGTGTGACCACAGTAATAATACTTGTTCTAATGAATGGGGTGCACAGGAGGGGGTAGCACCTCTAGATGGGGGGGCTTGTTGCACTCCTTGGAGTGGCTCGTCATCTATTGGTCCCCTCTAATGCCCAGCTCTCACCTGTGGCTCATTGTAGCTGTTTGTATGCGACAGCAGCCACACCCTGGGCAATGGCTTTTACATGCCGGCTAAACCAGGTGAAGGTAGCCAACGGGTCTGAAACCCTTGGTGAGATAGGAATTTGCTCATCCCAGCATGCGAAGTCTGCTTTGGTGGACCAGGCGGAGGAAACCCCTGGGGTTCAACAGCTGAGAAGGCATTGCAGCAGTGCATTGTGGAGTGTGTAGAGCACTAAAGAAGATGCAGCCATCCAATGCAGCCAAGGAAGTTGCCAGACGTAACGATTCTTCCACTGGATCCTGACTTCTGAGGCCAAGAGAGTGTGATCGTCTCTATGCAAGGCTTTTCCACTTTCATAGCTTTCACGCACTGGTTGCATTGTTCTAACCGTGCCGGGTTGATATCGAGCCCGCAACTCGGCCTCGTGTAAAACACTGCCACCTTACACAATGTAGTCTTCCTCGGACCCCAAGAGACAACCATTATTATTACTATTATTATAATGAATTCACACTTGTTCTGTCGTGCTCTGAGCCCACAATCTTCTAGTCTCTTCTTCATGCTTTGCTTTGAGATTTTGAAGATATCCTCACCAGTAAAACTGAGCACCGGGAGAGCCTTGCAGCACCTGGTCCATAGCTTTCTGTCAGAGTGTAAGTGCAGATGCTCCTCCAAAAATAAGCCTGTTAGAGAGATAAATCCCCTTGTGAGTGTTTATGGTAAAAACGCTTTGGACTCTTCTTTCAACTGCACCCGTAGGTAGGCCTCAATTAAGTCCACTTTGCTGAAGTGTTTCCCTCCAGAAAGGTTTGCAAAGATATTGCTTTCATGGCCAAAAGGTACTGATCTATTTTCAGTATTGGATTGGTGGTGACGTTAAAATCACCACAGATCCTGACAGACCATTATTCTTGGCTATTGGGACACTGGCAATGCCCATGGGCTCCTTTCGGCCTTGGAAAGAATTCCTTCAGCTTCCATGTGATCTAGCTCACTGGCTACTCTATCATGGGTAGTATAAGGAACTGGACAGACTTTGAAAAACTTGGCTGTGGAATTTTCATTTAACACTGTTTTACTGTTTATATGTTTGAGTTTTCCAATGGCATCCTTGAACACTGCTGTGACATCATCCAGTAACTTTCCTAACTTGCTTTCATTTGACTCTATTGCAGGATATGTGGAATGCAAATGATGGATGAATCGCGAATTAAGTTGTAGTTGTGTCAGCCAATATTGCCCCCCAATGCTGGCCCTCTTGGTTTTATCGCATGCAAGCCCAATAGCTTGTTGGTTGCTGTATTTCACTGTTACTAATGTCATTCCCGCAGGAAATACCTTTTCTCCAGTATAAGTTCTTAGCTGGATATCTGCAGGCTTCTGTTCGGTATCTTCGAAATGCCATTCAAACACATTTTATGGAATGAATGAAACAGCCAAACCATTTGTTCAATTCCAAGTTAAATAATTTGCTGTTTACTTCTGGTGTAAGTCATATTGCTTGTCTATTGTTAATTTTCACATTGTAAATCTCAAAGCCATCCAGTCCTGTGTAACTCTCACATTGTCAAATATTTCACCAACAGCATGCATAAAGGTGCTCTTTTTGAAACTGCAATTTGACTTTTTATCTTTTTTCTTCCCTATACAGTTTATTTATATTTGTCTGCTTAAGATGTTCTTTGTATTTGTCCTACACTATTACATTTTTTGCAAGTTTCACCTTTAAATCTGCATTGGCCTGGTTTATGAAAACCCCTGCCACAATGCTAACATAATTTGTTTGGCCAGGCAGGCCTCCGTCTAAACACTGCAATATTGCTCATGTTAACTTTAATTCGTGACTAAAAATCAATTATGTCTCTGTCTGCTGTTTCCATTGATTTAGCAATTTCAAATATGTACTCTTTTAAATGAGAGTTGGGCTTCAGTTAGGAATGGGGTTTGAATGCTTTCTTGTATGATTCCACAGAACTGGCAATGCTCAGACTTCTTCAATTCAGCCACGTATGCCAAAATGGATTCTTCTTTGTAATTCTGCTGATTAAACCTAAGGCATTCTGCAATCAATAATGGCTTGGATTCTAAATGCTTTTGCATTGCTTTCATGATATCAGCCAGCAAAGCTCATTTCGGTTAGTTTGGCTGGAGCAGTTAGACCACAAAGCAAACTGTATGTTCTTCCATCTATTACATTTAGCAAAACTAAACTGGGACTGCATTTACATTGTTTCATTATGTTGCTCAGTTCATTCAATCGACTGTACGTGACCCAGATATCTGTTGTGCAATCCAATGCATCTATCGAACCAATGCAGCCAGCCATTTCTGCTTTAGTAATTTTTTTTTGTCATCTCCCACTTCTCACTGTTCTGAACTGGTGAATTTCGTCAATTTTCTACCTTTTTTTTGAACTTGATCATCTCACTGCATTTCAGCAGGTAGGTAGTCATATCAGGTTAATTTTAAAACTTTCTCTTCACCACGGTTAAGTCTGTAAATTCTAGAAATTAATTGAAAGAAAAACATGTGGAGTCTGGAATAAATGTGTATTTTAATTCTCCTTTACTAAGGCATGCCCTTATGATGTAGTGGCATAATGATGTATGTCATTCACATACTTTTACATATAACCCAAACAGAGTATTGCACGCTGTTCCATCTACTGATCTATTCCAATTCATCAGACAAAGCTTATAATAATTTGTTCTGACTGCAATGACCCGCTGTTGCAAAACAAATTTTGCGACTTACATCAGTGACAATAACTGATTCTGATTCTAATCCTGCAGAGCGTCTATTCACATTTCTGACATTCTTTTTTGAGCTGAGTTCAATCTGGAGATGAGTTACTCAGCACAAAAGCCGATCTTTGACATTCCTCTATAGCTACTGTGTATTCAGTTACGTATATTATAGGGACTATATACACACATTATTAATTTCATGACTTTGATTAATTCAGTTAGATCTCTCATCTCTCTTTATATTACTGAAAACCTCCATCCATTGTAACGTCCTTAGGAATCCATACTGCACCATTAAAGATTGCAAAGGTTTCTGAAATCATTGATAACTTTATCAGCAAAGTAAATTTATTTACAATCTATAATTTCCCTGGAGATCAATCTAGTTTTAATTCTAAAGTCAGGATTTTTTTTTTATTATTGACCATTTCAAAATCTGAATTCTTTAGAGTCAAGTCAGAGAATTGATTTTAGATATGGAGTGTACAGTTAGCAGAAAATAAAGTCCTTCATCCAGACAATTTAGGGCTAGATCCAAGTTAAGAAACCAAAAGTAAGAGACACATGATTTTATTGAAGTGATTTACTCAGCATGTAACGGAACACCAGTGCTTAATGTCTGAATCTCATAACTCAAATGGAGGAAGCAAATAGTTAAAGATTCAAGAGTCAAGCTTGTTAATCATGTGTAGATTGACACACAGTGAAATGCATTGTTTGTGTTAACAACCAACAAACCCTGTTGAGGGAAGCCTGCAAGTGCTGGCACACGTTCTGGTGCCAATGTAGCTTGTCTACAATGTTCAGCAGAACAACACCGAACACAACAAACAAAAATAAACTGCAAAACAAGCCCTATTCCTCCCTCGTATTCATAAACATACACTGTCCTCTGACCCTAAGGCAGACCGTTTTCTTCAGACACCAGCCTCCAGTGGACTGAGACTCAGTTTCAGAAATGCAGAAGTTGGGCCTTTGAGGGATCTGGAATCACATGCAGATCAGACTGAGGCACAACAAGTCATATCCTAACTGGATCAGCACAACTACGGGGTTTTTAACAAAATCTCACAGTTGTTGTATATTTATCAGTGTTGACAAAAGCTTGATTTTCTTTTTTTGAGTTTAACCTTCTCAATTGTCATGATGAGATTCAAACCCTGTCTCTGCATCAACAGTCCAAGTTTCTGTATCCAAAGTTGATAACCACAATGCTGTTCCATTGCCTATTTGTGATAATTTGCTTATTTATTGAAGTCATTAAAACAAAACATTGAAATACCTGCAAAAACACAAAGTTTTTTTTTGATTTGTACTTCAAATTTGTACTTCGGCGAAGCGCAGAAACAAATATCACTGTGATGATTGTACGCTCTAGTATCAATTATTTGGTGACAATAAAGTGTTTGTATTTGTAAGTGTTTAATCTGCAGAGGCTGAGCCACAATTGTAGATATTAGCAACCTCGTTCCAATTCCACCACTGTCTGTAGGAGTTTATGCATTCTCCCCTATCTGCGTGGATTTCCTCCAGGTATTTATATTGTGTACAGTTCTGGTCACCGAATTATAGGAAAGATATCAATAAATTAGAGAGAGTGCAGAGACGATTTACTAGGATGTTACCTGGGTTTCAGCACTTAAGTTACAGAGAAAGGTTGAACAAGTTAGGTCTCTATTCATTGGAGCGTAGAAGGCTGAGGGGGGATTTGATCGAGGTATTTAAAATTTTGAGAGGGATAGATAGAGTTGACGAGAATAGGCTGTTTCCATTGAGAGTAGGGGAGATTCAAACGAGAGGACATGATTTGAGAGTTAGGGGGCAAAAGTTTAAGGGAAACACGAGGGGGTATTTCTTTACTCAGAGAGTGATAGCTGTGTGGAATGAGCTTCCTGTAGAAGTAGTAGAGGCCAGTTCAGTTGCATCATTTAAGGTAAAATTGGATAGGTATATGGACAGGAAAGGAGTGGAGGGTTATGGGCTGAGTGCGGGTAGGTGGGACTAGGTGAGATTGAGAGTTCAGCACGGACTAGGAGGGCCGAGATGGCCTGTTTCCGTGCTGTGATTGTTATATGGTTATATGGTATTCTGGTTTCCTCCCACAGTCCAAAAGTTAGCATGTTGTGGGCAGGCTATGTTGATGCCAGATGTGTGGCAACACTTAGGGCTGTCCCACCACAACCTGGGACGGTGTTGCTTATTGCGTTCTGGTTCAAAACTGAAGAAGTGCTGTGTTGTTTCTAGTGCTATCTTTTGAATCTTTTCAATCAGGGCATACTGGTTCTGCAAACTGGTAAATTGGGACATAATTCCGAGGAGTAACTGGTTGGCTATGGTGGTTTTATTATTTATTGAGATACAATGTAGAATAGGCCCTTCTGGCCCTTTGAGCCACGTCACCCAGCAACCCCCGATTTGACCCTAGCCGAATCATGGGACAATTTACAATAACTAATTAACCTACCAACTGGTATGTCTTTGGATTATGGGTGGAAACCGGAGCACCCGGAGGAAACCCATGGAAAGGGTGTACAGACTCCTTACAGATGACATTGGAATTGAACTCCGAACTCTGACACCCCAAAATATAGTAGTGTTGCATTAACTGATACAGTACTGTGGGGCTGCCAGATGCCTGACTCACTCTAGGAATTTAGCATGTCAGTTTGATATAAGGGATGTTGGAGTCATTGACTCGCGAATGGAACTGTAACAAGAAACTCACTGAAGTGGATGGTACACAAACAATCTTATGACTGACCATTCAAAGGAGATTGGAGATTATCCATTGTGTCAGCATCAGCCATAATGCTTCAAATAACAAAAGGAAAATTTAAACACAAGGGATTCTGCTGAAGCTGGAAATCCAGAGCAACACACAAAATGCTGGAAGAACTCAGCAGCCCAGATAGCGTCTATGGAGAGGAATAAACAGTCGACATTTCGGGCTGATACCCTACATCAATTGATCATATGATTATAATTACATTTTATTTAATTTAGTTGTATTCTTTCCTAGAGTAAATATTACATATAATACTTCTGAAGAACATTAAGAATTGCAAACTCATTAGGACAATTTATCTTTATTCGTTGTTCATGATTTGGGCAGATGATGAGTTCCAAGACTTTATCAGCCATCCACACTGAGGTTTCAAGAAGCTGTTGTAGGAGTTTGAATGCTTTTCTTTTGTTATTTTGTGTCATTGCTGAATGTAGCACCAAAGATGCTCATTTCCTCTATCTCTGCTTCATCTGTTCCCAGGATGAAGATTTGCATTCCAGAACATCCAAAATGTGCTCCTTCTTAAAGAATGGGGTTTCTCTTCCTCCTTCATTTCCTATACATCAGCCCTCACACCATCTTCCTTCTGCCATATCAGGAAAAGACCCCCCCCCCCCCCGATCCTTACCTAAATTCAAGTAATTTCCCCCCCTTCCCCCTTTTTTCTTTCCACATTCCCTATTCTGGCTCTCCTCTTAACACTTCTCTTCTGCTCAACTGGCCATCACCTCCCTCTGGTGTCCCTCCTCCTTCCTTTTCTTCCCTGACCCAGTTTCCTATTAGAATCCTTTTTCTTCACCCCTTTACCTCTTCCATCTATTACCTCCCAGCTCCTCACATCAGCCCCTTCCCCAGCCATTGATCTCCTTGCTCACCTGGTAACTTGCCAGCTTGTATCTTTTCCGCTCCCCCCCCCCCACCTTCCTATTCTGGCTTCTACCCCTCTTCCTTTCTAGTGTAGATGAAGGGTCTTGGCCTGAAATGTCAACTGTTTAATCCTCTCCATAGATGCTGCCTGATCTGCTGAAGTCCTTCAGAATTTTCTTTGTGGTGTTCTGGGTATACCATTACATCTTTGAGTTACTATATTCAGAAGAGGGGAATAGGATAGTTCAAAATTTATCCACAAACACTTTTAACAAATGTGGCTACAGCACATTACAGGCCCTTCAGCCCACAATGTTGTGCCGACTATGTAACCTACTCTGGGAACTGCCTAGAATTTCCCTAGCGCATATCCCTCTATTTTTTCTTAGCTCCTTGTACCTATCTAAGAGGCTCTTAAAAGACCCTATTGTATCCGCTTTCACCACCATCACCGGCAGTACAATCCATGCACCCACCACTCTCTACCCTGGGAAAAAGCCTCTGACTATCCACAAGATCAATGCCTCTCATCATCTTATACACCTCGACCAGGTCACCTCTCATCCTCCATTGCTCCAAGGAGAAAAGGCCAAGTTCACTCAACTTAGTCTCATAAGGTACGCCCTCCAATCCAGGCAACATTCTTGTAAATCTTCTCTGCACTCTCTATAGTATGCGCAATGGAATTGGAAGCAAATGCAGAATATGACTCTATTAATGTTGGTGAGGCCCACATTTGGAATATTATGTTCGACTTTGGCCACCCTGCTACAGAAATCATGCCATTAAGTTCAAAGGGCATTGAGGACACATACAAAGATGTTGCTGAGAGTCAAAGATTGAGCAGGTTGGGACCTTATACACTCGTAGGAGAATGAGTTGCAATCTTATAATTATAAGGAGCATAGATAGGATAAATGTCCAGTCTTTTGCCAAGGATTGGGTAATACAGATCAGTTTAAGGTGAGAGGAAAGAGATTTTATAGTGATCTCAGGGTCTATATATGGAATGAGCTGCTAAGGAAGTGGTTGAGTCAGGTACATTAACAATACCTAAAGGTTACCTTTGTGTGTTTGATATTTCAATATTTGAGTGATCTTGTAGATATTGTTTGATTAAGCATTCGGGGTGGCAGGTAAGGACTAGAAGGACTCTATCAGCATGAAGGCGGCAAGAAAATGAGATGATCATGGATGAATGGGAAATGGACATGCAGGTGAAGGCAGCATCAATAGTGGAGGGAAGGAAAGCCCATTCTTTAAAGGAGGAGGTCACCTTTGATGTATGGAATGGAAAGTTCTGAATATAATCGATAAATGAGGAGGTCAGCGAATTGAGAATTGGTAACAAAAAGTAGAGAAGAAATTAATGGGACTGAAGGTCAATAAATCCCCAGATGATGAGGACTTGTATGCTAGGGATTTTAAGGGAGGAGAGTTTGGAGATAACTTATACTGTATGTAGTTTCCAAAATTTCAGAGATTCTAAAAGTAGCTCCCACAGTTTGGAAGGTAGCAAGTGAAAGGAGGAAGAGAGAATGCAAGAACTACCTAACATTTGATCTGACATTATAGAAGGGAAAATGCTAAAATCTATTATTAATGAAGAGATGATAACAGACTAGTAAAATGACACTGAAGGACCTCGGGGGGAAGACCCACTGAATTTCTTGAGTTTTTGTGTATTGCACAAAATTCCAACATTTTCACTAGCTTGTGGCTCCATTTTGAAAATTGCAGCAGGAGGTTCAAGATATGTTTGACAAATCTGATGAGGTTTTTCTAGGTTGTAACTGATATATTCAATAAAGAGCAACTAGTTTCTGCACTGTTCTTGGATTCTTAACTGGACTTGAAAAACGTGCCTCACAAGCAGTCTTAAAGCATTGAGTTTGGGAGTAATATCTTAGCACAAGTTAGTCTAATTAATAGAAACAAAGAACTCATAGGTCCTCAGGGTTTTCTCCCTATGTGACTCCCTTGTCCATTCGTCTGTCCCCACTGATCTCCCTCCTGGCACTTACCCTTGGCAGCAGAACAAGTGCTGCACTTGCCCTGAAATCACCTCCATCACAACCATTCAGGGCCTCAAACAGTCCTTCCCGGTGCGGCGACACTTCACCTGTGAGTCTGCTGGGGTCATATGCTGTGCCCGGTGCTCCCGATGTGGTCTCCTGTATATCAGTGAGACCTGACAAAAATTGGGAGAACACTTCGCTGAGCCCCTACGCTCCGTCTGCCAGAAAAAGCAGGATCTCCCAGTGGTCTCCCATTTTAATTTCACTTCCCATTCCCATTCCAATATGTCAATCCATGGCCTCCTCTACTGTCGTGATGAGGTCACACCTAGGTTAGAGGAATGTTACCTTATGTTCCATCTGGATAGCCTTCACCCGACGGCATGAACATCGACTTCTTGATTTCCAGAAGATAATGGCCACCTCCTTTCCCCTCACCACTCCCAATCCCCTTTTCCCTCTCTCACCTTATCTCCTTGCCTGCTCATCGTCTCCCTCTGGTGCTCCTCCCCCCTTCTCTTTCTTCCATGGCCTTCTGTTTTCTTCTATTAGATTCCCCCTTCTCCAGCCCTATATCTCTTTCACCAATCAACTTCCCCTTCTGGATTCACCTATCACCTTGTATTTCCTCCTCCCCTCCCCCCACCTTTTAACTCAACTCCTCATCTTTTTCCCTCCAGTCCTGCTGGAGGGTCTTCTCCTACAATGTTGAATGTACTTTTTCCATAGATGCTGCCTGGGCTGCTGAGTTCCTTTAGCATTTTGTGTGTGTTGCTTGGATTTCCAGCATCTGCAGATTTTCTCTTGTTATTCATAGGTCATTTTTGATTTGAATGCTGTGACTAACTCTATTGCAAATCAGTGGAACTCTGCAGGGCTTAAATGCTAGGATCCTAAGCTGTTCATAAGTTATATTAATGATTTGGATAAGGGGTTCAAGTGTAATTTATTATAAAAACAGGAGATTCTGTAGATGCTGAAAATCAGGAGTAACACACAAAATTCTGGAGGACTCAGCAGGTAATGAAGGACTAATAAAGGGTCTTTTCCCCAAACATTGGTTTTTCCTCTGCTTAGATGTTGCCTGACTTGCTGATTTCCTCCAGCATTCTGCCTGTGCTTCTCATGTGTAATACATCCAGATTTACTAATGATACAAAGCTGGATACAAAACATGAGGGGTGAGGACATTTCAGTTGGATATTGCTAGGTTAAATGAAGGGCAAAAATATATGAAGTGGAATATATTATGGAATAAAAAATGAGATCATTCATTCAAATTGAAAGTTGAGTTTATTGTCATGTGCACAAGTAAATGTATGTATGCACAGATTCAATGAAAGACTTGAAGCGACATCATAATCACATAGCACATTTGAAACTTTCAGAGGGAAAATGTAAATTAAGCATAAATTATGCAGAATCTTTACAAGAAAGAATGCAATCAGGACAAAATCATCAATTTTAGTGTAAACTGATCAACGTGATCATAATGTTGTTAATTGTGCTGATAGAGTGGTTCTGATTGGTTAAAGAGTCAAGTGGCTGAAGGGAAGTAGTTCTTCCTAAACCTGGTGCTGTGTGTGACTTCAGGCTTCTGTATCTCCTACCTAATGGCAGTTGTAAGAAGATGGCAAGACTCAAAGGGAGGGGATCTTTGATGATATATGTTGCTTTCATAAGGCAGGGCCTCCTCTTGATGACGGAGTGGGATGTGCCCATGATATATTGGGCCGAGTCAACTACTCTCTGCAACATCTCACATTCCTGCATATTCAAATTTTCATACCAGGCCGTGATGCAACCAGTCAAGACACTTCCAACAGTACACCTACAAAGTATATTGGCAGAAAAGAGTGGAATATGGAGTATTGTTTGAATGGTCTACCATGGAATAATCTTAATGTTCAGAAGAACCTGAAACTTTGTATGCAAATCAGTGGAAGTTAATGTATGTGCAAGCAATGACAACATAGAACATGGAACAGTACACACAATACAGGCCGACATTTTAACGTACTCTCAGACCAATCTAACCTTTCCCTCCCACATAGCCCTCCATTTTACTTTCATCCATGTGCCAATCTAAGAGTCTCTAATGTATTGTTCTCTACCTCCACCCCGGCATTGCATTCCAAACACCCACCACTCTCTGTGTAAAAAAAAAATCCCCCACCCATACTTTCCACCAATCACCTTAAAATTATGCCCTGTCATATTAACCAATTCCACGCTTGAGATATAAAAATAAAACACTAGCCATCACTCCATCAACATCTCTTATCTTTCTGTGCACCTCTTATCAAGTCAGTTCTCATCCTCCTTCCCTCCAAAGGGAGAAGTTCTAGCGCACTCAGCCCTTCTTCATTGCACATGCTTTCCAACAGAGTCTGCATCCAGGTAAATCTCCTCTGCACCCTCTCTAAAACTTCCACATCCTTCCTGTAATAAGGTGACTGTCGTGCGGAAGCGGCCTAAACAGTCAAGAAATTTGGAAAAAATAGAGGCGATTTCATTGAAATATAGAGAATTCTTATAGGCTTGACAAAGTAGGTGCAGAGTTGATGTTTTCCTCTGTTTCGAACCAGGAGTCATAATAGGGGCAATGTAGTAGTGTAGTGGTTAGTGTAATGCTATTGGAGTGTCAGCAACCCAGGTTCAAGTCCACTGCTGTCTGTGAGGAGCTAGAACGTTCTTTCTGCAACCACATTCACCCAATGCTCTGGTTTCCTCTCACATTCCAAAGGCATACAGGTTAGTAGGTTAACTGGGCATCCTAGATTCGTTGGGCTGGAAGGGCCGATTAGACTGTCATATCTCTAAACAAAAGACAAGGAGTTTCAAAATTAAGGATTGGCCATGACATACGATTTCTTCACTCAGATGCATAATATTTTAGAATTAGCCCAAGAGGAAAGTGCAGGCCTGAAACCTGAGTATACTCAATTGTTTTTAAAATATTAAGAGAATCAAAAGTGCTAGTTTTGTGCAGGATGCTGAGGATCTCAGAAGATTAAATATTTGAGGTGCAAATGTTTTTTGCTGTGGTTGCCTTATAGCAGAGGTATCAAAAATAGAGAAGAACTGTGTATTGGCTATAGCTCCCAAGATAATAAGGGAAATGAGGAAGAACTCTTTCACCCAGAAGCTGGTGGGGATGTAGGACACACTTTGGTGGTGGAGGTAGATGCTTTCACAACAGTTAAGAAATATCTACTGCAGATAAGAAGGAATTGCCAGTGCATACAAGCTACAAACACTATGCTGGCAAATGAGTTTAATTATAAATAAGCGCTTGTTGTTTATTCAGGGACATGATGGGTTAAAGTGCCTAGTTCTGTAGAGAAGTCAAGTTTATTGTCAAATGCATGCATATGTTTTGGTACATCATTATCATCATCATTACGTGCCATGTCGTACGATGTAGTGATCATAGTCTTCAACCATATTTGTTCTTGACAATGGGGGAATGGGGAAGGCGGGGCAATTACCAGAGGTTTGAGAAATCCATGTTCATGTCCTCAGGTTGGAGGGAACCCAAGCAGAATACGAAGTGTTGCTCCTCCAATCTGTGTGTGGCCTCATTGCAGTAGTAGCGGAGGCCGTGGACTGACATGTCAGAGTGGGAATGGCAAGTAGAATTGAAATGGGTGACATCGGGAAATCACATTTTCTCTGGTGGAAGGAGCATAGGTACTTGGTGAAGTGGTCTCCCAATCTACATCAGATCTCATCGATATACAGGAGGCCGCAGCGGGAGCGCCAGATACAGTATATGAACCCAGCAGGCTCATAGGTGAAGCGTTGCTTCACCTGGAAAGACTGTTTGTGGCCCTGAATGGTAGTGAGGGAGGAGGTGTAGGGGCAGGAGGGAGATCAGTGGAGAGGGTCAAATGGATGAGGGAGTCGTGTAGGGAGCGATCCCTGTGGAAAGTAGAAAGTGGTCGGGGGGTTGGGAGGGAAAGATGAGCTTGGTGGTGGGATCCCATCGAAGGTAACGGAAATAATGAAGAATTATGTGCCGGATGTGGAGGCTAGTGGAGTGGTAGGTGAGGACAAGAGGAACCTGGAGGGATGGCAAAAGCATGGGGTGAGGGCAAACGTGTGTGAAATGGAAGAAATGTGGGTGAGGGCAGCATTGATCGTGGTGGAAGGAAGGAGAGCCCCTTTCTTTGAAGAAGGAGAACATCTCATTAGTTCTGGAATGAAAAGCCTCATCCTGAGAGCAGATGTATGAAGGTAGAGGAAATGAGAGGAGGGGATGACATTACTACAAGTGATAGGGTGCGAAGAGGTGGCTGTGAGAATTAGTGGGTTGGTCAGACACAGAAATACCATGGATATTTTGAGGAATTATTCCAAAAAGCACTGTCAATTTGTTAGGTTGCTTATTAACATGTTTATTAATATGTTATTGCGTTTGTTACATTGATAGCTAGGAGGGCCATCTTGTTGAAATAGAAGGATATATCAGCTCCTACTTTGTCACAATGGTTCTTTCAAGTGATGCTGTGTCTTAGCTTGGAGAAAATTAGAAGTTGAACCTTTGAACCTGTATTTGATTTTGAGAAGAGATGGGGCTCATTTGCTTGTTATTATCATTTCAGTTAATTGATAGATTTCCTCCACGATCTAAATGTAAATTATTTTTTGATATATCTTTTTCTCTTGTTGGCAGTTTGATGTTTATTTTTAGAAACTTTTTGAATGACGCATGGCTCCGGGGTTGTACCTCCAATAGGTTTCTTTTTTTCCCCCTCACTTTTCTTGCTTAGTAGGGTTTTTTTTTATTCACAAAAATTTTCAATCCTTAAGATAATTTCTTCTCTTTTGAGGCATTGTAAGTGTTGTTACTTCAATGTACTTGTACTATTTTTGAATAATAATAATAATAAAAAGATTTGAAAATCAGTGGGTTTATAATATAAATGTATATCTTATCTTTTAAAATATATAAAATAAAACATTTTATTTATAAATTATACAAGACAATGAAAAAAATCTGTACAAAATAAGACATGAGTGTAAAAAAAAATTAAAAACCAGTCCTTGGTGATCAAGAGGTGTTCCATGGTGTTCCTTTCAGGTGGGATTATTGTTGTACAGGTTTCTCTACCTTTGAGGGCCTGGTGGTTTTAACAAAGTAGCTGCTCCTGAACCTGGTATTGGATTTTAGGCTTCCGTACCATCTGCCTGATAGACTCAATGAAGAAACAACAAGGTCCATATGGTGGAGATTGACGACAGATGCTGCCTTCTTGAGTCAGCTCCTTATTTAGATGTATTATTAGAGGTCATTAATGCAGGTTAATAGCAGAACTACAATGGGTTGAAAGGCCTCTCGAACTGAACCTCCCTTAAAATTATACTTACGGTATTTGCATCTATGTATCAACCCACACTCAATTAGAATTAGAATTATTATCACTGGCATCTGTTGTGAAATATGTTGTTTTGTGGCAGCAGTACAGTGTAATAAATTACAAAAAGAATAAATATAATATATATTTATGCTCGTTATGTGCTGTAGACGATCTTGGTCTTTCCATGACCATGATTGTTGTTGGCAAATCTTTCCACAGAAATGGTTTGCCATAGCCTTCTGGGCAGAGTCTTTACAAGGTGGGTAATCCCAGCCATTATCAATACTCTTCAGAGATTGTCTGCTTAGCATCTGTGGTCACATAACCAGGACTTGTTTTGTGCACCAGCTGCTCATATGATTATCCACCATGTGTTTGCATGGCTTCATATGATCCTAATTGGGGGGCTAAGCAGGGGTACTACACCTTGCCCAGGGGTGACCTGCGGGCTAGTGAAGGGAAGGAGCACCTTACCTCCTTTGGTTGAGATGTATCTCCACTCCGTTACCCTAATATATATACAAAATGTGTATATGTATATGTACATTGCAATACATAATAATAAAATAATAATAAATTACAAAAGCAATATATATATATTTCATTCATAATGTGTCGTATGACATGGGCAATCTTGGTCTTTCCATGATCATGATTGTCCTTGCAAAACTGTAAATTACAAAACAGAAAAAAAAAATATATAAAGATAAATATAAAGAAAAATATGAGGTAATGAATAAATAAGATACTGATAGAGGAAGAGAGCGCTATGCCACCTCAGTGGGAAGCCTCATCTGGATTTCATCAGCATCTTTGAAATTGTGCTCCTCTTTGATCATTTGTTCATTTTTGAATAAACTGATAGTTTGGTGATCTGTGATGGATGACTGATTGCAGTCTGATTAATATCTCATTCCACGAAGCGCAGGGAACAAGCTCAGATATATTAGGCTGATGTTAGATAAACTCATATCTGACAGTCTTCTATGGACCAAATCAGTTTCTACTCAGAGCTATTGTGCTAGAATCTATGAACTAGGTTAACAATCATTATTAAAAAGCACTTGCAGTCATTTTAATATGAACGGACATTATGAGTACCTGAGTACAAAGCCTTACCTAGTTTATGAAAGTATGGTCTAGATTGCGGATAAAAAAATACAATTTTCACTTTTAAAACTTTGATCACTGAACTAAAATCAGACCAGAAAGTTTTATTTATGGAAGCAACATTGGAACTGGAAACAAAATGAGTGAAAACTATCAGAAGTAAGAAAAATGTTAAAGTAAAGAAAATAAATTTAAAGATTATTTTATTTGTCTCATATTCATCAAAACATGCAGTGAAAGGTGTTGTTTGTGTCAGTGACCAACACCGTCTGAGAATATGCAGAGGGCAGCTTGGAAATGTTGCCGTGACACAACTGAACTTACTAATTCAAACCCTAACTGTACGTCCTTAGAATTTGGGGTGAAAGCCACGCAGTCACAGGGAGAATGTACAAACTCCTTTCAGACAGCAGTGGGAATTAAACCCCGATCATGATCACTGGTGTTGTATAGTGTTATGGTAACCACTATGCTATCGCGCCACCTCAAAATGGCTTGAAGGTTAGATTGATCTTAGAATAGGTTAAATGGTTGGGACAACATTGCCCTTTAGTGTACTATAATATTCTACCTATGTACTTACATTTTCCTCCTAGAAATCATTACTTATGAATTATTGTTGCATTGTCAGTAAACTTAACTTTCTCCCAACTTTCTCCTTTAACTTTCTCCCAACATCTTTTACAACTGGCCTGTTAACCTCAAGATTGAAGTTGTGTTAATCTCTTTGCAATCGCTTCAGCAGTTAAATGAATCCTTTATCTGAAAGATCTCTGGCACATTGTCAGTTCAAACAGTGTGCTGTGATGGTGTAGGTATTAGAGATTTGATTGGCATTGGTAGCATATCCCAAAAGTGTGGCTAGAAACTGTTTCCTGACAATGGGCATTGAGCTTAAACTTTGAGAACAGTCACGCTTTCAGAACCTGGCAGAAGGGATCTAGAAAGATGTGACACACATCACATGACTCACTGTGTCAATGAGGAACACAATGGACCAATGATTCAACCCAGTTCACAGTTTTCGAAAGCACATTCTAATTGTGGTGAAGGTTCCTGCCTCCATCATCTTTTCAGGCAGTGAGTTCAAAATCCCCAGTACATCTTGAATGAATTAATTTCCTTCTTCCCTCTAGTCTCATGCGCTAAAAGGTGGGCTCTTGATTTCCCAGTCTTCTTCACTGTGGACTTGCATCTTATTTGCTTACCCAAATTGTATAAAATACCTAATGCAGCACTGGGGAATACAGAAAGAGGCCATGTATATTGTATTGTCTGATGTTCAAAGTACATTTTTCAGTGTATTAGTTTTTTGAAAGAACACTTTCTTGGTAGCTATATCACTATATTCTGGATATGGATAGATAGATAGATAGTTAGGCACAAATACGTTTGTAGATAGAGGTAGAGTGATAGATGGTTAGATAGATAAAATGACAATAAACTTGACTTGACTTGACTTAACTTGATGATTCTGTGGAATTCTTTGCCATAGAGAGTGGTGGAAGACAAGTCATTGAGTGTATTTAGGCAGAAAGTAATAAGTTCTTGATTGCTAAGGGGGTTTTGGGTTACTGGGAGAAGGCAGGGGAACAAAGGGTTTCAAAAATAGTCAGCAGACTCAATGGATGAATGGACTAACTCTGCTCCTACATCTTATAGTCAATGGTACAATGGCATGTCAAAGATTGCTTGTTGGCAAGTGATTCCAAACTAGAAAAGGCCTGTAGAAAAACTGCTCTGGCCCTTTCTAACTCCAAGACCCTCCAAACAAGTCATAAAAGTTTCAGATTATCTTCTTTCACTTAGCTTAAATGCCATTCATGCACAGGTCACAGTATCAGATTTTGATTTAGATTTGGATTCGGATTTGAATTCAGATTTGTTTATTTATCACATGTACATCAAAACATACAGTGAAATGTTTGTGTTAACAACCAACATAACCCAAGGATGTGCTGGGGGCATTACACAAGTGTTAGCACACATTCTGGCACAAACATAGTGTTACGAAGGATGAACAGCTCTGATGGGCAGAAGAGTGCAAGGTTGCCCATGTCCCCCTCCCCTGGGAGAATTACAAACCGTTACTGTTGCCAGGCTACTAATGAGAGAGAAAGAGATGGAACAAAACATACTGGGACTGGAACATTTGCTTCAGACAAGGGTGAGATAACACCGGGGGAGAGAGACCATATTATGACTCCTGTAAGACTCACGGCTCCGGAGAGGGCTGTTTACTTGGTACTATTCTGTTCATTAAAATTCCTCAGTGGACAGCCGGAGTGGGCTGGTTTGATGGGCTAAGTCATTCAAAACTGATTAACATCTGAGACCCCGTGAGTAGGGATAAAAGTGAGGTCTGGGGAGACCCCCCTCAGACGCACCAAGAGACACACTATTGAGCACTGTTTAAGTGTTGGAACCCACGAGAAAAGTGTGGGGCATCAGAGACCGAACGAAGGATCGGTCAATTTTAACTCACAGTGTTTATAGTGAGGCCGGTGGGGGCTTGCGTGTGTGTCCACCCTTGCCTGGGTGACGAGTCCACCATAGAAGAACGATCTAGCTAAAGGACAGAGGGGTCATACCTGAATGGCCACAACAACACATCGACGGATCAAGATCGTAAAGGAAGGTTTGACTGGCTGTCACTATTTGATCTCTCTCTCTCTCTGCAACAATTGCAACACATCGACCAACAACTACCTCAGCCTGTATGAACTGAACTGAACTTTATACTCACATATGACAATTCATTATCCCCTAGACAACGATAGAGCTTGTTTATTATTGATTATTATTATACCCACACTTTTAGGTTTAGTATTGCTAATGTGTATTATCTGTATATTGCCATTGTTGATATTGATTTGTATATTTTTACTAATAAACACTGTTTTGAAAATAGTACCAGACTCCAACGGACACTTCTATCTTTGCTGGTAAGACACCCAGTTACGCGGTACATAACAATAGCAAGCCAACAATGCTCAGCAGTACAACAGCAGGAAACCCAAAGCAAAATAAGTCCCTTTTCACTCGCAAGCACAGATTGCCCTCCAATCACGAGCTAGGCGGCTCTTAGGGCTCTAGTCTCCATTAGACTTGCAGACTCAGAAACTGGGCTTCTGACTTCCCCAGGGGACTTGCAAAGTCGCAGAACCAGGGCTTCACCCATCAGGCCTTGACTTCCAGACAGTTGCTGAGGCTTCTGTCTTGTTATTCAAGTTAAAATTCAAGTTTATTGTCATAAACTACCATCGCAGGTTATCGTCGCGGTGCCTGTTGTCTGAGTGGACGGAGACAAAGTGGTGATCTTGAGGTTTTAGCTCTTTGAGGCTTCAACCAAGAGAGGCTTCAGTCAGAGAAGGCTCTGTTTCTTTTTTCTTCCCTCCTTCTCTTCTTTATATCTGCTCAGCGAGGACAGTGGAGATGCCAGACAGGATTGTGGAATGCTCCCCTTGCAGGATGCGGGAAGGCAGGGAGACCTCCAGTTTCACTGATGACTACAAGTGCAAGAAATGCATCCAGCTGCAGCTCCTAACAATCCGCTTTAAGGAGTTGGAGCTGGAACCGGATGGACTTCAGATCATTTGGGAGGCTGAAGGGACAATAGACAGGACATATAGAGAGGTAGTTGCATATAGATTGAGGAACGGACAGGAGGTTCTGTTGGTGTGAACAAGATTTCCGGATGGTATGTTGCCTCCCAGGTGCCAGGATCCGGGATATCTTGGATCCAGTCCTTGGCATTCTTAAGTGGGATTGTGAAAAGCCAGAAGTCATGGTCCATGTAGGTACCAAGGACTTGGGTAGGGCAAGTAACGTAGTTCTGCATAGGGCATTCAGGGTGTTAGGTGCTAAATTAAAGGGTAGGACTGCTAGGGTTATGATCTCAGGACTGGTACCCATGCCATGTGCTAGTGAGGCCAGAACTAGGCAGATTATACAGTTTAATACATGGCTAAGGAGTTGGTGTAGGAGAGGGTATGAAATTTTTGGATCATTGGGCTCTCTCCCAGAGAAGATGGGACCTGTACGGAAGGGACAGTTGGCACCTGAACTGGAAGAGTACTAATATCTTAGTGGAAAGGCTTGTTAAACCTGCACGGTGGGGTTTAAACTCGTGTAGCAGGGGGATGGAAGTCAGAGTGCCAGAAACAGTTAGTGGACAGGTTGTTGACGCAAATGTTGGTAAGACCTCAGACAAAAGGTTGAGCATGATGTGACTAGTGTCATGAGCTGAATATATTTCAAGGCCAGAAGTATCATAGGAAAGGTGGATGATAGTGCTGAAGATGAGGTAGCTGGTTTACAAACAGAAACAATGTGTAGTGAGGAGAAGCTGTTGATAGAGCAAAATTGCAGTCAATAGGATGAGTTGCAACAAAAAAAGCAGTCAAATTCAAAGAGGGAGAATACAGGACTGAAGGTGTTATGTTTGAAAGCGCCCAGCATACGGAATAAGGTAGATGAACTTATGGTATAGTTACAGACTGGCATGCATGATGTCGTAGGCATCACTGAATCATGGCTGAAAGAAGATTATAGCAAGGAGCTTAATGTCCAAGGATACACAATGTATCAAAAGGACAGGCAGAAAAAGGACAGCATTGCTCTGTTGGTAAAAAGATGAAATCAAATCATTAAAAAGAAGTGACATAGAATCAAAAGTAAGCTAATCTATCCATACTATCCTTTGGCCTTAATAGTCGCATTCTTACAAATACTGATTACAGTACAATATTTCAACAGTAAACCCAACAATGTTCCTTAGGCACAAGTTAGCCAAATGACAAGTCCCCTTGGAGACATCTCCTTAGTTACACTCTCGTGTGAGCAGTGCATTGTCGGGGCTTAATGCTCAATCCTGATTTGCAGGATCTGAATTGCCTATTCCTGATTGGTTAGTTTGAATTGGCCTTGTTCTGATAGGTTGATTTTTTAGGGCAATCCTTTTTTTAGGAATGTATGGTGCCAGACTGGAGCTATCTCGACACTCTTAGAACCTAAGTTTTATGCTCCATCTTCAGTGATTCTCTAATCTTTCACTTGTAGGCATTCTCTTCCTCGCCAAGGATGTTGGGCTCATCAAACCTTGGTCTACATGAGCATGATAGGCATTGTTCAGCAATCCCACTTTATTCTGCTGTCAAGTTTTTAAGGCACTTTTATGTTCCACTATTCTGGTCTTCAATGGCCTTCCAGACTCACCAATATATACTTTTTGGCATGGTGATAGAGCTATTGAGTGCACAACAAAGTGACACAGTTCTTTAGGTCTTCCAGGTGCCACTTTACTTAGCCTTTTTCTAATCGTGTCCTCACTTTTGTTATTAACTGGAGACCATATTTTTGCAAATTCATCTTGGCTTTTCAGTTAAGCTGGCACTGCATGGAAAACAACCATTCTATCTGAAGGTTATCTTTGCTACGATGTTGAGTTGCACTTCATTCCTTTCTGAATTATGTGCACAGGGTAGCCATTTTTCTTGAATGCTTCTCTGATCTTCTTGCACTTTCCTCCTTTGCAGCTCTATAGTAAGCAGGCCAATAATATTAAAGAGGATACCAAAAGTTTCTTCAGATACATAAAGTGTAAAGGAGAGGTGAGAATGGATATTGGACCACTGGAAAACAACGTTGGAGAGGGAATAATAGGGGACAAGGAAACAGTGGACGAATTGAAAAAGTATTTTGCATCAATCTTCACTGTGGAAGATACTACCCTTATGGTGAAGTTCTAGGTGTCATGGTTCATGAAGCGTGCGAATTTACCATTACTGGAGAGAAGGTTCTTGAAAAATTGAAAGGACTGATTGTAGATAAGTCACCTGGATCTGATGGTGAACACCACAGGGTTCTGAAAGTGGTGGCTAAAAAGATTATGGTTTCATTGGTAATGATATTTCAAGATTCACTAGATTCGGGAAAAGTTCCAGAAGACTGGAAAATTTCAAATGTCACTCCACTCTTTATGAAGGGAGAAAGGTAGAAGAAAGGAAACTATAGGCCAGTTAGCCTGACCTCAGTAGTTGGCAAGCTGTTGGAGTTGATTGTTAAGGATGTAGTTTCCAGGTACTTGGAAGCACATGATAAAATAGGCCATAGTCAGCATGAATTCCATGTGTAGGATTCGCCAAAGGTTAATTTGCAGGTTCAGTCTGTGGTGAGGGAGGCAAATACAATGTTAGCATTCATTTCAAGAGGACTAGAATATAAAAGCCCAATGATATAATGTTGAGACTTTATAAAGCACTGCTGGGGCCTCACTTGGAGTATTGTGAGCAGTTTTGTGCTCCTTATCTTTGAAAGGATGTGCTGAAACTGGAGAAGGTTCAAAGGAGGTTCATGAAAATAAATCCAGGATTGAATGGCTTGTCATATAAAGAGAGTTTGATGGCTCTGGGTCTGTACTCACCAGAATACAGAAGAATGAGGGGTGACCTCATTGAAACCTATGAATGGTGAAAGGCCTTGATAGAGTAGATGTATCTTATGGTGGGAGAGTCTAAGACCAGAGAGCATAGCCTCAGAATAGAGGGACACCCTCTTAGAACAGAGATGAGGAGGAATTTCTTAGCCAGAGAGTGGCAAATCTGTGGAATTCCTTGTCATAAGCAAATGTGGAGGTCAAGTCTTTATATATATTTAAGGTAGAAATTGATAGATTCTTGATTGGTCAGGGCATGAAGGCAGGAGACTGGCGTTGAGAGGATTAACGGATCATCCATGTTAAAATGACAGAGCATACTTGATGACCAAATGGCCTAATTCTGCTCCTTTTTCTTGTGATCTGAGGTTCTTATATATATATATATAGCCAAATCAAACAATGTTCCTCTGGACAATGGTGCACCCTCAAAACATATATCACACACAGCACATAAAACAAAATATTACCACAAATAAGTAAATAAAGTATAATTCAAAATGCATGTTGTGCACAACAGAGGTGAACAGTTAACAGTACCATATCAGAATCAGGTTTAATGTCACCGGCATATGTCATGAAATCTGTTGTTTCACTGTAAACAGTAAACAGCTCACTGTCCTAGTGATGAGACTTCAGTGGTAACAGGGTATTCATTAGGCTCATAGCCTGAGGGAAGAAGCTGCTATCCAGTCTGATAGTTGTAGTCCTGATGCTCCTGTACCTCTTTCCTGACGGTAGTGGGTCAAAGAGATTGTGGGATGAGTGGTAGAGATCCTCAACAAGCTGTAGGCCCTTCAACTACAATGCTCCCCAAAAATGTCACAAGTAGTGGTGAGGGAGACCCTGGTGACCCTCTCCAATAACCCTTTCGACAGCCAAATCTGCTTACTATGGATGTGGTTCAATAGTTCCTTTTATGTGGGGATGTTACTAAGGCCTTGGTGATAGACTATGTCTCCAAATCAAAACTGATAGTGCTTTACTTAATGAGCAAAATCTGACAAATGCATTATCACATTTCCACCAGGACACCCAATTAGTAAATTTCAACAGTTTCGCTATTTTAATCAGCTTTTTTCATGCATTCATGTATTCACACAGGGAGGATGACTTGTATTATTTAGAAGCTAAGAGAGAAAGATTAGATAGGACAAAGTTACATGGTAGTAAATGAAATGTGGTTCTTTTCAAACCACCAGTTTCTGGCCTCCACCAGTCTGAAGCAGAGAATTCCACAGATATACTGAACTCTGGCTAAAAAAAATCCTCTTTTCCTCTGTTCTTAAGGGTCACTCCTCAATTTTGAGGCTGTGTCCTCTAGATCTGGATACACCCACCATAGGAAACATCCTCTCCACATCCACCCTGTCTAGTCCTTTCAACATTCACTAGGTTTCAATGCGATTCCCTCAGTGAGTACAGGCCCAAAGCTGCCAAATGCTCCTCAAATGTTAACTCCTTCATTCTCGGAATCATCCTCATGAACCTCCTCTGGGCTCTCTCCAATGACAACACATCCTTTCTGAGATATGGGGCCCAACACTGTTGACAATACTCTAGGTGCAGTTTGCCTACAGTCTTAAAAAGCCTCAGCATTATCTACTTGCTTTTATATTCTATTCCCCTTCAAATAAATGCCAACATTCCATTTGTCTTCTTTACCACAAATCCAACCTGTAAATTAACCTTTTGGGAGTCTTGTATGAAGACTCCTAAGTCCCTCTGCACCTCAAAGGTTCTCCTTTTGTGTAATATCTGCACATTGAAGTAATTCTCCTGTTGTGTAATATCTATACGTTGGAGTAAGATCTCCTGTTGTGTAAGATCTGCATGTTGAAGGATGTTCTCCTGCTGTGTAAGATCTGTATGTTTTCATCACCTTGATGGTTTATGACTTCCTCAAATATCACAAATGGTGCAACAGAAAAATTAAAAAAGAGAGGGCTGTGCTTTTTAAGTAACACCAAACAAAGAGAGTAAAGTGATTTTTGATTTTGATCTGCTCTGGGTCTTTTCTCAGTCTTGGGTACTAACCTCTGTAGTATCCAAAATGTCTTCAAGGAGTGATGCCTCAGAAAGATGGCGGCTATCATTAAGGACCCCTATTATCCAGGACATGACCTCTTGAAGGTACACACTCAATGATGTAGGAACAGTTTCTTCCTCTCTGCTATCCATTTCCTAAATGGAATTGAACCCATGAGTACTAACTCATTTTTTTATTATTTCTGCTTTTTACACTATTTTTAAAATTTAACTACTACATATACATATACAACACACACAAAATGCTGGTGGAACACAGCAGATGCTGCCTGGCCTGCTGTGTTCCACCAGCATTTTGTGTGTGTTGTTGTTTGAATTTCCAGCATCTGCAGATTTCCTCGTGTTTGCACATATACATATATATACTTAATGCAATTAATTCACTTTTTTTCTATATTTATCGTGTATTGCATTGTACTGCTGGCACTACGTTAACAAATTTCATGACATATGCCAGTTGTATTAAACGTGATTCTCATTCTCAATCTGAATCTGGCACCAATCATTAAATCCATCCGTTAAATCTGGACAGTGCACTCAACTAACAAAAGTAAAAATAATTTAAAAGTGAGAAATAACATGATGTCCAATCAGTTCAGCAGCAGCAAATAATGTTGTGATATCTTCCAAGAGTCAATATCACAAGAGATTGTACATACACATCCACAGGCCATGTTATTAAGCACACCTGTACACCTGATCGTTAAATCACATATCAAATTCAGCAATCATGCGACAGCAACTCAATGCATAAAAACATGCAGACATGGTCAAGTGGTTCAGTTCTTGCTCAGACCGAACATCAGAATGGGGAAGAAATGTGATCTAAGTGACATTGACCGTGGAATGATTTTTGATGACAGACAGGATGATTGGAGTATCTCAGAAATTGCTGATCTCCTGGGATTGTCACGCATGAGTCTCAAGAGTTTGAGAGAATGGTGCAAAATAACAGAATTCGGTGAGTAGCGGTTCTCTGGGCAAAACTGCCTTTCTAATGACAGAGGTCAGGGGAGAATGGTCAGACTGGTTCAAGCTGACAGAAAGGAGAAAGTAACTCAAGTAACCACACATTACAACAGTGGTGTGCAGAAGGGCCTCGCTGAATGCACAACACATTGAACCTTGAAGTGGAAGGGCTACAGCAACAACTTTAGGTCGTTACCTACAGAAGGTACAGGAAGTACCTAATAATATGGCCACTGAATGTACATGTATACTGGGAAGATCATAGTAAATTATTTAAAAAAAAATCAAACAATATAATTAAACTAGAGCTGTGCATGCAATCCCCTTGTTCGTGCAATCTGTACTTCAACCCACTGAACAATTGCTTGCTTCAGACGCTATTCATACTACATTATATTACACTGTTACTGTGCTTTGAAGTGCAATAGTTTCAAAAGTTTACACAAATTTGTTAAAGTGCAGTGGTTTCATGGGCTTAGCATTATTCTTGTGGCTATCTGGATACACGGAGAAGGATGATTAAAATAATACCATTGTGCTCAGCTGTGGAAGCAACAGTGCTGACAAGAGTTACAGAGATGTTGAGGGAAACACTTGTCAGTTCCACTGTGTGATTGCTGATTATGGCTTCAGTGATGCAGTGGACTCTATATTGTGCAAGAGTGTCTCGCCTCTAAACCTAAGGCTAAGTTTGACATCTCGCCCCGAGCTGTTGATTCCTTAAAGGCCTGACAACTCAACTCTGTTTGAGTTCATACTGCTGATTCTAGCTCGTCACAGTCAGATTATTGTTTTCAGAAGACTGAGCAAAGTGGGAATCAAGTTTGCCACGTTACAACACCAACGTATTTCAAGAGGACTTTAAGTGATGATGAAGCATGATTGAATCTGATATATTTCGAAAACACTTTTTTTTTGCTGTTGGTACTTTAATGATTAGCTTCAATGACTTAGCATTCATTTCCAGAGGACTGGAATGTAAAAGCAAGGATGTAAGGCTGAGGCTCTGTAAGGCTTTGGGTATACCACACTTGGAGTGTTGTGAAACACACACAAAATGCTGAAGGAACTCAGCAGGCCAGGCAGCATCTATGGAAAAAAGTCCAGTCGACGCTTCAGGCTGAAAGCCTTCGGCAGGACAGGAGAAAAAAAGCTGAGGAGTAGATTTAAAAGGTGGGGGGAGGGGAGAGAGAACCACCAGGTGATAGGTGAAACCTGGAGGGGGAGGGATGAAGTTCTTGGGAAGCTCTTGGGAAGTTGATAGGTGAAAGAGACAGAAGGTTATGGAAGGAAGTAAAATGGGGAAGAGCCCCAGAAGGAAGCGATGAGCGGGCAAGGAGATAAGGTGAGGCAGGGAATAGTGGATGGAAAATGATGAAGAAAGTGGGGAGGGTGGAGGCATTACCGGAAATTTGAGAAATCGATGTTCGTGCCATCAGGTTGCAGGCTACCCAAATGGAAAACAAGATGTTGTTTCTCCAACCTAAATGTGGCCTCATCACGAACGTGGAGGAGACCATGACTGGACATATCGGAATGGGAATGGGAAGTGGAATTAAAATGGGCGGCTACTGGGAGATCCCGCTTGTTACTAACCAACTTCACAGTTCTAAGGTTCAGTCTTTTAGGTGGTGCTCTGTTTCTTTCAAGGTAGCGCCTCTGGACCTGTGAAGTGGCATCAGGTTTGGTAGGTATCTTGTCTAAGACAACATCCTCGGTTTCCGGTGTCACGTTGCTGTCAGTCACATCATCACTGAGAGGTAAGTCTGGTGACTGTAATGTGTCCATCTTGTTGGATGCAGTCGACTCAGGTGTGTTCTTTGGTTGGGCATCCAGTTTCTGGTCCACATGATGTCTCCATGTCTGATCTCCAAAATCCACTGTGTACATCAGTGGTCCAGTTCCTTTGGCAATCTTACAGGGTGTCCACTTGTTTTCTCAATAATCACATGCTAGGACTTCCTGTTCAAACTCAAGCCTCCTTGCTACTTCATTTGGCAACTGGCTGAAGTGTGCATTCTGCACTTTCCTCTGTAGATCTGGTTCTAGGAGGTCTATGCAAGATCTCAGATTCCTGTTCATGAACAGCATTGCAGGTGTTTGATTTGTCATCACACGAACAGTGTTCCAATAGACAAAACGGAAGTTATTCACCTTGTGCTATAGAGAAATGTCCTCCTTGTCCATCACTTTAATGGAATTCTTGAAAGTTTGGATAAACCTTTCAGCTAGCCCATTTGCTGCTGGGTGGTGAAATGTCTGATGCCATTTTTCTTCATGAACATTCGGAACTCTGATGTATATTGTGTTTTGTTATCACTCACAATTTGTTCTGGTAAGCTGTTTCTGGTGTAGATAGTCCTCAAGGTGGAGACAGTCTTTGCTGAGGTGGTTGACCTCATTGGTATAACCTCTGGCCACTTCGAAAGAGCATCCACAGCAATCGGGAACATAAAGTCCATGAATTGCCCAGCAAAGTCAAAATGTACACTTTGTCATGGTGATGACGGCCATTCCCATGGGTGTAACAGTGCCTGTGGGGGTGCTTTTGAACCTTTTGCCATTCTGAATTGCCTTTGCCTGAGTTTTCAATCTGTTTATCTACCCCCTTCTCAAACACCTTCTGATTAGCACTAAGCAGGTCTGACAGCCTCTGGTTAGTGCTAACAGTTGGGCTGCTGTTGCCTGTTGATGCCTCACTGAGAACTTTGATTAAGTGCCAGTCTAGTCGGATTTTTCTCAACCATTCACATCCGAAAATTGCTGGTCCTCCGCTTTTAATACATAAAGCTGTAACTGTGGTGTTTGTCCTCCATGCATCACAGTTACTTTCAGTTTACCTTTGTGGGGCACTCTTTGGCATCACTGAAGTTTGCTCTAATGGTATCTTAGAAAACAGTCCGTTGTAGAAACAAAGTACACTGCAGATGCATGGGTCAAATCAAGATGAACAAAAATGTTGGATGAACTCAGCAGGTCGGGCAGCATCCATTGAAAGAAGCAGTCAACGTTTCGGGTCAAGACCCGAAACGTTGACTGTTCCTTTCAACAGTCTGTTGTGGTCAGCCTCTGGAATTATAGTCAAAGCTGACCCTGTATCCAGCTCCATTTTCAGTTTCACACCAGACACATCAATTGTGATCCAGATGATTTTATGATCCGCTTCATTTATGCTATGCAGTTCTAGGCATGACAGTCTTTCCCTATAACTCACACATTCCTTCAGTCTCCTCATGCTGTTTAACCCTCTCTGTTTGTCGATGCAACTCATGATATTTCCTAACATTCAAGTTCATGCTGGTCACCAAATTGTTGTACATAACTACATATCAATTAAATAAAAACATGGACGCAGGATATGGCTTTAACTGGTGTATTCACATTGCAGAGAGAGAGAGTAACAGTCATGTGTAGACAACAGCACATGCACAGACAACAGATCAATACATAGTGCCAATTGGGGATGGGGGGTCATTGCTGTAAAAAAAAAAGATCCATACATCGCACTCACCATCGAGTGAGAGAGGTCGCTTGAGTGTAGGGCTTTCTTTTCAACAACGCCATACACCGCCTGCTTTGTTGTCTTGATTTTCCAATCTGCCATGACATCAGTGAGGAATCCAGTCATCCGCAGGGCTGCACCCTGAGGTGCACATCTTCCAAGCTGCACCTGGAGATATTGAAACACCAGGCCGCTCAGCGAATTCTGAGAAGAACCCGCCACCCGTGAAAAAGCTGCAGCTGTCCATCACGGACTCTGACAGGACCCCGGCCACCTTGAAAAAGGGAAAAAGGACCATGAAAAAGAAGTAAACTGCTTCGCCGCTGAACTGGAGGAGTCGCTCAGGTCTGCAAACACCTCTGGTGCTATAGTTAGCTCATTCACTCCTCCAGAGAAAAAAATTATTTTTAACTCTGGCCATCTGCTCAAAATCTTCAGGTGGCACAGTTGTATAGCAGTTAGTGCATTGGCTTTACAGCGCCAATGATGACTGATCAGGGTTCAATTCTCCCTGCTGTCTGTAAGGAGTTTATACGTTCTCCCCTTGACTGCATGGGATTTGTATGGGTGCTTTACGTTCTTCCTTCAGTCCAAAGACAGATAGATTAGGGTTAGTTAGATGCGGACATGCTATGCTGGCACTGGAAGCATGGCCACACCTGCGGTCTGCCCCTAACACAATTCTTGGACCGTGTTGGTCATTGGCGCAAATGACATATTTCACCATATGTTTTGATGTTTCAATGTCCATGTGACAAATAAAGCTAAATCTAATCTAAAGCTAATCTCTTCCACAAATTTCTACCTGTTTACTAAAGTTCAGGGCACTGCCTGACCCTACACCAGGATTTTAATCTCTTCACAACCTTCTTCAGGCAGCAGCATATGGTTGTTCAGTCAAGGCGTTCCTCGCGTGCCAGCACTGAGGCCACGTTTTCCCTCTGATGAAGGAGGAGCATCTATGGGATGCTGCCTGCAATCTGCTCTGTCAGAATCAGCAATGTGAAGGACGTGAACAGTTGCCTCTAATCACCTGGCCAACAACCAACATCTCATTATGAAAAGAACAGAAGATTGTGATTATGGATGCAGGAGATCAGGTACCGACAAAACACAGCAATTTCAGTGCATTTGGGATCAGAAAACATTATCTAACGCAAATGCAACTGGTTATATTATTAGATTAATATTTGGAGTGCTGGCTCAACAGAAATCCTCTCTTCCATAGAACATAGAACATAACACGGGAAGAGGCCTTTCAAATCAAATCAAATCAAGTGTAGTTACTATTCAACCCGCACATAGATACAGCTGAATGAGACAGAGTTCCTTTGGGGCCAAAGCCAGAAGCTTGTGGCCTGATCTTGCTAATCTCTGTCAGGTCTCACCTCAGCTTTTGCCACTCCAGAAGAAACAACCTAAGTTTGTCCATCCTCTGTTTAGAGTACATGCCCTCCATTTATGGACAGATTTGATACAGTTTATTTTGTACTAATTTTATTTTGACAGGGCTTCTGACTAAATTGTAAATCTGTGACCTCAATGTAGTAGTGCATTCACTTGAGTCGAATATGAAGTTCTCCTAAGGGGCTGTCTATTGATGGGTCCTCAGGTGGCTGTAGAGGCTGAATCATGATCCACGTATTAGGGTCAATTCCCTTAAATGAGAATGCCAGTGCTTGACTCTGTTTAACACTAAGTGACTGATGCATGGGCAGCCACCACACAGCCCTCAATAGATGGGGTCAGGGTCCTGTGGCATGGAATGCAAAATGACTGGGCACTCTTCACTGCTATTGTGATGTGTCATCATCTTCTACCAGCTCCACCACTACGGCCTTGGTTCACTCATTGTCCAGATCTTTCCCCTTGACCTTATCATCATGGAAGACCCTACCAGGAGTTAAGTGCCAAGTAGCTAAACTCCAGACAGCATCACTCTCAGGATCTCAGGACCTCAGAACCTCTCCACCGCAACAAGGTGAAGATCCTCAGAGAAGTGCCTGACTGCAACTTACTGCAAATATAAGGATCATAATAGAGAACTTTGTAGATGAATATCAAATTAATCCATGTAGTTGACCATGATACAGAAAGCTTCAGATTCCCAATCTGGGGTCCATAGACCCCTTGGTTAATGGTAGAGTCCATGGCATAAAAAAGGTTGGGAACCCCTGTTACAGATAGTCACAGATGTATGGCACAGAAATGTATTCTTCAATCCACTATTCCCATGCCATCCTTCATCCCTATCTGTACTAATCCCATTTGGTAATATTATGACTGAATCCTTCACATCCTGCCTATCTAAGCATCTGTCTAAATGACTCTTAAACATATTGCTTGGATCTGCTTTCACCACCTTCTCTGGCAGCGTGTTACAGGTATCAGCCACTCTTTGTGCAAAAAACTTACCCCAGAGGTACCCTGAAAAAAAAATGCTTCTTCTTATCTGTTGCATTCTGATGTTTCAAAACCAAGGTTCTTTCAGAAGTAAGGAAAGAGGAAGAAAACTTGTAGCTTCATGATAATTTTATTAAGCACAAAGAGAACAACGAGAATTGGAAATGTAGAGCTGCAGAAGTCTAGGAGCCAAGAACAGACAGAGAACAGAAAAACTAAAGATTGCAGGGGCCATGCCTTCTGCCCTTCTCATATCCCCTAGTTAAGGAACATTCCATTCAAATTAATAGATAAGTGTTAACCAATCAGATAGCCCCTATTCAAATAACACAACACTGGAGAATCTTCTAGAACCATCCAGAATGATACTGGGAACTATAACCATTAGTCTCCACAATAAACAACTGCACATACATACTGTAACCACGAGGAAACGTACTAAACAGTTGCATGTACTTATATAAGTAGTTATAAAATACAATTAATTGTTACAAAGAAAATAACAGTTTAACTGTCCAATCCAACTTACCTTAAGCCTTGCTAGATTATGGTGAATCTATAGAATTCATTGCTACATTGGAGGCCAAGTCATTTGGTATATTTAAAGAGGAAGTTGATAGTTTCTTGATTACTAAGGACATCAAACGTTATAGAGGGAAGACATGAAAACGGAGTTGAGAGGGATAATAACTCAGCTATATTCTACACCTACGTCGTAAGGCCTCATAACCAAGTAAATGTGAAGTGCCACGCTTTTGCCTTTTGCTTTCTCAGAGCAGAAATGTCAAACACTACAGGACAACCATTTTATGTCAGAGGGAGAAAGTTTAGTTTAAAGTTCAAGTTCACAGTTCAAAGTACATTTATTATCAAAGTATGTATGCTATATACAACCTGAAGATTCGTCTCATTACAGGCAAAACAAAGAAACCCACTTAAAAAGAGGACCGTCAAACACCCAATGTGCAAATAAAGAACAAATCATGCAAACAATATAGAGTAAGCAAATAACATTCAGAACTAAAGTTCATGAAAATGAGTTCACAGCCATGAAGCCACTCTTCACTGCGGCCAGTCCAGGAGCTTGTTAGTTGCAGGCCACAGCTTCAGTTCAGCACAGAGATGTGTATATCTCACCAAGGAGAGAGCTGAATGTGGGCCCATCCCTTGCCTCTGGCCCCAACGCCCTGACATTTTCAATCCGGCCCGGTGCTTAAATTGGCCAAACGTTGACTCGTTCTTCACACTCAGACTCAAGCCTTGCCACTTCAATATGCCCTTGCGCCTGAACCCTGCCGCTTCGATTCAGCCTGTACACAACCTATCCAATCTGACCCAAAGCTTAAACTGGTCAAACATCAGAGGAGTTTTGTTTACAGAGGGTGATGGGTTCTGGAACATGCTGCTAAGGGGTGGTGGCAAAAGTAGAAATAATAATGGTGCTTCAGAGACATGAAAGCAGACATGCAGGGAATGGAGGAAGGGACACCAATTCAACAAATGAGTGCAGAGCCTTGCCATGGATGGTCCCAAGCCCAACTGTGAAAGGAGGAGGGTTGGGCATGGGCTCGCAACCCTATCCTGCTAACGAAACACTAACTGAAGATCCTTAGACTTCATCCCTTGGAAACGAAGGATCTTTCATCGAGAAGGCCAACAAAGTCATGTGATGAAAGGCACAAGTCCGTGGAAGCGACAGAACCGATCATCCAGGACAGCCACCATTGAACATGGAATGTCAAGTCCATGTGTGAAAGCGGAATGACGGTGGAAGTGGCAGCCACAATAAAACAAGAGAAAATGAGTGCGGGAGATGGAGTGAGAGCGAGTAGCTCTTTTGCTCTCACATATTGAAACAAATTCCTCCTTTCCATGCCATAAAGTTTCACTGATTAAGTTAAATAAAATATACTCATGGTGGAGACTGTCTGGAATGGTAGCACTTCCACCTTTCCTTCTTTTTGATAGCTTCAGTAATGTTCTTTTGTGTGTGTGACCATTAATAAGTAGTAATTATCTTCGGCGATAACAACAGTAAATTCACCTCACAAGCAAGTCATTATACAAAGTGTCCTTTGATGTGCTAAAGCACTGTACCACTACAAACACTTCATAAGAGCTTGACACCAGAATGCTGTTGCCTGATTAGCAAGCCTTTATTGCCATGTCCTTTTTATCACTTTGGAAGAGACAAGAACATTGTTTCCTTTCAGTTGATGTCATTTTTATTCAAGAGGAATATCAAAGATGAAATCTTTCTTCATAATGAATGCATTATAACCCTAAGAAGCAATCTTCTCCTAATGACATGCTACCACAGTGTAGAAAGGGTTGAATCAGGTTGGTCAGGAAGATGTGAATATTTGAGCCTTATAATTATGCAATCGAAATGTTGGACCACAAGATTCCATGCAGTTGTGTGGATTTTCTTTGCTTCTGATCTTAACAGCAACATTGTTCCTCTGTCCTCCTGAAAAAAACATTTGTTATCTCAGCGATTCAATCAATCCTCTTAGAGGCTAAAATTCTCCTAAGGGTGTGCTTTGAAATGGTGGGTGAAGCAGAGAAAAGGAAATGAATGATCCACCTGTGTCAAACACTGGAGGGGTGGCAAACACATCACTTTACACTGTCTGTGATTGCTGATGGGGGTTCAAATCCCGCCACTGTCTGTAAGGAGTTGGTACGTTATCTCTGTGGCCGTGTGTTTCCTCTGGGTGCTCTGATTTCCTCTCAGAGTCCGAAGACTTACAGGTTAGGGTTAGAGAGTTGTGGTCGTGCTATGTTGATGCTGGAAACATGGCAACATTTGCAGACTCCCCCACCATAATCCTCACTGATTTGATTTAATGCAAACAATGCATTTCACTGTATGTTCCGATGCTTTGATGTACATGTGACAGTCTTTAATAAAGCCATTCTTTGATTTCTGTCCGTGTTTATCTGAATAAACATCAGTATATCTCTCCTTTCACCACTTGTCAACAGAGAACATGTTGAGAAATTTTCAGCAGTGAATCCTTCTAGTTATTCCATGAGGGATTATCCCATGTGAGGGGCAACAGTAAAGTCCAGCCATGTGAGAATTTACTTCTGGCGAAAGAGTTGCAAAGCTATTCGGAGTCATATAGAAACAAGACCTTTCCCCCACTGTCCATACTAACAATCAAGCGTCCATTTATACTGGTCTAATTTACCAGCGAGTGGTCTGGTGCCTTGATATACAGGACTTTAGACTGGAAAGCAAGTGGCTGCGGCTCAACAACATCGCACACTAACTGGCTCTCTCTCCACAGATGCTTCCCAACCAAACAAGTATTTTCTGTTTTCATTCAAACCGAACTTAAGTTCCATTTTAAAATTAATAATATAATTTAATTTAACATTTTAAAATGGAAATTGTACTGTATGGATCCGGTTCTTTTAGAGCAATGTTCTCCCCCTTAACACTATGTTGTTTGTTCACGTGCTGCTGTCTACGCATACGCATTGTTCTCTCTCTCTCGCTGCAGTGTGAATACGCCAGTTAAAGCCATCTCCCACACGCGTGCTTTTATTTAATATATGTGTAGTCATGCACAGGCACAACAAACTGGTCACGAGTACAAACCTGAATGTCAGAAAATATCGTGAACTGTACTGACAGTCATGGGACGAAACACTGAGAACTAAGCAGCATGAGAAGGCCATCACAGGTGTGAACAAACGCATGAAAGCAGTACATAGTAACAGTAAACAACGCGCTGAATTTAAAGTGAAAATAATGTGGCGATGGCTTCAGTCGGGAAAGTTGACAAATTTGATAGTACTAATGAAGGATGGGAGTCATACATCAAGTGAACTGTATTGTAATACAGAACACGAGGAGGAGCAAAAGATGGTCCCATATAGTATAAGTTTAATAGGATCAAGAACATACAGTCTCTTATACAACTTAGTAATGTGTGCAAAGCCAGCAAGAAAGGCAAAATCACTTGAGCTCTGAACCGCTGGTAATAGCTGAGTTATTTAGATTTTACAAAAGGAACCCATCAAAAGATGAAAACATTTCTGAATATATACATTGCGAAATTTCATTAGTTTTCCCAGTACTGTAACTTTAGAGATGGGCTTTCTGAAGCATTAAGGGATAGGCTTGTATGTGACATACATAATCAAAGCACTCAAAAGAGGTTACTATCCAAAAGAAACCTTACTTTAGAACAGGAACTGTTATCATTAGAGACTGCAGCCAAGGATTCAGCAGAACTATGGAAAAGGAGGTTAGAATGTGAAATGCAGAAAATGTCCCTGAATGGTGCAAGAAGCCAAATATGTTATCAATGTGGCAAATCTTCCCATGATGCAAATAACCATTAGTTTAAAGAAAATGTCTGTAGAATGTTTCACAGACAAGGTCACATAGAGAGAGTGCGCAAGGCAGGCAAAAAGCACAACTGAGTGAAAAGTCTGAAATGCAGAACTAACCAAATGCATAAAGTTACCGAACGTAAAACAGAATCAGACAAGGTAGAGTCTAACAAAGATGAACTGTCATGCCTAGAACCGCAGAGTGTAACTGAAGCAGATCACAAAATTATCTGGATCACAATAGATATATCTGGTGTAAAACTGAAAATGGAACTGGACATGCTCAGCTCTGTCTATAATTTCAGAGGCTGACTACAACAGACTGTTTTCAAAGAAAACATTAGAGAAGACCTCAGTGATGCTAAAGAATTACAAAGGCAAAAAAGTGCCCCCAAAGGCAAACTGAAGGTAATTATGATGTATGTAGACCAAACACCGCATTAAAGCTTTACATATTGAAAAATGTAAGGCCAGCACTTTTTGAATATGAATGGTTGAGAAAAATCCAACTAGACTGGCACTCAATCAAAGCTCTCAGTGAGGTATCAACAGGCAATAGCAGCCCAACTGTTAGCACTAACTAGAGGCCGTCACACCTGCTTAATGATAATCAGAAGGTGTTTGAGAAGGGAATAGATAAACAGATTGAAAACTTGGGCAAAAGCTGTTCGGGATGGCAAAACGTTCAAGATGCACCCCACAGGCACTATTACACCCATGGGAGTGGCCATCACCACCATGTCAAAGAGTATATATTGACTTTGCTGGGCTGTTCATGGACTCCAGGTTCCTGATTGCTGTGGATGCTCATTGGAAGTGGTTAGAGGTTATATTAATGAAGTCAACCACCTTACCTTCACCAGAAGTGGCTTACCAGAACAAATTGTGAGTGACAATGGACCACAATGCACATCAGAATAATCCAGGTTGTTCATGAAGGAAAATGGCATCAGATATTTTAAGTCAGCTCCCCACCATTCATCAACGAATGTGTTAACTGGAAGGTTTATCCAAAAATGGGCACGGAGCACCTTTCTCTACGGCACAAAGTGGACAACTTCTGTTTTGTGTATGTGACCACAAAACAAAAACCTGCAACCCTTGTTCATGAACCGGGATCTGGGATCTCGCACGGACCTCCTGAAACCAGATCTACAGAGGGAAGTGCAGAATGCACAGTTCAGCCTGTTGCCAAGTGAAGCAGCAAGGAGCTTCGAGTTTGACCAGGAAGTCCTAGCACGTGATTACTGTGAAAACAACTGGTCATCCTGTAGGATTGCCACAGGAACTGGACCACCGATGTACACAGTGGCTTTTGGAGATCAGACATGGAGAAGTCATATGGACTAGAAACTGGATGCCCAACAGAAGAACACACCTGAGTTGAATGGATCGAACAAGATGGACACATTACAGTCATCAGACCTACCTCTCAGTGATGATGTCATTGACAATAATGTGACACTGGAAACCGAGAACGTTGTCTTAAACAAGGCACCTACCAAACCTCATGCCAGTCCGCAGGTCCAGAGGCACAGTCTTGAAAGAAGCAGAACACCACCCAAAAGACTGAACCTTTAGAACTGTGAAGTTAGTTATAGACTGGTATTGTGAATGTGTGTTTATTTGGAACAAGGGATTATGAAAGGGTTTTATGTTGCATTAAGCTAAAGGGGAGGAATTAAACATATGGATCTATTTCTTTTTGAGCAATGATTTCCCCCCCCCCCAGCACTACGTATTGATCTGTTGTCTGCGCTTCTGCAGTTGTCTACACATGCACATTGTTCTCTCTCTCTCTCACTGCAATGTGAATACACCAGTTCAAACCATCTCCCACATGTGTGCTTTTATTTAATTGATATGTAGTTGTGCACAGGCACAACAGTGGGCGAGGGTCTGTTGTTCCTCACGCCGGAGGGCTTGGGGAAGCGAAGCAGAAGATGATAACACTGAAACAGTGAGGTGGTGGTCTCCCATCTTGTTGTAGCAGAAGCAGTATCTGTCTCTCCCTCACTAGTGAGGGAGAGCCTGTCTGAGATGTCAAGTAGATGTTGGGATTGAACCACTCTAGATCATGGTCTCTGAGGGGCTTGCATGGTGTGTGGTAGGGGTTGATGCTTCAGCTGGAGGAAGAAGGGGGTGAGGGAAGGGGGACAGTTGATAATGTCACTGACAGCAACATGACACCGGAAACCAAGAACGTTGTCTTAAACAAGATAATTACCAAAGCTGATGCCACACCAGAAGTCCATAGGTGCTATCCTGAAATAAACAAAGTGCCACCCAAAAGATTGAGCCGTTAGAACTGTGAAGTTAGCTATGGACTGCTATTTTTTTGTGCTATGGATTTATGAAAGGGAAATAAAATGTTTTGTTCTTATACAGTGTTATGTTACATTAATCTAAAGGGGGAGGAAGTATAATGTATGGATCTATTTCTTTTAGAGCAATGGCTCTCCCCCTTAGCACTATGTATTGACCTGTTCTCTGCAGATGTGCTGTTGTCTACACATGTGCTTTGTTCCCTCTCTCTCTCTCTCTCTCTCACTGCAATGTGAATATATCAGTTAATGCCATCTCCAGTGTGCATGCTTTTATTTAATATATATGTGGTTGTGCACAGACACAACAGAAGTTAAAAGAAAACACAAGCTAGAAAGCTGAAATAAAAGCAGAAAATGCACATCATGCTCAACAGTAGCATCACCACATCTATTAATTCTATGTTTTTAGGTATTATTTTAAACTTTATTGTTGTTAATATAATTTGATAGGTCTTCCTTTCCCTCTCACTCACTGTTGCTGGAGGAAGGTGCAGGAGTCTTTGGTTGTGGAAAGGTTTGATCAGTGCCGATTGTGGGTTGGACTCATTTCTAGAAGACTCAGAGTTCATGTTATACATGTTTCTGGTTTATGGGTACTTTTTTTATTGATACTTTGTACGAATTTGATCGGAGCGAACTGGCTCTGTGGCCTGCAGTCAACGAATGACACAGCGTTAAGCCGAACTGAAATAAATAAATTGACAATTCCTAGACTACTCCAAGGACTCCACAACTTGATGTTTGATACTCTGTTTCTTATTCACTTGTCTTTGTCACCCAGCAGTATTTGGAATTGTGAGCACACTACTGGATGGCAGAGACTCTAGAACATTTAACAAGTATCAAGACAAGCACTTCAGACACAAAGCTAAGTAAAAATAAAAGCCTTTGACTGTAACCCCACTAGTTAGAAACCTGCACCCCCACCGTCCTTTATCCTTGTCACAGCTTTGCTCGCTCTCAAAGGATATCAGGATATCTGGGCACGGGGAAAAGAAAGAGATTTATCCAGTGTTCTCCTTGAGACCTATCTGCCAAAATGGTCCTGCGGATATACAAGAGACAGCTATCATTGGAATCTGCAGCAGCAAACAATTTACTGGAGGAACTCAATGGTTTGAGCAGCATCTCAGGGATCAACTGCACAGTGAATATTTTGGGTGCAGATCCTTCACCTGGACTAAGAAACAGAGGGAGATAACCATTATAGAGACTGGTGTATTCAATCTTTCGGTAATATTTCAGTGATATTGTTAATAAATTGTTTGATTAAGCATTCTTTGTTTGTTGATATAAGAAATACATGAATGGCACACTGTACATCCTGAACTCACCATGTCATACATGAGCACCTCACCAAAGAACAACTAAGCAGGCAAATATCACAGCTCCTGTCTTTTCCTTTCGGTTAGTTTCTGGAGTTCTAAAACATAACAGTGGCAATGATAAAATTTTAAAATGAACATGAGAGAGAGACAGAGAGAGACAGAGAGAGAGAGACAGAGACAGAGAGAGAGACAGAGCGGCAGAGAGAGACAGCGAGACAGAGAGAGAGAGAGAGAGAGAGAGAGAGAGAGAGAGAGAGAGAGAGAGAGAGAAGTTAAAAAAACGCTGCAGATTTTTCTTTGGAAGGGGAGACAGATGTTAGTTAGCAAAAGGCAGAAGAAAGATGAAATTCTCAAGCAATGAATATGATCATGGCTTTATAAACAGCGAGTAAGAGTGATAATAATAAATTTAAAAAAACATAACTGGCTGGTTACTTTGGAAAAATAGGCTTGTTCAATTGTACAATAAATAAGTGGATGACATATACTGAACAAATTCAGCAATGTTTTGAAACAAATGAAATAGCTGGTGAAAAATGAGTGTCAGTGTTTCTGAGTGCAATGGATGGAAAAGTACGTAGCTTGCTTAGAAATTTAAATCCTCCAACCAACCCACCCTAACTGAGCTTTGCTGATATTGTGAATGCAATGCAGGAACATTTTGAATAGAAATGATTGCTGATTGCAGGACATGTTAAGCTTCATAAGCAGAATTAAAAGAATGGGGAGTCCATTTCATCTGACGGAGCTGAATTGAGGAAGTTGTCTGAGCATTGTCAATACAGTGGTGGACTTAATGATGTACTGAAAGAGTGTTTAGTTCTTGGAATTTTAATTTGTTTAGTTTTAGATTTCAAAAGTAGCTCTTACTGAATCATACCTCACATTCAAAAGAGCAGTTGAAATCACTGCATCAATGGAAACAACAGGCAGAGATGCAAATGAGTTGCAGTCAAGAATGAAATTAAGCATGAACAAAATTGCAAAACCTATACAGAAAACTGCTTAGCAGAACAAATTGTGTTACCGTTGTGGCAGGGGAAGACGTCCAGCAGACTGATGCAGATTTAAAGATGAAACTTGTGGAAAATGCAACAAAGTAGTACACAAACAAAGAATACGGGGAAGAAAAAAAGATAAAAAGTCAAACTGCATTTTGAAAAAGAGCACTCTTCAGCATGTTGCTGATGAAAAAGCTGATAATAACAAGAATGACACAAGACTGGGTAGCAACACACACAAAATGCTGGAGGAACTCAATAGGCCAGGCAGCATCTATGGAAGAAAGTTCAGTCAGTGTTTCGGGCTGAGACCCTTCAGCAGGACTACACTGCGAAGTCTGTCGATCACTACACTGTGAAGTCTCTGATGCTGCCTGGCCTGCTGGGTTCCTCCAGCATTTTTTGTGTGTTGCTTGGGTTTCCAGCGTCTGAAGATTTTCACTTGTTTGTGACAGGACTGGGTAGCCTTGAGTTTTGGAATGTGTAAACTAACAAGAGACAAGCAACTTTGCTTAAGCCAGAAGTGAACAGCAAATTAACTAAAATGGAATTGGACATTGGCTCAGCTGTTTCAGTCATTCCACAAAATGAGTTTGAATGGCATTTCAAACATAAGACCATAAGACAAAGAAACAGAATTAGGCCATTCAGCCCATCAAATCAGCTCTACCATTCTATCATGGCTGATTTATTATGCCTCTTAATCCCATTCTCCTTCCTTCTCCCCGTAACCATTGCCATTCTGACAAATCAAAAACCTTTCAACCTCCTCCACTTTAAGCATATCCAATGACTTGGCCTCCACAGCCATATGTGACAATGAATTCCACAGATTTACTAACCTCTGGCTAAAGGAATTCAACCTCATCTCTGTTCTAAATGACATCCCTCTATTCTGAGGTTGTACCCTCTGGTCCTAGACTCCCCCACTGTGGGAAACATTCACTCTATTTAGGCCTTTCAATATTCGATAGGCTTCATTGAAATTCCCCACCCCCCACCTCTGTTCTTCTAAACTCCAGCAAGTACAGGCCCAGAGCCATGAAATTTTATTCATACATTAACCCTTTTATTCCTGCAATCATTCTTGTGAACCTCCTCTAGACTCTGTCCAATATGTCTTTTCTCAGATAAAGGACCCAAAACTGCTTACAATGCTTCAAGTGCGGTCTGAGCAAAGCCTTATAAAACCTTAGCATGCAAATCCTATCAGCAATAAATTTCCAAAAATAAATAATACCATAAGACTATTAGACATAGGAGCAGAATTAGGCCATTCAGCTCAAAGAATCTGCGGCACCATGTGATTATGAATGATTCATTTCCCTCCCAAACCCATTTACCTGTCTTCTCCCCATCATCATCCACCACCTTAAATACACTCATTAGCCCCTACTACCGCCTGTGGCAATGAATTCCATAGACTCACCACCCTCTGGCAAAAGGAATTCCTCCTATTCTTCAGCCTAAGTGGACATCACTGTATTGTGCACTCTGGTCCAATATTCTCACACGATAGGAAACATCCTCTCCACACCCACTCTATCTAGGCCTTCCAACACTCGATTGATTTCAATCAGATCCCCCCTCATTTCTCTAAATTTAAGTGAGCACAGGCCCAGAGTCATCAAACACTCCTCATATGATAACCCTTTCATTCCTGGTATCATTTTAATGAACTTTCTTTGAGCAACCTCCAATGAAAGTACATCCTTAAAGGGCCCAAAACTGCTCACTACAGTCCAAGTGAGGCCTCACCATACATCTTCAGCATTAAATCATTGTTACATCCAAGATACTGAACTCAAGCTTGCAGATATCCAGCTAACAACCAATAACTTGTAATGGAGGGAAGATAATTCCTGTGGGAATGGCATTCATAACAGCCACTTCGGACTTGTCTGTGCTAAAATCAGGAGGGCCAGCACTGCCGATCTTGATTGGCTGAGACAACTACAACTGAGTTGAGATCCATCCACCATTTGCATGCCACATCCCCTGCAATAGAGTGAACTGAAAACGAACTAATAAAAGTACTGGATGATGCCACAGCTGTGTTCAAGGATGGCATTAGAAAACTCAAACAGTTCAAGGGTAAAATAGTGCTAAATAAAAATGCCATACCCAAGTTTTACAAAGACCATCTGGTACATTATATCATCCATGATACAGCTAGATCGCATGGAGGCTGAAGGAATTCTTTCCAAGGCTGAGTGCAGCCCCTGGAGAACACCAGTGGTCCCTGTAACCAAGAAGAATGGGTCTGTCAGGATCTGTGGTGATTTTAAGGTCACCATTAACCCAGTGTTGAAAGTAATACAACTAATACCCTCTGTCCTGGATAAAGGACATCTTTGCAAACCTTTCTGGAGGAAAAGACTTCAGCAAAGTGGGCTTAGCTGAGGCCTACCTACAGAGGGCAATGGAAGAAGTGTCCAAAGTGTTTCTCACCATAAACACTCACAACAGGCTTTATCGCTATAAATGGCTTATTCTTGGAGTAGCATCTGCACCTGCCCTCTGGCAGAAAGCTATGGACCAGGTACTGACAGGCAGGCTAGGCAATCATTGCTTCCTGGATGACATTATTGTTACCGGTAAAGATGACAAGGAACATCTCCAAGACAGTGTTAAAAAGATAAGCAGGTTATGCTCACAGAACATGTTACAAAAAGTGTAAATTCTTTAAAGCAAGCATCACTTACAGTGGTCACACAATGGATGCACAAGACTTACACAAGTGGGCAGTACTGACAGGAGAGTCCAGGTTCCCGCTGAATGCTGCTGCCACGCTGCACCGCCTCCAGCATTTCCTCACCTGGTCCGCAGCAAGTAGGCAAGGCTACGGTTTTAGCCTCTCTACGACCAAGGCTACGCAGCTTCCATGCTATCTGTTGCACCACCAGACCAGGGTATCAGGCAACACTGTCCAACAGAGCCTTGCAATCAATGTCTGAGACAATCTCCTATTGTATACTGTACGCTGCCTTCAAGCACCAACTCCGATGCCTTCAAGTAGCAAGCAGCGATATGGTCTGCAGTCCGGTCAGCAGCTTTGACATCTCAGCGGACTCCTCCAGCATCCTGGCCGGCTCCTTTCCCGACATCCCAGCCAGCTCCTTTCCTGAAATCCCGTTCGGCCTCTTCAACACCCTGGCCGGTTCCTTCTCCAACATCCCAGCCAGACTCTTTGACACCTTGCTTGGCTCCGCCGCTGACATCAGCCCAGCTACTCCGACCAACGAGCAGCTCACTGATAGATCAGTCATGCAGAACCCGAAGTTCTTGAAGTGGAATTGTCTGTGACTGAAATGAAGGCAGATTTAAAGACCAAAACATGTTACATAGAACACTGCAGCACAGTACCGTATAAATGTGCCTAAGACTTTTGACAGTACTGTACATATAATGATTAGAGAGCAATACATTACAAATCCGAGTTGAGATGCATTCTGTATTGAGCTGGATTTTATAGCTAAGCAGGGAGGAGTGTAGCATATTCAAAGTTCAATGTACATTTATTACCAAAGTATGAGTACATCATACATTATGCAACCTTGTGATCCATCTCCTTACAGACGGCCACAAAGCAGATAGCGGTGTAAATGTCCTGGAGCCCGGAGCAGCTGGAGCAGGATTCAGTAATACTTGAGTCATATTGTAAATCAATTGTTTGATTAAGCATTCTTTGTTGGTTTACATAATTCATAATGGGTAATATGTAAGAAGTACGTGCATGGCATATGTCATTATGCTACTTATATGTGAGTGCCTCACTGAGGAAAACTCAAGCAAGCTCCAGTGAGTTTTTTTTTATTAGTTTCTAGAGTTACAAAAAGAACAGAGAATTGTGGTGACTGACTATAACAAGAAAGCTGTAACTGTGATGCACCATCAATAACTCGGAGACGTGAGGCGAGATATAGGCTTTTATTCGCTGGAAGAGAGCAGTCAGCAGCAAGAGATCACCATACGACATCCTGGAGACTGAGGGAGGAGCAATGCCTCCAATCGCCTTTATACAGGGGTCTGTGGGAGGAGTCACAGGAGCAGTCAGCAGGGGTGGGGGGCGTGTCCAGACAGGTATATGTAGTTCACCACAAACTGGGAATATAGAAATGTTTTTATTCACATAGCAAAGCTCCAGGTGAGAGCAAGACCAGGAGAATTTAAGGGAATCTCACTCTCCCAACAAGATGTTTCCTACTTCTTCAACACAAAGATAACAATAAAGATAAACTACAGTTTCAATTGAATAATCACCTACTTAACTGTAACGTCTTGAATGTCATCAAGTGAATTTACAGAATTACATACACAAGTAAATCCGCAGATGCTGGAAATCCAAAACAACCCACACAAAATGCTGGAGGAACTCTGAAGGTCTCAATGAATAAACAGTCTATGTTTCAGGCCGAGACCTTCATCAGGCCCGAAATAACTGTTTACTCTTTTCCATTGATGCTGCTTGACGTGTGTGTGTGTGTGTGTGTGTGTGTGTGTGTGTGTGTGTGTGTGTGTGTGTGTGTGTGTGTGTGTGTGTGTGTGTGTGTGTGTGTGTGTGTGTGTGTGTGTGTGTGTGTGTGTGTGTGTCTGTAAGAATGTGTAAGAATTATATATTTACAATGGGGGCTCTTTGGATATTCAATATTGTAGTCTGTTCCAAAAGCCTTAGTACCAACTTCAGGCACCCCTTTAACTGCAGTGTTGAGGGACGATTCTATGAATATACAACTAACCAGAAGGTTAACAACAAAGCAGATTGGTCCTGAACTGCACATTAAGTGACACACCTTTAACAATGGAGGAACAGGAACATTCATGTGTTAACTTTCCTTATGTAGTTTCAATAAATGCAGAATTAGAATGTCCCACACACAAGGATTGTTTTCACTAGCCACAAAGGATCATTTGGAAGTGAAGTTGTTACGAGTTCTATTTCCTGAAATATGGTTCTTATTTTAGTTAATCCATAATTATGATATTCATAATTTCATAAACCCAGAATGATTGAAAACAGAGACAACCGGGGAAGGAGTGCTGGTCTGACAAGCGATAGGTGGGTCCAGGTTGCAGGCAGGGGTGATAGGCAGCTGGAGGAGGGAAAAGTGGAAATATCAATGAGCTGGGTGATATGTGGAGGTGATAAAAGTAACAGAGACTGGGAGGTGATAAGTGAAGGTGACAAAGGGCAACAAAGACTGGGGGATGATAGGTGGATTTGACAAAGAACAATAGAGACTGGGAGGTGATAAGTGAAGGTGACAGAGGGCAACAGACTGGGAGGTGATAGGTGGATGTGACAAAGGGCAACAGGAAAGGAAATTTGGAAACAATGAAACAGAAAATAGGTGCAGGAGTAGGCCATTCGGCCCTTTGAGCCTGCACCGCCATTCAGTATGATCATGGCTGATCATCCAACTCAGAACCCTGTACCTGCTTTCTCTCCATACCCCCTGATCCCTTTAGCCACAAGGGCCATATCTAACTTCCTCTTAAATATAGCCAATGAACCGGCCTTGATGCATAGTGGAACAGTGGAGATGCAGAATCAGAATCAGGTTTAAAATCACCGGCATATATTGTGAAATTTGTTGTTATGCAGCTGCAGCACATTGTAATACCCAATAATAAAAAACTGTAAATTACAGTAAAAACTATATACATATATTTTAAAAAGTTAAATAAGTAGTGCAAAAAGAGAAAGGAAGTAGTGAGGTAGTGTTTCAATGTCCACTCAGAAATCTGATGGCAGAGCGATGAAGCTGTTCCTGAATCGCTGAGGTTCAGTCGGCAGAACTGACTTCTAGGTGGATTCTTTAATAACCCTCTGTGTCCAACCCAGCTAAGTATAGGCCATGTGGAAGAGAGAGAGAGAGAGAGCAGGAGGAGAGAGGCCAGTGAGATCGGACAGTGATCTGGGATAATTAGGATTCAGGTCATTATCTTTCTGTAATAGCAGCATTTCCTACATGTCAGAGTTTTCAATTCAACTGCATTTATTTGAACATAAGACACCGGAAAAACTGAGGCTGTAAAAGACACAAATTCCATTTACCCTGTTCCCCGAGGTCAATCTAATAAAGTACAAGGCTCAATGGCTGTTACAGGAGATGGAGAGACTACAGGTGTCTCACCACAATAATGAGGCTGACTGTCACGTCATGGTTATTGGCATTTAGAGCTGCACACTGCAAAGTCAGATTATCTTATGATGACAAAGCGGTTCCTAATTATCTTGGCTAAGGAATTACATCTTAGCTGCACTGTACAAAGTCTGTGTGTCAGAATCAGAATTAGAATCTGGTTTCATGTCACTGGCATATATTGTCAAATCTATTGTTCTGTGGCAGCAGTGCAGTGCAGTATTAATATACAGATATTCTGAGGCCTCCATTGGTCAGGGTGGACCACGGATGCTGCACCCTAAATGTCTCGGTATGAAAAGCCAGGGCAGTACAATATGGAGAACAAGCTGCTGCCCGTGCAGCAGGCTCTCCCTCTCCATGTATCTGACAAGTCCAAAGGAATGACAGACACAGGTGCAGTTTGGCACCAGCAGCATCGCAGGAGTTGCCAACCAGCATTGAACTCAATTTAGGACTGCCTTAGGAACTCCAGCTCGGGTTTTTTTTTCCCCATGTGTTTACGCCTGAAACCTACCCTATGAGTGCGTATAACCACGAGGAGGCGGAGGCTTAAAATCAAATGAGCTGCCAACTATGGCTGACAAGACCCATCTACCCGAAGCAACTGGTTTTAAGGCACTAATAACCCGCCTTTGCTCCTTCTCCTCTCAGTAGAAACAGTTCTGTCCGGTTTAGTACCTTTGTAAAATAAGCTGTGCAAAAAGAGAAAAAGAGAAAAAAAATGTAATGAGGTGGTGTTCTTTGTCTGTTCAGACAATGTGTCAGGGTTCTAAAGGGGGTAAGAGATTTACTGCAAGGAACTCCAATTCGAAACATGAAGGTCAATCGGAAGCCAAGGCCCGATGGCTGTGAATCTCTGCGAGTTTGCTGAGGAAGTTGAAGGCCCAATGTCTGCAAACCCACATGTCCACTGGAGGCTGAAGGACGAAGACATCCTATCCTGGAGTTCGAGGACGGTGTACGTGCATGGGTGTTTGAGTGGGTGTGCCAGAGGAGAGGCTTTGTTGTGTTCTGTGTGGCGCTGCTGCACATTGTAGGCATGCTATATGGCACGAGAATGTGTGGCAACACTTGTGGGCTTCCTCCAGCATGTCCTTGGGTGTGTTGGTTGCTAATGCAAATGTCACATTTCACTGTATATTTCGATGTACATGTAATAAATAAATCTGAAGACTATTGTAGAACTGCTGATTTGAATGGGCACACAGGCATGCACTTCACAACACAATGGGAAAAATCCTACCAAGACCATTACTGAAGAAATATTTATTGCTTGACTGGAGGAGCTTTGAGCTTTGTACAAGAGATGTTACACACAAAGTGGAGCTCGATGCACCATCACTGCAGGAGCCATGCTTTATTCAACAGGTTGCAGGATTTATTTTGCATGAGCCATTAGCTCAGAGAGAAAGGATTTCAACGTCTTTTTTTTCTCTGTCATTTCTTCTAGGATGCTGACCAAATTGAATATTGGTCAATCTCCTCTCTTTCAGCAGCACAGTCACCAGATTTTGGTAGGAGATTTAGCCACTGATGAGTTTTTTTTTTAATCTCCCTTCCTCTTCTTTGCCCTGCAACATGAACGTATTCAGTTGAGTTTAAGCCTTTCAGTCAGAGATCCAGTCCACTGATTCAAAGACAGAATGGTATGCAGAGTGGAACCATTCAGCCTAGCACAACCATGCCAACTTCTTTTTCCCTGTCTACACAAATCTCATTTGTCCGGATTAGGATTGTATCCTTTTACGCATTACTTACTTATTATTGGTTTATTATTATTGTTTCCTTCCAGTAAGATGGCGGTGTGCTCAGATGCAATGGTTTCTGTGGGGCGAGCAAAGGAGGTACTGTCTTTTTTAAACATATTTGTTGCAATCCCATGACCCTGCTGGACATTAAGAACTTTAAAGTACCGCAGGTCAACCTCATCAGCGCGTTGCTCATTGGTGGAGAAACTGAAGGAGCTGGACTTGGAATGGATCATGCAGCTGCCTGCATCAGAGAGCCATCAGTGGCGAAGGTGGTGGGCAGTCTAACAGAGGGCGATTTAGTCTCTTTCTCGTGGTACAAGACCCTGTTGGACATCGGTGATTTGGAAAGCTGCAAGTCCCGTTCTCTGTTTTATCGGTGAATGGCGGGGGCAGACATTGCGACCTTGGTCATAGTGAGGACGAGGTCTAAAGCCATAGTGTCACCTGCTTGCATCCACACAGAAAGGAAATGTCAGAGTCGGCGCACTCCACTGGAGGCGGTGTGGTGTGGCGGCTTTGCTGAGATGGTGCTGCCCTCCAGTGTTCACTTGGCAGAAGACAAGATGCATTGTGCTTGACGGTAGACTGCAGCAACATCCATGGACTCAGGAACTAGGACTTAACTTTTTGTTGTGTTCTATGTATGTCTTGTGCTGCATATGACTGTTGGCACTGTGTTTGCACCTTTGGCCCCCAGCATTACACTCTTTGTTTGGTTGAATGGCAATTAAATTTGACCTTAAACTTGAAGTATTTTCACATCAGAATTAGAATCAAGTTTATTATTTGCTGACCTATGTAGTGAAATTTATTGTATATGGCAGCAGACAGTATAAGATATAAAAATGATTATAAGTTATATAAAAAAGTGCAAAAGAGGAATAGTGCAGTTTGGGAACCATTTAGAAATCCCTGCACCCTCTCAGGCTCTACAATAGTCTTCCTATAGTGTCATGTGCAAAACCACACACAGTTCAAAAAGAAAATAAAAATAGTAAGGTAGTCTTCATGAGTTCACTGTCTGTTCAAAAATCTGATAGCAGAGGGGAAGAAGGTGTTCCTAAATCATTGAGTGTATGCCTTTAGATTCCTCTACCTCCTCTCGAAAGGTAGCAATGCAAAGAGAAATATTCTGAGTGGTGGGAGATGTTCATGATGCATGCTGCCTTTTTGAGACATCACCTTTCGAAGATGTCTCAGTAGTGGGGAGCCTGGTCCCCATGATAGACCTGGCTGGGGTTACAACCCTCTGCAGCATTTTCCCAGCAGCTGAGTTATCTTCTCCAGTATCACTCCAAAATATTCAGGAACACTGCTGGAAAACTCATAAAAAAGCTTGATTAAAAAATAAGTATATTTTTCTCATTTGCTGGATCACTGTTGTTGCAAAAAATATCGAAGAAATGGATTTTGCAGGTTAGTATTTGTCTAGAAGTGATTGATGTAGATGGTCACCTCATCAGACCGACTGGAGTAAATGCATTTCAAGAAGACATTGTGAAGTTGGAAGTACATGCGCAGCTGATCTTGTGAACTGTGTGAGGCATTGTAGGAAAGCCTAACCTATTCTCAAAATGAAAAGTGGATGGAGAGGCAGTCCCAGATGTTAGGCCAGATGTTCTGACAGTGGATACTATCAGTATCCAAGAAACAGGGATTAGTTTAAGAATAGTGATTTTCCTTCAGTCATTCAGTTGAACATTTCAGTGACTCCAGTAAGCACAATTATGACCACTTTATTTGCCTTTCACTAGAGAGGAATATTGTAGAGTCCTGATGAAGAATCACTGCCTGAAACATTGACACCGTGAAATGGACCCTTCTGTCCTAACATGTCGCACTGCCCAGCAGCCTAATCACAGGTCAGTTTACAAGGACCAATTAACCTATTAACTAGTATGCTTTTGGACTGTGGAAGGAAACCATAGCACATGGAGGAAATCCATGCTTCCACTGGGAGAACATACAACTCCTTACAAAGGTCAAAGCAAATTTTCTTATCAGAGTACATATATGTCACTTTTTCCAACCCATTTTTCTGTGGGACTACTCAACAAATCTATAAATTAGAAAATATAAAAGGATTAATGAAAGATCAAGAAGGGTGCAGAAGACAATAAACTGTGCAAATGCAAATATAAATAAACAGCAAAAAAAAACAAGAAAAATGAAAAAGCAAGATAGAGTCTAAGATGGAGTAATTGGTTATGGGAACATCTAAATGTATGGGCAAGTGAGTGTAGTTATCCCCTTTTGTTCAAGAGCTTGATAGGTGTGGGGTAGTAACTGTCCTTGAACCTGGTGGTGGAGTTCTGAAGCTCTTGTACCTTCTACCTGATGACAGCAGTGAGCAAAGAGCATGGCCTAGGTGTTGAGGTCTCTGACGCTGGACGCTGCTTTCTGGCGACAGCATTTCATGTAGATGTGCTCCATGGTTGAGAGGGCTTTATTGGTGACACATTGGGCCAACTCCATTACCTTTTGCAGGATCTTCTGTTCAAATTAATTAGATGAAGAACTGAACTCTGAACTCTGGAATACTGCAAGCTGCAAAAGTGTTGAGATAACCACTACAATACTGTGGCACTCTGCTATTACACTGCTATTAAACAAACACTGCCAAGAAAAGTTAACCTTAATATCCATCAACAATTCTGAACAAGTTTGGAAATTATCCCCCAGTGTTTCGTATTGAACATTTGAGGGTAATTTGCTGTGCATTCTTTTGGGAGAAGTTCAATTTGCTTTATATGTTTGATATGTACTTTGAACAGTTGATTTTCTCCTTGCAGTCCCAGTGAGTGAGACTCTGCACGTTGGAGGCTGTGTTTAGTTAACCATCCCTTTAATGGCAGAGAATGTTTATCTCATTGCTGTCTCCTGTGCTTTTATCGAAATATATACTGGGCCAGATTTTAAAGAATACTCTGCAAGTGTATTTCATTGACAGCCAGATGCTTCCTTCACACGAGACTAATCTTCAGTTAGCATCACTGGTCTTCGTTCCAGACACTTGAAGATCAATCCTGTACCTGTGCCATATGGTCCGAGTCTTTGCTGCAGTCAGCATGTCATTAAAATGGAACGGGGCATGAAATAACGCTGCTTATGTAACAGAGAACTGGAAATAGCGTGTACTTTCAAATTGAAATATACACTCAGTGGCCACATTATTAGGTACACCTGTTTGTTTATGCAAAGATCTACTCAATCACGTGGCAGCAACTCAATGCATTAAACTTTGCAGACATGATCAAGAGGCTCAGTTGTAGTTCAGGCCAAACATCAGAATGGGGTGGAATATTTTCGAAGTGACTTTGTGGAATGATTGTTGGTGCCAGAAGGGGTGGTTAGATTGTGTGAGGAACTGCTGTGCTCCTGGAATTTTCATGCACCACAGCCTCTAGAGTTCACAGAGAATGGTGTGAAATACAAAAAGGTTCCTGTGAGTGGAAGCACTGTGGGTGAAAACACCTTGTTAATGACAGAGGTGAGAGGGGAATGGCCAGACTGGTGCCAGTTGACAGGAAGGTGATCGTAACTCAAATACAACAGTGGTATACAGAAAGGAGTAAAAATATTTGACTCTTTGGGCTAAAACTCTTCATTTGGATTCCGTCAGATTCTGATGAATGGTCTCAGCCCAACACGTTTGTTCCTTTCTGTTCCATTCTATAGATACTGCCTGACCTGCTGATTTCCTCCAGCATTTTGTGTGTGTTATTCTGGATTTCCAGCATCTGCAGAATCTCCTGTGTTTATAGATCCATTGAATTCTGTTTTCTCCCAAAGGCACTTCTACCGTTCAGCATCCTAGCCGATCCATTCAACTTTTCTCGAGATCCCATCAAACTTCTGCAAGTATTGAATAACTACCAGATTAAAATGAAATGAATCTCTATTCTCTACTGTTATCTTTTACTTCTCCTCACCTGCCTATTATTTCCCCCTGGAACCCCTCCTCCTTCCCCTTTTTCTATGGTCCACTCTCCTCTCCTATCAGATTCCTCCTTCTCCAGCCCTTGACCACTCTCACCTGGCTTCACTTATTACATTTCACTTAGTTTCTCTCCCCTCCCCTCACCTTTTTATTCTGGCATCTTCCCCCTTCCTTCTCAGTCCTGAAGAAGTGTCTCAGCCCAAAACATCAACTATCTATTCATTTCTATATATGCTGACTGACCTGCTGAGTTCCTCCAGCATTTTGTGTGTGTTCCTTTGGATTTCCAGCATCTGCAGACTTTCAAGTGTTAATGGTCCAATGTTAGCTGTTACTTCCAGGAGCATTTCAAGCTTCAATCGTCCTTTGCCTGGAGAGCGATGTTTCTAAGCTTCACCACTTGTCAGAGAGCCTAAGCTAAATTTTCTGATTTTTATTCAAGTGTGACAATGTGTCTTTACTTTCCAAATTGCCAATGTCATTTATACGGAGAGAATATCATTGTTTCAGTCAACTGAAGTCATAGCTTTAGGCACTTGGCCGAGTGGCTTATTGCCGAGTGGCATCTCCTCTGTTGGCTAGCTTTCCAGATTTTATGTTACACATTGTCAATCTTCATTAGTTTCCAAGTTCAGAAAGTGAGGCAGCAAGTCTTCAAAACATTTGGCAAAGAAGCTGTTATCAAAGATCTGTCAGCACTACTGTAAATAAAGTGTTGAACTTTAGGGACTTTAGGTGGAGCTCCCTGAGGTTCTACTCAGATGTGGCCTTCAGCTGACAGGGTTAAAGATGAATATTAAAGATTAGCTTTACTTGTCACATGCACAGTAGAGCAAAACATTGAAAAATATAGTGAAAGGCAATGTTTTGCGTCAAAGATCAACACAGTGCGAAGATGTGCTCGTGGCAGCCCGCAAGTGTTGCCATGCTTCCAGAGCCAACGTAGCATGGCCACACCTTACTACCCCTGACCTGTACACCTTTAGGGAAAGTGGGAGGAAACCAGAGCACCTGGTAAAAACCCACACAGTCACGAGGAGAACTTATAAACTCCTGAGAGACAGCAGCTGGAATTGAACACCGAACAGTGTTCGCTGGCATAAAGTGTTGTGTTCACTACTATGCTACTGTATTGTCTTTATTTGATAGTCCAACGGATGCAGTCATAACCTTTCTCGCCCCTTTCTCCTTTACTCTCTCTTACGTATTTTGTGACTGAAAGTAATATATTACATCAGGAATTTGAGGTGATTTGATTTTTTCACCCTAAACATTTGAAAGCTTCTACAGATATACTGAGGAGAACATCCTAAGTGGCTGCATCACCGTCTGGTATGTCGAGGGGGGAGGCTACGGCATAGGTTCCTAGTAAGCTGCAGAGAGGTTTTAAACAAGTCAGCTCCATCATGGGTACTAGTCTTCATGGTACCCAAGCAAGGAGCAGTGCCTCAGAAAAGTAGCTTCCATCATCAAAGACCCCCACCACCCAGGACATGCCCTTTTCTCATTGCAACCATCAGGAAGGAGGTACAGAAGCCTGAAGGCACACACTCAACAATTCAGAAACAGTTTTTTCCCTTCTGCCATATGATTCCTAAATGGACACTGAACCATTGAACACTCTCTCATTGCCTTTTATTTAAATTTCAGGTTTTTGCACTACTTATCTTAATTTAACCATTTAATATACATATATATCCTTACTGTAACTCATTTTTTGTTTACTTATCATGTATTGCACTGTACTGCTTCCAGAAAGTTAATAAATTTCATGACATATGCTGGTGATGATACAAAACCTGATTCTGAATCTGAATTTTGTTCAATTGTCTTGGATGCAAAGAAAGACATGTAAGAAAGGGGAGAAGTTTAGTCTCCTGACCCTGTCTCACCATTAAGCAAGGTCAAAGCTGATCGCCATCTCAGATATCATTTTTCTGCATTAACCCTGTACCCTTGTGTAATATCCAAATATCTATCAATATCTGTTTTGAAGACAATCACTAAGAACATGATTAAGAAATACAAGATACAAATAAACAATTACAAAATTTATGAAAAATTGCAATATAAGTGTGCCATGTCATATGACATAGGTGATCATGGTGTCCATGACAGTTTTTGGCATTTTTTTCTACAGAAGTGGTTTGATGTGCCTCCTTCTGGGCTGTGTCTTTACAAGACCCAGTTATTATGAATCACTCCTCAGTGATTGATAACCAGAACTTTTGATATGACCAGTTGCTCGGGCAACCATCCACCCATCCACCATCTGCTCGCATGGCTTCACATGATCCTGACTGGTGTTGGCGGGGTGGGGGTGGGGGGGCTGAACAGTTGCTACTCCTTACCCAAGAGTGAACTGCAGGCTATCAGAGGGAAGGAGCATCTTAAACCTCCTTTGGAAGCGATACATCTCCAAACCGCCACCCCACTACACCCATATTTGCTGCTATAGCTCACTGACCTCCAGCTGCGAACAACAGTGGCTACATGGCTCTACCTCTGGGGGTCACAGAACATGCTCTGGAATTACAAGGTGTCCTTTTCTATTTCCTGCTGTGCCCCGATGCCAATTTCTGTTCAATAAAGTCCCAGCTAAACTGCGGTGTTCCCTATGCCAAGGACTCTATATAAATGCAAATTAGTGGTGGTGGGGGAGCCAGTGGCAGCATTTGTGATTGCGATTAAATTGGCTTGGGAATGTTACTGTTATACCTCAGTCTGAATTCCTTTTTTGTCGTCCTCTCACACTGCTCCCCGCTGGGACAGTAAAGTGCAGGGAGAGAGGTGATTAACATTGATCCATGTATACTGAGGGGTGTGCATGTTTATAACAGCTGGAACTACTTGTTATTACAAAGCACCTCCGAAAAATGTTCCCGGTCATAAAAACACTTCGCCTTTTTATAGCATCCTTCATAAAGCAAGACCCACGGGAGCAAAGAAAAAAGTAATGTTGAGTCGCATGATAGTCTGAACTCTGCTGATTCTATAAAGTGTATCTGAATACATTTTGCATCCAGTTTCTGAGAAATGTGAACACCAGAAGACACAGGAACAGAATTAGGCCATTAGGCCCATTGAGTCTTTTCCACCATTCAGTCATGGCTGATTAATTATCCCTCTCAACCCCATTCGTCTGCCCTTTCTCTGTAACCTTTGATACCCTTACTAATCAGCACCCTATCAACTTGAGCTTTACAAATATTCAATGACTTGGTCTCTACAGCCATCCATAACAATGACTTCCATAGATTCAACACTCACCGGCTAAAGAAATTCCTCCTCATCTCTGTTGTAAATGGACATACCTCTACTCTGAGGCTGTGCCTTCTGGTCCCAGACTCATCTACAATTGAAAACATTCTCTCCGCATCCACTCTATCCAGGCTTTTTAATAGATTTCAGTGAGGTCCCCCTTATTCTTCTAATCTCCGGTGAGTACAGGGCCAGAGTTATCAACACCGCTCATTCATTAATGCTTTCATTCCTGGAATCATTCTTGTGAATCTCCTCTGGATACCAACACATAAGATCAGGGGCCCTAAACTGCTCACAACACTCCAAGTATGGTCTGACTAATTCATTATAAAGTCTCAGCATTACATCCTTGCTTTTATATTCTAATCCTCTCAAAATGAATGTTAATATTGCGTTTACCTTCATTAACACTGAGTCAACCTGCGAGTTGATTGTTAGAGTCTGCACAAGGACTTCCATGTTCCTTTGCACCTCTAATTTCTGAATCTGCTCTGCATTTAGAAAGTAGTCTGTGCCTTTATTCTTTCTATGCGAGTGTACAATTATACACTTCCTCTCACTGTAACCCATCTGCTTCCTCAACACTACCTGCCTCTCTACCTATTTATATATCACCCACAAACTTGGCCGCAAAGCCACCAATTGCACCATCCAAATCATTGACATATAACATAAAAAGAAATGGATCCAACACCAACCCCTGTGGAACACCACTAGTCATTGACAGACAAACAGAAAAGGTTCCCTTTATTCCCATTGTTTGCCTCCGGCCAGTCAGCCAACCTTCTGTCCATGTTGGTATAATGCCTTGGGCTCTTATCTTGTTTAGTAGCCTCATGTGTGGCACTTTGTCAAACCTTTCTGAAAATACAGCCAAGTTTACTACAGGATCCAGCTTCCCCTCCACGGACACTCCGACTGCTTCAGGAAAGCAGCGGACATGTCAAAGACAGCTCCCACTCCATGCATTCTCTCTTCTCTTTCTCCTCTTTCCATCATGCAGAGGGCCTAAACCTTGAGAGCACGCACCAGCAGTCACAAGTAACTTGCATTAATGAACAGGTGTACCTCATAAACTGGCCACTGAGTGCACATTTGAAATGATTTGTATGGATGCAATGCAAAACCATGTTTTTCACTGTATCTCAGTACTTGTGACAATAATAAACCATTTTACCAATTCCAATTCCCATCTTTCATCGTAAGTCAGAGAAAATCACAGAAATACTGATGAGCACAGCTGAATGGGAAATAATGCAAATATTTGATTTTTTTAAAAATTCCAATTATCTATTAGCATCTTGTTGGTTTTCAATAAAGGTTTTACTCGTGAACTTTCATTATATTTTTATATTTTATTTTCTTTGGTTAATTTTAGTTGAATTGTTTATAAATGCCTCTATTAGACACATTTTTTAAAAAGTTAAAAATAGTTTGGCAACCATTAACCTGTCAGAAGTTTGGTCTGGGGAAAGGCCCTCTGTAGCAACCATGTGAGGATGCGTGGCTTCACAAGGAGAAAGGACACTCAAAAGAGGACCAGGTCCAAAGAGATCTCTGTGCAAAAGCAAAATGGTGGGCCTGTGGAAAATCTGAAATATTAAGGACATTTAAGAGACTCTTAGATAGAGACATGGGTTTAAGAAAAATGTAAGGTTATAGATTATGTAGGAGGGAAGGGTTAGATTGATTTTGGAACAGGCTGAACCGTTGATCCAAGATTATGGACTGGAGAGCCTGTAATGCGCTTTACTGTTCTTTAAGTTGTGCAAGTTGAACTGGACAGGAGGGAACCCATCCAGGTGATATCAAAATCCCGGAAAAATAATGGAATGCCATACCTCAGGATAATAAGATCATTGAGCTGGAAAGAATGCAAGAGAGGATTTACAAAGATACTACCAAAACTGGAGGATTTGCGTTGTTAAGATTAGGTGGGCTGGTGCATTAGGGTTAAGGTTAGGGTTAGCGTGTGTTTCGCTGGGAGTGTAGGAGGCTGAGGGATGACCTTACATAGATTTATAAAATTGCAATAGGCATAGATAAGGTGAATAGTCACAGTTTCTTTATCGCCCTGAATAGGGAAGTCTAAAATTAGATGGCGAGAGGTGAAGTTTTAAAGGGGGCCCATGGGGCAGGTTTTTCACACAAAGTGTGGTGGGGATATAGAACAAGCTACTATAGGAAGCGTTAGAGAGGGTTACAATTACATTTAAGATCGCATTATTCAGGTCCAGCTTTGGTTTTTGTATGATTTTCACATTGTCAGTGTAAAAATCAGGTGTTAGATTTCAGCTCTGTATGTAAAAATACTAAGACTATAAGTCCATAAAATATACAAACGTTTGTAGGAGCAGAATTAGGCCATTTGGCCCATCATGAGTGCTCCACCATTTCATTATGGCTGATTCATTTTCTCTCTCAGCCTCAATCTCCTGCCTTCTCCTCATATCCCTTCATGCTGTGACAAATCAAGAAAATCTGCCTTAAATATAATATTCATAAATACTTTGCCTCCACAGTTGCCTGTGGCAAAGAATTCCACAGAATCACCACTCTCTGGCTAAAGAAATTCCTCCTCAGCCCTGTTCTAAAAGGACATCCCTCTATTCTGAGGCTGTGTCCTCTGGTCTTAGACTCTCTCACCATAGGGAACGTCCCCCGAACAACCACTCTATTAAGGCCTTTCACGATTTGATAGGTGTCAATTAGGTCAACCCTCATTCTTCTGAATTCCAGTGTATGCAGGCCCAAAGCCATCAAATGTTCTGCATATGACAAGCCAGTCAATCCTGGAATCATTTTTATGAACCTCCTTTTTACCCTCTCCAGTTTCAGTCCATCCTTTCTAAGATAAGGGACCCAAAACTGTTCACAATACTCCAAGTGAGGCCTTGCCAGAGCTTGTTAAATTCTCAACATTACATCCTTCCTTTACTATTCCCATCCTCTGCAGTAGAGTTATATTTTGCCTCCAAATACAGGTTTATTGATATAAAATATTTTGAGGGATATGGGCCAGACACAACAAATGGGACTAGCTCAGGTAGGTAACTTGATCAGCATGGCCGAGTTGGGGGATGCCACTGAGAACGTCTTTGAAACATGATGCCACAATGAGGAGGAAGCCATCATGAAGGATCCTCATCATCCAGGACACGTCTTCTCCTCATAGTTACCATCAAGGAGGAGGTACAGGAGCCTGAAGTCACACACTCAAAGTTTTAGGAATCCTCATAGAGGGATCAGAAGTGGAGAGAGTGAGCAGATTCAAGTTCCTGAGCATCAAGATCTCTGAGGATCTAACCTGGTCTCAACATATTGATGCTGTCATAAAGAAGGCAAGACAGTGGCTATACTTTATTAGGAGTTTGAAGGGATTTGGCATGTCAACAAGTACGGTGGAGAGCATTCTGACAGGCTGCATCACTGTCTGGTATGGAGGGGCTACTGCACAGGACCGAAAGAAGCTGCAGGAGGTCATAAATCTAGTCAGCTCCATCCTGGGCACTAGCCTACAAAGTACCCAGGATGTCTTCAGGGAGCAGTGTCTCAGAAAGGCAGTGTCCATTATTAAGGACCTCCAGCACCCAGGACATGCTCTTTTCTCACTGTTACCATCAGGTAGGAGGTACAAAAGCCTAAAGGCACACACTCAGTGATTCAGAAACAGCTTCTTCCCCTCTGCCATCTGCTTCCTAAATGGACATTGAAGCTTTGGACACTACCTCACTTTATTTTTAAATAGACAGTATTTCTGTTTTTGCACATTTTAAAAATCTATTCAATATACATAATTGATTTACTCGTTTATTTATTACGTTTAATTTTATTTATTATTTTTTTTTCTCTCTCTGCTAGATTATGTATTGCTTTGAACGGCTGCTACTGCTAAGCTAACAAATTTCATGTCACATGCCGGTGATAATAAACCTGATTCTGATTCTGAGCTTCTTCCCCTCCACCATCAGATTTCTGAATAGTCCATGAATCCATGAGCAGAACTTTATTCTTTCATTTTGCACTTTTTGTCCTTTTAATATATTCTTTTTGTAACTTATAGCAATTGTTACACATTGCATTGAACTGCAGCTGCAAAACTACAATATTTTTCACAACAGTTGTCAGTGAGAATAAATCTTATTCTGATTCTCTCCTCACAAGGAATTGCAACCTCAAGAGAGAAGGTATCACCAACTACAGCAGGTATCAGAACCTCGGAAGAAAAGGGAACACCATTCCATTAGGATTCAGAAATATCAGGAAAAGAAAGACCTATGCATGCCCCAGGAGGTATCAGGCTCCTCAGGAGAGGAATTTCCCTCCACCCTCAGTTAGAAGTATCAAGAGAGGAATTATTCTAACCAATGATAAATAGAAACGTAGAAGACCTACAGCACAATACAGGCCCTTTGGCCCACAAAGCTGTGCAGAATATGTCCTTATCTGAGAAGTTACCTAGGGTTACCCATTCCCCTCTATTTTTCTGAGCTCCATGTACATGTCCAGGAGTCTCTTAAAAAAGCTATCGTATCCACCTCCACCACTGTCGCCAACAGCCCATTCCACACACTTACCACTCTCTGCGTAAAAAACTTACCCCTGACATCTCCTCTGTACCTACTACCAAGTACCTTAAAACTGTGCCCTCTCTAGCCATTTCAGCCCTGGGAAAAAAGTCTCTGACTATCCACACGATCAACTGATTACCTTCAGGAGACAAAGAGACAAAAATGTAAGAACCATTTTATAAGTCAAAGCAGGGAACAAATTGCCTTCATTCCAAGTGAGAGACTGTCCAGAGGAGAGCCTTAGGCTGGGTTAAATTCTTAGCAATCACAACTCAAACATCAACAAACAAGGCTTGGCCTTTCTGTCTTGTCACCTCAGTTCTCAGATTCAATTCTCACATCTCTGCTCCTGAATGTCTGCAACATCTCAGATTTCCAGATCACATCCTGTGATATTTTTATTTTTTTAATTGGTGTGAAATATTAACACAGGATCAGAGACCAGACTGTGAAAATTATATTGAATGGCTAAGGTACCTGGAAATGTGATATTAAAAAAATCACACTGTCAGTTTAGATAAAACCTTGGTGCCTGATTCAGAGACAATTTGCCAGGCCAGGGAATGCATAAAAGTAGTTAAAACTGCCCAATACATCACTGGCACCAGCTTACCTCCCATCAAGGAGATATATACAAACGGTGCTGGAAAAAATTCAGTAATATCATGAAAGATCCCACCCACTCTACTTATGGACTATTTGCCCCTCTCCCATCAGGGAGGAGAAACCAGGACCACCATACTCAAAAATAGTTATTTTCCCCAAGTAGTAATGCTGATCAACACCCCCACCCACTAACCCTCCATGACTTTATTATTTCTCATCAGTCACCTTATGTACAGCCTGGCGTCACTTTATAGAAATGCAATCAAACTATGTATATAGGCTATGGTATTTATTTATAATTAGGATGTGCCTTCTTTAACCTTTGTATGGTTTATTTTCTGCTGCATTGAATCCAAAGCAGAAATTATTTTGTTCTTCTTGCACTTGTGTACAAGTGATCTTGAATCTTGAAGCTCAGAGGGACTTCCTACAACCAAGTAGTTATTAGCAAGGATGGGAACGGAAATAGTTCTGGGCAGTGTAACTTAGATGTGAGTGACAATATTATATTTTCCTGTTTTGTATTCCCTTCATATCTTTGAAAATCAGCATTTTCTGAAAGACAAATGGAGGTCTAGGAAGGAGGGAAGTTTGAGATTGATGTTGGAGTAGGTCAAAATGTTGGAATAACATCATGGGACAAAGGGCCTGCATTGTACTATTTTATGTTCTATGGATGTCCTTGGCAGGCTTTTAGGGCAAAAATATGATTGGAAAGAGGTCAATTTGCTACTCAATGTAATGCCTAGATGACTATGTTGGAGATGGGATGTCTTGCGTAGAGAAACACATCCTTTGACATCCTAAAAGACTGATTCTGTTCCTTCCATTGTGTAGCAACTAATATGTTGAACAGAAGGCTCTAAACAGAGTTTCAATACAACACACCCAAAACGCTGGAGGAACTCAGCAGGTCAGGCAGCATCTATGGAAATGAATAACCAGTCAACATTTTGGGCTGAGGCATGGCTTCTGGGCTGAAAAGGAAGGGGGAAGATGCCAGGATAAAAAAAGGTGGGAAGAGGGGAAGGAAAATAGCTAGAAGGTAATAGATGAAGCTGGGTGTGAGAAAGGTAAAGAGCTGGAGAAGAAGGAATCTGGGAGGACAGGAGAGTGGGCCATAGGAGAAAGGAAAAGAGGAGGGGCAGTAAAAGGAAGTGATAGGCAGGTGAGACGAGATAAAGGCCAAAGTGGGGAAAAGAAAAAGAGGGGAGAAGGAGGATTTTTTTTCACTGGAAAGAGAAATCAATATTTATGTCATCAGGTCAGAGGCTTCCCAGATGGTGTTGTTCCTCTACCCTGAGCGTGGCCTCATCTTGGCAGAAGAGGAGGCCATGGACCGACATTTCATTACAACTTAATCTGTTGAACCACTTGAGTTACTTAAACATACAAGCTTTTGCTGTTCCAACTTTATCACTTCTTACATTAAAGTACAAGACTTATGGCTTGGACTTAAATTCAACCTGTTGAGATGAAACTGGCCACATTCAATCCAGTTGGTAGTTTTCTCTGTGTTCCTGCTTCTTGCAATGGTTGTCCCTGGGCTGCTGCCACCAATGTCTCAAACTGATCTTCTTTTATGTCACTATTCTTTCAATCTTCTTAAGGATTATATTGTTCTTCACAGGTTCATTTTAATATCAAAGTATGAACGTAGAATACAACTGCGAGATTTGTCTTATTCAGATAGCCAGGAAATAAAGAAAAACTATGAAAGTTGTTGAAAGTAAAGACATCAACTGCCCACCACTCACATGAAAAGAAAAAAAAAGAAAATCGCAAACCCCTCCCTCAGACAAAAACCAACAGATTATTCACCTGGACATGGCAGTTAAGACATCAAATCCCCTAACCCCCAAGCCCCTTACATGCAAAAAAAAACAATAACATCAACCCCCAAACACTCTCACACACAAAAATCTAACAAATCACTCAGACGATAAAACAGCAACAAGAAAATCAGACCTCAAATCCTCAACTCCTCCCTCACCCAGAAAAGGGAACATATTGTTCACCCACCAATCAGCAATAAGAAAGAAAACACAGAAGAACAGAAGGAGACCAATATAAACGACAGTACACACCAATAATCACATATGTCTTGGAATTTCGAAAACATCCTCCATCAGCCCACATTCTGAATTGCTCATACGCAATTCTGGAGCAAATCCTTCAAGCTGCCGTACATTCGAGAACTAAATAACAAGAAAACTTTGCTTTCTTTCCTCTTTTCCATTCTTATTGGGCCACATCATTGAGCATCACTCAACATGTTTAACATCCAGGATGGAATATTTTCTACATCAATCCAACAACAACGATTTGTCCACAAATAACAGACCCAGCACATCCTCAGTTAATTACTTTTGCATGTGATAAATGCACATGATAAAACAGGCAATAGGAATATAAATAAAGACTTACCTTTATAGAACTGCTTCCATGAATCCCTCAAACACTTAACGGCTGGTTAATCACCTTGGTACTGTCATCACTGGTGTTAAGGATACTGCTGTGGTACCAATACACCCACTGAAGAGAGCAGATGGGCAAGTTTATCATTTCAGCCAAGTGAGGGCACTTCCAGCAGTGCGCTGCATGCCCCCTCTCAATCCTATCCCTCCCCACACCACCTATCTGTTCTGCAGTGGAGCAAGAGCCTGGAATTTTGTGCTTGATTCTTCAAACCCAAAGCCTTCTCCAAGTTCAGCCAGAGGTCCATTGCTAAATTATTCCCCTGAGATTTTAGCATCTATTTTTTAAAATTTGCAATTTTTATAGGGCACTTACCATCAAAAGTATTGTAGAAAGCTAAATACTGAACATCTCAAGTAATAACATTAGATGCTGGAAATGTTCAAAGTACATTGATTATTAAAGAATGTATGCTGTATACAAACTTGAGATTTGTCTCCTTACAGGCAGCCACAAAACCAAGAAACCCAAAAGAACCCTGTTAAAAAAGAGACCGTGCAGGCTCCTATGCCTCATTTCAACCCATACATGCTACACTACAACCATCCTGCAACTTTGAGACTTCAGTTCATACTGCAAAAACCCAGTCATACAGGTGGTTCGAAAGCTCAACCCCGGATCAGAAGTTACAGGCTATTGATTGCAGTGATCATTTTCCGGAAGAAGTATGATAAATAAAGTAGTTAGCAGTTTTGTTTACTGCCAGCAAGTGTTCGCTGTGTGTTCACCAGTGTCATCTTAAAATGGAAGAGAAAAGTGAGGTAGTCAATTCACATCTAAGATTATTTATCATGATTTTCCCAAGTTAGTGTGATCTCCCAAGTTGAGATGTTGTTCTCCTAAGAGGATGCCTATTGGTGGGTCCCCGGTGGCTGTGAGGCTGGTCCAGAATCCACATACTGTGGTGCAATGTGTGTGTAAGTGTGGCTCTGGTTAGTGGTTGGTTCTTTTGCTTCTTCAATTTTTCCTTTCACAGCAGCCACTTGTTATCTGCGGCACAGGGAAGGTCATTCTCAGGTAGCCCTCTTAAACAGATTTCCTCCAGGTGTATCTGTTGAGTGCAACATCTCCCCAGTTTTTAAATGTAATATTCAGTTTCTTCAGGCTGAACTTCAAAGTGTTTCCTTTGCTCACCAGAGGTTCACTGTCATTCCCTCAATTGGGAATAATGGATCTACATCAAATCATGATAAAGATTTGCTTTTTCCCTTCTGATCCACAGGGTATAAAATGCATGCACACAATCATTCTTGTACGTAGTAATCTCCAATACAGCCACTGAGGAGTCTTGCCAATGCTGTCTGATCTTCTTATGTTAATGTAGCAATAGAATTGGTGGTGGCACAGTGGTGTAGTGGTCAGCTCAGTGTTTCACAGTACCAGCGACACGGGTTCAATTCCTACCACTGTCTGTAAGGAGTTCGTACATTCTCCACATGACCATGTGGGGTTCCTTCCACATTCCAAAGACATGACTGGGAGGTTAACTGGTCATTGTAAATTATACCTCCGATTAGGCTAGAATTAAATTGGGGGATTGTTGGCCAGCATAGCATGAAGAGCTGAAAGGACTTGTTCCAATCTGTGTATCAATAAATAATCTGTTCAGATGAAGAGTCTTCACCCAAAACATTGACTGACCATTCCCCTCCATACATGCTGTTGAACTCCAGATTCCAGCACCTACAGACAGCCGTCAGCAACCATCCTAGCCCCACTAGATTCCATCACTTGCAGTCTTCACCTCTCACCTCTATGTTAAAAGATTAACAAACAATGTTAAAGTTCAAACAATTGCTCAGTCTGAACTCGAGTGCCTGCACCTTACCTTTTGACTTTGTACAATACAGCTGTTATGACATGTACCCAACTGCCCCAGCCTCCTGGGTTTAGGTGCTCTAACTTTCTGCAGTATGGATAGCTGGTGAGACCCCTTTAAAAATTCAGGCCTGCCCCACTAATAGGCAGCCATGTTTTGGCACCAGGAATTCGAGGTTTAGTGCTCAATCATCAGCTCATCTTTGGATTCTCATCTAGCATCTAGTTTAGAATCGTGTTTTGTTTCAGTCTCGTATCATGTCTTGATTCCAGTCTTGAATACTCCAGCACTTGGGTCCAAACCATCCTTCCCTAGACCTCTCATCACCGCAGCTTTCTAGGATCAACAGTGAATTCAACAAGTTCAGGTAATAATCAGTACCAGCTCTATCTCCCATTTCCAACATTTCATGTACTTTTATTCCTTTTCTTATCATTTCACTCATCTCCCGATTGGAATTGGTATTGGTTTATTATTGTCACATGTACCAAGATAGAGTGAAAAGCTCATCTTGCATACTGTTCATACAGTTCAGATCTTTACACAGTGCATCAAGACAGGACTAGGCAAAACAATAACGATGGAGAATAAAGTATAACAGTTACAGAGGAAGTGCAGTCCTTTCTCCCCAAGTTGAACTGACCCTTATCACCCTATATTTTCCCTTATCTTCATCCAAAACTTTTCCCTCTCTATCTACCCATCATCCATGCACTCTTCTCACCAGTTCCTCTTGCTAACTCGCTCTCTTTTTTTCCATGGTCCACTATCCTCTCCAATCAGATTTCTTCATAATCAGCACTTTATCACTTCCACCAATCCTCTTCCAGCTTCTATCATCATTCCCACCTTCATCTCCCTTGTTTGGATACACTTATCACCTACCAGCTCTTGCTCTGTCGCTTCACTCTATCCTTTTATAGCAGCTATCTCCTCTTCCTTTCCTGTTCAGATAAATGGTTCTGACTCAGAACATTGTCCATCCATTTCCCTCCATAGATGGTGTTTGACCTGTTGGGTCCTCTAGCACTTTATGCGTTGGCTTGACTGTTTTTTTGTATTTCTAACTTTTTTTCAGTACTTTTGGGGACTCTGTGGTTAATGTACTGTGTGTTACTTCTTTACTTGGTTAATGTCTGCACAATTTGTTGTTTTTTCACATTGGGGTTCTTTTAATGGGTTATACTGTGTTTCTTTGTTTTGCAGCTGTCTGTAAATTTTAAAGTGTTATACAGACAGACAGATAGACATACTTTATTGATCCTGAAAGAAATTGGGTTTTGTTATAGTCACACCAACCAAGAATAGTGTAGAAATATAGCAATATAAAACCATAAATAATTAAATAATAATAAGTAAGTTATGCCAAGTGGAAATAAGTCCAGGACCAGCCTATTGGCTCAGGGTGTCTGACACTCCGAGGGAGGAATTGTAAAGTTTGATGGCCATAGGCAGGAATGACTTCCTATGACGCTCAGTGTTGCATCTTGGTGGAATGAGTTTCTGGCTGAATGTACTCCTGTGCCTAACCAGTACGTTATTGAGTGGATGGGAAACATTGTCCAAGATGGCATGCAACTTGGACAGCATCCTCTTTTCAGACACCACTGTCAGAGAATCCAGTTCCACCCCCACAACATCACCAGCCTTACGAATGAGTTTGTTGATTCTGTTGGTGTCTGCTACCCTCAGCCTGCTGCCCCAACACACAACAGCAAACATGATAGCACTGGCCACCACAGACTCATAGAACATCCTCAGCATCGTCTGGCAGATGTTAAAGGACCTCAGTCTCTTCAGGAAGTAGAGACGTGTACATACTTTAATAATAGATTTACAGTACTGTGCAAAAGTCTAAAACATACATATATATACTTAAGACTTTTGTGCATTGTGGAGAGTGACTTTGTAAATCTGGCAGGAGCAAAGATTGTTGGGAATGGAGCACTGCAGGAAGGGTGTGAGACAGGTGGCAAAGAAGGAGTGCCATGGATGGGAGGGGTGTGGTGTGCGTTCAGACACACCCAGCCCTGAGACACCAGGCAAGGAAATTTGATTCCAAACATATTGGTTTATTGATCATTACAGAATGTCTCTCTGGTTCTTCCCACGCCCTCCCTTTTCCCTTCCCATATTCCCAGTCACGATTCCCCTCTCTGTGCCCCCTGCCCGCTCTCGGTCCAAAATAGAGACCCATATCAGAATCAGGTTGACCATCACTCACATACAGTATGTCATGAAATTATCTTCTTTGTGGCAGTAGTACTGTGCAAAGTTTTTAGGTGCATGTACATATAGCTAGGGTCCCAGGACTTTTGCACAGCACTGTATTTTGAAATTTGACACAACACCATCGAGCTGGCACAGTATCTTGATTTCTCTCTCTGCAGATGCTGCCTGACCTGCTGGATGTTTTCAGCACTTGTTGTTTTCTTTCAGTGTTTAAGTCTCCCCAGTATGGGGCAGCACAGCAGCATAGCAGTTAGTGCAAAACTATTACAGTGCCAGCGACACAGGTTCAATTACCTATAAGGAGTTTGTATGTTCTCCCTGAAATCACTTGGGTTTCCTTCTGCATTCCACAGACGTATGGGCAAGGAGGCTAATTGGTCACATGGGTTTAAGTGGGTTGATGGGCCATCAGGGTCAATTAGCATTCTGTAAATCTAAATAAACAAATAAAATGTAACATGGAACATAGAACTGTACTGTACAGGCCCACAGTATTGTGCCAAATCAATTACATTAGTAATCAAAAGCAACACACTCAAATGTCTGCAGGGACTCAGCAGGTCAGACAGCATCTATGGATAAGAGTAAATAGTCAAGGTTTTGGGTCAAAACCCTTCTTCAGGACTCATTACGTTAGTAATCACACAGCCAACTAAACTAATTTCTTCTGCTTTAACAACATGTCCATTTCCATCATATCCATGTGCCTATCCAAATGTCTCTTAAAACCCCCTAATGTATTTGCCTCTACCACCACTCCAGGCACCCGGCAGTCTCTGTAAAAACTTTGCCCCTCACACCTCATTAAATAAAATATTTAGTAAATTGCAAATTCACCTGCTTCATTTTGTCATTTGCATTTGCAGGCAGCTGACAGAGCTTTCCAAATGCTTGGTTTATTCTTGCAACCTGATGTTTAATGATTTTGTCAGCATCAAAAAGAGTTCAGCCTTTTAAACTATTTAAGTACTTTAGCATGTCAACAAACAAGTGGGCATGATCTACAACTGCGATGATCAAAGCAGACAATGCTAACGCTATCTCTAACAACTTGAAAATACCTCGACATGTTTTATTCTAACCTAGAAATGCAAATACAAACAGAAGATTTTGAACTCAGTAGCCCCTGTCTGAGGAAATCCAATTGCAAACTAATCAACGTGCAAAATGACAGAATCTTGTTAAATTAGATCGACACCTCAGCAGGAAGTTTGACAGGTAGTATGCAAAGTTTGGAGAACAGAGAAAACAGTGAGCAATGTGTTTTCTTAATTAAAAACTAAAAGTGAAAAACATATTCCAGTACCACTGAGGAGTTAACAGGAGAAACAGCTGCCCTGTGTGCTGCTGATTCATGTGGACTTCAAAACCTGGTCTATGGTGAGCACTTGATGAAATCAGCTCTCAGCTGGGCAGCTATGGCAGTGCCATATGGTTTAATGTAGCTCCCTCCTACAGACAAGACCACAATCAACATCACCTGAATCAGTACTTAAAAAAATATTCCCATGTTAGTCAATGTTGCCATTCTGTACTCTATCCCAATGTTACAATCAAAGATGAGCTCAAAATGTATACTGAGGATAAAAGTATTCCAGTTAGGGACATGATTTCTTGTGCAACAGTGGGAGCTCCATATATGACAGGTCAGCATGTTGGTTTAGAGGCATTTATGAAAAAATAAATTCCAAGTCTGTTTACAATCCTTTCTGTAATTCATTGCTCGCAGCCAAAAACCTCAGCCAGAGACTTTTTTCTTGTAATATCTGCTATCAACAAAATGAATGCTCATCCGTTAAATAACAGAATATTTTGCGCATTATGGCAAGGTAACAATGAAGATAACATGGAGATGTTGTATAGCTAGTCGATCTGTATGACAAAATGATCATTCTAAATATGAAACTGCAGGGTGAGAATTTCAATTTAATTCAGGCATAAAGAGCAGTGCCTATTTTTAATCAGAAAATTTGAAAAATATAAGCAAAGCATTGGGGGAAGAATTTTCTCGCAGTTTACCTGCATGGCATTCTCTTTCACAGATGATGATTTGCAAGTGTACTGGTTACACCTGCAGTCAGTGAAGAAGGATTTTCAGAATCGATTCAAGGATTTCAACAACCTAGAAATTCTGGATTGGGAAAATTAACCCATTTCCTGCAAGATGGGAGAAAAGGACGAGAACTTAGAAGATGAAATTATTGAACTTCATAATAATGAAGAAGCAAAAATTCTTTTCAATAATGTCAGCTTTTGTGGTATGTGGCTGCACTGTCATACAAAGGCTCCTGGTCTTTGTAGAAGAGCTAAACATCTCTGCATTTCCATCCTCCTACCTCATTGAAAGAGGCTTCAGTGCAGTAAACCACATACTCACAAAAAAAGAGAAACTGCTTGGACATTGTTATGTGTGGGGATTTAACTCTTCTGCTGTCACAACTTGAACCAGATACTTCATTGTTTGCTAAAAACCATCAAACTCAAAGATCACATTGATGTTGAAGCTGCTGTATAGAGCACAGGTACTGCGTAAGTTAGATTTAAAAACAAATAAAGAATTAAAGCAGAATCTTTTTTCTCATGTTAGCATATGGTAGACATGTTTTAACATTATGGGAGGGCTGGAAAGTATATTGTGCCTAAGAGGGGTGTTGGCAAGTAAGAAGGTGCTTTGTGGGGGTTGGACTGAAGAAGACTGGGAAACATTGATCTAACCCTTCCCTCCTTCTTAACTCTCCATTGTACTATCATCAATGTGCCTAATGTATCTACCTCTACCAACACCCCTGGCAGGGTGTTTCATGGCCCTCACAAATCCATGATGACTATTTTTAATCAGACTATGCATCTCAAATTGCTCATAACTCCTGTCTCTAAGAATCTTCTCCATTACCTAACCTGGTCCCAACATATTGATGCAGTTATAAAGAAGGCAAGACAGCGACTATACTTCATTAGGAGTTTGAGGAGATTTGGTATGACAGCAAATACACTCAAAAACTTCTATAGATGTACCATGGAGAGCATTCTGACAGGCTGCATCACTGTCTGGTACTGGGGTGGGGGGCTATCGCACAGGATCGAAAGAAGCTGCAGAGGGTTGTAAATTTAATCAGCTCCATCTTGGGTACTAGTCTGCAAAGTACCCAGGACATCTTCAAGGAGCAGTGTCTCAGAAAGGCAGTGTCCATTATTAAGAACATCCAGCATCTAGGCATGCTCTTTTCTCACTGTTACCATCAGGTAGGAGGTACAGAAGCCTGAAAGCATACAGTCAGTGATTCACGAACAGCTTCTTCCCCTCTGCCATCCAATTCCTAAATAGACATTGAACCCATGAACATGACCTCACTTTTTTAATATATATTATTTCTGTTTTTTTTGCATGACTTTTAATCTATTCAATATGCATATACTGCAATTGATTTATTTATTATTATTGTTATTATTTTTTTCTTTTTCTATATTATGTATTGTATTGAGCTGCAGCTGCTCTTAACAAATTTCACGACGTATGCCGAAGATAATAAACCTGATTCTGATTCTGATAATTTGCCCACCACTGAAGTAAGACAAACAAAACTATAATTCCCAGGGTTACTCTCCTCCCTATCTTGAATAAAGCAATAACAGTTGCCTTCCTCCAATCATCTGGGACTACTCCTGGGGACAGTGAGGAATCAAAGATCATCATCAAAGCTGCAGCAAACTTATCCCTCATTTCCTGTAGTAACCTGAGTTACATTCCATCTGGCCCCAGGAACTTCTCTATCCTATTGTTTTTCAAAACTTTCAGTACGTCTTCTTTCTTAACGTCCACTTGTTCTGGCATATGTGCCCATTTTACATTGTCCTCAGAATAATCAAGCTCCCTCTCACTGGTGATTAATGAGACAAACTATTCATTAAGGACTTCCCTTATCTTCCAGATTCATCCCTGATCAATCCTACCCTCATTCAAGTCATCTTCCTGTTCTTCGCATGTGTGTAGAACATCCTGGGGCTTTCCTTAATCCTACTTGTCAAGCTTTCCCATGTCCCCTTCTAGTTCTTCTATGTCCGTTCTCCAGCTACTTCCTGGCTACCCAAAGCCCGGCCTGAACCTAGCTTCCTACATTTTAATTAAGTTTTTCTTCCTCTTAACTAGACTTTCCACAATTCTCATCAACCATGGTTTCTTCATCCTACCATGTTTTCTCTGCCTCAATGGGACCAGCCTATCCAGATCCCTATTCAAAACTTATGCAGGGGTGTCATGGTAGTGTAGTGGTTAGCACCGCACTTTACAGCAACAAGGGTTCAATTCCCACCATTGCCTGTAAGGAGTCTCTACGTTCTCCCTATTACTGCATGGGTTTCCTCTGGGTGCTCCAGTTTCCTCCCACAGCCCAAAAACATACTGGTTGGTAGTGCAGTTGGTCTTTGTAAATTGTCCCATGTTTAGGCTAGGGTTAAATCAGGAGATGCTGGGCAGCACAGCTTGAAGAGCTGGTAGGTACTGTAGGTACTAGCTGGTACTGTATCTCATTAAATAAAAAGAAAAAAAAAACAAATTGAAGGACTCCCCTAAAAACCTCCACTTTTCTCTGAATACACTTGTTTCCAACTTATGCTACCAAGTTCTTACCCAATAGCATCATACTTCCCCCTCCACTAATTAAATACTTTCTAATACCATTTGCTTCTATCCCTTACCAACGCTGTGGTAAATCAGGGAGTAGTGGTCACTGTCTCTAAAATGCTCACCCATCAAGAGATCTGACACCTGACCTGGTTCATTGCTGAGCACCAGATCCAATATGGCCCCTCCTCTAGTTGGCCTCTTGACGTATTATTACATACAAAATATTGGAGAAACTCAATAGGCCAGACAGCATCTATGGAAAAGACTAAGCAGTTGATGTATGGACTGAGACCCTCCATCAGGACTGGAAAAAAGAGATGTAGAAGGGAGAATCTGATAGAAGAGGACAGAAAGTGATGGAAGGAAGGGAAAGGTCATCACAGGGAGGTGCTGGGCAGGTAAGGAGATGAGGTGAGAGAGGGAAGTGGAAAAGGAGAACAGCGAAGGAGTGGGGGTGGGGGTGGGCAATTACCAGAAGTTTGAGAAATCAATGTTCATTCCATCAGGTTAGAGGCTACTGAAATGGAACATAAGATGTTGCACCTCTAACCTGAGTGTGGCCTCATCGCGGCAGATGAGGAGGCCATGAACTGATATGTCGAAATGGGAATGGAAAGTAGAATTGAAATGGGTGGTTACCGGGACATCCCACTTTTTCTAGTGGATGGAGGTTGGTGCTCAGCAAATTGGTCTCCCAACATACGTCGGTTTTCACCATTATACAGGAAGCCACACTGGGAGCACTGGATATAGTAGATGATGCCAACAGACTCACAGGTGAAGCAATGCCTCAGCTGGAAGGACTGTTTTGGACTCTGAATGGTAGTGAAGGAGGAGATATCGGGGCAAGTGTGGCACTTGTTCCACTTGCAAGGAGAAGTACCAGGAGGGATGAAAGGACAAGGGATTCATGTAGGGAGAGATCCCCGAAGAAATTGGAAAGTTGGGGGAGGGAAAGATGTGCTTGGTGGTGGTATCCCATTGGAGTTGGTGAAAGTTGCAGTGAATTATATCCTGGATGCAAAGGCTGTTGGGGTGGTAGCTGAGGACCTGAGGAATCCTATCCCTGGTGATGGGGGGATGGGCTGAGGACAGACATGCGTGAAATGGAAGAGTTGGTTTGAGGGCAGTGTTGATGATCAAGGATGGAAAGTAGAGGAATTGAGAGAAGAGGATGGCATTTTTACAAGTGACAGTGTGGGAAGAGGTATAGTCCATACAGCTGTTGAGAATTAGTTGATGAAGGCAACAAGCTCAGTGTAGGTGCAGGAAGCAGCATCAATGCAATTGTCGATGTAGCATAGGAATTGACCACTCCTTCTCCTTCAATATTCGCCATTCCCATTTCCTTCTCATGTTCACCTCACCTGCTTACCAGTTTCGTCATCTGTCTCTGGTGCTCCTCCCGCTTCCCTTTCTTCTGTGGCCTTCTGTCCTCTATCAGATACCCCTGTCTCCAGCCCTTACCTCTTTCACAAATCGTCTTCCCAGCTCTTTCCTTCATCCCTGCCCCTCTCCTAGTTTTACCCATCAACTCCAATCTTGTACTTCTTCCTCCCCTCCCCCCCATGTGCTGACATTGGAGATTCATGAGAGTGTTTACAGGAATGAAAGGGTTATCCCATGAGCAGCAATTGATGGCTCTGGGCCTGTACTCACTTGAATTTAGAAGAATGAGGGAGATATCATTGAAACCTATTGAATGTTCAAAGGCCTAGATCAAGTGGATGTGAAGAGGATATTTCCTTTGGTGGCAGAGGTCCAGGACCAGGTTGTACATCATCAAAATAGAAGGACACCATTTTAGAACAGAGATGAGAAGGAATTTCTTCAGCCAGAGGTTAGTGAATCTGTGGAATTCATTGCCACAGACGGCTATGGAGATCAACATATTCAGTATATTTAAAGTGGAAGTTGATAGTTGATTAGTAAGGGCTTCAGAGGTTATGAGGAGAAGGCAGGAGAATGGATTTGAGAGGAAAAATAAATCAGCACTGATTGAATGGTAAAGTTGACACGATGAGCTGAACGGCCTAATTCTGCTCCAATATCTTATGGTCTTAAGGCATTTATGTTGAAAGCTGTTGGAGTCCATTGTTGCTTTTTGTTTTTGATAAACACCATAAGTATTCCTAGTCTGCTCATTGACTGTAACTCAGTGTTTAACACCATCATTCCCAAATCCTGATTGATGTTACAGAACTTGGGCCTCTGTAACTCTCTCTGGAATTGGATTTTCGACTTCTTAACCGGAAGAACACAAACTGTGCAAATTTGTGATAATATCTCCTCCTCGCTGACGATTAACGCTGGTGCACCTCAGAGATGTGTGCTTTGCCCACTCCTCTACTCTCTCTGTACCCATGACTGTAGCTAGGTATAGCTGAAATACCATCTGTGAATTTGCTGATGACGCAACCATTGTTGGTAGAATCTCAGATGGAGATGAGAGGCCATACCATAGTGAGATATACCAGCTAGTTGAGTGGTGTTGCAGTAACAACCTTGCACTCAATGTCAATAAGACGAAAGAGCTGATTGTGGACTTCAGGAAGGTTAAGGTGAGGGAACAAAAACCAATCCTCACTGAGGGATCAGAATTGGAGAGAGTGAGCAACTTCAGATTCCTGGATGTCAAGAGCCTTGAGGATCCAACCTGGTCCCAAAGTTACGATCCAGCTACAAAGAAGGCAAGACACTCAAAAACTTCTATAGATATACTGTGGTGAGCATTCTGACAGGCTGCAACACTATCTGGTATGGGATGGGGGAGGCTTCTGCACAGGACTGCAGAAAGCTACAGAAAGTCGTAAAATGAGTCCGCTCCATTTTGGGTACTAGCCCCTGTAGTACCCATGATATCTTGAAGGATCAGTGTCTTAGAAAGGCGATATCTATTATCAAGGACCCCCATCACTCAGGGCATGCCCTCTCCTCATTGTTACCATCAGGATGGAAGTACAAAAGTCTGAAGGCACACACTCAGCAATTCAGGAACAGCTTCTTCCCCTCGTCATCCGATTCCTAAATGGACATTGAACCCATGAACACTAGCTCACTTTTTTCTAGTATATATTATTTCTGCTTTTGGACTGTTTTTAATCTATTCAATATACATACATACACTTACTGTAATTGATTTACTTTTTATTTATATATAAATATTTTTCTCTTTCTATATTATCATGTATTACATTGAACTGCTGATGCCGAGTTAACAAATTTCACAACACACGCCAGTGGCAATAAACCTGGTTCTGACGCTTGTTAAACGTGGACCCGCACTGATGTATCACAGAGTCATGGAATGGTAGAGCAGAGAAGCAGTCTGACACTGGCCAGTGGAACCGATCTATATCAATTAGATCTTCCAGCACTTGGTCCATGACGGCCTCGGTGCAGATGAATTATGAGTTCATCTAGACACTTCTTAAATGTTGCCTTCCATCACTTAGAGCAGCAGTGCATCCTGGGTACTCAGTATTCTCAGGTACAACACTCACAAAATACTGGAGGGACTCAGTAAGTCAGATAACATCTGAGGAGAGGAGTAAACTGTCAACGTTTTGGGCCAAGACCCTTCATCAGGACTGGAAAGGAAGGGGTCCAGAGTAGAGCTTGATATTCTATCTGGTTAACCTCCAACCCGATGACATGATTATCACTTTCTCTACCTTCCGGTAATTTCACCCCCTCTCTCTTCTCTTTCTTCATTCCCCAGTCTGATGCCTCTCCTCCTTCATTTTCTTCCCCAGTTTACTTTTCGCCCTTATCATATTCCCTCTTCTCAGCTCTTTACCTTTTTCAAATATCCCATCCCAGTTTCTCACTTCATCACCTCCCTCACGCCCACCACCCCACTTTCCCCCTTACCTGGTCTCATCTTGTATTCCTCACCCTTCCCCTACCTTCTTATTCTGGATTCCGCCCCCTTCAGTTCTAGTTCTGATGAAGGGTCTCAGCCCAAAACATTGACTGTTTTCTCCCCTCCATAGATGCTGCCTGACTTGCTGTGTTCCTCCAGCATTTTGTATGCGTCACTCAAGTCTTCAAGCATCTGCAGAATCTCTAATGTTGATCAGCACTCTCCAGTACTTAACATTCTCTCAGTTTTAGTGCTAACAATAAAGAGGGAACAGAATATTCCAGGCAAATGTAGGACAGTTCCCGTTTTAGCACCAATTGTGAGACAGATGAAGCAAGTGCACTTCTGTTGGAATATCACTGAAGACAGGCTGTCTGGGGATTGCAACAGAGACCTGGGTAGGAAGAACTTCAGTAGAAGTAATATAGACAAGTCCCTAAGCTCCTTGTTAGAGTGAGCATGTTGGGGATGCAAGACAATGGGAATGGAACAGGGATCCATCATCAATTGCCCCTACACATTTGGACAGAAGTTACTGCAGTGTGGGCCTGAAGGGACATTAATTCCCAGTCTAACCAGACTCTGGAGAGCCTATCTTGGCAGCAGCACATGGCTTTCTCCATTTAAAAGCTGGGGAGAATCCCTCTCGCTTATTCTAGGAATAGCACATTCATTGCCTGTAATAGAAGGCATGGTACCAAAATGGTTGCATTAATCGACCAGTCATTAATCCACTGGCCTGGATTACTGACTGAGAGACATGAATTCAATCTCACTGCAGCAGCTGGGGAAATTACAGAAATTGCTTAATTAATTAAAAATCTGGAGCAAAAATCCAATAACATTAACGGTAACCATGAAACTGTGAAGATGGTTGTTAATCTCTATCTGGTTTGCATAGTTGTATATAAATAAATCAGGCTATGAAGTTCTGCCATCTTAACCAGGTCTAATTTATTTATAGGCAACTCAAGACTCTCAGCTTTGTTAGATCTTCATTGCAGATTTTAACCGATTAACTTCCATCTAAAATAACCAGAAAACAACTCATTTCAGTATATAGCTAGTAAATGCTAATGGCTGAGACACAAGAGACTGCAGATGATGGAATCTGGAGGAACATAACAAATTGTTGGAGGAACTCAATGAGTCAAGCAGCATCTGTAGAGAGAAAAGTTCACAGTCAACACTTCTAGCCTGGACCCCTTTTTAATTTAGAGATACAGCACAGCAACAGGATCTCAGCTACGAACATTGGAATGGCTTCTGAGTAGAACTGGTGTGGAAATTTATTTATGTATTTGCTGATTCAGATCTATTTATCTAAGAAAGGATGTACCAGCACTGCAGAGGGTCCAGAGGAGGTTCACGAGAACAATCCCAGGAATTAAAGGGTTAATACATGACGATCATTTGATAGCTCAGGGCTTGTACACACCTGAGTTTAGAAGAATGAGGGAAGCCTGGGTGTGAAAGAAGGGTTGGGCATGGGGCTAGCAACCCCATCCTGTTAAAAACCTAATGCTACAGAAATGGCAACAGAAGCTCCAAAGACCTCAGCCTTGCATGAGGAAGGATCTTTGAAGAAGGGCTACACCTGGGGACAATTTGAAAAACTGGCCCAAGACGAAGGACTCTGATGAGCTGCTGTCAGCCGCCAATGCCCAGTGGGCATAATGGGCTTAAGGCAAGGATAAGTAACAGGCTCTTGCACTGCCCAGTTATACACATGTGAGAAGAAATTAACCTACTGGCCAGTATGTCTTTGGAATGTGGGAGGAAACTGGAGCATCCAGAGGACACACACATGGTCAGAGGGAGAATGAACCAACTCCTTACAGACAACAATGGAATTGAATCCAGGTTGTTTATACTGTAATAGCATTACTCTAACCACTACACTACTATGTCAATATCCACATCACATGATTTACAATACTCCCTATCCTTTTTCTGGTTAGAGAACTATCCTTCAATAACATTACAACAAAAACACTCCAGAGCACTGGACTGGCCCATTGCCAACAACTCCGACCAAGTTAACAAGAGAGCCTGCGAAAGAGGGGAATGCGAATTGTATTTAACTTAATAGGCAATGATAAGTTATTATGAAGTTTATTTAAGACAAACTGCAAGTTTGTGGGGAAAGATCAGGAAAATGGAATAAACTAAATAACCAAACTGGTACGAACATTGGATCGGCTTCCTCTGAGAGAGCTGGTCTATGACTTCATTTATGTATTCACTCATTCAGACATATTTATCAAAGAAAGGACGTGCTGGCATTAGTGAGGGCCCAGAGGAGGTTCATGAGAATGATCCTGGGACTGAAAGTGTTAACAGACGAAAAGCGTTTGATGGTTCTGGACTTGTACTCGGAGTTTAGAAGACTGAGGGGAGATCCCATTGAAAGCAATTGAATATTGAAAGGCCTAGACAGAATGGATGTGGAGAGGATGTTTCTTATAAAGGAGGAGTCTATGAACAGAGGGTGCAAGTGCAGAATACAAGGACGTACTTTTAGAAGAGAGATGAGGAAGAATTTTCTTTAACCAGAGGGTGGTGAATCTGTGGAATTCATTGCCACAGACGGTTGTGAAGGCCAGGTCACTGGGTATATTCAAGGTAGAGGTTGATAGGTTCACAATTAGTAGAGGTGTCCAAGGTTACCGGAAAAAAGAGCAAGAATGGGGCTGAGATTTATAATAAATCAGCCATGATAAAATGGCAGAACAGACTTGATGGGCTGAATGGCCTGATTCTGCTCCTATGTCTTATGGTTATAATCTTATATAGATAAATAGATAGATAGATAGATAGATAGATACTTTATTCATCCCCATGGGGAAATTCAACTTTTTTTCCAATGTCCCATACACTTGTTGTAGCAAAACTAATAACATACAATACTTAACTCAGTAAAAAAAATATGATATGCATCTAAATCCCTATCTCAAAAAGCATTAATAATAGCTTTTAAAAAGTTCTTAAGTCCTGGCGGTTGAATTGTAAAGCCTAATGGCATTGGGGAGTATTGACCTCTTCATCCTGTCTGAGGAGCATTGCATCGACAGTAACCTGTCGCTGAAACTGCTTCTCTGTCTCTGGATGGTGCTATGTAGAGGATGTTCAGAGTTTTCCATAATTGACCGTAGCCTACTCAGCGCCCTTCGCTCAGCTACCGATGTTAAACTCTCCGGTACTTTGCCCACGACAGAGCCCGCCTTCCTTACCAGCTTATTAAGACGTGAGGCGTCCCTCTTCTTAATGCTTCCTCCCCAACACGCCACCACAAAGAAGAGGGCGCTCTCCACAACTGACCTATAGAACATCTTCAGCATCTCACTACAGACATTGAATGACGCCACGACATTGAAATAGACAGTGAAGTATGTCATTTGTATTAACAAACAACGCATCCAAATGCCAAAGCACATTTCAGCGCCAACATAGCATCCCATAACACAGTACAATGCAGAACAACAGAAGCACAACAACAACATCAATACAAGCCCGTTTCCCACCCTTCCACCCCCTCACACATGCAGGCCTCCAACTGAAGGACAGGCTGCCTTTGAGTCATCTGTCCTTGACCCTAAACACTCCAACTCACTGACATGGGGCCTGCACCGTCCAGCCTCTGGCCCAGACTCCTGGATTTGCAGATATCAGGCCAGGCCACCAACCTACCGTCTCTGGCGTGGGCTTCCTCTCTTGCTCTGGACTTGCCAACTTTAGTGATTAGATTATGAATAATGTGATTGACACAAACATTATACAATCCTGTTGCTAAATCCCTCAAGGACCTGTTTGAGGAGGGATCCAGAAGGTGATCTATTTCCATTGTTTAAGTTGTGCCATTCTGTACCAGACATGCACTGTACAGACAGGAGCCCATAACTCAAAGTGTCAATTGTTCATTTCCCTTCATAGATGCTGCCTGACCTGCTGAGTTCCTCCAGCATCTTACACAGTATATTAGTCATAGAGCAATACAGTATGGATACAGGCCCAACTAATTCATGACAACAAGTAGTTCTATTTAAACACATACATGACTGAAATGATATCTTACATTACTTTAATTGTATTTCCTTAATTTCCTGTAAATGCCTGCAAGAAAATTAATCTCAAGGTAGTATTTAGTAACATATATGTACTTTGACAATAAAGTTACTTTTACTTTGATAGGTCGTTTGGCCTATAAGTCACACTCCATATTTTAAATTTTTCATGAACCGCACTTAATGTATAGATTTCCATTGATTCTCTCTGTTTTTGAATATCCACACAAAAATGAATCTCAGGGTAGTATATGATGACAGAAAGGTACTTTTTTGTAAAGGTACATTTATGTTACTTAGGTTGATGGAGCTTAGGAAGAAGATGGCGCCTAACAGTGATTCTTTTGCCCGCATCTTCAGAAACAGCTTTATTTCTTTTTTATTTTTATGTTTGATATCTTTTTCTTTTCCCCTTTCAAGGTTCTTTTAGAAGACCCTGACATGGAGTTACACATTGACATTGCAGAAATGGGGCCCGCCCTCAGGGCCTCATGACCGGCTGCTTTTCGATATGCCAAGGATACGGCCTGGAAGAGGAGCGCACCTTCAGGGTGCTGGATTTTCGTGGCTCTGGAGACAGTCTGATTCATGGCTGGTGCTGCCGCCTGTTGTGTCGTGGGAGTACACGAGAGATCGAAAGCAGCGAGCTGGCTGCTGGCCGTGTGCTCAGGGACCCGAGTCCTTGGGCACAGAACTCAGAAAAAGTGACGCAACAGACTTTTAACACCATAAATCAGCGAGTTGCTTTGTTCTGCCTCCCCTCTCACTGTGAAACGGGGACATCTCTTTTACCCTTACTAGGGAGAGAGAGAGACTGTGGTATGTCAGATTACCGGGTGAACGAATAGACATTGGGGTACTGGAAGTCTGTGTCTTTATTGATACTTTGCTGCACGGTTGAATGCTTGGTGGGGGGTGCACATGGTGGGGGAGGGAGGGGGTTGTTAGGGGAGCTTTGGAGTTCTAACATTTAACTGTCTTTCTTTCATTGGGGCACTCCTTTGTTTCGTGGATTGTATACATTTCTCTGACATTAAATATACCTATTGAAAGTTATTGAAACAACAAAATTTATCTTTCTGTCCTGCAAGTAGAAAATAAAGAAAGAAATCATTTTAGTCCTCTGTGTTTAAACAGAAAAAATTAATGATAAATTTTCTTTGAACTTCCCCCTTTCCAATATTCTATCCTTTTCTCCATCATCTACTTCTCAATCTTTCCATTAAATGTTTTTTGTTGTTGTTGTTCCTTTCCATGCCTTGTAGTGCATCGGGTGACATTCCTCGTGTTTCGTTAGCATTTTTATCTGTTTATATGAAGCTGTGGCTAGTTTGAAGCTTAACCCAGCACAGATGCAAAGCGCGTAGGGAGCCAACCGGATTCGAACCTGGGACCACTCACCTTGAAGTCTTCTGCAGGTACCAACACACCACTGGCCAGCTTATTAAATGCCTTCTGCTGTGTCTATTCTTCCAGACAACATGATGTATATATCCTAATCCCTCTCTGAATAATTCTTCTTTCTAATCACTTGTCAAGAACTTACAGATGTACTTATCCCTTTGCTAGGGCATGCATTAGTCTTATATATTTTATAACATAATCCACCACAATATTTATCTGGAGCTGAGTGACATTTAATGGGTAGGATTTCAGACTACTAGTAAAACAGATGTTTTACTGAAAAGAGTCATGTAGCAGATAATGGTGTTTCTAACAGAGACTATTTGCATTCATTTAATCTGAAACAACACAATGCATCTTCCCCTGTCTGACATGTAGCAGGTTAGCAGTGTCAGAATTTTTCCTTACAGAGCTGTGTAAATGGATATCAGGACCTTATGGTCATGAGAGTTATAAGCAACTGTCCAATCTTCTCAATCTCGGCTGTAAATAGAAGCAATACTTTCTTACCATACTCCACCTTAGAAGGGCTGTAGTTAACAGTGGGAATCAGGGAGTCCTCAGTCTGAAATGCCAGCTATTCATTCAATAGAGCAGCAATATTTCACACCAGAAATACAAATCATTTGCAGAAAATGCAGCAAAATGCAATATATATTTTCAAATTGAGGTGAGGAAGAGGTTCATTTTAAAGAAATTAAATCGTTGTATATTTTTCATACAATGGTTCATGAGAATGATTCTGGGAAGAAGTGTTAATGCGAGAACAGTGTTTGATGGGTCATGGCCTGTACTTACTGGAATTTAGAAGAATGAGGAATTTTGCAGTGAAATATTAGAGGATCTAAATAGAGCAGATGTTGAGAGGATATTTTCTATAGTGGAGGAGTGTAGGACCAGGGGGCACGTGTACAAGGAATTCCAGTTAGAATAGGGATGAGGAGGAATTTCTTTAGCCAGAGTGTGGTAAATCTGGCTAATCCATTGCCACAGATGGCTGTGGAGTTCATTTGGTGTGGAATTAAAGTGGAGGTTGATGGGTTCTTGATTAGTAAATGTGTCAAAGGTTACAGGGAGAGGGCAAGGGAATCAGCCATGATGGAATGGCAGAACAGACTCAATAGGCTGTATCATCTAATTCTGCTCCTAGGCCTTATGGTTTAATGGTCACCATGGCAGTAGAGGAGGCCATTGACAATCAGGTCAAAATGTGAATTGAAGATTAATTGAAATTGGTAGTCACCATGAGACTGCTTAGCAAAGCAGTCCCCCCCCCCAGTCTATCTCTTTTCTTCCAGTCCTGATGAAGTGGCTCAGCCTGAAACGGTGACTGTTTATTCCGTTCCATCGATCCTGCCTGTCTTGCTGAGTTTCTCCAACAATTTGTTTAATGTGTTGCTTAAGGTATCCAGCATCTGCAGAATCTCTTGTGTTTGCGATATAGAGAGTGATAAGATTTGCTGTGGTAGCTGTTGTGTGCGATAATGAGCGATAGAGGAGAGCACACCAAGTTACCGGCCTTACAGGATGTTCAACTGAACTTTATTGACCCCCTGTTTGTACAGCGTGTGAACTCCTTCCATGTGGAAGTGGCTAACTGATTGGCATAGGAATAACACTATTAACTACCACAACAATGGTGGTACTGGGAGGGAGGGTAATAATTTCAAAGCCCAAGACCTAATTGGTTGAACACAAGGGTGCAGCAACTAAAATGGAGGATGCTCACCAAGCTGATTGGTGTTTTCTTGGAGTGTTGTAGGGCTGGAGGAGATGATGGAGTGAGGGAGTGGCAAGGTACTGGAAGATTTATCAAAACAAGGCTAAAATGGTGTTGTTAATATCTAAGTTAGTGTTGAATATTGTTGGAACCTGTCATCACAAGGCCCTAGAGTGCAAAATTGCATCTCTCTTAATAACCTGCAATTGCAAAACAGCCTTTCTGCTGATTGCCTGAGCAAAGATCCCCTGTCGGCAGGTGGCTATCTAATGTAGGAGCTGGTCCTGTTTAATTAAAGGAGCAAATTATCAGATGTGTGAAACATTGCTTGTGACAGCTGGATGTCTAATGAATGTGACAAGAAGAATATGTTGAGTAGTGTGCAAAACTGATTGCAAGTAGGTCTCACAGAGTGACGAGGTTATTGCTTTTTCTCACTTATGTCCCAGACACACCCATGTCTCACTGTGTGTCTGTGTTAGTAGTCATAAAATAGACCACTTGCCTCATGAAACCCTTGGGAGTGCACATCACACACAAACGCTCATGTTCCCAGAACAGATCGTACGCAGTCAGGAGAGCTCACCACCACCTCTACTCTCTCAGCAGGCTGAAGTGTGCTGGGCCTTGTACACCCAGGTTTACATCATTCTACAGCTGTGTAGTAGAGAACATCCTGAAAAGCTGCCTTACTGCCTGGTACAGAATCTACACTGCAACAGACAAGGAGGCTCTACACTGTGTAATCAATACAGTCCATCGCATCACCGGCACCAGCCTACCCGCCATCACAGACATATGTACAGAAAGGTGCTGGAAAAGTGTCAGTAACACCATGAAGGATCCCACACAACCTGCTCATGGACTCTTTGTCCCACTCCCATCAGAAAGGAGGCTACGTAGCATCCATGCCAGGACCACCAGACTCAAAAATACATACAAAATGCTGCAGGTACTCAGCAGGCCAGGCAGCATCTATGAAAAAATTACAGTCGAAATTTTGGGCAACTTTCCCCAAGGAGTAAGAATAATCAACACCTCCACCCACTGCTATATTATTTCCCATCAGTCACCTTATGTACAGCCTGAGGGTCACTTTATGAACATACAATCATTATTCATATAGAAGTTATCTTATATATTTATATTTATTGTGGTTTTTATTATTCTTGTGTTCTTTATCTTTTGTGTTATTTTGTGCTGTATCACATCCGGAGTAACAATTACGCCATTACAGCTTGGGCATTCCAGAGTTTGGAGTTCATTTCTGGCGCTGTTCTGTGAGGACTCCCTGTACGTACTCCCTATGGAATGTGTGGGTTTGCCCTGGATTCCACCCACAATACAAAGGCTTACCCGGTTGGTTAATTGGTCATTGCAAGTTGCCCATGTTTATGTTACAGTTAATTGAGTTGGACAGGGGTTGCTGGGGCGGTGTGGGTTGAAGGGCCAGAAGGGCCTACTCCACACTGTATCACTAAAAATTAAAAAAATATATACTTTGTTCTCCGTTATATTTGTGTACTGGAAATAACATTAAGCAGTCTTGAATTTTGAATCTGGAAAGACAGAGGGAAGACCCCTTGCATCTGAACCACTGCAACACTTGGTGCACTTTTGGTAGGTAGGGAGCTTGTCCCAGTGATTAGGCCACTTGTGGGCTGTCCCCAGCACATCCTCAGATACGTTGACCATTGATGCAAATCTGCCACTGTATGCTTTGATGTTTTGATGTACGCATATCAAATAAAGCTGGTCTGATGAAGGAAAAGATAGCATTTGTCCAGATCATAATGGGGTGACATTTATAGGGAAGCAATCATCTTCTGAACCAGCTAAGGACCTTTGAGAAAGACCCTGCTATGAGTGTCTGGATCTCTGGGACAACACCTGTGGAACTGTATAAGATGCACACTGCAGGCACAGTATGCAGAGGTGGACAGAGTGAGCATTTAAAGGAGAAATGGGCTGCCTTGCAGTTTCTACAATGGGTCTTGTTTCCTTGTTGGAGCTGCACTTTCACATGGAGCTGAAGAATATGCCACCTCTCCCAACATGAACAGTATGGTAGCATAGCGGTTAGCATAACACTATTACAGTGCCAATGTTTTGGGTTCTGTCCAACCACTATCTATAAAGAGTTCAAACATTCCCCCATGAATAACTGGGCTTCCTCCAGGTGCTCTAGTTTCCTTCCACATTCCAAAGATGTACGGGTTAGTAGGTTAAATGTTCACACGTGTGTAATTGGACAGTTCTGCCTCATTGGGCCAAAAGGGCCAGAGAACATGATATATCTCTTGTTACGCTGTGCCCCAACTCTGAGGGGCCGAAGGGTCCAAAGTAGCCCCTTCCTTTTTGAGAATCGCAAGATCGCTATTAATTCAGGTCAGGAGACCCAGGAAATGAGAGAAAGACACGCCAAATCCACAAAGGGGTTTAGAAGGTCCTGGCCCCTCAGCGATACAAAGCCCCGGGAAATGACCATTGTCTCTTGGAGACGGAATTGTGTATTGAGTACTGTACTTCATGGAAGCCCTCAGGGAATGATCAGAGGGGGGGTGGTTGAGGGATTGCATCATCCCGACCTGATTGACATCTGAGACCCTGTGAGTAAGGATAAAAGAGGGTCTGGGGAACAACCCCTTTAGACGCACCAGGAGAAACGCTAGAAATCCCGTGACAGTGTTTAATAGCGACAGCCGGTGGGGGGCCCGCGTGTGTCCTTTTCCATTTGCCTCGGAATTGGTGGGCCTTACCATGGAAGAACGGCTTTAGCTAAAAGGAGAAACCAACACCAGCGGAACTCTGGAAGGGTCGACATCATAAAAAGGAAAAGCTGGCAATTTCTAAAAATCTGTCTTTTGACTCCAACCAAAGGCTGCAGCCTAAATGAACTAAAGTGACTTTTATATTTCCATCGGACAATACATTATCCCCTAGACAACGACAGAGCTATTTATTAGTGATTATTATTATACCCGCGCTTTTAGACTTAGTAGTGACAACATATATTATCTGTACGTTTGCATTGATATTATTTTTGTGTATTTTTATCAATAAATACTGTTAAAAATAGTACCATCAGACTTCAACAGACCTCTCTATCTTTGCTGGTAAGTGACCCAGTTACGGGGTACATAACACTCTAAATAAAGTTAGGAATGAAATGACTTGTCTGTTTTAGAGGAATTTTGTGGACACAATGTGAGTCACACACTAGGGGGATAGCAGCATCTAACCTCTTTTGAAGCAATCATTTTATGTGTCTCGTCCAAATACATTTATTTTTACCAAGAGAAAACCAAGGATATGACGGTTGTTATTTTTGTGCGGTAATTCCCATTTTGTCTTGTTCTACAATCATAGAATGGTGGAGTCATAGAGCACCACAGCACTGAAACACGCCCTTCGGCCCATCCAGTCCTGACTGCATGTTCAGCCAAGTCCCATCTACCTGCATTGAGACCATGTCCCTCCAAACCCCCCCCCTAGCCAAGCTTCTCTTAAATGTTACAATTGACACTTGTACCACTTCTGCTTACAGTTCATTCTGTGACGAGAGACCTTGACAAGGATGGTTTGGATTCAAGTGCTGGAGTATCTGAGGCTGGAATCGAGGCACAATACTAAGCGAAAACAAAATGCTGGACAATATCTCTGGTTAGGATTATGAATGAGCACCAAACCTCAGTTCAGGTGCTCTGTAAATACTCAATTTTTGGCACCCAAAACATGATTGTCAATTAGTGGGATGGTCCTAAACCCTTAAAGGGGATGAGCCAGCTATCGATATTCCGGAGAGTTAGTGCGTCTAAACGCTGGAAGCTGCCGCGGTTGGGTGCAAAATCATAACACATTCCACACTCACACCACCTTCCGAGTGAAGACGTTGCCTTCAAATTCTCCTGAAATATTTCACATTTTCCCCTAGACCTATGACCTCCAGCTCTAATCTCAACTAACCTGAGAGAAAAAGCCTGCGGACAATCAGGCTTTCTATGCTCCTCAAAGTTTTGCATACCAGTTCACTGTCCTGTGCTCCAGAAGATAAAGTCCTAACCTCTTCAACCTTTCCCAATAACTCAGTGCCTTCTCCAAGGAACATCTCCTTGTCACGGTGCAGAGGCTTGTGAGATCCTGAGTTCCCAAGAATGATGTCATCTGGTAGGGTCACCCATAGGTCACCCATGGCGGTAGGTTTAAGAGGAAGGTCCCAGATGAAGAGCAATCCAACCAAAGTTCAAAGGAAAGTAATTATCAAAGTACATATATGTCACCATATGGAACCCTGAGATTCATTGTCTTGTAGACATACTCAATAAATTTATAGAATAATAACTATATGCATCAACCTCCCCACGTTAAACAAAGTCAAGTGCATTTGTTAGGGGAATCACCCCTTTGGAGAACATTAGATTTGACTTAAGTGATCACACCACTACTACTACAGTATAACTGAGATTTGCAGTGGATGGACAATGGTTAGATTCAACAGCCTTCAGCTGAAGTTCTGGAGCACAAAATCAGCCAGGTTTCTTGGGTCTCAGCCCGAAACGTTGACTGCTCGTTTCCACAGATGCTGCCCGACCTGCTGAGTTCCTCGAGCTTGTTGTACGTGTTGCTTTGACCACAGCATCTGCAGTGTACTTTGTGTTTTCTTGCATGTATTGTTCTCTAGTGACCAGGAACATCACAACCTGACATGTATCAAGGTATCTGGCCATGATCAACACACAAAATTCTGCAGATGCTAAAAATTCCAAAGCAACACACACAAAATGTTGGAGGAACTCAGCAGGTCAGGCAGCATCTATGGAAATGAATAAACAGCCAATGTTTCATGCCAAAACACTTTTTTAGGACTCGAAAGGAAGAGGGAAGATGCCAGAATAAAAATATAGGGGGAGGAGAAGGTGGATAGATAGAGGATAGGTGAAGCTGTTATGGTATGTAGGATTTCTGTATCATTTGGATTCTTGTCTAGTCTCATCAGGTTCTTGTCTAGCAGCTAGTTGGCAAGATGCTGAAGCAGGGACCCAATCGCTGACCAGTCCTGTGCGCACTGTAATATTTACTGAGTAGCAAATCCAGAGGGGCAACAAAGTCGATGTCAAAGTTCAGGCAGAGATCAAAAGTTCCAGAGAAATCCAAAAACTAGAATCGGGAAACAGGCAGAGTCGATATTCAGATGTACAGATTTCAGATACAAATGCTGGAAAGGCTCAAGAAAACTCACTGGCACAATCTGACAACAAACAGATGAAAACTCAGGACTGAAATAGACTGAGCAATAAACAGAGAGGCAGATGATAGGTGGAGCACAATGAGACAGAAGTGGCAGCAAAACAGGTAATAATGAGAAAAAACATGAGAGGCTGAGTACAGGGGCTGGAGTAGAGCAGGAGCGGGGACAGGAGCACATGGGGCATGAAAACAAACAAGAGCTCATGGCAATACAAAACCACGGACTGACAGCTAGGGGGAAAACACACAAAAAGACAAAGTTCAACTGGAGGTACTGACACTAGTCAAGAACCCAGTTCTCATCTCAGTCTCAAGATCAGCTCTTGATTCTAGTCTTGGATACTCCATCACTTGGATCCTTACCATCCTTGCCTGGGCTCCTCACCACAGAAGCCAGGTGGATAGGAAAGGTAAAGAGTGGAGAGGAAGGAATCTGATAGGAGAAGAGAGTGGACCATAGGAGAAAGAGAAGAGGGAGGGGACCCAGGAGGAGGTGATAGGCAGGTGAAAATAAGTAAGAGGCCAGAATGGGGAATAGGAGATGGAGAGGGATTTTTTTTTTATATCCATGCCATCAGGTGAAAAGTTGTGCTCCTTTCCTCAAGGAGCAAGTGGTGACCTTGTGGACATTGACACAAAGGGAGCACTTGGAGCCAGATTGACCACCAAAAGATTAAGCAGTAAATATTAGCTTTATTTATTGCATGTACACTGAAACATGGAAACATACAGTGAAATGTGACGTTTGCGTCAATGACCAACACAATCCAAGAATGCATTGGAGTCTGCCTGCAGTCGTCTCCAGGATTCCAGTGCCAATGTATCATGCACGCAACGTACTAACCCTGGAATGTCAGAGGAAACCAGAGCATCTGGAGGAAACACACACAATCACAGGGAGAACATACAAACTCCTTACAGACTGGGGCAGGAATTGAACTCAGATTCCTGGCACTGTAAAGTGTTACGTTAGCTGCTGTGCTACCGTGCCACCCTAATCACTAGGGTAAACTCCCTGCCCACCAAAAGCACAACTAGTATTGCTGTGGTTCAGGTGGAAGGTGATTCTCCACCATCTTTCATGAGGCAAGTCATACAGTTTCTGTCTTACTGACACAGACACAGTGAGACGTTGGTGTGTTTAGGACTCCTCTTAAGTAAAGAAAAAGCAATAACCTCATCATTCTGTGAGACCTAATTGCAATCAGCACTGAATCCTGATTGCACAACTCCAGCAACGTAAGTCATTGTGCTAAGCACTAAGCTGCTGTGCCACCCTTGTAACAAGGAGAACATTTCAGAGGGGAAAGGAAAGCAAAAGTAATATGCAACACAAACAAAATGCTGGAGGAGCTCAGCAGGTCAGTCAGCATCTGTGGAAAAGAGTCAGGTGACAACATTTTGGGCCGAGACTCCTCTTCAGTCTGTGTATTGGTATCCACACTTCAGAACAAGATGTCCTGGGTTCAAATCTGACCAGCTCCTTGTATGCTTTCTATCCGTGCTGGGGACTAGCAACTTGGCTTCATTAAGCAGACAAAAATGCTAAAGAAATGGCACGATTGCCACTCGATGCACCAAACAAGTGCGGGTCAGAAAATTACCTTTTACCTTTACCTTCTTCAGGACTGAGAGGGGAGGGGGAGGGAAGGGAGATGCCCGAATTAAAAGGTCGGGGGGGGGGGGAGGTGAAAGAGGTTAACTCGAAGATGATAGGTGAAGCCAGGTGAGTGGAAAAGGTCAAGGGCTAGAAAAGATAGAACTTGATAGGAGAAGAGAGTGGACCCAGGGGGAAATAATAGACCAGTGAGAAGAAGTAAAGGCTCAGAGTGGGGGTTAGAGGAAAGGTCGGGGAGGGTGGAAGTTTTATGCTCTAGAAGGAGAAATAGATGTTCAGGTTGGAGAGTGCCCAGACACAATATAAGGTGTTGCTCCTCCAACCTGAGAATGGCTTCATCTTGGTACAAGAGGAGGCCATGGATCGACACGTCAGAAACGGAATGGATTGTAATCCTATCTATGAATCCATTCTCTTTATTTTTATTTATTAGTGCATGTCTGCATTGCCAACAATTCAAACCTTTATTACCAGCCCTGAGCTCCCCCCATTAAGCTGTCATTTACTGCTGTGAACAAGTCATTCACTCTTCTTAATTCACCATAATAAACTTAACTTGACTGAGCTACTGTAACCTGCGGGCTGATGATCGCACCATAGTGCTGCTTCATATGGAGTTCTGAAATTTACAAAGTGGCAAGAGAGGGTACCAGATGTGGAGGTGCTCAGACGTGCTGGTACAGTCAGCACAGAATTGCTCATCACAGCTTCCCAGCTGCATTGGACTGGTCATGTCACAAGAATGAGCGATGATCATTTACCCAAAGCTGTTTTCTATGGAGAGCCAGATAAAGGAAAGCGGAAGCATGGTGGTCAGAAGCTGTGCTACAAAGATGTGCTCAAGCTCCATATGAAGAACACTGACATGAATGTCAACACCTGGGAAAAAGATGCTTCGGACAGAAGAAGTTGGCGCTGCATTGTCAAAAAGTCAATCCCAGCTATCGAGGAGAAAAGGCAGGAGAAATATGAAGCAGGTCATGAACGCAGACATTTGGTGCTAGACCAGTCGAATCACAAATGCAACCGATGTGGGAGACAGTGCCGATCCACTGCTGGTCTTGTGGTCCATAAACGTGCCTGCGGAGATTAAACTCTCAGCACAGCCAACATCGAAATCGATGGACAGCCAAAGAAGAAACCAGTGCTGTTTCATATGGAGTTTTGAAATTTAGATTCAGTGAAGATTAACTAATGTAGATATATTGAATTGTAATGCTTAAAAAGAGCTTAAATAGGTACAAGGTTAGGAAATTAGATCATGAAGGGGAGTCTCAGCCCAAAATGTTGACAGTTTATTTCCCTCCATAGATGATGCCTGATGTGCTGAGTTCCTCCAGTATTTTGTGTGTGTTGCTCAGGATTTCCAGCATCTGCAGAATCTTGCCTGTTCAAGGTTTAGAGTTATATGGGTGGGCCAGGGGAAGGCAAATGGGACTAGCTCAGATTATTATGTTCTGTAACTTCAAAGCAGTAAGTTAATTTAAAAAAAACACGGGAGTCCAAAATGTAGGTCTAACTTTGTATTTACATTCTATCTTTCTTCTTTCTTTTCTTCAAGTGAGGTACGCACCTATCACATAGTAGAATGATGACGTTTGCAATTCACATATTAATACATATAACCCATTATTAATTACTTAAACAAATGAGAATGCTTAATCAATGAATATATATATATTATTGCAAAGATAATTCAGATATTACTGAAATATTGAATACACAAAGCAGATTCATCAGCATGGATGGGTTGGATTGAATGGCCTGTTTCTCTGCTGCATGATTCTCTCATTCCAAAAGTCAAAATGATATTTGGCTTAGCAAAGGATCCTGAGCCACACACACACACAAAATGCTGGAGGAACTCAGTAGTTCAGGCAGCATCTATGCAGGAAAATCTGCGGAGCAGACACAATGAGTTAAATGGTCTAATTCTGCTCATGGTTTTTTGAGGTGTCATTAAACAAGCCTTGGCCATTTGGAAAAGTGTATCTCTTTGAAATGTCACCAGTGATAGACAGTGAAGACAATACTTCTGTACCAGTGGCACAGCAGCATAGCAGCTAGAACATGGCTTTACAGCGCCAGTGATCAAGGTTCAATTCCCACCACTGTCTGTACATTTCCCCCACAACCACGTGACTTTCCTCTGGGTGTTCCACAAAGATGTATGGGTTAGTAAGTTGTGGGATTGCTATGTTTGTGCAAGAAGTGTGGTGACATTTTGACTGCTCCTATCATATCCTTGAAATATGTTGGTTGTTGATGCTTAAGCAATACATTTAATTGTATGTTTCGATGTTTCATTAAACACGTGACAAAGTTCATCCTATAATCTTAAAAAGCAAGGTGTCACATCAGTTATTGAGTTTATGTGGTAAAGTACAGCAGCATTAAAAATAACTCACTCATCATAAATGAAGTGAAATGTACAGTCTATGCATCACTTCAATTATACTGCATGTACTTAAACTGTTGGAACCCTCATTGCTCTGAGATCATTAGTGGAGATATGGCTCCATCTGTAATGCTAAGTTAAAGCAACAGCTCCAAGCCACAGGGACAGAGGCAGGAGACAGGAAAACAGAGAACCAGAGGGAAATAAAGAAAAAATGAAAATGTGGCAGCAGAAGAGCTGTCGACATTAACAGAATAAAATAGCTTATCACCAAAAGTTATTCAGAGAACAAACAGCATCCCCAGAGAGGCTACAAACTGGTTTCAGTCCAACTTGTTCACTTGTGCTTGAACATGCCAAGCGCTGTTGCTAACTGATGGTAAATAGCAGCAGACTAGGCTTAGGTCCCACACCACCAGGTTCAGGAACAGGTATTACCCTATAACCATCAGTCTCCTGAATTAGTTCACTCACCTCAACACCGAATAGATTTCATAATTTACATTCCCACCCATCCCCTTCTGCTTTCTGCAGGGATCACTCCCTACACGACTCCCTTGTCCATTCGTGCCCCCCCCATCCCTTCCCACCGATCTCCCTCCCAGCACTTATCCTTGTAAGTGGAACAAGTGCTACACCTGCCCTTACACTTCCTCCCTCACCACCATTCAGGGCCCCAGACAGTCCTTCCAGGTCAGTCAACACTTCACCTATGAGTCGGCTGGTATGATATACTGCGTCTGGTTCTCCCGGTGCAGCCTTCTATATATTGGTGAGACCTGACGCAGACTGGGAGATTGTTTCGCTAAACTCTTACCCTCTGTCCACCAGAGAAAGCAGGATCTCCCAATGGCAACGCATTTTAATTCCACGTCCCATTCCCATTCTGGTATGTCAATCCATGGCCTCCTCTACTGTCAAGATGAAGCCACACTCAGGTTGGAGGAACAATGCCTTATATACCGGCTGGGTAGCCTCCAACCTGATGGCATGAACATTGATTTCTCTAACTTCTGTTAATGCCACTCCTCCCCTTCCCTGATTTATTTATGTATGTATTTATGTATTCATTTATTTATCTATCTATCTCATTTTTCTTCTTTTCTCTCTCCCTTTTTTCTCTCATTGTCCCTCTCACAATCACTCCTTGCCTGCTCTCCATCTTCCTCTGGTGCTCCCCTCCCCCTTTCTTTCTCCCTAGGCCTCCCGTCCCATGATCCTCTCCCTTCTCCAGTTCTGTATCCCTTTTGCCAATCAACTTTCTGGCTCTTAGCTTCATCCCACCCCCTCCAGTCTTCTCCTATCATTTCAAATCTCCCCTTCCCACGGCCACTTTCAACTCTCTTACTATCTTTTCTTTCTGTTAGTCCTGACGAAGGGTCTCAGCCGGAAACGTTGACTGTACTTCTTCCTATAGATGCTGCCTGGCCTGCTGCATTCCACCAGCATTTTGTGTGTGTTCCGTAACTTACAGACTCACTTTCAAGGACTCTGCAACTCATGTTTTCAGTTTATATATTTGTTTAATTATTATTTTCTGTGTTTTTTTGTTTATTTTTATAATAATTTAAACATTTAATTGTTCCTTTACTTATCTATTTGTTTGTTTATTGTATTTCCACAGTTTATCTCCTTTTGCACATTGGTTGCTTGTCAATCTTTATTTGCATGTAGCTTTTCATTGATTCTATTGTATTCCTTTGTTATATGTGAATGCCCGCAAGAAAATGAACCTCGGAGTGGTATGTGGAGACAAACGCTCAGTTGCCACTTTATTAGATACCTCCTGTCCATAAATAAACTGGTCACTGAGTGTATGTTTGTGGTCTTCTGTGGCTGTCGCCCATCCACTTCAAGATTCAACATGTTGTGCAGTCAGAGATGCGCTTCTGCACACTGCTGTTGTAATGCAGGTTATTGAGTTACTGGCTTGAATCTGTCTGGCCATTCCCGTCTGACCGATCTTACTAACAATTTGTTGTTGCTCACTGGGTTTTCCTTTTTTGTTCTTTGCACCATCCTCTGTAATCTCTAGATGAAGTTGTGTGTGAAAATCCCAGGAGAACAGCAGTTTCTGAGATACTCAAACCACACTATCTGGCACCAACAAATCATTTCATGGTCAAAGTCACCTAGATCAAATTTTTTCCACATTCTGATGTTTGGACTGACAAGTGAACCTCTTGAGCATGGAGGTCTGCTTTCATGCTTTGAGGTGCTGCCACATGATAGGCTGATTAGATATTAGCCTTAACGAGCAGGTGTACAGGTGTACCTAATAACGTGGGCACTTGATTATAGATAGCCAAATAGAAACCTCAATAAATAAATAAGTAAATAGATGGATAAATAGATAAATCAAACAAGAAAGAAGCAGACAACAAAAAATAATAGAATTGATTGATTGACTAATTGATTAAAAATCTGTTCACAGCACTCCAAATGTAGTCTGACCAAAGAATTATAAAGCCTCAACATTACATCCTTGCTTTTACATTCTAATCCTCTGAAATATATGTAGGGAGTGAGGATACAACAGCATCAGAGGTCAGTCAACCAGCAGAAACAACCAGGTGGTCAATTGACTGGAAGGACTGCCTGATTCCTGAGAAAGAACACACACAGGTCACAGGAGCTCTTGGTCTCAATCTGCCTCTTGCAGACTAATTGAATTTCAAATTTTACTTTTCTTTCCCCCAACCTCATAAACCAGAATGAAAAGGATGAGGAATGTTAGTGTGTGTGAGATGATGTTGTTTGAGCTGTGGGGGATCAGACAGTTATTTTGCACTTCGCTGCTCAAAGCTGGCTAAGAAATGAAAATATTACATGGAAGACATCAGGAAACGATAGATTTAAACTGAATTGGATGTTTACAATGTCTGTCATTCTTTTGCAGGCATAACCACCACCCCCCACCATATAAGTGGAGAATTTTATATACAAGGAAAGATTAGGGAGGCTACAGTTGGAACAAAAGAGCCTGAGGGAGGATTAAATTGAGTTGAATAAAATTAACAGGAAAATCTATTTAGACAATGTACGAAACAGAATTTCAAGACAATCAACAAGAGCTTCTGTCACATGTCATAAAATAAGGCCCTTCATTGGTCGAGGAAAACCATAGATATTCCATCCTAGCTGTCTAAGTGACATGCAAGCCAGAGCGGTATGATATGGAGAGCAAGCTGTTGCCCAAGCAGCAGACTCCCCCTCTCCACGCAGCTGATCCGAAGGAACAGCAGAGACTGATACAGTTTGGCACCAGTGACACCACAGAAGTTGCCAGTCAGTGATGAACTTAATGTAGATCTGCCTCAGAGACTCCAGCTCCTGATTTTTCCCAAAGCTTTCCGCATGAATGGGTATAGACACAAGGCAGTGGAGTGTTGAGATCAGAGTTTTCCTTCACCTAAGCTGCCAACCATCTGCCCTAAGTGACTGCTGTAAAAGTGTCAGTAACCTCACCTCTGCCCCTTCTCTTGTCAGTAAAAATGGTTCAGCCGGGCTTAGTAGCTAAACCACATCTGAAGGCCAGAAGTTGGTCTTGATTGTCAAGGGCTGTCTGAGATGTACAGTTTTGGGAGCATTGAATATGTAGTGGGAGCTTATCCCCACTACCTCTCCCAGATATGACAACTTTAAGAAACCCACAAGTCATTAGCACAAGAGATTCTGCAGATATTGGAAATCCAGATCATATTGAATGGTGAAACTGTCCAATTTTACCTCGTCCTGCTCTTAACTACTATGTTTCTATAAATGCCCAGAGGCCATTCTGTTAGGCACAACAAGTGCCTAATAAAGTTGCCATTGGGTATATATTGATCTTCATAGCGAGAGGATTTGATTACAAGGTTAGGGATGTCTTGCTGGAATAGAACATAGAAAACCTACAGCACAATAAATACCCTTCAGCCCACAAAGCTGTGCTGAACATGTCCTTACTGTGGTGAACTACATATACCTGTCTGGACACACCCCCCTCCTGCTGACTGCTCCTGTGGCTCCTCCCACAGACCCCTATATAAAGGTGATTGGAGGCACTGCTCCTCCCTCAGTCTCCAGGATGTTGTGTGATGGTCTCTTGCTGCTGACAGTGCTTTCTTCCAGCTAATAAAAGCCTATCTCTTGCCTCACGTCTCCGAGAGTTATTGATGGTGCATCACTTACCTTAGAAATTACCTAAGGTTACCCATAGCCCTCTATTTTTCTGAGCTCCATGTACCTGTTTAGGAGTTTCTTAAAAGACTATCGTATCCGCCTCCAACACCATTGGCAGCAGCCCATTCCACACACTCAGCACTCTCTGTGTTAAAAGCTTACCCTCTGTACCTGCTTCCAAGCACCTTAAAACTGTGCCCTCTCGTGCTAGCCAGTTCAACCCTACGAAAAAGCCTCTGACTCTCCACACGATCAATGCCTGTCATCATCTTATACACCTCTATCAGGTCACCTCTCATCCTCCGTCGGTCCAAGGAAAAAAGGGCAAGGATGCTGCAGGATCTTGGAGAGACAATATTTGGACTATTGCTCAGTTTTGGTCTCCATACTTAAGAAAGGGCCCACTTACTTTGGAAGGAAAGCAGTGAATGTTCACCAGTTGTTTCCTGGAGCACTGGGCCTGCTGAATGAGTAGAGATTCATTCTCCTGGGATACATATGTTGCAATTTAGAACAAGTAGAGTGAGAGGATGAAAAGAAATTAAGAGCAGAAGTTGCCCATCTGATCCTTCATGTTTAACTAAAATTCTTGAAACTGACTAGGTTAGATTCATAAAAACAAGAGATTCTGCAGATGCTGGAAATCCAGAAAAACACACACCAAATGCTGAAGGAACTCAGCAAGTCATGCAGTATCTATGGAGAGGATTAAACAGTCAGCATTTCAGGCTTAGACCCTTCATCAAGACTTGTCACCTGTAAGGCTGTTTTATTTACCATTGGATGTGGACCGCTTTAAGAACAGTAATATGGCCATCTGCTCTCAATGTTATTAACACCGTTTCAGTGTAGAACCATGTAACTTTTCCTGTATGAAACTCAACGCACAATAGGGAGTCCATTTACTCTCTTTTTCTCCAAGTTTATTTATTTTCAATTTCAGTTTAAATGTTCAACTTTTCGAGCAAATGCAGTAAAACTCTTGAGACTATTTCTTCCAGTCATGCAACAGTTCTAGAAAAAATTGAGCTGTGTGCAAGTTGTCTAAAGTAGAGCATCAATTGGTAACACAGTTTCAGCTGGTTGGTTGATAATATAAATGGGATCGGAACAAATAAAATAGACTTTTATAGAAAACAAAGACTATTTCAAAGACAGAGGAAACAAAATTTGTGAATATAGCATTTCCCAAACTGAACAGTGAGTAGAGGGTGGTGACATATATATAGTTAATTACTGCCTGTTTCACCACTGGCCCTTAAGACAGTAGCAATGAAAGTCCTCTCTCTCTGTCAGTCCTTGGCTATCTTCTCTATTGTGCTCTAGGTGTGACTCAAGGTCCTCATTTCTGCCTCAGTCGTACATCACAAAGTTGTCTTTGGTCTCCCATGTTTTCTCCACCCTTCCCGTGTCCAATGAAGTGCTACCTTGATGATGGAGTTGGTCTCCCTTCTCATCATGTGTCCAATCCATTTCCAAAGTTTCTTCATGGTGATTGTGGCCATGGAGTGGCACTAAAGGAGTAAAGTGCGATTGGGGACCTTTAAAAGGCTCATAGTGTGGAATGATGACAGCTTGGCAAAGTTGTTCTGTCATGTGCCAGCATTCTGACCCCTACAAGATTGTAGATAGTGTTGTAGCGTGAATGAAATCACGGGAGAGCGAGTTATTGGTAGATACAAAGCAGCTTCTTTATTCGACACAACAAGGTTCAGCAAGCACCATACGGAGACCCTTCGGTGGAAAAGGTCTGCTAGCCCAATATGGGCTCGATATTTATTTGCTAAACACAAAGGGCAATCCCTATTTACAAGTATAGACAATGCACAGGCAATGCTTTCTTTTGAAGCTATATACAAAACATCACACCTTCCGTCTTCATCCTTTCCTCCTGACGCCCACATGTCTGGGTTGGTATTCACAGCCTTTAAATCCACTATACATTTATTTGGTATTTTACGTGCATAACAATTCACATTTATAAAGTTTAGATAATACTGTCTTCGAAACTACATCATCTGGTCAAACTGCGGCATCAGCAGTGTCTGGTATTCACAGCTTTTAGGAAATGCATTGTTATGAACTCAATCCACAGTACTTTGTCAAACAGAAGACTGATGGCTGAAGTTATTTAAGTGTAAGTGAATTATCTACCCAAAAACTCACTTGAACAGATAGAACACAGCTCCGGTACAGCTTCACCTTGGGAGGGCACTGCACTTGGTTGATCCCCATGTATTATTCATTGATTTGAAGACGCGTCTAGCTTTGCCGAGTTTGCCCTGGATATTGTCCTTGGTTCCACCATCCAGCCAAGTGATGCTGTCCAGGTAGGTGAATCTGCCGTGCTGGGTAAGTCAACGTCATATGCCTTGATTGGAGGAGGAGCCTATACATTGAGGATCATGGTCTCATTCAGAAAATCTACTTGAAATTTTCAATAATGTATAACAATAGTTGATTGAGAGGAGAATGGCCTATCATCACCATGTTGCTGGATAATTGTGATGTCACTGCATGGTATCAATTAGAAGGCATTCGTAGATAGGTCAACAACCGGAGGCATGTGAATAAACAATTAGTTAGAATGATTGAAAGAGATTGGGGTAGAGGTTCTCTTACCTGAAGGTCATGGTTGGGGAGGGTTATTTGTCTGGAACTCAGTATCTAAAAGGTTTGACATGAGAGAAGAGGAGCTGGAAGTTAATAAGAGCTGCAGAGTCATCATAGAGAATACAAGAAATCCCAGCTTTTTCTCAAGGCCACAAATATGTAAATGAAAAATAACATGGTCTCAGGCCACCATCATCCATTGATGGCTATGCATACTCAGGAATTTGTTCTTTAAGAATGAACAGCAACAACATAGCATGCGCATTAATTTTTTGGGGCTTACAGACACACATGTGCAGCAACAATCACCACAGATGTTTGCTCAGTTTAATGAGCCTTTTATATAAATTTGCCTTTTTTGAGCTTGGCAAAGCAAACAGCTTCAGGGTATTATTAGAGGAAATCTAATGTCATTATCTACTTTGTCGATGACTGACTCCAGACCTACAATTCGATTTCTAGCCATCTCCTGTTGAAGGTCAGTTGGAACTAGGCATTGAATATTGACCTTGACTTTGATGTCTATTTAGCATGGGAAATAAAACAGAATGAAGTTCAAAGTGTTTGGTAACTGGAGGAAAATCAAGTAGTGGGAGTGTGTTGCTGAATTCCTAAATAGTTACTGAGCCCAAATATAAAATCAGAGATTAAGGGAGCTAGGGCTTTACTCTTTGGAGAGAAGGAGGATGAGAGGAGACATGATACAGGTGTACAAGATATTAAGAGAAATAGACAGAGTGGACAGCCAGCGCCTCTTCCCCAGAGCACCACTGCTCGGTACAAGAGGACATGGCTTTAAGGTAAGGGGAGGGAAGTTCAAGGGGGATATTAAAGGAAGGGTTTTCACTTAGAGAATGCATGGAATGCACTGCCTGAGTCAGTGGTGGAGGCAGATACACTAGTGAAGTTTAAGAGACTACTAGGCAGGTATATGGAGGAATTTGTGGGGGGGGGGTTATATGGGAGGCAGGGTTTGAAGGTCGACACAACATTGTGGGCCAAAGGGCCTGTAATGTGCTGTACTATTCTATGTTCTATTACAATGGTCTCATCTAGGGGTCTATATGTTTTGACAAGTGCTTGTGCTGGGGTTGGGGTTGGAGATCAGTCTGGGTATGTGAGTGGGTGGTAGGGTGAAAGGTATTAGGGCATATCCTAATATATACATATACACACACACACACACACACACACACACATTCCATATATATGGAATATAGCAAATATTAATTTCAACTGCAACCAGTCTTCAGATTTGAATATGGATTGTAGATTGAATTTAAAATGAAGCTCGGAACAATGGTCTTCTTGCACCTGCATTTCGGGGTTAACTGCAGACCAGGAAATACTCAATGCCTGAATGCAACAAATACCCTATTGACTAGAGGTGTCTGCTGATGCATGAATGCTGTTCAGAGTCTATGGTGTTTAACACTCATTTTGGATGTGTTCTTGTGAAGATCTAGATATTTGTAAGGTATATGTAACTCAAAGGAAGCATTGTAAATGCATTGTAATGAGTGAAGTTGTCCTTTTGTTACCTTTGTTCTTTAACATGTAAAAATGTGATGTAACGTTGGGTCAGGGAACCTCTCTCCTGAGTGATTCCAAGTGCTGCCAGCTTGTGTGTGCCGAATAAAGACTTTTATGCTACCATTTACTCCTGGTTGAATGTCTCTTTGGCAGCTTTTGTTGACAGGAACAACAGGAGGGATGGGAAAGGGGGTTTGTTTTGTTTAGCTGTTGTTGCTGTTTGTGTCGTTCTGTGGAACATCATGGGCACGCTCTGCTGGTATCAGAATATGTGGCAACACTTGCGGTCTGCCCCCAGCACATCTTGGTGTGCGTGTTAACGCAGACAGCACATTTCACTCTATGTTTCAATGTAGTAGTAGTAGTCCTCCATTAGTCTCGATAGACCATGGATTTGCGCCTTGGAAAGTTTCCAGGGCACAAGCCTGGGCAAGATTTTTTTAGTGGAAGACTGGCAGTTGCCCAAGCTGCAAGTCTCCCCTCTCCACGCAACCAATTTTGTCCAAGGGTGTCGTCGCAGAGCAATGTGTGGTTAAGTGCCTTGCTCAAGGACACACACGCAGCCTCAGCCAAAGCTCGAACTAGTGACCTTCAAATCACTAGACAAATGCCTTAACCACTTGGCCATGTGCCAGAACATTTCAATGTATACATTATGTAATAAACAAATTAATCTGAATTAAAAGTAAATGCAGGAAAATCTAAAATAAAAATATCTAAATATTATAACCAGAGTCTCTGAAAAGTCCATCCAAACTTAGGTGAGATGAAGTCGATTGAATGATTGGAATTTTTCATATTTTTTCTCAATTAAGCATTATAGATTTCTTTCAGCACAAGAGACCAGTCTATGCCTGTTCAGACTCTCTGCTCTTCTGCCTCAGTTAGCACATAACTGTCTCTCCAAAACTTATCCAGCTCCCTCTACATTAGTTCTGATATATTTTGATCACCACGCTCACCCCAAACTTGCAGGCAAGTTCGATATATTCTTTGTCCAAAAAAATCGTATTCCTCACTTTTCTCTTTAATCTTTAGAACCATCACTTTGAATCTAAAGGTATCAATTAAAGGTTAGCTTTACATGTTACATGTATATCAAAACATTGGCAGGTACGGTAAACTGCATCATTTGTATCAATGACCAACAGAGTTGGAGGATGTGCTGGAGGCATCATGCTTCCGGTGCCAACAGAGCGGTCCCACTAGTTAATAATCCATATGTCTTTGGAATGTGGGTGGAAACGGAGCACCTCAACAAAAGCCACATAGTCATAGGGAGAAAATGCAAACTCCTTACCGGGAATTCCAGGAATTAAACACTGATCATTATCACTGATGCTATAAAGCCTCATGCTAACTGCTGTGTGACCCTACCCTCACCCTCCCCTCCTACCCCCATGGTTTACTCTTTCTCTAGTTCTTAAACTACCTGCAGATGTTAACAGCTTTTCTCTGTTCACCTGATTTAACCATGAGCTGATTTTATAGATTGAATTATAGATTAATAAAGCATAGAAACATGCCCTTCGACCAACCAAACCATGCCGACCGCAACATCCTCCTTGCTAGTCCCAGTAGCACGTGTTCATCCCTCAACCCTCCATTTATCTATCAAATGCCTCCTAAGTGCTGCAATTGTACCCACCGTGACCACGTCCTGTGACATTTTGTTCCAGGCACCCACTATGTGTAAGGAAGTTACCTCTCAGGTCTCTTTATTCTCTCCCATCTTATCTTCTGTCTGTGCTTTCTGTTTTTGTTCTCACAGTTATTGGAAAAGCCTCAAATTAAGACCATCTATCTAACTCATACTCCTCATGATTTATAAATTTTATGATGTCACTACTCATACTTAAGACCATAAGATCATTAGACATAGGAGTAGAAGTAGGTCATTTGGCCCATCGATTCTGCTCCGCCATTCAATCATTGCTGATTCTTTTCTCCATGGCCTTCTCCCAGTTACCTTTGATTCCATGGCCGATCTAGAACCTTAAGTACACCCAACAACCTGACTTCCACAGCTGCATGTGGTAACAAGTTCTACCAATTCACCACTTCCTAGCTAAAGAAATTTCTCTATTTTAAATGGATGCCTCACTATCCTGAGGCTGTGCCCTCTCATCCTAGACTTTCCTACCATGGGAAACATCATTTTCAAATCTACTCGGTCTAGGCTTTTCAACATTCAAAAGATTTCAATGAGATGCCCCCCCCCCCTTCATCCTTCTAAATTCCAGAAAGTACAGGCCAAGAGCCATCAAATGTTCCTCATATGATAACCCTCCCATTCCCAGAGTCATCCTTCTGAACCACCTCTGTACTCTCTCCAATGTCAGCACATCTTTTCTTAGATAAGGAGCCCAAACTGATTACAATACTCAAGGTGAGGCCACACAAGTGTCTTGCAAAGCCTCAGAATTTCATCCCTGCTTTTATATTCTAGGCCTCTTAAAATGAATGTTAACATTGCATTTGCCCTCTTCACCACCAACTTTACCTGCAAGATAACCTTTAGGGTGTTTTGCACAAGGACTCCCAAGTCCCTTTGCATCTCAGATTTTTGGATTTTCTCCCTTTTTAGAAAATAGTCTGCACATTTATTACTTCTACCAAAGTACATGTCCACACATTTCCTAACACTACATTTCATTTGCGACTTTCTTGCTCATTCTCCTAATCTGTCTAAGTCTGCAGCCTTCCTGTTACCTCAACATTACCTGCCCTCCACTAATCTTTGCATCATCTGTAAACTAATGCACCCACAAACTCTACCACTGCCTCTTTCAGAACCTTAAGGTGCAGTTCATCTGGTCCGGGTGACTTATGTATCCTCCGATCTTTCAGATTTTTGAGTGCCTTCTCAGCTGTAATAGTAACTGCACCCACTTCTCTTTCCCCACGCCCTTCAACAGCTGGCACACTGCTAGTGTCTTCCACAGTGAAGACTGATGCAAAATCCTCAGTTAGTTCATCTGCCATCTCGTTGTCCCCCTGTTGTTATTTCTGCAGCCTCATTTTCTAGAGGTCCTATATCCACTGCCATCTCTCTTACTGTTTTTTTTAATATATATTTGAAAAAATGCTTTCTCTATCCACCTTGAGATTGTTTGCCATCTGGCTTTCATATTTCAACTTTCCCTCCTAATGATTCTTTTATGTGCTTTGTGTAGGTTTTTAAAAAGCTTCCCAGTTCTCTATCTTCCTCTTTTGTTTTATGCCCTCTCTTTTGCTTTTACATTAGCTTTGACTTCCCTTGTCAGCCACGGTTGTACTATTTTGCCATTTGAGTATTTCTTTTTTTCTAGAATACATCTGTCCTGTACCTTTCTCATTTTCCCCAGAAACTCACGCCATTGCTGCTCTGCTGTCACTCCTGCCAGCATCTCCTTCCAAATTACTTTGGCCAACTCCTCTCTCATATGATTGTAATTGGTTTTACTGAACTGAAATACAGCTACATCAGACCTTACTTCCTCCTTATCAAAATTCAAGTTGAACATAATCATATTGTGATCACTGCCTCCCAAGGGTTCCTTTACCCTAGCCTCCCTAATTGTCTCTTGTTCATTACGTAACACCCAATTCATCCAATTCAGTATAGCTGATCCCCTTGTAGGCTGAATGACAAACTGCTATAAAAAGCCAGCTTGTAGGCATTCAACAAACTCACTCTCTTGAGATCCCTTACCAACCTGATTTTCCCCTAATCTACATGTTAAAATCTCCCATAACTATCATATCATTGCCCTTTTGACACACCTTTTCTATTTCCCATTGAAATCTATAGTCCGCATCCCAGCTACTGTTTGGAGGCCTGTATTTAATTGCCATCAGGGTGCATTTACCATTTGTAGTTTCTTAAATCAACCCACAAGGATTCAACATCTTTCTAATGATTTGATGCTGTTCCTTATCAGCAGAGCCAAGCCAACCCCTCTGCCTACTTTCCCATCCCTCCAATACAATGTGCAATCTTGGACATTCAGCTCCCAACTACAGCCACCTTTCAGCTACGACACAGTGATGGCCACAACATCATACCCAACAATCTGAAAAAATGCAACAAGATCATTCACCTCAATTCTTATACTCCATGCATTGAGATATAACACTGAGCACTTGCTACCCTTTTTGATTCTGCATCCCTTTGCCTTTGAATAGAAAATCCTACAAAAAGTAATGGATACAGCCCAGCCCATCACAGGTGAATCGTCCCCACCACTGGGCACATTTACATGGAGTGCTGTCGCAGGCAAGCAGCATCCATCATCAGAGATCCCCGCCTCTGAGGTCATGCTCTCTTCTTGCTGCTGCCATCAGGAAGAATGTGCAGGAGACTCCAGACCCACACCATCAGGTTCACAAACAGTTGTTAATGCTCAACCATCAGGCTCTTGAACCGAGGGGGATAACTTCACTCAACTTCGCTTGCCCCATCTCTGAACTATTCCCACAAACTATGAGTTCTCTTTCAAGGGCTTTTCATCTCAGGTTGTTGATATTTATTGATTATTTATTTATTAATTATTCTTGTTATTTCTTGTTTTTCACTTTCATTTGTTTTACACAATTTCTAATTTTTGCACATTGGTCATTTGTCTGTCCTGTTGGATGTAGTCTTTCATTGATTCTATTGTGGAAATAAGAGGAGGTATGATCAAAAGGTTAGGTTCTCTCAGCTCAGGCTGGGAGACCGAGTCCTCATAAGGAATTTGGGGCTACCTGGGAAGCCTAAGTTGGCTGACAACTGGGCAACTATGTGGTATGTGGTGGAGAGCCAGATGCCAAACCTACTAGTTTTCTGGGTGAAACCAAAGGATGGGAATGGGTCTGTCAAGATTCTCCATCGAAACTGCCTTCTGCCTCTGGGATAAGAGATGCGGGTTGACCCAGGGCCCAACCTGGAACCTACACCTAGTAAGAGGACTCTGCGGCAATGCAGAGTAATTGAAGAACCAACAGCAGGAAAGATTAGACCGGCCCCCACTGTTGAATGGGATACGGACTCGGAGGGTGGGGAAATGGGGGTGTGGTACATGCTGCCTTTTGCTAACTCCCTACTGACTGAGGAAAAGTTTCCCAACCATTTGCACGCTGAGTCAGGTGAAATCGGGGGGGGGGGGCACTATCTGTGGACAGGATCATGAAAGGGATGAAGGGGAGCTGAGCCAAGTGGCAGAGAGATCCTAGTTGAATGAGGGCACGAGTGAGAGACGAGGGGAGGCCTCGCCAGAGAGACCAGCTGTATCCCACTGAGTGTCAGAACCTGCAGAAGTAGATGACGGGGTAAGGAGGTCTCAGAGAATCAGGACACCCCCAGATAGGCTGGCCTATGTAGCACCAGGGGAACAGAGTGCTAAGGTTATCCCCTTAGAGAAATATGTCACTACCCTTTACAAATGGATTGGAGGTTCTAACATCACAAAATTCTTTTGAAAGCAGTGTTATTAATAATGGGATGACAAATTATTTCAAAGTCATGGGGACATGACTATTTTGGTGGGTGGAATAATGCCCTGGTTCATATAGTTCATATTTTTTTCCCTGTTATTCTTTTCTGTTCTCTGTGTAAACTACTCTTGAAGATATGAGATAGGAGAAATGTGTGCCATCCAATTGAGATGAACGGATTCAGGGGAAGTTCCTCTGGTGAGGGACACCAAGGGGCTTTTGAGAGGAAAGAAGAGAGAAGATGCTGGAGAGAAGAGGATGAAGGAGTCAAGTGGAGTGGGGTTGTGATTCAATGAAGTCCAGGGAGATCAAAGAAGGATCGGCAAAGGGGAAACCATAAGCTCCAACTTGTGCACATTAGACAGTTTCATTTAAAATGGGCCCTTTTCTTTTTTTGCTTCTTCTTTACTAACCCTTTAGTTAAACCTTTTAATTGTATGCGGTGTACTGTCTGTTATTTTGTGGTGCTTATTTGTAACAGGGTAACGAATCATGCAGCATCCACACAAACAGGGGGATTTGGGGGCTTGCACTTCAATCTTTAAACACATGGCCAAGTGGTTAAGGCATTCGTCTACTGATCTGAAGGCTGCTAGTTCGAGCCTTGGCTGAGGCTGCGTGTGTGTCCTTGAACAAATTATTTAATTGCTCTGCGACGACACCAGTGCCAAGCTGTATGGGTCCTAATGGCCTTCCCTTGGACAACATCAGTGGCATAGAGAGGGGAGACTTGCAAGCCTGGGCAACTGCCGGTCTTCTATAAAAAAAAAACCTTGCCTAGGCTTGCGCCCTGGAAACTTTCCAAGGCGCAAATCCATGGTCTATTGAGAATAACGGAGGCCTACCTACCTACTTCAATCTCCCACATTTGGTGAGGCCTTAGGGTGTCTTTCCTAGTCTTATGCAGCTGACGGAACCAGAGTGTTACACCACTAAAGTGAAATACCTCACAGCATAGCAGTAGAAATCTTAACCAAGGCATTACATTCAGTATTGTCCAGTTGGGCCAAAGTGCCTTTTGCTTTGCTGTATTACTTTGTGTCTTGATGAAGAAGCTGAAGAACAGAGTGATTTGTATGGCCTGATATTGTGCAAATAACGTTGGTTACAGGAGGTACTGCAAATACGGAAAAGCATTGCAAATTTACATTGGGAAAAAAAAGTGTCAGACATAGCCTAGTTATTTGAAAACAACACGTGGTCAAAAAGATTAGAATAACTTAGAAGAGACAGCATTTCAACTTATCAGGACACTGAGGCACTGCACAAGGGAAACTATCTAAACTCTTGATGTCAGTAACAGTTAGTGATATTTAGAAGACATTGAAATAGAAGAAAACATAGACATTAGATTGACAGTCAGGATTAAAGAAAACTATTACCTTCTCATTCGTCACTTTCTATTGGCATTTCTTCCAGATTCATCAGCTATAATTAGACTATCTGGTACGACATTTCGAGTGCACAGCAATGTTAGGAGCTGCAGAACGTGTGGACTCAGCCCAATCCATCACAGACACATTCCTTTCCCCCATCAGTGGAATGTGCAGAAGCTGCTGCCTCAAGAAGGCAACATTCATCATCAGAGGTGACCACCATCTCCGCTATGCCATCTCTTGTGAGCCACCTTTGGGAAGGAGGTACCAAAGCCTGAAGTCCCACACCACCGAGTTTAAAACAGCTTCTTCCCTTCAACCATTTGGTTCTTGAACCAAACAGCATAATCCTAATTGCTGCCTCAGTATATCACACTATGACCACTTTGACCACCTTACACTACAATGGACTTTGTTTTGTTTTGGCTCTATTTATTTTCATTCCTGTATAATTTTTGTATCAGACAATAGATATATCTTTCTAGTGAACATTGTGTATCTGATGTTGTGGCACTGTTATGCTGCTACAAGTAAGCTTTTTCATAGCACCTGTGCATAAATGTACTTGTGCATATTCCCACTCTAATCTTATTGTCTGTGGCCTCTTCCACTGTCACAGTGAGGTCCAATACAAACTGGAGGAGCAACACCCAACATCGTGCGCCATGGCAACTGAAAATTTATCCTTAGTGTTTGTAGGTGACGGCAGATATGACAGCGGAATTTAAGGGGCATTAAGACAGGCACATGAACATGGATGGGGTATAGATCATGTGGCAGGCAGATGGGATTAGTTTAATTTGGCATCATGATTGGTATAGTTGACACAGTTGCATAGAAGTTAGCACAATTACTTTACTGCGCCAGCTCTAAGATTGGAGCTTGATTCCCACACTTTCTGTAAGGAGTTTGCATGTTCTCCTTGTGACAATGTGGGTTTCCTCTGGGTTTATGCAATAATTGTAATGCCACTGCATGACAGAGGATAATAGTTGGAGTTTCTCTTATTGGATATTGCCATTGTATGCCACGTATGTGGCACAAAATGTCACTTACCACCTGTCACCAGAGATCTATGTGCCTCCAACTTGATGGCATGAACATCAATTTCTCTTTTCAGTAAAAAAAATCACTCCCCCTTCCCTCTTCTTCTATTCCCCACTCTGGCCTCTTACCTCTTCTGCTCACCTGCCCATCACCTCTGCCCGGTGCCTCTCCTTCTTCCCTTTCTCCCATGGTCTACTCTCCTCTCCAATCAGATTCCTTCTTTTCCAGCCCTTTACCTTTCCAACCCATCTGGCTTCACCTAACATCTTTGAACTAGTCCTCCTCCTCCTCCCTCCACCTTCTTATTCTGGTGTCTTCTTTCCTTTCCAGACCTGAAGAAGGGTCTTGCCCTGAAATGCCAACTGATTATTTCTTTCTATAGATGCTACCTGACCTGCTGAGTTCTTCCAGCATTTTGTGTGTGTTGCTCTGGGTTTTCAGCATCTACAGAATCTCCTCTGTTTAGGCTGTTGACCTTCTCCCTGCTGAGAGAAGGTTGTGGCTTTAGGAGGTGCCATCAGGATACCTAATAAAATTATTCAGCCTTTCCAATACTTTTGGATTATTATCTCTTGGCAGATGAAATTGTTTTTCCCATATCAGTGTGATAATTGTATTGGATAAACACTGAAATTTGGTATCACTAAGATAAAAAGAGAGTAGGTGTTGTTTTGCTGAGCAACACACACAATATACTGTTGGATCTCAGCAGGTCAAACAGCATCTATGGAGAAAAATAAACAGTTGATATTTTGGGTTATGACCTTTCATCAGGATTGCAAAGGAAGAGGCAGAAACCAGAAAAAAAGACGGGGGAGAGGGGAGTAAAATTGGCAAGCAATAGGTGAGTCTAAGCAAGTATAGGCAAGGGTCCAGGTGGGTGAGCAGGGGATAGGTAATTAAAGGCAATGTTAAGGGAAGCTGGGAGGTGATTGGTGCAAGAGATGACGCGCTGAAGATGAAGGAACCTGATGGAGAGGACAGTTGATTATGGAAGAAAAGGAAGAAGGTGGGAAACCAGAAAGAAGTGATTGATAGGTCATGAAGGTGGAGGAAGCACAAAAAAAGATGTGAAAGGGGTCACCAGAATGAGGGAAAACAAAAGCAGGGGGTAAAAAGAGAGGGCAGAGTTTACCAGAAGTGTGCAAAGTCAATGTTCATATTGTTAGGTTGGAGGCTACACAGGTGGAATTATGAGGAGTTGCTCCTGCAAACTACATTTTGCCTCATTGTGGCAGTAAGGCCATGAGACCATAAGAGATAGGTGCAGAATTAGACCATTCAGCTCATCAAATCTGCTCTGCCATTTCATGATGGGAAAATTGTTCCCTTCTTGACTCCATTCTTCTGCCTTCTCCCCATAACCTTTCACATTCTGACTAATAAAGAGCCTATCAACTGCCTCCTTAAACACACCCAATGACCAGGCCTGGACAGCCGTCCGTGGCAATGAATTCAATAGATTCACTATCCTCTGTCTAATGGAATTCCTCCTCATCTCTAATGGGGAGTCCATGGATAGGCATCCCAAGCTGCAGCACAAATTTTGGGAACACTTATGTAAGTCTTTTTAACTTTCCTGAATCTGATTAAAGAGCATTGATTTAAAATATTCTCTCCCTGAAGATGTTGCCTACCCTGCTGAGTATTTCCAGAATGTTCTAATTGCACCCATGTAAAGTTGACATGACTTTGGATTCAGAGATGTTATACTAAACCTTGTACCAAATTCATGAAATACTATTATTGGAATGCATCTGAGGCTGAAAAGTCATGACAGCTCATGAAAGCACTCAAAAAGACAAAATGGAAATGTACAAGGATATAGGCAGGGATGGAAAGGTTCAGCTATGGGGACTGATTGGCTATGCCAGTATTTGTCATTGGAGCAGAGGAGATTAAAAGGAATTCTTATTCAGTTTTACGCAATTATAAGTAGCCCACTTCCTACCGCTGCCTGTAAGGAGTTTGTACGTTCTCCCCGTGACAGTTCATTTCCTCTGGTTTCTTCCCAGATTCCAAAGACAAACCAATTCGTAGGCTAATTAATTAATTAGGTTGTACTTGGATTCTCAGAAGGCCTTTGACAAGGTGCCACACATGAGGCTACTTAACAAGCTATGAGCCCATGGTATTACAGGGAAGATTCTAGCCAGGATAAAGCAATGGCTGACTGGCAGGAGGCAAAGAGTGGGAATAAAGGAAGCTTTTTATGGTTGGCTGCTGGTGACTAGTTGTGTTCCACAGAGGTCTGTGTTGGGACTGACTCTTTTTATATAACATAGAACATAGAATAGTACAGCACATTACAGGCCCACAATGTTGTGCCGACCCTCAAACCCTGCCTCCTATATAACCCCCCCACCTTTAATTCCTCCATATACCTGTCTAGTAGTCTCTTAAACTTCACTAGTGTACCTGCCTCCACCACTGACTCAGGCAATGCATTCCACGCACCAACCACTCTCTGAGTGAAAAACCTTCCTCGAATATCCCCCTTGAAATTTCCACCCCTTACTTTAAAGCCATGTCCTCTTGTACTGAGCAGTGGTGCCCTGGGGAAGAGGCACTGGCTGTCTACTCTGTCTATTCCTCTTAATATCTTGTACACCTCCATCATGTCTCCTCTCATCCTCCTTCTCTCCAAAGAGTAAAGCCCTAGCTCCCTTAATCTCTGATCATAATCCATACTCTCTAAACCAGGCAGCATCCTGGCAAATTTCCTCTGTACCCTTTCCAATGCTTCCACGTCCTTCCTATAGTGAGGCGACCAGAACTGGACACAGTACTCTAAGTGTGGCCTAACTAGAGTTTTACAGAGCTGCATCATTACATCGCATCTCTTAAACTCTATCCCTCAACTTATGAAAGCTAACACCCCATAAGCTTTCTTATCTACCCTATCTACCTGTGAAGCACCTTTCAGGGATCTGCGGACATGTACTCCCAGATCCCTTTGCTCCTCCATATGTTTTGTATTCGTGTATGTTGGAATTGATATTTTGTTGCAAAGTTTGCAGATGATACAAAGAAAGGTGGAAGGGCAGGTGGTTTTGAGGAAATACAGAGGCTATAGAAGGACTTAGATAATGAAAATTAGCAATAAAGTGGCAGATGGAATACAGAGTCATGAAGTGTACGGTCATGCACTCAGGTAAAGGAAATGAAAAACTACTTTCTAAAGGTAGAGAAAATTAAAAAAAACTGAGGCACAAAGGGACTTCGGAGGGTCTGTGCAGGATTCTCTAAAAGTTAATTAGTAGGTTGTCTGTGGTGAGGAAGTAAAATGTGATGTTAGCATTTACTTCAAAAGGACTAGAATATAAAATCAAGGATGTTATGTTGAGACTTTATAAAGCACTCACTTAGAGTACTGTGAGCAGTTTTACATAAGAACTGGAGTAGACTATCTGGGCTGTCCAGCCTGGTCTGCCATTCAACAAGATCATGGCTGATCTGGCCATGGACTCATCTCCACCTACCTGCCTTTTCTCCATAACCCTTAATTCCCCTGCAATGCCAAAATCTATCCAACCTTGTCTTAAATATATTTACTGAGGTAGACTCCACCACTTCATTGGGCAGAGAATTCCACAGATTCACCACCCTCTGGGAAAAGCAATTCCTCCTCACCCATGTATCTCAACTCTCTGCTTTCTATTAATACATCAGTCCTCTGTCTATGCTAATTCATCATCCCCATCTCTATGTGTCCTTATCTTATGGATAAGCCTTTTATGTGGCACATTATTGAATGCTTCTGGAAATCCAAATAAACAACATCCATCTGTTCCCCTCTATCTACTGCACTCGTTATATCCTCAAAGAACTCTAGTAAGTTTGTCAAACAGAACCTGCCTTTGCTAAATCCATGTTGCATCTGTCTCTTTCCGGATGCTTCAATATTTCTTCTTTAATGATAACTTCAAGCATTTTCCCAACAATAGATGTTAAACTAACTGGCCTATAGTTACCTGCCTTTTGCCTACATTCCTTTTTGAACAGTGGTGTGACATTTGCTGTCTTCCAACCCACTGGGACCTACACAGAGTGGTAAATCATCACCAAAGCCTCTAGATAGATAGATAGATAGATAGATAGATACTTTATTCATCCCCATGGGGAAATTCAACATTTTTTCCAATGTCCCATACACTTGTTGTAGCAAAAACTCATTACATACAATACTTAACTCAGTAATAATATGATATGCATCTAAATCACTAACTCAAAAAGCATTAATAATAGCTTTAAAAAAAAAGTTCTTAAGTCCTGGCAGTTGAATTGTAAAGCCTAATGGCATTGGGGAGTATTGACCTCTTCATCCTGTCTGAGGAGCATTGCATCGACAGTAACCTGTCGCTGAAACTGCTTCTCTGTCTCTGGATGGTGCTATGTAGAGGATGTTCAGGGTTTTCCATAATTGACCGTAGCCTATTCAGTGCCCTTCGCTCAGCTACCGATGTTAAACTCTCCAGTACTTTGCCCACGACAGAGCCCGCCTTCCTTACCAGCTTATTAAGACGTGAGGCGTCCTTCTTCTTAATGCTTCCTCCCCAACACGCCACCACAAAGAAGAGGGCGCTCTCAACAACTGACCTATAGAACATCTTCAGCATCTCACTGCAGACATTGAATGACGCCAACCTTCTAAGGAAGTACAGTCGACTCTATAACTTCTGCCATTTCTTTCAGTACCCTGGGATGCATTCCATCAGGACCAGGGAACATATCTATATTCATGCTCACAAGTAAGCTCAGTACAACCTCTATAGTGATAGCTATTATATTGAGGTCCTCCACCATGAAGACTGACACAAAATAGTCATTCAAAACCTCTACCATTTCCTTATTACCTAAAATCATTATCCCTTTCTCATCCTCCAAGGGACCTATGCTCACTTTAGCCACCATTTTCCCCTTTATATAATTATAAAAACTTTTACTATCCATTTTTATATTTTGTACTAATTTATTTTCATAATCCAGCTTCCTTTTCTTTCTTCCTCGCTTAGCGGTTAGAAACATCGAAAACCTACAGCACAATTCAGGCCCTTTGGCCCACGAAGCTGTGCCGAATATGTCCTTACCTGAGAAATTACCTAGGGGTACCCATAGCCCTCTACTTTTCTGAGCTCTATATACCAGCCCAGGAGTCTCTTAAAAGACCCTATTGTATCAGTTCTTTGGTGCTTTTTAAAGTTTTCCCAATTTTCAGTTTCTTACTACGATTGCACACTTCATATGCATGAGCTTTTAGCTTGATGCCTTCTTTTACTTCCTTGGATATCCAAGGCTGGCTTTCCCCACCCTTACTGCCCTTGCTTTTAACTGAGAACTGTGAGAAAATCTCTTTGAAAGTCTTCTATTGTTCCTCAACCATCCCACCATATAATATGCATTCCCAGTCTACACTAGCCAAATCCTCCCCTATCTCATTATAGCCTCCATCATTTAGGCATAATACATTGATTTTAATCGAACTATTGCACCCTCCACTTGTATGAGAAACTCAATCATACAGTGATCATTCTTTCCAAGAGGATCCCTAACTACATGATCACTGATTTTTACCTGTCTCTTTGCACAGGACCAGATCTAAGATAACATGTTCCCTTGTAGGTTCAGTAACATGTTGTTCAAGCATAACAGGGAGTGGATGGAGTGGAGTGCCTCGGGGAGGACCTCCTGCCATCGAGAGACCGGCAACCCTTTGACTTAAGGGCTAAAAGTGTGGCCTTCCACACTGTGGCATTTTCCCTCATGGTTGCTGAACATGAACGCAACTGAGCGCTGGTTGGTCAGCAAGGTGAACCTTTTGCCGGCGAGATAGTGCCTCCAGTGCCTAATAGCTTCCACTATGGCCTGGGCTTCTTTCTCCACAGCGGAGTGCTGAATTTCAGGGCCTTGAAGGGTACGAGAAAAGAATGCTACTGGCCTGCCTGCCTGATTGAGGGTAGCAGCCAGCGCAAAATTGGAGGCGTCACTCTCTACTTGGAAGGAAATGGTCTCGTCCACCACATGCATCGTTGCTTTGGCAATGTCCCCTTTAATGCAGCTGAAGGCCGCGCAGGCCTCGGCAGAGAGGGGAAAAGTGGTAGACTTGACCAGGGGGCGGGCCTTATCTGCATAATGAGGGACCCATTGGGCGTAATAGGAAAAGAAGCCCAGGCACTGTCTGAGGGCTTTGAGGGTGGTGGGAAGAGGGAGTTCTAACAGGGGGCACATACGGTCAGGATCAGGGCCAATGGCCCCGTTTTCCACTACATACCCAAGGATAGTGAGTCGGGTGGTTCCGAACACACACTTGTCCCTATTATAAGTAAGGTTCAGGGCTTTGGCCACTTGGAAAAATCGTTGGAGGTTGGCATTGTGATCCGGCCAGTCGTGACCACAGATGGTGTTGTTATCCAGATAGGGAAATGTGGCCTTCAGTTGGCACTGGTCCACCATCCGGTCCATTTCCCTCTGGAAGACAGAGACACCATTTGTGACACCGAATGGGATGCGCAGGAAGTGATAGAGTCTGCTGCCCGCCTCGAAGGTGGTGTAGGGGCGGTCCTCTGTGCGGATGGGGAGCTGGTGATAAGCGGATTTCAGATCTATTGTCGAGTACACCTTGTACTGAGCTATCTGGTTGACCATATCCGCGATGCGGGGTAGGGGGTACGCGTCAAGCTGCTTGAACCTATTGATGGTTTAGCTATAGTCCACGACCATCCTATTTTTCTGCCCGGTCCGAACAACAACCACCTGGGCCCTCCAAGGACTTGTGCTTGGCTCAATGATCCCCTCCGTGAGCAGCCGCTGCACCTCTGACTGAATGAAGGCCCTGTCCCCCACGCTGTACCTCCTGCTTTTAGTTGCCGCAGGTTTTCAATCGGGGGTCAGGTTGGCAAACAGCGATGGGGGAGGGATCTTGAGGGTGGAGAGGCTGCAAGTGGTGTCAGTAGCGCAGCTGTCGGCATGGTGCTGGGTGGGATGTACGGGTCGGTGTGTGTGTGTGGTCAGTAGCGGGGTATATGATGAAGTCCCACAAAACTGAGGATTCCTGACAGTGAGTGGTGGGAGGGGCCTGTCATATGCCATAGTCACACTTTCGAGGTGGCTCTGGAAGTCCAGACCCAATAGCACAGGCGCGCACAGTTGAGGCATGACCAGTAGCGCAAAGTTCCGATATTCTGTGCCCTGCACCACCAATGTCGCTACACAACCCACCCGGATGTCTGTGGAATACGACCCAGAAGCCAAGGTGACCCTCTGGCTTACCGGCCGTGTCACGAGTCCACAGTGTTGCACTGTGTCCGGGTCAATAAAACTCTCAGTGCTGCCCGTGTCAAACAGGCAGATAGTCCTGTGCCCCTCCACCAGGATGTCCATCATTAACCTTGCAAGCTGGTGTGGTGCTTTGGTCGAGGGTTACGGAGGCCAGAGCTGAACTGCCGTCTTGGTGCCCGGTAAGCACCTGTGGGTCGGGGGCGGGGCGTGTTGGCACCGACAAAGATGGCCGCCCCCATGCCTCGCATGAGTGTCTGTAGGGCTCGGAGAAACATGGCGCACGACTCTCCAGCCTGCTGTCGCCACGTAGCTAAGTGATGCCTTGCGTAGACGGTGTTCACCGGCCGCAGGTACTATCTTTTGAGGGCATCCAGTGCCCCTTGGTAGGTTGGCAGGTCTCTGATAAGTGAGTAAACTTTCGGGGTGACCCTCGAGAGGAGAATTCTGTGCATAACAGCGGGCTCAGTCGCACTAACCTCCTCCAAGTATGATTGGAAGCATGCAAGCCAGAGTTCAAAGGCAAGAGCTGCTTCAGGGTCTTGGGGGTCCAAGTCCAATTTTTCCGGACGTAAAATACTTTCCATGTTTTAAAACTTCCAGTCAATAAAATTGATGCACCATCAATAACTCTCTGAGACGTAAGGCGAGATATCAGCTTTTATTGACTGGAAGAAATAACAAGCAGTAGTTGACCACCATACTACATCCTGGAGACTGAGGGCCGGGCTCAGGCCTCAATCGCCTTTATACCGGGGTCTGTGGGAGGAGCCACGGTCAGTGGGAGGAGCCACAGGTGCAGTCAGCAGGGGGCGTGTCCAGACAGGTATATGTAGTTCACCACAGCCATCATGGATTCCTTTTATGAAGTCCTCCTCACGACTACCTTGACCAACTTGATTCACCCAATCTATGTTCAAGTTAAGGTCCCCCATGTCAACTGCTGTTCCATTCTTACATGCCTCAGATATTTCTTTGTTTATTGCCTGTGCCACCGTAATGTTATTATTTAGTAGCCGATAAGCAAATGCCACCAGTGATTTTTCTCCCTTTACTGTTCCTAATCGCTAGCCATATTGATTCAACGTTCTGCTCCTTGGATCTTATATCATCTCTCACTATCGCCCTGAGCTCAACTTTAATTAAGAGTACTACCCCACCTCCCTTACCATCTTGCCTATCCTTCTGTATTACCTGAAATCCTTAGATATTTAATTCCCAATCCTCTCCACCTTGTCTCAGTAATAGCCATTAAATCATACCCCTTTGTACTGATTTGTGCCACACGTTCACTGACCTTGGTTCGAATACTGCTGGCATTCACGTAAAGTGCCCGTACACTCACTGAGCTTTTAAAATCTTGTAATCTTTTACTCTTTTGCACTTGACTTTTCTTCACTCCACTCTTACTTTTCTCTTTTTTAATCTTTGCTTTTACTTTATCTTTATCATTTTCATTTATTTTATCCATACTTCTCCAATCTGTTGAATCCACCTCCCTACTATTCAGTTTAAAGTCCTATCCACAGCTCTAGTTATGTGGTTTGCTAGGATCCAGGTCCCATCATGGCTCAGGTGGAGCCTGTCCCACCAGGACCACTCCCTCCTTACCCAATATTGGTACCAATTTCTCATGAATTCAAACTCATTTCTCACACACCAATCCTTGTGCCATGCATTTAACTCTCTAATCTTCTTGACCCTTTTTAATTTGCATGTGGCTCAGTAGTAATACAGAGATTAGCACCTTTTTGGTTCTGCTTTCTAATTTAATCCCTAGCTGCTCAAATTCCTCCAGCAGAACCTTTTCCCTCACTCTACATATGTCGTTGGTGCCTACGTGGACCACGACAAGTGGATCATCCCTCCTCCCACTGCAAATTCCTCTGCAGGTCAGATAACACATCCTGGGACAGGCAACACAGCCTTTGGGATGCTCTATCCTCACGACGGAGAACTCTGTCTATTCCCCTGACTATACTATCCTGTATTGCCACTACATTTCTCTTCTCTCCCCCCTCTTGAGAGACTCCCTGAACTACAGTGCCACAGTTAAGTTGTTCATCCTTCCTACAGCCCCGACTCTCATCCACACGGGGAGTAAGAATCAGACCTGTTGGACAAGCTCAAGGGCTGAGGCTCCTCCAGCACTGTCTCTTAGATCCCACTACCCACCTCACTCTCAGTCACATCCCTTGTCCCTGACCACAGACCAAATTTGTGGCAGCTAATCCAATGGGTGTGACTACCTCCTGAAACAGAGAATCCAGATCACTCTAACCCTCCCTCAAGTGTGGCAGAATTTGAAGTTCAGATTCCAGGCCATCAACTTTGAGCCTGAGTTCCTCAAGCAGCCAACACTTGCTGCAGGTGTGGTCACCAGGAACCACAATGGGGTCCACCAGCTCCCACAGCATGCAGCTACAGCACAACACCTGATCCTGCATCATCCCTAGTTATTTAATTAGCTGTAATTTAGTGACTTCTTATTCAAACTCTACAAAAGCCTTACCTGCTACCTCTTCGCTGAAGCCTTTTGAGCCAAAGCTACTCCCACACTGGTGCACCCACATGATAGCTGCTGTACTTTGACCCTGCTTTACTTTTATTTGCTCGTGTTAATGAACTGTAAATCGACTGGTCCAGTGCTAATGTGCCAAGCCCCCCTGAAATGCTCCTTTTTAAAACTTTTCACCCCGACCTGTACGAAGCTCTCTCTCTCTGTGAATCAATTGGTCCACCTCTAATGGCCTATTATCTTAGAAAGGATGTACTGAAACTTGAGAGGGTTCTAAGGAGGTTCATAAAAATGATTCCAGGTCTGAATGCCTTGTAATATGTAGAGCATTTGAAGGCTCCTGGCCTGTATTCACAGGAATTCAGAAGAATGAGGGATGACCTCATTGAAACCTAACGAATGGTGAAAGGCCTTAATAGAGTGGAAGTGGAGAAGATGTTTCCTGTGGTGGGAGAGTCTAAGACGAGAGGGCACAACCTCAGAATAGAGAGGTGTCCCTTTAGAATGGAAATGAGGAGGAATTTCTTTAGCCAGAGAGTGGTGAATCTGTGGATCTTGTTGTCACAGGCAGCTGTGGAGGCCAAGCCTGTATGCATATTTAAGCAGAGGTTGTTAGATTTTTGATTGGTCAGGGCATGAAGGGATATGGGGAGAATGCAGGATATTGGGGCTAAAAGGAAAATCGAATCAGCCATGATGTAATGGTGGAGCAGACTTGATGGACCAATTGGCCTAATTCTGCTCTTATATCTTATGGTCTTATGGTCTTAATTGGTCACTGTAAATGGTCCCACGATTAGGCTAAGATTAAATCAGGGGTGGTGTGACTTGAAGGGCCAGAAAAACCTATTCTGTACTGTATCAATAAATAAGTAAACAAACAAATAAATAAATATATTTAAAAAAATAAATGATGTCAACAATAAGAATCTATCCTCTAAGCTGAGAGTTAAAAACGGATGATATGCATTTAAGGTAAAAAGCTTGGCTGTGTGAAAAGCTGGTAGGGACGGAAATTCTCCTCACACTGGAAGTGAGATGGTGCAGAACTATGAATTACAAGATGGAAAGTAGGATTCGTTTTGGTACCAATTTTTCACTTCTCATTTCCTTGACAAAGCAGCCAAAATAATCAAAGACTCCCTTCCATCTTGAAAGCTCTCACTTCTCGCATTGCCCATCAATAGAGTATACAAAAGCCTGAATGGATGAACTGCCAAGCTCCAGGACAGCTTCTATCCTGTAGCTACAATATTATTGAATGGTCCCTTAACTGCACAATCTATCTCATTATGACCTTGCACTTTACTGTCTATCTGCACTGCATTTTCTCTACAACAGTGGCACTTTATTCAGAATTCTATTACTTTCTTCCCTTGTACTACCTCAGAACATAGATGTGATGAAATGATTCATATAGGCATTTTTGCTGTTTCCTTAGCATTTGACTGTTTTTTTAATGAGGCCAAGTTGTCAGCTCGACGCAGAACCCAGCACGGAAGGAAAGAGCGCAAGGAGCTGTCCGGGTTTGAGCTGCGGTTCCGGTGCCGATGCCACTACACCACCGGCTGGCTATAGATGCTGTTATATTTACTTCAAATAACTTCAAAATATTTAAACCAATTCAACGGAAGACATGGGAGTCTGAAATGTGAGTCTAACTTCATGTTTAAGCAAGATGTGGACTTATCATGTGGTATTTTGATAACATATGCAATTCACGTACTTTTTACATATAACCCATAATAAATAAATAATGCTTTCTCAAAGAATATATTTTACAATATTGCTGAAATATTAAACACACAACAGATGCTGTGCAAAATATGGTAGCATAGCCGTTAGTGTAAGGTTACTGCACCAGTGGCCTGTGCTCAATTCTGCTACTGTCTGTAAGGAGTTTGTATGTTCTCCCCATGACAATATGGGTTTCCTCTGTGTTCTGTGATTTACTCCCACATTTTAAAGATAACCAGGGTTAGTAGATTAACTGGACACATCTGTGTAATTGGTCAGTGTGGTTATATTGAGCAAGAGGTCCTAGTACTGTGCTGCGTCTCAGAATAAATAAATATAGAACAGTACAGCACATGAATAGGCCCTTCAGCCCACAATATTGTGCTGAACCAGTTAACTTAGTAATCAAATGGCTCACTAATCTCTTCTGGCTGCACAATGTCCATATCTTTCCATTTACCTCACACACATGTGCTTATATAAACATCTCCTAGAAGACCCTAATATTTCTACCTCTATCAGCATTGAACGTAATTAAAAAAAATGAAGCTTATCATTGTACTTCAGTGCATTTGATAATGATAAACAAATTCACTAATTTTGACATTGTAGCAATGGGCTGAAATGTCTCCCTCTGTGCTTTCAGAGTCATACGATATTGAAACTGGCCTTCAGCCCACTGAGTTCATGCTGACTATCAAACACTCATTGAGTCCATCAGACCATAAGACATAGGAGTAGAACCAGGCTGTTTGGCCCATTGAGACTGCTCTGCCAGTTTCTCTGTCAGTGCTAATCTCCTTCCTTCTCCCTTTATCCCTTCATACACTGACTAATCATGAATCTGTCAACGTCTGCCTTAAATTACCCAGCGACTTGGCCTTCACAACCACCCATGGCAACGAATTTCACAGTTTCATCATTTTATAGCCTGGGAAAAATACACACACAGGACAACAAGTACTTCTTCCGGTCTTAAATTCCTTTATCTCTTTTTGATATTTTATTGCAGAAAGAGGATATCAAAATAAAAACAACAAAATAAATTTAAAAAACACAGTTCCTGCTGTTAAAATCTCAGTTTACTTTTAGACCACACCCTTATTATGTCTGCAGTATGAAAATAACTAAAACAATATATACAAAACCAGTAAAGTAGTAATAATTATTTGGCATACACGTGCTTAACTTCCAAACACATATAGGCTAGACCTTGAAATATGTTCTCCTCGCTCACAATAGTAGGCCGAAAAGGAACATCACCCAATCACACAACTCAGCACTGATCAATTTACTCTTAAAAATCTTCTCTCACCAAACCTGGGAAAAACATTCGAACGTCATCCTTTCTGGAACATGGCAACTCTTTGTTCTACTCCACCCATGCAAATGACATCACTATTTTCTCTAAAAGGCACAGGCAGCTATTTTTAGCATTACCAAAGCGAATAGGTAAGTGCACCGTAACAATAAAAAATATATTCAACAGTCACCTGGTTACAGCCATTTGCTGACTAAAGAAATCCCTCCTCACTTTCATTCTAAGTGTACACCCCTCTATTCTGAGGCTGTGTTCTTTAGTCTTAGACTCCCCCACCATAAGAAACATCCTCCCTACGTCCACTCTGTCAAGGTCTTTCAAAATTCGATGGGTTTCAATGAGATCCCTCATCATTCTTCTGAATTCTAGTGAGTATAGGCCCAGAGCCATCAAACTATACTGACACTAATTGGTTGGAATGATTTACAAATCAAACAAAAGCACAAAGTTCTTTCTTTCTGCATATTTACTATTATTTCATTCTACCCATATGCCTATCAACTCCTTCCGGACACCACTATGTTTTCCACACTGCCTTTAAACTCACCTGGACCACAGTCTACTGGAAACATTATTATATCACTGTATAATATACTATTTACAATACTGCTATATGACCTCTAGGGATTGAATACTTAAAACTATAGTGATGCAGATTCATTTTACACTTTTGAACGCCAGCTCAAAACATTTATTTAACCTTCTTTTAACTAATGTCTTGTCTTTTATTTTCATGTTTATTTTTATTTTTATTTTTAATTTTATTTTCGTGTTTGTACTTTTATCTGTTTGTAAAACACTTTCAACTACATCATCTGTATGCAAGGTGCTCTATAAATAAAGCTAATATTATTAAGAATTATTGCTATTAATAGGGGTGATATCCCACCATCTGACCAATCCCCAGTGTGGCACTACTAAAGTCTCATGAGTGTTGATTTTCAGTCATAACCATTGTTGACCATTTGGATTATAAATGCATTTATTGTGTCAGGAATTAAGTATTTTTTTGTAGTGCATAGAAATTTCTATTTCCTTCTTTCTTCAACAAGACTTTTTGGACTGTTAAAGCACTGAGAAATCTGGAGATATTGAAATCAAAAGGCAACATTCTCTTTGAATTAAACAAGCCCTGTTCATCAAGCATTAAATTGAAGTGGAAGATTGTTAGGGTACAGAGTGATAAATGGTTATCTTCTAAAGAGCAGATGCATTAATATATCCATGTTACTGCTTTTTATTTTATTTTTGATGGAATAATAAGCACCTCAGACCTTGACCTCATCATTCCAATTTCCATTATCTAACTGTGACTGGAGAACAAAGACGAGACAGCAGGGATGAGAGAATTACAGAAAGCTGCCATTCTCAAAGGTCCTTCAAGGACCATATTCCCTCTCACTAAATGACAGAGGGCAACACGTACCCCCAACTGCAATCTTTATCTTGACCTCACACACTTTCAAGTGTCAAGCATTCCAGAATTTTATTTTTAATTATTAAAGTCATCAGAAGAAAGTATAATGATTTTATAATAATATAATAAATATCCTCCCGTGCTTCAGTGGTGCTTTGGGCAACAACCTTGCTGCTTCTTTAATGTTTGTTTTATGAGGTCAAGTTGCTAGTTCAATGCTCAACCCAGCACGGATGGAAAGTTTGCAAGGAGCTGGCTGGATTCAAACCTGGGACCATTCGCCCTAAAGTCCAGTGCAAATATCACTACACCACTGGCCAGCTATAATGACTTTAAAAACAGGTACCTTTTCAACGGATTCCATTCATTGAAGGAGTTTCTTTTTTTTTGTTGAAATAATGTACAAATCTGATGATTGTATGAAGTTCTTTCTTTCTGCATATTTCTTAATGTTTCTGGTCCTTCCGTGGTATTCTATGAGATTTATCTCCAAAAGAACGTTATTGAGGTGGGATGTTACAGAAGAGGAATTTATAAAATGTAATTCTATCAATATTCCCCATTAATTGTATCAATATTGGATCAATGACAGAGCTTTTGCTTCTGAATAAGATTGGTATTGGTGTTATTTCTATGTATGTCAGTCAACCTCATTTTGCTCTTTGGTGAGTTACATAAGAACATAAGAAATAGGAGCAGGAGTAGGCCATCCGGCCTATTGAGCCTGGAGTTACTGAACAAGGCTTGTCTTTTTAACACATGGAATTTAAGGAAGAATAAAATTATACAAGTAGAAAAGTTAGGGGGAGCTCATCGTCTCAAAACCAGGGGTTAGCCTTTGACTATGGAGACAAGACAATATATCTTCACTCAGTTCGTAGCGAATCTTTGGATATGTCGCTGTATTTTACAATTTGCATATGATAAATAAACAAATCTGAATCTGAATCCGAGCAAATTGTGAGAGATTCATAGGCTCTCCGTTGGTAGGTGTTGACCATGGATACTGCATCTCATCTATCTAAGTCAATACACAGACCAGTAGACAAGACAGGGCTGTACGATATGGAGAGCAAGGGGTTGCCCAAGCAGCAGGCTCCCCTTCTCCAGACAGCTGATGAATCCAAAGGAACGGCAGAGACTCATACAGATTAGCATAAGCAGTGTCACAGGAGTTGCTAGTCATCACTGAACCCAACGTAAGACTGCCTTAAGGATTCCAGCTCCAAATTTTTCCTTGGGGTTTACTCCCAAAGCCTTCCCTGTAAGTGAGCATATCCTCAAGGCAGCAGAAGATTGAGATCAGAGTTTTCCTTCTCCTACATGAGCTGCACCCACAGCTGATGAACCCCATCTGCCTGAAGCAACTGGTTTTAAAGCACCAGTAACCCACCTTTGCCCTTCTCCTGTCAGTAGAAGCAGTTCCATCAGGCTTGACTGAGGTCCTTTAACATCTGCTGGGCGATGCTGAGGATGTTCTACAAGTCTGTGGTGGCCAGTGCTATCATGTTTGCTGTTGTGTGCTGGGGCAGCAGGCTGAGGGTAGCAGACACCAACAGAATCAACAAACTCATTCATAAGGCCAGTGATGTTGTGGGGGTGGAACTGGACTCTCTGACGGTGGTGTCTGAAAAGAGGATGCTGTCCAAGTTGCATGCCATCTTGGACAATGTCTCCCATCCACTCCATAATGTACTGGTTAGGCACAGGAGTACGTTCAACCAGAGACTCATTCCACCGAGATGCAACACTGAGCATCATAGGAAGTCATTTTTGCTTGTGGCCATCAAACTTTACAACTCCTCCCTCGGAGTGTCAGACACCCTGAGCCAATAGGCTGGTCCTGGACTTATTTCCACTTGGAATAATTTACTTATGATTATTTAATTATTTATGATTTTATATTGTTATATTTCTACACTATTCTTGGTTGGTGCGACTGTAACGTAACCCAATTTCCCTTGGGATCAATAAAATATGTCTGTCTGTCTGTCTGTCTTAGTTGCTAAGCCATGCTTGAAGGCAGAGACTATTTGAGACACATGCCATTGGGGGGCACTTAATAGATAATGGGAGATTATCCTCACTAACATCCCCCCTCCCCTGGCTATGCCATACTGAAGGAACCTGTGAGGTATGAATAGATTTGGTCTTTTAGATATTATGTGAATCAAGGGGTGTGCAGCTTAATGCAAGGTTATAGCAATGAGACAACACATCAGCCATGATTTTGTTAAATGGCAGAGGAGAAAAGGAGTTGAATAGCTTTATTGTACTTCTTGCTCAGATGATGAATTGCAGCAAAGTGTTAAAGTGTGATAGGTGGAGCCTCGCAGAGGCTGGAGCTGTGTATCAATGCTACTCTCATTCTTCACAACCTCATGAGATCACTTTGATCACTTTTTGTTATAATTGTGTTTTCTTTAGGAAAAAGTTGTATTTAATTTATATTTTGTTTAGTGTGAATGCTTCTTATCTGATGCGATGTGCCTGTGATTAAACTGCTAGTATGTCATTGAACTGCTGCTGCTAAGCTAACAAATTTCATGTCACATGCCGGTGATAATAAACCAGATTCTGATTCTGATCCTGATGTGAATATGCACACACACACTTGTGCATATTAACACCCACAAAATGCTGGAGGAACTCAACACATCAAGCTGCATCTATGGAGAAGAATAAAGTCGATGATTCAGGCCATGACCCTTCATCAGGACTTCCTCCTCTACGTCTCCCTGCATCTCTACTTTTCTCAGCCCCTTTAAAGCACTCTTTAAAACTATGTATCTTTTCATCCATCTTACTATCTCCTTAAGTGTGTTGGCATCAGATTTTGTTTGATTACATTCTGTGAATCACCTTGGGGACTTTTTGCCACCTTAGAGATTAGTGTGCGGAAATATAGTCAATAAATATTTTGAAACAAAATTCTGTAGCTCCCAGAGAAAAAAACAGAACTGCAGTGAGCAAGGGATGCACATTGGAATGCGTGGCAGTCCCTTGTATAAAGAATGGTGCCAGATAATTTGTCACAAGGCCTGTTTCTTCCTGAATCTAGTCACTGAATGTGGCACAGGAATCAAAGCTGGCAAGCGCCTTTGTTGGCAACAGCAATACCCTAGCAGTTTAGCTGGCATTAGATGCTTTAATTTCCCTCTCTGAAAGGCCACAAAAGGCAACTGCTAATTAGCAAGCAATGTCTCAACTGCTTTGTTGAGTAGGAGTGAGAAACTATTGACGTTCAGAAATGACACTTCAGATCTATAAATGAAATAAGTGAAAGTAATTAATAACTTTCTCATTGTTATCAGACTGGTTAGAATCAGAATCAAGTTTAATATCACTGGCAAATGGCATGAAACTTGTTTCATTACAGTAGTCCATTGCATTATCTAATGATAAAAACTTCCAATTACGATAAGAAGTACTCATATATGTAAGTCAGGAGATGGATACAAGAAAATTTTCAAGTCTCTGAATATCCCTTGGAGTACAGTGAAGTCAATCATCAAGAAATGGGAAGAATATGACACAGCAGTACATCTGTCTACAGCAGGCTTCCCTCAAAAACTGAGTAACCATGCAAGAAGGGGACTAGTGAGGGAGGTCACCTGGAGACTTATGACAACTCTGGAAGACTTACAAGTTTCAGTGGCTGAAATAAGAGAGACTGCGCATACAACTGCTGCCCAGGTGCTTCACTGGTCGCAGCTTTATGGGAGAGTGGCAAAGAGAAAGCAACTGCTGAAAATATTCAAATGGAATCTCGGCTAGAGTGTGCCAGAAAGCATGTGGAGGACTCTGAAGTCAGCTGGAAGAAGGTTCAATGTTCTGATGAGACAAAAATTGAGCTTTTTGGTCAGCTGATTAAATCCTATGTTTGATATAAGCCAGCATCGCACATCATCAATAACACACCATCGCCACCATGAAGCATGGTGGTGGCTGCATCATGCTGTGGGGATGCTTCACTGCAGCAGGCCCTGGAAGGCTTGTGAAGGTAGAGGATAAAATGAATGCAGCAAAGTACAGGGAAATACTGGAGGAAAATATGATCCAGTCGGCAAGAGGACTGTGACTTATGAGAAGATTTGTTTTCCAGCAAAATAATGACCCCAAGCATAAAGCTAAAGCTACACAGGAATGGCTTAAAAACAACAAATTTCATGTTCTGGAGTGGCCAAGTCAGAGTCCAGACCTCAATTCAATTGAGAATTTGTGGCTGGACTTGAAAAGGGCTGTTCACTCACAATCCCCGTACAATCTGACAGAGCTAGAGTAGTTTTATAAAGGAGAATGCAATGTCCAGATGTGCAAAGCTGATAGAGACCTATCCACACAGACTCAAGGTTGTAATTGCTGCCAAAGGTGCATCTACTAAATACTGACTTGAGGGGAGGGGGAGGGGGTGAGTAATTATGCAATCAATTATTTTCTGTTTAATAATTGTAATAAATTTAGACCATTTTGTAGAAATTTGTTTTCACTTTAGCATGAAAGTGTCTTTCCTGCTGATCGGTGTCAAAAAAGCCAAATTATATTCAGCGTGGTTCAATGTTGTAAAACAATAAAACATGAAAACTTCCAAGGGGTGAATACTTTTTATAGGCACTGATTTCAGTCTTTGAACCTGCAATATTTTGAAACAAGTTAAACGATTAAATATTGTGATGAAGTGCTTTGAGAGGTTGGTGATGAAACGTAACAGCTCCTACCTGGGAAGCAACTTGGATCCACTCCAATTTGCACACCGGCACAACAAATGCAACTGGCTAATCACTCAATCCTGAAACATCTGGACAGCAAAGATGCATAAATCTGAATGTTCTTCATTGACTATAGCTTGGCATTCTATAACTATCATCTCCTCAAAACTAATCAATAAGCTTCAATACCTTCATGTGCAACTGGCTCCTCGATTTCTCCACTTGTTGACCCCAGTCAGTTCGGGTTGGCAACAACTTCTTCACAATCTCCATCAGCACAGGTGCACCACAAGCCTGTGTGTTTAGCCCCCTGCTCTACACACTTTATACTTATGACTGTGAGGCTAAGCACAGATCCAATGCCATATTTAAGTTTGCCGTTGACACCATTGCCATTGTCCAAATCAAATGTGTTGTCGAATCAGCATATAGGAGGGAGATTGAAACACTGGCGGTGTGGTGTCATACTTACTCAATGTCAACAGACAAAGGAGCTGATTATTGCCTTCACGAGGAGGAGGAGACCAGAGGTCCATGAGCTGTTCCTCATTAGGGGATCAGAGGTGGAGAGGGTCAGCAACTTTAAATTCCTCAGTGTTGTCATTTCAGAGGATCTGTCGTAGGTCCAGCATGAAAGATAAATTACAAAGAAAGCAATGCAGCATCTCTCTATTCTTTGAAGTTTGCAAAAATTTGGCATGTCATCTAAAACTTTGACAAACTTCTATAGATGTGTGGTGGAGAGTATATTGATTGATTGCATCAGGACATGGTATGGAAACCTTACTGCCCATGTACATAAAACCCTAAAAAAAGAAGTCTGGGAAATGGCCCAGTCAATCAATGGGTAAAGCCCGCCCCATAATTGATCACATCTACACAGAGCTCTTTCTCAGGAAAGCAGCATCCATCATCAAGGACCTCCATCATCCAAGCCATGCTTGATGTTGCCATCAGGAGGAAGGTACAGGAACCACAATACTTGCACACTCATGTTCAGGACCAGTTATTACCCCTCAACCATCAGGTTCTTGAACCAAAGAGGGATAACTTCATTCGCCCCATCACTGAACGGTTCCCACAACCTATAGACTCACTTTCAAGGACACTTCATCTCATGTTCTTTATATTTATTTTTTCTTCTTCTTCTTCTTCTTCTTCTTCTTCTTCTTCTTCTTCTTCTTCTTCTTCTTCTTCTTCTTCTTCTTCTTCTTCTTCTTCTTCTTCTTCTTCTTCTTCTTCTTCTTATTATTATTATTATATTTTGTTTTTTCAGCTCAAGCTGGTAAATCCTGAGGTATGGGCAGAGCCAAGCACACTCATTTCTCAATTGCTAGGTACTTTCTAGTGGCATTTATAATTGCAGCTTTCTGGAGATTTACATAAATATTGTTGTGTAATTGTTTAATGCTACAGTGTAGTGATTTTGGAATAATGCCAGTTGCAGATATTAATATTAGGACAATTTATAACTTATTCATGTTCCATAGTCTTTCAATTTCCTCCTTTCATTCAGTATTGTTTCTGGGTGTTTTTCACTTATTGATTTCTGTATGTTATGAGTGTTAGAATGGCTGTATCTATTAAATAAGACGGTCTTGCTTGTTTATCCTTTATTATTATATCCAGATGCTTAATATGGATTGTCTTATCTGTAATAACAGATCAGTCATAATATAATTTCTGGGATTCTGACTCTAAAACTGGATATGCCTTGTATTTACAGGAAGATATGATTTCTTTTATGAGTTTGTTTCTTAAAGCAAGATTTTGGTGAATGACATTTGCCATTTGATTGTGCCTGTGCAAGTAATCAGATTGTCTCAAACTGCTACAGGATCCTGTAATGTGTTTGATTATTTCTGGTCTCTCTTGGCATTTTCTACATTTACCAACTTGAATTTGTTTGTTTTTATTATGTATTTTTGATCATTTTTGTACTAACCACCTGGTCCAGTATTGCTACAAGAAACCCCTCTGCTTCTGGGAAGAGTTTTCCAACTCTGACCCAGGCATTCGTCACTTCCTTGTTGACTTCTAGTCTGCTCATATTGTGGAGATGTCTTCCACGGAATCTCATGCTCTTCCATTCATTAACTTTCTCTTCTACAGTGATAATTTCTTCATTTTTCTGGTTTGTGCTTTCATTAAAGTTTAGTGGTGTGAACTTCTTATCAGAATTTCATATGCTTGCATGGAGTGCTGAATACTGTTTTCGTTGATGAAAATATATCTTTAGAAGTTTTATCTGACTGCTTTGTAAATTTTTCATATCTGTTATTCCGCTTCCTCCTTCAGTCCTAGCTAGTGTTAATCTTAAGAGCATTCGAGTGTACACAGTGTTTTCTAAAATTTGTCATTTCAGTTCTTATTTTTCTTTGTAAATTATTGAGATCAGTTTCTGACCGAGATATTATGCCAAAAGAATAAATTAATATGGGTAAAGTGAAAGTGTTTATTGCCTTTGTTATATTTTTATTATTGAGCTCTGGCAGATTTTCTCAAGCCTTGAAGTAAGTGCTGTCAAAAGTTTTCCCAAAAAGTAATATAACGAATATTAATTACCCAATAATAAAATCTAAAGTTTGGTAAGACCAGTCCTCCATCTTTTTTTGGTTTTTGCAATAAAAGTTTATTCACTCTAGAGCTTTTATTATTCCAAACATAAGACAAATTCAGAGAATCTATTTTATCAAAAAATGTTTTTGGAACAAAAGAGGGAACTGCTTGAAATATATATAAAAAATTTAGTAGAATAACCATTTTTATAGCATTTATTCGACCTATCAATGACATCGACATAGGCGACCATTTAGAAAGCGCCTGTTGAGTATATTCAACTAAAGGGGAGAAATTATACCTATAAAGGTCTTTAAAATGTTTAATAATTTTGATACCAAGATAAGTGAAATGTTTTTTGGCAATATTAAAAGGTATTTGATCATAATAATCAGAATAATTATTAATAGGAAATAATTCACTTTTATGTAAATTAAGTATATATCCAGAAAAAAAACAAATTCCATAAATATAGATAACATAAAAGGAATAGATTTCCTAGGATTTGAAATGTAAACTAATAAATCATCCACATATAACAAAACCTTATGTAATTTATCCCCTCTCTTAATACCCTGCACAGAATTAGAATCCCTAAGAGCAATAGCAAGTGGTTCTAAAGCCAAATTAAATAATAAAGGACTAAGGGGACAACCCTGACAGGTACCTCTATATAATCTAAAATAGTTCTAGGAGTTGAATTAATTGTTTTAGCTTTACTGATGAAGGAGCGTATAATTTCAAATCATCCATGGATAGAGGTACAATTATTATTATTATTATTATTATTATTATTATTATTATTATTGTTGTTGTTGTTGTTGTTATTAAGTTCTCTTTCATTTTGTATTTGCACAGTTTGTCTTTTGCACATTGGATATTTGATCATCTTGTTGGTTGTGGTCTTTCATTGATTCTGTTATCTTTCTTGGATTTATTGATTACATCTGCAAGAAAATGAATCTCAGGGTTGTATATAGTGACATTTACATACTTTGATAATAAAGTTACTTTGAACTTTGAAAAACCTTCCAAGATATGTTATTGCTTTGGTTCAGATGTTAAACTAGTAATCCAGAGCAACATACAAAAAATGCTGGAGGATCTCAATAGGATAGGCAGCATGAATGGAAAAGAGTAAACAGTTGATGTTTCGAGCTTGGATTCTTCATCAATACTGGGGAAAAAATGAAAAGTTAGAGCAAGAAGGTGGAGGAACAGAGGAGGAAGTACAAGGTAGTAGGTGATAGGTGGATCTGGGAGAGGTGGAGGTGTGAGTAAAGAGCTGGGAAGTTGATTGATGAAAGACATAAAGGGCTTCAGAATAGGGGACTCTGATGGGACATGAGGGTTGAAGACCATGGAAGAAAGGGAAGGGGAGGAGCACCAGTGGGAGTTGGTGGGCAGATAAATAGATAAATTGAGAGAGGGAATGAAGAAGAGGTGGGCAGTTACCTGAAGTTCTAGAAATCTTTGTTCATTCCATCAATATAGAGGCCACCCAGATGGAATAAAAGGTATTGCTCCTCAAACCTGAGTGTGGCCTCGTAGCAGCAGTAGAGGAAGCCATGGACTGACATGCTGGAATGGGAATGGGAAGGGGAATTTGAATGGATGTTCACCAGGAGATCCTGCTTTTTCTGGTGGATGAAGCGTAGGTGCTTGGTGAAGTGGTCTCTCAATCTGCATCGGGTCTCACCAATATACAGGAGATCCTCACTCTGGCACTGTTTATCTGTCACCTGTCCCACACCCCTCTCATGGCACTCCACCCTCACCATCCCCAACACCCTTTGCTCCCGTCAGATTTACAACTTCTCTCTCTGCTCCATGTTGATGAATATAGTACTGTATGGAACTTTTAGGTACCCTTGCTACATATTTGTGCCTATACCCTCTGCCCAGTACTGTAGAAGTAAAATTAATGCATTCAGCCCATGGAGCCTGCTCCACCATATAGTTGATTTCTTTTCCCTGTCAAACCTTTTCTTGTGCCTCCTCTCTGTAAGATTTGATACCATTACTAATCAAGAACCTATCAAACTCCACTTTGAATATAGTCAATGATCTGACCTCCACAACCATCTCTGGCAATTATGTCCACAGGTTCATCACACCAACAGTTTAGTTTGCTTGGCATGGACTAGATGGGCCAAAGGACCTGTGTTTGTGCTGTACATTTCTTTGACCCTACGACTCTATGCCTTCACCAGTGCTTTCTATTCTCTGATTCTACAGGTCAGCAAATCTCTCTGGATACTTCCTGACCTGTGGAGTTTCTTGAGTATTTTGTGTTGCCTCAGATATTTATCAGAATCAGAATCAGATTTAATATCACTGGCATATGTTGTGAAATTTGTTAACTTTCCGGCAGCAGTACAATGCAATACACAATAGATTTAGAAAAAACTGATTACAGTAAATATATATGTGTATGTATATTAAATACATAAGTTAAGCAGTGTAAAAACAGAAATAAATTAAAAAAAAGTAGTGAGGTAGTGTTCTTGGGTTCAATGTCCATTTACAAATTTGATGACAGAGGGAAAGAAGCTGTTCTTGAAACTTTGAGTGTGTGCCATTAGGCTTCTGTACCTCCTTCCTGATGGTAACAATGAGAAGAGGGCATGCCCTGGGTGCTGGATGTCCTTAATGATGAACAACTCCTTTCTGAGGTACCGCTCCTTGATGATGCCTTGAAGCTAGTATCCATGATGTACCAGCTTTCTGCAAGTAAGTACTCTCTGCAGCTTATTTCGGTACTCTACCATAAACCCCAATAGCAGAAAGTGATGCAGCCAGTCCAACTGCTTTCCACGGTACATCTGTAGAAGTTTTTGAGTTGACAAGCCAAAGCTCCTCAAACTCCTAATGAAATATAGCCACTGTCTTGCCTTCTGTATAGGTGCATCAATATGTTGATGCCTACCAGCATTTTGTGGGTGTTGTTGTTTGAATTTCCAGCATCTGCAGATTTCCTCGTGTTTGATCAATATGTTGAAAGTAGGTTAGGTCCTCAGAGATATTGGCACTCAGGAACTTAAAATTGCTCACTCTCTCTACTTCTGATCCTCTATGTGGATTAGCTTCTATTCCCTCAGTCTGCCTGTGATTGCAGTCTTTTGAATCCTTGTTAAAGGCCTGATTCAGCAGGTCAGGCAGCATCTATAGAGAGCAATAAACAGTTGAGATTTCGAGCCAAGATCCTTTATGTGGACTGGAAACAAAAGGGGATGAAGCCAATATAAAAGGTGTGGGGACAGGAAGGAGTACAATCTGGAAGTTGATAGGTGAAGGGATGTGGATGGGGGGGGTGGGGGAATGAAGTGAGAGCATGGATGTGATTGGTGGAAGAGGTAAAGTGCAGAGGAAGAAGGAATATGACAGGAGAGGAAAATGAACCATGGGAGGAAACGAAAGAGTGTCACCAGAGCGGGGTGGAAGATAGATAAAAATGTAAAGTTGTCTTTTTATCCAATTGGTTCTACAAACCTGTGGGATGCTGACAACAAACAGTATGACAGATGGTACTTGATTTAAATGCATTTGTGTGGAATGCAAGATAATAAGCACTCCAGTAAATTCTTACTGAAGAAATAAAGAATGCCTTCGGAGATTCTCTCATGCCACAAAATGCTCTTAATTCTTCACAAAGTGTATCCAATTATTATCCAAATCACTAGAGCAAGCTATGTACAGGAGTGTTACACTCACTAACATTAGCTCATTATATGAAAATAAATTTCTCATTACATTGCAAATTCAACGAGGAGTTGACAGAATATGTTGATAGGGTGTTCTCGTTCAAGTATATTGACGAAAGGCTTGTGTGGCACACATTTAGTGCTATAAATAGAGAATTGTTACCTGTCCTATTCAACCTTCCCCTATAACTCAGGTCCTCAATTCCAGGTCCTTGTAAATTTTCTCTGCACTCTTTCAATTGTATTGATATCCTTTCTGTAGGTCAGTGACCACAATATTCCACATTAGACCACACCAACATCTTCTACAACTTCAACATCCCAACTCCTAAACTCAGTACTTTGATTTATGAAGGCCAATGTGCCAAAAGCTCTCTTTACAACACTATCTACCTGTGACCTCTGTGCTGTTTCTGAGAATAATCCCTGGTTTGAGAACAGGATGCCATTTGGCCTATTGTGTCCATTGAATCCTGGCTCTTTCCCCAGAGCTCTGTTAACAATTCTCTTACGCTGCCTCAGCATCTTCCTTGTTGCATATACACACAATACTTTGTGTGAAGAAGTTACTCCTCAAATCCATTTAAAAAGCTTTCCCTGCTCCCTTAAACCAATACACTCTGGCCTTTGATTCTCTTTCCCTGTGTGTTCCTTCTATCTATATACCGTGTTGGATTCTGTTACTTTTGCGATCCAAAGATTCCTCAGAAGTCAAGAATGAGGCTTAAAACCTGTTGCTTATATCATTTTATTAAGTGTTAGAGTGGAAAGTGAACAAAAAAGAGTCAAGAAAAGAAAGAAAAAGCTTAAAAATATCAGTTATGTATGCTGTCACCACATGCAATTCAGATTCATTTTCCTGTGGGCATACTCAGCAAATCTATAGAATAGCTTCCATAACAGGATCATTGAAAGATCAGCCAAAGAGGAGAAGGCAACAAACTGAGCAAATGCAAAATAAATAAATTGCAATAAATAATGAGAACATTAAATAACAAGATAAAGAGGCCTTAAATTGTGATCATTGATTGTGGGAACAGTTCAATGGATGGGCAAGGGAGTGTAGTTATCTCCTTATGATAAAAAGCTTGATGATTGAGGAGTAACTGTTCCTGAACCTGGTGGTGTGAGTCCTAAGGCTCTTATACCTACCTGATGGCAGCAGTGAGAAGAGAGCATAACCTGGGTGGTGAAGATCTCAGATGATTAATGCTATGACAGCATTTCATGTAGATGTGCCCAATGGTTGGGAGCGCTTTATTTGTAATGTATTAGGCTGATTCCACTACCTTTTGCAATGGAGTCATAGAGTCATAGAACAGAACAGCATAGAAACAGGCCCTTTGGCCCATCTAGTCTATGCCGAAGCATTAATCTACCTAGTTATATCAACCTGCACCTAGACCATAGTCCCCCATATTTGTAACACCACTTCAATCAATCATGGACCTGTATTTCCAGATACTTCTGTTCTACCGTACTCTTCACTACACTACCTCTCACCATGTACGACCTACTCTGGTCAGTCCTCCCAAGTACAATATCTCATTCTTATCTGCATTAAATCCCATTTTCCTTTTGCAGCCCATTTTTCCAGTTGGTCCAGATCCCATGGCAAGCTTTGATATCCTTCCTCATTGTACTCCCAACCTAGGTGTCATCCGCAAATTTGCTTTTCATCCAGATTGTTGGTGTTGATAGCAAACAACCAATCTCTGTGACACACCATTAGTCACAGTCCTCCAGTCAGAGAGGTAATCATTTACTACCTCTCTCTGGTTTCTTCCTCAAAACCAATGTCTAATCCAAGTTAATATCTAATCTTGTATGCCAAGCAACTGAACTTACTTGACTAACTTCCCTTGTGGGTCTTTGTCAAATGCTTTACTAAAGTTCATTAGACAACATCCACTGCCTTGGCTTCATCAACTCTTTTGGGAATTTCTTCGAAAACTATATGATTGGTTTGATGTGTCTTACCATGCACAAAGCCATGTTGACTATCCTTAATTAGTTTCTATCTATCCAAATACTTCTATATCTTGTCCCTGAGAGTACCTTGCAATAATTTTCCCACTGCTGATGTCAGGATCATGGGCCTATAATTTCCTGGTTTATTTTTTAAAGCCTTTCTTAGACAGTAGAACAACACTGGCCATCCTCCAATCCTCTGCTACCTTTCCTGTCACTAGGGAGAATTAAATACCTCTGCTAGGGCCTCGGAAATTTCTGCACTAGCTTCCCATAGGGTCTGAGGGAACATATTTTCAGACCCTGGGAACTTAGCTACCCTAATTTGTCTCAAAACAGGAAACATCTCCTCCACTGTAATCTGTACCTGGTACATGACCTCACTGCTGCATTGCCTCAGCGTGACCATCTCCCATGTAAATACAGATGCAGAAAATCAATTTAAGGTCTCCCCCATCTCTATGGGCTGCACACATAGAATTCCATTCTCACCCTCCAGAGGACCAAATTTGTCCCTTGCTATCATTTTACACTTAATATATCTATAGAAATCTTAGGAGTTTGATATGTCCTTGATTAGTCAGGGAGTTAAAGGTTATGCGGAGAAGACTGGAAAATAGAGTTGAGAGGGAAAATAAATCAGACATGATGGAATGGTGGAGCAGACTCAATGGGCTAGATGGCCTAATTCTGCTGATATGTCATATGGTCTTATGGTGTTATTATATAAAAATGCAAGTGAGCATAGTAAAGTTAAACAACAAGAAAAATGATCATCTACAACCGAATCCAAAAACCCCTCAATTTTGTACACCTGTATAAGGCCACATCTCAGTGTTCCATAGTTCAGTGAACAAGGTTCCAGCCAGCCCAGCCTCTCCTTATAAATCGTGCCTTGAAGTCTGAGAAGCATTCACATAAATCCACTTCACATTCTTTCCAGTTTAAGGAAAGTGATTAATACTTCTGACTTCAGAAGAATATCCTGACTGGTTGTATCACAGCCTGGTATGGAAACACCAGTATGTCTAAGAATGGAAAATCCTATCAAAGGTAGTAGATACTGCCCAGTGCATCACAGGAAAAACCCTCCCCATGACTCCACCAAGGAGTTCTGTCACAAAAAACAACATCCATCATCAAGGACCACATAATACAGTCCATACTCTCTTCTTCCTCCTGCCACTGGGAAGGACGTATAAGTTCCTTAGATCCCATACCACTTTATTTCAGAATATTTATTACACTTTAACTATCAGGCTCCTGAACCAGTGTAGATATCTTCACTCATCTCCACTCTGAACTGATTACTTAAACTATGAACTCTACTACTCATGTTGTCAGAATTGTTTATTTGTTTGTTTATTTATTTACCTATCTGCAGTACTGTGCAAAAGTATATATATGACAAGGACATGGCAGTGGAACAAACCCAAGTGCTGAACACGGGCGTGGAGGTCGAGTAGGGAGGCATTACAGTCATAGCGAGCGCGGAATCAGTGCCAAGGGAGTCTTTACCCGGAGTCTTGGTTTTAGTAGAGAATTCAGGAACGATGCTAGACTAGAACTGATAGTCCTAAGAACCACGGAACAAGGTTACTAGTACACGAGTCAACCAACGAACTGGCACCTCCTAGTTGTGGTCACAGGGTTTTTATACTGCATTTGGTGTTTGTAGTTAGTGGAACCTGGGAATGATTTGGAACTAAACGAGGTGATTGAGGCCCAATTCCTGACAAAAATAGCCAGGTGAGCGATTGCCAGAAGGGACCATGACAATATGTGTGTGCGAATATATATATATTAGTGCCTATGAATTTTGCACGGTCCTGTAGTAATTTTATGTATTGCCCAGTACTGCTACTGCAAAAAAAAGCAAATTTCATGACATACGTGGGTGATGATAAATCTGATTCTGATATGGGTCTCTATTGTGGACTGACAGCGGGAAGGAGGCAGGGAGAGGGGAATCATGGCTGGAAAAGGGGAAGGGAAAGGGGAGGGAGTGGGAAGCACCAGAGAGGCATTCTGAAATGATCAATAAATCAATTGTTTGGAATCAAATGACCTTGCCTGGTGTCTCAGGGCTGGGTGTGTCTGCACCTGAACCATCCCCCAACCCTGGCCCGCAGTCTCTGCCACCTGTCCCTTAACCTTCCCATGCCATTCCATCCTCGCCATTCCCAACATCCTTTGCACCTGCCTGATTTTCAACATCGCTCTCCGCTCCATATTGACAAATACAGTTCTATGCAAAAGTCTTTGATGCCCCAGTTATATATGTACATGTGACTAAAACTTTTGCTCAGTACTGTATCTATTTATCTATCTGGTTATTTATTATTTGTCTATTTATTTATATACCTACCCATTTACTTATGTATTATTTATTTGTATTTGCACAAATTGTTATATTTTGCACATTGGTTGCCTGTCAGTCTTTGTACATAGTTTTTCATTGATTCTACTGTGTTTCTTTGTTCTACTGTGAATGCCTGCAAGAAAATTAATCTCAGGGTAGTATGTGGTGACATATATGCCCCTTGAAGTAAGTTTACTTTGAACCTAGAACTTTTAAAGAATGGGAAATAGGCCATTTGGTTATTAGCCTTCTGTTTGCTCAGAGCTCATAAGATTCAGTATGGCATGAACTCTATCACAGACCTTCCACCTCATGAAATAAAGCAGCCTGCAAGTACTTTAGCAAAACCTCAGAATATCCAGCCTGAAAAGCTTCATTATTCAAACATGCCTGTCCCTTGATGCTTCCAGAACAAAGGATCATTATCTGCAGAATATTTAATCACTGCTATTCACTAGAGATAGCCATTTATAGGTATTTATAGGAGAAAGTGATTTGTCACAGAGATGCCTCATGCTAAACCATATGAACTTCTACATGTGATACAAGTGACACAGTTTTCTGCCCGGATAAGTTAACAGAAAGGCCTCTTAATGACGGGCATTAATCCCAAGTGGAGTGGGTAGAAGATCCCTTTGGTATCATAACTGATGTTTGTTCTTTGTGTACTGTATGACCACTAACTGGATTAGCCATTTGAACTTGACATTCCTCGGAAGAGAAATGACCACTGTTCTGAAAACAGGAATTATTCTCTGAGGGATATCAGGGAGGTTTTGTTTTCCCATCTCCACCCATAAAGATGCTCATGGGAAGGAATTCCATCTTTCTTTCCTGCGCTCTGTGCTTTGCCTTCTGAGCACAAGATACCGTGGATTCAGGTCAGGGTTCCGTTCTAGTCACCTAATTCTAGGAAGGATATGAAAGCTTTAGAGAAGGTGTAAAGGAGATTTACTAGCATGCTGTCTGGATTAGAGGATAGGTTAGTAAAGACTTTTCTCTCTGGTGTGAAGAAGGATCAGAGGTGATGATAGCTGATAAGAGGCACGGATAGAGTGAATAGCCAGAGATTTTTTTTTCCCCAGGGCAGAAATTACTTATATAAAACAGCATGATGTTAAGGTGATTAGGGAAAGGTATAGGAAGGTGTCAGACTTTTTTTTTCACCCGCAGAGTGGTGGGTGTATGAAATCTTCTGCCAGGGGTGGTGGTAGAAGCAGCTATATTAAGGACATTTAAGAATCTCTTGGGCACCGTTTGCCAGAACAGCTGTTTGCTTAGTGAGCTGCTCAATAGCGATGGAGCTGCATGCTGTTGTTCTGTTGCATGGACTTGTTGTAAACTATTGTGCCAAGAAAGTGTGCGGTCCAAAAACAGATGCAAGTGATTTTCTTGGACATTTTTTATCATGATCACAAGACCCTGTAGGACATTGGTAACGAAGAGTAATGCAGGTCTGCTCACTGACCAGAAGTAGCTGTGTTGCCTGGGTTGTGGTGAGGACTAGGCCCAGGCTGAGGCTGTGTTTGCTTGGTACTGTCCTTTGGTGTTTGCTTAATGCTGCCCTCAGTTTTTCATTGGATGGAATAACAAGCTGGACATGGACAACTTGCCATCAATCTAGTCACCAGGGGCATGGGCAATATTGTTTTTGTTCTCTTTCTGACTGTATGTTATTATTAAATCATAACCAGATGTGCTCTTTGTGCTATGTGCTATGGACAACGAGCTGTGTGCTGTTGGTAATGTGTTGTGCACCTTGGCCCCAAAGAAACATTGTTTTGTTCAGCTGTACAGTCGGCTCTCTTTATCCACGAGTTCCGCATGCGCGAGTTCAACCAACCGCGAATCGCGAAAAATCGGAAGTGCTCTTCCAGCACTTGTTGTTCGAACATGTACAGACCTTTTTCTTGTCGTTATTCCCTAAACGATGTAGTATAACAGCTATTTTACATAGCATTTACATTGTATTAGGTATTATAAGTAATCTAGGGATAATTTAAAGTATACGGGAGGATGTGCGTAGGTTATCATGGATCGGGATCGAAAAAAAAAATCAGAAGTTCTCTTACTAAGTAAGTCTGAACAGGTACATCTGGTATTATTTAGCATCAGTCAGTCAAATGCTTGTCTTAGTATATAGTATATATTTTACCTTTCTATGCATATAAAACATTTAAAAACGTATGTGTCAGCGCCGGGCTCGGGAACGGTTCGATCCAGTGACAGATTGCTCCTGAGCGCACTCTCCATCTGTGTCTGGTTGACGTGGAGGGTCAAAAACCAAAAAGCCCAAAACCCAATAATTAAACCACTGTGTTGCTTAGTAATAATTGTAGCTTTCATCGGGGCAGGGCCTTTCTCACTTTATCCTTTAAAATTGTTCCGATTGTTGGCCAACTGTAGCCTAACGCTTTTCCAGTGATCGATGGCATTTCACCTCTTTCCAATCGCTTTATTATTTCCACTTTCTTTTCAATCGTGATCGTGATTATTTTCATGAACAGAAACACTGCGAATTCAGAGCTCCGCTGCCGGGTCCTAATGTTCACCACACTGAGACAGGTTAAATAAGGTCTGGGGTTCTGCTGGGTCCTAAGGTCCACCGCATTGAGACAGGTTGAATAAGAGACTTGAGCATCCACGTTTTTTGGTATCCGTGACGGGTCCCTGAACCAATCCCTTGCGGATAAGGAGGGCTGACAGTATTCATGATTGGTTGAATGATAATTGGAACTTGAATTTCAATTTGAATTTCAGTGGGTAGTTTGAAAGGTCTTCTTCAGTGAGACCTATACTTTGGAACTCTGCCTACAGACATTCTAAAATGAAAGGGCTTCAGGCACAAGAGACTGCAGATGCTAGAATCAAGAGCGTCCTCAGAAAAACTGTAAGAACTGAACAGATCAGGCAGCATCTGTGCAGCAAATTGGATAATCGATGTTTTGAGTCAAGACCCTTCATTCAAACTGAAAGAAAGGAGCCAGTATAAAAGATGATGGGAAAGGGGAGGAAGAGTGTAAAATGGCTGGTGATTGGTGGATGAGATTGAAATGTAGATGGAGGACTGGGAGAAGTGTCAGAAGCTGAGAGTTGATAGGTAGAAGCACAGAGAAGTAGGGGGAATCTGATAGGAGAGGATGGTGGAATGTGGAATGCTTCTCATCATCTTATACACCTCTATCAGGTCACCTCTCATCCTCTGCTGCTCCAAGGAGAAAAGGCCAAGTTCATGCGACCTATTCTTTTGTGTGACGCAGGAGAAAGTTTCAGACTTGCATGAGTGAGTTGATAATTCAGAGCAAGGAGAACACAGAGACACAGCTAGTAGAACTGCTGCTTCTCAGCTACAGTGACCCAGGATCAATCCTAACCACTGGCTCTGTAGGTTAGGTTTTGAATTTGGATGTTCTCTCCGTGACTGCTTTGGTTTTCTCTCCCGGGTGCTTCAGTTTTCTCCCATATCCCGAAGACTTAAGAAGGCTCTACTGTATCCGACAATGACAGGAAACACATGCAACAGAATTTTTAAAATGGAAAAGTCATTGCACTGGGGTGATTTAACTCTTGACCTCAGAAGTCTTGATCCATAGTCTGAGTATTCAACACAACTAGTCTTTGTTAGCTGTAGTAGATCACCATGACTTCTTCTGTGCCTTGTCTTGCCCTTTACTCTGCACAGAGAGTTGCAGAACCACCTTCCTGGAGTTGGATCTCACTGTAGATTTCATCCACCCTGTCTGCCGGAGGTGACATTGCATGCTAGGACAGACATGTCTCTATCTCACTGGGGTATGAAGCCCGCTGGCTATCCTCACCTGGTTTAGCCTGCCTGCGTACTGGGGTCTGGCCTTTTACACATGCAAAAATCTACTTGGAGCCACAGATGAGAGCTGAGTGTCTGGTGGGGACTAAAGGAGAATGAGCTACCCCAGGCTGAACATGACAAGCCTTTCACCAGCAGTATACAACTCCCTGGACACCCCATTATTTCCTAGTTTCAATCTCCATTGCTTTATGGCTAGACCCACTGATGGGGAAGGCTTCAGGAGTAAACTCAGCGGGAAAAATTTGGAGCTGGAGTCCGGAAGGCTGTCCTATGTTGTGCTCAACACTGACTGGCGACTCATGTGATGCTGCTGGTGCCAAACAGCATTAGACTCTCCTGTTCCATTTTGTTCATCAGATGTGTGGAGAGGGGGTGCTTGCTACATGGGCAACAGCTCACTCTCCATATCGTACTCCTCTGGCTTTGTGGACCTCGACAGCTGAGAGGCAACATCCATGGTCACCCCTGATCAACGGAGGCGTCCGACACAGTTAGGAGAATCACATGCAATCTTACTCCTGAATAAGGAAATCAAATTTTGAGGTAATAGATTTAAGGTGAGAGAGGAAAGATATAAAAGGACCATGGGGAGCAACTTGTTCAGTCAGAGGGTGATGCATATATGGTGCAAGCTGCCCAAGAAAGTGGCTAAGGAAGGTACAGTAACAATATTTAAAGGAAACTTGGAATGGTACATGAATATGAAATACTTAGAGGCATATTTCCAAATAGAACTAGCTTAGATGGGAATCTTGATCAATGAGAATGAGTTGGGCCAAAAAACCTATTACTGTACTGTATCACTCTACGGGTGGTGGGGTGGAGCTACAGCTCTACCAAAGGAAGTGTAAGGTGTTCCTTCACTCTGCTAATCTGCATGTCACCATTGTGCAAGGTGTAGCACCTGCTTAGCATCTCCCCCCCCAACCCCACAATCAGGGTCACATGAAGCCATGGGAGAAGATGGTGGACGGTCAAATGAGCAGCTGATGCATACCACTTGTCCTGGCTGTGTGACCGCTGATGCCAGCCAGACAGTCTCTGAAGAGTATTGACAATGGCTGGGATCACCTGTTTTGTAAAGACAGTGCCTAGATGTAGGCAATGGCAAACCACTTCTGTAGAAAAATTTAAAAGAAGAACAATCATAGTCATGGAGACCATGATCACCCATGTCATATGACATGGTACATGATGATGATGATGATAATTCTATGAATCTAAATGGAAGCATTTAATGGGAAAATGGGAAGAATAAAATAGGATTATCATACATATCATTAATGTAAGTAGATGATTGATCCATATGGATCTATTGAACCAAAGAGCCACTATTCTACTGAATTCTACTTAGTGAGTGATAAATGATATTATATCCATCATTAACAGATCAAAACAAGGAATGAGCCTGAAACCTAATTGACTTTATACAGTTACACACACAAAATGCTGGTGGAATGCAGCAGGCCAGGCAACATCTATAGGAAGTTGTACAGTCGATGTTTCGGGCCAAGACCCTTTGTCAGGACTAACTTAAAGGAGAGATAGTAAGAGATTTGGAAGTGGGAGAGGGCGGGGGAGATCCAAAATGATAGGAGAAGACAGGAGTGGGAGGGATGAAGCTAAGAGCTGGAAAGTTGATTGGCAAAAGGGATACAGAGCTGGAGAAGGGGGAGGATCATGGGACGGGAGGCCTAGGGAGAAAGAACGGTGGAGGGGAGCACCAGAGGAAGATGGAGAGCAGGCAAGGAGTGATTGTGAGAGGGACAGAGAGAGAAAAAAAGGGGGGAAAAGATAAATAAATAAGGGATGGGGTAAGAAGGGGAGGAGGGTCTTTAATGGAAGTTAGAGAAAACAATGTTCATGTCATCAGGTTGGAGGCTACCCAGACAGTATATAAGGTGAGTAATTATCTTAGTCACTTTTCTTGTAATAACAAAACCCTGTTTGGCATTGATGGTGTGGAATGTTGCAAGTCTAATTCATTCGTTTACTGGCGAATGTCAGGAGCTGATGGCAGGGGAGATCCATAGCTGCGATCATAGCAAGGACAAGGCCTTAAGCTGCAGTCTTGCCTGTTTGCAGTTGCCCCATAAGAGGCATCGGAGTCAAGCACTCCATGGGAGTGCCCCAGGCTGTATGGTGTGGAACCCATGCTGGAGTTAGTGCTGTCCGCGGTGTCTGTTTGGCAGAAGACAAGCTGTATTGTGTTTGACTGCAGACTACTGAAACATTCATAAACACAGGGACTTGGACTATACTTTTTTGTGACTGTATTCTACTGATATTTATATATGCTTGCTATCCTATATGTGCTATGTGTGCTTTGTGCTGTGAGTGACTGTTGGTACTGTGTTTTGTACCTTGGCCCTGGAGTAACACTGTCTTGTTTGGCTGTATTCATGGCTATTCATGTATGATTGAATGACAATTGAACTTGAACTTGTGTTGGCAAAAGGGATTAGTTTAGTTAGGTATTTGTTTACTAATGTAATCAGTTTAGCAGAACAGAGTGGCCCATAAGACCTGTTCCTTTGCTAACTGTTCTACTGTATGTTACAGACACAAAATGCTGGCAGAATGCAGCAGGCCAGGCAGCATCTATAGGAAGAAGCACAGTCGATGTTTTGGGCCGAGACCCTTCGTCAGGACTAACTGAAATAAAAGATAGTAAGAGATTTGAAAGTAGGAGGGGGAGGGGGAAATGCGAAATGATAAGAGAAGACCGGAGGGGGTGGGGTGAAGCTAAGAGCTGGCAAGGTGATTGGTGAAAGTGATACCGAGCTGGAGAAGGGAAAGGATCATGGGACGGGAGGCCTAGGGAGAAAAAAAAGGGGAGGGGAGCACCAGAGGGAGATGGAGACCAGGCAGAGTGATGGGCAGAGAGAGAAAAAAATGGGTAGGGGAGGAAAAATAAATAAATCAGGGATGGGGTAAGAAGGGGAGGAGGGGCATTAACGGAAGTTAGAGAAGTCAATGTTCATGCCATTAGGTTGGAGGCTACACAGACGGTATATAAGGTGTTGTTCCTCCAACCTGAGTTTGGATTCATTTTGACAGTAGAGGAGGCCATGGATAGACATATCAGAATGGGAATGGCATGTGGAATTAAAATGTGTGGCCACTGGGAGATACTGCTTTCTTTGGCTACTGCATGTTCTGTATTTTCGATCAACAAAGCACCAGTGGTTTTACTTCCTCCCTCTCTAATTACCCACTGCTGGGAAGTGGGGGGGGGGGGTGGATCCAGGGTTTAAAACCAGCAAGGGAGAAATAATGGTAATAAGTTTGGAAGTCAGAATGGTGATTGTGACTTGGAGGGGAACCTTCAGGTGTTGATGCACCCTTGCATGTACTGGTGTAACAATACCTTCAGGAAAAGTGGATAATAGCACCTACTGTGATGGAATGGACTGTTGTGGATATGTAGAACAACAAAAATGGGATAATGTAGCATGAGTGAAAATGCCTGCTGGCTGGTCAGATTGGAGCATAGAGGAATTATATCATAAGGGACATAGATCATAATCAGAGAACCCTCAGAGAGGACTTGTGCGTGTTCCCCTAATCTCCCCTTCTTGAGTCTACTGCCAATTCCTTGGTCTTCACAGGGTGAATAGTCACGGTCTTAAGATGTTCCCTGACCTGCTAAGTCCCTCCAGCATTTTGTGCGTGTTACTTTTTCTCAGGGTTTGTGAATCAAGAATCAGAGTGCATTAAGAGGGGTCAGATTTAATAGGATGCTGAAGGGCAATTTCTTCACCCAGAAAGTACCCCATAAACGGAACAAACCGCTAAAGGAAATGATTGAGGCAGGCACATTAATAACATTTAATCGGCACTTGCATAGGAAAGTTTTCGAGGGGTATGAGCCAAATGCAGAGACAAATTAAATTAGCTTAGATGTGCATCTTGGTTAGCAGGGGCCAAGTGGGATGAAGGGCTTGTTTCCATCCAATTTGACTCCATGGCTCAGTGAACTTAAAGACCTGTTCTTATGTTTTAAGACTCTGTATGAACGATCTCTTCTCACTTTGTGTCCATATCTTTCTACTCCTTCCCTTCATGGAAGTTACTCCTCAGAAACATGTTAAGTCTGTCAAATCCTGATAAGTCTATAAATTTGACCCCTCTTTATGCTCTCTAGTTCTTGCTGCCCAACCCCTGAGGAAAAATTACACACACCAAATGCTAGAGGAACTTAGAAGATCAGGCAGCATCAAAAGACTAGAACTATATTCACCTATCTAGTCAAAGAAATTGATTGTAGACTAAAGAGGGGAGACTGAAGAACACACGCTATTCCTCAGGGTCTCCAATTCTGATTCCTTATCTTCTATGATTCTTTCCTTTAGATGCATCAGTGCTGTTTGCTTCACTTAGGAGTCCTATGTTCCCAATTGTTTCATTGGACCTGATTGTGCTTTACCTGGCCCATGCTGCATATTCATCTGTCAGAGGACTCTCATGGTCACATTGGGCTGTGCGGTGCCCAATAGATTTTTAATGATTTAGGATTAGAGATACAGCCTGGCCTGGAATGCATGGAGGAAATCAGAGCATCAGGCGGAAGGACACATGGTAAATGGGAGAAAATAGAAACTCCTTACAGACAGCGGCAGGAATTGAACCCAAGTCTCTGGAACTGTAGTCGCATTGCACTAACTGCTATGCCATCATGCTGTCCTTGTAATCTAGAGACATTGCCGCGGAAGCCATCCTATGACGTTGTGTAAGTAGATTTACTAAGTCTATGGCTGCAAATCATTGTTCAAAATCTTTGAGGATGTAACAGGGAGGGGCGATAGAGGCAGCCTTGCAGATGTAATGTACTTAGACTTCCAAAAAATTTTTACAAAGGGCCACTTTAAAAGCTGGTACATAAATTAAATGTCCATAGTATTGGAATAAGTGTATTAGAACTTAAAATTGGTTGTCAAATAGAGAGTTGGAATAAATAGGTCCCTTTCGGAATGAAAGCAGGTAACAAGTGGAGTATAGCAGGAACAGTTCTTGATCTGCAAGTTCTTGATCTGCAATGTGAGGAGAATGAGTTTGTAAGTCTGGCGGGAGCAAAGGATTTTGGAAAAGGCAAGGAAGGGGTGTGGGGGTGTGGCACAGGTGGCAGAGAAGGAGTGCCAGGAGCGGGTGGTGGCATGGGTACAGACACACCCACCCCTGAGACACCAGGCAATGTCATTTGATTCCAAACAATTGGTTTATTGATCATTCCAGAATGTTTCCCTGGTGCTTCCCGCTCCCTCCACTTTCCCTTGCCATTTTTCAACCATTATTCCTCTCTTTCTGCCCCCTTCGCACTCTCAGTCCACAATAGAGACCCATAGCAGAATCAGGATTATCATCACTTAGATGTGTAATGAAATTTGTTTATTTTTGGCAGCAGCAGTACAGTGCAATACATGAAATTACTACAGTACTGAGCATAAGTCTTAAGCACCCTAGCTCTATATATATACTTAAGACTGTTGTACAGTAGGATAGATAGATTGAATTTTGGGCAAAGGACTGGCAAATGGAGTGTCTTATGAAATGTGTGGTTGTGCACTTTAGTGAGAGAAATTGAAAGGCAGATTGTTTTCTAAACATGGAGAGATTGCAAATAATTGAAGCACAGAGGAACCCTTGTGTATTTATATATGAAACACAAGAACACCAAAGAAGGCAGACAGCTGTTTTACCTTCATTGCAAAGGGGTGGGATTTAAAATTAGGGAGGCTTTCTTGTAATCTTACAGAGTGTTGGTTAAGCTTCACCTGAGTAGTGTGCACAGTTTGGGTCCTTGTTTTGAACATTATTAAAGTTCAAAGAAAATTTATTATCAAAGTATATAAACATCACCATATACAACTCTGAGATTCATTTTCTTTTGGGCAAACTCAATAAATCTATAGAATAATAGCCATAACAGAATCAATGAAAGACCGCACCAACTTGGGCATTCATCCAGTGTGCAAAAGCTAATAAACTGCGCAAATCCAAAAAAAAGAAATAATAACAATAAATAACTATTGAGAACATGAGGTTAAGAGTCCTTGAAAGTGAGTCCATTGGTTGTGGGAACATTTCAATGATGCAACAAATGAAGTTGAGTGAAGTGATCCCCACTGGTTCAAGAGCCTGATGTTTATGGGATAGTAAATGCTCCTGAACCTGGTGGTGTGAGTCCTGAGATTCCTGTATCTTCTTCCTGATGAGACTATGACCTGGATGATGGGTGTCCTTGATGATGGATGCTGCTTTACTTTGTGACAATGTTTAGTGATATTGGAGTTAAGATAAAGGAGATTAATTAGGTTACTTTCTAGGATGAGTGTGTTGCTTATCAAGAGAGACTGTATGGGTATGTTATTTGTTGGAAATTTGAAGAATGAAGAGCGGCCTTTTTCAAGCACAGAAATTCCTAAGGAGGCTTGATAGGGTAGCTGCTTAAAGAAATATCAGCTTTATTTGTCACGTGAACATCAAAACTTTGACTCATAGAATGAAATGTGTTCTTTACACCAACAACCAATACAGTCCAAGATGTGCTGGGAGTTACCAAGCTTCTGGCTCCAGTATGCCCACAACTTGCTAATCTTAATGCCTTTGGCATGCTGGAGGAAACTGAAATGCCCAGAGGAAACCCATGCAGTCACAGGAAACACGATACAATTTCTGAAATTTTCTGCCCCAGCAGATGTTGAATGCTAATTCACTTGGTCTCTTTAAAGCAGCTCTAGGTAAATACTTGCAAGATCACGGAATAGTGGGACACTGAGAAATATGACAGAGGAGGACACCAGCAGAAATTAGCCATGATCATGTTATCACTTCCTGTGCTGTTGTAAAAGTCATGTTCACCACATTTATTATCTTGAGTTCTGCTTTCGCAGGTGGTGCTACAGGTGTTGACATTTCTGAGGACTCTGATGACTGAAGCTTTTTCAAGGAATGTGTACCAGGTAATGAGACACAGTCTGAGTCATCATTCAAATATAGTTGTACTTCAACCTGTCTTTTATTGGAACGGTGTGATATATGTGCCTGCTCCTGATTTTGTCATCAGTAAGATTGAGATGTCACTTAGAAACATAATCAACTACAGCCTTTCCAATCTCCTATTTCACCATAAGACCATAAAACATAGGAATAGAATTAAACCAATCAGCCAATTCAGTCTACTTGCCATTTCATCATGGCTGATTTATTGCCACTCAATGCCACTTTCTTGCCTTTTCCCCATAACCTTTGATGCCCTTACTAATCAAGTACCTATTAACTTCTGTGTGTTGTGATGTTTTAAATTTTATAAAAATATTAGATGAACGTTTGAACAATTCCAATTAACCTCTTTGTGAGCTTGAGTTTGTAAGGTGTCTGTACAAGTTGAACACTGTAGGTTTGTTAACTGTTTGCTATTAGCCTCTGGATTCTTTCTTAGCCTAAAGCCACCTGTGGCATGAGAACAAAATGCCAATGAGTTTATTTATCTCTGCATGTGTTTCAATGCTTGTGGATTGAACTCCTTTTTATTTGCTCGGTTTTCAGGGATTCACGTAGACTGAGGAATCATGATTGCTTGGTGCCTAGGATGGCCCCAGAATGATTTCACAAGTCAGAATTTGGAGATCCCCCAACAACAGCAACAATCAAGTCTCCCAACCATAGAGGCAATTGAGTAGCGATTAGGTATCGTGAGCCCTGAAAGCATTGTGGAAAACTTTGTAGCTGACGAAGTAGTATTTAGTGTGGTTTATTTGTGCTTCATATTTTATGATAATAAATTAGGCTTAAGTTACTTCGTTGTGCCTGAATGCTTATTACCACATTTCCTGGACACTTGAATTGCTTTTGATCTTTCGAGTCTGATCATCCCAGCCCATTACACTCAGCTGTAAATATACCCAAAATTTGAACTCCACAGTCATCTGTAGCAATGAATTCCACAGAACCACCATCCTTTTGCTGAAGAAATTCATCTTCATTTCTGTTCTGAGACTGTGTCCTCTGCTCCTACAGTGTGTCCCCCACTGGAGGAAACATTCTCGTCACATCCAGTCTATCTAGGCCTCATAGGTTAACCCATTCATTCCAGACTATTCTCTGGATCCTCTCCAATGTCAGCACATCTTTTCCAACATAAGGGGCCCAAAAATGCCCACAGTACTTCAAGTGCAGACTGATCAATGCCTTATTGGTCTGTATTCATTTTGTTATGGAGAATCAAAATACAGGCCTGCTCACTAACCTGAAATGTTCTCTCAGTGTAATCCAAGTCCACAAAAAAAAACATTTCTTTACATTCTCATTTTGGTTTCATTCCTTGAGTAACATTTGGTTGCATTAAATTCAGCCTTGTTCATAGCCCTCCTTTCATAAGAAGTACTGCTGTTGCCCCCTGTGGTATAATGCAGATTAGCTCTATCAATCAACAGGAAATGTGCCAAATGATGCTTCATGCAAACAGATGAGAATCGTCGGCATTCTTGCTGCTTTAAGGCATCCTTGACTATTCTGATCAAACATTCTTCTGCACCATTGATTAGAAGTTGACAAGGTGTATTTGATACATTTTTCCACAAATTCATTAAATTGCCTTCAACAAATCTATAGTCCACTAACAGAAACTATTTCACAATGCAGGCCGTGACACCCAAAATCTGTTTGCAGCCCAACAAAAGTATCTTCTGCGACGGTGAAGTTTCTCACATATGTCATGATTTTTTTTGTGGCAGCAGTACAGTGCAATACATGCAATTGCTACAGTACTGTGCAAAAGTCTTAGGCATCCTAGCTAATTATATGTGTTTCAGACTTTTATACAGTAGTGTCTATAAGTGTGTTTATGATTACCAGTCATACCTTATTTTTTCATTTGTTCAATGGAGTTATGAAGGATGATGATGGTGGAGAATCTCATGTGAAACCTATCAGATATTGAAAGAACTAGATACAGTGGACATGAATAGGATGTTTCCATTGATAGGAGTGTCTAGGATCTGATGACCCTGTTTCAGAATAAAAGGAATTCCATTTAAAACTGCAATGAGGTGGAATTTCATCAGCAAAAGTGTAGTGAATTTGTGAAATTTATTGCCACAGAAGGTGATAAAGGCAAGGTTATTGGGTGTATTTAAGGCAGAGACCAATAAGTCCTTGATTGGTAAAGGGGATGAAGGGTTACAGGAAAAAGACAGGAGAAAGGGGTTAAAAATCAGCCATTAGAGTGGAGTGGGCTTGATGGGACTAATTCTTCTGTGTCTTATGTTACCTAGCACTTCAAATCCTAATTGGGCATATTTTTTCTTATCAATAGATTCTGAATGGCAAAACATTGATCCTTGTCCCTGTCTCAAGTTGCGCGACCAATGACCACCTCAATACCACAACCTGGAGCATTAGAGACCAACATTAGATAGTCCCAGCCAATGTCCTCCCCACCACTGAGCACATCAACAAGAAATGCTGTCTCAGGAAAGCAGCATTCATCATCAGGGATGCCCACCACACAGGACATGCTCTCTTCTTGCTGCTGCCATCGGGAAGAAGGTATAGGAGCCTCAGGACTCACTGTACCAGGTTCAGGAACAGTTACAACCCCTCAAGCAACAGGGAGAACTACAATACCTACCTGTGTTGTCACCTGTGATAGGTGAAATGTTGCTCCTTACTTCAAGTTAGTTGTACATCCTTATTTGGGAAATGATAAAGTGGATGGGAAGAGTGTTATATGCTGATCAGAATGAAAGAAGACTAATTTTGGTTTCAGCATTGGCTTGCATGCAGAAGAATAACACCTTTTTATCAAAGGAACCATTCAGTGCTGGGATAGGGGCTATCCTTGATCCTGGTGGTACATACTATCAGGCTTTTCAATCTTCTGCCACATGGGAGGTGTGGGATGAGAAAATGTCCAGAATTGGTTGGGACCTTGATTTTGTTGGTTGTTTTTACTGAGGTAAGAAGAAGTATAAGTACAATCCATGGAGAGGAAGCTGATTTCTAGGATGTGCTGAACTGTGTCCCCAACTCTCTGCAGTTTCTTGTGGTTACTGACCAAGCAGTAGCTGTACCAAGCCATGGTACATATGCTGCATTGATAAAAAAAAAAGTAATGAATGTCAAAGGGAAATGATAATTGTTTTCAGCCTCTTGAGAAAGTAAAGGCACACGTAAGATTTTTTATGTTCTTTTGTCAACCTGCAGTTGTATTTTCTTTTAATTATGGTGGATAAATGAAGGTTGCAGCTTAGTGTTCCAGACTATGACAGTGATGGTAAAAGTGGACACTGTATGTGTCATGACTGATGTCAGCCAACCATTCTCAGTATTATTTTTATTTGTACAGTTTTCTTTTTTTTTACAGTAGTTGCCAGTCTTTGATTATGGGTATCTTTTTTTGCAAATTCTATTATATTTCTTTTCTCCCCGTAAATGCCTGCAACAAAATCAAACTCTAAGTCATATATGGTAATACCGGGGTACTTTAATAATACATTTACTTCAAAAATTATTGAAAATTATTCAGGTATGTAATGGTGAGTATATTGACTGGCTGCATCACAGCTTGGTATAGAAACACTAATGTCCATGAATGGAAAATCTTACGCAAGGTAGTGAGTACAGCCCAGTAATCATGGGTAACGCCCTCCCCACCACTGAGCACATCAACAAGAAATGCTGTCTCAGGAAAGCAGCATCCATCATCAGGGATGCCCACCACACAGGACATGCTCTCTTCTTGCTGCTGCCATTGGGAAGAAGGAATAGGAGCCTCAGGACTCACTGTACCAGGTTCAGGAACAGTTACAACCCCTCAATCATCAGGCTCTTAAACAAAAGGGAATACCTTCACTCATTTTCACTTGCCCAATCTCTGAAATATTCCACAACTTACAGACTCCCTTTCAAGGACTCTTCATCTAATCTTCTCCATATTTATTTATTACTATTATTCATTTCTTTTAGTAATGGCACAGTTTGTTGACTGGTGCACACTGGTTGAACACACAAGTTGGTGCAGTCTTTCATTGATTCTATTATGGTTATTATTCTATTGTGGATTTATTGACCCGGAAAAAGATGCCACCAGTGAACAATGCAACAAAGTCATCATCCTCCAGGTGGTTCATGAAACTACTTCTTTCACTTCTTTATCATCTTCTTTTTCTTTCAAACGTGATTCTGCTATTGCTGGAGTTTATGATTTATAGTGTGGCGGTGTCCTTTCAGGCCGATTGAGCAATCTGGTGCTTTGCTGCTTCTGAGAGGTTTCTGTGAGGCTTTGAGTGAAGGTTGTGGCCTCGAGTCCAAGGGGACTGGAAATGGGGCACGGGCCCTTGATCAACTCCATTTTGCACCTATCACAACGCTTAAAGCGCCAAGGAAGATTGAAATCACTGAGATGAGTCTGGAAGGCAGGCAGGTGTTCAGCACTATCTACCAGCCTCTTGCTTGCTACTGCCAGAGGAAGGTGTCTGTGTGTGATAGTCCCCAAGGAAGGCCCCTGTATTTGAATGCTCTTTCTTTCCCTCGATGATGCTCAAGGATGGTGTCAGAGTGCTGGGTCCTGAGAAAGATTTAATCGACGTGGTTCGTGGATTAGACTCTGTAGATGATGTTATGAATTTTTTTTTGGTTTCTGGTCATTCTGCTTTTTATTGCTATTTTGGCTGATTTTGATTAGGGAGGCCTGTGGACAACATACAGATTTGAACTGAATATGACGGGACTCTTTCGATTTTGTGTTTTATATTCTGTGTTTTTTGCTCTTTTTTTTTGTTGTGTTTGTATTATTTGTTTTTTTTGTGTGCATGGGATGGAGATTTGATGTTTTTCTTTGAATGGGTTGCATGGTTTTCTTTGTTTAGTGGCTGTCTGTGCGGAAGTTGAACCTCAGGATCGTACACTGCATACTGTACATACTTTGATAATGAATGTACTTTGAATCTTAAGTATGCCCACAAGAAAATGAATCTCAGAGTTGTATATAGTGGCATTTTTCACTTTGATAATAAATTTACTTTGAACTTTGTATTTTGCATTCAGAATCAAAATCAAAATCATATTTATGATCACTGATATATATTGTGAAATTTGTTGTTTCATGACAGCTATATTTCATGTTTTAGCATGGCAAACACATTTCAAAAGTACATTGTCGACTCTCAAAGTGTAAAGTTTAATGTTCGAAGTGAATTTACTGTCAAAGCATATACTTGCCACTATGTTCAGTACTACCCTGAGATTCATTTTCTTGCAGGTATTCACAGTAGAATAGAAAAGTACAATAGAATCAATGAGAAACTACACACACAGACTGGAAAACTGATAGTGTGCAAAAGAGGACAAACTGTGCAATTACAACAAAAACAAATCATAATAATGATAATAATAAATAGAAAAATAGTTAATACATGGATAATAAATAACTGGACTTTAAATATTAAGTAATACTGTAGCTATCAGTTTTACTGCAGAATGAAAAGTTTTTACCTCGCTGCAAAAGTTTAAGAAAACTATCTCGACAAGTTCTCCTGAAAGGCATGGATGTTGCAGGCATTAACTTGGTACTTAACTTGGATACTGATTGCAGGACTCGGCACGGTTACAAAACTGACAAGCCTCAAGCAATTGTGGAGAGCAGGATTTTTCCTCCAGAGACGCAGGTAACTATAGCAGGCATAATTTGTTACTTTGATTAAACTCCTTCATAAAGAGACACTGATAAATACCTGCTGAGGGATGCAATTTAAGAAAGAAAGGAAATGATTTACATTTACATCTGGTGAAATAGAACAGGAAGGTTATACAGAGTCTTGATTAGACCACACTTGGAGAGCTGAGCACAATTTTTTCCTTCATTCTACAAAAGAATAGTGAAGAACTTAAGAATGTGCAAAATAAAGATTTAGGTCGATGTTTATAGAATTAGATGAGTGAGTGAGATGGGAGAGTAAAGACCTGTTAAAGGACATTAACATTTTGAAGGAATATAGCCAGGCAAAGTTGGAGAAATTGTGTTATTTACAGGTGAGCCAAAAACACAAAGGGTGCTTGGGGGCTGGGCCATGGCCGAAATACAGAATTATTGGATGATAGCTGTTGTAACAAAAAGCATTCAACTATTCAACCCTGTGTTAAGTCCCTGAAAGAGCAATGTAGCTGATTCCATGCACAAGGTCTTTCCCACACCCAAATCCACTCCCTTGGAATTTGGAGTTTTTATCACTCCCTTGGAAACTGCAGATCCAGTCCCCCTTTGGAAGCCATGATTCCTTCAGTTTCTGAGACAGGTCCATTCACAAAATCAGAAAACCGGGCAGGGCCTGGGCCCAGGCCCTAAAGTGTATCAAAGTGGCAAGGTCCAGATCCGAAAGTGATGAACAACCCAAAGTTTGGGCATTTTAAACACTGGGCCAAATTGAAAAGGTGAGGGTGTCGGGGCCAGAGGTGAGGAATGGGCCAGTTCATCTCACTGCTCCACATGGTTTACTCAGCTCTGCATGAACTGAGGTTGTGATCTGCAACTAACAGACTTCTGAGTCAGCTACACTGATGCCTGGCTCGTTCTGAATGCTATTTGCTTACTTTTATAGTTTCCATGATTTGCTTTTTTTCTACATATTGGGTGTTTGACAACCTTCATTTCTTTTAGTTTTTCTTTTGTTTTGTTGTTTTGTGGCTGCCTCTATGGAGACAAATCTCAAGGCTGCATAAAATATACATATTTTGATAATAAATGAACTTTGAACTTTGAAATAAGAGTGGGGGAGGGGATCTGTCTTAGCCAGATAAAGCTCTTATTCAAATAATTGGAATATTTAGCAATGTCAAAATTTGTTATAAACTTTAAAAGCTATAGATTCTTTTTATAATCTTATGAACAAAAAAAAGTGTAGTAAGCCATTAAAAAATCTTTAGTAAGAAGCAGTCAGTTCAAGGAACTCAGCATCTTGAGTCAGATTTGTGGAAGGGAAGGAACTGTCCTAACAAAAGGGTTTCAACCTGAATTGACAATTCCTTTGTCCCACCTATACTGCACAACTTGCTGACTTCCTCCAGTAGACTGTTTGTTGCTCCAGACCCCAGCTTTTAGAGCTCTTGTATCTCCAAAAGAAATGTTTATGCTGTCTTGGAAACTGTTTGCACAGGACGACATGAACCTTTTGTTGGTTCAAACACAATTGGTTTTCTGGGTGCACATTTCAGTAAGGATGTTTCAAAATGGGAACAGAGGAGGACCCTAGTCCTGATGAGTCTCAGACCAGAGGGCGCAGCCTCAGAGCAGAAGGACATACCTTTAGAAAGGGCTGAGGAGGAATTTCTGCAGCCAGAGGATGGTGAATCTGGAATTCAGTGTCAGAGACTGCTGTGGAGACCAACACAATGGGTATATTTAAAGCAGAATTTGATAGGTTCTTGATTAGGCAGGGCATCAAAAGTTACAGAGAGGAAGGCAGAAGAATGGGTTGAGAGTGATAATAAAAAAAACATGATTGAACGATGAAGAAGATTCCATGGGTAAAAGGCCTAGTTATATTCCTCTATCTAATGGACTTATATGGTCTAACAGTACAGCCCAATACAGGCACTTTAGCCCACGATGTTGTGCCAACCTTTTATCCTACGCTGAGGTCAAACAAACCCCATCTCTTCCACATAGCCCCAGTTTTTTGTCATCCATGTGATTCATAACCTAGCTTACACACAGTGAAATGCCAGTTACTCCTAGGACAACGCTGCAGAACACCGCATACTTCCAAGACACAGTGGCCACACTATTAGGTACACCTGATCTCTTGATCATTAATACAAATATCTAATTAAGCAATTATGTAGCAGCAACTCAATGCATAAAAACATGCAGACATGTTCAAGAGGTTCAGTTGCCCAGGTGTGTGTTATTCAAAACAAACATCAGATGGAAAAAAAATATGATCTAAGTTACTTTGACTGTGGAATGATTGTTGGTGCTACACTGGGTGGTTTGTATACCTTGGAAATTGCTGCTCTTTCACACACAACAGTCCCTCCAGTTTACAGAGATAGGTACAAAAAAAACAAAAGAACATCCAGTGTGTGGCAGTTCTGTGGGTAAAAATGCCTTGTTAATGAGAGAGGTCAGAGAAGGTGACAGTAACACAAACAACCATACATTACAACAGAGGTGTGTAGAAGAGCATCTCTGAATGCCCAACAAGTCGAACTTTAAAGTGGATTGGCTACAATAGCAGAAGACCATGAACATACAGAAGTACACTCAATGGCCTCTTTATTATGTACCTGTTATACTTAATAAAGTAGCCAATGAGTATATAATGACTGTCAATCAGGCATGCTTGATAAACCATTGAATGGCACTATGGGGGACATCACGTGATGACGTAGGATCGAGACGTGGAAATTCGGCTCTCCTGTAAAAAAAACAGTAAAATAATGTTTAAGTGAAGAAAAGTTAGTAAATACTTCTTAAAAATTACTTATAAACTACTCAGGATTGTCTTAAGAAATGTCTCCTAAACAGAAGCAGAAGAAAACTACTACTTTGAAGACAACACAAGTTGGAAAAGAATCAAGGCCGGCCGCCATGAAAGAACCTTGGGCTCAAGTGCAATTTACCTCCGGTGATACAGAACAGGAAACTGCAGCAACATCAACCGTTTCCAAAAGAAAAGAGCAACAGGAATTGCGCATGCATGAAGGAAGGGGCATGCGCAAGCACGAGCAACCCAAACTACAAATCCCAGCTATGATCGGAACTGAAAGTGGAAAGTGAATATGAGGTGGAATCAGATTCTCTGGATAAATCAGACGAAAATGAAGAGACAAACAAAGAAGAGCAATAGGAAGAGGTTGGAGGTGATATTGGAGACATGAAAAAAACTTTGGTGCAAATAATGCATGAATTAAAAGCATTAAAAGCAATAAAAAGATTAAAAATATGAAGATTATGTTTGATAAAATGATGAAAAGACAGGACAAAATGGACAAGAAAATTAAAAACTTGGAAGAAATAACGGAAGACACCATTGATAGAGTGAATAAAATGGAAGATAATATTTCTGCCTGGACATCAGAAAGAAAACAGTTGTTGGAAAAAGTGGATGTACTTGAAAATTTTAGCAGACAAAATAATATTAAGATTATTGGACTTAAAGAAGGTATAGAGGGAGAGGATCCAATAATTTTTTTTCAAAAATGGATTCCGGAAATTTTGGAAATGGAAGAAGGAACCCAGTTAATTGAAATTGAAAGGGCTCACAGAGCCTTAAGATCAAGACCTCAAGTTGATCAAAACCCACGATCAATCTTGAGAAAATGCTTAAGATATCAAGATAAAGAAAAGATCCTGAAGGCAGCTGCCCAACGTGCCAGAAAGAGAAATGGGCCATTGATGATAGAAGGGAAAATAGTTCTTTTCTATCCTGATATAAGTTATGACCTTTTGAAGAGAAAGAAGGAATTTAACCCAACAAAAAAAGTTTTATGGGAAAAGGGTTATAAATTTATATTGCGCCACCCGGCAACCCTGATAATTTTTTTGGATGACGGAAAAAGATCTTTTACTAATTATAGGGATGCGGAAGAATTTGCACAAGAACTCCCAAATATTCGCTAACCACAGGCAAAGATTTAAAAGTGAAACGGATTAAAGATGAAGACAGGGACAGTGAATGGAGTTGATGGATGTTTAAGGACAGAAGAATATTTAAATATATTCTTAATTATATGATACAGGGGGAGAAAGGCAAAAATTTGAGAAATATTAATCGAGAGTAGTGATATTATTTTTTCTTCTCTTATATATACTTTTTTATGTTACAGGGGAGCTGGGGGAACTTCAGATCGATTGCTTCGGGATTCACGTGTGTAATCATGGTGATTGCCATGACCCGTACAACGGAGGGGGGTAATGTTGTGCTTTTTTTAAATTCACAACACTAGTAGGTGGGGTATTTTGTTATTTTTTTCTTTATAATCTATTTTTCTTTTATCTTTCTTTCTTTGCCTGGACAATCGGGGGGGGAGACACATAGCAATACAGAGAATTTTAAAAAGATTCCCCAAGATACTACGAAAATTGGAAAGTTAGGTATTACTATAGACTGAAGTAGCCCTGTAAAAAATAATGACTAATTTACCAAATTTTTAAAGTTTTAATTTTAATGAGCTTAATGGACCGGTGAAAAGAAAAATAATTTTAACATACATTAAGAAAATGAAAATAGATATAGCTTTTTTTTTACAAGAAACACACTTAACAGAGATAGAACATCAGAAATTAAAGAGAGATTGGGTCGGAAATGTTATTGCAGCTTCATTTAATTCAAAGGCGAGGGGAGTTGCAATTTTGGTTAATAAAAATTAATTTTGGTTATTGGTTAATAAAACTTTACCAATTAAAATACAAAATGTATTAATTGATTCTGCGGGGAGATATGTAATTATACATTGTCAAATGTTTTCAGAACTATGGACTCTTATGAATATTTATGCACCAAATGAAAATGTTGTAAAATTTATACAAGAGGCCTTTTTGAATTTGGCTGATGCACATGACAAAATATTAATAGGTGGAGATTTTAATTTTTGTCTAGACCCAGTTTTAAATAGATCAGCAAGGTTGTTATAAAATCAAAAGTAGCAAAATTAACTTTATCATTGATGAAAGATTTAAATTTGATTGTTATATGGAGAAGAATTAATCCAAAAGAAAGAGATTACTCATTTTATTCAAATAAACATAAAACTTATTCAAGGATAGATTTTTTCCTATTATCAACGAATATTCAAGACAGAGTCAAAAATATGGAATATAAAGCAAGAATATTGTCAGATCATTCCCCCTTGACAATGACAATGATAATGATGGATAAAGAGGAATCGATTTACAGATGGAGATTTAATTCAATATTATTAAAACGTCAAGATTTTTGTGATTTCATGAAAAAGCAGATTCAGTTTTTTTTAGATACAAATTTACAATCAGTTGATGATAAATTTATAGTATGGGAAGCAATGAAGGCATATTTGAGAGGCCAGATAATAAGTTATACTTCTAAAATTAAGAAGGAATATATGGTAGAAATAGATCAATTGGAAAAAGAGATTACAAAATTAGAAAAAAGAATCTCAAAGATATATGACAGAAAAAAAACAAAGACAACTTGTTAACAAGAAGTTATAATATAATACACTTCAGACATACTGAACAGAAAAAGCAATTATGAGAACTAAACAGAGATATTACGAACTAGGTGAAAGATCACACAAGATTCTTGCCTGGCAGTTAAAAACAGACCAGATTTCCAAAATGATAAATTCAATTAGAACAAGTGTAAATAAAATTACTTATAAACCTTTAGAAATTAATGAAACTTATTAAGAATTTTTATTCTGAACTGTATCAATCAGAATCACAAAATGATAATGTCGAGATAGAAAGGTTTTTATCACAAATAACTCTTCCAAAATTGAATTCAGAAGAACAGAAGGGATTAGATATGCCTTTTACATTAAAAGAGGTCAAAGAAGCTCTAGGATCACTTCAGAGTAATAAATCCCCAGGAGAAGATGGTTTTCCACCCGAATTTTATAAAAAGTTTAAAGGTTTACTAATTCCTCCTTTTATAGAGTTAATATACCAAGCGGAAAGAATGCATAAACTTCCAGAATCTTTTTCGACAGTTATTTTAATAGTATTGCCAAAAAAAGTTAGAGATCTTTTAAAGCCAACATCATATAGACCTATTTCTTTGTTGAATACCAACTATAAAATAATAGCAAAAATTTTATCTAATAGATTATCTAAATACTTACCAAAATTAATACATATGGATCAAACAGGATTTATCAAAAATAGACAATCGGCAGATAATGTAACTCGGTTACTTAGCATAATTCATTTGGCCCAAAAGAGGGAGGAAATGAGTGTGGCAGTTGCTTTAGATGCAGAAAAAAGCATTTGATAGATTGGAATGGGATTTTTTATTTAAGGTATTGGAAAAATATGGATTAGGAGTATCTTTTATAAAATGGATTAAAACCTTAAATACTAATCCCAAAGCTAAAGTAATGACAAATGGTCAAATTTCAACATCATTTCAGTTAACAAGGTCAACTAGACAAGGTTGTCCATTATCACCTGCTTTATTTGTGTTGGCGATAGAACCATTAGCTGTATTAATTAGAACGGACCCAGATATTATGGGTTTCAGAGTTAACCAGGAGGAATATAAGATTAATTTATTTGCTGACGATGTTCTGCTTTATTTAATAAACCCATTGTATTCGCTGCGTAAATTATCTTCTAGATTGGAAGAACATGGGAAAATATCAGGCCACAAAGTAAATTGGGATAAAAGTGAAATTCTACCCCTTACTAAAGGAGATTATAGTCAATGTTGACTAATAACTTAATTTAGATGGCCGATAAATGGTATAAAGTATTTGGGTATAAGAGTTGATAATGATATAAAGAATTTATATAAATTAAATTATTTACCATTATTGAAAAAAAATTCAAGAAGATCTTGATAAATGGATGACATTACCAATAACATTAGTAGGCAGAGTAAATGCTGTAAAAATGAATATATTCCCTAGATTACAATATTTATTCCAAACACTACCAATACAATTACCGCAAAAGTTTTTTCAAGAGTTAAATAAACGTGTGAGGAAGTTCCTTTGGAAAGGTAAAATGTCAAGAATATCGTTGGAAAAATTGACATGGAAATTTGACCTAGGAGGGTTACAACTTCCAAACTTTAAGAATTATTATAAAGCAAATCAACTTAGATTTATTGCATCTTTTTTTGATGAAGATAAACTGGCATGGATTAGAATAGAATTAGATAAAATAGGAAAAAATATACCAGAAGATTTTATATATAAGTGGGAATCTAAATGGATACAGGAAAAGAAAGAATCTCCTATATTAAAACATTTGATTGATTTATGGGATAAGATAAAAGTTGATGATGAGATAAAGAAATCTTTATTAGCAAAGAGACCTTTAATTCAAAATAAGCGTTCCTTTTACAATGGATAACCAACTTTTATACAATTGATTTCAAAAAGGGATTAGATATATAGGAGATTGGTTTGAAGGAGGTATATTAATGTCACTTGATCAATTAAAGAATAAATACAAAATATCAAACAACACTCTTTTTTGTTATTTCCAATTAAGGGCTTATTTAAGAGATAAATTGGGTCAAACAATGTTATTGCCGAAATCTAATGAAATAGAAACTTTAATTCAAAAAGGAAAAATTTTAAAAAATATTTATTGTATGTATAGTTTGATTCAAAAACAGGCAATTAAACAAGGAATTCATAAGTCAAAACAAAAATGGGAAACTGATTTAAATATTAAAATTGAAGAAACAAATTGGTCAAGACTATGTCTTGACAGTATGACAAATACAACAAATGTCCGGTTAAGATTAGTGCAATATAATTTTTTACATCAATTATATATTACACCACAAAAAATAAATAAATTAAACCCAAATTTATCTGATCAATGTTGCCGATGTAATCCAGAAATTGGTACTTTTTTTACACTCTACTTGGTCTTGTTTTAAAATTCAACCTTTCTGGACAAATTTAAGAGTTTTATTGGAACACAACTTCCACATAATCCAACATTATTTTTACTAGGCGATATTGAAGGGATAAAACCGAAATCTAAACTGAATAAATATCAGAAAGAATTCATTAAAATTGCATTGGCAGTAGCCAAAAAGGCTATTGCAGTTACTTGGAAATTGGATTCATACTTAAGTATAGATCGTTGGAAGAATGAAATTTTCAGCTGCATTCCACTTGAAAAAAATTACTTATAATTTAAGAGATAAATATGAAATATTTCTGAAAATTTGGCGCCCTTATTTACAAAAGATAGGATTAAATATATAGGTGCTCCGAAGATAAAATTATTGGTTATCTGGGGAAAGAAATAAATATACATTAAATTAAATTAAATTAATTAAATTAAAGCTATTATGAACTCTGTGGAGCATGTGGAGATCTTCCGATATCCAGGCATTCTTTCTTTTTTTCTTTTTTCTTCTCTCTTTTTTTCCCTCTTTCTACAGGGATATGTTAGGGGGAGGGGTTAAAGGGAGGGGGGAAAGGGTTGACAATTTTGTTTTCCTTCTGTAACCTATTTGAAAATTCAATTAAAAAAATCTATTAAAAAATTTTTTAAAAAGAGCAGCACTACAACAGCTTACATTAAGGACGAAAGAAGAATGTCCTGAGTGTTGAATTCAACAGGATTCACATTTCTCAAAGCACAACAAGGCATTCCCGTTTAACATCATATCTGTCCACTCAGGCCCATGCAGTGGCATGATTCACTCTCGGCTGATAAAGTATGTAATATGTGAGAGGTCCTGGATTCAAATCCTGAACAGGTCTTGTTTTTAGACAGTCACTAATTTCTTTAAGATTATGCCAATTGATACAGGAGCTAATTTATTAAAAACTGACCAAGTTATGTGATGCAGAGGATTTGATTGCAAGATGTGGCTGTGGATTTTGATGGATCTGCATACGAATGGATATCGTAGACTTTGAAGTGGAAGACAGAAAATTAGGAAGTGAATTAAATGCCCAGACACCATTGTTTTTACGAGGCAGCATGATAGTGCAGCAGTTAGCATAATGTTATTCCAGTGCTATCGACCTGGTTCAACTTCCACCGCTGACTGTGAGAGTTTGTGTGGGACATGACCTCTGGCTGCTCTGGTTTCCTCCCAGAAGACATACGTAGAGGTTAGTAGGTTGTCCTGTCCTGTCCTGTCCATGCTGCACCAACTGCTGCCACTGGGCTATAAATGTGCAGGGGCAGTGTGTGGTTAAGTGCCTCGTTTAAGGATACACACGTTGCCTCAGCTGAGACTTGAACTAACGACCTTCAGATCGCCAGCCCAAAGCCTTAACCACTTGGCCACGTGCCAACACAGGTTAATTGGTCATGTGGGCTAGGAGACCCCGATGCCATGCTGTATCTCAAAATAAGTAAAAATAAAACAATAAAACAGACATTGAAAATGAACCGATGATTATTTCCTGCTGGCATAGGAGATCGTTGCCGGTTCTAGTGAAGCAGGTCTTCAATCTGGGACCAACAAGGACATATATAAAGAAAGGAGCCAGAGAAAGGCCAGCAGTATCAGAAAGGATCCCACTCACCCTGCTCGTGCAACATTTGCCCCACACCCATCAGGGAGTAGGTTACATGGCATCCACACCAGAACCTTGAGAAGTTACTTTCCTCAAGCAGTAAGGCTGATCAACAACTTCACCCACTAACTCAGCCCTCCACGCCCCCAACCACCACCCTTTATCACTTCCTGTAAGAGTTGCCTTACATATAGACTCCTGCACCTAGTGTCACTTTATGTAGATGGAATCAGTCCATGTATATAATGGTTGAACATTGTATCTGATGCTGACAGGAAATCTGTACAGGAGTGTTTTTAAAATGGAAAAGCCATTGCACTGGGGCAGTTCCACTCCCTCGAAATCAGAAGTCTGGGTCTAGAGGTACGAACAAGCTTTACAAACTGGGGTCTCCCCTGGTTGCAGTGTATTACTATGACACCATCTGTACTCCATCATTCCCTTCATTCTCACAGAGCATTGCAATACCGCCTTCCTGGCCATTGGATCCTCCTGTAGATCTCATCTGCCCAGTCCACCAGAGATGACTTGGCATGCTAGGACAGGCATGTCCCCACCTCACCATCGTATGAGGCCTACTGGCTGCCCTCACCTGGTTTAACACATCTGTTGAAGTAGTGTACTGGGGTGTGGCCAATATTGCATGCAAACAGCTACTTGGAGCCACAGGTGAGAGCTGAGTGTCCGGTGGGGACCAAAGGTGAGTCAGCTGCCCCAGAATGGACACAACAAGCCTTTTCTCCAGAGTCTTTCTCCTCCCCGGACATCCCATACACTCCATGTATATAAGCTATATACATTTATATTCAATGTGTTTTTTATTATTGTGATCTTTGTCTTTTTGTGCTTTTATTTTGTGCACATTTGATCCAGAATAACAATTATTCTGTTTTCCTTTACACTTGTGTACTGGAAATGACGTTAAACAATCTTGGTTCCTGAATCTTGAAATTTGAACATGCTATGTCTTTAATTGAACTTCAAGCAATCGGAATTCCAGCTTTACCTGTGCATTTTGTTCACTTTTCCGAAGAATACTGCCCTCACAGCCAATTAGCAGATGAACCGGGATGTTAAATAATATTTGATAGTTCAGTTATTAACCTTCAAAATCTCTTTAGCTGAGAATAAATAAATCAATTGGAAATGGAGCCCCACACTTTGTCAGGTATAACCTCACTAATAGGATTTCTCCAGGATATATTGTGCCTTTCTGAAACGTGAAACCAAGATGGGCTGCCTTAAATGAAATGTTATCTACATCTATTTTGTCTGTTCAAGTAAATCAGCTAACTGAATTTGGCCGTATTTTCTCTGGAAGAAAATCCACCATTTGCCACTCATGACATTTATGCAGTTTATCTCCATTTTCAGTTTCATTATTTCTGAACTGCTTATTCGGTCTCTCCAAGCTCCTCTTTCTAGTTGAGATTGACAGGAGGTCTAATAAATGCTTTTCCAGCAGCAGACAAAGGTTGTGCCATTTCACAGGCATCTGCTATCACTTGAAGGGCCTGTAGTAGTGAACCGTCCCTAATGAATTCGCCTTGCCGATCGCCCCTCCTACTGCCTGTGATTTTCAGAAGAGCTTCTACTACTTCACAGGCTGTCAAGAAGATGGCTTCCTGTACTCAGGCAAACTGCAACAAGCAGTCGGAGTTGCCTTATTGCCTGCAGCGACATCAGTGTTTAAGGACTAATGTGATGTTTTCTTCACTATCACACAAACCAAGCTGCTACTCAAAGTAATAGTGCTCCTGGCTACATAAAGAAATTGAGCTCACCTCGAATGTTTTCTTTCCCTCATGCTTCAGGTTCACTCAGGCCACAGCTGTGTTCTCCATCCTTGCAAGGGAAAACATTCCATTTACAAGCTACTACCTTAAGAGAAGTGTGTTGTGAAGCAAGGCAATCAGTGTCAATCCTCTGAAACATGAAACCTTCTCAGTTGACTCGGCTGGGAATATGGAACACAGAAAAAGACGGCACAGGAGCTGAGACTTTTCGGCCCACCATGTCTGGCCGTCATGTCAATCCAACTAATCCCTTCTGCGTTCACATGGCCTTCTTCCCTCTGTTCCTTGCCTGTTCAAGTGTCCTCTTACAGTAAATACCAGGGAAGATTGTAGAGGTAGATACGGCAGCTATGCAAAAGTCCTTAACTGCACTGTACTTTATCTGAATTCTGTATTCTGTATCTTTTTATTGCCTCAGTGTAACTATCTATGGCAGGATCTGTCTGAGGGCATCAAAACATATTTTTTCAACATAACTTCATGCATTTGAAAACACTGAACGAATATTCACCAACAGAGCGGTGTTCAATATTGTTACAGTATTCTTTTTTAGACAATTTGCTATCCTCCCAATAACTTTTCGGCCCACCTACACAATGATCTTTCCTTTCCCTCAATCACCTTTGATGTAGCATTCTTATTAACGACCTTCTGGACACCTAAGTATTGTGGATACAATGATTCCTCTTTTCCCAAATCACATCCTATTTCTTCGAAGAACCTCGTAATAAATGCCGGTGTCTTGAAAAATGTGCACGCCTGATGTGTCAAATGTTGACCGCACAGCAAGTCAGATGGCATGGGAGGGAGAAATTAAATTATAAACTAATTTGAAAAACTTGGAAATACATCCTTTGGAGATCCCCATTCATTGGACACACACGTACACATCATTCAATCCTGCCTCTTCTCATATGCTTATCACTTGAACACAAACACATTTCATCTCATGCTCTGCCACCCCATCTGAAGCTGTCGTCAGCTGAAATCTCAATCCAACCTTTCACGGCTCTTCAGTATCTCTCATGGGCAATCTCCATTTTTATAGAGACCGTAACATCATTAAAAATCCCAAAGCAGTTCAAGTTCAAGTTTAGGTTTATTGCTGCCGTTGCCATATTGGTCAGCTTCTTTTTGCCTCGAAGGACAATAGGTGATAACGATCATCATCACAAGCCGAGGTGGAAGATATGGAGATCCCAAGATGCCCAGTTGTCTGGATCCCCCTCTCGGCCTCACCGGTGTAGTCCAAAGGAAAGCTTATGAAGCAAGATGTTTGGCACCAGCGTGAGCTGCTAGAATGATGTCCAGCCGCCTTAGGGGCTTCACTCTAAATTTTCTCTCTGGGTTTACTTCCATAGCCTTTGTCTCTCCACACGTCAGTGGGCCTGTGTGCTACGTGTGCAGGGGCCAGACCTCCTCCCATCCTCTGCAGTTCAGCCCGAGTCCGAAAGGAATTCAGTTTCGTGTGTTGCCAGTGGGGAGGCACTACATAAGCCTTTCTGTTGGAGAGACTATGTACTGGCAGGGAGAGACTTACACATTCAGCTCTCCTTTTCACACGACTGCTTGCCAGTGGTGGAAGCTGACAGTGAGAGCAACAAGCACTACCACACTACATTAGACACATCACAACAGCCATTTTGACACAGAGTGTAAATGCCATGAAAATGAGTTTTGTTTCTTGCAGCAGCACAGTATATTACAAAATCAGAGTCCAGTTTATCGTCATCTGCACAAGTATACCTATGCACAGGTGCAATGAAAAACTTACTTGCAGGAACATCACAAGCTCAGAGCATCAGATAAGCAGCATTCATAATAAAGAAACAGTCATCATGAATTATACATAAATTTTACAGGGCAAGGATAAACAAGTTGGCATAATGATGTTAATTTACTAGTTAACAGGGTGGAAATGGCTAATACAAGTGTCATAGTTTTAAGGAGATTGGAGGAAAGTATAGAGGCTATGTCAGAGATATATATTTTACACACAGAGTGGTGGGTATGTAGAATGTGCTGCCAGAGATAGTGTAGAGGCAGATACATTAGGTAGGCACATGAAGGAATAAAATGGTGGGTGATGTGGGAGGAATGTATTATATTAATGTTGGAGTAGGTTAAGAGGTCAGCATAACATTGCGGTCTGAAGGGCTTTTATTGTTCTATGTTCTATGATTAAACCCACTACCCCATTTTCATCTCATAGGGAAACATATGCCTCCTCTTCACTCTGTCAGGACCTAACTTTATTCAGCACACTTCAATTCATTCTCAAACTTCTGGTAATTTCTCCCCCCTCCCTCTTCTCTATTTTCCCATTCCCCATTCTGATACCCCTCTCACCCCTTTTTTTCTCTTCATCTGTCTATCACCTTCCTCTGGCTTCCCTCCTCCTTCCCTTTTTCTCATGCTCCTCTCTCTTCTCTTCTCAGATTCTTGCTTCAGTTCGTTACATTTCCACCTATCACCTCCCAGCTTCTCACTTCCTCAACCCATTCCCATAACCACCCACCTCTCCCCTCATCTGGCTTCACCAACCACTTACCAGCATGTACCCTTCCCCTCCCCCTACCTTCTTATTGTGGCATCTTCCCCCTTCTCTTCCTGTTATGTGTGTGTGTGTGTGTGTATAAAGTTGGCATAGAGTCTTTCAGAACAGGAGCCTTCGTCCCTCCACAAAGGTCGCCAAGCGGTCTGTGTCACCACCCTCCTTTATGGCTGTGAAGCTTGGGTAACCTACAGCCGTCACATCAAGTCCTTGGAATGCTTCCACATAAGCTGCCTTCAGCGCATCCTGGGAATTACCTGGCGTGAGCGGGTGCCTCACACTGAAATACTTGTAAAGACCAACTGCAGAAGTATTGAGGCCATGATCACCCAGCGTCAGTTGCAGTGGCTGGGGCATGTGATAAGGATGGCCCCATGCCGGCTACCCCACAGAGTGTTATACGGCCAGCTACATCATGGTCGACGCTCAGCTGGAGGGCTGAAGAAGCACTATAAGGATCAGATGAAGAATGCTTTAAGGAAGTGTAAGATCAGACCTGAGGACCTGGAGGATGTTGCTGCTGACTGTAACACTTGGTGACAGCTGTGTAGGGATGGGGTTCATATTCTGGAGATGGAAAGAACAACCAGAAGACAGCAGAAGAGAGCCAAGAGAAATGGAGCCATGGTTGCCATCACTACCACCACTACCACATATACATGTCCCACCTGCAATAGAGCTTGTGGGTCCAGGATTGGACTGTACAGTCATCAGATATCATCATCGGATTTCGATGGACAACCGAAGAAGAAGAAATGTGTGTGTTGCTCTGGATTTCCAGAATTTTTTCTGTTTACACTTGAATTTAATCCCTTCTACTTTACCTCTGTTTCTCAGAAAAAAACAACCCCAGATGAGGCTTTCTTCATAAACATTTTCCAGTCCTGGAAACACCTTTGCTAGCCTCTATTGTGCCCACTTCGTGGCATCACAAACATTGTCAGCTTGAAACAGTTAAATCTAGGAGCTCTAAAAAATAAATACATTTCTTTTTCCAGCTCTCAAAACTATTATTATACTATCAGTAGACACGGGCCAATATTTAATTTAGTAATAATTCTTCAAACCACCTAGAAGCCAATTATGCTATCACAGCTTAAGAAATGCTTTAAATCTTGTTAGTGGGTAATTATATGTAACAAACTCCTTGTATTGCACTGAATGGTGGTCCCAGTGTGAGTACAGAATTTACAATATGAAATGTCATATCAAAAGTTAAAAATAAATTGCCTGCTGTATTAATGTCAGAAATATAAATAGTGACAATTAGGAGATGAAAGCCAGAGATTAAGAAGCAAGTGCCTTTCCATGCATCCTGTTGGATAATTAGATTCTTAGGATCTCAGTGGTTTCCAGTGGCTAAATAAATGAACTCAGATCGCTCCGTTCAGTGAAAGGTCTGCGTCATTGCCTCAGCAGGGGTTCTCAGTGCTGACTGGAGTTGTATTTAGCATAAAGAAAATGGTGCCAGTTATAGAAGCTCTTGAGAAAATTGCACAAAAGAAATTGCTCAGAGTGACGTCCCTGACCTAGCCATCTCCAGCTGCTCTGTCAGTGACTTCCTCCTTTCCATCAGAACGTCAAGAGAGGGGGCACAATATGGCAGATGCCAAGAGGACAGGCATTGTTGGGGCCCAACTGGCTGTTCATTGCCACACTGTTGATTTGTAGAAAGTGAAGGGAGTCAAAAGAGAAGTTGCTCAAAGGACAAACAAAAAAGGTTTCTGATGAAGGGTCTTGGACCAAAACATCGTCTCCTTATTTCCCTCTGTAGATGCTACCTAACCTGTTGAGTTCCTCCAGGTTTTGTATGTGTTACTCAAGGTAAGAGCAATTTTAGGTGAGTGGATGGGAGTGTTGGTGCAGTGGAGATGGCTGGATCTTCGTGAAAGAAAGAGGAGGAGGGCTTTAAGATCTTCCCAGGAAGATGTGGTAGTGTGGTCTAGGGAATGAGATGTTGTCAAAATGGTGGAGTGCCCCGGCTGAGGATGGGAAATGCCTGGGCACGGGGAATCAGAACAGAGTTAAAGTATGAGGGGATATGATCAAGTGGTACAAGAGCAGGCAGAAACAATGGGACTTCCAAACAGGACAAACAATGTATATTTGTGGATAAAAGATATAAGTTGAAAGTGTAGAGTTGGGGCACTATTAGATTAGAGACTGTGGAGGGGAGAGAAATCCTGATGTGATTTGGTTTCATCTGCCATTCACCTTTCCCCTAATGGTTCACATTTTACTTATCAGATTCCAACACTGATTCCCCCTTGTGTTCCTACTTATTCCCCACCCAGCAGCTCTCTCCAATCTTCACCTTCCTATCGCTTCAGCTCATTTGTCTCTTATTTGTTTTTCTCTTTGTCTGCCTCTGTCTACCACCCACCTACCTCTGTATCCCATTTCTACTCACTTTCCCCTCCACTACCTGGTGCGACCTGTCCGTCAATTTACACTCTTTGTCATTCCAGTTTGGTTCCTGTCTCACCACTCTCCCCGGCCTCTTTATACCGGACATCTCCCCTTCTCCACTCTCCATCCAAATGCAGGGTTTTGACCCAACTCAATGAAAATCACTCCCCACCCACAGATGCTGCTCAGCCCCCTGGCTTTCTCCAGCACCTTGTATGTCACTTAGGAAATTAGGGTGTTTGTTAAAACCTTCACAGATGCTGAAGCTGTCTGCGGTCATTTGCAGTAAAACCAGGAGGCAATTCACTTTGCACCAGTACCTGATAATATTCCAGGTAATGGCCATCATTAACAAGGATATGGGGGTCTCATTGAAACCTATTGAATATAGAAAGACCAAATTAAAATGGACATGGAGAGTCTGTTTCTTATAGTGAGGTTGTCAAAGACCAGTGAGTACAACCTTAAAATAGGATGCCATCCATTTAGAACAGAGATGAGGAGGAACTTCCTTAGCCGAGGGGTATTGAATCTGCGGAGTTTATTGCAACAGACAGCTGTGGAGTCATTGGATGTACTTAAAGCAGAGGTTGATAGGTTCTTGATTAGGGATAAAAGGTTACAGGAAGAAGGCAGGCATATGGGGTTGAGAGGGATAATTAATCAGCCACGATGGAATGGTGGAGCTGACCAAATGACCTATTTCTACTCCTATGTCTTATAGTCTTATGGACCTAACTATAATGGACAAAACCCTTCACCCACAACCACACCCAATTTAATAAGCATAGATGAAAATTCAAGTTGACCGTCCAAATATATGGGTGAGCACTAGGATTGTTGAAAATAGGTAGCTCATCCCTTCTTTTTCTCATCTCCACAGAATAAGTCATGAGTGCAACTGAATAATGTCTACTTGCCTGTAAAGGTGCATCCCCCAACAACATTCAAGCAACTCAGCAGCTGGCATGCACTTATAGTAAGAGGGGGTCAGCTCAGAGGTAATTTTTTACACTAAGAGTGGTGGGTTACTGGAATGTGTTACCTGGGGTGATGCTGGAGGCAGATATGATCAAGGCATTCAAATAACTGTGAAGTAATTCACAATCATCAATAAACCTAGCATAATGCCTGTGGCGTGTGAAGGAATCCAGAGAACCTGATAGAAACCTGTGGGAGGGGTGGCATAGGCTGAAATGGCACCAAGATTCAGATTCCATTGGTCATGACTCAAAGTTAGTTGTTCTTTTTTAGGTTTGTAGAGATGGTTTTGCAGATAGAGTGGAGAGATAGGGAAGAGTTAAGGGTAGTGATGTGGGGAGTGAAGGGTCAGGCCAGAGTGTTAGCCTCCATCCCACGTTCAAAGGCCAGCGATGACATGGATGAAGGACAGCCGTAGATGGATGTCGGACCAACAAGCGCTGTGGATGAAGACCAGTGAGGATGAGGGTAGGTGACCCCCCCCCCCCCCCAACCACCAGGTCAGTGAGTGTTCCTCAGGATCAGCAGGATTAAAAGTCTGTGTGGGCAGGAGGCACAAAGTCCAATGACCCCCTAGGTACTAGGTAGCAAGTCCAGAGTTCAAGGCCTCTGAGTCCCGCCATTGGAGTACTTGGTGTTCAAGGCTTGGACTTCAGGGTCTTCTCATCGGCGAATCCAGATTTTGAGGCCTGAACTTTAGGGTCCTGGTGTTGATACCAAAGACTGGATCCTAAAGGTTGATTGGAAGTCTGGAAGTCAAGACCCAATAGTCAAAGCCCGGGATCTGTGAATCTGCGAATCCACTTGGGAAGTCCACATGTCTAATAGAGGCTGAGTGCCCAGAGTTGTCCTGTCCTCAGGTTGGAGGATTTGCTGCTTGTGTGGGGCTGAGGAAAGGGGCTTGCTTTGTTGCTGCTGTTCCACTGAACAATGTGGGCATGGTATGTTGGCTCCTGAATGTATGGAGACACTTGCGGGCTACCCACAGTACATCCTTGGGTTGTGTTGATTGCTAACACAAATGACACATTCACTATATGCTTTGATGAATAAATAAATGTGTCTGAATCTGAATCTGAATCCTTTCTATTCTGGAGTATTTAGAGATGGGAAGTAAATGCTCGTCTTGCCGGTGAATCCCATATACTGAAGAGTGGATTAAAAAAATTAACACAAGAGAATCTGCGAATGCTGGAAATCTAGAGCAACACATACAAAATGCTGGAGGAAATCAGTACCAGAGGTCAGGCTGCATCTATGGAAAGGAACAAAGAGTCAATGCTTTGGGGCAAGTCCTTTCATCAGGACTGGAAAGGAAGCCGGTCAACAAGGAACGAGGGAGAGGAAAGCATACAAGCTAGAAGATGATGGATCAACATTTTGTGTTGAGTGTTGTGTACTTAATATTTCAGTAATATCTGAGTAACCTTGTTTATATACTTGACTAAGCATTCTTGTTCATTTAAATAATTAATTGTTGGTGATAAGATGTGAATTGCATACATCATCACACTATCAGGTGATACACATACGCCTTGCTTAAAGTAAGGATTAATTTATACTCGTATTTCAGACTCTCTGTGTCATCCATTGAATTAGTTTAATGTTTTGAAGTTACAAAACATAATACCGACAACCTTCATTAGGACTCAGTGTCCTGAAGAAGGGTCTTAGCCCAAAAAGTCAAATCTTTATTCCTTTCCATAGTTACCTTCTGCCCCGTTGAGTTCCTCTAGCATTTTGTGTGTGTGTCACTATAATCACACATTTTTCTCAATATTTTCCAAGAGGTGACGAAAGACCCAAGAGAAATTACACTGTTTCCAAGCTATTGAAAATATTCAGTTCTGCACAGCTTTGTGACATTTTCCCTTTAATAGGGTATTGTATCTCTTCTGATGTAACCTGTTGCCTGAGTCACTGGCACTTGTTATTTGATTATTAGTACAGCAGAAACACAAAGAATTAAAATAACCCAAAAGTCCTAAATCATTTAGCTGTTCTTTGGAGAGATATTAGCAGTAAGAGTTCTTCTTAATTAGATAATTATGCTGCATTTATTACGTCAATGGAAATAGCTTTCATTTCTACAACAGGATAAACCAAGCAGTTAATTCAGACCATCTAAAACCCATTTAGCCTTGCTAAATTAACTCAATGGGGACATGTTTGCTTTTTGGAGAAAGAACATGCATTACCTCACATTGCCTCAGTTGCCAAAAACTGAGGGTGCTCTGACAGAGGTGTTCAAAACATAATAAGGGGTAGATTGACTTGCTGCAGATAAATCTGTTGGTTAATGAAAAGCAAGATGACTTTCTCGTTTAATCTAAGCTTGGACATTCAGAAACAAATTTCTACAGGTGTACTGTGGAGAGCATTTTGTCTGGTTGCATCACCGTCTGGTACAAAGGGGTGATCACACAGGACTGGAAAAAGGTGCAGGAAGTTGCCAGGTGAGAAGTGAGATTAGGTGAGGGGAAAGGTGGGGTGGGTCAGGGCAGAAGGATAAATAAAGAAGGTGGGACCATGCTAGGTAGAAGCGATAAAGGTGGAATCAGATATGAAAGGGCAGTTGATCATGGAAGAAAGGGAAGGAGTAGGGGGTACCAGAAGGAGGAGCAACACGTACAACAAGCTGGAGGAACTCAGCAGGCCGGGCAGCATCCGTGGAAACGAGCAGTCAACGTTTCCGGCCGAAACCCTTCATCAGGACTGAAACGTTGACTGCTCGTTTCCACAGATGCTACCCGACCTGCTGAGTTCCTCCAGCTTGTTGTACATGTTGCTTTGACCACAGCATCTGCAGTGTACTTTGTGCTTACCAGAAGGAGGAGCTGAGCAGATGAGGAGAAGAGAAGGAGAGAGAGAGGAACAAGAATGGGAATAGAAAAAGAGAGAAAGAGTGGTGGGGGGGGGGGGGAATGGGGAATGGTCAGATGTTTGATAAATTGATGTTCATGCCATCAGGGTTGGAAGCTACCCAGATGGAATATGAGGTGTTGCTCCACCAACCTGAGCATGGCCTCGTCTTGGTAGAAGAGGTGTACTTGGTCAGACATGTCAGAATAGGAATGGGATGTCAAATTGAAATGGGTGGCCTCTCAGAATTCCTGACTGTTGTGGCAGATGGAGTGAAAGCACTCAACGAAACCGGCCCTCTCCCAATCTATGTCGGGTCTCACATCAGGTGCACCAGATATAAAAGGTGATCTCGACAGGCTTTGTTTTATAAAGAACAAACATGAGAAAATCTGCAGATGCTGGAAATTTGAGCAACATACAACAAAATGCTGCCGAAAGGTTTTGGCCCAAAATGTTGACTGTACTCTTTTCCATAGATGCTGCCTGGCCTGCTGAGTTCCTCCAGCATTTTTTGTTGTGTGTTGCTTTGTTTTATGATTTTTTTATTTGATTGGTTCAAGTTCACTGTCATCTGATAGGACATACAGTATATACAAATGGATCAACATTCCTCTAAATAACAGTGCCCTCACAATACATATATCAAACACAGCACCAAAAAAAATTTTAAAAAATTAAAAGTACATTTATTATCAACATATGTACGAATCACCATGGACACGATGGGCTGAATGGCCTGTTTCTGTGCTATACTTTTCTATGAGCCTATGTACACTGTATACAACCTTGAGTTAACAATAGGTTAATGAAATATAATTCAAAATACATTTAGTGCGCTGCACTGGTAAACATTAAACAGCAAACAGCTCGCTGACCTAGTGACGAGACTTCAGTGGTGGAAGGGTATTCATTAATTTCACAGCCTGAGGGAAGAAGCTGTTACCTAGTCTAGTAATTCCGAGTCCTGATGCCATTTAGCATATTTCAAGCACTTTTGAAATAGCAGATAGTGCTTCAGAATAACGTTGTAACCAAACAAACAAAAGCTTCCATAGTATAGTGCTCTTAGTGTAGTAGAGCACCAGCTTAGGCTCAGTGCTGAGGGTGCTGGAAAGGGGACTGAATCTGTGGCCAACTGGCTCAGAGGCAATTGTGCTCCCACTTGTCCGGGGCTGACAACAGCCTGATTGCGTCGTAGCTCCGGAAAGCAATAAGAGGCATTGCTCATCTCACCTTGGTAACTGGCAATTGATCCACATATCTTTCAGGAAATGCAATTGGTGACCCTTGCATCCCATCCCAACTATGTCCTCTGACCCCCATTTCGGAGCACAGCTTGTTCAAAACAATCTAAGTCAACGTGATTCCATTCTCAGAAATGTCAAGGTTGAGTAGCCAGGTATTTTATTTTTAAAAGGCTACCTTCAACGGGAAATAGATTGTAGAGGGATTTTTGTCTTAGTGGAAGTTTAGGGGGACATGAGGAAAACTAACAGGTATAGTACTGAATGCGCAAAAATGTCAATTAAACAAAGTAACCCAAAATAATGACCTCCCCAAATAATGGAGGACTTCATTAACTCTATCGATTATTGAAAAGCCTAGATAGAGTGGATGTAGAGAAGACACTTCCTATAGTGGGGGAGTCTAGGACCAAAGGGCACAGACTCAGAATAGAGGGGCATCCATTTAGAACAGAGATTAAGAGGAATTTCTTTAGCCCAAGGATAGTGAATCTGTGAAATTTTCTGTCACAGACAGCTGTGGAGATTAAGACATTGAGTATGTTTAAAGTGGAGGTTAATAGATTCTTGATTAGTCAGGGCATCAAAATTTACAGGGAGAAGGCAGGAGAATGGGGTTGAGAGAGCTAATAAATTAGCCATGATGGAATGGCGGAGAAGACGAGAAGGGCCAGTATTCTTTATTGATTTTGTTGTGATACAGTGCAAAGAATGCTCTTCCAGCCCTTAGAACCATGATGCGGAGCAACGCTCGATTTAACCCTAGCCTAATCACGGGGTAATTTATAATACCCAATTGGTCTACCAACTGGTACATCTTCGGACTGTGGAAGGATTCTGGAGCACCCAGAGGAAGCCCATGCAGTCACAGGGAAAACTCCTTACAGGCAGTGGTGGGAATTGAACCTGGATCACTGGCATGGTAAAGGGTTGTGCTAACCACTACACAATGTGCCGCCCCATTCTGCTCCTATATTTTATGATTCAAGATTCAAGATTCAAAAGTTGCTTATAGACATAATTCAGCACACAAATATATTGAAATGATTGTTACTTTAGATCCAATGCAGCATTGAAGAACACAATACAAAAAAACACAATAAATATAAATCCATAGGATTAGCTTATATCCATGCACTGATTGTGCGTACACAAAGTGACACTGGATAAAGGAGTATCTGCATATAGGGTGACTCTGACAGGAAATGATAACACAGCGTGGTGGGGTGGGTTAAAAGGTGGAAGTCTGGATTAGCCTAATGGCTTGTTTGAGATGAGCCCAACCATTGTCACATCATGATAAGGAGATTAACTTTATTTGTCAAATACACATGGAAACACATAGTGGAATATATTATTTGCTTCAGCAAACAACATAGCCCAAAGATGTGTTGTGGGCAGTCAGCAAGTGTCTCTACGCATCCGGTGCCAACATAGCATGCCCGCAACTTACTAACCCTAACCCATACATCTTTTTGAACATGGGAGGGAACTGGAGCACCCAGAGGTAACCACCGATCAACAAGCAGCTCAGATGCAAAACGGAGACTGCACTCATTTTTATTAATTGGAAAGTGGGAAGCGGGCATCACTGGGAAGGCTTAGAATTCCACTATAATGGTGATATATTTCAATGCCGTGGTGATATGAGATGGAGAGAAGTGACAGATGTGGTGTCCCTGTGAGCTTTCATGTTAGGGCACTAACTTGAAAGGTGTTATTAAAGATACCCTCCACAGGGATGACAACCAGGGTATGGAGGCTTCTTTGCCTCAATGCTCCAGAGCTATGTTGGCTGGACTCAGGGCTTTATGTTTTGGCTCATGCAAAGGACACCCATGCCAAACAGGTCAAAGGGTAGAGGGCAAACTAAGAGAGGTCCACTAGTCCTAGTCCTCCAGGTTCAGGGGTTCAGCTCAGGCCTAATAACAACTCTGACTGGTAAAACAAAATTGTTGCAGAAACAGAAATGAAGAATCATTTTCCATCTGAGAGCAAAGATATTTCTGAGTCTACACCCGGGACTTGCATGACTGACAGTAGTGAAAACCAAGAGGAAGCTACCAGCACAATGAAGGAAACCCTGAACACCACTTGAGATGGAAGGTCTTCATTGTCGCCCTAAACACCAGCAGCGTAACAGACGATAGGTAAGTAACTATTAAAGAAATCTGCAAGTTGTTGCATTCGAAAGGAATTCAACAGAAAATATAAAACTATCAAATGTACAGCAGCAACACGTTAAAACTGGCAAGAATGGCAGATTAATCACACAGTTTCAGAAACGTATCGCCAGCATCAGCCTCACTAGCAGGAACAACAAAATGTATTTCCATAGCTTTATTAACATAAATAAATCAGTCTCGTTGTTTATATGAAAGTTGCTGACAAACAAAATTTGACTCTGAGCCTCAAAAGATGACTAAGGATGGAGACAGTTTCAAAGTTCAAAGTAGATTTATTATCAAAGTACATTTATGCCACCATCTACAACCCTGAGATACATTTTCTTGCAAGCAAATAAATCTATAGAATAAGAACAGTAGGAGAATCAATGAAAGACTGTACCAACTTGGCTGTTCAATCAGTGTCCAAAAGACAACAAACTGTGCAAATACAAAATGAAAGAAATAATAATAATGAATAAATAAGCATTAAATATCAAGAATGAGAGATGAAGAGTCCTTGAAAGTGTGTCTATAGGTTGTGGGAACATTTCAATGATGGGGCAAGTGAAATTGAGTGTAATTATCCCTTTTGATTTAAGAGCCTAATGGTTGAGGGGGAGCCTGATGAATTTCCTGTGGGCAGCAGTAAGAAGAGTGAATATTGTGGATGATGGGGTTTCATGATGATGGACGCTGCTTCCATGTGAGAACGTTTCATGTAGAAGTGCTCAATGTGGGGAGGGCTTTACCCGTGATGGACTGAGCAGAATCCACTTCATTTTGTAGGAGTTTCTGTTCAAGGGCATTGGTGTTTCTGTATAAAGCTATGATACAGCTGGTCACTATACTTACCATTACACACCTATAGAGGTTTGTCAAAGTTTTAGATGTCATGCCGAATCTTCGCAAACTTGTAAGGAAGTAGTGAGGCTGTTGTGCTTTCTTCTTAATTGCACTTACATGCTGGGCCCAGAACAGGTCTTCTGAAATAATAACATCGAGGAATTTAAAGTTGCTGACTCTTTGTAAGGAAGGTCTTATATCAAGAGCAAGTGGGGATTTCTAATGCCTGGGACTGGACCCTTGCATCTGAAAGCACCGTCAGCAATTGTGAAGCATTTATAATAGAATAGATGTGGCACGGTATGGTAGCGTAATGCTTTACTGTGCTAGCGATCAGGGTTCAATTCTTGCCATTATTTGTAAGAAGTTTGTATGTTCTCCCCATGACTACATGGGTTTTTTTCTGGGTGCTCTAGTTTCCTTCCACATCTGATTGAACCCACGTTAGTTGGATAATTGGACACTTGGGTGCATTTGGGCAGTACGGGCTTGTTGGGCTGGAAGGGTCTGTTACTATGTTGAATCTCTAACTAAATAAAAGAAAAAAAATTAAAAAGTGGGCCAGATTGAAGTTACACTGAAGTTGGTAGATGTGCAGAAGCTTATAGAAGTAGGACTGATACAATTAATAAAATTAAAAACTGGAGTGAGATCTTTGAAACTGAGGTGTAGCTTATCTAAGAGCCAAGGCAGGTCAGCTACAACAGAAAGAGATGTGTAAGCATGGCCTAGTGTAAATTAGAACAGAAGCCCAACAGGTATTATCAGGAAAGCCTTTCAGCTCCACCCAGATAGATGAAAGATTGAAAAAAGATGCACAAGGGAATTGAGACCAGTGGTATTCATGCAATAAATGATTAAGTTATTGTGTTAAAACATTAAAAATGAGGGGGATGCAAGTAAGTAAACTCTTTGTAGTTTACAAGGACTTGAAGCAAACAATGTTATTTATCAAAGATATTTATTCTTAGAAATATCTGAGACCAGCGGTGTTCATGCAATAAATGATTAAGTTATTGTGTTAAAAAATTAAAAATGAGGGGGATGAAAGTAAGTAAACTCTTTGTAGTTTACAAGGACTTGAAACAAACAATGATATTTATCAAAGGTATTTATTCTTAGAAAAACATGAAATATAAAGTAGAAAAATTAGAAAATACTGATTGAACATGAATAAACACTGGCAAGATATCAAAAACTTTAGAAAAAGGTGAACATGTCATTAGGTTTGGCAGGGTGTAATCTTTATTGATAAAAATTAATAGATCATCACAAAATATCTGCATTGTTAGTCAACTAAGTATCGTGTACTAAATTGGGACATGAACTCACATTTGAAGAGCTATCAAAAACTAAATTATTTTGTTGTGTCTATAATAATGCATTCTATAACTGTAGCAAAAGACATGAAAGTTTTAGCAGTTTCAGCTTTAGTCATAAAATAAAAATGATGATGTAAAGGAAATAAGGTTTGTATTATTGATTTATGCATATTTATTTTTTATCTTCTGACATTTTATATTGGCATTTACATTGTAGGGATTTAATCTTGTCATTGATGGATGCTTCATGTGCAATCCCTTGATTTTACTCTAACCTGAAAATTTAAGTCAACATGAATTGAAATAAATATCTCCATGTAAGCATCTATTCCAATAATTGAAAAATAAATACCAGATTCTGCCAAATTTGGGTAATATCAATTTTCATAATTACTCTTACAATTGTAGACAGTTTAGTCTTTCTTATTGTTTAGTCTTACTGTATATGGATAGGAAATGCTTTAGAGGGATATTGCCCAAATATGGGCAAATGAGTGTAACACACTAAACGCTGGAGGAACTCAGCAGGTCAGGCAGCATATTGGACGTGAATAAGCAGCTGAGGTTTCAGGCCAAGACCCTTCTTCAGGACTGAAAAGGAAAGGGGAAGAAGTTAGAATACAAAGGTGAGGAGGGGAAGTAGTACAAGGTAGCAGATGTGGTTAAGAAAGCATGCGGTGCATTGGCCATCATCAATCGTGGGATTGAGTTTAGGAGCCGAGAGGTAATGTTGCAGCTATATAGGACACTGGTCAGACCCCACTTGGAGTATTGTGCTCAGTTCCGGTCGCTTCACTATAGGAAGGATGTGGAAACCATAGAAAGGGTGCAAAGAAGATTTACAAGGATGTTGCCTGGATTGGGGAGCACACCCTATGAGAATAGGTTGAGTGAACTCAGCCTTTTTTCCTTGGAGCGATGGAGGATGAGAGGTGACCTGATAGAGGTGTATAAGATGATGAGAGGCATTGATCGTGTGGATAGTCAAAGGCTTTTTCCCAGGGCTGAAATGACTAACACGAGAGGGCACAGTTTTAAGGTGCTTGGAAATAGGTACAAAGGAGATGTCAGGGATAATTCTTTTATGCAGATAGTGGTGAGTGTGTGGAATGGGCTGCCAGCGATGGTTGTAGAGATAGTTACGATAGGGTCTTTTAAGAGACTCCTGGACAGGTACATGGAGCTCAGAAAAATAGAGGGCTATGGGTAACCCTAGGTAATTTCTAAGGTGAAGACATGTTCAGCACAGCTTTGTGAGCCAAAGGGCCTGTATTGTGCTGTAGGTTTTCTACGTTTCTCTGAGAGATGAAGCCAGGTGGTTGGAAAAGGTGCGAAAGAAATAAGAAGCTGTGAGGTGATAGGTCGGAAAGGTGTCTATGAGTAAATGGAACTAGCTGAGGTGCACACTTTGAAAGAGTTGGGCTGATGGGCCTGTTTCAATGTTGTACTAATCTATGACTCAATGACTGCTTCTAAAATACTATGACAAGACCAAGGAATAACTTAAGATTGGTCAAACTTAAAGAGGGACGACTTAAAATAGTTCAAGCATGAAGAGCAACCAGAGTAAAAGGAACCAAATTTCTAACACAGAGAATGGTTCATATACTCAGTGACCACTTTATTGGGTACCTCCTGTACCTAATAAAGTGACAACTGACTGTAGGACTGTAGTCTCCTACTGCAGTAGCCCAACCACTTCAAAGCTCAACACGTTATGCATTCAGAGATGAACCAGTATGACCTCTTTCTTTAACAAGGCATTTTTGCCTGCAGAACTGCCACTCATTGGATGTGTTTCGCTTTGGTTTTTTTTGCACCATTGTCTGTAAAATCTAGAGACTGTTATATGTGAAAATCCCAGCAGATCAGCAGTTTCTGAGATAATCAAACCACCCTGTACATCTCCAATTATCATAAGACCATAAGAGCATACATATAATAGCAGAATTAGGCCATTTGGCCCATGGAGTCTGTTCTACCATTTCATCATGGCTTATGAATTTTTTCTCTCAGCCCCAATCTCATTCCTTCATGCCCAGAACAGTCAAGAATATCTCAGCCTCTGCCTTAAATATACCGGTAAATAAAGACTTGGCCTGCGCAACTGACTCTGGCAACAAATTCCACAGATTCACCACTCTCTAGCTAAAATAATTCTTCCTTATCTCAGTTCTAAAAGAAGCCCCTCTGTTCTCAGGCTGTGTCCTCTGGTCTTAGATTCTCCCACTATAGGAGAAATCTTCTCCATATCCAACGCTAACAAGGTCTTTCACCATTCGATAGGTTTCAATGAGGTCACCCTTCATTCTTCTGAATTCTAGTGAATAAAGGCCCAGAGCCATCAAACGCTCTTCATATGAAAAGCCATTTAATTCTGGAATCATTTTCATGAACCTCTTTTGAACTCTTTCCAGATTCAGCACACCCTTTCTAAGATAAAGGGCCCAGAACCGGTCACAATACTCCAAGTGAGGCCTCAGTAGTGCTTTATAAAATCTTGGAATTACATCTTTGCTTTTGTATTCTAATCCTCTTGAAATGAATGCTAACATTGCACTTGTCTTCCTCACCATGGACTCAACCTGTAAATTAATGTTTAGAGAATCCTGCACAAGGACTTCCAAGTCCCTTAGTGCCTCCATTTTTTGTGTGTTTTCTCTCCATTTAGAAAGTAATCAACCCTTTAATTTCTTCTTCTATAGTGTATGACCATACACTTTCCAACACTGTATTCCATCTGCCACTACTTTGCCCATTCTTCTAATCTAAGTCCTTCTGTAGCCTCTCTACTTCCTCAAAACTACCTGTCCCTCCACCTATCTTCATATTGTCTGCAAACTTTGCAACAAAGCCATCAATTCCATCACCCAAATCACCTGTAATACCATGGGCTCGTAAGTTGTTAAGTAACCTTATGTGTAGTACCTTGTCAAAGGCCTTCTGAAAATCCAAGTATACAAGATCAACCAATTCTCCTTTGTCTATCCTGCTTGTTATTTATTCAAAGAATTCCATTTTCCTTTAAATAAACCATGTTGACTATTTTATCATTTGCCTCCAAGTACCCTGAGACCTCATCCTTAATAATGAACAACACCTTCCCTATCACAGACTATCTGGCCTATAGTTTCCTTTCTTCTGCTTCTCTCCCTTCATAAAGAGTGGAATGACATTTGCAATTTTCCAGTCTTCAGGAACTATTCCAGAATCTACTGATTCATGAAAGATTATTACTAATGCCTCAACCATCTTTTCAGCCACCTCATTCAGAACCCTGGGTTGAAATGACTTATCTACCTTAGACCATCCAAATTCCCAGGAACCTTCTCTCTAGTTATTACAACTTCACACACTTCATTACCCCTAACACGTGGAATTGCACAATACTGCTAGTGTTTTCCACAGTGAAGACTAATGCAAGATACTTATTCAGTCCATTCACCATTTCATTGACTCCCATTATTACCTCTCCAGCATCTTTTTCAGTGGTCCGATATCCACACTTGCGTCTCTTTTACACTTTATGTCTCTGAAGAAACATTCGGTATCCTCTTTAATTTTATTGGCTAACTTACATTTGTATTTCATCTTTACCTTCTTAATGACATTCTTAGCGAGGCATCTGGAAAGAAGTAGATCCATCAAGCAGACACAGAATGGATTCAGCAAAGGCAGGTTCTGTTTGACAAACTTACTGGAGTTCTTTGAGGATATAACAAGCGCAGTGCATAGAGGGCAACAGACGTTATTTACTTGGATTTCCAGAAGGCGTTCAATGGGGTGCCGCATAAAAGACTTATCCATAAGATAAGGAAGCATAGAGTTGGGGGTGATGTATTAGCATGGATAGAGGATTGGGTAACTAATAGAAAGCAGAGAGTTGGGATTCATGGGTATTTCTCTGGTTGGCAATCAATGATGAGCAGTGTGCCGCAGGGGTTGGTGCTGGGCCCGCAACTGTTCACAATATACATTAATGATCTAGAAGAGGGGACCGAGTGCAGTGTATCTAAGTGTGCAGAAGATACAGAGAGTCTGCAGTGAGACATCCATAGGTTAATGAGTGGACAATGGTCTGGCAGTTGGAGTACAATGTTGGTTAGTGCGAGGTCATCCACTTTGGAAGGAAGAATGGAAGAACAGATTATTATTTAAATGGCAAAAAAATTGCAGCATGCTGTTGTGCAGAGGGACTTAGGTGTGCTTGTGTTTGAATCACAAAAGGTTGGCCTTCATTGTTAGAGGGATTGAATTTAAGAGCAGGGAGATGATGCTGCAACAGTACAGGGTACTGGTGAAACCACACCTGGAGTACTGCGTGTAGTTCTAGTCTCCTTACTTGAGGAAGGATATACAGGCATTGGAGACGGTGCAGAGGAGGCTCTCTAGGTTGATTCCAGAGATGATGGGGTTAGACCATGAGCAGAGATTGCGTTGCCTGGGGCTGTAATTGCTAGAATTCAGAAAAATGAAAGGAGATCTTATAGAAACATATAAAATTATGAAACAGATAGATAAGGTAGAGGCAGGAAAGTTGTTTCCACTGGTAGGTGCGACCAGAACTAGGGGACATAACCTCAAGACTTAGGATGGAGATGGGGAGGAACTGCTTTTCTCAGAGCGTGGTGAAGCTGTGCAATTTTCTGCCAATGAAGCAGTGGAGGCTACCTTAGTAAAAATATTTCAGACAAGGTTGGATAGGTTTTTGCATAATAGGGGAATTAAGGATTATGGGACAAAGGCAGGTAGGTGGAGATGAGTCCATAGCCAGATCAGCCATGATCTTATTGAATGGTGGAACAGGCTCGACGAGCCAGTTGGCCAACTCTGCTTCTAATTCTTATATTCTTATGTTCTTCTGTTGGCTTTTAAAAGCTTCCCAATCCTCGAACTTCCCACTAATTTTTGCTCTATTATGTGCTCCCTTTAGCTTTTATGTTGGCTTTGAATTCTCTTGTTAGCCACGGTTGTGTCATCTTTCCTTTAGAATTCTTCTTCGTCTGTGTGATGTATATATCCTGTGCCTTCCAAATTGCATACAGAAACTCCAGCCTTACCTGTTCTGCCATCATCCCTACCAGTGTTTTTTTCCAATCAGTTCTAGCCAATTCATCTCTCATGCCTCTGTAATTCCCTTTACTCCACTGTAATAATGGTACATATGAATTCAGCTTCTCCTTCTCAAATTTCAGGGTGAATTCAATCATATTATGATCACGTGCCCCGAAGGGTTCTTTTCCCTTTAAGGAACTCTGGTTCATTGCACAACACCCAATCCAGTATAGCTGATCCTCTCGTGGGCTCAATCATGACCTACTCTAAAAAGCCATCTCATAGGCACTCTAGAAAATTCTCCTCCTAGAATCAAGCATCAACCTAATTTTCACAATCTACCTGCATATTGAAGTCCCCCATGACTATTGTAGCATTGCCCTTTTGGCATGTTTTTTCTATCTCCCGGTGGTATTTGTAGGCCACATCCTTGCTACTGTTTAGAGTTCTGTATACAACTCCCAACAGGGTCTTTTTACCCTTGCAGTTCCTTAGCTCTCTCCACAATGATTCAACACCTTCTGATCCTATGTCACCTCTTTCTAAAGATTTGATTTCATTTTTTGCCAACAGAGTCAAGCTACCTCCTCTGCCTTCCTGCCTGTCCTTTTGATAAAAAGTGTATCCTTGGACATTCAGCTTCCAGCTATGATCTTCTTTCAGCTATTCTATGGTTAAAGTCACATAGATCACATTTCTTTCCCATTCTGATATTTGGACAGATCCTCTTGACCAAGTCACATCACAGCATAGCGGTTAGCATGATGCCATTACAGCTTGGGGTGTCAGAGTTCAGAGTTCAATCCTGGCCTCCTCTGGCAGGAGCAAAGCATGTTGAGAATGGCAAGGGTAGAGCACTGTGGGAGGAGTGCGGGACAGGTGGCAGAGAAGAAATGCCAGAGGCAAGGGATGGTGCAGGTGCAGACACACCTAACCCTGAGATAACAGGCAAGGTACTTTGATACCAAACAATAGGTTTATTGATCATTTCAGAATGTCTCTCTGGTGCTTTCTTCTCTCTCCCCTCTGCCTTCCCCTTTTCCTAACTATCAATCCCCTCCCCCTACCCTCTTTGCACTCTCAGTCCGCAATAGAAACCCATATCAGAATCGGGTTTATCATCACTCATATATGTCATGAAATTTGTTTTTTTTTTTGTGGCAGCAGTACATAAAATGACTACAGTACTGTGCAATAGTCTTTGCTATAGTCCTAGCTATATATTCAGTATGTACCTATGACACTTGCACAGTACTGTATATAGCATAATCAATTTAAGAATATTGGTTCACTGATCCTGCAAGAGAATTTGTAGAGTTAATGTTAGTGGCAGACTCCAGTGTGAACATTAATATCCAAACAAAAGAATTTTGTTACCTTGGTCTCCCTTGCCACAATGTCAAAACATTATCAACATTAAAATGGGTCATCATTTTTTTATCTTTAGCCGGCAGACGTCCTGTAACATTTTTCATACACTGTTTTTCTAGAGAACGAACTCGATACCCTTTAATGCAAAGTGTAGTTATCTCTGAGTAAGCTGCCCTTTGAAGAATTGATGCTGTTAACTCAGGGGGAGATCTTGTAGAGTTTAATTGCTATTCTGGATGTCTGAGTACATTTGTTTGATCAGCAAAGTCCTCGAAGAGACTTCAGGTATTCTGATCCCTGCAATTCCTGTTTATAATTTATATTTCCATTTGCTCTGACCAGTTTGCACTGTAATTTGTGCTCTCACCTCACACTTGTTCATCTCCCTTCATACAATCCTACCAGCAAATCCATCTTTTTCTTTCTCCCTCATGTACTGAACCAGATTCTTTTAACTGTTTATTTTCACCCACTTTTAGCCCCCTGAGTTCCTCCAACATTTTGTTCTTTTCTTTAAATTTAGAGATATGGCCCAGTGAGCCCCTACCACCCAAGTACACCCATGTAACCATTTTACTTACTAACCTGTACATCTTCAGAACGTGGGTGGGAACTGGAGCATCCAGATTATCCTTGTGATTGAGGTTTGCTAAGTGCGACTTTTATTATAAATTAGCCCCTCTACTCCACAGAGCACGGTATACTCCAATCGATGAAATTATTCTACAATTCTACTTTTTCAATATCCATGCCAGTTTCCTTTCATTCAATTAACAAGGTGCCAGAAAAGAGGCCAGAAATATCATGAAGGATCCCACCCACCCTGCTCATGAACTATCAGATCAGATTCAGATTCAGCTTATTGTCATTTAGAAAGCACAGATGCAATGCAGTTAAAAAATGAGACAATGTTCCTCCAGAATGATATCACAAAAACATATGATAAAACAGACTACACCAGAAAATCCACATAACATTTGGCAATCCCCAATCCAGAGTCCGGAGAGGCTGCTGCGTATTAATATCGCGCTACCATCTTAGCGCGTTCCCCGGAAAGGAGCTCCAATCCCACCAGACAAAACAAGACCAAAAACTGAAGCTACAAAACCTGCACAAAACCACATAGTTACAACAGTGCAAACAATATCATAATTGATAAAATACAGACCATAGGCACAGTAAAAATAGTCCAAGGATTTTAAAAGACTATAAGTTCAAAAGAAACCACCACACAGTTTCCACAAGTCCTCAGGGTCCCGCTAGACTCATCATCCCACGCAAGCGGCAGAAGGGAATACCCCCGCTATGGACTTCCACGGCGCCGCCCGACTCAGCCTCGCAGACGCAGCACACAATGAAAGCTCCGTCGAACCCAGCCTCACAGACACAGCACACACTGAAAGCGACCTGATCACAGCAGACTCCGAGTCCGTCGAATGTCTGAGCCTCCAACCGTCCCCTCCAGCACAGCTTCCCCGAGCACCATCCTCTGCTGAGTGTATTAAGACACCCCTGCCAACGGCCATCGGCAATGCAACCCCGAGGACTGGGGGCCTGTTCTTCCCAGCAGAGACCTGGACATCACAGCAACAGCAGCAATGAAGAAGGCCTTCCTGGAGAATTCCAGATGTTCCTCCGTGTTCCCACTGCCATCAGGGAGCATCCACACTTAACATGCACACCAGGAGCAGAATCAAAAGCAGATATTTTCCCCAAGCAGCAAGGCTGATCAACACCTCCATTTACTAACTCCCACCACCATACCCCAAACCACCACTACTTTACCACGTCCTGCCAGAGTCACCTCATGTACAGACAGTCTTGTGACTACCGTCATCACTTTATGGACATACAATCAATATATGTATATAAAGTATCTTATGTATTTATAGTTATTGTGATTTTTTTTATTATTGTGTACTTTAACTTTTCTGTGCTGCATTTGATCAGGAGTAACAATTATTTCATTCTGCTTTGCACTTATGTACTGGAAATGATACTAAACAGTCTTGAGTCATGAATCTCAAAATGTAGATGGGCGAAAAATTAAATCAACATTAAAATCTCCCATAATCTCAACTGCCCTCATTACTGTCTATGTGAGGTTTGCATGTTCATCCTGATGTCCTCTGGGTATTCTGGTTTTCTTCGAGATCCCAAAGGCAAGCAGATGGCCACTGGGAATTGTCTGTTGTATGCTGGTGAGCAGGAGAACCTGGGAGGAGATGATGGGAATGTGGGGAGAATAAATAAATGTGATTGATGTAGGATCAAAATCAAAGGGTCAGTACAGACCAGCTGGCCAAACGGCCTGTTTCTGTGCTCTTTCTCTCAGTAGATCCCACTTCTACAAAAAATATTAAAATGATTACATTTTGGACTATGTTGCACTTGCCAATTCATCTCTGATCTCTGTTAATTCATTTAAATGAAATCCATTTATCACTTTTAGGCAGTTTCTTATAATAGCTTTCCACCGACTGTGCACCTTGAAAGAAAATACTGATTATTAATCCTGCCCTAAATTTTAGTGAAGCCATTTTCTTGGCCCTGTAACCTACACTTGGTAGCTGGATGAGGCAGATATTTACATAACAGCAGGAGACTGACATTCAGGAAGGATGCTCCCCGTGTGTGTGGACTCCGGAACCAGGAAATCGCAGACTAAAGATCATGGGTAAACAATTTAAGACCAAACAGAGGAGAAATTTCTGCTCTTAGAGATCAGAAAAGATTTACAAAGCTTTTTCCAGGACTTGAGGGAGTGAGTTATAGAAAGAGATTGAACAAGGATTTTATTCGTTGGAGCATGGGAGAATGTGGAGTGATCTAATAAAGGTGAGTAAGATCATGAGGGGCATAGATAGCGTAAATGCACTCAGCCTCTTTTCCCTTGGTTTGGGGAATTAAGAACTAAAGGGACTACTGTAGGCTTAATGTGAGAGGATAAAAAATTAATAGGAACCTGACAGGCAATTTTTTCACCTTGAGCATGGTCCATATATCGTGTAAGATGTAGGGGAAATGGTGGAGGCAGGTACTTTAGGAGTTGTCCATTGGGTCTGACGGTGACAGGAAACTTGTGTGGGAGAGTTCTTGAAAGAGGAATAGACATTGCACTGGGGTAGTTCCACTCTCTCAACTTCAGAAGTCCAGGTCCAGTGGTACGAACAAGCATCGTAAAGTGGGTCTTCCTTGGTTGCAGTAGATGACAGTGACATCTTCTGTGCTTTGTCATGCCTTTCACCCTCCATGGAGCATTGCAGTACCGCCGTCCTAGTTACTGGATCTCACTGTAGATCTGATCCACGCTGTTCACTGGAGCTGACTTCACATATTGGGATGAGCATACCCTCAACTCACTAGGGTATGAGGCCACCGGCTACCCTCCCCTGGTCTAACGCACCTGTCAAAGTGTTGTACTGGGATGTGGCAACTATCACATACAAGCAGCCTCTTGGAACCATTGGTGAAAGCTGAGTATCAGGTAGGGACCCAAAGGTGAGTAAGCTGCCCTGGAATGGCCTCCTCACCAGATGTGCTAACTCTCCCTGAACAACCTATACACTCCAAGCAGGTACTTTAACAGCTCTAAATCAGCACTCCAGCAGGCACATGGAGAGGAAAGATTCAGAAGGATGTGGGCCAAAGGTGGGCAAATGAGTCAAGATGGGCTTCTTGATCAGTTAGGCCAAGGGCCTGTTTCCAAGCTGCACAACTCTATGACATGCAAACTAGGAAAATTCACTCCCACAGAGCCAAACATTAAGCCTATTCAAGAAAGAGATAAGCGAGGTTCATAGTGCAAGATGGATTTTAGAGATATGAGGAGAAAGCTGGGACAGGGTATAGAATATAGATAACCAGACAAGATCATGTTGAATGGCAGAGTGGGGAGAAAGATCTTCTTCACTCCTATTTTCAGTGTTTCTACGTGCCCTATGTTACTCAGTCTCATCTCTTAGCAAAGTCAATTTGCTCATAACTGATCTTTATCCCAATTCCATCTCAACTCCTTATCTCCCTGTCAATTGGTATTAACAAAAACTGGTCTTGAAAGCTCTAATCACAAACAAGATAAAATCTGTAGATGCTGGAGACCTGAGCAACACATGCAAAATGCAGAGGAACTCAGCAGGTCAGGCGGTATCTAGGAAAAGAGTACAGTCAATGTTTCAGGCAGAAAACCTTCGGAAGGACAGCTGAAGGGTTTTGGCCCGAAACATCAATTGTACTCGAAAGCAACGAGCTGGCTGCTGGCTATGTGCCCAGAGACCCGAGATCTTTGGGCTTAGAGCTTGGAAAAAGTAACACAACAGACTCTTAACATCGTAAATCTGTGAGTTGTTTTGTTACGGCTGTGAAACGGGAACACCCCTTTTTCCCTTATTAGGGAGAGAGAAAGAGACCCTGTGGTATGTCGAACTACTGGGTGAAGTCTTTGGAGTACTGCAAGCCAGTGTCTTTATTGATGCTTTGCTGCACACTTGAGAGCTCGGTGGAGGGTGCAGATGCTTTTTTTGCTGGTGGCGGAGTGCGATTGTTGCATTGTTACTGCTTATGCGTGTGAGGGGGAATTGGGGGTGACTTTGGAGCTCTAACATTTAACTGTCATTCATTTTATGGGGCACTCCTCTGATGTCGTGGATGTTTGCGAAGAAAAAGAATTTCAGGATATATATTTCTCTGACATTAAATATACCTATTATAACCCACTGAAATTGAAGCTATTAAGATGGCACTGGTGAAGCACAGTGACGGCTTTCCAGTAGCACACAAAACAAAAAATATTACTGCATTTTTCACTCTTCTTTCCAGACATGATCACTGCAATCAATAGCCTGTAACTTCTCTTTTGCAGTTGAGCTGTTGAACTGCCTATACGACCTGGCATTTTTACAATGCGAGCTGAAGTCTCAGAGGTCTAGGATGGTTGTGGCATGGCGGGTACAAGCTGAATCAAGTTGGCTTGGCTCAGGCACGAGAGCAGCAAATGAGCCAATGTTCAGCCTTTGCTGGAGTGGGCTTTTACACAATTCGACGCTGCAGAACTGATGTGAGATGAGTAGAGGTGCATATAGTCGAGGTAGTGGGACCTGGACCCGGGCCTAAGAGTGAGAAAAGACCTGAGGTTTGATCTATTTAACTGGCAGGGCCTGGCCAAGGGTGCATCGAAGTGGCAGGGCCCAGGTCTGAGAGCACGGAACAACCTGAGGTTTGACCAATTTAAGCGCTGGGCCAGATTGAAAAGGTCTGGAGGCAAGGGTCGGGTCAGTTCAGCGAGCTGCTCCACGAGCTTTCTCTTGGCTGAACTGAGGCTGTGGCCTGCAGTCAATGGACTCCTGAATCGGCTGCACTGATGACTAGCTTTGTGGCTTTGGACTCACATTCATGAACATCAGTTCTGAATGTTATTCCCTTACTTTGATTTTCTGAAAGTTGTAAAAATTGGGCTTTTGGTGGTCTTTTTTAATGTGTTTGATAGGGTTTCTTTGTTATGCGACTGCATGTAAGGAGACAATACTCAAGGTTGTATATAGTATACATATTTTGATAATAAATGTGCTGTGAACTTTTAAAATTTTATTCATCCGGGGGGATGGATGTGAGTGGAGAGGCAGGACTGTTGTGACTGCCCTTGAACAGAGCGTTTGCTAACATATTTTCAAACATCAATGCATTGATGTATGGAGTTACCGATACTCCAGATCACATAAGGCAGACCTTTTCTGAAAACAGTATTTGGGAACTCAAAGGGTTTATTACTATAGAAACAGGAGAGAGTACAGATGCTGGAATCTGGAGGAACACAGTGAGTGCTGAAGGGACTCGGTAGGTCAGGCAGACTCAGTGAGGCAGTCGATGACTGAGGTTGAGTCCCTTCATCTGGACAGGAAGAATGCAATCCAGCAGCCTTTGTTATGAAGACTACCTGCCTTTTGTTCACTGATTTAATCACTCAATGTCAAATACCTCAGCAGGTTTGATCAATTTACATCTCCAGATCAATAGTCCAGACCTGAATACTGTTTCAGGAATTTAACCATTGTGTGGGTTATTGTGGGTGCTCCAGTTTCCTCCCACGTTCCAAAGACCTTAGTTTGCTGTGTTGGTGCCAGAAGCATGACGACACTTGCAGGGCTCCCCCGGCAAATCCACGGACTGTGTTGTCCCTTATCGCTGTATGTTTTAGTGCTTCAATACACATGAGACAAATAAAGCTAATCTTATCTTATAAAAGGTGATTAAGAGGCAATAGACAATAGACAATAGACAGTAGGTGCAGGAGTAGGCAATTCGGCCCTTCTAGCCAGCACCGCCATTCACTGTGATCATGGCTGATCATACACAATCAGTACTCCGTTCCTGCCCTCTCCCCATATCCCTTGACCCCGCTATCTATAAGAGCTCTATCTAACTCTCTCTTGAATGCATCCAGAGACTTGGCCTCCACTGCCTTCTGGGGCAGAACATTCCACATATCCACCACTCTCTGGGTGAAAAAGTTTTTCCGCATCTCTGTTCTAAATGGCCTACCCCTTATTCTTAAACTGTGGCCTCTAGTTCTGGACTCACCCATCAGCGGGAACATGCTTCCTGCCTCCAGTGTGTCCAATCCCTTAATAAGCTTATATGTTTCAATCAGATCCCCTCTCATCCTTCTAAATTCCAGTGTATACAAGCCCAGTCGCTTCAATCTTTCAACATATGACAGACATGTCCCCAACTCACCGGGGTATGAGAGGCCTGCCAGCTACCATCACTTGGTTCAGCCTGCATGTTGAAGTGGTGTACAGGGGTATGGTTGGTGTCGCATGCAAACATCTACTTAGAAGCAACAGGTCACAGCTGAGTGTCTGGTTGTGACCAAAGGTGAGTGAGCTTCCCCAGATTAGTGCTCCTTCTCCCTGGACACCCCCTACACCACAGTTAGGCATTTAGTAACTAGTTTAATTAGCTTAGCACAACATAAGAACAAAGTGCGTGGCCTAGAGGACAAGTAGCCCGGACAGGGTGCGAGCCCATGATTGATAGACTCTATTTCTCTCTGATCTCACTGGAGAAGATAAGTGGAAAGCAAAAGGATCATCGGCACCATCTGCCTACATGTGGCCAGTGTCTCTCACTTCGCTCACAGCTCCCACAGGGAGGTGCTCGCTGCTCCCAAAGGAAGGTGCCTGCGTTCGGCCAGAGTCTTGGGCCTTGGGTGAGGTTTAACTGGCGTGGTTTGTGGATTGGACTTTGTAGTTCATGTTTGTTATGATGTGTTTCTGGTTTCCGGCAGCTCCTTTTTTATTGCTATTTTGCCTGATTTAGATCAGAGCAGATTGGCTCTGCGGCCTGCAGTCAACAAACGACTCAGAGCTAAACTGAACTGAACATTCCTAGGCTCTTGCAATGACACTTGAGGTTTGATGTTTTACATCCTCTGTTTGCATTCATTTGCTATTTCTGCGATTTGTTCAGGTTTTTTTTTGTGCTTTGGATATTTAATGTTTTTCTTTGAACAGGTTTTTTCTTTGCTTCATGGCTCTCTGTGGGAAGATGAATCTCAGGGTTGTGTACTGTATAAGTAGTTTGACAATAAAAGTACTTTGAATCTTTGAAGGGTCTGTTCTTGTGCTGTACTGTTTTATGTTCTACGTAAGTACAAGTAACAGATACCTCCAACAGCTCTTGAAAGGTATTTAACGTAGATTTTGCAATTATTTTAGAGTTCTCAATTGGTCACGTTCTGCCAGAGTTTGGTGGTCAGGTTTTAACTTTATGACTGATCTCTAAAAGCTGCCTTCATTAAAAGTTCTGCATTTCCCAGCCCAGAGTTGACGCCTGTTCAGCTGACCAGACTGAAAGTGGGGGCACATTCAAGTATTTTATTTAGCCTTTTTCTGTAGGTTTTTCCTATTTCAAACGCTACTTATGTAATAGCCTGGGCAATAGTGCACCAGAAAACAGATTGTATGGAGAGTTGTTAACCGATGTGCTTAGCCATCAACAGCGATCTTACTTTGCAGGCAATGTGAGTGATATTACCCAGCTGTAAACACATAAAATAAAGCTTCCCCTCTCTGCATTAACTGGTCCATTAGAGAAAATGCAAGCACATCGGAAAAATGGGAAAGGAGTAAGCGGCAAATTACCTGTAATTGGGACAAATGGATGAAGACAAAGAGCGGAGGTAATATTTATTGTACTGAACAGGCCAGCCTACATTAGTAATTAGCTTCAATTCTGACATAATTTGAAAAGTCAAGCTGTGCAACGTTGAATTTTTAATTGCGACAGCAAGATGCAGCGAGACAAAGCCTACTGCGCAGAGCACCATCAAATTACAAAATTAGTCGGAAAGAATTCAAGGCAGGATTCTTGCTTATCTCAGCAGCTAGATATGGAGTAGGTAACTCCGACTTAAACACCTGTGGTGATAAACAGGAGGAAGTACAGTATTGCGCAAAAAGTCTGCGGCATGTGTATATATGTAGTTAGGGTGCACAGTCATGTCAATATGATAAAGTTTGCAGATGCTGGAAATCCAGAGCAACACACACACACACAAAATGCTGGAGGAACTCAGCAGGTCAGGCAGCATCTCTGGAAATAAGAGAACAGTTGATGTTTCAGGCCAAGATTGTTCTTCAGGACTCAAAAGGAAGGGGTAAGGTGACAAAGTACTTGTCAATGTGGAGCAGAGAGTGAGTTTGTAAATCTGGCATGAGCTAAGGATGCTGCGAATGGTGATAGTGGAGTGCTGCGGGAGGGGTGTGGGACAGGTGGTCAAGAAGGAGTGCCAAGTGCTGGGGTGGCATGGTTTCAGACACACTCTGCACTGAGTCACCAGGCAAGGTCATTTGATTCCACAAAATTGGTTTATTAGACATTGCCGAATGTGTCTCTGGTGCTTTCCATCCCCTCCCTTCTCCCTTCCGCTTTTCCCAACCATGATTCCCCTCACCCTGTCCCTTTTTCCACTCTCAATCTGCAATAAAACACATATCAGAATCAGGTTTATCATCACTCACTTATGTCAGGAAATTAGTTTCTTTTTTGTCACAGCAGTACAGTGAAATACTTAAGATTACATCAGTACTGTGCAAAAGTCTTAGACACACAACTGATATATAGGTGTCCAATATTTATGCACAGTACTGTATATCAAGTGACTAAATCATGGTTTAAGGCATAAGTCTATCTGAATATTACTAAATTGTTTGAAATGTAATTAACTGTTGGAATGTCAAAAAAAATCAGGACCACTGTGTGCCTAGCAAGATCCCTCAACAACATTATCACCTGAGCCAGAGATTTCTTTCAGAGATATTAAGTGAAGTCCATGTACACTCAGTGGCCACTTCATTAGGTACATCTGTACACCTGCTCATTAATACAATATCTAATCAGCCAATCATGTGGGAGCAACTCAATGCATAACAGCATGCAGACATGGTCAACAGGTTCCAGACATGATCAAGAGGTTGCAGTTTTTTTAGACTAAACACCTGAATAGGAAAGGAATGTGATCTAAGTGACTTTGACCATGGAATGATGTTGGTGCCAGATGGGGTAGTTTGAGAATTTTAGAAACTACTAATCTCCTGGGAGTTTCGTACACAACAGTCTCTAGAGTTTACAGAGAATAGTGTGGAAAAAAATCCAGTGAGTGACAGTTCTGTGGGTGAAAATATCTTGTTAAAGAGAGATGTCAGAGGAGAAGGGGCAGACTGGTTCAAGCTGACCGGAAGATGACAGTAACTCAAATAACCATGTGTTACAACATTATGTACAGAATAGCATCTCTGAATGCACAACACATCAAACCTTGAAATGGATGTTCCACAGCAGCAGAACACCAGGAACATACAGAAGTACATTCATGTTATTTGTCACATGGATATTGAAAGTCTGAAACATACAGTGAAATGCATCATTTGTGTCGAGGATGTGTCGGAGGCAGCCAACAAGTTTGGCCACACCTCCAGTGTCCCGCAACTAACTAACCCTAACTCACACAGCTTTGGAACGTGGAGGAAACTGAAGCACCCAGTGGTCATGAGGAGAACGTACAAACTCCTTACAGTTAGTGGCAGGAAGTGTATCCCAATCTTCCAGCTGGCACTGTAAAGCATTACCCTGACCTCTGTGCCACCACACTGGGATAATTCATCTTTGAACTCACACTAACTAAAGAAACATATTTCTAGCTATCAGCAAACTTTTGACACTGCAACAGACACTCTGAATCACATTGATTTATTAATTGAAGTTTTGTGTTCAACTCCAGAGTGTGGCATTTGAACTCCTGTGTTCTTGAAGCTGGGGAAAGAATTCTAAACCATTGTGGTATTACTATAAGCATCAGGGAATATCAGTATTTCCCAATAAACTTATATTAACACACAAACAAAAGTAAATATTGCACAATATGCTCTCAGAAACAGAAATCGTTGAATTCTGGATAACGATTATATAAGGGGACTAAATTATTACGAGAATGCTCAGGAATTGTTTCTTCAGAGAAAAAAAACTTTGGAAATCCAGCCTAAGCATTGAGTTATAGAGTCATAGAGTACAGAAACAGGGCATTTGGCTAATCCTGTTCTTACAAACTATCATACCTATTTACACTAAACTCTTACACCAGCACTGGGGTGGAGGCCTCAGTGCCTTGACAGGCAACATAAAACCCCACCTACCTTGGATATTCTCCCTTCTCCCCACACCCATCAGGCAGAAGATACAAAAGCCTGAAAGTATGCACCATCAAGCTCAAGGACAGCTTCCATTCTGCTGTTGCTGAACAGTCTACTTATACAATAAGGTGGAGCTCATAACATTTGACAACAAAGATTTTACTTTCTGAATATTTTTGGTGTATCTTATGGATTTTGGGCTTCTGATCATGAAAATCAGCATGAAATTTCCCTACCATCCACTATTTTTTAAAATCACCCATATTTGTTCTTTCGCTTCATAATTCAAGCTAGAATAACTGATGCTAAGATTAAGGAAGGCATTTTTTGTTGGTCTACAGATCAAACAGGTCATCAATGACAGGCAATTTGAAGAATTTCTAGTAGGACTGGAGAAAATCACATGGAAGACATTCAGGGATGTTGGTGAAAATTTTCTTGGCAAATAGAGAGCACCAAACTACATGCAGCTGGTTGACAACATGCTTCAAGTATACAAAATCATGAAGTGTGACATGTCACTAAAGGTTCATTTTCTGCATTCACATTTCGACCTAACCTGCAAATCTTGGCACTGTCAGTGACAAGCATGGTGAAAGGTTTCACCAGGACTTTGCAGTCATGGAGAAACGGTTTCATGCCAACTGGAATTCATCAGTGCTTGGTAATTGTTGTTGGATTCCTAAGCAAGAAAAATCCAAATGAAAATCAACAACAAAACATTTTTAACTTAGTTGAACTGTTGCACAGTTTCAGTACTATTATGCAAATAAACAAATTATATTCAATAAAAGTTAATCTCTTGTTTCTCCAAATTCCTACATGATACAGGTAATCTGAAATTATATTTGTGTTCACTTTCAAGCAGTCTATTATAAACAAAACAGAAAAATTCTGAGGAAGCAACACTTTTACAAAACAATTACTGTCCAGTGTAATCTACCTTCTCATGGTTTTAAACCTTAAAGTCTTCCTGTACCTCCATTTCTCTGTAACTATAACACTTTGTTCTTCAACACACTTAAAATGCTGGAGTAACTCAGCAGGTCTGTCAGCATCTATGGGGGAAATAAACAGTCGACATTTTAGGCCAAGACTCTTCATCAGGACTACACAGTTACTGTTTTACCTTGTAGACCTTGATGTACTGATGTAGTGAAAAGATCTGTATAGATGACATGCAAATTTATTTACTGTACATTGGTACCTGTGACATTAATAAACTTATTTACCATTTTAAAAAAATCCCAATTCAAGCTTTCATCTTAAATATTGTGTTCCCTAAAATTCTGAAGAGGGTGCAGGTGAGGTGATCATCTTCAGGTGTGATGCACCATCAGTAACTCTCGGAGACAGGAGGCGAACGATAGACTTTTATTAGCAGCAAAACGGAGCACAGCATCTCGGAGACTGAGGGGGGAGCAGTGCCTCCAATCACCCTTATACAGGGGTCTGTGGGAGGAGCCACAGAAGCAGTCAGCAGAGGGGCATGTCCAGATAGGTATACATAGTTTACCACAAGGTGAATCTAATCTGAGGAAAGACATTCTTGCCATAGAGGGAGTACAAAGAAGGTTCACCAGATTGATTCCTGGGATGGCAGGACTTTCATATGAAGAAAGACTGGATCAACTAGGCTTATACTCACTGGAATTTAGAAGATTGAGGGGGGATCTTATTGAAACGTATAAAATTCTAAAGGGGTTGGACAGGCTAGATGTAGGAAGATTGTTTCCGATGTTGGGGAAGTCCAGAACGAGTGGTCACAGTTTAAGGATAAAGGGGAAGCCTTTTAGGACCGAGATGAGGAAAAACTTCTTCACACAGAGTGATGAATCTGTGGAATTCTCTGCCACAGGAAACAGTTGAGGCCGGTTCATTGGTTATATTTAAGAGGAAGTTAGTTATGGCCCCTGTGGCTAAAGGGATCAGGGGGTATGGAGAGAAAGCAGGTACAGAGTTCTGAGTTGGATGATCAGCCATGATCATACTGAATGGCGGTGCAGGTTTGAAGGGCCGAATGCCCTACTCCTGCATCTATTTTCTATGTTTCCATGTTTCTATGAATTTGACAGGCTTACGTGAGGTAAGGGCATTAATTATTATTTAATTAAGGTGATTGGCTGGAAGGAAGAAACTGATCACATATAGTCCAATTAAATGTCACATTTACCTCAAAGAGATCTCAAGGGGTTTCAGTCCGAATTGTGAACTGTTGATCACCCTCCATTGACGCTGTCTGGCCCACTGAGTTCCTCCATTATTTTGTGTCCGTTGTTCTGAATGTCCCACTGCTGCTTCCTTAAGATCTGATTACAGGAACTTTTGTTTTATCAAAGCACTTCAAAGCCTCCATTCAAACTCATCATTTACAAGACAGCAGTGACCCTTGTCATCCCTGATGAAATGGACGCTGACAACTTGCACTCGTTCCTCAATCATACTCTGTTTACTGCAACACACACAAAATGCTGGAGGAGCTCAGCAGGTCAGGCAGCAGCTATGGAAATGAATAAACAGTTGATGTTTCAGGCCAAGAAACATGAGAAACACTTTACATATGAGCACAAGGAGAACATCATGGTCCTCACCACAAAACTGTTCTGTGGTCTGAACAAAGAAATATTATTTTTATACAGAAGTTGTCTAGTTGGATACAAATATTGACCCTACTGAAGCTTTGTGGACTTCTGAATCCCTTTGTTTGTATATTTAATCATAATGCATTTTTCAGCTGTTAATAGCCAATGAAATCATGTGTTAAAGGCTAATAATATTTGAGAATTAGTAAGACAACTGTTCTATAGTAAGTGTTGCCCTAGAATCCTTCAATTTTCTGTTTATCTTGTCTTGATTTGCTTGGTGACCTTGGTTCAAAAAGGCTGTACAAAGGAGAGTTAGGCTTTCAAGAGCCGTGTTCAGCCTGGGTGACTGCACTATTTTTATACACTGCCTCTGTCAGTTTATCATCTTGACTGTGAACTTCAGTGCATAGTGCTGTAAAGTATCTGTACTCTATTCTGTCTGCACACCATTTTTAATTTCAACATCCAACCTTCCTAAATACTTCTGAATCTTGGACTGCTGAGGATAAGTGGTGCAGCCACTGGTAGATCTGCCACTTCAGAGCTTCAGAGATCTAAGTTCAACCCCTACCTCGGGTGAAGTCTGCGGAGAGTTGGCATGTCCTCCATGCGACCCGCGTAAGGATTCCTCCGGGTGCTCCGGTTTCCACCCCACATTCCAGCAACGTGTGGGTTGGTAGGTGAACTCTTCACTGTAGGTTTCCCCAAGTGTAGGTGAGAGGAAGCATCGAAGAACCAGTGACAGGAATATGGAAACTGCAAATTACTGAGAGACAATTAAAAGAAGTTGGTACTATGTCCTGGCGTAGATTTGAAGATTTAAAGATTCAAAGTACATATATTATCAAAGTATGCATGCAGTATACAACCCTGAGATTCGTCTTCTTACAGACAGCCACAAAACAAAAACAAAAAAATCATGGAACCATTCAAAGAAAACACCAAACACCCAATGCTCTAAAAAAAATCAAAAAAAAATCACACAAACAGCAAAAAATGAGCGAAAATCACAGAATATAAAACATCAAACCACAGAGTCATTGAAACAGTCTAGGAATGTTCAGTTTAGATCAGTTCAGTTCAAATGAGCACTGAGCCAATGATTGACTGCAGGCTCACTGATTCCCTGACAGACAGCAAAGTGCCAGATCACTCAATTGGCCTGAAAACTCACCACCAAAGTATAAATCCCAGGTTCCAGAAATAGTTCTGTGAACTGTCCAAAGGAGGTTGCTTTTCATTGCGTTGTCTGCTGGTGCCATATTCTTCAAGTGGACTGCATGGCCTGTAGGTATGTCAAAAGCCAGGTGCCCTGGTTTCCTCCTATACACCAAAAACAGACTGATTAGTAAGTTAACTGGTCACATGGGTGTAATTGGGCTGGAAGGGCCTGGAAGGTAGGGAGAAAGGAACAGGGCTTCTTTTGTTGTTGATGTTTGTAGCAATGTTCTGGTTTGCTGTGTTCTCTGTTGCTCTGCTGAGCATTGTGGGCATGCTTTGTTGGCGCTGGAATATAGAGCAATACTTGGGCACTAACCCCAGCACATCCTGGAATGGGTTGGCTGTCGCCACATTTCACTGTATGCTTCGACGTGCGTGTGATGAACATATCTAAATCTGAAATCTGTATTAGAAGTCACTAATTAAACTGCAAAGTTCTCCACAGATTCTTGGCAATCTCGGCTCATGACTACACAGTGCGAAGCAGGTGTCAGCCTGGACAGGGAGAGACTACGACAGTGCACACAAGCTAGGCATAAACAGTGGGAAAAGCAAACCTCTCGCCTACCCTGCCTCACCAGCTACTTCCTGGTCCACTCCTGGGAGGGACTACTGCTGGCCTCATTACTGAACTCATGTCACAAATCTGTTTTGGAAGCAAGTCTTCCTCGATCACAAAGGGTGTGCCTCATATGAAGTAATTACAGGAAATCTGAAGTTTTGTGCATGCCCCCCCAGTTTTGTTGGCCGCGTAAGTCTAGGGAAGACAATCTCTGGCCCCACCAAACGTGTGAGTTTGAGGTGCAAAACCTCCTGCTTGTGTGGATGCTGTGTGATGTGTTTTGCCCTGTAATAAATCAGTAGCACGAAATAATAGACAGTACACCATATGCAATTAAATGATTTAGCTTTATAATTCTTAATTTGACTAAAGGGTCAGTAAGGTAAAACAAAAAGAAAAGGGACAATTTTAATGAACCTGCCTAATGTGCACAAGTTGCAGTTCATGGTTTCCCTTCCGCCAGTCCTCCATTGATTTCCCCGGGCTTCACCAACTCCCCGCCCACTCCAAGTTCACTCTTTCTGGTGACTATAACCTCTCCGTTCTGGCATCTTCTCTCTCCATCTTCTGCTGAACAAAAGACCCAGATCACTTCGGTCTCAGGCACACAATAAGAAAAAAAACACTCCCTTCATTGGACAGTGCACATTCCACAGCCCCCATTATCTCGAGCCATAACCCAAACACTGCTGCTACAGAAAAACCATTACATTAGCAGTGAAACCTTTCCCAGGGTATTACACGTGGATGAAAGAAACACAGACTTGATCTTTGTAAATCTCTCAATCCTTCCAGTAATGAAGGTGTAAAGTGTGTAATAGACACAAAACGCCCTGTGGTCAAGCAGCACTGGTGCAGAGCAAAAGTAGGTTAAAATGTGGGTTGAAATTTTAACCCTATTACCTTCCATTGAAACATCACTCATTGTGTTTAGCAGTTTTTTAAAGGAGGGGGGGAGAAAAAAGACAGAGGATGAGAGAGAGATGAGAGAGAGAAGGAAACAGTGAGAAAGAGACAGACAGACGAACAGGGCAGAGGGGAGAGAGTAAGAGAGAGAGTGATAAATGAGAGTTTAAGTGAGAGGAGAGCAAGAGAGACAGCAAAGAAGAGCGAAAGAGTGGGGAAACAAGTAGGAAAAAGTGATTAAAAAAAGGAAGATAAAGAGAGTGGAAAAATGCTAACAGAGAACAAGTGACCATCAAGTTTAGTTACTGAGTGCCCGAACATTAATCACCTCTTACTTTTGTAATAAACCTCAATGGGGCCCTCTACTTGTTCAAAGAGCAATAGCGAGAGGAATGTATTGGATCTGACAGCCAACGGGAACAGGGAATTCAATAAACGCAGCTGATATCTGCAGTGAGTGGATTGAGGCTGCTTCGGTGTTCCGGAAAGGACTGAGCTGCCAAGATTTCTGCAGTTTTATTCAAAAGGAATAATGATATCTAATCTTGCCCAAAGCACACTTAATTTGACAAGTCCCAAAGAGTGCAACAGAATCACTTTCTGACCAGCTGAATATGTGGACTCCAGCACTGTGGGGGCCACGCACAACATCACCGAAACAGACAATGCAGCAGACTCTGTTTTCCAGCTCAGTGCTTTACTGTGCATCTGCAGACATTTGTTTAAATCCTTGGAGATGGCCAGTGTAGTTTGTGCCCAAAGTCAGGCCAGAGCAGCTGATGTTCAATGGGTACTGCTGTATACTGTGATATAGATTGAGGTTGACATTTACATTATTACAGCTGGCTTAACAAGGATGAAGAATTAAATATAAATCAAGTCTTCACAGTTTGGTGTCCCTTCTGAGACTCTGTGATGGGCTTTTGTCTGACTTGGCCACTGGACATAACCAATTAAACATTTGAAGATTGCTCATGGAGTATCATTGAATGCAAATTATGCACATCTCATTTTTGTGCTCATCAGTTGGAACAACTAAAAGTATTAAAGGATTGAAAAGGCCATTAGGGAGTAATAATCTTACAGTCAAGGAGAATGGGTTTCATTTAGACTGCCCATTTCCTTGTTTTCACTGAGCTAGACATTTACATCATTAACTGGAAGTTCTTCATTAATTACTTGCCCAATACATCACAGGCCCCACACCTCCCCCCCCCCCATCATCAGTGATATCTATAGGAGGTGCTCCCTCAAGAGGGCAACATCTATCATCAAAGATCCCAACCATCTGGGCCACGCCATCTTGTTGCTGAAACTATTTGACAAATATTTATTTATTGAGATACAGTGCAGAATAGGTCCTTCTGGCCCTTTGAGCCATGATTTAACCTTGGCCTAATCACTGGAAAATTAACAGTGACCAATTAACCTACCAGTATATCTTTGTATTGTGGGAGGAATCTGGAGCACCCAGAGAAACCCCACACATTCAATGGGGAGGATATACAAACTCCTTACAGATGATGTCAGAATTGAACTCCAAAATCCGATGCCCAAGCTCTTACAGTGCCACACTAATTGCCATGCTACGGGTACATGCATAGGAAGGGCTCAGATGGATATGGGCCAAATATGTAGGCAAGGAGCACCAGCTTAGGTAGGCACCTTGGTTAGTATGGATTATTTAGGCCAAAGGGCCTAGTCCCATGTTGCATAACTTGGTGACTTTATGACACTATCCCAAGTTGCTGCCTCGTGCTTTACAGCTGAAATAAATTTTTGAAATGCAGTTGGCTTGCAGTTGAGGAAACTTATTCAACATTTAGAATTAAAAATGACTCCACAAAAAAACAGTGTGATGGATGACCAGATTTTTTCTTAATGACTTGGGACTGAGGGGATAATTTTGCCGTGACATCAATGAGAATTGTTGCCATGGAATCTGTTACAATAAGAGAGGCACAAGAGCACCTCAGGGTTCACAATTCATCTGAAAAATATGGCATTTTTAACAGTACAGGGTTCCCTCCATATGGAAAAATGAGGGAAAGCAAGATTTGTCTTTCTATGGTGGTTGTCCATCATGCCCAATGATGACAGGAAACCCGTGTAGGAGAGTTTAAAAGTTGTTGCATTGGGGCAGTTCCAACCGCTCAACCTCAGAAGTCCGGGCTCAGTTATACAAACAAGAGTCCCTCCATTTCACGGATTAAAGCATTGAGGGAGATTGAAGAAATGAGGCGAATGCGGAGGGTAAGTGCCAGCCACCTGCCTTTTGATCGCTGAGGATCCCTCTGCTAAGCTACTGGAGAGGGAGAGTCTGCTGCTGTGCCTAGAGAATGTGGCTCAGGTTTTATGTATTGTGGATGTGCACTTGGACTAAAGACTGTTTTCAGTCTTATAGTTTTGTTTTTGTATTCTGGTTTTCTCGTCCAGGTGTGTGTGTGTGTGTGTGTGTGTGTGTGTGTGTGTGTGTGTGTGTGTGTGTGTGTGTGTGTGTGTGTGTGTGTGTGTGTGTGTGTGTGTGTGTGTGTGTGTGTGTGTGTGTGTGTGTGTGTGTGTGTGTGTGTGTGTGTGTAGGGGAGAGGGGTGGATGTGAGGTCGATGTGTCTGTTCTGCTTCTGTTTGCTTTTTTGTTCAGGGAGGGGGCATTTGGGGTTTGATGATTGTGCTGACTGTTTTTTCTTGGTTTCATGGCTACCCGTAAAAAAAGAATTTCAGAGTCGTGTACTTTGATAATAAATGAAACTTTAAGCCTTTGAAACTGGGGTCGTCCTTGGTCGCTGTGGATGACCATGACATCTTCTGAGCCTTGACATGCCCGTCACTCTCTACGGAGCTTTGCAGTACCACCTTCCTGGCCATTGGATCTCACTGTGGACCTCATCCACCCCATCTGGCAGACTTTGCATGCTAAGTCAGGCAAGTCCTTATCTCACTGGGGTGTGAGGCCAGTGGCTACCTGGTTTAGCCTGCCCATCGAAGCAGTGTACCACGGTGTGGCCACTACCACATGCATACTTGGAGCCACAGCTGAATATCTGGTGGGGACCGAAGGTGAGTGAGCTGCCCTAGAATGGACACCAGAATTGTTACACCCTCCCTGGACTCCCCCCTTTTCTTCTAGAATCTCCATTTTATTGTCAGGAGACCATTCAATAGAACAATGGTCACTACTTGTAGTCTTGGAAACAACATGACCAACGAATTCAGGAGAATGGAACTGAGAGAGAGTGAGAATAAATTATCCATGATGGAATGGTGGAACACACTTGATGGGCCAAATAACCTAATTCTACAGTACTCAGGGTTTTATCATCTTATGATCTCATGAGCTATAAAGTGGTAATGAAATGAGCAGAAATCTGCTTTTAATCATTCTGAGTGATAAAGATGAGCTTGGGCATGCTCTCATTTTCAATTCAGTCGTGGGATCTGTTATAGTCAGCTGAATATCAAGGGCCTTGACTGGATATCACAAAATAAAGAGGGTATTTGCAATCAGAGAACAAACCATTAGCAGTAAATTGAAGAACCCACTTCGATTTCAATGCCTAATTCTCCAGACTAGGACTTGAAACCCCAACCTTTAAGGTTGGAGTCCAGTGTGCTACGATCTGAGCCATAGTTGAATAATGAAAGATCGATATGAGGAGCCTGGGTAAGTGCCTTAAGCATAGCTCATTTAAACCATCTTGTTTGAAAATATATTAGCAATTACTCAGACCAAGCCAATCACCACAGGAGTGCTGTACACCACTGAGCAAATTAGTTACGTCTCACTCTCTCTTGCCAGACATCAAGGATGCAGATATACATGAACCAACATGAATTTATTAACACTGCTATGATAACTCATTTACTGCCACCATAAAATTAACCATTAAGGAATGCATGAAGCCCTTGAGTAATTGTTATTAACAGACAATGTTCAAACTGCATTGCCTCCTGTATTGTTGAAAAAATTACCATAACATTTCAACAATGGAGAGGTCACTTGAAAAAACAGCAGTCACATCTGTTTAACAAGGCCTGAAAATTCAACAAGGTTCCGACTGATTCTTTCCTTCCCGCCTCTTGAAGCCATTTTAGGAGGTGTGATTCCTTCTACAGGTATTAATAGAGAATTTTCCTATTTTCAGTCAAGCTAGATTTGTGTTAACTTACTGCATCCATCAAGCAATGCTGTCTTTGATTGAAATTTGCAGCTTAAATCTTCTCGCTGTTACCATTAGGTAGGTGGTGCCGGAGCCTTCGGTCCCACAGTACCAAGTTCAGGAACATTTACCGCCCTTCAACCATCAAGCTGCTAAACCAGAGTGGATAACTTCACTCACCACAACATTGAACTGAACCTATGGACTCAATTTCAAAGACTCGGCAACTCATGTTCTCAGCATTTATGTATCTATTTATTTATTTGTTTGTTTGTTCATTATTTTTGTATTGGCACAGATTTTTTTTGCACATTGGCTGTTTGTCAGCCTTTGTGTGGTTTTTCTTTACTTCTGCACTTTGTTCTACTGTGAATGCATGAAAGAAAATTAATCTTAGGATAGTATATGGTGACATATACATACTTTGATAATAAACTTACTTTGAATTTTAAATTCCTTTTCAAGATGTCCATGTTCCTTGCAAGGGTGAAGTTTATTGTATACCCTTCATTGCATCAAAGAAACCAGTGAATACCAAGGGCCTTGACTGTTATACAAAGAACAAATTTTAATTATTCACCAAACATCGAGTCTGCTGCCCTGCTATTTAATCTATTGTTAATTGGTAGTTGGTTTAATATTGCCTTCTGTATGAGGATAGAGTGAAGAGCTCTTGTCTGCATGCTATGCAGGCAGATTGTACTATACATCGGCTAGACAAAATGGAAAACCAGTGCAGAATGTAGTTTATCAATACCAATACCAACAGTTACAGAGAAAATGAAGTGCAAGTAGAAAATAAGGTACAAGGGCCATGATGAGGTAGATTGAGAGATCAAGGGCTCACCTTTATCGTGTAAGAGGTCCGTTCAAGAGTCTGATGACCGGGAGAAAGAAGCTATCCTTCAGCCTGGTGATATGTATACTGAACCTTTAGTATCTTCTGCCCGATAAGAGAGATGAGAAAGAAGAATGACTGAGGTGGGACAGGTGCTTGATTACGTTGGCTGCTTTAGCAAAGTTGCAGGAAATGTAATCAGGGTCAATGAAGGGGAAATTAATAACAAAACTAGACAATACTAGGCAGAAATGGTCTTCCTTTCAGTCTTTCTTAGTCACCTTTACAATCAATTAACTTGAATTGTTATCTTTGGAGCATCAGAGGCTGAGGGGAGACCAGACAAAAGTACATAAGATACTGTGGGATGACACAGTAGTGTAGTAGTTAGCACAAAACTTTACAGTATCAGTGACCAGGGTTTAATTCCCACCATTGCCTGTAAACAGTTCCTTAATTCTCCCCGTGACTGCGTGGGTTTCCTTCAGATGCTTTGATTTCTTCCCACAGTCCAAAGACATGTCGGTTGGTAGGTTAATTAGTTATTGTAAATTGTCCTGTGATTAGGCCAGAGTTAAATTGGGGGTTGTTGGGTAGCATGGCTTAAGGGGCCAAAGGGTCTATTCCACACTGTATTCAATAAATAAATAAACAAATAAATAAATAAAGTCACGAGAGTCGTAGATAAGGTATATAATTAGAGACATTTCCAATGGGATCCCACCACCTAACACATCTTTCCCTCCACCCCCCCCCCCCCACTTGCCGCTTTCCACAAGGATCGCTTCCTATGTGACTCCCTTGTCCATTCGTCCCTCCTCACGAATCTCCCTCCTGGCACTTGTTCTTGCAAGCGGAACAAGTGCTACACCTACCCCTGCACCTCATCCCTCACTATTATTCAGGGCCCTAAACAGTCCTTCCAGGTGAGGCGGCACTTTACCCGCGAGTCTGTCCCAGTTAAACGACAGACTACCTGGCAGGTGCTCCTGATGTGGCCTCCTGCATATCCGTGAGACCGGACGTAGATTAGGAGACCACTTCACCAAGTACCTACGCTCTGTCCACCAGAAGAAATGGGACCTCCCTGTGGCCACCCATTTCAATTCCACTTCTCATTCCTATTCCAATATGCCTATCTGTGGCCTCCTCTACTGTTGTGATGAGGCCGCACTCAGGTTGGAGGAGCAACACTTTATATTCCGTCTGGGTAGCCTCCAACCTGATGGCATGAACATCGATTTCTCAAACTTCTTATAATGCCCCCCCCCCCCCACTTCCCTGCTTCCCATTCCCCATTCCCTTTTCCCTCTCTTACCTTATCTCCTTGCCCATCCATTGCCTCCCTCTGGTACTCCTCCCCCCTTTTCTTCCTTCCATGGCCTTCTGTCCTCATCTATCAGACTCCTCCCCCTTCTCCAGCTCTGTATCTCTTTCACCAATCGACTTCTCAGCTCTTTACTTCATCCCTCCCCCTTCAGGTTTCACCTATCACCTTGTGTTTCTCTCTTCCCTCCCCTCCCCCCCCCCCCCGCACCTTTTAAATCTACTCCTCATCTTTTTTTGTCCAGTCCTGCTGAATAGTCTTGGTGCAAAACCTTGACTGTTTTTTTCCATAGGTGCTGTCTGGCTTGCTGAGTTTCACCAGCATTTTGTATGTGTTGCAGGTATTTTCCCATAGCTTTCTAATAATGTCAAATATAAGAGGATTTTTTTTATAGTGAGAGGGTGAAAGTTTAAGCAGGAAATGTGCAGGGCAAATGTTTTACACAGAGAGCTGTAGATGCTTGGAATGGACTGTCATGGTTTGTGAGTCTGTGGGACTGCTTGTCATAGAAAGATATGTTAACTAAGTCCTAGTACATGTTTAAAGCTGAGATAAATGGTTTTCTACTCAATGAGGGAACCAAAAGTTATGGGAAATGGGCGAGTAAGTTGAGTTGAGGGACGTTGGATCAAGCATAATTCTATAGAGTGAATCCTAAATGTTTGCATCACAATCTTGTATAATAATTAGAGTTATTGAGTTATGGAAAAGTACAGCACCGAAACAGGTACTTTGGCCCATCTAGTCTGTGCTGAACCACTTAAACTGAATACTGCAGCTGGACCATACCCCTCCCATCCATGTACCTATCCAAACTTTTTTTAAAATGTTGAAATCAAGCTTGTATGCACCACTTGTGCTGGCAGCTTCTCCACATTCTCACAACCCTCTCAGTGAAGAAGTTCCCCTCATGTTCCCCCTTAACCCATGACCTCCAGTTGTAGTCTCACCCAACCACAGTGGAAACAGCCTATCTGCATTTACCCTATCTATACCCTCATAATTTTGTGTATCTCCATCAAATTTCCCCTCAATCTTCTACATTCCAAGGAATGAAGTCCTAACCTATTCCAATGTTCAGGAACATAATAAACTGCAGAGAGTAGTGAACTCAGCCAATGCATTGTTGATCCATCCTTCCTCACCAATTGGAGTACGTACCTGCAAGAGGTATTGCCTCAAGTAGGCAATATCCATTGTCAAATTTCTCCCACCATCTGGGCCATGCCTTCGTTTTGCATTTCCCATCAGGCAAGTGGTACAGAAGCCTGAGGTCCCACATAAGCAAATTTCGACCACAGTTACTTCGCTTCAACCATTTGGTCCTTGCACCATTTGGTAAACTCTTAATCTCTACCTTGGCATAACAACATGTCCACTTTGATCAATGCAATTCACTTTACCTTTTTGCTTTCTAATTATGCTCTTGCTTGTCAAAATTATACAGAATATATATATATTTTTAAATTTTATGTTTCATTGAACTGAACTGAGCTGATCCTGAACTCTTTTGATGACTTTATGGATTCTGTGTTTTTCGTTCTGTTTTTTTGCGACTTGGTTCTTTTTGCACATGAGAGGGGGATGTGGCGTTTCTCTTTGCATAGGTTCTATGGTGTTTCTTCATTTTGTGGCTGTCTTTGGGAAGAAAATCTCAGGGTTGTATATTGCATACTTACTTGATAATAAATGTACTTTGAAGCTGGAATCTCTCGTGAACTCTGAGTTTCTGATATAGTATGCCTGCAATGCTGCTGAAAATAAGGTCTTCATTGCACCTGTGCATGCATGTACTTGTGTAGATGACAATACGCTCGACTTTGACTTTGAGAATGGTAGGTCAGGTTTGAAGGGCTGAATGTCCTACACCTAACTGTTTTGTAGATTTTGGATAAAATGCTGAGAATGTGTGATTAACTCGAATAAATGCTCACTGTGTGCTAAAAACAAAAGGTAAGTTTCAACACGAGGAAGTCTGCAGATGGTGGAAATCCAAAGCAACACACCTAAAGTGCTGGAGGAACTCAGCAAGTCAGGCAGCATCTATAAAAATAAGTAAGCAGTATTTTTTTTCAGAAGGGGTAAGGTGCGAGGAGGACAGAGGAGTGCTGAAGTCAAGACTGCTGATGTCTCCTCGGCAATTTGAGATGAAAAGATTCAGAGCAGGCAGAGAACCAGAGGAGAACCAGTCCTGAAGAAGGGTCTCGGCCTGAAATGTCAACTGCTTCTTCATTTCCATAGATGCTGCCTGACTTGCTGAGTTCCTCCAGCATTTTCTCTGTCTGTGTTGCAAACGATTAGCTTTATTTGTCACATGTACATTGAAACATACAATCAAATGCATCATCAGCATCAAATCAAGCCAACGAAGATTGTGTTGAGCAGCCAGCAAGAATCATCGTGCTCCCAGCATGCCCACAACTTGCAGACTAATAGACCAAATGGGCCAAATGGCCTCAGGTTTTTTTGTCATGATTTCCCATGACTCTGTGCTTTTATATCACGTTAAGTATCAAGTCAGATTATTGACCATACTGAAAATAAGAATCAGGTGACATGTCACATGTCATGTGGTTGTTAACTTGCTAATGCAGACATCAAAGCTTCAAAGAACATTTATTATCAAAGCATGTATAAAGAATATAACTCTTGGCAATTGAAGAACACATAGAATATCACACATCAAACCAAGAGTCCAGTAGAGTCCACTTTGGTTCAGTTCAGCGCCTCAGAACCATTCTTCGCCAAAGTGTAGAGTCCACTTTGGTTCAGTTCAGCGCCTCAGAACCATTCTTCGCCAAAGTGCCCCACCCTGATCCAACCACTCAGAAACAGCAAAATACAAGAGTTACCAGAATCCAGGAACACCTGCATCATGAACTTCGAAGTCCCCCAAAATGAGTCCACATTCTCACCGCTCAGTCTTTGCAACATGGATCCCAAGACTCCTGCACTTTCCTCCGACAGCGGCTACCGCGAGGGAGAGGAAGACCCTCGACGCATCAGGGTCAGTGGCCGAGATTCAGGATTGATCTTTATTGCCACATGATACAACAACAAGTCAGCACAGGCAACTGCTGCTGCAGTCTCTGAATCTCCGAGGAATAATACAGAGAATTGTGCAGATGACAAGTGCTGGGAAGAGTTCAAATTTCTCCTTTGATTTATTGATCAACATTTTAACAGTGGTTATATTTATTGAAATACAACTAGACTTCCTGTGTCTCAAATGCAAAACAAATAAAGAATGTGAGTGAGATACATAATAAAAATCCTCATTCATTAAAAATCATTATTGATTATCATTGTGAGCAATAGGTCATAAAGCATGAATCATCTGCAAGTCTCCGATAAGTTTAGTGAGAGAGAAGTAAGACGCTCTCACTCCTCTCTGTAATATAGAACAGTACCGGGCTCTCATCCCACAATGTTGTGCCAAACTTTTAACCTACTCCAAGATCAATGGAACTTTTCCCTCCTCATAGATGTCTCTCATCCTCCTTCACTCCAAAGAGAAAAGCATTAGCTCGCTCAACCTATTCTCCAAAGACAATGCTCTAATTCTGTTCTTCAAATAATATTGGCTCCCATTTTAACAGAGCATCAGCTTTAATAGGTGCAGATCTCTCCATAATCTTTCCTTTTCCTCTTCCGGCCCTGCAATCCATCTGGCTTTGCCACTCTCCTCCAAAGGTAATGGCATATATCATCCTATCCTAATCACACAACTTAGAAAATCAAAATTATTAGAGATGCTGGAAATTTTTAAGAAGGCAGAAAATGCTAGAAATGCTCAGCCAGTCAAGCAGCACCAGGAGAGAGAGAGAGAGAAAAACAGCGTACTCGTTACAGATCGAAGACTGACAGAAGATCTTAGATCAGATTTGTTAACCCTGTTCTCTTTCTACAGACAATGCTCAGCAGAGTCTACATGAGGTGCTGCCTCAAGAAGGCAACATTCCCCATCAAAGATCTCCACCGTCCAGGCATGCCTTCAGAACCTTCAGATGTGGCCCCAAGTGCGGAAAGAGTGACCCTAAAGTGGGTCAACCTTGCAGAGTTTTAAGGGAAATAAAAACAATAAATACCAGGCCAACAGGGCCAATATCCAAAACTCTCAAGCTGAAAGTAAAATGCCAACACTGTTGGCGAAAGCAGAATCTAAATGCTAAACAAATACCGCTCCTTGCTAGCGTCAGTCGAAACGGCAGCCCTCATTCTCAGACAAGGCTGAAGGTAAGCAGAGAGCATAACATTGCTGTGCCTTGCTCAGGTCTCAACAAGACTACAAATAACAGAAAGGAATTAAATATTGCCGTACTGGAACAGTAATTAGCTGGAGTGTGCATACTCATGAATGCAGCCCACTTGCAGTGGTGTGTAAAACCCAGAGCAAAATCTGTGGTTGTGAAAATGCCATCTTGTTGCAGCTAACATGGGGCAGGAGGTACAGAAATCTGAAGCCCCACACCATCAGGTTCAAGAACAGCTACGACCTTTGTACTACCTTTTAACCATTTGGTTTCTGAAGAAACCTACACACTCCTAATCACTATGTCTGTACAGCAACTCCATGACCATTTTGTACAACAATGGATTTCGCTTGTCCTTATTTGAATAATTAATGTTTGTTTTATTTTCTTCTTGTTCATGTTGTGTCTCTGATGCTGTGTGCCTATGATATTGCTGCAAGTAAGTTCACGTTGCATTTGTCCAGACCTGTACTTGTGCATCTGACATGGCTTTGACTTTTTAACCTTGCTCTAACACTTTCTGGCTTGGTTCTCTGACGCACCACCTCTCCCCTCTCTCGCACTTTTAACATATGCTTTTAAAGCCAAGTGCTGTAAACTTTATGATTTACATCACATTCCCTTAAGACATGTGAGTACATTCGGCCCATCTGGTCTGTTTATTTAATTATTTAGAGATAGAGTGTGGAGTGTCCTTCTAGTTCAATGAGTCACAGCACCCAGCAACCCACCAATTTAACCCTAGCCTAATCATAGTACAATTTACAATGACTACTAACCTACTAACTAGTATGCCATTGGATTGTGGGGAGAAACCGGAACACCCGGTGGAAACCCATGGGGTCACAGAGATAACGCACAAACTCCTTACAGATGGCACTGTAACTGAATTATGAACTCTGATACCTCAATCTGTAATACAGTAGTATCATGCTAATAGCTAACTGTGGTGCCACAGAGCATTCCTATGATCTCATTCCTCAACTTATGAAAAACGGATGTGGGAGCACGGAGGAACATCTGGAAATCTCCTAGGAAGGCCTTCTTCGTTGCTGCTGCTGCTGTGAGGTCCGGGTCTCTGCTGGGAAGAACAGGCCCCCAGTCCTCGGGGTCGCATTGCCGGTGGCCAGTGGTGGGGGCATCGTAAATGCTTGGCAGAGGATTGTACTCAGAGAGACTGTGCCGGAGGGGATGGTCGGAGGCTTAGATGTTCGATGGACTCGGAGTCCGCTGCGGTCAGGTCGCTTTCAGTGTGTGCTGCGTCTGCGAGGCTGAGTCCGGCGGCGCCGTGGAAGTCCATAGCGGGGGTATTCCCTTCTGCCGCCTGCGTGGAATGTCGAGTCTATTGGGACCCTAAGGACTTGTGCAAACTGTGGTGGTTTCTTTCGAACTTATAGTCTTTTAACATCTTTGGACTATTTTTAATCTGCCCATGGTCTGTTTTTTTAATCAATTATGGTATTGTTTGCACTGTTGTAACTATATGTTGTAACTATGTGGTTTTGTGTAGGTCTTATAGCTTTGGTTTTTGGTTTGTTGGGTGGTAGAGTTGGTCTCCTGACTTGATGTGTCTGGGTAGTCTTGTTTTGTCTGGTGAGTTTGGAGCTCCTTTCTGGGGAACGCGCTAAGAGGGCAGCACGATATTAATATGCAGCAACCTCTCCGGACTCTGGATTTGGGGATTGCCAAATATTATGTGGATTTTCTGGTGTAATCTGTTTTTGTCGTATGCTTTTGTGATATCATTCTGGAGGAATGTTGTTTCATTTTTAAACTGCATTGCAGTTGTGGTTTTTAAATGACAATAAACCGAAATTCAATTCAACTATTTCCTAGTATCCCATTCTTTACCTGAGCCCCTATCTTCCTCCAATTCTGCAACCACCTGCCTGCAATACAGATAATTTATAATAGCCAATTAACCAATCAGCATGCTTTGGAGATGTGGAGGTGACCTGTTGTCTGCAGTTCTCATCATCCCATTACAGAAAGGAAGTACAAGCTTTGAAGAAGGTGCACAGTAGTGTAACAGCACAATGCGATCACAGCTTGGGGCACCAATGTTCAGAGTTCACTTCTGGTGTTCCCTGTAAGTTTTTATATTCCTTCCCGTGTAGGCATGGGTTTCCAACTTCCTCACAGTCTGAAGATGTACTGTTAATAGGTTAATAGGTCACTGTAAATTGTCCTGTGATTAGGGTTAAATAGTTGGGTTGCTGGGTAGCATGGCTTGAAGCGTGCTGTATCTCTAAATAAATAAATGTACTTAGATGCTGACTGGAGAAGCAGATATGAGCTATAAGGAGAAGTTGGACAAAAAGTTTTCTCCGGAAGGATTGGAGGATGAGAGGAGACATGATAGAATTTTACAAAGTTATGGGAGATGGAGATAGTGTAGACCAACAGAATTTTTTTCCTTGCAGTAGAAGTATCAAGTAATAGAAGATAAAATAGATGGTGAAAGAGGGAAGGTTTTAAGGAGATGTGTAGATTTACACAAAATGGTGGGCACCTGGAAAGCACTACCGGAGGTGATATTCGAGGCCTCTGTTGGTCGGGGTTGACCGTGGATGCTGCATCCTAGCTGAATAGATACACAAGCCAGGGCGGTACAATATGGAGAGCAAGCTGTTGCTCGTACAGCAGGCTCCCCCTCTCCATGCATCTGATAAACCCAAAGGAACGGCAGAGACTGGTACAGTTTGGCTGCTAGCAGTGTCTCAGGAGTTGACAGTAGGCCTGCCTTAGGGACCCCTGCTCCGGATCTTTCCCTCGGGGTTGACTCCTGAAGCCTTCCCCGTGAGTTGGAATAGCTAGCCGCAAGGTAGCGGAGGCTTGAGATCACTTTCCCTTCTTCTAAATGAGTTGCCAAACTATGGGTGTGCCCCATCTTCCTGAATTGACTGGTTTTAAGGCATTAGTAATCACCTTTGTCCCTTCTCCTGTCAGCAGAAACAGTTCTGCTGGGCATAGTAGCAAAGCCACAGGTGACGGCCAGGAGCTGCACTTGATTGTCAGAGGCTATTTGAGGCACATGCCAGAGGGATCATTTAATAAGTAGTGGGTGCTTATCCCCACTACCACACCCAGCTATGACAACCTTAAGGAACCATGGGTGTTGTTGAGGCAAATACAGTAGAGGCATTTAAAGGGGACTTAGATAGATGTGTGAATATGCAGAAAATGGAGGGATATGGACCATGTACAGACAGAAGATATTTACTTTAATTTGGTCATCCCATTACAGAAAGGATGCAGAGGCTTTGGAGAGGGTCTGGCATGGACATTGTGGGCTGAAGGACCTGTTCATGTGCTGGGCACAATATATTCTGCAGGTGCTGGAAGTCTTGAGCAATACACCCAAAATGCTAGAGGAACTCAGCAGTTCAGGCAGCATCTACAGTGGGGGAAAACAGCTGATGTTTCAGGCTGAGACACTTAATCAGGAATGGAATAAGATCTATCGTCTCCCAGCTTCTTTCTTCGTCCACCCCATTCCACCTGGTCTCACCTCTCATCTGCAAGCTTGCACTCCTCCTTCTCCCTCCACTTCCTTATTCTGGCTTCTGCCCTCTTCCCTTCCAATTCTGATGATTGGATTCCTCCACACCTGACTTGCTAAGTTCCTCTAGCACTTTGTGTGTGCTGTTCCTGCACAGCACTGTTTTGTATTCTATATAAACTAGAACAGGTTCGGGAAAGAAAACCCACAGGTGGACAGGGAGAAATTCCAAAATCCATACAGAAAGCGCTGGAGGATAGGATTGAATCCAGGTTCCTGATGCTATAAGACGAAAGTCTGAACTGCTGTGCTACCGATTAAAGATTATCCCGAATCACTGTTCCATTCATTGCCACTCACACATTAGATTTATTCACTGATATTACATCCTTATTTTTTCTCTGTTCCTTCCTAGCCTCCCCAGGTGGAATTGAATCAATCTTTGTTCCCATCTCTCTTGAAAGAACTACAGAACCATGCAGTAAGAGCAAATAAAAGTATCCCGTCTCTTTTGATCTGTCCTTGCTTCCTATAGTGCGGCTGAGATTGGCACTGCCTGCCTCTTCTGTGGCCGTGCTTTGAACGTCGATCGCAAGTGGAAAGTATTTTTATAAAGGAAAGCAATTGTGCATTGTGAAGTGTGAAATGAGATTACCTCCCACAGATTGCATTTTGAAGCCAAAGAAGTTCCAAAGCAGTAGAATAAGCAGCACTTTTTCCCTCTACAAAGTGTTAGTTAAACTACAAAGGAATAAACGAATGTAGGAAAGCCTACGTTCAGACTGGAGGGAAGTGTGCAGTGATATACTCCAAGGAGTCATGTTGGGATCTGATGAATTCTGGATGGTATTAGCAGCATTTTTCCCAATGTTTGCACATGACGCAAAACTCGGAGCTGCAGTGAGTGATAGGGAAAATACCAAAGGACACCAGGAGAACACAGACATTGTAAAGTGGCAGGCCATGCTTAACGCAAAGTCAAAGCTGATTTTATTATCATATGCATAAGTACACGTGCGCACAAGTGCAATGAAAAACTTACCTGCAGCAGCATCAGGCAGCAGTCACAAGAAAAAGATCATTAATTATATACATTTCTTATGAGAAAGAACATAATAAGAACAAAAAAAAAGTCAATTTTAGTGCAATGTGATCAAAGTGGTCACAGAGTTACTAAATCGTGGTGTCAACAGTCGTTCCTGTAGTTCAAGAACAAGATGGTTGAAGGGAAAAAGCTATTCCTGAAAAGGTGGTGTGGGATTTCAGGCTTTTGCACTTCTTTCCAAATGGTAGCTGTGAGAAGATGATGTGTGGGGATATTGTCTTCTTGAGGTAGTAGCTCATGTAGATACCAGTGATAGTGAGGAGAAATGTATGTAAAGGGCACTATTTTTGGAGTGAAACAGTATATGGAGTGATCTATCAGATGAAGTGGTTGAGGCAGGACATTTAAAAGACACTTGGACAGGCGCATAGATAGGAAAGCTTTAGCTGGATGTGGATCAAATGTGGGCAAATGAGACTGTCTTAATGGCAATCTTGGCTGGCATAGACCATTTGGGTCAAAGGGCCTGTTTCCTCACTGTGTGACTCTATGACTCTAAGATGACTATCTAAGTTGGGGAGTTACAGTACCGTGCAAAAGTTTTAGACACATATAGAGTTAGGGTGCTTAAGACTTTTGCACAGTACTATAGTAATTTCATGTATTGCACTGTACTGCTGCCACAAAAAAATCATAAATATGTGAGTGATGATAAACCTGATTCTAATATAGGTCTCTATTGTGGACTGAGTGGGGGAAGGAGGGAGGGAGAGGGGAATTATGGTTGGGAAAAGGGGAAGGGAGAGGAGAGGGATTGAGAAGCACCAGAGAGACATTTCATAATGATCAATACACTAATTGTTTGGAACCAGATGACCTTGCCTGGTATCTCAGGGTTGGCAGCATCTGTACCCGTGCTACTCTTCTGCCTTGGCACTCCTTCTCTGCCACTTGTCCTACACCCCTCCTGCGATGATCGTCCCTTGCCATTTCCGAATTCCCTTGCTGCCACGAGATTTACAAACTTGCTCTCTGTCACATTAAGAAATAATGTACTGTGGAAAAGTCTTAGGCACCCTAGGTTATGTGCATAAGACTTTTGGACAGTGCTGTATATTTGATGTGTTATTAAGCAAATTGATGACTAATTGGTTCAAAGGGCTTGAGGAGCAAAATGGCCACTCTTGCCCTATTTTTCTCCATTTTTATGTGCTAACAACTCATATGAACCTGAATCATCTTCATTCCCACTAACTCCACCATCAAATATTCACTCCAAACCTGTGCCACTGTGAAAAACAGATAGCTGAAATGCTTAAGACTTTGGTATTGTGTTGAAGGAATGAATGTTTCCAAACCAACCCCTTCTTTGACCAGAAGGAGCCAGAGGTAGAAGAGACAGATGTTCACATAGCATTGATATGTTACAGCCATTGAAGGGTCAGGTTGTCTCTCCCTGTGGTCCTGGCGCTTTTGATCGAAGTCCTTTAGCTGCTGCTCTTAGAACGTGCGGGTGCCTTTATAGACTGCCAGGAGCCAGGCATTGCGGTCTTTAACCAAAGCCTCCCAACCAGTCACAGGCTGTGGCATGGCTCAAGGATGCTTTCACACAGTCTTTATAGTGCTTTGTATGCCCTCCTGCTTTCTGGTGCCATGCACCAGCTCGGTAAAGAATACCATCTCTGGAAGGCATTTGTCTTCCATCTGGACCAATTCATCAAAGTTGAGCCTTCATGATCAGTGTCTCTGTGCCTTCAGTCTCAATTTGTGGTTCTGCAGGGATGCTATGGGGCACGGGTTGAAGTAGAACTTCTGTCTGATGGTTAGGCCGAATTTTCTTGCTGTTACAGCCAGGCAGTCAGCGAGCTCCCACAGGTCCCTTTCACTGTGTGCTGCGAGAGCGCAGTCATCTGCAAAGAGAAAGTCTTGTACTATTATTTCCAGCACTTTGGTCTTGGCCTTTAGGCACTGCAGATCAAAGAAGCATTCATCATTCCTGTAGCAAATTGTTATTGCCGCATCAGTATGTGTGAGAGCAGAGAACAGCATCGTGGCAAACAGCAGGCTGAACAGAGTAGGTGCGAAGACACAGCCCTGCTTGACACCGTTAGTTACCAGGAAGAGGTCAGCGGTGCAGCCAGTTTTGATTACCCTAGCCAGCATGTCATCATGAAATGACTGACTTGACAATGCTCATCAGCCTAGGGTGGGGGGGGGGGGGGGGGTGGCGGTTGGCAGCCTAACTTGCTAAGGATGTGCCAAAGGCCTGTGCAACTGATGGTATCAAAGGCCTTCATCAGGTCCACAAAGAGGATGTAGAGATTTTGGTTCTGTTCCTGGCACTTCTCCTGGATCTGTCTGACAGCAAAGATCATGTCCACTGTCCCTCTGTTAGATCTGAAACCACATTGGCTCTCTGAGACAACTTCATCAAGGAGCTGCGATGTAATCCTGTTCAGTATGATACGTATAAAAACCAAAGAACAGTACACTTAACAATCAGCAATGGCACATAGTCCTTAGAATGACTTGTAAACTTATAAACTATTGACAATTATTGAAATGAACCTGTGCATATTTAATACAAAATTATATGCCTTATCTCAACAATAACTTTGCCATGGATGGTCCCAAAGCAGCTGCAAAAGGAGGAGGTTTGGGCATTGAGCGAGCAACCCTATCCTGTAAAAACCCAGAGCTACAGAAACAACAATAGAAGCTCCAAAGACCTCATCCCTGGGAGAGGAAGGAGACACCAAGAAGATGGGTTACATCTGGAGTCAACATAAAAGACTGGCCCAGGACAGAGAGCTATAACTAGCTACAATCAGCAGAAGGGTTGATGGGCTTACACAAGTAAGATTTCTGAACAAAGGATTATTTAAAACTATCTAAAATTATACCATGAATACAAGTAAGTCTGCAGATGCTGTAAATCCAAAGCAACACACACAAAATACTGCAAGAGCTCTTCCTCCCAGGTCCTCGCCTCCGTCCCTTTCTCCTCTGGTTTACTCTCCTATCCGATTCCTTCTTCTCCAACGCTTTGCATTTCCCACCTACTTAACTTAATCTATTACCTTCTAGCTAACCTCCTTCCCCTCTCCCACCTTTTTTAGTTTGGCATCTTCCCCTTCCTTTTCAGTCCTGAAGAAGGGTCTCAGCCAGAAACATTGATTGTTTATTCATTTCCACAGAAGCTGCCTGACCTGCTGAGTTCCAGTAGCATTTTGTGGAAGATTATACCAGTTACTTTATAAGAATCATTATTTTAAAATATTGATTAACTCCAAATTTAATTACAGAGATGACTTGAGTTCATCTGTGACTATCTAAAAAATGCATTTTCTGGAAGCCAGAGTGAAGATTATATGCAATGCACATGCTGGTAATTCAGGAATATATTGTTCAGAGATACTGCTGATCAGCCATCCGACAAACCACAACTTCCTGAAGGACGCAATGTTTGGACAATTTATCTTGCTTGAAATGTTAAACAAAGCAAGAATTGCAAAGCTTAGGGATTGATTGATTTATCTGCCAGCTTGGCTCAGTTGTAACCTTCTTTGGAGTCACAGACCATGGCTTCAGTGTCCTCTTCAGTTCTAGGCTGAGGGTGATGCAATAGCTCAGCTTGGAAAGCCGCAGTCTCATTGCACCTGAGAACATGGGTTCAGTACTGACCTTGGGTACTGATAGTGTGGACACTTCTACAGATGTGCCATGAGAAGTTGAATGGCGGGGTGGAGATATGTCTCTACCAAAGGAGGTGTAAGGCATTCCTTACCTCCACTAGCCTGCAGGTCACCCTTGGACAGGGTGCGGCACCTGCTTGGCCCCACAATCAGAGTAATAGAAACATAGAAAACCTACAGCACATCAGGCCCTTTGGCCCACAAATTTGTGCCGAACATGTTGCCACCTTAGAAATGACTAGACTTACCCATAGCCCTCTATTTTTCCAAGCTCCATGTACCTATCCAAAAGTCTCTTAAAAGACCCTATCGTATCCACCACCACCACCATTGCCGGCAGCCCATTCCATGCACTCACCACTCTCTGAGTAAAAAACTTACCCCTGATATCTCCTCTGTACCTATTCCCCAGCACTTTAAACCTGTGTCCATTTGTGGCAACCATTTCAGCTCTGGGAAAAAGCTTCTGACTATCCACATGATCAATGCCTCTCATCATCTTATACACCTCTATGAGGTCACCTCTCATCTTCTGTCAATCCAAGGAGAAAAGGCCGAGCTCACTCAACCTGTTTTCATAAGGCATGCTCCCCAATCCAGGCAACATCCTTGTAAATCTCCTCTGCACCCTTTCTATGGTTTCCACATCCTTCCTGTGGTGAGGTGACTTGCACTGAGCACAGTACTCCAAGTGGGGTCTGACCAGGGTCCTATATAGCTGCAATATTACATCTCGGCTCCTAAATTCAATTCCACAATTGATGAAGGCCAATACACCGTATGCCTTCTTAACCACAGTGTCAATCTGCGCAGCTGCTTTGAGTATCTTATGGACTGGGACCCCAAGATCCCTCTGCTCCTCCACACTACGAAGAGTCTTACCATTAATACTATATTCTGCCATCATGAAGCCATGAGACCAGGAGGCAGATAGTCATATTAGAAGCTGGTGGACATCACAAATCCTAAATATGCGACCACTGACACCAGGCAGACGATCATTGATAATGACTGGGGTCGCCTTTCTTGTAAGGACGCTGCCCAAAAGAAGAACCACTTCTGTAGAAAAGTACGCCAAGAACAATCATGTTCAAAAACCATGATCACCTACATCATATGATACGGCACATAATGATGATGAAGGATCCCTGCGTATGGAGCACTCCTGGTACGTACCTCTAATGGGTGGAATCTTTTCTTTTGATGGAGAGATTGTCTTTTATGATGAGTCATTATGTCAGGTTTGTCACTCAGCTGCTCAAGGTCACTTCACTATTCAATATAATAATGGCTGACCCACCCCAGATCTTGTCCTCTCTTTTGAGACAGTTCAAGATTCACGATTGCTTTGTGCCATTTCCAGAACACAAACTGTAAAGGCGAACAAAATAATTATTACTCCAGATCTGATGTGGCACAAAAAATCACACAGTAAGATAAAGAACTCAATAATAACACAATAAATATTAATAAATGAGATAGCTTATATACATAGATTATTTGCATGTCCATAAACTGGTGATAGGCACAAGAGTTCCTCATTAACATGAATTCTTTGATCTTTCAAAGATCTAACTACTTTGTTTTTAAATGTTTCCAATTATCTAGATTCCAGGATTTTACACCCTTCCAGAGTAGAACATGAAGTACCAAAGTTGTTAATGACCAATCCTACTCTTGTAATTATGGCTCCTCATTCAAGTTTCTCCCGATTGTGGAAACATCTCAAAGAGTGCAGAAAAGAGAGATGAAGGTATTGCAAGGACTCAAGGGACAGAGTTATAGAGAGAGGTTAGGCAGGCTAGGATGTTATTCTTCGGAGACTGAGGGATGACCTTATGGAAATGGAATCAAGAACTGTAGGACATAGGTGTAAGGTGAGAGTGCAGAGATTTAATAGGAGTGTAAGGGGAAAATTGAATACATAAAGAGGGTTATCTGTGTGGAATGAGCATTCATAGGATGTGGTTAAGGCATGTATAATACAAATTTTAAAAGAGAGTTTGACTGGTAGTTTGAATTAGAAAGTTTTGAAGATTATGAGCTGAACTTTGGCAAATGGGATTATCTTGGGTGGGTCATCTTGTTCGGCAAAGACCAGTTGGGCCAAATAGCTTGATTCAGTGCTGTATTACCTTATGGTTTGATATATGCCCTGTTCTGCTCACTCAGAATCTTACATGTTCCAAATTTCATCCTTCATTTGCCTAAACTCCAAAGAAAATGCATTTAAACCATCAGACCAGGAGCAGAAATAGGCCATTCAGACCAATGAATCTGCATGGCCCTTTCATCATGACTAATCCATTATTCCTCTCAGCCCCAATTTCCTGTCTTCCCCTCGTATCCCTTCATGCCCTGACCAATCAAGAATCTTATCAACCTCTACCTTAAGTATACTTAAAGATTTGGCCTCCATAGCCAACAATGGCAACAAATTCCACAGATTCACCATTCTCTGGTGAAAGAAATTCCTCCTCATCTCTGTTCTAAAATGATGCCCCTCTATTCTGAAGCTGTGTCCTCTGGTCTTTGACTCTCCATGTCATCTCCACGTACACTCTATCAAGGCCTTTCAACATTTGATAGGTTTCAATTAGTTCACCCCTCATTCTTCTGAGTTCTTCTGAATACAGGCTGAGAGCCATCAAACGTTCTTCATATGACAAGCCTTTCAATCCTGGAATCAATTTCATAAACCTCCTTTGAACCATCTCCTGTGTCAGCACATCCTTTCTAAGACATCTCACAATACTCCAAATGAGGCCTCATTAGTGTTTTATAAAGCTTCATCATTACGTGCAACACACACAAAATGCTGGAGGAGCTCAGCAGGCCAGGCAACATCACTGGGAAATAGTAAATAGTCAACATTTCTCCTCATCTCCCTGTTTCACCTATCACCTACCATGTTATACTTTTTTCTTCTCTCCCCCCACATTCTTACTGTGACTTCTTATCTTTTTTTTCCTGCCCTGTGAAAGGTCTTGGCCCGCAACATTGACTGTTTACTCTTTTCCATAGATGCTGCCCGGCCTGCTGAGTTCCTCCAGCATTTTGCAAAGCTGTGCTGCCTAAGTCTTTTGCACAGTGCTATAGCTGTTTTTGCATCCTGTGTGAAGTAATTTTGATTTGATTTGAAACATGCAGTGGGAAGACATCCATCTCCATCCTCTCCTTATTTGCCCTTGAAACAGCAATATCTGTCAGTCTTAGGTTCTTGTAAATATTGGTAAACATTTCATGATACTGTGGAAAAAGTTTTGGGCATGCTAGCTCTATTTATGTCCCTTAGACCTATGCACAATACATATGTACTTTGATAAGAAATTTACTTTGAACTATGAGATGGACATGAAGGTTCAATGGTGTTTATCAGGGAGTTTTCTTGGAACTGAGGAAACATGCTTACTTTTATAAGCACTGCTATCTGATTCTTCGGCCCCTGTGTGCAGTTCCTGACTGTTAGCAGATGGTGATACGGTAGATTGAGAGGAACTATTTCTTTCTTGTAAAATACCAGGGAGAGAGATCTGAAAAACTAGAACCAGGTATTTCAGGAGTGAAGTCAGGAAAAGCCTCAGCACAAGAGTAGCAGGAATACAGCGCCACCTCAAACAAGCAGTAATTAACGCTGGGTCAACTGTTAAATTTAGATCTGATGTTGAGAGATCTTTTATTAACCAAGGTCATAAAGGAATAAAGGAGAAAGGTCAGTCTTGAATCCCACTGAATGCTGAAACAGGTTTGCAAGGTTAAATAACTGACTCCTGTTCCTACGTTTAATATTGTGAGATAGTCTTGAGAAAGTATATTAGTTCTTCATTATATATGCATGTTTCTACATTATGTAGATGTACCTTAGGCTTAACAAAGGTAATCAGGCTTTGAATCCACACAGTGCCAAGGTTAAGTTGTTCTGAGGTCAATCACGATCTATGCTGTAAAATTAACAAGACTGGTAGTCATGCAAAACCAAGCTGATAATTATTGAGTTTAATAATCAGTCAAGTCTTTTTATATCCTCAAGCACACATCCCCACTGTTTTTGTTATTTCCCCTAACTTTCTAATTCTCTATTTATCTACATCAAAATCTGCTGAGCATCTGTAGATATCTCAATTGCACAAACATTCAAGTTCAAGTTTAATTTTCATTCTTTCATACCTGACTACCCATGAAGACAACCAAATGAAACAGCGTTCCTCCAGGGCCAAGGTGCAAACCACAGCGCCAACAGTCATACACAACACTAGGCACGTATAAGATAGCAGTGGACATACAGTCACACAAAAAAAATAATATAGCCCAGGTCCTTAAGCGACATGTCTGGTAGATTGATGGAGCATGAATGCTGTTGGCAAGTAAAAACCCTCAGCAGTCTGCAGATGAACGCACGCTCCCATGCACACACACAATCCAGTATGCCTTTCACCAAGTGAACACTAGAGGGCAGCACCAGCGGGCAGTGTCTGCCCCCAACCCAACAGGGACGCCATGCCACACCTCCTCTGACCAGCTGCAATGGACAACACTGCCACATGAGGCCTAGGGCTTCCTACAGCCGAGGCCATGCAGCTCCCCAACTGTCAGTCTCACTATTAAACCAATGAACAGGACTTGAAGGTTTGCGCGGCGACCCATACTAGTCAACAGTTTAACAGAGTAATGCAATGGTTTTATTTTCCAATTTAATCTCAAAATTTGAACATCACTTGCAATGCTAGCACTTATTCTCCATTCCTAATCACTCTGAACTGAAGAGGGTGTTAAGCATCATTGAAGTCAGTGAGTCTGCAGACACACACTCAGTAGGCACCTCCTGTACCTAATAAAGTGGCCACTGAGATTACGTTTGCAGTCTCACAGAGCTGTGGCTCATCCACTTCAAAGTTCGACATGCTCAAAATTTAAAGGTCAAAGTAAACTGTATTCTCAGAGTACATACTGCAGGGAAACTTAGTAGATCTACTAAGTAACTGTAAACAAGATCTATAAACTGTAAATTCAGGAACTATAAGCTCTAAACAAACTGTGCATTCAGAGATGCTCTTCTGTGCACCACTGTTGTAATACGTGGCTCTTTGAGTTACTGTCACCATGCTATCAGCTTGAAACAATCTGGCCATTCTCCGCTGACGTCTCTCATAAACAAGGGTTTTTCACTCACAAAACTCCTGCTCACGGGATGCTTTTTTGTTTTTTGCATCATTCGCATATTTTGTTGTCTTTTGCACATTGGTTGAATGCCCACGTTGGTGTTGTCTTTCATTGATTCTATTATGAATTTATTGAGTATGCCTGCAAAAAATGAATCTCAGGGTTGTCTATTGTGATATATGTACTTTAATAATACATTTACTTTGAGCTGTGAACTTTGAGAAGTCTTCTGTCCTCTAACTCGTGCCCTCATCTTGCCGCTACTATCAGGCAGGAGGCTCATGACCCCAGAGGCCCACACCATCAATTTCATGAAGAGCTACCACTCCTTCAAACATTCAATTCTTGAACCGACCTGGAGAACCCGAAGCATAACTTAGCAACAGAACACGAGAGACGATCTCTAGAATTGGAGATACAAGATTCTGCAGATGCTGGGATCTGGAACAACACAAAAAACACTGGAGGAACACAGTGATTCGTGACAAGTTGAGTTTATCATCAAGTACATGTATGTAGGGGTGTAATGAAAAACTTACCTCCAGTGCATCGCAGGCACAAAGTACCAAATTAGTAGAGTTCACAAGAAAAACATGAATTAAACGTAAATTATAATTATGCACAATTTTGTTTCCTAAGTTTGTTATACCCAGTAGTGGGAATGAGCTTTCACTATTAAATCCTCCCAATGCCGTGCGTATCAAATAGTCCATGACTCCTGGCTTCAAATAGCTTCTGGCCTTTGCATGTGACTTAGCTATAAAACCTAGTGGAACCGTTTCTATCGACAGGGGAAGGGGTAAAGGCTGGTGCCAAACTGTATCGGTCTCTACCATTCCTTTATCAGCTGCGTGGAGGGGGGCAAGAATGCTGCATGAGCTCAGCTTGCTCTCCATATTGTAGTACCCTGGCTTCAACAACTATGGTCAACCCTGAACAGAGGAGGCCATTAATCAATACACAATTTTACAAGAAACATCGCAATCAGTGCTCTTTGCTGCATCACTCTTTAAATGCATTATTGCTGTAAGTTGGAACCCTCTTCCGTAACTGATATAGATTCTAAATGTGAACTTGATATGCTTCTACCGAATTAACCAAAGCTACTAAGAGGTATATGGAAGAGAGGGGTTTGTAAGGATAGACCAGAAGACAGGATTGAATTAAAGGCCTGTGAAGATTCAAAGGACTGAATATATATCGCAATGTTCTTGAGTCAAAAACAATATTGCATATGTTCTTGTTTGGTATCTCCTTATAGGACATGAAGTCTCTGTCTGAATCAGGGATTAATAGACTTCAAATATTGAAAAGCCTGGACAGAGTGGATGGGGAGAGGGTGCTTCCTATACTACGGGGAGTCTAGGACCAGAGGGCACAGCCTCAGAATAGAAGGACATCACTTTAGAACAAAGATGAGAATTAATTTCTTCATCCATAGGGAATCTGTGGAAATTTAGCACAGATGGTGTGGAGGCTAAGTCATTAAACACATTTCAAGTGGAGGTTGAATGACTTGATTAGTAAGAGTGTCAAAGGTCATGGAGAGAAGTCAGGAGAATGGGGCTGAGAGGGCTAATAAATCAGCCATGATGGAATGGCGGAGCAGACTCGATGAGCCAAAAGGCCTAATTCTGCTCCCATGTCTAATGGTCTTAAGATCACAGCTAAACCAAGATTAGAAAGGCTCATTTGTAGGATTGTTCGCTGCGCCTGGAGGTTAGGTTGCAAACATTTACTCACAGATCTTAGCGACATCGTCAGTTCTAAACTGTGTGTTCTTTCTGCAGAGTGCTGCATTTATATTGGTCCAACTCATTATTCTGATTGGCTGTCATACTAGCCGTTAGTCTCTGCAGGGTCCCGGCCAACAAACAGCCAACCCAAGCTACCAATCCTCTCTTTCATTAGAAGGGAGATTTCATTAAATCTAGGAGACTTAAATGGGAAAACATGTTGCAGATATGGGAAAACTAATATAAAAACTGAAACATTTGGAATTAACCCAGCACATTTAAGAAATGAGGAACCATGATCTGTTTCTTCTCCTGAAGGAATGGTTGACTTGTTCAATTGTTCAATAAATCAGTGGTTCCATTTCATATCTGAGGATGTGTTCAGTATACTACCTGAAATTCTTACTCTCTAGAGAGAGAGAGAGAGAGAGAGAGAGAGAGAGAGAACTTCAGTTGGCAACACTGGTGAATAATCAGTTGTCCACAGAGCCCACCCAAGGTCACACCCGAAGGTACTCGTCTTCCAGGCCACTCATAGAGTTATTGAAAATGGCTGGTTGATGAGCACCAGGAGTGGGAACCGACTGTTGTGAAGAACCGCGAAGAGGGCATTTTGAGTGAAGTTGTTGATCACAAACTCTGACAGAACCCCAGCCACCTTGAAAAGGAAAGAAGACATGTTAAAGAAAGAAATTTAACCTGTTTCACAGATGAACTTGAAGAAGTTGCCCTCTAGCGCCATCTTGTTCACAGTTTACATGACTGCTCTTCTTTAATTTAACAGATCAAAGAATGACTATTACAGCTAAAATGCTGGAAGAACTCAGAAAGTTAGACAGGATCTATGGAGAATAAACAGTCTACATTGTGATCCTAGATCCTGATGGCAGTGAAAGGTGGCAGAAGCCAGAATGAGGAAATCAGGAGTGAGAGGAGAGGATTTAAGCTGGCAGGTGATAAGTGAGGCCAGGTGAGGGGGAAGGTAGGTAGGTGGGGGATGGGGGATGAAGTAAAAAGCTGGGAGGAAATACCTTCTCTCTCCTTCTCGTAATTTGTCAATCATGTCCCTCTGCTTCCCCTCCTCTTTTCTTTCTCCCATGAACCACTATCTCCTCCTGTCAGATTACATTTTCTTCGGCCTTTAACTCTTCCACCTACCATTTCCCAATTTCTTACTTCAATCTCCCGATATACATCCGTACATATAGTACTGTGCAAAAGTCTTAGGCACATATATATAGCGAATATGTAATGTTATATATTGCATTGTACTGCTGCTGCAGAATGAAACAAATTTCTGATTTGGGACTCCACTGTGGACAGAAAATGGCAAGTGGGCAGGGAAAGATGAATGATGTTTGGGAAAAGGGGAAGGGAGAGGGAAGGGAGTGGGAAGCACCAGAGAGACATTCTATAATGATCAATAAACCAATTGTTTGGAATCAAATGACCTGGCCTGGTGTCTCAGGGCTGGGTGCACCTGGGCCCCCTACCTCCACTCCTGCCTCTGACACTGCTTTTCTGCTACCTGTCTCATACTCCTCCCACAGTGCTCCACCCTTGCCATTCTCAACATCCTTTGCGCACGCCAGATTTACTAATTCGCTCGCCACTCCACGTTGACAAATACACTATTGTGCAAAAGTCTTAAATACCTTAGCTATATATATGCCTAAGACTTCTGCACAGTACTTTAATGTGGTTACATTAATAGGAGAATGGATGACACAGAATATTCCAGATGCCGTCTCACCAGGGCCAATATGATGGTAATTAAATATCTTTTCTCTTGCCATATAGGCCAATTTCCATCTGCCTCCTAATTATTCATTATATTTCAGTGAAATTGTGCAAGGACGATGCACTTTCCATCTCACACTACTTAATAAATAAATAAATAAATAAATAAATAAATAGATAGATAGGCATCCGTTAGTCTCGTGAGACCATGGATTTGTGCCTTGGAAGGTTTCCAGGGTGCAGGGTTGTATGGGAGATTGGCAGTTGCCCATGCTTCCCCTCTCCACGCCACCGATGTTGTCCAAGGGAAGGGCACTAGGACCCAAGCAGCTTGGCACTGGTGTCATCGCAGAGCGATGTGTTGTTGTGCCTTGCTCAAGGACACAACGCGCTGCCTCAGCTGAGGCTCGAACCAGTGACCTTCAGATCACTAGACTGATGCTTTATCCACTAGGCCACGCACCAACTGACCTACAGCCTACCTTTCTATATTTTTTTTGATGCCAAAGTGAAAGGCTGGATTGTTTTACATGAGACATAGAATGCTACCGTGCAAAACAGGCCCCTTGGTCCATAAGGTTCTGCTGACCTTTTAACCTACTCGAAGGTCAGTCTAACCCTTCCCTCCTTCATCATCATTATTATGTGCTGTGTCGTATGACGAAAATGATCTTGATTGTTCTTAGACAAATTTTTCTCCAGAAGTGGTCTGCCATTGCCTTCCTCTGGGCAGTATTTTTACAGGACAGATGATCCCAGGCATTATCAATACTTTTCAAAGATCGTCTGTCGGGCATCAGCGGTCACATAACCAGGAATGAGATATACACTAGCTGCTCATGTGACCATACATCACCTGCTCCCATGGTTTCATGTGACCTTGATCGGGGGGCATAAGCAGGTGCTACACCTTGCCCAAGGGTGAGCTGCAGGCTCATGGAGGGAAGGTCAGCCTTACACCTCCTTTGGTAGAGATGTATCTCCTCCCCACCACTCATCCCTCCTATATAACTCTCAATTTTCCTATCATCTATTGAACCAAGAACAGATCAGATTAGATTATCTAGACAGTTTTAGATTCGATTAGATAAGCTTTAATTATCAAATGTACATTGAAAAATCCAACCATGTCGTGAAATGTTGTGCTGGTGTTATCACTTTGCTGAGGGCAGCCCACAAGAGTTGCCAAGGTTCTGGTGCATTAACCTGCTAACTCTAATTCATACATCTCTTTGGAATGTGGGAAGTAACCAAAGCACTCATGCCACAATGAGAAGAAAGTACAGACTCCTTACAGACAGTGGAGGGAATTGAACCCTGACCTACCTATCACAAGCACTGTAAACCATTACACGAAGCACTATGCTACCGTGCCATCTAAAGCGTTTACTGTTCTTTTATCCTCATGGATGCTGACTTACTCATTAAGTTCCTCCAGTAGTTTTCCTTTCTGCTTCGGATTCCACTTTCCGCAGTCCCTTGTGTCACCCACCAGTCTTATTTATTTATTTATTGAGATACAACGCAAAAGAAGGCAAACTGTGGAAATACTAAATAAATAAAGAGAACATAAGCTGTAGATTCCTTGAATGTTAGTCCATAGGTTGTGGAATCTGTTTAGTGTTGAAGTGAGTGAAGTTACCTACACTGATTCAGGAGCCTGAGGGTTGAAGGGTAATAACTGTTCCTGAACTTGGTGATGTGTGTCTGAAAGCTCCTGTACCTCCGTCCTGATGGTAGTGAGAAAAGGGCATGACCTGGATGTTGGGGGTCCCTGATAATGGCTGGCCTCTGCTTTCTTGTTGTAGTGCTCCTTGTGTTTGTGCTAAATGGTGGGGAGGACTTTTCTGTGGGTTCTTCAAAACCTTACCAAAGTTAGGTGTGTTGAATTTGACACAACCATACAACTGTGGACTTTAAAGGCTTTGTGTTGGCTCCCTGCTATTGCATTCTCTCTTGACTTGCTGCATGGATTGTGGGATACAGTACACATTGCAACACACCTTTTCAAAATGCTCTGCTCGTGAACACTGTAATTTTCATTCCTTTTTGGGGACCTCTCATCCTGCAGGCAAACCACATAACATGCAATTTACTTTAGACTCTGATTAATTTTAATCTCAGTGAAGCAGATTGAACCTCAGCTGCTTATAGAGTGGCATGTGATTGATTAGATAATAAATCTGAAGCTACAGTCCATCCATTAGTCGTAGTTAAAGCTGAGAGTTAAGGGCAGGGATTTAATGCATTCAGACCGGGGAAGAGAAAAGTTACTTTTTGACTCTAATGAATTCTGGATGTTGCTAAAAAAAACAATAAAATAGAAACAGACAGAGTCAGGAATGCAAAACAGGCTACTCAGCAGCGAAGTATAAATGAGAGATTAATGACTGAGAGAATAAAATGCATTCATGATGGGTGTTTTGATTTAAATGTTTTTCAGGAAAAGCCATCCAAGTAGCTGAAAAAGCAGAATATACATTCAGTGGCCATTTTATTAGGTACATACCATACCTAATAAAGTGGCCTCTGAGGGTATGTTCATGGTCTTCTGCTGCTGTAGCCCATCCACTTCAAGGTTCAACAAGTTGTGAATTCGGAGATGCTCTTCTGCACACCACTGTTGTAACATGTGATTATTTGCGTTACTGTCGCCTTCCTGTCAGCTTGAACCAATCTAACTATTCTCCTCTGACCTCTCTCATTAACAAGGCATTTTCACCCACAGAATTACATCGCACTGGCTGTGATGCACTGGCCCTTTTTTTTGTTTTCATACAATCCTCTGTAAACTCGAAACACTGTTGTATGTGGAAAATCCTAGCAGATCAGCAGTTTCTGAGATACTCAAACTGCCCTGTCTGGCACCAACAATAATTCCACATTCAAAGTCAGTTTGACCACATTTCTTCCCCATTCTGATGTTTGGACTAAACAACAACTGAACCTCTTGACCACGTCTGCATGCTTTGCTGCATTGAGATGCCCGCTAGATGATTGGCTGATTAGATGTTTGCATTAACGAGTAGCGGTACAGGTGCACTGAATAAAGTGGCGACTGAGTGTACCGCATCTCCAGTTGAAGAAGGAACAGATGTAACTCCATCAGTTTGACCATTCACACCTGAGGTAACCATCTGTATTAATGTTCCCAGTCCAACTGAAGAAGGCACTTTTTTCAGTTAATGCTTTGTCTGCTGCTCTCAGGTGGATGAGGAAAGCAATAGTTTGAAGACAAAGAGGGAATTATCTCTACAAGCATTAAATTGTTGGGAGTGGAATGGGAGGGGGAGGGGGAAGGGGATCTTCGGGTTTCTAACATTTTTCTGTTACTCTTTTTTCTCTCTGTTTCATTGATGTCTTTAAAGGGTAAGGATTTCAGGTTGAATATTCTATACATTTTCTGACATTAAATTGGACTATTGAACCATTGAAAATTCCTTTGCTCCCACGACAGGTGCTTCACTCGGAGCATGGTGAGCGTACAGAATGAGCTGCCAGCAGAAATGGTAGATGTGGGCTCAGCTGTAACATTTCAGAGAAGTTTGGATTGTGTTGTGGAGGGAAGAATAGTGAGGGCAAGTAACTAGTAAGTAGGGATGTAGATTGTGCTAATAAGGTAACAGGGAACCACAGACAAAGCCTAGAAATAGAGATATGGAATGCAGCAGCGACAGCACCCAAGTTTCAGGACATTCACTAATTATCTGAGAGTGTGTACCTATTGCTGTAATAGAAAACTGGAGCTACTGTTAGATCTGTGGATAGTCATTTTATTCTGCAATCAGGACTCAGTCTGACACTTAATTAAGTTTTCCTGTAGCCACAGTTCTGTTTTTAAAGTATAGTTTTAGTGGTAATCTCATCAAATGAGAATGTAAATGCTGTATCAAGATCATGCTCAGGTAGATCAGCTTTGGCTGGTCTCCTGATCCCACACCACCAGGTTCAGGAACAGATATTTTCCTTCAGTCATCGGGCTCCTGAACCAACACAGACAACTTCATTCACCTCAACACTGAACTGATCATTGAACACAACCTATGGACTCACTTTCAACAACTCTACAACTCTCAGTATTAGTTATTTGCGTGTTTGTTTGTTTATTTATTTATTCATTTGCCGACTTTGTCTTCTTTTGCACGTTGGTTGTTTGTCAGTCTTCGTGTGTAGCTTTTTATTGATTCTGTTGTATTCCTTTCTTTGACTGTGAATTCCCACAAGAAAATGAATCTCAGTGTAGTATATGGTGACATATATCTATTTTGATACTAAATTTACTTTAAACTTTGTTGTGCACCAATTTTTAAAAATAAATTGCCCTTTAATCTGAACCCTAAATCTGTGTGGCCTTTTAGTTTACTCCTACAGATCAGTACATGGATGGGAGGCGATTGAAGGGATACGAATTGGGTGCAGATAGGTTGGGACTAGGCAGAAGATCTGGTTGGCATGGACAAGATGGACAAGGGGCTTGTTTCTATGTTGTATTGCTTGTGGTGTTTGACCGAGTTCCTCTGTCAGGTGTTTTTTTTTGCTCCATATTCCAGCATTTACAGTCTCCTGCACCTCTAGGGATTTGTCTCCTTGGAGTAGGGATGTTTGGAGCAGAAAAGTTGATTCTTCTCCTCAAGGTTCACTGTGTTTTCCAGTGATGGTTGGATTTAGAGACACCACTAAGAGGTGCAGGCAAAGGTCAGTTTCAGCAGTTGGAGATATTCACAAGGCCATAAGACTAAAAGACATATAAGCAGAATTAGGTAATTCAGCCCATCAAATTTTCTCCACCATTCCATCTTGATGAATTTTTTACACTACATCTTATGTCTTATGGATCTCTTCAACTGCTGAAACTGAACTTTGCCTGTACTTCCAATTGGTAATATCTCCTTGTCCAAATGGATCCTCGATTTCCTCACTTGCAGACTCCAGTCGGTTTGGATTGGCAGCATCATCTCCTCCACAATCTCCATCAGAACAGGTACAGCACAATGCTGCATCCTTAGCCTCCTGTTCTACTCACTTTATACTTCGAGGCTAGGCACAGCTCCAATATCATATTCAAGACTGCTGATGACACCACTGTCGTTGGCTGAATAAAAAGTGGTGACAAATCAGCACATAGGAGGGAGATTGAAAACCTGGCTGAGTGTTGCCACAACAACAATCTTGCACTCAATGTCAGCAAGAGCCAGGAGCTGATTATTGACTACAGGAGGAGGAAACCGGAAGTCTATGAGCCAGTCCTCATCAGAGGATTAGAGATAAAGAGGATCAAAAACTTCAAATTCCTTGGTGTTATCATTTCAGAGGATCTGTCCTGAGTCCCGCATGTGAGAACTATTACAAGCTGGTAAACATGAGGTATGGGAATAGCCAAGCATATTCATTTCTCAGTTACTAGGAACTTTCAGACTATTCTAGTGATGTTTAATATTATGGCTTTCTGAAGGTTTAAAAATAGTTCTCGCTGTGTAGACCTAATTGTTTAATGCTATTGTGTGGTACCTTTGGGATACTACTAGTTGTAGATATTGCTATTGGGACAATGCTTGCACTGTTCATTTTCCAAAGTCATTGAATTTCCTATTTTAATTCACCATGTTTCTGGTGTTTTTCACTTATTGATTTTTGTATGTTCCGTGTGTTTGGAATGGCTGTATCTATTAATTAAGTTGTTTTTGCTTGTTTATCCTGTAACATTATATCCGGACAGCTATTATGGATTGTTCTATCTGTAATAACAGATAGGTTGTAATATAGTCTGTTGGATTCTGACTCTAAAACTGGATCAATTTAGTATTTATAGAAAGGTATGGTTTCTCTCATGAATTTGAATTTTAAAGCATGATTTTGGTGAAAGTTGTTTGCCACTTGACTGTGCCTGTGTAAGTAATCAGATTGAGTTAAACTGCTGCAGGATCCGGTAATGTGTTGGATTGTTTTGGTTTCTCTTGGCATTTTCTACATTTATTGTTTTGAATTTGTTGATCATTTATTATGAATTTTTGATATTTTCTATTATTACTTTCTATTTGCACAGTTTCTTGTCATGTGCATATCGGTTGATTGTTTGTCTTGTGTGCTGTCTTTCATTGATTCTATTGGGTTTTTTTGGTATGTACTTTGAATGCCTGCAAGACAATAAATCTCAGGGTTACTTATGGTGACATATATGTGCTTTGATAATAAATTTATTTTGAACTTTGAACTTTGAAGTGACCCTGAATCCAATCACTAATGGAAGATATTTTCATGAAATATTTTATTTCAGACCATGAGGCACAGGAGCAGAAATAAATCATTCAGCCCTTCAACTTTGCTCCGCCATTTCATCATGGTTGATCTATTTTTCCTTCTCTACTTCACTCTCCTGCCTCCTCCCCATAACCTTTGACACCCTTACTAATCAAGAACCTGTCAACCTCTGCTCTAAATATACCAAATCAAATTTCATCAAATTACTTAAATTTAATGTGGGTAAATTGGGAAAATACTGTGATTGGCCCCTCCAAATGTACAACTCTGAAAAATGGACATGCATTAATGTCACTGTACAAACTGGTATATTCCTGTGTCACAGCCATTGATAACATTCAAGCAACAAGATTTTCTTTTGTTCTAACAACTTTACTTACTCTGTTCATGTTTAGTACACTAGATTGCTATTTTCTTATCCAAAATCCTGTTCAACCATTCTCGTGCACAAACCTGTAACAGCGAATTCCTTCATCATATGGTGAAAAGATCAGTGATATCTCCTAGGGAGTACCATTTATCAGACCAAGTGCATCAGAGTACAGTCTGTTTGGCACAGTTGCTCCAAGCCTCATTCACAATGCCTAGTGCTGGGAACGGAATGATGCAGTGATAATGAAGGCAAATGGTATAAGCATAGACAGGCAAAAATGTTGGCATGTACTTGTTGGTCTGAAGAGTCTGTTGCCATGCTCTATAATGCTATGACTCTATAATTATTCTTTTGAAAAGCTGAGTGGATAATTTTGTGTCTTAGCACCAAACCTGTACCGACCTAGCTGTGATCATTTTGCTAAGCAGTTTATTAATTAATACATAGAGAGATTGCTTGGCTAGTGTTTACAGAGGATTCTAAAAGGCAGAACATGTGTTTGCAATTCAGCTCCCACTTTCAATAGGGATAGTGGGAAGGTGCCATGAGAGAGAGAGAGAGAGGGAGATTATGTTAGATAGAATCTTACAACCACACTGGCTAGATGCAGAGAGCCGTCAACCTTAAATAGGTGTGCACATTTTTCAGCAGATTGCATGAAATGAGATTTAATTCAACCAGTTCTGATAAAATTACAAGCAGATAATGTAAATTTACCCAGAATTCAGAAAGAAGGGAATGCCTTTGACAACATGAATTAAAATATCACAAAGACTAGACTACTCAGCTGATCTGTGCAAGCATTTATAGTCTGTGGGATTCTTCTCCTATCAATGCTAACAACAGCATCACTGTGGTAGTGAGGAAATAACTATGGCAGCTCATTAGGAAAAGGTTGTATAACTTCTGGTAACATTTGTAACATCACATTCATGACCATCATGTTAAATCAGTTTCAAACTTTGATTTCAGCTGTATGTTTATGGCTCACAATGAGATCAGTATTGAATGATATTAATATAATTAGAATCAGATTAATATCACTGGCATATGTTGTGAAATTTATTGTTTTGCAGCAGCAGTACATTGAATATATAGTAATAAAAACCTAATTACATTTGGGAGAAATATATGTATTAAATAAATAGCGTAAAAAGCAAGCAAAAACAGAAGAAAACAGTGAAGTAGTGTACATGGGATCATTGTTCATTCTGAAATCTGATGGTACAGGGGAAGAAGCCATTCCAAAAATGTTGAATGTGTGTCTTCAGACTCCTATACTCCTCCTTGATGGCAGCACTGAGAAAAGGGCATTAACTGAATTTAACTGCCTTTTCTATTTCCATTGTTCATTCCATCAGTGAACTCCCTTATCTCTTAAATAGCATTTAAGTCCTACCTAGATGTTTGATTAATTGTTAATTTTGGATGCTCTATCAACTCAATTTAGTAAGAGATATTGTACCGTTTTATTGGGAGGCACAGCTGTGTCACGGTTAGCAGAATCCTTTGCAACAGGGATCAAGGTTCGATTACAGCTGCTGTCTGTAAGGAGTTTACACATTCTCCCCATTACCATGAGGGTTTTGTCCATGAGCTCCAGTTTTTTTCCCACATTCCAGAGACATATGGTTAGGGTGAGTGAGTTGTGATAATGCTATGATGGCACTGGAGTGTGGCGAAACTTGCACAATCCTTTTTGCTTTGACTTGACACAAAACAATGCATTCCACGGTATGTTTCGATGTACATGTGACAAATAAAACAAATTTTTTAATCTTAAAAATTCCTGTCTCGATGTATGATAGTTACTCAAATCCAGTGAGGATCTCAAAGGAGACCTCTTTGTTGTGCAGTGTACACAATATGGCAACATTATGGAATATTATGCACATCTAGCATTTAAATAGGTTTTCTACTAATGGCTCTTTTGTGACCAAAATTTGAAATGAGATTTACTGTATTTTCATAAGTAATTAGGAATTTAAGGACTAGGTATAGTGTCAGGTCATTAAATCCCCAGAACCAACTTTGCTCTTCAGTGAGACTATGGCTCTCTCTGTACCTCCATATTTCTCCCCTTAGTCCCCATTAACCTCTGAGTCCCACAGTCCAAATATCACAAACAAGAGAGATTCAGCAGATGCTGGAAATCCAAGCAACACACCCACAAAGCTGGAGGAACTCAGCAGCCCAACCAACATCTCTGGAAAAAAGTACAGTCGATGTTTTGAGCTGAAACTCTTTGGCATGATGGGATGTTTTGGGCCAAAAACCTTTGGCAGTCCAAAAATCTATCTGTTTCAGCCTTAATGCACTCCATAGAGCCATAAGTTCACAGACTTATACAGCATAGAAACAGGCCCTTCACCCCAACTCATCTACGCAGATTGAGATGCTCATCTAGCTAGACCTACTTGCCCACTTTTGGCCTGTGTCTCACTGAACCTTTCCTGTCAAGGTCCCCAAGTTAAACATTCTGGGACAGAGAATTCCAAAGACATACAACACTCCCCAGCTGCTAGGCTAATCCCCCTGCAAGCAACCTTTCCTGTAGGACTGATTTACTGATGTTCAGTTGTTTGTTATGCACCATGTCATATGACGTAGGCGATCATGGTCTTTCCTTGACTATGATTGATCTTAGGAAATTTTTCTGCACAATTGGCTTGCCATTGCCTTCTTCTGGGCAGTGTCTTTACAATTCAGGTGAACCCAGCCATTATTAATACTCTTCAGAGATTGTCTGCCTGGCGTCAGTGGTCACATAACCAGGACTTGTGATCTCTGCTCTTACGACCATCCACCTCCAACTCCCATGGCTTCTCATGACTCTGATTGGGGGAGATAAATAGGTGCTACACCTTGAGTAAGGGTGCCCTGTGGGCTGGTGGATGGAAGGAGTGCCTTACATTTCCTTTGACGGAGCCATATCTCCAACCCATCGAGCAATATTTACTGATACCAGGGTCAAAAAAAAGATGTAAAACATTTATCAATTATTATTACTGGCATGTTGCAGTTGGAAAGTGCATGAAAGTAAAACACTTTCAAAAAATGCCATTATATGCTATTTTTTAAGTGATATATTCCCATTAGAAAATGTGCTAGCTACACACCGTTGTTTTGTAATGTACTATCTTTTGTTACATCAGTAAATCTGCAAGTGTGAGCTGCATTCGGTCAGTCCACAGTTTCATAGTAATACATTTGGGTTGTGCCAGGTCATCGAAGGAAGAAATGGAGGTCTGCAGGTGAGAGAAGTGTTGGATTGATCTTGGAGTAACTTACAAGTTCGACACAATATAATGGGCTGAAAAGCCTGTACTCTGCTTTGCAATTCTATGTCCTATAAACTTGGTGGACTACTAGCTATCTGATTTTATCAATTCTATTGCACAATAAATTCTAAGCACTCAAATTGATGTTAAAATTTGCAGATTGGCCCTGATGCTGGACATTGTTGTTAAAAAGGTCCATTTGGTTGACTAATGCCCGATGGAGATGAAACCTACCTTTCTTCTCTGAGTTGGTCATTAGGTAACTCCATCCCAACTTCAATGAGCTGAAGTCAGAAAATGCTGGAAACACTCAGAAGCTAAAGAAATTTGACACGTTCCTGTCGATAGCAAACCATTTTTTTTAATTGATGCACCATAAAAAACTCTCTATCCAGATGCATCACAGCTTGGTATGGTAATTGGTGCACTTGAGGTCACAAGAAACTGCAGGAAGTTGTGGACATACTCAGCACATCATGGAAATCAGTGGACTCTGTCTACCCTTCTCACTGCCTTGTTAAAGCAGCCAACGTAACTGAAGACCCCCAACACGCCAGAAATTCTCTCTTCTTGCCCTCTCGTCAAGGAGAAAATACAAAAGCCTGAAAGCACAGTCAAACCAGGTTCACAGACAAATCCTATCCCATTGTCATACAGTGTTGTGCAAAAATATTAGGCGCATATAAATAGCTAAGGTACACAAGCCTTTTGCACAGTACTGTATTTGTCAAAGTGGAGCAGAGAGCGAGTTTGTAAATCAGGTGGTAGCAAAGGATGTCAGGAATGATGAGTGTGGAGTGACGTGGGAGGGATATGGGAAAGATGGCAGAGAAGAAGTGCCGGGGGCAGGTAGTGGGGAGGGTGCAAACACACCCAGCCCTGAGACACCAGACAAGTTAATTTAATTCCAAACTATTGGTTTATTGCTCATTACAGAATGTATCTCTGGTGCTTCCTGTTCCCTCTCCTCTGCCTTCACCTTTTCCAAACCGTGATTCCCCTCTCCCTGCCCCCTTCCTACTCTTTGTCCATAATAGAGACCCAGATCAGAATCAGATTTATCATTAAGTCAAGTCGCTTTTATTGTCATTTCAACCATAACAGCTGGTGCAGTACACGGTAAAAACGAAACAGTGTTCCTCCAGGACCATGGTGCTACATGAAACAACACAAAACTACATTAGACTTCATACCTACATGGGACTACGTAAAGTGCACAAAACAGTGCAAGACAGCTCACGTATGTCATAAAATCTGTTTTTTTTTGTGGCAGCAGTACAGTGCGATACATGAAGGTGCTACAGCACTGTGCAAAAGTCTTAGGTCATCATCATCACGTACCATACTCTGCCAGAGCTTCGGCGACCACTTTCTTCCACTGCGATCTGTCGGCAGTCAAACCTCTTGCATCTCTGGCGGTGAGGCTGGAGCACTTCCTGACGTTGTCGATCCAGGTTGTCCTCTGTCTGCCTCAGGAGCGGCTTCTTTCTACTCTGCGTTCAAGCTCAGTGTGTTCCAGTGTGTCATCAGTTCTTTTTTCTTATATAAAGTTTTTTATTGAATTTTCAAATGGTTACAGAAGGAAAAAAAATTATCAACCCTTCCCCCCTCCCCTTAACCCCTCCCTCCTAACATATCCCTGTAGAAAGAGAAAAAAAAAGAAAGAAAGAAAGAGTGCCTGGATATCGGAAGATCCCCACATGCTCCATGGAGTTCATAATAGCTTTAGTATATATATTTATTTCTTTCCCCAAATAACCAATAATTTTATCTTCAGAGCAGCTATATATTTAATCCTATCTTTTGTAAATAAGGGCGCCAAATTTTCAGAAATATTTCATATTTATCTCTTAAATTATAAGTAATTTTTTCAAGTGGAATGCAGCTAAAAGCTATATCTATTTTCATTTTCTTAATGTATGTTAAAATTCTTTTTCTTTTCACCGGTCCATTAAGCCCATTAATATTAAAACTTTAAAAATTCAGTAAATTAGTCATTATTTTTAACAGAGTTACTCCAGTCTATAGTAATACCTAACTTTTCAACTTTCGTAGTACCTTGGGGAATCTTTTTCCCATAAAACTTTTTTCACTGGGTTAAATTCATTCTTTCTTTTCAAAAGGTCATAACTTATATCAGGATAGAAAATAACTATTTTCCCTTCAATCATCAATGGCCCGTTTCTCTTTCTGGCACATTGGGCAGCCGCATTCAGGATCTTTTCTTTATCTTGATATCTTAAGCATTTTCTCAAGATTGATCATGGGTTTTGATCAGCTTGAGGTCTTGATCTTAAGGCTCTGTGAGCCCCTTCAATTTCAATTAACTGGGTTCCTTCATCCATTTCCAAAATTTCCGAAATCCATTTTTGAAAAAAATTTATTGGATCCTCTCCCTTTATACCTTCTTTAAGTCCAACAATCTTAATATTATTTCGTCTGCTAAAATTTTCAAGTACATCCACTTTTTCCAAAAACCATTTTCTTTCTGATGTCCAGGCAGAAATATTATCTTCCATTTTATTCACTCTATCAATGGTGTCTCCCATTGTTTCTTCCAAGTTTTTAATTTTCTTGTCCATTTTGTCCTGTCTTTTCATCATTTTATCAAACATAATCTTCATATTTTAATATCTTTTTAATTACTTTTAATGCTTTTAATTCATGCATTATTTGCACCAAAGAATTTTTTATGTCTCCCATATCACCTCCAACCTCTTCCTGTTGCTCTTCTTTGTTTGTCTCTTCATCTTCATCTGATTTATCCAGAAAATCTGATTCCACCTCATATTCACTTTCACTTTCAGTTCCGATCATAGCTGGGATTTGTAGTTTGGGTCACTCATGTTTGCGCATGCCCCTTCCTTCACGCACGCGCAATTCCTGTTGCTCTTTTTGTTTTGGCAACGGTTGATGTTGCTGCAGTTTCCTGTTCTGTATCGCTGGAGGTAAAATACACTTGAGCCTGAGGCTCTTTCATGGCGGCCGGCCTTGATTCTTTTCCAACTTGTGTTATCTTCAAAGTAGTAGTTTTCTTCTGCTTCTGTTTAGGAGACATACCTTAAGACAATCCTGAGTAGTTTATAAGTAATTTTAAAAAAGTACTTACTAACTTTTCTTCACTTAAACATTATTTTACTGGTTTTTTACGGGAGAGCTGGATTTCCACATCTCGATCCTACGTCATCAAGTGACGTCCCCCCATGTCATCAGTTCTTGAGATGTGTCTTAGGTACCCTAGCTAATTTTATATGCCTAAGAGTTTTGCACAGCACTGTAAGACTATTCAAAGGTCCCATAGTTCAACAGGATGGATTTACAATCTGTTATGGCCCTTGCATCTTATTGCCTGCATGCATTGCACTTTGTATCTATAATACTTTATCCAGCATTACACACAAAGTGCTGGAGGAGATCAGCTGGTCAAGCAGCATCAATGGATGGGAATAAACAGCTAACGCTTTAAGCTGAGACCCTTCATCAGGACTGGCTGTTTTTAAGGGCTGGAAAAGGGAGAATCTGATAGGACAGGAGAGAAGACCATGGAAGAGAGGGAAGGGGGAGGAGCTGATGAGCAGGTAAGAAAATAAGGCGTGAGAGGGAAGCAGGAATGGGGAACTGTGAAAGAGAGGAGGTGCTGGAAGTTTGGGAAATCGATGTTCATGCCATCAGGTTGGAGACTACTCATATGGAATATAAGGTGATGCTCCTCCAGTCTGAGTACGGCCTCATCGTGGACGTAGAGGAGCAAAAGACAGACGTGCCGGAATGGGAATGTGAAGTAGGATTGAAACGGTTGGCCACTGGGAAATCCTGCTTTATCGCGGCAGTAGAAGTGAAGGATGGAGCAAATCCATCCTGATGAAGGATCGCGGGCCAAAGTGTTGACTGTTTATTTCCCTCCATAGATGCTGCCCATATTCCTCCAGCATATAGAGTGCATTGTTCTAGATTTCCAGCATCTGTAGTACCTCTCTTGTCTATGACTTTATTCTGCATTCTGCTATTGTTTTCCCTTGTACCATCTCAATGCATTAATGATGAAATTATATGTACACTGTCTGTCACCAGAAACTACCCTGAGATTCATTTTCTTGTGGGTGCTCACAGTAAATACATAGAAACACAATAGAATCTTTGAAAAACTACACACATTAAAGATGAACAAACAACTAATACGCAAAAGACAACAACCATGCAAATACAAAAAAGGAAAAAAAACCAAAATAATTTAAATAGTAAATAGATAGGTAATAAATTTTGAGAACATGGTTGGAAGAGTCCTTGGACGTGAATCCACAGGTTATGTAATCAATTCAGTGTGAGGGTGAGTGAAGTTGACAAATTTCACAACATATGCCAGTGATATTAAACTTGATATCTGATTCTGAGTTATACCCCCTGCTTTAAGAGCCTGATAGTTGAGAGGTAATAACTATTCCTGAACCTGGTGGTGCATTCAGAAAGCAATGCCTTTCAAACGCTTTTCATTCCGGGGATCATTCTCGTGAACCTCCTCTGGATCCTCTTCGGTGCCAGCACATCCTTTCTTAGATAAGGGGCCAAAAACTGCTCACAATACTCCTAGTGCAGCCCAACTGTGCCTTATAAAGCTTCAGCATTGCAAGACAGCCATAGAGTCATAGAAAAGTACAGCAGAGAAACAGGCACTTCAGACCATCTAGTGCATGCCAAGCCATATAAGCAGCCCACTCCCATCAACCTACATCGGGACCATAGCCCGCCATACTCCTACCATTCATGTGCCTATCCAAACATCCAAACGTTTAAATCAAGCTCGCATGCACTACTTGTGCTGGCATTTGTTCACTCTACAATTTTTACTTCTTACTTCATCTGTCTGAACTTTTTTGACTTCCTTCTCTCTTGATGTAATAAAATTCCCTTTTGATCAGACTCCATGAATTACTTCTCCAACAGAGTGCTGCTCAAAACTTGTTTCCTCTCAGGTGTACGGCAATAATTTAAGGTTATCTCGCAACTCTTTGTCCTGGATGTCAAGCACACGACTTTCCACTCTTTCGATACTTTGATATGTAGAAAGCTTTGAAAGCCCTCGTGACTGAGCTGTCATCACTTGCCTGCATATTTCTGTGCCTGCAGAAAGAGTGGCAAATAACATGGTGTATTAAGCAAGCAATTGGGTTTCAAATTCAGCCTTCACTGGAGAGAATGAAAAATAGAATCCTGCTATTGATTTTGGTGATTCTTAGGTATTTCTGTCTTAGCTGAGAGAAAGGAGTAGTAATCAATGTGCTGTATCAGGCAAAGAGAGCAGTGGATACCGCTGTGAAATTGAATAATGCAGGTGGGTTATATTGACTTAATGAATACTACCATTCACTTTGGTGAGGCTGAGCCACACACACAGGGAAAGCTTGAATTCTTGAGATGTGGGATACCATTCATCCTATCTAGTCCATGCTGAACTATTAATCTACCAAGTCCATTTGACCTGCACCCATACCACAGCCCTCTATAACCCGTACATATCCCTATCCAAAATACTCCTAAATGTTGAAATCGAATTAGCATTTGCTACTTCCGCTGGCAACTCATTCCACATTCTCACCACAATCTGAATATTCCCCTTAAGTAGAAACAAACATAGCAACATAGAAAACCTACAGCACAATACAGGCCCTTCGGCCCACAAAGTTGTTCGACTGCCAGGCTTTAGATGTTTTGGAAAGGACAGGGAGGGAGACAAAAGAGGTGGGGGCGTGGCACTGTTGATCAGAGATAGTGTCATGGCTGCAGAAAAGGAGGATAACATGGAGGGGTTGTCTACAGAGTCTCTGTGGGTATAAGTTAAGAACAGGAAAGTGTCAATAACCCTACTGGGTGTTTTTTATAGACCACCCAATAGTAAAATAGTAACAGGGACATTGAGGAGCAGATAGGTAGACAGATTCTGGAAAGGTGTAAAAATAACAGGGTTGTTATGCTGGGAGAGTTTAATTTCCCAAATATCGATTGGCATATCCTTAGAGCAAGGAGTTTAGATGGGGTTGAATTTATTAGGTGTGTTCAGGAAGGTTTCTTGACACAATATGTAGATAAGCCTACAAGAGGAGTGGCTGTACTTGATCTGGTATTGGGAAATGAAGCTGGTCAGGTGTCAGATCTCTCAGTGGGAGACATTTTGGAGATAATGATCACAATTCTAACTCCTTTACCATAGCTTTGGAGAGGGGTAGGAACAGATAAGTTAGAAAAGCGTTTAACTGGAGTAAAGGGAAATATGAGGCTAACAAGCAGGAACTTGGAAGCATAAATTGGAAACAGATGTTCTCAGGGAAGCATTTGGAAGAAATGTGGCAAATGTTCAGGGGATATTTGTGTGGAGTCCTGCATGGGTACATTCCAATGAGACAGGGAAAGTATGGTATGGTACAAGAACCGTGGTGTACAAAGGCTGTTATAAATCTAGTCAAGAAGAAAAGAAGAGCTTATGAAAGGTTCAAAAACCTAGGTAATGACAGAGATCTAGAAGATTATAAGGCTAGCAGGAAGGAGCTTAAGAATGAAATTAGATTAGGAGAGCCAGAATGGGCCATGAGAAGGCATTGGTGGGCAGGATTAAGGAAAACCCCAAGGCATTCTACAAATATTTGAAGTGCAAGAGGATAAGATGTGAGACAATAGGGCCAATCAAGTGCAACAGTGGAAAAGTGTGTATGGAACCGGAGGAGATAGCAGAGGTACTTAATGAATATTTGGCTTTAGTATTCACAATGGAAAAGGATCTTGGCAATTGTAAGGATGACTTACAGCGGACTGAAAAGCTTGAGCATGTAGATATTAAGAAAGAGGATGTGCTGGAGCTTTTGGAAAGCATCAAGTTGGATAAGTCAACAGGACTGGACAAGATGTACCCCGGGCTACTGTGGGAGGCAAGGGAGGAGATTGCTGATCCTCTGCTGATGATCTTTGTATCATCAACGGGGACAGGAGAGTTTCCAGAGGATTGGAGGGTTGCAGACGTTGTTCCATTATTCAAGAAAGGGAGTAGAGATAGTGCAGGAAGATATAGCCAGTGAGTCTTACTTCAGTGGTTGGTATGTTGATGGAGGAGATCCTGGGAGTCAGGCTTTATAAACATTTGGAGAGGCATAATATGATTAGGAATAGTCAGCATGGCTTTGTCAAAGGCAGGTTGTGTCTTACGAACCTGATTGAACTTTTTGAGGATGTGACTAAACACATTGATGAAGGTAGAGCAGTAGATGTAGTGTATATGGATTTCAGCAAGGTATTTGATAAAGTACCCCATGCAAGGCCTATTGAGAAAGTAAAGTGACATAGGATCCAAGGAGACATTGCTTTGTGGATCCAGAACTGGCTTGCCCACAGAAGGCAAAGAGTGGTTGTAGACAGGTCATATGCTGCATGGAGGTTGGTGACTAGTGGTGTGCCTCAGTGATCTGTTCTGGGACCCCTGCTCTTCATGATTTTATAAATGACCTGTATGAGGAAGTAGAGGGATGGGTTAGTAAATTTACTGATGACACAAAAGTTGGGTGTGTTGTGGATAGTGTGGAGGGCTGTCAGAGGTTACAGCATTTCATTGATAGAATGCAAAACTGGGCTGAGAAGTGGCAGATGGAGTTCAACCAAAATAAGTGTGAAGTGGTTCATTTTGGTAGGTCAAATATGATGGCAGAATATAGTATTAATGGTAAGACTCTTGGCAGTGTGGAGGATCAGAGGGACCTTGGGCTCCGAGTCCATAGGACACTCAAAGCTGCTGCGCAAGTTGACTCTGTGGTTAACAATTCACACAGTGCATTGGCCTTCATCAATCGTGGAACTGAGTTTAAGAGCTGAGAAGTAATGTTGCAGCTATATAGGAACCTAGTCAGACCCCACTTGGAGTATGTGCTCAGTCCTGGTCAGCTCATTACAGGAAGAATGTGGAAACCGTAGAAAGGGTGCAGAGGAGATTTCCAAGGATTTTGCCTGGACTGGGGAGCATGCCTAATGAGAATAGGTTGAGTGAACCCAACCCTTTTTTCCTTGGAGCAATGGAGGATGAGAGGTGACCTGATAGAGGTGTATAAGATGATGAGAGGCATTGATTGTGTGAATAGTTAAAGGCTTTTTCCCATGGCTGAAATGGCTAGCATGAGAGGGCACAGTTTTAAGGTGCTTGGTAGGAGGAACAGAGGCGATGTTAGGGGTAATTTTTTTTATGCAGAGTGGTGAGCGCATGGAATGGGCTGCAGTGACATTGGTGGAGGCAGATATGACAGGGTTTTTTAAGAGGCTCCTGGACAGGTACATGGAGTTCAGAAAAATAGAGAACTATGGGTAACCATGGGTAATTTCTAAGGTAAGGACATGTTCGGCACAGCTTTGTGGGCTGAAGGGCCTGTACTGTGTTGTAGGTTTTCTATGTTCTAAAATGCTGGAGGAATTCAGCAGGCCAGGCAGCATCCATGAAGAAGAGTAAACATTTGGCGGTTCAGTCCGAGACCCTTCTGAAGGACTTTGTTTCTTCAGGACTATCTTTCCTATAGGTAGATGACTAGAACTACGCACAATACACTAAATTAGGTCTACCAATGTCATATACAGCTTCAACATAACATCCCAACTCCGGCAGTCAATACTTTGATTTATGAGCACAGACCAGAGCCCCAGCCTGTGCTGATTTATCAAAACTCATTGGATTGGAACAAGCTCCAATATTAGATGGAGAAGCCTTCTTGACAGATAACAATAACATTTTTCTTATAACCTTCCAAGAATTATTGACAGAATTTTCCTAATCTGTTCAACATCATTTGATCCGGTTTGCCGTTAGTTCCCCATTACTGAGTTTTCACTCTACATTTCTTTGCCTCACTCAATATCTCTGAAGGAAAACAATAAAATATTTAACTACAGAGCTGCGGAATTGTACATCAAGGATTTCCTTGAAATTCATTGAAACAAATAGAATTCCCTCCCTTCATCCTTGTTACGCACCTATTTTAAATCATCCAGGTACAGCGATACAGACAAGTGGACATTGAAGCATAAATCTACTGATTTGCTGATTACATTATCAAGAGCCAGTGCAATATGAACTGTCTCAAAGTGCCAGGCATACTCAAGGCATTAGGGATCTCCTGTGTTAGCTGAAACTTTAAAGGTCAGTTCATTATCAGAAGAGGAGATTTATGACTAAATATTGTGAGCAAGATGCCTGGTGCAATTTAACTGAGATAAAAGCTCTTTAAGCCTTGGGAACTGCTAGGACAGGTTGACAGGTTTGTTAATGCTAACGGAAGTCTTGAGGACTTTGTGAGTAAAAGCACTGAGCACCAGAGCAGCTGCAAGATGGTAAATCTTTCTAATCCACACATGAGACATTAGCTGATGTATTGTCCATGACTTATAAGGTATGGCAAGGCACTTGAATAGGATGCACTGGAGCAATGCAAAAGAAAAGGGAGTTCAATCGTACGGATGGATAAATTAACCTGAAAGTGTCCTGAAAAAGGGTAAAAGGATATATAATTCTGTATTGTTCTATGACAAAAAGTAGTAGACACAGCCCAGTCGATCACAGGAAAAGCCCTCCCCACCTTTAAGCACACCTACAATGAGCACTGCCACAAGAAAGCTGTTTCCATCATCAAAGATGCCCACCATCTTGGTACGGGAGCCTTAGGTTCCACAGCACCAGATTCGGGAGCAGTTAGCATCCTACAAGCATTAGGCTCTTGAACCAGTGTGGATAACTTCACTCACCTCAACACAGAACTGATTACTGATTGCAATCTATGGACTCACTTTCAAGAACTCTACGACCTGTTCTCAGTATTATTTATTTATCTCAGATATGAGAAAATCTGCAGATGTTGGAAATCCAAAGTAACACGCAAAATGCTAGAGGAACTCAGAAGGCCAGGCAGCATACATATGCCAGTGATATGAAAATTGATTCTGATTCAGATTCTGATCTATGGAAAAGGGTAAGCAGTCAACATTTTGGGCCAAGACCCTTTGTTAAAAATCAACTATTTACTCTTTTCCATAGATGATGCCTGGCCTGCTTATTTATTTATCTATACATCTATTTATTTATTTACCTGTCTATCTGTCTGTCTACCTTTCTATCTATTTATCTAAAGCAACACAGTCAAAATGCAGGTGGAATGCAGCAGATCAGTTCAGGCAGCATATATGGAAAAGAAAAAACAGATAACATTCAATCTGAGACCATTCTTCAGGACTGTTTATTCACTTTCATAGATGCAGCCTAACCTGATGAGTTCCTCCAGCATTTTGTGTTTGTTGTTCTGGATTTCCAGCAACTGCAGAATTTTCTGCATTTATTTATCCATTTACTTATTTATTCATATTGTGGTGCTCAGGTGAGGGTCACACAGTCATCAACCCTCCCCTATATTCCTAATGACTATCGCTATTTATCGTTCTTGTGTTAAAATGCTTTTCTAAGATTCTGGTAGGATGTTCATGTTCATTTACTGTTACATTTTAGCTCGGGTTGTACAGTTACTTGCTTGTGCGATTGTGGGTCACCCTGACTGTAACCAGGGTGTGTAACAATCACTGAGCAATATAGCTCCCTCGCAGCCCAGGGTGGGTACCTGAACATGGGATGCCAACCCAGATGGAGAACCTGGGAACTGTGCATCGTGCCTTCCCAGGGACCCCCCAACGGGGTGAGCGTACACAAGCTCCCCAACCTGACGGGCACAGTGGAGCATATCACCCAGCTCCCTTGTGGCTTGTGCTGGGGAACCCACGACGCCACAGCCAAAGGAGGATGGGCAACATGGAAGGCAACACTGATGCTGGGGGAGCATGAGGAAGCCCATTGGCCCAGAGCAATTAATGCTACAAGGTCTACCCTGAAGCTCCCCAGGTACTATGGTATCAGCCACCCTACCTGGCGCAAGTCAAACTTGCCATGTGGCACAACAGGTGAAGCCCCACTGAGACGGTGGTGCACCTTGCCCTGGTACTGGAAGGAGATGCCCTGTGGACCCTCCTTGACCTAATGCTGGCTGAGTTGTGTTTCGAGCAGAAACCATTGGAGGAAGCAATGAGGGAAGAGCTGGACATATTGGAGAAAGCCTGGGGGCGTTAGCAGCAGAATTCCGCCCCTGTCTTTGGCATGGCTACCCACTTTTCCCTCCTGTGGCCTGGGAAGAGGTTGCCCTCCACACCGGAGCGCCTTCAGCAGTATGCTCACCTGAAATCACTATCGTTGCTGGACGAAGCGCTGGCGTAGCCGGTGAAGTCGGAAACAATTTTAGCCTCCCAAGGCGTTCCAGCGTCGCCCTGCATGCCGTGAGCTTGGGCTTGTGTCACCAAAGCAGAGGAGGAAACTAACGAGGAGGAGCCCGTGAGACGGGTCTGACCAGCGCTGTACCAGCCCAGCCACGTGCCACTGACCAGTGTGGTGAGACATGCTATTTGGCCTGGGCCTGCCCCACACCAACACCACCCATTAGTCCATCGGGACTGATCCATCGGGAAAAGCCGAGGGAACAGCACTGATGAGATCTCTGGGTGGGCCACTTGGGTGAAGAGCAAAGCTCATATACGTGGACTGCATGGTGAAGGGCATCAGATGCCGTGCGTTGGTGGACACGGAGTCAACCATCACCATCATCCGTCTGGATGTCCTCCCCAACACGAACCAGCCATCCCTGCCTGGGTGGACAACGGCAGGCCAGCTGACTATGGTCACCAGTGACTGGGTGGTGATAAAAAGGAAGAGTTGGCTGCACGTTGTGGCGAGGAAAAGCACAGTGTAGCACGAGGTGTTGCTCGCCAGTATCTGGGAGTCCTGCATCATTGGGCTGGACCTGCTGACCAAATGGGAGGCCCGTGTGGACTTGCCGGGGGCAAAACTCTACGTCGGATCACTGGCAGGGCAGCTCCGGGAAGCAGTCAAGGCAGGTGCAGCCACAACCCAGCACAGCCCGCAGCGACGCAGCAGAACCGGGGGCACGTGGAGGCGACAGTGCTTCAGGTGGCAGGTGGCAGTGAGGTAGCCCTCCCTACAGTTGACCTGCACAGCGAAGGGGTGAGCAATCCCGTGTTGGCCCGGGTGAGGGAATGACTGAATGTGAGATGGCAGCTACCTTGGGCAGGGGTCTCCACACTGGATCCAGAGACCAAAGGCCTATATTCTCAGTGGGGAATACCGGAAGTATGCAATGGGTTGCTGTTCAAGCAGTGGCAGCTTCCCAAAGGCCACAGATATTTCCTACAGCTATTCCTACAGATATTTCCACAGATAATGTCTGGCTAAAAGAAAAAAATCCTCCTTACATCTCTTCCAAAGGGTTGCCCCTCATTTTTGAGGATCTGCCCTCTAGTTCTGGATACCCCCACCATGGGAAACATCCTCTCCACACCCACCCTATCTAGTCCTTTCAACATTCGATAAATTTCAATGAGATCCCCCTGCATTCTTCTAAATTCCAGTGACTACCGGCCCAAAGCTGCCAAATGCTCTGCATATGTTAACCTCTTCATTCCTGGAATCATCCTCACAAACCTCCTCTGTATTCTCTACAAAGAAAACAGATCCTTTCTGAGATATGGGACCCACAACTGTTGACAATATTCCAAGTACAGCTTGACTAGTCTCTTATAAAGCCTTAGCATTTTCTCCTTGTGTTTATATTCTATTCTCCTTGAAATGAATGCCAACATTGCATTTGCCTTCTTTACCACAGACTCAACCTGTAAATTAACCTTCTGGGAGTTTTGCACGAGGACTCCTAAGTCCCTCTCCAACTTTGATGTTTGAATTATCTCCCCATTTAGATAATTGTCTGCACTATTACTCCTTTTACTAAATACGTTATCATACATTTCCCAACACCGCATTCCATCTGTCACTTTTTGGCCCATTCTTCCAATTTGTCTAAGTCCTGCTGCAATCGCTTTGCTTCCTCAGCACTACCTACCCCTCCGCCTATCTTCATATCATCTGAAAATTTTGCCACAAAGCCAGTTAAATTGTACAATGATACCTTCCATTGCTTGGTTTGAACAGTACAATTTCAAAATGCACCCATGTGCTGCTTATCACTTGTTCTTTTCTCTTGATTCCCTTCTCTCAGAGAATAAGAATAAATCAATCAATTTAAGGTGTTAACAGTTGAGCTGTATAATGAAAACCATAATGAGTATAGAAAGAGCCTTCAAATAACGTCAAAAAAAACACAGGAGTTTTAATTCCGTGTGCTCACGGTTTTGACGAGATAATTTATTAGAAGTGGTGGATATCTGCATGGAGGGATCTTCACAACCAGTGATCAATACAAGACCATATGAACAAAATCAGCCCAATTGCCCATCGAGTCTACTCCACCATGCAATCGTGTCTGATTTATTTTCCTTCTAAACCTTATTGTCCTGCTTTCTCCTTGTAACCTTTGACAGCCTTACCAATCCTGTAGAGAGACTTAGATAGTTTAGGGGAATGGGCAAAGAAGTGGCAAATGAAATATAATACTGGAAAGTGTATGGTCATGCACTTTAGTGAAGAAATAAACAGGCAGACTATTATTTAAATGGGGAGAGAATTCAAAATGCAGAGATGCCAAGGGACTTGGGAGTCCTTGTGCAGGATACCCTAAGGTTAGCCTCCAGGTTGAGTCAGTGGTGAAGAAGGCAAATGCAATGTTGGCATTCATTTCTTGAGGTATAGAATATAAGAGCAGGGATGTAATGTTGAGGCTCTATAAGGCATTTGTGAGACCACACTTGGAATATTGTGTACAGTTTTGGGCTCATTATTTTAGAAAGGATATACTGACATTGGAGAGGGTTCAGAGAAGATCATTCACAAGAATGATTCCAGAAATGAAAGGGTTACCATATGAGGAACATCTGGCAGCTCTTGGGCTGTATTCCCTGAAGTTCAGAAGAATGATTTGGGATCTTATTGAAATATTCTGAATGTTAAAAGGCCTGAGCAGATTAGATATGATGAAGTTATTTCCTATGGTGGGGGAGTCTAGGACAAGAGGGCACCACTTCAGGTTTGAAGGACATTCATTTAGAATAGAGATGCAAAGAAATTACTTTAATCAGAGGGTGATAAATCTGTAGAATTTGTTGCCACAAGCGACTGTGGAGGCCAAGTCATTGGGTGCATTTAAGGCAGAGATAGATAGATTATTGGTTAACCAGGGCATCAAAAGGTATGGGGAGAAAGCAGGGGAGTGGGGATGACTGGAAGAATTGGATCAGCCCATGATTGAATGGTGGAGCAGACTCGATGAGCCAAATGACCTACTTCTGCTCCTATATCTTATGGTTTTATGGTCAATCATGAACCTATCAATTTCTGATTTAACTGTGCCCAATATCCTGGCCTCCACACTGTCTATGACAATGTATTCCACAAATTCACAACCCTCTAGCTAAAGAAATTCTTCCCCATCTCTGCTCTAAAGGGATATCCTTCTATTTTGAGGCTGTGTCCTCTGGTCCTAGACTCTAACACTATTAGAAACATCCTCTTCACATCCACTCTATCCAGGCCTTTCAATATATTTGTTAGGTTTCAATGGGAACCCACTTTATTCTTCTAAACTTCAGAGACTACAGGCCCTGAGCCATCAAATGCTCCTCACATGTCTCATTCATATAAATATTCTCTGGACCCTTTCCAATGGCAGCACATCATTTCTTGGACAAAGAGTCCAAAACTGGTCACAATACTCCAAGTGTGGTGGACTTACAAAGACTGAGCATTACCCTTGCTTTTACTGTATATTCAAGTCCACTTGAAATGAATGAGAACATTGCATTTTCCTTCCTGACCACCAGTTCAACCTGCAAATTAACTTCTAGGGAATCCTGCACAGTCCCTTTGCACCTCTGATTTCAGAATAAGAATCAGAATCAGGTTTAATATCACTGGCAGATGTCATGAAATTTGTTGTTGTGCAACAGAAGTACATTGCAATACATAATAATAAAAACAGTAAGTTACAGTTATATATATATATATATTTAAAAAATTAAATTAAGTAAGTAGTAAAAAATGTAGTGTGGTAGTGAAAAAGTACTTTCCCGGCATATATGACAAATAAACTCTTCTTGGACTTTCAGCCAGGTACAGGTATCACTCATAAGTGACATTTCGATGACAATCTGCCATCCCTGAAGAAGATGGCAGAGTTTGTCATTGAAACATCTGTTATAATTGATACCTGGACATGGCTAGAAGCCCATGAAGAGTTTATTTGTGAGGTAGTGTTCATGGATTCAATGTCCATTCAATAATCTGATGGCAGAGGGGAAGAAGCTGTTCCTGAATCATTGAGTGTGTGCCTTCAGGCTCCTGTTCCTCCTCCCTGACGGTTGCAATGAGAAGAGGGCATGTCCTGGATGATGGAGGGACTTAATGATGTATGCCGCCCTTTTGAAGCACCGCTCCGTGAAGATGTCCCAGATGCTGGGGAGGTTAGTGCCCATGATAGAGCTGACTGAGGTCACAACTTTCTGCAGCTTATTTCGATCCTACGCAGTGCCCCCCCCCCAACAATATCAGATGGTGGATGCAGCCAATTAGAATGTATTCCATGGTACATCTGTAGGAATTTGGTGGCATATCAAATTTCCTTAAATTTCTAATGAAATATAGTTCCTTACTCAAATAGTTGAATAAGCGATGTACTCTTTTTAAAAATTTTACCAATATTTAAAAGTCTGATCATTCAATGTTTAAACAGGCAAATGACAGTGGTTAACTCACAGACAAATTGCTAATTTGTGTTTGTGGCTCCGGATTAAATAAAAATCCCTGCACCTCACATTTTGTTCTTTTTTTTTCTGCAGTAATGGTCTAAATTCAAAAAATAAAATTCTGTGGATCAATGAGTCAAATGAGAACTACAGGAAAAAAAAAACAAAAAAAGCTTGCAAGCTCTTGAAAATCAATAGGCTGTCACCCATTTCAGTGCAAAAGAGAAGGACATAGAGGAATTTAGATATATCACATAGATTTAAATATTGGAATTAGATAGCAAGGAAGTTATTGAATCATGGCTAGACAAGTACTGGAATACTGTGCACAGATTTGGTTGCAATCATGTTGTTTTCTCTTGGGAGGTAGAGATCATTGGCAAGGCTAATATTTGTTATCCATCCCTAATTGTCCCTTCATATGAACTTTGTTCTCAGAGCTGTTAAAAGTTAATCAAGAGAACTTTGAGGTCAATGGTTGCTAAGTGACACACTTGGTCTGTCATTCCACTGAAGCCCATTTCTCACCTCCGCTCAAGACAAGCTTCCTCATGATGTCCTTTATGATCTCCAGACACCTCAAAATGTTTTTTCAGCCCTTTACTCCTTAAAAGAGGTGTAAACCCTGAGAAATGCTCCAATTGCATGATGGTGCAGGGTGAGGCAACTCTTGGTAATCTGCACTCAGCCAATCCGCTCATTACAGATTTCATTACAGCTCTACATAGAGAGCATTCTGATTGGTTGAATTACAGCCCATACAGAGGAGCAAAAAGTGCTGCAGAGGATTGTGGGCTCAGCCAGTTCCATCATGGCCATATCTTCAAGAGGTAGTACCTCAAAGAGGCGGCATCCATCACTAAGGACCCTCACCATCTGGGACATGCTCTCCACCCGTTACTACAATTGGAGACTAATGATTAATGATTCAGAAACAGCTTCTTGGTCTCAGCCATCAGATTTTTGAAGGGTTCATCAACTCACGACCAATAGATTATTATTCACCTTTAGCCCTGTTTTTTTTTTGTATTTTTTTTATGTCTTGCATTGTACTAATGCAAAAAAAAATTGCATTATAGAAGACAGTGATAATAAACCTAATTTTAATACTCATTCTAAGATGAGAGTAATGCAAAATTATGAAGGGTAAAGGCTAGGGTAAGGACAAGCAGGCATATTCCATTGAGGTTTGTTGAAACTGGAACTAGGGATGATAGGTTTGAAGGGAAAGGTGAAATATTTAAGGGAAAACTGAGCAGGAACTTATTCATTCTCAGCATGGTGCGAGTGCGGAATGAGCTCCCAGATTAATTGCTAGATGCTGGTTTGATGACAAAATTCTATCCAGAAGTTTGGATAGGAACATGGATGCGAAGGGCATGAAGGACTATGGTCCAGGTGCGGATTGATGATAGTTTGGCATGGACTCGACAGGCAGAAAAGCCTATTTCTGTTCCGTAGTGCTGCATAACTCTATGGCTATGTGAGGAGTTGTAACAGAAGATCTAAATGGAGGAGAAACCATCAGCATTGACATGTTGGCCAAAAGGCTAGCTTGTTATGCAATTCAATGTAAGAATTACAGAGAATTTACAGCATGAAAGCAGTTCATTCAGTCTATTTCATATTTTTGCTGGAATTTATGCGTAATGCATCCTTCTTTGGATCACATATTGATTTTGTTCTCCCTCATCTATTTATCTCTCCTCAGAGCATCTACGCTATCTAATTCAAGAAATAGAAATCACATCCCAGCAGCAAGCAGCTTGAGGTACAAACTGACAAAAATCAGGTTTTAATGAGAAGTAAAAACCAGATGAAAATACTTCACTGAAAAGGAAAGAAATATTTTATCACTGTTCAACACCATGGATACTTTAATTCAGTGAATTACAGTTAATTGAGTTATCAGTTATCAGGGTAGCTGATAAAGAGGAAAAGCAAATTGCGAAAATAATAGGGGTTCTCTTTCTTTATTTGGGGCAATATGCCACTTAGGGTAAGAGACTGTTTCTGAAGAGTTTCTAGTTAGTGTTAGTTGCATGCACTTGTGCGATCTTTAGACACTCCATCATACTTAGAGCAAACTGTTTTTAAATAGCTTCTGTTGTGTGTGTTTGTGTTCAAACAGCAGTGATTTCTGTCAATGATATTTGGCAAGAAATAAGCAGTAAGACAATTCAGAACTGCTTTGCTGACTGTTGTTTCAAGCATTCAGTCTTGGAAATGCTAGAAATGGCAGGGACTGAAAATGAAACAATTTCACTTCTTCAGCAAGTTAGAACTACGAAGAATTTGAAGGCATCGACAATCACCTTGCATGTTATATTTGGTCCCCACCGAACACTTCGCTCTCGCCTGTGGCTCCAAGTAGCTGTTTGCATATGACAGTGGCTATGTGATGGTACACTGCTTCAACAGGCAGACAAAACCAAGTGAGGGTAGCCAGAGAGTCTCATACCCTGGTGAGATAGGGGCATGACAGTCCTAGCATACAATGTTCAGCTCTGTCAGACTGGGTGAGATTCAGTGGCCAAGAAGGTAGTTCTGTAACATTACGTGGAGAGCAAAGGGCATGACAAAGCATCAAAAAAATCATGGCCATCCACTGCAACCAAGGAAGACCTCAGTTCTGACGTTTATTTGTCCTACTGGACACAGACATCTGAGATAGAGAGAGTGGAAATGGCCCAGTTCAACAGCTTTTTCTCTTTTAAAAACTCTCCTGCACAGGTTTCCTGTCATTGTCAGATACAATGGACAACCAGCAGTAGTATTGATAGTGTTCTACTTTGTTCTGTATTTTACTTAAATACATAACTTGTTACTCAGTTAAACAGTAGTTTGTCTTTTTTATACAGTACCATTTTAATCGTTTCTATGAATCTTTGGCTAATTGGGGTGGTTGCTTAATTGGGTCAAAATGTACTGGTCCCGATGTGTCCAAATTAATTGGAATCCACTGTATTGAACACAAATCAGAATCAGGTTTATTATCACAGCACATCATATTTGTTGTTTTGCAGCAGTAGTACTGTGCAATACATAAAAGATACTACAGTATAAGCTATAATAAGAAATAAATAAAAAAGATTGCATAAGGAGGGCAAAGAGTGTGGCAGTGTTCATGGGTTCATGGTCCATTCAGAAAACTGACAGTGGAGAGGAAGAAGCTGTTCCTAAAATGTTCAGTGTGGGTCTTCAGGCACCTGTACCTCCTCCCTGATGATAGCAGTGAGAAGCAGGCATGGCATAGTTGGTGAAGGTCCTTGATAATACACCAGTCAAATTGCAGGTTTAATTGTCATGACCCAAAGGGAGCATTTCTACAGTTGCCAGATAAGACAGAGCATGATTATAAATCTACAATTATTACAGGGCTCCCTCTGGATAGGTGTGCTCATCTCAAGGTGACTGTCACAATTTGACTTGGCAACAGTGTTTGGGTATCACTAGGTTTTCCATTTACGTGAGCAGAATAAAGAATTCATGAAGCATTCAGGCATCAATTAACAGGATGAAGGTCAATGCTGACTAGTCTCAGCATCTTGAAAACAATGCCTTATAGCAGGTTTTGTTCAGATTTCCAATCTTTTGTTCTATTTATATTTACTCATTTATACTCCCTTGGTTTTATTTATTTATTGAGAAAGAAGATAGTTAAGAACAATGTTGGGCCCTTGAAGAATGAATTGGGTGAAATTGTTATGGGAAACAGAGAAATGGCAGAAGAATTTAATGAGCACTTTAGATCTGTTTTCACTAAGACACAAGCAATCTCCCAGATGTATGGATGGGCCAAGGACATAGGGTAACAGAGGAAATGAAACAGATTGACATTCGGAAGGAAACGGTGATGAGAAGACTGATGGTACTGAAGGCTGACAAATCCCCAGGTCCAGATGGTCTGCATCCTAGGGTACTAAAGGAGGTGGCCCTGGAAATTGCAGATGCATTGGTAATCATTTTCCAATGTTCCTTAGATTCAGGATCAGTTCCGGATTGGAGAATGGCTAATGTTATCCCACTTTTTAAGAAAGGAGGGAGGGAGAAAACAGAACTATCGACCTGTCAGCCTGACATCGGTGGTGGGGAAGATGCTAAAGTCCATTATTAAGGATGAAATAGTGGCATATCTAGATAGCAGTGATAGGATTGGGCCGAGCCAGCATGGATTTACCAAGGGTAAATCATGCTTGACTAATCTGTTGGAGTTTTTCGAGGATGTAACTAGGAAGTTAGACGGGGGAGTTCCAGTGGATGAAGTGTACCTTGATTTTCAGAAGGCATTTGATAAGGTCCCACATAGGAGATTGGTGGGTTGTGGGGATCTGGAATGCACTGCCTCGGAAGGTAGTGGAGGCCAATTCTCTGGATGCTTTCAAGAAGGAGCTAGATAGGTATCTTATGGATAGGGGAATCAAGGGATATGGGGGCAAGGCAGGAACTGGGTATTGATAGTAGTTGATCAGCCATGATCTCAAAATGGCAGTGCAGGCTCAAAGGGCCGAATGGTCTACTTCTGCACCTATTGTCTATTGTCAAACACATTGATGTAATCAGAAAGAAAGCACTGAAGGGGCACTAGAGGTGGTGATGGACATGTGGGCAGAAGTGAAAGGGTAAGAGGAGACCAAGAGCCATAAAGGGGAACAGGAAAAGAGAAAAAGTGGAGGGGTTTGTATACATGTGTAGTCAAATAACTAAAAAACTTGAAGTAGAACTACATACACAAAAAATTTTGTAGATGCTGAAAATACAAAGCAACACCCACAAAAAGCTGGAGGACCATTAGATTGAGGGAAATGGATAAGGCCCTATTTTATCAGCAGTTTCACAGAATATTTCTGCTGTTATACTCAGAAATGCTGGAGAAACTCAGCAGCATCTATGAGTGGAATAAACCGAATTCTGGCTTCATCAGAACATGAAAGGAAGTCGAAGCCAGAATAATGTTGTTTTGTTTGGTTAAATATATGTACAGTCAGATGACAAAAGACTTGAACTTGAAAAACACAAGTAGTTCTGCAGATGTCAGAAATCCAAAGCAACACACAAAATGTGGAGGAACTCAACAGGTCAGGCAGCATCCATAAAAATGAGAAAATCAGTTGATGGTTCAGGCTGAAAAGGGGAAGAAGCCAGAATTTTAAAAAATGTGGGGCAGAGGAGGATAGCTAGAAAGGTGAAGCCAGGTGGGTAGAAAAGGTCAAGGGCTGGAGAGTGGACCATAGGAGAAAAGGAGGGCACCCAGGGGGTCCTGATAGGCTGGTGAGAAGAAGCAAGAGTCCAGAGTAGGCAATAAAATAAGGGAGAACTTAGATGATATATGGAGTCTCTTCCACTTCCAAATCCCACCAAACTATGTGCCTCCAATTCTGGTATCTTATTTTTCCACAAATTCACCTACCTTGCCCCTAACAATTGATCCTTTAGCTGTCCTTACCCTCATCTCTGGAATTGCTTCCCTTAAACTATCTTGCCAAGTTACATTCACCTTCAAGAATCTGAGTACAACTCATTCTTCTGTTGTTATTGTTATCACCTTTCTTGCTGCTTAACCTGTCCTTGTACCTCAAAGAGTTGAAGAACTATTAGGACGAGCCCCTCTTATGGTCAGGGCTGACCAAGACAGTACAATATGGAGAGCAAGCTTTCGTGCACGCAGCGGGCTCTCCCCTTCATGTGGCAGATGAATGCAAAGGAAGGGCAGATACTGATACAGCTTGGGTGCAGGAGACACCAGTAAGCGTTGAAGCTTCCATCCAGATTTTGCCTCGAGGTTTAAATCTGAAGCCTTCCCCATGAGTGGGCATCACCACACGGCAATGGAGGTTTGAGATCAGGGTTTTCCTTCTAGATGAGCTGCCAACCATGGCTGATAAGCCCCATCTGCCCAAAGCAACTAGTTTTAAGGCATCAGTAACCCACCCTTGCCAGCAGAAATGGTTCAGCCAGGAGACCAGGCTGTCAGAGAATATTTGAGATGCTCACCAGTTGTATCCTTTAATAGGTAATGCGAGCTTATCTGCATTACCCTCTCTCGCTATGAGAACCATAAGGAAACAAAGCAGTATAACATGGAAATAAGCTCTTCAGCCCAGCTCATTCTTGCTGACCCCATTTGTTCCCATTTGGACTAAATCCTTTTAAATTTTTTAAAGATAAAAATTAGGTTTATTTGTGATATTTACATCAAAACATCAGAACTTAGAGAAATGTGTTATTTGCATCAATGAACAACAATCTGAGGATGTGCAGGGTTCAGCCACAAGTGTCACCATGAGCTTCCTGTGCCAAACACAGCATGTCCACAACTACAATCCATACATATCTGGAATGAATGAGGAAATTAGAACACCCAGAGAGAACCCATGCGTTCAAAGTAAATTTATTATCAAAGTGCATTTGTATATGTTGTTATGTGTCTGGTAACAGTGAATATATAGAATTGAGTCAGGTTTCATAAACAAACATAAGCATTTATTAAACTCTGCTCAACAAATATGAAAAGTAAACAAACAACTAACTTAACTGGAAGTTAACTGCTATACAGCAATTTAGCAAACAGCCAAACTCTGGAAAAGTTCATAAAGTGGTAAATTCAAACAGTCTTAAGGTGGTAAATTCAAAAGTCCAAGTGATTTATATTGCCAATTAGAAGAGACTTTCCTCAAGTAAAGAATTCCTCAAGGACGTGACATTACTGCTGATCCCAGCCAAAATAGGCCCTGTCCAAAGGATTCACAATGACAGAAGTAAAATGGTTTAAAGGAACTGACCTTTTCATTCTCGAGTATAGATACAGCACCAAACCTTCCTGCTCTTGCAGAGGTCATCTCAAATACAGGCCATTATTCTTGAACAAATATTCAATAAGGTCAATCCTTTCTAAAACCACTGAACATCAACTTTCCTTAATCCTTCAAGTTCCCATACTTTAGTAAGGTCTTCACTCTCCAATACCTAGACTTCAAAATTAAATCAAAGATACATCAAACAAAACTGCCAGCACAACAATTCTGTACCTTGCAGTAGAAAGTAAAACTCCACTTTAAAACAAAACTGCATCATGAGGCAAATACACAGCATAACAGAGTAACTGATGAATTAAATGATGACTCAACTGCCTAACAAGGTTTCCTGTTATATACCTGTTGAAAACATGTCATCACATGACCACTGGCAGGAAAATTACATCAACCCACATCACAAGACCATTTCAACATGCTCACAAGATACTCAATTACATCATACTCATAAGACAGTCACAAAATACCCACAAGGTATGTAACAATGTCACCATATACAACCCTGAGATCCATTTTCTTCTCTCCCAATAAAATGGACAAACAACTAATGTGCAAATATAAACAATATTGATAAGTAATAAATAGAGATCATAAAATTGAAAGTCCTTGAAAATGTGTTCAAAGGTTGGGAACAGCTCAATAATGAGTGAGTAAAGTTATTCCTGCTACTTCAAGTGCCTGATGGATAAGGGGCAATTCCTTTTCCTGAACCTGATGGTGTTACACAGGGGCAACAGAGGAGAACACAAGTGTAGGACACTGGCACATCAACTCAGTTGGGGAGGCTGGCATAGACCTGAACATAGAGCAGGAAACCAGAGGGATCTTGACAAGGAGACAGGATTCATAGGGACTCTCTAGAAACTAAAGCAGAACTTAGAACTAACAGTTCTAATCAGAACAGGGAACAAAGTATCACACAAGAATTGACCAACAAACTGGCAACCTGTGATAGAGTCGTCCTCGTATTTATTTCCCAGTCTCTGATGAAAGCCAGGTGTACAATTATTGGGTAACTAGCAGCAATTGACTGAAATTGGGGCATTAGCAGGGAGAAAGAAGTGTTAAAGGGGAATGGCCAACCGGAACCATGACAGATGGTGTGGGTCCTGAGGCTCCTGACGTGAGGGAGAAGGTTCACTGATGATGGACACAGCTTTCCTGTGACAACTCTTTATGTATATGTGCTTAATGATGGGAAGGGCTTTACCCATGGTGAACTGGGTCACATCCACCATTTCTCATAAGATTTTTCATTCAAGGGCATTGGTGTTTCCATACTAGGCTGTGGTGCAGCCAGTCAAAATACTCTCCACTAAACATCTATAGAAGTTTGTCAAAATTTTAGATGTCATGCTGAATCTCTGCAAACTCAGAAGGAAGTAGAGGCATTGCCGTGTTCCTTTGTAATTGCACTTACGTGTTGAGCCCAGGGCAGGTCCTCTGAAATGATTTAGGGGAGAACATACAACTTCCTTATAGACAATGGTGAGAATTAACCCCAACTGCTGGCTCTGTAAAACATCATGTTAATCACTATACTATGTTGCCACTATTTTTAATTATAATCTCTAGTTCTAGTCTCACCCATCCTCAATGAAAATGCCTTCTTGTCTTTACCCTTCTTATGCCTTTCATCATTTTGTATGCCTCTCTCATATATCCTTCACCTTAGAACGACAATCAAAATTAGGTTTATTATCACACCTTATAAAATGTAATTTTTTGTTATTTTTTACATTACTACAGTGCAGAACATAAAACTTACTCTAAGTTACAAAAATAAATAAGTAAATTGTGCTTAAGATGAATAATGAAGTGGTCATTAGTTTATGAATCCTTCAAAACTCTAATGGCGGAGAACAAGAAGTTGTTTCTGAATCATCTAAGAAGAAGTTGCTTCTCAAGTCCCTTTTATACCTTTCTTCTCCCACTCCAAACCTATGAACTCTAACTTTTGAATCCCTTTCACTGGGTAAAAAACTTTGCTTATTAGCCTTACCTATGCCTCTTGTAATTTCATTCACCTCTTTCAGGTCACCCCTAGGTCTTCTACATTCCAAAGATTAGTGTCCAAGCTTGTCCAACTTCTCCCAACAGCTCAATCCCTCGCATTAGGGTTAGGGTTAGGGGTCTATGGCTCTGGAGGCCAAATCATTGGGAATATTTAACGTGGAGGTTGATAGGTTCTTGATTAGTCAGGGCATCAGAGAGAGAAAGCAGGAGAATGGAATTGAAAAGGATAATAAACCTATGAAAATATCTGTCTCAGATTGCCTTTAACCCTATTCGCCTCATTTTAAACCTACGAGCACAATATAATGTTTTGTATTTCTCAGCACTCGATTTCATCTGCCAGCTATCTGCCCATCCCACCAGCCTGCCGACATCCCCTTGGAGTACATCAGAGGGGCAGAATGTGGAAGGGCTGTGATCACCAGGGGAACACACAGAGATGCTGATGCATGTATAATGAACAATGAAAAATGAGCCCGGCAGATGGTACGAGTTAAACATCAATGTCACACTGGGAACCCTTTAATTCATGCCCCTTTGCTGAATCGCTGCTGAGTTTGCTTCTGCTGGGACATGTTCCAACACGTGAAAAGCACATAGCGCAACTCAGCAAAGCTTTTAACCTATTTTTGCCCAAAGTTTTTAGGGAGATGAGAGTCAGAGTTAACTTTTGTAGGGGAACATGTAGTGATGACTCATAACTAGCAAATAGAGATGTAGATTGTACTAACTTAGCAACAGGAACCACAGACAAAGCCACACAGAGACATGGAGTGCAATAGTGGACAAATAAAAGGATGTTACTTTAAGAGAGGAGAGGAAGCATTTCTTTTACACAGGTGAATCTGTGGAAATTCAAAGTTCAGAGTTTGAAGTATTTTTATTATCAAAGTATGTATGCAGTATACAACCCTGTGACCTGTCTTCCCACAGACAGTCACAAAAGAAACACCATGGAACCCATTTTAAAAAAAAACATCAAACACCCATTGAGCAAAAATAAAATCACACAAATGACAAAAAATGAGAGAAAAACACAAATATAAAATATCAAACCACAGAGTCATTGAATCTGTCCAGGAATATTCAGTTAACAATTCAAAATTCATTGCCACAGATGAGAGGCATTTATCATGTGGATAGTCAGAGGCTTTTTCCCAGGGCTGAAATGGTTGCCACAAGAGGACACAAGTTTATGGTGCTGGGGAGTAGGTACAGGGGAGATTTCATGGTTAAGTATTATTTTTATTATCATATATTATCCTTTTTTGAAATTTCTTTTTCTTCAGTACAATATTTAATTGTAAATATATCAACTTGTTGAAGTTTTGTATCATTTTGGAGCTGTAGGAGATTATGTATCAATAAAAAGATTTTAAAAATGAAAGTAAGTTTTTTACTCAGAGAGTGGTGAGTGCATGGAATGGGCTGCTGGCAACGGTGGTGGAGGCGAATATGATAGGATCTTTTAAGAGACTTTTAGATAGGTACATGGAGCTTAGTAAAATACAGGGCTATATGTATGCCTAGTAATTTCTAAGGTAGGGACACGTTCGGCACAATTTTGTGGGCCGAAGGGCCTGTATTGTGCTGTAGGTTTTCTATGTTTCTATGGCTCTGGAGACCAAGTCATTGGGAATATTTAATGTGGAGGCTGATAGGTCCTTGATTAGTCAGGGCATCCAAGGTTACAGGGAGAAAGCAGGAGAATGGAATTGAGAAGGATAATAAATCAGCCATGATGTAATGGTGCAGCAGACTCAATGGGTTGAATAGCCTAATTCTGCTCCTAGGTCTTATGGTTTTGTGGTCTTCGTGATGACATCCAGATTTCAGAAAATTCATTAACTATGTTAAAGCATGCACCTATTATGGTAATAGAAAATTGGATATACCATTAACTAAGACAGACTTGCGCACAAATACTTTATTCTGCAATCAATACCTAGATTATTAAAAATAAAAGTGGCTTAATTAGTCACATGTATGTCGAAACATAGAGTGAAATGCATCATCTTGCATCAAAGAACAACACAGTCCAAGGATGTGCTGGAGGCAGCCCGCAAGTGTTGCCACGCTTCCAGCACAAACATAGCTTGCGCACAAATTACCAATGTTACCTCAATATCTTTGGAATGTGAGAGGAAACAGGAGTACCCACAGGAGAGCCACACAGTCATGGGGAGAACACTTACAGGCAGCTGTAGGACCTGAATGGTGATCTTAGACCTGGCCCTCTAAGAGGGCCACAGCCTTGTCATAGTTTGGAGGTTTGAATGCCTCAGTGACCCAAAGAGTTATGTTGGCTGGAGTCAATGCTTTATGTTTTGGCAGCTGGTAGGGTCAACCATGCTGAACAGGTCAAAAGGTAAAGGCCAGACTAAGAGTGGCCCACTGGTTCTCGGGGACCTGGATTTCAGCTCAGGGCTAACAGCACGGACTGGTAAAACAGAATTGTTATGGAAACAGCAATGAAGAGTCCTCTACACCTATGTGTGGTGGTAGTCCTGAGTCTCCACCTGGGACGTACGTGACTGACAGTAGTGAAAACAGAGGGAGCTACTGGTTCGATGAAGGAAGCCCTGAGCACTGCAAGATCTGGAGGATTTCCATTGTTGCCCTAAACACAAGCGGTGTAACTGCCATGAGAAATTTAGAGCTGGCATTGTAAAGCATTACAAACAAGAGTGAATCTGCAGATGCTGGAAATACAGAACAAAACATGCAAAATGCTGGAGGAACTCAGCAGGACAGGCAACATTAATAGAAAAGATTAAACGGTTGACGTTTTAGGCCAAGACCCTTCTTCAGTCCTGAAGAAATGTCGACTATTCACTCTTTTCCAAAGATGTGGCCTGCCCTGCTGAGTTCGTCAGCATTTTTGTGTGTGCTACTGTAAAGTATTACGCTATTGTACTGTGTTACCTAATTAAGTCTTTCTGCAACCACTATTCAATTACCAAAGCCTGGTTTTACTGCTAATCAAGTTTCTGTATAATCTTGTCAGCTGAGAATGTAAAAGCGGGTACCAAATTTGAGCTCAGGTGGGTAGCTTTGACTGGTCTCCTGGTGCACACCAGTTGTAATAAATTACAAACACCAACTCTGTGTGGCTTTTCTGTTCGTTCCTACAATTAACTCTACAAACAACACCTGCTTGGGTGCACAGAAATATCTCTCACCACTTACACAACCTAATAACTGAGGCAGTGGGTGGCAGATTTATGCACCGATTTATTTTGGTATTTGTGAAAGTGTCTGCTGAGTGTGTCGTGATCCATGCCTGATGAATGTTAACCTGGCTGAGGAGCGTTATTGTCAAGGTAAATGCAAGCAGGTTTGGTTCCACTGAGGTTGGCCTCAGGAGGTCAACTAGAGGTCATGGGTTAAGGTTGAAAGGGTGAAATGTTTAAGGGGAACATGACAGGAAATATCTTCACTCAGAGGGTGGTGAGAGTGGGGAACAAGTTGCCAGTGGAAGAGTAGATTCAGGTTCAATTTCAATATTGAAGAGAAATTTGGGTAGGTATATTGATTGGAGAAACATGGAGGACTGTGGTCTAGGTACAGGTCAATCAGACTAGCTCAAATAATAGATCAGCATGGACTTGATGGTCTGAAGGGCCTGTTTCTGTTCTGTACTGACTATAACTTCCAGGTGGGTGCTATTGACACAGAAATGATGCTTTCTCAATGGTTACCATGGATTTGATTGCTGGGTCGATCGATACCTGACACAGAAGTCACCACTAACTTAATAGTTGACAAGGATTGACCACTAGCCCAATCTATCATGTTGGAAAGCACTTTTATGCATGACCCCATACATTAAAAATATATTCAACTGATTACCACAACCCAAGAAAAGAGGAACAGGAGCAGAAAATCATAAAAAATAGAAATTCTGCAGAAACAACACTCTCTCTCTCTCTCTCTCTCTCTCTCTCTCTCTCTCTCTCTCTCTCTCTCTCTCTCTCTCTCTCTCTCTCTCTCTCTCTCTCTCTCTCCTCTCTCTCCTCTCTCCTCTCTCTCTCTCTCTCTCTCTCTCTCTCTCTCCTCCCCACCCCCCCCCCCACACCCCCTCCTCCTGCAGGAACTCACCCAGTCAGGCAGCATATAAAGAGAAGAACAAACTGTCAACATTTTCACCCAGACCCTTCATCAGCACTAGAAAGGAAGAGGGAAAATGCCAGAATAAGAAAGTGTAGGGAAGAGAAGGAGTACAAGCTGACAGTTTATGGGTGAGACCAGGAAAAGTGGGTGTGTAGGGGTAAGGGGTGCAGGAGTAGGCCATAACTCCCTCAAGCCTGCCCCACCATTCAATATGAACATGGCTAATTTACAATGGCTCAAGCTCCTCTTCTGCACCAAAATCCCCGTAACACTCAAAGCATTGTTTCAATTGTTCAGCAACAAGATTCAATACCATTCCCCTGAAGGGCTCAAAGAGTAAGGAAATAACTTTTACCGGGAATCTTTTTAGCCTAACCCAAGCTGTAATTGTCTGTTAGACAGATACAATAATATGCAGAAAATTGATGGATTTTGCCACATGCAGACAGAAGGGATTAGTTTAGTTTGACATATAATTTCTAGTTTAATTACTTTGGCACAACATTGTGAACTGAAGGGTGTGATGTTGCTCTGTACCATTGTGTGGAATGTCCTGCCGGGGTGGTTGTAGAAGCAGATATATTAAGGTCTCATAGATAGGCATATGAAGGAAAGAAAAAAATGGAGGGCTATGTCAGAGAGAACCCAAACCCTAAAGAATGAATGACAAAAAAAATTAGAACTCCAAAGCCCCCCCCCCCACACACACAAACAGCAACAAAAACATCAACCTAGCCTTTCCCCTTCCCCCACTCACTCCAGCTCCACCACCCACCATGCGTAGAGTATCAAAGTCCTCAGAGAACATGAACTAGAGTCTGTCCATCCTAACACTGCGACACCTCAGACAGGCTCGCTCTCGTTAGCGAGGGAGAGAGAGATAGCACTCCTGCAACAGATGAAGGAGAGGCCAACAGCTCGTTGTTTCAGTGTTACAATCTGTAGCATCACTTACTTGAGTTCACCCGACTCGAGGGCCAGTGGACTCTCACTGCACCATCAAGATCACTCGAGTGCAAGGCCTTTCTTTCGACAGAAGTGTACTTAAGACCATAAGAAAAAGAGGCAGAATTTGGCCAGCTGGCCCATCAAGTCTGCTCCACCACTTCAACATGGCTGAACTATTTTTCCACTCAGCCCCAATCCCCTACCCCCTCCTTGTATCCTTTCATGCCTTGACCATCAAGAATCTATCAACCTCTGGGTTAAATATACATACAGACATGGCCTCCACAGCTGTCTGTGGCAAAGAATTCCACAGATTTACCACTCTGGCTAAAGAAATTCCTCATCATCTCTGTTCTAAAACAACACCCCTCTATTCTGTGTCCTCTGGTTTTAGATTTTCCCAACATAGGAATCATCCTTTCTACATCCACTGTATCAAGGCCTTCCACCATTTGATAGGTTTCAATGAGATCACCTCTCATTCTTCTGAATTCCAGTAAATACAGGCCCAGATCCATTAAACGCTCTTCATATGACAAGCTGTTCAAACCTGGAATCATTTTCCTGAACTTCCATTGAACACTCTCTGGTTTCAGCACATCCTTTCGAAGATAAGGGGCCCAAAACTGCAAGTGAGGCCTCACCAGTGCTTTATAAAATCTCAACATTACATCCTTGCTTTTATATTCTAGTTCTCTTGAAATGAATGCTAACATCATATTTGCCTTCCTCACCACAGACTTAACCTGCAAATTAACCTTTAGGGAAGGTTCCACAAGGACTCCCAAGTCCTCTTGTGCCTCAGATTTTTTGTAATTTCCCTCCATTTAGAAAATAGTCATACACATACACAAGACATACACTTACCAACACTCTATTGCATCTGCCATTTTCCCAATCTGTCTAAGTCCTTCTGTAGCCTATTTGCTCAAAACTACTTTTACCTCCATCTATCTTCATATTGTCTGCAAAGTTTGCAGCAAAGCCATCAATTGCATCATCCAAATCATTGACATATAACATAAAAAGAATCGGTTCCAACACAGACCCTTGTGGAACACCACTAGTCACCGGCAGCCAATCAGAAAAGGCTCCCTTTATTCCCACACTTTGCTTCCTGCCAGTCAGCTGCTATTTCATCCATGCTAGAATCTTTCCAGTAAGACCATGGCCTCGTAGCTTGTTAAGCAGTCTCATGCGTGGCCTTCTGAAAATCCAAATACACAGCGTAAACTAATTCTCCTTTGTCAATCCTGCTTGTTATTTCTTCAAGGAATTCCAACAGATTTGTCAGGCAAGGTTTTCCCTTGAGGAATGCAAGCTGACTACAGCCTATTTTGTCATGTGCCTCCAAGTATCGCAAAACTACATCCTTAATAATTGACTCCAACATCTTCCCAACCACTGAGGGCAGACTAATTGGCCTATAATTGCTTTTCCCCTGCCTCTCTCCCTCTGGAATTCTGGCAAGACATTTGCATACACTACTGTCTCGATGCTTCAGTTGGTGACATTGGTGAGGTATCTGGTCATCCACAGGGCTGCACCCCAAAGGTGCACATCTTCCGGGATGCAGCTAGAGATACTGAAATGCCAGGCAACTCGGTGAGTTCCAAAAGTGAGAACCACTTCCAATGAAGATCCGTAGTTTGAATGCCCCCTGTAGATCACACACTCTGGCAGAATTCCTGACAATGTGAAAAGGGAAAAAGAGACATGAGAAGAAAAGAAATTAAACTGTTTCGCAGACAAACTGGAAGAAGTCACCAAGGTCTGCAAAAACTCTGGCACCATTATTCACAAACACTGAAATGTTGACTATTTACCTTCAAAGATGTTGCCTGACTTGCTGATTTCCTCCAGCATTTTGTGGCAAGAACTCTATCATTCCTACTTCCCCAAATATTTGACGCAAACTATTTTCATTAACCTGTCCATCAATGCACCTCTAGCTCCACTGCTCCCATCTACATCAGGAGTAATTTACCCTGGCCTAAAAGCTCACCCCAATTTACCCAGCATGGATAGCTTCAGTTACCTCAATGTTGAACTGACTGCACAGAAGAGAAGGATATTGGCCAAGTGCAAGCAGAAGGAATTAGTTTAGTGAGGTATTTAATTACCAGTGCACTTCACTTGGCACAATACTGAGAGCTGAACGGTGTGTTCGTGTTCTAAATTTTATTTAAGATACACATTACTATCTTTGTAATATTCCTTTTTTTCTCACTGCACCCCCCACACAGAGGAGTACTGTGTTCCTGAAGTGAGACTAATTCTGGGAAGCTTTTGTAATGTTACATTGCCTCTCGGAGTTGAGAACCCTTGAGGGAGCAAGTCCCTTTGGGATGGAATTTAATTTTTATCACGGTGTGTGAAAAACTGCATGAACTACCTGAACAAATGGTAATTGAAAAGATTCCAAAACATGCTCTCATTTAGGTCATTTAGCTGTGAAAAATAAGATCTTTAAAAAAGTATCACAATGATAAATTTGTTTTGAATTTGTTCAGCCAATTTTAAGCTGTTTCTCAAATATGTCGCCCTACAAATATCCATTAAACTTTCTCCCTTTCACCTTAAAGGTTCCCTAGACTTCGCCATTTCTACCCTGAGAGAATGATTCTGACTGTCTGTCCTTTCAGAGTCACTCATACTTGTATAGCTATTGTCACGTTGGTTTATTATGTGACTTTGTTTTATGGAGTATTGTTTCTGAGGATAATTTGCTTGTGTCCATTGTTATCTGTGGGACATTATTGCTTGTGGAGACATTGCAGGAAGATGATAGTTGTGGAGAGTTTTTTTTTTCTGTAGCTTGTTGATAGTGCAACACTTTTTGTAGAGTACTTTGAGAACATTTCTATCTGTGGTTTTTTGTTGTTTGTGGAGGATATTGTTTGTAGGGACGTTGCCGATTGTGGGACATGAGGTATGGTTACCTGGCCAGGTACTGAAGATGTGTACTAATCAACCGGCTAACCTACTTATGAGCATCTTCAATCTCTTGCTTCAGGTACTCACCTGCTTCAAGCAGGTATCAATCATACCGGTTACCAAGAAGAAGCAGTAGCCCACCTGAATGATTATCATCCAGTAGCACTTACATCCACCATGATGAAGTACTTGTAGAACTTAGTCATGAAGCATATCAATACCTGTCAGAGGAGTGAGAAGGACCCACTCCAAATGCCTAATATCACAACAGGTCCACAGTAGATGCCATTTAACTGGCTCTTCACTCAACTCTGGAACACCCGGACAATGAAAGTGCATATGTCAGGATGCTCTCCATTGACTGCAGATCAATATTCCATAAGACCGTAAGACATAGGAGCATAATTGTGCTATTTGGCCCATCAAGTCTGCTCTGCCATTCAATCATGGCTGATCCTTTTTTTAAATAATTATCAACATAATCAACCTCTCAAACACATCACTAAGGCCCAAGAAAGTAGCATTCATCATCAAGGAACCCCACTATCCAAGCCATGTCCTCCCCTCACTACTACCATTGATTGGGCAGTATGTACAGAAGCCTCAGATCCCACACCACCAGGTTCATGAACAATTACCCTACACCCATCAAGTTCCTGAACCAAAGTGAATAACTTCATTCGCCACTACTCTGAACTGAGTCTATGACCTACAGACTCACTTTCAAGTTCTCTGGACTACTTTTATGTGCACATTTTATATACATTTGCACATTGTTTGATTGTCAATCTTTGTCTGCTTATGTATCGTTTTTCATAAACCTGTATTTACTTATTTATTGAAATACAGCATGGAATTGATCCTTTCGGTCCTTTGAACTGCGCCACCTAGCAACCCCAGATTTAAGCCTAGCCTAATCATGGGACAATATACAATGTCTAATTAATCTACTAATCAGTGCATCTTTGGACTATTGAAGGAAACCAGAACACCCGGAGAAAACCCGTGCATTCCATGGGAAGGAGGTGCAAACTCCTTACAGATGACATTAGAATTGAACGCTGATGCCTGGAGCTGTATTAATGTCATATTAACTGCTACCCTACTGTGGCATCTTTTGTGTTTTTTTTTCTATAAATGACTACAAGAAAATAAATCTCAGGATTGTATATGGTAACAAAGAAGTATTTTGACAATAGATTTATTTTGAAATTTGAGTATGTTTGTAGGATAAGATGAGAGTGTGCCTGAATGCAACGGCTTCTATAGAGTCAACCAAAGTATTATTGTCTTTTCTAAACATATTTTCTATCATCTAAAACACTGCTGGACATTATGAACTTAAAGTACTGCAGGTCTATCCCAACAGTTAGTTGCTTCTTAGTGAACCTGGTGCAGACTGTGCTGCTGCCAATGTCAGAGTCATCAGAGGAGTAAAAGTAATGTGCTGTCCAACAAGCAAGTGATCATCCTAGTCACTTTTCTTGTGATCGTAAGACCCTATTGTACTTGTTAATGTGGAATACTGTAAGTCCGATTCACTGATTTATTGGGAGGGGAGCTCTGTGGCCATAGTTGTAGTAAGGACTAGGCCTCAAGCCGCTGTGCCACCTGTTTACAGCCTCCCAGGAGAGAGGCACTGGAGCTGGTGCACTCCACCGGAGGCATTGTGGTGCAGAGTCCAAGCTGGAGAACCACTATCCCCTTGTATACGCTCGGCAGAAGATAAGCTGCATTGTGCTCAACTGCACGATCCTGCGACATTCATGGACTTAGGTTCTTGGACTTCTTTGTGCGTGACTGTTACTGATAACTTATACGTGCTGTGTGACTATTGATACTGCATTTTGAAGTAATGCTGTTTTGTTTGGGTATTCATGTATGGTTGACTGGCAATTAAACTTGAACTTGATAATATTGCTTGTATGTTCAGTTTGATTGCATAGCACTGTTCTTTATAGGATATTGCTATATGTGAAAGCTTTCTGTATAGAAGTCAGCTACATTTCTTCCTGTACCGACACATCGTCCAGGCACAAGTTGCTAAGCAGACCTCCTGGGTTTGGTATGTAATTGAAAGTCTTGCTTTTGCTAAAAGCTTCCTCCCCAAGTCAATTAACATTATCTGACAGGTATGGAATGAAGAAAAGCTCAAGCTTAAGCCTCCAATCAATTTGTGGTATCCTACCTTAGCCAAGAATACCTGTCATTTAACTATCTCACAAGCTGTCCTGGGATGCACCGTGTCCATCAAGTCCCAGCATCCAAGTGTGCCAATGGACGTGAGCTTTGTCAGTCCTGGCTAAGCAGTCACCAGAATTGTTCTAATTGCATTTTTGTAATTGATTGCTGTGAATGGTATTTATCTAATGAAATGAATTATATGCTGTGGCTTTAAAAATTTCTTTCATTAGTCATTATTATCTAGGTGAAGTTTCAGTAGGAACTACGGTAATTGATTTTGTAGCTTTCCAGTGAAGCTATAATGCAGATCCCTCAGCTGGTCCACTTGGAATTGATGGTTCAAATTGACTTTTGAATTAGAATTAATGAGGAATAATTATTGAAGTATTCTCACTATTCACAACCACAAAGCATTATTTCAGTTGTTCAGCAACAGACTCAATACCAATCCCTGAAGGACTCAAAGAGTAAAGACATCTTTTTTTTACAGGGAATCTTTTCATCCTAACCAAGGTGTAATAGCCTTTCGGATTTTCTTAAGGAAACATAGAAATTGACATAGAATATAGAACATGGGCCATAGAACATAGAATGCAGAACATAGTACATAGTGCATAGAGCCTGCAGCTGACCTAAGTGTGCAGCAGGCAGCGATGCCAATCAAGAAAAATCCTCCTCTAAATCTCATTGAACATACAACACTACAGCAAAGTACAGGACCTTCATCCCATGATGTTGTGCCAACCAAAGGAGGTTCAGCCCATCCTGTCTACTCCACAAAAAATGGACTTCAGGCTAATTGCATTTCCCAGCTCCTAGTCCCCACCTTGAGAGAAGTGTCTCTTCAAGAACTCAGCCAAGAAGTTTTTGATGGAGGTGGGCATTCCTGCTTCCCACGGACTTTCAGACAGTGTTTTCCTGGTCGACATAATTAAGAACATAAGAACATAAGAACCAGGAGCAGGAGTAGGCCAACTGGCCCATCAAGCCAGCTCTGCCATTCAATAAATTAATAGTTGATTTGGCCATGGACTTAACTCCACCTACCTGCCTTTTGCCCACAACCCTTAATTCCCCTGAGAAGCAAAAAAAATCTAACTGTGCCTTAAATATATCTAATGGCATAGCCTCTACTGTTTCCCTGGGCAGAGAATTCCGCAGACTCATTGCTATTGTTCTTAGACAGAGTCAAGAGATTCTGTAATGAATAGCTGTATCTATTTGTTTCATTGATTTACTAAGCCTTCCAGCCAAACCCTGCCTTAACTGTATAAAATTGTAGTATTAAGATATGGCAATTGTTTCTTACTGTTTTCAGTCAATGTAGAAATCAACACCTTGGAATAAATATCTCCTTTGTCTATCATCTTGGACTAAAAAGCTTAGATTTTATTTTGCTTGTTCAAAAGAAAATGAGTTTTAGAGTCATACAGTCACATAGCTGTACAGCACAGAAAGCCGACCCTTTGGCCCAAGTTGAACCTGGTGGTACGTAGTTGCATGCTTTTGTACCATCTGCTCAAGGGAAGGGAAGAAGAGGGTCTGTGTTCAAGACAATGTTTATTAGCACTGGACAACACAGATTTTGCTTTCTGAATATTTTTGGGTCTGTCTTATGGATTTTGGGCTGCCGATATAGAAAATCACCACAAAATTTCCCTATTATGCACAATTTTTTGAAATCACCAACATTTGCTCTCTCAATTCGTCATTCAAGTCTTAATAACTGATGCCAAGATTAAAGAAGGCATTTTTGTTGGTCAACAAATCAAACAGGACATCTATGACAGGCAATTCGAGGAACCTCTAGTGGGGACAGAAAAAACTTCATGGAAGGGAGTCAATGATGTTGCTGAAAATTTTCTTGTCAACTACAGAGCACCAAACTATGTGCAGCTGGTAAACAATATGCATCAAACAAGCATAACCATGAAATACAACTTGTCACTAAATGTTCATTTTCTTGAAATTCAAAGTACAAAGTAGATTTATTATCAAAGTATGCATAAATTATACAACCTTGAGATTTGTCTCCTTACAGGCAGCCACAAACAAGGAACCCAATATAACCCATTAAAAAAGACTAACAAACACCTAATGCACAGAAAAAGAATAAGACACAAATCATGCAAACATTAAAAGCAAGCAACAGCAATCTGAAAAATGTGAGTCCATATGCACGAAGCTTGGAGCGGCCAGAGCAGGCCCACAGCCTCAGTCTCAGTGCCACAGAGTGTGGAATATATGTCACTGAGCAGTGAGCAGAACCGGCCCAACATCCCGTCCCGACAGCCTGCCTTTTCAGTCCAACTGGCTTGCCGCTTAAATTGTCCAATCACTGGGTCATCCCTCGCACTAGGACCTGGGCCTTGTTGCTTTGATATGCTATGGGCCTGGACCCCATTGCCACATTCCAACCTGCATCCAACCTTTCCAAATGGCCTGGCTTAGATTGATCAGACCTTCCTCTCGATTTAGGTGGACAGACTCCGAATCTTCTTCACTCTGACTTTTCTCCGATTCACATGCCCTGACTCCATCTTGACCGTGTCTTGATCTCAGTCCGACCACTTCTCCTCAAATTTTTTGTTTTATGAACTACCAGTAAATTGTCACCTGTCTTCAGTTATTCCATCTTAAACTGGAAGATAACTGCATTCCCATTTAAACGTCTTCCCTGCAAATCTTGGCACTGTCAGTGATGAGCATGGTGAAAAGTTTTACCAGCACATTGCAGTCATGCAGGTGTATTATCAGGGCAACTGGAATCCATCAGTGCTGCTTGATTATTGTTGGACACTTGAGTGAGAAGCCTCAGACTCTGAATATAAACAAAAATAATCAACAAAGCATTTTAGCTTAGTTTAAATATTGCTGGTTCATGTTGCTACCGTCAGAGAGGCCACTGGTTTGAGTCGCTTCTCCCGGAGAGGCTGTTGGTTCGAATCGCTGCCCTTGGAGAGGTCACTCGTTCATGTTGTTCCCCTCAGAGTGGCTGTTTCTTTTTTTTTTAACAGTATTTTTATTCAGAAGAAAAAACAAGATTTACAGAGTGCAACACATAGATACATCTCTACATAAATTGTGTACATTCATATATTGTAATAAAATTGATTAAAATGTTATAGCATATCACATACAGGTATACCACTCTGTAATCAGAAATTTAAAGATAGGTCATACATCATAAAAGAAATGTTTTATATAAAAAAAGTCAACCCCCTACCAACTACCAAAGAAAAAAGCTGATGGTTGATAATGGATAATTAGAAAAAAAAATATTCGCTTAAGAAGAGAAGATAGAAATATACATAAAAGTCTGTGCACTGTTAAACTTTATAAATTGGAAAAGTAATTTAGGAAAAGTCCCCAGATATCATAAAAAGATTGTTTCAAATTTAAGACTGAGCAGCGGATCTTCTCTAAATTTAAATAAGACATAATATCACGTAGCCATTGAAGATGTGTGGGAGGGGTAGACTCCTTCCATTTAAGCATAGAAACATAGAAAATAGGTGCAGGAGTAGGCCATTCGGCCCTTTGAGCCTGCACCACCATTCAGTATGATCATGGCTGATCATCCAACTCAGAACCCTGTACCTGCTTTCTCTCCATACCCCCTGATCCCTTTAGCCACAAGGGCCATATCTAACTTCCTCTTAAATATAGCCAATGAACCGGCCTCAACTGTTTCCTGTGGCAGAGAATTCCACAGATTCACCACTCTCTGTGTGAAGAAGTTTTTCCTCATCTCGATCCTAAAAGGCTTCCCCTTTATCCTTAAACAGTGACCCCTCGTTCTGGACTTCCCCAACATCGGAAACAATCTTCCTGCATCTAGCCTGTCCAATCCCTTTAGAATGTTATACATTTCAATAAGATCCCCCCCCTCAATCTTCTAAATTCCAGTGTATAAGCCTAGTCGATCCAGTCTTTCTTCATATGAAAGTCCTGCCATCCCAGGAATCAATCTGGTGAACCTTCTCTGTACTCCCTCTATGGCAAGCATGTCTTTCCTCAGATTAGGGGACCAAAACTGCACACAATACTCTAGGTGCGGTCTCACCAAGGCCTTGTACCACTGCAGTAGAACCTCTCTGCTCCTGTACTCAAATCCTTTTGCTCTCAAGATTGCTCTCCTTGCTAAAAGATAGGTAAGAGTGGCTGTTGTTTCATGTTGCTGCTGTCGGAGAGGCCACTGGTTCCTGATGCTCTCGGAGATGTTACTGAAATTCTGAGATTTATGGATTGGACTGTGGCTCATATTGGCCTCTTTCAGTTCTATGCTGTTTTCGTGTTCCCGTCCATTCTTTCCGTTTTATGATTGACAGGCTGGGGGATTGTGGTTTGGGTGATCTGTTAGGTTGGGGGTGTGTTGTTTTTTACTCTTTTTGTGTGGGGGAGGGGGATTGATGGCTTCCTTTCAACTGCTTATATGGTTGTCTATAATTTATTGCTATCTGGAGAGGGCAACTTTCAGAGTTGTATTCCGTATACATACTTTGATAATAAAATAAATCTTTGAACCTTTATTGACATTGACGATACCCTGGTCTCTTTGCTTAGAGCCATGGAGTCATACAGAACAAAAACATAATCGCCAAACAGTGGAACAGTAGCATAAAGTTTTACAGCGCCAGTAATATAGTTACAATTGTTGCCACTGTCTGTAAGGAGTTTGTATGCTCTCCCCGTGACCATGTGGGTTTCCTTCAGATACTATGGCATCCTCCCACAGTCCAAAGGTAAACTGTTTAGGTATATCAAGCAGTAGTAAATCAAAGCAACTGGACTTGCTGTGTTGTCTAGAAGATGTTTCACCACTCATCCGAGAGGCTTCTTCAGTTCAAATCCATGGAGGGTAGTTTTCTGGCTAATAAACTCTGTGAGTTTTTTAATGTATAGCAATCACATGAGGATCGGAAAGAGTCGTAAAAGTAATGAGAGGGTTGTTAGTCTTATCTTTGCATGAATGGAGTTGTGAACTGTTGAGGAGTAGAGATGTTAGGTCTGCATTTTAAGTAGCTGATAGATGGTGTCATACCCCACCCCCTCTGTTCAGGGATGGGTTTTCAAATCTGAGAAAAATGGCTTCGTTAACCCCTCTTTCAATTCACCTTCCTCCCTGCCCAAAATGTGCATGTTGTTATCATCCAAGAAACACGCACAACACGCTGGAGGAACTCAGCAGGTCGCGCAGCATCTGTGGAATCAAACAGTCAACATTTCGTGCCGAGACCCTTTGTCAGGACTGAAGAGGGAGGGGCAGGGGCCCTATAAATAAGGTGGGCTTTATAAATAAAGCCAGTCCATTGTCCTCAATGTCTTCTCATGTAAATTTGATGCTATTATCCACTGAGTTGATGTGTTCTGTGAAGGCTTACAGCTCGTGGATTTTGATCTTGACCCAGGTGTCATCACAGACCTGAACCAATGACTGGGTGATGGCTCACAGAAGGTGTTTAAGGCTGTCCTTTGTACTTCTTCCATGTATAAGTTATCAGAACTGAAGAAGCCTCTCAGATGAGTGGCAAAATGTCTTCTAGACAACGCAGTTAGTCCAGTTACCTTGATTTATAATGACCTAGATGACTGAGAAACTTCATTGACATACGTACAGGTTAGGGTTAGTAAGTGGTGGGAATGCTATAGTAGCATTGGGAGCAGAGCAACAGTTTCGGGCTGTCCCCAGCATATCCTTGTGGTGTTCATTGACACAAATGACACTTTTCACTGTATGTTTCGATGCACACAACAAATAAAGCTATTCTTTAGAAGTCCATGCCGACATGGGCAAACATACACTCAGTGGCCACTCTGTTAGGTACACCTGTATATCTGCTCATTAATGCAAATATCAAATCAGCCAATCATATAGTGGCAACTCAAAACAAAAAAGCATGCAGACATGATCAAGAGATTCAGTTGTTCTTAAATATTCTTAAATGTAATGATCCTGCATCAACAGAAGGGATTGAAACATTAGAAAAAACCCTCTGAGTGATGAATTATTTCTTTCTCTGTGTCCCAATTGCCCTCTAGTTCTGAGTTTTACAAGGTGAAGTCATAAACTCAGTGGCCACTTTATTAAGTATACCTATACACTTAGCTCATTAATGCAGATATCTAATCAGCCAATCACGTGGCAGTAACTTAATACATAAAAGCATGCAGACATGGTCAAGAGGTTCAGTGTTTGTTCATACCAAACAGGATGGGAAAGAAATGTGATCTAAGTGACTTTGACTGCGGAATGACTGTTGGTGCCAGAGGGGGTGGTTGGAATATTCCAGAAACTGCTGCTTTCCTTGGATTTTTACACACAAGAGTTTACAGAGAATGGTGTAAAAAACACCCAGTAAGCAGCAGTTCTGTGGGTGAAAATTGAGAGGTCAGAGGAGAATGACCGGATTGGTTTAAGCTGACAGGAAGGCAACGGTAACTCAAATAACCATGCGTTTTAACAGTGGTAATACTGAGCATCTCGAAATGCACAATAAATCGTGAAGTAGATGGACTATAGCAGCCGAAGAGCACAGATGCATACTGAGCGGCCACTTTATTAGGTACAGGAAGTGCCTAACAAAATGGCCACTGTGTGCAGTTATCCCACTAGATTTCCTTAAAATTGCTTCAAGTTAAGATTGCGAAGTAATACTAAGTTTCTTGTTGAGTGATATACAATTTGGGACTTGGAACAGTTGTGGGGGTGAACTTATTATTGGAATGTTTCACCGAATTCAAGGTGAGTTCCTGAGTAATTTTGATTTATTATGTTTATGTTTTATGTGCCAGCTGTTCCTGAATGAAAACATGAGTGGCTTATTTCATGAAGTGTGCTGGGTTAGCAATCTTTCTCATTATAGCTACAAATTTTATTTTACAGGTAATCACTTTCTCCCAATGTTATACCGCTGAGTGTCTAGTTCATCATTTCCATTTGCAATCACATCCTTCTTAAACATAAATGTCATTATTTTATGACTGAGTATTGCTGTTTGAATGATACTACCCTCCACTCCAAAGGCGTGGTGGCTGCTGTTGGCATCGTCTACAAATTTCTCTCCCCCAACTCATTAAGTTTTCCTGAAAACATTTCCACAATTCATCTCATATTCTGTCAGGTGAGCTTACAACCTGATAGCATGAACATCGATTTCTCTAACTTCTAGTATAATTCCCCTCTCTCCAGCCCACCCTCTCTCTTTTTCCATTTTCGTTCTGGCCATTCTCTCAGTGTTTCTCTTCTCCTCCCCTCCCTTCATGACCTGTCCAATACCTTCCTTGCTTCTCCACCTCCTTCCCTTTAAGCTATGGTCCATAATCCTCTCCCAATAGATTCCTTCCTCTTCAGCCCTTTATCTCTTCTACCTATCCCAGCTTCTCACATTTTACCCTTTCCCCTCACCCACCCACATTTCCCTTCACCAGGTTTCATCTATCACTTTCCAACTTGAATTCCTTCTTCTCCGCCACCTTCTCATTCTGGCTGCTGCCCCCTTCAAGCCAAGAATGAATAATCTCAGTCTGAAACATTGACTGTTTATTCCTCTCCATAGATGCTGCCTGACCTGCTGAGTTCCTCCATCATTTTATGTGTTTTGCTTATCAATTATGAGCTAGCTTGAAACATTAGATTTTTTCTGGACCAGAAGAATAAGGGGTAATCATCACAGAGTTCTCAGAATAACATGGAATGGAAAGAGGCATTTTGGTCCTACTGATTCCCAGCAACCAAGATGCCCCAGCTTACTTACACGTACAAGATACTGAAGGAGCAAAATGGACTGGAGGTGTTTCCGCTAGTGAGGGAATCATGAACGGAGATAGTTACAAGATTAGGGGATGGCCATTTATAACCGAGGTACACAGGAATTTTTTTGTTGAATTCACTACCACAGAAGGTAGTGTAAGTTAGATCATTGGGACTTTTTAAGAAAAGGTAGATAATTCTTTGTAAAAGGCCTGTGGAAAACTAAAAAAAAGAAATGAGACTTGGAGCAGAACACCACAGCAGCTCAGTACCACCATCACAAAGGCAATCAAGGCTTGGTCTAAATATTGGAACATCCTCCCAAGCATCACTGCAGGAGCACCCTTTAATTGGAACACTACAGCATCTCAGGACCACATGGGTATTTTGGCATGGGTAATTAATAAATGTTTTAGAAGCAAACCTCTTAGGTGATGAGCGTTAAAAAAAAGATGACAGGTTGGGCTTCAAATCATAAGATCATGCTGGCATGGAAATTACAAATTCATCTCTCCGGAAGATCTTAACATTCTCAAAACTGCAGTACCTGAAGAGGTAATTTTACTGTGTGAGTTAGTTTAGCTGTTGCATTCTGGCGAGGGGCTGTCTAAGAAGAAGATGGGTCCACATAGGGTCATTTAGCCCACAATATATGTACTAACCATCAGTGACCTGTTTATATTAATCCTATTTTTCATTGTCCTTTCATTTTCAACAACTCCTGCCAGATTCTACCACTCACCTACATTAATGTGTTATGGTCCGGTCTGGAACCCGCATTCCGGTTCTTGATCCGGTCCGTGTACTCCGGACTCCGGGTCTTGTAGCCGTCCCTCCTTTCACCCTTAAGACCAAGTAGTCACATCTGTGGATCATCGTGGCTTGTTGGGACTCAAGGAGGCGCACCTGATGCCCATCGGCTGGCGGTGTATTTAGGAGGATCTGGGACTGAGTGGAGTTGGGGGTTTGTTCTGTTTTCCCAGGCTTGGAGTTCCCCCTTGTAAAGATATTTCTTTGAGTAAGTCTGGTAGTCACCCTGGACCTAGTTCCCTTCCTATCCCTTGCCTCTGTTGGGCAAGCCTGGCTGGACTGCTGTTGCCTGGTGGGGGACTCTGCCCCTTTCCATCCCTTGCTGCTGATGGGTTGTGCCCTGCAACCTACCCAGGTGCACTGTGCCCTGTGCCCTGCTCAGGCCCCTGTGTTCCTGCCTGGGAGGTCTGGGCCCTGCCCAGGAGTTATGTGGCCTGCCCAAAGGTCTCTACCCCTACCTATCTCTCATTGTTGATGGGTTGTGCCCTGCTACCTGCCCAGACCCCTGTGTTCCTGCCCAGGAGTTATGTGGCCTGCCCAGTGAACTCTGGGATCCTGCCTTGCCTGAACTCTGGGATCCTCCTTGCATGAACTCTAAGACTCTCCCAGAACCCCAGAATCACCTTGAATGTCATGTCCCTCATGCACACCATGGTCACCACATCTTGTCTATTGTTTAGTTGTTCCTGTCCTGCCCATAGTACTTCAGTGCCTGTGTCCTGCACTTGGGTCCAGTCTCCTGTCCCCTTATGACATACTGTGCAAAAGTCTTGGGCACATATGTGTAGCGAGGATGTTGAAGACTTTTGCACTGTACTGTAGTAATCTTATGTATTGCAATGCACTGCTCCCACAAAAAGAAACATCACATATGTGAGTGATGATAAAACTGATATCTGATATGAATCTCTATTGTGGACTGAGGGGGCAGGGAGTGAGGAATCATGGTTGAGAAAAGGGGAAGGAAGAGGGGAGAGTGCAGGAAGTACCAGAAAGACATCCTGTAATGATCAATAAACTAATTGTTTGAAATCAATTGATCTTGCTTGGTGTCTCAGCTGGGTGTGACTGCACACATCCCTGGCATTCTTTCATTTGGAGAGGCACAATATGATTAGGAATAGTCAGCATAGCTTTGTCAAAGGCAGGTTGTGCCTTATGAGCCTGATTGAATTTTTTGAGGATGTGACTAAACACATTGATAAAGGAAGAGCAGTAGATATAGAGTATATGGATTTCAGCAAGGCATTTGATAAGGTAGTCCATGCAAGGCTTATTGAGAAAGTAACGGGACATGGGATCCAAGGGGACATTGCTTTGTGAATTCAGAACTGGCTTGCTCACAGAAGGCAAAATGTGGTTGTAGACTGGTCATATTCAGCATAGAGGACAGTGACCAGTGGTGTGACTCGGATCTGTTTTGGGACCCCTACTCTTCATGATTTTTATAAATGACCTGGATGAGGAAGTGGAGGGGTGGTTTAGTAAATTTGCTGATGACACAAAGGTTGGGGGTGTTGTGGATAGTATGGAGGGCTGTCAGAGGTTACAGCAAGATATCGATTGGGTGCAAAAGTGGGCTGAGAAGTAGCAGATGGAGTTCAACCCAGATAAGCGTGAGGTGGTTCATTTTGGTAGGTCAAATATGATGGTGGAATATAGCATTAATGGTAAGACTCTTGGCAGTGTGGAGGATCAAAGGGATCTTGGGGTCCGAGTCCATAAGACACTCAAAGCTGCTGCGCAGGCTGACTCTGTGGTTAAGAATGCATATGGTGCATTGGCCTTCATCAATAGTGGAATTGAATTTAGGAGCCGAGAGGTAATGTTACAGCTATATAGGACCCTGGTCAGACCCCACTTGGAGGACTGCACTCAGTTCTGGTCATCTCACTATAGGAAGGATGTGGAAACTATAGAAAGGGTGCAGTGGAGATTTACAAGGATGTTGCCTGGTTTGGGGAGCATGCATTATGAGAATAGGTTGAGTGAACTCGGCCTTTTCTCCTTGGAGAGGCAGAGGATGCGAGGTGACCTGATAAAGGTGTATAAGATGATGAGAGGCATTGATCGTGTGGATAGTCAGAGGCTTTTCCCCAGGGCTGAAATGGTTAGCACGAGAGGGCACAGTTTTAAGGTGCTTGGAAGTAGGTACAGAAGAGATGTGAGGAGTAAGTTTTTTACGCAGAGATTGGTGAGTGCGTGGAATAGGCTGGCAGCGATGGTAGTGGAGGCAGATTCGCTAGGGTATTTTAAGAGACTCCTGGATAGGTACATGGAGCTTAGAAAAATAGAGGGCTATAGGTAACCCTAGGTAATTTCTAAAGTAAGTACATGTTCGGCACAGCATTGTGGGCCAAAGGACCTGTATTGTGCTGTAGGTTTTCTATGTTTCTATGATTGTCTGCCACCTGTCCCACACCTTTCCCACAATGCTCCAACCTCACCATTCCCAACATCTTTTGCTCCCACCAAATTTATAAACTTGCTGTTCACTCCACATTGATGGATATACAGTATGTGCCAAAGACTTTTGCAGAGTACTATAAGCACCAGGTGCAATTTTCCATGAACAATTATCCAACCAGCCACAGATATCCATTAGAGGGAGGATTGAACTCTGCTCTCTGGCACTGAGAGGCAACCACCGTGCTACACCACAAGTAATTGGCTAGGCTCTTTTGGATGCGTGAATGTGGGATTGATTGTAAAGAAAGTGATCTATCCTGATGCTTTTGTGATCCAAAGGTTCTTTAAAGCCAAGTATAAAGTATAAAAGTTATTGTTTATAATCATTTTATTCAGTGTTACAAGAATGGATTAGACTAAGGTAAAATTGATGGGTTGCAGGGTAGTGTGGCTCAGTGGGTCAGAAAGGCTTGTTCCGCACTCTATCTCTAAACTAAAACAAATAAAAATAAAGATCAAAGAAAATGTATATCACCATACACAACTCTGAGATTCATTGTCTTGTGGACATACTCAATAAATCTACAGAATAATAATCATAATAGAATCAGTAAAAAACATCAGCAACTTGAGCCTTCAACCAGTGTACAAAAGACAACAAATTGTGCAAATATAAAAAATAACTAATAATAATAAATAAACAATAAATACTGAGAAAATAAGATGATGTATCCTTGCGAGTCCAGAGATTGAGGGAACATTTTAATGATGGGGCAAGTGAAGTTCAGTGAAATTATCCGCTTTGGTCCAAGAGCCTGATGGTTGAGGGATAATAACTGTTCCTGAACCTGGAGGTGTGAGCCATGAGGCTCATATATCTTGTTCCTGATGGCAGCAGTGAGAAGAGAGCATGTGTTGAGTGATGAGAATCCCTGATGACAGATGCTGCTTTCATCTGATAGTGTTTCATGTAGATGTCCTCAGTATTGGGGAGGTTTTAAACTGTGACGGACTGGGCCATATCCAACACGAGGAAATCCGCAGATGCTAGAAATTCAAACAGCAACACACACAAAATGCTGGTGGAACACAGCAGGCCAGGCAGCATCTATAGGGAAAAGCGCTGTTGACGTTTCAGGCCGAAACCCTTCGTCAGGACTAACCGAAAGGAAAGATAGTAAGAGATTTGAAAGTAGTGGGGGGAGGGGGAAATGCGAAATGATAGGAGAAGACTGGAGGGGGTGGGATGAAGCTAAGAGCTGGAAAGGTGATTGGCGAAAGTGATACAGAGCTGGAGAAGGGAAAGGATCATGGGACGGGAGGTCTCAGGAGAAAGAAAGGGTGGGGGAACACCAGAGGGAGATGGAGAACAGGCAAACAACTAAATGTGTCAGGGATGGGGTAAGAAGGGGAGGAGGGGCATCAACAGAAGTTAGAGAAGTCAATGATCATGCCATCAGGTTGGAGGCTACAACATCCCATTCCCATTCTGATATGTCTATCCATAGCCTCCTCTATTGTCAAAATGAATCCAAACTCAGGTTGGAGGAACAACACCTTATATACCGGCTGGGTAGCCTCCAACCTGATGGCACGAACAATGACTTCTCTAACTTCCGTTAATGCCCCTCCTCCCCTTCTTACCCGATCCCTGACACATTTAGTTGTTTGCCTGTTCTCTATCTCCCTCTGGTGCTCCCCCACTTCTTTCTTTCTCCCGAGGCCTCCCGTCCCATGATCCTTTCCCTTCTCCATCTCTGTATCACTTTTGCCAATCACCTTTCCAGCTCTTAGCTTCATCCCACCCCCTCCAGTCTTCTCCTATCATTTTGCATTTCCCCCTCCCCCCACTACTTTTAAATCTCTTACTATCTTTCCTTTCGGTTAGTCCTGACGAAGGGTCTCGGCCCGAAACGTCGACAGCGCTTCTCCCAATAGATGCTGCCTGGCCTGCTGTGTTCCACCAGCATTTTGTGTGTGTTGTTGTTTGGGCCATATCCATTAGCTTTTGTAGGATTTTCCATTCAAAAGGCATTAAAGTTTCCAAACCAGGATGTGATGCAGCCAGTCAATATACTCTACACCACAGATCTATAAAAGTTTCTCAAAGTTTTAAATATCATGCCAAATCTTCACAAGCTCACTAGGAAGTAGAGGCATTGCCAAGATTTTTTCACAATGCACTTTAAGTGCTGAGACCAGAATAGGTCCTCCAAAATAACAACATTAAGGATTTTAAAGTTGCTGACCCTCTTCTCCTCTCATCCTCTGAAGAGGACTGGTTCATGGATTCTGAAGTCAATAACTAACTCCTTGGTCTTGCTGATATTGAGTAAGAGGTTCCTACTGTAGCAACACTGAGCCAGAATTTTATTTTCCCTCCTATATGCTGATATATCACCATCTTTGATTCTCCACACAGACATACTGTAAGTATAAACTGAGTAGAGCAGGGGGCTATACACACAGCCTTGCAGTGCACCTGTGCTAATGGTGATGTTGTTACCAATCTGAACTGAGTGGAGTCTGCAAGTGAGGAAATTGAGGATCCAATTGCACAAAGAGGGATTGTGGCCAAGATCTTGAAGTTTATTGATTAATTTTGAGGGGATAATGGTACTGAATGCTGAGCTGTGGTCTATAAAGAGCATCCCGATGTATGGATCCTTGCTGTCCAGATGTTCCAGAGTAAAGTGAAGAGCCAATGAGATGGCATCTGCTTAAGGAAGGTAAATTGAAGTGAGTCCAAGTCAATTCTCAGGCAGGAATTGCTATGTTGCATCACCAACCACACAAAACATTTCATCACTGTGGATGTAAGTGATACCTGATGACAGACAATGAGGCAGATCATCATGTTCTTCATCTGGCACTGGTAAGATTGAGGCCTACTTGCAGCAGGTAGGTAATTCAGACTGCTGAACTGAGAAGTTAAAGATCTCAGTGAATACCCCAGATAGTTGATCAGTACAGGTCTTTAGACTTGGCCAGCTATTCCATCTGGACTGGATGCTTTTTGTGGGTACATCCTCCTGCAGGATGCTCACTACTGAAATCACACAGTCATCAGGAGCAGTGGGAGCTTGTGTCCGTTCCTCCATGCTTTGACAGTCAACATGAGTGTACAATGTACTGTGTATGTTAATCAAAATGGCTTCTTTGTTTTGTTAAGTGTAGGAATACTTCTTTGTATGATAAGTGCTTTCTCTTGCAGTTGTTTAGCTTTAGACTTGCTGATATCGGGATTGTATTCATTTGTTGACCAATGGGGAATGTTATTTTGTGGGTCTGGGAGCGAGGGTTTTGCGGTCTTTTCAGAGGAGTTGGGAAGAAGACGCCGAGGAAGGTGGACGTGCGCTTCACTGCTCGGTCAACCACCCGGGTGGTCCCAGGTGCGAGGACGTGGAGGTCAGAGGAAAGTGACAAGGGGTCGAATGGTTCGATGGTTGAGCTCCAATGATGTGCACTAAACTGACTGAACTTTGATAAGTTGGCGCCTTTTACTTTATTTTCTTTTCCTTCATATATATTGTATTGCATAGTACTCTTTTAGTTTTAGTAAAATCTTTAAAGTGTATTCCATAACGGTATCTGGTGTGAGTTTGATATGGTGTGTGTGCACGCGGCATAAACTTGATTCCCACAGCACCTGCGTACATCTCCTTTTCCCCTAGACATATACCAGCCTGTTGGGTAGGTGTTACATGAGCATAGAAGGCATTGAGCTCATCTGGAAGCTAGGCTCCGCTGTTACTTAACGTCGCTTGTTTTAACTTTAAAATAGGTAATGGTATTCAAGTCCTACCAAAATTGTCGAGCATCCTTGATTCAAGTTTAGTCTGGATTTGTCACTTCACCTGTGAGATGACTTTCGAGGGATCAGACCTGGAGCAAAGTAAAAATGAGTCATACTTGTTTCTTAATCATATTACAGAGATAGCATTAACACAAATTTGAGTGATAACAATTAGCCTATAGAATAGCCAAATTTAAATGGCATGATGCCTGATGTTGAAAACGTAGTATCTTCCAGAAAAATGCAGAAACAACTATACCATAGTTGCTAGAAATTTCACTGAACAAATGCATGTAAATAGCTGATTAAATACAAATATAAGCAAGGAAGCAAGGTTCCTTAATGTTGGGAGGATAGTAGGGATGAGCTTCCATGACCTATTAAATGCTCTCAATGGTGTGCACATCGGACAACCAAGTACAGCTCCTGGCCCTCACACATAGTTTAGCTGTTGTCTGTTGGAACCATTTCTACTTATAGGAGAAGGGGAAAAAGCAGGTTACTGTCACCTTAAAACCAATTTCTTCAAGTAGATAGGCTCACCTCCATGGTTTTAGCTCATCTAGGAGAAGGAAAACTCTGATTTCAAACCTCCATGGCTATGGCAACTGATGGGAAGGCTTTGGGAGTAAACCCCAAGACAAAACCTAGACCTGGAGTCTATAATGCAGTCCTATGTTGAATATAGTGCTGATCGGTGCTGGAGCCAAGTAATATCAGTCCTTGTCAATCCTTTGGATTTATCAGCTGCGTGGAAAAGGGGAGCCTGCTGCATGGACAACAGCTTGCTCTTCATGTCATAGTGGCTTACATACTGGTTTTCATAGCTAGGACACAACATCCATGGTCAATCCTGATCACTGGAGGACCTCAACTCAGCAAGCAACCATAAGAAAGTTAAACCACAAGAAAAACAGCAGAAAAGTAGTTCTACACAGTAATCCAACAAAAGTAAAACACTTTAGATCTGGTATTAGAAAGGAATATGTACACTCCCTACATAGCTTTCTTATTTCAATTGTTCTTTTTCTCCTCTCTTTTCTATAAGTGTATGCCTCAGATAATTATTATGTGGAGATTCATGACAAATATGATTATATGATATATATGTACAGTATCTGAAATACATCTTATGGAAATACTTGTTTGATGATAAACTTAAAAAGAAAATGAAATTACAAAAAAAAAGTAATAGGATAATATCATTGAGATATTTTCAATCCCCCCGCCCCACCCACACACTCCACCATTCTTCCATCTTCAAAAAATCATGAGATTGGTCAAACACAAGTTAGCAATTGGCAATTAACGTATTACTAGCACATGTACCAATATACAGTGCAAATCAGGCAGTGAAATTGGAAACAATGTTGGGATAGTCTGCAAATAGAGAGAACTTTAAGGTGGGAATCGTCTTTGTTGTTGAATGGATCACACTAAGTTCCATGTCACTGCAGACATAGACACATGAGATTCTGCAGATGTTGAAAATTTTGAGCACCCCGCATAAAATGCTGGAGGAACTCAGCAAGTCAGGCAGCAACTATAGAGGGAAGTAAACAGTTGACATTTTGGGCTGACATCCTTCATCAGGACTGGAAAGAGAGGTGTAGAAGCCAGAATGAAAAGGTGGGTGAAAGGGCTGGAGTACAAGTTGACAGGCGGTAGGTGAGAATGGGTGAGGGGAAGGTGGACGAATGTAGGATCATCAAACCATTTGCAGCCCACACATCTTCCCCTCACCTGCTCTCACCACGAGGCACATTCTTGCCACAATTTTGTGAAGCCACATCAGCAGTTTGCAGTCAGCTCTGAGGCTACAAAGTCAGGTCTCCCAATGTCAACTGTGATTATTAAATAACCAGTTCTGTTGAGTCAGTAATCTGACATTCAGAGTGTAGAGCATTCTGCTTCAATTCAGAATGGCAGGTACATAAATATTCCACAAATATTGCCATCATTAAGTGCATAACTGGCATTGGGAAAGGCTGAGACAAGGAATCTGGATTACATAGAACGAGAACATTACAGCATACTACATGCTAGGAGGAAATATATGGGAATGTCAGAAGTAAGTTTTTCACACAGAGAGTGGTGGGTAGCACCTGTGGAGGGAAATGGGCACTCGATGTTTCAAAGAAGGATCCCAACCTTAAACATTGATTGTCTATTTCCTCCCTCAGAAGCTGCCTGAGCTGGGGATCCCCCAGTATCTTGTTTGTCGGAAATATGGTCAAACCGCATCTTTTAAAGTCATAATGTCATACTGCATAGAAACTGATCATTTGACCAGTTCTCTGTTAGCAATCAAGTACACACCCATTTTTAACATCAACCCTGCAGCCTTCTATAACTTGGTAGATCAGTTACTCCTTGAATACTTCTTAAATCTTTTGAGAGTCTGACTCCATCAATCTCTCAAGTGCTGTGTTCCAGATCCCAATTTCCATTAGGTAATGTTATAAATACTAGCTACTTAATTCAATAAAAGGAAACATCAAATTCCTTGCAATATGTAACATTATTTCACAAGAGAGTCTGCAGATGCTAGAAATCCAGAGTAACACACACTAAATGCTGTAGGAACTCAACAGGTCAGGCAGCATCTATGGAGAAAAATAAGAGTTGAAGATTTGGGCCAGGATCTTTCACCAGTTCTGATGCAGTCCTGATGAAAGGTCTCAGTTTGAAACCTTGACTCTTAATTCCTCTCCATAGATGCTGCCTGGCTTGCTGATTTCCCCCAGCCTTGTGCGAATGTTAACGTAATATTATTGGCTAGAAACTAGAGGGTTAATGCATTTCACTACGCACACCATCTTTTATGTGTAGAAGTTTTTGCTCTTGAGCTAAATTAAGATTTTTGATTTTTCAGTGTTAATGCAGATCCTTCACCTTGTGAAAGTCAGAAGATCATCAAGTCTTGTGTATGGGACATTGAGGAACAAATACGTAATCAGATTAAGAAACTGTGTAAAAATAATAGGGTTGTTGTCATGGGGGAATTACAGTTTCCTAATATAAACTGGGACCTTTTTAGTGTAAGGGGATTAGATGTGTCCAGGAAGGTTTTTTAAATCAATATGTGTATGGTCCAAGGAGAGGAGGGGCTGTACTGGACCTGGCGTTGTGTACTGAGCCTGGCCAGCTGACTAACCTTTCAGTGTGTGAACAGATAGGGAACTGTGACCACAGCTGGATAGCTACAGATAAGGATAGGTATGTGGGAGAGTTTTAAATTGGATTAGGGCAAATCACGAGGGCATTAGTTCGGAACTAAGAAACGTTAATTGGGAACACCAATTTTCTGGCAAGTCCACATTAGACATGTGGAGGGTATGTTTAAAGATCAATTGCACAGAGTACTGGAAAGGTACATTCCTGTTAGGAAGAAGGACAGGGATGGAATGATAAGAGTACCTTGGGTGTCCAGAGCAGTCAAGAAGAAAAAGGAAAAGAATGTAAAGTTTCAGAAGTTTGGATCAAACAAAGCACATGAGGAGTATAAAGAGGCCAGAAAAGGACAAAAGAAGGGAATTAGGAAAGCCAAGAGGGGCCATGTAAAGTCCTTGAAAAGTAGGATTAAGGTGAAAATCAAGGCATTCTATACATACATCAGGAGTAAAAGGATAATTAGGGAGAGGGTAGGACCACTCAAGGATAAAGAGAGAACATTTGCTTAGATATAGAGAATGTCAGTGAAGTTCTTAATGAGTACTTTGCTTAAGTATTTACCAAGGAAAAGTAGCTGCAGGATTGGGGGATTAGTGCTGAGTGTATAAATATGTTAGGGCATTTAGAAGTTAAGGAGGAGGAAGTGTTGGGCTTCCAAATGAGCATTAAGATGGAAAAGTCCCCATTGCTTGATAGGATTGACCCCAGGTTATTGAATGAGGCAAGAAATGAGATTTTTTGGAAATCTCATTTGACCAGTGTCTTTGTGTTTTCTCTAGCCACAGGTGAAGTCCTGGAGAACTGGAAAGTGCCTAATGTTGTACTTCTATTTAAGAAGGGAGCAAGGGAAAACCCTGGAAACTATAGACCAGTAAGTCTCAGTCAGTTGTAGGGAAGTTGCTGGAGAAAATTCTTAGGGATCGGATATATGAGCCTTTGGAAACCCATGACCTAATGAGGGAGAGCCAGCATGGCAGATCATGCTATACACACTTGACAGAGTTTTTTTGACAAGCTGATGAGAGTGATTGATAAGGGTATGGCAGAGGATGTTGTCTACATGGATTTTAGTAAAGCATTTGACAACATTCCTCATGAGAGGCTAATCCAGAAGGCTAAGATGTACGGGGTTGTGGCAAATTGGCCGTTTGGATTCAGAAATGGCTTATGCGTAAAAGACAGAGAGTAGTGTTTGAAGGGATTTATTTGAACTCGAGGTCGGTAATTAGCAGGATTCTGCAGGGAGCCATGCTTGGACTTCTGCGGTTTGTGATGTGTTTAAATGACCTGGATAAAAATGTGAACGGGTGGGTTAGCAGATGATACCAAGATTCGATTTGCAGAAGACTGGAAAAGGATACAACACAATATAGATCAGCTGCAGATATGGGCAGAGAAATGCAGAAGGTATTTAACTCAGATAAATGTAAGGTGTTGCATCTCAGTAAGGCAAATGCAATGAGACAGTACACTGTTAAGGGCAAAATCTTTAACAGTGTTGCTAAGCAAAGAGATATTAGGATCCAAGTTCATAGCTCCTTGCAAGTTCCAATATAGGTCGATGAGCTGGTTAAGAAGGCTTATGGAATGCTTGTTTTTATTAGTCGAGGAACTGAGTTCAAAAGTCAGGAGGTTATGTTGCAACCTTATAAAACTCTGGTTAGGCCACATCTGGAGTATTACATATAGTTCTGGTTGCCCCACTATAGGATATTGAGGCTTTGGAGAAGGTGCAGAAGATGTTTACAGAATGCTGCCTGGTTTAGAGGGTGTGTGCTATCACAAGAGGCTGGATAAACTAGGGTTGTTTTCTCTAAAGTGTCTGGGACTGAGGGGAGATCTGATAGAAGTTTACATGATTATAAGAGGCATAGATAGAGTGGTCAGAGAGTATCTGTTTCCCAGGATTGAAACGTCTTATACCAGAGGGCATGTATTGAAGGTGAGAGGGGGTATGTTCAAAGGGGATGTGAGGGGAAAGTTTTTTACTCAGAGAGTTTTGGATGCCTGGAATGCATTGCCTGGTGTGGTGGTAGAGGGAAATACTTAGAGGCTTTTCAGAGACAATTAGATATGAGGAAGGTGGAGGGATATGGACATTGTATAGAAAGAAGGGATTAATTTTGGGGATTTTTTTGATTTACTTTTTAGTTGTTGTGCTGGAGGACCTGATAACTGTGCTGATAACTATGTTCTTTGTTTTATGATCAAACGTTTACACCAATTATTGAACCCGGAAAGGCTGCTGCATCCAAGCACACCGCCATCTTAGCAGTAGTGCCTTTTAGCCCATGGGATGATAGTGTAGAGATTAGCACAACACTTTACAGTACAAGCGACATGGGTTCAATTCCACTTCTGCTATAAGGAGTTTGTACTTTCTCCTTCTGACTGAATGAGTTTCCTCGGGTGCTGCAGTTTCCTCCCACAGTCCAAAATATACTGATTGATAGGTTAAATTATCAAGGTAAAATGGCCCATGATTAGGCTAGGGTTAAATCGGGGTTTGCTGTGTGATGTGGCTCGGTAGGCCTTTTCTGCACTGTACCTCAGTAAACAAATGAATAAATAAATAGATGCTACAGTGACAGGCAAGAGAATAATCTTTCACCATTACAGGAACACACATGCCTTGAACTCTCAGTATTTTGAAAGACTTACACTGATCACACATTAACCTAGCTGGAAGTGGCTACTGCTCAATTCATTTTACGGCAGCTCACAGACCCTTTCCATTCTCTCACTAATTTTCCTGGAACCCGTTCTTCTCACATGCCTATTAGTTCTGCTCAGATTCTGCTGCCCATTGTCACACTGGAAACAAGTTACAGTGACCAATTACTTTATCAAACTGCAGCACATTTTCGGGATATGGAGAGATATCCACATAGTCAGAGGGACAATTTGCAATTTCCTCGACTGCAGCTGAGATCATGATTGAATCTGAGGTAACGTACAGGTTTCCCCCACCATCCGAAGGTAGAGCATTCCTATGAAATGGTTTGTAAGCCGGAATGTCGTAAAGTGAATAAGCAATTACCATTTATTTATATGGGAAAATTTGTGAGCATTTGCAGACCCAAAAAATAACCTACAAAATCATGCCAAATAACATATAAAACCTAAAATAACAGTAACATATAGTAAAAGCAGGAATGATATGATAAATACACAGCCTATATAAAATAGAAATACTGTTCTGCAATCATTGCAGCACTGTGTAGCGTAATGTATAATCTCACTACGTAGCGGAAGCAGTCTCTCCAGTAACCTTTAAGCTATGAAGCTGCCAAATCATACCAAATAACACATAAAAATACACAGCCTATATAAAGTAGAAATAATGTATGTACAGTGTAGTTTCACTTACCGGAATCGGGAAGACAGCGAGCACACTGATGATGATGTGTAAGGCTGAGTCGTTGGAGGTTGGGGTGCTTAGCAATTTTTTCCAATAAATTACAGTTTTTTCACAGTTAAACACTTGCTTATATGAATAATCACCTTCTGTAATTATTTTCTTCAGTTTTGCTGGGAACTTTTCGGCAGCTTCAGTAACAGCCGAAGCACTCTCTCCAGTAAACTTTAAGCTATGAAGCTGCCCTCACCTCAGAAACCGATCAAGCCACCCATGACTACCTTTAAATTCCACTTTCGCAACACTTTCATCACCATCATCCAGTGCTTTCTGTTTCAGCTTATTGAAAAGACTGACTGATTTCTCCTTAAGTATAAGATAACTTAATGGAACACCATGCTTTGTACACCCATCAATCCACTCAAGCAATAGCCTTTCCATTTTATCCGTTATTGGATGCCAACTAAGAGACACCACTTTGCTATGAGCAGAACCAACGGCAGCTTTCAAGATTCTTTCTCTCTGTGTATAAATAGTGCGAATGGTTCAACGCGCGATGTCCTTACTTCATTCACCACAATCGAAACGCTTAATATTGTCTAGTTTAACGCTAAGTGTAACACCCATATGAGCTCTTTTAGGCTTTTCAGATACCTTAGAACGCATCTTGTTAACGGATACACAAAATAAATCGACATAAAGCGCAGATGCTCACAGGCACGTGTTTAAGCAATGGCGGCTAGAATGTAGTTCCGGGAGAGGAGCTTGGCTGCTTGGGGCATGCGCTGCCTTTTTTCATAACAGTGAAAACACCCTCTGTTAGCAAAAACAGGTAACTAATGTAGGTCTTTCATAACAGCGAGTGTCGTAAAGCGAGTGTTCGAAAAACGGGGGCCACCTGTAATTAGAATTGGAATTGGAATTGGCATTCTGAGGCAGAAACTCTATTCAGCAGAGTTCTCTATTCAGGAAACCACAAGGTTTTCCACTGCATCTACTGCTACGATGAGGCTACTCTCAGTTTGGAAGAGTGACTCCTCATATTCCATCTAGGTAGCCTTCAACTGGATGGCATGAACATCGAATTCTCCAACGTCAGTTAACTTTTCCCCATCCTACCTCTTCCTCAATTTCCCACTCTGTCCTCCCTTGCCTCTTTTCCTCTCCTCACCTGCCTATCACTTCCTCCTGGTGCACCTCGTCCTTCCCTTTCTCCCATGATCCATTCTCCTCTCCTTTCAGAACCCTCTTCTCCAGCCCTCTAACTATTCTATGTATCACCATCCAGTTCCATATTTCATACCCTGCCTTCACCCACCTGGTTTCGCCCATCACCTTTTAGCTTGTACTTCTTCTCCCACTTTCTTCTTCTGGCTTCTTCCCCCCCTCTTTCTCCAGTCCTGATGATGGGTCTCAGCCCGAAATGCAACTGTTAATTAATTTCCATAGATATTGCCTGACCTGCTGAACTCCTCCAGCATTTCATCTGTGTTGTTCATCCTATGGTTTCTGCGGTGTTTCAGAAGAGAGTTGTTGGCTACATCCTTACAAAATGTCAGTGTGTTCTTGACTTCTTTCTCTCTGGTCAGTGTGAAAAAGACAAAGAGAAAACAAAGGTCAGTGTGTCCACGCCTTCTGGGCAACCTTTTCACACAGAGGGTGGTGCGAGCAGAATCAGCTGCCAGCAGAAGTGATCGATGTGGGTTTGATCTCAACATTGAAGAGAAATTTAGATGGGTACACGGATGGGAGGGGAATGGAGGGCTATGGTCTAGATTCAGGTTGATGATAGTAGGTAGAATTATAGTTTGGCATGGTCTAGATGGGGCAGAAGGCCAATTTCTGTGCTATAGTGGTCTATGACCTGGATACAACTGAGAAGTTATGGAATGCACTTGAGATTTGACCTCTTGATCTGCCATAGAACCCCCAAATATGTCGAGCAGCACTATTCATGTCCCTGGAAAGCTTCTGTATCTGGACCATGCTGAAATGGTAGTGACAAGGAAAGTGACCTGGAATTATTTACTGTCAATGGAAATAACAGTTGATTAAATTCTATGAACAGCTCTTCATCCCAGACACAGAATTTAAATTTCCCCAAGTCATTATGAAATCCTCTCTAATTTCTTGATTAATATATTCAGAATGATTTGGTACATTAATTGAAGCATCTAGCTTTTATTCCTGATCAGATGTTTCTCCCTTTGAGTGACCTGTCTCAACAGTTCTTTCATTAAGGTACCATTGAATTATGCTAAGTACACTCACATGGAGACAGTCAATAATTTTAAACATGAGAATGCCATAGTTGAGTAACAATATATTTTCAAGTCAAGACACTTTGATAAAAACGGAAGCAGAAGTAGGCTATGTGGTCCTTTGAGTCCACCATGCATTGAAAATATGGCATTTCCTCCATCTCAATACCCCTTGATGCATTATTTTAATTAAAAAATCTAACTTGGTCCTTCTAAAGTACACTCAGTGGCCACTTTACAAGGTACATCAAGAGACAACTGCGCAAGCGTGTGGACATCAGCGAGTTAGACCAACGCAAAGTTTAAATGGAGACGGTTTTACACAGCAGGTGTTGGAGGAGCGGGTGACAGAATAGAGGGAAACAGATTAGGAGGGTTTTCATTCAACGGGGCTTCAGTGATATTGGATCGAGGCCTGGTAGGTTACCTTTGAAGAATAGAAAAAGGAAGTATGTCTGTGAGGCCGGTGTTCTGTACTGGGTGTCAGATGTGGGAAGTCCGGGAGACTCTCGGCCTCCCAGATGGCCACATCTACACCAGGTGCATCGAGTTGCAGCTCCTTAGGGACCGGGTTAGGGAACTGGACATGCAGCTCGATGACCTTTGTCTGGTCAGGGAAAGTGAAGAGGTGATAGAGAGGAGCTATAGGCAAGTAGTCACACCGGGGTCTCGGGAGACAGATTAGTGGGTAATAGTCAGGAGAGGGAAGGCAAAGAGTCAGATACTAGAGAGTACTCCTGTGGCTGTCCCCCTTAACAATAAACAGACAAACAGGCAGACAGACAGACATACTTTATTGATGCCGAGGAAAATTGAGTTTAGTTACAGTCACACCAATCAAGAATAGTGTAGAAACATAGCAATATAAAACCATAAATAATTAAGTAATAATAAGTAAATAATGCCAAGTGGAAATTAGTCCAGGACTAGCCTATTGGCTCAGGGTGTCTGACACTCTGAGAGAGTAGTTGTAAAGTTTGATGGCCACAGTCAGGAATGACTTCCTATGACGCTCAATGTTGCATCTCGATGGAATGAGTCTCTGGCTGAATGTACTCCTGTGCCTAACCCCAGTACATTATGGAGTGGATGGGAGTCATTGTCCAAGATGGCATGCAACTTGGACAGCATCCTCTTTTCAGACACCATCGTCAGAGAGTCCAGTTCCAACCCCACAATATCACTGGTCTTACGAATGAGTTTGTAAATTCTGTTGGTGTCTTCTACCCTCAGCCTGCTGCCCCAGCACACAACAGCAAACATGATAGCACTGGCCACCACAGACTCATAGACCATCCTCAGCATCGTTCGGCAGATGTTAAAGGACCTCAGTCTCCTCAGGAAATAGAGATGGCTCTGACCCTTCTTGTAGATAGCCTCAGTGTTCTTTGACCAGTCCAGTTTATTGTCAATTCGTATCCCCAGGTAGCTGTAATCCTCCACCATGTCCACACTGACCCCTTGGATGGAAACAGGGGTCACCAGTGCCTTAGCCCTCCTCAGGTCCACTACCAGCTCCTTAGTCTTTTTCACATTAAGCTGCAGATGATTCTGCTCGCACCATGTGACAAAGTTTCCCACAGTAGCCCTGTACTCAGCCTCATCTCCCTTGCTGATGCATCCAACTATGGCAGAGTCATCAGAAAACTTCTGAAGATGGCAAGACTCTGTGCAGTAGTTGAAGTCCAAGGTGTAGACAGTGAAGAGAAAAGGAGACAGGACAGTCCCCTGTGGAGCCCCAGTGCTGCTGACCACTCTGTCTGACACATCGTGTTGCAAGCGCACACACTGTGGTCTGCCAGTCAGATAATCAATAATCCATGATACCAGGGAAGCATCCACCTGCGTCACTGTCAGCTTCTCACCCAGCAGAGCAGGGCGGATGGTGTTGAACTCCTGTTTGAGTACTGTTGGGGGTGACGGCCTACCTGGAGGAAGCAACAGTGGCCAAGCCTCTGGCACAGAATCTGGCCATGTGGCTCAGAATGGTAGGGAAAGTAAGAAGGCAGCAGTAATAGGGGATTCTATAGTTAGGGGGTCAGACAGGTGATTCTGTGGTCTCAGGAAAGAAACGCAGATAGTAGTTATCCTCCAAGGTACCAGGGTCTGGGATGTTTCTGATCACGTCCAAGATATCCTGAAGTGGGAAGATGAACAGCCAGAGCTTATGGTACCTAATGATACCCACGACATAGGTAGGAAAAGGGAGAAGGTTCTAAAAACAGACTACAGGGAGGTAGGAAGGAAGTTGAGAAGCAGGATGTTCTAAGGTAGTAATCTCAGGATTACTGCCTGTGCCATGCAACATTGAGTATAGGAATAGAGTGAGGCAGAGGATAAATGCATGGCTGAGGGTTTGGAGCAGGGGGCAGGGATTCAGATTTCTGGATCATTGATACTTCTTTTGGGGCAGGCGTGACCTGTAACAAAAAGGACGTGTTGCACTTGAATCTGAGGGGGCCCAATATCCTGACAGGGAGGGTTGCTAAGGCTACTGAGGAGAGTTTAAACTAGAATTGCTGGGGGGTGGAAATGGAACTGAAGAGATGGAGGAAAGGGCTATTGGCTCACAAATAGGGAAATCTTGGAGACAGTGCAAGAGGGCGGATGCGCAGGTGATAGAGAAGGGATGTGCTCAGAACCTTGGTTTGAGGAGTGTCTATTTTAATGCAAGGAGTATCCTGAACAAACTGGATGAGCTTAGATCGTGGATCAGTACTTGGAGCTATGATGTTGTGGCCATCACAGAGACTTGGATGGTGCAGAGACAGGAATGGTTACTTAGTGTGCCAGGCTTTAGATATTTCAGAAAGGAAGGGGGGGAGGCAAAAGAGTTGGGGGCGTGGCACTGCTGATCAGAGATAGTGTCACAGCTGCAGAAAAGGAGGAAGTCAAGGGATTGTCTACTGATTTTCTGTGGGTGGAAGTTAGAAACAGGAAGGGATCAAAAACTCTACTGCATTTTTTATAGACCACCCCCAGGGACATCGAGGAGCAGACAGAGAGACAGATTCTGGAAAGGTGTAATAATAACGGGGTTGTCTTGGTGGGAGATTTTAATTTCCCAAATATTGATTGGCATGTCACCAGATTAAGGAGCTTAGATAGGGTGGAGTTTGTTAGGTGTGTTCAGGAATGTTTGCTGGCACAGTATGTAGATAAGCCTACAAGAGGAGAGGCTGTACTTGATCTGGTATCGGGAAATGAACCTGGTCAGGTGTCAGATCTCTCAGTGGGAGAGCGTTTTGGAGATAGTGATCACAAATCTATCTCCATTACATTGGAGAGGGATAGGAACAGACAAGTTAGGAAAGCGTTTAATTGGAGTAAGGGGAAATATGAAGCTATCAGACAGGAACTTGGCTGCATAAATTGGGAACAGATGTACTCAGGGAAATGTACAGCAGAAATATGGCAAATGTCTAAGGGATATTGCATGGTTTTCTGCATAGGTACGTTCCAATGAAACAGGGAAAGGAACTGTGGTGTACAAAGGCTGCTGAAAAGCCAGTCAAGAAGAAAAGAAAAGCTTACGGAAAGTTCAAAAAACTCGGTAATGATAGTGATGTAGAAGATTATAAGGCTAGCAGAAATGAGCTTAAGAATGAAATTAGCAGAACCAGAAGGGGCCATGACAAGGCTTTGGCGAGCGGGATTAAGAAAAACCCCCAGGCATTCTACAAGTATGTGAAGACCAAGAGGATAAGACGTGAGAGAATAGCACCAATTAAGTGTAACAGTAGAAAAATGTCTATGAAACCGGAGGAGATAGCAGAGATACTTAATGAATACTTTGCTTTAGTATTTACTACCGAAAAGGATCTTGGCAATTGTAGGGATGACTTACGGCAGATTGTAAAGCTTGAGCATATAGATATTAAGGAAGAGGATGTGCTGGAGCTTTTGGAAAGCATCAGGTTGGATAAGTCCCGGGACTGGATGAGATGTACCCCAGGCTGCTGTGGGAGGTAAGGGAGGAGATTGCTGAGCCTCTGGCAATGATCTTTGCATCACTAATGGGGACAGGAGAGGTTCTGGAGGATTGGAGGGTTGCGGACATTGTTCCATTATTCAAGAAAGGGAGTAGAGATAGCCTAGGAAATTATAGACCAGTGAGTCTTAATTCAGTGGTTCATAAGTTGATAGAAAAAATCCTGAGAGGCAGGATTTATGAACATTTGCAGAGGCAGAATATGATTAGTAATAGTCAGCATGGCTTTGTCAAAGGCAGGTTGTGCCTTACAAGCCTGATTGAATTTTTTGAGAATGAGACTAAACACGTTGATGAAGGTAGAGCAGTAGATGCAGTGTATATGGATTTCAGCAAGGCATTTGATAAGATACCCCATGCAATGCTTATTGAGAAAGTAAAGAGGCATGGGATCCAAGGGGACCTTGCTTTGTGGATCCAGAATTGGCTTGCTCACAGAAGGCAAAGGGTGGTTGTAGACAGGTCATATTCTGCATGGAGGTTGGTGACCTGTGTTTATAAATGACCGGGATGAGGAAGTGGAAGGATGGGTTAGTAAATTTGCTGATAACACAAAGGTTGGGGATGTTGTGGATAGTACGGAGGGCTGTCAGAGGTTACAGCGGGACATCAATAGGATGCAAAAGTGGGCTGAGAAGTGGCAGATGGAGTTCAACCCAGATAAATTTGAAGTGGTTCATTTTGATATGTCAAATATGATGGCAGAATATAGAATTAATGGTAAGACTCTTGACAGTATGGAGGAGCAGAGAGATTTTGGGGTTCGAGTCCATAGAACACTCAAAGCTGTTGCTCAGGTTGACTCTGTGGTTAAGAATGCATATGATGCATTGGCCTTCATCAACCGTGCGATTAAGTTTAAGAGCTGCTAGGTAATGTTACAGCGATATTGGACCTTGGTCAGGCCCCACTTGGAGTACTGTGCTCAATTGAAATTAAATGAAATTTTATTTATTTTGGTCAGTAGAAACATACCAAAAAACATCATTTTCAGCTATGATTTCATAATGATGATTTCATAAGACAAAATTAAATAATAAAAATCTTTAAAACAGACTGAAAGGGTGTAGGCTGAAGCTACAGCTTATTATGCCTACCCCTCTTACTTATACAAAAACATATTTCTGGTCACCTCACTACAGGAAGGACATGGAAACCATAGAAAGGGTGCAGAGGAGATTTACAAGGATGTTGCCTGGATTGGGAAGAATGCCTTATGAGAATAGGTTGAGTGAACTCGACCTTTTCTCCGTGGAGTGACGGAGGATGAGATGTGGCCTGATAGAGCTGTATAGGTAATGAGAGGCATTGATCATGTGGATAGTCGGAGGCTTTTCCCCAGGGCTGAATTGGCTAGCATGAGAGGGCATAGTTTTAAGGTGCTTGGAAGTAGGTACAGAGGAGATGTCAGGGGTAAGTTTTTTACTCAGAGAGTGGTGAGTGCATGGAATGGGCAGCTGGCGGCGGTGGTGGAGGCAGAAACGATAGGGTCTTTTAAGAGACTCCTGGATAGCTACATGGATCTTAGAAAAATAGAGGGGTATGGGTAAAGCCAAGGTAGTTCTATGGTAGGGATATGTTCGGCACAGCTTTGTGCGCTGAACTTCCTGTATTGTGTTGTATGGTTTCTATGTTTCTTCTCACTCATCTAAACCAGTAGATGGACCTCTGAAAAAACAACACTCCGACTTTTCTCCACTCCACTCACTCCAAATCCAACTCCAACTTCATCTCGAACATGCCTCAACTTCACTCCAACTCCATCTTACACCAGCACACCTCAACCCTTTGATCAGCCTCACCTTCTCTTGCCTCTTCATAGTTTGTGGTGATCATATGGCACTATTTTTCACAGAGAAGTGTAATTGATAGAGTATTTAGTCATATTTTTTGCTTTGAAAACCACTAGTAAGCTGTTGCTCATCTTCAGGAGCATCATCTTAAACCAGTACAGGTCAAGGGGCAAATGAATGGGTGAAGATGAGTTATCCTGGGTTGGTACAGTGTGTTCACCTAAGCTGGGAGCAAGGTTGGATCAGTCTTAATCCCAGACCAATTTGGAAAGATCAAGTACGGGGCAGGACAAAGAATACTTTGGAAGAGATACATATTCTGTGCGATGAAGATGTAATGGAATTGTGATTAACTTCAGAGAATCTTCCATCAATAAGAAACAAAAGTGCTTGCTGTTGATTTCAGAAAGGGAATTGCTCCTGTTTACATCAATTGTGCAGGTTGAGAGGGTTGACAGCTTCAGCTTCCTAGCTGTGGACATCACAAGTAGCCTGTCATCGTCCCACCATATTGATAGCAGAGTCAAGAAAGCTCACCAACACCTTTCCTTCCTCAGGAGGCTAAGTAAATTTGGCATGTTCTTGTCAGCCCTCATCAGTTTTTATTGAAGCATCATAGAAAGCATTCTATCTGGATGCACAATGGCTTGGAATGGTAATCCCTCTGCCCTTGAATGGAAAATTCCACAAAAGCTGTGTATACAGCCCAGCCCATCATGGGCAATGCCCTCCCACCATTGTGCACATCTATATGGAGTGCTGTCATAGGAAAGCATCCTTTATCAGAGACCCCCACCATCCCGGCAACCTTTTTACTGCTGCTGTCAGGAAGAAGGTACAGGAACCTCAGAACCCTTGCCACAGGTTCAGGAACAGTTACTCCCCCTCAGCTATAAGGCCCTTGAACCAGAGGAGATAACTTCGCTCAACTTCACTTGCCTCATCACTGAACTGTTCCTATGATCTATGAACTTCCTTTCAACGACTCTTCATCTCATGTTCTCCATATTTGTTGCTTGTTTATTTTTTTATTATTATATATAGTTATTTTTTTCTTTTGCATTTGCAGTTTGTTGTCTTTTGCATATTGGTTGTTTGTCTGTGCTGTTGGCTGTGGTCTTTGATTGATTTTATTTATTTCTTGGATTTACTGTGTATGCCCACAGGAAAGTGAATCTCAGGGTTACACAAGATGACATACAGTATACGCACTTAGCTACTAGGTCCAGCACAACCGCTTCTACTGACAGAAGAGGCAAAGACGGGTTACTAGTGCCTTAAAACCAGTCATCAGTCATGGCTGGTAGTTTATCTATGATTAGTAAAACTCTAATTTCAAATTTCTGCTGACTTGTGGTTATACCCACTTATGGGGAAGCGTTTGACAGTAAACCCAGAGGAAAAATCCAGAGCTGGAGTCCCTAAGGCAGTCCTAAACTGAGTTCAGAGCTGACTGACAACTCCTGCTATGCTGCTGGTACCACACTGTATTGGTCTCTGCCATTCCTTTGGTTGGTTTCATCAGCTGCATAGAAAGAGGAACCCTTTTGCATGGACAACAGCTTGCTCTCCATATTGTTCTACCCCAGCTTGCACTTCAGGTAAACAGCTACAATGCAATATCCATGGCTGACCCCAGCCAATGAGGGGCTTTTTTAGCGAGTTGAGTATGATATTCTCCTTAGGGGTTAATCCCTTAATTGAGAACACCAGTGTTTGATTTTCCTTAATGTGGGAAGGCTGATGCACAGGTCCTTGACAGATCAGGGTCAGGGTTCAGTAGAATAGAACGCAAGCTGGCTGGGGTCCCTTCACACTGTAGCTCTCCTCTGGCTTCACTGCCATTGTGATGTGTCATCATCTTCTGCCGGCTCCACCATTGAGGTCTTGGTTGGATTGCTCCCTTTGTCTACAGCCTCCCCTTTGACCTTATCACTCTGGGTGACCCTACCAGGAGCTAAATTCCAGACAGCATTGCTCTCGGGATCACAGGAATTCACAAGCCTTGTGATTATAACAAGGTGATGATCCTTGGAAAAGTAACTCTGTTGAATTGTTACTTGGTACTCTAGATCTAGATGGACTCTCGATCTCACAATCCACCTTATTATAATCTTGCACCTTAATGTTCGCCTGTACTACACGTTCTCTGTTTCTTACACCTTATTGTGCCTCTTTTATTGTTTGACTCTTACTCAATGCACTGTGCAAAGAATTGATCTGTATAAATAGTATACAAGAGAAGATTTTCACTCTAACTCAGTATGAATGATAATAATAAAGAATAATGAAATCTACAAATCAAAATTCAGGTGCATTGTAACTGAGCGGGAAGGTGCAGATGCTTTCATCATTATGTTTCTTGTTGTAAGACATGGGCAATCATGGGCTTTCCATGATTGCTCTTGGCAAATTTTTCTACAGAAATGGGTTGCCATTGCCTTCTTTTGGGCAGTGTCTTTACAACAAGGGTGATCTTAGCCATTATCAATACTCTTCAGAGATTGTCTGCCTGACGTCAGTGGTTGCATAACCAGGACTTGTGATCCGCAACAGCTGCTCGTACGACCATCCATCACCTGCTCCCATGACTTCATATGAACCTGATCGGAGGGAGAGGGACTGAGCAGACATTACATCTTGCCCAAGGGTGACCTGCAGGCTAGCAGAGGGAAGGAGCGCCTTACACCTCATATCTCCACCCTGCCACCCCAGTAGAATGCTCTAACTCACTGAAATAAGATCAATAAGATAAAGAATGTACCAGCTTTAGATCTCACATCTAAAGTAATATGGAGGTTAAGCTGGCTGACAAGTGTTTTGCGGCTTGGTCAATAGATCAGGAGAAATATTAAGCCTACCACACAAGGTGGGAAATTTACAATCAAGTAATTCATTAAATCTGGATTTTAAAGGACAGTATCAGTAACAGAGGTAGTTTGACCATAGGATTTATGGAAAAAAAATAACCAGTTGTCTTGGCCTGAAGTGTCAACTGTGCATTTCCCTCCACAGATGCTGTCTGACCATGAGTTCCTCCAGCTCTTCGTACGTTGCTCCAGATTCCACCAGCTCATGTCTCCATTTTGCTTGTCCATTGCAAGTTCTCTTCAATATACATCTTCCTTAATTTCTTCTAGTCCAGAGGAAGGGTCTCAACCCACAGCTGTTGTTTCACCTCCACAGATGCTCAGATGTTGCCCGACCTTGTAAAGGTGGACAAGATGATAAGAGGCATAGATCAAGTGAAAAGCTAAAAACTTTACGCCAGGGCCAAAATGGCTAATACTGGGGGGGGGGGGGGGTCATAATTTGAAGGTGACTGGAGGAAAGTTAAGGAGAATATCAGAGGTAGTTTTTTGCACAGAGTGATGGGTGTGTGAAATGTCCTGCTATGGGTGGTGGTAGACACTGATAATACAAATACAAATACTTTATTGTCACCAAACAATTGATACTAGAGCGTACAATCATCACAGTGATATTTGTTTCTGTGCTTCATGCCCCCTGAAGTACAATTCGAAGTAAATATAATAAAAATTTAAATTATAAATCATAATTAGAAAATAGAAAAGGGGAAGTACGGTAGTGCAAGTCAGGTCCAGATATTTGGAAGGTACGGCCCAGATCCGGGTCAGGATTTGTTCAGCAGTCTTATCACAGTTGGAAAGAAGCTGCTTCCAAATCTGGCCGTACGTATCTTCATGCTCCTGAACCTTCTCCCGGAGGGAAGTGGGACAAAATGTGTGTTGGCTGGGTGGGAGTTATCCTTGATTATCCTGGCAGCACTGCTCCGACAGCGTGTGGTGTAAAGTGAGTCCAAGGATGGAAGATTGGTTTGTGTGATGTACTGGGCTATGTTCATGATCTTCTGCAGATTCTTCCGGTCTTGGACAGGACAACTTCCATACCAGGTTGTGATGCACCCTAGAAGAATGCTTTCTACGGTGCACCTATAAAAATTAGTGAGGGTTTTAGGGGACAGGCCAAATTTCTTCAGCTTTCTCAGGAAGTAGAGGCGCTGGTGATAAGTTAGGTGCATTTAAGAATCTCCCAGATAGGTGCATGAATGACAGAAAAATGGAGGGTGATGTAGAATGGTATGGTTAGATTGATCTTAGGGTAGGTTGAAATGTTGGCATAACATTGTGGATCGAAGGACCTGTACTATGTTCTATGTTATCTGTTCCATGACCAACTAAGTTTCTCCAGCATTTTGTGTGTTGCTCCATTTTCCTAGCACCTGTAGTGTCTCATGTCTCCATCTGGTTGACCCTTCCCTCTCTTCCTGCATATGAGTCCATACCAATTTACGTGTTGCACTTTCAGTTACTCCGACAGGTGGGTTGTTGAGCAGGGCAGCTCATTGGGCTGGAAGAGCTTTTCTGCGCTGTAGCCCTAAATAAAATAAGATAAATCCATTTTCCATTTTATTTATTGAGATACAGTGCTGAGTATGCATTCTAGCTCTTTGAACCATGCTGCCCAGCAATCCCCTGATTTTAACCCTAGTCTAATGATGGGACAATTTACAATGACCAATTAACCTACCAACCAGTGCATCTTTGGTATGTGGGAGGAAACTGGACTACCTGGAGGAAACCCACGCGGTCGCAGAGAAAATGTACAAACTCCCTACAGACAGTGACAGGAACTGATCTCCTGTAGGCCACCTGTACTGTAAGGAGTTGTGCTAATCACTGCATTACTGTGCAGTCCCTGCACATGATCCATTCCCTACACTTTCAGGTGTCTGTCTAAATGCCTCTTAAACACCACTATCATATCTGCTTCTACCATTACCACAGGCAGTGCTATTCAGGCATCCAAAAAACAAAAACTTATGCCACACATCTCCTTTAAACTTTTCCCTTGACACCTTAAACCTATTACCTCTAGGTTTCACAGTATATATCATTTTATATGCCTTTATCCTGTTCCCTCAAACTCTGACATTCCAGACAAAACTTTCCGTATATCTAATATTCTCTAACCCAGGAAGTATCATGATGAATTCCTTCTGCACCCTCTCCAAAGCTTCTGCAGCCTTTCATTTTTGTAGAAAACAGAACTGCACACAATGTTCAAGAAGCAGACTAACCAGCTTAATACATCTTCAGCATGACCTATACTCAGTGCCCTTACTGATGAAAGTAAGCATACCGTATGATGGGCATGTGAGAGAGAATTGGTATCGGTATTAGTTTAGTATTGACACATGTGCCATGATACAGTGAGAGGTTTAACTTATGTACTGCTTACACAGATCAAATTATTACACAGTGCATTGAGCGGGAATAAGGTAAAATAATAACAATGCAGAATAGAGTAACAGCTACTGAGAAAAGTCCAGCGCAGTTCAATAATAAAGTGCAAGATCAAAATGAAGTAGATTGTGAGGCCAAGAGTTCATCTTGTCATGCAAGAGGGTCATTCTTATAACAGTGGGATAGAAGCTGTCCATGAGCCTGGTGGTACGTGCTTTCAGGCTTTCATACAATTTCATACGTATGGTGGTACATATTTTCTCCTTGATGGGAAAGGGGAGAGGAGAGAACATCCTAGATGGCTGGGCTCTTTAATTATGCTGGCTGCTTTACTGAGGCAGCAAGAAGTGCGAACAGAATCCATGGAGAGAAAGCCGGCTTCTGAGATGGACACATCTTTGTGGATAACCATTGTTTAGAATAATCATGGCTGAGGTGTTACTGTCTGTCTTTAGAGGGAAGTGGATTACTGGGAATCCACTGAAATATGGCCTGGACCATATGGGCCAAATGACCTCCATCTCTGCTATAAAGAAATATTCAGATTCAGATTCATTTATTTATCACGTGTAGATCAAAACATACAATGAATTGTATTGCTTAACAACCAGCACAACCTAAGGATGAGCTGGGGCAGCCCACAAGTGTCACCACCTATTCCAGTACCAACATAGCATGTCCACAAATGCTTGGCAGACCAACACTAGATACAACAAAACAGGACACAACCAACAACAAAGCAATCCCCTTTCCTCCCTCCCACCCAGTTACACACACAGACAGTCCTTGAACGCCAGGACAGGCCTCTGGACTCCAATCTCCAGGCTTCAGCCAATGGGCTTTGACTTATGGACTTCTATAGACAATAGACAATAGACAGTAGGTGCAGGAGTAGGCCATTCGGCCCTTCTAGCCAGCACGGCCATTCACTGTGATCAAGGCTGATCATACACAATCAGTACCCCGTTCCTGCCCTCTCCCCATATCCCTTGACCCTGCTATCTATAAGAGCTCTATCTAACTCTCTCTTGAATGCATCCAGAGACTTGGCCTCCACTGCCTTCTGGGGCAGAGCATTCCACATATCCACCATTCTCTGGGTGAAAAAGTTTTTCCGCAATTCTGTTCTAAGTGGCCTAACCATTATTCTTAAACTGTGGCCTCTAGTTCTGGACTCACCCATCAGCGGGAACATGCTTCCTGCCTCCAGTGTGTCCAATCCCTTAATAATCTTATATGTTTCAATCAGATCCCCTCTCATCCTTCTAAATTCCAGTGTATACAACGTCTGATTGACCTACAGTGTATACAGTGTCTGATCGACCTACGGGATTCAATCGTTGGTATTGACCCCCCAGACGAGCATAAAAGGTGCCAAGTGATCTGTTGCATCCACTGCAGGGAATGATTGAATTCCCTGCAGTGTTATAGGTCATGAGCAGCCAGACATGTTAAGTTTAATTTGGCAACATGGTCAATGCTTGTTCCTTTGTTGTATGTTCTATGTTCTATACTCTATTGAGACAATTTAGAGGGCTTCAGTCATTGTAGTGCTCTCCTATAGGATATACAATTGTTCGGGACACTGGACCTTTGGATTATTGACTGCTGGTTCTTGGATTTTTTGAGTGGAAAAGTGCTCTTCTTCCAACTTCAATGACTATCTACATCACCAGGAATGGAGCATGTTTGGAATAGAAAATATGCTATAGATAGCAAGAAAAATAGAGATAATAATTTTTAAAAAACATATGGTTCAGGTTGCGTACCCTTAAGCCAAAATCGTTTTGGGCCAGAAGTGTTTCCAATTTCAGATTTTGGAACATATAACAGGATTGCTTGTGATTGCCATTATTTCTGGCTCTGAACTTATGTGCTACTGGTAAGCAGTCTTTGTCGTACACTTGTTCATCACACATAGAAACATACAGGCCCTTCAGCCCACAATGTTGAGCCGACCATGTAACCTACTCTAGAAACTGCCTGGGATTCCCGTACCATATAGCCCTCTATTTTTCTACCCGCCATGTATCTATCTAAGAGTCTCTTAAAAGACCCTATTGTTTCCGCCTCTATCACCTTCGCTGGCAGTGTATTCCACTGTGTTTTACTGTATTTGATAGTAAAAATTATTTCATACTATTAATATAATGAAAATATAATGTATGCAGGATAACAAAAACAGCTCAGCAGCATCGGGAGAATACCTGAATCAGCTATTGATCAACAACAAACAATGGCAGGCCTTCAGTCTCCACCTATGATGCCTTGTTTTGTTTAAAAGGTTCCAGTACACTGTATTTGTACTTTTTTTAGGTTGGATGTAAGGTGTAAAAACAATCAGCAACGTAGATTTGTTGTGGTGTTAGATTTTCATCAGCAACGATCTTTGCAAACTTATCAATGAATTTCTCTGCAGTTTCGCAATCAGCAGAAACTTTATCTTTAATTTTTTTTAAATCTTTAAAAGTTTAATACCATGCCTTTCCTTAAGTTTCTGCAAGCAGCCTGCTGAATAGCCCCATTTACCTTCAATTTTCAGCTTTTTGTGGTAGATCTTCTCTTGATTCATGATCAATCTGCCATTTATGTAGATTGGTATCTACCAGATATGTTCGCCCTGATGCTGATGAATCCATTCTCTCAATACACGATCGAGTTCTTCATTTCTCACTTTATGCAGTGTTTTTCTATTTTTCATTAATTTTTGTTCATTGCACATGTGATGTCACTTCTCGGAACTGTCTGTGATGCTCAGAGACCCCTGCATTGCCTGGGAACCTTCCCAGCACCTTGTGGAATTTTCCATTTGTGATGACATGTCAATGCTCAAACAAATTTCAGATTTTGGAAGATTTTGGATTTTCAGAAAACGGGTGCTCAACCTGCTAATCCAAATGGAAAATGAGAATGGATATTCAGCACACTCAAGAATTCAGATTGTTTAACCTCTCTGGTGAATGACTTGCTCCTGTACACACAAGGGGACTGTTTCACAGAGGTTGTGAATGGCATTGGGTTGCACAATGGAAATTAAAAATCAATTGTGGCCCCTACTTACTTGGCTAATATGACGTACTAAATAACCACATATTGGGTAACAAAACACCATTATAGGTCCAATTGTACAGCCCTGTCATGAAGATCCCTGTAAATTACTCTGCACTCATCATATTGTGGATCAGCATTACACAGCTGCTAAAAATAAGAAGGATGACTTCCATCAGTTAGGGAAGGGCTGCCAACAGGCTCTCGTACCTGGATCCTGAACTGGCATTTAAGTGGCTTTGTTGTCTCTTCACTGGTTCCATTAATGGGCTGGTGGTGAAATGATTTTATTTGCGGTCAGATGAGCATCTTCCTCTCCACTGAAACTGACACCAGGTCATCTCCATTAGCTTTAAATAAGTGGCGATTAGATATCAGGAAACATGAAAAACTATATCTTGCTTGTCCTTAGCTTTGCAATTGGATGATCTGTTCTGTGTTTTCCATTTTCTCTGCACAAACCTCAGCATAGACTCATCGAGTCATACGGCACTGAAACAGGCCTTCAGCCCGCCATTGCGTGTAGAGTCATAGATTTATACCGCTCTGAAAATGAGCCTATGGCCTTTTGTGACTGTGCACAAAGTCACCAAGGAAACACTGATATAGAAATGGATATAGAAGTGTTTTATTCAACAAAAAGGAGCAACAGGCATCATATTGACACCAAGTACACTGCAGATGCTGTGGTCAAATCAAGACGTACAAAAAAGCTGGATGAACTCAGCAGGTCGGGCAGCATCCGTTGAAAGAAGCAGTCAACGTTGACTGCTTATTTCAACAGATGCTGCCCGACCTGCTGAGTTCATCCATCATATTGACACCTATTGGAGGAAGAGGCCTGCTTCACCCAATATTACATGTCATTTTTATTTGATAGATGTCAAAGGTGAATTCTATAGTTACAATGCATCTACAATGCTTCCAATGAATTACATGTAGGTTTCAAATACCTCCCTCTTTGCACCCACACTCCAGAATCCCAAAATGAATGCGAATTCCCACTGACTCTAGGCTGCATTCATGCATATGCTGAAATCTGAGGTCAAAGTGGAATGTTTCGTTGTTTGCAATTGACCCCAACCTGCGGCTCCAGGAAACACATTGCTTTGAGCTGCATTTTAAATTCAATCTGCAATCCATGGTCAAATCTGAAGAATGCCTGCTTTTGAACTTAATATTTGTTATATACCTTAACTCCAGAACACAGCCTAACAGGCCCCTCTCATTCCTGCCAACAAAGTTAGCTATCTGAGGTAATCCCATTTGCCTGTAATTTGCTCGTACACCACCAAAGTTTTTTTTCTTGCTAATGTGCCAGTCTAAATATCTTTTAAATACTATAAAACCATGAGATATAGGAGCATAATTAAGCTATTTGGCACGTTGAGGCTGTTCTGACATTTGATCATGACTGATTTATTTTCCTTCTCAACCTTATTCTCCTACCTTGTCCCTGTAACCTATAACACCCTTACTAATCAATAACCTATCAACCTTTGCTTTAAATACACCCAGTGACTTGGCCTCCACAGCCCTCTGTCACAATGAATTCCACAGATTCATCGCCAACTGGTTAAAGAAATTCTTTCTCATCTCTGTCTAAAGGGACATCTTTCCATTCTAAGGCTGTGCCCTTTTGTACCCCACTGTAAGAAACAGTCCCTCCACACCCGCTCTGTCTATGCCTTTCACTGCTGGTCAATGATATTTCCTCAGAAGAAGGTAAAATTCCAAAATGTCTACGATATGAAGAACTGCAGAGAATAAGAAAAACTTTGAATGAACAGGGCATTTTCTTTTTAGGTGTATAAGATGATGAGGGACATTGATTGTGTGAATAGTCGGAGGCTTTTCCCCAGGACTGAAATAGCTAGGACAAGAGGGCACAGTTTTAAAGTGCTTGCAAGTAGGTAGAGAAGAGCTGTTAGGGGTAAGTTTTTTTACACAGAGAGTGGTGAGTGCGTGGAATGGGCTGCCGGCGATGGTGGTGAAGGCGGATACAAAAGGGTCTTTTGAGAGACTTCTGGATAGGTACATGGAGCTTAGAAAAATAGAGGGTACCTTAGGTAATTTCTAATTTATGAACATGCTCGGCACAGCTTTGTGGGCTGATGGGCCTGTATTGTGCTGTAGTTTTTCTACGTTTCTAATATACAGTAGGCTTCATTGAGATCCCTCTCATCCTTCAAAACTCCTGTGAGTACTGGCCAAGAAACATCAAACACATGTCATACATTAACCCTATCTTTCCCAGGATCATTCTGGTACATATCCTCTTCAATGACAGCACATCCTTTCTTAGATGTGGAGTTCAAAACTGTTCACAATACTCAAGGTGTGGTCTGACCAACAGCTTATAAAGCCTCAGTATTACATCCTTGCTTTTATATTCTAGTTCTTTTGAAACAAATGCTCACATTGTATTTGGACCATATGACCATATAACCATAAGACATAGGAGCAGAATTACATTATTTAGCCCATCGAGTCTTCGCTACCATTTCATCATGGCTGATCCATTTCCCTCTCAACTTCATTCTCCTGACTTCTCCCTATAACCATTCACACCCTAATTAATCAAGAACCTATCAACCTCAGCCTTATCTACAACCAATGACTTGGCCTGCACAGCTGCCTGTAAAACAAATTCTTCAGATTCACTACCCTCTGGATAAAGTATTTACCTTCCTTATCACCAACTCAACCTGCAAATTGACTTTCCAGTATCTGGAAAGACTGTCTTGAGTTGGAGGAGTGTTTGGGCTGAAAATGCATTTGGGGATGGGGGTCTAGTCCATGGATCCATGCAGTGTGGAGAGCAAATAAACATAGAGACCTCACCCATGTGTCTTAGTATGCAGAACATAGAAGACTGAATATAAAGCATAGGGCATAGAACGTAAAACATAAAACATAGAACACAGAGCATAGAACAGATCCTCGGAAATCTACCCCCTGGCAGCACATTCCATGAATCCAACACCATGAGAAAAACACTACGTCTGACACGCGCCCTATGATTTCCTCCAATCACCTTGAACCATATTAGATATTTCTTCCCTGGGAAAAAGATGATGGCTGTCCATGTTATTTACTGTGTACCTGTTATCATCTTATGCACATCTATCAAGTCACCTCTCAACCTCCATTAATCCAATGTCCTAACTCTCTCAATCTGTCCACACATGCTCTCTAATCCCAGAAACATCCTGGTAAATCTCCTGGGCAACCTGCTTCGCCCTTCTTGTAATGAAGCGACCAGAACCAAACACCATATTCCAAATGTGGTCTAAGCAGTGCTTTATAGAGCTGCATTGTTACTGAAATACAAGAGATTCTGTAGATGCTGGAATTCCAGAGCAGCACATATAAAATGCTGGATGAGCTCAGCAGGTCAGGCAGCTTCTTGGGAAATTGATGTTTCGGGCTAAGACCTTTACTCAGGACTGGAAGGGAAGGGGGAAGAGGCCAGAATAAAAAGGTGGGGCAAGGGGAAGGAGGACTAGCTAGAAGGTGATAGTTAAAGCAAGCTGAGTGTAAAATATACATGGCTGGAGAATAAGGAATCTAATAGGAGAGTAGTGTGGGAAGTGGGGGGGGGGAAGAAATTATCAGAAGAAGAAATTGATGATCAGGCTATCAGGTTGGAGGCTACCTGGATGGAATATGAGGTGTTGCTCCTCCACCCTGACAGTGGCAAAAGAGGAGGCCACGGACCGATACACCAGACGGGAATGGGGATAGGATTGAAAATTCTTGGCCACTGGGAAATTCTGCTTTTGGCAGATGGAGTGGATGTGCTAAATGAAGCACTGGGGGCACTGGATACAATAGGTGACCCCAACAGATTCTCAGGTGAAATTTACGTCAAATGGAAGGAGAGTTTGGTGCCCTGAATTCAGGTAGGGGAGGGGGTGAATGGACAGGTGCAGCATTTCTATCGCTTGCGGGGGGAAGTGCCAGAAGGGAGATTAGTGGGGAGGATTGAATGGACGAAAGATTCATGGAGAAAGTGGAGAATGGTGGGGGGAAGCGGGGTGGGGTAGGTAAAGGTGTGCTTGGTTGTAGGATCACATTGAAGATGGTGGAAGTTATGGAGAACGGTGTGTTGGATGCAGAGACTCGTATGGTGGTAGATGAGGACAAGAAACTTCAGGAACTTGAGAACTGAATCTGGGTCACTGGCGCAGAAACACCATTATGATAACCACTAGACTATTATGCCTCTGTAAGCTATGCAGTTGCAGAGGATGGGGTTAATATGCAAATATGATGCAATCCATAACTTCATCAGAAGAATGTCTTTATCTTTGCATTGATAAAGCCCTGGATGTTATTAGCTGCCAACACATCATCGGCAGAAAATATTTAATAAGTCTGTCATATTACAATACACCCCTTCTTTATTGTAATTTTGCGAAGCTTGTAATGAAATCAGCTTCTCATTCCATTTACCTGGGATACTGCCTTTCTCAGCGAGGGTTACCTTTGCAAATTCCTCCCAGAATGAGTTTTGCATCGACAAGGCAATTCTATTACAATGCAATGCACACAAACTGCTGGAGGAACTCAGCAGGTCAGACATTTCTATTCTATTGCATATTCTATTGCATTTGCGATTATCCCTCCTGAAACTTCAATTATCGGCAATGAAGAGCAAATGCAATAAGAAAGAATGAGCTAATTTAATATGAACTGATTAAGGACAAGGAACAAATAAGTCCTGAAATGATGGATACAAACCGACTTTCATAGTTTTAGTTTGGGGCCATGAAGACTCCAGTTTGGCTGTAATTCCCAGAGCTGAAGTGAAGAATTCAATTTAGCTGTAATATAATGGATGGCAGAGGCTCTGTTTGTCAAATAAAACAGCGATTTTGGTACAACAACAGTATAATGAAGCATCTTGTCTTTATGAGAGTTTGAATGGAACGTTCCATCACTGAAGCAGCCCATCCTGACACATTTCAATTTGTAGCCAGCAACTTTAGCCAGGCCTGTTTAAAGAAAAGCCTGCCCAATTATCACCAACACGTAACCTGTTGCACCAGAGGTCCCAACACACTAGACCATGGCTACACTATGATAAGGAATGCCCATCATTCCTTCCTGAGATCAAGTCGGCTGTACTCCTGCTACCTGCGTACAGACAGAGCCTGAAGAGCAAGGCTCCAGATATCAAGACAACTAAGGGGTGGTAGTGGGAGGCAGAGGAACAGTCACAGGATTGCCTTGACTCAGTGGACTGGACCATGTTCAAGAACTCATCTGAGGACCTGAAAGACTGCACCAGGGTCGTTACAGTGTTACAGATTATATTAAAACACTTGTGGGTGAGTGTGTCCCCAAGAAATCGTTCAGGGTTTTCCCACATCAGAAGCCCTGGATGAACAATGAAATCCAGAATTTGCTGAGAGCCAAATCAGGGGCATTCAAGCCCAAAGATCAAGAATGCTGCAAAAGGTGCAGGTATGATCTCTGGAAAGCCATCTCACAGACGAAGTGGCAATTCTGGACTGAAATCAACAAGGGATGCTGATCAGCTCTGTCATGATTTGAATGCTATAACATCCTACAAGGTTAAATCTTGCAACATAGGGGACAACACAGTTTCATTTCCAGATGATCCTACAAAAGGTCATGGATTCGGCCCAGTACATCATGGGTAAAACCCTCCCAGTCATTGAGCATATCTACATGAAATGTTGTTGTAGAAAAACAGCATCCACCATCAAAGATCCTCATCACCCAGGCCATGCTCTTTTCTCACTACTGTCATCAGGTAGAAGGTATAAGTGTCTCAGGACACACAACACCAGGTTCAAGAACAGTTACTACCCCTAAACCATCAGGATCTTGAACAAAAGGGGATAGCTACACTCAGTTAAGTACTCTATGATTTTGTTATTTCATGCTTGTTATTTATTGCTAAAGATTTTGTTTTACCAGTTGGGGTTGTTAGACCTAAGCTGAACCCCTGGTGGACCACTCGTACTCTGGCATCTACCATTCGACGAGTTTGGCATAATGTCCTGACTCCAGCCAACATAGCTCTCTTGGTCAGTGAGGCACGCAAGACTCCAAAACCATGTCAAGGTTTTGGTCCTCCTGAAGGTCCTCATAACCCTTTCTACAAATGTATTCAACACCTCCTGAAGGACACAATTGAATTTGGTTTCACTACCCTTACAGGCAGCACATTGCTGATAACAATTGAGAGTATTTTTATTCATTCTCACAGCTATTTTTATTAATTTCTTAAACTCAATGCTTGTTCACTTATGAACTACCTCTCAGCTGATTTTGTTTTCCTCTATTGAGTACAGGAGGCCCTCAGTTAGAGAAGACTTCACACAACCTCACCCACACAGTTCTTTTTATTGTCACCTGTACCAACTTACAGTGAAGATTTTTGTTTTGCATGCCTTCCATACAGATCATTTCAAAACATTAGTACATTGAGATTTACAAAGCAAAAGAAATAACAGAACATAGAATATATTGTCACAGTTAAAATTACAGACAGAGTGTGCTGCGGGTAAACAATAAGGTGTAAAAGTTACATTGAGGCAGGTTGTGAGATCATGACTTCATCTTTATCGTATAGGACATCTTTTCAAGAATCATATAACAGATGAGGTAAGTTGTCCTCGAGCCTGGTGGTGTATGATTTTAAATATTTGCATCTTCTGACCACTGGAATGGGAAAGAAGACAGAACATCACAAGTGAAAGGGGTCTTTCATTAGTAGAATCAGGGTTAATATCATCGGCATATGTCCTGAAATTTGTTAACTTTGCGGCAGTAATGCAATGCAATACATGATTAATACAGAGGAAAAAAAGCTGTGAATTACAGTAAGTATATAAATGCATATTAAATCAATAGTGCAAAAAAAAAGAAAAAGTAGTGAAGTCGTATTCATGGGTTCAATGTTAGCTGCTTTCCCAAAGCTGCTGGAAATATAAGCCATAAGATCATAAGAGAGAAGAACACAATTTGGCCATTAGGCCCATCGAGTTTGCTCTGCCATTTCATCATGGCTGATCCATTTTCCGTCTTAGCCCCAATCTCCTGCCTTCCCCCGTAACCTTTCACGCCCTTACTAATCAATAAACTATCAACCTCTGCCTTAAATATACCCCATGACATGGCCTCTCGACCCTTCACACACTTCATGACCCCTGACACTTGGAACTTCCAGCCTATTGCTGATGTCTTCCACAGTGAAGTGTAATGCAAAACACTTCTTCAGCTTATCTGCCTTTTCATTGTCTCCCCTATCATGACCTCTCCAGCATCATTTTCCAATGGTCCAATATCTACTCTGACCTCTCTTTTACTCTTTATTTATCTGAAGAAACTTTTGGTATCCTCCTTAATATTATTGGCCAGCTTACTTTTGTGTTCCATCTTTACCTTCTTAATGACTTTCTTAGTTGCCATCGGTTGGTTTTTAAAAACTTCCCAATCCTCTAACTTCCCATTAACTTTTGCTCTATTATATGCCTGGGTATATGTACTTGATCGGTTCAGGCATCAAAGGATATGGCAAGAAGGTAGATGTATGGGGTTGAGTGGGATCCAAGATCAGCCATGGTGGAATAGTGGAGCAGACTCGGTGGGTGAATGGCCTAATTCTGCTCCTATGTCTAATGGTCTTATAGTCTTAAGGTTTCAATGAGGTCACCACCCATTCTCCTGAATTCCAGTGAGTTCAGGCCCAGAGCCATCAAATGGAGTCCAATGAGGGGAAGCTGTTTTTTGTGATGACACACTACAGCCATAAGCATGTGGGGAGTAAGGAAGATTCTGCTCTATAGCCAATGAAAGACACAAAGTGGGTGAAGCGGAAACAGAAATTTGTACTGAAAATCACCCTGCTGCAGGAGTTTGGGTGGCATAGTAGCATAATGGTTAGCACAATCTTATACTGTAACAATGACTCGGGTTCAATTTCTGCTGCTGTCTGTAAGGAGTTTGTATGTTCTCCACATGATCACATGTGTTTCCTCCAGGTGCTCCCACAGCCCAAAGGGGTACCTGTTGATAGATTAATTGTTCATTGTAAATTTTCCCCGTGATTAGGCTAGGGTTAAATCGGGGAATTGTTGGGCGGTGCAGCTCGAAGGGCCTATTCCATACTGGATCTCGATAAATAAATAAATAATGCGTGATAGCTGAGAAGATGGCTGGAATGGTAGAAGCTAAAATGGGATCATTCCTTAAAACCATAAGACATACTACTTATATATTCTCATAATATGTTATGATTGTATTCATCTCTATAGCTCCCTTGTTCCAAATCACCACAACCTTCTCTGTGGAAAAATGTCTCATTAAGTTGGTTTTGAGTCTTACCCCTCTGACTTAAAACTATGTCCTCCTGTTTTAGACCTCCCTATCCTGGGTAAAAGACCGTGATCATTCACCCTGTCTATGTTCCTCTTATGATCCAGAGTAAGAATCATACTGATCTTGCTTAGCAGCTCTTGTTCTACAGCCTTCAGCACAGCTCCCTCCTCTTTGATATTAGGGCCAAAGAAAACTTTCAGCGCCTCCTTTTCTTCAGAAGGCTTAGGATTTTTTGCAATGGGGACGCGCAAAAAATCCAAAGCCTTCTGAAGAAAAGGAGGCGCTTTTTATTAAATAAAAAACACCATGGAAAACATGCTATGCAATTGCATCAGAGCTTGATATTTCAACTGCTACATACAGTGTGGACCAGGTCCTTCTGGCCCAATGAACCATGCCACCAAGCAAACCACCTCTTTAACCCTAGCCTAATCATAGGATAACTTACAATGACAAATTAACGTACTACCCAGTATGTCTTTGGACTGTGGGAAGAACCCAGAACTCCTGGCGGAAGCCCGTGCGTTCACAGGGAGAACATCCAAACTCCTTACAGACAGTGCCGGAATTGAACTCTGATGTTCCACCCATTAGCCGCTACGCAACCTTTAGGGATTAACATGGAAGATGCCATGAAAACTGTGGTGGCAGGGTATCATAGCAGTTAGCATAACATTATTATGTTATGGGATCAATTACACTACTGTCTATAAGGAGTTTGTATGTTCTCCCTGTGACTGCATGGTTTTCTTCCATATACCAAAGACTTATGGGTTAGTAGGTTAATTGGTCACTGGGTACAATTAGGCTCATTGATCCAGAAAATATACACTTGTACCTAAAAAAGTGATCACTGAGAGTTTATTCATGGTCTTCTGGTGCTGTAGCCCATCCACTTCAAGTTTCAATATATTGTGCATTCAGCAAAGTTCTTCTGCACACTACTGTTGTAACGCATGGTTATTTGAGTTACTGTCGCCTTCTACCTTGAAGCAGTCTAGTCATTCTCTTCTGACCTATCTTATTTACAAGGTGTTTTCACTCACAGAACTGCCACTCACTGCATGGATTTTTTTGTTTGCCATACCATTCTCCATAAACTCTGGAGACCGTTGTGCACGAAAATTCCAGGAGATCAGACTTTTCTGAGATACTGAAGCCACCCAACAATCATCCCACTTGGATCATCTTTCTTCCCCATTTTGTTTGGTGTGAACAAATTAACCTCTTGTCCAAGTTTGTATGCATTGAGTTGCTGCGCACATGATTGGCTGATTTGATATTTGCATTAATAAGCCAGCTGTATAAGTGTAACTAATAAAGTGGCCACTCTGTTTATGAACTCATATTATAAAATTTAGAACTAGAGGGCAATTGGGACCCAGAGGAAGAAATAATTCCTCACTCAAAGGGTTTTTTAATGTAATAAACCCTTCTGTTGATGCAGGTTCATTATATTCAGGGCTGTATTGATTGAAAGTAATGGGATGTGAGCATTCAGTGAGAGAGAAGGGGAGGCGTGGGATCAGCCATGATCCTGTTCGAAGGATCCAATAACCTGTTCTTATTCCTTATGTTGGTTTGCGATTCTGCCTATATGGGACCAACCTGAATAATCTTGTGATAACAAATCGATCCATCACCAACGTAGAATCACAGAATAAGAATCAGAATCTGGTTTATAATCACTGACATATAATGTGAAGTTTGTTATCTTGCAGCTGCAGTACAGACAGACAGACAGACAGACATACTTTACTGATCCTGAGGGAAAATGGGTTTCGTTACAGTTGCACAAACCAAGAATAGTGTAGAAATATAGCAATATAAAACCACAAATAATTAAATAATCATAAGTAAATTATTCCAAGTGGAAATAAGTCCAGGACCAGCCTATTGGCTCAAGGTGTCTGACACTCCGAGGGAGGAGTTGTAAAGTTTGATGGCCACAGGCAGGAATGACTTCCTATGATGCTCAGTGTTGCATCTCGGTGGAATGAGTCTCTGACTGAATGTACTCCTGTGCCTAACCAGTACATTATGGAGTGGATGGGAGACATTGTCCAAGATGGCATGCAACTTGGACAGCATCCTCTTTTCAGACACCACCGTCAGAGAGTCCAGTTCCACCCCCACAACATCACTGGCCTTGCGAATGAGTTTGTTGATTCTGTTGGTGTCTGCTACCCTCAGCCTGCTGCCCCAGCACACAACAGCAAACATGAATGCAAAGACATTAAAAATCTATAAGTTACGCTGATGTATAATTAGTGCAAAGAAAGGAATAACAAGGTCATATTCATGAGTTCATAAAATCTGATGTCAGAGGGGAAGAAGCTGTTCCTAAGTTATTGATGGAGGCTCCTGTACCTCCTCCTTACTGATAGTAATGAGAAAAGGACATGTTCCGGATGATGAAAATCCTTCCTGATAGATGCCATCTTCTTGAGGAAGTCTTTTGCCTACAGCATTTTGTGTGTGTTGCTCTGGATCTCCAACATCAGCAGATTCTCTTGTGTCTTCAGAGATGTTGATATCTAGGAGCTTAATCCTGCTTGTCCTTTCACTACTCCCCCTCAATAAGGACTAGTCTTTGATCCCTTGGCTTCCCCTTCCTGGGGTCCACAATCAATTCCGTGGTTTTACTGACGTTGAGTCCAAGGTTGTTGTTGCGACACCACTCAACCAACTGATCAATCTCACTCCTCTATGCCTCCTTGAACCTCTCTCTTCAATGATCAACTGAGCTGGAGCCAACACAAGCCATCTGATACCACAGTGGCTGAACAACGTAAGTTGTTAAGGTGCAGATGATGGTGTCATTCCAGGATCCTGGTTAACAAGCAAGACACACTCTTAATATTGTGGCTTTTGTGCGATTTATCAAACCCATTCAGGGATTTTTGAAGGATATTATCCATAAGTTTAGCTTCACCTTATTTGCAGAGAGCAAGCATCCACAACAATGACCTTGAATAATCAGCAATACCCAGCAGATATTCCAGATTTAATTACATGCACATTAAAATAAACTCTATAACAGAAGTGCAGATAACTTTTGTTAACTGGCTCTTCCATCCTAAGCACTGTTAAGATACAAAATGCTGCTCCGGTGAGAGTGCAAGTCCATTAGACAAAATTAAATTACCCTCAGTGGCCACGTTATGAGATACGCCAGTACACCTGATCTTTAATTCAAGATTCAAGATTGCTCAATGTAACTTTCTGTATACAAGTGTAAAGGAGAATTAAATAATTGTTACTCCAGATCCAATAAGATACAAAAAGCACAAAAGTTTGAGAACATAATAACAATAATAATAATAAAGCAATAAATATAAATACATAAGATGGCTTATGTACATAGATTGATTATAGGTCCATAAAGGGATGCTAGGCATTGAAGTTTCTGTACATAGAGTAACTGACAGGAAATAAATAATGTAGTAGTTCTGCGGGTGTGGAGCGGTGAGTTAGTGAGTGGAGGTGTTGATCAGCTTTACTGCTTGGAGAAAGTAACTGCTTTTGAGTTTGTTTTTGAGTAACATTGTCTCATTCAGTTGTATTCATGAGTATTCATATATGGTCAGATGAAAATTAAACTTGAATTGATTTGAATTGTTCTTGATGTGAATGCTACGTAGCCCCTCCCCGATGGGAGTGGGACAAACAATCCATAGCATGGGAGGTGAGATCCTCCATGATGTTGCTGGCCCTTTCCCAGTACATGTCTGTATATCTGTTCTTGATAGTGAGTAGGCTGGCGCCAGTGATGTATCGAGAAGTTTTGACTATCTGTTCTAGAGCCTTCCTGTCTATCACTGTATAGTTTCTGTACCATGCAGTGAAGCAGAATGTTAGGATGCTCGCTACTTTATGAGTGAAATTCGTTAACTTAACAGCAGCAGTTCAATGCACTACATAATGTAGAAGAAGAAAAACAAAATAAAATAATAATAAATAAATAAGTATATCAATTACAGTATATGTATATTGAATAGATTAAAAACTGTGCAAAAAAAAGAAATAATATATATTATAAAATGAGTTAGTGTCCAAGGGTTCAATGTCCTTTTAGGAATCAGATGGCAGAGGGAGGAAGCCGTTCCTGAATCACTGAGTGTGTGCTTTCAGGCTTCTGTATCTCCTACCTGATGGTAACAGTGAGAAAAGGGCATGCCCTGGGTGCTGGAGATCCTTAATAATGGATGCTGTCTTTCTGAGACACCGTTCCCTGAAGATATTCTAGGTACTTTGTAGGCTAGTGCCCAGAATGGAGTTGACTAGATTTACAACCTTCTGCAGCTTCTTTCCATCCTGTGCAGTAGCCCCCCACCCCATACCAGACTGTGATGCAGCCTGTCAGAATGCTCTCCATGGTACCTCTATAGAAGTTCTTGAATGCATTTGTTGACATACCAAATCTCTTTAAACTCCTAATGAAGTATAGCTGCTGTATTGCCTCCTTTATAACTACATCAATATGTTGGGACCAGGTTAGATTCTCAGAGATCTTGACACCCAGGAACTTGAAGATACTCACTCTCTCCACTTCTGATCCCTCTATGAAGATTGGTATCTGTTCCTTTGTCTTACTCTTCTGGAAGACGTGAGGTACCTAATAAAGTGGCCACTGATTCTATATTAAGTTCACATTAAAAACTGGATTGTACAAAGGAAAAACACTGATAATTGATATAGCCAATTCATATTCCTGTTGCTCTCTTTAAGAATTTTGGACACTCTCACTGTGACCGTGTTGGTTTCTTTTGAGTGTTCCGATACCCGCCCACATCACAAAGACACAAAGGTTGGTGCTGGTAAGTTGTGGGCATGCTATAGTGGTGCTGGTAGCATTGTAGAATCCTCAGATTTTGTTGGTCATTGATGCAAATAATGAGGCTGTCTAGAAACAGTGGGCACAGCCTCTGAATAGAGGGATGTGCATTTAGAACAGAGATAAAAGGAGTTTTTTTAGTCAGAGGGTTGAGAATCTGGAATTCATTGCCATAGGCAGCTGTGGTGTCCAAGTCATTGGGTATACTCGAAGTAGAATTCGATATAGGTTTTTGATTAGTCAGGCTGTCAAAAGATAAAGGGAAAAGGCAGGAGAATGGGTTTGAGAGGGATAAAAAAATCGGTCATGATGGGATGGCAAAGAATATTTGATAGGCCAAATGGTTTAGTTCTGCTCCTGCCTTATGGTCTCATAATACACTTCAGTGCATGTTTCGATGCTGCTATATGTGACAAATAAAGTTAATCTTTAATCATTAAAATGTAAAGAACAAACTGACTCCAATTGAAAATTTATACTTCTTTTTGATATTAATCTTCAGATCTCTCCTTGTTCTCATCCTACTTCTGTGATATTCTTCAGTACTACACACCTCCAAGAACATGGTGTTCCTTCAAGCCTGTCTCTTAATTTTCCTAGAATTTAATTAATCTATCATTGCTTTGGCAGTTCCTGAATCTTTCAAAATCTGAATTGCTCATTTCTTCCTGAATATGTTCCATCAATCAGGATTTTGGACACCTAAAATCTCCCGTATATCACTCATTATCAACGTGTGCTTGATGAAAACCTTATGGTGCACCTTGGGGAAGCTTGCTAAATTAAAGTCATTATATAAAAACTGCAGTTGTCTTCAAAGATGTAATAAGCATTAGGTTCCAAAGTCATGTGATGATTTCATATGCTAGATAAGCTTGGGTAATTCATTCTCCAATTCTTGTGTTGGCAGACCAGTATTGTGAGCAATTTTGAGCCCCCTACCTAAGAAAGGATGGGATGACATTGGAGAGGGTCCAGAGGAGGTCCAGGGCAAGTGTTCCCAGATTCCCAATCTTTTTTTTTGCCGTGGACCAATACCATTAAGCAAGGGGTCCATGGACCTCAGGTTGGGAACCCTTGATCTTTGGAAATTATCCTGGGAATGAAAGGGTTAACACATAAGAAAAAAATTCTGGCTCAAGGCCTGTACTCGCTGGAGTTTAGATGATTGAGGCAGGGATCTCACTGAAACCTATTGAAAATTAAAAGGCATAGATAGAGTGGACATTAAGCATAACCATATAACAATTACAGCACGGAAACAGCCCACCTCAGCCCTTCTAGTCCATACCGAATGCTTACTCTCACCTAGTCCCACTGACCGGCACTCAGCCCATAATCCTCCATTCCTTTCCTGTCCATATACCTATCCAATTTTACTTTAAATGACTATATCAAACCTACCTCTACCACTTCTGCTGGAAGCTCATTCCACATAGCTACCACTCTCTTGTAAAGAAGTTCCCCCTCGTGTTACCCCTAAACTTTTGCCCTCTAACTCTCAACTCATGTCCTCTTGTTTGAATCTCCCTTACTCTCAATGGCAAAAGCCTATCCACGTCAACTCTATCTATCCCCCTCATAATTTTAAATACCTCTATCAAGTCCGTCCTCAACCTTCTGCGCTCCAAGGAATAAAGACCTTAACTTGTTCAACCTTTCCCTGTAACTTAGGTGCTGAAACCCAGGTAACATTCTAGTAAATCTCTTCTGTACTCTCTCTATTTTGTTGACATCTTTCCTATAATTCGGTGACCAGAACTGTACACAATACTCCAAATTTGGCCTTTTAAACTTTTTAAACGATATTTTCATTACTTGGAAAGACTAGGAGCAGAGGGTACAGTCGTAGTATACAAAGATGTTACTTTAGAAAAAAGTTAAGTTGGAACTTCTTTAGTGAGAGGCTGGTGAATCTGTGGAATTCGTTGCTGCAGATGACTGTGGAGTCCAAGCGGAGGTTGCTAGGTTTTTAATTAGTAAGGGTGTCAAAGGTTATCGTAAGAAGGCAGGGGAATGGGATGATAGGAAAACTAAATTAGCCATGATGGAATGGTGGAGCAGACTTGATGGTTGAATGGCCTAATTCTGCTCCTATGTCCTATGGTCTAATGGAAAGGAAGACAAAGTCGTCGCCAACTAACAGGACTCTGGCAAGTTACACTCGTTCGTCAATCAGACTGTATTTACTTGTGCACAAAGAGAACAGCTCAGTCCCTGTCACTGAACTGCTCTGAAGTTAAACGTAGTTCGAAATTGTCCATTTTATACAATTATTAATTTCATGGAAACTTTGTACAATGCTGAATCCCATCATTTGCATCTTTAAATATCAGTCACACATTTTGCAGGCTTTATTACTAATTAATTCAATGAGTTAAAGGCCAATAATATTCTAGAATTAATAACGTAGCTGCCCTCAAGTTAGTGTTAACAGGCTTTCACTTACTTGGTATTCTTGGTGACCAGGCATGAACAGAGTTAGGCCTACAAGGGCCATGTTCAGCCTGGGTGATTGGTCTGTATCTGCACATCATCTTTGTCAGCTTATCATCTAATTTTCACAACAGGGCTTGACACACACTTTTGATTCTCTCTTCAGTAGTCATGTACCACTCCATACTTAATGTTGGCCTTTATTGGATACTAGGTCAGTTCTTTCTCCACTGGGCAGTGAGCCCTGGTATGTTTCATTGCCTTGAGGTGTTGTGTTTATTCTTGCAGCTCCTTCAAAATGGAGCTAACTTGACCCTTCCTCACAAGCCAAATCACAGGAGAAATTACTTTACAGATGTTTTTTTTTCCCCTGGTTGAAGATAGCACTGGTGAATCTCAATGACTTCTTGCAGGTGGTTAACGGAACAAGGAAAACAACTAAATACTTCGTTAATCACTCTTTTTTCTGGTAAACAATCCTCTCAAGCAATAGCCTGTAACTTCCTTTTGGCTTTGGAGATATATTGGTGTGGCAGAGCTGAGGCGAAGCGAGGTAGCAGGCCTGTTGCCAAAAGTGAAGAAGACCCGAGGTTTGATCAATTTAAAGGTCATGCCAAATTGAAAAGATTGGGTACAGTCAGAATCGAGGTGGCAGAGTCCAGGGCCCAGAATGCACCAAAGTGAATAACTCAATATTTGAATGATGATTTAAACACTGAGCCAAATTGGAAAGCTCAGGTCCCAGCAGAATTGAGACAGCAGGGTTCAGGCACCAGAGTGTATTGAGGCGACTGAACACAATGTTTAGACAACAATTTGGGGGCCAGGTTGAATCAGACAGGTTGGGTACAGATTCGAGGTGGTGGATTCCAGCCCTAGAGCATAGTGTCTGAACCGATTATTGGGATGGCAATTTAGGCGCTGGGCCAGATTGAAAAGATCAGGGTATCAGGGTCGGTCTGGTTCAGCTTACTGTTCCATGAAGCTGACCGGACTCTCTTTGTGGACGTCAGTTCTGAATGTTATTTGCTTGCATTTATTGTTTGCTTGATTTGTATTTTGTTTTTCTCTGCATATTGAGTGTTTGATGGGCTTCTTCTCTGGGTTCTTTTGGGTTTCTTTGTTTTTTGGCTGCCTGTTAGGAGACGAATCTCAAGGTTGTATAATGTATACATACTTATAGATGTAGTTTGAACTTTAAACTTTGAACATTTGGCCAATGTAATCTTCCACTCCACAGTTGACAATAACATATATTTACAATCAGTGGCTATTTTATCAGGTACCTCCTGTACCTAATATGTGGCCATTAAGTGTATGTACATGGTCTTCTGCTGTTATAGCCTATTCACTTCAAGTTTTGAAATGTTGTGCACTTAGGGATCGTCTTCTGCACTTTACTGTTGTGAATGTGTATGGTTACAACTTGAACCAGTCCTGTCATTCTCTTCTGACCTCTTTCATTAACAAGGTGTTCTCACCCACAGAAGTGCTGCTCACTGGATTTTTGTTTTGTTTTTTCGCACTATTCTCTGTAAACTCTAGACATGAAAACCCCGAAGACAGCAGTTTTGAGATATTCAAATCCCCCGACTAGCACCAACAATCATTCCATGGTCAAAGTCATTTAGATCACATTTCTTCCCCAGTCTGAACAGTCAAGATGTTCAGTTGTTGCATCTGTATGCTTTTATGCATTGAGTTGCTACCACATGATTGGCTGATTAAGTTTTGCATTAATAATCAGGTATACAGGTGTATTGAATCAAGTGGCCACTGAGTGTATATGGCATTCATTAACTTGGTAAAAACATCCCAAAGATCCTCTTCTGACTACATTGTGACCAGACAAGTTCATTGCATGCAGGTTGTTAACACTTCTAATCTGGCTAGAATGTGTAAGGTGTGAGTGCTTCTGCTCTCTGGAAAAACATGCATCTCAAAAGCAACTGGAGAGTCATTATTGCCTGACTAAAAGATGATTGCCAGAAGTTTTGGAGTATTGTGTGCAGTTCTGGATATCTCATTATTGGAAGGATGTGGAAGCTTTAGAGATACTGCAAAAGAATTTACCAGTATGCTGCTTGGATTGGGGAGAATGTCTTCTGATGGTAAATTGAGTAAGATAGGGCTTTTCTCTTTGGATGGTGAGAAGTGACTTCATTGAGGTGTACAGGATGATAACTGGCATACTATAGATTGAGTGGATAGCCAGAGACTTTTGCACATGGCAGAAATGGCTAAAACAAAGCCATTATTTTAAGGTGTTAGGAATAATGCATAGGGGGAATGTCTGAAGTAGGTTTATTACACAGAGAGCAGTGGGTCATGGGACATCGTGCCAGGGTAGAGGTATATTAGGGGCATTTAAGTAACTCTTAGATAGGCACATGGATGAAAGAAAAATGGAGGGCTCTGTGTGAGGGCCAGGTAAGATTAATGTTGGTGTGGGTTAAAGGGTTGGCACATTATTGTGGCTGAAGGGCCTGTACTGTGCTGTACTGTTCTATATTCCATGTTTTAGTATCTGCTGCCCAAGTCACAGTTTCCATCTTTACCTTTATATTTTATTCTCAGACTGTGCCCATTATTGACAAGAGGGAAATACATTTTTTCCTCCTGTCAATGATGAATGGAGTCTAGTAAACAATGGCAGGACACCAAAAGTGGGAACAGTAATTACTGTTGGTATTGATATTGATTTATTAATGTCACATGTATCAGAATATAATGAATAGCTTCTCATCATATCCCAGTACCTGGACAGATCATGCCATACCCAACTCCATTACGTTATCAAAAGTAAAAAGTGCAGAATAACATGTTGCAGTTCCAGAAAAAAAGGGCAGTGTAGGTGGACAAATAAATTGCAAGGCCCCCGGTGATAGGCTGAGTGATCGAGAGTTCATCTTTTAGAGTATAAGGGGTCCATTTGAGAGCCTGATAACATGGGATAAAAGCTGTTGTGCTTGTTGTGGAGAGATAGTGCAGAGCACACACCAGCACGGCAGCATGCAGGATATTCAACTGAACTTTATTGACAATGCTGCTTGCACAATATGTGAGTTCCTCCTATATGGGAGTGGCTAACTGAGTGACATAGGAATAACATTATTAACTACTGCAACAGAAGCTACCCTTGAGCCTGGAGGGTCATGTCCTTGAGCTTTCGTAGCTTCTGCCCAATGGGAGAGGAGTGAAGCCTTGTGGGACCAGTGTGGGAGAGGTCCTTGATTATATTGGCTGCTTTCCTGAGGCAGCAGGATGTATAGGCAGAGTCAGAGGCGGGGTAGGAATATTTGCGTGATATGTTGAGCTGAGTCTGCTACTCTCAGCAGTTTCTCGTGGTCTTGGTCAGAGCAGTTGCCATACCAAGCTGTGATGCATCTAGATGTCATACCTTCTGTGGAGCTTTGAAAAACATTGGTAAAGCTTGACGACGACATTCTACATTTCTTTAGCCTCTTGCGGAAACATAAATGTCACTGAGCTTCCTTTACCATGACCTCTATGTGGTTGGACAAGGACAGGCAATTGGTAATGTTCACTCAAAAATGTTTGTAATACACCTATAGAATCAGAATTAGAATCAGAAGTAGGTTTGTTATCACTGACATATATTGTGAAATTTGTTATTTTGCAACAGCAGTACAATACAAGATGTAAAAATTACTCATCATTATTATTATGTGCCATGCCGTATGACATAGGTGATCAGGGTCTTTGACTACGTTAGTTCATGGCAAATTTTTCTTCGGAGATTGTTTGCCATTGCCTTTTCCTGAAGAAAGGCAGCCCCAACCATTGTCAATACTCTTCACAGATTGTCTGGCATCAATGGTCGCATAACCTGTTACACGAGCATGGCGGTGGATGAACCCAAGTGCAGAACACGGGCGTGGAGGCAGAGTTGGGAGGCATTGTTGATGTAGCAAGCATGGAATCAATATCCAGGAGCGATGCTAGACTTAGAACTGGCAGTCCGAAGAAACATGAAACAAGGTTACTCACACCGGAATTGACCAATGAACTGGCAGCTCCTTGTTGTAATCACAGGGTCTTTATCCTGCATTCTCTGATGGAAAGCAGCTGTGTGTTGTTAGTGGAACCTGGGAATGATTGGAAACTAAACGAGGGGATTGAAGCCCAATTCCTGAGTTAAATAGCAGAGTGGGGGATTGCCAGAAGGGGCCACGACATAACCAAGACTTGTGATATGCACCAGCTGGTCATATGACCATCCACTACCTGCTCCCATGGCTTCATGTGACCCTGATCGAGGGCTCAGCTGGTGCCACACCTTGTCCAAGGGTGATCTGCAGGCTAGTGGAGGGAAGAAGCACCCTCCATCTCGATTGGTAGAGATATATCTCCACTCTGCCAACCTAAAAATTACTATAAGCTACAAAACTAAATAAATAGAGCAAACACCCAATATGTGACCACGTTCAAGGATTATTTTGCTGTTGAATGGTGGAGGGGATGAGGTAAACATGGCAAAATAATTGACATATTCAAAAGAAATCTGAAATTAAAGATAAATTAGACAACCCCCTACAATTCACCTACCGACAGAACTGGACTACTGATGATACCATAGCCACAGCACTGCACACCGTCCTCACTCACCTGGAAAAGAGGGATGCATACGTTAGAACGCTGTTCCTGACTACAGTTCAGCATTCAACACCATAATCCCCTCCAGACTTGACAGGAAACTCAGAATCCTTGGCTGGCAGCCTGCCTTGTGCATCTGGATACTAGATTTCCTATCGGATCACCAACAGGTGGTAAGGATGGGCTCCCTCACCTCTGACCCTCTGCCAGGTGCCCTCCAGTGTTGTCTCCTGCGTCCCCTCCTCTACTCCTCTATTCCCTTTCCACCTACTACTGTACTGCCTCACACAGCTCTAGTCTTCTGATCAAATTTGCAGATCTTGATCAGCCTTATTTCTAGTGGTGTGAGACAGCTTACAGAGGTGTCATTGCATGCAGGTTGTTAACACTTCTAATCTGGCTAGAATGTGTAAGGTGTCAGTGCTTCTGCTCTTTGGAAAAACATGGCTTCATGGCTTCAAAAACATGTGTGAGACAGCTTGACACCGTGATGCCAAGATAATAACCTCTCCCTCAATATCCAAAAAACAAAAGAGCTGATTATGGATTACAGAAGGAATGGAGACAGGCTCGACCCGATCAACATCAATAGGTCTGCAGTTGAGATGGTGAGTAGTTTCAAGTTCCTTGGAATACACATCACTGAGGATCTCACCTGGACTGTGCACACCACCTGTGTGGCAAGAAAATCACAACAGCGTCTCCTCCACCTCAGATGACTGAAGAAGTTTGGCATGGGCTCCCCAATCCTCAAGACCTTCTACAGGGGCACCATTGAGAGCATCCTGACTGGCTGTATCACCACCTGGTATGGGAACTGTACCAATCTGGATCGCTGGGCACTGCAGAGAGATGCTACGGACAGCCCAATGCATCTGTGCAGGTAATATTAAACCTGATTCTGATTCTAAAGGCTAGAAGCATCATAACCGAACAGTCCTACATTCCCATAACGTCCTAAGACAGAACATGCCCTGCTAATTGGGAGTGGTTTATGTTATCACATATACGAAGGTACAATGAAAGGCTTGTTTTGCATTCTGTTAATACAGATCAGATCATTAAACAGTACACTGAGGCAGAACAAGATAAAATAATATCAATGTAGAATAAAGTGTAAAAACTACAGAAAAAGTATAGTGCAGATAAACAATAGAGTGCAAGATCATAATGCGGTAGATTGTGAGGGCAAGAAACCATTATATTCAACTTGGGAATGATTTGATAATCTTATAACAATGGGACAGAAGCTGTCTTTGAGACTAGTAGTATGTGCTTTGAAGCATTTCGAACTTCTGTCTGATGGAAGAGAGGAGAAACACAAATGTCCAAACTGGGTTGGGTCTCTTATTATGCTGGTTCTTTCCTGAGGCAATGAGAAATATAGACAGCAAGGAGGGGAGGAAGGTCTGTGATAGGTCTGTGATGTGCTGACCTCTGTCCACAACATCTGCCGTTTCTTTCCATCATGTCCAGAGCAGTTACCTTACCAAGCCTAATTAGATGCTGTCTATGATGCATCGCTAAAAATTAGTAAGGGTCCATGAGGACATATGAAATTTCTTTAGCCTCCTAAGGAAGTAGAGACAATGGTGAACTTTCTTCGCCATGGGATCTACGTGGTTGGACCAGGAAAATCTATTGGTACTGTTCATTTCTAGGAGTTTGAAGCTCCCACCCCTCTCAACCTGTGCACTGCCCCCCTTCTTAAAGTCAATAACCACCTCTTTGGTTTTGCTGACATTGAGAGAAAGGTTGTTGTCATGACACCATGTCACTAGGCTCTCTATCTCCTTCCTGAACTCCAGATGATTATTATTTGACACGTTGGCATCATCAGCAATCTTATAGATCAGGGGTTCCCAACCTGGGCTTACAGACCCCTTGCTCAATGGCAATGATCCATGGCATAAAAAAGGTTGGGAACCCCGGAGTATAAACATAGGATTCTGATGATTTCTCATCTCAGGGACTTGGATCACCCATTGCAATTCTAATAGAGTCACAGCATCTAAACAGGCCCTTCAGACAAGCTAGTCCATTCCAACTGAGATGCCCATCTAAACTAGCCATATTTCTCCATATTTGGTCTATGTCCCTCTAAGCTTGTCCTATCACATTCCTGTCCAAATGTCTTATTGAGAATTCCTGCTGAGGTCATCCAGTGCATTATCAAACCTGGGATGATATTTTAACCTATGGAATATATACACAAAGCTCTACATTTATTAAACCCAAGGCGCAAACATACTTTTGTAAGCTCAAGCTTATTATCATTCAACTGTCTATATGTATATCACCAAAAGGAACAATTTTCCTCTGGACCAAGGTGCACAATACATTTCATATAACTCACACACAACACATAAAATAAGATTAACATGAATAAGTAAACAACTAATAAAATATATCCCAAAAGATTGATATTTAGCATAAGGTGCATTTCTTATGGAAGTTAAAAAATAAACAGCATAATGCTGTTGGTGCTTCATATGTGAGGAGACCTAGGTGATGGCAGTGAGTTCAGTAGGTCTGGGGAGAAAAAGCTGTTTCCCATTATAACAGTCCTATGATACCTCTATGCTAGTCCTAACAGTCCTATGCTATGGTACCTCCTGCTTGATGTCGGAGGGTCAACGAGACTGAGGGACAGATGGGAAGGATCCTTGACAATGCTAAGGGCCCTGCATATTCAGTGCTCCTGATAAATAGCTAAGATGGGTGGAAAAGAGACCCCAATGATACTCTAAGCAATTCTCACATTCCTTTGTCAGAGTAGCACACACAGTGTGCTGGAGGAACTCAGCAGGTCAGGCATTACAGAATATGAGGTGTTGATCCTCCAACATGAGAGAGGCATCATCATCGGAATGGGATGGGAAGTAGAATTGAAATGGGTGGCCACTGGGAAGTCCCACTTGGTGTGGCAGACAGAGGGAGGGTGCTGAAAGAAGTTATCCTTGAGGCCGAGAAGAGTGCACTGGGAGTACCGGATACAGTCTATGTCCTCAACAGATTTGCAGGCGTAGTAGTGCCTAAACGGGAAGGGCTGTTTGGTAGTAAGGGAGAAGGTGAAGGGGCAGGTGCTGTACTTGTCCAGCTTACAGGGATAAGTGCCAGAAAAAAGATCTGTGGGGAGTGATGAACAGACAAGAGATTCACAGCAAGAGTGATCCCTGCAGAAAGTGGAGACTGGAGGGAGGGAAAAGATGTTTTTAGTGGTAGGATTCAGAGGAAGATAATGGATTTTTGGAAATTGTGTGTGCAATGTCAGAATGGACAGACTTACTCATGAGATTTGAAAACTCAAAATAAGTGTGTGCAGTTTACTAAAGTAAAAATTCTATAAAGTATCATTGAAACCTCAAACACGAGGAAATCTGCAGATGCTGGAAATTCAAACAACAACACACACAAAATGCTGGTGGAACACAGCAGGCCAGGCAGCATCTATAGGGGGAAACGTCGACAGTGCTTCTCCTTATAGATGCTGCCTGGCCTGCTGTATTGAAACCTCAAAAATGGTTAGTCAAATGACACAACATTTAAGGGTTACCTGCCTAAAGATACTTATTTTTCACATTCAATTTAATATATAAAATAACATTAACCACATGGATAAATACCTTGAAACAAAATTCTTCAAGTGCAATCTCGGAAATGAAAAACATAAGAAACATTTTTTGTATGAATGCAAACTTCAGTAATGTGCTTACCTACCAATAGAAATGGCACAAGAATTGACATCAGAGGCAACTGAAAGGCGATGCCTCTGTAAGGTTTGGCGTTAAAAGTACTTCAGTATTCTTGATTATATTTTAGTCCATGCAATGATTCATCCTGGGAGATGCTTGTCTGTGCCTGAGCAGGGCCTCACCAAATCATATTTAATTAGCCATGTAAAGCATGTAGTGTCAGGAAAATTAAACATTACTATTTGCAGTGAGCTTGAGTCGGTCCAGTAAAAGATTTGAGATTGCATCCAAAAGATTTGCTTAGACCCAGGCAGCCTTTGTTTGAATTAGATCACATTTAACAGCAGCCTCTAATGTCTGTGAAGTCCAGTTTTGTATTCAGAAACTCGAGTTAAATGAATCATACTTAATTTTGTTTTTAATCCGTATTGGGTGGACAAGAGAAACTGAAACAGGGTATGCTGAAAAAAAAATCATCAGTTCAGTTTGCATTGCTGGAAAGCGAATCAGTCAACATTTTAGCTGAGAGACTCTATGAAACATAAACTTTTCCTCCCTTTGGAACTGGATCCTTAACTTCCTCATCAGGAGACCACAGTAAGTATAAATCTGTAATAACATCCCTTCCTCGCTGACAACCAACACACGCACACCTCAAGGATGTGTGGTTAGCCCACTGCTCTGCTCCCTCCACACTCAAAACTATGTGGGCTAGGCACAGCTCAAACACCATCTATAAATTCGTCAATGACGCAACTGTTGTTGGAAGAATCTCAGAGATGGCAAAGTGGAGGCGTACAGGAGTGAGATAGTGAGTGTATCACAACAACATGCCCTGCACTCAGTGTCAGCAAAGCCAAGGAATTGCTTGTGGACTTCAGGAAGGGGAAGTCGGGAGAACACACACAGTCCTTGTTGAGGGAGTCAGGGATGGGAAGGGTGAAGGAGAAGAGTCGGGGGCAGAGGTGGGGGGAATGTATCTCACTGTTATCAAGTCCAATGTTATGCATACAACACACAGTTTCTGAAAGTGACAAGTTGATGAAGCACTCATCATGAAACACTTGCCTTCATCATCAGGACATTGACTACAAGAGTTGGGACTTCACCTTATACCGCTCAACGTTAATGAGACTACACCTGGAATATCATGCTCGTTCTGGCTCCCTAGTTATATTAAGATGTGATTAAGTTAGAAAGGGTACAGAAAAGGTTCACAAGGGTGTTGCCAAGATTGGAAGATGTGAGTTATATAAGGAGAGACTGGGTAGGGGATGGAACTGTTTTCTGGAATGAAGGAGGCCAAGTGTTGATTTATAAAAGTTTGTAAAATGTGAGAAGCATAGATCAGATGGATAGTCACAATCATATTCTTTATTTCAGTGAGTTAGAGCATACTGCTGCTGTGGCAGGGTGGAGGTATGTCTCTACCAAAGGAGGTGTAAAGTGCTCCTTCCCTCCGCTAACCTGCAGGTCACCTTTGGACAAGGTGTAGCACTGCTTAATGTACCACCCCCCCCCCCACCCCACCGCCAATCAGGGACATGTGAAGCCATGTGGACATTAGAGTAGGTAGTGGATGGTCGTATGAGATGCTGATGCATATCACAAGTCCTGGTTATGTGACCACTGAAACCAGGCAGACAATCTCGGAAGAGTATTAATAATGGCTGGGGTCCCCCATCTTGTAAGAACACTGCCCAGAAGATGGCAATGGCAAGCCACTTCTGTAGAACAATTTTCATGAACAATCACGATCATGGAAAGATCATGATCACCCATGTCATAAGACCATAAGACATATGTGCAGAATTAGGCCATTTGGTCCATCGAATCTGTTCTGTCATTCAATCATGGCTGATCCTTTTTTCCCCTCCTCAGCCCCACTCTCTGGCATTCTCCCATAACCTTTTATGCTGTGTCCAATCCAGAACCTCTCAAGCTCTGCCTTAAATACACCCAATGACCTATCCTCCATAGCTGTCTGTGCTAATAAATTCCACAAATTCACCACCCTTGGGCTAAAGAAATTTCTCTGCATCTCTGTTTTAAATGGACAACCCTCTATCCTAGAGGCTGTGCCCTCTTGTCCTAGACTCCCCCACCATGGGAAACATCCTTTCCACATCTACTCTGTCTAGGCCTTTCAACATTTGAAAGATTTCATTGAGATCCTCCATCATCCTTCTAAATTCCAGTGAGTACAGACCCAAAGCCATCAAACGTTCCTTGTATGATAACCCTTTCATTCGCAGAATCATCCTTGTAAACCTCCTCTGAACCCTCCCCAATGCCAGCACATATTTTCTTAGATGAGGAGCACAAAACTGTTCGCAGTACTCAAGGTGAGGCCTCACAATTGCCTTATAAAGCTTAGGCTTCACATCCCTGCTCTTCCTTCTATTCCTCTCGAAATGACTGCTAACATTGCATTTGCCTTCTTCACCACTGACTCGACCTGCAAGTTAACCTTTAGGGTGTTCTGCACAACAACTCTTAAGTATCTTTGCATCTCAGGACTTTTTGGTTTTCTCTCCATTTAGAAAATAGCTTGCTCATTTTATTTCTACTACCAAAGTGCATCCCCATGCATTTTCCAACATTGTATTTCATTTGCCACTCTCTTGCCCATTCTCCTCTTCTCTCTAAGTCCTTCTGCAGCCTATCTGAGGGGACACTACCTGCCCCTCCACCAATCTTCATATCATCTGTAAACTTGGTAACAAAGCCATCTAATTCCATCATCAATCAGCATGGCACACAATGATGATGATGGTCTTCATATATTTATTATGCATATTTTTGGATAAAAATAGGATTGCCATTTCAGATTCAGATTTATTTATTACTTGGGCATTGAAACATAGTATGAAATATGTCATTTGTGTCAAGAAACTCAGCTGGGGACAACCCACGAAGTATTGCTGCAGAAGCAACACAGGCAAGAACAACAAAAAACAACAGAACAAAACAAGACAACAACAGCAAAGCAAATCCCTTCCCCATCATCCTACCCCCATAGACAGGCTCTAAACTTTCAGACTCACAGACATCAGGTCTCTAACCTCCAGTCCCTGGCCCTGATATGCAGACTCGGCCTTCAGGCCTTGAAATCTGAACTGGCTAAGTTCTGGACTTTGACTTTCATCTTTGCCCTCCGGAATTTGCTGACCTCTGGGTATCAATCCCAAGTCTCTCAGATCATGGGCTTTGAACTTTGACCCTGGGTCTTGCCAATCACGGTTTTGATCTACCAGACTCACATGGATCTCTAACCCCAATGATCTGCCAATGATAAGCCTCCTTCGAGACTCTCCCACTCTCCCATTGGAGGGAGCGGTGGACAAAGCATATAGGCAATAGACCTAAGAAGAAATTGGTAAGCACAGAAAGGAGCTGAAACATGTTGAGCAAGACCACAGTGATTATTCTCGACCTAGAGGATCAGACTGCTGGCACATAGCTTCATGCAGAACAAAGAAAAGAATACAAAATATTATTTCCCAGGATAAGTAAAACACCGATGGCTTTGTGTTCCAGGCACAGAGGGAGGCGGCAATAAGCAGGTGGTTTATTTACAGTGTTGCTGTTAGAATTAGATAGATTTTCAAGTGAGTAGAACTACTTTCCAAGCTCAGGATCTGCTAGAGAAACAAAGGGCAAGGAGCAGGATTTAACATAAACATTAATTCTACAAATTACCATCCATTTCACACCATCTGCTCAAAGCTGTATTTACATACTGCTAATGCAAATTACTTTGCATGCATCATCTTTGAATCATTTCTTGGATGATATCCCACCAGGATCTCTCCTTTCAGGAAATCAGCATGTCAGGTAGAATAAATGGAGGACAATAAACAGTCAACGTTTTGGGCCGAGGCCCTTCATCAGGATTGGTACAGTCACACCGCACACGTTGTCTGTTTATTTCCCTCCATAGATGGTGCCTGACTGGCTGAGTTCCTCTAGGATTTTGTGTGTGTGTTGCTCATGGTTTGCAGCATCTGCAGAGTCTTTTGTGTTTATCAACTACTCGTCTTTGAATTGTTTGTCCCTGACATCACACTTATGCAATGTAACACCCTTCAAGCAGTTCAAAGCGCATTATTCAAAGGGACTACATGACTGCATTGGTGTTCTTCACATCGAATGTATTAACTGGACAACACCATGAATGCATAGACTAAATAAAGTCATAGAGAAGTACAGCACAGAAACAGGCCCTTCAGCCCATCTAGTCCATGCCAAAAACATTTAAACTGCCTACTCCTATTGACCTGCAGTGGGACCATTGCCCTTCATATCCCTACCAAATCTTCTGTCAAGCTTCTACCTTCTAAAGAATGCAGTCCTAACCCATTCAATCTTTCCTTATAACTCAGGTCCTCCAGACTCGGCAACATCCTTGTGAATTTTCTGTGTACTCTTTCAACCTTGTTTACATCTTTCCTGGTGGTGGGTGACTAAAACTGCACATAATACTTCAAATTAGGCCTCAGTAACGTTTTATACAACATCAACATCATCTATATCAGTGATCTGGATGAGAATGTGGTTAACTGCATCAGATCTGGGGTGTATTGGACAGTGAGGAAAGCTATCATGGCTTGTAGAGGGATATGAATCAGCTGAGTAGGCTACGGTCAATTATGGAAAACTCTGAACATCCTCTACATAGCACCATCCAGAGACAGAGAAGCAGTTTCAGCGACAGGTTACTGTCGATGCAATGCTCCTCAGACAGGATGAAGAGGTCAATACTCCCCAATGCCATTAGGCTTTACAATTCAACCGCCAGGACTTAAGAACTTTTTAAAAGCTATTATTAATGCTTTTTGAGATAGTGATTTAGATGCATATCATATTTTTTTACTGAGTTAAGTATTGCATGTAATTAGTTTTGCTACAACAAGTGTATGGGACATTGGAAAAAAGTTGAATTTCCCCATGGGGATGAATAAAGTATCTATCTATCTATCTATCTATCTATCTATCTATCTATCTATCTAACATAACATCCCATCTCCAGTACTCAATATATTGATTTATGAAGGCCAATATACCAAAAGCTTTCTTTATGACCCTATCTACTTGTAACACAGCTTTCAATGAATTATGGACCTGTACTCCCAGATCCCTGTGTTCTACCACACACCTCAGTGCCCTACCATTCACTGTGTAAGACATATCCTGGTTGGTCCTGCATTAAATTCCATTTACCATTTTATTCAGCCCACTTTTTCAGCTGATTCATATCCCTCTGCAAGCCATGATAGCTTTCCTCACTGTCCAATACACCCCAGATCTGATGCAGTTAACCACATTCTCATCCAGATCACTGATATAGATGACAAACAACAAAGGACCCAGCACTGTTCCCTGTGGCACAGCACTAGTTACAGGCCTCCAGTCAGAGAGTCAACCCTCTACTAACATTCCCTGGCTTCTCCCACAAAGCTAATGTCTAATCCAATTTACTACCTCATCCTGAATGCTGAATAAAAGTACAAATGTAAAATAAAGTCAGGCATTAAACTTTTTAGAGTTCAGAAGAGTGAGGAGTAGTCCCACTGAAACTTACTGAATATAGAAAGACCTAAATAGTGTGGACATGGAGGAAAATGTTTTCAGTCATGGGAGAGTCTAGGACCAGGGGCCACAGCTTCAGAATACAAGGATACCCCTTTAGAACAGAGATGAAGAGGAATTACTTTAACCATAGCATAGTGAATTTATGGAATTTACTGCCACAAAAGGCTGTGGCAGCCAAGTCATTGGGGGTACTTAGAGTGAGGATTGATAGGTTCTTGATTGGTAGAGGTGTCAAAGGCTATGGAGAGAAGGCGGAAGAATGGGGTTCAGACAGAAAATAAATCTGTTATAATTGAATGTCAGAACAGACATGATGGGCCAAATATTTTAATTCTGTTCCTATGTCTTATGGACTCACATCTTCCATTGACATAAAGTAAACAATATCTCTATACTATCTATTTAATGAAAGACTTACTCATACAATGGTGAGCACCACAATTTCATATCTCGTCATTCATTCATTTATTTGTTGAGACACGGCATGGAACTGGTCCTTTCTGCCCTTTGAACTGCACTGTCCAGCAAACCCCCGATTTAATCCTAGCCTAATTACGGGTGAATTTACTATGACCAGTTAACCCACCAGCTGGTATGTCTTTGAAATGCGGGAGGAAACCGGAGCACCTGGAGGAAGCCCACGCCGTCACAGGGAGAACGTAGAAACTCCTTACAGGCAGGAACGGGAAATGAACCCGGGTCGTCTGTACTGTAAAGCATTGTGACAGCCACTACGATATCACGCTATCTCTGAAACTGAGCCAACATGTTCTGTTTCTCCCATTCCATTGTTATTGAGAGTAAATGTGATTCTACAGAACAAGTAATGTCTCCCATCGGGGAGGAGGTACAAGAACCTGAAGACCTACTCTCTACATTTAAAGAACAGCTTCCCCACTGCCATTGGATTTTTCAATAGTCCATGAACACAAACTTATTATTTTTCACACTACTTATTTATTATTCTGCCTTACAGTTTTTATGTCTTGCACTAAAACTGCTGCTGTAAAATAACAAATTTCATGACATACATACAACAGTGATTCTGATTCTTTCCAGTGCCAATTCAGTTTAATGGTCTCATCCACTTATTCACCTCTCTAACTAGAGTATATTGACTTTTCTGATGTAGTTCTCCTATCGCCAGAACTGTCAAGTGTTTCATTCTGGTACACACACACACACACACATTAAACACACACACATTACACACACGCGCACACACACACAGACACACACGTTACACACACGCGCACGTGCACACACACACACATTACACACACACACACACATTACACACACACACAGACACACATGTTACACACATGCACACGTGTACGCTCTCCCTTCTTATTCTGGCCTCTTCCCCTTTATTTTCCACTCCTGGTGAAGGATCTCAGCCCAAAACATTAACTGTTTGTCCATTTCCATAGATGCTGCCTGACCTGCTGAGTTCCTCCAGTATTTCCTGTGTGTGTTACTCTGGATTTCCAGCCTCTTGAGTTTAAACATGAGATTTGTTGTTCTGTGGCAGCAGTAAGTACAGTTCAAGACTTAACTATTAACGTAAGCTAGAATAAAAAGTAAATAAATAATGAGAGCAAAAGCGGAATAGCAAAGTAGTGTTCATGAGATCATGGACCATTCACAAATCTGACGCTAGAGGGCTGTCCCTAGGACTGTGGAGCGTGGGCCTTCAGGCTCCAGTACCACCTCCCTGATGGTAGTAATAAGAAGAAGACATGCCCTGGACAGCAAGGGTCTATAATAATGATGTTGTCTTCTTGAGTCACCACAATTTGACGATGCCCTCAATGGTGGATTGCTGACTGGGTCTACTTTCTCTTTCTCTGTAAAAGTGCAAGAGGAAAAGGTATGGTGACCTGCATAGGCTCCAGTTATGCTTGCCTCTTCGCTGGCTGTATCAAAACGTCCATGCTTGAAACATTCCCCAGTAATACACCCAAAGTCTTCCTCTGCCATATTAACGATTGCATTGGTGTTGCTTCATGCACCCATGCTGAGCTCATGAATTTCATCAACTTTACCCCTAACTTCCATCCAATTCTTAAATTCACTTGGTTCATCCCTGACTCTTCACTCCCCTTTCACAGTTTTCTGTCTTCATCTCTGGAGACAAAATGTCAACCAATATCTTTTATATACCTACTGATTCCCATGGTTATCTTGACTATATCTCTTCCCACCCTATCTCATGTAAAAATGCTGCTCACTTTCTCATTTCCTTTGTCTTCACATCTGTTCCCAGAATGCATTTTCCCAAGACTTCAGAGATCTCCTCCTTCTTCAAAGAACAGGTGATCTTCAGGGACAGTGTGCGTCTGTCCGGGATTCAGGGACAGTGTGCGTCTGTTCGTGATTCAGGGACAGTGTGCATCAGTTCGTGATTCAGGGACAGTGTGTGTCAGTTCGGGATTCAGGGACAGGGTGTGTCAGTTTGGGATTCAGGGACAGGGTGTGTCGGTTCGGGATTCAGGGACAGGGTGTGTCAGTTCGGGATTCAGGGACAGGGTGTGTCTGTTCAGGATTCAGGGACAAGGTGTGTCTGTTCGTGATTCAGGGACTGGGTGTGTCCCACCTCTACTGATGCCAGCTCCAAAGGGATCCCATCATTAAACATATCTTTGCCTCCCATCAATCCCACCCCCCCCCCCCCCACTTTCCTCCGTGATTCCCTTGTCCAAACAGGGCCCCAAATGGATCTTCTGCTCACCTTCTCCATGTGAGGAACTCATGAATCGGCTGGGGTCGTCTATTGCGTACAGCGCTCCTAATGTGACCTCCTCTACATTGATGAGACCCGTCATAAATTGGGGACTGCTTCATTGAGCACCTCCGCTGCATCTGCAACTTCCTTGTGGCCAAACATTAAAATTCCAATTCCGACACAATTCCACATGGCTTCCTCTTGTGTTAAGATGAGGATACCCTCGGGGAGAGGAGCAACATCTTTTATTCTATCTGGGTGTCCTCCAACATGATGGCATGAATATCAATTGTTCCTTCCGGTAAAAAAAATTACCCCTCTCTCCCCTCACCTTCTATTTCTCACTCTAACCGTTTATCTCTTCTCATTGCCTACCCGAGTCTCCTCCTCTTTCTCTTTCTCCATTGGTACACTCTTGTCTTCTATCAGGTTCCTTCTTCCCCAGCTCTTGATCTTTCCCACTCACCTGGCCTCACTTATCACCTTCCAGCTATCCTCCTTCCCCTCTCCCACCTTTTTATTATTCCGTCTTCCCCCTTCCTCCTGAAGAAGGATCTTGGCCCAATGCATCGACTGTTCATTCATTTCCATAGATGTTGCCTAACCTGCTGAGTTCCTCCTGTGTTGTGTGTGTGTTGTTTTGGTGAATAGAATGACAGGGGAGTGGAAATTAAAGGTTGAGGAACAACTTTTACATCCAAAGAGATTTGGCTTGTCCCCTTAGAGGGAGCTGGAGGCAGAAATGCTCATCCCAACAAGGTTCTAGGACAGCTTCTACTCAGCAGTTATAAGACCGCTCCATTATGGACTCTAGCCTCCCCACCATCTTCAAAATGTGACGCCTCAAAGAGCCAGCATCCATCATTAAGAACCACATCACCCAGAATATGTAATCTTCTGATTACTTCCATCAGAGAAGAGGTAGAGGAGCCTAAAGGTGCACACTCAAAACTTTAAGAACAGCTTCTTCCCCTCCACCATCAGATTTCTGAATGGACAATGAACCAAGCCATCAATACTACCTCATTATTCTTTGATCTCTTTTTCACTACATTTTAATTTTTTAATAGTATTTTTATATATTACATTGAACTGCTGCCATAAAACAACAAATTTCATAACATCCGTCAAACTTGAATCAGGTTCTGATTCTGACTCTTAAATGGTTCCCTAGTACAATAAAATGGACTTTTGACCTCATAATCCACCTTGTTCTGGCATTATATATTATTGCCTCCCTGCATTGTATTTTCTCTGTAACTGTAACACTTTATTCTGCATTCCCCATGTTATCTCTGTATGACCTCAATGCAGTGATCCAAGATGGTGGCGTGACGCAGCTTGCAGCGGCCACTCCGGAGCTGATTATCTGTTATTTGTGAAGTGGGGTGCCGTGCGCAATCATAATCGGATGAAAAATGGACGTGGGAGCACGGAGGAACATCTGAAAATCTCCAGGAAGACCTTTTTCGTTGCTGCTGCTGCTGTGAGGTCCGGGTCTCTGCTGGGAAGAACAGACCCCCTGTCCTCAGGGTCGCATTGCCGATGGCCATTGGCGGGGGCATCTTAATACGCTCGGTAGAGGATGGTGCTCAGCGAAGCTGTGCAGGAGGGGATGGTCGGAGGCTCGGAGGTTCGACGGGCTCAGAGTCCACTGCAGTCAGGTCGCTTTCAGTGTGTGCTGCGTCTGCGAGGCTGAGTCAGGTGGCGCCTTGGAAGTCCATAGCGGGGGTATTCCCTTCTGCCGCCTGCGTGGGATGGCAAGTCTATCGGGACCCTGGGGACTTAAGGAAACTGTGTGGTGGTTTCTTTTGAACTTATGGTCTTTTAAAATCTTTGGACTATTTTTACTGTGCCCACGGTCTGTTTTTTTTATCAATTATGCTACTGTTTGCACTGATGTAACTATGTGGTTTTGTGCAGGTCTTGTAGCTTCAGTTTTTGGTCTTGTTTTGTCTGGTAGGATTGGAGCTCCTTTCCGGAGAACGTGCTAAAATGGTAGTGCGATATTAATACGCAGCAGCCTCTCCGGACTCTGGATTGGGGATTGCCAAACATTATGTTGATTTTCTGGTGTAGTCTGTTTTGTCATATGCTTTTGTGATGTCATTCTGGAGGAACGTTGTCTCATTTTTTAACTGCATTGCATTTGTGGTTTCTAAACAACAATAAACTGAATCTGAATCTGAATTATGCGGCTGAAGATTAGTAAATCGCCGGGTGTAAGGCCTAGAGTAGGAGAGTGGGGTGAGTCTCAGTGCCTCTCTCTTGGCTGGCAAAGCTATAGTGACCCACACATTGCTGTTACTCTGTTACACAAATCCCCAGAGTACATAAAATAGGCGACAGTCCCTTTGGCTTACAATCTTGTGCCAAACCAATTAAATTAGTAATCAGATATGCAACTAAACTAATCTCTTTTGCTTTCACAATGTCCATATCCTTCCATTTCCTTCACATTTATGTGCCTACTGTATCTAAACATCTCTTAAAAGTCCCTCCTATATTTACCTCTACCACTACCCCAGGCACCATTACCCACCATTCTCTGGTGAAAATCTTGCCCCTCATATGCCCTTTGGAATTTTCTCCTCTCACCTTAAAAGTATGCCCACTGACATTCCATAAGACATGGAGTAACATTGAGACTTTATAAAGCACTGGTGAGACCTCACGTGGAGTATTGCGAGCTGTTTTTGGGCCCCTTATCTTAGAAAGGATATGCTGAAATTGGACAGGGTTCAAAGGAGGTTCACGGAAATGATTCCAGAATTGAATGGCTTGTCATATGAAGAGCGTTTGATGGCTCTTGGCGTGCATTCACTAGAATTCAGAAGAATGAGCAGAGACTTCATTGAAACCTATCAATGAAGGCCTTGATAGAGTGGATGAGGAGAGGTTGTTTCATGTGATGGGAGAGCCTAAGACCAGAGGACACAGTCTCAGAGTAAAGGGGCATCCTTTAAAAATGGAGATGAGGAGGAATTTCTTTAGCCCGAGACTGGAGAATCTATGGAATTATTTGGCACAGACAGCTGCAGAGGCTGTCTTTATGTATATTTAAGGCAGAGGTTGATAGATTTTTGATTGGTCAAGGCGCCAACAAATACAGGAAGAAGACAGGAGACTGGGGCTGAGAGGAAAATTAGATCAGCCATGATGGAATGGCAGAGCAGACTTAATGGGCCAAATGGCCTAATTCTACTCCTATTTCTTATGGTCTCATGGTCCTGTTTCAATCATTTTGAGCTTTCTGTGTGATGTGAGCTCGTCATCTTCCAACACCAGCTGTGAGAGAGCTTTCCAGTAGGGCACAGTTGAGAGAAACACAAGTCCTGCAAATTATCACAGTCCTCTTGGCAATGGGTTAGGGGTCACCACAGGCTCTCTGATGATAGATCACTGCAGTCTATGGAGCAGCCAATCTCATCGTGGCCAAGTCCCCTGCTTTCCATACTTCATCAGCTAATTAATGAGCCGACTCCTGGAGGGCTGGCCATTTCTCCACTATCATTTTGTGTTTCCCTCATTCCACAATTATTTGCTCCTCTAACATGTTATCATATAAGCTCTTTTCTTCTGAACAAGCATCACTAATCTCCCTGCCCTGCTGAAAGGTGGGGGATGAGGCATTCTCAATGACTGTTAACACTAGACCTTATTAATGCTATGGGCCAATATCATTAAGCAAGGTTTCCGTGAAACCCAAATCGCACAAGTGTATCTTCTTTGTCTATGCCTCTCCGCTGACACTGTAGGATCGAGACATAGCCTCCATGCAGCGCCATTACTTTGGGGATCTCATGAAAACCCATCAAATATTGAAATGTCCGGAGAGAATATAGTGGGGGATCTAGGACAACAGGGCACAGCCTCAGAATACAAGGATATAACTTTAGAACAGAAATAAGGGTAACGTTGTAGCCAGAGGATAGTGAGCTTGTGGAATTCATTGCCACAAACAGCAGTAGAGATCAGTCATTGGGTATATTTAAAGTGGAAGTTGATAGACTCTTGATTAGTAAATGCAAGTTTAATTAACTTTCAACCACACACATACATACAACTAAATGAAACAGTGTTTCTCTGGGTCAAAGTCCAGAATATACAATCATAAACAACACTCTGCACATATAGTTACAACAGCACATAGAGACACAAGATAACATTAGCCCAAGAAAACAGTGATGATCAACACTGTTGCACTGCAGGGTGTGTGCTTATCCCACTGTTCTATTCCCTTTACAGCCATTACTGTGTGGCTAGGTATAGCTCAAATACCATCTATAAATTTGCTGATGATACAGCCATTGCTGGTAGAATCTCAGATGGAGATGAGAGGGCATACAGGAATGAGATATACCAGGTAGCTGAGTGATGTCACAGCAACAACCTTGCATTCAACGTCAATAAGACAAAAGAGCTGATTGTGGACTTCAGAAAGACTAGGAGAGGGAACACAATCCAATCCTTACACAGGGATCAGAGGTGGAAAGAATGAGCAATTTCAACTTCCTTGGTGTCAAGATCTCTGAGGATCTGCCCTGGTCCCAACATATTGATGCAGCTATAAAGAAGGCAAGACAGTGGCTATATTTCATTAGGAGTTTGAATTGATTTGGTTGACACTGAAAACATTGAAAAATTCTGCAGGTATACTGTGGAGAGCCTTCTGACAGACTGCATCACTGCCTGATATGGGGGTGGGGTGGGGCGTAGGCGCTACTGCATAAGACTGAAAAAAGCTACAGAAGGTTGTAAACTCAGTCAGCTCCATCTAGGGTACTAGCTTCCATAGTATCCACTCATATTCAAAGAGAGGTGCCTCAGAAAGGTGATGTCCAATATTAAGGACACCCATTACCTAGGGTGTTGACGTGTGGCCTAGTGGATAAGGCATCGGTCTAGTGATCTGAAGGTCACTGGTACGAGCCTCAGCTGAGGCAGCGTGTTGTGTCCTTGAGCAAGACACTTAACAACACATTGCTCTGCGATGACACCGGTGCCAAGCTGCATGGGTCCTAGTGCCCTTCCCTTGGACAACATCGGTGGCATGGAGAGGGGAAGGCTTGCAGCATTGGCAACTGCCAGTCTCCCATACAACCCTGCCCAGGCCTGCGCCCTGGAAACCTCCAAGGCACAAATCCATGGTCTCACAAGACTAATGGATGCCTATTTATTCTATTTCATTACCTAGGGCATGCCCTCTCTCATTGCTACCATCAGGAAGGAGGTACAGACACCTGAACACACACAATCAGTGATTCAAAGACAGATTCTTCCCCTCTGCCATATGATTCCTAAATGGACATTGAACTCATGAGTACTACCTCTTTTTTTTTTACTCTATATTACTTAAGGTGACTGGAGGGAAGTACGTATATGGGGGATATCAGAAGTAATTCTTTAACACAGAGAGTATTGGGTGCATGGAATGCTTCGCCGGGGTGGTGGTAGAGGCAGATACATGAGACATTTAAGAAACTCAAAATAAGCACATGGTTGTTGGAAAAATGAAGGGCTATGTTGGAAGGAAGGGTTAAATTGATCTTGGAGCAGGTTAAAAGATCACTGAAACATGTTGTCCAACTTCTGGAATTGTTTTTGTCCCCCGCTTCCCTCTTCTTCAATCCCCCATACTGGCCTCTTACCTCTTCTCCTCACCTGTCAATCACCTACCCCTAGTGTCTCTCCCGTTTTTCCCATGGTCAACTGGCCTCTCCTATCAGATTCCTTCCTCTCTTGCCCTTTATCTTTTCCACCTACTACCTCCCAGCTCCTTACTTTATCCCTGCACCCCCACCCACCTGGCTATACCTCTCACCTTCTAGCTTGACTTACTTCCCCTCCTCACACCACCTTATTCTTGCTTCTTCCTCATCTCTTTCCAGTCCTGATGAAGGATCCTGACCTGAAACATCAACTCTTTATTCATTTTCATGGATGCTGCCTGACCTGCTGAGTTCCACCAGCATTTTGTGTGTGTTGATCTTGAATTAATCTGCAGTAGCATATTTTCTAAATGAAATATTTAAGTTCAAAGTACATTTTATTGTCAAAGTACGTATACTTTATATAACTTTGAGATTTGTCTCCTTACAAGCAGCCATGAGGCAAAGAATCTCGATATAACCCATCGAAAACAAAAGAAGATCATTAAACACCCAGTGTGCAGATAGAGGAAAAAAAAACAAATTGTGCTAACAATAAAAACAAGCAAACAGTATTCAGAGATGAAGTTCACAACACCAGGCATCAGTGCAATGGATCCAGACGTCTACTAGTTACAGGCCACAGCCTCAGTCTAGCATAGATTCGAGCAAGCCCCCCAGCGCAGTGAGCTGAACTTGCCCATTTCCCGCCTCCAATCTCAACACTCAGACTACTTCAATCTGACCTGGCGCTTAAGTCATCCAAACCTTAGGTCGTTCCTCACTCTTGGACTCGGGCTCTACCAAGGAAAATGAAATTCATTCTTGCAGCAATACCAAGAATGCAGAGCAAGCATTGAGACCATACTTCTGGATGAGTCTGTAGAGACTCGGACAATTTTAAACCCCACCACAGCAATTCCTGTGGGTTGCTTCCAGGTGTCCGGATTCCCTCCCATTCTCCAAAGACATACCAGTTAGTATGTTAATTGGTCATTGTAAATTGCCCTGTGATTAGGCAAAGGCTAAATAGGTGGATTGCTGGGTGGCACGGATCGTTGGGCTGGAAGGACCTGTTCCACACTATATTTCAAAATAAAGAAAGGAAAATAAATAAATTGACAAATTTAAATACTACTAATTAAACCTGGGGTTAAAGGTCATGAAATCACAAAGCCACTCTAAGAATACACCTGTTAGACAAATATTTTCCAAAGGAATTCTGTGGTCTTCAGTTAATCTGATCCATCATTGTTATTGACTCTAAACTGCATCTGGTAAATTTGCAGATGACATGAAGGTTGATGGTGTTATGGATAATTGTACTTGTCATAGGTTGCCACAGGATATTGATACCGTGTATAACTGTGCTGAGAAGTGGCAGAAGGAGTTCAGTCAGGAAAATTGATATGCTTTGCAAGGTCATGATTGAAGGCAGACTACAGGGTTAGCGGCAGGATTCTTAGTGTGGAGGCACAGAGGATCCGTGTGGTCCACATCCATAGATACCTCAAAGTTGTTGTGCAAGTTGATAGGGTGGATAAGAAGACATATGGTGTGTTGGCCTTCATTTGTTGGGTGATTGAGTTCAAGAGACTCAAGGTAGTGTTGCAGCTCTATAAAACCCTGGTTAGACCACACTTGGAGTATTGTGTTCAGTTCTGGTCGCCTCATTATAGAAAGGATTTGGAAGCTATAGGGAGCGTGTGAAAGAGATTTATCAGGATACTGCCTGAATTAGAGAGCATATTTTATGATGATTAGTTGTGTGAGCTAAGGCTTTTCTTTTTGGAGTGAAGGAGGATGAGAACTGGTGCAATAGAGGTGTATAAGATGGTATGAAACATTGATAAGGTGGTCATCCAGCACTTCCCCCCACCCCCCGGGTGAAAATGGCTATTTGGAGAGGGCATAATTTTAAGCTAATCAGAGCAATGTATAGGGAGGATATCAAAGGGAGTTTTTTTTTACACTGAAGATTATCAGAAAATGCTAACAAGGGTGTTGGTAGAGGCAGGCGCATTAGGGATATTTAAGAGACTCTCAGAAAAGCAAGGGTGATAGAAAAATGGAGTGCTATGTAGGAGGTAAGGGTTAAATTGTTAGACCATAAGATATAGGAGCAGAAGTAGTTTGTTCGGCCCATCAAGTCTGCTCTGCCATTCAATCATGGGCTGATCCAATTCTTCCAGTTTTCCCCACTCCCCTGCTTTCTCCCCATACCCTGTGATGCCCTGGCTAATCAAGAACTTATCTATCTCTGTCTTAAATGCACACAATAACTTGGCCTCCACAGCTGCTTGTGACAACAAATTCCACAGAGTTATCACCCTCTGACTTAAGTAATTTCTCTGCATTTCTGTTCTAAATGAACGTCGTTCAATCCTAAAGTCATGACCTCTTGACCTAGACTCCCCTACCATGGGAAATAACTTTGCCATATCTAATCTGTTCAGGCCTTATAACATTTGGAATGTTTCAATGAGATCCCCCCTCATTCTCCGGAACTCCAGGGAATACAGCCCAAGGACTGCCAGATGTTCCTCATACGGTAACCCTTTCATTCCCAGAATCATTCTCGTGAATCTTCTCTGAACCCTCTCCAGTATATCCTTTCTAAAATAAGGAGCCCAAAACTGTACACAATACTCGAAGTGTGGTCTCACGAATGTCTTATAGAGCCTCAACATCACATCCCTGCTCTTATATTCTAAACCTCTAGAAATAAATGACAACATTGCATTTGCCTTCTTCACCACTGACTCAACCTGGAGATTAACTATTAGTGTATCCTGCACAAGGATTCCCAAGTCCCTTTGCATCTTTGCATTTTGAATTCCCTCCCCATCTAAATAACAATCTTCCCATTTACGGTACTTCTTCCACTAAGGTGCATGACCATACACTTTCCAACATGGTATTTCATTTGCACACTTCTTTGCCCATTCCCCTAAACTATCTAAGTCTCTCTGCAGGCTCTCTGTTCCCTCAATACTACTCACTTCTCCACCTATCTTTGTATCATTGGCAAATTTAGCCACAAATCCATTAATCCCATAATCCAAATTATTCATGGAGAAGGTAAAAAAAATCATCATATCATGGGCTTGCATTGTGTAGTAATATTCTGTGTTCCTTGTTCTATGCTCTAAACTGTCTTCAGAATTGTTACCAACATCCTATGAAGATATAAAGTTAATAAAGAGGCTGAGTTGATAAGGATTATAAAAAAAAACCTTAGGAAGGGTCTTTGAATGAAATATTAACTCTGCTTCTCTTTGCAGGGGGTGTTTCCAATATTTTCCTTTTTGAAATTTCACATTTCCAGCATGGTAAATAGGTAATTTGATTTGTCAAATGAACTAAGAAAAACTTTGTTTTGCATACCATCCACAGAGATCATTCAAAACATCAGTACTTTGAAATGAGACAAGGGAAAGCAATAACAGAATGCAGAGTAAAGTGTTACAACTGGAGAGATAGTGTAGTGCAGGTAGACAATAAGGTGCAAGAACAAAGGAAGTAGATTGTGAGACCATCTCATTGTACTAGGGAACTGAACTATTCAGTGATAACAGTGATTTAGAAGCTGCTTTTGAGCCTGGTGGTACATGCTTTCAGACTTTTGTATCTTTTGCCCAGGAGGGAAGAGAACAGAAAATGTCTGGGGTGGGAGGAGACTGATGATGTTAGTTGCTTAACTGAGGCAGTGCAAAGGGTAGACATAGACAATCTTCATGGAGGGGAGTTTGGTTTCCATGATGTATTGGGCTGCATCTAGAACTCTTAAAAACTTTTCGGTGTCATGGGTGGTGCAGTTGCCCTACCAAACCATGATACACATGGATAGGATGCTGTATATGGTGCATTGATGAAAAAAATAGATGAGGGTGAAAGGGGACATGCCAACTTTCTTTAGCCTCCTGAGGAAGTAGAGGCACTAGTGCACTTTGTTATCCAAGGCATCCTGCTTGTACCAGGACAGGTTATTGGTGATGTTCACTGCTGGGAATTTGAAGCACATTACCCTCTTGACCTCAGGATGGATTATGTCAATAGGAGGGTATGTACCATCCCCTTCACTGAAGCCAGTGACCAGTTCCTTGGTTTTATTGACATTGAGGGAAACTTTGTCATGACACCATGCAGCTAGGCTCTCAATTTCTTTCCTGTACCCTGATTCATGGATATTTGAAATTTGGTCCACTATACCTACCAGCCTCTGGATCAGGGGTTCCCAACATTTTTATGCCCTGGACCACTACTATTAACCGTGGGATTCATGAACCCCAGGTTGGGAACCCCTGCTCTAGATAGAGCAGAATCTAGCAACACAATCAAGTGCACGGGGAGTAGAGTAGGGGGCTGAGCAAGCAGTCTAGTGAAGCACTACTATTGAGGATAATCATGGAGTTGCTACCTATCCTTATTGTTGTGGTCTGTTCAGAATCAGAATTACATTTATTATCGCCAGTGTGTATGATGTGAAATTTGTTGTTTTGATGGGAGAGTTATGCCATGATGGTGCTGACTGAGTCTAAAATCCTTTCATTTATTTAAACTCTTTAAAACTTTATTCCTTTACTTGGCAGCAAAATCTAATTTTCAGATGAACTTTTTTTATGTCTGTGGTTGCTATGAATCTTTAACTGGTAGAATAAAGCTATTAAAGCACCAATTGAGACATGGCTAATTAAATAGGAACAGAATATACTTGATTATTCAGTTACATGATTTCCCTATTTCTGAAGCCCTTTGTGATCCTGCTTCCATAACAGGGTGTAATGCAACTAGTCAGAACACTCTTCACAGTACATCTGAATTAATTTGGAAGAGTCTTTGGTGATATGTCAATCCCTTGCCCCCTTTAATGTCACGGTGAGGCCATACTCAAGTTGGAGGTTCAACACATTATAGTCCGTCCTGTTTTCCTTCTCTCAACTTATCGCCTCCCTCTGGTGCACCCCACCCCCCTTTTCTTTCTTCCATGGCCCTCTGTCCTCTCCTAGTAGATTCCCCTTCTCCAGCACTGTATCTCTTTAACCAATCAATCAACATCCCAGCTTGTTACTTCACCCCTCTCCCTTCTAGTTTTACCTATTACCTTGTGTTTCTCCCTCTTCTCCCCCCATTTTTTCAAATCTATTCCTCATCTTTTTTTCTCCAGTCCTGCTGAAGGGCCTCAGCCTGAAACGTCAACCATACTCTTTTCCATAGATGCTGTCTGGCCTGTTGAGCTCCTCCAGTATTTTGAGTGTGTTGTATTGTTCCTCTGAGGCCAAAAAGTCAACACCTGTAGTTATGAATCCAACACGTACAGTCACAATATTAGCACAAATGCCTGAGCAGCACAACCTGAAGATTGTCAGTTTGACACTGAGTATGAGGTTCATGTTTGATGCCTAATAACTTGAAGCTGCTCACCCTTTCCACCACTAAACCCTCAATGAGGATGAGTGTGTGTTCTCCTGACTCCTGCTTCCAACACACAATCCATGCCTTGGTCTTGCTGATGATGAGTGGAAGGATGTTGCTGTAAAACCAGTCACCCATCCTATCTCATTCCTGTCTGAGATTTTACCAACAGTGTTGTTATCTGCCAATCATCTGTTGAAAGACACGGTTAAGACCATTCAACTCAGAATGTTAACTTTATTTCTCTTTCCACACATACTGAGTTCTGTTTTCTTTTGTTGCAAACACAATTGGATTTCCTTCTCCGAAAGGATGTTAATTTATTTTCGTGACAAACCATTGGATATAATCAATTTACATCATCTGTTGTGGAGATGTGGGGAAGCCACATAATTGAATAACTGAGTATATTCTGTTCCCATTTAATTAGCCATGACTTGATTGGTGCCTTAATAGCTTTATTCTTCCAGTTAAAGATTCATAACAACTATAGTCAGAAAAAAAAGTTAAGCTCATAATTGGGTTTCACTGCCAAGTAAAGCAATAAAGTTTCAGAGAGTTTAAATAAATTATGGAAGCAATAGAAGAAATCAATATCAAATGTGCTAAAGTGAATGAGATCTCCCAGTAAAAAAAAATCCTTTAACAGCTGAATGTGTGTGGTAGTGAATTAGTACAGGAAAATGTGGCAAGCATTTTGCAGTAGGTCACGAGGCATCAACAGTAAAATATGAGAGAGAGAGAGAGAGAGAAGGTGGTGGAAAATAGGAAAATGTTAGAAGTACAGTACTGTGCAAATGTCTCAGGCCTAAGACTTGCCTATGCCTATAACTTTTGCACAGTACTGTACTTGTCAACGTGGAATGGAGAGGAAGTTTGTAAATCTGGCGGGAGCAAAGGATGTTGGGAATGCTGAGGGTGGAGCTCCATGGGATGTGTGGGGGACAGGTGTCAGAGAAGGAGAGCCAGGGGCGGGAGGTGGCTCAGGTACCAATCCACCCGGTCCTAAGACACAAGGCAGGGTCATTTGATGACAAACAATTGATCATTGCAGAATGTCTCTCTGGTGCTTATCACCTCCCTCTCCGCTTCATTACCATGATCCCCTCTCCCTGCCCCCTTCCCACTCAGTCCACAATAGAGATCCATATCAGAATCAAGTTTATCATCACTCCAATATGTCATGAAATTTGTGTTTTTTTTTTGTGGCAGCAGTACAACACAATACATAAAATTACTACAGTAGTGTACAAAAATCTTAGACACCCTAGCTATACATACAGTTCTATATGTGCCTAAAATGTTTGCACAGTACTGTATAATTGAAAGCAGCAGAAAGGGTCAACAGTTAGATCCAACTTTTTTATTCTTAGGTTTGTTCGTTCATTATGTGCTGTATCATATGATGTGGGAGATCATGGTCTTTTCATGACAATGATTGTTCTTGGTAAATTTTTCTACAGAAATGGTTTGCCATTGCCTTGTTCTGGACAATGTCTGTAAAAAATGGGTGACCCCAGCCATTATCAATACACTTCAGAGATTGCCCAAGGAATACTTGTAAGCTAGAGGTGGGAAGGAAGGCCTTACATTTCCTTTGTAGAGATGTATCGCGACTACACTACCCAGTTCTTACATTAGACTGTTTAATCGTTATTTCCTTTTGCAGTTTAGCAATTAATTGTCTGCTTGTATGCTATATGATTATTTATATAGAAGTAACTGCTTACTATGCTTCCTAGTGGTCACGATATGCATATGCAGTTTGTTCAGTGTGCTCTTCAAGTGGTTATACTGGTATGATTCTGGAAGCTTCTCTGGGTGCTGCATTATTTGAAATAAGGGCTTTATAATTGGCTGACTCTTATCTACAAATTTCAAAGGAATTTTTGTTATCTATTGCTATGTAAATAGCTGACCGCATGGCAGCACCCTTAGTTCTTTTTACTTCTATCCCCCTTTGTATTGCAGACTATCACATCATTTCAATTTTCCTTTGTTCTATAAGTTTTTAATAAAAACAATCATGAAGCAAAAAGTTTTGTACCTCTTTTCTGACTTCTGAAAGAACCTTGGATTGAAACATTGGAATTCAATAGGAAGCGATGCAGTTGTACTCTTGGTGTTGGCATCTGGGCTCTAGAGAAAGGATTCACTTCTTAAATGTAATAACACTATGTGTTTATTTTACCTGAAGAAGCACTGAGTGGACAAAAACAGCTGGTAACATGGAGGTATAGGTGTCTTCAGGTGCTGGAATCTGGAGCTAAAAATGGCAACAGGCTGCTGGAGGAACGTAGCAGATTGAGCAGTTCCTTGGAGACCCTGCATCAGAAATGGTGTTGGTATTGGTTTATTTTTGCTGCATGTACCAAGCTATAGTGAAGGGCTTTAGTTTTGCATGTCATCCTGATAGGTTGTTGCATGCATCAAGGTGTAAAATTAAACAGAATGTAGTATTACAATTACAGAGAAAGTGTAGTACATGTAGACATGCGGAGAGGATGTTTCCTAGAGTGGGTGAGTCTCGGACCAGAGGGCATAAAAGAATAGAGGGACATCCCTTCAGAACTGAGACGAGGAGGAATATCTTTAGCCAGAGAGTGATAAATCTGTGGAATTCATTGTCAAGGACTGCCATGGAGGCCAGGCCGCTGGGTATATTAAAAGTGGGGTTTGATAGGTTATTGATTAGTAAGGGTGTTAAAGGTTACAGGGAGAAGGCAAGAGAATGGGGTTGAGAGGGATTACAAATTAAAAGTGATGGAAAGGCAGACTTAATGAGCCAAGTGGCCTAATTCTCCTTGAACTCTCATGGTCTTATGGTCTAAATACAGTGCAAGGTCCACAGTGAGGAATATTGGGAAGTTAGAGTTCAAAGGTTCATATTTCAGAGTATGAGAGATATGCTCAAAAATCTGAGAAGAACTGGACAGAAGCTGTCCTTGGGTTGGTGGTTCATGGTCTCAAGCTTCTCTATCTTCAAACCAATGGGAAATCAGAAAAGAGAAAATGCCGGGGTTGAAAATGTATGTAATGTTCTCCTTGTGTGTGAAGTAAGAAGTACACAACTCAGCAATTAGCATCCCAGCTCTTGGTGTTTTGTTTGGATAACACACACACATACAATTGTATAAGAGTAAAACTGTGAATGAACCAGAAGAACACCTCAAGAACTTAACACAGCAAACAGATGATGATTATGTCACACATTCATAAGAAACTAGGAAAATATGAAGCTAGGCTTAAATGTAAAATATTCAAAATTACACACAACATGAGTAAGCAAAGTTTATTACAAGAATATTAACAACAGTTTTTAAATTAGCAAGGCTGATCAAACACTATACCAATAATCGACAATAAACATTGACATAATATTAACACGAACTATTGTTCAGAGAGCATTCTCCCATATGAACTAGGTCAAGAATTACTGATGATAATTTATGATGGCACAAAAAAAGGAAAGACAACACAGGATCGTGTAAGTATGCTGCAGTCTGACTGAAAACCCTTCACTGAAATGACATGGCTTCTCTCCTCATGTAGTCTTTTCTTCTTCTGAGCTTTTATGGCGGTTGTCATGCAGCTTTATAGTGCATTACAACCACCTAAACCTCATGGGTTACAAATGATTTTAAAACTTAAAGGCAGCAGTGTGTTAGAATAAAAGCTGGCATGGTTATATATCAAAATAAAAGCCTGAACAGGGTTCATTGATAAGGTTGGTTGATAGTGTAGGGGGAAGATAGCCTGTATAGTAAGAGAGAGGTTGGCATGAGATTGGGGCTGGGAGTAGCCTGTAATATAGTGTCTCATTGTTGGTTATACCTACACCACTAATACTTCATATGGACTATCTTGGCTTCAAAGTCCTTCAGAATTTGCCCAAGAATTACCTAGGAATTGTAAGGCTTTTCAACTTCTAACAGAAAATGCTAACAAGTATTTCTTTACAGGGTTTGAAAATAAAAATGCTATTGTTTATAGACTACAGCTCCATCTTCAATAGACAATAGACAATAGGCGGAGGAGTAGGCCATTCGGCCCTTCAAGCCAGCACCGCCATTCACTGTGATCATGGCTGATCATCCACAATCAGTACCCTGTTCCTACCTTCTCCCCATATCCCTTGACTCCGCCATCTTTAAGAGCTCTATCTAACTCTTTCTTGAAAGCATCCAAAGAATTGGCTTCCATTGCCTTCTGAGGTAGAGCTATAATTCAGTACTATAATTCAAAATAAACTCATCCCCTAACTTCTAGACATAGAACTCAACACATCCCTTTACAGCTTGGTCCATACTGGGCACAATCATCCCCACCATTGAGGACATCTTCAGGAGGTGATGCATTGAGAAGATGGCATCCATCAATAAGGATCTTCACCACCCAGGACATGCCCCATTCTCATTACTGCCATTAGGGAGGAGGGACAGGAACCTGAAGACCCACATGTAACATTTCAGAAACAGCTTCTTCCTCCCCACAATCTGATTTTTGAATTGTCAATGAAACAACTTACATTATCTTGCCACAATTTATTTTTGTGATTTAGGGTAATATTATGCCTGCGCAATACTGTTGCAGCAAAACAAGTTTTCATGCTACATAAGTCAGAAATAATAATTGCAATTCCGATCTAAACTACTGACTGACTCCACAATTTTTAATTTTTATTTCAGTTTTTCTTTATTTTCATGCTGCGTTTGCTGCAAGATTGATTTGATGGAAAGAAATGCATTAGTACAGGACCTTTAAAATGTGCAGGAAATCCCAAACACTTTATGGGCACAGAAATATCTTTAAAATCACAAATAGAAAATCCGCCGGCCAATTTGCACCCAGCTGGATTCCACAACAGCAATATGATGATAAAGAGATCAGTCTATGTTCTGCTCTTGTACCGCGATGAGGCCACCTTCAGATTGGAGGAGCAACATCTTATATTCCGTCTGTCGCCTCCAACCTGATGACATGAATATCGATTTCTCCTTCTGGTAAAATGATTTCCTGCCCTTCTCCTCTTCTCCCATTCCCACTCTGACCTTCTAGCTCTTCTCACCTGCCTATGGGTCCCCTCCTCCTTTCCTTTGCCTACGGTCCACTCTCGTCTCCTATCAGATTCCTTCCTTGACCTTCCCCACCCACCTGGCTTCAACGATCACCTTCCAGCTAGCCTCCTCTCCCTAACCCGACACTTTATTATTCTGGTGTCTTTCTCCTTCCTCCTGCTGAAGGGGGGGGGTCTCTGCCTGAAATGTCGACTGTTTATTAATTTCCACAGATGCTACCTGACCTGCTGAGCACCTCAAGCATTCTGTGTGTGTTGCAATGAAGAGATCACCTGCTCTTGTGATGTTAGCTGTGTGATAAATATCAGCTGGGACCACAGTCCTGCAAGCATTTTCAGAATTCAATCAAGACAGAAGAGCTGGTCGTAGACTTCAGGAAGTGGAGAGTAGTGGTGGTGGAGGCGATGCACATGCTCTTGTCTACACCAACAGTTTTGACACTAGGAAGGTAGAGAGTTTTAAGTTCCTAGATATGATCATCACCAATAGCTTGTACTGACATTCAAGGTGGCAGCACGCTTAACTGGAGTGGCTTTTCCAGATCCAACAAATGGTGCAAATGTGCGTCTCACATGACTTTCTTGTGATCGCAAGACTCTAGTGTTCCATTATTCATTAGCAAGACCGAAGGTGGGGGAACTGCGTGGCCTTCATTGTTATGCAGGTCAGGCCCTCATGCTGTGGCATTGCCTGTTACAGCCACCCGGGGAGGAGACACCAGAGGCAGTGTGGGAGAAAACAGAGGCATGACAGGGACAGTGGAATCGGTTTTGGGTTGGGGCTGGTCCCTCTCCAAGGTGCTGTTCTTTAATGTTCACTCCCTGGAAGGCAAATTGAATTGCCTGTGGCTGACCCAGCATGAGACAAGCTGATTTGCATTTGTCTCCTGAACCAGCCTGTGATAAAACCATAAGACATAGGAGCAGAATTAGGCCATTCGGCCCATCGAGTCTTCTCTGCCATTCCATCATGGCTGATCTCGAATCCCACTCAACCCCATACACCTGACTTCTCACCACATCATTTAATGCTCTGACCAATCAGGAAACGATCAACTTCCACCTCAAATATAACCACAGTCTTGGCCTGCTTCACAGTCTGTGGCAGAGTGTTCCACAGATTCACTACTCTCTGGCTAAAGAAATCCTCGTTACCTCTGTTCTAAAAGGTCGTTCCTCAATTCAGAGGCTGTGCCCTCTAGTTCTGGATACCTCCTCCATAGGAAACATCCTCTTCACATCCACCTAATCTAGTCCTTTCAACATTCAGTAGGTTTCAATGAGAACCCCGTGATTTCTTCTAAATTTCTGTCAGTACAGACCCAAAGCTGCCAAATGTTCCCCATGCATTAACGCTTTCATTCCTGAAATCATCCCTGTGAACCCCCTTTGGACTCTCTCCAATGAGATTTTCTGAGATATGTGGCCAAAAACTGTGGACAATACTCCAAATGTGGCCTGACTAATATCTTATAAAGACTCAGCATTGTCTCCTTGTTCTTATATTCTATTCCCCTTGAAATAAATGCCAGCATTACACTTGCCTTCTTTACCACAGACTCAACTTGTAAGTTAACCTTCTGGGAGTTTTGCACGAGCACTCCTAAGTCCCTCTGATGTTTGAAGTTTCTAGCCATTATTTAATAGTCCACACTATTACTCCTTTTACCAAAATGCATTATCATACATTTCCCAACACTGTATTCAATCTGCCTTTTTTGCCCATTTTTCCAATTTGTCTAAGTCTTGCTGCAATCACTTTGCTTCCTCAGCACTACCTACCCCTCCACAAAACTCCTGGCAGGATTCCAGTGTGCATGCTGTATCTCTGCTCTGTCCCACACTATTTTGCTGTACATCCTCCCCTGGGTGATCTATCTAAACAAATGGTTTTGTTGCATACATCAACTTGCACTTGATTCATAAAGGACATTGGCCCTTTATTCCAACAAGATCGGGATAATTTTTTAAATGCGAACTCACAAACTGCGCCAGAGGTCAAGATCAAACCTGGGTTATGCAACAATGAGGCTGCAGCTTAACCAGCTTCTTCTCTCCATCCTTCTCTGCATTCTATCAATGAAAATAATTAAAGAGTCACAGGGTGTCAAAAGATTTCAGTGAGTTTCTAAACAGGTTTTACCTCCTGCACATTGTTCTAATTTCCCTTCAGAGCAGGAGCTCCTGATTTTCCTTGCTTCACATCTCTCTTGATTAAGGTGAAGGCATTACTGTCTCCAGATTATACACTTAAAGAACAAGGTCCTTGAAATTTTGACGGCTAAGGTCACCTATGTGGGGCGTACGCTGGAGGAAGCTGGTCTTTAGTGCTGAGAAAGCTTCTTGTCAGAGACCTATCAACTGCAAAGGTAAAAGTTTGATGCAGCAGAGTTTCAGCCTCATCAGAAAGTTTAGAACCAAGGAGCAGAGATAAACTACTTCCAATGTATTCCTCAGGTTAGTCAGTGTGGGTAGAAACTGTAAGTTCAGATGAAGGGAAACATCAGCCAACCATTTCCCTCCACAGCTGTTGCCTGACCTGCTGAGTCTCTCCAGCTGATAGCCTTTCTTGCTTCATGTTCCTCTATCTGCAGACTTACATAACACTCAGAGCAACTCCGCACAGAAAGAGGTCCTTTGCCCCGCAGTGTTGTGCTGAAATAAGTAAACAGTAATGCTTAACTAAAAAATCCCTCTGCCTTCACAATAATCCCGTCCCTCCATTCTCTGCACATTCATGTGCCTGTCTAAGAGCCTCTGAAGTGCATCCCAGAATCAGAATCAGTTTTAATATCACTGATATATGCTGTATCATCTCCACCTACTTCCCTTTTCCCCATAACCCTTAATTCCCCTACTATGCAAAAATCTATCCAACCTTGCCTTAAGTATATCTACTGAGGTAGTCTCCCTGCTTTAGTGGGCAGAGAGTTCGACAGATTCACCATTCTCTGGGAAAAACAGTTCCTCCTCGTCACAAACTTAAAATCAACTTCCCTGAATCTTGAGGCTATGTCCCCTAGTTCTCGTTATACTGAACAGCTAAATTAAATAAGTAGTGCAAAAACAGTAATAGAAAAGTAGTGAGATAGTGTTCACGAGTTCAATGTCCCTTCAGAAATCAGATGGCAGAGAGGGAGAAGCAGTTCCTGAATTGCTGAGTGTGTGCCTTCAGGCTTCTGTACCTCCTTACTGATGGTAACAATGAGAACAGGGCATGTCCTGGGTGGTGGGGTTCTTTAATGATGGACACTGTCTTTTTGATGTCCTAGATACTAGGGAGGCTAATATCCATGATGGAGCTGACAAATTTTATAACTCTCTGCAGCTTATTTTGACCCTGTGAAGTAGCCCCCCCTCTCTTATACCAGACAATGATGCAGACAGTTAGATTGCTCTTCACGGTTAATTTGTAAAAATTTGCAAGTGTTTTAGGTGAAATATTTGTCATTTTTCCTCCACTACCACTCCTGATAGAGCATTCGAAGCATCCACCATTCCATATAAAAAAACTGCCAAAAGATATCCTTTGAACTTTCCTTAAAAGCCTGCCATCTAGTATTAGATATTTCAACCCAAGGAGAAAGATACAGACTGTCTTGTCTCTCTAATATCTTTTCCACCTTTGGTCTTTTTCTATCTATCATCTACCTGCCGCTGTCTTCCTATCCCACCCACCCTATCTGGCTCAGCCTGGCTATCATCCTTCACACCACTTCCATTCAACAAATACCTTGGGCCTCTCTCTTACCATTCCCTGTTTTCCCTTTATACATTTCCCCTCTCTATCTTTCATCTGGATGCAGGGTTTCCACCTGAAATGTCAACAATTATTTTCTCTCCACAGATGCTGCTCGACCCGCTAAGTTCCTCCTGCAGATTGTCCATTGCTCCTGTTTCCAGCATCTGCAGACTCTTGTGTTTTGTGTCATATTACTTCAAATTTCAAACTAAATTTAATATCAAAGTACATTTTTGTCACCATATACAACCCTGAAATTCATTTTCTTCTGGGCATACTCAATAAATCTATAGAATAATAACGATAGCAGAATCAATGAATGATCTCCCAACTTGCGGTTCAACCAGAGTGCAGAAGACAACAAACCATGCAAATACAAAAAGAAAGAAATAATAATAAATAAATAAGAAACAAATAATGAGAACATATGATGAAGAGCTCTTGAAATGAGTCCATTGGTGTGGAAACATTTCAATGATTGGGCAAGTGAAGTTCAGCAATGTTATGCTTTCTGGCCTCTCTGGTTGTAGGGTGGTAACTGCCCCATCAGTTTGTATTTTCTCATGCCATCACTTTAGGGCAGCTCTGTAGTATAGTGGTTAACACGTGCTTTACAGTACCAGTGACCTGGGTACAATTTCCCTTGCTTCATATCTCTCCTGATTAAGGTGAAGGCGTTATTGTCTCTAGATTATACAGGTGCAGAATAAGGTTCTTGATATTATGATGGCTAAGAACACATATATACACTGCTATCTGTAAGAATGTGTATGTTTTCTCTGTGACTACGTGGGTTTCCTCTAGTTGTTCCAGTTTCCAAAGATGTACTGGTTGGTAGGTTAGTTGATCATTGTAAATTGTCCCTAAGGCCTGAGATAATTCTGGGATTGCTGGGTGGTGTGGCTTGTAGAGCAGGAAGGGCCTTTTCTGTGCTGTATCTCATTAGATAAATAAATGAAAACATCGACACAAAACACAATGTATAAACTAGAGGCATATGCCTTAATCTGAAGAGATATGAAGCAATGAAAATTGAACCTGGGTCACTGGTACTGTAAAGCCTGTGTTAACCACTATGCTACCATGCTACCTAATGTGATGGCATGAGAAAGTATGATGATGTATCTGGAAAGTTCTTGGAGGAGATCTTGGCCAAGTGTGTTTGCATCCCAAATTTCACAAATCACAACAAAGTCAGAAATTGATTATAAAATGAAACAGATCTTTTCTAAGCATGGTGGAATCCTTCCTTCCACACATGTACTCAGAGTTAAGCCCCACGGGTTCACAACCAAGTATTCTACTGACGTCATTTATAAATGGATCTCAGATGGAGAGTTCTACAAATGAAAATCTTGATCCAATTTCTGCCATTTTTCTGCTCATTATCCAATTCCACTAAAGTCCAAAAGCCAGCCTACTTCTCTAAAAGATCCTGCAACTATTATAAAAGAGCCACAAAGCCCTCTACAGATGATCCATTAAGAAATAATACTATTAAACAGCAAGCAATAAGCAGCAACTCCAGTGGAGAAAATCAGAAAATGCTGGAAAAGTATCTTTGACCTAAATCATTATAACATAGAACATAGATTAGTACAGCACAAAACAGGCCCAATGGCCCATCATATTGTACCAATCATTTAACCTACTCCAAGGTTAATCAAACACTTCCTGCCATATAGCCCTCCATTTTTCTTTCATCCATGTGCTTATTAGTGAGCTTCTTAAATGGTCCTAATGTACCTGCGTCTACCATTCACCCCCAACAGCACCAACAACTCTTTGTGTTAAAAAGCTCCCTCTGTTCTTCTTCTATACTTTAAAGCTATGCACCCTTATATAATCCATTTCTGCCTTGCGAAAAAGTCTCTGGTTATCTACTCTATCTCTGCCTCTTTTTATTTTGTATACCTCTAACAAGTCACCTTTCACCCTTCTCGCCAGAAAGAAAAGCCCTGGTAGCTTTCCAGTAAATCTCCTCTGAATCCTCTGTAAAGCTTCCAATAATGAAGGTACCAGAACCAGACACAGTAAGTGTGGTCTAACTAGAGTTTTATAGAGTTGCAACATTAACTTGTGGCTTTTGAATTTATTCCTTGACTAATGAAGCCAACACACCATACAGCTTCTTAACTAGCCAATCAACTCATGCTACAGTTTTGTGAGCTCAATGGATGTGAACACCAAGATCCCTGTTTCTCCACACTGCTAAGAATTCTGCCATTATCCCTGTATTCTGCCTTTAAGTTTGACCTTTCTGAGTGACTCACCTCTCACTTTTCTGGATTGTACTCTATCTGCTACTTCTCAGCCCAGCTCTGCATCCTCTCAATGTTTCTCTGACAACCTTATACACTATTCGCAACATCACAAAACTTTATGTCATCTGCAAATTTACTAACCCACCTTTCCACGTATTTTCAAAGTTTGGAGTTCAAAGTAAGTTTATTATCAAAGTGCATATAATACTGTGCTAAAATCTCAGGGACATACATATCGCTAGGGTACCTAAGGCTTTTGCACAGTATTGTAGTAATTTTATGTATTGAATTTTCACTGTCGCAAAAACAAACAAAATTTCATGACATGTGTGAGCGATAATAAACTTGATTCTGATATGGGTCTCTGTTGTGGGTTGAGAGTGGGAAAGAGGTAGGGAGAGGGGAATCATGGTTAGGAGAAGCGGAAGGGAGAGGAGAGGAAGCAGGAAACACCAGAGAGACATTCTGTAGTGATCAATAAACCAATTGTTTGGAATCAAAAGAGCTTTCCTGGTATCTCAGGCTGGATGTTTCTGCATCCATGCCACCTCCTGCTCCTGATACTCCTCTGCCACCTGTCCCACAGCACTCCTGTAGCACTCCACCACTCCCAGCATGCGTTGCTCCCGCCAGATTAACAAACTCATTCTCCACTCTACAGGAGTGGAGAAATACAGTAATACATGGATGCAGAAATACAGTACTATACAAAAGTTTTATGCACCCTAGCTATTTTTTTTAACTGAGATACAGCACAGAAAAGGCCCTTCTGTCTTCAAGCCATGCCACCCAGCTGCCCCCAATTTAATACTAGCTTAATCACAGAACAATTTACAAAGACCAATTAACCTACCAACCAGTAGGTCTTTGGACTGTGGGAAGAAACTGGATCACCCGGAGGAAACCCATGCAGTCACGGGAAGAACATAGAAACTTACAAAACCCATGCAGTCATGAAGACAACCTTCTAACAGGCAGTAGCAAGAACTGAACCTGGATTACCTATGCTGTGAAGTGCTTTGCTAACCACTATGCTATGTGCCTAGGACTTTTGCAGAGTATTGTAAATCTCACCATATACAACAAATTTATTTTCTTGCAGACATATACATTAAATCCATAATAGGAATATTGATGTTAGTTGGCCTGCTGAACACTTCTAACTTTTTCTGTTTTTATATCACTATCAAATTGTCTTTAAGAAATTTCATGTCATATAAAATAGTGATACTGAACCTGGTTGTGATTCTGGTTCATTATAAGTGAGCAAAGAACTTTTGAATATTCTGAGGCCATGCCATATAGAGGCAATTGCTTTCCTCTATTCTACACTAGGCTGCTGTAATCCCTTTGTGTGAATTGACCATAATGGGGATTATTGATGGGCTGAGGAAGTAACATTGAGCACACAGATCTCTCACAATCTGCTCTAAACAAGCCTCCTTAGACGGTCATTAAGCCAATGAGAATCATTACTGCAGATTGAGTACTGGAAGGAAATGAATTTAATTCTGAAAGATCACTGCATTCATGGAAATGAGCCTGATGAGCATTGCCTCGTGTTTATCTTTTCCACAATTCAGCACAGGCGGTTTGTAACCATTAGTGGCATTGACCCAGGCAGCTAGAGGAGGGAAATTGAACCATATCGACAGTCGGCCCAGGAACAGTGCTGTCTTCAGCCACTGAGCTGGAGGACCCCATGGATTCAAGACGATCTCAGATTCACCCTGAGTTTATGATGGAGACCGAGAGACCCAGAGTTTAATTGGAACAAGGAAGGCAAAGAGGAGGAGGGGAGGGAGTGAGAGAAAGAGTGTGAGGGAGGGAGAAAGAGAGAGAGACAGAGACAGAGAGCGAGTGGGGAAAGAGAAAGGGAGGGAGAAAGAGGAAGGGAGAGAGACAGAGAGAGAGGCAGAGGGAGAGTGAGAGAGTGAGACAGAGAGATTGAGAAAGAGAAAGAGACAGAGAGAGGGAGAAGGATGTGGGAAATATGCTACAAATGAAAGCCACGTGGCTGTGGTAGTGAATTGTAAAAGATATCAGTAGATAGACTGTCTCCAGGGATGGAGACAGAGAGATTGAGAAAGGGGAGAAAGGTTTCAGTAAAAGGCCAAGTGAATTTAAGATCAGTGTGGAAGTTGGAAGCAAAATTGATGAACTCAACATGGGTGTATGAAACAACACCAATGCAGTCGTCAAGGTAGTGCAGAAAGAGCTGGGGAGCACCACCAGTGAAGGCTTGGAATGGAGTCTGATCTGTGTAGCCCATGAATGTCTCCAATAAATAAACCGAAGAAGTTACTAAACTAAAAAGAGTGCTAAAAAGATTTCTCAGGATATTGTCTGGACTTGGGGTCTTGAGTTGAAAGGAGAGATTGCAAAGTCTAGAACCTTATATGCAGGACTGCAAGAGATTGAGGAGACAGACGAGAGATAACGCCTGATGGTTCTGGGCCTGTACTCACTGGAGTTTAGAAGAATGGGGAGGGGAGGGGATCTCATTGAAATCTATCAAATATTGAAAGGCTTTTATAGAGTAGATATGGAGAGGATGCTTCCTATAATGGGGAAATCTATAATGGGGAGTACAAGAGCAAGGAAATCCTTTTGCATTTGTACAGGGCCCTGGTGAGACCACACCTGGAGTATTGTGTACAGTTTTGGTCTCCAGGGTTAAGGAAGGACATCCTGGCTGTAGAGGACGTGCAGCGTAGATTCACGAGGTTAATTACTGGGATGTCCAGACTGTCTTACGCAGAGAGGTTAGAGAGACTGGGCTTGTACACGCTGGAATTAAGGAGATTGAGAGGGGATCTGATTGCAACATATAAGATTATTAAGGGATTGGACAAGATAGAGGGAGGAAATATGTTCCAGCTGCTAGGAGAGTCCAGTACCAGAGGACACGGTTTGAGAATAAAGGGTAGGTCATTTAGGACAGAGTTAAGGAAAAACTTCTTCTCCCAGAGAGTTGTGGGGGTCTGGAATGCACTGCCTCGGAAGGCAGTGGAGACCAATTTTCTGGATGCTTTCAAGAAGGAGCTAGATAGGTGATGCACCATCAATAACTCACTCTGAGATATAAGAAGCGAGATATCGGCTTTTATTGACTGGAAGAATGAACAACACTACATCCTGGAGAATGAGGCCGGGCATCAGGCCTCAATCGCCTTTATACAGGGGTCTGTGGGAGGAGCCACAGAAGTAGTCAGCAGGGGTCTGTGGGAGGAGCCACAGGAGCAGTCCTGACAGGTATATGTAGTTCACCACAATAGGTATCTTATGGATAGGGGAATCAAGGGATATGGGGACAAGGCAGGAACCGGGTATTGATAGTAGATGATCAGCCATGATCTCAGAATGGCGGTGCAGACTTGAAGGGCCGAATGGTCTACTTCTGCACCTATTGTCAATTGTCTGTTTTCTATTATCTAGGACCAGAGGGACAGCCTCAGAATAGAAGGATGTCCCTTCAGAACAGAGATGCGGAAGTTGTTTAGCCAAAGGGTAGTGAATCTGTGGAATCACTGGCCACAGATGACTGTGAAGGCCAAGTTATTGCGTATATTTAGCGAAGGTTGATAGATTCTTGATTAGTAAGGACATTAAAGGCTACACAGAAGAAGGCAGGAAAATAGGGTTGAGAGGGATAATAAATCAGCCATGATGTAATGGTGGAGCAGACTTGATGGACTGAATGGCCTAATTCTGCTCCTGTGTCTTATGGTCTAAAATCCTGGTGAATTTCTTTTGCACCCTTTGTGAAAAGGAACATACCTTGCAAACGATGAAGTCAGCACACAATCCAGATACAAGTAGTAATCAAGAGTCTTTCACCCTCCAAGTAAAATTTTCAGTGTAGATTGCAATGCAATTGATTTAAACTTCTCTTGCAAAGTATTAGTTTCAGGTAATGGTATTTTTGTACAATCCAGCCCTCAATTATTCACGAGAAGCCTATTGGAATGAAATTACTGAGACTAGCTGTCTGTGTAGGGTTGTGTTTAGACAGAGCCTTAAATTAATTTTCCAGTTACACACTCTTTGATGCTGTTTAATCAGCAATTGCCTGCAATTAATAAGACACCATGTTTTAAAAGCAAATCCAATCTTCATCTGCTATTTTCATTTTATTGTAAGAGCAGAAATGCTGCTTGAAGATTTTGAAAGGGCGGAACTCAGTGTAGCTGTGATGGTTTATTTTCCCTGTCAAACGCCGCCGAATGGGTGGGAGAGCAAGAAACTAGTTCAGTCTGTGATGTACAGTATATGACTGCCTTAGAGATGAGAGGAGGCCAGAAGCAAGGAAGACCATTACACCTGCCTACCCACCAACCTCTTGAAACAGGCCAGCGTTCATTTAGATCAGAGACAATTTAGATCATTCTGTAAAATAAGTTCTCCATATGCAGAGTATTGGTCAGCCTATTTATAAAGCTCCATCTCATACACAATTTGACCAATTAGCCAATTATTAAATTCTTCTTCTTCTTTGGTTGCCCATTGGAATCTGATGATGACGTCCACTCCTTTAACATTGAGATCTTTGATGACTATACAGTCCTATCCTGGACCCACAAGCTCTATTTGCAGGTGGGACATGTATATGTGGTAGTGGTGGTAGTGATGGCAACCATGTCTGCATTTCTCCTCGCTGTCTTCTGTTTGTTCTTTCCATCTCTAGAATACAAACCCCGTCCCTACATAGCTGTCGCCAAGTGTTACGGTCAGCAGCAACATCCTTCAGGTCCTCAGGTCAGATCTTGCACTTCCTTAAAGCATTCTTCATCTGATCCTTATACAGACAGACAGACAGACATACTTTATTGATCCTGAGGGAAATTGGGTTTTGTTACAGCCGCACCAACCAAGAATAGTGAAGAAATATAGCAATATAAAACCATAAATAATTAAATAATAATAAGTTAATCATGCCAAGTGGAAATAAGTCCAGGACCAGCCTATTGGCTCAGGGTGTCTGACACTCTGAGGGAGGAGTAGTAAAGTTTGATGGCCACAGTCAGAAATGACTTCCTATGACACTTAGTGTTACATCTCAGTGGAATGAGTCTCTGGCTGAATGTACTCCTGTGCCTAACCAGTGCATTATGGAGCGGATGGGAGTCATTGTCCAAGATGGCATGCAACTTGGACAGCATCCTCTTTTCAGACATCATCGTCAGAGAGTCCAGTTCCACCCCCCACAACATCACTGGCCTTACAAATGAGTTTGTTGATTCTGTTGGTGTCTGCTACCCTCAGCCTGCTGCCCCAGCACACAACAGCAAACATGATAGCACTGGCCACCACAGCCTCATAGAACATCCTCAGCATCATCCAGCAGATGTTAAAGGACCTCAGTCTCCTCAGGAAAAAGAGATGGATATACCCTTCTTGTAGACAGCCTCAGTGTTCTTTGACCAGTCCAGTTTTTGTCCATTCATATCCCCAGGTGTTTGTAATCCTCCACTATGTCCACCCTGACCCCTTGGATGGAAACAGGGGTCACCGGTGCCTTAGCCCTCCTCAGGTCCACCACCAGCTCCTTAGCCTTTTTCACATTAAACTGCAGATGATTCTGCTCGCACCATGTGACAAAGTTTCCCACCATAGCCCTGTACGCAGCTTCATTTCCCTTGCTGATGCATCCAACTATGGCAGAGTCATCAGAAAACTTCTGAAGATGGCAAGACTCTGTGTTCTTCGGCCCTCCAGCTGAGTGTCGACCGTGATGTAGCTGGCCGTATAACACTCTGCGGGGTAGCCGACATGGGGGCATCCTTATCACGTGCCCTAGCCACTGCAACTGACACTGGGTGATCATTGACTCAATACTTCTACAGTTGGTCTTTACAAGTATTTCAGTGTGAGGCACCCGCTCACGCCAAGTTAAATTAGTTTATTATTGTCACATGTACTGAGGTAGAGTGAAAACCTTATCTTGCATGCCAGGCAGATCGTTTCATTATATCAGGGCATGAAGGTAGTACAGGGTAAAGCAACAACGAAAACTGAAATACAGTGTTTCAGACAAAGTGCAATGTAGGCAGGTAAATGTATATAGGTAGTTGCTCTGGGTGTGACAAGTGCCTTAAAAGAACCAGACATCTATAAAATGACAGAACGCTCAGTTTGAAATAGCCATCCCATGTTCAGAGTTCAAAGGTTCAAAGTTAATTAATCATCCATGTATGTATACACACAGTGACCACTTTATTAAGTACCCCCTGTTCCTAATAAAGTGGCCACTGAGTGTATGTCTATAACGTTTTGCTACTGCAGTCCATCCACTTCAAGGTTCGACATGCTGTGTGCTCAAGATGATCCTCTGCACACCACTGTTGTAATGTATTGCTATTTGAGTTACTGTCACCTTGCTGACAGCTTGAACCAGTCTGGCCATTGTCCTCTGACCAGTTTCATTTACAAGGCATTTTCACCTACAGAACAGCCACTCACTGGATGTATTTGGTCTATTGCCCCATTCTCTGTAAGCTGTAGACATTGCTGTGTTTGAAAATCCTAGGACACCAGGAGATTCTAAAACACTCAAAACTTCCCATCCGGCACCAACGATCATTCCGCAGTCAAAGTCACTTAGGTCACAATGGAACCTCTTGACCATGTCTGCATGCTTTTATGCATTGAGTTGCTGCCACTTTATTGGTGGAACAGATATTTGCATTAATGAGCAGCTGTATCCAATAAAGTGGCCACTGAGAGCATATCACCATATACTATCCTGAGATTCATTTTCTTGCAGGCATTTAGAGCAGAACAATGACATACAATAGAATCAATGAAAAACTACACATAAAGACTGACAAACAACCAATTTGCAGAAGAAGACATGCAATACAAATACAAAAATAAGTAATAAATAAAACTGAGAACATGAGTTATGGAGTCTTTAAAAGTTAGTCCATAGGTTGTGTTTAGTGATCAGTTCAGTTTTGAGGTGAGTGAAGTTATCTACACTGGTGCAGATAACCCTGCTGAAGGGTAATCACGAGGAAATCTGCAGATGCTGGAAATTCAAACAACACACACAAAATGCTGGTGGAACACAGCAGGCCAGGCAGCATCTATAAGGAGAAGCACTGTCGACCTTTCGGGCCAAGACCCTTCGTCAGCTGAAGGGTAATAACTGTTCTTGAACATGGTGGTGTGGGACCTGAGGCTCCTGCACTTCCTTCCCGCTGGCAGCAGCAAGAAGTGAGCATGGCCTGGATGGTGAGGGCCCTCGATGCTTTATTGTGGCAATAATTATTTTTCTCAGTGGTCGGGAGAGCTTTTCCTATGTAGGGCTGGGCTGCATCCACCACTTTTTCCTACAAGAAGAAATTTTTCTTAACTACAAGGAGACCATAATGGTGAATTGAATTAAGACTGTCTAAACACTCCCCTACACAGAGAGCTAAGTCTCATCGATTTCAGCAGTAACTATATAAACAGGTTAGACAATTTTTATTTTGTGGAGCAGCAAAGTCTGAAGGGAGACCTGGTGGAAATTTATAGGATATGAAAGGCATAGAAAGAGTAGACAGCCTTGATCTTTTTTGTTGGGTTGAAATGTTGAATACCAGAGGGCATACATTGAAGACGTATGCTGTCTAAATTAAGTTCAAAGGAGATGCACAGGGCAATATTTTTACAAAGAAAGTGGTGGATGCTTGAAATGTGGTGCCAGGGGAAGGAGTAGAGGCAAAAGAACAGTGTTTTTAAGCTGCTGTTAGGCATGTAAATGTATAAAGAATGCTGGATAGGCAGTAGAGATTAGCTAGGCATTAGCGAGATTAGCAGTAGAGATTAAATTACTCATTTAATGCATTCAGTACATCTTTTATGGACCAAAGAAACAGAATCAGGTTTACTATGACCGACACACAGTATGTCATGCAATTTGTTGTTTCATTGAAGCAGTGCAGTGCAAAATTGCTGTATGTTTCAAAAGATAAATAGTGGAAAAGAGGAATAGCAAAGTGTTCATGGCCTGATCAGAAATCTGATGAAAGAAGGGAAGAAGCTGTTTCTAAAATGTTCAGTGTGGGTCTTTGGGCTCCTGCACCTCCTGCCTAATGGCAGCAATGAGAAGAGGGTATGAGTCGATTGGTGAGGGTCTAATGATGGTACCACCTTCTTGACGCACTGTCTTTTGAAGATGTCCTCGATGGTAGAGAGGATTGTGCGCATGATGGAGCTGGCTGAGCCTACAGCTACCTGCAGCCTCTTTTGGTCCTACATGTTGGAACCTCCATACCAGGCAGTGATGCAACCAGTCATAACACTCACCACCATACATTTACGTTCATCTTTGTTATCAACAAAGACAGATGTGTGTTCTCCTGACTTCCCTCTTCTGAAGTCCTCAATCAATTCCTTGGTCTTGCTGATGAGGGGGCCTGCTCCCATGCTGTACTTGTCTATGTTCTCTGTTATATTCTAAAAAGGATTAACATTGATCTCTCAGGTTCAAAATCAAAGTATAGGTGATGCTGGAAATCTAAAATAGTCCAAAGTTCAAAGTAAATTTTATTACCAGAATATATCCTGAGATTCATTTTCGTGTGGGCATACTCTGCAAATCTATAGAATGGTAACCATAACAGGATTAATGAAAGAACAACCAGAGTGCAGAGGACAATGAACAGGAACTGGTGAGCATAAATTGGGAGTAGATGATCTCAGGGAATTGCACAGCAAAAATGTGGCAAATGTTCAGGGAACATCTGCAAGGCATTCTGCATAGGAATGTTCAATTGAGGCAGGGAAAGGATGGTAGAGTAAAGGAACCAGTCTGTACAAAGGATGTTGAAGATCTAGTTAAGAGGAAAGAAAAACAAACGGAAGGTTCAAGAAATTAGGTCCTGTTAGAGTTCCAGAAAATTATAAGTTTGACAGGAAGGAGCTTAAGAATAAAGTTAGGAGAGCTAGAAGGGGCGAATAGCATTAAGGAAGACCCCCAAAGCATTCTACAATTATGTGAAGAACAAGAGGATGGGCCGTGTGAGAATAGGACCAATCAGGTGCGGTAGTGGAAGCACGTGCATGGAGTCGGAGGAAGTAGTGGAGGTACTTAATGAATACTTTGCTTCAGTATTCACCAGGGAAGAGGACCTTTGCAATTGTAGGGATGACTTACAGTAGACTAAAGGGCTTGAGCATATAGACATTAGGAAAGAGAACGTGCTGGAGCTTTTGAAAAGCATTAAATAAGTCGCTAGGACTGGATGAGATATATCACAGTTACTGTGGGAAGCAAGGGTAAAGATCTGCAGACTCCTCAGGCAATGCCATGCTTTCTTTACAATTGCATTTAGATGCTCAGGTCAGGACAGGTCCTCTGAAATAGTAACACCCATGATAATAGGTAAGCTCTTTTCTTCTGTGTACAGATGCTGCCTGTTTCGTTGATAATCTCCATCATTTTCTGATTAGATTTTTCAGTTCTTTTGTACTTTGGCTAACACATCCTTTAGTCAATATCACTTTAACATGACCCAGTCTTATCCCATTACTTGCTGTGGTCTATGGCTCTGTGTGTGTTGCAGAATGTTGTCCCAAGTTTACAATACCAAGTTTATTTCAAAAGTACTTCACTGAAGAATATTATGAGGCTGTGACAATTTATAAGTACAAGATATTCCTTTAGCGATAACTTATTTCTTATAAGGATAAATTTGTTCTTTTCACACCTTGGGCAGCATCTTTTGCAATCTTCTTAGTATTTGGCTGTTTTTTATGAGCCCGAGTTGCTAGCTCAATGATCAACCCAGCGCAGGTGGAAAGCAAGGGGACATCTGCATTCAAACCTGGGACAATTTGCCTCAAAGTCAAGTGCTGATGCCACTACACCACCAGCCAATAAGGATCTATGAAGGTAGTTGATTAAATCAGAGTGACACAGCCCTTCAAGCCTTTCTGTTATTCAGTGAGATCAAGGATTCCCTTCAGTTCCATTTCCTTGTCTGTTTCCGTAATCCTCGAGACTCGAAGTTCCTCAAGCAGATTGCTCCATTTGCAGCATCTGCAGCTTCTAGTGTTGCTCCCATTCTGTCTTGGTCTTGGCTATTTTCAGTGATCTATCTACACAGCTCTTGATAGTCAAAGATTTCCAAAGATGTGAGAAGAAATTATTCCTAAGAGCACAGGAGAATGAGACAAGTTTTGATAGAGGTGTTGTTACGATCCAGCAACAATGAATATATAATTGAGACAGGTATTTTTTATAACAAATAAAACATTTATAAAACACTGCTGGAAAAAAACCCAAAAGTAAACAAATGACTAACTTAACCGGAAGTCAGCTGCGATACGACAGCCCGAACAGTTCTTAAAGCGAAAAATGCGAACTCAGTTCTTTAAAGTAGTATTGCAAAAAGTCCAAAATGATTTACACAGTCAGTTAGGGGAGTCTTTCCTTGAAATAATAAAATCCTCTTTCGTGACGTTACTGCTGATCCCAGCCGAAGTATGGTTTGTCGAGGGATTTACAACTGAAGGAAGTAAAATGGCTTAAAGGCACTGACCTTTCCTTGGTGAAACTCTGATCCAACTTTTTCTGCTCTTTTGGCAAAGCAGGAGTTATCTCGGACTAATTCCTTGTACAAAGATTAAATAAAGGTCGAACCTGCTTTACAGCCGACAACATCAAAATTCCTTGATCCTCCAGCTTCCTGATCTTCGATAAATCTTCACTCTCCGACTGGACTGAACTGGCAGTGTTGTAGCAAAACTGCTGGCAATAACCTTTGAGACTTAAGGCAGAAAGTAAAACTCCACTTTAAAAGAAAACTGCGTCATAACATCGAATACACAGCAAAACTGAGTCACTGGTGAATTCAACCATGAACTGCCCTGCATCACAGGGAGGGTTTTTCCTTTTATACCCTGTTGAAAACAACTATCACATGACCTCTCACTGGCAGGAAAATTACGTCACTCCACCATCACAAGACCATTACATCATGCCCAGCATAGCCCCAATTACATCATGGTCACGTGACAGGCAGAAGATACCCATGAGTACGTAACAGTGTCCAAAATTATGAGGGGTATAGATAGGGCAGATATAATTATGAGGGGTATAGATAGGGCAGATATAATTATGAGGGATATAGATAGGGAATATAATAGTAGGCTTTTCTCACTGAGGCTGGGTGAGACTAGAGCTAGCAGTCATAGGTTAAGGGATAACATTGAAATATTTAAGGAGAACATGAGGGGGAACTTCTTCACTCAGAGAATGAGGAGAGGGTGGAACGAGCTGCCAGCGGAAATGGTTGATGCAGGTTCTATTTCAACATTTAAGAGAAATTTGGATAGGTAAATGATGGGAGGTGTATGGAAGCCAATGGTCTGGGTGCAGGTCAATGGGACTAGGCAGATTAATAGTTTGCCATGGACAAGATGGATCATAGGGCCTGTTTCTTTGTCGGAGTGCTCTAGGACTCTATGAATCTAAGAAATTCCTCTCATCTAACAAGGGCCCCCAATTCTATAGCTCAGATAATCATGGACTCCATCTACATTTCTTGTTGCCGTGGTAAAGCAGCCAGCATAATCAAAGACTCCTCCCGTCCTGGACATGCACTCTTCTTCCCCATTCCCATCCATTGGGCAGAAGATTCAACAGCCTGAAGCATGCGCTGCCAGGGTCAAGGACAGCTTCCAATTCACTGCTATCAGGCTTGTGAACAAACCTCTTGTACAATAAGATGAACTCTTTCCCTCACAAGCTGCCTCATTCTGGCCCTGTACATTGACCAGCTGCACTGCACTTTCTCTGTTAACTGTAAATCTACATATATTCTGCATTTTATTGTCACTTTTCCCTGATTCTGCCTTGATTTACTGATGTGATGAAATTATCTGTATGGATGGCAAGCGAAGCAAAGTTTTTTGCATGTGACAATAATAAACCAATTTACCAATTATGTTTCCCTTAAAGGAAGCATCATCATTGTAACCACCTTGACAATACTCCTACAAACCTTGCTTATATATTTTATTTATTTAAGGATAGCTTCTTGATTAGTCAGGGCATGAAAGGTTATGGGGAGAAGAGAGGAGAATGGTGTTGAAAGAGAAATGAATCAGGCATGATGAAATAGCAGAACATACTCGATGGGCCAAATGGCCTTAATCAGCTCCTTTGTCTTATGGTCTAAGGATACAGCATGGTAACAAACTCTTCTGACCCAATAAGCCCACATTGGCCAATTGCACCCATGTGAGCAATTAACCTACTACCGTAGATTCCGGATTTTAAGCCGCTACTTTTTTCCCACATTTTGAACAGCTTTGAACTCTGCGGCCTTTAATATGGAGCGGCTAATGTATTATTTTTTTTCATGCCGCCGAAAACATTTTGCCTCGTAACAGTAGACCAATAAAATTGATGAGTATTTCACAGAGGTCCAATGAAATTGTACGATAAATCAAGCGCACTTTCACAATTAAATTATTGTAAATCAGTCATTTGTACTCACCCTCATCAACATGGAAAACACTCGAAGAAAAGCATTGTGCTGCCTTTATGGCAGTTATTTAGTTTATAATATTTTCGCTTAGTAATTCATTTTCTAGTTAAAGTTAGAAGAGTTTTAACTATATTTGTTTTCTGTACTACATCGCAGGATGCTATGACGTCACACCCGGTTTCGCGGTGTCTTGTGGGAAAAATGCCGGTTTGCGATAAACGGGACGGCGGGGGGGAGCGGCGGAGCGAAAACGCTGCTTTTAAGTTAAAGGCGATCAATAACTTTTCCTGGTAGGCTGCAGTATATATATTTTTTACCAGTCGTTAGGAGATATTGGAATGTTGTTCAGTAAAAAAGTATACGCAACGTATATTTAAAAGTAGCCGCGTTACGGGCACGGTTCGAAAAAAAACATTTGCAATATGTATTTGTTTTTGTTACCATATGGATTTAATTAAAAGTTAAAAAATCCTCACGTGTAATATCTTTCTGTGTAAATATCTCATATTACAACGTGGGACACCTGCGGCCGAAAATCCGGTGCGGCCTAAAATCCAGTGCGGCCTTTACAAGTAAAAAATTGATTTTATTTCTAAAATTAGAGCCAGCGGCTTTTAATCAGGTGCGCTCTGTAGTCCGGAATCTACGGTAATTAACCTAACCGTTTCCTTCCATCCTTGAAATGTGGAGAAAATTGGAGCACACAGAAGAAATTCATGAGGTCTTGGGAGAATGTGCAAATTGAACCCGGGTTACTGGTGCTGTAATAACATTACACCAGCCAGTACGCTAACATGCCACCCAATGCCTTATAAAGAACACAGGACATTGCAGCACAGTGTGGCCCTTTGGCCCACAACATTGTGCTTTTAACCCACTGTAAGATCGATCTAATCCTTCCCTCCTACATAGCGCCCATTTTTCTATCATATTATATTTAATATTTGCCTTCATAAAATCTCCTCTCATACCTCAAAAATTCCATGAGTAAAGGCTCAACCTCCATTAAACTTTTAAATATACACTCAGTGAACTCTTTATTAGGTACATCTGTACGTTCATTCATTCATTCTGTGCCGTGTCGCATGACGTGGACGATCATGGTCTTACCACACCCATGATTGTCCTTGGCAAAATTTTATACAGAAATGGTTTGCCATTGCCTTCTTCTGGGCAGTGACTTTACAAGACAGGTGACCCCCCAGCCATTATCAATATTCTTCAGAGATTGTCTGCCTGGCATCAGTGGTCGCATAACCAGGACTTGTGATATGCATCAGCTGCTCATACGACCATCCATCACCTGCTCCCATGGCTTCACATGACCCATATCAGGGGGGCCAAGCATGTACTACACTTTGCCCAAGGGTGACCTGCAGGCTAGCGGAGGGAAGGAGTGCCTTACAACTTGTTCAGTATCTGCACCCTGCCACCACTACACCTGTATATCTGCTCATATTCCAAATATCTAATCAGCCAATCATGTGGCAATAACTCAGTGCATAAAAGCAAGCAGACATGGTCAAGAGGTTCAGTCGTTGCTCAGACCAAATATCAGAATGAGCATAGAATGATTGTTGGTGCCAGGTGGGGTTGTTTGAGTATATCAGAAACTGCTGATCTCCTGGATTTTCATACATAACAGTCTTTAGATTTTACAGAAAATGGTGCAAGAAACAAAAAAATCCAGTAAGTTGCAGATCTGTGGGTAAAAATCCCTTGTTAATGAGAGAGGCCAGAAGAAAATGGTCAGGCTGGTTCAAGCTGACAGGAAGGTGTGTGTTAGTCTCCATTAGTCTCGTGAGACCATGGATTTGCACCTTGAAAAGTTTCCAATGCTGCAAGTCTCCCCTCTGAACACCACCGATGTTGTCTAAGGGAAGGGCATTAGGACCCATACAACTTGGCACCGGTGTCATCGCAGAGCAATGTGTGTTTAAGTGCCTTGCTCAAGGACACATACGCAGCCTCAGCCAAGGCTCGAACTAGCGACCTTCAGATCACTAGACGAATGCCTTAACCACCTGGTCACGTGCCAACACCATAGGAAGGTGATAGTAATTCAAATAACCGTGTGTTACAGCAGTAGTGTGCAGAAGAGCATCTCTGAATGTACAACACATCAAACCTTTAAGTAGATAGACTACAGCAGCAGAAAACCATGAACATACACTGAATGGTTAATTTATTAGGTACAGGAGATCCCTAATAAACTGCCCACTGAATGTAAGATCTGTGAAAATCACACAGTCGAGGGCAGACTAGGTTTCTGTCCAAATATGGTGAAGGCTCTGAAGTGTGAGGAGAACACAGTGATTTTCTGGCTGAGGTGTCAGACAGTTCCAAATGAGCAATGGTTAAAACCCAAACTTCTGCTGACAGGCAAGCTCTCATTGTGGTGACTAGCTGCTTTGAGACTGCCCAGATTAAATCCATACTGAAATGCTTGAGTCCCCGTTTTTAAGTTGAAAGGTTACCACCCTCATTTCAGTTGAACTACTTTGTCCTGAATCTTTTCAACCACTGATGAAATGGAGAAATCAATTCTCTATGCACAGAATTTGACTGCATTAGGAAGGGGCCTGGGCATGTATCATAAAACGCTCTTAACATGAAGTAGTAAACCTTTTTTATTATTCACTTACAAAAGGTGAAGTAGCCATTGAGTACATAATGTGATTTGGCAGGAGATTATTCTGTGACTCTGAAGTTAGATTCCGCACAGGAGTGTGCTGCAGGTTCAGGCTGTTAAACATGACCCATTTGACAGGTGTGCGATTGGAATTTCACTCTGCCTGCTCTAATTAAAAGATGTCATACATTGCATTCTGCCTGATCATTTACAGTGAATGGAAAAAAGATTGTTTTTTTGTTAACTCATGAGAGTTATGCTCCTAAATTCTCTGTTCCAGGGACCGATTGCATTGACCCATCCTTGATTCCCAACAGAGAAGCTGCCTCAATCAATCAAATGCAAGGGGCACTCACATCACGATACTCAGAATGCCTGCAGGTAATAATGATGGCTGTCTTTTCTGAGGACAAAGCAGGAGGAGGGTAATCTGTATGGCTGGTCACCTCCATCGCTCAGTGCTTCAGGATCATAACAGTCAACATCTAATTGCACTAATGACCTGGCTTTGGCCTCTCCCACGTCTATCATCAGAAGATTAGAATCAGGAGATGGCATAAATTTTAGATCATAAGATGTGGGTGTTGGGGAACAGAAACCTCTTCATGCAGTGAGTGACATTGATCTGAAATCATTGCTGTTGGAAATGGAACTGAGAGGAGAGAATTGGAAAGAAATTACTGGAACAAAGGATGCTATTCAGCCCATTTAGAATGAAGTACTGTACATCAAACAGTATAGCACAGTACAGGCTCTTCAGAATACAATGTTTTGCCATCATTTATAAACTTACTCCATGATAAATCTAACCCATCCCTCCATTTCTCTCCATAAAAGATGCTGCCTGTCCTCACTGCCTATGCCTTTCATAATATTGTACACTTCAGTTAAATTACCTCTCATTCTCCAGCGTTTGAAAGAGAAAAGCCCTAGTTCGCTTATGTTCTCTCACGCTCACGCTAACGCTCGTAAGACATGTTCTCTATATTTCATTTGGAGTTTGAGAATATTTGGTTTGTCAACGAAATCACTCAAAAACTTCTACTAACGTACTATGGAAAGCAATCTGACAGGAAGTATCAGCACTGGTTTGGGGGTGGGGTAGAGGGCTACTGTACCAGATCATAACAGACAGACAGACATACTTTATGGGTTTTGTTACAGCCGCACCAACCAAGAACAGTGTAGAAATATAGCAATATAAAACCATAAATAATTAAATAATAATAAGTAAATTATGCCAAGTGGAATTAAGTCCAGGATCAGCCTATTGGCTCAGGGTGTCTTTCACTCCGAGGGAGGAGTTGTAAAGTTTGATGTCCACAGGCAGGAATGACTTCCTATGACGCTCAGTGTTGCATTTCGGTGGAATGAGTCTCTGGCTGAATGTACTCCTGTGCCTAACCAGTACATTATGGAGTGGATGGGAGACATTGTCCAAGATGGCATGCAACTTGGACAGCATCCTCGTTTCAGACACCACCGTCAGAGAGTTGTAGAAACTAGTAAAACTAGTCAGCTCCATCCTGAGTACCAGCCTCCATAGCATCCAAGACATGTTCAAGGAGCAGTGTCTTAGGAAGGCAGCGTTCATCATTAAGGATCACCCTCCCCACCCACAAAATGTTCTTTTCTCATTGTTAACATCAGGAAAGAGGTACAGAAGCCTGAAGGCACACACTCAGTGATTCAGGAACAGCTTTTTCCCCTCTGCCATTCGATTTCTAAATGGACATTGAACCCATTAGCACTAGCTCACTACTTTTTCTATTTTTTTTGCACAATTTATTTTAACTTAACTATTTAATCAACATAATTATACTTACTGTAATTCATTTTTTTCTCTATATTTGTTTATCATGTACTTAATTGTACTGCTGCCATAAAGTTTTCGAACTTCCTGACATATGTCGGTGTTATTGAACCTGATTCTGATTCTAATCCAGGCGGCATCCTGCTAAATCTCCTTTGCATCCTCCCTAATGCTTCCAAATCCTTCCTATAATGAGCTGACCAGAACCAAACACAATAGTCTAAGTGCCAACTGAGCCACACCACCTGGCCCAAACCTCATCTCTTTTTTTCCCAAGTAATCTTGCAACATATTCTCTCTTTACTCCCATAAAGTGCAGGACCGCTCATCCCATTACAGGAAGGACAAGGGGGCTTTGGAAAGGGTGCAGAAGAGTTTCACCAAGATGTTGCCTGGATTACAGAGTGTCAACTAACCAACCAAGCTGTCTTTGAGAGGTGGAAGTTTCTTGACAGAGACCTCACATGGTCCAAAGTTAAAAAAAAGTTAAAAGTAAGTTTATTATCAAAGTACGTACATGTCACCATATACAACCCTGAGATTCATCATCTTGTGTGCATTCATAGTAAATATAAGAAACACAATAGAACCAATGAAATACACACCCAACAGGCCAAAGGATGTACAAAAGACAACAAACCGTGCAAATACAAAAGGAAAGAGAGAAAAAGAAACAAAAATAAATAAATAGATAGATAGATAGGCCATAAATATTGAGGATATCGGGTGAAGAGTCCTTGAAAGTGAGTCCATAGATTGAGGGAACACTTCAGTGAAGGGGTGAGTGAAATGTAGTGCAGTTAACCACCCTGGTTCAGGAACCTGATGGTTGAGCTATAATTACTGTTTCTGAACCCAGTGGTGTGCATCCTGAGGCTCATATATCTCTTTCATGATGGCAGCAGTAAAAAAGAGCATGGCCTGGATGATGGGGGTCCTTGATGATGGATGCTGCTTTCCTGCATCAGTGCTCCATGCAGATGTGCTCATTGTTGGGGAGAGCTTTACCCATGATGGAATGGGCCATATCCACACATTTTGTAGACTTTTCTGTACAAGGGCATTGGTGTTTCCATAACAGATTAGAAGAAGGGCATGCATATTCAGCCCTACAAGGTTAGGACAGTCCCTGTAAATGTGATGTACTGCTGTGCCACCCAAGTGACTGTTAGTTACCTAAAATGCAGAATTTCATGACCTATATCCCTCATCGTATCTCAACTCAACCATAACCTAACCCAGTGACATAAATATGTTGGCCATGAAGGAATTAAAGTATAGAAGGAAACATCAAACTCAAATGGATCAAGATCAATGGATGTAGTCAAACCAGGTGTTTGTTCTTGCCATGTGCTTGAAGGAATGGAGATTGACATTTTGTGAAGCTCTTCTGTAACCTCAGTTTTGTAAACAGTTTGATGAACTGATTCTTGCTGTGGAAGAACTTAATCAGAGCAGTTGAACGTGGACACAGAGAGATTCTGCTATTGATCTACTAAACCTGAGATCATTCTCAGATAAGTGTTTATTGTGTACAGTGGAAGGTTTGCAAAAGTTATCTTGTTATCTCAGCCCAGTAGCTGTGTGACCCAGTTTAACTGGTTCGAACTGGAGTCAAATAGAAAAAAAGAAGTTACCACCGGCACAAAATTTGTAGATCTTGGCTACATCCAATGGAAATATGACACAGGCCAGTCAGATGACTCCGAGCCAATGAGATTGAAATGCAACATTTGAACTGATGTCAAAAGAATATAAGAATAAAGGGCTTCCCTATGCAAAGGGATGAGAACTCTGTAGATTAACTATTGCAACAATGAAACTCCATGCCAGAGGTTGGGAGAAGAAGGATCAATTGTCCAGCCAACAGGAGATCCCCTATAATGGTATTATATATTGGAGAAGTGGTCTGAGTGTGTACTGATACAGAGGGAACAGTAGAATTCATGTTTTATGTTATTGGCCTGGGGTCAACAAAGTTACGTTGTTTGTGCAGAGACAATAAAGTACAAGTTTTGATTAATTAGAAGTTGCATAGTGAATTACCTAAACTAGGTTAGTTGATGATTGGTCGGTGAAAACATAACACATGGAGGTGTAAGCACAGTCAGATTGATTAGACATCAAAGCCCATACTTATCACAATAGCTATGCCCCAAAATCAGTCCAAACCAAAGTAGAGCCTAGCACAGTCTGATTTTGTGAACTCTAAACCACATATGTAAATTATTAACAGAGATGTAACCTAGTCAACAGAAAAGATATCCTGCTGTTAATTCAATGATTCCTGTAATTCAACCATTGGGAATCTGCATCAAAGATTGACTGAACATTGATAGATGAACACAGCGATGAGTCTGTACATTTTTCATGATCTTTCCAAAGCATTTCATAATCGCTTTGGCTCATGACAGTCACTAGCTGTTCACAGGCGTTGGTAATTGAGCGTTTGGGAATTTGCATTTTCTGGAACCATGCCATCCTCACTACTGTTGGTCATGAATGTCAATGAACTGAGAGGTGGAGCTTGTATGTTCAAGGGTATTATAAAGCGCACGTCTTAACTTTGATAGATGTTTGTTGAGAAGGAGCAGAGAAGCTTGCAAATTCCTCAAAAACTGCTCATAATTATTTCAGCAAGGTCAGATTCCTTGACAGATAGCACATTAATATCTATTATGAATATTTATAATAATTTTATTCCTTGGGGTTATAGAGATATGAGAATGAGTCCCAGATTACCAGTTGTTGGATGGCTGTTACGTTTACAGCAGGAACCATGCCACGTGTTTCAATTGTGTCTCTTTAACTCCTCTCCTTGTCACCACCCACCATTCCTTTACCCCAATGCCTCCTCCAAAGGTTGAAGCCTGAGGTGCTCCCTGGAGCCTCAATTAGTGGCCACTTCTTAGATGTGGCTTGGGAACTGAATCAGGAGAGATCAGTTCAGCAGCTGAGTCCATAAGACCACAAGACATAATAGTAATAATAGGCATCTGTTAGTCTTGAGAGACCATGGATTGGCACCTTGGAAAGTTTCCAGGGCGCAGGCCTGGTCAAGGTTGTATGGGAGACCAGCAGTTGCCCATGCTGCAAGTCTCCCCTCTCCATGCCATCAATGTTATCCAAGGGAAGGGCAAAGGCTGATACAGCTTGGCAGCAGTGTCATCGCAGAGCAATGTGTGGTTAAGTGCCTTGCTCAAGGATTCAACAAGCTGCCTTAGCTGAGGCTCGAACTAGCGACCTTCAGATCACTAGACCAGTGCCTTAACCACTTGGCCATGTGCTAACATAGAAGCAGAAATAGGCCATTCATACCACTGAGTTGCTCCAGCATTTATCTGTGACAACCCAATTTTCCTACTTTCTCCTCATAACTTTTGACACCTTTACAAAATAAGAACCTATCAACCTCTGTTTTAAGTATATCCACCTACCTTGGCCTTTACAGCTGCATGTAACAATGATTCACCACCCTCTGATTGAAGAAATTCCTCCTCATCTCCGTTTTCAAGAGATGTCCTTGTCCTTACCCGTACCTTATAACACAATTAATTGGTAATTGATTCTCCTCTATGGACTTTGTCTATGCTTCTCACTGTTTCAGCAAAACACCCAGCATTATCAAAGACCCCACCCACCCCAGACATTGTCTATTCTCTTCTCTTCCATTGGGCAGAAGATGCAAAAGCTTGAAAGTACATATGAACGAGGTCAAGACCATTGTTATCCGTCTTTTACACAACAAGATGAACTTGCGGTCTCACTCATCATGATTTTGAACTTTATTATTTATCTGCACTGCACTTTTACTGTAGCTTTAACACCTTACTCTGCATTGTTATTGTTTTAACTTTTTCTCTCTCAATGCACCGTGTAGTAAGTTAATCTATGGAAATGAGGGAATGTCCTGCAAATCATTCCAGAATAGGCGTGGATCCGATTCCGCCTCTAAACATGATTGAAATCGTTCCTTTGCTCTTGAGATATCCCTCCACAGGTCATAACTGGCCTTCTTCTATAATCACCAGACTTGAATGCCACAGGTCTAGCACTCAGCAGCCTATGAGTCTCCTGAACCTCCAACTTTGGCATTAGTCTCTCTTTGGGGACTTTGCTGTTGCTGGCATGGTGGGTGGTGGGAATGCTGAAGCTTTATGCTAGAGTAAGTGGGGGCGAGGGGAGGGTTGATATTACTTGTGCGTGGGGGTCAGGGAGCTTTGGGATTCTTATGATTTTCTTTCTGTCATTCAGCCCTGTAGTCAGGGATTCATCTCCAAACCTGGATGAGCATGCTGCAGTTGTTACTGACTTCATCAAAACCTGCGTGGATGAGAGTGTGTCCACAAAGACTTATTGTACATTCCCAAACCAAGAGCCGTGCATGAACCAGGAGTTACTGCTGAAGGCCATATCTGTAGCATTCAAGTCTGGCGACACAGGCCTGTACCAAAAAAACCAGGTAAGATTTGTGGAGGGCTATTTCAAGGGTGAAGAGATAATTTTGAACAAGGTGGAGGTGACGTCAGATGCACGGCAACTCTGTCAGGGTCTGCAAGACATTATTTCCGATAAAGCGAAACTCAATAGGATGAATGGCAGCGATGCTTCACTACCAGATGAACTCAATGCTTTCTATGCCCACTCTGAAAGGGAGAACACAACTACAGCTGTGAAGATCTCTGCTGCACCTGATGAACCTGTGATCGCCGTCTCAGAGGCCAATGTTAGGCTGTCTTTAAACAGAGTGAACCCTCTCAAGGCGGATGGTCCCGATGGAGTACCCAGTAAGGCTCTGAAAACCTGTGCCAACCAACTCGCGGGAGTATTCAAGGACAATTTCAACCTCTCACTGCTATGGGTGGAAGTTCCCACTCGCTTCAAAAAGGCAACAATTATATCAGTGCCTAAGAAGAATACTGTGGGCTGCCTTAATGACCATCACCCGGTAGCACTCTACATCTACAGTGATGAAATGCTTTGAGAGGTTGGTCATGACTAGACTGAACTCCTGCCTCAGCAAAGACCTGGACCTATTGCAATTTGCCTATCGCCACAATAGGTCAATGACAGATGCAATCTCAATGGCTTCCCACACAGTTTTAGACCACCTGAACAACACAAACACCTACGTCAGGATGCTGTTCATTCAGCATTTAATAGCATCATTCTCACAATCCTGATCAAGAAGTTGCAGAACCTGGGTCTGTATACCTCCCTCTGCAATTGGATCCTCAACTTCCTAATTGTAAGACCACACTCTGTGCAGATTGGTAAATGATATCTCCTCCTTGCTGACGATCAGCACTGGCGCTCCTCAAAGATGTGTGCTTAGCCCACTGCTCTACTCTCTATATACACATGACCGGGTGGCTAGGCATAGCTCAAATACCATCTATAAATTTGCTGATGATAGAACCATTGTTGGTAGAATCTCAGGTGGTGACGAGAGGGTGGACAGGAGTGAGATTTGCTAACTAGTGGAGTGGTGCCACAGCAACAACCTGGCACTCAACATCAGTAAGATGAAAGAGCTGATTGTGGACTTCAGAAAGGGTAAGGTGAAGGAACACATACCAATCCTCATAGAGGGATCAGAAGTGGAGAGAGTGAGTATCTTCAAGTTTCTGGGTGTCAAGATCTCTGAGGATCTAACCTGGTCCCAACATATCGATGTAGTTGTAAAGAAGGCAAGACACCAGCTATACTTCATTAGGAGTTTAAAGAGATTTGGTATGTCAACAAATACATTCAAGAACTTCTATAGAGGTACCATGGAGAGCATTCTGACAGGCTGCATCACAGTCTGGTATGGAGGGGCTACTGCACAGGACCAAAAGAAGCTGAAGATGGTTGTAAATCTAGAAAACTTAATCTTAGGTACTAGCCTGTAAAGTACCCAGGCCATCTTTAGGGAGCAGTGTCTCAGAAAGGCAGTCTCCATTAATAAGGACCTCCAGCACCCATGGCATGCCCTTTTCTCACTGTTACCATCAGGTAGGAGGTACAGAAGACTGAAAGCACACACTTAGTGATTCAGGAGCAGCTTTTTCCCCTCTGCCATCTGATTCCTAAATGGACATTGAATCTTTGGACAATACCTCACATTTTCTAATATACAGTATTTCTGTTTTTGCATGTTTTTTAAAACCTATTCAATACACGTAATTGACTTACCGGTACTTGTTTATTTATTTATTTTTTCTCTCTGCTGGATAATGTATTGCATTGAACTGCTGCTGCTAAGTTAACAAATTTCACATCACATGCCGGTGATAATAAACCTGGTTCTGATTCTGATTCTTCGGGGTTTTACTTATATTTTGAGGATGTCTGCGGAGAATAAGAATTTCAGGTTATATACTCTCTGATTTGAGCCATTACAATGTACTGCTGCCACATAACAACAAATTTTTACGACATATGCCAGTGATATTAAACCTGATCCTGATTCTGTATGAACAGTACACAAGACAAGCTTTCCAGTGCTCCTCAGTACATGTCACAATAATAAACCAAAACCAATAACTTCACGAGAGCATGTCTCGTCCATGAATCATTTCAGATGTTCCCCTACAACCACCCAGTCTGCCCCCTGCTGCCATGGTTGTCAAGGAAAGTGTTGGGAAAGGATTCAGAAATGAAGTAAGTTTCCCATGAATGACTGACCTTACCTGCCATCCTCTCTTGATTAAGCCTGCCCAAAGCCATACAGATTTAAAGTAAAGTAGGTATAATTGGTTTATTACTGTGACTCATTCCAAAATACAGCGTGAAACTTGGTTTTTCATGCCACCCATACAGATCATTCCAGAACATGATAACACAGTTTTTTAAAAATCTGTTTCTGAATCCAATCTCACCATCTTTCTTGGCAATCCTGGGCATGGAGGGGATTGGGGAATTGGAGATGGGGGTCGGTGGGTAGACCTGAGATGATCTGTTGAGATGAGACAGTTACTCTCTCATGCACAGTTATTTGGTTTTAAGAATGGTTTATTACTGTCACTCACCTCAGTACTATACCAGCTCCATGTCAGTGAACTCCCTTTCAGGGACTCTGTGATTTATGTTCTGGGTACTACTTGTTCACTTGTTTTATTGTTCACACAATTTCTTCTTTTTTTTCGCACATTAGATGCTTGGCAGTCTTTAGTGAGGTTTTTAGTGGATTCTACTCCATTTCTTTGCTTGTAAGAAGATGAATCTCATTGTATATGGTACACATACTTTAATAATAAACTTACTTTGAACTTTGTGCATTTCCCCTCATAGGTGCCTCCTGATCCACTGAGTTCCTCTAGCATAAGACCATAAGATATAAGAGCAGAAATTGGCCATTTGCTCCGTCAGATCTTTCAGGCTCAATCCGCTGCCTTCTCCCCATAACCCTTCATACCCGGACCAATAAAGAACCAATCAAACTCTGCCTTAAATGAGTTGGCCTCCACAGCCACCTGTGGCAATGTATTCCACTGATTCAGCTTTCTCTGGCTAAAGAAATTCCTCCTTATCTCCATTCTGAATGAATGTCCCTCTATTCTGAGGCTGTGTTCTCTGGTCCTAGAGTCCCCTACCATTGGAAACATCTACTCTATCAAGGCCTTTCAACATTTGATAGGTTTCAATGAGATCCCCCTCATTCTTCTGAATTCTAGTGAGTTCAGGCCCAGAGCCATCGATTTGTCCTTCTATGGTAACCCTTTCATTCATGGAATCATTCTCATGAATTTCCTCTGAACCCTTTCCAATGTAAGCACATTCTTTCTTTGATAAGAGGCCTAGTATTCCAGCCTCTGCAGGCTCTGCTGTCTCCATAATCCTGGATGATGTTAGAGCAACAGTTAATCAGAATTAGAGATCATTCCATCATAGTCCTGACCTGTGAGAACTGATTTGAGCAATAATTGAATATTCATGTATTAATACAGTGATGGATACTGATTCAATAGTAACTTTGAGAAGGGTATTGGATAAGTGCTTGAGGTAGTGAAAAGTGGCTGATGGTAAGGGTCAGCAAGGCGAAGATTGTTCAAAGTGAAAGAGGCTTGAGCTGCAAGTGAAGGCAGGATTCAAGACAATTTTCTGAAAATTGCAGCTATTGTTGGGTCTGCAAGGACTTTGATAAATTCAAACCCATTTTGCTGCATTGAAGGAAGTGGAACATACTTGAATGAAGTCCTGATGATGGGTCTTGGCCCAAAACATTGATTGTTTATTCCCCTACATAGATGTTGCCTGACTTGCTGAGTTCCTCCAGCACTTCATGTGTATTGCTCAAGATTTCCAGCATCGGCAGAATCTCTTGTGTTTTTGAATAAGTGTATCAGCATTTGATTGTGCTGTTTAAAATTAAGATCCAATGAAAGGTAAGAATCTGTCACACAAGATTCATGTTCACTTGCTCAAGATCAAAAGGCAGAAACTATTGACCAAAGTAACTTCATTTCTCACAACAGACCAGAAAAATAAATAAATTGTACCTTTGGAATAGAACAAATAGGAGTGTCCTATCAGGGTGAGAAGCAAGAAAATCCCAGACAGGTATTATTACAGGAATACAGCCATGAACTTACAAAATGATGGTAGTCTCTCACAAACCACTGGATCTCTAAACACACCCATTATATGTCAGGGGAACAGCACAAAGAAACAGAGGACTCCAGAATGTCAACTCTCATTTTGACGCAACACCTCTGACTGAAAAAAATGTTTTTTCTCTAATATGCTTTGAAACGTTATGAGCAGCAGTTGCCTCACCTGTCATTCAACAAAGAGTACAGCATGACATGTCAAAGCCACAACACATTTGAAGTATATGTAACCAAGTGACCATCAAATCTTATTCAGTATTGTTAAAAGTGTATTTAGGCATTCATCCGGATAATGCTAGAATAGTTGTCTGTGCCCTTAAGTGGAGATGGTGACATCATTACGCATGCACGGGATAGCAGGGAGACCATTTTGCTTTCTGTTGCTGAAGCTGGTAGGGCATTGGAATCAAGTTCTCCCAGAGGTACTGGGTTGGGTGAGGAAAGGTGAGCATTAATTTACAATGTCCATGTAAATTCATTTATGCTTATTGGCAACTCGAGAATATCGGTAATTTGACATATTTTACATGTAGATGCCGTAGATTTTCACGAGTAAAGAACTCGACACTGTATAGTGTGACTTGCAAGGTTCCTTACTAGCCAAGTAGTGCAGTCTTCCTGTAATTTAACTACCAGGCAATATCTTGTAAAATTTGTGCCAAAATGTACCTTTTGTCTAACTTTATTGTATAATGACTGATTGTGCATGTAACCATGTAATGTGAATATTTAGTCTCTGTGCGGGGGTTCAGCATGTGTGTACTAAAAAGTAGTAGACTTCTTAGATGAGATGTATTCGCTTACATTTTTCACTGCTATGTATAAGGTACAGGGTTGGGGGGATTCTAATGTTGTTTGTATTGTGTTTCTTCAGAATTGCCACGACCGTATGAGTACTGTATTAGTTTTGTGCAATTTTCTTTGTATTTTTATTCTGCATACGCAATTGGTCGAGACACAAGTGTGTGGATCGAAGGTTAAATGGAGATTGTAACAGCAGAACCTGACTGTAAAGTCATTTGTTTTGTTTTAAGACCCTCTTCTGACACTTAAACATCTAAAACAAGTAAAGGAATTAAAACCCAAAAAAGTAGTTGTTGTCCTGAGTGTGTGCTTTTCCCTGGGCTACAACATATAGACCAGTTTATTTATTTATCATTTTATAGTGGTATAGCACACAAAAGCATACATTTCCACCTAAAAGTACCCCTGCTCCAACTTCTGAATCTGCTTCCGAGCTCCCCAGAGAATCTTACAGCACTGAAAGAGACTGTATTTTTAAGAAATAGCATTACCATCTCTGAATCAAAAAAATATGGATTCATGAGTAAACTCTTTTCAGGCTTCCAGCTGGGTATAGGTATCGATTATAACCAACGTTTCGATGACAAACTCTGCCATCAGGGATCCCTGATGAAGATGACAGAGTTTGTCATCGAAATGTTGTTTATAATCGATACCCGAGGAGGGGTGTCGGGCTGACATGATGACTGTTTATTCTCTTCCGTAGATGTTACCTGACTTGCAGAGTTCTTTCAGCATTTTATGTGTGTTGTTGAGGAATGAATTCCAGTTCTTCTTTCTGTAACCCCATCTTTTTGTAGTCCTTGTCATTCCTGCCAATCCCCATACTGTGATGACATTTTCTACCAAATGACAATGCCATGTTATTCAGGTACTATTACTGGGACAAAGTAACTCACACAAATGGTTGTAAAAGCTTCTGGCAACAGAGATCCTACAATCAATCCTGTGAGGGCTGATCCTCAGAGTATACGAACATCTCAACTTGTAACCATGTTGGATATGCTGAATGACATAATGTGCTTGGCTAATGCAGGCCCTTAGCAGGTAGCCACCTGCTCTGGTCTAACAGCCTATATTCGGGAACACTGTCGGCAAAGCTGAGCCTCCAATGTCAAACTGATTGCAATTTATGTTACGAAGTAGAGACTAATTCTTATTTACAATGAAATGCTGAGCAAAGAATATTTGTTAAAAGTTTAACTTTATCACTAACTTCTCTGACCCTTTGGAAAAGTCATGCAGCTGTGCTATACAGCTGAGGTTAGCAATAAGCCTCTCAGGCTCCGGAAAATGACTATCCATCATAAACCCTGCATTTGTGAAGCAGATTAATTGACCATTAGCAAATATGTCAAATTTTAGAAAATGCTATGTACAATCAAACGTGCTTTGATTAACACTACCAAGGGCAGGAGGAAGTAGAGGAATAACAGAAAAAATATGACACAACAGTCAGATAAAAGTTCTAAGATATATTTTGATCAACAAAAACAGAACTCAACACACCATGCGAGCATATGCAGTTCTGTTAACTAGTACACACCACTAAACTTAAATGAAAGCACAACACAGAAAAAAATGAAGAAATTATCACAATAGAGTAAAAGTTAACCAATGCAAGAGCATGACCCTCCATGGAATACATCCACATGATCTGAGCAGATTAGATGTCGACAAGGAAGCATTGAACGCGCGGCTTAGAGTTGAAGACCGCTTCCCAGAAACAGAGTGGTTCCTTGTGGCAATTCAGGTCCATATGGTTAACACAAAAAATGATCAAAAATACATAATAAAAGACCAACAGGTTCAAGACAATAAATGCAGAAAATGCCAAGGGAAACCATGAAACAATCCAACTCATTACAGGATCCTGCAGCAGTTCAGTCTAATTACTTATAAAGGTTATGTGGATTTTCTGGCGTAGTCTGTTTTGTCATGTGCTTTTGTAATATCATTCTGGAGAATGTTGTCTCATTTTTTAACTGCATTGCATTTGTGGTTTCTAAATGACAATAAACTGAAACTGAACTGAACTGAAATCAAGTGAGAAACATCATTCACCAAAATCTTGCTTTAAAATACAAACTCATTAAAGACACCATATTCACTACAAATACAAGACTGATCCAGTTTTAGAGTTAGAGTCACACAGATTGTATTACAACTGATCCATTATTACAGATAGGACAGGTCATAATAATTGTTCTGATATAATCATACAGATAAACAAGCAAGAAATACTTATTTCATAGATATAGCCATTTCAAATATACATTTAACTCCCTGGTAAAGGTTATATTGCTAATGTGGTAGGGCGTTTCGTGTAACGGTCTTTCTGTAGACAAGGTGTTTGGTTTACTGTTAGAAATATAGAACGCTTAGGAATGTGGGCCATCCAATCAGGAGAGTGGAATGGGGAGAATTTTCTAGAGAAGGTTGGGGGAGCGGTTTTGGGTTTTGTTTATCAGAAGATGAAGAGAGAAGATGCTGGAAAGAACTAGTCATAGAATTCAATCCAACGGGGAAACGTAATTTAATGGAGCCAAGGCATGGAGATCTACCAAGGGTCGGTGAATATGGCTTTTGGAACTTTTGAGCTCCAGCCTATGCACATTTGACTGATTAATTATAATGAGCCCTTTTGGGTTTTTTACTTTCTTTTCTTTATTAACTCTTTGATTAAGTTGATGCTCACAAATACACTTCTTTATAATTGTATGCAGTGTGTGATCTGTTATCTTATGCTGATGGGCTATTGCAGGATAGTAAATCACTCAGCATTCACACAAACTGGGGTCTGGGTGGGCGAGACATACCAATCTCACGGATTTGGTAGGACCAAACTCGTATACATCCTAGGCATACAAAGCTGGAGAAAGGGGGGTTTTCTCAGTGCTGAGTCTGGTGACTGTCAGTAGGGGGCTAACATGCGGTTTCTACAGACGCCCAGTGAAAAGGGGCTTCGCGCATAACACAGAGAAATAAGTAAGTGAAACACACCAAAAGCACGAGGAATTAAAAGAGGAAATTGAAAGAATGTGGACCATATCCCAAAAGTAGTATCTACAACTGGTATTATCCCAAAGTCACTTCACAATAGCTTTAAACAATTCAGATTACACTGCAATACTTATGTAAATCTCCAGAAAGCCACCACTAGAATAGTCCGAAAGTTCCTAGCAATTGAAAAATGAGTGTGCTTGTCTATACCTGTACCTCAGGTTTTACCAGCTGCAGCTGGAAAAAAAACTAAGTGATAAAATAATAAATAATACATAAAATAATAAATCATAAATAATAAATAAACAGAAGGCACTCACATAAGTGAAGACATGGAAACACCTGAAGTTACAATGCAAATGCAAAAAGCAGAGATAAAAATACCCACAACTAGAAAAGTACCTGCACTGATAATATGCATAATTATTGGTATAAAAACATTTACTTGTCTTCACCCGTACTTATTAATACATACAATTTTCTTTAAAATCCTGAAAAAGTGCTTTATTTTTTGACAGAAGGCAAAATATCTTTTACCTAAAGGAGAAAATACAAATAACCCATCAAAATATTGTCCTATTACCTGTTCACAAACTACTGTATATATAAAATTGTAACATCATGCATTTCACAACTAATCACCAATCACCTAGATAACTACAAAATGCTTACAGAAGAGCAGAAAGTTTGCCACAAGGATATGAAAGGATGTAAAGAACAACTGATAATAGATTCTGTAATGCTGAAGCTGAGACGAAAAGCAGAAATCTTTCATGTTCTTACATTGATTACCAAAAAGCATTTGCTGCTGTTCCACACACAGGCTTAATAGAAGTTTTTAATATATATAAACTACACCCGATACTTGTGAAATGCCTACAATATCTGATAAAGCATTGGTGTACAATAATCACACATTCTATTAACAACCAAAAAACAAACAACCATCGTTTACAAAATAAATGGAGGCATTTTTCAAGGCGACCCTCTGAGTGCACTATGATTTTGTCCAGCTTTAAAATTGCTCTATACGGTAATTTACTGAATCCGACGAAAATGGGTTATCAAATCAGAAACAACCACACAAATTATACCTTGTCAGCCTTCCAATGCTGTGGTTAGAAACATCTGCAACAATGGGGTCCAAGCCTTCAAGAGTCAAATGCACAAACACCTATCGTCTCTGGGAGGGAAGTCACATGCTCCTTCATAAGCTATCACGAAGGGGACCAGGATGGCAATGCTTGGTTGTTGGTAGGTTGGGCTAATACCTGACCTTCAAGAGAACTTGTGAGTTATGTTCTGGCTGGACTTTGTCCTTAAATTGCTGGAGAACAGTGCAGAAAGATCAGGTGCTGTTTTATCCCGGGAGGGATTAGTTCTTTCTTCCAAGTGCTCCTGTCACATTTTGACACCCCGTAACCTTATCCTTCATTCTCTCTGAATTATGGAGGACAGCATGTGTATAAATGTCTCTCTCCAGCAGACTTCATCATGATCATCATGATTCCAGTATTTCTACTATTTTTTAATGTTTCTTAATTGTACATATGATTTTTTTATGTTCTATCGCTGAGCAGCAGTGAACCATCTGATTGGCCTATCAGAGTTCTCTTTGGGAACTAGTTGACTTGATCAGCATTTCTGATCTGGCTATTGTTCACGATTGCACTTAATAATAAAAAGCACACTGTGGTGAACTACATATACCTGCCTGGACACGCCCCCCCCCCCCCCCCCCCCCGCTAACTGCTCCTGTGGCTCCTCCCACAGACCCTGGTATAAAGGCGATTGGAGCCACAGACCCTTCCTCAGTCTCCAGGATGTTGTGTGATGGTCACTTGCTGCTTGTGCTTTCTCCCAGCCAATAAAAGCCTACCTTAACCCACGTCTCAGAGTTATTGATGGTGCATCACACACCTTTTAAACTTGGACGATCTGAAATTATATGCTCCTACATCAGTAAAACTAAAGTAATTTATTCAAATAGTTGAACTATTTTCTAAAGATATAAATAAGAACTTCGGACTAGGATAGTGCAGAAGATTAAACATAAATAATAAGTGCAATCGAGCCATTTGATTATAAAACAGAGCAGAAGGATACAATACAACTGAGGGATGAATATGAAACATGCAAGTACTTGGGATATCAACAAGCAAAGAAAATAGATGATAGTGTGATAAAGGGAAAACTTTCGACAGAATTTACTTCAAGGCTTGAGAAAATCTGCCAAATAGAACTCAACAGTAAAAATATAACAAAGGCAATATATACTATAGAAATGTATTATTTAGCATTGTATCTTGGTCCAAAACTGATCTGGAAAATTTACAAAGAAAAATAAGAACGGAAATGACAAGTTTTAGAAAACACTACATACACTCAAATGTACCTACCTTGGACAGAAGATGGAAGAGAAACAAAAGACATTAAAACATTCACACAACAGTCAGATAAAACTTCTAAGGATATATTTTCATCAATGAAAACAGGATTCAACACTCCATGTGAGCTTTTGCAGTTCTGACAAGAACCACACACCAATAAACTTAAATGAGAGCACAGCCCAGAAAAATGAAGAAGTTATCACAATTGAAGAAAAAGTTAACCAATAGAAGGCATCTGCATGATCTGAGTAGACTTGTTGTCGACAAGGAAGTGTTGAATGCCTGGCTCAGAGTTGGGAGACCTCTTCCCAGAAACAGAAGCATTCCTTGTGGCAATACCATACCAGGTGGTTAACACAGAAAATTATCAAAAATACATAATGAAAGACCAACAAATTCAAGATGATCAATTTTAGAAAATGTCAAGGAAAACCAGGAACAATCCAACACATTACAGGATCCTTTAGCAGTTTACCAGGAGACTTACCAGGATGCTGCCTGGTTTAGAGAGTATGGATTATGATCGGAGATTAAGGGAGCTAGGGCTTTACTCTTTGGAGAGAAGGAGGATGAGAGGAGACATGATAGAGGTGTACAAGATATTAAGAGGAATAGACAGAGTGGACAGCCAGCGCCTCTTCCCCAGGGCACCACTGCTCAGTACAAGATGACATGGCTTTAAGGTAAGGGGAGGGAATTTCAAGGGGGATATTAGAGGAAGGTATTTTACTCAGAGAGTGGTTGGTGCGTGGAATGCATTGCCTGAGTCAGTGGTGGAGGCAGATACACTAGTGAAGTTTAAGAGACTACTAGACAGGTATATGGAGGAATTTAAGGTGGGGGGTTATATGGGAGGCAGGGTTTGAGGGTCGGCACAACATTGTGGGCCGAAGGGCCTGTAATGTGCTGTACTATTCTATGTTCTATATGTTCAAACACACTATAATTACTTACACAGGCACAATCAAGTGGCAAACATCATTCACCAAAATCTTTCTTTAAAACTTTGTGTGCCGAAGGGCCTGTATTGTGCTGTAGGTTTTATATGCTCTATGTTCTATTGCAAACTCATAAAAGAAATCATGTCTTATTATAAATACCTGGCTGATCCAGTTTTAGAGTCGGAATCTCACAAGTTATATTACGACCGATCTGTTATTACAGATAGGACAATCCATTAACAACTGTCTGGATATACAGTAACACAGGATGAACAAGCAAGAACAACTTACTTAATCATTTAACCAATCCAAACACACATAACTTACAGAAATCAGTAAGTGAAAAGCACCAGAAATATGCTGAATTAAAAGAGAAAATTGAAAGACTTTGGAACATGAACAGGGAACACGCAATGTACAATAGTAATGTCTACAACTGGCGTCATCCCAAAGCCACTACACAATAACATTAAACAATTAGAGCTACACAGTAATATCTATGTAATTGTACAGAAAGGTGCAACACTAAAACACCACTAGAATAGTCAGAAAGTTCCTAAAAATTGACAAATGAGTGTGCTTGGCTATGTCCGTACATCAGGTTTTACCAGCCTGAGCTGGGAGAAATAAAATAAGCAATAAATATCGAGAACATGAGATGAAAAGTCCTTGGAAGTGAGTCCATAGGTTGTGGTAACAGTTTGGAGATGGGTTGAGTGAACCCCTCTGGTTCTAGAGCTGGATGGTTGTGGGGTAATAACTGTTCCTGATTCTGGTTCAGGATTTTCAGCATCTGAAGAAGTTAATTTATATCTTGATAATAATTAAAGCAATGTCCTTCGCCTATTAAGAATATAATTAAATAGTTCCATCTTATTCTTGTATCCAGTCATTGCAGATATTAAAAATGATTTAAAATTCTTATCTTTTTCTGTTTTCTCTCTCAGTCTTGTCAAATGAAGTCGGGTTTATTATCTTACAGACAACTAGGGCAAAGAACTGTATTATCCATTTCATTTTCTACTTCTTCAGTGGCTGAAGTGTCTCTAATCCAATCTATTTTCTCAGTCTCATGGCTGAGAGAGATACCTACTGTTGTAATGTGAGTATTATTAAAAGTAATTTAATACTAATTGGGAAGCTGTGGTAGCAAGAGGCGGGATCCGGGGTTGGCGGGGTCTTTACTTCTGCTCTTTTTACACCCAGTATGCATTGTATATAGTTCCTCCACCCATGCCACACGAGGCACCTGGAAGCCTCTGTATTGTAAATATCATTTGCGGTCCCAGATAAAGATGCTCTTTTGGCCATCAAGTTGTCGAGTGGTCTTTTTGTAAAGTAGAAGTTACCACATATTTTTGGCGATGAGGTAAACTGGTTTTGTGGACGGGTCAGCCCCATTTTCGATCAGGAGCTGTGAGCGGGTGAGGAGCCTTGTGTTCGGAATGGTTGGTGTGTTCGACGGTGGGGGGGGGGCCAGTGGCTGGAGTACGAGGAAAGGTGGGGCCACTTTTTCTGTGCTAATGGAATTGCTGAGGAGGCTAAGAAGCGCTCCATTCTCCTAAGTGTGTGTGGGGCAAGGACGTACAAGCTGATACGGAACTTAGCTACGCCGCGGAAACCGGGAGAAATTCCATATGACGAACTGGTCAAGCTCGTGGGGAACCACCACAATCTGAAGCCTTTGGTGATAGTTCAACGGTTCAAGTTTCACAGCCATGCCCGGAAGCCAGGTCAGTCTGTGGGTGATTTTGTGGCCGAGCTTCGGCAGTTATCGGAGCATTGCGATTTCGGAGCCGTTTTGGATGACATGCTGCGTGACAGATTTGTATGCGGCATTAATAATGCCGCCGTACAACGCCGCTTGTTGAGGGAAACCCCACCGTTGACTTTCCAGACAGCCCTAGAGGTTGCTCAAGGCTTGGAGTTGGCTGCTAATAATGCCGAGGATATACCGAAAGGATATGGGACGGCAGTGCTCCAAGTCAGGAGGAAGACTGGTAGACAGGAAAAGTGGGTGGAATGTTTTCGGTGTGGAGGAATGCACTATGCAAATGTTTGCAAATTCAAAGACACCGTCTGCCATGCTTGTAGCAAGAAGGGACATTTTGTTAAAAAGTGCAGGAGCATAAAGGGTAAGGTTAAGCCTGGGCAGGGGGAAGCTCAACAGACTCAGGCAGCCACACACCACCTAGGAGAAGCAGACGAAGAGGCAGCGTGTGCCTACAACATGTTTGGGGGGGGAAACGGATGAGGGACCACCTGAACCATATTATGCCACAGTCACTGTCAAGGGAAAGGACATTAAGTTCGATATTGATTCAGGGGCTTCTGCATCGGTCATTAGTGAAGAGACCTACAGGAAGACATGGGGATCCAACCTGCCTCCCATCAGACCATCTAAGCTCCAACTCAGGACCTATATGGGGCAGCCCATACCTCATTTAGGGGTGTTAAATGTGGATATTTAGGCCGGGGGCCAGAAGGCTGAAGCCAGGCTGGTGATAGCTAAGGGCAGTGGGCCCATTCTTTTGGGCTGCGATTGGCTTTGCAAAATCCGGCTCAACTGGCATGTCCACACACGACGGAGGACATTCTGCAGTGGTACAGTGACGTTTTCAGGGACGAGCTGGGCACGCTGAAGGGCGTGACCGTGAAACTCTATGTCGACCCTAAGGCCACACCACGTCTTTTTAAGCCCAGGTCAGTGACCTATGCCATGAAAGGAAAGTCGAGGTGGAGCTGATATATTTACAGGGGCTGGGCATCACTAAGCCCGTCCAGTTTTCAAGGTGGGCGGCTCCTATTGTTCCAGTTTTGAAGGCAGATAAAATGGTGAGGATATGCGGGGACTACAAGCTTACGGTGAATCAGGTCTCTAAGCTGGAGGAGTACCCATTGCCACGGGTGAATGACCTGTTTGCGACCCTGTCAGGGGGTAAGCTGTTCACAAAGCTGGACATGAGCCACGCCTACCAACAGCTGCTGGTCGATGAGGATTCAAAGGAGTACGTCACCATCAATATGCACAAGGAATTATTGAAATACAATCGCCTGGTGTTTGGAGTGGCGTCTAGCCCCACCATTTTCCAAAGGATAATGGACTCTTTGCTGCAGGGGATTCCGCATGTAGCAGTGTATCTTGATGATATTTTGATCACGGGAGTCATGGAGGGGGAGCATCTGGCTAATTTAGAACAGGTGCTGAAGAGACTCTCAGACGCAGGGCTGCGGTTGAAACGCGGAAAAGGTGTGTTCCTGGCTCCAAGTGTGACCTACCTGAGACACAAGATTACAGCTGAGGGGCTTTGCCCAGTGGAGGAAAAAGTGAGAGCTATCAAGGAGGCCCCAAGCCCCAAGAGCGTCACTGAACTCAGATCATTTTTGGGCATGGTGAATGATTATGGCAAGTTCCTTCCGGACCGCTCAAAGGTTTTGGCCCCACTGTACAAGCTGCTTCACAATGACACTAAATGGAGGTGGGTTGAAGAGCAGGTGGAAGCTTTCAAGAAAGTGAAAGAACTCCTGCACTCAGCGAAGCTGCTCGTTCACTGTGACCCAGACAAGGAGATCACCCTTTCATGCGACACTTCGCCCTATGGAGTCGGGGCAGTTTTCTCACACATAATGGAGGACCGTTCAGAGAAGCCTATTGGTTTTGCTTCACGTACCCTGACAACTGCTGAGAAGGGATATTCACAGCTAGACAAAGAAGGTCTGGCCATTGTTTTTGTGGTCAAACGTTTTCATCAGTACCTCTATGGACGTGCATTCACAATTTATACGGACCATAAACCACTGATGAGCCTTTTTAGGGAGACCAGATGCATCCCACCACGAGCCTCAGCCAGGATACAGCATTGGGCTCTCACATTGTTAGCCTACCAGTATATTATCATGTACAGAGCGGGTGGGGATAATGCAAACGCTGATGCGCTGAGTCGACTCCCTTTACCTGAGACGCCTGTTACTACATATGTGCCTCCAGAGACAGTGTTTTCATTGGAGAGGCTGTCCGCGGCACCTGTAAAGTGACCCAGATCAAGCAGTGGACAGAGAGGGACCCACTCCTGTCACAAGTCAAGACTTTTCTTTTACAAGGTTGGCCCAGAGTTGTAGAAGGAGAGGAACTGAGACCTTATGCCAAACGCAAGACCAAACTGAGTCTGCAGGATGGCTGCATTTTCTGGGGGGGGGGGGGGGGCGAGGGTCATTGTGCCTCCCCCTGGCCATTCACAGACTGTGGAGGAAATTCATGAGACTCACCCAGGGGTGTCTTGAATGAAAAGCCTTGCAAGATCCTACGTCTGGTGGCCAAGAATGGTTCAGGATCTGGAGAACAAGGTAAAATCATGCACGCAATGTCAGACTAATCAGAACATGCCACCACCAGCAAATTTGCACCCATGGGAGTGGCCAGTCTACCCCTGGTCTAGGCTACATTTGGATTTTGCTGGCCCCTTTATGGGGCAGATGTTTCTTGTAATGGTAGATGGCATTCCAAATGGATCAAAGCTCACATCATGAGCAACATCACAGCCCCCTCGACCATAGACAAACTCAGGCAAGCGTTTTCAGTCCACGGGTTGCCTGACACTCTGGTCACTGATAATGGCCCAACGTTCACCGGTGAGCTGTTTGGTGAGTTCATGTGGCAGAATGGCATTTGTTCACATTCGGACGGCCCCTTTTCACCCAGCCTCAAATGGCTTGGCTAAGCCGGCTGTTCAGACAGTGAAGGAAGGCCTGAAGCGGATGACAGGGGACTCTCTTAGTACCCGGCTTTCACGTTTCCTGTTTAAATACCACCTCACTCCACAGACTACAACTGCACGCACTCTAGCCGAGATGCTGATGGGGCGTAGGCCTAAGTCAAGATTGGACCTGCTGTGCCCAGACATGAAGGCAAAAGTGGAGAGAAAGCAGGAAAAGCAGAAGGAGGGACATGATCAACATGCACGAGACAGACCGTTAGAACTGGATGACAATGCCTATGTGAGAAACAATCAGCAATGGCTACCTGGGGTTATTCTTAAGCAGAGTGGCCAGTCTCCTATGTTGTTAAGCTGACTGATGGGCATGTTTTCCGCAGACATCAGGACCATGTGGGCCTGCGTCATGATTCCAGCTCAGAGGTAGACAGTTCCATGGAGTTTCCAATGGTGAGACAGACTACTGGGGAAGCATGTCCACCAGTGACTTTGCTAGAGGGAGAGATGCTGGCAGAGGGGGCAGAGTCCCCTGAAGAGGATGAACATTCTCACGTGGACACACAGACCCCTCTTGTGTCCCCAACACTAGATCCACCCAAAATATCCTCACCAGCGGTGCCTGCTGGGTCACCGGGGGCAGTGCGTAGATCGCTGCGCCCTCGCAAACCTCCTGACAGACTGAATCTTTGATCGGATAGTTTCTTTTGTTGTTAGATTGAATGTTGAATTTGCCACGTTTTGTAGGTGTTTTTGTATTGGTAACCTGTTGCTAATGATACCACTGTTCTTATTTCCCAGTTCTTCTATATTTGGAGAATGTTGGATTTTAAAGGGGGAGAAGTGTTGTAATGTGAGTATTATTAAAAGTAAGTTAATACTAATCAGGAAGCTGTTGGTAGCAAGAGGCGGAATCCGGGGTTGGCGGAGTCTTTACTTCCGCTCTTTTTACACCCAGTATGCATTGTACATAGTTCCTCCACCCATGCTGCACGAGGTACTGTATTGTATTGTAAATTTCATTTGCCATCCCAGATGAAGATGCTCTTTTGGCCGTCAAGTTGTCGCGTGGTCTTTTTGTAAAGTAGAAGTTACCACACCTACAGTTGTCACAAATACTGTTGCTCCTTCTTCAGGTTAGATCCTGAGTTTACTGTGGTAAGTAATTCATCTGCTGATCCTAACTACAAAACATTCTCACCAAGGGGTAAGGATTGGAAAGGGTAAGCAGTTTCAAGTTCCTAGGGGTCAATGTCTCTGAAGATCTACCCTGGGTCCAGCATATTAACACAATACAAAGAAGGCACGAGTAGGAGTCTGAGGAGACTTAGTGTGTCACCAAAGACACTCGCAAGTTTCTACAGATGTAACATGGAGAGCATGCTAACTGGTTGATCCACTCTCTGGTGTATAGGGCCGTCCACACATGGTCAGAAAAAGCTGTGGAAAGTTGTAAATTCAGCCAGCTCCATCATGGATGCTAATCTCCCCTGCATCAAGGACGCCTTCAAAAGACAATGCTTCACAAAGGCAGCATCCATCATTAAGAATATGCCCTCTTCTCATTGCTACCATCAAGGAGGAGGTATAGGAGCATGAAGACACAGACTCAATAGTTCAAGAACAGCTTCTTCCCGTTCACCATCAGATTTCTGAATGGAAAATGAACCCATGAACATTACCTTACTATTTTTTTTTGCTCCCGTTTTGCAAATTTTGGAAGTCAGAATTGTGATGGAATATTCTTTACTTGCAACCTCAACATTTCTCAAAAAAATTAGTACCATAAACAGTAAGGCCATTTGTTGGATTAATAACCCATCAAAAACGGTAAACATTTATTTCCACCACCACAGGTACAGTGTGTGTACTAGCCACAAAATGCACTGCAGTTACTCACCCTGGCATCTCCAATCGCACCTCATAAAGCATATCTCACTTCTTCCACTAAGTGAAGCAGGGGAAACAGAATCATAGAGACTCTTCACCCGCAAGTTCCACCTGAATCTACATACCATCCTGATCTGAAGATCCATCATTGTTGCAGAGTCTGAATCCTGGAGTTGTCCCCATCCAGACCATTTTATCTTTTTGCTTCTGCCATCAGGAAGGACGTACATGATCCTTAGGTCCCACAACACCAAGTCAGGAACAGTTATCACCTCTCAATCATTAGCTATTACCCTGCAATCACTCTTGAATCAGCATGGAAAACTTCACTCACCTCAACACTGAACAGACTCCATAACTCATAGACAAACTTTCAAGATCTCTATAACTCATGTTCAGGCCAGCCGGTGGGGTAGTGGCACCTGCACCAGACTTCAAGGTGAGTGGCCCTGGGTTCAAATCCGACCAGGTCCTTGCATGCTTTCCATCCATGCTGGGTTGAGCATTGAGCTAGCAACTTGGCCTCATAAAAAAACAAACAAATGCTAATAAAATGGCAAGGTTGCTGCCTGATGTGCTACAAGGATCAAAGAGGAAGATGATTTCATATTCTCAGTATTATTTATTTACTATTTATTTGTTCTTATTATTTGTTAATTTTGTACTTGCACAGTTTGTGTTATTTTGCACATTATCAGTGCTTGTGTGCAATTTTTCATTGATTCTGTTGTACTACTTTGTTCTACAGTGAATACCTTCAAGAAAATGAATCTCAGGTTTGTATATGTTGACATGCTGTATATGTACATGATAATAAATATTTTTACTTGACTTTACTTTGGGAAGAAGTTTGAGCAGAGTGACACCAAGAAACCATGGATGCTGGGATTTGGAGCAAGAAACAAACCGCTGGAGGAACACAGTCAGGCAACATCTTTGAATGGAAGAAGACAATCAAAAATTTGGGTTGAGAGTCCTTGAGTTGTAAAAAATACAGTGCAGAAACAGGCACTTTGGCCAATATAACCATAATGAAATGTTATTCTGTCTAGTCCCATTAACCCGCATATACACCATCGTCCTCCATACCACTCCCATTCATGTTCTTATGCAAACTTCTCTTAAATGTTGCAATTGAACCCAAATGTACCACTTTCTCTGGCAGCTCGTTCTACACTCACATCATCCTCTGAGTGAAGAAGTTTCTCTTCAGGTTTCCCTTAAATATTTTCCCTTTCACCCTTAACGCATAACCTCGAGTTGTAGTCTCATTCTACCTCAGTGGAAAAGGCCTTGCATTTACCCTATCTATACCCCTCATAATTTTGTGTACCTCTAACAAATCTCCCCTCACTCTCCAATGATTAAGGAAATAAAGTCCTTTCCATCTAACTCATATACTCAAGTCCCAACAACATCTTTGTAAATTTTCTTTGTACTCTTTCAAAATTTTTGATACCTTTTCCTGTAGTTAGGTGACCATAATTCCACACAATATTCCAGATATGTCCACACCAACATCTTGTACAATTTCAACATAACATCTCAAATCTTACATTCAATGCCCTGATTTATAAAGCCCAAAGCTTTCTTTATGATCCTACCTACTTATGACTACATTTTCAAGTAATTATGGATCTGTAATTCCAAGTCCCTCTGTTCTACCACGGACTTCAGTGCTCTACATCCACTATGTCTACTGTGGTTTCTCCTCTCACACCTCACACCTCACAAAGTGCAACACCTCACACTTTTCTGCATTAAATTCCATTTACTATCTTTCAGCCAATTTTTTTCTGCTAGTCTAGCTCCCACTGCAAACTTCGAAAGCCTTCCATACTCTCCACTATGCTCCCAATCTTGGTTTAATCCACAAATTTACTCTTTACCACATTATAAGCTGAATTATTAATATAGATGTTGAACAACAATCAGAATCAAAATCAGCTTTACTATCACTGACATATGTAAAATTTGTTGTTTTTGTGGCAGCAGTACAATGAAATATGTAATAATACAGAAAAAAGTGAATTACAGTAAGAATACATTTATATTAAATAGTTAACCTAAATAAGTATTGCAAAAATAGATATGAAAATAGTAGTGAGGTAGTGTTCATGGGCTCAATGTCCATTCAGAATTTGGGTGGCAGCGGGGGAGAAGCTGTTCCTGAATTGTTGAGTGAGAGCCTTCAGGCATCCCTTAGGATGCCGTCTTTTTGAGGACCCAGATCTGATCCGTGTGGTACACCACCAGTCAAAATAAAAATAAAATACTTATCAAAGTATGTATATGTCTCTCTGTACTTCTTTGAGATTCATTTTCTTATAGGCATTCACAGTAAAACAAATACAATAAAATCAATGAAAAACTATACATAGACTGATAAATGTTACATGAACAAAAAGAAGCTGTTCAAATTTTTAAAAATAAGTAGTGTGGTGAACTACATAGACCTGTCTGGACAGCTCCTGTGGCTCCTCCCACAGACCCCTGTTGACTGCTCCTGTGGCTCCTCCCACAGACCCCTGTATAAAGGTGATTGAGGCCTGAGCCCAGCCTCATTCTCCAGGATGTAGTGTTGTTCATTCTTCTAATCAATAAAAGCCGATATCTCGCTTCTTACGTCTCAGAGTGAGTTATTGATGGTGCATCAAGTAGGTTCAAAGGTCTTATTGTTGTAGAGTACCCCCTTCCTAATAGATAGATAGATAGATAGATAGATAGATAGATACTTTATTCATCCCTATGGGGAAATTCAACATTTTTTCCAATGTCCCATACACTTATTGTAGCAAAACTAATTACATACAATACTTAACTCAGTAAAAATATGATATGCATCTAAAATCACCCTCTCAAAAAGCATTAATAAATAGCTTTTAAAAAGTTCTCAAGTAGTTTACTTAAATCCATTGAGTCCTAACCCTGGCACTTTAACATATCTTACTCCTGGCGGTTGAATTGTAAAGCCGAATGGCATTGGGGAGTATTGATCTCTTCATCCTGTCTGAGGAGCATTGCATCGATAGCAACCTGTCGCTGAAACTGCTTCTCTGTCTCTGGATGGTGCTATGTAGAGGATGTTCAGGGTTTTCCATGATTGACCGTAGCCTACTCAGCGCCCTTCGCTCTGCTACCGATATTATACTCTCCAGTACTTTGCCCACGACAGAGCCCGCCTTTCTTACCAGCTTATTAAGACGTGAGGCGTCCCTCTTCTTAATGCTGCCTCCCCAACACGCCACCACAAAGAAGAGGGCGCTCTCCACAACTGACCTATAGAACATCTTCAGCATCTCACTACAAACATTGAATGACGCCAACCTTCTAAGGAAGTACAGTCGACTCTGTGCCTTCCTGTACAAGGCATCTGTGTTGGCAGTCCAGTCTAGCTTCTCGTTTAACTGCACTCCCAGATACTTGTAGGTCTTAACCTGCTCCACACATTCTCCATTAATGATCACTGGCTCCATATGAGGCCTAGATCTCCTAAAGTCCACCACCATCTCCTTGGTCTTGGTGATATTGAGACGCAGGTAGTTTGAGTTGCACCATATCACATGTCAGCATTGAGAAGACAGCATGTCCTAGCAGGGTCCCTTAATGATGGATATTGCTTTCCTGAGGCAGATTCCTTGTGGATGTGCTCAGTGGAGGGGACGGCTTTGCCTTTGATGGACTGGGATGTGTTAATCGCTTTCTGTAGGCTTTTCCGTTAATGTTTTCATACCAGACCATGATGCAACCAATCAGGATAGACTCCACTGTTCTTCTTTAAAAGTTTGTCAAAATTTTGCATGACATGCTGAACCTGTGAAGTGGATAGGCAACAGCTGTTGGCTTCGCCGGTGATACCTAGGTGCTAAAGAGTGAAGAGATAACAAAATCATAAACACGACGAAGACTGGAGATACTGGAAATCCAGAGCAACGCGCACAAAATGCCCAGGCAGCATCTATGAAAGTGAACAGACAGTCGACATTTCAGGCTGAGACCCTTCCTGAGAGGTGAGTTGAAGGGCCTCGGCCCAAAACGTCGACTGTTTATTCATTTTAATAGATGCTCTTTGACCTGCTGAGTTCCTCCAGCATTGTATGTTACAAGAGATAACGAAAAAAAATCACCATTGTCCCAGTTGTCTTCACTATATTGTTACAACACTGCGTTTCAAACATGTTTAGTATTACATTCAGTCAAGTGGCACATTAACTAATGGAAACACCATTTAACACATGGACATGCTGCAGAATGCCCAGCTCTGGTGAGCTCACGCAGAAAATCTTCCGGAGAACTTAAAATATAATTTTTAAAAAAGCTACTCAGCTATTCTAGACACTGACAGAAAATGGAACTCGTAAGGTTAAGGCTGACAACTGAGCTTTATGGCTGGGCTGCAAGAAAGGTCAGCGTCATTTTTTTATTACAGTTTTGCGATGGTAAGTCCATTAATAATTGTTCCTAAATTATCCCCTCTAAGCCATCTTTCCTGTTATCAGACTTCTACGCTTAAGGAGAATTGTATTATGTTGGCAGTACTATAAATTCTCCTGTGTAGTTTTATCGATTTCAGCCCTGGAATAAGATTGTTCTAAACTCAAATGTCATCCTCTAGCTGGACAGGTCATGTTTCCCATCCATTCCTGCACCATCTGTCATTTATTTTTGGCAAAGGCAAGGAGATCTGGAGAACCTTTGATAATAAAGCTGTTATTAGATCCAATCAGACAATGCAAAGCATTTAATTGAAGGAGTACAAATATCAGGAATGATTAAAGCTTGACATATTATGACAATGGTGACGTTACACTTGGACCATTGTGTACAGTTTTGATTGCCCTGTTATAGGAATGCTGTCATTAACTAGAAAGAGTGCAGAAAAGATTTACCAGGACCAGGTGCCTAGACCTGGAGGCCTGACTTGCATAGGAGATGTAGGGGTGACCTGATAAAGGTATGTAAGGTCACAGACAGAGTAAAAGCACATAGCCATTTTCCCAAGGGTTGTTCTTCATTATGTGTTCGTCATATAACATATGTGATCATGGTCTTTCTGTGACCAGGATTGTTCTTGGCAATTTTTTCTACATTGCCTTCTTCTTGGCAGTGTCTTTACAATTCAGGTGATCCCAGCCATTATCAATACTCTTCAGAGATTGCCTGCCTGGCATCAGTGGTCACATAACCAGGACTTGTGATATGCAAGTCTCATGACTTCATGTGATCATGACTGGGGAAGAGGGAGTGCTAAGCAGATGCTACGCCTTGCCCAAGGGTGACTTTCAGGCTAGCAGTGGGAAGGAGCACCTTCACCTCCTTTGTTAGCGCAATATCTCTACCCCACTACCTAAAGAAGGGTTTTCTAGAAGCAAGAGAGCATAGATCTAAGTCCAGAAGGGAGAAACACCAGGGTAGCTTTTTCATCCAAATGGTGGTGTGTACTTGAGAAGTTCTTTCAGATATAGTGATTGAGGTGGACACATTGGCAACATTTAAAAGACCAGCTGGTGGCTGTTTGGTCAGTAGCCACCCAGATCAGTGGGTTTCTGGATCAAAAGTCCATGTAGGAAAGAGGCGAATCTGGAGTTCTAGGCATGGACTTTGGAGTCCTGTCAACAGGAAGTCCAGAGTTCAATCAAAGCTGAAGGAAGTTCAGAAGGTGAGCTCTGATGGTCAAAGTCCTGGGTATGCTGATATGCGAGTCTACTGGGGAAGCCAAAGGCCTCATTATCTGTGAGTCTACAAGGCTCAGAGGTGACCTATCCTGGTGTTGGAGGATGTGTGTGCATGTGCGCTCACATGCGCATGCGAGGGGGGAGGGGTGGGGGTTGTGGGAGGAAAAGAGAATGTTTTGCTGTTACTGGGTTGTTGTGGTTGCCTTGTTGTTCTGCTCCGGGCATGCTCAATTGGCAATTGGCGCTGGAATATGTGACGACACTGCGGGCTACACACCCCCCCCCCCACCCCAGTACATCCTTAGCTTGTGTTGGTTGTTAATGCAAACAATACATTTCCCTGTATGTTTCAATGTACACATGATAAATAATTCTGAATCTGAGCGCACATCTTTGAAGATTTTCATCACATTCAAGACTTTTGCTAGCCAATTTTTCAGATACTTACTGCGGGCATGTGGTTAACAGTATGGCAAACTGTTAAGAGCCTGTGAACAATAAGCTCTTCTCAGGCTTCAGGCTTCAGGCGGATACAGCTATCAATTATATCCAACATTTCAATGACCATATAACCATATAACAATTACAGCATGGAAACAGGCCATCTCGGCCCTTCTAGTCTGTGCCAGACACTTACTCTCACCTAGTCCCACTGGCCCACACTCAGCCCAAACCCTCCATTCCTTTCCTGTCCATATACCTATCCAATTTTTTTTTTTAAATGACAATATTGGACCTGCCTCTACCACTTCTACTGGAAGCTCATTCCACACAACTACCACTCTCTGAGTAAAGAAATTCCCCCTGTGTTACCCTTAAACTTTTGCCCCCTAACTCTCAAATCATGTCCTCTTGTCTGAATCTCCCCTACTCTCAATGGAAAAAGCCTATCCACGTCAACCGTATCTATCCCCCTCATAATTTTAAGTACCTCTATTAAGTCCCCCCTCAACCTTCTACACTCCAAAGAATAAAGACCTAACTTGTTCAACCTTTCTCTGTAACTTAGATGCTGAAACCCAGGTAACATTCTAGTAAATCTCCTCTGTACTCTCTCTCTATACTCTGTGACAAACTCTGCCATCTTCTTCAGGGATGATGCTTGGGCAAGTCTAGTCCGGTGGAATTTATACCCCTGAATTCCATCCCTCCTGATTGGTTAGTCCTCATCCAATCAGATTTCCACTCTCCCACCCTGTTTACAATTGAATTCCAGTTCTTACTTTTAGTCTTTGTTAAAATTCTTTACCTCTAATTTTATTTCAATGAATACACCTCCTGTGCTCCTTGATGTAGATTTCACCATTCATCACATCTGGCTGATATATGCTCCCCTGCATTCAAAGGGAATCCTGCAAACGCCAGCTGACCTGAGTCCTAGGTCATATTTGACCCTCAAACGCTGTGATTTGACTTCCTTATGGGTTTGTGGACAGTATTAATCCAGTACTTTACAGGATCCCCTGTGAATGCAAAGCAGCATATATTATGCACAGTGGAAACCCGTATAAATGAGCACAGGTCTATCAGTCTGGGTTACCTGGAGAAATCGGTGGTAGCAGAACATTGCATTCACAATGGCCATAGGATTGACTTTGACAGCACAAAGCTACTGTGCCGTGTCAATGGCTTTTCGGACCGCCTGGTAAAGGAAGCCATTGAAATAAAACTAAACTAGGGAAAAAGAATTTTAACACAGACTAAGGTCTTGCTCCAAGTAAGAACTGGAACATGATTGTAAACAAAGTGGGAGAGCCGAAATCTGATAGGATAAGAACTAACCAATCAGTAGGGACAGAATATAGGGGTATAAGTGCTACTGGACTAGACATGCCCAGGCATCATCCCTGAAAACGATGGCAGAGCATGTCATTGAAACGTGGGTTATAATCAATACCTGTATCCAGCATGAAGCCGGAGAGGAATTTATTCGTCATATACACTGGGAAAGCACTAGATCCCTTTTCAGTCTGTGCAGAGCTCTGCAGTATTGAAAGAAACACCTCAATCCATACAGTTGAAGTTTAATCTATCACTTTTTCAAGACAATGCTATTTTAAGAAACAGAAACATAGACAACCTACAGCACAATACAGGCCCTTCGGCACTGGTGTTGGATATTGAAACCTGATCTGTGATCGCTGGCACTGCTACAGCAATACTTTAACCTATATAATACCATGCTGCTCTTAGATCCTAAAGAAAGGGATGGCCAGCAACTTTCTACTAGGACAGCAGTGGCTAAAATCAGGCGACATTCCATTCAAGTTGAGTGGAGAAAGGTTTAGGGGACAATGTCAGAAATAGGTGTTTTTAGACAGAGTGAGAGGGTGTGTGGAACACATTGCTCCACAATGTGGAACACAAGGGTTTGTGCTTGATACCTTAGGGACATTTATGAGGCTTTTAGATAGGCAATGGATGGAAGATAAATGGAGGGTTATGGACTATGTTGGAGGGAAGGTTTGGATTGATCTTGGAGTAAGTTAATATGTCGGTGTAACATCATGGGCCAATGGGTCTGTACTGTTCTATGTTCAGGTGCTGACTCTATAACGTGTTATGCTAACTGCTAGGCTTCTGTGCTGTGCAAGTACTAGGTGAAATGGATTTAAATTGAGAGGGGACCATTTTAAATGAGATGTGTGGGGCAAGTTTGTTTTTTTAAACAGAGCAATAGCTGCATAGACTGGGATACAGCTGTAGCAGTGGAAGCAGGTATGATGGTGACTTTTAAGATGCTATTAGGTAAACATGTGGGGACTGCAAGGAAGTGGACTGTTTACAGGGAGAAAACAATTAATTTAATTCAGTACACAAAGACTCCAACACCTTTGCCTCCCAACTTCTACTCTACCCTCAAATTTACCTGTTCCAATTCTGACACCTCCCTCCTTTCCTTGATCCCTCTGTCTCTACCTCTGGAGACAGTTTATCTATTGATACCTTTTTTAAAACCACTGACTCTCACAGCTACTTAAACTGTACCAAGATCCACCCAGTCACTTGTAAAAATGCCATACTCTTCTCTCAGTTCCTCCTACTCGGCCGCATCTGCTCTCAGGATGAGGCTTTTCATTCCAGAATGAATGAGGTGTCCTCCTTCTTCAAAGAAAGGGCCTTCCTTCCTCCACCATCAATGCTGCCCTCACACGCATCTCTTCCATTTCACGCACGTCTACCCTCACCCCATCCTACCACCATCCCACCAGGGATAGGGTTCCTCTTGTCCTCACCTACCACCCCAGTAGCCTCTGCGTCCAGCACATAATTCTCCGTAACTTCCCCCATTTCCAACAGAATCCCACCAAGCACATCTTTCCCTCCCCCCACACCTCACTTCTCACTTTCCACTTTCCACAGGGAGCACTCCCTACCGGGCTCCCTTGTCCATTCATCCCTCCCACTGATCTCCCTCCTGGTACTTATCCTTGGAAGCGGAACAAGTGCTATCCCTGGCCCGACAATACCTCCCTCACTACCATTCAGGGCTAGAAACAGTCCTTCCAGGGAAGGTGACACTTCACTTGTGAGTCTTGTGGGGTCATCTACTCTATCCAGTGCTCCTGGTGTGATCTCATTTATAATGACCACATGTATCATCATGTATATTGATGAGACCCGATGTAGATTGGGAGACCACTTCGCTGAGCACCTATGCTCTGTCCGCTAGAAAAAGTGGGATCTCCAGCTGGTCACTCACTTCAATTCCACTTATCAATTCCATTTCGACATGTCAGTCCATGACCTCTACTTCTGTCACAATGAGACCATACTCAGGTTGGAGGAGCAACACCTTATTCCATCTGATGGCATGAACATCGATTTCTTGAACTTCCACCCACCTTCACCATTCCCATTCCTGTTTCCCTCTCTCAGCTCATCTCCTTACCTGTCCATCACCTCCCTCTGGTCATCCTTCCCCTTTCTTCCATGGTCTTCTGCCCTCTTGTATCAGACTCCCCTTTCTGCAACCCTTTATCTCTTTCACCAATCAACTTCCCAGCTCTTTACGTCATACCTCCCCCTCTCCTGGTTTCACCCATCACCTCCTTCCCTCCTCCCACCTTCTTGCTGTAATATCTCACCATTTTTACTAGTCCTGATGAAAGGTCTCGTCCAGAAACATCGACTGGTTTCTCTTTTCCATAGATGCTGCCTGGCCTGCTGAGTTACTCCAGCATTTTGTGTGTGCTAATTTAACTTAGCATTATGTTTGGAGCAGACACTGGGTTGAAGACCCTGCTCCTGGGATGTATGATTGTTCTATATCCTACAGGACTGGCAAATGTCTTAAGCACATATATATAGCTAGGATGACTAACACTTTTACACGGTACTATACTCTCGGCACAGTGGAGCAGAAAGCACCTTGGTAACTCTGGCAGAAATGAAGGAGGTTGCGAATGGCGAGGGTGGAGCACTGTGGGAGGGGTGTGGGACAGGTGGCAGAGAAGGAGGTCCAGGGGCAGTGGGCGGTACAAGTGCAGAATCATCCAGCCATGTGACACTAGGCAGATTTGATTCCAAACAACATTTGATTCTCCCCTCTCCCTTCCTCTTTTCCCAACAATGATCCCCTCTCTATGCCCCCTTCCCACTCTCAGTACACAATAGGCACCCATATCAGAATCAGGTTTATCATCACTCACAACAATCTCTAGAGCTTACAGAGAATGGTGTAAAAAACAAAACAAAAAAAATTCTAGTGAGTAACAGTTCTGTGGGTGAAAATGCCTTGTTAATGAGAGAGGTCAGAGGGAAATGGCTAGACTGGTTCAAGCTGACAGGAAGGGAACAATAACTCAAATAACCATGCATTACAACAGTGGCTTACAGAAGAACATCTCTGTACACACAGCACGTTGAACCTTGAAGTGAATGCACTACAGTAAAAGACCATAAATATTTCCTCTGTGGCCACTTCATTAGGTACAGAAGTTCAATAATAAAGGGGCCACTGAGTGTACATTAAATTGCTAAGTTTGTGTTATCCCCAAGAATTATCATCAAATGTAAAAGACGGAACCACCATCAGAAGAGGACCTGCCATCCATATGCAGATAGTGTCTTTTTAGAAGGACCACGGCTGTCAGTACAATTACACAGCCTCATCACAATGGTATAATGAACAGAGACACTGAGTGTGAAACGATCGGCATAATTCATCAGACAAGGCTTCTCTTTTATTAGAGTTAAACCTATTACAGGTAAGATATTGCAGCGTAGCAACTGAGGGCCAGCCATGAATAATGTCACATTAATGAAACGTTTTAGAAGCAACATTAGTCTTACCCAATTTTACACATTCCTTTTTTTTTTAATTTGCAGAATTATTTGTTTTTCTCAAAATAAAATTATCTCTTCATAATTATGGTGGAAACATTACTTAGAATCTATCAAAATACTCTGAATATATAAAGGCAAGTAGACTTGTTACTCAGGTTAGAAAGAGAGATAAAAATCCACTTCTGGTCACTTGCACTGAATGTTCTAATCTGTATCGAATGCACAATATATTTTGCTTCATAGATATGTGTTTAGAATGTGCACAGTCTCTGCATATTCCTTTGGAGCTTGTAGGCATCACAGGGAAGTGTAGCATTTATTGCCCCAATTCCTCTGATTGCCCCAACCTAAGAAACTTGAACCTGCTGGTGTTTAGAAAAGTGAGGGGGTAACTGACTGAATCATTTGAAGACCAATGAGCTATCTGCTTGGAGGAATTCAATGGGTCAAGCAGTATCTGTGGGAAGAAAGTGTTCATGTTTCGGATTGAAGCTCTGCATCCGAACTCAGAGTGGAGAGGCGGGAATCTCAGTATATAGAGGACAAGGGGAGTGGTGTAAAAGGAATCGAAGGCATCTGTGTCCCCATGAAGCGTCTCAGCCTGAAACGTCAACTATTTACTCTTTTCCATAGATGCTGCCTGACCTGCTGAGTACCACCAGCATTTTGTGTGTGTTGCTTAGGATTTCCAGCATCTGCAGATTTTCTCTTGCTTGTGAGCTGAGATTATTGGTGAACTGAGGAGGGTTATGAGATGACAGCTAGGGGAGGAGAATTTAAGTGGGGGGGAATTGAGTGACAGCAGTAGGTGAATGATAGATGAAGGCAGACAGAGAAAGAAAAAATTGAGGTGCAGATGGAGTGAGATAAGAGGAGGAGATAAGAGATGGAGTCAGCTTCTGGAGGAGGATAAGCAGGAACACAGTGTTGAAATCTGAGATACTAGGAAGTGAAAATGGGAATAATTAGGTGAGAGATGTATGGCAGATGGAATGACAACATGGCAGGGGTCTTAAACATGAGAAAGTCTGCAAATGCTGAAAATTTCAGAGCAACACACACCAATGCTGGAGGAACTCAGCAGGTCAGGCAGCATCTATGGAAATGAATAAACAGTCAACACTTTGGACTGAGACCCTTCTTCAGTAATGAGAAGAAAGAGGGAAGATGCCAGAATAAAAAGATGAGGGGAGGGAAAGGAGGCTAGCTGGAAGGTGATAGGTGAAGCCAGGTGGATGGGGAAGGTCAAGGGCTGGAGAAGAAGGAATCTGATAGGAGTGGAGAGTGGAGCACAGAAGAATGGATAGGAGGAGGGGACCCAGGGTAGTTGAGAAGAAGTAAAAGGACAGAGTGGGGAATAGAGGAAGGGTGGGATCTTGACAGGATGGATATGGAGAGGATGTTTCCTCCTGTGGGAGAGCCTAGATATGAGGTCTTTTTTTAAAGTAAGGAGCTACCTGCTTAAGTCACAAAATGAATTAAGAACTGTCTTAGAGGATCGTGAGTCTTAGGGATCTCCTCCTTAGAGGGCAGTGGAAACAGAATTTTGAATATTTCTGATGCAGAGGTGGATAAATTCTTGGTGGGCAAGTGAGAGACAGATGACCATTGATGTTCAGGTTATAAAGAAATCAGCCTTTTTATTAAATTTTTGTGCCTGGGGAGTGTAATGATTAGCATGGTGCTATCACAGTTCAGGGCGTCAGAGTTTAGATTTCAGTTCCAGTGTCCCGTGTAAGAAAGTTTTGCATGTTCTTCCTGTGAGCACATGTGTTTCCTCTGGGTGCTCTATTTTCCTTCCCACTCTTCAGTTACAATTGGTCCTGGTAAATTGTTCTGTGATTAGGCTTGGGTTAAATAGGTGGTGCAGCGACTACCTGTAAACAAACTAAAAGCAAGAGACAGGCTAAGTGAGAGAGTATCGCTCTGTATGCTATGCTTCCAACTAACTGAATTCCAAGTTGAAAAAGTACATTTAATCCTTTGTTACAAACCAACAGAAAAATTACTCGACCCTTCTGTAATTCATGTAAAAGTCATTGGATGAAATTTGAACAAGGACAAACGGTCAACAAAAAGTACGTGCTTCCTACTCTCCCCCCTCTTTGCCGCCAAGCAGGCGAACAGGTGACTGTATCAGTTTATTTTAACCGCCACCTAGCGCTGCGTGCCGCCCAAATCCCCGTCACAAATTACAGAAACCCAGAGTGAGGATGCGCAACACAATTACAATACAGACATAAATAGACACACGGCTCCTTCAGGTGCTTTGCTGGGCAGGACAGCTCATTGGGCCAGAAGGGCCTGTTCCACGCTGTATCTTTAAACAAATAAATAAATAAACAAGCCAAAAATTAAATGCCATAGTGAACTTACCTCCTCCTGCTCAACCAACACGCACAAAATGCTGGTGGAATACAGCAGGCCAGGCAGCATTTATAAGGAGAAGCACTGTTGACGTTTCGGGCCGAGACCCTTCGTCAGGTCCTTCTCCTGGACCTCAAACGTCAGAACACAGTTAAGATTCAGCCATTTCGTTGTGTGTATGAAGTCACATGGGAGTCTAAGAATGACATGTTTTCAGTCCTGAAGTGAAACATTATTGATACCATTGAGTCATCATCATTGGGAATGACGTTGCCTTCCTAGTTTAATCAATTATTAGATGGGAGTTAACCATCTTTGCTGACGGCTTTAGTTTCAGCCAAGGAGGCTTTGAGGATAGAAGGATGGGAAATTAAATAGGTTGGGGGGTTATTGTTGTGTTGTAGCAGGATTGCAGGGTTTCAAAGCGATGAAGTGCTGGAAGTGACTGTATGGCATGATGGTGTTAGTGACTGCAGTGGTGTAGGAGCTGTCAGCACAATTAGAAGTATGGAAGGGACTTCCCTTTCAGGGATCTCGCTCCCCTGCTTCGTTGGGAGGTCGCATTCGTCCCAGGAGTAGCCAATGACAGGAAGGTTCCATCTGTGTGGAAACGTTCGTGGGTTTACATCCAGGCCATGCTCTCTTCTCCCTGCTGTAATCAGGATGGCGGTACAGGATCAGCCGTTCCCAACACCACCAGGTATAGGAACAGTTATTACCCTTCAACCATCAAGCTCCTGAACCCGTGTGGATAATTTCACTTACCTCAACTCTGAACTGATTCTACAACCTACAACTCACTTTCAAAGACAGTTCATGACCTCAATTTTGTTTTTTTTAATTTTTTTTTTGCTTGCTTATTTACCTTTTATTATTTTTTTTAAATTTGCACAGCTTGTTTTCTTTTGCACTGTGGTTGTTTGTCAGCCTTTGTGCAGTTGTTTTTAATTTATCCTACTGTATCTCTGTGTTCTACTGTGTATACCTGAAAGAAAATGAATCTCAGGGTTGTATAGTAGGCGGCCATTGATCCCAGGAGATCATGGGTTTGCGCCTCTGGTGGACTGTGACTTCTCCAGAGAGCAGCCCTGGGTGGGAAGGTTTGAAGAACCGTCTGTTGCCCATGTAGCAGGCTCCCCCTCTCCACGATTATGGTGTTATGGGGTAGTGTGGGTTTAGTACTTTTTTTAAGTATTATATGGGTCGGCACAACATGGAGGGCTGAAGGGCCTGTACTGTGCTGTAGTGTTCTATGGTTCTATGGTCACTGATGTAGTCCAAGGGAAGGGCAAGTGCCAATATAGCTTGGCACCAATGATGTTGCAGAGGCTGCCAGAGTGAAGTTGGAAACAACATCAAACTGCCCCAGAGACCTCAACTCCAGATTTCTTCCTCGGGATTTACTCCTGAAGTCTTTTTTATGGGTGGATATGGCTGCAAGGCAGCGGAGGTTTAAAATCAGAGTTTTCCTTCTCCTAGGTGGGCTGCCGTCCAAGGCTGATGAGCCTCACCTGCCCAAAGGATTGTATGGTGACATACGCGTACCTTAATAATAAATTTGCTTTGAACTTCCAACTTGTACATTCTGTTTCTCTTTGCACAGGTGCTGCCTGACCTGCTGAGCTCTTTCAGCCTTCAATCCTTCCATTTGTACCTAAAAAGTGTTTTATACAACAAACTATCTGCTAAAGGAACTCAATGGGTTGGGCAGCATTGGTGGAAGGAAAGGAGCTGTCGACATTTTAAGCCAAACGCCAACAGGGTTTTGATCCAAAACCCACAGCTCCCCTCCCCACCCCACAGATGGTGATTGACCCATTGAGTTCCTCCAGCAGATTTTTGGTTCAAATACTAGCACCTGCAGTCTCTTGCGATTCTTGTGTTCTATACAAACTGCGCATAAGCTGATTGCCTCTAGTTATGAAGCTTGGGATTTCATATCCTTGAACAACACAATGTGCCCTTCTTGAAGGAGGGTCTCAGCCCAAAGGGTCAACGGTTAATTCATGTTCATAGATGCTGCTGACCTACTGAGTTCCTCCAGTATTTTGTGGGTGTCGGTTTGGATTTCCAGCGTCGACAGAATTTCTCATTTTTATGATTTGATATCCTTCCTCTGTCAAGGATTAGGTAAATATGCACCCAGATCCCTCTATTTCTGCACATTTTTTAACCCTGCCTCTTTGGTGTTGATTGCGATCTGAGGTCATTGGTGGACTGAGGTGTTGATTTATGATTTAGTACATTACTTCATAATTCTTTGTACTAAGCTTTGTCTTCTGTTACGAACCCCATAACTGGGTTACTTACCAGCAAAGATAGAGACGTCCGTTGGAGTCTGGTGATACTATTTTTAACAGTATTTATTAGTAAAAATACACAAAAATAATATCAATGCAAATATACAGATAATATACGTCGTCAATACTAAACCTAAAAGTGCGGGTATAATAATAGTAATCAATAAGAAATAAGCTCTATCGTTGTCTAGGGGATAATGAATTGTCCGATGGAAATTTAAAGTTCATTTCAGTTCATACAGGCTGCCGTTGTTTGTTTGTCGCTGTGTTGCAATTGTTGGAGAGAGAGAGAGAGAGATAGGAGAATGGGAATAGGTACCGCTAAGTGTTTTTCCAACCTTTCTTTATGATTTCGATCCGTCGGTGTCTCGTTGTTGTGGCCGTTCAAGTATGACCTCTCCTTTAGCTAAACTGTTCTTCCGTGATGAGCCCGCCACCCAGGCAAAGGAGGACACACACAAGTTCTCACCGGCTTCGCTATAAAACGCTGTCACTGGATTTCTAGCATTTCTCCTGGTGTGTCTAAGGGGTGTTCCCCAGACCCATCTTTTATCCTCACTCACGGGGTCTCAGATGTCAATCAGGTTGGGATGATGCAATCCCTCAGCCAGACCACTCTGGTTGTCCCCTGAGGGGTTACAATGAATAGTACAGCACTTGATACACAATTCTTTCTCCAAGAGACAATAGCAGTAATCAGTGGTTCCGTTCCGCTTATGTCAGGAGACATTCCACCTGGTTGTGTATTCTGCGTCTCTCTCTCTCATTTCCTGACATGCTGTTTATCTCTCTCATTTCCTGGGTCTCAGACCCGTGATAATAGCGATCTTGCAATTCTCAAAAAGGAGGGGGTGACTTTTCACCCTTCGGCCCCTCAGAGCTGCTCCACATTCGTAACACCCCCATCCTTCTAAGGATTTTTACCACCGGTAAAAATTAACTACTACAGAGTCTTACAGAATTTCAGAATCTAACACAATATAAAAGAGTTTTTTTTCACTACAGAGTAATACAGTTATACATTCAATTCAGCATCTAAACAGTTAGTGATTACATTGTCACTTCCTTTAATATCTTGTGCCTTAATAAATTCCTGTAGCATCAGACTCCAATTTAATAACCACCTATTTTTATTCCTTTTCTTCAGCAAAACAAAACTAAAGAGTTGTGATCTTAGCTTACATGTATATTACAAAAGTTCATGCAAATACTAACCTTTATTTTACTTTCAAACTTACCAGTCAATCTTCCATGGTGTTGTCTTTATTATTTACATGCTTTGTCGAAATCCCTTAAAACCGGATCCTGTTATTTAAAGTGGCATCCCGTCAACCCTCGCCCCTTTTCCAGTTAACTCCCACATGGGTAGCTTGTTACCGGTGTGGGATAGGCTTTTGCATGCTCCTTTCATAGGAGTTGTTTTATCAACAATGTTTTCCAAACTTAGCCCATTTTCTGAACGTCCACACAATTCTTTATTTTTAAGCAAGTCGTTAGTTTTATCTTCAGGACCCTTCATTCTATTAGTTTTCAGATTAATATCTGCAAGCGATCCCTCTTTGTCCAAACAACATTTCAAATTCTGCCTCTTCACAGCACACCCTTGAATAACATTAGCGCGTGGGGCACCTTTACATTCCAAATCAAACTGTAATTGATTTGCAGGCACCGTGTTAACAAGCCATTGTCCCTTCAGCCTGGTTACTGCTTCTGACACCAATCCAGACTTTAAATTTTCTTCATTCAATTTAGGAACTACACTTTTCCCTTTCCCTTCAATAATAATATCCACATCACCACCTTTTATCTCCTCATTAACTTTTAACACACCTTCGAACACAAACAACTGGGAATTCTCACTTCCCACTAGTACCAAGGTTAACCCTTTCTTCACTGAACCAAGTCCATCTGACCCACAAGGACTGCATTCCTTTTTAACTGAATCAAATACCTGACTTTTCCTGGGTTCCATTACTAGGTTCAGTACCACGTGCATCCACATCTTGAACACACTCAAACGGGACATCTGCCTCTTCCAGGCTTTCAATACCCATCCCCTTTTCAAATTCTAAGTTCCCCTGATCCTCCCAGTTACTCTCTGGACAACTCCCTTCCAGAGTAAACTCAACCCTGCGGGCTGAAACAACCTCATCTGCCAACCCAGCAGACTCCTTCAAGGAAATGGCATCCTTTTCATCTAGGACTGCCCTCATTTCATTATCGGGAACACCTTTAAAAATTTCAACTTCTTCAAACAGTTCTGTCAAGCCAGACAGATCATCCATGTCCAACCCTGGACCTTCTAACAGCCTTATCTGTTTCTCATTTTTACTCCGTGCCTCTATAAATTTCCTCCTGGCTAAGGGTAGGTCTACCTCCTCTCCTTTACTCTCTTTCACCTCCCTATTCTCCGTTTTACCACCCTCTAACCCCTCTTGGTACAGGGTCGGTAAAAACGTCTCAGCCAAATCGATACTTGCCTGATTTAAACTGGTCTCTTTCTCAGCTGTCTTTCTCGACATGCTGCGAGTGGTCACGCATGTGGGATAGATCTTGGAACCTAGGGGCGGGTCCTCAACACTTACAGGCTGGCTCGTCAGCTTCATTGCTGACCAAACCTCACCCCCAGCTAAATCATTACCCAGAAGGACGTCTACGTCAGTTCTCGGAAATTCTGATCGCACCCCTATTTCAACTGGTCCAGATACCAGCTCACAATTTATAATGATCCTAAGCAAAGGCACAGCTTCTGTCCCCTTTTCCTATGCCTCTCAAAGCTACCTCTCCCATCTCAGGACCAAAATCTAGTACCTTACTGAGAATCAATGACTGCTCAGCTCCAGTATCTCTCCAGATCCACACTGGAACTGGTGTTTCTCCCTCTTTCACAGACACGGTCCCTTCTGAAATAAATTTCTCACGCCCCTCTCGTATTCTATCTACCTGGGGCTTTCTCGTTGATTTACTGATCAACACAATACATCCTGTAGGGACTGCTGCTTTCCCTTTTCCTGTCTCCTTCCTCAGAGCAAAGCACTTAGATGCAATAAAACCCACCTTTCCACAATTAAAACAGGTCAAGCCAGGAACCCTCCTGCCATCTTGCCTTTCTTCCTCCTTATTTTTACCACTAGCTCCCGGCTGAATCTCTGCCTCAGCCGGCGGGCTTTCTCTACCATTCCCACGGTCTTTCTGGTAACTCTTATTCGAGGAAAACTTTGTCTTGTGGGTTAAGGCATATTCATCTGCGAACCTGGCAAATTCGGATATGGACTTATTCGGCTTCTCATTCAAATACATCCAGATATCATCCGAAACACAACCTTTAAATTCCTCAATCAGAATTAACTCTCTTAAACGCCGAAAATCTTCTTCCACCATTTCTGCTGCACACCAACGATCCAAGAGCACACCCTTCTCATAGGCAAACTCTGCATATGTCTGATTCCACACTTTCTTTAAATTTCTGAACTTTTGTCTATAGGCCTCAGGTACCAATTCGTAGGCCCGAAGAATGGCCTACTTTACTTCCTCGTAATTCTCATACTCCTCCTCTTCCACAGACAACGCCACATATGCTCGTTGTGCCTTCCCTTTTAACACACTTTGTAACAACGCCACCCACTGATCTCTGGGCCACTTCTGACTCACTGCCATCTTTTCAAAATGCAAGAAATAACTATCAACATCCGTCTCCTCCAACGGAGGTACTAACCTAAACTCTCTACTAACATTAAACCTCTCCTCTCGGTCTGGCCCTTGAGCTCTTCACTCTTTCCTTAACGTCTCCATGTCCCGCACATGTTGCCTCTGTTTCTCCTTCTCCTCATACTCCTTCTGCTTTTCAGCTCTTTCCTTCTCCTTTTCAGCTGCTTCCAGCTGTTTTAACCTAATTTCATGCTCCCTTTTCACCTCTAACTCCTTTAGCTGGAGCTCATGCTCCCTCTGCTTTTCAACTCTTTCCTTTTCCTTTTCAGCTCTTTCCTTTTCCTTTTTGGCTCTTTCCTTCTCCTTTTCAACTGCTTCCAGCTGTTTTAACTTAATTTCATGCTCCTACCTTAATTTTTCCAACTCTAACTGAACCTCCCCACTAGCTGGTACCTTTTCAGGGATCTTTTCCACTACCACAGCCGAAAATACATTCTTCTCACAATAATGCTGAGTTAGGACCCTCCGCATCTCCCGCTTTTTCATTGACAACTTCACCTCTGCGAGATTTAGTCCTTTCGCAATATTTATCAAGTCCGACTTTGTGGCAGCCTCTAGAGCCTCCGGAGTCGGGTTTTTTATAAATTCATCTACGCCCATCTTTGCTGGTTTCCCGTCTGGTTACCCGTGCAACCAGATCCAAGTTTGGACTTAAAAGCCCGATTTACTGTCCCTCCAATTTGGTATCAAATCCCGGATGAGCCCCCAAGTTGTTACGAACCCCGTAACTGGGTTACTTACCAGCAAAGATAGAGATATCCGTTAGAGTCTGGTGATACTATTTTTAACAGTATTTATTAGTAAAAATACACAAAAATAATATCAATGCAAATATACAGATAATATATGTCATCAATACTAAACCTAAAAGTGCGGGTATAATAATAATCAATAAGAAATAAGCTCTATCGTTGTCTAGGGGATAATGAATTGTCCGGTGGAAATCTAAAGTTCATTTCAGTTCATACAGGCTGCCGTCGTTTGTTTGTCGCTGTGTTGCAATTGTTGGAGAGAGAGAGAGAGATAGGAGAATGGGAATAGGTACCACTAAGTGTTTTTCCAACCTTCCTTTATGATTTCGATCTGTCGGTGTCTCGTTGTTGTGGCCATTCAAGTATGACCTCTCCTTTAGCTAAACCATTCTTCCGTGATGAGCCCGCCACCCAGGCAAGGGAGGACACACACGAGCTCTCACCAGCTTCGCTATAAAATGCTGTCACTGGATTTCTAGCATTTCTCCTGGTGTGTCTAAGGGGTGTTCCCCAGACCCGTCTTTTACCCTCACTCACGGGGTCTCAGATGTCAATCAGGTTGGGATGATGCAATCCCTCAACCAGACCACTCTGGTTGTCCCCTGAGAGGTTACAATGAATAGTACAGTACTCAATACACAATTCCTTCTCCAAGAGACAATAGCAGTAATCAGTGGTTCCGTTCCGCTTATGTCAGGAGACATTCCACCTGGTTGTGTATTCTGCGTCTCTCTCTCTCTCATTTCTGACATGCTGTTTATCTCTCTCATTTCCTGGGTCTCAGACCCGAAATAATAGCGATCTTGCGATTCTCAAAAAGGAGGGGGTGACTTTTCACCCTTCGGCCCCTCAGAGTTGCTCCACATTCGTAACACTTTCATGATTTTTACCCATTCAGTCATCCTTTCTACATCTTTTTGGAGTCCCAAAAGATTCTGCAGATGCTAGAAATCTTGAGCTACACACACAAAATGCAGGAGGAACTCAATAGGTCAGGCAGTATCTATGCAGGGGAATAAACAGTTGTTGCCTCAGGCCGAGACCTTTCATTGAGACCTGATGAAGGATCTCAGCCCAAAACATTAATTGTTTATTTCCCTCTGTAGACCAGTTGAGTTCCTCCAACATTTTGTGTGTGTTACATCTTCTTGTACCTCCAAGAGTTTCGTGAGAGTGTGGAATGAGCTGCCAGCACAAGTGGTGCACGTGAGCTTGATTTCTACATTTAAGAGAAGTTTGGATATAGAAACATGGAAGGTAGGCTATGAAGGGCTGTTGTCCTGATGCATGTTGATGAGAGTAGACTGTTTAAATCACTCAACATGCACTAGATGGGCCAAAGGGCCTGCTTATGTGCTGTACTTTTCTATGACTCTGTAACAGGGACCACAAATTTGTCATGGGTTGGAGGCTTGCATGCCCTGATGATCTGGACATCCATGTTGGCTGGTGTTAGGGCTTTATGCTTTGGCTGTAGGGTCACCCATGCTAAACTGGTTGAAGGGTAGAGGACAGACTAAGAGTGGTCCACTGGTCCTCCAGGTTCTGGGGTTCAGCTCAGGCCTAACAACTCTGACTGTTCATAAAATTGTTATGGAGACAGCAAGGAAGAATCCTTCTACATCTGAGTGGCCAAGGACAGACAGAGATAGAGGACCTTCATTGCTGTCCTAAATGCCATTATTGTCCATAATGGATAATAATTAAGTAAACAACATCTCTTGTAATTTACTCATATTCTTCTTAATGTTATCACTCTGTGTCATATACAAGTTTGCAATTTTTATATTAATATGCACATAAAAACACAGTAGTGCCAGAACCTTACTGGGAAATAATCGCTAGCTGTCATTCCCCACTCTGTCAGCGACCATTTTCAGACAGGAGATATGAGAAAGCACATCTGATGGCACCTGAAGCAACACTAAAGTGGCTGAAGGAACTCTAAGGATCAAGCAGCATCTGTGCAGGGAAAAGGTTAGTCAACATTTTGGTTTGGGATGCTTCTATACTGGTCTGGGCAAAATCATGGAGGTGGCATCCTAGCTGTCTACATTGTCGATACACGAGTCAGTATGCAAACCAGGGCAGTATGATATGGAGAGCTAACTGTTGTCCATGCAGAAGATTCCCCCTTTCCATGCAGGTGATGAATCCAAGGAATACCGTTTGGCACCAGTGGCATTGCAGGAGTTGCCAGTCGGCATTGAATTGAACATAGGACTTCCTTAAGAACTGCACCTCCAGATTTTTCCTCAGGGTTGGCTCCTAATCCTTCCCCATGAGTGGGTATAGCTGCAAGGCAGCGGTTGTTTTAGATTAGAGTTTTCCTTCTCATAGATGAGCTGCCAACCACTGCTAAAGAGACTAGAAATGCTTCTGCTGGGCTCAGTAGCTAAGCCACACATGAAGGTCAGGAGCTGGACTTGGTTGTCAGAGGCTATTTGAGATGGAGTATTTAATAGGCAGTGGGAGCTTTCCCCCATTACCACACCACCACCCTTCCTGGCTATGACCACCTTAAGGAACCACATTTCAGGTTCTCTTCATCAGGACTGCTTGGCATTTTCCATCAAACAGCTTTCTGCCTCGGAGCCATCTCTCTATCCACACTGATTCATTAATTCCACGCGTTTTGGTTTTGCTGACCAGCTTTCTGTGTGAGATTTACATCAAATCTCCTCTGATGCTTCGAGTGGATGACAACATCCTAATTTCCTTAACAGCCCTGTCACTGAAGACATCAATGCACAGACAATCCCATCTGCGTTCAGAGCTGTTAGTAAGGAGGTTTTTAGTATCAACAACAGAGAGAGGTATATGCAAGATCATTCATTGCTTTCAGTATGACATTCCTGTTCCATTGCGAGGTAGCAGCAAAAGTTGTAGATCATGACACTTTAATCCAATCGGTGATGGCAAGTAATTACTTGGTATGTCACTGATGATGTTACTTTGAGTCCTAGAGCTTCACAGTTGCACAGCATGGAAAGAAGACGCTTCCACCTATTTCTCTCTGTGCCAACCAGCAGGTACACTCCGAGGCCACTTTATACACCTGTTTGTTAATGCAAATATCTAATCAGCCAATCAGGTGGCAGCAACTTAATGTATAAAAGCTTGCAGACAGTGTCAAGAGTTGCAATTGTTGTTCCCATCAAGCATCACAATGAGGAATGTAACCCTCTCACTGGGCTCCTATGAAATCTTGACACGATAGCTAAAAACACAAAATGCTGGCAGAACTCAGCAGGCCAGATAGCATCTATGGGAGGAGGTAGTGACGACGTTTTGGGCTGAAACCCTTCATCAGGAGTGAAGTAACATGGGATGGTCGAGGGGGGATAAGAAGTGGGGGGAGGGATGAAGTAGAGAGCTGGGAAGTGATAGGCTGGAGGGAAATGGGCTAGGGGGAAGGTGGAGAATTATGGGAAATAAAAGAGAAAGAAAGGTAGGGCTGGGGGGAGATTATAGTGGGGGGGGGGGTAGAAAGAGAGAGAAAGAGAACCAGACTAAAATAATAGATAGGGATGGGGGTAAGTAGGGGGCAGGGGTATCAACGGAGGTCTGTGAGTTGGATGTTCATGCCGGCAGGAAGGAGGCTACCTAGGCAGGAGGTAAGGTGTTGCTCCATCGACCTGCGTGTGGCCTCATCTTGACGGCAGAGGAGGCCATGGACAGACATGTCGGAGTGGGAGTGGTCTGTGGAATTGAAGTGTGTGGCCACAGGGAGATCCCGCCACTGCTGGAGGACTGAGCGCCGGTGTTCGTCGAAACGGTCTCCCAGTCTGCGGCGGGTCTCCCCAATGTATAAATGGCCACATTGGGAGCACCGGATACAGTATATCACCCCAGTTGACACACAGGTGAAGTGGTGCCTCACCTAAAAGGACTGACTGGGGCCTAGGATGGTGGTGAGGGAAGAAGTGTGAGGGCAGTTGTAGCACTTCTTCCGATTGCAGGGATGAGTGCCCGGAGGGAGGTCAGTGAGGAGGGATGGGGGGGGGGATGAATGGACAAGGGAGTCGCGTAGTCCCTGCAGAAAGCCGAGAGTGGGGGGAGGGGAAGATGTGGCTGGTGGTGGGATCACGTAGGAGGTGGCGGAAGTTACGGAGGATTATACGTTGGATTTGTAGGCTGGTAGGGTGATAGGTGAGGACCAGGGGGACTCTATCCCTGGAGGGCTGGCGGGGGGATGGGGTGAGGGCAGAGGTGCGTGAAATACAGGAGACGCGATGGAGGGCAGAGTTGATAGTGGACGAAGGGAAGCCCCTTTCTTTAAAAAAGGAAGACATCTCCTTTGTCCTAGAATGAAAGGCCTCATCCTGAGAGCAGATGCGGCGGAGGCAGAGGAATTGAGAGAAAGGGATAGCATTTTTGCAGGAGACGGGTGGGAGGAGGAATAGTCTAGGTAGCTGTGGGAGTTAGTAGGTTTGTAGTAGACGTCGGTGGATAGGCTGTCTGCAGAGATAGAAACAGAAAGATCTAGAAAGGGGAGGGAGGTGTCGGAAATAGACCAGGTGAATTTGAGGGCGGGGTGAAAGTTGGAGATGAAGTTAATGAAGTCGACGAGCTCAGCATGTGTGCAGGAAGCAGCGCTGATGCAGTCGTCGATATAACGTAAGATAGCTAACTTGGCTAACAGCCATTGAACTCAGTGGAGAGAAGGCCACCTTTATAAATAATATACGTCTCGGGTGGGAATGATTTGGGGTTCAATCAAACAGCAAAGTTGGGATGTTGATATTAATGGAACCTTGATTTGAACGAATGCTGTGTAAATACTGCCCACACACAATTATCGGTCAGCAAGAAATAACAGATCGTACTCCTCATTAAAATTATAAAGAAACTAGATTTGCCAATTTCAGCTTTATCAAACAGTTAATAGGAAAACAAAATGGAAAGAAAAAGGTCCCATTACAGTTAAACCAGTCCAATATGCACATTACTGCTGAGGCTCATACTGGAGAATTCGGAGGTTTATCCCTTTACTCACTCGCTGGTCTCATGGTCTGTGTGAAAGCACTTGCCACATTTTCGAACTCCCCTTGAAATCTGTCTCAAGCAGATGGGCCCCTCCTCTCTCTCTCTCTCTCTCTCTCTCTCTCTCTCTCTCTCTCTCTCTCTCTCTCTCTCAGGAGTATTGCCAATCCTTCTTGGAGCCATTCATTTACACAAGGCACTCCTTGCAATGGCAATCTGCTGCATCTTCCCTTCTGACACGCTCTGCAGCTCCTGCCAGAAGACCCAAAACTGTCCTACTTCCCTTCAAAAAACTCTTCCCCACAGCTACCTGGAACCTTCTCTCACATCCACGATCCTGATTGGCTGACTCACATTCCAAAGTTGGTCCTCCTGAAGGGTCTCGGCCCAAAACGTCGACTGTGCTCTTTTCCATTGATGCTGCCTGGCCTACTGAGTTCCTCCAGCATTTTGTGTGTGTTGCTCGGATTTCCAGCATCTGCAGATTTTCTCTTGCTTGTGATTTACCTTGATATGATTGCTGGTGCCAAACCAGATGGTTTGGGTATCTCAGAAATTGCTGTTCCCGGAATTGTCATGCACAACATTCTCTGGAGTTTACAAATTATGGTGCAAAAAGTTAAAAAAAAAACATCCAGTGGGTGGCAGTTCTGTGGGAGAAAACACCTTGATGATGAGAAAGGTCAGATGAGAATGGCCAGATGGGTTCAAGCTGACAAAAAAATGATAGTAACTCAAATGACCACATGTTACAACAGTGGTGAGCAGAAGAGCATCTCTGAATGCACAACACATTGAACCTTAAAGTGGATGGGCAACAGCAGCAGAAGACCATGAGCATATAGAAATACACTCAGTGACCACTCTATTAGGTGCCTCTGCTCCTGAATAAAGTGGCCTCTGACTGTATATTCAAGTTAATCCCACTTCCCATCACTTGGCCCATATCTCTCTAAACACTTCTCATCCGTACATCTGCCCAAACATTGCTTAAATGTGTCTAATATTCCTCCCAAACACTCCTCAACCACAGGAGTGGTTGACGGCTCTGGGCCTGTACTCACTGGAGTTTAGAAATATGAGGAGGGTTCTCACTGAAACCTATCAAATCTTGAAAAGCCTAGATAGAGTGGATGTGGAGAAAATGTTTACTTTGCTGGGGGTTCTGGGACTAGTGGGCACAGCCTCAGAATAGAAGGATGTCCCTTTCTAGCAAAGATAACAAGCAATTTATTTAGCTAGAGGGTAATGAATCATTACTACAGACGCCTGTGGAGGCCAAGCCATTGGGTATATTTAAAGCAGAGGTTGATAGGTTCTTCATTAGTAGGGTGCCAAAGATTACAGGAATAAGGCAAGAGAATAAGGTTCATAAGGAAAATGAAACAGCCACAATGGAATGACAGAACACACTCGATGGGCTGAATAGCCTAATTCTATTTCTATGTCTTTTGGTCTTATTTAATTTGGCAGCTAGTTCCATATAGTATCTGCCACCTGCTGGGTAAAATGTTGACCTTCATGTTCTTATTAAACTTTTCACCCCTTAAAACTATGTCTTCTAGTTTCCATTCCCTAACGCTGGAAAAAAAGTCCACTATCTATGACTTTCATGATTTTATATTTCTCTGTGAGATCACCACTCAGTCTCCTTTGCTTCAAGGTGTAGAGGCCCAGCCTGCTTAACCTCATCCCATAACTCAGGCCCAGTAGTCCTGGCAACATGCTTGTAAATCTTTTAAACAAACTTTCCAGTTTCATCATATGCTCGTATAACAGTCCGACCTAAAGTGAACGCGATCCAAGCGCAACAGGAAGTGACACGGTGAATTGCGACAGGAAGTGCAACATCCAACTTCCCAGTGGGTGTGGCTTCAACGTGCTAGAATGCTTTAGTTGCATTACCCTGTGTAAACAAACTTGGACGCATGTGTTTCTTGGCTCCGTTGTGCTGCCAATGATTAGAGAGCATCACTGAAGCAACAACTCAATTATAAAAATGGTCCAAAAATACCTGAAGAAAGCATAGAAATAAGGAAGACACAAACAAATTTGAAGTAAGCCACTTTATGTTCAGCTTGTAACCCAACCTCTGCTGAATACTATGCTCATTTTCAATTTTATGCATGCATCACAGCAAGAGATAGACGAGTTTATTTATAAATGTCTGGTTTCTGTGAGCAATATAATTATACCCGAGTGTTGATGTAATAAGGTTCCTCTGATTAATGTAATTGATATCATTTGAATTATATAATTTTAATTTGAACAGATCTTGCATTGTAATTTAAAATGCATCCACCTGTTTATCATTTATTCCTGATTGGTAATTTATCCAAAGGTTTCGTAGATATTTGCATCCATTTTACACACAATGATTTTTGTTGAAATATTGTCTGTTGAGCATGCGTGCCGTTTAACAAGTGGTTCATCTTGTGAAGACAGTCAGTGAGGGAAGAATGAAATACCGGGGCTTTGGCAACAACAGAACCAAGTCAAATTCTTTCCTTCCTCTTATTTTACCTCCTCAGTCTGTCATGGAGAGCACGGCAGCATAGTGGTTAGCAGAATGATTTGCAGTACCAGCGACCTGGGGTTATGTGTCACTGATTCTTGTGAGGAGTTTGTATGTTCTCCCTGTGACTGCCTGGGTTTCCTCCCATAGTCTATAGACGTAGTGATTGGTAGGTTAACTGGTCGTTATAAGTTGTCCTGTGATTAGGCTAGGGTTAAGTAGGAGGTTGCTGGATGACACGTCTGGAAGGGCCTATTCCACACTGTATCTCAATAAAAAATGAAATAAATAAGTAACATTGCATTCTTCAGGACTCGCTGGATAACAACTAACAGATGGAACTCGATCGATCTCTCCCCTTCCCAACCCACAGGAAAGATAATAAATGTGGCTTAACAGCAGGCACAGATTCTGTATTCACTGTGGCCACTCTACTGGTAGGTGCACTAGAGGCAAAGTGGATGGGCAGTGTAGTATCTCCATTATCCTACTCCAGTAATCTATGGTATCTCAGCTGATCAGTGAACAAGCTGCATATATGTGTTTTACCCATACAGGTCATCCCTGTGTTATAAATAATCCACTTAAGGACACCATACATACAGGCAAGCCTCCAGAACATAATTGAATTCACAAGTCTGATGTGTGCACGTGGATCAGAATCAGAATCCTCTTAACCTTCTCTTCTCCTCACCTGCCCATCCCCTCTCTCAGGTGCTCCATCTCACCCCCCCCCTTTCGTTCATGGTCTACTGTCCTCTCCTGTCAGATTCCTTCTTCAGCATCTTCATGTCATCGAAGTCAGTGACAATAAATGTAATTCTCGTTCTGATTACCTCCACACCTCTTTCCTTCCTCTCCACTGACTTTGTGACCTGTCCATCACCTCCCCTCCTCCATCCATTTCTTCCTTGGTCCACTGTCCTGTCTTATCAGATTTTTTCTTCTTCAGCCTTTTATGTCTTCCACTTTTTTCCCTTCCAGCTTCTCACATTATCCCTCCTTCCCCCTTCATCTATCATCTGCCAGTTTATATTTCTTCTCCTCCTTCCACTTTCTTATTCTGTCTTCTTCCCCCTTTCCTTTTCAGTCCTGATGAAGACCTCAGCCTGAAACATCAACTATTTATTCCTCTTCATAGATGCTGCCCGGCCTGCTGAGTTCCTCCAGCATTTTGTGTATTTTTCAAAAACTCCAGCTTCTGCAGAATCTTGTGTTTAAAGCTTAATTGTCATTTACTAGAGCTATTGGGAGTGGTTTAAGCTAATATGGCAGGGGAATTGGAGCTAGTATGATAGAGCTGAGAGTGAGACAGTAGGTTTACAAAGTAGATAGTAGATGATCAGTATACTGGCAACATGAACGCATGGAAGGACAAGCCAAAAATTTAGACACCGCAAAGAGTTAAACTGTACCACAGAGGCAAAATTGAAAAAGGACAAAGAATAAAGGACTGAAGGTGCTGTGTTTAAATGTGCGTAGCATTCAGAATAAGGTGGACAAACTCATGGTGCAATTAGAGATTGGGCGGTATGACGTTGTGGGCATCACTGAGTCGTGGCTGAAAGAAGGCCATAGCTGGGAGCCTAACATCAAAGGATATACCGTAGATTCCGGACTACAGAGCGCACCTGATTAAAAGCCGCTGGCTCTAATTTTAGAAATAAAATCAATTTTTTAATTGTAAAGGCCGCACCGGATTTTAGGCCGTAGGTGTCCCACGTTGTAATATGAGATATTTACACAGAAAGATATTACACGTGAGGATTTTTTAACTTTTAATTAAATCCATATGGTAACAAAAACAAATACATATTGCAAATGCTTTTTTTCGAACCGTGCCCAAAACGCGGCTACTTTTAAATATACGTTGCGTATACTTCTTTACTGAACAACATTCCAATATCTCCTAACGACTGGTAAAAAATATATATACTGCAGCCTACCAGGAAAAGTTATTGATCGCCTTTAACTTAAAAGCAGCGTTCGCTCAGATCCAAAGCCGCTCGCGTAATGTGCTCCCTCCCTCCTTTCCGTTTATCGCAAACCGGCGTTTTCCCACAAGACACCGCGAAACCGAGTGTGACGTCATAGCATCCCGTGATGTAGTACAGAAAACAAATATAGTTAAAACTCTTCTAACTTTAACTAGAAAATGAATTACTAAGCGAAAATATTATAAACTAAGTAACTGCCATAAGGCAGCACAATGCTTCGAGTGTTTTCCATGTTGATGAGGGTGAGTACAAATGACTGATTTACAATAATTTAATTGTGAAAGTGCGCTTGATTTATCGTACAATTTCATTGGACCTCTGTGAACTACTCATCAATTTTATTGGTCTACTGTTATGAGGCAAAATGTTTACGAGGCGGCATGAAAAAAATCATGTATTAGCCGCTCTGGATTAAAGGCCACAAAGTTCAAAGCTGTTCAAAATGTGGGAAAAAAGTAGCGGCTTAAAATCCGGAATCTACGGTACTATGTATTGAAAGGACAGGCAGGAAGGCACAAGCAGTGGTGTGACTCTGTCGGTAGGAGATGGAATTACATCTTTAGAAGGAGGTGACATAGGATCAGAAAACTGAAACTTTGTGAGTGGAGTTAAGAAACTGAAAGTGTAAATAAAGAATTATGGGATCATATATAGGCCTCCAAATAGTAGCCAAGATGTGGGGTTGAGATTGCAAAGGGAGCAATTTTAATGGGGGACTTCAATATGCAAGGGGATTGGGAAAGTCAGGTTGTTGTTGGATCGTAAGTGAGAGAATTTGTTGAATGCCTATGAGATGGCTTTTTAGAGCAGCTTGTGCTTGAGTCTACTGGGGAAAAGGCTGTCTTAGATTAGGTGTTGTGTAATAATTCTGATCTTAATAGGGAGTTTAATGTAAAGGAACCCTTGAGAGGCAGTGATCATAATATGATTGAATTCATGCTGTAATTTGAGAGGGAGGAGCATAACTCACATGTATCAGTATAGCAATGGAATGAAGGGAATTACAGAGGCATGAGAGAAGAGTTTGCTCAGGTGGATTACAGGATACTGGTAGGGATGACGGCAGAGCAGAGGCAGCTGAAGATTCTGGCAATAGTTCACAAGCCGCATGATAAATATGTCCAACAGAAGAAGTAGTTACCAAATGGCATGGCAGGGCTGGGCAACTGTGGCTGACAAGGAAAGTTAAGGACTGCATAAAAGCCTAGAAAAGTGCATATAAGGTAACAAAAGTTAATAGGAAATTGGATGATAAAGAAGCTTTTAAAATCCAACAAAAAGACAACTATAAAAGCTATAAGAATGGAAGAGATGAAAAATGCGAGCCAACCAGCCAACACTGTAAATCAGGATACCAGAAGTTAAGCAAGGAAATAATGCTGAGCCTTTATAAGACAGTAGTCAGGCTGCACTTGGAGCATTGTCAATAGTTCTGGGCCCCGTATCCCAGAAAGAATGTATTATCATTGTAGAGCGTCCAGAGGAGATTCACAAGGATGATACCGGGAATGAAGTTAACATGTGAGGAGCATTTGGCAGCTTTGTGCCTTTACTCACTGGAATTGAGAAGAATATTTGAAACCTATCGAATGTTGAAAGGACTAGATAGGATGTATGTGGAGAATATGTTTCCTATGGTGGGGGTATCCAGAACTGCAGAACACTGCCTCAAAATTGAGGGGTGACCCTTTTTTAGTCAGCAAGTAGAAAAATGGGGAATGCTCCACCACAACGTAGTAGAGGTCAAGTCTGTGCATATATTTAAGGTGGAAATTGACCATTTCATGATCGGTCAGGGCACCAAAGATATGGCGAGAAGGCAGTATCCTTTGATATGGGATTGAGTGAGATTCAGAATCAGCCATGATGGAATGGCAGAGCAGACTCGATGGGCTGAATGGCCAAATTCTGCTCCTTAATGTCTTAATGTCTTTTGGTCTAAGCATACATGAACACAGCCAAATGAAACAGCATTACTCCAGGGCCAAGGTGCAAACCTGTACCAGCAATCACACACATCACGTATAAAATATCTGTAAAATGCAGTCAGTAAAAATACATCTTTTAGAATATAGGTATATAGGCAGATTAATAATTAAGCATGGACTTGATGGGCCAAATAGCCTATTTCCATGCTATGGTCTTCCTTGACTCTATGATTCAATGACTCTTTTACAGAGGATGACAACTCACCACTGAATAAAGAATGAAGCATTGTATCAGCATTGCTTTGTAATCTATCCCAGCAAAGCTTTGCTAACATAAGTGAGAATAACTAATGTTTTCCACTAGGTAAAGGTTTTGAATCTATCTGGTCACTCTTATTTCAGGACAATGCCAAAAGCAGGTCTCAGATTTAACTCTCCCTATCTTTTCTCATTGCTACAATCCTTTAAAGTTGCAATGACCCTCTAATACTGAACCCTTTTCCACCCCATAATTTAATTGCCACATTTATGTCAGCCTTGCTTTTGGAAACTTAATCCGTGAGCTCTAAAATTCTCTTTGACCACTGCCTCTCGCCCCCTCTCTCTTCCTCCAAAACTTTCCTTAAAGTGAACATTTCTGACCAAGCTTTTGATCATCTTCCTTAATAATTCCTTCAGATAACTGGTGTCTACATTTGCTAATATTTGACAGCACTCATGTGAAAAGACTCGCAGCAACTCTGCCACTTCTGCTGCCACAGGCAATGCTTCAAGAACAGCTTCCTCCCCTCTGCCATCAGAATTCTGATTGGACAATGAACTCATGATCACAGCTCACTATTTTCCCCTCTCTTTTTGCACTACTTATTTAATATAATTTTCTTTTTTTTAATAAGTGATATGCAACAGCAGCTCATATGATCATCCACCACCTGCTCCCATGGCTTCACGTGACCTTTGTCAGGGGGGCTAAGCCAGTGCCGCACCTTGCCCAAGAGTGACCTGCAGGCTAGCAGAGAGGAAGAGTGCCTTATACATCCTTTGGTAGAGACGTACCTCCACCCCTTCACCCACACTGCAAATTACCCTTAACTATTTAGGTGAGTGATAGAGTCCCGGGGAGTTGATGAGTATGTAGGGAGAGCAGAAGAAATGGAAGTAGTGTCGAGTTCATGTGAATTAATGAGTGTTGGTGGTCAAAGAGAATTCATAGAGTCAGAGAGAACTACAGAACAGAAACAGGCCCTTTGAACAATCTAGTCCATGTCAAACTGGAATTCTGTTTCGTCCCATCAACCCGCACCTGGATCATACTCCTCCCATCCATATTCCTAACAAATCTTCTCATAAATATTACAATTGAACCTGCATCCGACATTTCCGCCTGCAGCACGTTCCACACTCGAGCCACCCTCTGACTATAAAAAAGTTACCGCTTAAAATGTTCAGCTTTCACCCTTAAAGTATGACCTTGGGTTCTTATCTCACCCATACTCAGTGGAAAACACCTGCTTGCATTAACCCAATCTACACCCCCTCAGTAGGCCACAGAACCGGTTTCTGTATTGTAGCTTTCTTTATCTCAGTGACTAGCATTGATGCTTAAGATATACCTAGAGGATTTATAACTCCACAAACTCTCTCTGTGGGGAAAGAGAATAAAGATTGAAGAACAGCTGGCAGCACAGGCTGTGGGAAAGGTACCCCTCAAAATCAACTCAGGTCTTTGGTTGTAGATATGCTAACAAGGCAGCCATTTATCTTCCTTCTGTTACCTCATTCCCGGCTGACTTCCAAGCCACCAACCCATTTTAAGCATCATTTCCCAATCAAAAGCACCCATTTAGTCTCATTTACAGTGAGATTGTAAAACATTCCTCAGCTCGTTTATTTAAACAATATGACAGAGGAAAACAGCTGCATCCACATCTTCTAAGCAATTACTTATTCCCTCTGTAATCAGTCACTCTCTGAGAAACGGATAAATAATGAGCAGGAGGAGCACAAAGAAATCCTCATGAGGTTAACATTACTTTTTCTAATTAATCCTGCCTTATGTTGCAACACATAACTTTCCATTAGATTGTAATGAGAGCCTGCACTTAAATCCTTCAATGACTAAACAGCACAGTTTTTACAGGATGGTTAACGATATCGCAGTCACAATGCGAATTAATGTTCAGCAGCTAATTAAGAGGGAGAGAAAGGGGAGTTCAGTTCAGCATCATGTTTCATTTTCCAAAACTATTTGTGAGGTTTTGACAGAGCAAGGAAATAGAATGTTCTTGCAGTCTAGGGTCTACGACAAAAACTCAACCCGTCTTCCTCTACCCAATAAGTTGCTAAATTGTTAAAATATCTCCTTCATTATGGAAAGAGAAATGAGTACAGATCAATCGCATTTTATAACATTGATTGTACATGCACAACTCTATTGAACCAACTGGTCCATGTGAATATCTCCACATTCCTCTGTATACCCATCTATATACAGCCACGAGGAAATCTGCAGATGCTGGAAATTCAAACAACACACACAAAATGCTGGTGGAACACAGCAGGCCAGGCAGCATCTATAGGGAGAAGCACTGTCGACGTTTCGGGCCGAGACCCTTTGTCAGGACTAACGTTAGGAAACTTCGACAGCTCTTCTCCCTATAGATGCTGCCTGGCCTGCTGTGTTCCACCAGCATTTTGCGTGTGTTCTTTATATACACCCACACCCTGTGGTCACTTTATTAGCTCCTTCTGTAGTGGCCACTGCTGATTGTCTTCTGCTACTGTGGCCCATCCACTTCAAGGTTCACCATGTGCATTCAGAGATGCTCTTCTGCACACCACTGTTGTAACACATGGTTATTTGAGTTACTGTTGCCTTCCTGTCAGCTTGAATCGGTTTGGCCATTCTCCTCTGACCTCTCTCATTAAAAGGGCATTTTCATCCACAGAACTGCCACTCGCTGGATGTTTACTTGTTTTAGCACAATTCACTGTAAACTCTAGATTGTGTTGTGTGTGAAAATCCCAGGATATCAGCAATTTCTTACTCAATTTACCCTGTCTGGCATCAACAATCATTCCACGATCAAAGAACTTAGATCACATTTCTTCCCTGTTTTGATATTTGGTCTGAAGAACAACTGAACCTCTTGACCATGTCTACATGCTTTTTTTGCATTGAGTTGCTGCCACATGATTAGCTGATTAGATATTTGTATTAACATGCAGGTGTACAAGTGTACCTAATAATGTGGCCACTGAGTGTATATTACAATTTCCTTTCTTGTTGCAGACATACTATAGCTTCCTGTTGAGTAGTAATGACAATCCCCTCAGTTTCGACTCTTCACGACCTCTTTCCTAGAGCCCCAGTTCATTCACATTTTCCTCAGTTTTATAATCTCTTAGATCAGTAACTCCCTGGTAAATCTCTCTGGCCAAACAATTACTAACTTTTTCCCAGATAAACACAATGCTCTGTAAATATTTCTGCTTTTAAATTGTATCTGTGGTAAAACTAACCCTCCTACTCGCTTGATGAATATGGCTTTATTAACTTAATAAGTTGAAAAAAAAAACAACCCTAATGCTCCTTTGATAACTATAGCTTTATTAACTTGTTGTAATATATGATCTCTGTTATTCCTTTTTGCACTGTAGCACTTAAATGTTTTTTTTTTAACTCGGTACGAGCTTGGTGCTCAACCCAGCACAGATGGAAAGCATGAAAGGAGCTGGCCGCATTCAAACCCAGGACCCTTCACCACACCACCTTTGAGGTGGTAATTATTGACAAGTTCAGCCTTAATTGACTCAGAATCAGAATCAGATTTATTACCACTCTCTTACATGATGTGAAATTTGCTGCATAGTTCAAAGGTGTACAATTAAATCAAATTGCAAAATGAATATATGATAGATAGATAGATAGATAGACAGATAGATACTTTATTCATCCCCATGGGGAAATTCAACTTTTTTTCCAATGTCCCATACACTTGTTGTAGCAAAACTAATTACATACAATACTTAACTCAGTAAAGAATATGATATGCATCTAAATCACTATCTCAAAAAGCATTAATAATAGCTTTTAAAAAGTTCTTAAGTCCTGGCGGTAGAATTATAAAGCCTAATGGCATTGGGGAGTATTGACCTCTTCATCCTGTCTGAGGAGCATTGCATCGATAGTAACCTGTTGCTGAAACTGCTTCTCTGTCTCTGGATGGTGCTATGTAGAGGATGTTCAGAGTTATCCATAATTGACCGTAGCCTACTCAGCGCCCTTCGCTCAGCTACCGATGTTAAACTCTCAAGTACTTTGCCCACGACAGAGCCCGCCTTCCTTACCAGCTTATTAAGACGTGAGGCGTCCCTCTTCTTAATGCTTCCTCCCCAACACGCCACCACAAAGAAGAGGGCGCTCTCCACAACTGACCTATGGAACATCTTCAGCATCTCACTACAGACATTGAATGACGCCAACCTTCTTAGGAAGTACATTCGACTCTGTGCCTTCCTGCACAAGGCATCTGTGTTGGCAGTCCAGTCTAGCTTCTCGTCTAACTGTACTCCCAGATACTTGTAGGTCTTAACCTGCTCCACACATTCTCCATTAATGATCACTGGCTCCATATGAGGCCTAGATCTCCTAAAGTCCACCACCATCTCCTTGGTCTTGGTGATATTGAGACACAGGTAGTTAGAGTTGCACCATATCACAAAGTCCTGTATCAGTTTCCTATACTCCTCCTCCTGTCCATTCCTGACACACCCCACTATGGCCGTGTCATCAGCGAACTTCTGCACATGGCAGGACTCCGAGTTATATTGGAAGTCTGATGTGTACAGGGTGAACAGGACCGGAGAGAGTACGGTTCCCTGCGGCGCTCCTGTGCTGCTGACCACCGTGTCAGACCTACAGTCTCCCAACCGCACATACTGAGGTCTATCTGTCAAGTAGTCCACTATCCAATCCACCATGTGAGAGTCTACTCCCATCTCCGTTAGTTTGTGCCTTAAGATCTTGGGCTGGATGGTGTTAAAGGCACTAGAGAAGTCAAGGAATGTAATCCTCACAGCACAACTGACCCCCTCTAGGTGAGAGAGTGATTTGTGCAGCAAATACGTGATAACATCCTCCACTCCCACCTTCTCCTTATACGCAAACTGAAGAGGATCCTGGGCGTGCCTGGTTTGTGGCCTCAGATTCTGTATTATCAGCCGCTCCATGGTCTTCATAACGTGCGACGTCAAGGCAACAGGTCTGAAGTCATTCAACTCCTTTGGTTGTGGTTTCTTCGGTACCGGGACAATACAGGATGTTTTCCACTGTCTGGGTACTCTTCTCTGCTCCAGGCTCATGTTGAAGATGCGCTGTAGTGGTTCTACAAAAAAAAGGAATAATGAGATAGTATCCATGGGTCCATCGACTGTTCAGCAATCTTTTGATAGACGGGAAGAAACTCTTTCTGAATCATTGAGTGTGGGTCTTTAATCTCCTGTACCTCCTTCCTAATAGTAGTAAAAGAAGGCGGCATATCCTGGATGGTGAGGATCCTTACTGATGGATGCCGCCTTCTTGAGTAACCACCTCTTGAAGATGTCCTTGATGGTTGGGAAGGTTGTGCTCATGATAGAACTGGCTGAGTGTACATTCCTCTTTAACCTCTTGCCGTCCTGTGCATGGAAGCCTCCGTACCAGGCTGTGATGTGACCACTCCACTGTAGATCTGTAGAAATTTTCAAGAGGCTTTGTTGGCAAACCAAACCACCTCAACATCCTAATAAAATGCAGCTACCTGCATGCCTTCATCATGATTGCACCGATATGTTGGGCCCAGGGACAGTTAATGGAAGATCTTGACACCTAGGATCTTAAACCTGTTCATCCTCACGCATTCAGGACTGCTGTTAGTTCTCCTGACTTCCCCCTCCTGAAATCCACAATGAGATCCTTGGTCTTGCTGACAGTGAGAATGAGGTAACACAACTCAGCCAGCCAACCTATCTCACTCCTGTATGTCTCCACACTGCCATCTGAGATTTTATCAACAGTGGTGTCATCTGTGAATCTATAAATGTGTTTGAGCTGTGCTCACCCACACAGTCACGTGTGTAGAGAGAGCAGAGGAGGGGCGAAGCACACATGCTCGAGGTTGTGATTAGTATTAGCTGTTGTGGAGGCATTTAGTATTGATCTTTCAAGAATCATTAGATTCTGGAATGGTTCTCGAGGACAGGAAAATCACAAATGTCCCTCTGCTCTTTAAGTATGAAGGGATGCAAAAGCGAGGAAATTATAGGCCAGTTATCCTGACTTCAGTGTTTGAGAAGATGTTGGTGTCCATTATTAAGAATGAGATGTTGGGGTACTTGGAGGCACATGATAAAACAGACCAAAGTAACTATGGTTTCCTTTAGGTGAAATCTTGCCTGTCAAATCTGTTGGAATTGTTTCAGGAAGTAACAGGCAGAATAGATAAAGGAGAGTTGGTGGATGTTTTTGCTTGGATTTTCATAAGGACTTTGCTAAGGTACCACACATGAGGTTGCTAAACAAGACAGGAGCCAAAGGTATAACAGAAAAGAAACTAGCATGGGTAGAAGATTGGCTCTCTGGCAGAAGGCAGCGAATGGGAATAAAAGGGCATTTTCTGGTAGGATATTGGTGATTAGTGGTGTTCCACAGGGGTCAGTGTTGGGATAGTTTCTTTTCATGTTACGCGTTAATGATCTGGATGATGGAATTGATGGCTTTGTGGCCATTTTTGTTGATGTTACAAAGATAGGTGGAGAGACAAGTGCTGTTGAGGAATCAGAGAGTAGCACAAATGGATTTGGAGAATGGACAAAGAAAAATAGCAGATGGAATACAGCATGGGGAAGTGTATGAGCATACATCTTAGTAGAAGGAATAAAGGCATAGATGATTTTGTAAATGGGGAGTGAATTCAGAAATTGAAGGTGCAAAGGGACCTGGGAGTCCTAGTCCTAAAGCCTAACTTGCAGGTTGAGATGGTAGTAAGGAAGACAAGTCCAATGTTCACATTCATTTTGAGAGGACTACAATATAAGAGCAAGGCTTATGAGAGATGGGTCAGACCACATTTGGAGTATTGTGAGAAGTCTTACATTTCGTATTTAAGATGTACTGGGTATTGCAAGGGTCCAGAGGATATTTACAAGAATCATCCCAAGATTGAAAGAGTTAATATAAGAGGAGTGTTTAATGGAGTTTAGAAGAATGAGGGGGAATCTCAATGAAATCTACCAAATATTGAAAGGCCTGGATAGAGTGGACATGGAAATGATGTTTCCAATAATAGGAGTGTCTTGAACCAATGGACACAGCCCCAGAATAGAAGGAGATCCCTTTAGAAGAGATGAAGAGAAATTTATTTTGCCAAGGGTGGTGAATCTGTGGGATTAATTGTGGAGAAAAGTCATTGAGTATATTTAAAGCAGAGGTAGATAAGTTATGGGGAAAAGGCAGGAGAATAAGATTGAAATGGAAAATAAATCAGCCATGATGGAATGGCAAAGCAGACTCAATGGGCTGAATGGCCTAATTCTGCTCCTATACCTTATTGATCTTTTGGTCTTATGATGGCTTTAGCAGAATTACGAATAGTCACAGAATTGATCTTAAAGCAATTCTGAAACAACATTAGGGAATTATCAGCACAGAAACATGCATTAAAAGAGTTCCCGACAGCACAGTACTGAAATCTTCACAGCTAACAACAACACATACAGAACACATCAATACTTAACTACACACAAACCATTTCAGACAACCAAAAGCATCACATCATCTGGCTGTTAAGGAAGCAAGGGAGATTGCAGGGGACAGAAAGGGAACTCGGAAATTTTCTAAGGGGATTGAACATCCTAATCAATGAAATACAAGGAGAAATGCATTGAGTTAGAGATTTCAGTTGAGATGATTAAATTCTCAATTCAGTTGGATGAATTTGTTGTCACATACACCAGGGTGCAATGAAATGCCTTGCTCAAGTGTGGATCACAGAGTAAACATTGTACATGGTAATAATAAATACAAAAATGAATGTAGAATCAGGTTTAATATCTCTGGCATATGTTGTGAAATTTGTTATGTGGCAGCAGTACATTACAATACATGATAAATATAGAGAAAAAATAAATAAATAAACCAATTACAGTCAGTACATGTATATATATATTAAATAATTCAATTAAAATAGTGAAAAAGCAGAAAATAATAAAATAAATGCAGCATTGTTTGCAAAACTATACAATAGTATAGAGTATAACAACATAAACTGAGGTAGTGCAAAATCAAATGGAAATGGTTTATTATCAAAACGTACCAAGATACAGAGAAAAGCTTGGCTTGCTACTGTTCATACAAACTCCTCTCTACAAAAATAAATGCCAGTGACAATAATTTGCAATGCTATTGCTTCTGCAAAAAGCTCATTTTCATGGTATTTATTACTTTCAAGGTGACAGGGTGGAGAATCGTCTCTACCAAAGGAGGTGTAAGGCACTCCTTACCTTTGCTTGCCTGCAGGTTACCCTTGGGCAAAATGTAGCACCTGCATCGCGCCCGATCAGGGTCACGTGAAGCCACGGGAGTAGGTGGTAGATGGTCGTGTGAGCAGCGGGTGCAGATCACAAGTCCTGGTTATACGACTACTGATGCCAGGCAGACAATCTCTGAACAGTATTGATAATGGCTGGGGTCACCAGTCTTCTAAAGACACTGCCCAGCAGAAGGCAGTGACAAACCACTTCTGTAGAGAAATTTGCCAAGAACAATGATTGCCCATGCCTGACAACATGGCACAGAATGACTGAATTCATCCATTCCTTGTGGACAGCCTCAGAATACAAGAACATCCTTTTTAAACAAGAATGGGGAGGATTTTCTTTAGGTAAAGGTTGATGAATCTGTGGAATTCCTTGCCACAAACAGCTGTGCAGGCCAGGTCACTGGGTGTATGTAAAGCAGAGGTTCTTGCAAAGTAAGGGTCTCAGAGGTTATGGGAAGACAGGAGAATGGGGTTGAGAGGTATAATAAATCAGCCATTATTGAATGGAGGAGAAGATTTGATGATACCTTTGATGTTTTTGTGGGCATGAAGGTGGAGAAAACCCAGGGCTTGATGGGATGTATTTCAGGTTGTTTTGACAGTAAGGGAGGAGATTGTTAGGGCCCTGAAAGATATAAACTTAATGCTCAGTTTGCATTAATTTTTCAGAGCACTAGAATATAAAAATCAGAGGATGTATAATGTATTTGTCAGGCCGCAGTTGTATCCCTGCTATCTAAGAAAAGATGTGCTAAAAAAGGAGAAAGTCCTGATGAGGGTCACAATAATGATTCCAGAAATGAAAGGGTTAATGAACTGTATGGATAGAGTAGATGTGGAAAGGATGTTTCCTTTTAGTGGGGGAGTCTAAGACCGGAGGGCACAGCCTCAGAATACAAAGATGTCCCTTTAGAAAAAAGATGAGAAGTAATTTCTTTAGCCAGAGGATGATAAGCTGTAGAATTCATTGCCGACAGCTGTAGAGGCAAAGTCATTGGCTATATTAAAATGGGGATTGATGGGATTTTGCATAGCAAGGATGTCAAATGTTCTGGAGAGAAGGCAGGACAATGGGGTTGAGTCATGAAGGAACGGTGGAGAGAATGGCCTAATATTGCTCTCTGCCTTCTGCTCCTATAGCTTTATGTTCACTTTATTAGGTATGCTTGTACACTGGCTCATTAATGCACATAATTAATTATAGTCAATCATGTACCAACAGCTTAATGGATAAAAGCATGCAGACATGATCGAGAGGCCCAGTTGTTGTTCAGACCAACATTGGAATGGGGAAGAAATGTCATCTAAGTCACTTTGGCAGTAGAGTGATTGTTGGTGCTAGATGGGTGGTTTAAGTATCTCAGGAACTGCTGATCTCCTCGGATTTTCACATCTGGAGAAGAAGGATGCTTATGTGAAAATACTGTTCTTGGACTTCAGTTCAGCATTCAACCATCCAGGCTAGACAGGAAGCTCAGATACCTTGGCTTTGACCCTGCCTTGTACAGCTGGATCCTGGTCTTCCTGTCAGATTGCCAGCAAGTGGTAAAAGTGGGCTCCCTCACCTCCAACTCTCTGACTCTCAATACAGGAGCCACTCAGGACTGTGTACTAAGTACCCTCCTTTACTCCCTGTATACCCATAACTGTATCGCCACCCGCAGCTCTAATCTGCTAATTAAATTTGTCAACAACACTACATTAATTGGCCTTATCTCAAACAATAACAAGTTGGCCTACAGGGAAGAAGTCATCTCTCTGACACAGTGGTGTCAAGAAAACAACCTCTCCCTCAATGTCACAAAAACAAAGGAGCTGGTTGTGGATTACAGGAGGAATGGAGATGGGCTAACTCCTATTGACGTCAATGGATCTGGAGTTGAAAGGGTAAACAGCTTTAAGTTCTGCGGCATCCACATGACTGAGGACCTCACGCGGTCTGTACATTCCAGCTGTGTGGTGAAAAAGGCACAACTGCGCCTCTTTCACCTCAGATGGTTGAGGAAGGTTGGTATGGGCCCCCAAATCCCAAGAACTTTCTACAGGGGCACAATTGAGAGCATCCTGACTGGCTGCATCACTGCCTGGTATGGGAACTGTACCTCCCTCAATCGCAGGACTCTGCAGAGAGTGGTGTAGACAGTCCAACACATCTGTAGATGTGAACTTCCCATGATTCTGGACATTTACAAATACAGGTGTGTAAAGAGGGCCCATAGGATCATTGAGAACTGAGTCACCCCAACCACAATCTATTCCAGCTGCTGAAATCCGGGAAGTGGTACCACAGCATAAAGGCCAGGACCAACAGGCTCCAGGATAGCTTCTTCTACCAGGCCATTAGACTGATTAACTCAGACTGATTTGAGTGTATTTTATGTTACATTGACTGTTCTATTTATTATAAATTATTATAAGTTATACATTTAGATGGGGACATAACGTAAAAATTTTTACTCCTCATGTATGTGAAGGATGTAAGAAATAAAGTTGTAACACTTACCCAACAGGCTGGTATATGTCTAGGGGAAAAGGAGATCCAGCCACTCACCAACCCCACCTCCCGTACACTCAGGTGCTGTGAGAATCAAGTTTATGCCGCGCGCACACACACCATATCAAGCTCACACCAGATACTGTTATGGAATGCACTTTAAAAATTTTACTAAAACTAAAAAGAGTACTATGCAATACAATATATATGAAGGAAAAGAAAATAAAGTAAAAGGCGCCAACTTATCAAAGTTCAGTCAGTTTAGTGCATATCGTTGGAGCTTAACCATCGAACCATTCGACCCCTCGTCATTTTCCTTCGACCTCCACATCCTTGCACCTGGGACCACCCGGGTGGTCGAACGAGCAGTGCGGCGCACGCCCACCTTCCTCGGCGTCTTCTTCCCGACTCCCCTGAAAAGACCGCGAAAACCCCCAAGCTCCCAACCTCACAAGACAAAATAACATTCCCCATTGGTCAACAAATGAATACAATCCCGATATCAGCAAGTCTAAAGCTAAACAACTGCGAGAGAAAGCACTTATCATACAAAGAAGTATTCCTACACTTAACAGAACAAAGAAGCCATTTTGATTAACATACACAGTACATTGTACAAAGTCAATTCAATTCAACAATCTCTAGAGTTCACAGACAATGGTGTGAAAAGCAAAAAATATGCTGTTCTTTTCAGGGAAACACATTGTTAATGAAAGAGGTCAGAGGAGAATGCCAGATTTGTTTGAGCTGACAGGGACGGCAACAGTAACTCAAATAACCACATTACAAAATCAGTGTGCAGTAGAGCATCTCTGAACGCACAACATATTGGCCCTTAAAGTAGCTAGGCTACGAAAGCAGAAGACTGCACTGGGTTCCTTTCCTGAAACTAACAACGTGGCCTCTGAAAGTATTTAACACTTTGCTGGCCACAGATAATGTGACCAAAAACAAAAGAGATTAAAAAAGTCAACTGATTTAATTTTTTACTAGAGCTACAGTGCAGAACAGACCCTTCTTGGCCAACAAGTTGCACCACTGATCAACCCACTGAGTTAACTCTAGGCTAATCACATGTCATTTCCAATGAACATTTAACCTACTAACCAGTACATCTTTGAATTGTGGGAGGAAACCAGAATACCCAGATGAAACCCAACCGTAAATGATGTACAAGCCTCTTATAACAACATCAGAATTGAAATTCAACCTCCAGCTCCCCGAGCTGTAACAGCGTTGCACTAATCGCTAAGCCATCATACCTTTACCCGAAGAAGGTAGCAGGGATAACTCAAGTAGTTACACGTCAGAGGCAGGAAAAGTATTGGAAAGAAATTCCTTGAAGCAGGATTAATCTACCCAAGGAAAGGCAGGGACTAAATAGGGACAGGTAGCACAGATTTCTTGTAGTTTTTGAGCTTCCTCATCACATTCTACAGGGGTTGTATTGAGAGCATCCTGAGCAGCTGCATCACTGCCTGGTTCGGAAATTGCACCATCTCAGATTGCAAGACACTGCAGTGGATAGTGAGGTCAGCTGAGAAGATCATCAGGGTCTCTCTTTCCGCCATTACGGACATTTACATTACACGCTGCATCCGCAAAGCAAACAACATTATAAAGGACCCCATGCACCCCTCATACAAACTCTTCTCCCTCCTGCCGTCTGGGAAAAGGCACCGAAGCATTCATATTCTCACAACCAGGCAATGTAACAGTTTCTTCCCCCAAGCCAATACTCCTCAATACCTAGAGCCTGGACTGATACCTTAATGTCCTATTGGCTTATTTATTATTTATTGTAATGTCTGCACTGTTTTGTGCACTTTATAAGTCCTGTGTAGGTCTGTAGTCTAGTGTAGTTTTTTTCTCTGTGTTGTCTTTTATGTAGTTCAGTCTAGTTTTTGTACTGTCATGTAACACAATGGTCCTGAAAAACGTCGTCTCATTTTTACTATGTACTGTACCAGCAGTTATGGTTGAAATGACAATAAAAAGTGACTTGACTTGACTTGGCTTGTTGTCATCATAACACTATCTGCTCTTATGTATCGCAGATACATGAAGAATTTCACCCCCCCCCCCCATCCATTCATCCGCTCTTCCCTGCACTTGATAGTTCAAATTGTTATTCATGTGTAAATGGACCAGTTCAGCTTCTGTTGCAATACTCCAGCTGGCCAGATCCATTACCAAGTGCAGTCTTTGATGTTTGATTTATGCCCATGAATGAAGTTTTGGCCTCAATTTACAGGAACATTAATTCTTAAGGCTGTCATTAATTATGGAGCCTGCAAATGATGAAAATTCCAGGTGACATGTTTGATATATTTTCACTTCCATTGAAAGCACGGGTGGCAGAATGGAGATGTGTCCCTACGAAAGGAGGTGTGAGGTGCTCCTTCCCTCTGCTAACCTTCAGAACACCTTTGGCCAAGGGTTAGCACCTGCTTAGCCTTACAATCAAGGTCATGTGAAGCCACAGGAGCAGGTGATGGATGTTCATTTGAGCAGCTGGTGCATATCACACGTCCTGGTTATGCGACCACTGACGCCAGATGGACAAACTCTGAAGAACGTTGATAATTTTTGGTGTCATCCATCTTGTAAAGACACTGCCCAGAAGAAAGCAATTGCAAACCACTTTGATAGGAAAATTCACCAAGAACGATCATGGTCATGGAGAGACCAGGCAGTATCTATGGAAAAGAGTGAACAGTCATTATTTTGGGCCAAGATCCATATCAGGTCTGGAAAAAGAGATGATAAGTTAGATTAAGAAGGGTGGGCGGATGGAAGAAGAAGTACAAGGTCGTTGGTGATAGGTGATGCAAGGGAGATGAGACTGAGTACAGGGCTACAGTGGGAAACATTGTCACTTGGTGCGAGCAGAATCATCTGTAGCTTAATGTAAAAAAGACAAAGGAGCTGGTGGTGGACCTGAGGAGGGCTAAGGCACCGGTGACCCCTGTTTCCATCCAAGGGGTCAGTGTGGACATAATGGAGGGCTACAAATATCTGGGGATACGAATGGACAATAAACTGGACTGGTCAAAGTACACTGAGGCTGTCTACAAGAAGGGTCAGAGCCATCTCTATTTCCTAAGGAGACTGAGGTCCTTTAACATCTACCAGACGATGCTGAGGATGTTCTACGAGTCTGTGGTGGCCAGTGCTATCATGTTTGCTGTTGTGTGCTGGGGCAGCAGGCTGAGGATTGCAGACACCAACAGAATCAACAAACTCATTCGTAAGGCCAGTGATGTTGTGGGGGTGGAACTGGACTCTCTGACGGTGGTGTCTGGAAAGAGGATGCTGTCCAACTTGCATGCCATCTTCAGATTCAGATTCAGATTCATTGTCATTTAGAAACCACAAATGCAATGCAGTTAAAAAGTGAGACAACGTTCCCCCAGAATGATATCACAAAAGCATATGACAAAACAGACTACACTAGAAAATCCACATAACGTTTGGCAATCCCCAATCCAGAGTCCGGAGAGGTTGCTGCGTATTAATATCGCGCTACCATCTAGTGCATTCCCCAGAAAGGAGCTCCAAACCACCAGACAAAAACAAGACAAAAACTAAAGCTACAAGACCTGCACAAAACCACATAATTACAACATATAGTTACAACAGTGCAAACAATAGCATAATTGATAAAAAAAAAAACAGACTATGGGCACAGTAAAATTAGTCCAAGATGTTAAAGGACTGTAAGTTCAAAAAAAGTCACCACAGTTTCCACAAGTCCCCAGGGTCCCGACAGACTCGCCATCCCACGCCGGCGGCAGAAGTAAGTACCCCTGCTATGGACTTCCAAGGCACCACCCGACTCAGCCTCGCAGACGCAGCACACAGTGGAAGCTCCGTTGAAACCAGCCTAGCAGACGCAGCACACGCTGAAAGCGACCTGAGTCCATCGAAAGGACTCCGAGTCCGTCGAATCTCCGAGCCAATGACCGTCCCCTCTGGCACAGCTTCTCTGAGCACCATCCTCTGCCGAGCGTATTATGACGGCCCGGCCAACGGCCATTGGCAATGTGACCCCGAGGACTGGGGGCCTGTTCTTCCCAGCAGAGACCCGGACCTCACAGCAGCAGCAGCAATGAAGATGTTTCCCGATGTTTCTCCGTGCTTCCACGTCCATTTTCAATCAATAATGATTGCGCACAGCACCCCCCTTCACAAATAACAGATAATCAGTTCCGGAGTGGCTGCTGCAAGCTGCGTCGCACCGCCATCTTGGACAATGACTCCCATCCACTCCATAATGTACTGGTTAGGCACAGGACTACATTCAGCCAGAGACTCATTCCACCGAGATGTAACACTGAGCATCATAGGAGGTCATTCCTGCCTGTGGCCATCAAACTTTACAACTCCTCCCTTGGAGTGTCAGACACCCTGAGCCAATAGGCTGGTCCTGGACTTATTTCCGCTTGGCATGATTAACTTATTATTATTTAATTATTTATGGTTTTATATTGCTATATTTTTACACTATTCTTGGTTGCTGCGGCTGTAACGAAACCCAATTTCCCTCGGGATCAATAAAGTATGTCTGTCTGTCTGTCTGTCTGGGAAACCGGGAGAGGGAGAGGGGTGAAATAAAGAGCTGGGAAGTCGATTGGTGAAAGACATCAAGGGCTGGAAAAGGGGGATCTGATAGGAGAGGACAGAAAGCCATGGGAGAAAAAGGGAAGGGGTAAGAGCACTAGAGGGAGGTGATGGGTAGGTAAAGACATAAGGTGATAGAGGGAAATTGAGATGGGGAATAGAGAAGGAGGTGTGGAGGGGCATTTAGTAGAAATTCAAGAAATCAATGTTCATGTCATCGGGTTAGAGACTACAAAGACAGAATATAAGGTTTTGCTTCACTAACCTGAGTGTGTCCTCATTGCAACAGTAGAAGAGGCCATGGACCAACATGCTGGTATGGGAATGGGAAGGAAAATTGAAATGATTGGCCACTGGGAGATCCTGCTTTCTCTGGCAGGCAGAATGTAGGTGCTTGGTGAAGCAGTCTACAAGTCTATGTCGGGTTTGACCGATATAAAGGAGGCCACACCAACGGCACCAATGCAGCTGTTGATCCCATCAGACTCACAGGTGAAGTATCACCTCATCCGGAAGGACTTTTTTTGGACCCTGAATGGTGGTGAAGGGCAGGTGTGGCACTTGTTCTGCTTGCAAGGATAAGTATCAGGAGGGATAAGGTTGGGAGGGACGAATGGACAAGGGAATCGCATAGAGAGTGATCCCTGTAGAAAGCAGAAAGTGGGTGGAGGGAAAGATGTGCCTGGTGGTGGACACATGATGATGATAATCAAGGCTGAAAGCTCATAAAATGCATCGTTGGTTGGATGTCTGTCAAATTCGACGATGACGATTGTGTTTGCATCTCATCTGATGTATGTTTGGAGGTGACTGTAGCGGCCAATTCTTTAATGGCATAGGCATTCACAATGGGTCAAAGGAGTTGGCCTGATTCCATAGACATGGCTGACACTGCTGCTTTCCTCTTCATAGGTGATCTCCAGATCTGTGTGATGCCTATATTTTGAGTTGCAGTGAGAAGTATACTATAACCAAGGCGTGCCAACCAGTTTTTTCTTGTGCCCTATGTTCCTGATGTCAGTGACCAACCCCACTATAAACAATCACAAACAACAGAAAATCAGCAGATGCTGGAACTCCAAAGCAACACACACAGAAAACGCTGGAGGAAGTCAGCAGGCCAGGCAGCATCTATGCAATAAAGCACAGTCGACATTCTGGGGCAAAACCTTTCAGCAGGACTGGAGATAAAAAGCTAAGGAGCAAATTTGAAAGGTTGTGGGAGGGGAGAGAGAAACACAGGTGATAGGTGAAACTTGGAGGGGAGGGATGAAACAAAGAGCTGGGAAAATGATATGTGAAAGAAGGCCATGGAAGAAAGAAAAAAGGGAGTGGAGGCACAACACTGAGGGTAGCCAAGGAATTTAAATACTTTGCCAGTATCATTTCCAGTAATGATTCCTTGGATGAAGAAATCAATGCCAGGATTTGCAAGGCCAGTCAGAGCCTGGGCTGCCTGCAATCACCTTTGCTAAGCCAGCACAATATCCAGATGTCCACTAAGGTCAACTTTTACAAGACTGTTGTCCTCACTAACCTCCTGTGTGGTTGCGAAATGTTGACTGCATACGAAAGACAACTCAAGCTGCCGGAGAACTTCCAGACGTGCAGCCTGAGATCCTTTATGGGTATCTGCTGGCATGACTTTATCACAAACCCAGAAGTCCTCAACAGGCCAAAGACTGCCAGAATTGAAGCCATGATCCTGAAAGCCAACTTCATTGGATTGTTCATTTTATACACATGAAGGATTCCAGACTCTCTAAGCAGATGCTCTATGGCCAGTTATCACAAGGAATCAGAAACTGTGGTAGACCTGTAGGACGTATAAAGACTGTGTGAGAGCCAGCATTGCTTATAAGGCCACATTCAGGTTGGAAGAACAACACCTTAGATTTTGTTTGGGTACCCTCCAACCTGATGGCATGGGCATCTATTTCTCAAACACCTGACGGCTCCCACTCCAAATTCAGGCAGGGAGCCAACAGAGCCAGTGAGGTTATTGCATTTTTTCAGAGACCTTGAGGACATCCTTAGAGTCATTGAATCATCAAGGACTACAGCACAGTACCAGGCCCTTCAGCCCATCTAGTCCATGCCAAGCTGTTATTCTAGCTACTGCCATTGGCCTGCACCCAGGTTAGAGCACTCCATATTCCTCCTATCCAGGTATTTACCTAAACTTCACTTAAATGTTAAAATCAAATCCATATCTATGAATTCTACTGGCAGATTATTCCACACTCGCACAACCTACTGGGTAAGGATGTTCCTCTCATGTTCTTTTAAAACATTTCACCTTTTACCCTTAACCTATGACCTCTCATTCTGGTCTCACCAGCCTCAGTGGAAAAAAGCCTAACTGACTTTTTTCTATACTCCTCATAATATTGTATACTTCTATGAAGTCTTCCCTCATTCTCCAGTGCTCCAGGGAATAAAGTCCGAAGCTATTCAACCTTTCCTTATAACTCTGATGTTTAAGTTCTCACAGCACTTTTGTAAATCTTCTCTGAACTTTTTCCTGAATCTTTTTGTTCTGTCTGCACAATTATATCTTTCTCAGGCAGAATTCAAAATAGTCTGTTTCGACAGTAAGGGAGTAAACATAAAGCAGAAGTGACAAGAAGAATGACATTTGTCTTGTGTTTGTCTTTATTTATTGATGCAATTCTTCTCAAGGGTTTGGAATTGAAAGCATTTGGTTGTTACCACACTGTTGTTGGTGAGTAGACAAGCTTCACACGGCAGCTGTTATTTGAGTTCAATAGGATAAGACTTCTGAGTTCAACGAAAGCTACTTATTCTAAGCAACAACCAACAGTTTTTGCTCCTTCCATTCAGATATGCATATTTAGCCAAACATAGATCATAAAACCATAAGACAAGGAGTGGATTTAGGCCATTTGGCCCATCAAGTATGTTCTGCATAAATCGTTGCTTATTTATTTTTCCACTCAACCCCATTCTCTTACCTTTTCCCATAACCTTTCACTCCCTTACTGAACAAGAATCTGTCAACCTCCACTTTAATTATACCCAAAGACTTGGCCTCTACAGTCAGATGTGACAATTATTTCTACTAGTTTACCATCCTCTGGCTATAAAAAAAATACCTCCTTTTCTTTGTTACAAAAGTCATCCTTCTACTCTAAGGCTTATCCTTTGGCCCAGACTTTCCCATTATTAGAAGCATCCTCTGCATGCCCATTCTATTTAGGCCTTTCAATGTTTGATAGATCTCAATGAGATTCCCTCCCACCCCTGCTTATTCTTCTAAACCAGGGGTTCCCAACTTTTTTATGCCATGGACCAATAGCATTAAGTAAAGGGTCCTTGGATCCCAGGTTGAGAATCCCATTCTAATCTCTAGTGAGAAACAACCCAGAGCCATCAAACACTCTTTATATATCAACTCTTTCATTCCCAAGATCCTCTTCAATTCCAGCCAAGTTTAAGTTCAAATTTAATTGCCATTTAACCATACACATGTACACAGTTAAATGAAACTATATTCCTCTGAGGTCAAGGAGAAAATCAAAGTATGTATGCTTACAAAAAAATCATATTAGCCCAGGTCCCTAAGTGCTATGGCCTGGAGATTGATGGTGCATGGGATGTTATCCTGGAGCCATGTTTCTGCAAAAAAAAAGTATGCAGCATTTCCGATCACGCGTTAGTGCAGCTGCTGATGAACGGATTCCAGTTTTCCTTCCACCAACTGAACAACAGAGAGCAGCACCAATGGGAGGGACCAGTTCCCAACCCAATGCCTGCGCCCGCTGCACCTCTGCTCTCTCCCACACCGCCTCCATCACCTCCTCCCGTGCATGGCTGCGATTGACAACAACACTGCATGAGGGTCTGGTCAATGCAACAACTGAACCATGCAGCTCCCCTGCCATTAGTCTCGTCAATGAACCACGGTTGCAGTATTCTACATTACCAACGTCCAACTGTGTCTTGCAATCTCAAGAAACTTATCCAATATCATCATTTGCATCCTTTTTAATTTTTAATTTTTTTTAAATTTAGAGGTACAGCACTGGAACAGGTCCCACTGGCCCAACTTGCACATGCCAATCAATGTGCCCATGAGACCAATTAATTTATTAACCTGTCCATCTTTGGAACATGGGAGGAAACCAAAGTTCCTGGAGGAAACCCAAGTGGTCATAGGGAGAATGTACAATCTCCTTACAGACAGTGGCAGAATTGAACCCTGGTCATGGGTTTTGCAAAGCGATGCACTAACCACTCTGCAACTTGACTGTCCAAAGTGTTGATACCAATAATTGTCTCTGATTGGCTAAAATCAACACCAGACTTTGTCAATATTTAATGTCTTTTTTCCTGTTTCTTTAATGTATGAAATGAACTAAACGAGGTTCCCATCTTAATGTCCAGTTAAAACTAGGAAAGAACATACAAATTTCCATCGGCATCAATATATGTCTGAGGACTGTTAGATTTATATTGTGGCAGAAGTTAGCAGAAGAACAACAATGCTAAGTTCAAAGGAAACAGTAGAGCAGTTCAGTGAAACACACTCAAAATGCTGGAAGAACTCAGTAGGACAGGCAGCTCCGTGGTGGGGAATTTACAGTTTGATGTTTTGGGCCAAGACTCTATCAGGACTGGAAGGGAAGGGGGCAGAAGCCAGAATAAAAATCTTGAGGGAGGGGAAGTAGTACAAGCACACTGGAGATAGGTGAGAGCACGTGAGGGGGGAGGTATGTGGGTGGGGGACACAGGATGAGGTATAAGGCTGAAGAAGAAGTAATCTAATAGGAGAGGACAGTGGACCATGAAAGAAAGGAAAGGAGGAGGGGACTTAGAACGAGGTGATGGGCAGGTGAGGAGAAGAGAATGGGTGAGATATTTACAAACACGAGAAAATCTACAGATGGTGGAAATCAGGTAAAACACACAAAATTCTGGAGGAACTCAGCAGGCCAGGCAGCATCTATGGAAAAGAGTAAGCAGACATTTTGGGCTGAGACCCTTCATCGGGACTGGAGAAAAAAGATGAGAAGTCAGAGTAGGAAGGTAAAGAAGGTATGGGAAAGGGAGAAAGATGTACAAGGTGGGTGGTGATAGGTGAAAGTGGAAGAGGGGGAGGGTTTAAAATAAATTGCTAAGAGGTGAGTTGGTGAAAGAGATAAAATGCTGTAGAGGGGGAAATATGATAGAAGAGGACAGAGAGGAAGAAAAGACAGGGGGAGGAGCACCAGATGGAGGTGATGGGGAGGTAAGGAGATAAGGTGGAAGAGGGAAATGGGAATGGGGAATGGTGAAGGAGGGTAACTACCAGAAGTTTGAGAAATTGGTGTTCATGCCATCAGGTTAGAGGCTACGCAGACGAAATATAAGGTGCTGCTCCTCCATCCTGAGTATGGCCTCATCACGGCAGTAGAGGAGGCCAACGAGGTGAGATATATATATATAGAAACACTGACTTGTCAGATGCTCATCAGCATAATCCTTCTTCTTCAGCCCTTTACCTTTTCCACCTGTCACCCCCCCCCCCAAGTTCTCATTATATCCCCCTGCCCCACACACCTGGCTTCACCTGCCAGCTTGTACTCTTCCCGTTTCCTTTCCTGTCCTGGTGAATGATCTCAGCTTGAAATGTTGACAGTTTATTCCCTTCTCGACTTGCTGAGTTCTTTCTGCATTTTGTTTTGATAGAGCCCCGAGGTCCATCTTTTTAGGTGTAGTGTAGTCTCTGATCTGGGAAGCACAGGTCAGGTGAGTCACCCCTTTCTACCTACAAGTTAGAGCAAGTGGCAAATACAATTGGCATGAACTGGTCAAATAGGAATAGAAACTGATTTTAATTATTGTAAACTGGGACCGTAACTAAGCCATTTTTGCAAATCTTAACTTCTGCAGCCTCAGCATTTCAATGAAACTATAAGAAGACTTGCATATTCTCATCACTGATCTGTTTGATGAAAATTGATTTAAGCTTGTCTTCTCAGACCTTCTGTTTATATTGCCAGCAACTATAGCCACGGAGAGGATTGGTCCATCCCCTGCACAGAGCAATGAATGTTTGCATTTTATTATTAAAAGACAAGAAATGAACACTCTGTAATGCTTCATGGGACTTTGTATCAATAAAGAACTGATTAAAAAGATATCATAAGAACCAGTTTATGATGGAAGGTACTTATGAGATCATTAACATCAGCATAAGGAGAGCATGCATTACGCTACCAGATGATAATGTGACATTTAATTTCATTGCCCTCTTCCCCACCAAGTCAGAGATGGTAATTGCATTCCCCGAGGAATACATCAATATCCATTATTGAAGATGTAGATTCTACTCTGAAGCCAACTTACATGAAATTCCCTATATACATCACATATATAGATATATATATATATATATATCCCTTACATTTCCTGAAATAGACCTTAATGTTTTCCAATTTCAGTTATATTATCCATCCTCACCAACAGGATTCAATTTCTGAGTATCTCCTTGTCAATATATCAGTAAATGTTGTTCTTTGACAGTGTGGTGTGATTATTCTCAGACTGTGTCTGCTCACGGAGGAGAACTTGCTTCTTCAAAAGTTCTATGGCATTTAAAAATCTCAGATGAGAGGCCTCAGGATCACTATCCTTTGACCCTAGAGCAGGGGTTCCCAACCTGGAGTCCTCTGACCCCCCTTCCCCCACCACTTGCTTAATAATATTGGACCATGGCATAACCAAAGTTGGGAACTCCTGCCGTAGAGTGTCAGGAGATGGTTGATAGAGTTGCTGAGAGGTTGCTTAGAAGGATTCCCATTTCCCTGGTCCTTGAGTGCTACTGATAAAGAGACTGGAGGTGTTCAGTACCTCCTTGGATGCCCTTTCTTAGGGATACCCACAAATCAACATGGGCATTACATGCATGCAGCAAAAGGTTCCTCTTACGACGTTATCACAGTTAGATAAGATCAGAAAGAGAGATTTTGGCTCATTGGCCTTCATAAATCATAGTACTGAGTTTAGGAGTTGGGATGTTATGTTGAAGTTGTATATGATGTCAGTGAGGCCAAATTTAGAGTATTGGGTATAGTTCTGACCATCTACCTACAGGAAAGATATCAAAAAGACTGAAAGACACAGAGAGAAAAAAAAATTACAGAAAAAAATTACAAGGAGGTTGCTGGGACCTGAGGACCTGAGTTATAAGGAAAAGCTGAAAAAGTTAGGACTTCTGATTCCCTGGAGGGTAAGAAAATGAGAGGAGATTTGATAAAGGTATACAAATGATGAGTAGTATAGATAGAATAAGCGCAAGCTGTCTTTTCCTTTTCCAACATGTTGGTCCATGGCCTCCTCTTTTGCCACAAAGAGGCTACTCTCAAGTTGGAGGAGCAAAACCTCATATAACATGTGGGTAGTCTCCAACCTGATGGCATGAATATCCATTCCTCCTTCCGCTAACTATTCTTCCCTTCACCTTCTCTCTTCTTCTAATCCCCACACTGGCATCTTACCTCTTCTCACCTGCCTATCACCTCCCCTTGGTGCTCCTTCTTTTTCCCTTTCACCCATGCTCCACTCCCCTCTCCTGTCAGATTCCTTCTTCTCCAGCCACCTTCCTCACCCATTGGCTGCATCTAGTTAGTCCTCCTTCCCAAGCCCCCAACTTTTTATTCTTGTGTCTTCCTCCTTTCTTTCCAGTCCTGAAGAAACATCTCAGTCTGACACATCAACTGTTTATTCATTTCCATAGATGCTGCCTGACCTGCTGAGTTACGTGTGTGCGTGTGTGTGCTTGTGCATTGCTCTGGATTTCCAGCATCTGCCGAATCTCTTGTACTTCCATTGAGGTTTGGTGAGACTAGAGCGAGAAATCAGAGGTTAGGGAGAAAAGGTGTAAAATTTAAGAAACAGCTAAGGGGGAACTTCTTTACTCAGGGCTGGGTCGACTGTACAACGAGCTGCCAGTGAAAGTGGTTGATGTGGGCTTGATTGCTACATTTAAAAGAAGTTTGAATTGGTACACGGATGGGAGGAGCGTGGAGGGTATTGGGCTAGGTGTGGGTCAATGGAACTAGGCTGAATAACAGTTCAGCATGGACTAAAAAGCACTGCTTCTCTGTTGTAATGTTCTATGACTCCATGACACCTTCATCCAAAGCTCCTTTGGTCAATATCTCCTGTATAGATCATGAAAGCATATATTTCACTTTTTTATGTCTTTCACATTTGTTTTTCATCTTGAATGTGATTCTGGAATGGTTGGAGCCTGTAGTTTGCAATTTGGAGATCATTTGAGTGTTTCAGCGCTCTGCAGTCTCGGAGAGGGTTCTAGGAGGCAGATGCAGTGTGAGCGAACCTTGTGGCGAGAAGGCTGCAGGATGGTTGTGGGCTGTGAGCTAATGTTCGACTCCTTTTCACTGATTAAAGCTTCCATACTTCGCCAATTAAAGTGACAAGGGAGATTGAAACATCCAGGTGAACGTAAAAGGTGAGCACTGGCTGCCTGCCTGCTGATTGCTGGGGGATTATTCTGCTACAAAGAGGGGGGATTGCCTTTTGATCGCTGGTGAGATCGCTCTGCTATGGAGAGGGAAAGGCCTTTCGCTGGTCCCATAGAATGTTACCCACATTTTCTGCATTTTGGATATGAACTTGGACTACAGACTTTTTCCAGTCTCTTGATTTTTTTATATTCTGTGTATCTCACCCAATCTTTCTCGTTTTCTTGTATACGTGGGAGAGAAATTTGGGGGTTGATGCATCTGTTCTGTTTTTTGTTCGATTTTATGTGGGAAGGAGGTATTTAGGAGTTGATGATCGTGCTGCCGTTCTTTTCTTTCTTAGCATCTCGGCTATTTGGAGAGGAAGAATTTCAGAGTTGTATACTTTGATAAAAAATTGAACCTTTGAACCCTACAGAAGTGATTCCCAACCTGGTGTCCAAGAACCCCTTGCTTATGCCAATAGTCCAGGGCATAAAAAAAGGTTGGGTACCCCTGCTCTACAGTACAATATATGCTCTTATGGTAGCTTTCAAAACATCCTTGAAAATTTTTCACTGTCCTCGTGAAAATTAATTGCCACGACAGACTGACTGTCAGATATGAAGTCAACATAATCTATCCTTCAGAGATGGCTGAGTGTATTTGCTGGGAGTGTTGGCGAAGGAGAGCTTGCTAACACAGGCCCACTTATCTTGTCAATGTATTTGGCAAATTTTGGAGAGGCAACTGATGATATCTCTCCTTTTCTTTGATGGGTTTGCTCTAGGTGATCTATACTTCCGAAGAATGCAAAAGAGTTACAACATTTCACCCTTTTACAAACATCCTTTGTTCTACACATTGTCCTCACCCACTTTCATGTCACTCTTTCTCAATTCAAATGATTCATGCAAATCATTAAGTGTTTTCTTTTCCCAGTGGAACAGTCTGACTGGCTGAATTTGTCCTCTCTTTCTCTTTTTGCTTCAAATTCCAGCATCTGTAGTTTCATTTTTTTCAAAAGCTAAGGGTGTTGTAATAACAGATCATCAGTTTGAAATGTTAATCCTATTTCTATCTGCATTGAGCATCTGCGATAGATTCCACTTGAAGATCTGCAGTGCTTTCTTTTAGACTCCAAATCAAAGTTACTTTGATATCAAGAACATGACAAAAGTCTGGAATAGCTCAAGTCTGGAATATCTCTGCAGTGTGGTTAAGTACAACTGTACATTTAGCTGGAGTGTATGGCTACCTTTTATTTGGTCCTGCCAGTGTAGGTTCTGAGGGCCCAACTCAGGTAGGGGAATGGTGGTGGGTGGAGGGATAGAGGTTAGATTTGTTCGTACAAAGCTGAATACGGATACATGCTTTGATAATAAATGAACCTTTGGCCATGATTGTTCTTGGCAAATCTTTCTACAGAAATGAAATGGTTTACCATTCATTGCCTTCTTCTTGGCAGTGCCTTACAAGAGAGGTGACCCCAGCTATTATCAATACTCTTCAGAGATTGTCTGCCTGGCGTCAATGGTTGCATAACCAGGACTTGTGATATGCACCAGCTGCTCATACGACCATCCACCACCTGGTCCTATGGCCTCACGTGACCCTGATTGGGGACTAAGCAGGTGCTACTAGTCCAAGGGGTACCTGCATAGTAGCGGAGGGAAGGAGTGCCTCACAGCTCCTTTAGCGGACACCAGCTCAACCCCCGCTCCCCCCAAGGCGGTTTGACTAGATTTGCTTTTCTTGCCATATGCATGTTAAAACATTGAAACATTGCTTGCCTCTATGACCAACACAGTCAGAGGATATGCTGGGGGGTGGGGTTCACCTGGAAGTATTGCCATGCTTCTAGTGCAAACATAACTTAATATCCCTAACTTGTACTTCTTTGGACTGTGGGAGGAAACGGGATCAATATCCTCCCGACAGAGGAGGCCCTCCCTGGTTGGGGATGACCATGGATGTTGCACCCTAGCTGTCTACGTGATGCAGAAGCCAGGGCAGTACGATGTAGAGATCAAGCTGTTGCCCATGCAGCAGGCCCACACAGCTGATGAATCGAAAAGAACGACAGAGACTGATACAGTTTGGCACCAGTGCCATCCCGGGATTTGTCGGTCAACAATAAACTCAGCGTAGGACTGCCTTAGGGACTCCAGCTCTGGATTTTCTCCCAAAGCGTTGCCCATAAGTGGGCATTAGAAACGTAGAAACATAGAAAATAGGTGCAAGAGTAGGCCATTCGGCCCTTCGAGCCTGCAACGCCATTCAGTATGATCATGGCTGATCATCCAACTTAGAACCCTGTACCTGCTTTCTCTCCATACCCCCTGATCCCTTTAGCCACAAGGGCCATATCTAACTTCCTCTTAAATATAGCCAATGAACCGGCCTCAACTGTTTCCTGTGGCAGAGAATTCCACAGATTCACCACTCTCTGTGTGAAGAAGTTTTTCCTCATCTCGGTGCTAAAAGGCTTCCCCTTTATCTTTAAACTGTGACCCCGCGTTCTGAACTTCCCCAAAATCGGAAACAATCTTCCTGCACCTAGCCTATCCAATCCCTTTAGAATTTTATATGTTTCAATAAGATCCCCCCTCAATCTTCTAAATTCCAGTGAGTATAAGCCTAGTCGATCCAGTCTTTCTTCATACGAAAGTCCTGCCATCCCAGGAATCAATCTGGTGAACCTTCTTTGTACTCCCTCTATGGCAAGTGCTGCAAGCAGAGGAGGTTTGAGATCAGAGTTTTCTTTCTCCTAGATGAGTCTGCTAAACACATCTGACGAGCCCTATCTGCCCAAAGCAACTGGTTTTAAGGCGCCAGTAACCCGCCTTTGTCCCTTTACCTGTCAGCAGAAACAGTTCCACCGGGCTTAGTAGTTAAGCCACACATGAAGACCAGAAGCTGAATTCTCCAACTTCCGTTAATTCCCTCCTTCTCCCTTCCCCCATCTCAGTTTCACTGTGCCTCCTCCTCTAGCTGCCTTCACCTCTCTCATGATTCTGCCTTCTTCTACTACACAGTGCTTTTCCCTTACATTCTTTCTTCACCTTTCATGCCTTTCCCCTCCCCCACCCCTTGATCTTTCCTCTTATTGGTTTTTCACCTGGCACCTACCGGCCTTCTCCTTCCCACCCTCCCCCAACTTCTTTATAGGGCCCCTGCCCCCTCCATCTTCAGTCCTGACGAAGGGTCTCGGCCCGAAACGTTGACTGCTCGTTTCCGTGGATGCTGCCTAATCTGCTGAGTTCCTCCAGTGTGTTGTACGTGTTGCTTTGACCACAGCGTCTGCAGTGTACTTTTTGTTTTTTTTGGAGGTGTTGTGCAAAAAGATGGGTACATGGATATCATTTGTCAGGAGCTTTGAGAAGTATTTTGTACAGTCTCATCCAGAAGGTTGTTGCATATAGTAAAGGTTTATGAGGCTGGAGATAATAAGGCCTTATAAAGTCAAAGCAAGTATGTAATGCCAAGACTTTATAGACACTGGTCAGACTGCACTTGAAGTACTGTGAGCAGTTTTGGGCCTCTTCTCTAAGAAAATACATGCTAGCATTGGAGATGCCCCCAAGGAGGTTCATGAGACCTGTTCTGAGAATGTTTTACACACGCGGAGGGGTTGGTGGCTCTGGGCTTGTACGCACTGGAGTGGAGATCTCCTTGAAACCTAGCAAATATTGAAAGGCTAAGATTGAGTGTGATGTGGAGAAGTTGTTTCCTATGGCAGGGGAGTCTAGGACCAGAGGGCACAGCCTCAGAATAGAGGGACTTCCATTTAGAACAGAGATGAGGATGAAGTTCTTTAGCCAGAGGGTAGCAAATCTGTGGAATTCTTTGCCACAGACAGATGTGGAGGCCAAGTCAATGGGTATATGTAAAGCAGAGATTGATAGGTTCTTGATTAATAAAGGTGTCAAAGGTCTGAGAGAAGGCATGAGAATGGGGTTGAGAGGGATAATATATGAGCCATGATGGAAGCAGACCAGATGGGCCAAATGGCCTAATTCTTTTCCTATGTCTTATGGTCTTAAGGCCTAATAGATAGATTGGATAAAGGACAAAGTAAAGGAAAGCAAAGAATAAGTGCTTCATCTAGGCAGGTTGTTGTTAGTAGGATCAGCGTTGAAACCTCAGCTATTTATAATATTATATTAATACCTTGTAGGAAAGTAACATCTCCAGGTTAGTTGATGATACAGAGCCAGGTGGGGAAATAAGCTGTGAGAAGGAAGCAAAGAGTTTGTAAAGGGATACAGGCAGATTAAAATGAGGGGGCAGGATGGTAGCAGATGGAACATGCAGTAGCGAAAGATGGTGTGATTCACTTTGGTAGGAATAATAGAAAAACAGAAACTTTAAATGTTGACAAGATTCAAAATGTTAATGAACAGAGGGAGTTGCATATCTTTGGATTTAAAAAAAATGTAAAAGCAGCAAGTGCTGGAAGCTATAGATACGGCAAATAAAAGCTAATTTGGCTTATTCACGTTTACGAGGAAATCTGCTATTGTTACCTGATCTGGATGACCTCTGACTCCAGTCAAAGTTCAAAGTTTGAAGTTAATTTATTATCAATGTCAGCAGACAACACCTTGAGATTCATTTATTTTCTTGCAGGCATTTACAGAAAAATAAAGAAATACAAGAGAATTTATGAAAAACTATACATAACAAAGACTGACTACCATTTATTATGCAAATGAGGACAAATTATACAAATAATAAATAAAAAGTAAATAAATAATACTGAGAACATGAGTTGTAAAGTCCTTGAAAGTATATCTATTTGTTGTGGAGTTAACGATGAAGTGAGTGAAGTTATCCATGCTGGTTCAGAATTCAGGACCCTGATGGTTTTGGCTAATAATGGTTCCTGAACCTGCAGGTGTGGAACTTAAGGCTCCTGTACCTCCTGCCGAGAAGAGAGCATGGACTGGTAGAAGAGTTCTTTGATAAGAACTTTTCTTTGATTCTACTTTCCCAATGCTGACTTGGATTGCCTTAGAGCAAAAGACTTAGATAAAGTGGAATTTGTTCTATTCACTGTATAATGATTTGATCTGTATGAATAAAATGCAGTTCAGGCTTTTCACTGCATCTTGATAAGTGTGACATTAACAAACCAAAACACATGCAATACATTACAAGTCCTTCCCCTCTTACCTCAGAATCAGAATCAGGTTTAATATCACCAGCAAATGTCATGAAATTTGTTGAATTTGTTGTCTTTGTAGCAGCAGTACAATGCAATACATAATAATAGAGAAAAGACAGTGAATTTCAGTCAGTGTGTGTATGTATATATATAATTACTTAATTTAACTAATATATACAGGTTTTCCCGTATATATACACACACACAGGTGTCCCCCATTTTTCGAACGTTTGCTTTACGACAACTCGCTGTTACGAAAGACCTACATTAGTACCTGTTTTCGTTAACCAGAGGATTTTCGCTTTTACAAAGAAAAGACGCCCGCTTTATACATGTGTTTACCCCGAGAAAGACTACAATGACCGTGAAACCTTGTGCAGGCAGTTGTTTGTGCATGTGTGTACGTGCGTATGCGTGTACATGTGTACATATGTGTGTATGCACCGATTTCTTTTTCTCCAAATCAACTTTGGCTCACTGTCTTCCCAATTTTGATAAGTGAAACTTCACCGTACATACAATATTTCTACTTTATATAGGGTGTATATTTATCTTATCATTCCTGCTTTTACTATATGTTAGTGTTATTTTAGGTTTTATGTGTTATTTGGTATGATTTTGTAGGTTATTTTTTGGGTCTGGGAATGCTCAAAAAATTTTCCCATATAAATTAATGGTAATTGCTTCTTCGCTTCATGACATTTTGGCTTACAAACAGTTTCATAGGAACGCTCTACCTTGGGATTGTGGGAAAACCTGGATATATTAGTTAAATTAAGTCATGCAGAAATAAGAAGTGGTGAGGGAGTGTTCAAGGGTTCAACGTCCATTCAGATATCAGATGGCAGAAGGGAAGAAGCTATTTCTGAATTGTTGAGTGCGTGCCTTTGACTTCTGTACCTCCTTCCTGATGGCAGCAATGAGAACGGGGCATGTCATTAATGATGGGCACTGCTTTTTTTGAGGCATCATTCCTTGAAGAGTCTAAACCTATGCCATCTAGATTTGGGCATATTCTGTGAAACAGACTGTGTCCATCCATCTATCTATGTCCCTCATGATTTTAGAAAGCTCATTAAGATCACCACTGAAACCTCTCCTTCAGCATTTTGTTTCCTCGCACCGATGTTAAACTGCTTAGTTGTGATTCCTACATTATGTTCTTGAATATCGGTATCGGGTTATCCACCACTCCTTGGGTTCTGAATCCTTTGCAGGCTAATTATCAAAAAATGTGCTGTATTGTCTCCAATAACTTTTCCTTCATTACTTTTAATATGTGTGCGTGTGCCCCTATTGGATCATTCTTTCTGTGTTTAATTAGGCTATTTAATAAATCTCCCTTTTCTGTTTCATTACTAATTTCTTCAGCCAATGTTAAGTCCAGCATTCTAACTCTCTGGAAAATGATGCTTTAACTCTGTCCTAACCTGTTTCATTATCACTAACCTTTAATAAGCCTTCATCCTTTTGAAAACCTCCTTTTTTTTTGACTTATCTGTCAAGAACTTTTTTTGATTTTGTCCCAACCTCCTGGAAAATACATTTCAAAGTTCCTTATTGTCTTAAAAAATCTTTCTTACTAATTCTGTCCTAGTCTTATATATCATGCACTTGCCTCTGTGCAATGTAAAAGATGTCTCTTGATCTGTCTCTCACACTTCTAAAGTGGAAGCAACTCTTGCCAGACCCTAGGGACTCCCTAATACCTAAATACCTCTTTATTTATCCTTACATGTTTATTCATCCACAAAGTCTCAATCTGAACTGTGAAAAACCTCTGTCATTTTTTCCAAATGAAATCCCAAAGTTGTCAGTGATGGAAAGTTCACATCAGTGATGATACATTTTATATACAAGTCCTTAACTCCAAGTGGAGTCATCGGGACGCCGTTTTATTTTAGCAGGCTTTCTTGTTTTTACGAGGTCGAGTTGCTAGCTCGATGCTCAACCCAGCATGGATGGAAAGCGTGCAAGGGAGCCGGCTGGATTCGAACTCGGGAATTCGCCTTTGCTCCGAAGTCCGGCGCTGATGCTGCTACACCACCAGCCAACAGATAATACATTGGATGACATGAAAATATTCACAACCTCTGCTTGTGGAATTATATCTTAGCAGGGGTTCTCCAGAGGAGAAGAGGTAACAAAATTGAAGATGAAATGAAATTTAAACTTTCTAATTCATAGGTTATACTAGTTTATTAATTTTCTGGAAGAAATCACAGGCACGCATGAGACATATAAATTAGAAGCAGCTGATGGCCACACTGGCTATTTAGCCTGCCTCATCACTCCATAATGTCATGGTCAACTTGTCTGAAGCTCACTCTCACATCTCTACCTCACTCCAGTAACATTTTCACAAACAAGAGAAATTCTGCAGATGCTGGAAATCCAAGCAATGCTGGAAGAACTCAGCAGGCCAGGCAGTATCTATGGAAAGAAAGCACAGTCAACATTTCAGGCCGAGACTGTTCGGCAGGACTGCAACCTTTTGTTGGATTGGGAGGTAGAATTTTTACTGTTCTTACAGTTAAACTCTCTTATGCTTGGTCGTGTTTTTAAAACAATCGCCTAACATGTAATTGTTCAGTAGTTTTTCCCAGTAATTGTGGTATAGTTGCTTCTGTATTTTTCTAGAAACTTCTGAGTTTTCAAAAGCAGTTATCATGTTACTTGAATCAGGTTATTATATAGAGTAATTGTTATCATTGGAAATCATAACGCATGTCTATAAATGAGAAGACCACAACTACTTTTTAGTCTGGTCTTTTCTTTGTCCTCTTGACGGTTTTTAAGACCATAAGGTATAGGATGAGAATTAGGCCATTCAGCCCATTGTATCTGCTCCACCATTCCATCAAGGCCAATATATCATCTTTTTCAACCCTACTCACCTTCATTTTCCTCATAACCTTTCACACCCTTACTAATCAAGAACCTATCAACCTTCTCTTTAAATATATGCAATGACTTAGCCTCCATGTCTATCTGTGGCAATGAATTCCATAGATTCACCACCCTCTGGCTGAAGAAATTCCTCCTCATCTCTGTTCTAAAGTGATGTCCTTGTTCTTCTTTGCTCTTTTAATACTTAATAAAATGACAGTAAGGAACAAATTTTATGCCTTATTCTTGACTTCTGAAGAACTTTTGGGTTTCAGAAGAATCAGGATCCAACACTTTCAATCATTTGTTTGTTTACCAGTACCTTCAATCTGTGCAAAAGTCCTGATTTCATTACCCTTTATAGTAGAGAGTTTATGTCAGAGACCAAGAAACAAATGTCAATCTTAAATGGGTATTTTCTTATTTATAGACATTGACCCTTTATTTCTAGACTCTCCCATAAGAAGAGACATGCTCTCCATCCTGTCAAAACATTTCACTTTTCTGAACTTCAGCCTGTCCAATATTTCCTTGTTAAGACACCCAGCCCATTCCAGCTATCAATCTGACAAACTTTCTCTGAACTGTTTTTGTTGTGCAAACATCTACCCTTAAAATCAGTGCCGATATTCAGAATCAGAATCAGATTTCATATCACTGGCATATGTTGTGAAATTAGTTATATTTGGGCAGCATAATAGAAAGAAAATGTGAATTAAATTAGAAATAAAATTATGTATTATATAGTTAAATTAAATAAGTAGAGCAAATACAAAAAAGTAGTGAGGTAGTGTTCATTCAGAAATCAGATGGTAGAGGGGAAGAAGCTATTCCTGAATCATTGAGTGTGTGTCTTCACACTTCTGTAACTTCTCGCAATGAGAACAAGGTATGACCTGGTCCAGATGCAGTCTTATCAAATCACCACATGGACACAGCATAACCACCTGAGTTTTGGTTCATCAGAGAGTCACAGAGCTGGAAATCACAGTAACTGGCCATTTGGCCCAACGTGTCTGTGCTAATTAAATTGCCTAATTGAACTAATCCCATTTTCCTGTGCTTAACCCACGTCTCTCCAACCTTCCCTATCCACGTAACAATCCAAATGACTTTGAAATTACATAATTCTACCCATCTCTACCATTCTTCTAGTTCAATTACTCACACAATAACCTACTGTAGCTAATTAAGTTCTGTACCTAATATGTTTCTTAACAAGAGTATAATTTTCCAAAGGTGTTCCCTTTTTCACACACTCTTGGCCACTTTATTAGGAACCTCCTGTACCTAATAATCTGGTGACTGAGTGTATGTTCATGGTCTTCTGCTGCTGAAGCCCATCTACTTCAAGGCTTGACATGTTGTGTGTTCAGAGACGCCCCTCTGCATACCACTGTTATAACATGTGGTTATTTGAGTTACTGTATCCTTTCTGTCAGCTTAAATCAGTCTGGCCAATCGCCTCTCTCATTAAAAAGGCATTTTCACCCACAGAACAGCTGCTGGCTGATTATTCTTTTGCTTCTCACACCATTCGCTGTAAACTCTAGAGACTGTTGTGTGTGAAGATCTGGTGATCAGCTGTTCTGAGACACTCAAACCACCCTGTCTGGCACCAGCAATCATTCCACGCTCAAAGTCACTTAGATATCATTTCTTCCCCATTCTGATGTTTGGTCTGACAGTAACTAAACCTCTTCACTGTGTGTGCATGTTTCAATGCATTGAGTTGCTGCCACATGATAAGCTATATATTTGCATTAATGAGCAGCTGCACATGGGGTACCTAATAAAGTGGCCACTCAATATAGATAACTTCCCCAATTACTTTGACCTACCAGCATATTTCTTTTGGAGCACCCATAAAGTTGACTGTTTAGTTCACTGCAGTGATGCTGCATGACTGGTTGAATTCCTGTGGAAGTCTATGTGTGTAACTCAAGATTTCCAGCAACTATAAGGTCTATTGAGTCTCCAAGTCATCCAGCTTCCCTTATTAGCTCATACTCTCTCCTCCAGGCAGCACCCTGATAAATCTCTTCTGACCTTTCTCATTAAACATCCAGTAAAGCCTGAATAGTTCACATGCTGGCCCTTAATCACCAATGCAAGTGAATTAATTAATTAAGGGAGCAATTATTTTCTTCCTTTTTTTCCAGGAAAAATATTTGCCTCCATATATAGATTTCCAAATCTTATTATTCATATTTGCAACAGGACTTGGCTTGGGCAAGTTTAATTGACGTGGTTTGTGGACTGGACTCTCTTGTTCATGGCCTCCTCTACTGTCAAGTTGAAGCCACACTCAGGTTGGAGGAACAACACCTTATATTCTGTCTGGGTAGCCTCCAACCTGATGGCATGAACATTGATTTCTCTAACTTCCGTTAATGCCCCTCCTCCCCTTCCTACCCTACCCCTTATTTATTTATTTGTTTGTTTGTTTGTTCATTTATTTATCTATCCATCTATTAATTAATTAATTAATTCATCTCCCCTTTTTTTCTCCCTCTGTCCCTCTCACAATCACTCTTTACCTGTTCTCCATCTCACTCTGGTGCTCCCCTCCCCCTTTCTTTCTCCTTAGGCCTCCTGTCCCTTTTGCCAATCAACTTTCCAGCTCTTAGCTTCACTCCTCCCCCTCCTGTCTTCTCCTATCATTTCGGATCTCCCCCTTCCCCCTCTGTGGTAAACTATGTATACCTGTCTGGACACGCCCCTCTGCTGACTGCTCCTGTGGCTCCTCCCACAGACCCCTGTATAAAGGCGATTGGAGGCACTGCTCCTCCCTCAGTCTCTGAGATGCCGTGCTCCCTTTTGCTGCTAATAAAAGCTTATTGTTCACCTCCCGTCTCCGAGAGTTATTGATGGTACATCACCCTCCCACTTTCAAATCTCTTACTATCTCTTCTTTCAGTTAGTCCTGACGAAGGGTCTTGGCCCGAAACGTCAACTGTACTTCTTCCTATAGATGCTGCCTGGCCTGCTGCGTTCCACCAGCATTTTGTGTGTGTTCACATTATGATGTGTTTCTGCTTGCTCCTTTTCTCGTAGCTATTCTGGGTGACTTTGAATTGAGGCAGCCTGCAGATAACGAACACTGAACTGAACTGAATATGCCTGGACTCTTTTGATTCTGTGTTTCATGTTCTAGGATTTTATTCTTTTTTGTTGCCATTTGGCAATTTGTTTTTGTTTTGTTTATGGGTAGTGTTGATTTTTTTTTTGAAGAGGTTCCATGGTTTTCTTTGTTTTGTGGCTATTTGTGGGTAAGACGAATGTTAGGGCTGTGTACTGCATAGATAATAAATATATCTTGAGAACTTATCCTTACTTGGTACCATAACAAAACCTGTAGGTATTTATTTATCACCTTGTCTGTTGCTTGGCAATGCATCCACAAGTTGATTCACAGGTGCAGGATCAATGGTTACTGGTTCTGAGCCACAGATGGAGAAACAATGTCTAGCGAACAAAGTATTGCTCAAATAGATACATTTTAAGAAAAGCCATATATATGTGGGTAAATGCAAAACCTGGCTCCTAATTTCCTACTGCTCATATTTGTAATCTAGGTTAAAACAGGGTTGTGACTGATTTTCATAAGTTATGCCCTTCCCAAGCTTGTGCTTACTGTCAAAGGAACACAACATCTTCTACAAACATTTAAGGGTCACTTAGAGGAGCAATGGGTTGCTGGTCATCTGCACCTATGTCAGATTTTTACTTTAGGCACACACTCGGACATTATTCTGCAGACAGAATCTAAAGATACCATAAGATATTGGAGCAGAAATGTGGCTGTTCGGCCTGTTGATTTTGCACTGCCATTCAATCATGATTGTTTTTTAATGTCTCAACCCCATTCTTCCACTTTCTCCAGTAAAACCCTTAACTATTTGTCAATCTAGAACAATGAACTTTTGCCTTAAATACACCCCATGTCTTAACCTCCAGAGCCCTCTGTGGCAACACATTTCACACGTTCAGCAAAAGAGCATAGTATCAAGAAGAACTAGTCTTGTGGTTATCAATTTTATTAGTTTCTATTTTCTGAAGCAAAATTATATTAAGTACACAAATATTCCAGTATCTCATTCAATATTTAATGGTAGGACAGATGGATAACTCATGGACAGTCCCAAGCCGACTACGAATGGAATAAGGCTGGGTAGGGGGCTAACAACCCCATCCCATAAAAATCCAGAGCTACAGAAAAACCAACAGAAATGCTGCAGTCCTCATTACAAGGAGAGGAAGGATCCCCGAAAATAGGCTACACCTGGGGATAACTTGAAATACAGCCCAGAATAGCAGAATCTTGTGAGCAGCTGTCAATGGCCTATGCACCTAGAGGGGTGATAAAAATAGTGGTAACATATCACTGTAAACAACAAAGAGGCAAACAAAGGTGCAGCTGACTTGAGAGTGGAAGCATGTGGGTGCAATGCAAAGTCAGGGCCTAGCATGTTGGAGAAGTGGTTAGAGCGAGGTTGAGCCATGTTTGCAATGAAGTCAGAGTCCGAGTTGGAGCAAGCGAAGCAGAGGAGATTTGGAGCCCTTCCACCTAAACCGAAAGCAAAGTTGTATTGATCTAAGCACTGGGCCAACTTGGAAAGGTTGGGTACAGGACAGAACATGATGATGGGGTCCAGGCCCAGAGCATATCGCTGAGGTGGTCCCAGGTCCTGGTTCAGGGAACGACACGGTGTTTGGACAATTTAAACACCTGCCCAGAAGGACTGAAAAGGCTGAGGGTTGGGCCAATTCTGCTCGGTGGTCCACGATGTTTGCTCCACTCTTCATGGCACCAAGGCTGTAAGACTGCTCCTACTGTTCTGGGTTTGTGTCGGGGTTATTTGCCCTGCTGTGTGATGAACTGAGGCTAAGGCCACAGGCCTGCTTGGCTGCTCCAGGCTTTGTGTCTGTGGACTCAATTAAATTCTGAATGCTGTTGCTTGCTTTTATTGTTTGCATAACTAGTGTTTCTCTCTCTCTCTCTCTCTCTCTCTCTGCATTGGTGTTGATCCTTTTATTAAAAATGGATTGTCTCGGGTTTCTCATCTTGCAGCTGCCTGTAAGCAGATGAATCTCAAGGCTGTATAATTTATACATACTTTGATAATAAATGTACTTTGAACTTAGAAGAAGAAGATGAACAGATGGATCAGTTGTCAGAAAGTGAAAAGAGTAACAAATTGTGTTTGAGTTGAACAATGAAAAATTGATTAGCAAAGTCTGCCAAACTATAGAACATTTCAACAGTTTATATTTCCACTGACATATCAAGATTCAGAACAGCACTAGAAAAGGCATCAATTCAGTCAAAGCTTAATGGGGAAGTGGGAAAGAGGCAGATGAGTAAAAAGAATGGCTATGACGCAAGTCAGGATGCGAGATATTTTTAAAATTTAGAAATTAAGTGTTTACAGCACCTAATATTACTAATCTTCATAAAACAGGACATAAAGACACGTAATGGAAGTAGATATGAAGATGGAAAGAGAGAATTAACAAATACACCTACATTCAGTGGCCACTTTATTTGGTACCTCCTGCTTCTAATAAAGTTTCCACTATGTTTGTTGTCCACGGCTACTGTAACCCATCCACTTCAAGGTTCGATGTGTTGTGCATTCAAAATGCTCTTCAGCACACCACTGAGTTACTGTTGCCTTCCTGTCAGCTGGAACTCATCTCCTCTGATCTCGCTCATCAATATGGCGTTTTCACCCACAGATCTGCCGCTCGCTGGAATTTCTTTTTCTTTCTCGCTCCATTATCTGTAAATTCCAGAGATGGTTGTGTGTGGGGAAAATCCCAGGAGATCAGCAGTTTCTGAGATACTAAAGTTCAAGTTTAATTGTCATTCAAGCATGCACATAAACAGAGCCAAATGGAAGAGTGTTCCTCTGGAGCTATGGTGTAAAACAGTACCAACAGTCACACACAGCACATATGGTACATATAATTATGGTAGTAGAAAAACATATAGTTGTAAAATAATATTATAGCCCAAGTCCCTGATTGTTCAGGGCCTGTGAATTGATGGTGCATGGATGTCGGCCTGGAGCTACGTTTCCACTCAAACAGCCCGCAGCAGTTCCTTGAGTGGACATGACATCAAAGGTCACGGGTAGAAGGCCGGGAACTGGGGTTGAGGAGGAGATTTAAAAAAAGGATCAGCCATGATTGAATGGCGGAGCAGACTCGATGGGCCAGTTGGCCTAATTCTGCTCCTATGTCTTATGGCCTCATTTTGTGTACATGCATCCTCAGATGAACAAAATCCATCTTGTCTTTGCGGTACTGAATGCTAGAGGGCAACACCAACAGGAGGGGCCAGTCCTCTACCCAATACAGAATCCAACAGCACACAGCCAGCTCTGGTGTTTCCTTCCCCAGCAGCCACAACAGGCAAACCTGAGGCTTGAGGGCCTGGTCCATGCCACAACCAAAACTGCACAGCTCCCCTACTGTTGGTCTCGCCAATGAAACAGTGAACCGGACTTGCAGTTTTCTGCGTTACCAATCTCTAGTGGGGTCTTGCGATCACAATAAAAAGTATTCATTCCAATCATTTCCACCATTTGTTGGATCATCACCACACCTTCTTCACTAGGTGCCTGAAGCAGGTTGCAACAAGTTCAGCTCCAGCACTATCAAGGAACTTAATAGTGGGGTAGAACTGCTGTACATGATATTCTCAAAATCCAGCAGTCTCTTGTGATTGTAATGATTGGTGTAAAGGACAAACAATTGCACCCAGTGTGGTCACTACATCCTAACATGCCACCATCTACCAGAAGGACTCAAACCACCCCATCTGCCATCAACAATCATTTCACGGTCAAAGTCACTTAAATCAAATCTTTTCCCCTTTCTGATGTTTGGTGTGAACAACAACTGAACCTCCTTACCATGTCTGCATGATTTTATGTATTGAGTTGCTGCCACATGATTGGCTGACTAGAAATTTGCATTAATGATCAGCTGCATGGGTGTACCTAATAAAGTGGCCACTGAGTGAACTTCTCTTAATTTCTGCAAGAGATACCGATGAGAATATCAAATATCACAAGTGTATTTGAGAAGTTGATCAAGTGAACACAGGAAGCAAATTTAAGATTTTATTTTAACTTCCCAGGAAGTGACACCTTCCCAAACCGAGAAGTAAGTACAAAATCAAATGGTAAGTCATGTTGAGAAGATCAAAGGGACTCTGAAAACCTGGAGGTTAAATCAGTAAATAATGTGAATGTGTGAGTCATTTTATGTTCACAAGAAAGAGGAAAGTAGAGCATTGCATGTGTAATGCATATGTATGACATCTACGCACGCAGAGTAGCTGGCGAGATTGGAGTAAACCAGATGCTCATGTTTTAGCAGTTTTCTATGCCACTTGGTATTACATTATATTCTTGGAACTATTTTCTGTTAGAGTAGGAACCCACACAAGCACACAATTATCTGGTTTATTGTCAGTCAGCTCCATCATGGGCACTAGTCTCCCTAGCATCCAGGCCATCTTCAAGGAGTGATGCCTCAAGAAGGCAGCATTCATTATTAAGGACCCCCATCACCCAGACCATGCCCTCTGCTCATTGAAGGAGCACAGGAGTCTGAAGGCACACACTCAATGATTCTGGAACAGCTTCTTCCCCCCTGCCATCAGGTTTCTGAATTGACATTGAACCCATGGACACTAGCTTGCTGCTCTCTTCTTTTTTAGCACTTCACTCCCATGAACATCAATTTCTCTAACTTCTGGTAGTTTCTACCCCTCCACTTCCCTCTTTTTCCATTTCCTGTTCTGTTCACTCTCTTGTCCCCTCTCTTCTCCTCACCAGCCCATCACCTCCTCTGATGCTCTTCCTCCTTCTCTTTCTCCCATGGTCCAGTGCCCTCTATCACATTCCTTCTTCAGCCCTTCACCTCTTCCACCTATCACATCGCTCTTATCTTACGTTTCACCTATCACCAGCAGGCTTGTCATCGAGGCATGCAAGCCTCCCAACCACAACAAGGTTGTGGTTTTCTTGCATGATTTTGTGTTTGTTCCACTGGATTTCCAGCATCTGCAGAATCTTGCATCTATGATTTCCTCCTGTTCTGTTTTGTTCTTCAAACCAGGCTTTAAGAGTCAACTGCTTGAAATTGGCAACTCTAATTGTACACAAAATGCTGGTGGAACACAGCAGGTCAGGCAGCATCTATAGGGAGAAACGCTGTCGAAGTTTTGGGCCGAGACCCTTCGTCAGGACTAACTGAAAGAACAGATAGTAAGAGATTTGAAATCTTTTTCCTTTCCTTTCAGTTAGTCCTGATGAAGGGTCTCGGCCCAAAACGTCGACAGTGCTTCTCCCTATAGATTCTGCCTGACCTGCTGCGTTCCACCAGCATTTTGCGTGTGTTGCTTAAATTTCCAGCATCTGCAGATTTCCTTGTGTTTGAACTCTAATTGTAAACAGGTTGCGTATTAAGCTTTTATAATTTTATTTTTAGCATGATACTAAGTTTATTTTTGTCTTCTTATAAATGTAAGACATTGGCTAGAAAATGTCCATAATGTTTAACGTATTCAATCACAAAATGAGCCTTCCTAAGGCTACATTCATAAACTTTCCCTTGATGTCAATTCTCAATTGTCCTAGAATATCAAATGTCCCCATGACCATTAGCCTTTCATTTTATGATGGCACAATTAGATAGAAGAAAATGAGGCAGCTATCAGAAGATAAGATGAATGATGAATTCTCCGTTTAATCCAAAAGCAATTTAACTTCAAGCAGCCATATATAAATTAAATGAGGCATTGAATTTGCTGTAAAACTGAGCATAAATCTCATCAAGCAATGAATAGTTGAACCTCTACATCACAAAATGACCCAATAACTTCAAAGTCCTGCAATGGGTTATTTAATGGTTGTATCCGAGTATATTAAAATGCTTCATTCTCACTGACTGTAATTTGCTCAAAATGTGCATTGAAAATCATGGTAGCTTGCTTATGACTTGCATTCTCAAGGAACAATTGGTAATCAGGTGCACAGACTGAAGAATGCTGGCTCTTCATAAATTAAAGAAGCAACAATTTGCCTATTATTCGGAGTAACCGAGTTTTATGATGATCTGTTTGCAAGGAGCTTAAATTGATTAAAAGTGTTATTTGCTATCAGCTATGTCAACCTCTTTCTGACTAACAGGTCTATGGGATTTAAACAATTTATCTTGGATGTAAAGCACATCAGACTCCTGTAGCTGTAATAATTTGTCTCCCAACCAGAAAGCTGATGCCTGTAAATGACTGAAACACCCAGTCACTGGGTGTTTCACTGGGATTGGGTCTGCATTAAAGGGGAAAGAACATTAATTTGTTTGTAATAGGAAGATAGTTGAATTTTGGCAAATCAAACCAGGGCAATATTTACACAGTAAATACAGGACTCTGGAGACTGTTGTATAACACCTATAGACCTATAGAACTTATCAAGGCAAGTCAAGTTGCTTTTTATTGTAATTTCGACCATAAACTGCTGGTAGAGTACACAGTAAAAACGAAACAACGTTTCTCCAGGATCATGGTGCTACATGAAACAACACGAAACTACACTAGACTATGTGAGACAACTCAAGGCTACACTATACTACGTAAAACAACACAAAAACTACATTAGACTACAGACCTACACAGGACTACATAAAGTGCACGAAATAGTGCAGGGCAGTACAATAATTAATAAATAAATAATAAACAAGACAATAGGCACAGTAGAGGACAATTTCAATATAATAATAAATGATGTAGATGTCAGTCTAGACTCAGGGTGTTGAGGAGTCTGATGGCTTGGGGGAAGAAACTGTTGCACAGTCAAGTTGTGAGAGCCCAAATGCTTTGGTACCTTTTGCCAGATGACAGGAGGGAAAAGAGTTTGTAAGAGGGGCCTAACCAAGTGTAACCCCTGGGTCACCTCAGGCATCGCTCAAACTCGTTCTCGTCTAGGGGTAGCAGCCTTCGGCCCCGCCAAACTGGGTAATCAGCTGGTGTGGATGCTGTGTGATGTCCCCGCCTCGCTCAAAAAACAGACAGTACACCTTATGCGATTAAATGAGTACAATTTATAAAGATTACTATAACTAAGCGCTTACTAACGATACAGTATATATGAATAAGAGAAAAAAAAAAGAAAAGGCGCCAAACTTATCAAAGTCCAAACCACTTCGTGCACAACCGTTGGAGCTCAATTACTGAAGTCTTCTGGTATTCGATCCCCTCCGAATTTCTTGACCCGCCTCCTGGGACCCCCACGGTGGTCGACCAGTCGTTCCACACTCCTGTCTCTGTCTCCTCTCCTCACCGAAAACCTTGGGCCGGGGACCCCCGCTCGGGGTCCGTACCGTCGCCCAGCTTCCAGCACCCCATCCTCTCTCTCTCACTCCATCGCGCCGACTCCCCAAAACCCCCACCAACAATCAGTTTATAGTCCCAAACAAGCTTCCAGCACTTATCATAACAAAGACGCTAGCATTCCTACTATTAACACAGGCGCCAGCATTCCTACTTTTAACAAAACAAAGACGCCATTTTGATTACATACACAGTAACAAAGAAAAAGAAAAAAACCCCCGTTACACAAGGTATATGGGTGCAAAAGTGTCAATGAAACTATTCTTTTTGCTTTTAATTCTCTGCTTAAAGAGAGTGCAACATAGTGGGCCACAGCTGACATCAAAATCTGACGAAGGGCCTCTAGGATGAGATGTCTTCACTGACATCTTCAACATCTCCCTGAGCAGTGCCATCGTTCCAATGTGCTTCAAGGCCCCCACCATCGTCCCCATGCCGAAGAAGTCTTCAGTGTCCTGCCTCAACAACTACTGTCCCCATTGCACTCACATCCATCATCATGAAGTATTTCAAGAGGCTCATCATGAGGCACATCAAGACCCTGCTGCCCCCTTCACTGGACCCCCTACTGTTCACAATAGACAATAGACAGTAGGTGCTGGAGTAGGCCATTCAGCCCTTCTAGCCAGCACCACCATTCACTGTGATCATGGCTGATCATACACAATCAGTACCCCATTCCTGCCCTCTCCCCATATCCCTTGACCCCACTATCTATAAGAGCTCTATCTAATATCATATGTGTTGATTCACATATCAACAGACCTCACAATCCGCTGCAGTCTTGCAATCTGAGACTGCGCAATTCTTGAACCAGGCAGTGATACAGCTGCTCAGGATGCTCTCAATACATCCTCTGTAGAATGTGGTGAGGATGGGGGGGTGGTGGAAGATGGACTTTTCTCAACCTTTGCAGAAAGTAGAGACACTGCTGGGCTTTCTTGGTTATGGAGCTGGTGTTGAGGGACCAGGTGTGGTTCTCCGCCAAGTGAACACCAAGAAATTTGGTGCTCTTAACGATCTCAACGGAGGAGCCCATCAATGTTCAGTGGTCGCTCCGTGCTCTCCTGAAGTCAACAGCCATGTCTTTTGTTTTGTTCACATTCAGAGACTGATTGTTGGCTCTGCACCAGTCCATTAGCCACTGCACCTCCTCTCTGTATGGGGACTCATTGTTCTTGCTGATGAGACCCACCACGGTCATGTCATCGGTGAACTTGATGATGTGGTTCGAGCTGTGTATTGCTGCACAGTTGTGGGTCAGCAGAGTGAATAGCAGTGGACTGAGCACACAGCCCTGGGGGGGCCCCCGTGCTCAGTGTGATGGTGTTGGAGATGCTGCTCCCAATCCGGACTGACTGACTTCCAGTCAGGAAGTCTAGGATCCAGTTGCAGAGGGGGGTGTTCAGGCCCAGTAGGATCAGCTTTCCAGTCAGTTTCTGAGGGATGATTGTGTTGAATGTTGAACTAAAGTCTATGAACAGCATTCGAACGTATGTGTCTTTTTTGTCCAGGTGGGTGAAGGCCAGGTGGAGGGTGGTGGTGATGGCATCGTCTGTTGATACGCAAACTGCAGGGAGTCCAGTGAGGGGGGGGCAGCAGGGTCCTAATGTGCCTCATGACGAGCTTCTTGAAACACTTCATGATGGTGGATGTGAGTGCAACAGGACGGTAGTCGTTGAGCCAGGACACGCTAGACTTCTTCGGCATGGGGACGATGGTGGCGGCCTTGAAGCATGTTGGAATGATGGCACTGCTCAGGGAGATGTTGAAGATGTCAGTGAGGACATCTCATCCTAGAGGCCTTTCGTCAGATTTTGATGTCAGCAGTGCCCCACTATGTTGCACTTTCTTCTCCAATCAGAGAATTAAAAGCAAAAAGAATAGTTTCATTGACACTTTTGCACCCATAAGCCATGGTTAAGCCACATTTAGAGTATTGTGTTCAGTTCTGGTCACCACATCAGAGGAAGATTTGGAGAGGATGTGAGAGAGATAAATATAAACCTGATTCTGATTCCATAATCCAGAGTCAAAATCAGGTTTAACATCACTAGCAGTCAGGCCTAGAAAGATTTTCATTGCTGTTTCCATAACAATTTTCTTTTACCAGTCAGTGTTGTTGGCCCTGAGGTGAACCCCCAAACCTGGAGGAAAGTTGGACAACTCTTAGTCTGGCCTCCATCCTTTGACCTGTTTGACATTGGTGACCCTACCAAGAGCTAAAGCAAAGAGCCCTGACTCCAGCCAACATTGCTCTCCAGATAACTGAAGCACACAAGCTTCCAAACCACAACAAGGTTGTGATCCTCATCGAGGAGGGTGGTATATGCTGACATTTAAATACTTTGATAATACATTTACTTTGAAATATGAAGTTCGGATGTCATATTGCTTGGTCCGGCTCTTACCGATTAATCACTAACAAGAGAAAATCTGCAGATGCTGTAAATCCAAGCAACACACACACAATGTTGGAGGAACTCAGCAGGCCAGGCAGCATCTATGGAAAAGAGTACAGTCGACGTATCGGGAGAGACCCTTGAGGTCTTATCGGTTAATGGTATTTTTGTTATCAGTAGTCTGGTATGAGAAGTACGCACTGCTTTTAGTCTCCCCCTTTTCTTTATCTCTCTCCATGCTTCTTCTTGTACTTCTTTGCTCTTGTAACACTTAATAAGACAATAAGACCATAAGATACAAGAGGAAAATTAGTCCATTTGGCCCACAGATTGCTCCACCATTCCATCATGGCTGATCCAATCTTCTTCTCAGACCAATCTCCTGTCTTTTCCCCCTGTCTCTTCATGTCCTGACCAATCAAGAATCCATCAGCATCTGCTTTAAATGTACATAAACACCTACCTGTGGCAAAGAATCCCATAGATTCACCACTCTGTGGCTAAACAAATTCCTCCTCATCTCTATATTAAAAGGACGCCCCTCTATTCTGAAACTGTGTCCTCTGTGTCAATTGTAAAGAACAAGTTTATGCCTCATTCTTCACTTCCAAAGAACCTTTGGAACTCAAAAGAATCAAGATCCAACACTGTTCACTTGTTGGGCATCGTCTTCCTTTTATTGCAACCAATTTGGATAAAATTAATTGAATTCAGAACATTTTGATGCCATATGTAACTTTCTTAACATAATTCCTCTAGAGCGCTGAGTTAAATTCTAGTTTTATCAGTTGTGGATTGTAGTGGATGGACTGACTCAATGTTGCTGTTTGGATTCAGATTTAATCTGATTGTCAAAATTATTAGAAGCAATGTGAGCAGAATCCTTCTAACCCAGCATGTCGTTATGACCTGGATATCACTGTCACGGAGGCTGACGGAAGTGGAATTTACAATGATGTTCTAAATAAAAATTGGATAAATATTTGAAGGGAAAACATTTACAAGGCTACACAGCAGACACTTGGGGTTTTTTTTCAGCCAGCAACCTAATCAGCATGAAGATGTGGTCTAGATTTATTTTAAGAATTAATGCAGTTTTACATAGCTTGCAAGTTGAAAAGTGCAAGGTAGACAGTTGACAGTATAGAAATGAGCGGTATTGCACCACATTGATCTATACTGCATTACTGTCAGATAACAGACATTGCTGCTTAAACTGATACACATGAATTAGGTTGTGTGAGTGCAGCTCATATTACTTGCTGAGAGTTGCAAGTGTAGTTCACTGTCGCAAGTGGTTTGAAAACCTCTAGGCTAATTTAGTAGTTCCATTAAAAAGTGAAGGCAGGCACAATGTGTAACGTACTGGATGTCCCTTGATTGGAGTCCACCTCAGGAGAGGTCCCGGATAAATTACTGAAATAAACAGAGAGGTTTATTAAAAAAATGGTTTACTAAATATTTTTTCATTTTAAAACTAAACCTTATTTTAATAATATTTAATGTATTTAATAATATACACTCATTGGCCACTTTATTAGGTACCCCCTGTGTCTAATAAGGTGGCCACTGAGAGTTAATTCGTGGTCTTCTGCTGCTATAGTCCACCCCCTTCAAGGTTCAACATGTTGTGGTTCAGAGTTCATTCCTATCAGCCCGAACCAGTTTGGTCATTCTCCTCTGACCTCTCTCACTAACAAGACATTTTCACCATCAGAATGGACACTCATTGGATGTACTTTTTTTAAAAAATTGTTTTTCACACCACTCTCTGTAAACTCTAGAGACTGTTGTGATGAAAATCCCAGAAGATCAGCAGATTCTGAGATACTCAGATCACCATTTCTGGCACCAACAATCTTATTAGATAAATGTGTTAACTTCAATTAAGTGAAGTTTCTCACAGGACATTTCTCTTCCATTTTTGAGCATTCCCTTTATCATCTAATACACTTGCAGAATGCAGTGGGGTCCAGTCCTGTCTACAAAGAAGGTATATTTACCAAACAGAAAGCCACTGCCTTGCACTGCAGTACAGAGAGTCCCGCGAGATCCCTTCCCTAACGCAGGAGATACATATGTTCTCTCCTCTGTGCCAGTTAGAAAGGATCATTAAATACCAACATTGTCATTGGCAAGCACATGTATACAATATATATTTTGCAGTATCATTTTTACCATAGCACCATTACCATTATCACCGGTCAGAATGCTCCCCAACTGTACATCTGGTGACAGAAGTGCCATCTTTTATTCCTTTGTCGCACACATTTTAGCATTAATTACCCTCTCACCATCATTCCTTAGGTCTTTATTTAGGTTGCTTGGTACTTCTGTTTGTTCGTACTCTATAATAAACTAAAATCTTGGATTTAAGATTCATTTTGGACTCCTGGAAGAACCTTAAGGATCAGAAATTAAACACAGATCCAACAATTACCAGCACAGTCTAAGGATGTGTTGGGGGCAACCAGAAAGTGTTGCCATGTTTCTGCTGCCAAAATAGCATGCCCACAACTCACTAACGTTAACCTGTATGTACGTCTTTGGAATGTGGGAAGAAACCACAGCACCATACAATACTTCACACACTAGGCTGAAGGGATTCCTCCTGCACTTCAGCCTTCTCTGTCTCTATGAGCAGCACGTTGTGAAAAGCACAAGTTTCTGGGCTCATCATGCACCTGGTCACAAGGGCAGGGATTATGCTCTCTGGAAAGAGCAATAGCAGCAAGGAGTGCTGAATGTAAAGTCCCAGCACAAATTGTTCTGTAAATGAGCCCTTATCAGCAGTCACCTGCAACGTGTGCAGGTCTTCCAGGTCTGCTTGTCACTTCAATGAGTTTGTATCTGCATCATTTAGAGGTATCAATTCAGGAATTCCACTTTGTGAATCATTACAATAAAGAGGGATTCATAAATAGCAGAGATCGGACCACAGGGATATGTGCAGCAGGCTAATATGGGTTTTGAGTGCTGTGGGAGCGATTCACTATGGGCACTGTACTAGTTCAAGAAACTGGATCACCACCATCTCCTCTGAGCCAATTAGGAAAGGCCATTAAATACTCACCTTGCCACTGACAACTACATCCCATGAATACATTTTCGTTTTTTTTATATAAGTTCATGTAGCATAGAAAGTAAGGTTGGCAATTTGCAGGCAGGAGTGGGAAGAATAATAAGTGGGATTTGCATTTAAGTAATACCTTTCATGATCTCAGAATGTCCCTAAGTATTTGGGAGCCATTGAAATATTTCTGAAGTACAATCACTGTCATAATTTATGAAACAAAGTGGCCAAAACATACACAGCAAGATTCCACAATCAGTGATGAGATGCATGTCATGCAGTCAAAGGAGACTGTAGTCGCTGGACCTTGAATACATTGCTGGTAGAACTCAATGCTTCAGGAGTTCAAGAGTCACAGGGTTATGTTTGCAGCGCTGGCTAGATCACACTGGGAGTATTGTGTTCAGTACTGGTTGTCTCATTATAGAAAGGATGGGAAGCTTTGCAAAGGGTGCAGAGGAGATTTACCAGGATGCTGCCTGGATTGGAGAACATGCCTTATGAGGACAGGTTGAGTAAACTAAGGCTTTTCTCTTTAGAGTGAAGGAAGATGAGAGGTGACTTGATAGAGGTGTAGAAGATGATAAAAGAGATATGTCGAGTGGATAACCATAGACATTTTCCCAGGGCTGAAATGGCTAATAAAAGGGGGCATAATTTTAAGGTGATTGGAGGAAATTATTGGGAGAATGACAGAATTAAGTTCTTTACACAGAGAGTGGTAGGTGTAAGGAGGCATGGTGAAGCCAGATACATTAAGTAAATTTCCAAACACCTAGGTATGCATATTGATGACAGAAAAATTGAGTGCTATGTAGGAGGGAAGTGTTAGATTGATCTTGGAGTAGGTTGGCACAGCATTTTGTCTGAAGGGTCTGTACTGTGCTGTAATGTTCTATGTTCAACAGGTCAAGCAGCATTTGTGCAGGCAAAAGTAAATGTTGTGTATCAAGACCCTGCATCAGGAGAAGGGGTGATGGACAGATGGAACTGGGTGGGATAGAGGCTGGAAGATGACAGTTGTCTAGATAATATTCTTCAGATAATGTTCTCCAAGGAATGTTCTCCAGGGAATGTTCTCCAAGGAATGTTCTCCAAGGAATGTTCACACCTTAATTACAACCAATGCTGCGGCACTTGTGCTTCTCCTCCGCTCTCTGGGGTCATAGTTCTGTGCTCCTCCTCTTCTCATCAGGACCACAGTTCCCATGCTACCTTAAAAGTTCCCTGATTCATTTGTAAAATTATGACAATGGTGTAACATTTGGGGGGGAAAGCACAAGGTGTGGCAGCTACATAACACAATAAGGGAGCCAGCGACCTGGGTTCAGTTCCACTGCTGTCTGTAACGGGTTTTTACATTCTCCCTGTAACCACATATGTGTCCTCCTGGTGCTCTGGATTTCTCCCATATTCCAAAGATGTATGGAGTAGTAAGAGTTATTTAGTTGCGGACGTTTATTTTGTTTATCTCAATAGGCCCTTCTGGCCCTTCAAACCTGGCCACCCAGCAATCCCCCAATGTAATCCTAGCCTAATCATGGGACAATTTACAATGACCAATTAACCTACCAATCCGTAGGTCTTTGAACTGTGGGAGAAAACCAGAGCACTTGGAGGAAGCCCATGTGGTTACAGGGAGAACATACAAAACCCCTTGCCTTAGCGGGAATTGAACCCAGACTACTGGTACTATGAGGCATTGTGCTAACCACTACACTACTGTGCCACTGCAGACCTATGTCATCGCTCAGAGCATGCTGACACTTGCAGACTGCACCCAACATATCCTTGGACTGATTTGGCCATTGATGCAGTCAACATATTTCATTGTATGTTTTGATGTCTCAATGTACTGTATATGTGACAAATAGCTTATCTTTAAACCCTTAAATATATTGGATATTAATAGTCAATAGATGTAAAAATCTGATAATCCAGCACACTGAAGGCCTGTGTGCGCCAGACTTTCACAGTTTCATTGTATTCCTGGCTAACAAAATACTTCTGGTATTGTTACTTATTATTGTTACACATACAAAAACAGTGACAAACTTTGTTTTGGGTGGTACCTAGAGAGATCTTGCCATCCATATTTATATTGAAGTCGCAAAAAGAAATCAGAATGCAGCATATAGTGTTGTAGTTTCAGAGAAAGTGCAGAGCAGCTGAAAAAATAAAGAACAAAAGCAGATTGGGAGATCACGTGTTCAAGGGTTCATTTTTTTGTATGTTTCCTTTAGGAAAAGAAGGATGAAAAGCCAAAAAGCTACTGAATAAAGATAATGTTGTAGAATGAGAAAGATGATGAATTTGAGGACGCAAAGAGAACCTTTTTCACATAATTAATGAACACAGAACGTCTACTGTACATTAATAACTAAAACTAGTAAGAACTTTTAAGATTACGTTTAGAGATGCAAGAACTTTCAATTAATTATAAGGAGAGACTTTAATTATATAAAAGTATACTAGAAAAGTAACGGTAGATAGGCCAAAGAGCGGGTAATTCTTGAATGTTATAAGACACAGGAGCAGAATTCGGCCATTGAGTCCTCTCTTCCATCATGGCTGATATATTATCCCTCACAACCTCATTCTCCTGCCTCCTCTCTGTAACTTTGATACTCTGACTAACCAACAAACTATCAACATCCGCTTTAAAATATACGCAGTGATTTGGCCTCCATAGCTGTCTGTGGCAATGAATTCTACAAATTCACTATTCTCTAGCTAAAGAAATCCCTCCTCAGCTCTGTTCTAAAGGAACATTCTTGTATTCTGAGGTTGTGCCCTCTGGTTCTAATCTCCCTCATTATAGGAAACGTCTTCTGCATTTCTAATCTATTTGGTCTTTCAATATTCAATAGGTTTCAATGAGATCTGCCTTCACTCTTCCAAATTCCAGCAAGTGCAGGTCATAACATGCTCCTCATACATTAACCCTTTAGTTCCTGGGACATTCTCATGAACTTTCTCTGGGTCCTCTAGAATCGCAGAGATCTTTCTTGAGCAGCATACCTGTCACGGTGGACACTGACTAGACTATTGTACTCAGGTGCAGCAGAATGACTGACCCCCATGTAGAGGCAGAAACAAGGGTTTATTCATAGAAACTCCTACAGTGCACCGGTGGCTTAACCGAGCGCCACCACAAGACAAATCATTGTCGAAACGCACAAGGACCCTGCCTAATTGGGAATCTACTTTAGATGATCACTGTGTGCTAAAAACCTGTGTCAATCAAAATAAGCTTGAGAAGAATAAGCAGAAAGAACAGGGTTTAAAAACGCTAGCTAAGACAACAGTTAACAAATAAAGGTGCACAGGCCAACAGGGCACATGATAATTCCTATAAGGATGGACATAAATCTGTACCTATTCTATGGGATGAGGAAATCTCAGGAAACAGTTAACCAAATGGGTATTTTTACACGATTCATAGTTAAACTACAATTGATTTATTTTCCCTCTCTCCCTCATTTCAGACATGAATGAGAGAATATTTTCCCATCTATATACTTCTAGGGTTTTTTTTTAAGAGCCTCATAGATAGGTACATGGAGCTTAGAAGAATAGAGGGCTATGCACTAGGGAAACTCTAGGTAGTATCTAAAGTAGATTACATGGTTGGCACAACGTTGTGGGTCAAAGGGCTTGTAATGTGCTGTAAATTTCTATGTTCTATCAGGTTACTCCTCAGCATCTGACACTCATGTGAAAAAAATCTAAGTTTGTCCAAAAGCTTCTTACAGCCAGCACTGTTAGCATCAGCAGCTCTTGGTAAACCTCTCCTACACCCTTTCTGAAGTGCCCACTTCCTACTGTATCTGTAATGACTAAAAGAGATCACTCTGAGGGATGAAATTGGGTTAGATTATTAAAAGAGCCAGGGTGGTCGGAAAAGTCTCCATCAACATTGAATAATCCAACCAAGGTACTGACATGGGATTATATCTCAAAGTTCAAACCAAAATTTATTATCAAAGTACCTTTATGTCACCATATATAACCTGAATATTCATTTTCTTTTTTTTTGTGTGGTCAATCACAGTAAATACAAATAACACAATAGAATCAATGAAAGACTGCACCCAACAGGTCAGACAACAACAAAAAAAAAACAACAAACTATGCAAATACTAAAAGAAAGATAGGAAAAGTATTGATAATAATAAGAAATAAATATCGAGAACATGAGATGATGAGTGTTTGAACGTGAGTCCAAATGTTATGAGAACAGTTCAGTATTGGAGCCAGTGAAAATGAGTGAAGTTATCCCCTCTAGTTCAACAGCCTGATGGTTGAGGCATAATAACTGCTTATGAACCTGGTGGTGTGGCTTCTGTACCCTCTTCCTGATAGCAGTAGCGAGAAAAGAATATAGTCTAGATCATGGAGGTCCCTGAGGATGGATGCTGATTTTTTGCGACAACACTCCAGATAGATGTGCTCAAAGGTAGGGAGGGCTTATCCATAATGGTCTGAACTATATCCACTACCTTTAGTTGACTTTTCCATTCAAGGGCATTGGTGCTTCCATACCAGGCTTTGATGCAACTGGTCAATATACTCTCCAATACACATCTATAAAAGTTTGTCAAAGATTTAGATGACATACTGAATCTTTGCAAAATTCTGAAATATTATGACACGACTGTGCTTTCTTCATAATGGCATTTACGTGTTAGACCCAAGACAGATCCTCTGAAATAACACTGATGACTTTAAAGTTGGTGATCCTCTTCATCTCTGATCTCCTGATGAAGACTGGCTCATAGACCTCTGGTTACCGCCTCCTGAAGTCAATAATCATCTCCTTGGTCTTGCTGACATTGAGTAGGAGGTTGTTGTTACTGTACCACTCAGCCAGACTTTCATTCTCCCTCCTATATGCTGACTCATTAACACCTTTGACTCGGCCAACAACAGTGGTGCTGTCAACAAATTTAAATATAGCATTGGAGTTGTGCTTAGCCTCACAGTCATAATTCTAAAGTGATCATAGCAGGGTATTAAACACATAGTCCTGTGGTGCACCTGTGCTGATGGAGACTGTGGAGGACATATTGGTGCCTATGTGATCTGACTGTGGTCTGCAAGTGAGGATCCAGTTGCAGAAGGAGGTATTGAAGACTAGGCCTGAAGCTCATTGTTTTGTTTAGAGGCGATGATGGTATTGAATGCTGAACTAAAGTCAATGAAGAGTGTTCTGATGTATGTATCTTCACTACTCAGATGTCCCAGGGTTAAGTGAAGAACCAATGAAACTGCACCTGCTTTTGTGTCACTTACAAATTTAATTGGATCCAAGTCATTTCTCAGGCAGGAGTTGATATGTTTCATCACCAACCTCTCAAAGCATTTCTTCACAGTAGATGTAAGTGCTATTGGATGATAGCCATTGAGGCAGATATCTTAGGCACTGGTATAATTGAAGCCTGCTTGAAGCAAATGGATACCTCATATTGCCAAACTGAAAAGTTAAAGATCTCAGTGAACATCCAACCAGTCGATTGGCATAGTTCTTTCATGCTTGACAGGTAACTCGTCCAGGCTGGATGCTTTCTGTGAGTTCACCCTCATGAAGGATGCTGTGACATCAGCCTCAGAGACTGAAATCAGAGGGTCATTGGGGCAGGGAGAGTTTGTGAAGATCCCTCCATGTTTTGATAGTCACAGTGAGCATAAAAGGCATTGAGCTCATCTGGGAGCGAAGACTAGTTGCTGCCTATGTTTCTTGCTTTCACGTTGTTGGAGGTGATAGCATTCAAGCCACAGCTGTAAAACATTCTTCAGTGATTCATGTTTGGTCTGGAATAGCCTATTCCCACGTGAGATGGTTTTCCAGAGGTCATAACTGGACCTCTTGGTAGCCAGACCTGAATGACACTGACCCTCAGCAGACTGCAGATATCATGGTTCATCCAGAGTCTCTCATTTGCAAAAACTCTGAATGATTTTGACGGTTCAATTTGTCTTCAACTGTTTTTATAAAGTCTGTGTATTCAGTCAGATCCTCTAATGAGTCCTTGAACATGGCCCAGTCAATCGACTGAAAGCAATCCCATTGCCACTCCTCTACCTCTCGCAACCACCTCTTTGTTGTCCTTATCTCTGGAGCCTTGCTCTTTAGAATCTGCCTGTATCCAGGTAGTAGGAGAATAGTTAAGTGATCAGATTTCCCAAAGCGCAACTAGCCATGAAGCAGTAGGCATTCCTATTTGTAATGTAACAGTAGTCAAATGTGTTGGGACCCCTGGTGCTGCAGATGATAATTGGGCAGAGATTTCTTCAGACAAGCCAGATCTATCTTGATAGTTCCATACTGGACACAAACTATATATGAAACCAGAGGTAGGGAAGGAGAACATTTCTTACCTTCATTTATGCCCCAATTCACAAATGTGCCCAGATGTTGAAAGTTACAGAAGAAAAGGAAAACAATCTCAGTTTAAGCAACAACACACACAAAATGTTGAAGGAATTCAGCAAGTCCGCAACATCAGTGGAGTGAACAAACAGTCAACATTTTGGGCTGAGAGCCTTCATCAGATCTGCAAAGGAAGGGGGCAGAAGCCAGAATAAAAAGTTTGGGAGGGAGGAAGGAAAGCAGTACAAGTTGGCAGGTGATAGGTAAGTCCAGGTGCAGGGGAAGCTGGGTGAATGGGGAAGTGGGTATGAACTAAGAAGCTGAGAGGTGAGAGGTAGAAAAGGTAATGGGGTGAATAAGAAGGAATTTGATTGGAGAGAACAGAGGACCATGAGAGAAAGGGAAGGAGGAAGGCAAGCAGTCGGTGTAGGGGGTGGGGGGGTGATGGGCAGGTGAGGAGAAGGGGTGAGCGGGTAATAGAAGAGTAGAAACAGAGAAATGGGGAGAAGTAGGAAATAAGTACCAGAAATTAGAGAAATTAATATTCATTGTATCAGGTTGATGTCCATCCAGATGGATTATGAGATGCTGCTCCTCCAACCTGAGTTTGACCAGTATAAGCAGTGATGTATACTAATGCCAAGCACAAGATCCTCTGTGCCAATTTCAAACTAGCGCAAGCACCAGAGGAAAGAACTGCCTAGGCGTTTAGTAAACATTGGCATGCTATCATACAGCAACACAGTTCATTATTATCTAATGAGCACACATAATTAATAATCAGCTTGCAAGGGATCAGAATTTGTGTGAACGAACCACAAATCAAGCAACACAGTGTCAGGATGCAGCCAGTAAACAAGTTGACTCACAACATAACCTTTCCACAGCACAAAACCCACTTCTCTGCAATTGTAATTAGAGCATGCAACCATTTTTTATGAGGTGGATTCAGTGTATAATCAGGCTTGTTCCTTAACTAAATTACATCATCATGAAAAAAAAATCACTCGCACGGTAGTGTTCACTGAAGTCAATGTGATGTTAGTTGGGAATAAAACAATTACAGCGCGACAATATTATTGTTTGGGGAGTCAGAGATCAGATTTCAATTCCATCACCATCTGTAAGTAGCTTGTACATTCTCCATGTGAACCATGTGGGTTTCCTCTGGGTGCTCTGGTTTCTTCCCACAGTCAAACAATGTACCGGCTAATAGGTTAATTGATCTTTGTAAATCGTCCAGTAATTAACTAGTGTTAAAACAGTGGGTTTCTGGGTGATGCTGCTCATTTGGCCAAAAATGCCTATTCCATGCCTTATTTATAAATTTTTTAAAAATATATATATATGTAATTCATTACTTCAGCACCCACAAGAATTTGCTATCCTCCACTTCACTTCCCTTTACATCGCTGGTGTTTAGGGCAGCAAAGGAAGTCCTCCATCTCAGTTGCACACAGCTCTAGAAGGTTTCTTCTTTGCTGTTTATTTTACCAGACAGGGTTGTTAGCCCTAAGCTGAATACCCGAACCTTGAGGATACATGGACCACTCTTAGTCTGACCTTTATCCTTTAACCTGCTTGGCAGGGTTGATCACACTAACACCCAAAGCACAAGGCCCTGACTCTGGCCAACATACGGTAGACAGCATAAAAATGTAGACTGGTTCTCAACCTTTCCCATCCATGTACTTGTCCAAATGTATTGATATTGAATGGACATTACAAGGGTAGCTGCTACTTGAATTTAGACCTAACATCTAGACAGGCATCTCCTCCTTGTCTCATATGTATTGAAATAAAATATTCCACAGTGTATAACAGGTTTTAATTGCAGGGTAAGAGAACAGACAACATAGAAAACATGTATTTTTTTTGCTGAATGCACATACTAAGTGCTAAATACTTATTACCTGCCTTTTGGAAATGAGATGAATGAAGAAGTGATTCCAGGGAAACATACGAAGACCCTTGGGACTTGAATGAGTTCCCCAGAGTTTCCAAACACAATACATCATCAATGACAGCTCTGAGACTGAATTATGGTCAGTATCACAAGGAGGACATTAATCATACCCCATGGGTCCCCACTAAAGTAGTGCACAGATACTATTCATTAAAGATTCAGTTGATAAAATATTAGCCAAAGTTAATAGGGTGACAAAGGCAGATCCACTGATGCATGCCATCCTTAGTTTTATTTATTTATTTAGAGATACAGTGTGGAACAAGCCCTTCAGGCCCAAAGTGTCCCACCACCCAGCAACCAACCTATTTAAACCTAGTCTGATCCAGGGGTGATAATGGAGACAAGCTCCTATTATCCATTAAATGCTCCCAACGGCATGTGCCTCATATATCCTCTGACTAACAAGTCCAGCTCCTGGCCTTCATGTGTAGCTTAGCTACTAAGTCCGGTGGAACTGTTTTTACTGACAGAAGAATGGGTAAAGACGGGTTACTGGCACCTTAGAAACAGCACTCCAGGCAGATAGCGTTCATCAGCTATGGTTGGCAGCTCAGCTTGGAGAAGGAAAACACTGATCTCAAATCTCTGCTGCCTTGCGGCTATACCCACTTATAGAGAAGGCTTCAGGAGAAAACTCTAAGGGAACTGTCTGGAGCTGGAATCCCCAAGGCAGTCCCACATTGAGTTCTCTACTGGCAACACCAGTGACACTGCTGCTGCCAAATTGTATCAGTCTCCACCATTCCTTTGGGCTTGTCAGATGCATGAAGAGGGGAAGCCTGCAACATGGGCCTTTCTTTGCATATTGTACTGTTCAGGCTTGCTTATCTAGACAGCTAGGATGCAACATCCATGCTTGACTCCAACCGATGGAGCCCTCAACAATCACAGGATAATTTACAACGACCAATCACTTACTAACTAACAAGCACGTCTTTGGACTGTGGAAGGAAATCCACATGCAACATGAAGAACGTACAAACTTTCTTTACCACCAGAGAACGCTGGAATTGAACTCTGAATTCTGACTCTCAGCAACATTATGTTGGAGTTCTGGGAGGTCTGGTTGGTGCAGGCATCATGGGTTTACTGTATTGACACAGAGTTTCAAAAGAAGCTACAGAGTTCTCATTCAGGATTGAATATGATTATATTGGAAACATGGAATGAAATCACACTTGGAACAGAGGTATTTCTTCTATCAGATTCACATTACCAATGGTGCACACTTAGAGTCGGTTTCTCTGTCACTGTGAAAGGGAAAATCGGGAGAACACATACCAGTCCTCAATGAAGGATCAGCAGCGTAAAAGGTGAACAGCTTTAAATTCATGGGTGCGAATTCCTCCAAGGATCTCTCCTGGCCCCAACACACTAATGCGATCATGAAGAAGGCACAATACAGCTCTATTTTGTTAGGATTTTGAGGAGATTTGGTATGCCACTAAAGAGTCTGGAAGATTTCTGCAGGTGTGCAGAGGAGAGCAACTTAATTGGTTGCATCACAGCCTGGTGTGGAGACTGCAATGCACCGAGTCGCAAAAGGCTGCAGAGAGTTTTAGCCTTCGCCAACTCCTTCGTGTGCACAATCATCCCCACCATCAAAGACACCTTCAAGGGTCTCCACTCACGGAGGCGGCTCCCATCACTAAGGACATTCACCATCTGCAACATGCCCTCTTCTTATTACTAGCATCAGGGAGGAGGTACAGGAGCCTGAAGACCCACACTCAGTGATTCAGGAATAGCTTTTCCCCTCCATCATCAGATTTTTGAATGGTTAATGAACCCATGAAATCTATTTCATTATTTTGAACTTTTTATTTTGTAAGTTATAGCAATGGTTAGTGTTTAAGATCATAAGACATAGAGGCAGAATTAAGCCTTTCGGCCCAGCAAGTCTGCACTACTATTCCATCATTGCTGATTTAATATCCCTCTCAAACCCATTCTCCTACCTTCTCCCTGTAACTTTTGGTGCTCTTCACACTCAAGAATCTATCAAACTTTAAATATACCCAATGACACAGCCATCTTTGGCGATGGATACCACAGATTTAAACCCTCTAGCTTAATAAATTCCTCCTGATCTCTTTTCTAAATGGATATTCCTCTATTCTGATTCTGTGCCCACTGGTCCTAGACTCCCCCACTATAGGAAACATCCTCTCTATGTCCACTCTATCTAGGCCCTTCAATATTCAATAGGTTTCAATTAGAACCACCTTAAATTCTAGCGACTACTGGATCAGAGCTATCAAATGCTCCTCATATATTAACCCTTTAAATCTGCGGGATCATTTTCGTGAACATCCTCTGGATCCCCTGGAATGCCAGCTCATTGTCTGTTAGATAAGGGGCCAAAAACTGCTCATGCTACTCCAAGTAATGTGCAGATTCAGCACGTGTTCTAAAACTTTGACAAGTATTTATAGATGCACATTGGAGAGTATCCTAGCGGATTGCATCACAATCTGGTAAGTATGCACCAGTGCAAAGATCAGAAAGTCTGACACAAAGTAGTGAATACAGCCTGGTCCATCACGGGAAAACCCTTCCTTACTATTGAGCACATTTACAAAGAAAACTGCTGCAAGAAAGCAGCATCCACCCTCCAGGCCATGCTCTCTCCTGGCTGCTGCCATCAGGATGGAGGTACAGGAGCCTTAGGTCCCACACCACCTTGTTCAGGAACAGTTATTACCCCTCAACCATCAGACTCCGGAACCATTGTGAATAACTTCACTTACCTCAGCACTGATTTGATTCCACAGTTCCACAATGCATGGACTTACTTTCAAAGACTCAACAACTCATGTTCTCAGTATTATTTATTTAGTATTTATTTATTATTATTATTTGTATTAGAACATAGAACAGTACAGCACAGAACAGGCCTTTCAGCCCACAATGTTATGTTGAACCAGCTAAAATGTAAATTAAAAAGACCCAAAAAACTCAGCCCTCCTACCTACACAATTTCCATATCCCTCCATCTTTCTCATATTCTTGTGCCTATCTCAATGTCTCTTAAAAGTCTGTTATGTATTTGCCTCTACCAGCATACCAGGAAGTGCATTCCTGGTATCCACATCTCTCTGAGTAAAAAAGCTAACCCCCTCACATCCCCATTGAACCTACCCTTTCTCACCTTCAATGCATGCCGTCTAGTATTAGACATTTCTACCCTCGGAAATTGATACTGTCTGGCCATGTTATCTACGCCTCTCTTAATCTTATAAACCTCTTTCAGATCTCCCTCACCCTTTGACACTCCAAAGAAAAAAACCCAGCTTTGTCCAACGTCTCATGATAGCACATGCCCTCTAAACTAGACAGAATCCTGGTAAACCTCTCTGCATCCTCTCCAAAGCCCCAACATCCTTCCTATGTTGGGGTGGAGAGATCTGTAAGCAATATTCCAGATGCAGCCTAACTAGAGCTCTCTAAAGTTGCAACATAATCTCTTCACTTCATGCCTCCATTCCATTTTGAACTCAATGCCAATGCCTTCTATAAGCATTCCATTATTATTTGTATTTGTACAGTTTGATCTTTAGCACATTGATTGTCCATTTTTGTTCATCTGTAGTTCTTTATTGATTGTATTGTGTTTCTATATATTTACTGCAAATGCCTGCAAGAAAATGTATCTCAGGGTAATAAATGGTGACAGATATGTACTTAGATCATAAATTTAATTTGAACTTTGAAGTAAGTTTCATGTTATATTAGACAGTAATAATAAAGCTGAATCCAAATAAAAAATCGTTGATAGTTCTAGCTGGCTGAATCACTGCTCAGTTACCATTCCAATCACCACAGGGCAACAAATTACAGAGCTGTGATGTGACATTGAAGAAATTCAATGAAGAAGCAAAGAACAAATGCAAATCCTGCAAACCTGTGGACATAAAGCTTTGGCCAAATGCCTTAGTCCAAATGCCAGATCTCAGTTGGCATTCATGGAGAGGACACGAAAGCTCCATAATTCCAAGGCCGCAGAATTGCAGACAAATCCGTCACTTGAATTTGCTTGGACCTGCAAAATTATTTTAGAATTTCTAAAGCAATTTACAGTCAATGAAATATTTTCTGATACAGTTACACACAAGGTGCCAATGCTGCAACTCATCTGTTGAAGAAAAGCTGATGGAAGACTCAGAAAACTCCCCTTCCTCTTTGAAACAATGCAATGGGAACATTCAAAGCTGCTTCAGAAGTCAAAGAGGCTTCTCTGAAGCTTTTGGTATTGGTAATAGTTTACTATTGTCACAGGTACCAAGACACAGTAAAAAAAAAACTTGTTTCCCATGCTGTTCATACAGATCATTATTTATTTAGAGGTACAGCATGAGACAGGCCGCTCCAGCCCAACAGCCACACCACCCAGCAACCTTCCCATTTAAAGCTAGCCTAATCACATGGCAATTTACAATGATCAATTAACCTACTAACCAGTACGTCTTTGAACTGTGGGATAACACCAGAGCACTTGGAAGAAACCCACCGGGAGAACGTAAAAGCCCCTTACAAATGGCACCAGAACTGAACTTCTGAACTCCGATGCCCCAAACTGTAATGGCTAAATGCCACACCAATAGAGCGCAAACAGTGCATTAAGTTAGAGCAAGGTAAAGCAATACCAATGCGGAATGAAGTGTAACAGCTACAGAGAATGTGCAGTGCATGTAAATAATAAAGTGCAAGATCATCATAAGGTAAATCACAAACACAAGAAATTCTGCAGATGCTAGAAACCCCGAGCAACAATTACAAGATGTTGGAGGAATTCAGCAGATCGGGCAGCATCTACAAAAAATAGTAAACGGTCAGCGTTTTGGGCCAAGACATTTCTTCAGCACTGAGAAACAAGGTAAACTGTGAGGTCAAGAATCCATCTTATTTTCCTTTCAAGAGTCTGATGACAGTGGGAGAGAAGCTGGAGAGCCTGGTGATATGTGTTTTCAGGCTACTGTATGGGAAATTGTATTGAAATGGGAAAGGAGAGAAGAGAGAATGTCTGGGGTAGGTGTGGTCTTTCTTTATGCTGGCTGTTTTACTGAGGCAGTGAGAAGTATAAACAGAGTCCTTGGAGGGGAGGTTCCCTTCTGTGATGTGCTGAGCTGGGTTTATAACACTCTGGATCTAAAAGCTGGCAATTCCAACAGTGTGACACAGCTTTAGAACTGAACTGGGCACGCTAGGTTTTTAGCCACATTACGAGTCCATAACCTTCCAACTTAGAAACCACAGTTGACATACCGAGATAGAACACTTGATAAGGACGATTATTCTTTTCCAAATAGCACCGCTGGCGGACAGGACCACTCATTGGATATACAGCAGTTATGACAGCACAAGGTAATGAGCTGTCATTGACTCATCTGTTTATGACTTGACATCCATTTTGTCACATTGTAATTAGATAAACTCAGGAGCATTTGTTCAAATTGTAAACTGGAGCCTGATACTGATGCTTGAACTTAACCACACAGACACCGTGCTATGGGCTTGTACAACACCGAAACTGACCCTTCCGACCCCAATGTTCATGCTAACCAACATATTCAGACCAACCTGCTGGGACATTTTCTGGAGTTACTGTATGCAGCAAATACTAATTTCAACAGCAGACAGTCTTCAGACTTAATGTGAATTGTAGATTGATTTTAAAATCACAAATGCAAGAAAATCTGCAGATGCTGGAAACCCAGAGCTACAGATACAAAATGCCGGAAGAACTCAGGGGGTCAGTGTGATGAACTAGATATACCTGTCTGGACTGGTCCTGTGGCTCCTCCCACAGACCCCTGCTGACTGCTCCTGTGGCTCCTCCCACAGACCCCTGTATAAAGGCGACTGTGGGCTGTTGCTCTTCCTCATTCCCCAGGATGTAGTGTTGTTTATTCTTCCAGTCAATAAAAGCCGATATCTCGCTTCCTACGTCTCAGCGTGAGTTATTGATGGTGCATCAATCAGGCAGAATAACTAAGCAGTCAACGTTTTAGGCCAAGACCCTTCATCAGGACACAATTTCATTTAAAATGCAGCTCTGAACATTTGTCTTCCCGGAGCTGCATTTTGGAGTTGATTGTAAATAAAGAAACACTCCATTTGACCGCAGATGCCTGCATATGCATGAATGTCTGCCAGAGTCAGTGGGAATTTTGGACGTCTGGAGTGTGGGTGTGAAGAAGGTGTTTGAAAATTATATAATTCCAGGGAAGCATTGCAGCTACATTGTAGCTATAGAAATGTCCTGCTGGTACCTTTGATCTTTAGCATATAAAAATGTCATGTAATATTGCGTCATGGAGACCTCTTCTTCCAAGACCATCTCACATATGATGCTTGCTGCTCATTTTTGCTGAATAAAGACTTCTATATCCACTAGCTTCAGTGTTTCTCCAGTGACTTTGTTCACAGTCACAGCAACCCTATTTACCAGTCCTTAGTCCATAGTCCTCTATGCTTGGGTGGTCCAAATGCTCCTCTAGATAATTATACAGTCACAGAGTGGTATAGCATAGAAAAAGGCCCTTCAGCCCACCACCTCACTGCTATCATACCTATCCATTCTAATCTTACTTGCCAGCATTATTATTGTGTCCCTCTAGACCTATATGCAGTGGAGTTCATTGAGCTGTTCCTGGATAGAGTGGGTATGGAAAGGAAGTTTCCTTTAATGAGAGGTGTCTGGTATCCAATATCATTGCCTCAGAGTAAATGGACATCCCTTTAGAATTGAGATGAAGAAGAATTTCTACAGCCAGAGGGTGATGAATCCACAAAGGCCCGTGGAGATCAAGTCATTGGGTGTATTTAAGGCAGAGGTTGATAGGTTCTTGAATAATGATGTTAAGAGATAGGGAGGAGATTGGAGAATGGGTTGTCAAAACAATGACAGCTATGATTGAATGGTGGGTCAGCTTTGATGGGCCTAATTGATAACTTAAATTCTGCTTTTTAATGGTCTTATGATTGAAATATTTATCTCCAATAGAAGTATATTTATGCAAGTGTATTTCCCATGTACATTGGGAACCTGGGGTGCAAGATGTTGTCTAACACAATACAGTGTAACAGATTTTTGAGCCAGTTCATTCCATCTACCTGTCTTTTCTGTGGCTGGGAAGAGTCAGTGTACCATGCTTATATAGAATGTGAGAGGTTGCAGTCCCTGCTTGCGTATCTGAAGGGACTGCTCCTCAAGTTTTGGTTGTACTTCCGCCCGATGCTACTGATATATGGGTACCCAGTACGGAGGGGAACAGGTTTGCTCTGGGGATCTACTGGTGAGCTTGCTTCTGGGTCTGGCCAAGATGGCCATTTATGGGTCTAGACGGTGGGCTCTTCCCAAGCACTGGGGGATTTCCGGGAACAGTGGAACCCCCGGAGAATTGAGGCTTTTGTAGCCATATTTTAATTTGAAATTCCTAGCAGTCTTGCAAATCCCTGACACTTGTATTTTGCGAGTGATCTTCACCTAGAAGATGTACGAAGTCGTGTGGTGAAAATGGAAAACACAGGGCCGATCAAGGACAGAGAACTTTGTTGAGCTGCTGTCAGTGGCATGTGCCCCGGTAGGGGGGAAGGAGGGAAGTAAGTTTGCTAAAATCACCATTTCCATGACATCACGTTGCAGATGAAAGATGCTGGCAAACTTATTTGGGTACCTAAACTTCTGAAAAATCTTCCACTGACCCTCTTAATTTACAGAGTCAACGGCTTCTAGGAAATCAAAAAAGACTATGTGCTGCTCCCTGTATTTCTCTTGAAGCTGGCACTGCTGTGGGAATCCTGTCCTGGTTCCTTGAGACAAACAGAATCTCCATTTTGATTTGAGGAGCCAAGTGAATAATTAGGGTTGGAGAGCAGATAGGTGGGACTAGACAGAAGACCTGGTCGGCAGAGACTAATTGGGCTGAGGACGGGTCTTGATGTTGTAATATTCTATAAACATTTATTTCACATTTAAGGATTCTCATAAAGTTTCTGCAGATACTGGAAATCCAGAGTAACACAAAATGCTGGAGAAACTCAGCAGTTCAGGCAGCTTCTATAGAAAGGAATAAAGTTCAAAGTACATTTATTATCAAAGTGTGTAAACATTACACAATCTTGAGATTTGTCTCCTTACAGGCAAAGAAACCCAGAAGTACCTATTAAAAAAGACCATCAAACACCCAAGGTGCAGAGAAGGAAAGAAATCATGCAAGCAATAAAAGTAAACAAGTAACATTCAGAACTGAAGTTTATGAAAGTGAGTCCAGCCAAAGACATGAAGCCACAGAACCAAGTAACATGACTGAGCAATGAGCTGTACCAGCGCGTCCTTCTCCTTTGGCCCTGACACCCTAACCTTTTCAACTTGGCCTGGAGCTTAAACCGTCCGAATTTCGGGGTATTCCTCGCGCTTGGAGGCAGGCTCTGTTGCTTCAATACATTCTTGGGTCTGGACCCCGCTGCCCCAATTCGGCTTGTACCTGACCTTAAATTGATCGAACCTCGGGTCTTTCCTAGCTGTCACGGTTAGGCCTCGCCTCAGTTCTGCCCCCTTGAATCACCTCCGAATCCACTCCAGCAAAGGCCATACATTGGCTCATTCCCCGATCTTGGGCCTGCCATGCTGGAACTGTCCTGCACCTACGAGACTTCAGTTCACACTGAAAAAATGTCTATAGCACAGGTGATTCGAAAGCTCAATGCAGAAAGGGAAGTTACAGGCTATTGTTTGCGGTGATCATTTAGCAGAAAAAGTGTTATTAATAAAGTATTTATTTGCTTCCTTAATTTTGTTTGCTGCCAATAAACTGGGCTTTACCAGCATCACTTTAAACCAGAATAAGCATCAGGATAAAGTATCTTGGCCTGAAGCATCAACTCTTTATTCCTCTACATAGATGCTGCCGTACCTGCTGAGCTTTTTGTGTGTGTTACTAAGGATTCTTCATTATGCTGTTTTGAATGAACACTGGCTGTTTTTAGTTCCATTCCCATTCCTGGCCATCAGTAGTGTAGACCAGCAGCCCTGAAGAATCATTTATCAGTGAGCTGTTGAACCTCTTACCCTCTTTTCACCCATCTGTACTTCAGCTCACAGGTTTTAAGTTTGGATCTCAGCCCTGAGGTACCTGTAGAGCTCTGTCTTCTCCCGTGGTGAAGTTTCCCATCCAGGAACGCCTTGTGTTTCTGGTTAATTAGCTCCTAGATCTCCTGACCATTCTTATCAAACCAGTTCTGTTGCTTTCTGCCAGCAAAGCTGAGAGGCTCTTTACAAGTGTTAATGATGGTGGATGTCAGGCCAGTGCAGGACTCATGGATGCTTGGTGCTTCCTGCTGAATAGTGCTTACAGGTCTGTAAGATGGTGTTAAAGATTGGATTGGTTGGGCAGCTTTTAAATTGCCACTTGTAGTGAGCTACAGTAAAAAGCTTTGTGTGCTATCTAGACAGGTAACTGATGTTACGTGGCTTTGCAAAACATACAGAACATACTGTGGCAGCTACAGGGAAAGTGCAGTGCCGGCAGATAAGTAAAGTGCAAGAGTCACAATGAGGTCGATCAACCAGTTTGTCGAGGTCAAACAGTATCCATATAGACTCATACAATAGACTCAGTGGATTCTTCATTAGGAACCCTGTACACCCGCTCTTTAATGTAAATATCTAATTAACCAATCATGTAGCAGCAACTCAATGCATGAAAACATGCAGACACACTGAAGAAGTTCCATTCTTGTTCAGACCAAACATCAGAATGAAGAAGAAATGGGATCTAAGTGACTTTGACTGTGCAATGATTGTTGGTTCCAGTCTCTAGAGTTTACAAAGAATGCTGCGAACGGGCAGCAATTCTGTGACAAAAACTGCTTTGTGAACGAGAGAGGTCAGAGGAGAATGGTCAGCCTGCTTCAAACTAACAGGAAAGTGACAGTAACTTAAAAAAAACACATGTTACAACAATGGTGTGCAGAAGAGTACCATTGGAAAAAGGTCAACGTAAATTTTATTATCAGAGTGCATACACGTCACCCACAACTCTGTCATCACAACTCTGATCATCGGGGTCTCTCTTCCCACCATTACGGACATTTACACTACATGCTGCATCCGCAAAACAAACAGCGTTATGAAGTACCCCACGCACCCCTCATACAAGCTCTTCTCCCTCTTACCATCTGGGAAAAGGCACCAAAGCTTTTGGGCTCTCACAACTAGACTATGTAACAGTTTCTTCTCCCAGCTATCAGAGACCTCAATACCCAGAGCCTGGACTGACACCTCACTGCCCTATTGTCCTGTTTATTATTTATTGTAATGCCTGCAATGTTTTGTGCACTTTATGCAGTCCTGGGTAGGTCTGTAGTCTAGTGTAGATTTTTTTCTGTGTTGTTTTTTTATGTAGTTCAGTCTAGTTTTTGTACTGTGTCATGTAACACCACGGTCCTGAGAAAACGTTGTCTCATTTTTACTTTGTACTGTACCAGCAGTTATGGTCGAAATGACAATAAAAATGATTTGACTTGACTTGAGAGTCTTTTTCTTGTGGGCATACACAGCAAATCTACAGAATAGTAACTGTAAACAGGATCAATGAACAACAAGTTGTAAATATATTGCAAATATAAATAAATAGCAACAAATACCAAAAGCTTGAAATAACAAGATAAGGAATCCTTAAAGCGAAACCAACAGTTGTAGGAACACCAGAAATAGAGTGAGTGTAGTTATCCCCTTTGTTCAAGAGCCTGATGGGTGAGGGGCTGTAACTGTTCTTGAACGCAGTGGTGCAAGGCCTGAGGGTCTTGTACCTTGTACTTGTTGGCAGCAGCGAGAATAGACCATGGCCTGGGTGGTGGGGATTTTTGATGATGGATGCTACTCTCCTATGCCAACATTTCATGTAGATGTGCTCAATAGTAGGGAGGGCTTTCCCCATGATGTACTGGGCTGAATCCACTACGCTTTATAAGATTTTCCATTCAAAGTCACTGGTGTTCCCATACCAGGCTGTAATGTAGCCAGTCAGCACACTTTTCACCACACATCCAGAGAAGTTTGTCAAGGTTTTTGATGACATGCTGAATCTCCACAAACTCCTGAGGAAGTGGAGGTGCTGTCGTGCTTTCCTTGCAATTATATTTATATGATGGGTCCAGGATAGGTCCTCTGAGATAGGGAAACCAAGGAATTTAAAGTTACTAACCCTCTGCACCTCTGACCCTCCAATGAGTATTGGCTAATGGATCTCTGGTTTCCCTCTCCTGAAGTCTACAATCAGTTCCTTGGTCTTACTAACATTGATTGAGAGGTTGTTGTTATTACACCACTCAGCCAAGTTTTCAACCACCCTCCCTATCTGCTGATTCATCCTGATTTTTGATACAGCCCACAATGGTGTCATCAGCAAACTTGTATATGGTGTTGGAGCTGTACTTAGCCATACTGTCATAGGTGTAAAGCAAGTAGATCAGGTGGCTAACCACACATCCTGTGGTGCACCTGTGCTGATGAAGATTATGGAGGACACACGAGTGAATCTGCAGATGCTGGAAATAAATAAAAAACACAAAATGCTGACAGAACTCAGCAGGCCAGACAGCATCTATGGAAGGAGGTAATAATGACGTTTCGGGCTGAAACCCTTCATCAGGAGTGAAGTAACATGGGATGGTTGAGGGGGGATAAGAAGTGGGGGGAGGGATAAAGTAGAGAGCTGGGAAGTGATAGGCTGGAGGGAGATGGGCTAGGGGGAAGGTGGAGAATTATGGGAAATAAAAGAGAAAGAAAGGTAGGGCTGGGGGGAGGGATTATTGTTCCATTGACCTGCGTGTGGCCTCATCAATGGAGCAATACCTTATCTCCTGCCTAGGTAGCCTCCTTCCTGCCGGCATGAACACCCAACTCACTGACCGTTGATACCCCTGCCCCCCACCCTTACCCCTATCCCTATCAATTATTTTAGTCTGGTTCTCTTTCTCTCTCTTTTTCCCCCCTCACTATAATCTCTAACCCCAGCCCTACCTTTCTTTCTCTTTTATTTCCCATCATTCTCCACCTTCCCCCAGCCCATTTCCCTCCAGCCTATCACTTCCCAGCTCTCTACTTTATCCCTCCCCCCATTTCTTATTCCCCCCCCCCCCCCCCCCCGACTATCCCATGTTACTTCACTCCTGATGAAGGGTTTCGGCCCAAAACATCGTTATTACCTCCTCCCATAGATGCTGTCTGGCCTGCTGAGTTCTGCCAGCATTTTGTGTTTTTTAAGATTATGGAGGAGATGTTTTTGCCAATCCAAACTGACTGGGATATACAAGTGAGGAAATCCAGGATCCAATTGTACAATGGGATATTGAGGCCCAGGCCTTTGAGTTTACTGATTAGTTTTGAGGGGATGATTGCATTAAACGCTGAGCTGTAATCGACAAAGAGCATCCTGATAAATGCTCAACACGTTGAACCTTGAAGTGGATAGGCTACAGCCATAGAAGACCATGAACATATACTCAGTAGCCAATTTATTAGGTACAGTAGACACTTAATAAAGTGATCACTGTGTGTACAATTGCATGCTCTCAGACTTTTGTATCTTCTAGCCTTGGAAGACAATGATTGAGGTCAGAGGGGTTCTTGATTATGTAAATTAGTAAGTTGGTTTGGTTTTGTCCCACTTACTGAGGTACAGTGAAAAACTTTGTTTTGCAGGTTGCTCCATACAGATTATTTCATTACAACAGGGCATTGAGGAAGAACAAGGGGAAACAGTAACAGAATGCAGAATGGAATGTAACTGCCACTGAAAAACTGAAGAACAGGCAGACAATCAGGGGCAAAGCTATAATGAGGTAGATTGTGAAATCAAGATCCCATCTTGTCATACCAGGGACCATTCAATAGAATTATAACAATGATGTAGAAGTTGTCCATGAACCAGATGAGCAATTTCGGATTTCCCTGAGGCAGTGGAAGTGTGGGTAGAGTCAATGGAGAGGAGGTGGATTCACAACCTATACTGGGTTGCATTCACATCTCTGCAATTTCTTGTGGTTTTGGGCAGAGCAGTCATTGTACAAGTGGTGATGCATCTCTACAGTGTCACTGAGGCCTGCATACTTGACTTCCTTGAGACGACACTTAGAGTCATAGAGAAGTAATGCATAGAAGCAGGCCCTTTGGCCCACCTAGTCCATGCCAAACTATTTAAACTGCCTACGTCCATCGAACTGCACCCAGACTATTGCCCTTCATACTCCTTTTCCCTATCTAAATTTCTCTTATATGTTGAAATCGAAATCGCATCCACCACTTGCGTTGGCAGCTCATTCCACTCTCTCACGACCCTTTGAGTGAAGTTTACCCACCTGTTCCCCTTAAACATTTCACCCTTTACCCTTAAACCATGACCTCTAGTTGTAGCCCCACCAAGCTCAGTAGAAAAAAGCTGGCTTACACTTCAATCCCTCATAATTGTGAAAACCTCTATCAAATGTTCTCTCAGTCTTCTATGTTCCAATGAATAATCATTGCCTTCATTGTTTGGGACCAGAATGATGGAGATAACAGAGGGAAGTGGGCCGTGTTCAGTTCTACATTCACCAGTACTTGCAACAGAGCAGGTGATGTGAGCTTCCTTGCTGTCTCTTATTTGAATGATCACACAAAATAACCAGCCCCAGGATGGCCACACATCAGCACAGGTATTAGAGCCACTGCATCATAGATATAGAGACACAGGTACAATGCTGACCTCAGACACAGTCTGTGTGGAATTTGCACATTCTACCTGTGAACATATGGATTTCCCCTGGGTGCTCCAGTTTCTGCAAACATCTCGAAAACTTGTTGGTTGGTAGGCTACCACCTGCTAGAAATTACTCCTGGTGTGCAGAGGAATGGCAGATTCTTAAAGGAAGGAGTGGTAGTTGAGAATGAGGGAAGTACAAAATAGGATTAGTGTAAGCCAAATGTAAAATGGTAATTGGATTATTATTGTCACATGTACCAAAATACAGTGCTAAACTTTGTTTTTCATGTTCTTGCTGTTCCATACAGATCAAGCTAAAACATAAATGCATCAAGGTAATGAGGAAGGCTTTCAGCATGCTGGTCTTCATCAGTCTGGGTATTGACTTTAGAAGTTGAAGGATATCAATGAATTATCTCCCTGCTGCTATTCTGAAGTTTTCTCCGAGGATTGTCACCTTGTTGTGATGGAGAGGGTTGTTGGTTCCTGAGATCCTGAGAGTGATGCCATCTGGAGATTAGCCATCCACCACTTGGCTCCTGGTAGGTCACCCATGGTAGTAAGATAAAGGGGGAGTTCCCAGACAAAGAGTGACCCAACCAAGACATCAATGATAGATCTTGTGGGAGATTTCATATCACAATGGCAGGGAAGGCAGAGCAAGGCTGCAGCAGTGAAGGGTCCCTAGTCTTGCATTCCATGTCACTGGGCCTTGATCTCGATCTGTGTAGGACTGTACAGTAGCTGGCCTTGCGGCACCTTCCCCACATTAAACAAAATCATGCACAGGTGTCCTCCATGAAGGGAATCCATCCTAAGATCCTGGATCAACCATTTAGGAGAACATCATATTCAACTCAAGTGGTTGCACTACTCACACAACTTCTTCCCCTCTCACTATGGAAGAGTGCCTCTCTGTCCCTTGTTAGTGAGAGAGAAAGAGAGCCTGTGGTGCCTCAAATTGATGGGTGAACAAAGGTTCTTGTTGGACTGCAGATCATGGTTTCTCTTTGGAAGCCTTGCTACTGCTTGCTTGGTGGGTGGTGGGCACTGATGCTTCCTACTGGAACAAGTGAGGAAGGTTTGGTGCTTTGCTGCTGCTTGTGTGTGGGTGTTGGGGGCTTTGGGGTTCTAATGCTTTTCTGCCATTCGTTCTTTGGGGTTTTCTGTTTTGTGAGTGTCTGAGAAGAGTAAGAATGTCAGGTTGGAACTGTACACATTCTCTGATATTAAATTGAACCATTGACCACTATTCTGAAGTGAACGATGACATCACTTGAGGTTACAACTGAGATGCCAAAGAGCGTCCAGTTACCTCCCAGACTGGAATAGGAGCAACATAAAAATCATTGTTGTACTTCACCCTGTTCAAAGTATATTTTAAACTATTCATTGCCTCTATAAGCAGAGTCTAGTCTAATTTCTCTGTTTCTTCAAATAACCCTTGTTTGACAAAATGTGCCACATTCAGAGAATGTGGGAAAGAACAATGATAAATCCATGGGTATTAAGGAACATAAACAATTTAATGGAATCACTGAGCCTGTCAATAGGAGTCTCCTCTTCTCAGTAATTTTGTTTCATATTCTACAGTTTGATTGCAAAAATAACAAGTGGAAATCATAAAAAAAAGGAAAATCCACATTGATTTATTTTGCTTGAGTTGGATGCATTTGTTTGGAATGACAAACTATAATTACCTCTCACATCAGGGCACAATTACATTCAAGTGTCAGACTCCATGTAATCTGCTTTTTCTCGAATGAAGAAACGCAGTGTTAGAGGGATCTTTGACTTCAGTCAATGTTTCTTCCCTTTGTAACATCTTGTTTTCTTTGAAGTCCTTAATGATTGTGAATAATAGGCCTGATTCCCCATGTGTGTGCGCTGGAACAGTGGAGAGATCAAAGACCTGAGAATGAGCTATTGAAACATGCTGGGCTTGGAATTCAGAGAGACGGGACTCAAGCTTTACTGTGCAGTTTCTGAGCATACTGTTGCCATCAGCTCCCAGGGACCGGTTCAGTTTGATATCTGCAGAACATGCTTGTCACCTGTATTCAAGGCTACAATTACTGGTACAGCACAGCTAAGGGAAAGAAGCCAAAATAAGTCATAGAACCAGGGGCAGAATTATGCCATTTGGCCTACTGAGGCTGATCTGCTATTCCATCATGGCTAATTAGTTATCCCTCTCAACCCCATTCTCCTGACTTCTCCTTGTAACCTTTGACAATGTTACTAATCAAGAACCTATCAGCCTCTGCTTTAGATATGCCCAAAGACTTAACCTTCACAGCTGTTTGTTGCAATCAGTTCTACAGATTTACCACCCTGTGGCTAAAGAAATTACACCTCATCTCTGTTCTAGAAGTCCTTCTATTCTGAGGCTGTGACATCTAGTTCTAGACTCTCCAATGAATGGAAACATACTATAGTTAAATTTAAAGGGAAGAAATCTTACTCTTGCACCCTCTACCTCCCTTTGACATATTTCCCATGGTGCAGTGGTGAGAAATGCACAAATTCTCCTGATGATCTGACCCATGTTTGAGAAAGCTGCAGTATTACACCTTTGGTCTTGTGTGCATTGTTCCTACTAACTGAAGTTGCTTCTGATGTGCCTTCTCATGTTACCTACCTGCACTGCCTCCTACAAGGGTCTTTAGCCTCCACACCAATGGCCCTAAATGTTTCTCATGAATTTGCTTCCTCTGCCTCTGAATTCCAGGCATCCACCAAAGTGTGTGTCAAAAATGAATTATTTCATATATTCCCTTTAAACTTCCTCCCACCCCCACCCCAGCTGTGCCTGGTAGTGTTTGACACTAATACTTGGCATGGACTTGGTGGGCAAAGGACCATATTCTGTAAGTCTATAGGAGCAGAATTAGGTCATTTGGACCATCAAGCCTGCACCACCATTTCATCATGTCCAATCTATTTCCCTCTCATCGCCATGTCCTACTTTCTCCCCATATCCCTCCATGACCTGACTAATGAAGAGTCTATCACCCTCTTTCTTAAATATACCCAAAGACCTGACTTCCACAGCCACCTGAGGCAACAAATTCCAGAAATTCACAACGCTGGTTAAAAAAGTTCCTCCTCCTTTCCATTCTAAATGAACATCCTTGTATTCTGAGTCTGTGTCCTTTGGTCTTAGACTCACCCCCCATAGGAAACATGGTCTTCTCCCCCTGCATGCCCCCCACCACCCCCCTCTCTCCCCAGTTTGAGCAAATGGCATCTAGCTCCTTTGATCTGAGTGGTTCCTTGTCCTGTATCAGCTAACTCACCCCTTACTCTTTTCTATCTCCCCTCATTCATTTATCCTGGATGGAGGAGATATGGAGGGTTATGATCCAGTTGTGGGTCGATTGGACTAGACAGAAATCAGCACAGACTAGATGGACCAAAGGGAATGTTTCAGAGTCCTATTGTCCTCTCTATCCTTCATTCTTTGAAATCTATTTCCTCTGGTCAGAGAATGAGTCAAAATTCAACCTACCTTGAATCTCCATAACACATAGTCACAAAATGGAGACAAATCCCTTGCCCCCTTGAGATTTGATATAAGCAGGCTCATTGAAGCTGCTTCATCCTTCAACCTCGCCAATGCCTTCCAAACCTTACAACTGATGTCCTTGTTGGAAATCAAAGAGTTAATCCCAGATGAGCGCCTTGCATTTTAACTTACAGTTAACCAATAATTTTGGGGGATTTTCTGCAACAACAAATTGTACAGAAAGTCTTGTAATTGACACAAATTTGACAGTATAGTTAATAAAATAACCCATTAGCATTGCCTTAATATTCTCATTTGTTTCTTGGTCATGTTATATTAATTATGATTTATGACTTTTTGCAATGGAAGCACATTATAAATTCCTTTGTTAATACTCTTAATGATATTTACTGCATCTACATCGGCTTTTATTTTTAATTAACTCAGCTACTGATGTGCCACAATAAAGACATGAGAGCTAACACAAGCTTTCAAAAATGTTTACCATACAAATCTGACTGCAAAAATAAATGCTTGGAAGACAGGCCTATACATCATCCATTCCTTTGTTCCCTGTAGACTCAACTATTTCTTTGGACCCTCCTGAAACCACAGTTTATTGGAACTCTGTCTATTGAAACCAGACCATCACAGGTACGTCCCTCCCCAACTCCGATAGTATTTACATGAGGCGCTGCCTCAAGTAGGCAACATTAAAGAACCCATCATCTGGCTCTGCCATCTTCTCACAGCTTCAATCGGGCTGGAGGTACTGAAGCCTGAAGTTTCACACCTCCAGGTTCAAGAACAGCTGCTTCCCTTCAACTATCTAGTTCTTGAACAAGCCTGCACAATCCTAAAGCCACTTTCAAGGAGACTTGGCAACTCATGTTCTCAGTTTTATTCTTATTAGCACAGTTTTCTTCTTTTGCACTTCATTTATTTAATCAGACTGATTCTGTTTATGGGATTTTTTTTTGTAAATTCAATCGTTTTCTTGTTTGACGGTAAAGGTCTGCAAAAAATGAATCCTAAAGATAGCATATTTAGTACAGTAGGCCTACCAGCCATTTGAGCCATACAGAAATCCCCAAATTTAATGATCAGTTTTACAGTGACCATTGAACCTACCAACCAGAACATCTTTGGAATATGGGAGGAATTGTACAAACTCCTTACAGGCAGTGGTGGTATTGAACCCAGATCGCTGGTAATGTAAAACATTCTGCTAACCACTACACGACCATGCCATCCCATATATTGTAACATATGCTCAGTTCCACTTTATTAGGTACTGCCTGCATTTAATAATGTGGACACTAAGTGTATGTTCATGGTCTTCTGCTGCTGTAGCCTATCCGCTTCAGGATTCAACATATTGTACATTCATAGATGCTTGTCTGCACCCCACTGTGGAAACACATAGTTATTTGAGTTTCTGTCACCTTCTTGTCAGTTTGAACCAGTCTAGCCATTCCTCTCCGACCTCTCTCATTAACAAAGTATTTTCAACCACAGAACTAGATGTGCTGTTTTCCCCACCATTTGTTGTAAACACAACAGACCTGAATGTGAAAATTCCAGGAGAGAACAGTTTCTGAGATACTCAGACCACTTGTAGCACCAACAATGACTCTACAGTCAAAGTCCTTTAGATCACATTCATTCTGCATTCTGATGATTGATCTAAACACCTGAACCTCTTGAACATGCCTGCATTTTTTATTTGCATTGATTTGCAGCCACATGATAAGATCATAACGAGCAGAATTAGCCCATCGAGACTGCTCCGATATTCCATCATGGTGGATCCCAGATCTCACAACCCCATACACGTGCTTTCTCGTCATATCCTTTGATGCCCTGACAAATCAGGAAGCTATCAACTTCCACTTTAAATACACCCACGCAGTCAGTGGCAGAGCATTCCACAGATTCACCACTCTCTGCCTAAAGAAATTCCTCCTACCTCTGTTCTAAAATGTCACCCCTCAATTTTGAGACTGTACCCTCTAGTTCTGGATACCTCTACCATAGGAAACATTCTCTCCACATCCATCCTATCTTGTCCTTTCAACATTTGGCATTTTTCAAAGAGCTCCCCCCACATGCTTCTAAATTCCAGTGAGCACAGGCCAAGGCTGCCAAACACTCCTCATATGTTAACCCCATTATTCCCAGAAAAATCCTCGTGAACCCCCTCTGGACTCTCTCCAATGACAACACATTCTTTCTGAGATAAGGGGCCCAAAACTGTTGCCAATACTCCAAGTGCAGCCTGACAAGTGTCTTATAGAGGCTCAGCATTATCCCCTTCCCTTTATATTCTATTCCCTTTGAAATAAATACCAACATTGCACTTGCCTTCTTTATCACAGACTCAACCTGTAAATTAACCTTCAGGGAGCCTTGTACGAGTCCCTCGGCACCTCTGATGTTTGAACTTTCTCCTCACTTGGATAATTGTCCATATTATTCCTTTCACCAAAATTCATTATCATACATTTTCCAACACGATATTCGATCTGGCACTTCTTGGCCCATTCTTCCAATTTGTCTAAGTCTTGCTCTAATTGCATTGCTTCCTTAGCACTACCTACCCTTCCACATATCTTCATATCATCAACAAACTTTGCCACAAAGCCATCAATTCCATTATCTAAATCATTGACAATGTGAAAAGTGGCAGTCCCAGTACTGACCCCGAGGAACACTAGTTACCAGCAGCCAACCAGAAAGTGTCCCTTTTATTTCCACTCACTGCCTCTTGCCTATCAGCCATTCCTCTATCTATGCCAGCATCTTTTCTGCAATGCCATAGGATTTTATCTTATTAAGCAGCCTCATGTGTGGCACCTTATCAAATACATTCTGAAAATCCAATTAAATGACATCCACTGGCTCTCTTTTGTCCACCCTGCTTGTTACTTCCTCGAAGAACTCCAACAGATTTGTCAGGCAAGATTTCCCTTTACAGAAACCATGCTGATTTTTACTTTCTTTATCATTCATCTCCACATTCCCCAAAACCTCATTCTTAATGATAAACTCCAACACTTTCCCAGTCACTAAGGTTAAGTAACTGGTCTATAATTTATTTTCTTTTGTTTTCCTCCTTTCTAAAAGAATGGAGTGACATTTACAATTTCCAGTCCTCCAGGACCTTACCAGAATCAAGTGATTCTTGAACAATCATGACCAACGCATCTGTTATCTCTTCAGCAACCTCCCTCAAGACTCCACGATGTAGACCACCTGATCCAGGTGATTTATCCACCTTAAGACCTTTGGCTGATTGACTGATTAGATATTTGCATTAACAGCAGGTGTACCTAATAAAGAGGCCCCTGAATGCATCTGTACTTCGGTAATAAATCTACTTTGAACTTTTGAACCCTTATCATTATCTCAGTCTAGAAAACCTATGGTCTTTTTAACCATTTAACACTAAAATTAACTGTTCTTTTTTGTTCAATTGTGTTAGTTCTTGTTTAATTTTATATAATTTGTGCTTAATTTATATCTTTCTTATGAATGTTGTGTCTCTGATGCTATGTGCCTGTGATACTGCTGCAGTGTACCTGTGTTCATATGTACATAACAGCAAACTCAACTTTCACTCTGAATCTCAGTCATACCCAATTTTCATCAATTCAAAGTTCAAAGAAAATTTATTAGCAAAGTACATATATGTCACCATAGGCAACCCTGAGATTCATTTTCTTGTGGGCATCCACAGTAAGTAAAAAGAAGCACAATAGAATCAATGTGCATGCTGACAGATAACCAACAAACAACCAATAAGCAAAAGATATCAAACTGTGCAAATACAAAAATAATAATAATAATTTATAAATAAATACTGTGAACATGTGATGAGGAGTCCTTGAAAGTGAGTCAATAGATTGTGGGATCAGTGTTGGTTTGAGTGAAGTTATTCCCTCTGGTTCAAAAGCCTGAAGGTTGACGGGTAATAACTATTCCTGAACCTGGTAGTAAGAGTCTTGAGGCTCCTGTATGTTCTTCTTGATTGACAGCAGCAGGAAGAGAAGAGAGCATGGTCTGGATGATGATGACAGTGACTTGCATGTCCCACTTTCGTAAGCATTTGTCTCGTAGGTAAATAGATTCAAAATATTTTCCTTGCTTCTTTCCTTTTTGCTGTCAGGGTGAAGGTAATCAAGGTGAAGGAAGCATATTCCAGAGCCCTTGCCTACATGACTATTTGTCAGTGTGATGCTTAGCAGTCAGTGCCACGGGAAGGTGGAAGGCAAGAACAAGGTACAGGCAAGAATGATCACTTGTGTTCAAACTGAGCAAGCATAAAGAGCCAGTTAGCCTCTTCCTGCTTCTACTGTCCATGTCTCTGATAATGACAACTTTTTAAGATTAGCTTTATTTGTCACATGTACCTCAAAAGCTACAATGAAAGGCATCATTTACGATGCTTTTCCATTTAAAGATCCAGTTTAAGATGGCGATGGTGAAACAGAGTGAATTCTTGTCAGTCGTAAACAAAACTACTAACCACTTTATTAATCACACTTTCTCTGGTAAATCATCAATGTGATCAAAAGCCTGTAACTTCCCTTTCAAAGTTGAGGTTTTGAACTACCTGTACGACGTGGCATTTTTGTGGTGTGAACTGAAGTCTCAAAGGTGCAGGATGATTGTGGCGTGGCGTATGCAGGCCAAATTGAGGCAGTAGGGCCTGGGCCCAACAGTGGAGAATAAGCCAAAGTTTGGCCATTGCTGAGTGGACTTGGAGGCAATTTGATGCGGCAGAGCAGAGGAGAGGCAGAGTTGAGGTGGCAGGGCCTGAGCCTGAGAGCAAGCAACGAGTCAAGGTTTGGATGATTTAAGACCCGAGCCTGATTGAAAAGATCAGGGTATTCGGGCCAAGGACAAGGGACAGGCTGGTTCAGCTCACTGCTCTACGACACTTACTTATCACTATGCTGAAATGAGGCTGTGGCCTGCAACAAACGGGCTACTGGATCAGCTGCAGTGATGACTGGCTTTGTGGTTGTGGACTCAGCGTTTATGAACTTCACCTGTTTGCCTCCTTTTATTGTTTGTACAATTTGTTATTTGTTGCACACCGTTTGTTTGATGACCTTTGTTTTTTAATGGGTTCAAATGTGTTTCTTTTTTTTGTGGCTGTCTACAAGGAGACAACTCTCAAGGTTCTATTTAGTATAAATACTTTAATGATAAATGTGCTTTAAACTTTGATCATTTGCGTCAACAAACAACACAGTCCAAGAATCTGCTGAGGCAGCCTAAAAGTATCACCAATATAGTATGCCCACTACTTACTAACCCAAACACTTTGGACTATGGGAGTGGCTCCTCCCACGGACCCCGGTATAAAGGCGATTGGAGGCACAGCCCCAGCCTCAGTCTCCAGGATGTTGTGTGGTGGTCACTTGCTGCTTGTTCTTTCTTCCAGCCAATAAAAGCCTATATCTCGCCTCACATCTCCGAGAGTTATTGATGGTGCATCACCCATGTAGTCATGAAGAGAAAGCATAAACTCCTAACAAGCAGTGACAGCAATTGAAGCCCAATATTCTGATCACTGGCTCTACAGAGTGCTTTGCCAGCCTCTGTACTACCATGTTGTCTGTGTCGCAGCCATGACTCCCATTCCAGTCCCGTGTCACCCACCATTATCCTCACCAGTTTCTACAGATGCACCTTACAACACATCATGCCTGAAGCAGTGTGGCAGCTGTTCGGCTGATGACAGCAAGAAACTTCAGAGATGTGTGGACACAGTGCAGTCAATCACGAAAACCAGCCTCATCCCCTAGTGACTTTGCCTGTACTACCCACTACCTTGGGAAAGCAGCCTCCCACCCCAGTCAATGTCCTTCATTCCCTTCCATTGGTCAGGAGACACAAAAGCATGACAATACGTACCAGCAGGCTCAAGTACAGCTTCCCTCTCACTGTTCTAAGACTCTTAAACAGTTTCTGACATAATCAAACCGGACTCCTGACCCTTGCACTTTGTTTGTCTACCTGCACTGCACTTTCTCTGTAACTATAGCAGCCATTTTGCATTCTGTTTGGTTATCTCCTTACCTATCTCAATGTGGGCTGTATGGAGGGTCCAGCGAGGTGTAGCACCTCTGGTGAAGGGGCCTGTTGTGTCCATTCTGGGACAGCTCATTCAACTTCAGGCCCCACCAAACACTCAGCTCTCACCTCTTGCCCCAAGGAACTGTTTGTATGTGACAGCAGCCACACATCAGTACACCGCTTCGACAAGTGGGCTAAATCAGGTGAAGTTAGCCGACGGCCTCATATTCTGGTGAGATAGGGACATGCCTGTCCTAGCAGGCAAAGTCAGCTCCTGCGGACTGGGTGGGTGAGATCGACAGTGTGATCCAACAGCCATGAAGGCAACTCTTCATGGAGAGTGAAGGATGTAACAAGGCACAGAGGAAGTTATGGGCATCCACTGCAACCAAGGAAGACCCCAGTTTGTGGCAACTACCTGCACCACTGGACCCAGACTTCCGAAAGTTGAGGGAGCGGAACTGCTCCAGTGCAGCGGCTTTTCCACTTTAATCTCTCCTGTGAGAGTTGCGATGGACAACCAACCACTACCTCAACATAATTATGTATGGAATGAACTCTCCGGATGGCGCTGTAATAAATAAGCTTTTCACTCTATCTCAAAGCAATGTAACAATAATAAAGCAATTACCATGAATAGAACTGTATGGAACTTCAGAACTTCATTCACCCATTATCCTTTCAATGGCTGGGTGAACGTGCTGTAGAATTACTTGTCATACCCATTGATCTTTATACCAATGCTTTGCACCAGTTATTCAAGTACTTTTCTAATTATTATATGAAAGTTATTAACTTTATCCTCTTAATCTTTCTGGCAGTGCACATTATATCATTAAAAAACACTTCTGGAAAATTTCACTTTCTAGTCCTTTTTTTTATGATGTTGTCATTACCCCTGTGATTACAAAGGAAAAGACAGCTTGGATCAATCTGAATCAGAATCAGGTTTAATATCACCGGCATACATTGTGAAATTTGTTGGTTTCTGATGACAGTATGGTCTGATACATGGAAAAAGAAACTAAATTACAATTAGCTATAAATATGTCAATTAAATTAGTTCTGCAAAAAAAGAGCAAAAAAAAAGTGAGGGAATTGGTTTACTGTCCATTCAAAATACTGTTCCTAAAATACTGGACATGGGTCCGTAGGCTCCTGTACCTCCTCAGTGACAGTAGCAATCAGAAGAAGGCATGTGCTCACTGATGGACATCCAGAATATGGTGAAGGGTGGGGGGACGGTGGGGGATAGGGGGAGAAGGGGAGAGGGAAGAGGAAGGGGAAAGAGGGAAGTGGAAGGTAAGTAAGTAAGAGGGAAAGGGGAGGGCAAAAGATACAAGAAAATAGAAAGGATTGTAAATGATGGAATTGACAGTTAGGCTTTTCACTCTCAGATTGGGTGAGACTAAAGCTAGAGATCAAAGTTCAAAGTAAATTTTATTATCAGAGTAAATAGACAGCATGTTACCACATACAACCCTGAGATCCATTTTCCTGCAGGTGTACTCAGCAAATCTATAGAACTGTAATTATAACAGGATCAATGAAAGACTAGAGTGCAGAAGACAACAATGTGTGCAAATGCAAGTATAAATAAATAGCAATAAATAGTGAGAATGTGCAATAACAAGATACAAATGAGGTTATTGGTTGTGGGAACATCCCAATTGTTAGGCAAGTAAGTGTAGTTATCCTCTTTTGTTCAAGAGCCTGGTGTTTGAGGGTTAGTAACTGTTCTTGAACCTGGTGATGGAGTTCTGAGACTCCTGTGCAACCTACCTGATGGCAGCAGTGAGAAAAGAGCCTGGTGAGATGTTAAGGATTCTGATGATGGTGGTAGAGATCTCTGATAATGGATGCTGCTTTCCGATGACAGTGTTCTATGTAGATGCGCTCAATGGTTGGGAGGACCTTACCTGTTATGTACTGGGCCGAAACCATTACCTTTTGTGGGATTTTTTTGTTCAAAGGCATTGGTGTTTCCATACCAGGCCATGATGCAACCAGTCAACACACTCTCTGCTACACATCTATAGAAACTCATCAAAGTTTTTGATGGCACGCTTAATCAGCCAGTGTACTAAGGAAGTTCAGGTGCTGTTGTGCTTTCTTCACAATTGCATTTACATGCTGGGTCCAGGACAGGTTCTCTGAATTAGTAACACCCAGGAATTTGAAGCTGGTAATCTGGTCCACCTCTAATTCTCGATGATTACTAGCTCATGGACCTTTGGTTTCTCTCTCCTGAAGACTTCAATCAGTTCACTGGTCTTGCTGACATTGAGTGAGAGGTTGTTGTCATGACACCACTCAGCCAAATTTTCAGTCTCCCTTCTGCATGCTGATTCATCACCACCTTTGATACAGCCCATAACAATGGTGTCAGCAGCAATCCTGTACATAGTGTTGGTGCTGTACTTAGCCACACAGTCATAGTTGTAAAGTGATTAGAGCAGGGGGTAAAGCATGCATCACTATGGTGCATCTGTGCTGATGGAGATCATGGAGGAGATGTTTTTATCAATGGAGTTGACTGGGGTCTACAAGTGAGGAAATCTAGAATCCATTTGTACAAGGGGGATTGAGACCAAGGTCTTGGAGATTGTTGGTTAATTTTCAGGGGATGATGTTATTAAATGCTGAGCTGTAATTGATAGAGAGCATCCTGATCCAGACGTGTGCATCTTTTCTGTCTAGACGTTTCAAGGTTGTTTTGTAGAACCAATGAGATGGCATCTGCTGTGGACTTGTTGAATCAAGTAGGCAAATTAGAGTGGATCCAAGTCACTTTTCAGGCAGGAGTTGATATGTTTCATCACCAGCCTCTCAAAATACTTCATCACTGTTGATGTAAGTGCAACTGGGTGATAGTCATTGAAGTAGGTTACCACAATCTTCGTGGGCACTGGTATAACTGAAGCTGGGGGGGGGGGGAAATCTTTTTCACCCACTGGAAGGTACTAGTCTGCAGTGAGCTGCCAGCAGAATTGGTAGATGTGACTTCTGTTGTAGCACTTAAGAGAAGTTTGGAGATGTACATGGTTGGGAGAGGAATGGAGTGCTATGGTCTGGGTGGAGGTAGATGAGACTGGGCAGAAGACAAAGTCAGCCTGGACCAGGTACCTAGTTGGCCTGGTTCCTCGCTATAGTATTCTATGATTCTGACTGTTAGGCCTCCTGCAAGATGAAAAGTAAACCAGACAGATTATTTCAAAAAATACACTTAAAACTAAAGTAAAGACGCCAAACAGCCAACTGCTCAGAGACAGCCTTGCTTTACCCACCATCTCACTGAAAACTGATTTATTCTTATTTCAAATGCTTTCTTGAATTGAATGAACATTATTGTCATTATACGTAGGTACAATGAAACTCAGTTTAGCTTCCTCTCAGGCAATTAAATAAAGCGGTAGATAAAAACAAGACAGTAATAAAAAAAAGTATTAAATAGATAAGTAGCAGAAAATAAGTTGCAACAGCATCAGAATATCACAGTAATGCACAAAGTGCCATTAGTGCACTTATCTGAGTCCTTGTGTGCGCATGTGTGTTTTGTTTCCTCATGCATTTTCTTGAATAAGATAGCCTATTTCTTTGAGTTTTTGCTGTTTACCACTTGTAGTAGTAAATAGGCAGACATAGATCCATAATTAAAACGTCTTTCATTGAAGGCAGTAACACAACTAAACTTCATTGAAACAGTATCGGGCCATAGAACACAAACCTATCCTTAAATTTGCTCTACACACAGAACTACACAAACCTTTTCTGTGGACAGCCAATCTTTAAAAGGATCCAATTCTGCTAAACACATTTAAGACAAAGAATGACACATCTGGAGGATGCAACACACAAAATGTTGGAAGAACTCAGCAGGGCAGACAGCGTCTATAGAGAAAAGGAAACAGTCGATGTTTTAGGCAGAGCTGCTTCAACAGTCCTGATGAAGGGTCTTGGCCCCAAACGGCGACTGTTTACTCTTTTCCATAGATGTTGCTTGGCCTTTTGAGTTATATCAGCATTTTGTGTGTGTGTTCGTTTGGAGTTCCATCATCTGCAGATTTTCTCTTGCTTGTGTCACATTTGAAGGATCTTCTGTTTTCAGACTTCTTGAATCAAAAGTACTGCTAATGAAAGAATAGCTTTAGATTTTTTTTAGATTTAGAGACATGGTGTGATAACAGGCCCTTCTGGCCTCTGCAGCACAATTACACTTGTGTGACCATTTAACCTACCAACCCATATATCTTTTGAATGGGGAGGAAACCAGAGCACCAGGAGGGAGCCCACATTGTCATGGGGAGAACGTAGCAACTCCTTACAGGCAGTGGTGAGATTTGAACCTAGGTCCCCAGCACAGTAATTGCATTTTGCTAACGATTACACTACCAAGCTGCTACCATACCGTAACTAGACTTTTGTCTATTTTGAAAAACAAACTGCATACTAGTGTGTACAAGACCAGTACAATAAAAGATAACTTCATGCAATGAAAAATCTTCAATATTAATAAAATGCACCAGGTTATTACTTCTAAATCATTATTTTAATGCAAGGAAAAATAAATAATTGTGTTCTATTATGTAAGCCAATTTGCACGGTACATTAAAGATTATACTCACATTTGAGTTTAAACCTTAAGCTTCTCTTTGGAAAGCCAAAATTACCAGTTAATTTTACATACACAAAAAAGTCTGCATGCAGGAAATCCAAAGAAAACACACACAAAATGCTGGAGGAACTAATCTGTTTGGGCAGCATCAGTGGTGTTGTATCTGTGCAGAACTACATATCAATTAAATACAAACACGTATGTGGGAGTTGGCTTTAATGGTGTATTCACTTTGCAGCAAGAGAGAGAAAGAACAATGTGCATGCATAGGCAACAGCACATGTGCAATCAACAGATCAATATGTAGTGCTGGGTGTGGTCATTGCTTTAAAAGAAGTAGATCCATGCAATATACTTCCTCCCCATTTAGTTTAATGCAACATAAAACTGTACATGTACATAACATTCAATTTCTCTTTCATAAACCTGAATTTCAAATAAACATGTTTTCACAATACTAGTCCATAACTAACTTCACAATCATAAAGTTTCAGTCTTTTGGGTAGCGCTCTGTTTCTTTCAGAATAGCGCCTCCGAACCTGTGGAGTGGCATTAGGTTTGGCAGGTGTTTAGTCAATGATAATGTTCTTATTGCACCACTGGATTTGAGGAATGGCATCAGGATTGGTAGGTGTCTTGTTGAAGACTACATTCTTGGTTTTCCGTGTCACATCACTCTCAGTGACATAATCATCACTGAGAGGTAAGTCCAGTGACTGTAATATGTCCGTTTTTTTGGATGCAATTGACTCATCCAGTATCTGGATCACATAATGTCTCTATGTCTGATTTCCAACATCCGCTGTGTACATCAGTGGTCCAGTTCTTGCAGCAATCCTACTACGTGTCCACTTGTCTTCTCAGTAATCCTGCGCTGGGACTTCCTGTCCAATCTTGAAGCTCTTTGCTGATTCACTTGGTAACTAGCTGAAAGATTTGTTTTGTACTTCCCTCCAGAGGTCTGGTTTCAGGAGATCTATGCAAGATCTCAGATTCCTGCTCATGAAGAGTATTGCCAGTGTTTGATTTGTCATCGCATGAACAGAGTTCCAATACACAAGAAGAAAATTGTCCACCTTGTATTGTAGAGAAATGTCCTCCTTGTCCATTGCTTTAATGGACTTCTTGATGGTTTGGATAAACCTTTCATCTAATCCATTTGTTGTTGGGTGGTGAGGAGCTGACTTGAAATGCCTGATCCTATTTTTCTTCATGAACAGCTAGAATTCTTCTGATGTGTATTGTGGTCTGTTGTCACTCACAATTTGTTCTGGTCAGCCATTTCAGGCAAAGATAATCCTCAGGGCAGAGACAGTCTTTGCTGAGGTGGTTGACTTCATTGGTATAACCTCCGGCCATTTCAAATGAGCATTGACAGCAACTTGGAGTCCATGAACGTCTCGACAAAGTCAATATGTACTCTTCGCCATGGTGACAGCAGCCACTCACTCCCATAGGTGTAATGGTGCATGTGGGGTGCATTTTGAACTTTTTGACATGCCAAACAGATTTTGGCCAAGCCTTCAATCTGTGTATCAATTCCCAGTCACCATACACAGCTCCAGGCAAGACTCTTCATCTTGACTGAACCCAAGTGCCATTCATGCAGCTTTGCTAACACTCTGGTGTGCATTTTAGAGGGAACCACAACACGAGATCGACTTCATCAACGTTCTTTGACATACCGACAGTGATCTCATCTCATTGAGACCTCTGGAAACATACGGTTACCCATGAGCTGGCCATCCTTGCATGGTGATTTCGTATACTTCTGATAATGACGAGTCATTCCTTGTTTCCCTTTGTCTTTTGGAATTTGTTACAGGCGACTGGTCTACCAATGCAGCGTGGAATACTTCTGCTGGGCACAGTATGAAGACTTCTTCTTCAGTTGGCAACAGTGGAAGAAGTGACAAGACATTAGCGTTACTGTGTTGTTTGGTACCCCTGCCAAATTAGTCTAAACCCTCCCCAACAGCTCTGGCAGTCCTGCCCGCAAGCATATTGGTCCCTCTCAGGTTCAAGTGCAACCTATCCCTTTTGTACAGGTCATACCTCACCCAGAAGAGATCCCAATGATCCAGGAACCTGAAGCCCTGCCCCCTGTACCAGCTTCTCAGCCATGCATTTATCTGCCAAATCATCCTGCTTACAGAAATGTGGCACAGGTAGCAATCCAGAAATTACTACCCTGGAGGTCCTGCTTCTCAGCTTTCTGCCTAGCTCTCTAAACTCTCTCCTCAGGACCTCTTCGCTTTTCATTCCTATGTCATTGGTACCATTATGTACCAAAACATCTGGCTGCTCTCCCTGCTGCTCTAAAATGCTGTGGATGATATTAGAGACGCCCATGACTCTGGCACCTGAGAGGCAGCATAGCATCCGGTTGTCCCATTCACATCCACAGAATCTCCTGTCTGTTCCCCTGAATGTTGAGTCCTCTATCACAACCACTCCCTTTATCACCTTGTCTCGATAAGAGGACGCATCGCACGACAGTTTGATGGGCTGGGATGGGTCATAATCTTCAAGCAGTTGATCAGATGTCATTAGTCTCTTTGTTTCTTTGAATGCTTTTTCACATCTTTCTGACCATTCCCACTTTGCTCCTGTCTGAAACAGTGTGTTGAATGGGATTAGCACTGTAGCAATGTCTGGGAGAAATCACGGGTAGTAGTTTACAAAGCCCAAGTATAACCTGAGCTGTGACACATTTTCCGGTTTGGGTGCCTGTAGCATTGCTTCAGAGTTTTCCTGTGTTGCTTATGTAAGCCAGGCTTGTCAATGACATGCCTCAATATGAGATTTCATTCCTGAAAAACTCACACTTCTTGCTCTTTGTGGGCAGACCATACTCACAGTCTGATAAGCAAGGTTCGGGAGGTGCTCTTCATCATTTTTGCCAGTCATGATGATGTTATCAAGAGAGCATTGTCTTCCTGAGATACCCTGGAGCACTTGGTCCATTGCTCTATAGAAACAAATGTTCTTACTTACCTGGAAGCAACACACCAGAGATGTCCACCCCCTTCACCACCCACCCCTCAACTCCAAGGCCCCTCTGGGGTCCTTGCTAAATGGCACTTACTCAGTTGCCTGAAAACAGGCTAGTGACCAATCACCAGTCACTGCCCCAGGTGGAATGAAGGGTAGAATGTGCAAATTAGCAGAGACTCTGATTTAAACCCATGGAAATCTCAAATAGACTGTTAATAAATGGACGTTATGCAATATTTAATTGCCTACTAGACCAATGTGTTTCATGAATACATGCATTTTGACAGGGCTCGCAATTCTTTTCTGTGAATCAGCATCCTGCCCAACACTTTTAATTATCGCACTCTACACATGTAGAAACTGCAACATAAATTTTCCTCTCACAAATCATAAATTTAAACAAATATATATGAATGCCAATGTGAATCATTTAAAAGCATAGATCCTCCCTTGCATCCCAGCTGAAAATAGCCAATTTTAGACTCAATTAATCAATTAATCTCTCTTTGACAGTTGAAACCGATCCACAATATCCCTTGACCCCGATGTGACTAATCAAACAGTGAGGCAATGTGTCCAATCTCGCGAAGTGTAATTAATCCTTTATAAATGGGAAGTAATGTGGAACTATTAATGAGCTTTGACATCATGTGTCAAGACTGAAAATGAGCAAGGAGCAAACAGGGGAAAGGAGGGCGATCGAAGTTTTATATCGAATGTTTCTTCAGTTTTGATGGAAATACACTGCAATCTTATCAACCCTTAACTAGCTGAAGGAATAGGCTTAATTCATTTTTCTAGCATGAAGTTCTATCATCTCTAGAGTCACACAGCACAGAAACAGGCCCACCTTTCCCCATACCCATCTACACCCATCACATGCCAACTTGAACTCCTTCCCCTCCCTCCATCTTCTTATTCTGGCTTCTTTCTCCTTCCCTTCCGGTCCTGATGAAGGATCTCGGCTGTTTATTCCTTTCCATAAATACCACATCATCTGCCGAGATCCTTCTGCATTTACTTCAGTCTAACTTGTCCAAAACAACTCAGTTGTCTGCTTGAGCTAGTCCCATTTCCCCACGGTTGGCCCATATCCTTCTCAAATTTTCCTCCACTTGTACCTGTCTAAATGTTTTAATTCTACTCTCCTCTGCCACTTTCTCTGGCAGCTCGTTCCATTTGCCCTCCACACTGTGTGTAGATGATGCCCCTCTCATCCCTCTTAATTTTCCCTTTCACCTTAAACCTATTCTCTATAGTTTTAGATTCCCTTACCCTGTGATAAAGTCTGTAACCATTCACTTTGAAATATTGTATTCAGTTCAGGTTGCCTCACTACAGGAAGGATGTGGAAGCTTTAGAGAGAGTGCAGAAGCGAACTACCAGGATGCTGGCTGGATTAGAGAGTGTGTCTTATGAGGAAAGTTTGAGTGAGCTGGGGCTTTTCTCTTTGGAACAAAGAAGGATGAGAGGAGATGTCAAAGGTGTATAAGGTTATAAAAGGCATAGATAGAGTGGACAACTAATGGCTTTTTCCTACAGCAGCAATGGCTAAGTTCCCAACAACGTACTTTTAAGGTGAGTGAAGGAAGCTTTAAGGGAGATATCAGAAGTATTTGTTTACACAGAGAGATTGGTAAGCGTCTGGAATGCCCTAGCAAGGGTGCTGATAGAGGCTGACACATTAGGGACATTTCCCTTAAATGGAAGAAAAATGGATGATTATGGGCTGTGCAGGCAAGAAAGCTTAGGCTGATCATGGAAGAGATTAAAAGGTTTCCATTACATTGTGGGCCAAATGGCCTGTGCTATGCTGTACTGTTCTATGTTCTAATCTACACCCTCATGATCTTATGTATCTCTCTTGTCAACCCTTCAGTCTTCTGCACTCAGCGATAAAGCTCCTAGTCTATCCAGTCTTCCCTTAAAGATGAAGTCCTCCTGTCCCCCTTTCATCTTTGTGAATCTTTTCTACACCCTTTCCTATATTATAACATTCTTCCTTTACTCAGGCAACCAGAAGTGTTCACAGTATTCCAAGGGCTGTCTCACCTCTGACTGGTCCAGCTATTAGATGACATTCCAACACTTGTATTCAATATCCTGACAGATGAAGGCATATAACACACTGACTTTCATGATTCAGGGTACTGAGTACAGGAATTGGGACATTATTTTGCAGTTGTACAAGACAGTTGTGAGGCTGCATTTGAAGTAATGTGTCGTAGTTGTGTGATGTTCTCCCGAGGGGTTATTCCCTTAATGGAGAATGCCTGTGCGTGACATTGTGTAATATTGTGTGATTAATGTACAGGAACCACCACACGGTCCTTCACAGATCAGGATCAGGGTCCAAGGGCAAGATGACTGGGGACCCTTCACTGCCATGGCCTTCCTTTGCCTTCACTACCTTTGTGATATGTCATCATCTTCTGCCGGATCCACCACTGAGGTCTTGGTTGGATTGCTCTTTGTCTGGAATCTCTCCTTGATCTTACTGCCGCAGGTAATCCTAACAGGAGCTAAGCTCTGGACAGCATCGACCTCAGGATCTCAAGAAATCACAAGCCTCTCCGTCACAAGATGACGAACCTCAATGAAAGAGTATTATGTGCAGCCTTTGCTACCTTGTTATAGAAATATTAAACTGGAAAGAGTGCCGAAACAATTTAAAGCAATACACACACAAAATGCTGGAGAAACTCAGAAGATAAGGCTGTGTCTATGGAAATGAATATAAACAGTCAACTTCCCAGGCTGAGACCCTTCATCGGGGCTAGAAAGGAAGGGGAAGCTGCCAGAATAAGAATTTTGAAGCGAGTGGAAGAAAGACAAATGCGATGGTGATAAGTGAAGCCTGGTGAGTGGGGAAGGAGGGATGAAGTAAGAAGCTGGGAGGTGTTGGGTGGAAAAGGCAAAGGGCTGGAGAAGAAAGAATCTGATAGGAGATGAGAGTGGGCCATGAGAGAAATGAAAGGAAGAGGGGCACCAGAGAGATGAGATAGGATGGTGAGGATGAGTTAAGAGGACAGAGTGGGGAATAACAAAAAGATGGAAGGGGGGTGCTCTTTCAATGTTGCCCCTCTCACTAAGGCAAGAGGGGAAACAAAGAGCGACCCAAGGGGCTACGTAATCCATACAGAGGGTAGTGAGTATATGGAACAAACTGCCTGAGGAAGCAGTTTAGTACAATGTAAGAAACACTTGGATAGGTATGTGGAGGGGCAAGGCTAGAAGGGATATGGTCCAAATACAGGAAACTGGGAATAGCTGGGTGGGCATTGTGCTCAGCCTGGACTGATTAGGCCAAAGGGCCTGTATCTGAGGTGCATAGCTGCATAATTCTTTCAACAGATTTCTGTCTGCTGCACAGTTTATCACTCCTCCAAGCTCAGTGTCATCTAAGGTTATGGCATCAAAGGTTATGGTGAGAAGGCAGGTGTATGGGGTTGAGTGGGATCCAGGATCAGCCATACTGGAAGATTCGATAGACTGAATGGCCTAATATTGCTCCTATGTTTTATGGTCTTATTTTCTTCTGGACTTTCCTCTCCTATCAGATTCTTTCTTCTTTGGCCCATGTTCTCAGCTCTATCATGCTGCTTTTCATCCATTCACCAACCTCATTGCTTCACATGACCCTGATCGGGGGGTGAGCAACTAAGCAGCTGCTACATCTTACCCTAGAGTAAACTGCCGGTTAGCAGAGGGACGGAGTGCTTCACACCTCATTCGGCAGAGAAGCATCTCCACCTCACTACCCATGTGGAAGTACTCCATGCAAATGTACTCAGTGGCGAGGAAAGTCTTACCTGTTTTGGACTGCACTTTCTGTAAGTTCGAAAGGAAAAGCAATAAAATAGAGCAGAATATCATGTTACCATTACAGAGAAAGTGCATTGCAGGAAGGGAATAAGGTGCGAAGCAGATTGTGAGGTTAGGAGTTCATCTCTATTATGAGCTACATCTAAGAGCAGGATAGAAGATGTTTTCAGGCTTCAGTATCTTCTGCCTCAAGAAACAAAGCTAGGTTAGGAAGAGTCCTTAATTACATTGGCTGCTTTCCCGAGGCAGTTAGAAGTGTAGTCTGAGTCCATGGAGGGCAAATGATGGGCTGAGCATGTGTCCACAACTCTGCAATCTCTAAACCCTTGCAAGTTTTGGACTTGTTCGTCACCAAAAATCATGAGGTTGCTGGTCAGAATGATTTTCCTTCTTAAGAGTATGCACATATAAATTAATGAATGTCTCTCTGTATGAAATATTAGCCTGATTTTCAACCTCTGGTGAGGTAAACTAACCTTATACCTGCCAATTTTATTCCTCTCCTTTCTGCTGTGAAATGAGGTCACTTGGCAATGCTTCCCCTTCCCCCATTAAAATCTAAACTTAAGGAAAGGAGATGTCAGAATATAGTCAGTGACAACTTTATTAGGTACACTTGTACACCTGCTGCTTAATACACAATCAGCCAATCATGTTGCAGCAACTCAATGCGTAGAAACATGCAGACATGCTTAAGTGGTTCAGTTGTTGTTCAGATCAGATATCAAATAAATGTGATTTCAGTGACTCTGACCATGGAAATTTTATTGGCCAGTTGGGTGAGTTTAAGTATCTCAGAAAATCCTGATTTCCTGGGATTCTCATGCACAACACTCTTGAGTTTACTGTGAATGATACGAAAAACAAAAAAAAAATCTAGTGACTGGCAATTCTGTGGGCAAAAACACCTTGTTAATGAGAGGGTGCAGAGAAGAATGGCCCAACTGGTTCAAGCTGACAGGAAGGCATCAATAACTCAAATAAACATGTGTTAAACAGTGATGTGCAGAAGTGTATCTCTGAAAACACAGCACTTCAAACCTTGAAGTGGATGGGTTATCACAGCAGAAGACCGGGGACATACACTCAGTGTACACTTTAAAAGGCACAGGAAGTAGCTAACAAAGTGGTCACTGAGTGTATCTGCATTAAGTGCGTAGAAACATAGAAAACTTACAGCACAATACAGGCCCCTTGGCCCACAAAGCTGTGCTGAACATGTCTTTACCTTCGAAATTACCTCGGGTTACCCTTAGCCCTCTATTTTTCTAAGCTCCATGTACCTGTCCAGGAGTCCCTTAAAAGACCCTATTGTATCTACCTCCATCACTGTCACTGGCAGACCATTCCATGCACTCACCACTCTCTGCATGAAAAACTTAACCCCTGACATCTCTTCTGTACCTACTTCCAAGCACCTTAAAACCGTGCCCTCTCGTGCTAGCCATTTCAACACTGGGAAAAAGCCTTTGACTATCCACACGATCAATACCTCTCAGGCCTGACTTTCAGCCTCTGGTGTGGTCAGTTAATCTTATGCCTACCAGTTAAATTCCTCTCCCTTCTGTTGTGAAATGATGTCAGTTCATTCCCCTGCCCATTAAAATCTAAACGTAAGGAATGGAGATGTCAGAATATCTAATGTGAGAGAAAAAAATTAATGTGGTTGCTGATATGGTTGCCAGTAATATTACAAAGCTATAAAGCGCAGAACAAAATTGAAGCATCATCTCTGATGACTGTCTTACTGGATGACCCTCAGTGCAAGGGTCTCTAACCTCTAGCGATATCCATCTTTTTGATCTCAGCAGGCTCTTAAACAGTGGAATAACAATAAGCCAGCAAACCATCTAGTTGAGCTGAACCTCTCTGTAACACTATGGAACTCCTGCAATGAGCAACTCTTTTCGAAGTCCAAATAAATCAGTCGCTACTACTTTCAAACAAAAGAGCTATTGGATAATTTAGGCAGCAGTCTCAACCAGTTTATACCTGACCATTTTTCAACTAGATATTGAGACAAACAGAAGTTCAACTCATACGCTGTATAATGTCCCTATCTTGGAAATAAACCTAAATCTCAATCGGAAGCCTAAAATAAAACCTCTGTCTAATAAACTAATAATTGTACCTGGAAACTTCTCATGTTTAAAGTAAATTTATTTATTATTAAAGTGCATATGTCACTCTGTCATACCCTAAGATTTATTTTCTTGCCAACATTCATAATAGAACAAAGCAATACAATAGAATCAATGAACAAACTACCCACAAAGTCTGACAAGCAACCTATGTGAAAAAGAAGACAAACGGTGTAAATAAAACAATAAATATGTAAATAAATAAATAATACTGTGGACAAGAGTAGTAGAGTCCTTCAAGTTGAGTTCATAGGTTGTAGAATCTGTTCAGAGTTGTGGTGAATGAAGCTGTCAACAGTTCTATCCTCAATCATAACCTTTCATGCTATGTCCCAGTCTTACCCAGTCAAAGTTCAAAGTAAATTTATTGTCTGAGTACATATATGTCACCATATACTACCCTGAGATTTATTTTCTTGAGGGCATTCATAGTAAGTAGAAAGAAACACAATAGAATCAACGAAAAACTCTACACACTGTAAACAAAGACAGGTAACCAATATGCAAAATAGTGAAACTGCAAAAAGAGAAATGAGCAAACAAATAAGAACATAAATAAATAAACTTTGAGAACATGATTTGTAGAGTCCTTGAAAGCAAGTCCATAGGTTGTGAAATCATTTCCATATTGGGATGAGTGAAGTTATCTAGTTCGGAGCTTACGGATAGTTTTAAGTTAGTTACGGTGGTTTTAGGTTCTATTCTGACTCATGGCAGCTGGGAAGGTTCCCTGCTTACTTATTCTACTGGTATCACAGTGACACAGATAGTTACTTGATATAAAGGCAAGGATGTAATGCTGAAGCTTTATAAGGCAATGGTCAGGCCACACTTGGAGTACTGTGAGCAGATTTGTGGCCCTTATCTAAAAAACAACGTGCTGGCATTAGAGAGGAGGTTCACGATAATGATCTTGGGAATGAAAGGGCTAACATATGAGGAGTGTTTGATAGCTCTGCACCTGTGCTTGTTGGAGTTTAGAAGAATGGGGGGAAACTCTTTGGAACCTATAGAATATTGAAAGGCCTAGATAGGGTGGATTTTGACAGAATGTTTCATATATTGGGGAGTCTAGGAACAGAGACACAGCCTCAAAATAGAAGGACTTTCCTTTAGATCAGAGATCAGGAGGAATTTCTTAGGAGATGAATCTATGGAATTCATTGCAACAGATGTGGAAGTCAAGTGATTGGGTATATTTAAAGCAGAGATTAATAGATTCTTGATTAGTAATGATATCAAAGATTATGGTGGGGAGGCAGGAAAATAAGGGTTGAGAGTAATAATAAATTAGCCATGATAGAATGATGGAAAAGACTTGATGGGCCAAATGGCCTAACTCTGCTCTGTAGTCTTATTGTGATTGACTAAATGTGAGAAATAAGATGAAGGGGTAGGTGTTGCATCTTCTGCTGTTGTGAGGGAAAGAGGAGGAGAGGCTTCCTCATCCCCCTGCAAGTATGTACAGGAGCAATGAAAAACTTCCTCAAGGCGTTATATGTCCAGGGCATCATGACGAGCATAAATAAGAAAAATAAACACATTTAGCAAATTATACAGATTTGTAAAATATAGAGATTTTACATGAAGGAACACAATTAGAACAAGAAAAAAACAGTCCTGATGAAGGGTCTCATCCCAAAACATCGATTCTTTGTTTCTTTTATGTGTGATTCTTCTCCAAAGAAAAACAAAGTCCATTGTTCCGCAAAGTGATTTTAGTGCTGGTGAACACTGATGATTAGAGTTATGCTGCTTTGTTCAAGAACCGAATGGATCCTCCGTGAATGCGTAGTGTTATAATGCATTACAGCAGGGATTGCTACATGACCCAAGCAGTTCATGCCAACTGCAAGGCCCACCCAACTAGTCCTAATTTCTCTGTGTTCAGCCCATATCCTTCTGACTCCCATTTCTATATACTCAGATTAGATTAAAATTAGCTTTAGCTGTGACATGCACACAAAAATATACAGTGAAATATGTCATTTACATTAAATCAAAGCTGGGCAGCCAGCCTTGCGCATTCGCATCTAAATCATTAATACAAATTAAAGGATCAAGGGTTCAAAGCTTCATTTATTATCAAAGTATGTATGTAGGATACATCTCCGAGTTTCATCTTCTACAGATAGCCATGAAACAAAGAAAACCATTGGCGTCATTTTAAGAAAAAAGCATCAACCGCCCCGCACAAAAAAAACAAATCTCACAAACCTCAAACCCCAAACCCCTCCCTCGCACACATGAAAAACTAACAGATCACCACACATGTAAAACAACAACAACATCAAACTCCAAATCCAAGCCCCAACTCGCCAATTGACAACAAGAAAGAATGGGCAAAAACACAGAATACTAAAAAACAGAACTGAAAGAGACCAATATAAACTACAGTCTGCAGTCCAATCCATAAATCACAGAATTTCAATAGCATCCTTCGACATCATCAAGGACAGCAAGCACTCGAACACAAAGGCCTTCCAAGAACCATCACACGAAGATGAGAGATCATCACAGCAGCGAACAAAAGGCTAGTAATCAGCACGGAAAACTCATTCCCCTTTGCATTTGCCTGAATATTTTAATCTACTTCAATGCTATAATTGGTGAGAAATGGATTTGATCATAGCCCAGTACCCCATATCTGAGCTTCTTCACCTCAAGCAGTTCACGTTTGGTTCGCCTCCTGGAATTTCTGTGCGGACAGTGGAGTGCTAGATCAATTAATCAATCTCCAGGCATTAAGTTGCAGGATCCAACAGTTCCAGAAATACATTTAGGAAAAAAAAGATGCAGAAGACATAGAAAAAGTGAAATAAGCAGTTCTGTGGACTATCCGAAAGTTGTTGCCCGAGGAATCATTGTTCCTTTGTGCCATCTTGACTGAAAAGAATTAATGAATTACAAATGTCCCAAGACAGACCTCTACGACATACCACTAATTTTCAGCCTCCATTTGAAGAAGCAACCTTCAGCCATAACCCTCTGCTCGTTACCTCAGAGCCAATGTTGAATCTATCTAACTGGCTCTCCCTGGATTGTATATGCCGAACCTTCCAGACCAGGCTACCATATGGGACCTTTCAGTGGTCTTACTAAATTCCAAACAGAGAATACCCATTGACATCTCCTTATCTACTCTTTTGTTACCTCTTCAAAAAACCCTAAAAGGTTTGTCAAACATGACTTCCCAAACACAAGACAATGCAGACTTCTCCTAACCATACTTTTTTATCCAATAGCTAGCAGACCCTATCCATCAGAATCTCTCCAGTAACCTCCCCATTACTAATGTTAGTCTGACCAGCCTGTCATTCTCTGGTTTGTCCTTAATAACTTTATTAACTAGAACAGTATCAGCCAACTTCCAGTCTTGTTGAACCTCAAGAACCTCAAGACCTAAGCAAGATCTGCCACAGTTTTCTCTCTAGTTTCACACAAAGAATTAGGCGCTAGGGATTTATCCACCTTAATGTAAGGCTGAAAATACCTGCTCCCTGATAAGATGGTATTGGTATTGATTTAGTTTTGTCATATATACCAAGATACAGTGAAATGTTTGTCCTACAGGTCAAATCATTGGAACCAGCATCATCAAAGATCCTACTCATCCCAGATATTCTCTTTCCTCCCCTCTTCATCAAGCAAAAGATACAAAGACTGAAAGCATGTAACACTAGGCTCAAGGACAAATACTAACCTACTGTTAAAAGACTATTGAATGGTCCTCTGGTATGATAAGATACAGTCTTGACCTCACAATCTACCTTATTATGATTTTGAACCTTTTTGTCTACCTGCACTGCAGTTTGTCTGTAGCTGCTACACTTTATACACTTTATTCTGTATTGTTATATTATGTTGTTCTGCCTCAATGTACTGTGTAATGATTTGATCTGTATGAACAGTATGCAAGGCAAGCTTTTCACTTTATCTCAGCACAAGTAACAATAATAAACCAATTTCAATTTCAATTCCAAGTCCTGTAATGTGAAAACTCTTATTGTTTTATTTGCTTATTGTCTTCAAAATGTAGCTATTTAATTTGCTTGAAGGCAGGAGTTTCCAGAACACAAAAATAATTGTGTGTGAGAGATTTTCTCACATAGCCAAAGGCAACAGTTACTTGTAACCATTAAATCTAAATATATAATTGTTCATTCCTTTTTTTATTTAGGTTTGAACAGCCGAATAAATTAGCTGTGGAACAATAGCTTCAGTGCTTATTTAGTTCTAAATGAACGGTGTACAGAAACACTAATCTCTTCAAATAAAGAAATTAGGTTTATTGGTCGAAATCTTAATCAGGTTTAATATCACAGGCATATGTCATGAAATTTGTTGCAACTGTACATTGAGATATATAATAATGTATTCCTCCTTCTCGGACCCGTCAGTCAGCAGGTCGGAGAAGAAGGAGCAGGCTGGCAGGTCAGAGGAAAAGCCAACTGGTGGGTCAAAGAAGGAGAAGCTGGCCAGTGAGTCGGAGAAGGAAGAGTTGGCCGGCATGTCAGACGAGGCAGATTGGGTTCAGAGGAGCTGACCTGGGTGCAGACCACGTTGCTCCCTGCTACTCGAAGGAGCTGGTTCACGAAGGTATCATGCAGTGAAACGGTGAATGACTGTCTTGGAACGTTCTCTTGCAATTGCAAGACCCTGTTGGACATTGATAATGCATAGGCCTGTTTCCCTTCTTTGGTGGTGAGACAAGTGGTAGGGCAGCTACATAGCCTTGGTTATAGTGAGGGCGAGGCCTCAAGCTGCAGGCTTGCCTGCTGCTGCAATCCAGGTAAGGAGATGATGTAGCGTGGCATCCATGGTCGGTTGGGGCTGGCATCGCCAAGTTTTTGATGGGTGGAGTGAGAGGCTGGATTGCTGGGAACCATACCATCAATCTGCAGGACATGTTGCTCGGGAACCTGGACTATAGGTGTGTTTTCTTGCATGACAATGCTTTTTTTTCTTGCTATTTTGAATGTTCTGCGTATGTTTTGCACCTTGGCCCCAGAGAAATGCTGAATCATTCCGTTACATCCATGTGCGGTTGAATGATAATAAAACTTGATATGATTTGATTTAATAAAAATGTAAATTACAATAATAGGGATCATCATCATTATATTCCATGTCATATGATGGGGCTGATCATGGTCTTGACCATAATTGTTCTTGGCAAATTTTTCGACAGAAGTGGTTTGCCATTGCCTTCTTCTGGGTAGTGTTTTTACAAGATGGCTGACCCCAGTCATTATCAATACTCTTCAGAGATTGTCTGCCTGGTATCACTGGTTGCATAAACAGAACTTGTGATATGCACCAGCTGCTCATATGACCATCCACCACCTGCAGTCATGTCTTCACGTAACCCTGATCAGGGGGCTTAGCAGGTGCTACACCTTACCCAAGGGTGACCTGAAAGATAGTGGAGGGAAGGAGTACCTTCCCACCATCCAAATAAGAAGTTTATATTAAAAAAGTTAAATTAAATAAGTATTGCAAAAAGAAGGAAAGAAGAAGTAGTGAGGTAGTTGAATCACAAACAAGAGAAAATCTTCAGATGCTGGAAATCCAAGCAATGCACATAAAACACCAGTGGAACTTAGCAGGCCAGGCAGCATCTATGGAAAACAGCACAGTCAACATTTTAGGCCAAGACCCTTCATCAGGAGATGAGAAATTGTTTATGGGTTCAATGTCCATTCAGGAATTGGATGGAAGATGGGAAAAAGCTATTCCTGAATCGTTAAGTGTGTGCTTTCAAGCTCCTGTACTTCTTCCCTGAAGGTAGCTAAGAGAAGAGGGCTCGTCCTGGATGATGGAGGTCCTTAATGACGGATAATACTTTTTTGAGATATTGCTCCTTGAAAGTGTCCTGAATGCTGGGGAGGCTAGTGCCCATGATGGATATGACTGAGATTAGAAATTTCTGCAGCTTATTTTGATCCTGTGCAGTGGTCCCTCTGGACCAGATGGTGATACAGTCAGCTAGAGTACTCTCCATGTTACATCTGTAGACATTTGTGATCACACGTACATCAAAACTCACAGCGAAAGACATTATTTGTCTCATTGTGTCGGAGCCTGTAGAGGAGACAGCCCACAAGAGGTCGCCACACTTCTGGCATCAAATTACCAACCCTGACCCGCACACCTTTGGAATATGAGAGGAAATCGAAGTACAGAGAGGAAAACCACATGGTCATGGGGAGAATGTACAAACTTGTTACAGATACTCATGGGAACTTATTCCCGATTGCAATCTCTCATGCTGTGAAGTATTACATCAACTGCTGGCACAGAAATTGTGAATGAGCTTCCAATGAATGCAGAGTGAAGTTCCAGTCCTAAATAAGCTTTAAGATTAGATGCAATAATTTAGAGATTAAATCAATATTCCTTTTGAAGGTTTAGCAGGGTCTTGATAGGACAAATGACCTCCACCTCTGCTATAACTTCCTATGATATTAAGGAAATCGCAATACGTGATTTCTAGCCCGACATTCTCTGTGATTACTGCTCCCACTGTCACATCATCATCATCGATCATTAATGGCTTACAAGAATCATTAAGACCATTGTGTTGTGGTGGAAAGAAATGGACTTCAGACTAATAAAGTATCTGCTGGAGGAACTCAGTAGCTCAAGCATCATCTCTGGAAGGAAAGGAATTGTCAACATTTCAGATTGAAACCATGACAGGAAAATCATTTGTGCAACTCCCACAAATGCTGCTCAACTATCCAGCAGATAGTTTGATGTTCCAGTTTTCAGCATCTGCAGTCTCATGTATCTCCTGGAAGTTAGGCTAATCCCATTTCCCTTCTCTTCCCCTGGTGACTTTTAGGCGATGGTTCTTCAGTAATCATTCAGTTACATTCTGAATGTAGTGAGGGTTTCCATCTCTTTCATCCTTTCAAATGGAGCATTCCAAACCTTCATTGCTTGTTCAATAAAATATGTTATAATCAAATTTTCTCCCCTGATATTTACTACAAAAATCTATGCTCCTACTGCATTACTAACCACTCTGCTGAAATAATAAGATACTTTTATTTTAATTTTTACTTAGAGGTACAGCAGTCTTGTTACTGGTGATTCAGTGTCACTGGCCCCTGCCAGATTGGAATGCCCAGACCTTCACTAGTTCCATTACTTTTCCTGGAGTCAACCCTTATTAATCACTGATCATATTAAGAGTGAGATGTAGTGTTAGGTATTGTTGTATGCTAGCTTCTGAAGCTGACCATGAATAATTGTACTGTCCTGTCCAATGAGCCAGCAGCACCAATTACATCCCAGAGACCAATTAACCTACTAATCTGTATTTATTTGGAATGTTGGAGGAAACCAGAGCGCCCAGAGAAAACAAACGTAGTCAGAAGGAGAATGTACAAACTCCTTATCGAGAGCAGAGGAACTGAAACCAGTTTGCTCTTTTGATTTTCTGTTTACACTATCCAGTCAGCTTCATCAAAGGTGTTAGCCTCCACACCATTCAGAAAATCTTCAAGGAACAACGCCTCAAAAAAGGCAGCATCTATCATTAAGGACCCCCATCACCCAGGTCATTCCTTGTTCTGATTACTGCCATCAGGAAGGAGGTACAGCAGCCTAAAGGCACACACACTTGATTCAGGAACAGCTCGTTTCCCTCTGCTGTCTGATTTCTGAATGGTCATTGAACCCATGAACATTATCTCACTACTTTTTCATTTCTAATGTTGCTGTACTTAATTAATTTAACTATATACCTACTGTAATTCACATATTTTTCTTTTCTTTTATAATATATTGCATTGTACTGCTGCTGCAAAGCCAGTAAATTTATGCCAGTGAAATTAAACCTGATTGATTCAGTCATCTTATGAGTCTATGCATATGAATTAATTCGACTCTCTGACTCCTGTTCCGATGAGGACAACCTCACCTGGATGGTCACTCTCATAATTCTTCAGCTCCTGGGCAGCACGCTTGCGCATTTCCTCTGCTTCATCTCTCACATTGTCATACCCTTCCTGTAGAATGGTTAGTGGAACTTTTATAAGTCAGTTTTCTGACGTAGCAAAGCAATTAAATCCTTTTGTTAACTGTTGCCACTTGTAAGGCAAGAAACGTTGCAGTGGAAAACATAAGAACTTAATTGGCTTCACAACAAAATGTCATGAGTTTGTTTGAGATTTGAGTTATACACTGGTGGATCAAATTACTTCCTTCTGCAGGATTTTAAAGTGTGATTCTATTATTCAATGTCCATTGAAATCATACCTAAATATCCCTTAAAGACTGAACTTAAAAGCAACTGACAAAGAAATACTCAACCCTGGAATTCAAAGGAATGAGGGGGTAAAACCTGTTGAATGGTAAAAGGTCTTGATAAAGCGGATGTGGAGAGGATGTCTCCTATGGTAGGACCAGAGAAAACACTCCCAGAATAGAGGGGCATCCTTTTAACGTGGAGATGAAGAGGATTTTCTTTTTCCAGAGAGTGGTGAATCTGTGGATTCCCTTGCTACAGGTGGGTGTAGAGGCCAAGTCATTGGCTAAATTTAAGGCAAAAGTTGATAGATTCTTGATTGGTCAGGGTATGAAGGGATATGGGGAGAAGGCAGGCGATTGGGGGTGAGAGGAAAAATGGATCAACCATGATGAAATGGCAGAGCAGACTCAATGGGCCAAATGGCCTAATTCTGCTTCTCTATCTTATGGTCTTTTGGTCAACTATAGACTTCTTTGAAAATGGTGAATTAATGCCTCTGTTTAGAAAAAATATAAAAATATGTTATTCACTAATTTCCAAATTAGTTGACTAACTCCTGAAGAATTGATTTTTTCCTGTATAATGAATTCAATTCCACAGTCCTTCATTTCAATTTGCTTATTTTTCTGGTTTCACAACATATGCCGTGATATTAAACCTGATCCTGATGTAAAACCTTTTAATGAATATCACAAAAATGTTGGAGGAACTCAGCAAGTCAGGCAGCTTCTATGGAGGGGAACAAACAGCTAATGTTTTGGGCTGAGACCCTTCAGCATTTATCCCCCCCCAATGAAATTCCTTGGCCTAGGAAGTTAACTGTTTATTCCCTTCCATAAATGCTGCCTGACCTGCTGAGCTCCTCAGACATTTTGTGTACATTGTTCAACATTTCCAGATTCTGAAGAATATCTTGTGTTTTTATCAAACCCCTTTGCTTGTCCTCATTCACAGGACATGGGTATTTATTATGCATCACAAGCTGATCATGAATATAGTGGCTTGTTGGACTATTCCAAGTGAAATCAAGGCTCTACTTTGTTGGTCTGGACTTGAATGGACTAGACTGATTTAGGTTGATGGATCTTGTTACCAGAAAGACCTTAGTTAATAAAAGGGTTACAAACTCAAGTGAAGTTTTATTAATCAAATAATCATTACTTTTTGGATTCTTGTCTTCATGTGGTAGGACATTCAAGGTTCTTTAATGCACAAAAATAATGAAATGAAAAGTTTCCAAATATCAAAAAAATGCTATAAAGAGCAGTAAACAATAAAAAAAAAACCTAAATCAAATCAATATTTGGCGTGACCACCCTTTGCCTTTAAAACTGCATCAATTCTCTTAGGTACACTGTCATGCAGTTTCATAACAAAATCATCTGTACACAGCCGATCGTCCCTGCATACAGCTCTAAAAGAGAACAAAATAATTGTTAGTCTGGATCAGATGCAGCACAATAAAAACTCAGTAATATGAAGAACACCATAATGATAAAAACACAATAAATACAGTACTCTGCAAAAGCCTTAGGTGCTCTACAAGTTTTATATGCTTTTAGAAGGTATGGCCTCCATGTTGCTCTAATCTCAACGTTATCTTGGATGTCTGATATTACCTGGAGAGATAGAAGCAAGCGAGACAGCCAAAGTCTGCAGAAGAACTGTGGCAAGTTCTCTATGATGCTTGGAACAAATTATCAGCCGATTTTCTTATGAAACTGCATGAAAGTGTACCTAAGAGGATTGATGCAGTTTTAAAGGCAAAGAGTGATCACGCCAAATATTGATTTGATTTAGGTTTTTTTTATTGTTTACTGCTCTTTATAGCTTTTTTTTTGATATTTGGAAACTTTTCATTTCATTATTTTTGAAGGCATCTTACCTTTACAGAATGTTTTTACATGTGCCTTAGACTTTTGCACAGTGTACTCTATAAGTTAGCTTATGTATATAGATTGATTGTATGCCCATCAACAGATGCTAGGCACCGGAGTGTCTGTATGTAAACTGACTGACAGAAACTGATGAAGTAGAGGTGATAGAGTGTTAGTGGGTGGAGGTGTTGATCAGTCTTACTGCTTGGGGAAAGTAACTGTTTTTGAGTCTGGTGGTCCTGGTATGGCTTTGTAGCCTCATTCCTGTTGGGAGTGGGACAAACAGCCCATGAGCATGGTAGATGTGATCCTTCATGATGTTACTGGTCTCTTTCTGGCACCTTTCTGTATGTGAATGTGCATTTATTTATTTATTTATTTGGACGATATGTGTTTGGACTGACGGAGTGATCTGGCATTTTTGCTTTCACGGGGGAATTCGGCAAGGTTCAGAGCAGAGTAGGCAGCCTAATGGTGGAGCACCAATGGTTTGATTTGCTCCATTACTTCTCACCGGTTAAAGTGTTGATCAAGATTGAAATCATCGAGGACGAGTGCAGAAGGTGAGTGAAGGCGTTCAGTGCCGTCTGCCCACATTTGATTAGTCTCTCTCTCCCTCTCACTAGGTGCTGCCAAGTAAGGTGCAGAAGTTTTGGGTCCCATGCTGAAAAGTTTTTTTCAGTGTTATTCGCGGCTGCTAGCTGATCCTTGCAGAAATCTGTGGTTCATGTTACACGTGCTTCTGTTTTTTTTCTGGATTCTGTTTTTTTTGTTATTTTGCATAATTTCATCGGGGCACTTCAGAGTGGGATGGCTCTGCAGCCTGCAGTCAACAAACGATGCAGCACTGGACGGGACTCAACTGAACTGGACACCTCTAAACCATTCCAAGGACTCTGTGCTTTGATGTACAATATTATGCATGTTATTCGTTCACTTTTGGCCACTTGCATGATTTGGTTTTTTTTTCCGTGTGTTGGGTGTCTGATGTTTCCTTTGAACGAGTTCAATGGCGTTTCTTCATTTCATGGATGTCTATGGGAAGACAAATCTGAAGGTTGTATATTGCAAACGTACTTTGATAATAAATGTACTTTGAATCATTTAATATGTCCTTGATAGCCGGTAGTCTGCTGCTGGTGATGGGTTGGGCAGTTTTGACTGCCCGTCCTGTCTGTCGCAGTGCAGTCACCATACCAGGCACTGATGCAGCTTGTTTGCTTGTTAGGAGGAGGTGTCATTGTGTCACAATCCACTCTGTCCTTGAACTTTTGTAGACTTATGGAAAATCATGGAAGTACCACAGAAGGCGATTCACGTCATTACAGAATGCTTTTCTTTGACTTCAATGAAACAAGCGATTTTTCTTATATAAAACACGTTAGCACATGACATGCCTGTAATTAAGTGCTTGAGTTTAAGATTATCTGAATGTGAATGTTCTGTACAGCACAGCCCAGTAATCAATAGACAGTCTGTTGATAAGCTCACAGCGTAATGACTTCAATAAATCAGTGATGTCCTAATCTTTCTTTTCTAACTTAAAAACCATAAAGGAATAGAAAATTAATGGTTATACTGTCTATGACTACCAGTAGAATATTGACTGATTGCATCATGCCCTGGCATGGAGACTCCAATGCCCTTGAATGGAAAAAGAACTACAGAAAATAGTGGATATGGCCCAGTCTATCACAGGTAAAGCCCTCCCCACCATTGAGCACATTTACAAGAAACGCTGTCACAGGAAGGTAGTATCCATCATCAAGGATACCCACTGTCTAGGTCCTGCACTCTTCTCTCTGCTGCCATCAGGAAGGAGTCATATGAGCCTCAAGTACCACCTCACCAGGTTCAGAAACTGTTGCTATCCCTCAACCACCAGGCTCTTAAAACAGAAGAGATAACTTCACTTACTTCAACACTGAACTAATTCCACAACCCATGGACTCATTTTTAAGGACTCTACAACTCAGTTCTTGATATCTATTGCTTGTTTGTTTGTCTGTCTGTCTGTCTGTCTGTTTGTTTATTTATTTATTTATGTTTCTTTTTGTATTTTCACAGTCTGTTACCTTTGGCACATTGGTTGTTTGTCTCTGTCGGGCATAGTTATTTCATTGATTCCATTGTGTTTCTTTGTATTTACTGTGAATGTCCACAAGATAATTAATCTCAGGATAGTAAATGGTGATGTATATAGCCACCATTTACTACCCTGAGATTAATACATTTACCTTGAACTTTGAACTAGCTCCCTTAACAATGAAAACATAAGGAGCAGGAGTAGGCCACTCAGCCCCTCTAACCTACCCAGCCATTCAATATCATCATGGCTGATCTACAATAGCCCTTGCCTCATCCCATAACCCATAAACCTCAATTTCAATGTACTGACAGAGGGGACAGTGGAAGCAGGTATGGCACCAGTGTAAAAGAGAACAGGTAGGGAATGGAGGACTTACACATTCTGCAGACCAATTGGAAATAGTCCAATTTGCATTCTGGTCAGCACACACATGATGGGTTGAAGATCCTGTTCCTGTGCTGTACTGTTTTATCTGCTCTAAAGTTAAACACCATGTACTGTAAATAGGGTGAATAGACACGCACATGGTTTAGAGTATGCCTGATTAATATGATTGATATGACTTACGGATGGCACAAGTGGTTAGCACATTGCTTTACAATGCCAGCTTTCACTGTTAAGAGTTCAATTCCCACAACTGCCTGTAAGAAGCTTGTACATTCTCCCCGTGATCGTGTGGATTTCCTTTGGGTGCTCCGGTTTCTCAGAAGAAAAACTATGAGAAAACCAGTCAACATTTCCATGATCCTTCTCTAGCCATCCTGCCATTTTTGTGCTCTCAGCTTGTGGACAGTGTCCCATGTGTCTTCTATTCATGAGATTGTGGTACAGATGGCAGTTCAATAAATCTCAAGTGATATTAAAAGTTACAATCATCGTTCAGGACTTGAGATATGTGTCAATGATGTAATCATGGGCACACAAGAGGGATAAATGTGGTGTTAGTTCAAAGAAATCTTTCGATAAGATCACACCTGATCAGATCTTGTCCTTGGCTGCACTTTTCTGCCTGCTCCCTATAACTCTTGATGGTCTAGGGAAGACACTCACTCATAGATTGAAGGCTTCGAGCCTCAAGGCACGGTACCCTTTGATCGGAAAACAACATGGCAGATGTCCTGTGAGCTAAACAATAGAACATACTGCCCCGATTTTCACGCTGAATCAACAGTAAATTCATTACGACGGGCTTTTATTCCAGCAGTTACACGATAAGTGAAGTGTGACATTGCAATTCTTTCTCCCGAAAATGAACACTATTTCTGAGAAGCCGTGGTCACTTCAGGGAAATTGGTTTTGGCTGCCAATCTGTTAAAATGTCACTTTTATATTAGTCTTCAATACCACTTCTGAAAGCACTGTTCAAATAAACTATCAGCTTTGTCTATCAAATCAGTGACACCTCTTTCCCGTTGTACCACCTCTTGCGATTGCCATATCTTGTCACTTTATCCCTCAGATGCAGATGGAGGTGAAGCCTTCAAATCACGTCCAATGACACAGATATTAGTTCCGCTGTTTTCCATTTCTGGAACAGAAGATAACTACCATAGATAAAAGTATCACCTGGAAGAATAATGTGTTGCGGACACCAATTTTAACGTTTTCGATCTGCAAAACCACAGATGGAAGGAATTGAATCATACATATCTTGTGACCTGCTCGATGCAAACTACATCAGTCAGCAGCCCACTAAGAAAATAATGGATTGGTTTTTTTTTCTCCTTCTGTAATGTTGATAATGCGAAAGATTGTGATGGAACTTTTGGTGCCTTTAGCTTTTTTCTTTTCTGTCCAGTAAAATAACTCTGGAACTGCTTATTGTGAAAAATCTTATAGTTCATTAAACATCCACCGACAAGTGTATTTTACACTGATGCTGTTTGCATTCAGAATGGCTAAAGTCGTCTGGAAACTCGATACTTCGGCTTTTTCAGTAATGAGGTTAGGTGGTGGCTATAGTCAACCATCACACTGATGTTTCGTATTCGAGGTCTCCATTGAGCTAAGACTGAAGGCTTCTTATGAGCAGAATTGTAAATTAGTTCCAGTGCTGAGCGTGGCTATTCGGCCCTTTGAATTTTACTAGTTGTATCTTTTCTGAACACAACAGTACAGCGGTTAGTGTAACACTAATACAGCACTAGCCATGCAGATTCTATGCCATTGCTGCCTGCAAGGAGTTTGAGTGTTTTACCTTCGACCGCGTGGGTTTCCTCTGGGTGCTCTGGTTTCCACCCGCATTCCAGAGAAGTGTAGGTTAGCAGATTAATTGGTTATGTGGGTGTAATTGGCTGGCATGAGCTCATTGCTCCTTTTACAGTGCTGTATCTCTAATAAAAATTTAAATAACTCGAAGTGACTGGAAGGATATAGCTTGGAAACTGTGCATAAATTAGTGAATTTAAAAGAGTGGCCTGAGGAAACAGTTACGATATGTAAATCCTAACTTGAACAAGTCATTTTTTTTCCTTTATGTTTTCTTCTAAATGAATACTTAACATAGATGAGGTCATAGTGACATCATATCATACAGTATGCAAACAGACTGTTCATCCCAGTTGGTCCACACTGACCAAGATTCTCATTGAAGCCTCTCATTTGTTTGTGTTCGGCCCATATTCCTCTAAATCATTCCTATTCATGTACTTGTCCAAGAATCTTTAGACTGTTGTTAATATACCTGCTAAATATTAGTGCGGGTGATACAAAACGACTTAGTAAGCTCATCAAAATGGTTAGATCAGTTCTTGGCTACAACCTGGCCTTTGAGTTAGTGGTGGAGAGGAGGTCACTAAACAAACTGTTATCCATTACGGACAATCTGGCACATCCTCCCCTGATCTACTGAATAAGCAGAGCTGCCTTTTGAACAGACTCGTTCAGCTCCGATGTCACAAGGATCATTACAGGAAATCTTTCCTACCTGTTACGTGGTGGGCAACAATGAATATAGAATTGAGTCAAGTTGTATAAACAAACATAAACATTTATTAAACTCTGCTCAACAAAAGTGAAAAGTAAACAAACGACTAACTTAACCGAAAGTTAACTGCTATACCACAATTTAACAAACAGCTAAACTCTGAAATAGTTCTTAAAATGCTAAATTCGAATACAGTCTTGAAGTGGTAAATTCGAACACAGTCTTAAAGTGGTAAATTCAAAACTCCGAGTGATTTATACAGTCAGCAAGGAGAGACTTCCTTGAAACTGGATTCTTCGAAGACGTGACATTACTGTTGATCTCAGCCGAGAGATGCATTGTCCAAAGGACTCATGACCATATAACCATATAACAATTACAGCACGGAAACAGGCCATCTCGGTCCTTCTAGTCAGTGCCGAACGCTTACTCTCACCTAATCCCACTGACCTGCACAAAGCCCATAACCCTCCATTCCTTTCCTGTCCATATACCTATCCAATTTTACTTTAAATGACAATACCGAACCTGCCTCTATCGCTTCTCTGGAAAGCTCATTCCACACAACTACCACTCTCTGAATAAAGAAATTCCCCCTCATGTTACCCTTAAACTTTTGCCTCCTAACTCTCAACTCATGTCCTCTTGTTTGAATCTCCCTACTCTCAATGGAAAAAGCCTATCCACGTCAATTCTATCTATCCCCCTCATAATTTTAAATACCTCTATCAAGTCCCCCCTCAACCTTCTACACTCCAAAGAATAAAGACCTAACTTGTTCAATCTTTCCCTGTAACTTAGGTGCTGAAACCCAAGTAACATTGTAGTAAATCTTCTCTGTACTTTTTCTATTTTGTTGACATCTTTCCTATAATTCGGTGACCAGAACTGTACACAATACTCCAAATTCGGCCTTACCAATATCTTGTACAATTTTAACATTACATCCCAACTCCTATATTCAATGCTCTGATTTATAAAGGCCAACATACCAAAAGCTTTCTTCACCACCCTATCCACATGAGATTCCACCTTCAGGGAACTATGCATCATTATTCCTAGATCACTCTGTTCTACTGCATTCTTCAATGCCCTACCATTTACCATGTATGTCCTATTTGGATTATTCCTACCAAAGTGTAGCATCTCACACTTATCAGCATTAAACTCCATCTGCCATCATTCAGCCCACTCTTCTAACTGGCCTAAATCTCTCTGCAAGCTTTGAAAACCTCCTTCATTATCCATAACGCCACCTACTTTAGTATCATCTGCATACTTACTAATCCAATTTACCATCCCACGATGAAGGAAATAAAACGGCTTAAAGGAATTGACCTTTTTCTGCTGGAGGGTGAACACTGCACAAACCTTCCTGATCTTTCAGGGGTTATTTCAGATGCAGGCCACTATTCCTGAACAAAGATTCAATAAGGTTGATCCTTTACAAAACCGCCAAACTACACCAACTTTACTCAATCCTTCAGGTTCCCGTACTTCGGAAATGTCTTCACTCTCCAATACTAGACTGTGGAGGTAACAAAGGTATACAAACAAACTGGCAGCGATTGGCGAAACTGCCGACAATAACGTTTCCACCTTAAAATAGAAAGTAAAACTCCACTTTAAAACAAAACTGCATCATGAGATGAATATGAAGCAAAACTAACTAGCGAACTAACTATCGAACTAACTGCGTCACAACAAGGGTTTCCCCTTATGTACCTATTGGAACATTCCATCATATGACCTCACACCAGCGGGAAAATTACATCATGTGACCTCACTCTGACTGGAAAATTACATCATGCTCACAAGATACTCAATTACATCATCCGGCTCACAAGACCATTACGTCATCCCACTGTCCCTTGTTCAAACTGTGGGTATGTAACATACCAAATGCAATAAGCATATACAACAGCTCATCTCTGTGTGACAGGAGAACACACATCACAGTACAATAGTCTCTGTTTTATTATTTCCTACATTAGTATTGCACATTGGTAAATTATTATTGTGTGTATTATTATTCTTAACTTATTAGTTAAATCTGCACATTGCTAAGTGTGTTTTTAAATGTTTCTGCTGTAACAAAGAATTTCCCACTTGGGATCAATAAAGTACATAATATTATTATTATCATCATCGTCATTATTATTAAACCACTTCTCTGGCAGTTCATTCCATATACTGACCACCCTCTGGTTGTAAACATTGCCCCTCAGGTTCCTATTAAATCTCTTCCCTCTAATCTTAAACCTATGTCCTCTGATTCTTGATTTGCCAACCATGGGAAAATCACTGCATGCCTTAACCCTGTCTATGCCCCCATAATTTTATACTAGATCATCCTCCATTTAATACATTCCAATAAAAAAAAATGTTCCAACTTGCTCAACATCTCGCCACAGCTCAGTCCCTCAAATTTTGGTAATATCCTTGTAAATCTCAGCTGTATTCTTTTCAGCCTAACGGCATCTTTCCTTTAGCAGGGCAAACAAAACAGAACACAATATTTTATTTTTACAGAGTTTTATTTTCTTAAGGAGGAAGCACTTCTCTGAAAAATTTGGTATGAGAAACTATTAAAACTTCTCCTCACTAACTGTTCTCTGCAGAAACTCAATGTTAGTAAGGGATGACAACCTATTATGAATTTTTTAACGAGTTATGGCCACAGCGACTGCATCTCTGACACTGAATCTGCCTCTGTGGCTCAGAAGGGAAGTGGGGTGGGAAGAAGATGAGTGCAGTAGCGACAGGGGAGCAGGCAGGAGATTCTGTGAATGTGAACGAGATGCCCGGATTGCATGTTGCTTCCCAGGTGCCAGAGTCAAGAAAGCAGATGCTGGAAATCCAAAGCAACACGCACATTTGTTTTGTGTGTGTTGCAAGAGTGTCTCAGATTGGGTACACAGCATTCTAAAGGGGGAGGGTGAGCAGCCAGAAGTCGCGATGCATATTGATACCAATAACAGTGATAGGAAAAGGGAAAAGGCCCTGAAGAATGAATGCAGGGACCTAGGTAGAAACCTAACAAGCAGGACCTCCAGGGCAGTAATCCTTGGATTGTTGCTTATGCAATGCACCAGTGAGAGTAAGAATAGGATGATTGTGTGACCGATAAATGGTGCAGGGGATAGTGTTTCAGATTAATGGATTACAGGAATCTCTCTGGGGAAGGTATGACCTGTACAAAAAGGATGGGCCACACCTGAACCAACATCCTTCTGGACGGGTTTGCTGGAGCGGTGGGGAGGGTTTAAACTAGTTTGGCAGGGGAATGGGGCGAAAAGGCTGAGGTTGGGGTAGTTGGTGTGCAACGAGATGCAGTGCGCATTGAGATTGTGCGGAAGGACAAGATAATGTTAGGGCAAGTTTGCAGTCGGGGGATGAGTTGAAGTGTAACACTGGGCCAAAATCAAAACGGGTGATGAATACAGGACTGAAGGTGTTATATTTAAATGCATAAAGTATACGGAATAAGGTAAATGATTTTGTAGCACAGTTAGAGATTAGCAGGTATGACACGAGCATCAATCAGTCATGGCTGAAAGAAGTGTATAGTTGGAAGCTTAACATCATAGGATACACCTTGTATCGAAAGGACAGGCATGTAGGCAGAGGGGATGGGGTAGGCCTCTTGATAAAAAATGAATTCAAATCCTTAGCAGTAACATAGGATCAGAAGATGTAGAATCCTTGTGGGTAGAGTAAAGAAACTACAAGGGCAAAAAGACCCTGATGAGAGTTATATACAAGCCCCTGAAACGTAGCCAGGATGTAGGATACAAATTAGAATTGGAGAAAGAAAAGGCACGTAAAAAGGCAATGTTATCATGGTCATGGGCGATTCAATACGCAGAGGAAAGCCCACCAGGGGAAAGGCAACTCTGCAATAACCCAGATTTGATTAGTGATCTCAAGAGGCACTGATCATAATATTTATTTTATTTTAGTTAGCAATGTAGAGCGGAGTAGACCCCTCTGACCCTTTGAGCCAAACCATCCCAGAGACCCTAACCTAATCACTGGGTAATTCAAACAGGAGAAAATCTGTAGATGCTGGAAATCCAAGTAACACACACACAAAATGCTGGAGAAACTCAACAGACGAGGTAGGGAATTGTGGTGGGGGGTATTACTGGAAGATCAAGAAATTGATGTTCATGCCATCAGATTCGAGGCTACCCAAACGGAATATCAAGTGTTGTTCCTCCAACCTAAGTGTGGCCTCATCACGACAGTGGGGAGGCCATGGATGGACATATCAGAATTGGAATGGTAAGTGGATTGTCACCTGGTGGTGGTGGAGAAGCTTGTGTGATCTTGAGATCCCTAGAATAATGCCATCTGGAGCTATGCTCCTGGTAGGGTAGGGTCACCCATGGCGGTAAGGTCGAGGGTGAGGTCCCTGACAAAGAACAATCCAACCAAGACCTCAACGGTGGAACAGGCGGACGAAGTTACTTCAAACTCAACGGCTGTGAAGGCGGATGAAGGCTGCAACAAATCCATCAGCTCCAGTCGTTGTGGTTTCCATGCCATTGGAATCAATTAGTTGATTTGTGAATTATTGTGTGTTTCTTGGAGTACAATGTCAAGTACACGTTAAACAAATACGCGCACAGTGGCTCTGTGGGCCACATATAGATCAACGGAACGAAGACCATCATCCTCGACCTCGAGGGATAGCCATGACGACAGTAGGTGGAATTAAAATAGGTGGCCAATGGGAGATCCTGCCTTTTCTGGCAGATGGAGCGTAGGTACTCAGTGAAGCAGTCTCCAATCTACGTCTGTAAGAAGTATGTACGTTCTCCCCATGACTGCATGTGCTTCCACCAGGTGCTCCAGTTTCCTCTCACATTCCAAAGGCATACAGTTAGGGTTTGAGAGGAAGAAGATAAATTCAGATGTATCAGTGTTACAGTGGAGTAAAGGGAATTACAGAGGCATGAGAGAGATGAGCTGGCCAAAGTTGATTGGAAGGGGACACTAGCAGGGATGATGGCAGAACAGCAATGGCTGTAGGTTTTGGGAGCAATTTGGAAGGCGCAGTCTAGGTACATCCTAAAGATGAAGAAGTATTCTAAAGGGAGGATGACACAACTGTGGCTGACAAGGGAAGTCAAACACAGCCTAAAGGTAGGAGAGGGCAAACAATATAGCACAAATTAGTGGAAAGTGAGAGGATTGGGAAGCTTTTAAAAACCAACAGAACAGAACTAACAAAGCCATAAAGAGAAAAAAAGATAAATTTGAAGGTAAGCCTGCCAATAATATTAAAGATGATCTTAAAAGTCTTTTTTTTCGGATATATGAAGAGTAAAAGAGAGGTGAAAGTGGAAATCAATCTGCTGGAAACTTACACTGGAGAGGTAGTAACTTGGGACAAAGAAATGGTGGACAAATTTAATAAGTATTTTGTGTCAGTCTTTACTGTGCAGTGTGTCAAAAATCCGAGAGTGTTAGGGAGCCAGAAGTACGTGTAGTTACTTTTTCTAAGGAGTACATACTTGGAAAACTGTATGGTCTGAAGGTAGTTAACTCACCTAAACAAGAGACCTTTTTATAAATGTAGAAAAAATTCAAAAATCAGAGATGCAAAAGGACTTGGGAGTCCTTATACAGGTTGAGTCATTGGTAAGGAAGGCAAATGCAATATTGGCATTTGTTTTGAGAGGACAAGACTATAAGGCAAAGATATAATGCTGAGGCTTTACGAAGCGTTGGTCAGACTACACTTGGAGTATTGTGAGCAGTTTTGGGCCCCTTATCTAAGCAAGGATGTGCTGACATTGGAGAGGATCCAGAGGAGGTTCACAAGAATGATTCCATAAATGAAAGGATTTATGTATTAGGAGCATTTGATGGGTCTGGGCCTGGACACGCTGGAGTTTAGAAGAATTAGGAGGGAGCTCATTGATAGCTATCGAATATTGGAAGGCCTAGATAGAGTGGATGTGGAGAGGATGTTTCCTATAGTGGGGGAAGTCTAGGACCAGAGGGCACAGATCCGAGAAGAAGGAAGTCCATTTAAAGCAGCGATAGGGGGGGTTTCTTTAGCTAGATGCTAGTAGATCTGGGGAATTCATTGCCACAGATGGCTATGGAGACCAAGTCATTGGGTATATTTTAAGAGCAAATACGAGGAAATCTGCAGATGCTGGAAATTCAAACACCAACACACACAAAATGCAGGACTGACAAAGGGTCTCGGCCCGAAACATCGACCGTGCTTCTCCTTATAGATGCAGCCTGGCCTGCTGTGTTCCACCAGCATTTTGTGTGGGTATATTTTAATTTGCGTTTGATAGGTTCTTAACTTGAAAAGGTGTCAAAGGTTACAGGAAGAAGGCAGGAAAGTGGGATTGAGAGAGATAATAAATCAGAATCAGAATCAGTTTTTATATCACAGCCTATGTCATGAAATTTGTTGTTACGTGGCAGCAGTACATTGCAATACATAATAATAAAAAAGTTAAGTATATAAATTACAGTATGTATATGTATATTAATAAAGTTAACTTAAATAGTGCAAAAAGAGAAAGAAAAAGAAATGAGGTAGTGATCATGGGTTCAATGTCCATTCAGAAATTGGATGGCAGATGGGACAAAGCCATTCCTGAAATATTAAGTGTGTCCTTTCAGGCTCTTGTATCTCTTGCCCAATGGTAGCAATGATAAAGAGGGTACATCCTGGGTAACAAGGGCCCTTAATGATGGATGCTGCCTTTTTGAGGCATCGCTCCTTAAAGAGGCTCAGGATGCTGAGTAGACTAGTGTCCATGATGAAGCAGATTGAGTTCACAGCTTTCTGCAACTTATTATGATCCTGTGCAGTGGTTCTTCCATAACAGACAGTGACACAGCCAGCTACAACACACTCCATGATGCCGTTCTAAATCAACCATGATGGAATGCTGGAGCAGACTCAATGGGCTGAATGGCCTGTTTTTGCTCCTATGTCTTATGTCTTATGGCAAGTCCAGCATCAATTGTCCATTTCCAGTTGCCCTTCATAGTAAATTGTACGTACCAATGTCATGGAGAAATTAATTGCTCACCATATTATTCAACAATTACTCATTGTATGTCATCTGCTGCTAAGTCTCCCCTATTTCTATCTCTCTGTATTTTGTTCATACTTCTCTTTTATAAATGGTAAATGTCATTGAGAATTAACATGAGATTAAACCAATAATACATTTGTTTTACGATGTAATTACTTTTGATAGGTTTACCCTGTACAAATACTATAGCAACCAAACAATACTGGCTAAAGATTTTTCACATGTTGACAAAATAAATGCCCTGAAGTGTTTGAGTATTACATAGACCAAGGCTTGTAAATCACATATCTTGTCAGTTCAAACTCACTCAAGATTTTAATAATAACTGCGGGAAGAAACTCATCTTATGCAGACATCAATAAACCCAATGATTCGTCAATTACTCTGCTCGGCTTTGCAAATATTGCCAGCATGAATCCTGAGGTCCTGGATTTCCAATCCATTTTGATCGTCCTTTATGAAGTATAATCTTCTGCTATGTGCATTGGCTCCAGTTCAAGCAGACTGTGCAATATCTCATCTGGAAGTTGGTGGACTCTGATAATAAATTATAGACTTGAAGTGCTGTTTATTCTGAAAGGTTGAGAGCCCAGGCTGGTGAGCAGTTTAGGAAACTTGTGTTGAAGCCTTTCTAGCTTCTACCTTCCTATAATCCTGTTATTGAGCACAGAAAGTAGAAATATTTTTAAAGAGGTAAACAGGTAAGTTGATTTATCATTGTGACATGTACATATAGGAGAGTGATTGAAAATCTGGCTGAATGGTGCCACAACAACAACCTCTCTCTCAATGAGGGCAAAACCAAAGAGCTGATTATTGACTACAGGAATAGGAGATTGGAACTCTGTGAGCCAATTCCGATCAGGGGTTCAGAGGTGGAGATGATCAGCAACTTTAAATTCCTCAGCTTTACCTTTTCAAGGTCAGCATGTAAGTGCCATTGCACAAGTGGAGTGGTAGTGCCTCTACCTTCTTATGAAGTCCGTGAAGATGCAGCAAGTCATCAAAATCTTTGACAAGCTTCCATTGATGTGTGATAGAGAGTATGCTGATTGTTTGCACTGTGGACTGATATGGAAACACCAATGCCCTCGAATGGAAAAGCCTACAAAAAAGAGTGGATACAGCCCAGTCCATTCTAGTTAAAGTCCTCCCCAGTATTGAGCACATCTACATGAAGTGTTATCACAAGAAATCATCCATCATCAAAGGCAGCCACCATCCAGGCCATGCATTTTTCTCACCACTGCCATCAGGAAGAAACTACAGGAGCCCCAAGATCCTCACCACTGTGTGCAGGAAAAGTTATTACTCCTCAACCATCAGGCTCTTGAACCAGAGGGAATAATTCTCCTCATCATCACTCACCACTTTCCCAGTTCCACAAGCTATAAACTCACTTCAAGGACTCTACAATCTCACTTTCTTGATGCTTATTGCTTATCTATTTATTATTAGTATTTTGTGTTTTTCCTATTTTGTATTTGAACATTTTGTTGTCTTTTGCACATTATAGTGTTTGTTTTTGTTCTTCAAAATTCAGTTCTTCATTAATACTATTGTGTTTCTTTGTATTGTCTATACTGTGAATGCCCACAAAAAATAATCTCAGGGTGACATATATATTTTGATAATAAATTTAATTTAAACTTTGAAATACTGAAAAATTTGTCTTGCTTACCAATGTGTCCATAGAGATCAATTCATTACAACAGAAAGCAAACTGCTTGCAATCACAAAGTCCAGAAAAAGAGAGCATTAATGAGTGCGATAGATCCAAAAATGAAGATGAGAATTTTAAAATTGGTAAATTAGTTTATTATCGTCATATGTATCGAGGTACAGTGAAAAACATTGCTTTGTGTGTCGTCCAGAAAATGCAGTGAGCTGGTTGTGGGAAAACCAATAACATAATGCAGAAAAAACTGGGACAGAAAGTGAAGTACAGACAGAAAATAAGATGTAAAGCCAATAACAAGGTAGATTATGAGTTATAAGGTTCTAATTTTACCAGAGGATCAGGTAGAGGTCTTATAACAGCATGATAGAATCTGTCTTTGAGCTTAATTTTATATGTTTTCAGGCTTTTGAATCTTCTGCCCAAAAGAACACGGCTGGGTGTAGGTGAAAAGAGAAGGTGGGGTCTTTGATTTTGTTGGCCACTTTATTAAGGCAATAAGAAGTGCAGACAAATTCTGCGGAGAAATGTTTTCCATGATGTATAGAGCTACGTCCACAACTTTGTAGTTTCTTGCTAGCAGTTGTCAGACCAAGCCTATCGTCCACTCTCCTCTACTATCAGATTCCTACCCCTCCAGCCCCTTACCTTTCCCAGCCACTTGGCTTCAACCTAACACCTTCTAGCTAGCCTCCTTCCCCTCCGCCAATCTTTTTATTCTGGCAGCTTCCCCTTTCCAGTCTTGATGAAAGGTCTCAGCCTGAAATGTCAACTGTTTATTCATTTCCATAGATGCTACCTGACCTGCTGAGATCGTCCAGCATTTTGTGTGTGTTGCTCCATATTTCCAGCATTTGCCATAGAAGGAGTACAAAGAAGGTTCACCAGATTGATTCCTGGGATGGCAGGACTTTCATATGAAAAAAGACTGGATCGACTAGGCTTATACTCACAGGAATCTAGAAGATTGAGGGGGAATCTTATTGAAACGTATAAAATTCTAAAGGGATTGGACAGGCTAGATGCAGGAAGATTGTTTCCGATGTTGGGGAAGCCCAGAACGTGGGGTCACAGTTTAAGGATAAAGGGGAAGCCTTTTAGGACCAAGATGAGGAAAAACTTCTTCACACAGAGTGGTGAATCTGTGGAATTCTCTGCCACAGGAAACAGTTGAGGCCGGTTCATTGGCTATATTTAAGAGGAAGTTAGATATGGCCCTTGTGGCTAAAGGGATCAGGGGGTATGGAGAGAAAGCAGGTACAGGGTTCTGAGTTGGATGATCAGCCATGATCATACTGAATGGTGGTGCAGGCTCAAAGGGCCGAATGGCCTACTCCTGCACCTGTTTTCTATGTTTCATCTTGCTTTGTTGTGTGATTTCTTACATCTTCCCCCCACAAGCCCTGAGCATCTGTAGCAATGAGTCTTAAGTTTGGACTCAAACAGAAGTCTAGGGCAGTGCACATTAATTGTTGAATATAAACTTTTCAACATTTCAGAATGGCAGATCAGACCAAAAATACTGCAGTATGATCAGGAATCAACGTTCAACTTTATTTGCCATATATGTTTATATGTATTAGGAATTTGCCATGGTGTGTTAGCCAGGACATGATATGCAACAAAAATAACATAAAACAATCATAAAAAAAAGAATTATGCTAAAATAAAGCTAGAGATTACATTTATTGATTGATTGATTGATTGATTGATTGATTGATTGATTGATTGATTGATTGATTTATTTGTTTGTTTGTTTGTTTGTTTGTTGAGCTTCAGTGTGGAATAGGCCCTTCTAGCCTTTAAAGCTGTGCTGCCCTCAACTTCCTATTTAACACTAGCCTAATCACGGGTCAGTTTACAATGACCAATCAACCTACTAACCAGTACATCTTTGGAACGTGGGAGGAAACTGGAGCACCAGGAGAAAACCCACGGGGGAGGATGTTCAGACTCCTTACAGACGATGCCGGAACTGAACTCCGAACTTCGACGCCCCGTGCTGTAGCAGCATTGTGCTAACTGCTACACTACTTGTCATCCAAAAGTACAGATGTGGAACGAGAAATGCATACGTGAAAACATGATTGTTTTTAAATGGTATGCAGACGTTAGGATTGTTATGGAAACGAGATGGAAATATTACTCAGCAGAAAAATACATTAAAATTGAGTATGAGGATGAAGGTACTCACGCTCAATTCTCATACTAAGATCACATAAGAGTACACGAGTTGTGTAACCTGAGATATGATTGTCATATTCAGGGTCCACTTTGATACTATATGAAGGCTGTTTATAGAGGGTAACTTTTTCAGTACTGTGCAAAAGTCTTAGGCACATTCTGTATATATACCTCAGACTTTAGCACAGTACAGTATTTGGCAATGTGCAGCGTAAAATGATTTTGTAAATCTAGTGGGAGCAAAGGTTGCTGGGAATGGTGAGGGTGGAGGGTGAGAAAGATGGCTAAGAAGGAGTGCCAGAGGCAGGACGGAGATACAGGCAAGAAAATTTGATTCCTAACGATTGGTTAATTGATCATCACAGAATGTCTTTCTGGTGATTCCTATTCCCTCTCCTCTCCTTTCCTCTTTCCCCAACCATGATTCCTCGCTCTCTGCCCCCTTCCCCCTCTCAGTCCACAGTAGAGACCCATATCAGAATCAGGTTTATAATCACACACATATCATGAATTTTTTTTTGTGGCAGCAGTACAACGGAATACATAAAATTATGACAGTACTGTGTAAAAGTTTTAAACACCCTAGCTATCTATATATATATATGTATATGTGTATGTATATGTGTGTGTGTGTGTGTGTGTGTGTGTATGTGTGTGTGTGTGTGTGTGCGCACGTGTGCATGTGTGCGTGTGCGTGAGTGAGTGTGCATGCGCGTGTGCGTGTGTGTGCGTGTGTGTGTGTGTGCGTGTGCGTGTGTGTGTGTGTCACTTTTGCACGGGACAGTATATATCTATTAGTGGTGTATAAAACTGTAAGGGGCATAGCACAGTCCTTTTCCCCTGGCTATGAAGTCAAGAACTAGGGGATGTAAGTTGAAGATGAAATGGGAAAAAATTTAAAAGAAACTTGGTGGAACCTTTTTCACCCAGAAGGTGGTACATATATGGAATTAACTGTCAAGAAGTGGTTGAGTCAAGTACATTAAAAACATTTAAAAGGTACATGGGCAGGTGCATGGATAGGAAAGGTTTCGAGGTACATAGTTACGGATAGAGTAGATATCACACAAAGCTATAAAGCATCTAGAGAGGACATCTCAGATTGTCTGAGTTTACAGAGATTAGGTTTGTTTTTAATTTCTACAAGGAAAGATGAGCTCTCATTTTGTAGTTAACAGTGTGATTCTTCTCTCTCTCCCAAAGAAATTGAGATGAAATTTAAGATTAGCTTCATTTGTCACATGTGCACATACAGTGAAATGTCAACAAATAACACGGTCCAACACTTAGCTGTGCACAAGTGTCGCCACGCTTCTGGCACCAACGTAGCAAGCCCACAACTTACCAACCTTAACTATACGTCATTTGGAATGTGGAAGGAATCTAGAGCACCCAGAGGAAGCCCCTGTGGTCACAGGGAAAATCTACAGACTCCTTACAGACAGTGGACGAACCTCATTCTTCTGATTGCTCATACTGTAATTGATTGCATAAATATTCACCCCCTTTAATATGACACACCAAACCATCACTGGTGCAGCCAAATGGTTTTAGGAGTCACATAATTAGTTAAATGCAGATCTGTTTTTGGAGACCTTGTGCAGTCAAGGTGATTGCAGTAAACGTACACCTCTAACTGGAAGGTCCAACAAATGGTGAGTCAGTATCCTGGCAAAAACTACACCATGAAGACAAAAGAACACTCCAAGCAACTTTGTGAAAAGGTTATTGAAAAGCACAAGTAAAGAATGGATACAAGATAATTTCCAAGTCACTGACTATCTCTTGGAGTTCAGTTAAGTCGATCATCAAGAAATGGAAGGAATATGGCACATCTGTAAATCTGCCTAGAGCAGGCCGTCCTCAAAAACTGAATGGCTGTGCAAGAAGGGGACTACTGAAGAAGGCTACCAAGTGACCATTAACAGCTCTGGCGGAGTTACAAACTTCAGTGGCTGAGATGGAAGAGGCTGCACATACAACAACTGTTGCCCGGGTGCTTCACCAGACACGGCTTTATGGGAGAGTGGTAAAGAGAAAGCCACAGTTGAAAAAAATTTACATGAAATCTCACAAGAGTTTGCCAGAAGGTATGTGGGAGACCCTGAAATCAGCTGGAAGGTCTATGGTCTGATGAAGTGAAAATTGAGCTTTTAGGTCATCAGATTTAATGCTATGATTGGTGTAAGCCAAACACCACACACATCATCAAAAACACACCATCCCTACTGTGAAGTATGGTGGTGGCTGCATCATGCTGTGGGGATGCTTCACTGCAGCAGGCCCTGGAAGCTTTGTGAAGGTAGAGTGTAAAACTAATGCAGCAAAATACAGGGAAATCCTGGAGGAAAACCTGATGCAGTCTGCAAGAGAACTGTGACCTGGGAGAACATATGTTTTCCAGCAAGACAATGACCCCAAGCGTAAAGCAAAAGCTACACAGGAATGGTTTTAAAACAACAAATTTAATATCCTGGAGTGGCCAAGTCAGAGTCCAGACATCAATCCAATTGAGAATTCATGGCTGAAATTGAAAATGGCCGTTCACTCACAATCCTCACACAATCTGACAGAGATTGAGCAGTTTTGTAAAGAAGAATAGGGAAAAATTATAGTGTGCAGATATGCAAAACTGATAGAGACCTATCCACACAGACTTAAGGCTGTAATTGCTGCCAAATATGCATCTACTAAATACTGACTTGAAGGGGGTGAATATTTATGCAATCAATTATTTTGAGTTTTATATTTGTAATTAATTTAGATCACTTTGTAGGGATCTGTTTTCACTTTAAAACAAAACAATCTTTTTCTCTTGGTCAGTGTCAAATGTGCCAAATTAAATCCACTGTGATTCAATATTGTTAAACAATAAAACATGAAATCCTCCAAGGGGGTTGAATGCTTTTTATAGGCACTGTATATATAGTTATTTATCAATACAATGCAGAGTAGGGCCTTCTGGGCCTTCAAGCCTCATCATACCGGCAACCACAGACACACTTGATTAACTCTAACCTAACCACAGGGCAAGTTACAATGACCAATTAACCTACCAGGTATATCTTTGGACTGTGGGAGGAAACCAGAGCACCTGGGAAGATCCCCACGTTCCACACTACTGTGCCACCCAAGAGGTTGTGAAAGTAGATTTCTCAAGCAACACACACAAAATGCTGGAGGAACACAGCAGGTGAGGCAGCATCTATGGAAATGAATAATCTGCTGGCTTTTTAGGCCACGGTCCTTCTCAGGACTGAAAAAGCAGGGGAAAATGCCAGAATAAAATGGTGAGGGGGGAGGGGAAGGAGGCTAGCTGGAAGGTGAAGCCAGGTTGGTGGGAATGGTCAAGGGCTGACGAAGAAGGAATCTGATAGGAAAGGAGAGTGAACCATAGGAGAAAGAAAAGAAGGAGATCCAGTGGGAGGTGAAAGGCAGTTGAAAAGAGTTAAGAGGCCAGAATGGGAAATAGAAGAAGAGTGTGTGGGGGGGGGAGGAGGTTAGTTTGTTGTCGGGAAGGAGAAATCAATACCTATGCCATCTGTTTAGGGGCTAACCAGACGGAATATAAGGTGTTACACCTCCACCCTGGGGTTTCTTGCCATCCTGCTTTACTGTGTGATTTCAACACACCTTCAGTATATGTTGTAGTAATGTGATTTAAGTTCAAGCACAGGAGTATTTGACTCAAATACAATTGCCACCTTAGGAGATCACTTTGACACTATAGATGAGATCATGTTGTAGCGTAATAGAATCTGTCCTGACAAAGTAACTTTGGCATGTTCCTAAGTCAAAGACTATAGGTCAGCAAATTCAATCTCAGTTATTAAATATACCAGATTTAATATTCCAAAGGAAAATGTGAAAAGTCCGTCAACACGTAAATTTGCTGCATTAATGCAGACGGCTTCCAGAAGGATGATAGAATTTTGAATGGTGTTAATGATGTACTTGGAGAAAGGGCAGTAACAAAAGCCAGGAGCTCAGCTATTAAACCCAAGACATGTGAATGAGTTTGGCAAGAAAGCGAAGACTGTTAGGAGAAGTTAAAGCGGATGTAATGGAATTCATCCATCAAAGGTGTGCCAGAAGAGAAATGTTTCAACGGGAGGGAAAGGGCACACAGCCTCAATGTGTAATGATAGACCCTGGACTGGAAGCCACAATAATACCAGTTAAGCAAGTTTTTAATGAAAGGTAATCATTAATAACAGAAAGCCTCAACAAAGAGAGTTAGACAAATTTTAAGCAGATGAGCAGTGTCAGGAAGGAAGACTATACTAGTTAAAAATTGAAGATTAGCTTTATTTGTCACGTGTAGACATGTAGGATGAGAGGTGACCTGATAGAGTTGTATAAGATGATGAGAGGCATTGATCGTGTGGATAGTCAAAGACTTCTTCCCAGGGCTGAAATGGTTGCCATATGAGGACACAGGTTTAAGGTGCTGGGGAGTAGGTACAGAGGAAATGTCAGGGGTAAGTTTTTTACTCAGTGAGTGGTGAGTGTGTGGAATGGGCTGCCGGCAACGGTGGTGGAGGCGGATATGATAGGGTCTTTTAAGAGAATTTTGGATAGGTACATGGAGCTTAGAAAAATAGAGGGCTATAGGTAAGCCTAGTAATTTCTAAGGTAGGAACATGTTCGGCACAACTTTGTGGGCCGAAGGGCCTGTATTGTGTTGTAGGTTTTCTATGTTTCTCTGTAGATTGAGACATACAGTGAAATGTGTCAGTTCATGAATCAGAATCAGGTTTATTGTCACCAGCATATGTTGTTAACTTTACGGCAGCAGTACAATGTAGTACATAATTATAGAGAGAAGACTGTGAATTGCAGAAAGTATATACATATTAAATAGTTAAATTGAATAAGTAGTGCAAAAACACTAAAAAAAAAGTAGTTAGGTAGTGTTCATGGGTTCAATGTCCATTCAGAAATCTGATGGCAGAGGGGAAGAAGCTGTTCCTGAATCACTGAGTGTGCGCCTTCAGGCTTCGGTACCTCTTCCCTGATGGTAACAATAAGAAGAGAGCATCAGGGCATCTCCTGAGTCATGGGGGTACTTAATGATGGATGCTACCTTTTTGTGGTACCACTTCTTCAAGATGTTCCAGATGCTACAGAGGCTAGTGACCATGATGGAGCTGACTAATTTTGCAACTCTCTACCGCTTACTTCAATCCTCTGCAGCAGCGCCCCACCCCCCTCACCATACCAGACGATGATGCAGCCAGTTAGAATGCTCTCCATGGCACATGCATAGCGATTTGCAAGTGCCTTCGGTGGCATATTAAATCTCTTCAAACTCCCAATGAAATATAGCTGTAGTCATACCTTCTTTATAGCTGTTTCGACATGTTCCCTCTTCAAATCAGCAAGGATTTATGCCGAGCACCCTGCAAGCATCGCTATGCTTCCAACACCAATGTAGCATGCCCACAACTTACTAATCCTAACTTGTATGTCTTTTTAAAGTGAATGTAAACCGCACAAACACAAGGAGAACGTACAAGCTCCTTACAGACAGTGGCAGGAATCGAACCCCGATCTTACCGCTTGCGCTGTAAAGCGATGCGCTAACCACTACACTACCTTGCCACAATGTATACAAGCATACACAATGAAAGTTGCAATAATAATAAAGATGCAGCTTTATATATTTGCACTGTTTTGCTGTAAGTTAATGATAATGAATCTGATTCCAAAACTAAACAGTGAATTGGTGGAGGTTATCCAAGATGTCTGATGAGGACACAATACCTGACATTTTCACTGTCTTGATCTTGGAAGTCTGGGTCACAACTGCGAGCTTCCTGGTTTGCAGTGGATGACCATGATTTCTTCTGTGCTTCACCATGTCCTTCGCTCTCCACAAAGCATTGCAGTGCCACCTTCCTGGCTGTGAATTAATTGCCGGTTTATCGATATGGGTATCAACACAGCTGCTAAGTACCCAGCTGTGAACAGGAAGTTCAGTCAAGCATCATTCGTAATGAGATGCAAGAGACTACAGATACTAGAGTCTGGAACTATAAACTTCTAGACGAGGTCAATGTGTCAAGTAACACGTGTGGTGGGAAAGGAACTGTCAACACTTCAGGTTGAGACCCTGCATCAAGGCGGAATGTCAGCCCCAATTTCCAACAGTTTATATACCTCCAAGGGTGCTGCTCTGCCTGCTGGGTTCCTCCAGCATTTTGTTTTGTGTTCATTAACAATCTGAGTCTGGAGACATGTTATTTATTTATTTATTTGTTTGTTTGTTTATTTATTCATTCATTAAGATACAGCGTGGAATAGGCTCTTCTATCCCTTCAACTCATGCCACCCAGCAATCCTTTGATTTAATTCGAGCCTAATCATGGGACAATAGACAGTAGGTGCAGGAGTAGGCCATTCGGCCCTTCTAGCCAGCACGGCCATTCACTGTGATCATGGCTGATCATACACAATCAGTACCCCGTTCCTGCCCTCTCCCCATATCCCCTGACCCCACTATCTATAAGAGCTCTATCTAACTCTCTCTTGAATGCATCCAGAGACTTGGCCTCCACTGCCTTCTAGGGCAGAGCATTCCACATATCCACAACTCTCTGGGTGAAAAAGTTTTTCTGCATCTCAGTTCTAAATGGCTTACCCCTTATTCTTAAACTGTGGCCTCTAGTTCTGGACTCACCCATCAGAGGGAACATGCTTCCTGCCTCCAGCGTGTCCAATCCCTTAATAATCTTATATGTCTCAATCAGATCCCCTCTCATCCTTCTAAATTCCAGTGTATACAAGCCCAGTCACTCCAATCTTTCAACATATGACAGTCCCGCCATTCCGGGAATTAACCTTGTGAACCTACGCTGCACTCCCTCAATAGCAAGAATGTCCTTCCTCAAATTTGGAGACCAAAACTGCACACAATACTCCAGGTGGGGTCTCACCAGGGCCCTGTACAGCTGCAAAAGGACCTCTTTACTCCTATACTCAATTCCTCCTGTTATAAAGGCCAGCATGCCATTAGCTTTCTTCACTGCCTGCTGTACCTGCATGCTTGCTTTCATTGACTGATGTACAAGAACACCTAGATCTCGTTGTACTTCCCCTTTTCCTAACTTGACTCCATTTAGGTAGTAATCTGCCTTCCTGTTCTTGCCACCAAAGTGGATAACCTCACATTTATCCACATTAAACTGCATCTGCCATACATTTGCCCACTCACCCAACCTGTCCAAGTCACCCTGCATTCTCATAACATCTTCCTGACATTTCACACTGCCACCCAGCTTTGTGTCATCAGCAAATTTGCTAATGTTACTTTTAATCCCTTCATCTAAATCATTAATGGAAAGTTTACGATAACCCATGAACCTACCAACCGGTACGTCTTTGGACTGCCAGAGGAAACCGGAGAAACCCCACATGGTCACGGGGAAAACATACAGGCAGAATCGGGTTGCCTGTAAAATAAAACATTGGCTAACAGCTATGGTCCCATGCTGTCCTTCTGACAAGGTGATGGGAACCTTCAGTCAGATGCAGTGTGACATCTCTCTTAAAGTTTAAAAAAGTTAAGCTACAAGTCACTGGATTGACAGCACAGACAAACTGACTCTGTGAAGTGTGGGAGAGGAGAGAGGTGCAGTGGGTCACTGGAGTTCGTGCTGGGTTGGGATTTGGCCTCTGTAGATTGGTTGTTCCGTCAGTGCTGCTCTACAGTGTTTGCCCCTAGAAGACAAGCTCAATTGCCTTCACCTGTGGCTGAAACAATGCGGCGAGGAACTGGTGTACGCTTATTTTTGAAGAAACATAGCTGCAGGAAAACATCCCATCCTATCAGTCTCCAGGCCATGTCACACTGGGACTTGTGGAGATGTTATTTTGTGACTATATGTGTTGTGTGTGAATCTATGTACTGTGTTTTGCACCTTGGCCCCAGCAGAACAATACTTTGTTTAACTGTATATATGTGTATGTTTGGATGACTATTAAACCTGAACTTAAGAAAAGGTGGGAGAAGAAGACCAGATAAAGTGCTTCACTTGAAACATTGACCATCTACTTATTTCCATAGATGCTGCTTGGCTCATTAACTTTCTTCAGTGTTTTGTGTTGTAGAGTCATAGAGATTTACGTATAGAGCAATGTAGCATCGTTCCAGGTCCTTCAGCCCAATGACTTCATGGTGCTTACTCAGCAAGCTCCAATTTCCTGTGTTCTACCCATATCCCTCCAGTGGAGAATATACAAGCTCCGTACAGGGAGCATCAGGATTTAAACCCTGACCAGTCAAAGATGGCACTGTAAACAATGTGCTAACCAAGACATCGTCATCATCATGTGCCATGTCGTATGAAGTGGACGACCATGATCTTTCCATGACTATGATTTCTCTTGGCAAACTTTTCTACAGAAGTGGTTTGCCATTGCCTTCTTCTGGGCAGTGTCTTTACAAGACGGGTGATCCCAGCCATTATCAATACTCTTCAGAGGCTGTCTGCCTGGTGTCAGTGGTCACATAACCAGGACCTGTGATATGCACCAGCTGCTCATATGACCATCCATCACCTGCTTACATGGCTTTGCGTGACCACCCATTGGGGTGGGGGTGGGTAAGCAGATGTTACAATGAGCCCTACGGTGACCTGCAGGCTAGCCGAGAGAAGGAGCACCTTACACCTCCTTTGGTAGAGACGTATCTCCACCCCGCCATTCAACCAAAGGGCAGTGATAATCTCCTGTCAAATCCAAAGAGTTTATCTCCAGGCTCAAAGCTCTGGCTCCATAGTGCAGAAAGAAACATTTCTTTCATGACTCATTTCAAGCCCATAGAGTTTTCAGCTCTCCTGGAGCTGTCATCTTCACTTAATGTTGCTGGCGCAATAATGAGGTAAGTCCAATATCATGTAATTGTGAGCTATCACTCCGGTGGACAGTCTTTCGAAGCTCAGCCCAACTATAAATAGAATTCAACATCTGGTGTTGGTGGGACTCCCATTGTTCAGACAGGGTATCTGCAATTTAATAAAACAACCATGAAAATAAAACCCAGTGGGGCCACACCATCATTAACAAAAGATTAGACTCTGAAATAGTCTTTAAATGTTGTTAATGCAAACTCTGGTGCAAACTTCAGCAGCTGTGAGAGTCTGTGTTAAATCTAACTTCTAATGGTAAAAACATAAGCGGGCAGTACACGTGACCATTGCACCTAAGGTTTAGCTGCAGGGAACAAGCACAAAAAACACAGCTGGCATAAAAAACACAAGAGGTTCTGCAAATGCTGTAAATCCAAAGAAACACACATAGAATGCTGGAGGAACTCAGCAGGTAAACCTATGAAGAGGAATAGGCATCTCGGGCTGTGACCCCTCATCAGGACTCCTCGGCCCAAAATGTCAACAGTTTATTCCCCTCCATAAATGCTGCCTGACCTACTGAGTTTCTCCAGCTTTTGTGTGTCTTCCTCCAGGTGACATACCTTGATTAAATGACTGGTTAGCGGTTAGTGGGACACTTAGGATGGTGGAGGTTGGAGTTCAATTTCAGCACCGTCTGTAAGGAGTTTGTACATTCTCCCTGTGAACCATGTGGGTTTTCTACAGCTGCTCCAGTTTCTCTCCACTGTCCAAAGACTTACTGGTTAGTAGGTTACTTTAATTGGTCATTGTAAATTGTTTTATAATTAGGCTAATGTTAAATAGGTGGGTGGCTGAGTGTAGTGGCTTAGACTGTAAGACCATAAGATACAGAAGCAGAAGTAGGCCATTAGGCCCGTTGAGTCTGCTCTGTCATTCAATCATGGGCTGATCAAATTCTTCCAGTCATCCCCACTCCCCTGCCTTCTCTCCATACCCTTTGATGCCCTGGCAAATCAAGAACCTACCTATCTCTGTCTTAAATGCACCCAATGAATTGGCCTCCACAGATGCTTGTGGCAAAAAATTCCACAGATTTACCACCCTCTGACAAAAGTAATTTCTCCGCATCTCTGTTCTAAATGGACGCCCTTCAATCCTGAAGTTGTGCCCTCTTGTCCTAGACTCCCCTGTCATTGGAAATAACTTTGTCATATCTAGTCTGTTCAGGCCTTTTAACATTCAAAGTGTTTCCATGGGAACCTCACTCAGTCTCCTGAGTGGGCTGGAAGGGTCTGGTCTGTGCTATGTCTCTAAATATATTACAAATGAATAAATAAATGGACTCACAAACACGAGGAAATCTGCAGATGCTGAAAATCTAAAGCAACAAACATAAAATGATGGAGGAACTCATCAGGCCAGGCAAATAAATACACTGCTTCCTATATACGAGGATGAATGGCCAGTTCCAGTTTCAGTGTCTTACTAGACTGGATACCAGCCTTTGAGATATTGGAAGTAATGAGACACTTGGCCAAAGGCATAGACAAGGAGAGGGAGGGCTTGATTCCTCAAGAAAGAAGCATCCATCATCAGGAATGCCACAGCGTGGAGCAAGAACAACTATGGGCAGTAGGATTAAACATTTATTTACTGAATCATATCAGCCACTGTTCACACTGGGCAGGTTAGAGTACAGGAGTGGCACCCGGGCCCACAGAGATGAAAGACATGCGCACTTGAAACCGCATGCAAAAAAAGAGGACTTTCCACGCGTGGGAAGTCCAATTGATTAATCGCGCAATCAATCAGCCACATAAGCACTTGCCGCGTTCTTGCATTCTCACAATCAGCTCGTCCACCATCGAGGTCATGTCATATCTTTTTAATGCTGCCATCAGAGGTACAGGAGCCTAAAGGCCCACACTGCAAGTTTCGACAACAGCTTCATCCCTACCGCCATCAGGTCTGTGAATCGACCTGCAAAACTCTGATGCTACTTCAGAATGTATTGAAGTTTCCTCTCTCTCTGGCAATCTTGCACGAAATTCCTTGTTTTGTTATTTATTTTGCACACGTATAAGTTATGTATAATTTATGTTAATTCATGTTAACTTATGCTTATCCTCGTCTTGTAACAGACTGTGCTACTGTTGCAAAAAGCTAGTTTTCATGGCATTTGTACCCTGAGTATGTATGCCCATGATGACAAGAAACTTGAACTTGAACTTGGGGTGGTGGTGGGTCAACTGTGGCAGCTGCCTGAGTAAGTGACCACCATCCAAATAGTAATTCAATGTTCTCTGAAAAGATGCTGCGTCATGCTAACTGGAGCTCTAGGCTGAAGCATCAGGACACTGAAATGCAACTGAGTGGACGAAGCCAAGTGAGGGAAAATCTGTTGGGAATGATGAGGTCTGCCTCCGTCTGTCACTTAACTTTTCATGTTTCCCAACTCCACCCCTGCTCCCCTCCCCTACCTGGCATCACCCTCCAGTCATGTTACACTCTTCCTCTGTCCACCGGTCATCTCTGAACCCGCCTCACCACCTCCATTCCTCTCTTTATACTGGTCACCTTGCCTCTCCACTCCTGGCCCTGACGCCGGGATTCATCTCAAAACTTTGGCAGTTCCTTCCCTCCCGCAGATGCTGCTCAATCCGCTGAGTTCCTCCAGCAGATAGTTTGAAGCTCCAGATTCCAGCATCTGCATTCTCTTGAGTCTCTTTTGAAATTAAAGATTAAAGATCTTAAAGATTATCGTCATTTGTCACATGCTCAAAGTTCAAAGTACACTTATTCTCAGAGTAGAGAGGAGCAAATTTCACCAAGGGTAGCCCAGCCTATGGTTCTGCCACCCTGCTTTTTCAATCGATCCGGCCCAGCGTTTAAATTGTCCAGATACCGGGCTTTCCCCTCACTTGGACCCGAGCCCTGCCGTCTTGATGTCATCTTGGCCTGGACCCCACCACCACATTCTGGCCTGTACCCGATCTTTCCAAATCAGGTCGGCACTTAGATCTATCAGACCTTGCTCTCAGTTTAGGTGGACAGGCTCCAAAAGTGCTCTGCTCCAACTTTTCTTAACATTGAATCATACTGTGAAGAGCATTATTTGCATCAAATCACACCAGCGAGGATTGTACTAAGCAGCCATAAAGTGTGGCCATGACACCAGCAAAGGATGCCCACAATTTACTATCACTAACTCTAACCCTTACTATATATCTTTGGAATATGAAAGGAAACCAGAGGACCTGGAGGTAACCCACAAAGTCACTGGGATAATGTACAAATTCCTTACAGACAGCAGCTGGAATCAATATGCCTGCTGCACTTCATCAGGCAGAAAGTGGATGTGATTAGAGAACAGAGAAAGGAAAAACACTGAATCGTGGCTCTGTGCTTGAGCACCAAGAAAATCTGCGTACTAAAACTGTCTTGTAAGTATGCAAGGCTGGACAAGGGACTAGTTTCAAGAAGACTTATGGACAAAGAAGCTATTCTAAGGAGCAGTATTTCAAGGAGGTAATGGAGGCTGTGAGATCTGTTGACAGGTCACTGATCTGTAACATTGACCCTCTTTGTCTCCTCACAGGTGTTGTCTGACCCTCGGTGAATATTTAATATTTGTCACTTTGTCACATAATCATTTCCTGTCAGAATCACCTTACAGTCCTGCACAGAGCTTCCTCTCCTCTGCCATCTGATTTCTGAATGGGCATTGAACCCATGAACACTACTCTCTACTTCTCTTTTCCTCTTTTTGCGCTATTTATCTAATTTAACTTTTTAATATATATACTGCTTACTGTAATTTACATTTAAAAATTATTATGCATTGCAATGTACTGCTGCTGCAAAGTAACAAATTTCATGACATATACCAATGATATTAAACCTGATTTTGATTCTGATTATGCTGCGCTGGATCTGGGGCAACAATCATTGTCTTCTCCTTCACATTCATGTACTGAAGAACGGCAATAAACAATTTTGGATCCAGAATCAAGTATCTTGAGTTTTCTGATTTTGTTTCAGATTTCCAGCAACGTCACCCATCTTCATGCTTCAAAGGCCACAGGTACGCCTAAACTCTGGCATGTAATGTAAGAGACACTGGCCAAATAGAGGACGAGTACAGTAACAGACTTATAAAAAAAATAACGGAATCAAACAGATTACGGGTTGGTAGCACAGTGTCAGTTCAGCGGGTTAATGAAAACAAAATTATTTCTGAATAGCAAAGCATGAGATAACTAAATAGCTTAAAGACAAGATATGTTATCTGCAATAATTAGAGCTCATCTAGAACATTGCAGAGAGGCAGGTGGATTAATTGTTTATCATTTAATGTAATCCTGCAAAGAGATGCTTAAGAACAATATTATTTTAAGTTAGAGCGTATTAAATTTATTGTTCAAAGTCACTTAAGACCTGAATCATATAGAAAGTATTGTTGTGGCACTAGCAAAACTCTGTTGAGGCCAATGAAACCAGACTTTCCTTTTATTTGTTCATCAGTTCCAAATGAGATCGACCTCCTAGAGCTTATCTACCAGCAGACAGACACCGCTCATCCCTCTGTGTGTAGAGATAAGATGAGAGGTCTTGATCCATGCGACGCCGAGATGGGACCTCAATTTCTCACTGCCTGCATTTTAATCAGATTGCAATCGCGTTCCCCACCAACCTCACCGCTCCTCCCCCCCCCTCCCCTGAGGGAAGCTGTCAGTGGAGCAAAAATAGGCCATTTCCAATCCTCACAAAAGGGTTAAGCAATTTTCCAAAACACACATAAATTCAGCCCACTATGTGGAAACCTATCTCCGCTCTCCATCAAGCAAATTACTTCTGACTTTTAATTTATTTCTCAAGGAAATAGAAAGCTACAGTGTGACAACAGTCAATAGGTGATAATCAACAAAGGTATAATCACATTGTTCGTGTATTTGTAGGCCACATTTCAGTCTGGTTTAATAGGGCTTCAGACCACACAATTTGTAAACAGTGTGACAGCTGCTATTTTATTGGCCTTAGCTACGTCTCGCTTTGAAGTGTTCGGCTTAATAGCAACGTTAAATGACAGCTGATTTTGTTCCTTCAAAATTGGATTAAACAATGAGAGCTTTTTTTCTTAATATATTCTCCCTCATGTGGCTGACTTACACCACTGCACGAGATTAAAGCATACAAGATGGGGTAGGTGATGCACCATGCTCTGACATGTTGAATCTGGCAGTGTCTGAAAGGAAGGGCCGAAGAGTTCAATATAATAAACACAAGAAAGTCTGCAGATAAGCAAGTAACAAATAAAGCTAACCTTCTCTCTTTCTTTACCACCCAATCAACCTGTGTGGTCAATTTCAGGAAGCTAGAAGCCTGGAGCTCAAGATTCCTCTGTGATATTGAACTCTTGCCTATTATTTCCCACAGGGTGCCCTCTTTCTTCCCATTCTCCTATGGTCCACTCTCCTCTCCTGTCAGATTCCTTCCTCTCCAGCTTTTAACCTTTCCAATCCACCTGGCTTCACTTATCACTTTCTAGCTATCATCCTTCCTCTCTCCCATCTTTTTATTCTGGCATCTCCCCCTTTCCTTTGCAGTCCTAGAGAAGGGTCTCGGCCTGAAATACCGACTATCTATTCATTTCCATAGGCGCTGCCTGACCTGCTGAGTTCCTCAAACATTTTGTGTGTGTTGCTTGGATTTCCAGCATCTGCAGATTTTCTCAGCTTCATGATCTCTCTGCCATGAGGAAATAGGTACAGGATCCTCAGGTTCCACACCACCAGATTCAGGAATAGTTATTACTCATGAAGCATCAGGCTTTTGAACCAGCGGGGATAACTTTCACTCAACTTCACTTGCCCCAACATTGAAATATTTTTTACAGCCTATGGACTCACTTGCAAAGACTCTACATCTCACGTTCTCGATATTTATTGCTTATTTTGGTATTATTATTAATTCTTCCTTTTTGTATTTGTACGGTATGTTGTCTTTTGCGCGCTGGTTGAATACCCAGATTGACAAGGTCCTTCATTGATTCTGTTAGGATTATTATTTTATAATTTATTGAGTATGCCTGCAACAAAATGAATCTCTGGGTTGTATATGATGAAATATATGTATTCTGACAATAAATTTACTTTGAACTTTGAAATTTAGATACAGCATGGAGCAGGTCCTTCTGCCCCAACAAGCCACACCACCCAGCAACTCACCTATTTAACCCTAGCCTAATCACAGGGCAAATTACGAAGACCAATCAACATACTAACTGGTACATCTTTGGACTGTGGGAGGAATCTCACACGCACACAGGAAGAATGTACAAATTTTCTTACAGCGGACACCAGAATTGAGCTTTGAACTCTGATGCCTCGAGCTGTAATAGTGTCATGCTAATTGCTTCACTAGCGTGGTTGCCCTGAAAAAAGTAAGGCTGGAAGAATAAAATTGGATTAAGATAAATGGGAAAGTTCCTCTAGCTGTGTCACAGTTCCATTCTAACCTTAACTAGAAACATAGAAAACCTACAGCACAATATAGGCCCTTCGGCCCACAAAGCTGTGCCGAACATGTCCTTACCTTAGAAATTATCTAGGGTTACCCATAGACCTTTATTTTTCTGAGCTCCATATTCCTGTCCAGGTGTCTCTTAAAAGACCCGATTGTATCCATCTCCACTACCGTCACCGGCAGCCCATTCCATGCACTCACCACTCTGCATAAAAAACTTACCCCTGATATCTTCTTTGTACCTACTACCAAGCACCTTAAAACTGTGCCCTCTTGTGTTAGCCATTTCAGCCCTGGGAAAAAGCCTCTGACTATCCACACAATCAATACATCTCATCTTCTTATATATACACTTCTATCAGGTCACCTCTCATCCTCCATCACTCCAAGGAAAAAAGGCAGAGTTCACTTAGCCTATTCTCATAAGACATTCTCCCCAATCCAGGGAACATCCTTGTACATCTCCTCTGCACCCTTTCTATGGTTTCCACATCCTTTCTACAGTGAGGTGACCAGAACTGAGCACAGTACTCCAAGCGGGGTCTGACCAGGCTCCTAAACTCAATCCCACGATTGATGAAGGCCAATGCACTATATGCTTTCTTAACCACAGAGTCAACCTGTGCAGCAGCCTTAAGCATCCAATGGACTTGGACCCCAAGATCCCTCTGATCTGCCACAGCGCCAAGAGTCTTACCATTAATACTATATTCTGTCATCATATTTGACCTACCAAAATGAACCACCTCACACTTATCTGGGTTGAACTCCATCTGCCACTTATTAACCCACTTTTGCATCCTATCAATGTACCGCTGTAACCTCTGACAGCCCTCCACACTATCCACAACACCCCCAAACTTTGTGTCATCAGCATATTTATTAACCCATCCAGCTCACCTCCATTCCACCTCCACTTCTTCATCCAGGTCATTTTTAAAAATCACAAAGAGTAGGGGGTCCCAGAACAGATCCCTGAGGCACACCACTGGTCACTGACCTTCATGCAGAATATGACCCGTCTACAACCACTCTTTGCCTTCTATGGGCAAGTCAGTTCTGGATTCACAAAGCAATGTCCCCTCGGATCCCATGCTTCCTTACTTTCTCTGCCAACTGCCTTGCTGAAATCCATATACACTACATCTACTGCTCTACCTTCATCAATGTGTTTAGTCACATCCTCAAAAAATTCAACTATAGGTTGCAGATTATACAGACAGCCAAAGACGCTTTGATCACACTTTTTCCCCATTCAAATGTTTTTTTATGAACAACAACTGAACTTCTTGACCATGTCTGCAAGGTTTTATGCAATAAGCTGCTGCCACGTGATTGGCTGAATAGATAATATGCAGATGTACCTAATAAAGTGGCCTCTGAATGCTATCCTTTTCATGGCCTTGCAACTGATTGCTTCTGTCTTGTTGATACCAGACTCTTGAATGGACCTATCATGCCATGAAAAATGAATTTTGATCTCCCAGTCTGCATTCGCTTTGACCTTGCACTTCATTTGTCTGCCTGCTGTGCGGTGCAAGAACCTACAGAGAGCTGCGGACAGAGCTCAGCACATTCTGGCAACCAACTTCTCCTCCATGGACTGTCAACTTGCCCTGTTGCCTTGGTAAAGCTACCAACATAATCAAAGACCCCACCCAGCCTAGACATTCTCTCTTTGCCACATTCATTCCCTTAAAAAATACGAACGCCTGTAAGCACACACCAGGCGTAGCCTTATCCTGATAATATAAGACAATTAAATTGGCTTCTTGTACATTAAAATGGACACTTGACCTCATAACATACCTCATCATGGCCTCACTCCTTACAGCCCACCTGAGCAGCACTTTCTCTGTAACTGTAGCACCTCATTCTACATTCTGATATTGCTTTCCCTTGTACTGATGTGATGAAGTTATCTGCACGGATAGCATGCAAAAAAAGGTTTTCTCAATCTACCTCAGTTTGTTTGTCCATTATGGCCATGGCATATCATGTGGGCAATCGTGGTCTTTTCATGACTATGATTGTTCTTGGTAATTTTATCTACTGAAGTGGTTTGCCATTGCTTTCTTCTGGGCAGTGTCTTTACAAGACGATCCTTAGCAATACTCTTCAGAAATTGTCTGCCTGGTGTCAGTGCTGGCATAACCAGGACTTGTGATATGAACCAGCTGCTGATACAACCATCCACCACCTGCTCCCCTGGCTTCACATGACCCTGATTGGGGTCTAAAACAGGTTCTATACTTTACCCAAGGGTAACCTGTAGGCAGGCAGAGGGAAGGAGCATTCTACACCTCCTTTGGTTGAGACATAGCTTCACATTGCCACCCACTACCTCAATACATGTGACAATAATAAACCAATTCTTAATTTGTTGTAACTATAACACCACATTGGTCACTCTGAATTGGTGGTTGGTAGAAGAATCAGAAGAAGGCCATTGGCCACGTGAGAGCAAATAGGTCAAGGGGGAGATAGTTCAAGGATGATGGGGTCGCTCTGAGGCTCAGTGGACTCATACTAAGTTATGAGGAAGTATGAATGTGAATTGTTTACTGCAGGAATTTTGGAAGTGGCGAAGAGTAGGTTCACCTGGTTAATTCCTGAGATGAGGGGGTTAGCCTGTGAGGAGAGATTGAGTGGCCTAGGACTGTACTCACTAGAATTCAGAAGAATGGGGGGGGGGGATCTTAAAGAAACAGACACAATTATGAAAGTGGAAGATAAGATAGAGGCTGGAAAGTTGTATACACTAGTAGGGGAGATGAAGTAGGGGATATAGTTTCACGATTTTGGGCAATCAATTTAGATCAGAGATGAGGAGAAACTGCTTTTCCCAGAAAGCAACCAATCAGTGAAATTCTTTAGCCTGAGAGGCAGTAGAGGACACTTCATGAAATATATTTAAGATGCAGTTAGGTAGATTTTTTGCATAGCAGAGAAATTAAGGGTTATGGAGTAGAGTCTATAGCCAGATCAGCCATGATATTACTGAATGGTAGAGCAGACTTGATGGGCCATATGGCTGACTCTTGCCTTGTCATGCTCCACGGAGCATTCCAGTGCCACCTTCATGGCTGGTAGATTTCACTGAAGGTCTCATTCACCCAATCCTCTGGAGCTGACTTTGCATGTTAGGACAGGCATGACCCTGTCTCACCGGGGCATGAAGCCCACTGGCTAACCCTCATCTGATTTAGTCCACCTATCAAAGCGGTGTATCAACAAGTGGTCATTGTCGCATGCCAAAAGCTACATGGAGCCACAGGTGAGAGCTGAGTGTCCAGTGGGAACTAAAGTTGAGTGAGCTGCCCCAGAATTGATATGACAAGCCCCTTCACCAGAGGTGCTGCTCCTCCCTGGACACCACATACATATGTTCCATAGATAGCGTAAATGCACACAGTTATTTTCCCAGGATTGAAGAATCAAGAACTAGAGGACATAGGATTAAGATGAGAAACAAAAGATTTAATACAAACATGGGGAGCAAATTTTTCATCTAGAGGGTGTTCCATTAGGAATCTGCTGCCAGAGGAAGTAGTTAAGGCAGGTCCATTAACAACTGGGGTAACAGGATGGAGATATATCTTTACCAGAGGAGGTATTAGGTTCTCCTTCCTTCCACCAGCCCACAGATCAACCTTGAGCAAGGTGAATCACCTGCTTATCCCCACCCTCACCCACACCCCCCCAAGCAGGCTTCATGTGACCCGGTGCAGGTGGTGGATGGTCTTATGAGCAGCTGCTGCATATCACAAGTCCTGGATATGGGACTATTGATGCCAGGCAGACAATCTCTGATGAGTATTGATAATGGCTGGGGTCACCCGCCTTGTAAAGGCACTGCCCAGAAGAAGGCAATGGCAAACCACTTCTGTAGAAAAACTTGTCAAGAACAGTCATGGTTGTGGAAAGACCATGATCGCCTACATCACACATAATGATGGCGATGAATTTAACAACATTTAAAAGTCAACTGGACAGGTACATGGTTAGGAACGGTTTTAAAGGGAGAAGGGCCAAATGTGGACATTTGGTATTAGGTAAGATGGGAATCTCGGTCAGCATGGACTAGTTGGATTGAAGGGCTTGTTTCCATGATGAATGACTCTATGACAACGTTTGCACATAGACAGTCAGTGAGAAAGAGAAAGCTGCAAGAAGTGGAAACTAAGGATCTGCTCATGGAGACCCTGAGGGCCTCCGACAATTCAAAGGGAGCAAAAAAAACTTCTCACTGAAAAGATCTTGCTCTGATAATTGTAAGACTGTAAACAAAAATTTAAAAAAATCTATGAACACATGAGTCAGGAGTCAATTAACTATTTATCTTATTTTATTCTTCCAACTAGGTGCTGGAGGCAAGAAAGCACATAAATGTCATTACTTCCCCAGACCCTGTGATACTCAAGTCAAGTTTATTGTTATTTAACTATAGACATGCTTACCGTCAAGCAAGACAAGGTTTCTCCAAGCCAGTGTGTAAAGCACTGCCATATACATAACGCACATAGCATATAATAACTTATGAAAGTAATGATGAATTACACATAAATAAACAAACTAAGGTGCATAAATTAAATATTGTCCGCTACAGAACAGACTAAGAAGTGACATTTTGAATGTGATGTGGCAGAGTGTTCAGAAGCCTAATGGCCTGGGGGAAGAAACTGTTTCCTATACGGACCATTCTTTTTATCCATTGGAGTCTTCTGCCTGAAGGTAGAAAGTCAAAGAGGATGCTGGATGGAAGGGTGGGAATTGTATATGCAACACTCCTGATATAAGTCCCCAATGGATGGTAGCGAGACCCCTAAGATCCCCTCAGCTGTTCTCACAGTCCATTGTAGGGGCTTCTTGTTTGTTGCTTGGCTGCTCCCATACCAGATGGAGAGGAAACTTGTCAGGATGCCCTCAGTTTTTCTCTTATAAAATGCAGTTAAGATTGTGGGGGGCAGGGGGAACCTCGCTTTCCTCAATTTCCTTAAGAAGTGGAGACACTGCTGTGCTTTCTTGTTCAGGCAGATGATATTAAGAGTCCTGTTGCAGCACTCCCAGTGCTGTTTCTAATTCCATTGTGTACAGTTAATTGTGAACACCTTATGGGTCACATTTCTAAGAAAGGATGTGCTGGCATTGGAGAGGGACCAGGGTAGGTTCAGGAGAATGATCCTGGGAATTAAAGGATTAATATGAGAGCAGCGTTTTGTGGATCTGGGCCTGTACTCACTAGAATTTAGAAGAATATGTTGGGATCTCATTGAAAGGTCTAGATAGAGTGGATGTGGACAGGGTGCTTCCTAGGTTAGTAGATTCTTGAACCAAATGGCACAGCTTCAGAATAAAAGGACATCCCTTTAGAACAGAGATGAGAAGAAATTTCATTAGTCAGAGAGTGGTGAATCCATGGAATTCATTGTCACAAACAGTTGTGGAGCCCAGGTTATTGGGTTGATAGATTTTTGATTGGTAAGGGCATTAACGGCTACAGGGAGAAGGCAGGTGAATGGAGCTGGGGTGGGGGGGGGGGGGGTGATAATAAATCAGCTACGATAGAATGGCAGAGCAGACTTGATGGGCTGAATGGCATGATTTTGCTCCTATTTCTTATGGTCTTATGGTTAAGAATATAAGAGGGGGAATTTCAAGAATGGCTTTTTAGAGCAGCCCGTGCTTGAGCCCACTAGGGGATCAGCTATTCTGAATCAGGTGTTGTGCAATGAATCGGAACTGATTTGACAGCTTAAGGTAGCAGAACACTTTGGGGTAAGTGATCACAATATGATAGAACTCACCTTGAAATTTGAGAAGGAGAAGCTAAAGTCAGATGTATCAGTATTATAGCAGAGTAAAGAGAATTACAGAGCCATAAGAGAGGAGCTGGCCAAAACTGATTTGAAGAAAACACTGGCAGGGATGATGGCAGAGCAGCAATGGTTGGGAGTTCCCGAAACAATTCTGAAAGCACAGGATATACACATCCTAAAGAGGAAGAAGTCTTCTAAAGGTAAAATGACACAACTGTGGCTAACAAGAGAAGTCAAAGCCAACATAAAAGCCAAAGAGAGGGCATATATTAGAGCAAAAATTATTGGGAAGTTAGAGGGTTGGGAAGCTTTTAAAAACCAACAGAAGGCAAGTAAGAAAGTTATTAAGAAAGAAAAGATGAAATATGAAATTAAGCTAGCCAATAATATTAAGGAGGATACCATAAGTTTCTTCATATACATAAAGTGTAAAAGAGAGTTAAGAGTGGATATCAGAACACTGGAAAATGATTCTGGAGAGGTAGTAATAGGGGAGAATGAAATGGCGGACAAACTGAATAAGTGTTTTGCATCATTTGTCACTGTGGAAGACACTAGCAGGCATACGAGAAGTATGAGAGTGTCAGGAGTCAGAAGTATGTAAAGTTGGCATTAGTAGGGAAAAGGTTCTTGGGAAACTGAAAGGTCTGAAGGTAGATGAGTCACCTGGATTAGATGGTGTACACCCTAAGATACTCGAAGAGGTGGCTGAAGAGATTGTGGAGGCATTAGTAATGATCTTTCAAGAATCACTAGATTCTGGAATGGTTCCAAAAGACTGGAAAATTGAAAATTACACTCCACTCTTAAAGAAGGGAGAGAGACAGAAGAAAAAATATATATATGCCAGTTAGTGTGACCTCAGTGGCTGGGAAGTTGTTGGAGCTGATTATTAAGGATCTGGTTTTGGGTATTTGGTGACACAAGATAGATTAGGCCATAGTCAGCATGGTTTCCTGAAGGGAAAATCTTGCCTGACAAATCTGATGGAATTCTTTAAAGGAATAACAAGCAGGATAGACAAAGGAGAATTGGTTAATGTTGTGTACTTGATTTTTTTAGAAGGCCTTTGACATGGTGTCATACATAAGGCTGTTTAACAAGTTACAAACCCATAGTTTTACAGGAAAGATTCAAGCATAGATAGTACAATGGCTGATTGGCAAGAGGCAAAGTTGAGGAACAAAGGAAGCCTTTCTGGTTGGCTTCCTGTGATTAGTGGAGTTTCACAGGGGTCTGTATGGAGACTGCTTCTTTTTACGTTATATGTCAATAACTAGGACGATGAATTTGAAGGCTTTGTTATAAAGTTTGCAGGTGATACAAAGATAGGTGGAGGGGCAGGTAATGCTAAGAAAGTAGAGAAGGTAGAGGAGGACTTATACAGATTAGGAGAATGGGCAAAGAAGTAGCAGGTGGAATATAATGTTGGGAAATGTATGGTCATGCACTTTGATAGAAGAAATGGAAGGGTAAACTATTTTCTAAATGGAAGGAAAATTTAAAAATCTGAAGCACTAAGGGTCTAGGGAGTCCTTGTGCAAGAATCCCCAAAGTTTGCAGGTTGACTTGGTGTTGAGGAAGGCAAATGCAATGTTAATATTCATTTCTGGAAGACTAGAATATAAAAGTAAGGATATAACATTGAAGCTTTTTAAAGCACCGGTAAGGCCTAACTTGGTGTACTGTGAGTAGTTTTGTGACTCTTATCCAAGAGAGGATGTGCTGACCCTGGAGAGCATTCAAAGGAGACTTATGAAAATGATTCCAGGATTTAACAGCTTGTCATGTGAAGAGTATTTGGTGGCTCTGGGCCTATATACACTGGAATTCAGAATAATGAGGGGTGACCTCATTGAAACCTATAGAATATTGAAAGGCATCAGTAGACTGTATGTGAAGAGGATGTTTTCTATAGTGGGAAAGGACACAGCCTCAGAGTAGAAGGTGTCCTTTTAGAACAGCAATGAGCAGGAATTTGTTTAGCCAGAGAGTGGTGAATCTGTGGAATTCATTGCCACAGGTGGCTCTGGAGGTCAAATGATTAGGTATATTGAAGGCAAGGGTTGATAGGTTCTTGATTCATCAGGACATGATGGGATACGGAGAGAAGGCAGGGAATTGGGCCTGAGAGGGAAAATGGATCAACCATAATGAAATGGTGGATCAGAGGATGGGCCAAATGGCTGAATTCTGCTCCTATATGTAATGGTCTTATGGTATTAAAACATAATTTGATCACCGAACTGCTGACTGGTCTGGCACAGATCTCCATAGAAGCAAACTTCAAACACTTCTTTACTTTGTTGCTTAATGAAAAGGGAACAAACTAGCTGGTAAATGGGATTGATAGTACTTACCTCCCGTGACACATGGAGAGATGGATGATAAGTGTTGCTGGAAGATCATCAACTTGGTGAAAGATGCTCTTTCCTCCTCCTGAAACTTGTTGGTCTTCCGCACAGTGTGATCTCCTCAATGGAATACTGCTGACTGGCACATTCCAGGTGGCAGGAAGACATGCCGAGGGACACACTGAAGCTTGGTGAGGAAGCACCACAGCTTAGGACCCATCCTGTACTGAACATTGAGAGACTGAGTTGGGAGGGGAAGTCTCTCAAGCAATGTAAAGATGCTTCACTGCAGGGACCCACACGAGGGGCTATGTGAACTAGAAGTATTAATTCTACTGAATATATTAACCAAATGACACAAAGGATAAGAATTTGTTATTTTGTATATACTGTATATAGTTCTTCAAGTTAGTCAAGTTAGCTCCCACTACCTATTAAATGTTCCCAATGGCATGCATCTCAAAGAGCCTCTGACAACCAAGGTTTTCACATGTAGCTCAGCTACTGAGCCTAGTGGAAACACTTATACTGACTGGAGAAGGGGCAATGTTGGGTTACTGGCACCTTAAAACCATTCACTTCAGGCAGATGGGGCTCGTCAGCCATAGTTGGCAGCTCACTCTTGGAGAGGAAAACTCTAATCTCAAACCACCGCTGTTCTGTGGCTACACCTACTCATAGGGAAGGCTTCAGGAGTAAACCCGAGGAAATATCCGGAGCTTGTCACTAAAAGCAGTCCTCCGTTGAGTTCGGCATTGACTGGCAACTCCTGCAATGGTTTGGTGCCGAACTGAATCGGTCTCTGCTATTCCTTTGGACTTATCAGCTGCTGAAGAGGGGGAGCCTCCTACTTGGGCAATAGCTTGCTCTCATATCGTACTACCCTACCTTGCATACCGACTTGCATGTTACGTAGAAAGCTGGGGTACAGCATCCATGGTCAACTCTGACCAAAGGAGAGCTTCAAAGTATATATTTTACAATAAGCAAAATTTACTTTTCAAATAAAGAAATGTTTTTCATGGAGCAAGGAAGATTAACTGTGCTGGAACATTTTATGCCTCTATAAATTGGATGAAGGTCAAAAGAAAGAGGCTTGTAAGTTTCATTTCAATACAATGATCAACAACAAAAATGACAACATGAATAATACAAAGATGGATAACTGATAGTAGCTGTTGATTGGACGACATTTATGCAATGGTCACCCTGTGTTAGAGAATTCTCTTGCTGAGAAATTAGGAAGAGCTTTAATAGTTAATGAGCTGGGGGTATTTTTGAAACAAATCAGTGTACTTTTCGCTCATTGTGATCAACCTCCTGTAAAGCGATTTCCAGAAAGCACACAGCAATTGCATTCCACTAACCTAATTGATATCGAGCTCTGTGTAATTGTAGAATTGAATAGGCAAGCAGCTAAGTCACTTAATGGAGAAGCTCCTGTCAAGTCCAACTTAATTTAATGAGAGTTGTAAAGACCGTGTTTCAGAGTGGGGAGAAAGCAGAGGGGTTGGCATGAATTTTATTCACAAATTCTGCTGAAGGTCTTCAAGTAGTACAATAGAGTAGGGGTTCCCAGCCTTTCTTATGCCATGGACCAATGTCATGAAGCAAGGGGTCTGTGGACCCCGGCTTGGAAACCCCTGCAGTAGAGCAAATTGTAAATCACAATGTCACAGGCTACTTGTCCCCTTTTCAGTGGATGTGACAAAAAATATTGACCAAGAATATCACGTTTTCTTCTCTTGAAATGTAGTATTTTCAAGACAAGAAAAAGTGGTATTCTTAGTCAATATTTATCTGTCAATAAACTTTGTTCAAAATAGTTTATTATTTTATACTTATATTGCTATTTTGGCAAAAACAGGTTGCTGTGTTTCCAATGTTACGAAAGTGCACACATATTGGTTATAAAATGTTTTGGAACAAGCTCAGGTTATGAAAGCCGCCATATAAATATATTCCTTTTATACGGCATTGTTCTGGTGTCTTCTCCCATCCTTTCCAGTGCTGAAGAAGTGTCTTGGCCTGACTGTTTACTCATTTCCATTGATGCTACCTGACCTGCTGAGTTCCTCCAGCATTTTGCGTTTGTTTCTTTGGATTTCCAGCATTTGCGGAATATCTTGTGTTAGTGTATTTCTTTTGTTTCTTTCTCAAGTTTAGATTCAAATTCGAGTTTTTTTGTTGCCTTAGGCATACGTACACCAGGTATAAATGCTATGAAAATTAGCTTTTTGCAGCAGCAGCAGCACAGTACATCACAAAATTAAGGCAAACATAAATTATCATCAAATTAATTAACATAAATTATACATAAATTACACTTATACCAAATAATCAGAATCAGAATCAGGTTTGATATCATTGGAATATGTCATGACATTTGCTGTTTTGCAGCAGCAGTACATTACAGTACATAATAATAAAAACTGTAAATTACAATAAGTATACATAAAATTTGAGAGGTGAAAATAGCACGATAGTGTTCATGGGTTCATGGTACATTCAGAAATATGATGGCAGAGAGGAAGAAACTGTTCCTGAAATGTTGAATGTGTGTCTTCCAGGCTCTTGTATCTTCTCTTTGATTGTAGCAATGAGAAGAGGATATGTTCTGGGCAGATGCCTTCTTTTGGAGGCATAATCTTTTGAAGGTGTCCTGTATCAAGTCAAGTCAAGTCAAGTCACTTTTTATTGTCATTTCGACCATGACTGCTGGTACAGTACACAGTAAAAATGAGACAACGTTTTTCCGGACCATGGTGCTACATGGACAATACAAAAACTACACTGAACTACGTAAACCAACACAAAAACTACACTAGACTACAGACCTACCCAGGACTGCATAAAGTACACAGAACAGTGCAGGCATTACAATAAATAATAAACAAGACAATAGGCACAGCAGAGCTCAGTAGGTTGGTAGTCCGATGGCTTGGGGGAAAATCTGTCACATCAATAAACAGCTGAATGGCGGTGTCCGGGATTCTGTCTGTTTCTGTACTCCCGCCGAGTATTTCGTTGCCACAGATGTAGTCCAATTTAATGTCCACTGGAGAGCAGAATGGACAGGAGAGCCGGCCGGCTAGGGCTTGCTTTTTTTTCCTAGCGCGGACTCCTGGCCACTCGCCTCGCTTCTGCTTCCTCGCACACCGCTTACAATGTCCCCACCTCCGGCCACCGGCATGAGGCGACTCTGAGGTCTGCAGGCCCGATTCTCTCAGCAAGCAGACATTGGAGAGCAGAATGAATGGGAGAGCCGGCCGGCTAGGGTTTACTTTTTTCCTGGCACGAACTCCTGCCCACTCACCTCGCTTGAGACTGGCTGAGTTTTCAACTTTCTGTAGCTTCTTCTGATCCTGTACAGCGACCACCTACCCCCCCCCCCCCCATACCAGGCGGTGATGCAACCAGTTACAAGATGCTCCATGGTACATCTCTAGAAATTTGCAAGAGTCTTAGGTGACATACCAACTCTCCTCAAACTCATAATGAAATATAGCTGGTGCTAATAATAAATAGCTAGATGAACAATTTCTGTAAATCTTGTCACAGTAGTGTAAGTTTTAGAGACAGAAGAAAAATGTTCAGTCAGTGTTAAGGGTCTTCAGATTGGTTCAAAAGCCTGATGGCAGTGGGGAAGCAACTGTTGAAACTTGAGGTGTAGGTCTTCAGGCTCCCGTACTTAGAGTCATCGAGCACTGCAGCACAGAAACAGGCCTTTCAGTCTATAGTGTCTGTACCAAACTGTTGGCCTGCCCAGTTCCATTAACTCATACCTGGAAAATAGCCCTTCATATGCCTCACATCCATGTACCTATCCAGACCTCTCAAATATCAAAATTGAACCCTCATCCACTACTTCCTCCAGCAGCCACCTTCTGCCTGATGGCAACATTAAGAAGAATGTGTGGCCTGGATGGTGCAGGCCCCTGATGATGGATATCATCTTAATGAGATCTATTGGGCTTGACCTGTGAATCCAACATTATCTCCATTCCAGTCTGGTAATATTACTGGATATTATTCAGTCATAATGACAGAAAGATCCCTGAGTGAAAATCAATTGATAAAGTCTATCAGTAGTAATATTCCAAGGGGGTGCCACATCTATCATCAGGAATACCCACCATGCAGGCCATGTTCTCTTCTCACTGCTGCCATAAGGAAACGGTTACAGCACCAGGTTCAAGACCAGTTACCACCTCTCGACCATCAGGCTCTTGAACCAGAGGGGATAACTTCACTCTCCCCGATACTGAACTGTTCCCACAACCTATGGACTCACTTTCGAGGATTATTCATCTCATATTCTCGATATTCATTGTTTATTTATTTATTTATTTGTTTGCTTGTGTATATATTTATTTATTTATTTATTTGTTTGTTTATCTGTTACATCTTTTTTTATATTTGCAGTTTGCTGTCTTGTACACACTGGTTGTTAGTTCTGTTGTGTGCGGATTTTCCTTGATTCTATTGTGTTTTGTATTTACCATGAAAATGAATCTCTGGGCTGTATATGGTGACATATAAATGTATCTTGAATTTGGTAAGGTTGTCTTTGACATGTTTGTATCATGTTGTGAGAACATTCACTTTATTCAGAGTAAAACCTAATTCCTCAGTATCTCTGAGCCATCAAGATTTAAGGAAGTTTCCTGGGAGCCCTAAAGCACATGCTATTTTTACTTCGTTGCCTGAAGAATCACCCTGGGAATGCACATTGGCTATACATGACAGAATTATGCCAATGGCTGCCAATAGCAAAGTACCTGCACAAGCACTGGGGGCTGGGTTTAGTCCCTTTTCCCCTGGTACAGACTTGCATTGACTTCCCATTATTTGAGTAATGAGGCTAAACGTCCAACCAGCAACTGGATCCCATTTTTAGTGTATTCAATATTTCAGTACTATTTGAGTAATATTCTAAATATATTGTTTGATTAAGCATTCTTTGTTTGATTACATAATTCATTATGGGTTGTATGTAAGAAGTACATGAATGGCATACTTCATTACACCACCACATCATACGTGAGCACCCCACTAAAGAAAAACAAAGCACACAAGTTATCCAGGGCTCCAGTGTTTACCTTTCGATTAAAGACTAATCATAAGTTTCTGAACTAGTTCAGATTAAATTGGAAATTCAAAGCAAAAAAGCTTTCAGAGAAAATCTCAAACAGTAATTTTTGTTTGCAAGGATCAGAATCAAGTTTAAAATCATTGGCATATGTTGTGAAATTTGTTGTTGTGCAACAGCATTATATCGCAATATATAATAATAAAAACTATAAATTACACTAAGAAGTATATATAAAGAATTTAAATTAAATAAGCAGTGTAAAAAGAGAACAAAAAAGGTATTGAGATAATATACATGGGTTTATTATCTATTCAGAAACCTGATGGCAGAGGGGAAGAAGCTGTTCCTGAAAATCATTGCATTTGAGACTCCACTCCTTGATGGTAGCAATGAGAAGAGAACGTGGCCTGGGTGATGAGGGTCCTTAATGAGGCATGGCCATTCGAAGTTGTTCCTGATGCTGGGAAGGCTAGTGCCCATGACGGAGCTGACTGAGTTTGCAGATTTCTGCAGCTTTTTCTGATCCTGTGTATCACACCATCAAGAGGTGAATTTCTCTTCAACAGGTAGGCAGTCATCTCAGGGTCGTTTAAATCTTCCTCATCACCACTGTTATATTTTGTAACTCCAAAATATAAAATTAATTAAAAAGCGAAAACAGAGTAGGAATACGTGTCTAACTTTGTGTTTTTTGCTTTAAGCGAAGCGCGCACGTATCACCTGGTGATGTGATGACGTATGCCATTTACATTCTTTTACAGATAACCCACAATGGATTATGTTAACAACAAGAAAAATTTACATGATGGACAGCTCTCGATAACTGCACACCATACACATGTGCATTCACACACAAGCATTGCCTTGTCATTCTGATTCCTCCAACGCTTTGTATGTATTTCTTGTCATTCTGCTGCTATTACACAGAGTGTGTGCACTTCAAACTCTTTGCCCCCCCATCCTGGTATATTTTAATAATGGATCCTAAAGGGGTGACTTTATGGTGCCTTTCCTGCCATACACGGTGGAATATTCTATTTCTTTAGTAATAGGGATGTGAAAATACATACATATTGTTTGTATACTGCATTTAAGGTGGATACTTCTGTTTATTTTGTAATATGATTGTAATTACATTGTGCACTGCATTCATGTGTAGTCTGAAGTTAACTTTGTGGGTAATTAGAAATGGAATGTCCTGGTGCCTAAAATAAAAAGCAGTTCACTGTCAGTAAGCAGGAGAGATATCTGGCTGCCAGGAGTTCATACAGCACATAGTATGTAGCTATAATTGTGTTTTCTGGTAGACATCTTTTTGTAAATATTGGCAGTTTTCTTTTCGCTCTTTTTGCTCTTTTTTTGTAAATTTGATTTTTTTGACACATCGAATAAACATCCTTGCATGAAAGTGCTAGGCAACCAACCATTTTTCTTCGGTCATAATCCACGTATCATAACAGCTTAATGAAACAATATATTTACAGTATTACTCAAATACTGCTGAAATATTAAATACACAACAGGAAAAAACAAGAAGAATAAAATGTGATTTTTTGTCTAATACACACTTTGGCTTCCATTTTTAATTTAAAATGGGTCGTCTTTCATCGAAGCTGTTAAACTGATGTGATGTACTACATACAGAGCTAGAGACGACACGCAGTCAGTAAGTCGTTTCAAGACTAGTTGATTCAAACTTCGCGGTGCTGGCATTTAATCCCTAGCGCCAGCCCTCTCCGGGCGGTAATGACGTCAGAGGTGCATTACCAAAGTCTCTCCCCGCGCGCTGGCTATTTGTGAGCCAGTTCGCCTGCGCAGAAAGTGGGTTGCCACACCTTCATCTTTCCTTTCAAATTGATGCAGTGGCTATCGGGCTCTGTCGTGGGCAAAGTACTGGAGGGTTTAACATCGGTAGCTGAGCGAAGGGCGCTGAGTAGGCTACGGTCAATTATGGATAACTCTGAACATCCTCTACATAGCACCATCCAGAGACAGAGAAGCAGTTTCAGGTTACTATCCATGTTACTAACCTGTCAGGTAGCAGACAGGTTACTATCGATGCAATGCTCCTCAGACAGGATGAAGAGGTCAATACTCCCCAATGCCATTAGGCTTTACAATTCTACCGCCAGGACTTAAGAACTTTTTAAAAGCTATTATTAATGCTTTTTGAGATAGTGATTTAGATGCATAGCATATTTTTTACTGAGTTAAGTATTGTATGTAATTAGTTTTGCTACAACAAGTGTATGGGACATTGGAAAAAAAGTTGAATTTCCCCATGGGGATGAATAAAGTATCTATCTATCTATCTATCTATCTTATATCTCTGTTATTGCTGGGACTTTGCTGTGTGTGAATTGGTTTCATTTCCTTCATTACTGGAGTGATTACACTTCAATCATGCTTCACTGAATAATCTCTGAGGTGTCTCGATCTCGTGAAAGGCGAGTCTCCTGCACATTTATCAAGTTGAGTGTCAAGTTTATTGCCAAGTGAGGTAACAGTTACAATGAACAACTTCCTTGCAGCAACATCAAAGACATGTAGATTCAGACAACAGCACATGGAAAATAAATTATATGTAAGTTATACAAGGCAAAGGAAAAATATTGCAAGAGAGTAATAAATAATAGCAATAACTTATCTATAGAGCTCTTTTTATACAAGTGATGTATTTCAAAGTGCTTTATAATGTGATAAAGCACAAACATGAAAATAAAATAAAAATAAGCATGAAATTAATAGACAGAACAATGCTTGTTAAAAGCAACATTAAATAAATAGGATTTGAACTGGCATTTAAGAGTGTCAAGGGAGTCTGTGTCACTTATGGTTTTAGGTATTGAATTCTGCAGTTTAGGAGGGTAATTCAAAAATGCTGACGTGCCAATTATCTTGAGAGGGAGATTGTTTAAATTTAAGAGACTGGCGGAAGAAGACCTAAGAGCTCGAGCAGAAATAAAAACAAAAACAATTCTGTGTCTGGTCCCAGACCATTAAAAGCTTTTTAAAAACAAGTAAGAGTATTTTAAGATCAATTCAAAAAGATACATGACTCCAATGCAGAGTGGCTAGGACAGAAGTGATATGCTTCCACTTCCTGGTTTTGGTTAACATCCTAGTAGTGGTGTTCTGAATGAGTTAAGTGCAAGGAGACATTAGATAAAAAAAACTATCAATGACATGTCCATGGTAGTGCAAGGTATGGTCCAAAGCTTTCTGTTACTGAGGTAGGGTTAGGATTGTGCAGTTTGGTTCAAAATGATGACGTTGTAGGAAAGATGCTGTTGTACCTGGTGGTGTGAGACTTCAGGCTTCTCTACCTCCTACCTGCTGCTGGCAGTGAGAAGGGGGTATGACCTGGTTGGTGAAGATCTATGATAATAGCAGACACTTCCTTGAGGCTGAAGCTTTTGTAAATGTTGTCAGTGGTAGGAGTGATGTGCCGGTGATGGATTGGATTATATCCACTACTCTCTGCAGCCTCTTGCATTCCTGTGGATTGGCATTACCATACCAAACCATGATGCACCCATCGATATACCTTCTACAGTGCAAACATGTCAAGGTATCTGGAGCCCTGCCAAATCTGTTAAACTTTCCAGCAAAAGTGCGGATGTTCCTTAGTCATGATTGCATTTATGTGCTGGGGCCAGTATAGGTCATCCAAGATGTTAACCTCCAGGAGTTTGAGATATGACAAGTTATATGACAAGCAAATACATACAATCTAGCTTTGCAAATTTCTTCCTATTGTATATTAAAGACATTGATCCTTTGATGGCCTGCTTTGATTTCCGCAATACTCGAGATAAGGTAATGAACAAGCGCTAGCAACCTCTTTAACCAAAATTGTGACACCCCGCTCATCAGCCAATCAGTCCCACTCCTGTACACCTACCTTCACCATCTGAGATTCGGCCATCAATGGTGGTGTCATCGATGAGTTATCGACACATTTCACAACCTATTTCAGTGCTAATAAACCTGACTTTGAAGTAGGGGAGGAGATCATATCTGAATCCCATCTTTGTGCTTTGCAGTACAAACCGCTGCGTGGTGATAAAGAATAAGAGTAGGCCATTCAGCCCCTTCAGTTTGCCGCTCATTCATCTCCATTAATGCATCTTGGTTCCAAACCATTTCGGCGACTTGACAACTAAATTGGGTTTTTTACCTTTCAGTCAAACTCCAGCCTCAATATCTGCTGGTGTAAGTAATTCCATAACAACAGCTCTGAACAATCCAGCTTGAAGTGTAGGATTATGGTCTGGGCAGTGGGGGTCCTTGATGGTGCTTTCCTGTGACAACACTCTGTGTAGATGTGTTCATTGGTGGGGAGGGCTTTACCTGTGAGGGACTTTTCCGTATCCACTACGTTTTGTAGGATTCTCTGTTCAAGGCTTCAAATTCAGATTCAGATTCATGTATTTATCACATGTGCAGTGACACATAGACTGAAAGACGTCATTTGTGTTAACCAACACTACCTAAGGATGTGCTGGCAGCAACCTTCAAGTGTCACCACACGATCTGGCATCAACCTATGTTTGATGTTCGGCAAAACAAAACAGAACACAACAAACAACAAAACAATAACAGCAAAACAAGATCAGTTCCTTCTCCATCCTACTCACCCACGCACATAGACTGTCCTCCAACCACAGGACAGCCTGCTTTTCATCTCCGGCGGACTCACGGATTCACGCATTAGGCTTTGACTTTCCCAGCAGACTCACAGAAACTCGCAACCTGAGGCTTCTGCAGATTTAAGATCAAAGCCCAAAGTCTTCTAAGCTTCGGGCTTCGATCTTCGTTATCAACCCCAGGACTCACTGATGATGAATGAGTACCCTGGATGAGTCATCGGTGAGTTCCTAGATTGGAGTCCTATGCAGGCAAGAGGCACAAGGACTACTGACTGCCTATGTACGTGAATTAGCAAGCCTGGATTTCAAGGTATAGTGTTAGGGTTAAACCAATTCACATTCTTAGGCAGTCACTGGCCCACATGCCTCTTGCCTGCATGGAAATCTGACACTGAACACACCGATGTCTCACTGATTTGTCAGAAAGCCACCACCCCTCATCCTCGCTGTTCTGCCACTTCTATATTGCATACCCTATGACATCTCAAAAAGGCGGTGTCCATCATTAAGGACTCCCATCACCCAGGTCATGCCCTATTCCCATCACTACCATCCTGAAGGAGGTACAGAAGAGCGAAGGCACACATTCAATGATTCAGGAATAGTTTCTTTCCCTCTGCCATCCAACTTCTGAATGGACATTGAACCCATGAACACTCCCTCACTACTTTTTTATTTATATGTTATCTATTGCATTGTTTTGCTACCACAAGAATAACTAACTTAATGACATATGCTGGTGATGTTAAAACTGATTTTGATTCAGATTCTGGTTCTGATATAATTCCTATTCAGATCCTAAATGGGAAGGCCAAAGGGTGATGTAATTCATGATTTTATGTGGGCAGAGCCGTAAACCCACCAATGAAATGTCTGACAGGGGCCAACTCAGGCCTTCACAAGGCCAGCTGTCAAAGGTCAACAACTTGAAATGTTAATTCCAACTCCACAGATGCTGTCTGACCTGTTGAGTACTTATATCCAGCTTTATTTGTTTTTTTTTAATTTCAGGGACAATGAGCACTTCCTATAGATAGATAGATACTTTATTGATCCCAAAGGAAATTACAGTGTCACAGCAGCATTACAAATGCACAGATATAAATATTAGAAGAGAAGTAGAAAGAATTTTAAAAAAGTTACCACAAACAGTCTAACAGGAGGGGGTCATCACTTCCCTGGCTATAGGTTGACTCATTATAGAGCCTAGTGGCCGTGGGTAAATGGGACATCATATAGCACTCTTTAGAGCAACACAGTTGTCTTAGCCTATTACCAAAAGTGCTCCTCGGTTCAGCCAAGGTGGCATGCAGAGCGGGAGAAACCTTGTCCAGAATTGCCGAGATTTTCTGTAGGGTCCTTTGTTCTACCACAATCTCCAATGCATCCAGTTTGCCTGCTATAACAGAGCCAGCCTTTCTAATCAGTTTATTCAGCCTGCTGGCATCACCCATGTTGATGCCATTGCCTCAGCACACCACCACAGAGAAGATTGTACTGGCAGTGACAGACTGGTAGAATGTGCGAAGGAGGGGCCTGCATACTCCAAAGGACCTCAGTCTCCTCAGGAAGGAGAGGTAACTCTGGCCTTTCTTGTATGCAGCCTGTGTTGGTGTTCACACTCAAGTCTGTCATCCAGGTGCACCTCCAGGTACCTGTAGGTCCTCATCATATCCCCATCCTCACCATCAATAGTAACAGGGAGCAGTGCAGGCATCATCTTCCTAAAATTCATCACCATCTCCTTTGTCTTACTAATGTTGAGCTGCAGAGATTCAGCTTGCACCATTTGACAAAGTCCTCTACCAGGGCCCTGTACTCCTCTTCCCGTCCTCCCTTTATACACTTAACTATTGCTGGGTCATCAGAGACTAATAAAAATCAATTAAAATGAATTATATAGAACATAGAACATTGACCAGTACAGCACATGAACAAGTCCTTTGGCTCACAATGTTGTGATGAACCAACTAAAGTAGTAATCAAATGGCCGACTAAACTAATCTCTTCTGTCTGCACAGTATCCATATCTTTATATTTTCCTCACATATTGGTGCCCATCTAAATGTCTATTAGAAGTCCCAATGTATCTGATTCTACCACCACCCCAGGCAGCACATTCCAGGCATCTGCCTCTCTCTGTGTAAAAAAACTTGCCCCTCATGTCTCCCTTGAAATTACCCACTCTCAACTTAAATGCATGCCCTCTGGTATTAAACATTTCAACCCCGGGCAAGATATATTGTTTGTCTACTCTAATACATGCCTCTCATAAGATTATGAACCTCCAGCAGATCTCCCCTCATCATCTGCTGCTCCAAAGAATACAACCCAAGTTTGTTCAAACCTTTCAATCATTTAAATGATTCATTCTTCTTAGTACAATTAAAAACACTTCTTTATACTTAAGTTTTAAATAAATTCAACCCTGATCAGCAAAAGCCAATTGCATTGCAGTTCTTCCCTGAAACCAGTCGTCTTCATTTCAAATTCATGCTTGTCATTCAACCAGACAGCCAAGCAAAGCAGCATTCAGGATTCGTCTGAGGCCAGGGTGGGGAACGCAGTTCCGAAGGTAACACACAGCACAAAGCACATATAGTTACAATAGCCGTAAAAAAGCATACAGTCACAAATGTATATATATAAAACCCAAGTCCTTGACTGACATGGCCTGTAGATTAGTGCTAAAGTCCTCATCACATGCCAGTGCAGCTGCAGACAAACGTAATCCAACTCATCTTCCACTGAGCGAACACTGGAGAGCAGCATCGATGGGAAGAGGTGCCATTGAAGTGAATGGGTTTTACAGGTCCTGGACTTGCTCGAACCATGTGCAGCTACAGTGAGCAGATTCTCCAGAATAATGACTGTGGACTGCAAAAGATTTGTGCTCCATCTCCGGATTCTTATGCTGGAAAGGCTGATGGAAATCATCAATGGAACTTGGACAGACTACATTGATGCGGAACCATATAGGGATCGGGCGGTGGCAGGGAACGTGGAAGTAATGCATATTTTTTTGGTGCTGCATTCAATATTCTCATTATGTACACTAGTAACATTTTACCCATCATAAACACTGTGTTTACACCATTCTCTTATCTTCTCCATTAAATAAATGTGCTTGTGGGGGTTAACCATAAAGATTTAAAGATTAGCTTTACTTGTTACATGCACATCAAACCATCAAAGTATACAGTGAAATGTATCGTTTGCATCAATGACCTATGCAGTACAAATATGTGCTGGGGACAGCCCACCAGTGTTGCTATGCTTCCAGTGGGAACGTAGCATGAGCACAACTTACTAACTCTTTGGAATGTGGGAGGAATCTGGAGCTCCCAGAGAAAACCTACATGGTCATGGGGAAAATATACAAACTCCTTACTGTCAAAGGGGGAGTTGAACCCCAGTTGCTGATCCCTGGTGCTGTCAAGCATTATGTTAACTGTTCTGCTACCATGCCACCCCATTTTAGCTGACAGCCATTTTAACCGTTTTAACATTGATATGATAATTCAAGGATTCAAAGTACATTTATTATTTATCAAAGTATGTATGCAGTATACAGCCCTGAGATTCATCTTCCCATGGAGAGCCACAAACGAAGAAGCACCATGGAACCCTCTCAAAGAAAACATCAAACACCCAACGCACAAAAAAAAACAAATTGCGTAAATGGCAAAAAAATAGTGATGAATATAAAACATCAGACCACAGAGTCAATGAAGCAGTCCAGGAATGTTCAGTTCAGTTCAGTTTATAATTAATCAAACCCCAAATTTCACTCTCTCCCATTGATGGCTTAACCAAAACCTTCTTAAACAACTCTCTTAGGCCAAAGACCCAGGAGCAGAATTAGACCATTCAGCCAGCTCCACAATTCCTTCATGGTGGATCCCGGGACTCACTCAACCCCATACACCTGCCTTCTCACCACATCCTTTGATGCCCTGACCGATCAGGAAATGATCAACTTCCGCCAAGTATGTGCACGAACTTGGCCTCCACTACATCTATAGCAGAAAATTCCACAAATTTACTGCCCTCTGGCAAAAAAATTTCCTCCTTATCTCCATTCCAAGGAGTCACCCCTCAATTTTGAGGCTGCGCCCTCTGGTTCCATATAACCCCACCATGGGAAACATCCTCTCCACGTCTGCCATTTCAACATTTGGTAGGTTTCAATGAGATCACTCACATTCTTCTAAATTCTAGTGAGTACAGGCTCAAAGCTGCAAACACTCCTTGTATGTCAACCCTTTCATTCTCGGAATCATCCTCGTGAACCTCCTCTGGACTCTCTCCAATGACAACACATTCTGAGATATGGGGCCCAAAACTGTTGACAATACTCTAAGTGCGGTCTGACTAGTATCTTATAAATGCTCAGCATTAACTCGTTTCTATATTCTGTTCATCTTGAATTAAATGCCCTTTTCTCTCTGCTCTGAAACCCACATCATTGCATTTGAACAAATGCCCTATAATATGCTTATGCAATCCAGAGAAACATCTTGTTTTGTATTTCTGCTTTGAAACATCTTGCCATGTTTTACCATGTTAAAGATAACTGCACAAATGCAAGTTGCAGTTGTGGTAACTAGACCAATAATCCTCAGACTGTGTTGTTCATCGACTCAAATGATGCATTCATTGTATCTGACAAGAAAAGCTGAACTTAGTTTTTTGATTAGTAAGAGCATCAAAGTTTACAGTGAGGAGGCAGGAGAACAGGGTTGGGAGGGATAATCAATCAGCCATATTTGAATGGTGGAGCAAACTTAATATTCCAAATGGGCCTAATCTGCTCCTACGTTTAGGCCTTATGGTCTAAAGCTAATCTTAAATTAAACATAACATTTTATTTTTCATTGATTGTAACCCAAAAAAAAAGAATCTGGGAATCCAATTGGATAGTAAATGCAGAAATAAAGAGCATTAAATCTCCAGCCAGCACCAGTTCTCCTCACTGTGTAATTTCTTCATTAGTATAATTGTGTAAAGCATGTGTACACATTATATTATTGAGAATGCATGTGATTGCCCTGAAATTAGAATATAGTAATGGTGCTTAATATGAAACCGATCCTTCAGTCTTAATCTGTACACCTGTCTCTGTTGAACACATGACTGAAGGGTAGAGTGAGTGTTGTCCTGCTTTACTCTGGCTTTTCCAACAGTTTCACCATTCAAGTGAAATCTAAACTATAGTCTCCAGAGTAGAAACTCCATAATAGTCTTTTTTATCAAACAAAACTTCAGAACAATTTGGAATATATGCTCACTGTCCACTTTGTGAGGTAAACCTATACCCCATATCTCATCAGCCAATCATGTGGCAGCAACTCGATGCATAAAAGCACACAGACATGGTCAAGAAGTTCAGTTGTTGTTCAGACCAAACATTAGAATGGGGAAGAATTATAATCTAAGTGACTTTGACTCTTAAATGATTATTGATGCCAGATGGGGTGGTTTGAGTATCTCAAAAACTGCTGATTTCCTGGGGTTTTCACACACAACAGTCTCTAGATTAGGGGTTCCCAACCTGGGGTCCATGGACCCCTTACTTAATGGCATTGGTTCATGGCATAAAAAAGTTGGGAACCCGTGGTGTAGGGTTTACAGAGAATGCTGAGAGGAATTAAATAACATCCAGTGAGCGGTAGTTCTGTGTGTGAAAATGCCTTGATAGTGAGAGAGGTTAGAGGAGAATGGCCAGACAGTTCAAGATAACAAGAAGACGACAGTAACTCAAATAACCACGTGTTACAACGGTGGTGTACAGAAGAGCATCTCTGAATATACAACAGATCAAGCCTTGAAGTAGATGGGCTTCAGCAGCAGAAGACTATGAACATACAAAAATGCAGTCAGTGGGCAATTTACTAGATACCTTCTGCACCTAATGATGTGGTGACTGAGTGTATAAGATTCTCTTTGATGTATCAATGCATCTCTTGGCATTTTACAATGGCATTATTAATAATAAAAAAGACAGACTTACAGAGGATGATATCAAGACAAAAGCGCTGTCAAAGAGTGCATTAAGGAGATATTTAATGCAAGTGAAAGTGTTGTGCATTTAATATTTCAGTAACATTTGAGTAATGTTGCAAATCTATTGTTTAATTAAGCATTCTTGTTTGTTTACATAATTCATTTTGGGTATGTGTAAGAATCACATGAATGGCTTACACCACCGTGTCAAATGTGCACGCTTCACTAAAGTAAAAAGAAAATATACATGTTATCCTGGGCTCCCAGGAAGTTTTATGGAGGGAATTCCAAAGCTGCAGATCAAAATGGCTAAAGGAAGTAACAGATAAAATCAAATACAGTTCTGTTAAAATGCAAATTGGTTTATAATGTGACTGACAGATTAGGGAGCACTATTTGCATGATGCAGCTGCATTGGTTATGGCACGATTATGAACAGGGAATGCTATTTGAGTCTGTGCTTTGAAAGCAATTATAATCTGTTCTGCTAAAATGCAAGCTTTCTTAGGAATGTTAAACCAGAGCTGCTTGTAACCACAAAGTCCTGTATTGTGCTGGGGTGGGGGTGGGTGGGGGGGGGGGGTGGCAAAGGGGGTGACAAAGTAGTGCAGTGGTTAGCACAACGCTTTACAGTACCAGCAACGTAGGTTCAGTTCCTGCTGCTACCTATGCAGAGTGTGTACGTTCTCCCCGTGACCGTGTGGGTTTCCTCCGGGTGCTCAGGTCTCCTCCCACAGTCCAAAGACATTCCAGTTGGTAGGCTAATCATCCCATGTTTAGGATAGCGTTAAGTTGGGGTATTGCTGGGTGTGTGGCTCAAGGGGTCGAAATGGCCTATTCTGCCGTATCTCAATCAATCAATCAATCAATCAATCAATCAATCAATCAATAAATAAAGTGTGATGGAAAGATTTGAAAACAGGGATGAGAACGTTTTAAAAATTATATTTTATTTACTTAGAAATATAGTACGGTAATAGTCCCTTCCAGCTCAACTTGCCTGCACCAACCGATGCACCCATGTGACCAATTAACCAACTAACCCACACAAGTATGGACTGCAGGAGGAAGCCAGAGCACCCGGAGGAAACCCACATGGTCACGGGGAGAACGTGCAGACTCCTTACAGACAGCGGTGGAAACTGAACCTGGGTTACTACCGCTGTAATAATGTTATGCAAACTAATCTGCCACTGTGCCATGCAGTTTTGAAATTAATACATTGGTTTATTATTGTTACATACAGTATATTAAAGTACAGTGAAAACTTTGGTTTTGCAGGCTATCCATAGTGATTATTTCATTACCAATAAGACCATAAGAAATAATGAAAGTGTAATGAAGCAATACAATGGAAAACAATATACTGCTACAAATTCTGTGAGACAATAAGTTGCAAGGCCATAACAAGGTACCTGTGAGGTGAAGAGCCCAAATATGAGGTAGTAGTGGACTGTGTGTCAGTGTGTGACAACAAGCAGAGATATGATTGACAAATGGAAATGGAAGAGCTTTGGTACAGGACACAGTGCTCTGGAAATGTGTACATGTAGGAGTGGATTGGAAATGAGCTAACACGTTCTCTCTCTATCCCTGCAAAGGTCTTCATGACTGGAACAATGGAGATACAGGAGCTTGCAGATGCAAACAGTCAGCTTGAGAAAACAATCTAAGACCAAAAGACCATAAGACATAGGAATGGAATTAGGCCATTTGGTCCTTCCAGTCTTCTCCGCCATTTCATGATGGTGGATCAATTCTCCCTCTTAGTCCCGGTTTCCTGCCTTCTCTCCGTATCCCTTCATGCCCTGACCATTCAACAATCTATCAACCTCTGCCTTAAATATACCCAATGACCTGTCCTCCACAGCCGCCTGTGGCAAGAATTTCCACAGATTCGCCATTCTAAAGAAATTCTTCCTCATCTTCATTCTAAAAGGATGCCGTTCTATCCTGATGTTTTGGCTTCTGGACTCTCCCACCATAGGAAGCATCCTCTCCACATTCACTCTATTGAGGCCTTTCAAAAATCGACAGGTTTTGACGAAGTTACCCCTCATTCTTCTGAATTCCAGAAAGTAGAGAAGTCCAGAGCCATCAAATGCTCCTCATACGACAAGCTTTTCAATCTTGGAATCATTTTCATGACTTCTTTTGAACACTCTCCAATGTCAGCACATCCTTTCTTAGATAAGGAGCTCAAAACTGCTCACAATACTCCAAGTGAGGCCTCACCCCTGCTTACTGAAGCCTCAGCATTACATCGTTGCTTCTATATTCTAGTCCTCTCAAAATGAATGCTAACATGTTCCTCATCTCCCATAGCCAAAGGTAATCAAGCTTGTCTTCCAGGGAGTGAACACTAGAGAGCAGCCTTGATGAGTGAGCAAGCCTGCAGGGGCCAGACCCCAACCCAGCATAGATTCCAGTGCTCCCATTGTGCATTGTTCACACCCACACTGCCTCCGGCACCTTCTCCCCTGGGTGGTTGCAATAGGTGACACTGCAGCTTCAGGCCCTGGTACTCAGGCATGGATATCAGCATGGCCACTGCATCTCTGTCCTCTCCTACACTACCTCTGCCATTTACTCCCCTGGTAGTAACAGGTGACGTTGCGGCAAGAAAGCCTGCTCCGCGGGCACGAATTTCAGTGCACGTACTGCACTTCTATTCGCTCCCACACCACCTCTGGCGTCTTCTTCCCTGGGTGGCTGTAACAGGTAATGCCATGGCATAAGGGCATGCTTCATACAGCAATCCAAGGCCATGAAGCTCCCCCCACTGTCAGTCTCACCAATAAACCAATGAACCTGTACTTGCAGTGCTCTGTACGACCAATGTCCAACAATGTCTTGCGATCACAAGAAAATCGGTTTATACAAACACTTTCACCTTTTGTTCAACTTAGCGAAGCTGCTGTGATCAAGCACACCAGCATCTTATAGGAAATTCTGTCTTATTATCAATTCTATTGTACTTATTTTCTTCCTAGTTTTTTTTTTCATAAATTCTGTCTTATTCCATTAGTTTCTTGTAAATGACTGCAAACAAATGAATCAGGGTGATATATGATGCTGTATAGTATACATAATTTGATAATAAGCTTTACTTTGGCTTTGACTTTGAATTTGAACTCATTGTTTCAATCAGCATATGTGGCAGGGAAAGGAATTGTTGATACTTCAGGTTGGAACCCTTCAGGAGCTCTGATTCAGGTATTTTTTGGACTCTGATATTTTGATCCAAGGTTCACTCTGAATTCAAGAAAGAGGCATGAAACTTGCTACTCCACTATCATTTTATTAAGCACTAATAGAACAAAGAGAATTGGAAATATAGAGCTGAAAGATCTAGTAGCTAAGAACAAAGACGAGGAAAAAATAAAGATGGTAGAGCAGCTTGTTCTGCCCTTCTTATTTCCCATAGATAAGGAACATTCTATACAAGTTCATAGATATGAGTTAACCAATCAGGTAGCCCTTACTTAAATAATGAAACTCTGGAGAAGCTTCCAGAACTTTATAGAATGAAACCGCTCAGGGACACACTGAACAATGCCATATACATACTGTGACCACTAGGAAGCATACTAGTTACATATATATAGGTAGTTATATAATATACAGACAGAAAATTAATTGTTAAACTGAAAAATAATTAAAGAGTCTAATCAGTTTCAATGCAAAAAATCAATAGTTCCTTCCCTCCCAGCCCCCACCACGAAGAGAAACTGCCTAATCCACTGAGTTCCTTCAGCCAATCACTTGTTATAACAAAAAATAAACCCATCACACTGTAGGGAACCACAAGTTAACCACTTCAGAATCCAGAACTCCAATATTTTCCCATCTGATCTTATTCCTGATGCAATGTAAGGATCTCCTAACTGCTGAATTGAACATAGCAGGATAAATACTGACACAGGACTGATCTGATGGATGTAGATTAACACCATGGCAGACAGTACACACCACCAATGAGTCAGCCAGGGCATAAATGCAAGCTAGTATATCCCTTGTAAGCCGCCTTTGCCCCTTCTCCTGTAAGTAGAAACGTTTCTGCCGGGCTTAGTAGCTGAGCCACATGTCCACGTGTGAAGGCCAGGAGCTGGATGTGGTTGTCAGAGGATACTTGAAATAGAAGCCATTGGGAGCATGTAATACTGCACTGTGCAAAAGTCTTAGGCACGTACACACACACACACACACACACACACACACACACACACACACACACACACACACACACACACACACACACACACACACACACACACACACACACACACACACACACACCCCCCTCCCCCCTATATATATAGCTAAGGAGCCTTTGAAATAGATATTGTGATCTTGCTGCTGAACAAACAGGATCCAGCAGTTAGACATTAGGAAATGTATGTCACTGGGAGCATTTAATAGGCAGCGGGAGAACATCCCTACAGCACTCTCCCCCAGCAATGACAACCCTAAGAAACCTTAAAACCATTAGCTTGCAGCTAATGGGGCTCGTCAATTGTGCTTGGCAGCTCATCTGGGAGAAAGAAATCTCTGGTTTCAAATCTCTGCGGCCTTGCAGCTCATGGGAAAGGCTTCAGGACTAAACCTCAAAGAAAAATCTGGAGCTGCAACCCCTAAGGCAGTATCTTGTTGAGTTTATCTCTGACTGGAAACTCCTGTGATGCTGCTGGTCCAGACTGTATCGGTCTCTGCTGTTCCTTTGCATTCATCAGCTGCTCTCCATACCGTACTGCCCTGGTTTGCATATCCATTGACACTAGGATGCAATATCCATGGTTGACCCTGACAAATGGAGGTCTCAACAGATCTTTTGTTAAAAAAGACATGCAGAGCCATGGAACAGACAAGTTGTTTGCTGTGAGACAGGAAGGAGAAGGGAGGGAAGTAAGCCCACTCAATATCAATCTTAACAACAATCTGCATTCCTCAAGAATCCTGTCAGGTACTGTCAAGAAATTTACTAAAGAGCATCTTCTCAAACTGAAATGCTTTTTTAAAATTTATTGGTTATTGTGCAGCTGAATAATGCTACATACTGGCTTGCCAATCGCCATTGAGTTTATGGACTATCAAAGTCACTTGTTGCATATAAATATGGGATTAGTTTTAGATTAAGCCGTAATGCATGGATTGTAAATGGAGTAGCACTGCAATCTTGTTGCCTGGAGCAATGACAATAAAGTTCTTTTCTATTCTACTCCCCTCCATAGATGCCGCCTGACCTGCTGAGCTCCCCCAGCATTTTGTGTCTTTTACTCTGGATTTCCAGCATCTGTAGAACCTTGTGTTCTTGATCTGACATCTCACGCCTACGTTGTCATTTCTGTTTTCTATCACTGAGCAAGATGCATGACTTCCTCACACTTCAAATGGGACTGGGAGTTGTAACAACAAACTACATTTACTCTCAGTGGCCACTTTGTTAAGTACACCTGTACAGCTCATTAATGAAAATATCTAATCAGCCAATCATGTAGCTTCAACTCAGTGCATAAAAGCATGTAGACATGGTCAAGAGGTTCAGTCATTGTTCAGACCAGACATCAGAATGAGGAAGTTTCACCGTGGAATGATTGCTGGTGCCAGATGGGGTGGGGTTTGAGTATCTGAGAAACTGCTGATCTCCTGGGATTTTCATTCACAGCAGTCTCCGGAGTTCACAGAGAATGGTGTGAAAAAACTGAAAAACATCCACTGAGCAACAGCTCTGTGGGAATTTTCGCCTTGTGAATGAGAGAGGTCAGAGGAGACTGGCCATATTGGTTTAAACTGACAGGAAGGCAGAAGCTGACAGAAATACCCACATACTATATCAGTGGTGTTCAGAACATCATCCCTAAATGCACAACATGGCAAACCTTGAAGTGGATGATACAGCAGTGGAAGACTGCAAACAATCATTAAGTAGCCACTTTATTAGGTACAGGAGGTACCTAGTAAATTTGACAATGAGTGTATGTGGCATCTTTAACATCAGAAAATAGCTCAAGGTATAGCTGAACCTTAGCAAACATTACATTGTTCAGTGGCAGAAATTAGCTTACATAACCAGAGTCCTGGCCAAAGTGGTAAAGGGGAAAAGTATATGTGTCTCAATATATTACTTTGAGGTTAATTTTCTTGGAGGAATGCAATAGAATCAATGAAAAACTGCATACGAAGACTAACAAGGAACCACTATGCAAAGTATGACAAATACAAATGTAAATAAATAGATAATGAGGTAAATAAACAAACAGGTAAATAAATAAACAGGCGATAGATAAATAAATAGATAAATGAATGAATAAATAAATAAATAAATGATAGATAGATAGAAACTGAGAACATGAGCTGCAGAGCCCTTGGAGGTTGGTCCATTGGTTGTGGAATCCGTTCAGTGTTGAGGTGAGTATAGTAATCCTTGCTGGTTCAAGAGACTGACAGGCAACTGTTCCTGAATCTGGTGGCATGGCACGTAAGGTCCTTGTACCTCCTACCTGGATAGTGGGTTCTCAAAATGGTTTGATAATTGGAGCTTGTTCACCAACAAAACGTATTACTGTGTTCAACCTTCTCTAATTATAATTACAAGTCCGTTGAAATATAATGACTCTGTTTTTGCCCACGTTGCTCTTGATTATACCTTGAAAAGGTCAGAAATTATCATTGATATGTGTGTATCTGTTGTAATTGCAGCCTCTTCAGAAATATGCTGCCAGCAGGAATAGGGCATTCCCTCTTGACATTGACAATGGAATTACATACGAAAGGACAACAGAGTTGGTGAGGAAAGTTTTTTCCTTCTCAAATGATTGAAAAATCAAATTCCTCTGTCACAGGGATTTGTGAAATAGCATTGCTTGTCTTCCATCACCCGACTATATTACCGAGTAGCAGCCTAAGCACTGTAACTAGCACCACTTTGAAGAATGAGGGAGAAACTCATTAAAACCTATTAAATATTGAAAGCCCAGATAGGGTGGACATGGAGAGGATGCTTCCTATAGTGGCAAAGTCTAGGGCAGAGGGTGCAGCCTCTGAATATAAGTATATCCCTTAGAACAGAGGAGAGGAGGAGATTGTTTAACCAGATGATGGTGAATCTATGTCATTCATTGAGGAGATGGCCATGGAAGTTGATAGGTTCTTGATTAGTAAGGGTGTCAAATTTTATGGCAAGAAGGCAGGAAAATGGGTTGAGAGGGGAAATAAATCAGCCACGATGGATTGGGTGGAGTAGAGTCGATGGAATGAACGGCCTAATTATGCCCTAAATCTAATAGCTTCACTTATAGACCACAATCAATTTGGATTGGCAACAACATCTCCTCCACAATTTCCATCAACACAGGAACACCACAGTGCTGTGTGCTTAGCCCCCTGCTCTTCTCGCTTTACACTTCTGACTGTGTGGCTAAGCAGAGCTTCAATGCCTTATTCAAGTTTGATGATGATATTATGGTTGTGCTGATGAATCAGAATACTGAAGGGAGATTAAAAATTTGACTGAGAGGTGTGATAACAACAACCTCTCAATCAATGTAAGCAAAACCAAGGAACTGACTGTCGACTCCAGGAGAGGGAAACCACAGATCTATGAGCCAGTCCACATCAAAGGGTCAGAGGTGGAGAGGATTAGCAACTTTAAATTCCTGACTTCTGCTGTTTCAGGTTATCTGATTTGGTCCCAGCATGTACGTGCAATTGCGAACAAAGCACAGCAGCACCTCTACCACCTTAGAAGTTTGCAGAGATTTGGCATGACATCTAAAACTTCGACAAACTCCTTCAGCTCAGTACATCACAGGTAAAGCCCTCCCAACCATTGAGCACATCTACATGAAACACAGCATGCATCATCAGAGGTCCCCACTCCCCAGGTCATGCTCTCTTCTTGCCAGCAGGTAGAAAGTACAGGAGCTCCAAAACTCACACCACCAGGTTCAAGAACAGTTACTACCCTTCAACCATCAAGCTCTTGAATACAAAGGGACAACTAGCACTCACTTGCCTATCCATTGAGATGCTCCCACAACTAATTACCTCAGTTTAAGGAAATCTTCATTTCATTATCTCGTGTTCTCGTAATTTATTGCTATTTATTTATATTAGCATTTACAATTTGTTGTCTTCTGCACTCTGGTTGATCTTTCATTGATCCTGTTATAGTTACTGTTCTATAGATTTGCCGAGTATGCCTGCAGGAAAATGAATCTCAGGGTAGTATATGGAGATATACATGTACATTGATAATAAATTTACTTTGAACTTCGAAATACAAACGCTTCGTGGCTGTGACACTGTGTAAAATCATCAACAGAGATTTTGATTGCTCTCTGACAAACAAACACTATGTACCCCCCCCCCCCCCCCCAACAGATCTGGATTGTGGATTGGGGCCATTATGACGTGGTCTATTGAATACCTTGCCACCTCTCATAACCAATAGCCTGAATTAAAGAGAGAGAGTTAAAGATTAGTTTTATTTGTTACTTGTATGTCCATACATCAAAACATTGCATTGCTTGTGTCGATGACCAACAAAAACCACGTTTACGTGGCACAGCCCACAAGTGTCACCATGCTTCCAACAACTTACCAAACTGAACCTGTACATCTTTGGAATGTGGGAGGAAACTGGAGCATCCAGAGGAAACCCACGTGGCGACTGAGAGAACGTACAAACTCATAACAGACAGCATCGGGAATTGAACCTCTACCTTCCAGCCAGCTCTATAAAGCATTGCACTATCTGCAATGATACTGTTTTGCCTGGATTTTAAATCCTGAGACCTGAGTTCAAATTCTGACATGCCTGTGCAATTATAAATTCATTTAATGTGTTCTTTTCTCGCGTGTTGGGTGTTTGAAATTTTCTTGAACACATTCCATGATGTTTCTTCGTTGCATGGCTGCCTGTGTGAGAATATATATTCTGTATACATACTTTGATAATAAATATACTTTGAACCTTTGAATCATTATTTCATCTGGAAAAATAGATCCAATTATAAGCAAAATCAAAATAAAAACTGTGAAACATAAAATCTAAATTAATAAAAATTCCTGGAAAAACTCAGCAGGCCAGCCACCATATGTGGAGAGAGGAAAATAGTGAATGTTCATATCCGATACATTGTAATACATTTGTCCTCACTGTGGAAGACATTAAAAGAGTGCCAGATGTCCGTGAGTGTCAGGGAGCAGAGTGTTACTATTACAAAGAAAAAAGTTCCAGGCAAACTGAAGGTATTAAGGTGGATAAGTCCCCTGGACGAGAAGAGCTACATCCCAGAGTCCTGAGAGAGGTTGCTGAAGAGATAATTGGACATGATCTTTCAAGATTCACTTGATTCTGGCATGGTCCCGGAGAACTGGAAGATTGCTAATGTCACTCCACTCTTTAAGAAGGGAGGAAGGCAAAAGAAAGGAAATTATAGGCCTGTTAGCCTAACTTCTGTAATTGGGAAAGTGTTGGAGTCTATTATTAAGGACAAGGTTGTTGAGTACTTGGAGACTAATAATGAAATAAGTCAAAGTCAGCATGGTTTCTGTAAAAGGAAAGTGTGCCTGACAAATCTGTTGGAGTTCTTCGAGGACGTGACAAGCATGGTGGGCAAAGGAAAGCCAGTGGATGGCATTTACTTGGATTTTTAGAAGGCATTTGATAAGAGGCTGCTTAACAAGATAAAATTTTATGGATTTACAGGAAAGTTACTGGCATGGATAGGGGAATGGCTGACAGGCAGGAGGCAGTGAATGGAGTGAAAAAAGGCCTTTTCTGGTTGGCTGCCAATGACTAGTGGTGTTCCTCAGGAGTCAGTGTTGGGACTGCTACTTTTCACAAAGTTTGTCAATGATTTGGATAATGGAATTAATGGCTTTGTTGCAAAATTTGTGGATGATATGAAGGTAGGTGGAGGGCTAGGTAGGGGTGAGGGAATAAGGTGATTGCAGCAGGATTAGACGGACTGGAATGATGGGCCATAAAGTGGCAGATGGAATACAGTGTTGTGAAATGCATGATGATGCATTTTGGTAAAAGGAGCAGTAGTGCAGATTATTATCTAAATGGGGAAAAGGTTCAAACATCAGAGGTGCTGAAGGACTTAGGAGTCCTCGTACAAGACTCTCAGAAGGTTAATTATCAGGCTGAATTGTGGTAAAGAAGGCAAACAGAATGTTGGCATTTATTTCAAGAGGAATAGAATATAAAAACAAGGAGATATTGCAGAGCTTTTATAAGACACTCTTAAGGCCACACCTATAGTATTATCAACAGTTTTGGGTTCCATGTCAGATAGGATGTGTTGCCATTGGATGGAGTCCAGAGATAGTTCACGAGGATGATTCCAGGAATGAAAGGGTTAACATATGGGAAGTGTTTGGCAGCTTTGGTCCCGTACTCATTGGAATTTAGAAGAACATGTGGGATCTCATTGAAACCTACTGAATGTTGAAAGAACTACATATGGTGGATGTGAAGAGGAACGTTTCCTGTGGTGGGGGTATCCAGAATTAGAGGCACAGCCCCAGAATTGAGGGGCGACCTTTTAGAACAGAGGTAAGTTGGATTGTTTTAGCCAGAGGGTAGTGAATCTGTTGAATGCTCTACCACAGACTATAGTCAAGGCCCAGTCCATGGGTATATTTAAGATGGAAGTTAATCGTTTCCTTATTGGTCAGGGCTTCAAAGGATATGGCGAGAAGACAGGTGTATGTGGGATCCAGGCTCAACCATGATAGAATAGCAGAGCAGACTCAATAAGATGAATGGTCTAATTCTGCTCCTACGTCTTATGGTGTTTTTGGATTGAATCCTAGGAGAGGTTTGACAAGCTAGGACTTTGTTCCCTGCAAAACGGGAAATGGCGAAGCAATTTTAATAGAGGTGTATAACATCATGAGGGGCAAAGACGTGGTGAATACAAACGGTCTTTTACCCAGGATTGGGGATTCAAGAACTTGAGGGTATAGTTTAAAGAAAGAGAGGAGAGAATTAAAAGGGGCCCGAGGACAAGATTTTCACCCAGGGAGCCTGTGGTATGTCGAATTACTGGGTGAATGAGTAGTCTTTGGGGGTACTGCAAGTCTGTCTCTTTAGTGATGCATTGCCTCACGTTTGGGTGCTCGGTGGGAGGTGTCGATGCTTGTTTGCTGGTGGGGGGAGGTTGTTGCTTTGTTGCTGCTTATACATGGGAGGGGGAGCTGGGGGGCAGTCTGCTGTTCTAACATTTAACTGGCATTCATTCTTTGGGGCAGTCCTCTGTTTTCATGGTTATTTGCAAAGAAAAAGAATATCAGGATGTATATTGTATACATTTCTCTGACATTAAATATACCTATTGAAACCTATTGGATATACAGAATGAGCAGCCAGAAATAGTGTTTGAGACAAGCACATTAACAACATTTAAAAAGCATTTCATCATTACACCTTAAGACATAGGAGAATTAGGCCATTCGGCCAATCAAGTCTGCACCGTCATTCCATTATGGCTAATTTATTATCCCTCTCAACTCCATTCTCCTGCCTTCGCCCCATAACCTTTGAAGCTCTGAATAATCAAAATCCTATCAATCTCTGCATTAAATATCCCAATGAATTGGCCTCCACAGCCATCTGTGGAAATGTATTCCACAGGTTCACCACTCTCTGGCTAAAGAAATTCCTCCTCATCTCTGTTCTTAAGGTGCATCCTTGTATTTTGAGTTAGTATTCTCTGTCCTAGATTCCCCCACTATAAGAAACATCCTCTCCACATCCACCTTTAGTCCTTACAATATTCTATAGGCGTCAATGAGATTACCCCCTCGTTCTTTTAAACCCAGCGAATACAGTGTCAGAGCCTTTAAACTCTCCTCATGTTTTAACACTTTTGTTCCCAGAATCTTTCTTGTGAACTTCCTCTGGACCATCTTCAATGTCAGCACATCTTTTTTTCAGATAAGGGGCCAAAAACTGCAACAATACTCCAAGTGTACTCTGACCAATGTCTTGTAGAGTATCAGCATTATATCCTTGCTCTTATATTCTAGACCTGTCAAAATGAATGCTAACTTTGTATTTGCCTTCTTTACCACCTACTCAACCTGCAAGTTAACCTTCAGCAAGTCCCAAGTCCTTTTGCATCTCAGAGTTTTGAATTTTCTCCCCATTTAGAAAATAGCCTACACCTTTATTCCTTCCAACAAAGTGCATGACCATACATTCCCCTACACAATATTCACTCTGCCACTTCTTTGCCCATTCTCCCAATCTGTCAAAGTCATTTTACAGACTTTCTGCTTCTCAAACTCTCCACCTACCTTCATAATATATCGACAGCAAACTTGGTCAAAAAGCGATCAATTCCATCATACAAATCTTTAGTGTATACCACTATTCACTAGCAGCCAACCAGAAAAGGCTTATTCCCACTCTATGCCTCCTGCAAGTCAGCCAATCCTCTATCCATGCTAGTATCTTTCCTGTAATCCCATGGGGCCTTATCTTGTTAAGCAACCTCATGTACAGCACCTTGTCAAAAGGCTTCTAAAATTCTAAATAAACAACATATACTGACTCACCTATGTCTATCCTGCTTGTTACTTCCTCAAAGAATGCTAACAGATTTGTTAAGCAAGATTTCTCTTTAAGGAAACCATGCTGACTTCGGTCTACTTTATCATGTATATCCAAGTACCTTGAAACATGATCCTTAATAATAGACTCCAACATCTTCCCAGTCACTGAGGTCAGGCTAACTGGCCTATAATTCCCCATCTTCTGTCACCTTTCCTTCTTAAAGAGTGAAGTGACATTTGCAATTCTTCTGTCCTCTGGAACTATTTCAGATCTAGAGATTCTAGAAAGATAATTTATAATGCCTCCATGATGTCTTCAGCTACCTTTTTCAGACAGGGTGTACTCTATCTGGTCCAGGTGACTTACCTGTTTTCAGCCATTTTAGTTTCTCAAGGACATTCTCCTAGATAATGGCAGCTACACTCGCTTCTGCCCTCTGACATTCTCGAATTTCTGGTTTAGCGCTGGTGGTCTTGACAGTGAAGTCTGGTACAAAATACTTCATAATTTTGTCTGCCATTTCTTTGTTCCCTATTACTACATCTCCAGTGCCATTTTCCTGTGGTCAGATATCTACTCTCTTCTCCCTTTTACTCTTTATATATCTGGAAAAAAAAATTGCTTTTGGTGTTCTCCTTTATATTATTGGCTTGTTTAACTTCATTTACCTTAACTGCATTTAACCGGTCTCTCTTCCTCTTGCTTGTTGTTGCTAAAGGATGGTCTGGAGTCTTGGGTCCTGGGTAAGGTGTAATCATTGTGGTTTGTGGGTTAGACTCTGCAGTTCACATTGTGATGTGCTCCTCTTTTTATTGTTATTTTGCGTGATTTTGTTCAGTGCACTCTGGTTCTGCAACCTGCAGTCAATGAACGACACAGGACTAAATTGAACTAAACTGAACATTCCTAGACTGCTTCAGGAAGTCCGCGGCTTGATGTTTTATGTCCTGTGACTTATGCTCGCTTTTTCTCTTGGCGTGATTTGTTCTTGATTTTTTGTGCATTGGGTATTTGTTATTTTCTTCGAACAAATTCCAAGGTGTTTCTTTGTTTTGTGGCTGTCTGAGGGGAGACAAATCTCAGGGTTGTATACTGTGATAGTAAATATATTTTGAATCTTTGAACTTTAAGCTTTGATCTTTTCTGCCCTTACAGTTTTTCTAGTTGACTTCTACTGGTTTTTGCTCAGTTACATTGGCATGAAAGGTTCAGAGGGATATAGGCCAAACACAACTTTGGACTAGCTTAGATGGGAATCTGGATCTAAGCCAAAGAGCCTGTTTCTGTGTGGTATAGCTCAATGCACCATTCTTTACAGCACTGATCATTAGAAGTCGATACACTTGTGTCAGTGTAGCAGACCATGACTGAAAGATGCATAAGAAATGCTTTGGCATGGCACAGTAACATAGTGAATACCATAATGTTTACAGCACCAGTGATCGGAAGGTAGCAGTTCAGTTCCTGTCACTGTCCGTGAGGAGCTTGTTTGTTCCTTCCTAACTGTGTAGGTTTCCTCTGGGTGTTCTGGTTTCCTCCCACATTCCCAAAGACATACAGGTTAGGGTTTGTAAGTTTTGATCATGGTATCTTGCTGCTGGAAGTGTGATGACACTGTCCTATCCATCATGTAACTATTTTATCAATCTGCCATGTGACCTCACGTAATTGGTCGATTTCACAGGTTTTTCTATCTATTGGTTAACAATTGACCTATTTATCCTGTCCATGTAAACGTGTTCATTGTTTCTGGGTGACTATCTGTGAAACAGACCAATTTGGCTGCACTGGGCACGATAACCATTTTGTTCCAACCCTCGGGTTTTCCTTAATTGTAACAGACACGTGCAGGCTGCCCCCAGCACATCCTCAGTCTGTTTTGGTCACTGAAGCAAATGATGCATTTCATTGTATGCTTCAATGTTCTGATGTACATGTGACAAATAAAGCAAATATTCTTTAACATCTAATTACTTTTCTAAGTATACAACAGCCTTCTTCAAGTCTCTGGCCATTTTTCTTGATGTGCTCCATCCAGGTGTAGTTTCCAGATCCCTGGCGTCTTTTGTCGGCCACCAATGCCATTCGGAGCAATTAAGATCTATAATTATGAACATCTGGATGGGAACGGGCTCCCTTTCTCTACTATTTCTGCCTTCATTTGCAACTGCGCACCCTCCTACTGTCTTTTTTGACTTTAAACAAAGTAGCTGTGTTTTTGACTACCTGTGATCCACGGAGAAAAGAATAACAACAAGGAATGCTCAAATCAGCGGCATCTGTACTTTACAAAAAAAGTAGGGATTTGTCCCCAGTGAGATAGGGCAGTACAGCAGTCTAACAGTTGGCATATCTCTTTACAGGAGCAGCAACTAGAAGGTAAGCATTCAATTCCCGTCGCTACCTGTAAAGTGTTCCTCTGTTCTTCCTGTCATCATGGTTGGTTCCTCTGAGTTCTCCACTTACCTCCCACGTTCCAAAAAGATGTATGGGTTAGAATTAGTAAGCTGTGGGTACCCTTTGTTCGTGCTGGAAGTGTGGTGACACTTGCAAGCTGTCCCCATCACATCTCAGTCTGTGGATGCAGAACAAGGCATCTCACTGTGCATTCTGCTGTCTCGATGTACCTGTGACAAATAAAGCTAATCTTTAATGCAAGTGCATTGAATTATGCTTTTGAAGTTCAGCACTGACATTCAAAATAGGAGTTTTCTCTGTGCATGTTGCCGATGTTTAAACCATTATGTTCTATGTTCTAACATAATGTTTTAAGCATTGATAACATACATACTGGATGCCAGCAAAGGAGGTGTAATGTGCTCTTTCCCTCTGCTAGCCTGCAGATCACCCTCGGGCAAGGTGTAGCACCTACTTAGCCCAACACCACCCCTCCTCTCCCCGACCAGGGTGACGTGAAGCTGTGGGAGCAGGTGGTGGGTGGTCTTATGAACAGTTGGTGCATATCACAAATCCTGATATGCAACCACTTATGCCAGACAAACAATCTCTGAAGAGTATTGATAATGGCTGGGGTCACTTCTCTTGAAAACACACTGCCCAGAGGAAGGCAGTGGCAAACTACTGTAAAATTTTCCAAGAACAATCATGGTCCTAGACCATGATCACCCACATGATATGACACGGCACATAATACTAATGATGAACAAACACAGCAAATCATTTCAAACAAAGAATATTGAATATAAGACCAGAAAACATAAATATAGAATTAGACTCAAACACGAGGAAATCTGCAGATGCTGGAAATTCAAGCAACACACACAAAATGCTGGTGGAACGCAGCAGGCCAGGCAGCATCTATAGGGAGAAGCACAGTCGACGTTTCGGGCCAAGACCCTTCATCAGGACTAACTGAAAGAAAAGGTAGTAAGAGATTTGAAAGTGAGAGGGGGAGGGGGAGATCAGAAATGATAGGAGAAGACAGGAGTGGGAGGGATAAAGCCAAGAGCTCGAAAGTTGATAGGCAAAAGGGATACACAGCTCCCTCTGGTGCTCCCCTCCCCCTTTCTTCCTCCAGGCCTCCTGTCCCATGATCCTTTCCCTTCTCCAGCTCTGTATCCCTTTTGCCAATCAGCTTTCGAGCTTTTGGCTTCATCCCTCCCCCTCCTGTTTTCTCCTATCTTTTCGGATCTCCCCCTCCCCCTCCCACTTTCAAATCTCTTACTATCTTTTCTTTCAGTTAGTCCTGACAAAGGGTCTCGGCCCGAAACGTCGACAGTGCTTCTTCCTATAGATGCTACCTGGCCTGCTGCATTCCACCAGCAATTTGTGTGTGTTACAGAATTAGACTATTTAGTACTCAGAACAGTACAGCAAAGGGAAAAACCCTTCAGCCCATGATGTCGTATCGACCTAATTATGATAATGATGTCTAATTACACTAATCCCTTCTGCCTGCACAACATCCATATCCCTCCATTCTCTGCATGTTCATGTGCCTGGGACGAGAGAACTGCTGTGATATAGAAAGAGGATTTACAGCCCATTCAAACTGTTCTGGCTTCCTGGAGATTATTCTCATCAGTTCAATATCCATATCCTTCCCAGGCAAATTATTCTCTCTCAAAAACCTATCCATTTCTCTACTTACAACCCTGATTCATTCTGCTTTCATTACCCTGTACAGGCACCATGTTTTGGATTATAACCACAGTGATTTCTCCCTCTAACCTAAAGGTTTCCAAACTTTTTTTTATGCCATGGATCTGATGCACCATCAATAACTCACTCTGAGACATAAGAAGCGAGATATTGGCTTTTATTGACTGGAAGAATGAACAACACTACATCCTGGAGAATGAGGCCGGGCTCAGGCCTCAATCGTCTTTATACAGGGGTCTGTGGGAGGAGCCACAGGAGCAGTCCAGACAGGTATATGTAGTTCACCACAGGATCTCTACCATTAACTGAGGTGTCTGTGGACCTGGATTGGGAACGCCTGCTCTAACCCTGTACCTGAGGCGTTGATTATCCAGCAAAGAAGTCTCCCACTACTACCATGAGTTAAGGGTGAAAGATGAAATTTTTAAGGGGAACATGAAGGGGAACTTCTTCATTCAGTGCATGATGAGGTTGTGGAACAAGCTGCCAGTGGAGGTTGTGGAAGCGGATTTGATTTCTAAACCTAAGAGAAATTTGGATAAGTACATAAATGGGAGGGGTATGGAGGGCTGTGACCTGAGTGTTGATGGATGGAAATAACCAGAATAATAGTTTAGTACAGATTAGATGGGCCAAAGGGCCTGTATCTGTGCTGTAGTGCTCTATGACTCCACTGTACAGGGCTAGCAACATAAGTAAATTGCTGCAGACTTCTCCATTCTTGGTCATTAAGGGACTATTGCTCATCATTGACCTTCATATGAGGGGTAAATACAGAGAAGGCTTTTTCCACAGAGGTTGGGCGAGACTGAAACTGGAGGTCATGGATTGAGGGTGAAAGGTGAAATGTTAAAGGGGAACATAAGGGGAAACTTCTTCACCCAGAGGGTAGTGAGAGTGTGGAATGTGCTTTCAGCGGAGGCGGTGGATGCAAGTTTGTTTTCGACACAAGAGGAGTTTGGCTAAGTACATACATGGATGGGAAAGGTATGGAGGGCTATGGTCCAGGCTCTGGTCGATGGTCTAAGCAGTTTAAATGGTTTGGAACAGAGCTGATGGGCTGAGGGGCCTGCTTCCCTGATTACATAACTATGACTACCGCTTTCCTATTGTAATGTCTCCTAACAATTCTGAATTTGGAAATGCATAATGAGACAAAGGATTAAAAAAAGATGATATGGAAAGAGAATACAAGGGATTGCCATTGCATCTGATCAGAGAGATGTTTTGTGCATAAGTATAAATGAACATGCTCTTTTCTTTGCAACCAAGTATTTTGTCACTCAATATCTCTTATTTTTGGCTTGTTATATTTTTGGCGAATACATTTCTGTGAAACAGCTTGAGACGTGTTTCTTGTCAAAGGCGAGATGTAAATTCAGGGATGTAGACATTTGTTCCTGCAATCTTTTTTAACAAGCACTAACTGGTCTACTAAGTTTCAAACTGATAGGGAATATATTCAGGGTTTGAACGCAAGCTCCAGTGTCACAATGGATAATGAGGGAATCAGGCTCATAACAACATGTAAAAGATAAAATAAATCATTACATTTTGGGGACCTATTTCTTCTGACAGGCACCTCTCTCCCGTTTTTTGATTGCTTCTTTCATGATCTAATGCACTTGCAGAATGTGATGGGGCATGGACTACAAAGAGGTTTGCCCATATTTACCAGATAGAGTGCAGAACATTGTAGTACAGAGAGAGCTGAAAGACCCCTTCCATATAGCAGAAGATACAAAATCATGAGAACGCAAGTCACCAAACACAAGGACAGCTTCTGTCTTGCTGTAATAAAACCCCTGAATGGAGCTCTTCAGAATCAGGATAAATATCACTGGTATATGTTGTTTTGTAGCAGCAATGCATTGCAATTCACAATAAAGAACTATAAATGACAATAACTGCATATAAAAATTTAAATTAAATAACTAGTGCAAAAAGAGAGGAAAAAAGAAATACTGAGGTTGTTTTCAAGGATTCTGAAATTTGATGGTGGAGGGCAAGACATTGTTCCTGCAGTGTTGAATGTGTGTCTTCAGGCTTCTGTATTTCCTCCTTGATGGGTGAAGTAGCATCTGTGGGAGGGAAGGAATAGTCAAGATGCAGGGTTTTGACATGAGCTGGCAAAAATTTCTTTTGCCCAACTGGTGCTGTTCGACTCTCTGAGTTCCTTCAGTGGATTGTTTGTTTGTTTTAACAATCCAGTTCTCTCAATGTAGTGTGTGTGTGTGTGTGTGTGTGTGTGTGTGTGTGTGTGTGTGTGTGTGTGTGTGTGTGTGTGTGTGTGTGTGTGTGTGTGTGTGTGTGTGTGTGTGTGTGTGTGTGTGTGTGTGTGTGTGTGTGCGCGCGCGCGCGCGCATTTTTGTACCTACCTGTTTGCATTTCATTTCTGCATCCCTTTTGAAACCAGGTCATCATCGTTCGGTGCTGTGCCGTAAGCCCTGGGTGGTCATAGTCTTTTGACCATGATTGTTCTTGGTAATTTTCTTTTTACACAAGTGGTTTGCAATTCCTTTCCTCTGGGCAGTGCCTTTACAAGATGGGTGATCCCGGCCATTATCAATACTCTTCAGAGATTGCCTGCCTGCCGTCAGCGGTCGCAAAAACAGGACTCATACCACCAGCTGCTCATACGACCATCCACCACCTGCTCCCATGGCCTCATGTGACCATGATCGGGGGGTGGGTGGGTGGTGTTGGGCTGAACTGATGCTACACCTTGCTCAAAGGTGACCTGCAGGGAAGGAGCATCTTACACCTCCTTTGGTAGAGACATATCTACACCCCAACATCCATAAATAGATACAATTTGAGTTTTACCTGAACTGTAGTCACCACTGTAAACATCAGCCTCATGTCAATATAATCTATCTTTTAATGAGAATAACTGCGGTATAAATACTGTCCAATTCACCAGGCCAATATATTGTGTGTGTGATCTTTCAGTCAGCTAAAAAAGGACTTGCTTTTGGTTTAGTGCCTATCTGAATTATAGTCTGCCCAGCAGCATTGCATTCTGGTCATTGAGGTCTCTCCAACAAGAAAGTGTCTCCACAGTGGTGAATCTAACAGCAAATATAAATGCTTTGCTCGTGTCTGCTTCACTGAAGGTTGTAGAGTTTTGTTTCAGACCTAATTGTTTATTTTCTCCAACTAAATCCAGTTAATGAATTCAGAATCTGAGGCAGATCAACTAAAGCTTGTCGCTAATATTAACTACTGTTTAAATCGGGCAGCCAGCTGTGGTCTGTGATTACATGCGTTATAAAGGCATGTGGTTTGTGGAGAGCAACAGAAATTCACAGGCTCGATTCACGTCGGGAAACAAGATTTGCTTACTGGAGTCCAGGGAGACTTATTAAAATCTCCAAGTGTAACATGTAGACTCCCCATGAGAGGGCAGGAAATTAAATGAAGAATAAGAGAGAGTAAGAGTGAGTTGTGTGAAATGGAGGAGGCAGCAGAGTGGGGAAAAGGGAAGAGATTTGGACACACACACACACACACACACACACACACACACACACACACACACACACACACACACACACACACACACACACACACACACACACACACACACACACACACACACACACACACACACACACACACACACACACACACACACACACTATTACCAGACTATAGTAATGGGAATATTAAACACCATTAATTTTGAAATAGGGGAACATTGTCATGATGACTGTGAAATGATGCATTTTGAGAGAAATGGATGATTTGAACAAACAACCCACTGGGGGATCTCAAAGAGTTGTGCAGTATTTGTTGGGTTAAGAACTTGCAGACGAATCATGTTGAAACTGTACATCATGACATTTCCTTCCCTCCCACAGATACTGCTTGACTCATTGTGTTCGTCAAGCTTGTTGTTCCACATTCCAATATCTAAAATCTCCTGTGTGTCTAGAAATGAAAGCTTGTTACTGATCAACTACCCATAATACAAGTAAGTAAATAAATCTGGGATTAAAATATAAGAATATTATTACCAGCATACAGGGAAAAGCTTTTATTTGGATAAAGAAATAAACAATAATACAACCCAACAGTTTGTCACAAAAATTCAAATAGCTCACAGTTCTCCTTCATGGAAGGAAATCTGTCAGCTTTACCTATAGTCTTGCCTATATCTGAGTCCAGACTCATCATTGATTAACTCTTAACTGCCATCAGAAATTTCATCCACAAACTTGTCCACAAAGTCATCAATTCCATTATCCAAATCATTAACATATAACGTGAAAAGAATCGGTCCCAACATCGACTGCTGAAGCACACCACCAATCACTGGCAGCCAAATTGTAAAGGTCCCTTTGCCTTCTGCCAATCAGCCAATCTTCTATCCATGCTGGTATCTTTCCTGTAGTAACATAGGATCCTATCTTGTTAAGCAACCTCATATGTGTCACTTGTCTAAGGCTTTCTGAAAATCCAAGTAAACAACATCCAGTGGCTCTCCTTTGTCTATCCTGCCTGTTATTTCCTCAAAGAACTCCAACAGATATGTCAGACATGACTTTCCCTTAAAGAAAGCATGCTGACTTTGACTTATTTCATCATGTGCCTCCAAGTACCCTGAATTATCATCATTACAAATGGACTTCTCAAGCACTGAGATCAGACCCTGCCACAAACACATGCAGTATACAAACATGCATGTGTTCGCCCCAAAACACACACACACAGAGCATACAAACATGCACTTTGAGAGGTTGAGAGGACTGGATTTCTGGGCAATTGGGAAATGCAATCAGTTAAATAAATCAGAAATGAAAATCTGATTTCAGTTGATGGAGTTTTGAAACCACCGGATCATGATCCAAATATTCATCTGCTGCTCTTCAGAAAAGAAATTCTAACATCCTCTCTCAACACGGTAGGTGGTTCAGATTCCTTTATTTTTCACATGTGCTATTCATACAGTGGAATGTGTTCACCTCTCAACTTCCAGTTATCCTCTTCCCCCCACCTCACCTTTTTTTTCTGGCCTCTCTCCCCTCCCTGTTCAGTGATTTTTTGATGGTCTCTATTTGGAGGCTTTGCAGTTGCTTGCACAGTGGGTGGTTGGGGGGGGGGGATCGAAGCTAATGCTTCCTACTGGAATAATTGGGGGGAGGGGGAGGTGGGAGGGTCGATGTTTTTGCTGCTGCTTGTGTGTGGGAGTAGAAGGGGGACTTTGGGATTCTTATGTTTTTCTGCCAGTCATTCTTTGGGTTTTTTTTTTCCTGTGTCATTGAAGTCCATGGAAGGTAAGAATTTCATGTTGTCAATTGCATACATTCTCTGATATTAAATTGAGCCATTGATTCTTCCCAGTCCTGATGAAGGGTCATGGCCTGAAATATCGACTGGTTACTCTTTTCCATGGATGCTGCCTGACCTGCTGAGTTGCCCCAGCGTTTCGTGTGCTTTGCTGTGGAATGAACTGGCTGCATTGACAACAAACACACCCAAGGATGTGCTGGGGGCAGCCTGCAAGTGTAATATTCAGACACCAAGGTAGCATGTCTACATTGTTCAACAAACAGAGCAACACAAGTAGCAACAGCAACAACAAAGCAAGACAACAAATGCAACATTAGTCCCTTTCTTATCCTCCACTCAACTAACCACCTACTCACACACACACAAAGAGGCCTCCAACCCTAGGAGAGTCCATTTCGGGTCTTCCAGTCCTTCGCCCTGGGCCTTCAGACTCAAACATCAGGCCTCCAACTTTGGTCTTCACCAGGACTCACCAATCACAGGTTTGACCCTCTGAACTTCGGACACACTTGTCTATGAGTTGTCTCTCTGTTCATGACTTACTTAGCAATGGACAACAAGTGCTTATTATGCCTGTCGTGTTCACACCCTTTGAAGAAATATGTAAAAAAAAAAAACACATTTGCTTGTGACAATAATATAAGCTTCAGGCATATTTTGATGAAATGTGGGATTGACTTCTCCAGACATTTTCCTTGCTGTCTTTTCTGTCTCTGTCTAACATAATCCATTTCAACCAAATTACCGTCTCATCTAGTTTTTTTTAATTCCTCTCTACTGAAATGAAATTTCCATTCAGTGGGAGGTTACATGACTCTATGTTGCAAATTGCTTTACATTGAATTATCTGCCTTTAAATATTGTCATGTTTGTAATGTATTAATGTACTCACAAATACCCATAATATGATAATAAACATATTTCATTTTTCAGGACCTGGCAATTCCTCACAAGGTTAAAATTTGCAGTGTATCATCATAAATTCGGGCACCTTCGCTCCATCTCCCCCCTTGCAGAATTTCTTATTCCCATTCCCATTCCAACATGTCAGTCCGTGGCCTCCTCTTGTGCCAAGAAGAAGCCACCCTCAGGGTGGGAGAGCAACACCTTATAATCCATCTGGGTAGCCCCCAACCTGATGGCACGAACATGTCCTTCCAGTTAAAAAAAATTCCACTGCCCTCTTCCTCTATTCCCCAATTTGACTTTTTATCTCTTCTCACCTACTATTACTTCCCCCTGGGTCCCCTTCTGTTTCCCTTTCTCCTATGGTCCATCCTCCTCTCCTATTAGATTCCTTTCTCTCCAGCCCTTCACCTTTCCCACTCACCCAGATTCGCCTTTCACTTTCCAGCTATCTTCCTTCCCTTCCCCCCACCTTTTTGTTCCAGTGCCTTCCCCCTTCACTTCCAGTCCTGAAGAAGGCTCGCTCTTGTATTTTGTGTAGCTCGTCCAACTGGAGCCTTCAGTTAATGGTGGCTTCCAGTCTATTGTTGATTGTTGGGAACTTGATGATGATAATGTCACTGAATGTAAAGTGAAGCTCACCAGTCTCTATATTATTATTCTTATAAAAATGCTGCAATTTATTTAGAGAGGAAGCACAGTACCAGGCTCTTCTGGCCCATTGAGGGTGCACTGTCCAATTATACCCATCTGGTCATTTAACCTACTAACCCATACGTTTTTGGAATGTGGGAGGAAGCTAGAGAACCTTGGAGGAAACCCAAGTTGTCACAGAAAGAACAGAGAAACTCTTTGCAGACTGCGGTGGAATTGAACCTGGGTCACTGGTACAGTAATAGCCTTATGCTAACCTCTACACTACAATAAGCCCATATAATATACTTGTTGTTGGTGGTGGTGATCCTATGGATAGTGTAGATTGTCTATAGGGTTTTGTGGCAAGATATGGAAGTAGATTGCCAAGCCTTTCTTCCGCACAGATACTGTGCCCAGGTTGGGATGTGGCTGGATTTGAACTCAGAACCATCTGCCTTGAAGTCCAGTACTGATGCCAATACACCACTAGCCAGCCCAATATGCTTGAGACAGCAAAAAGGTACGGTAGTATAGTTTTAGAGTAATACAGCACGGAAAGAGGCCAGTCAGTCTAAATCAACCATGCCAAACATGATGCTCTTTTAAGCTAATTCCAGTTCCAATATTTGGCCCATGTCCATCTAAAACAGGGGTTCCCAACCTTTTTTATACCATGGATCAATACCATTATGCAAGGGTTCCATGAGCACCAGGTTGGAAAACCTTGTTCTTAATCTTTCTTATGAATGTACAGTACTGTGCTAAACTCCTAGCACAAATATATCACTAGACCTAAGACGTTTGCACAGTACTGTAATAATTTTATGTATTGCACTGTACTGCTGCTGCAAAAAATAAATTTCATGATAAACCTGATTCTGATATGGGTCTCTATTGTGAACTGAGAGAAGGAAGGGAGCAGGGAGAGGGGGCTCATGGCTGGGAAAAGGGGAAGGGAGAGGGGAGGTAGTGAGAAATGTTCTTGAATGATCAATAATTCAATTGTTTGGTATCAAATAACCTTGATTGGTGTCTCAGGCTGGGTGGGTCTGCACCCATGCCAAACCATGCTCATAGCACTCATACACTGCCACCTGTCCCACACCCGTCCCGCGCTCCACCCTCAACATCCTTTGTTCCCACCAGATTTATAAACTTGGTCTCCACTCCATATTGACAAATACAGTACTGTACAAAGGTACAAAAGAACCTAGCAATATATATGCCTAAGACTTTTGCACAGTACTATATTTGCCCAATTTTTTTGAATTTATGCTATTTTACCTGCTTCCACCTGCAGCTTGTTCCATCGGTACACCATGCTCCGTGTGAAGAAGTTTCTGTTCAGGTCCATTTTAAATCTTTCCCTTATCACCTTAATTGAGTTAGCCTCTAGCTTTTAATTCCCTGGAGAGATAATGTAATCAAAATGTGCATAATCAGATTTTAGAGTAGGGGAGATTATGGAGTTCTATTTACCTGCCAGAAGCAGACAGCATATCTACCTTGTAACGATCTTGCAGTTTATTGAACACTCTGTCAGTGTTTTACCTTGTGCTACCACATTGCAATGTGCAATGATCTGAACTGTAAGGCAATTTTCAATACCATTATCAATACCATTCATGCCTCCATCCTGTTGTAAACTCTGCCAACTCCATCATGGGCACTGGCATCCTCAGCATCCAGGCCATCTTCAAAAGGCGATGCCTCAAAAAGGCAGCATCCATCATTACGAACCCCATCACCCAGCTCTGCCCTTTTTCTCATTGCTACCATCAAGAAGAAGGTACAGGAGCCTGAAGGCACACACTCAACATTTTAGTAACAACTTCTTCCCCTCTGCCATCAGGTTTCTGAATGGACAATGAAGCCATGTATACTACTTCACAATTTTCTTTCTTTTTTTGCCCTACTTATTGAGTTTAATGTTATACCATATGTAATATTTATTATGTATGAAATTATTGTTATGTATTCTAATTTACTGTTGCCACAAACAAATACAGTTTATGATATATGCCAATGATACAAAATGTGATTCTGAGTCTGATGAGGGAAAGGAAGATACAAATGTAGACTCACCAATTCTCCCCTCCAAATTGCCCCTAAAACCATACATTCCTACTCCATGCATTGTTCATTTTACACTCTGTTATGATAATGAGGTACTACCCAAAGCACTGTATAAAGATCTGATGTTTATTCATGGCATACATTGGAATCTATGCACTAAGATCAAATTAATCAATTGATCACTTCAAACATGGGTTAGAATTTTATTTTTATTTGATTTGGAGATGCATCATGATAACAGGCCCTTGGAGCCTAATGAGCCTGCAATGGTCAATAATATCTGCACATCCCAATTAACCTACTAACCTGTACGTCTTTGGATTGTGGGAGGAAAGTTGAGCATCTGGAGGAAACCCACACAGTCACGGGAAAAATGTGCAAACCCCTTGCAGACAACGATGGAATTTAACCTGAATCACTGGCGTTGTAATAGCATTATGCTATTATTTCATGTGGCATTTATATAAAATTTCACTGTTTCACATTTCCTAGGAACTTGACAGGACCACTCACAGACAAGCTCTGAGAACAAGCCAACCTAGACAGTTCAGGGACAGAGGCCTAAAAGATGAGTCAAAAATAGCAGTGTGCTCAGCTGAATCAAGAATTATTGGGCATTCTATTGCCAAGGACCTCAGTGTTTGGAATTATAATTCCAGTGGTGGAGATCTTAAAATCAAAGATATACAGGAACACCGGTGTGGCGCGTGGCCAATGGTTAAGGCGTTGGTCTAGTGATCTGAAGGTCGCTAGTTTGAGCCTCAGCTAAGGCAGTGTGTTGTGTCCTTGAGCAAGGCACTTAACTACACATTGCTCTGCGATGACACTGGTGCCAAGCTGTATCAGCCCTTGCCCTCCCTTTGGCCAACATTGGTGGCGTGGAGAGGGGAGACTTGCAGCATGGACAACTGCCAGTCTTCCATACGATCCTGCCCAGGCCTGCGCCCTGGAAAGTTTCCAGGGCACAAGTCCATGGTCTCTCAAGACTAACGGATGCTTAATACAAGAGACCAGGAATGCAAGTGTGCAGTAAGTCAGCCAGAGTCTACGTAGATGAATAAAAGTTGATGTTTCAAGCCGATACCCAATATCGGGACCTGATTGACGCTGCCTGACCTGCTTAATTCTTCCAGTATTTTGTGTTGCTACAAGGATTTCCAGCATCTGCAGAATCTCTGGTGTTTATGCAAGTGTGCAGACCTCTGAGTTTTAGGGTATGAGGTATCATTGAGTTAGGGAAGAGTGAGTTACTGGACAGATATAAAATCAGGTTTAGGAAATGAGCGAGGTGCCAGTAAATGTGATAAGTGCCATGCATGTTTACTTGCAGATTGTTTTTAGGAAGAGTGGACACATACAGCTCCTTATCACATCAGTTAGGCTGCTGGTGAATTAATCAATGCTAATTGCTGTGACTTCTTCTTCTTAAGCTTGTCACCCCTGCTGGCACAGAGGCCACTGACAACAGTTTGCCAAAGCCCTCTGTCCTGGGCCAATCTTACAAGTTTCTCCAGGTGTATCTTGTTGATGTGTCCTTCCTCTCCCAAGGATGAGGTCTGTGGAGCTCCTGTTGGCATTTTTGTAGCTCTGGGTTTCAACAGGATGGGGTTGCTAGCCCCCATGCCCAACACTCCTCCTCTCACAGCCAGGCTTGGAAGCGTCCACGACGGAGTTTTATTTCAGTGATTACACATCAAAAATCTCCAGGGATTTAAAAAAAGAGGTAAAAAGGTGAAGTATGCATTTATTCAAGGTTACAAACTGAATGGTAAATGTTGATCTTGGTCCAGAAAGCAAAAATGTTTGTAGTTATATAACACATTTCAGATCTCAGGACTTTGCAATGTGTTTTCATTTAAGATGTTTAATTATTGAATTAGTATTTGAAGTGTAGTTATTTTTGTCATTCAGCTGGGCACAAGGAGGTTTATGTATCCAGGCAGTGATTATCCCAGAGACAACAACAAGGAAATTGGTCAAATATTCAGCCCAAATCTGGCCAAGCTCAAAATGGGGTGTTCCTACAAGTCACATAAACATGGGCTGTTTTCCCAGGGACGTTGGAGATTGAGGGGAAACAAAAACATTATAAAATTATGAGAGACATGAACAGAGTAGATAGTCAGAGTCTTTTCCTGGAGTAGCAATGTTGAACACTGGAAGGAATAGCTTTAAGGTGAGTGGGGGAGAGTTCAAAGGAGATGTGCTGAGCAAGTTTTTCTTTATACATAGAGTATGATAGGTACCTAGAACACACTCCCAGAGATAATGGTGGAAACAGATATGATAATGGCATTTGAGAAAATTTTAAGGAGGTGCATTAATTGTCAGGCCTGTACAGGCAGGCACCTCATAGTCTCCACTCAGCTAACAAGAGCCACCCCGACTCGTTTCCAACTCATCACCTGCAGCCTATTTAAACCCAGCTCTCATCCACAATCCTTGTTCACCCAGTGAACGAGCGGCCTCAACCAGTTGCCCTTAGTGATCAGTTGCCTTGATGTCTTGCAGTGTAAAGTATTTGTCCTCTCTTGTTTTGTGGCCCCTCCTGGTTTGTTATTTTACAGTTTATTAGTAAAATATCATTTACTGTTAAATCGTTTCTGCTGCTCAGCTTTTGGGTAAGGCCTCCATTCCATTTCCTGACATAAATAGGCAAGGGATGGAAGGATGTGGATCACGCACAGGCAAAAGGGATTAGCTTAATTGGCACGATGCTCAGCATGGACCCCATGGGTCAAAGGGCCTGTTCCTGTGTAGTACTGTTCTTCGTTCAGTGCTTTGTATTCTATGTTCCTGTGTTGTATCAGATATCTTGGAATGAATTGCAGGAGATTACTTTCAGATCATAAGCATTTCTTCTCCTTCTTAAACATATGCACTGGCCACTGTCAGCAGCTCGGCCAAGTCCTCAGTCCTGGGCTGAAGGTCGATCGGCTTGGCGGCTTCTGCTTTCACCGTGCAACTTCACACGTCTTCTTGATGAAGCTCCTTTCTGCCCCAGGGACCAGGTCTTTGGAGCTTTTATTGGTGTTCCTATAGCTTAAGTTATTTTTGGGGATGCCATTGCTAAACCCTCCTCATTTCACAGCCGGGCTTGGGACTGACCATAGTGTTCATAAACACTAGGACCGGGAATAGTTGATAGGCCCATCCCAACTGCCCTGCTATTCAATAAATTCAAGGGTAGACCTGTACTTGGTCCACAATCTTTCCCTCTCTTTCAATCCTCCAATACAATTCTTAGCCAAAGATCTTCGGACCTCAGGCTCAAATATGTTCAGTGACTGAGTGTCCACAGTGCTCTAAGGTAAAAAAAAATCCAAAGATTTTAGCATTAGGTTTGGAACTGGAATTGGTTTATTATTGTCACATTTACCAAGATACAGTGAAAGGCTTATCCCTCATACTGTTCATACAGATCAGATCATTATACAGAGCATTGAGGTAGTACAAGGTAAAACAGTAACAAAGTGTACAATAAACTGCAATGCAGGTAACCAATAAACTGCAAGGTTATTACCAGGTAGATGTGCTGTCTACACTTACAGGTAAATCAAGCTTCAGAATCTCCACCACTCTACAATCTGATTATATACAGTATATGTATTTTTGATTCCCTACATTATCTCTCGAGGGAATCAAAAACTAGAGGGCATAGGTTTAAGGTGAGAGGGGAAAGATTTAAAATGGACCTGATTGCACAGGGCATTGAGGTAGAGCAAGGTAAAACAATAACAATGCTGAATTCAGTGTAACAGCTACAGAGAAAGAGCAGTGAAAGAATCTGCTTTGTGTGGGAATCTTCCTTCTCCCAAACAGAAATGAGCAGCCCCATTATTTCAACTCTACTGTTTCTGACTGAGCAAGTTACATCTCAATGTCCATCTAATTAATCCCTTCCAGGATCTTGCATGTCTCAGTGTCACTGAGTTCCTGCAATTTCCACATTTCTGTTGTCAGCACTGCGTGTCAGAAGAACACAGGAAGCCAAGGTATGATGAGCAGGACCCCCAGTATTATGACAGTTCCCCAGCATTGGAATGAAGCCCATATTCTAGGTGGGATGTCCAAAGCAACTATTCTGGCAAATTCTGCTTGATGCAGTACCGAGAGATTGCTGCACAATCAGAAGTGATGAGATGTCAGATTAGTTGTAATAGTAGTAGTGCAATCATTCAGGTTGAGTATGATGTTCTTCCAACATGTGGTTCACAGACTCTTTGCTTAATGGTATTGGTCCATGGCATAAAGAAGTTTGGGAACCCCTGTTCCTATGCATTGTCTATTGGTGTGTCCCGATGTGGCTGTAGAAACTGATCTGCGATCTACATTACCAGGAGAGGAGGGTATGTATGGGCTGCCGGCAACAGTGGTAGAGGCAGATACAATAGGGTCTTTTAAGAGACATTTGGATAGGTACATGGAGCTTAGAAAATTAGAGGGCTATGGGTACGCCTAGTAATCTCTAAGGTAAGGACATGTTCAGCACAACCTTGTGGGCCGAATGGCCTGTATTGTGCTGTAGGTTTTCTATGTTTCTATGTAACTTTGTTTAAAATGGGAAGGTTGATGCACGGTCAGCCTCCACAGAGTCCTTGACAGACTGGGTTGAGGTCAGGGTCTAGTGGCAGGGAATAAAAGGCAACTGGGAACCCTTCACTGTTGCAGACTTCCTCTGCCTTCACTGCCTTTGTGATATGTCATCTTCTTCCACCAGCTCCACTGTTTAAAACTAGGTGAGATCGCTCTTTGTCTGGAACCTCCCCCATGGTCTTACCATCATGGGTACTACCAGGAGAGCTAAGTGCCAGGTGGCTAAACTTCAGACGGCATTACTGTTCAGATCTCAGAAGCCCACAAGCCTTTCCAACACAACAAGGATTAGGTCAGATTAGGGCTCTTGTAAGTGGATGCAAAAGATCCCATGGCATTCCTGTCAATCACCTGTCACATTCACCTGTCAATCGGAATCATTGAGAACAGGTGGACTGGTGGCTATGTTGTCACTGTTTCCCAGAGTTTTCTGTGTGCAAATTGGATGTCTACTTCCTATATTGCAAATATGATCAGAGTACCACACTGAAAATGTTGGAGGAACTCAACAAGTCAGGCAGTATCTATAGAGGGGAATAAGCTGTTGACTTCTCAAGATTCAAGGCGGTTTAATGTCATTCTCTGTACACAAGCGTAAAGGAGAACAAAATATTTGCTACTCCAGATCAGATGCAGCACAAAAAGAACATAATAATAATAATAAAGTGGTATTTTATGTTTTTATTAATACATAAGATAGCTTACATACATAGATTGATTGCATGTCCATAAAATACTACTAGGCACGGTAATGTCTGTACATGAGGTGACTGACAGGAAACGATAAAGTAATGATGTTTTGGGGCGTGGGGGTGGGTTAATGAGTTAATGGATTGATCAGCCTTGAGGCCCTCCATTGGTCGGGGTTGACAATGGATATTGTGTCCTATCGGTGTATGTGATATGCAAGACAGGGCAGTATAATATGGGAGCAAACTGTTGCCCACGAAGCAGGCTCCCCCTCCTTTCAGCTGATGAATCCAAAAGAGCAGTAGGGACCGGTACTGTTTGGCACCAGCAGTGTCGCAGGAGTTGCCAGTCAGTATTGAATTCAATGTACAATCACCCTAGGGATTCCAGCTCTGAATTTTTCCCTCAGGGTTTATTCCCGAAGCCTTCTCCATGAGTGGGTATAGATACAAGGACGTGGAGGTCTGAGGTGAGAGTTTTCCTTCTCCTAGATGAGCTTTCAAGCACAGCTGACAAGCCCCATTGGCCTGAAACGACTGGTTATATGGCACTAGTAACCCGTCTTTGCCCTTTCTAATGTCAGTAGAAATGGATCAGCCATGCTTAGTAGCTAAACCACACATGAAGGCTGCAAGCTGCATTTGGTTGTCAGAGACTATTTAGAAAGTTAAAGTAAATTTATTGTCAAAGTACATATATGTCAAAGTACATTATTTTCTTGTGGGCATGCTCAAAAAGTTTGTAATAGAATAATAACCATAACAGAATCAATAAAGACCAGACCACACCAACCAGTGTGCAAAAGCCAACAAACTGTGCAAATACAAAAAGAAAGAAATAATAATGACATATAATTAAGCAATATATATCAAGAAGATGAGACGAAGAGTCCTTGAAAGTGAGTCCACAGGTTGTGGGAGCATTTCAACGATGGGGCAAGTGAAATTGAGTGAAGTTATCTCCTTTGGTTCAAGGAGATGGGTGTAATAGCTGTTCCTGAACGTGATAGTCCTGAGGCTCCAGTACCTTCTTCCAGCTGACAGCAGCGGGAAGAGAGCATGACCTTGGTGGTGGGGGTCCCTGATGGATGCTGCTTTCCTGTGGCAATAACTCATGTAGATGTGCTTCTTGGTGTGGAGGGCTTTAACCATGACGGAGTAGGCTGTATGTTTTTTTGTAGGATTTCATGTTCAAGAGCATTGGTGTTTCTATACCAGGCTGTGATGCAAGCAGTCAATATAGCCTCCACCAGAGGCATGACATGGGGAGAATTTCATAGTGGGAGTTTATCTACACTGTCTCCCCCATCTATAATAACGTTAAGGAACAAAGCCTTAGGGCTTGGGGAACTGTGTTTGAGTCTGGAGATCCTGGAATGGGTGCTACAAAGCCTCCTTCCTGAAGGGAAAGGGACAAGCAGTCCATGTGCAGGTGGGTAGGATCTTTCATGATGTTACTAGCCCTATCCTGACACCTTTCTGTACATCTGTTCTTGATGGTGGGTAGGCTGGTGCTGGTGATGCATTAGGCAGTCTTGCCTACCCATTGTAGTGCCTTCCTGTCCACCACAGTGCAGTGTACGTACCGAGCAGTGATTCAACCTGGTTGAATGCACTCACCTGCACATCTGTAGAATGATGTGAGCATGGATGTGCAGAGTCCATCTCTCTTCAGCCTCCTCAGAAAGCAGAGGCACTGATGAGCTTTCCTGAAGTATCCTGGGATCGTGAGTGGTTGTGCAAGATGTGCACTCTCAGATACTTGAAACTACTCGCAGTTTCCACAGCTGCACCTCGGATGTGAAGTGGGGTGGGAGGGCTGTAAGTTCTCCTGAAGTCAATAATCATCTCCTTTAGCTTGTTGGAATTAAGGAAGAGATTGGCACCAGCCCTTGAACTCTTCCATCTTCTCCCTGTAGGCCATCTTATTGTTGTTGGTGAGCAGCCCCATGACTGATGCATCCTCGGCGAACTTGATGATGTGATTACCCGGGTGTTTGGCCATGTAGTCGAGTGTGAGCAGAGTGTATAGAAATGGGCTCAGCACACAGCTTTGGAGGATGATGGGGGTGGGGGAGCACTTGTGCATCCTGACTATCTGAGGACTGTTGATTAGATAGTCCAACATCCAGTTGCACAGTGGTGCCCTTTGACTGAAGAGTAGGAGCTTTTTTCACCAAGGTTTGTGGGACAATAATGTTGAATGTCAAGCTGAAAGCCAGAAACAGCATTCTGACATAAGTACTCTTGTTTTCTAGATGTGTCAGAGCCAGGCACATGACCAATGATATGGCATCTGCTGTAGAGTGGTTCTGTCAATAAACATATTGGTGAGTGTCCTATGTGGAAGGAATGGAGTTTTTTTTTATCTGTGCCATTATCAGCCATTCAAAGCACTTCATGCTGATGTGTGTCAGTGTCACTAGGCATTAGTCATTTGGTTCTTTGGCACAGGGGTGACAGTCAACACAATTCATCGGGACTGAAAAGGAAGGGAAAAGGAGCCAGAATAAGAAGAGGGGGAGAGGAGAAGGAGAACAAGCTGGCAGGTGATAGGTGAGTCCAGGTGAGGGGAAAGCGGGTGGGTAGGGGAGGGTGGATGAAGTACGAAGCTGGAAGATGACAGGTGGAAGAGGTAAAGGGTTGAAAAAGAAAGAATCAGATAGGAGAGGATGGACCATAAATGAAAGGAAAGGAAGGGAGGGCAGGAAAGAGGACCATAGTACTTCAATGGATGTAGAGTTTTGAAAAAATAATTGAGATAAGCCCATCTGGCCTTTTGGAGCTGAACCGCTCAACAACCCTTAATTTAATCGCAGCCTAATCATGGCATAATTTACAATGACCAATTAACCTACCCACTGCTATGTCGCTGGACTGTGGACAACCTTTGTAGGCAGTTATCCCTTCCCCTTATTGTAGGACTTTGGCCTGAATTCATCTGGGTGTGTTAAAACTAGTCAATAGAGCATCACAACACAGAACTCATTCAACTGTGCAGTAAACTCATAAATATGATATGTAAATGTAATATCATAATGTATTTATATCATTTCAATTATAATTAATTATAATTTATATGGTTCTAATTGAAATCATGTAAATACAAATCTGCAAACTACTCTGCTATGAAGCTATGAAGCTTTAACTCTTAACAGTGACTTCAGCTCACATACGATTATCTCTGGATCACTCGAACATGTAGTCAATGGAGCCTATCCTCATTAATATTGCGAATCATTTCTGTCACTTTTCACCTTCAAGTTATCTTTTAATTATCACACAGTGTAACTTAAAACATATTGTTAACACTGGACAACAAATTATTTCAAAAGTTGTGTTCTATCTGATTTTTTTTTGTTTATGATAGACTGCTTGAAGCTGGACATAAATATGTCAGACTACTTGTATCATGTAGGAATTTGGAGAAACAAGAAATTAACTTTTATTTAATGTAATGCTTTTAATCACATGATGGTGCTGATGCATTGCAATAGTTCAAATAAGATAAAATGTTTTGTTAGCAACACATTCAAAATGCTGGAGGAACTCAGCAAACCAGGCAGCATCTATGGAAAAGAGTATAGTCAATTTTTCAAACCTGTTTGATTTGTGGTTCTGCCAAAGGGTCTCAGCCCAAAATGTTGACTGCACTCTTCCATAGATGCTGCCTGACCTGCTGAGTTCCTCCAGCATCTTGTGTGTGTTATCTGCAGATTTTCTCTTGTTTGTAAAATGTTTTGTTGATGATTTTCATTTGTACTCAGTGCTTAAAGCTTCTCGCCTAATTATCCAACAATAATCTGCCACCATTGATGGATTCCAATTGTCCTGATACCATTCTCCATGACCACAATGTCCTGGTGAAACCTTTAACCATGCTCATCACAGACAGCACCAAGATTGGCAGGAAAGAAGTCTAAATGGGCATGCAGAAAAGTGACATGTTGTATTTTATGGTTTTGTACGCTTGAAGCACTTTGTCAACCAGCTGCGATTTTCTCTGGTCCCACTAGAAGCTCCTAGGGTTGCCTGTCATTGATGATCTGATCTGTTTGATTTGTGGATCAACAAAAATGCCTTCCTTAATCTTGGCATCAGTTATTCTGACTTGAATTATGAACTGAAATAACAATTGTAGGTGACTTAAGAAAAATGGTGCGTGACAGGAGAATTTCATGTTGATTTTCATAATTAGCAGTTCAGCGTCAATAAGACGCAAACTAAAGTATTTAGGAAGCAAAACATTTGTTATCCAATATAAACAGATAAATGCATAGACACACACACACACTCACACACACACACACACACACACACACACACACACACACACACACTGATATGGACACATGGATGCACTTAAAGGCAGATGTACGTACTCATAAACACACACAAGCCATTATTTGTGCAGAAGGTTGAGCATTGGAGGAATAGAAAATTAGGTAGACGATGTGGAGCTAGAGAAGGCTAGAGTTAGGAAACAGCAAGGGCGTGGAGTGACTGGAACATGGGGGAGAGAATTTTACAAGGGAGAGGCTGGTGGAATTTGGCCCAATAATTGTCAGCAAATACAGGAGTGATGCGAGTGTGAAACGAGCTGCCAACGTAAGTGGTGGATGAGGCATTGATTACAACATATAAGAGAAGTTTTGATAGGTACATTAATGGGAGGGGTATAGAGGACTATGGCACATGCAAAGCTGATGTGCCCAGGCAGAATAACAGTTTGGCATGGACTAGATGGGCTGAAGGGCTATTTCTGTGCTATGGTGCTCTGTGACTTTTAGGTTTCTTTAAATTTAAAGTAATTTTGTTCGTCCTAGCAACCTCTTAGAGAAAACAACACCCATGCATACAGGGAGTCCATCTTGTCCACATCTTCCTTGAAATTTTCTTGTTTTTCTAAGCTTTTCTCCTTTCATACCTACAAAATCACACCAACAAGAATTTACTTTATATAATCCCTCCATTTGGTGACACCTTTATCCTTTTTGAAGATTTTGAATTTTTTTACACAAGCTTACAGTCAGTGGCCATTTTGTTAGGTGCTTGCTGAGTGCATGCTTATGTTCTTCTGCTGCTATAGCCCATCCACTTCAAGGTTTGATGTGTTGTGCATTCAGAGATGTTCTTCTGCACACCACTATTGTAACGTATGGTTATTTGGGTTTCTGTAACCTTCCTGTCAGCTTTAACCAATTTGCCCATTTTACTCTGACCTCTCTCATTAACAAGGTGTTTTCATCCACAGAACTACAGCTCATTGGATGTTTATTTTTTGTTTTTCATACCATTCTCTATAAACTCTAGAGACTATTGTTCATAAAAATCTCAGGAGATCAACAGCTTCTAAGATACTCAAACCACCTCATCTATCACCAACAATCATTCCATTGTCAAAGTCAGTTAAAACACATTTCTCCCCATTTTGAGATTTGGTCTATACAACAACTGGCCTCTTGACCATGTCTGCATGCTTTTATGCATTGAGTTGCTGCCACATAACTGACTGATTAGATATTTGCATGAATGTGCAGGTGTACCTAATAAAGTGGCCACTGTATCTATTTTGATGGGGATCTTCCTGCATTTATCAACAATTTGAAAAGCTGATTAATGTGTTCACTCAAGATGAATTTGTTCAATGAATTCTGAGAATGTCTCAGACTTGCAAGAAGCAAGGTTTCTGCTTTATCATGTTGTAAGCCTTTTGGACTGTCGCACCAAAAATAATGAATGTTAATATCCTTCAGCTCACAGCCTGTTTTAGAATTGAATTTAAAAGCCATTAAGTTTTCTGCAGTGTGCTAAGACAATAGACAATAGGTGCAGGAGTAGGTCATTCGGCCCTTCGAGCCAGCACCGCCATTCACTGTGATCATGGCTGATCATACACAATCAGTACCCCGTTCCTGCCCTCTCCCCATATCCCTTGACCCCACTATCTATAAGAGCTCTATCTAACTCTCTCTTGAATGCATCAAGAGACTTGGCCTCCACTGCCTTCTGGGGCAGAGCATTCCACGTATCCACCACTCTCTGGGTGAAAAAGTTTTTCCGCATCTCTGTTCTAAATGTTCTAAGATTTGAAGTTTCAAAGTTCAAAGTTCAGAGTGCATTTATTACCAAGTATATATAATATGTATCACCATATACTACACAGAGATTCATTTTCTTACAGGCATTCACAGTAAAACATAAATAAAATACTGAAAAACTGCACACAAAGACTGACAAACAACCAATATGCAAAAGAAAACAAACTGTGCAATATAAAATATTACAGTAATAATACTAATCAAATAAGTGAAATCAATAAGTGAAAAATGTCAAAAATATGCTGAATTAAAAGAGGAAATTGGAAGACTATGGAACATGCTCAGGGTATACTTTGCTGTGTAGGCCTAATATCTACATCCGGTATCATCCCAAAATTATTACGCAATAGATTAAAAAATAGGCTACACAGCAATATTTATTTAAATCTCCAGAAACCCACAATATAATAGTCTGAAAGTTCCTAGCAATTGAGAAATGAGTGTGCTAGACTATGTCCATACCTCAGATTTTACCAGTTTGGTTGAGAAATAAATAAACTTGAACTTTAATTGGGAGCAAGTAATGTATGACGTAGCAGTACTTCTTTCAGTGGAGTAAAGGAAATTACAGTGGTATGAGAGAGAAGTTACCCAAAGTAAATTAGGAGGTGCTGTCGGGGATGACAGCAGAGCAGCAATGGTGTGAGTTTCTGAGAAAATGAGGAAGGTGCAGGATAGCTGTATTCCAAAAACAAAGAAATCCTCAAACAGCAAAATAGTACAACTATGGCTGACAAGGGAAGTCAAAGCTAATGTAAAAGCAAAGAGAGGGCATACAACAAAACAAAAATTAGTGGGAAGACAGAGGATTGGGAAGCTCTTAAAAACCCTGCAGAGAGTAACTAGAAGAATCATTAGGAGGAAAACGATGACGTATTAAAGTAAGCTAGCAAACAATATCAAAATGGATAGTAATGAAAGCTCTTTCAAGTATGTAAAAAGTAAAAGAGAGATGAGAGTGGATCTAGGACCCCTAGAAAATGAGTCCAGAGAAATAATAACGGGGGTCAAGGAGATGACAGATGAGCTCAATGCTTATTTTGCATCAGTCTTCACTGTGGAAGACACTAGCAAGCAGTTTGCCAGGTGTTGAAGGGTGTGAGGGAAGTTTCTATAACAAGTTGCTCAAAAAGCTGAAAGACCCAAGGTTCATAAGTCTCCTGGACCAGATGAACTGCATCCTAGGGTTCTGAAAGAGGTAGCGGTTGAGATTGTAGAGGCATTAGTAATGATCTTTCAAAAATTATTGGACTTTGGTATGGTGTCAGAGGACTAGAAAATTGCAAATGTCACTCCACTCTTTCAGAAAGGAAATTATAGACCAGTTAGCCTGACCTCAGTGTTGGAGGATGTTGTAGTCAATTGTTAAGGATGAGATTACGGAGTACCTGGACACACAGGACAAGATAGGACAAAGTCATCATGGTTTCCTTTAGGGAAAATCTTGCCAGATGAACAAGTTGGAATTCTTTAAGGGGATTACACCTAGGATGGATAAAGGGGATGTAGTGGATGTTGTAAATTTGGACTTTCAGAAGTCTTTGACAATTGCTACATATGAGACTGCTTACCAGGTTAAGAGCCCATGGTATCACAGGAATGCTACTGGCATTGTTAGAGCTGATTGGTAGGAGGCTACGAGTGGGAATAAAAGGATTCTTTTCTTGTTGGCTGCCAGTGACTTGTGGTGTTCCACAAGGGTCGATGTTGGGACCGCTTCTTTTTATGCTGTATATCAACGATACAGACAATAGAATAGATGGATTTGTTGTCAAGTTTGCAGATGATACGAAGAGTCATAGAGAGGCAGGTAGTGTTGAGGAAACAGCTAGGCTGCAGAAGGACTTCGACAGATTAGGAGAATGGGCAAGAAAGTGGCAAGTGAAATACAATGTTGGAAAATGCATAGTCATGCACTTTGGTAGTTGAAATAAATGTGCAGACTATTTTCTAAACAGGGAGAAAATCCAAAAAGCTGAGATACAAAGGGACTTGGGAGAGCTTGTGCAGAACAACCTAAATGTTAACTTACAGGTAGAGTTGGTGATGAGGAAGGCAGATGCAATGTTAGCATTCATTTCAAAAAGTCTAAGATACAAGAGCAGCGATGGGATGCTGTGGCTTTATAGGGCACTGGTGAGGCCTCACCTTGTGTATTGTGAACAGTTTTGATCTTTTCATCTAATAATAGATGTGCTGGCATTGGAGAGGGGTCAGAGGAGGCTCACAAGGATGATTCTGGGAATGAAAGGGTTATCATACAGGAAATATTTGATAGTTTTGTTTCTACAAAAGGGTGAGGAGGGATCTTGTTGAAACTTTTTGGATGTTGAAAGGCCTATACAAAATAGATATGGAAAGGATATTTCCCATGGTGCGGATGTCTAGAACAACAGGGCACAGCCTCAGGATAGAGGGTGTCCATTTAAAACAGAAATGCAGAGAAATTTCTTAAGCCAAAGGGTGGTGAATTTGTGGAATTTATTACAACAGGCAGCTGTGGAGGTCAGGTCGTTGGGTGTATTTAAGGCAGAGCTTGATAGGTTCTTGATTGGCCACAGCATCAAAGATTACGGGAGAAGCTGGGTAGTGGGGCTGAGGAAAGGAAGAAAGGATCAGCCATGTTTGAATGGCAGAGCAGTCTCGACGGGCCAAATGACTTAATTCTGCTGCTATGTATGTTGATCTTATGGAAAATATATAAAAAATAATATTTAAATAAATAATACTGAGCACATACTGTAAGCTGCAGAGTCCGTGACAGTGAGTCCTTAGATTGTAGCATCATCTCAGGGTTTAGCTGAGTGAAGTTATCCACGCTGCTTCAACAGCCTGATAGTTGAGGGATAATAATTGTTCCAGGATCTGGTGGTGTGAGTCCTGAGGCTCCGCTACCTTCTGCCCAATAGCAGCAGTGAGAAGAGAGCATAGCCTGGATGGTGGGGGGGGGGGGGGGGGTCTTTGGCGATGAATGCTGCTTGCTTGTGGCATTGCTCATTGTAGATGAGCTCAGTGGTGGGGAGGGCTTGGTCAATCTTTAATCATCGTTGGTTAATTATGAATTAAGTGTCTTCTCAGTGTGGGTTTTGCTCCAGAGCTTCCTGAGATTGGGAACAGCAATATGGAAATGCAAGTGCCTTCAGTTTAAGTTTGCAGTATTTTTATTTTATTTCCCTCCAGTCACTTGTGCGTTTTATTGTTGGGAAATGATGACATTCAGACAAAGATGAGTCCCATGGAAAGGTCTGTAGTCTGTGCACAACTCAGGCATATCCAATGTATCTGACTGTAATTTGAAGTGCTCAGTGTTCCATTTTCAATTTAAATTGTGAAAATGCTAAATGATGTCTGCCGGGGAATGTAAATAAACATGCAAATACAATTATGGAAATGTAAAGCAAAACAGCAGCTCATTTGATAAACCTCCCCTTCGAATGTTGCCATTAATTTGGTAACCAATTCCCTCCTGCTTTCCTTAATGCATAAGGGTGGCAAAGATACCTGGAGCTAAACTAAGCTGAAATCAATGGTGGGTAACCCTATGCTACTTTGCTTTTAATAAAACTCAGTCTTTTCACTGTATGTTTCATCACATACCATATGCATAACATGGTTAGAGTATTACAAATAGTTATGCAGATTGTAGGTAGGTTCTGGCAACACACACACACACACACACACACACGCACGGGGAAATTTACACATGCAGGACAACAAATACTTTTTCATGTCTTTAATATCTATCTGTTTTAGATGTTTTAATGCAGAGTGAGGGTATCAAAATAAAAAAGAAGAAATGAATTTTAAAAAAACGTTCCTGCGGTTACAATCTCAGCTTAATTTCAGACTGCACCATTGTTTCGTATACAATATGAAAATAACTAAAACAAAATATACAAAACCAATACAACAGTGGCAATTCTAAAAAAAATACAAACAACATTAGAATCCCACCAACCCTGTACCTTCTACACAACATCAAAAACATGAATAAAAACATCTCATCTTAATTAAGAGCGCACGTGCTTAACTTCCAAACACACATAGACTAGGCTTTGAACTGAGTTCTCCTCGCTCACGCTACTAGGCGGAAAAGAAACTTTAGACAACCATGCTATCCAGCGCTGATTCCTTAATCGCGAAAGACATATGACTAGCATTCAAAGTCCTTTCTAGAACTTTGCAACTCTTCTTTCTACTCCACACATGCACAATGACATCACTGTTTTCTCTTAAAGGCACAGACAGCTATTTTAGCATTACCAGGGCCAATACACAAATGCACTATTTTAACAATTAAAAATTATATTCAGCGGTCACCTGGTTTTATATGTATATATATATATATATATACACACACACACACACACACACACACACACACACACACACACACACACACACACACACACACACACACACACACACACACACACACACACACACACACACACACACACACACACACACACACACACACACACCAATCCACACCAGGGGTTCATGAAAAGAGATACTCTTTAATCAGGTTAGCTATCAAGATTTTGAAGACAGAGTTTCACGACAGTTTTTCTGACTTGAGGAGCGACCAATCAGCAAGAGGGATTCATTTGAAGGGGCCAATAAGAATAATTCAAGTGTAAGCAGAGCGGCCATTCATTTGAGTGTGTCAGTCTTTAGAGTGGCTTTGGCTCATCAGGCTTGGGTGAGGTAGATTGTCTTGTAAGTTATTCTCTCTCTGTCCTTATTTGTACATTCTTCACCTGTTATGCCATAGTGGATGAGTGAAAATGGCTCCAGGGGCAGTGCTCTGTTCAGTCTGTGGGATGTGGGATGTCTAGAAGATGTCCAGTCTCCCAGATAAACACATCTGTACCAGGTGAACCGAGCTGCAGCTCCTGAGAGAACGTATCGAAGAAATGGAGCTGCAGCTTGATGACCTTTGACTCATACAGGAGAATAAGGAGGTGATAGATAGGAGCTACAGTTACCCCAACGTTGCAAAAGACTGGTAATTGGGTGACTGTCAGGAGAAAGAGGGCAAATACACAGCCAGTGCAGAGTACTCTTGTGGTTGTTCCCCACTTTAGATACTACTATTGCGAGGGATGACCTAGTGGGTGGGGGGGGGGGGGGGAACACAGTGACTGGGTGTCTGTCACTGAGTCCAGTGCTGTGGCTCAGAAGAGCAGACAGATTTCAAAGGACTGCAGTGTTGATAGGAGATTCCTTAATCAAAGGAACAGTGACGAGGTTCTGCGGGTGTGATAGAGAAACCCAGATACTATGTTGTCTCTAAACTTGGACAAGCTTCCATAGATGTGTGGTGGAGAGTATATTGACTGGTTGCAGCACAGCCTGGTATGGAAACACAATGCCCTTGAATGGAAAATCCTACAAAAAGAAGCAGATGTAATCCATTCTATCATGGTTAAAAAGCCCACCCCACTATTGAGCGTAGTCACACGGAGTGCTATCGCAGGAAAGCAGCATCCATCATCAGCACCCGGGGTATGCTCCCTTCTCACTGCTGCCACCAGGAAGAAGGTACAAGAAACTTGGGACTCACACCATGAGGCTCGGGAACAGTCAGTACCCCTCAACCATTAGGCTCTTGTATCAAAGGGGACATGAGAAGGCCTTGGCAGACAGGATTAAGGAAAACCCCAAGGCATTCTACAAGTATGTGAAGAGCAAGAGGATAAGACCTGAGAGAGTAGGACCAATCAAGTGTGACAGTGGAAAAGTGTGCATGGAACCGGAAGAAATAGCAGAGGTACTTAATGAATACTTTGCTTCAGTGTTCACTACGGAAAAGGATCTTGCCGATTGTAGGGATGACTTGCGGTGGACTGAAAAGCTTGAGCAAGTAGATACTGAGGAAGAGGATGCGCTGGAGCTTTTGGAAAGCATCAAGTTGGATAAGTCATCAGGACTGGACAGGATGTACCCCGGGCTACTGTGGGAAGCAAGGGAGGAGATTGCTGAGCATCTGGCGATGATCTTTGCATCATCAATGAGGACGGGAAAGGTTCTGGAGGATCAGAGGGTTGCAGATGTTGTTCCCTTATTCAAGAAAGGGAGAAGGGATAGCCCAGGAAATTATAGGCCAGCGAGTCTCACTTCAGTACTTGGTAAGTTGAATGAGAAGAACCTGAGAGGCAGGATTTATGAACATTTGGAAAGGCATAATATGAATAGAAATACTCAGCATGGCTTTGTCAAAGGCAGGTCATTCCTTACGAGCCTGATTGAATTTTCTGAGGATGTGACTAAACACATTGATGAAGTTAGAGCCATAGATGTAGTGTATATGGATTCTAGCAAGACATTTGACAAGGAACCCAAGCAAGGCTTATTAAGAAAGTAAGGAAGCATGGGATCCAAGGGGACATTGATTTGTGGATCCAGAACTGGCTTGCCCACAAAAGGGAAAAAGTGGTTGTAGACTGGTCATACTCTGCATGGAGGTCGGTGACCAGTGGTGTGACTCAGGGATCTGTTTTGGGACCCCTACTGATTGTGATTTTTATAAATGACCTAGATGAGGAAGTGGAGGGATGGGTTAGTAAATTTGCTGATGACATAAAGGTTGTGGGTGTTGTGGATAGTGTGGAGGGCTGTCAAAGGTTGCAGCATGACATTGATAGGATGCAAAACTGGGCTGAGAAGTGGCAGATGGAGTTCAACCCAGATAACTGTGAGGTGGTTCACTTTGGCAGGTCAAATATGATGGCAGAATATAATATTAATTGTAAGACTCTTGGCAGTGTGGATGATCAGAGGGATCTTGAGGTCTGAGTCCATAAGACACTCAAAGCTGCTACACAGGTTGACTCTGTGGTTAAGAAGGCATATGGTGCATTGTCCTTCATCAATCGTGGGATTGAGTTTAAGAGCCAAGAGGTAATGTTGCAGCTATATACAGTAGGACCCTGGTCAGACCCCACATGGAGTACTGTGCTCAATTCTAGTCAACTCACTACAGGAAGGATGTGGAAACCATCGAAAGGGTGCAGAGGAGAATTTCATGAATGTTGCCTGGGTTGGGGAGAATGCCTTATGAGAATAGTTTTGAGTGAACTCGGCCTTTTCTCCTTAGAGCGACAGAGAATGAGATGTGACCTGATAGAGGTGTTCAAGATAATGAGAGGCATTGATCTTGTGGATAGTCAGAGGCTTTACCCCATGGCTGAAATAGCTAGCAGGAGAGGGCATAGTTTTAAGGTGCTTGAAAGTAGGTATAGAGAAGATGCCAGGGGTAAGTTTTTTAAGCAGAGAGTGGTGAGTGTGTGGAATGGGCTGCCAGCGGTGGTGGTGGAAGTGGAAATGATAGGGTCTTTTAAGAGACTCCTAGACAGGTACATGGAGCTTTGAAAAATAGAGAGTGCTATGGGTAAAGTCTAGGTAGTTCTAAGGTGGGGACATGTTCGGCTGAGCTTTGTGGGCCGAAGGGCCTGTATTGTGCTGTAGGTTTTCTATGTTTCTAACTTCACTTAACTTCATTTGGCCCATCCTTGAAATATTCCCACAACCTAAGGTCTCACTTTCAGCTCACTCTTCACCTCATATTCTTGATCCTTATTGTTCATTTATTTGGTATTATCGTTTCTTTCTTTTTGTATTTGCACAGTTTGTTGTCTTTTGCTCTCTGGTTGAAAACCCAAGTTTGTCCAGTCTTTCATTGATTCTATTATGGTTATTACTCAATTATTGATATATTGAATATGCTCACAAGAAAATGAATCTAAGTGTTGTATATGGTGACATATAGAGCATGTACTTTGATAATAAATTTTATTTGAACTTTGAGCTATATTTTCTTGTTCTTGCATTTTCCTGAGGTGAGAGAAGATTAAACAGACACTGATCAATACTGGCAAAGTATTCCAACGCTGACAAGAGCTCTCTAATCTCTTATCTTTTCATCTGCACAAGTCTGAACAATGAGTGTTGCATTGAGGGCAAAGACGAGCATTTCAGCTCATCAAACCTTGCCTTTTTTATTTTTTATTTATCTACTTACGTATCTGGAAAAACAAGTAAAGGTCTTTTCTAGCCAATCTGACCAATTAACTTACTAACCCAGACGTCCTTGAGATGTGGGAGGAAATCAGAGCACCTGGTAGTAAGCCACGCAGTCTTGGGGAGAATGTACATATTTCATACAGACAGCGGCGGGAGTTAAACTTGGGTCACTAGTGCTGTTATGGTGTAATGCTGACTGCTAAGTTACACTTATTCTCATAGATGTGGGCAGATCCGGTTACCCATTGCCTCCCTTAATTGCCTGTGTTATCACAGTCCAGCTAGTTAAGTGTTAAGCACAACACTATGGATCTGGTATCTCATAAAGCTCGGCCCATGAAAAGTGCTTAGATTTCTTTACCAGATTAGATTACATTAGATCAGATTAGATCAGCTTTATGTGTCACATGTACATCTAAACATCAAAAGGTGAAATATTAAAATGGGAACATGAGGGGAAACCTCTTCACTTGAAGGGTTGTGAGAGCGTGGAATGAGCTGCCAGTACAAGTGGTGCAGGTGAGCTCAATTTTGATGCTTTAAGAGAAGTTTGGATAGGTAAATGGATGAGAGGAATATAGAGGTTATAGTCCAGGAGAAGGTCAATGGAAGTAGGCAGTTTGAATGTTTTGGCATGGACTAGATGGGCCAAAGGGTCTGTTGATGTGGTCTACCTTTCCATGACTCTGTATAGTGAAATGTGTCATTTGCTTCAATGGGCAGCACATCTGAAGGTGTGCCCTCAGAAACCAGCAAGTGTTGCCATATTTCCAGTACCAACAGCGCCAGCCCACAATTTACTACCCCTAACCTGCTCATTTTTGGAATGTGGGAGGAAACCAGAGCACCCAGAGGACACACATGTGGTCAACAGGGTAAACATACAAACTTCTTACAGACAGTGGCAGCAATTGAACTTACGTCATGTGTTGTATAGTGGTTTGCTAACTGCTGCACTATGTTTATTTTCATGAATGTGGGCAGACTCAGCTATCCTTGCTCTCTTTAACTGCCTTTGGTATCATTGTTCAGCTTGTGTTAACCACATCACAATGGATCTGGTATCCTATAAAGACCATCCTATGAAAAGCTGACAGATTTCCCTACCTGAACCACAGATGAATTTTGCAATTATCACGTTGATTCATGGTCACCATTACAATGCCCTCAGTGGCCACTTTATTAGGTACACCTATACGCCTGCACATTCATGCAAATATCTAATCAGCCAATCATGTGCCAGCAACTCAATGCATAAAAGCATGCAGACATGGTCATGAGGTTCAGTTGTTGTTTCGTGCAAATGTCAAAGAGGCGAAGAAACGTATTGTAAGTGACTTTGACCATGGAATGATTGTTGGTGATAGACAAGGTGGTTTGACTGTCTCAGGAACTGCTAACCTCCTGGGACTTTAATGAACAACTGTCTCTAAGGTTTACAGAGAATGGTATGAAAAACCAAAAAAAAATTCCAGTGAGTGGAAGTTCTGCGGGCGAAAACGACTTGTTGATGAGAGAGGTCAGAGGAAAATGGGTCTCGGCCCGAAACGTCGACAGAGCTTCTCTTTATAGATGCTGCCTGGCCTGCTGTGTTCCACCAGCATTTTGTGTGAGAGATTCAGTTGTTGTCCAGGTCAAAACACCAGAATAGGGAAGTAATGTAATCTAAGTGACTTTGACAATGGAAGAATTGTTGCTACTGGACAGGGTGATTTGAATTGCTGATCTCCTGGGAATTTTAACCAACATCTAGTGTTTACATGAAATGGTGCAAGGAACACAAAAAAAAATCCAGTGAGCAGCAGATCAGTGGGCAAAAATGCTTTGTTAATGAGAGAGATGAGAGCAGAATGGCCAGACTTGTTCAAGCTGACAAAAAGGAGACAGGAACTCAGATAACCTTGTTTTACAACAGTGATCTCGGAATGCACAAAGTCTCGAACCTTGAGGAGGATGGACTGCAGCAGCAGAAGACCACCAGCATACAATCAGTACCTCATATAGGAGGTACCTGATAAAGTGGCCACTGCGACTACTTTTCTCTATTTCAGAAATAATTAATTGAATTTAAATCTCCTTGTTGCCATAGAGTGATGCAAGCTCATGTTTCCAGATCGATGGTTGAGGCCCCCAGACACTAGTCTAGTAACTTAACCACAATGTTAAAGTGTACAAGCACATTCATGTATACCCACAGCAATAGTTGAAGAACACATACACTGTTATATTTTCAGGGCTAAACTACAGTTACAAGATAAGAAGATGGCTATTTACAACTAAGGTCTGCAGGAACGTCTTCTAACAGAGTGTGGAGAATCTCAGAAATTTTCTACCTCAGAGGCTAGAAGAAAATAGAAGGCCTTTAAAGAAAAGGTAGATGAATGTTGAAGGATCAAGGAACTGAGGGCTGTGGGGAACTGGTACTGGAGTAAAGTACTGGGGCAAATCAGATTTGATAGAGAAGACTAGAAGGGCTGAGTGGCCTTGTCTTCTACTTTCTGGTGTCAATACACAGACACTATTAAAATATTCCTCTAGAGTATTTCAGAATGAATGGTCTTTAAACTCCCCATTGCTATAGTGTATAGTACATAATTTAGCTGTGTGGGCTTGTGTATGAAGGTCGGTTCCCTGACCATAATAATGGAATGATGATGACATCGACTCAGGCCTGAGAGGCCAGCGTCGGGCATTTTCATGCCTTGCAAGGTGCGGAACGAAAGACTGTGTGGCGCACCACTCCTCACACAGACATTTTGCGGTATTTTTCTTTTATTTTACGAGGTTGAGTTGCGAGCTCAACACTCAACCCAGCACAGCTGGAAAGCGTACTCGGTAACGGCCCGACTGGATTCGAACCCAGGAACCTCCATTCCGGATTCCGGCGCTGATGTCACTGCGCCACCAGCCAACCATAATGGAAGGGAAACTGAAATTATCCATGAATGCTAACATTACATTTGCTTTCCTTCCTGCCGACTCAACCTGTAAATTAACGATTAAGGAATCTTGCATGAGGACTCCCAAATCCCTCTGCACTTCTGATTTTTGAATTTTCTCCCCACTTAAAAATAGTGCACACCTTTATTACTTATACAAAGGTCATGACCTGCACTTCCTAAGTTACGTGCTATCTGCCACTTCTTTGCCCATTTCCCCAACCTGTCTAATTCCTTCTGCAGACATCCTGCTTCCTCAACACTGCCCTCTAACTATCCTCATTTCATCCACAAACTTGACCACAAAACCATCAATTTCTTCATACAACATGAAAAGAATCAGTCCCAACACTGACCCCTGCGGCACACACTAGTCACCAGCAGCCAACCTGAAAAGGCCCTCTTTATTCCAAATTTTTGCTTCCTGTCAATCAATCTTCTACAGTGAATGCCCACAAGAAAATGAATCTCAGGATGGTATATAATGGTATCTGTGCACGATGTTAATAAATTTACTTTGAACTAACTCCATAACCTATTGACTCACTTTCAAGGACTCTACAACTCATGTTCTTAATATTATTTATATATTTATTATTTGTGCTTATCCTTTTTTGCACATTGGTTGGTTGTCAGTCTTTGTTTATGTATAATTTTACAAAAAATCTGTTGTATTCCTTTATTTTCTTGTAAATGTTTGCAAGAAAAATGAATCTCAAGGTTGTATATGGTGACATATTTGCATTGATAATAAATTTACTTTGACTTTCACTTTGATGATTTGTGCCTGCTGTCTCTGCATGTACGCAAGTGATTATTTGTGCGAATGTTTCATGTGTCACAACTGTTTCTGCTCCACTGAATAAGTAGGAACAAACTCCCTGCAATATTTTCACTAACAGCAACTTTGGGAACGAAGTCTTCACAAGCACAAAGGTCCCAGGAGCAGACAGTTACACAAGAAGTTCTCAGCTGCTTCAAGGTAGCTTCCTTGCTAAATCAAGCACGCAATGCTTCAGGCCAAGGACATTCTGATACTGCGGAAAACTCACTGACATGAATTCTTAGCTGTTCCACCAGAGTTGCTACTTAGCCTGTCGAGTACTTCCAGCAGGAGATTTGAGAGACTGCAGATGCTGGACTATAGAGCAACAAGCAGCAACGCTGCCTAGGACTCTACCATTTACTGTGAGTGTCCGCACCTAAAATGCTGGAACAACTCAGCAGGTCAGACAGCATCTATGGAAATGAATAAACAGCAGATGTTTCAAACCGTGACCCTTCTTCAGTATCCCAAGCTCTGTTTATCTCCAGATCTGATCACTTCAGTGCCCTGCTGCTCTGTCACTCTCCTACATTTTCCATCATCAGGAGCTCAGCAAAACCTCTGTTGCTTAGATCCTCAATCTGTCCCTTGAAGAAGATTCTCATCCCAAAACATCGCCAGTTCATTAATTTCCATAGATGCTGCCAGACCTGGTGAGCTCCTCCACCATTTTGCATGTGTTGCTTTGGATTTCCAGCATCAGCAGACCTCCTCATCTTTATGATATACTGATATGATTTGACTTACTAATATACTGATATGCTGACATACTGATACCCCTTGGTTTGACTTTCCAAACTGCAACAACTGCACTTAACTGAATTAAATTCACCATACATTCCATAGAGTAGGTACTTTAGTTATAGGCAGTGGATTAGAATTACAGATGTTGGAGTGTGTTTAAAACCTGGGTGTAAATATCATTGACAACCCCTTCCTGAGTCACTCTCATGTTCTGCAGAGTGAGCAATACCCTGAGGAAGTAAGTTCACATACATACTCCCCTTACAGCTATGGCAAGAGAATAGACCATCTGTGTCAGCATCAGAACTTAGTAATGTCTCTAAAGTCACCCTGAAGGTAGGCATTCTGATGGAGCTTGGAACTACTAAGTGGGACTACACCCCACTTTTTAAATGTTAGTTTTCAAAAAAACATTGAATATTTGTCAGTCAGGCAAAACCCCATTAAAACAATAGTGTTTACTAAATAAAAGCTCTAGTTACCATGTATTCAGCATATGAAAGCAAATTAATCATAAGTACAGGGGAATTGGATAAGCAATGGGTAGGAGCAAACATAAATGTGTACTAATTTTTAACAACAATTATTATTACTTAGATTAATAGTGTGGAATGACAATTGCACATAAATATCTATTTAAGTGCCCAATTATTTTTCTTTAAATACCATCTCAGTGTGTACTTGTGAATGTATAAATATATATAGATTTATACATATATAAAAAGTGGAAAAGGCTTTATATGTAAAAAAGTTTATGTAATACTTATGAATACCTTATCCAAATAAAAGTAAAATTTAAAAAAAGAAAGCAAATTAATCAATAACGATCAACATTCTGTTATTGCTTCCCCCCCCCCCCCCCCCCCACTTCTCTCTTCAAGCTGCTTAATCACACTGGGGATCTGTCCGTAGCTAGTAGCTGCCATGTGTCTTCTCATATTGCCTGCTCTTTGTTTGAAAGCCAAGGGAGGTTTGAATGCTATTAGATAATGGCAGCATCACCGATCTACAGAGCAAGATAGCAGAAGTAAAAAGGTTATATTACAAACAACTCATTAAATGGGATTGCAGACTGAAGGTTTGTTCCCTGAAAACAATGCTGGAAGTGAAAGTAAAGCTATAGATGGCTTCCTGAAAGTGGAGCCAATACATTAGTATCGTTACAAAGAAGCACTGCAGAACCTCTACTTGCTTAGTAGTTTGTATGGATTTGGCATGTCACATAAAACTTTGTATGACGAGAGACTTAGGTGAGGATGGTAAGGACCCAACTTCTGGAGTATCTAAGACTAGTTTCAACATACGATTTCAAGACTGAGGCGAGAACAAGGTTCTTGACAAGATGCTAGATGAGTAACTAACAATACTAGATGAGAATCTAAATGAGACAGAAAGCTCAGACATCATTGCAGACTGAACCAAAGTTGACCAGACAACTGAGCCCCAAACTTGAGTTCAGGGGTGCTCTTTAAATATCCAAATCTTGGTACCAAACCATGGCTGCCGATTAGCGGAGTGAGCCAGGATCTTTAAAGGGACACTGCCAGCTATCCATAGTCCAGAGAATTGGAGTGTCTAAATCCCTGAGTGGGGTGCAGTTGGGTGCATACCATAACACTTTGACAAGCTCCTATGGGTTCAAGTGTCCTGACTGGCTCCATCACCGCCCAGTTTGGAAACAGCAATGCCCAGGAACAGAAAAGTCTACAGAAAGAGGTGAATATAGCCCTGTCCATCACAGGCAAAGCTCTGCCCAGAACTGAGCACATCTACAAAGAGTGTTGCCACAAGGGAGGAACATCCATCATCAAAGACCCCTCACATCCAGTCCATGCTTTCTTCTCACTATTGCCATCGATTAGAAGGTCTCTTAGGTTTAAAAACAGCTGTTACCCTACAACCATCAGGCTCCTGAACCAGTGTGGTTAACTTAATTCACCTTAATGCTGACTCCACAACCTAAAGACTCACTTTCAAGGAATCTACAATTCAGTATTATTTATTTACTTTTTTAAATTTTTTTGTACTATTTGTCTTCTTTTGCATGTTGGTTGTTTGCCAATCTTTACTCTTTATAATTTTTCATTAATTCTATTGTATTTCTTTATTTTCCTCTCAATTCCTGCAAGAAAATGAGTCTCAAGGTAGTTTATGGTGACATTTACGCACTGTAGTAAATGTACTTTGAACTTTTGAACTTTGAGTCACAGGTAGACAAAGTGGTGACAAAGGCTTTCATCAGTCAGGACATTGAGCATAGAGATTGGGAGGTAATGCTGCAGGTGTAGAATTGGAACATAATCGCCGAACCTTTACACTCAATAAATAAATAAATAAGGCTGAGAACATGGGTTGTAGAATCTTTGAAAGTGAGTCCATTACTTGTGGTAATGTTGAGTTCAGTGTTGAAGTGAGTAAGGTTATCCACACTGGTGTAGCAGCCTGATGGTTGACAAATAATAACTGTTTCTGGAGCTGCTGAGGTGGCATGTAAAGCTCCACCAAATTCTGAGTTTTAGAAGAGAATAGAACAAACACAAGCAAATGGGACTAGGTGGATATGTATTTTTGTCAACAGGAATCAGTTGGGCCAATGGGTCAGTTTCCATTCTGCATCCCTCTAGGCAACAAATATTTAGTTATGAATGATGTGGCAAAATAAAATGTTTGGCGTACATCATGAGTGGAAGGTGGTGATCTGGGTTTTGGGACATGGCACCTACTATCCAGACTAAAAAAACAATTGCAAGCTATTGTTTTTTAGATGAAGTTCAAAGCTCAAAGTAAATTTATTAACAAAGTACATACATTACACCATATATTGCCCAGAGATTAATTTTCTTGTGAGCATTCACAGTAAATACCAAGAGACTCAATAGAATTAATGAAACAACTACACAAAAAGATGGACAAACAACCAATGTGCAAGGACAAAAAACTGTGCAAATACAATTAGTAAAAGAATAATAATAATAGATACAGTACTGTGAAAGAGCTTAGGCGCACGCACACACACACACACACACACACCTGTATAACGCCTTCTACCTTAGGCCACAAACTTATCAATCACCCCTGCTGTGGACCACTTCTGGAGGTCCAAGACGCTGATTTCTACAAGCAAGGGATCCGTAAGCTCCACGACCACTGGACTAAGTGTGTAAATGTAGGAGGGGACTATGATCAAAAATAAATGTGCTAGGTTTTCTAAAATTGACTCCTTCTACTTTAGGCCACGAACTTATCAATCACCCCCTTTTTTTTATATATAGAGCTAGATTGCCTAAGACTTTTGCACAGTCCTGCAGTAATTTTATGTATTACGCTGTACTGCTATCACAAAAGGAAACACATTTCATGACATGTGAGTGATGATAAACCTGATTCTGATATAGGTTTCTACTGTGCACTGACATCATAGAAACATAGAAAACATACAGCACAATACAGGCCCTTCGGCCCACAAATCTGTGCCAAACATGTCCCTACCTTAGAACTACCTAGGCTTTACCCATAGCCCTCTATTTTCCTAAGTTCCATGTAGCCATCCAGGAGTCTCTTAAATAGTTGGGAAAAGTGGAAGGGAAAGGGAAGGGAGCAGACAGCACCAGAGAGACATTTTATAAAAATCAAAAAAACAATTGTTTGGAAACAGACTACCTTTCCTGGTGTCTCCATAAGATCATAAGACATAGGAGCACAATTAGACCATTTGGCTCGTCGAGTCTGTTCTGCCCTCCAATCATGGCTGATCCTTTTTTCTCCTCCTCAACCCATTTCCCCACCTTCTCCCCTTAACCTTTGATGCCGTGTCCAATCAAGAACCTATCAATCTCTGCCTTAAATACACCCAGCGACCTGGCGTCCACAGCTGCATGTGGCAACAAATTCATGATACTCTGGCTAAAGAAATTTCTCCACATCTCTGTTTTGAATGGGCGCCCCTCTATCCTGAGGCTGTGCCAACATCTTCTCAACCACTGAGATCAGGCTAACTGGTCTGTAAGTTCCTTTCTGCTGCCTTCCTCCTTTCTTAAAGAGTGGAGTGACAGTTGCAATTTTCCAGTCCTCTGACACCATGCCAGAGTCCAATGATTTTTGAAAGATCATTTCTAATGCTACCACATTCTTTAACGCGACCACTTTCAGAACCCTAGGGTGCAGTTCATCTGGTCCGGGTGACTTATATATTTTCGCTCTTTCAGCTTTTTGAGCGCCTTCTCTCTTGTAACAGTAACCACACTCACTTCTCTTCCTTCACACACCACTGGCATTCCTTCTTTGCCACCTTTTCCACATCTCTCCCACGTTACTCTGGCATCACCATTCCCAACATCTGTCGCTCCCACTAAGTTTACAAACTCCACTCCACGTTGACAAAATTCTTAGGCATTCCAGCTATATACATGAGCCAAAGACTTTTGCATAGTACTGTAAATAAGTAATAAATAATATAGAGAACATGAGTCGTAGAGTCCTTGAAGACACTATCATCCTAAGTTTCATATACTGTGCATTCTCATTGCCGAGTGACATTACTAATGTCACAATAATAAATCAGAATTATACATGAATACTGATAAAAGGTGTAAATGCTTAGATGGGGGAATATTCCTAAATGATTCATAGCTGGTATTTATCACAAATTAATAGTGCATGTAATTCCAGCTTACCACATGTTTTATAACCTGGATACTATTCTACAGTTAAAGCTTCAAAAAGATATTACTGTACTAATTATTTATTAGACATGTGTTTGTATAGCTACCTTTTCTGAGAAGCAAATGCTCTCAAGGTGTTTCACAATGACCTCAACAAATAGCATGGAGGTCAAGAAGGGAAGGATTATGGAGTTCCATTGGAAAAGCCTATTGAAAGGATACAAAGGGAAAGATGTTTGAGAAAGGGGATTCCAAGGTGTGTGGGAGAACCCTTGGTTGGCAAGGTATTGTCGTGGTCAGCACAACACTTTACAGTACCAGCGAACAGCGTTCAATTCGTGCCACGCCTGTAAGGAGTTTGTACGTTCGCCCTGTGACCATGTGGGTTTCCTCTGGATGCTCTGGTTTCCTCCCACAATCCAAAGATGTGCTGGTTGGTAGGTTAATTGGTCATTTAGAATTGTCCCTTAATAAATTGGCAGATTGCTGGGAGGCCTGGTTTGAAGGGCTGTATGGGTCTATACCTCACTCTATTTTAATAAATAAATAAAAAAAATTTTAAAAATGGTTGAAAAGAGGCTATTGTGTATCTATCAGAGATCTCAGCACACTAATTCAAGGAAGGAATTCTCCTTAATTCCCAGACAATGATTTCCCTTCAACAAGTTGCTAAAAGTTATTATTTTAGTTGTGTTAGGTGGGATAGTGCAGTGTAAAAATTGCCTAGCACATTTCATACATTATCTCAGTGCTCACCATTTCGGAAGTAATTTCTTGTCTTGTAGAACACACCCAAAATGCCAGAGAAACTCAGCAAGTCATGCGTCAACTGTGGAGGAGAATAAACAATCAATGTTTCAGTCCTAGACACTTCGTCAGGACTAGAAAGGAAGGGGACAGAAGCCAGAACAAAAATGTGAGGAAGTAGTACAAGCTGGCAGGTGATAGATGATAAGTGGCTATGGCAGCAGCTCTGGGTGAGTACATGGTCGAAGGTTCAGAGGGCAGCAGAGATCTCAGAGGGGAGCAGTGTAAGAGGGTATGACTAAGCTCCCATTGAAAAAAAAGACTTAATAGATGTTCCTGATCTCTTGAGTTCCTCCAGCATTTTGTGTGTTGCTCAATATTTCCAGCATCTGCTGAATCTATTGTATTTATGATTTGCTGTTCTATTGCAAAGACTCTTCAAAGTATGCCTACCCAAAAGAAGTTTAAATTTTCTCTTCAATAAGTAGGACTCTCTCATTGCTCCCTCTCTGTGATCTCTGATATCCTCTGATTCTTTGATCATGTTTTCAGCTGAACTCACAATCACAGCCACACATAACCACCTGCCCATCACCTCTCATAGTTTCCTATCATCTCCTACCAGGTTCCTTCTCAGCCCTTTACCTTTTTGACATATTACCTCCCAGTTTCTGACTTCATCTCCCCTCCTCAAGCCTACCCACCTTCCTCCTAACCTGGTTTGTACTTCTTTCCTCTTCACCGACCTTCTTATTCTGCTTTCTGCCTCCTTCTTTTTGAGTTGCGATGAAGGGTACCGGCCTGAAACATCAACTGCTTATTCCACTCTGTAGATGTTGCCTGACTTGCTGAGTTCCTCCAACATTTTGCTTGTGTTACTCAAGATTTCCAGCATCTGTAGAATCTCTAGTGTTTCTTCTTATCTTGTAAGATACTTTGGACCATTCAGGGATTAAAGTGCCTTTTAAGTGCAAAACGTGGAGTATTTTGCAGCTTTGATCTTTGAATGGGACAGCCAGCTGGCTAATTTGTACAAGCTAATGACTGTTCTGCTGCGAATCTATACTCTCTATAGTGGACCAAAAAGAGCCTCACAAGAAGGAGAGCAGATCATGTGGCCTGTTTGGATACTCCGTGCACAGACCTGGGGACAGGACAGCACTTCGCCATTATCTTAACCATTTTAATCAGTGGGAGATTGATTTTTAAGGTTTTATTTTCAAGGCTCATTACCAAACCCACAGGTCCCTATAGGAAACAGCAGAAAGTAAGCATTTCAGTGTATTCTAACATATCCGGTGCTTCTCGACAGATTTTAATATTGCAAGGGCTCACTGAGGCTTTTTTTAAAATTCTGTGTTTGATGTACACATTGAGAGCTTTCCCTCTTTAGCAGGTGAAATATTCATTACTCCTGTCTCTACTTGGTCTTTTATCTGGAGATCAGTGCAGGTCTCTTGACAAAGAAGAACTCCAATGTACTTGGGCTTTGAGATGTCCCTTTACAAATTCCGTGAAATATGACAACCAGGCTTTCTTTAAATCTATGCTTTTATGATCTCCGGTCCCTGGTGGAAAAATACCCATTTTCCATCTTCCATCAAACACTTAGCTATCTGAACTCTAATGTTCTGAAGTGACACACACAACATGCTGGAGGAACTTAGCAAGTCAGACAGCGTCTCTAGAAAGTCGACTTTTTGGACAAGACCATTCACCAGGACTCAATGCGCCAAGTTCAGACTCACTGTCACTTACATTTCATTTCAGCAATAGGATCGGAAAGTAATTTTGCAAAGACAGCTGTGGGAGAAAAGGAGACACGAGGGACCAGTCTGCAAGGTCAAGTAGTCAATACCCTCCCCAGATGCTGGCTGACCTGCTGAGTTCCTCCAGCAATTTGTGTGCGTGTTGTTTGTGAAAGATAATAGTTCCTATCTATCACCTCCTTTACTTATCAGATTTCAACACTTGTAGCTGGAATCTGATAAGAGTTTTGTGTTTCTGCTATCTCCCTCAAGTAGCTATCTCTACCTTCATTTTCTCCTCCTCCCACCTCAATCAATCTGCCTCTCATTTTTTTCCCTCTCTCTGCCTTCATCATTGGCAACCGTGGCTGATAAGGGAAGACAAAGAAAGAATAAAATCAAGAGAGAGGGCATATAATATAACACAAATTAGTGAGTCGTTAGAGGATTGGGAAGCTTTTAAAAACTAACAGATCACAACAAAGAAAGCCACAAGGTGCTACAAGATGAAATATGGAAGTAAGCTAGCCAATAACATCAAAGAGGATACCAAAAGATTTTTTTCAGATAAATAAAGAGTAAAAGAGAGGCAAGAGTGGATCTTGGATGGGTGGAAAATGACACTGGAGAGGTAGTAATGGGGGACAAGAAACAGTGGACAAGCTTAATAAGTATTTTGCATCAGTCTTCACTGTGGAAGCCGCCAGCAGTATGCCAGAAATTCAAGAATATTAGGGGGCAAAAGTGAGTACAGTTGCTATTCATATGAAAGTGCTTTGGGAAGGTAAGAGGTCTGAAGGTAGATAAATCACATGGACCAGCTGGACTACAATCCAGGGTTCTGAAAACAGTAGTTGAAGAGATGGTGGAGATATTAGTAATGATCTTTCAAGAATCCCTAGATTTTGGATTGATCCTGGAGGACTGGAAATTTGCAAATGTCACTCGTTAAGAAGAGAGTGAGGCTGAAGAAAGGAAATTATAGGCCAGTTAGCCTGACTTCAGTGGTTGGGAAGATATTGGAGTCTATTATTAAGGATGAGGTTTCAGGGTATTTAGAGTCACATGACAAAATAGACCATAGTCAGCACGGTTTTCTTAAGGGAAAATCTTACCTGACATATCATATAACCATATAACAATTACAGCACGGAAACAGGCCATCTCGGCCCTTCTAGTCCATGCTGAACGCTTACTGTCACCTAGTCCCACTGACCTGCACTCAGCCCATAACCTTCCATTCCTATCCTGTCCATATACCTATCCAATTTTACTTTAAATGACAATACCAAACCTGCTTCTACCACTTCTACTGGAAGCTCGTTCCACACAGCTACCACTCTCTGAGTAAAGAAATTCCCCCTCATGTTACCCTTAAACTTTTGCCTCCTAACTCTCAACTCATGTCCTCTTGTTTGAATCTCCCCTACTCTCAATGGAAAAAGCCTATCCACGTCAACTCTATCTATCCCCCTCTTAATTTTAAATACCTCTATCAAGTCCCCCCTCAACCTTCTACGCTCCAAAGAATAAAGACCTAACTTGTTCAATCTTTCTCTGTAACTTAGGTGCTGAAACCCAGGTAACATTCTAATCTAACAATCTATTGGAATTCTATGAGGAAATAACAGGCAAGATGGACAAAGGAGAGTCAGTGGATGTTGTTCATTTGGATTTTCAGAAGGCCTTTGACAAGGTGCCACACATGAGGCTGCTTAACAAGTAAGAGCCCTTAGATGGATAGAAGATTGGCTGACTGGCAGAAGGCAAGGAGTGGGAATAAAGGGACCTTTTTATGGTTGGCTGCCAGTGACTGGTGATGTGCTGTAGGGAATTGGTGTTAGGACTGCTTCTTTTCTCGTTATATATCAATGATTTGGATGATGGAATTGATGGATTTGTGGCCAAGTCTGTAGATGACACAAAGACAGGTGGAGGGGCAGGTACTGCTGAGGAAGCAGGGAATCTGCAGAAGGAATTAGTCAGATTGGGAGAGTGGGCAAAAAAGTGGCAGATGGGGTATAGTATAGGGAAGTGTATAGCCATGCACTTTGGTAGAAGAAATAAAGGCATAGAGTATTTTCTAAACAGGGAGAAAAATCAATAGTGCAAAAGGACTTGTGTGACCTTGTGCAGGATTTCCCAAGGGTAATTTGTAGGTCGAGTTGGTGGCAGATACAAAATTAACATTCATTTTGAGGACGAGAATATAAGAGCAAATATGTAATGCTAAGGCTTTGTAAGCCATTGCTCAGACCGCACTTGGGGTACTGTAAGCAGTTTTGGGCCCATTACCTAAGAAGAGATATGCTGGCATTGGAGAGGATCTAGAGGAGGTTCATAGGAATGATTCTGGGAATGACAGGGTTAACATGTACTTGCTGCAGTTTAGAAAGATGAAGTGAAATATCATTGAAAGCTATTGAATATTGAAGGGCGTGATAGAGTGGATTTGGAGAGGACGTTTCCTATTATTGTTCATTCATTCATTATGTGCTGTGCCATATGATGCAGACGATCATGGTCTTGATCATAATTGTTCTTAGCAAATTTTTCTACAGAAGTGGCTTGCCATTGCTTTCTTCTCGCCAGTGTCTTTCCAAAACAGGTGATCCCAGCCATTATCAATACTCTTCAGAGACTGTCTGCCTGGCGTCAGTGGTTGCATAACCAGGACTTGTGATATGCACCAGCTGCTCTTCTGACCATCCACCACCAGCTCCCATGGCTTCACGTGACTCTGATCCGGCTGGAGAGGGGGTGCGGGGGTGCTAAGTAGGTGCTATATCTTGCCCAAGGGTGAACTACAGGCTAGCAGAGAGAAGGTGCATCTTGCACCTTCTTTGGTACACTCATCCTATCTCCACCCTGCCACCCAAACTGTTGGTCATCACACACACAGATCGCTGGAGGAACTCAGCAAGTCAGGCAGACTCTATGCAGGGGAATGAAGAGATGACGTTTTGGGTTAAGGCACATCATCAGGCCTGGAAAGGATGTGGTTTAAGTCATAATGAGAATTGTATTTCATCCCCGCTTCCCCCACCTACACCCCTTATCTTCAGCTGACTTCATCAATCACCTGCCAGCTTCAACTCCATCCCCACCCTTGACATTTTTATTCTGTCTTCTGCCCTATTCCTGTTTTTATTTCTTTGCACTACCTGAATGGACTGATGTGATGACATGACCTGTATGCCTGATATGTTTAGTTTGCTTCAGTACATGTAAAAATAATAAACAAATTTATCTTCTCACTTGCTCAGAAATGGTACTTGTTTTAAAAAGGATCTCCCCTCTCCTTTTCATAAATTCCAATGAAAGTGAAATCCAAATTGGTCAATCCTACCTCAATAACAACAATCTGGTAGTTTCATACTCACTGCTAGTGATATTGATTTTTTAATTCCAGATTTTAATTTTTTTGAATCTGAATGCCCCAATGGCTGCGTTGGAAATTGAACTCATGTCTCCTGATCAATAGTCTAGATGCAGAAAAAGGAATGCTGGTACCATAAGCCATGATTTGATATCATGGATTAATAAATGAGATAAAGCTGAAGGTAGAGAACGAGGCACTTGGGAAGCACAGAGATAGCTCGAAAGAGCTCAAAAAACAAATCACAAGGATATTCCGAGAGATGTCTAGAGAAACAATTAGAAATGCAGAGGAGCTTCTGAGTAAAATCAAGAATAATCGTATAATGAAGCAGGAAAATGTTCTTCTGATGGTCAAGTATAAAAAGAAGGATTTTGAAAGGGATGACCAGTGTAAAAGTTGCAGACTGAGTCACCACAAACACAAGAGATTCTGCAGATGCTGGAAATGCTGATCAACACACAGAAATTGCTGAACTCTGTAGATCAGGCAGCATCTAGGGAGAGAAATGAACAGTTAGACAATTAGACTGAAAAACAGCTTCTTCCCGAGGGCTTTTGTACAGCTAAACAATGCTACACCCTGGCTTGCCAATGGATTTTGAGTATTATGGACTATCAAAATCACTTGTTGCATGTAAATATGGATTTTTAAAAAAAATAAGCCATACTGCATGCATTGTCAATGTCTATCTTACATGGACTGGAGTAGCAACGCAATCTTGTTATCTTGGTCAATGACAATAAAGTTCTATTTGATTCGATTCTATTCAGAATCAGAATCGGAGTTAATAACACCAACATATGTCATGAAACTTATTAACTTTGTAGCAGCATTACAACGCAATACATAGAAACATAGAACATAGAAAGAGCACAATACAGGCTCTTCAGCCCACAATGCTGTGCTGAATATGTACTTACTTTAGAAATTACCTAGGGTTACCCACAGCCCTCTATTTTTTGAATAGATAATATTAAAAATCTGTGAATTACAGTAAGCATACTGTAAAATAGTTAAATTAAATAAGCAGAGCAAAAACAAATAAAAGAATAGTGAGGTATTGTTCATGGGTTCAATCTCCATTTAGAAATCAAATGGCAGAGGAGAGAAAAGCTGTTCCCAAATCACTGAGTGTGTGCCTTCAGACTTCTGTATCTCCTTCCTGATGGTAACAATGAGAAGAGGGCATGTTCGGGCTGTGGGTCTTGTTTATGATGGTCAATTTTTGAGGCACTGCTCCTTGAAGATGCCTTGGATACTATGGAGGCTAGTACCCATGATGGAGTTGACTAATTTAACAACTCTCTCCGCTTACGTCAGTCCTGTGCAATAGCCCTCCCATACCAGACAGTGATGCAGCCGGTCAGACTGCTCTCCATGGTACATCTTTAGAAATTTTTGAGTGTTTTAGGTGACATACTGTTACGAATGTGCCACAGCTCTGAGGGGCCGAAGGGTGCGGGGTAGCCCCCTCCTTTGTGAGAATCGCAAGATCACTATTAAGTCAGTTCAGGGGACACAGGAAATGAGAGAAAGACATGCAGAATCCACAAAAGGGTTGGAATGTGTCCTGGCCTCTGAAAGGCGGAACCATTGATACCGGCTATTGTCTCTTGGAGACGGACGTGTATTGCATCCTGTACTATGCATCAACGCCCCAGGCAATGAACCAAGGGGGAGGTTGGTGGAGGGATTGCATCATCCCAACCTGATTGACAACTGAGACCCTGTGAGTCAGGATAAAAAGAGGGTCTGTGGGAACAGCCCCTCAGACGCACCAGAAGAAACACTAGCGATCCCGTAATAGCGAAAGCCGGTGGAAGGCCACGTGCGTCCGCTTCCATTTGCCCGGAATCGGTGGCCTTTGCCACGGAAAAACGGTTTTTAGCTAACAACGGGGAACTCAACTCCCAACGACTCTCAAAGGATTGACATCATAAAAGGAATGGGCAAGTTTTAACCCGTCTCTCTCTCCAACCAAAGGCTGCAGCCTACAGCTTGACTGAACTAAAGTGACTTTTATATTTCCACCGGACAATACATTATCCCCTGGACAACGATAGAGCTATTTCTTATTGATTATTATTATACCCGCGCTTTTAGATTTAGTATTGACGACGTATATTATCTGTGTGTTTGCATTGATATTATTTTTGTGTATTTCTATCAATAAATATTGTTAAAAATAGTACCATCAGACTTCAACTGACCTCTCTATCTCTGCTGCTAAGTGACCCAGTTACGGGGTACGTAACAATACCAATTCTCCTCAAACTCTTAATGAAATATACTGTAGCTGTTGTCTTGCCATCTTTATAGCTGCATCGATATGTTAGGACCATGTTAGGTCCTTAGAGATATTGACATTCAGGAACTTGAAATTGCTCACTCCCTCCACTTCTGATCCTTCTCTGAGTACTGGTGTGTGTTCCCTCATCTTACTCTTTCTGAAGTCCACAATATGATAGAATATATTCTATTCCAGTTTACGTTTGAGGTCAAGACTGTTAATCGGGATATGAAAGAATTAGGAAAAAAAGCCAGAATAAGGAAGTGGGGGCAGGGAGGAGAAGGCGTACAAGTTGGCAGGTGATAGTTGTGAGGAGTTGGGATAACAGAGCGGGAGTAAGTGAGGGAGGGTCTCACTGAGCTCCCATCAAAGAGAAGGTGTAAACTTCCTCAGGGAAGGCATGCCTCGAAGAGGCTTCACAGTGGGGTAGCAAATCAATTCGCTGAGTTATACTGCACAGAAATGAGTATTTTGGCCAAATTTGTCCATGCTGACCGAGGTGTCTATCTGAGCCAGTCCTATTTGGTTGTGTTTGGCCCATACCCCTCTGAGGCTTTCAGATCCATCTACCTGTCAAATAGATTTTAAACATTGTAATTTTACCACTTCTTCTGGCAGCTCATTCCATATACACAATACCTTCAGTATGAAAATGCTCCCCCTCAGATCTTTTTGAAATTTTCCCCCCTCATATTAAGTCTATGCCCATATGCTGGGAAAAGACTGTGACTATTCACCTTGTCTATGCCCCTCATGATTTTGTAAACCTGTACACGGTCACCCCCCTCAACCTGCTACACTTCAGGGACGGCAACACTGAAGTGGTAGAAAGCTTAAAGTAATCTCTTTGCTTCAGGATTTTGCCGAGGGTACAGATGAGGCAGACGTGATATCAGAGGATGAGATTAGAAATTACATCATTGCATTCAAATCAAATGAAAAATATTAAATAACTAATCAAATGAAAAAGACGATGTCCTTTATCATAACAGATTACATCCCATGCATTTTAAAATAATCAAGGGGAGAGATAATGGGGGAACTAATACGTTTAATAATTCCTTTGGAGAAGATTTGTTGCCATAGGGCATGCAAATAGCTGATGTAATACTATTATTTAAGAAGGAAGATAGAATAGGTTCTGGGGATTATAGAGCAGCCAGTTTAACATTGGTGGCAGAAGAGATAATGGAATGCTTATTATAAATGTTAATGGTTTTGCCCTGCTGTTATCGAATTGCACACATCCTTCTGCTCCCCAAAAAGGGAAATCTCCATTCTTTCACTGTTACAGTCTGTCCTACCCACTATTCACACATCTGAGGGGGCTGCACCTCATCTTCTGACTGTGTTTTCTCCCCACCCTCTTCTGCTTTGGTCATCTAGTACAGAAGGGGGCAGGGAGGGAGGAGGATGTCCTAGGTAATCTGCTCCTGGGGCTATCTATGATAGCTATCTATGGATCTTGGAGATGGGCCATGGAGAATTCTGCCTGGGCTGACTGCCTGGCAATGTTAGAAGGGTATGTCCATGCCTGGGTAGCTGTGGATAAAGAACATACAGTATTTACAGGCAACAAAGAAGTGTTTTGAGACCATTGGGCACCACAGGTGATAAGTGCAATTTTTGATGAGGATGGGAATGTGTTAGATTAGTCTGTGTCAATCTGGTTAATCTGGTTCTTGTTTGTAAAGTGATTGTATAGTAGTACTGCCTCATGCAATATTCTTAAAGGGGATCTATATACTCTGTGCACACTTTATTAGGACAGGAATGGAAACTACTGTGGTCTTCAGCTGCTGTAGTCCATCCACTTCTTGATGTGATGTGTTGTGTGGCATATATCCTCTTCTGCACACTACTGTAGTACACCTGGTTTTTTGAGTTACAGTTGCCTTCCTGTCAGCATAAAACCATTCTGGCCATTCTCCTCTGATCTCCTTCATTATCAAGTCATTCTCACTAATAGAACTGCCGCTCACTGGATGTTTTTTTTTGTTTTTCACACCATTCTCTGTGAACTCTGGAGACTGAAGTGCATGAAAATCCCAGGAGATCAGTCGTCCCTAAGGTACTGAAACCACCCAACCTGGCACCAGTAATCATTCCGGGTTCAAAGTTACTGAGATCACATTTCTTCCCCATTCTGATATTTGGTCTGAAGAATAACTGAACCTCTTGACTATGTCTGCATGCTTTTATGCATTGTTTTTCTGCCATATGATTGGCTGATTAGACATTTGCATTAATAAGCAGGTGGACAGGTGCACCTAATGAAGTGGGCACTGAGTGTATATGATACTGTTAAAGCAGATGTAGTGGCCATTCATTCCGGAACTGCTGAAAAACCCAGTGCTGTGTTTGTCTGTATCCTTCAGCTCTACATGTTACAGAGAACCAGAGCCAACATTCAAATCTCAGTACAGGAATTCACCAATTGCAAACTATTTTCAGGTGCCAGATGTTTGAATCAGAATCGGAATCAGATTCACTATCACTGACATATATTGTGAAATTTATTGCTTTGCAGCAGCTGGACAGTGCAAGCATAAAATATATTCTGTTACAATAAGAACCATACACACATATTATATATATGTATATATATATATATATATATATATATTTTTGTATATTACACATAAAAAGTAGTATTAAAAAAGAGCAATATATTGAGGTAGCGTTCCTGGGTTTATAAACGTTCAGATATCTGATGGCAGAGGGGTAGAAACTGTTTCTTAAACATTCAGTGTGTGTCTTCAGGCTCCTGTATCTACAGTCTGATCATAGGAAGGAGAAGAAGGCATCCCCTGGATGGATGAGGTTCTTAATATTGAAAGACACCTTTTAGAGGCATCACCTTTTGATGGTGGGAAGGCAATTGCCCATGATGGGGTGACTGAGTTTACATCCCTCTGCAGTTCTTTCCAATCCTGTGCATTGGAACATCCATACTAAAGGGTGATGCAAGTTGTTGGAATGCTCCACAGTACTTCAGTTGAAATTTGCTGGAGTCTTTGATGACATTCCAAATATCTTCATCCTTTTGGAACATCCTTGAATGTTCAAAAATTATTATTGATTTAGATAGAAAATACAGGGAGAGATCAACTTAATTGGAAGGGGTTCACTGACAGAAGCAGATTAAAGATAATTAGTCAAAAGGCTAGGGAGAAGATGAGAAGTATCATATCGTGGCAGGTGGTTCCAAAGAAACTTGAGATACTTCTGCCCTCTCAAATGGCATTTCTGTTTCTCTCTTTTAGCTTGTTCACTTTCCTGGTAGCACAGTGGTTAATGCAACACTGTTACATGGGGTGTCGGAGTTCAGAGTTCAATACTGACACCATCTAGAAACAGTTTGTATGGCCTCCTCGTGAATATCTGGGTTTCCTCCTATAGTCCAAACATGTATGGGTTAGTAAGTTAATAGGTCATTGTAAATTGTTCTGTATCTCTAAATAAAATAAATAATTTTCTTCTGAGAATCTCTAACATTTTCCAGTTCTGTTTTAGAATATCGCTCACCATTATTTCATTTGAGAGGTAATGCTGAGGAAACCTCTATGTTTAGCCTAGCATCTCTGGTTATTTAGAGAAAAAATATACCTGCTTTGAAAAACTTAGAACATCGAACATAAACATGGGTATAAATACAGGAGCAGAATTAAGCCATTTGACACAGCAAATCTGCTCCAACATTTGCACATAGCTGTTTTATTTTTCTCCTCAGCCTTTTTCTCCTGCCTCTTCCCCATAAAGTTTGATTCCCTTACTAATCAAGAACCAAACTCTGTCTTAAATATACCCAATGACATGGCCTCCATTGCCATCTGTAAAAAAAAAAATTCTTCAGATTTACCATCCTCTGGCTGAAGAAATTTATTGTCATTTCAGTCTTAAAGTGATGGCCCTTTATTCTGAGGCTGTGCCCTCAGATACTACATTCTTGTACAAATGGGAGAAACCTCTCTACATCAACTCTTTTTGGCCTTTCAGTATCCAGTAGTTTCAATGAGATCTCCCTCTCATCCTTCTGAACTTCATCAAATATTCCTTCCAAATTTCCCAAATAAAGGTCTTTGTCCATGTGCATACACAGGCCAACAGGCAACAAATTCCATTTAGGCCTCACCGAGTAGAACAGCTTAAATGTGTGCAATTGGAGCCTAAGTTTGTCCTTGACATAAGAAATTCTGTGGATGCTGGAAATCCTGTGCAACACACAAAACATGGTGAAGGAAATCAGCAAGTCAGGCAGCATCTAGCGAGAGGAATACAGTACAGCTGAAGTTTCAGGCCAAGACACTTCATTGGGACTGGAAGGAAAGGAGGAAAAAGAAAGAATGATCATTGACATTTACTTGGTAAGCCACAGATGCTACCTAAATTGCTAAATAATGCCACCAATTTATTATTTATTATTAATGCGCTCTCAGTGAAACACTGCAAGGATTACTTTTCATTGCAATGATAGAATATCACAATCATGCAATCAGATGTGATGCTGAGGTTTTATTAGACATAGATCAGACTGCTCTAGAGTATGGTGAGCACTTATAGGCCCCTTATTGAAGAAAGGATATCTGGCATTTGATAGGGTTCAGAGAAGAATTTCAGGAATGATCAGGTTAATATATGAGGAGCATTTGATGACTTTGGGCCTGTACTTGCTGGAGTTCAGAAGAATGAGGGGTGATCTCATTGAAACCTACCGAATGATGGAAAGCCTAAAGAGAGTGTATGTGGAGAGGATGTTTCCTGTAGTGGGGCAAGTCTAGGAACATAGGGTCCAGACTCAGAATATGAGGACTTCTCTTTCGAACAAAGATGTGGAAGAATTTCTTTAGTCGGAAGCTGTGGAATTCATGGCCACAGATTGCTGTGAAGGCCAAGTCATTAGATATACTTAAATTGGAGGTAGATTGGTACTTAATTAATAAAGGAATAAAAGGGGAGAAGTGAGGAGAATAGGTTTGAGTGATATAATAAATCAGTCATGATGAAATAGTGGAGCAGACTCAATGGGTCAGATGTCCAATGTCAGCTGCCAGGCCTTATGGTTCTAGGGTCTGATGACAATGCTGTGGTGGAACTTGATGAGTAAATAAAGGTGAGCCTATCTTCAGACCACCACTTCAACAGCTACAAAAATCATACCGACGCAATTTGGAGCAACAAGAAGATGTGACCCCCCTTTTCAAACATAACATCTTCCCATGTGGCACATGCCTTTAGATAGCTGGGGGCAGTTTGACAAGCAACGTGTCTCCATGAAATGGTATACGACAGGAAGGGTGGATTCTGCGAAGAAACCCAGCAACCCAGGGGAAAAGTCAAAAATCCCTTCCACACCGCCAGCAGCTGAGTTATGTTTTAGTAACCTGACTTTATTTCAGATATGCTGCAATAGAATTTTTATAGTGCTAATGATATCTTTAGTTTATGATTTACCATGAGTCTCCAAGTACTTAGGATGAATGATTTTGCTGCTGTGAGATGATTATATAAATGCTTTTCATTAACTTTTGATGAGCATACCATACACTATTTCCACGGACCGGTCTGGTTGAGACAATACAAATCAGTTGGTTAAGATACTTGTTTCTGGAAGTTTCTTTCCCTGTGTATGAGCCAGAGTTACATTGAAGAGGAAGTGATTATTATCACAGAGTCTTGCCTCTCAACGTCTAGCCCCTACGTCCCTGTCATGAGAGGTGGAAATGGGTAACACCAGCCAACAGGGCTCTGGTGAAGCTGTACAGTGGAGACAATGAATTACAGAAATGTTGATGACCTCCAACCATACCATTGACTTTGGATGATAAAGACAGCAGGTCACCCAACAGCCAGCCTATTCTCCACTGGGATCTAAAGGCCCAAAGAGAAGAATCACAGTGTCTCACAGCACGAGAAAAATCATTGCATGTATCAGTTGACCCTAAAAAAGAAGTCTTTACTTTGTCTGGACACCTTGTTCTTACCTCAAAGTTCTGGAATGTTCTCTGTCTATATGTTTTAGCATACAGAACATATAGTACAGGCCCTTTAAGACCAAATGACTTAAAAGGAGAATTAGGCCATTGAGTCTGCTCCTCCCATTCCATTATGGCTGATTTATTATTCATCTCAACCCCTTTCTCCTACCTTCTTCTTGTAAGCTTTGATGCCCTGATTAATCATGAACCAATCAACCTCCACCTTAAATATACCCAATGACCTGGCCTGTATCGCTCTGATTCATCAAATGCTCCTCATATGTTAACACTTTCATTCCTGGGATCATTTATGTGACCCTCCTCTGGACTCTCCCCTGTACCAGCATATCTTCTCTTAGATAAGGGGGCCAAAACTGCTGACAGTACTTCAAGTGCGGTCTGACCAATGCCTTATAAAGCCTCAGCATGACATCCTTGCTTTCGTATTCTAGTCCTCTCAAAATGAATGGTGTTATTGCTTTCACCTTCCTCACCATCAACTCAACCTGTACGTTAATCTTTGGAAAGTACAATGGACTATCAAGTCCCTCTGCACCTCTGATTTTTGAATTTTCTCCCTACTTTCAAACTAGTTCATGTCTTTATTCGTTCTGCCAAAGTGCATGATCGTGTACTTCCCTAAATTATATCCCATTTGCCACTTATTTGCCCATTCTCCCAATCTGTCCTTTTGTAGTCACACTGTTTCCTCAACATTACCTTACCCTCTCACCTGTCTTTCCAATTTGTTAGTCCATGAAATTGTGCCAACCTTTTAACCATTCCAAGCTCAATATAAACCTTCCCTCTGATATAGCCTTCCATTTTTCTTCTATCCATGTGCCTATCTAAAATTTCTTAAGTCTCTCTAATGTACTAACACCACCACCCTTGGCACCACTCTATCACCACCCTTTGACGGGGCAATTCATGTACTTACCACTCTGTGTAGAAAAAAAACTATCTCTGACATCCCCACCTATACCTTCTTCCAGTTCATATTATGGTCCCTGGTGTTAGTCATTTCCACCCTGAGAAGAAGTCTCTGGCTATCAACTCAGTCGATGCCTCTTGTCATCTTGTACACCTCAATTAAGTTACCTCTCATTCCCCTTCTCTCCAAAGACATGTTTTGAAAGCTTCTGTGCGATCCCCCCTCACCACCCTTTCAGACCGTTCATTCCAGATCTGAGCTCACTGGTTGAGATAACATAATCATATTGAAACTGATCTGCTAACCAATTTCCTTGAAAACATATACCTTTACTTTAAATGCAATAATTTGTTTCGACATAAATGTGACAAATAAAGTTAATCTTCATTACTTTTTTATTTCTCTTTTCATTGCATAACCCTCTTGTTATGTCTTTTGTTCCCACCTCCTCTTCAAATATTATCAACAACTTGCCTCTTCAATCTTTCGTGAGAAAAGAGCATCAGTTTGCTATCTTCTGAGTGAAGAAATGTCTCACCTGGAATCTTCAGACTGTGGCCTCTCAGTCTAGACGCCCCAGCTGAGAAAATGTCCTTCCTGTATCCAAGTTGCAGAGCACTGTCAAAACTTCAGAATGTTTCAACGGGATCCTCTAACCATCTACCAAAATCTAGCAAATAGTCAAAGTCAAAGAACACACACTAAATGCTGAAGGACAACAGCAGGTCAGGCAACATCTATGGAAAAGTGTAAACAGTCGAGGTTTCATTCTGAGACTCTTCACCAGTCTTGATGAAAGGTCTTGGACTGAAATGTCAATCATACTCTTTTCTGTAGATGCTGCCTGGCCTGCTGAGTTCCTTCAGCATTCTTGTTGCTTTGGATTTCCAGCATCAGCAGAATTTCTCCTCTTTGCAGTACTCAAAGCCAAAATCGACTTTATTGTCATTTGCATAAGTACATCTATGCACAGATTACAATACAAACCCAGTCAATATAATTTCTCATTACCGGCCTGACCTTTCAAGAATTAATTTGCTGATCCTTGACTATACTCCCTCTATGGCTAGTGTAGGCAAAGAGACCTAAAGTACACACAATTCTCTAGGTGTGATCTCACACTTATTAGTATCCATCTTCATCATCAAGGATCCCATCTTCGGGCCTTGCCGTCTTCTCACTATTACCATCAGGCAGGAGGTACAGAAGCCTTAGGTCTCACACCACCAGGTTCTGAAACAATTATTATCCTACAACCGTCAGGCTTCTGAGCCAGTGTGGATAACCTCATTCACTTTCAAGGACTATTTACAACACATCCTCAATGTTATTTCTATTTACAGTTTCTTTTCTTTTGCACATTGGCTCTTTGTCAGCTTTGCCTGTTTATGTACAGTTTTTCATAGAATTCTATTGTATTTCTTTTCCCACAAATGCCTGGACACTTAAGTACTTTGATAATAAATTGACTTTGAAATTTGAAACAAGAAAAAAAATCAGCAGATACTGTAAATCAAAGTAATAAGCACAAAATGCTGGAGGAACTCAGCAGGCCAGGCAGCATCAACAGAAAAGTGTAAACAGTCAATGTTTTGGGTCAAGATCCTTCCTCAGGACTGGGAAAAGAAAACGATTAGAAGTCAGAGTAAGAAGGTGGGGCAGAGAGTAAGAAGAAGTACAGGATGGTAGATAATAGGTGAAACTGGGAAGGGGAGGGGTGAAGTAAAGAGCTGGGAAGTCGATTGGTGAAAGAGATTAAGGGCTGGAGAAGGGGAATCTGATAGGAGGGGACAAAAGACCTTGGAAGTAAGAGAAGGGGAAGGAGCACCATAGGGAGTTGACGGGAAGCTAAGGTAAGAGAGGGAAATAGGAATGGGGAATGGTGAAAAGGGGGTTGAATTTTCAGAAGTTCAATAAATCAATGTTTATGCCATCAAGTTTGAAATTTGAACTCAACAAAGGTCTTGTGGATTGCACTCATTTTTGATTTTGCTCTCAAAAGTTATGTAAAGAAAGCAAACATACCATTTTTTTACTGTTTGCTGAACTTCTATGTTTGCTTTCAAAGATATCCTGATTCATTCAAAATTAGTTAAAGAACTGATTAGCATTTCAGGAATCTGTCAGGTCATGAATTGCACATTTTTTTGGTTGGTACTGAGGAGGTGTTTGAACGTAAGAAAGCCAAGTACCAGGAGCTGATAGAGCAATGCTAGAGGCAGGGGTGGAGGACACTATGTGAGACTATAGAACTGAGGTATTGAGGTTTTGCTAGCTGCTTACTCTGCAGAATCTACTCTCTCCTTGGCATCATGGGGGCTACAAAGAAAAGAGCCACCAGGACCATCAAAGAGGCTGATGAGTGAGCCTCCAGATAGCTATGGAGCAAGAAGTATGATCTGTGAATCAATGCTGCTAGGACACAATCCAGGGCCTGATCAATCTTGATTGGGTTATCTGGGTGGAAGTGTCTGATGTTGAAAGACCTGACATATCCAATGACCCCAATTTACGTCACTGATGATGTGTCCTAGCACATCCTAGGATGTATGTCAGCATCACAGTCAACCCAGAGGGAGGATGTGGGAGGGTCTTGGTGGAAAAAAAATAGTTTTACAGGGTGCGGTTAGAAATCCAGCTGCAATAAAATTCAGGATAATTGGATAATTAATTAAACTTAGCTGCCAAGACAGTTTTCAAATTGATGTAATCACAGCTTGTGTGTATTATTGAGTCAGCCAAAATCTATTAGCCTATCCTAATTGCTAAAAAAAAAAGCTATTTAAAGTAAGACTTAAAAAAAACCCTTAAGATTTTTTCATACGGTGCTGTTGTCCATTAGGTAGTCTGAGATATAAATGCCCTCACAATCAGTTCAGTTCAATGCTCTGTTCTTTGAATAGTAAAAAATATCCTATCTCCATGACACATTCAGAAAAACTACAAACACATTTGATTGCAATCATATCCACATGCATGCAATTAGCACGTTAATGTCTGGATACTTGTTGAATTTTCCGATGATCCATTTTTTGTGCTTTCTCAAATATCAAACAGATTTGAAACAATTATTCTCAGTTATTTATGCAGTCACTTTCAAGGACTCTACAACTCAAGTTCTCTGTATTTGTTACATATTTATATATTATTACTTTTTTCTACCTTTTTTTGCATTTGCATAGTATGGTATCTTTTGCACATTGGCTGTTTGTCCATCTTTGTTGTATGTGGTTTGTCAGTGATTCTATTATGTTTCTTTATATTTACTGTGAATGCCAGCAAGAAAATGAATCTCAGGGTTGTATATAGTCACTTACATATATTGGCTTGGATAATAAATTTATTTTGAAATTTGAAAGCTTTTCCTGCTGACATGGCCATTACTTATTCTGGTTTTCCTCATACGACCATTTCCAAAACTTTCTAAAAACTTGCTGTGTACAAACTGGCTGCTGTGATTCCTGCAGACATGTAGTGTCAGCTGGCATTTAGGGCAGCAATGAAGGTCCTCTATCCCTGGCAGTGTTTGGGGCTTCCTACATCATATTAGTAGCTTCCACTCTGTTTTTACTACTGTTAGTCATGCAAGTCCCTGCTGGAGACTCGGGTATACCATAACATTCAAATGTCAAAGTATTCTTCGTTGCCATTTCTCGAACAATTTTGTTTTACCAGTCAGCATTATGGTCCTGAGCTGAACCCCCAAACCTGGAGGACCGGTGGATAATTCTTAGTCTGGCCTCTACCTTTTGATCTATTTGGCATGAGTAACCCTAACAACTGCCAAAGCATAAAGCCCTGACTCCAGCCAACTGAGCTCTCCAGGTCATTGAAGCATGCAAGCCTCCAAATTACAAGGTTGTGGTCCTCTTGGAGGTGTATGTATTGAAATATACTAGTGCAGTATTTTGTTCCTCTTTTTGTAAACATTCAAATTTACGGTCAATAGCAATTATACCAGAATAAGGTGAGAGACATTTGTTTAAAGTTAGCATTCATTTAGTAATTTTAGTGCACATTACCTGTTACACCTTATTCTGCACTCTTACTATTCTGTTGCTTTGCACTACCTTGAAGTACTATTTGGCGTACAAAACAAAGTTTTACAATGTACCTTGATGCATGTGACAATAATAAAGCAATTTACAGGTACAAAGGGGAAGGCAAGTACATGAATCATTATTTGGTTTAAGATAGTGCTGCTGAAGGCAGGCAATGACCAACAGGCAGTTTTCAAAGCAAGAAATACAACTGAATACTTTATTAATAACACTTTTTCTGTAAATATTATGGTAAATGATCACTGCAAACAACAGAGGCGAGGAAAGGCTAGGCTGATTTAGAAGATTAAAGTGTGAGGGCAAGAGACAGAGTTGGAGAGACCTTAAGGCACATTTGAGGAGCAAGCAAAGGCTCCCCTTCTTTTCCAGTCTTGATGAAGGGTCTTGGCCCGAAACGTGGACTGTACTCTTTTCCATAGATGCTGTCTGACCTGTTGAGTTCCTCCAGCATCTTGTGTTTATTGCATGGATTTCCAGCATTTCTTGTTCTCTTGTTTGTGATTGAAAGTGAGTCCACTGGTTATAGAAGCATTTCAATGACAGGACAAGTTAAGTAGAATGAAGTTATCCCCTTTGTTTCAAGATCCCGATGGTTGAGGGGTAGTAACTGTTTCTGAATCTGGTGGCACAAGTTCTGTGGTTCCTATACCTTCTTCCTGATGGCAGCAGTGAGAACAGAAATTGTGGCCAGCCAATTCCACCAAACAGTTCTCTCCAAAGGAAGTAGCTCTTTGGAATTCATTACAGGTGTCTCCCCGCCCTTTACAAAGGTAGAGCATTCCTATGAAACCTTTCTTAAGCCGAAATGGCGTAAAGTGAAGAACCACTAGTTTATATGGGAAATATTTTCATACCAGCAAAAATCCTCTTTGTAATGTGAAAACAGGTTACTAATGTAGGTCTTTTGTAAAAGTGAAGAGGCATAAAGCGAACATTCGTAAAGCGGGGGACAACTGTACCATGATAATTTGTGGAGGCTCAATCATTGGTTCAAAACTGGGATCCATGGATGTGATCTTAAAGATATTTAGAGAAATGGGGGAAATACAGTGAGATGGAGATATGATGCAGCAAACTGTTATGAGCCAAATAGTCTTTTTTTTATTTTATTGAGATACAGTGTGGAATAGGCCTTCAAGGCCCACTGCCCAGCAAACCCCAAATTAATTCTAGCCTAATCATGGGGCAATTTACAATAACCAATTAATCTACCAACTGGTAAGTCTTTGGACTGTGGGAGGAAACCCACGTAATCACGGGGCAAACATACAAACTCCTTATAGGCAGAAGGAATTGAACACAGGTCACTTGTACTGTAAAGCATTGTGCTAATCACTATGCTACCATCATGCCTTCTCTTCATCCTGTTTATTATCTTCTTGGGATCCTAGATCCCAATATGAATACACTGCATTGACAAAAAAATAAGAAAGAATAATCTCTTCCTTGATGACTAATTCGTCAATATATAAACTTTAGAAACACGAAGGAAAGCAAATTGAAATAATTTCCATTAATACAAAATAAATGATCAAACATTCAACGCAATGTCAAAGAAGAACTTGCATATCTCAAAATCATTGCAATTTTATCAACCTGATTTTATCACTGAGAAATCAAATGTATTTCTCAAGGAAAATCTTCAATTACTTCTGTCAAATCTGCCACAAGTAAAATGGAACAAATCCTTTGCATATTTAATCTTATCCTAAATCTCCTTTGCTCTCAGGTCAGATACATGAAAGAAATGTTATGTAACTACATCAGTTACATAGTAAATACCCTGCAGCCTCCAAGCAAAATTGTCAGCAGTGAACAATCAGTTTGGTCTGTGAGTCAAGTGTCTCCACTTGATCAAAGTGATAATCCAAAGTAACGCATAACTTCAATCTTCAAAAATCAATCTTTTTTTATCAGACAAGAAACACTTTGCCTCTTGTCAGTCATGTACATTTTTGGCATCGGATTTTATGAGTGGTGACTTCAATAAATCATGACTTTCTCGAGCTAAATCCTCACTTCCCTTCCTCTCGACAGACACGGTAGCATAGTGGTTAGCAAAATTGTTCATAGCAACTACTGGTTGCTGCTACTGTCTATAACGGGTTTACACATTTTCTCCATGACTGCATGGGATTCCTCCCAAATTCATACAGTTAGGGCAGCACAGTACTGTAGTGGTTAGCACAACACTTTGCAGCACCAGTGACCCAGGTTCAATTCCCGCCATTGTCAGTGAGGAGTTTGTACGTTCTCCCCGTTACCGTGTGAGTTTCCTATGGGTGCTCTGGTGTCTTCCCACAGTTCAAAGATTTACCTGTTGTTAGGTGAATTGGTCATTGCAAATTGTCCTGTCATTAGGATGGGGTTAAATTGGGGGATTCTGATTTGGTACTCTGATTAATTAGTACTCTGATTCTGATTACTAGAAGGACCAGAAAGGCCTGCTCTGTACTCTATCTCAATAAATCAATAAGCTGTGGGCACGCAATGTTGTAGCCAGAAGCATGGTGACACTTTCTGGCCTGCAGCATAGCATAATCCTTGCTGATCTGACTTGATGCAAACCATGTATTTCGCTAAGGTGCTATGTTCTGATATACAGCATTGTGCAAAAGTCTTAGGCACATATATATATAGTTAGGGTATCTAGGACTTTTGCACAGTTCTGTGCGTGTCAGCATGCAGAGGAGAGTGAGACTGTAAATCTGGTGAGAGTAAAGGTTGTGCGGAACGCCAAAGGTGGAGCATCGCTGGAGCGATGTGGGACAGACGGCAGATAAGGAATGCCAGGGGTGGGGTTTGCGCAGGTGTAGGCACACCCAGCCCTGAGACACCAAGAAAAGTCATATGATTCCAAACAATTGGTTTATTAACCATTTTGGAATGTCTGTCTGGTGCTTTCTGCACCCTCCCCTCTCCTTTCCCCTCTCCCTACACCTTTCCCACTCTCAGTCTGAAATAGAGACCCACATCAGAACCAGGTTTATCAACAGTCTCATATGTCATGAAATCTGTTTTTTTTTGTGGCAGCAGTACAGTGCAATACATAAAACTACTACAGTACTGTGCAAAATTCCTAAACACCCTAGCTATATATATGTCTAAGTCTTTTGCACACCACTCTACATGTGACAAATAAAGCTATCTTTTAAAAATATTTCAGCATCTTTCCCAATAATGAATCCATCAATGCTTCTTCTGGATCTTAGCTCTTGAATTACACATACATCTTGGAATGCTTCTTTTTCTTGATTCAGAAGGTCATAGATTCAAATTCCTCTCCAGAAACATTTGCACACATATCTAAGCTGGCACATTATTCAATCATTTTACACTGAGAGGAGGGTGCTTAGACCACCACAGTTAGAAGCAGGAGTACTTCATATAACCCCGCAAGCCTGTGTCCCATTCAATATCATTACCAATCCTGTACATCATTACTTCTGGAGAGTTTTACTGTAGAATAGTGATTAAGTTACCAGTCTTGCAGCCAGCATTCCAAATCATTGATCCAGAAATATGTGTTTACATCCCATCATAGCAACTGAAAAATTAAATTTGAGTAATTTGATAAAAAATGTCAAACTACTGATCTAAGTAACATGGAAATTACCTGATCATCATAAAATATTTCTAGTGTGGGGAAAATCTGCTAGCTTTCCGCAGTATGGCCAATATCTAACTCCAGAACAGTTGACTCTTAATTTCCCCTCAGTTCAGGACCACATGGGGATGGACAATAAATACCAATATTATCAGTGACATCAACATCTGGTGAACCATTAAAAGAAAAATCAGCTTTTCAGCTCTATTCAAATTCTATAATATTCCTCTTGAATGCTATCAAATAAGGAGTATCCAAGACATTTTATGACAATAAGGAGTCAAAAGATATGGGGCCAGTGGAGGGAGGTAAAAGATCTACCATAGTCTTATTAAGGCAATGAACAACTGGCTGAAACAACTCAGAGGTTGAGCAACATCTGTGGTGGGAAAGGTGTTGTTGATGTTTCAAGTGGAAACCTTGTCTCCTGGTCTAAGGTTTCAACGGAAAACTTCCCACTGATTGTGCTTGGCCCATTGAGAAGCTCCAGCAGGTTGTCCATTGCTTCAGAATCCAGCATCTGCAGTCTCTTGAGTCCTCTCGATCTTAGTGAATGGCGGAGTAGGCGAAAATAGCCAAGTGGTTGATTCCTGCTTCTGTCTCTTAGGTTAAAAATTAATTTGTTAACACAGAACAGTACCTCAGAGGAACAGGATCACGAGCCCACAAGTCTATAGCTGGGCTGTGAGAGTCAAAGGGCCAGAAGGGCCTATTCTGTGTTGTAGCTCAATAAACAAATAAATAAATTCAATGAGAAGAGGGACACCACTGCAGCTTCATCATACAACGGATGATGCATGTTTGGGATGAGCAGACACATTAGCAACATGTAAAAGACATAAAAGACATCAAGATAAGTGCGTGACTAAGAGAGATTTAGAGAGCTATGGACCAGATGTGGGCAAGTGGGACTAGGTCGCTGGAGAATACTGTGAGCATGTTGGGCTGAAGATCCTGTTTGTCATCTATGAGAGCAAGTTCTTAAGTTATTTTCAGATTGATGGAAAACCACCAGAACAAAATCAAAGCATCACAGAGTCACAGAACAATGAAGCACAAAAGCAGGCCATTTGGTCCATCTAGTCTGGACTGAACTATTAAAAATGCTAAGTTCAATTATCCTGAACTCATGCCATAGCCCTCTATACCAATATGTACCTACCTAAATTTCTTGTAAGTGTTGAAATCCATCACTTCCACTGACAGCTCCTCCCACACTCTCACCACCCTTTGAGTGAAGAAGTTCAGATTCAGATTCAGATTATTGTCATTTAGAAACCACAACTGCAATGCAAATGAGACGACGTTCCTCCAGAATGATATCACAAAAACACATGACAAAACAGACTACACCAGAAAATCCACATAACGTTTAGCAATTCCCAATCCAGATTCCGGAGAGGCTGCTGTGTATTAATATCGCGCTACCGTCTAGCGCGTTCCCCGGAAAGAAGCTCCAATCCCACCAGACAAATAAGACCAAAAACTAAAGCTACAAGACCTGCACAAAACCACATAGTTACAACATATAGTTACAACAGTGCAAACAATAGCATAATTGATTAAAAAAAACAGACCATGGGCACAGTAAAAATAGTCCAAAAATGTTTAAAGACTATCAGTTCGAAAGAAACCACCACACAGTTTCCAGAAGTCCTCAGGATCCCAATAGACTCGTCATCTCACGCCGGCGGCAGAAGGGAATACCCCTGCTATGGACTTCTACGGTGCTGCCCGACTCAGCCACGCAGACGCAGCACACAATGAAAGCTCCGTCAGACCCAGCCTCGCAGACACAGCACACAGTGAAAGCTCCGTCAGACCCAGCCTCGCAGACACAGCACACAGTGAAAGCTCCATCAGACCCAGCCTCGCAGACACAGCACACAGTGAAAGCTCCGTCAGACCCAGCCTCGCAGACACAACACACAGTGAAAGCGACCTGAGCGCAGAGGGCTCCGAATCTGTCGAACCTCCAAGCCTCTGACCATCCGAAAGTTATTCCTCATGTTCCCCTTAAACATTTCACCTTTCACCCTTAATCCATGTTCTTTAGTTCTCGTCTCACCCAACCTCACTGGAAAAAGCCTGCTGGCATTTATCCTATCTATACATGTTGTATATTTAAGATTTCAATAATATTTGAGGAAACTTGTGTGTATATATAGCATGCCTCGCTAAAAGATGAAGTTACACTCGTATTCCTGGACTCCCATCTTCATTTGAATTAGTTTAATGTATTGAAGTTACAAGACATGACAACACCGCTCATTATTTTGTATACTTCTATCAAATTTTGCCTCATTCTCTTATGCTTCTGAGTAGAAGAGTCAGTAAGATTTAGTGGGAAAACAGAAATGCAATGGATCTGCTGGTATCTGAGAAAATTTATCTTTGCAATATTTGAGAATTTTTCAGCATAGCTTTTTATTGATGGAATTTTCAAAAATCATGGCTCCCAGCAGTGCGTGGGTTAACATCAAAGTTACAGTTACACTCAACACTTTGAAATGTGATGGAGGATCGACATTTGCCCTTAGAGCACCTTGATTTAAAACACATAACTTTATTTTTAAATGAGAAAAGCAACAGGTGGGAATTTTTCAGCTTTTCACGGACCAAAAAAGTTATTAGTTAAGCAAGCTGGAGGTATAAAGAGTTTGAGAAAGGGAAGTCAAAAGAAAAATGAAGCTATTCATCACATGGAGAGCCAGTACATTCTGTAGCTTTAATCTTCTTCAAGGGCAGATTGGAGAATGAGTTTTCAGGGACTTCATTAACACCAGCTGCAGTGTGTCATAACCAATGGAAAAAAATGTGTTCAAAGGCAGCTCCATTTTGCTAGAATGTTTCTTTTCCGCCAATTTTTTCTCTCTTCTCAGATTGTTGATGCATCGATGGGTAAGGAAATTCAGTTAAGATGGGACATGAGATAAATGGAGAAGGAGAGTATCGATTGCTATGTTAGAGCAAACTAGTTCCTGGGTTGGCAGCACCATGAGGTGGAGGAAAGGTGAACGTTCGGTAATACATCTGGGAGAGGAACACGAGAAAACCTTCAACGGTAAAAGGCCACTGAACACATTCAATTCAAATTCTGGCCACAAACTATAGATTCCCCACAAGGGAAAATACTTCAATAAAAGCAGAAAGTGCAGGAAATTCTCAGCAGGTCAGGCAGCAACTACAGAGAGAGAAACAAAGAAAGTCAAGTCAAGTTTATAGTCATTTTACTGTATGCATGTGTATAACATAAATAAGCATATAATGTACAGTGACAATAAAGTATTCACCCCCTGTGGAAGTTTTCATGTTTTATTGTTTTACAACATTGAATCACAATGAATTTCATTGGTTTATTTTGACACTGATCAACAGAAAAAGACTCTTTCATGTCAGTGAAATCAGTGGCTACAAAGTGATCTAAATTAATAACAAATATGAAACACAATAATTGATTGTATAAGTACTCAGCCCATGAAAGCAAATATTTAGTAGATGTACCTTTGGCAGCAATTAAGCCTCGAGTCTGTGTTGATCAGTCTCTATCAGCTTTTCACATCCGGACACTGCAATTTTCCCCCATTCTTCTTTAGAAAACTGCTCAAGCTCTGCCAGATTCCATGGGGATCATGAGTGTTCAGCCCTTTTCCAGTCCAGACACAAATTTTCAATTGGATTGTGGTCTGGACACTGAATTGGCCATTCTAGGACATTCACATTGTTTTTAAGCCATTGTTGTGCAGCTTTGGCTTTATGCTTGGGGTTATTGTCTTGCTGGAAAATAAATCTCCCAAGCCGCAGTTCTCTTGTAGACTGTATCAGGCTTTCTTCCAGGATTTCGCAGTATTTTGCTGCATTCATTTTACCCTCTACCTTCACAAGCCTTCCAGGGTCTCCTGCATTGAAGCATCCCAACAGTATGATGCAGCCACCACTATGCTCGTGGTGTTTATGCTTATGCCAAACACTTTTAGTTTGATGGCCAAAAAACTCGATTTTGGTTTCATCAGACCACTCAGCATCTTCAGCATCCCCCACATACCTTTTGGCAAACTCTTGCCGAGATTTCATTTGAGTTTTTTTTCCCCCAAAGGTGGTTTTCTCTTTGCCACCCTCCCATAAAGCTGCAACTGGTGAAACACCCTGGCAACAGTTGCTATATGTGCAGTCTCTCCCACCTCAGCCACTGAAGCTTATAACCGCTCCAGAGTTGTCATAAGTCTCTTGCCGACTTCCCTCACCAGTCCCCTTCTTGCATGGTCACACAGTTTTTGAGGACGGTCTGCTCTAGGCAGATTTACATCTGTGACATATTCTTTCCAGTTCTTGATGATTGACTTAACTGTACTCCGAGGGATATTCAGTGACTTGGAAATTTTCTTGTATCCATCTCTTGACTTGTGCTTTTCTACAATCTATTTGTGGAGTGCCTTGGAGTATACTTTTGTCTTCATGGTGGAGTTTTTATCCAGGATACTAACACACCATCATTGGGACCTTCCAGATTCTGGTGCATTTTTACCACAATCAATTGAAAAACCTTGACTGCACACAAGTGATCTCCATTTAACTAATGATGTGATTTCTTAAACCAATTGCCTGCACCAGTGATGATTTTGTGCGTCATATTAAAGGGAGTGAATACGTATGCCCTCAATTATTTTGGTTTTATATTTATAATTAATTTGGATCACTTTGTAGAAATCTGTTTTCACATTGACACAAAACAATGTCTTTTCTGTCATCAGTGTTGAAAAACATCCAAATTAAATCCACTGTGATTCAATGCTGTAAAACAATAAAGCATGAAAACTTCTGGGAGGGGGTAATTGAATAATTTTTTACAGGCATTATATATAGAAATGAGACAACTTTTCTCCGTACCAGTGTGTAAAGCAAATAACATACATAATACATGATAATTTATGAAGGAACAAATAAAATATACAGATAAATCACACATAAAGAACAAACAAAAGTGCATAAATGTTAAATACTGTAAGTTATGGAACAGATTAACCAAAATGAGGCAGCAGGGAGCTCAGGAGCCCGATTGCCTGCGGGACGAAACTGTTTCTCATCCTGATGGTTCTTGCTTTCTCTATGCATTGGAGTCTCCTAACTGATGGTAGAAAGTCAAAGAGGATGCTGGATGGATGGGTGGGACCCTTGATAATACAAAGGGTCCTGCATATGCAGCGCTCCTGATAAATGTCCCCGACAGATGGTAGGGGGACCCTTCTGATCCTCTCAGCTGTTCTCACGGTCCTTTGTGGAGACTTCTGGTCCAATGCTCAACTGCTCCCAAACCAGATGGAGATGCAATTTGTCATGTTGCTCTCAATGGTGCTCCTGAAAAGTGCAGTTAAGATGGCTGGGGAGATGGGGTGCCTTGCTTGCCTCAATCTTCTTCGGAAGTGGAGGCGCTGCTGTGCCTACTTGTTCAGGAGGTCATATTAAGGAACCAGGTGAAGTCAGCCATGATGTAAACTCTCTCTACAGAGGAGCATGTATATGCCTGCACCTTCCTGAAGTCTACAATGATTTCCTTTGTTTTCTGCACATTCAAGCTAAGGTTGTTCTCACACCCATCCACCAGCTGCTCCACTTCCTCTCTATACCCTGTCCCATCATCATTCTTGATAAGGGCCATCTGCAAACTTGGTGACATGGTTAGAGCTGGATCCAGCAACACAGTCATCCATCAGCAGTGTGAACAGCAGCGGGCTGAGTACACAGTTTGGGGAGCACCAGTGCTCAGCGTAATGGGACAAGAGGCATTGCTGCCCACATATACTGACTGTAGCCTTACTGTTAAGAAGATTTCTAACAATTAGTTTTATTTGTCACAGGTCCATGGAAATCTCAATACATACAATGAAATTTATTAGGGACACCTGTACACTTGCTTGTTGATGCAAATATCTAGCAAGCAATCATGTGACAGCATCTTATTGCAAAAAAGCATGTAGACATGGTCAAGAGGTTCAGAATGGGGAAGAAATGTGATCTAAGTGACTTTGAACATTGGTGCCAGATGGGGTGGTTTGAGTATCTCAGAAACTGCTGTTTGCCTAAGATTTTCATGCATAATGTTCTCTAGAGTTTACAAAGAATGATGTGAAAACAAAAAAAAAAATCCAGTGAGTGGCAGGTCTGTGAGCAAAAATACCTCGTTAATGAAAGAGGTTGGGGAGAACGGCCAGACTGGTTCAAGCTGTCAGGGACACAACAATAACTCAAATAACCACATGTTACAATAGTGGTGTGCAGAAGAGTGTCAATGAACAGCATCACATCGAACCTTAAAGTGGATGGGCTACAGCTGAAGAAGGCCACAAACATACAGGAGGTTCCCAATAATACGGCCACTGAGTGCAAGTTGTTGACTCAAGATGTTTACAATTAAAGCTCATTTGAGGCTGATTCACAAAGTGCTAAAGAGAGAGAAAAAAAACAGCAAATGGGATTCCTCTCAAATTGCAAAATCCTCAGAAGAAATGAGAATTCTGCTCAAAGAGAGATTAAGGTTCAATCTCCTGGCAAGCCAACAGTGAACAATCTTCGCAAGATTTCTGCAGCTGTCACTGAGCACCACAGACAGCCTAAACCGAGCTGTCGACGCATCAAGACACAAGTCATGCCTTCTATAAAGGGAAAGATACTTAGAAACACACATAAAATGCTGGAGGATCTCAGCAGGTCAGAGGAGAGGAATAAAGAACCAATGTTTCGTGCCGAGACCCCTCATCAGGATCAGGGTCTTGGACTGAAATGTCGACTCTTCATTCCTCTCCATAGATGCAGCCTGACCTGCTGAGTTCCTCCAACATTTTGAATAAGTTACTCTGGATTTCTAACATTTGCACAATTGCCTGTGTTTAGGGTACTTAGGAAGCAGCCTTTGCTTTGAAAGTGAGAAAGTTTGTTGGCTTGAATAATGTTCTTATCTACAAAGGTAAAATTTCAGAGTCATAGAGTCATACAACACAGAAACAGGCCCTTTGGCCCATCATATCTATGATTATACTTTTACCTATCTGCACATTAGGTGCATATACTTTGAAGTTATGGTGACTGAGGTGTCTGTTTCTCTGCCTCCACCACCTCCTCTGGCAGTGTGTTCCAGACAAGGTACATTTATTATTAACGTATGTATACAGGATAAATCTCTGAGATTAAGCAGCCAAGAAACACCATGGTACCCATTCAAGAAAACATCAGGCATCCAACACGTGAAGAAAGAACAAATCGTGCAAATGGCAAAATAGCAAGCTAACAACACATAAGGGTGTATGGGGTGTCTAGGGGCAGGGGTAGCACCTCTGACAGGGGGGGCCTGCTCGTCCACCTTTGGTCTCCACCTGGCGCTCAGCTCTCACCTGTGGTTCCAATTAGCTGTAACATGCACAGCGGCCACACCCCGGTAAACCATCTTGGCAGACCGGCCAAACCAGGTGAGGGTCTCCGACCCTCGGTGAGGTAGGGGATTTGTCTGTCCCAGCGTCTGAAGTCTGGCCATGGTGGATTGAGCGGAAGAGACCAATTAATGGTCCAACGGTCAAGAAGGCTAAGAGCATGACAAGACACTTAGACTTCCTGGTCATCCACTGCAAGAGGTGATCTCTTTAAACTCACCCGGCAAAGGCAAAGGCAAGCCACTGCTGTAACCTGCCGTGAACACGATTTCCCAATACGTCAGAGCGGCGTGGAGGGAAATCGTCCGCCAACTAGGAATTCCAGATGCCACCTAACGATGACGATGAACAACACATAGAATATCATGCTTCACACCAGGAGTCCAGTAGTATTCAGTTTAGTTCAGTTCAGTGTTGTGTCATGAGCCCACTGCAGGCCATAGGGCAAAGAATTCTTCGCTGAAACGCCGCAATCCACATCGATCGCCCTGATCAAACAGCTCAAAAATATATGCTCCCTGACCTGCTGAGTGTTCCAGTTCCAGTTATCGTGCGTTGCTCAAGCTTTCCAGCATCTGTAGAACTGCTTGTGTAAATTATTATCATTGCCCATCTTCCCGTGACAATCAACGGCGTTCAAATCAATAATTTCCTGCTATCCTGAGATCACCATTGACTGGACAATTCACACAATTAATTTACTTTTCCATCTCTGGGGAGTGTATGTCACTGAAAGTATAAGAACTTTATACTATTGACTTAGAACATAGGAGACATATAAGAGTTAACCACAGATCAACCACTGTCTTGAGCAAAGATAACAGATTTCTTTCCCTGAAGGACACTGGTAAATCAAATGGCTTTTCACAATAATCTATTAGTTTCAGAGTCTTTGTGACCTTATCTCAGTAGAGTTATCAAATTATTCATCATGGAAACAGATCTTACAGCCCAATGACTGTAATGGCCATTGATGGAGCCACTGTATTTTAATTATACTTTTTATAAGGTTTGTACTTTTTAACAAGCTCACTTATTTTTCACAATCACTAGCAGAGAGTCTATAGCAGCTAAACTACGGTAACAGTTTATAGCCTTTCTCATTTTTCATTTGCTAGGTATTAGGTTTCCATAGGTACATTTAATGTCCGAGAAATGTATACAATATACATCCTGAAATTCTGTTCCTGCGAAAACAGAGGAGTGCCCCAAAGTTAAATGTAAGAACCCCAAACCCCCCCAGCTCCACCCTCCCTCACACAAGCAGCAGCAAGGTAACGACCCCCCACCAGCAAAAAAGCATCAGCGCCCCCCCCCCCCCACCAAGCACTCAAGCGTGAAGCAAAGCATCAATAAAGACACAGATTTGCAGTACCCCAAAGACTACTCGATCACCCGGTATTCGACGTACCACCGGCTCTCTCCCTCGCTAATGAGGGAATAAGAGATGTCCCCATTTCACAGCGAGGGGGAGACATAACAAAATGATTTATGGTGTTAAAAGTCTGATTTGCGTTGCTTTTTCTGAGCTCTGTGCCTCTGGGCACACAGCCAGCAGCAAGCCCACTGCCTCCCATCTTCCTCGTTCTCCCGTGATGCATTACTCACTTGAGGCCGCAGCACCAGCCTTGAATCAGCCTGCCTGCAGAGCCACGAAAATCCGGCACCCTGAAGGCGTGCTAGTCTTCATGAAGGCCGTGTCCTTGGCATGTCGAAAAGCGGCTGGTTGCGAGGCCTTGAGAGCGGGTCCATTCCCACAGAGAATCAAAGTCAGAGTGTAACTCCAGGTCAGGGTCTCCAAAAAACCTTGAAAGGGAAATAAAGAGATACTAAATATAGAAAAAAAGCTGTTTTTGAAGATGCAAGCAAAGGAGTCGTCATTCAGCGCCATCATCGCTCAGCTCTGCCTCTTCCACGTACATTACCCATGTGATGTAATTGTTTTAATTATGTAGCCTATTAACTAATGTATTCTTTTCTAAAGAATTGCCCTTATCTAATAAAGTCATAGATTTTTCAGAGGCGCCATCTTGGCTTCTATATACCTTTGTCTATACACCTCTCAGCATCATTTCTCAACTCTCTTTAGTTTGCTTAGTATTTGTATGTTTGTTTGTACTTCAAAATAAACTGAAATCTTCGAAGTAAGACTGCTCATCATTCCTGATTCCTAGAAGAACCAAAGAATCAGAAAATAAATGGATATCCAATACCATCTAAGCTAGTCTCAGTTAACTGCAATTGACTCACATCCCTCAAGACCAAGGGTTCCCAACCTTTTTTTGTGCCATAGATTCCTACCATTAACCAAGGGGTCCATGGGCCTGGCCCCAGGTTGGGAACCCCTGCTCTAAGCTCTTCCTATTCATCTACTCTACCTATCCAAGTACCTTTTAAATGTTACTCATATACCGGCCCAAACCATGTCTTCTAGAAGCCCTTTTCATTTGCCTACCACCTTCTGGGTGAAAAAATTACTCCTCAAGTTCCCATTAAATCTTTCCACTCTCACATTAAACCTGTGGCCTCTAATTCTTGATTCCCCAACCCTGGGGAAAGACTGTGTACATTCACTCTATCTATGCTCATCATGATTTTATTTACAGTACTTGGCAGCATAGAGCACTGTGAATCCAAGGATTACAACTTTAGAAGTCGTGTTTGTTTTTAATCTGCCTCCTAGCCTCATAAATCTAAGTTGCAGGTCCAAATCCATTAACTTACCTTTATAATCAACAAGTCATGGAGTTATAATCCACAAAAAAGCCCATTAACCATCAATCACCAATTCCTGCATTAATTCTACATTTTATGCTCCTCATATTCACATCAATCTCCTCCAAGATTTTAGCACTTACTTATTTTAGGAGTATTTTGCAATTGCCAATTGACATATTGCTGGGAACTCAGTAGATCGGGCAGCATTGATGGAGGGGAATACATAGCTGATGTTGCAGACCAAGATCCTTCATCAGGACTGGCAAGGAAGGGCACAGAATCACTTCCTTCTGGTTTGGTGCCCAGCTCGTTTGCTTTTTCCCATGATTCACCGTCATCGACTTCCAGATTCTTCCCTCAGCTCTTTACCCCTTTCTCCTATCCTCTCCCAGCTTCCTACTCTCCCTCCTTCCCGCTCACCTGGCCTCACCTGCCAGTTTATATTCCACTCCTGCCCCACACCTTCATGTTCTGGCTTCAGTCCCCTTCCTTTCCAGCTTGAATGTCCATTGATTCTGCATAGATTCTGCCTGACTTTCTGAGTTCCTCCAGCATTTTCTGTCTGTTGCTCAAGATTCCCAGATTCTGCAGAATCTTCTGTGTGTACGTGTCTATGTGAAATGAGTGACCTAATATCACATTTACTAGAGCTGTTGCCTAGTAGTAGTAGTAATAATAATTGTTATTATTATGATCTTATAGAGATATTTTCATACAGATAATTAAGTTCAAAATGTTTTACAAGTGCAAACATGAAAATAAAATAAAAATAAATATAAACATGAAAATAAAAGACAAAATTATGTTAGTTAAATGAAAGGCTATACATAAATATGTTTTGAACTCGCATTTAAAAATGTCAACTGAGTCTGATTCACTTATATTTTTAGATATTGAATTCCACAGATTCGGCAGACAGTTCAAAAAAGCTGACCTGCCAGAGACGTTTTTGAGGGAGTTTGTTTAAATGTAAGAGATCAGCCGAAGGAGACCTGAGAGCTCGAGCAGGATTATGAAACAAAAGTGATTCTGTGATGTACTCCAGCCTGAGACCATTCAGACATTTAAAAGCAAGTAAGAGAACTTTAAAATCAGTTCTAAAAGACACAGAAAGCCAATGCAGAATAACTAGAGTGGGAGTGATATGATTCCTCATCCTGGTTTTAGTTAAAAGACTTGCAGCACTGTTCTAATTAAGCTGAAGTTTGTCAATAGATTGCTTTGGAATGTCAGTGTATTGCAGTAATCCTATCTGTATGACATAAAGGCGAGAAATATTTTTTCAGCACCATTATGTGACAGAGATAGATGTAACTTTGCAATATTTCTGAAGTGTAGAAATCCTCATGGCACTGAAGACCTAGGTTTGATCCCAAGCTCTCGTCCTGCCTGTGTGGAGTTTGTATTTTCACCCCGTGAGCTGGTAGGTTTCCCTTGAGTGTGCTGGTTTCCTCCCATATGTCGAAGATGGGCAGGATGATGGGTTAGCTAGTCACTGTAATTTCCCCCTAGAGTACGAGTGAGTGGTAAGATCAGAACCAGGTTTATTATCACTGACATAAGTTGTGAAATTTCCTTTTTTTTAGTGGTAGCAGTACAGTGCAATACATAAAATAATCATAAGTTACAACAAAAATATATCAATAAATAATGTAAAATAGGATTAATGAGTTTGTGCTTATGGAGCATTCAGAAATCTGTCGGTGGAGGGGAAGAAACTGTTCCTAAAAATTCAGTGTTTGTCTTCAGGCTCCATGATGAGCCTAATGAGAAGAGGACATGTCAGAAGTAGTGAGGGGACCTATTGATGGATGCTACCCTCTTGAGGCATTGCCTATTGAAGATGACCTCGATGGAGGGGAGACCAGTGCCCATGATGCAGCTGGCTGAGTTTATAACCCTCTGCAGTTTTTTTTTTGATTCTGTGCATTGGAGCCTCCATACCAGACAGTGAAGTAACCGGTCAGAATACTCCCCAGGGTACATCTGTGGAAATTTGGCAGCGTCTTTGTGACATACCAAATCTCCTCAAACCCCTAATGACGTTGAGCCAATAGCATGCATTCCTCTGATTGTATCACTGTGTTGCACCCAATATCTGAAGGAAGTTGATGAGGATATGGGAAGAATAAAATGGGATCAAAGCTTAAAGTATATTTGTTATCAAAGCACATTACACAACTTTGAGATTTTGCAGCCACAAACAAAGAAACCCAAAAGAACCCATAAAAAGACCATTAAATACTCAATGTCCAGAGAGACAAAAAAAATCACGAAGTACACTGCAGATGCTGTGGTCAAAGCAACACGTACAACAAGCTGGAGGAACTCAGCAGGTCGGGCAGCATCCGTGGAAATGAGCTGTCAACGTTTCAGGCCGAGACCCTTGGTCAGGACTGAAGAGGGAGGGGGCAGGGGCCCTACAAAGAAGGTGGGGGGAGGGTGGGAAGAAGGCAGCTGGTAGGTGCCAGGTGAAAAACCAATCAGAGGAAAGATCAAGGGGTGGGGGAGGGGAAGCAGGGAGGGGATAGGCAGGAAAGGTGAAGAAGGAATGTAAGGGGAAAGCACAATGGGTAGTCGAAGAAGGCAGAATTATGAGAGAGGTGATAGGCAGCTGGAGGAGGAGGCAGAGTGAAACTGGGATGGGGCAAGGGAGAGGGAGGGAATTACTGGAAGTTGGAGAATTCAACGTTCATGCCAAAAAAATCAATTGTGCAAACAATAAAAGTAAGTAAATAGCATTCAGAACAAAAGTGAGTCTACAGACACGTGCCCAGAACAGCTGGAGCAGGTGATAGCTCCAGCCTCAGTTCAGTGCAGAGCCAAATAAACATGGCGGAGCAGCGAGCAGTACCAGCCAGAACGTTGCCCCCTGTCCTGACACCCTGCCTTTTCAATCTGGCATTATTTTGGAATACGCAACCAGGTCAGACATGATCTTATTGAATCACCAGACCGGATGATACTTCTATTTTTTATGCTCTTACGATTAGTTGTAGGGTAACTTAATGGGTAACAGATGACAGACTTTGTTCATAATTGTAACTGTTCTACATAATTCACAAACACTGTCGCTGATTTGTTATGTTCACTTTAAGAGATGGTGTCTGAAATAATGAAATCAGTGTAAGGTGACTGCTTCTGGTTTATTCGTAACGGAAGTAGAGTACTGCAGCTTTTGTTAAACATGTAAAATGGCTCATGCATGTTTTATTCACAAAATCCTACACAGTTAAAAAGCATGGTTGACAGTCAGTGCAGATTTACTTGTTGAAAGGCCTGCTTCTATCTCTTGAATGAGATGCCATCTGCAAAAATACCTGTATAATCCCAGGAAGTATGTGCAAACTGTATACATATAGAACCAGAGATCAGGATTGAATCCAGGTCTCTGGAATTGGGAGGAAGTAAGCTTTTCTAGTTTGCCTGTGTGCCATATTGTGTGGCCAATCCCCATAGGAACCATATCTTTAGAGCTTGCTTAGCAATCCTCCACTGTGTCAACATGGTGGTTCCTGGACAATTAATGTAATATGTTCATACTTGAAGTGCACAAATCTGAACTATGAGAAATCATTTGTTTAGGTATAAAAAGCTTTGTATCAATTGAACCATCAGCTCATACTGCTCAAATGGCCTATGCTGACCAAGATTCCCATCTAACTCAGTCCAATCCGCCTGCACTTAGCCCATATACTTCAAAGTACTTCTTGGGTGGTGGGGTGGAGATACATCTCTACAAAAGTAGGTGTAAGGTGCTCCTTCCTTCTGCTAGCCTGAAGGTCACCTTTGGACAAGATGTAACACCTGCTTAGCCTCGGATCAGGATCATGTGAAGTCATGGGAGCAGGTGGTGGATGGCTGTATGAGCTACTGGTGAATATCACAAGTCCTGATGCCAGGCGGACCATCTCTGAAGGGTATTGATAATGTCTGGGGTCTTTACCCATCTTGTAAAGACACTGCCCAGAAGAAGGCAATGGCAAATCACTTCTGTAGAAAAAATTGCCAAGAACAATCATGGTCATAGATGATATTCGCTTACGTCATACAACACAGGACAAAATGATGATGCTAATTTCTACATTCTGAAGAAGGGTCTCGGCCCAAACATCAACTGTTTGGTCATTTCCATAGATAGTGTCTGACCTGCTGAGTTCCTCCAGCATTTTGTGTGCTTTACTTCTCAACCCTTCTTTGAATGTTGGAGAGTTTTTACACAGAGAGTGATGGGTGCCTGGAACACACTGCCAGAGGTGGTAATAGAGGTCGGCACAACAGGGAGATTTAAGAGACTTGCAGACTTGTAGATGGGCATCATGGCATCGTGGGCAATAACCTCACCAAGACATCTTCAAAAGACGATCCCTCAAAAAGGTGGCATCCATCATTAGGGACTCCCATCACCCAGGACATGCCCTCTTCTCAGTGCTACCATCAAGGAGAAGTACAATGTGGTCGTGAAGTGGGTAGTGCTTGTAGCTCTCACTTTTAGCTTCCACTGCCGGCTAGCCATCTTGTGAAAAGGAGAGCTGAATGTGTAGATCTCTCCCTGCCAGTACCAAGCCTTTCCAACAGCTAGCCTCAGGTAATGCCTCCTCGCTGGTGATACACAGAAACTGAATTCCTTTCAAACGCAGGCTGAACAACAGAGGATGGGGAGAAGGTCTGGCCCTTACACACATAACACACAGGCCACCGGTGTGTGGACACGCCCTGGTGCTTGTGAACCAGATCCCCAGCTCTGGTAAATAGCCTCACTGCCTCGTGTGAAACCTCAGAAGAGACGAAGGCTATGGGAGTAAACCCACACAGCAAATCCAGAGTGGAGCTCCTAGGATGGCTAGACGTTATTTAACATCCTTCCTGCAGCTCCTGCAGCCAAGCTGGTGCCAAACATATTGCTTCATAAGCTTTCTTTTGGACTACACTGGTGAGGCTGAGGGGGGATCATGATGACTGGGCATCTCAGGATACCTTCCGCCCAGGATAATTGTCACTCATTGTCCATCAAGACAGATGGATTGTAATTTATAGTTTTTTAAATTATGTTTTACAAAGTACTTTTGCCACAATAAAAGATATTTCACAAAAAATTCCAATGATATTAACGATTCTGATTCTGCTTCTGACAAGGATGAAAGAAAAACGGGGCATCATGGGAGTGTAAGAGGAAAGGGTTAAATGACCATGGAGTAGGTTCATAATATATATTTTATATCGACCTAGTATATAAGTCGGCACAACATCATGGGCAAAGAGCGCGTAGTGTGCTGTACTGTTCTATCTTCCATTTGTATTTGGATAAACATGGACTGATCACAGATAGTCAGCATGGCTTCGTGCGTGGTAGATCATGTCTAACCAAGCTTATAGAGTTTTTAGAGTAACTTACCAGAAAATGGATGAATGTGGGGCAGTAGAAGTTATTGACATGGACTTTCACGAAGTCCCTCATGGGAGGCTGGTCAAGAAGTTTCAGTTCGGTTCGGTTGTTCGGCATTCAGGATGAGGTAGTAAATTGGATTAGAAATTGGCTTTGTGGGAGAAGCAAGCGTGCGGTCACAGAACGTTTCCTCTCTAACCAGAGAAGTCTGCCGCAGAGGTTGTTTGTCATCCATATCAATGATCTGGTGAACCGGCTCAGCAGTTTTGCAGATGACACCAAAAATACAGGTGTAGCAGACAGTGAAGAAGGCAATCATGTCATGAAGAGGGATTTGCATCAGTTGCACAGATGGGCTGAAAAATGGCAGATGGAATTTAATGCAAACAAATGCGAGGTATTGCATTTTGGTATGACCAACTAGGGTAGGTCCCACATAGTGAACAGTAGGGCACTGAGGAGTCTGGTAGAATAAAGGGATATGGGAGTACAGGTATATAATTCATTGAAAGTAGCATCACAGGTAGATAGGGACATAAAGAAAGCTTTTGGCACATTAGCCTTCATAAATGAATGTACCTAGTACAGAAGATGTTGAAGTTATGTTAAAGTTGTTTAAGACGTTGGTGAGGCCTAATTTGGGGGATTGTGTGCAGTTTTGGTTACCAACCTACGGGAAAGATGTAAACAAGTTTGAAAGAGTGCAGAGAAAATTTACAAGGACGTTGCTGAGTCTGGAGGACCTGAGTTACAATGAAAGATTGTATAAGTTGGGGGGTGCGTGGAATGCACTGCCTGAGTCAGTGGTGGAGGCAGATACATTAGTGAAATTTAAGAGACTACTAGACAGGTATATGGAGGAATTTAACGTGGAAGGTTATATGGGAGGCAGGGTTTAATGGTTGGCACAACATTGTGGGCCAAATGGCCTGTGCTGTGCTGTATTGTTCTTTGTTCTAAGTTAGGACTGTATTCTTTAGAACATAGAAGATTGAGAAGAGATTTGATAGAAGTATACGAAATTATGAGGGGTATAGATAGGGTATATGCAGCATGTTTTTTCCACTGAGGTAGGGTGGCACTACAACTAGAGGTCATGGTTTAAGGGTGAAAGGTGAGAAGTTTAAAGGGAAAGTAAGGGGAAATTTCTTCACTTAGAGAGTCGCGGGAGTGTGGAATGAGTTGCCAGCACTAGTGGTGCATGCGAGCTCGATTTCAATGTTTAAGGGTTTGGATAGGTATATGGATGGTAGGGATAGGAAGGGCTATGGTCCTAGTGCAGATAGTTGGGAATAGCTGGTTTAACTGAGCCGAAGGACCTGTTTCCATGCTGTACTTCTCAATGAACTATTCTAAACCTTTTACATCCATGTACCTGTCCAATAAGACACAGAAACAGATATGTCGACCCATTGTGCTTGTTCCAGCTCTCTGTTCTCTCAATGCCATTCTCTCACTTCATTCCTATAACACTGGAAGATTACATCCTTCCTGAGCATATTGTATCTCCTCTTGAAATAACACTGAGTAATAAAACTGAGTAATGCAATGACTCAAGTTGAGTATGCTATTCTTCTATTGGTGGGCAACTTAAGCTAGGATGTTACCATGGATTCCCTTAATGGGAAATAGATGTGCGTGACTTTACTTAATGAGGGATGGTATGGAATGCAAGTCGATTGGAGACCCTTCACTGCTGCTGCCTTCATCCTCCTTCACTGCCGTTGTGTTGTGTCATCTTTAAGGTCTTGGTTAGTTTGCTCTTCTTCTGGAACCTCCTCCTTGTCCGTACTACCATGGGTGATCCTATCAGGAGCTAAGCTCCATTCAGCATCACTCTCAGGTTCTCAGGAACTGACAAGCCTCTCAAGCACAACAAAATGACGATTATTGGAACAGTAAGCAAAACTGAAAATTGGAACAGTGACAAGAGGACAATTACCGTAGATCTGCTGGTTTGTAATTGTTCATAATTTAGCCTTGTGCTTAGCACAAATTTCATGGGTCAAAGGGTTTGTTCCTGTGCTCTATTGTTCTATATTCTATGAATCTGTAATAAATAAAATGAGCCATATTTAAAGGAGGTGACTTTAAACACCAATATCCTATGTGCGATTATTTATTAACAAGTTTTTTTTTAACGTTTCCATTCCATTTCTCTCTCGTGAAGCTTTGTGAAATTCCCTTCTTACTCAGAGAGTGATAGCTGTGTGGAATGAGCTTCCTGTAGAAGTAGTAGAGGCCAGTTCAGTTGTGTCATTTAAGGTAAAATTGGATAGGTATATGGATAGGAAAGGAGTGGAGGGTTATGGGCTGAGTGCGGGTAGGTGGGACTAGGTGAGATTATGAGTTCGGCACGGACTAGGAGGGCCGGAATGGCCTGTTTCCGTGCTGTGATTGTTATATATGGAAACCGTGTTGGAATCTATCGGGAATATGATTCAGGAGGTTGGCTTTTAAATATTGCTATCCATTTTCCTTTTATCTCTCAGCATTTCTTGTGGTTTTCTAAGTTTCTTCAGGAACTCTGGGGACGTGGAAAAGAGCGTTCAATTTTTCCTGATAAATGGTTGCACAGAACATCAAGGTAAAAGGGAACATTTGAAATCATTGTCATGCATAGTATTTACCCTCCCACTAATCATCCTTTTTCAACCACTAAGGCCCATCCAAATGGTTTCATGTTAAAGTCAAAGTGGTGTTTATTATCATATGCACATGTAGATGTATCCACAGGTGCAATGAAAAACTTAACTTACAGCAGCATCATATGTAATGCACACAAAATGCTGAGGGAACTCAGCAGGTCAGGCAGCATCTATGGAAATGAATAATCAGTTGATATTTCAGGCTGAGACCCTTCGAGTGTCTCAGCCTGAAATATCGACTGTTTACTCTTTTCCGTAGACGCTACCTGACCTGCTGAGTTTCTCCGGCATTTTGTGAGCGTTGCTTTGGATTTCCAGCAACTGCAAACTTACTTGTGTTTGTGAGCATCATACATAGCATCAGATATACAATGTTCATTTAAAAAAAACCATAAACATACACTCAGTGGCTACTTTATGAGGTACACTTGCTCAATAATCTAATTATCTAATGAGCCAATCATGTAGCAGAAAATCAATGCATAAAAGCATGCAGACATGGTCAAGAGGTTCAGATGTTGTTCAGGGTAAACATCAGAATGGGGAAGAAATGTGACCTAAGTGACATTGACTGTAGAATGATTGTTGGTGTCAGACAGGATGGTTTGAGTATCTGAGAAACTGCTGATCTCCTGGGATTTTCATGCACAACAGTGTCTAGTACTTACAAAGAACGGTACAAAAAAAAGAGAAAAAACATCCAGTGAGTGAGAGTTCTGTGGACAAAAAACACCTTGTTAGTGAGAGAGGTCAGATAAGGATAGCCAGAATGGTTCAGGCTGACAGTAACTCAAATATCCATGTGTTACAACAGTGGTGAGCAGAAGAGCATCTCTGATCACACAACACGTCAAACCTTGAAGTGGTTGGGCAACATCAGCAGGGCACCACAAATGTACACCCAGCGGCCACTTTATTAAGCACTGGAGGTACCTAATAAAGTGGCCGCTGTTGTACAAGAAAGAGAATCATAAACACTAAAGATTCCACAGATGCTGAAAGTCTAGAGAAAAGAAAGAAAATAGTTGCCTGTTGTAATGCAAAGTTCAAAGTGCTGATAGTGTTGGTACTGTGTACTGAGAGGTTGTTAAGCTGATACTACTGTAGGTAGTATGTAGGTGGTGGTTGTCCATCATGTCCAATGATGACAAGAAACCTGTGCAGGAGAGTTTTAAAGTGGAAATGCCATCGCACTGGGGCAGTTCCGCTCTCTCGACCTCAAAAGTCCTGGTCCAGTAGTACAAGTATTTGTAACGACCGGGGTCTTTTGTGGTTGCAGAGGATAGCCATGACTTCTTCAGTGCCTTGTCCCTTCGCTCTCCTCGGAGTGTTGCAGAACTGCCATCCTGGCCATTGGATCTCACGGTAGATCTCAACCGCCCAGTCTGCCGGAGCTGACTTTGCATGCGAGGACAGGCATGTCCCCGTCTCACCGGGGTATGAGTGCTGCCAGTTACCCTCACCTGGTTTAGCCCACCTGTTGAAGCAGTGTACTGGGCTGTGGCCGCTGTCACATGCAAAAAGCTACTTGGAGCCACAGGTGGTAGCTGAGTGTCCGGTGGGGACCAAAGGTCAATGAGCTGCTCCGGATAGACACCATAGGAGCTATCCTTCACTGGATACCCTATATACCACATAACTATGATTTCTAGTAATGCACCAGACTCCTTTTATTCTGACCATTAACAGCTTTGCAGCATTGAGCTTCGTACAGTAACACAACACTGCCTTAACCAGTATAACTTACCACTTTGCCTTTCAGTAAACACTTGTTTGCATACAATTGTGGCCATTCTAAACTGAGTAAGTATTCCCCTCCCTGACTGAAAGCTGCATCAGCTTCTTAATGTAGTTTTTAATATGACAAAGTCATACAGTAATTCTCAATTACATTCTAAGTAATCAATCATAATAGGTCTGACACGGTGGTCAGCAGCACAGGAGCGCCGCAGGGAACCGTACTCTCTCCGGTCCTGTTCACCCTGTACACATCAGACTTCCAATATAACTCGGAGTCCTGCCATGTGCAGAAGTTCGCTGATGACACGGCCATAGTGGGGTGTGTCAGGAATGGACAGGAGGAGGAGTATAGGAAACTGATACAGGACTTTGTGATATGGTGCAACTCAAACTACCTGCGTCTCAATATCACCAAGACCAAGGAGATGGTGGTGGACTTTAGGAGATCTAGGCCTCATATGGAGCCAGTGATCATTAATGGAGAATGTGTGGAGCAGGTTAAGACCTACAAGTATCTGGGAGTACAGTTAGACGAGAAGCTAGACTGGACTGCCAACACAGATGCCTTGTGCAGGAAGGCACAGAGTCGACTGTACTTCCTAAGAAGGTTGGCGTCATTCAATGTCTGTAGTGAGATGCTGAAGATGTTCTATAGGTCAGTTGTGGAGAGCGCCCTCTTCTTTGTGGTGGCGTGTTGGGGAGGAAGCATTAAGAAGAGGGACGCCTCACGTCTTAATAAGCTGGTAAGGAAGGCGGGCTCTGTCGTGGGCAAAGTACTGGAGAGTTTAACATCGGTAGCTGAGCGAAGGGCGCTGAGTAGGCTATGGTCAATTATGGATAACTCTGAACATCCTCTACATAGCACCATCCAGAGACAGAGAAGCAGTTTCAGCGACAGGTTACTATCGATGCAATGCTCCTCAGACAGGATGAAGAGGTCAATACTCCCCAATGCCATTAGGCTTTACAATTCTACCGCCAGGACTTAAGAACTTTTTAAAAGCTATTATTAATGCTTTTTGAGATAGTGATTTAGATGCATATCATATTTTTTTACTGAGTTAAGTATTGTATGTAATTAGTTTTGCTACAACAAGTGTATGGGACATTGGAAAAAAAAGTTGAATTTCCCCATGGGGATGAATAAAGTATCTATCTATCTATCTATCTATCTATTTTAGTAAATGCAACAGCTTACTTACTTCAATAATACTTCAGGTGAGAAGGCAGTTCAATGGAATTACATATTCACAATGAGATGCCTTTTCGGTAGAGATAAAATTAAATCTCCAAGGAGACACAAGAGACTGAAGATGTAGGAATCTGGAGCAATGAACAAAATTCTGAAGGATCTCAGCTGGTCAGACAACATCTGTAGAGGGAAATGGATAGTCAATGTTTTGGGTCAAGACCCTTCAGCTGAACTTCAAGCTTTATGACTTCCTTGCACCTGCTTTTCTGTTAGCAAACAAAGGTAGACTTGCACTTTTATAAAATGCTATGTGTCCATGGACAACTACTAAAATTTAGTGTTTTTGGAACCTCTTCAGACCAAAACTGTGGTGTACAAAGGCTGTAATAAATCTAGTCAAGAAGATAAGAAAAGCTTACAACAGGTTCAGAGAGCTGATAATGTTAGAGATCTAGAAAATTATAAGGCTAACAGGAAAGAGCTTAAGAAGGAAATTCGGAGAGCCAAAAGGGGCCATGAAAAGGCTTTGGTGGGCAGGATTAAGGAAAACCCCAAGGAATTCTACAAGTATGTGAAGAGCATAAGGATAAGACATGAAAGAATAGGACCTATTAAGTGTGACAGTGGGAAAGAGTGTATGGAACCGGACAAAATAGCAGAAGTACTTAATGAATACTTTGCTTCAGTATTCACTATGGAAAAGGATCTTGGTGATAGTAGTGATGACTTGCAGCAGACTGAAAAGCTTGAGCATGTAGATATTAAGAAAGAGGATGTGCTGGAATTTTTGGAAAAATCAAGTTGGATAAGTTAACGGAACCGGATGAGGTGTACCCCAGGCTACTGTGGGAGGCGAGCGAGGAGATTGCTGAGCCTCTGGTGATGATCTTTGTGTCATCAATGGAGACGGCAGAGGTTCTGGAGGATTGGAGGGTTGCGAATGTTGTTCCTTTATTCAAGAAAGGGAGTAGAGATAGCCCAGGAAATTATAAACCAGTGAGTTTTACCTCAGTAGTTGGTAAGTTGATGGAGAAAATCCTGAGAGGCAGGATCTATGAACATTTGGAGAGGTATAATATGATTAGGAATAGTCAGCATGGCTTTGTCAAGGGCAGGTCATGCCTTATGAGCCTGATTGAATTTTTTGAGGATGTGACTAAACACATTGATGAAGGAAGAGCAGTAGATGTAGTGTATATGGATTTCAGCAAGGATTTCAGATAAGGTACCCTATGCAAGGCTTATTGAGAAAGTAAGGAGGCATGCGATCCAAGGAGACATTGCTTTATGGATCCAGAACTGGCTTGCCCACAGAAGGAAAAGAGTGGTTGTAGACAGGTCATATTGGAGGTCGGTGACCAGTGGTGTGCCTCAGGGATCTGTTCTGGGACCCTTACCCTTTGTGATTTTAATAAATGGCCTGGATGAGGAAGTGGAGGGATGGGTTAGTAAATTTGCTGATGACACAAAGGTTGGAGGTGTTGTGGATAGTGTGGAGGGCTGTCAGAGGTTACAGCGGGACATTGATAGGATGAAAAACTGGGCTGAGAAGTGGCAGATGGAGTTCAACCCAGATAAGTCTGAGGTGGTTCATTTTGGTAGGTCAAATATGATGGCAGAATATAGTATTAATGGTAAGACTCTTGGCAGTGTGGAGGATCAAAGGGATCTTGGGGTCCAAGTCCATAGGACACTCAAAGCTGCTGCGCAGGTTGACTTTGTGGTTAAGACGGCATATGGTGTGTTGGCCTTCATCAATCGTGGAATTGAATTTAGGAGTCAAGAGGTAATATTGTAGGACCCTGGTCAGACCCCAGTTGGAATACTGTGCTCAGTTCTGGTCGCCTCACTACAGGAAGGATGTGGAAGCCATAGAAAAGTGCAGAGGAGATTTACAAGGATGTTGCCTGGACTGGGGAGCAGGCCTTCTGAGAATAGGTTGAGTGAACTCGGCCTTTTCTCCTTGGAGCGATGGAGGATGAGAGGCGACCTCATAGAGGTGTTTAAGATGATGAGAGGCATTGATCGTGTGGATAGTCAGAGGCTTTTTCCCAGGGCTGAAATGGTTGCCACAAGTGGACACAGGTTTAAGGTGCTGGGGAGTAGGTACAGAGGAGATGTCAGGAGTAAGTTTTTTACTCAGAGAGCGGTGAGCACGTGGAATGGGCTGCCGGCGACGGTGGTGGAGGCGGATACGATAGGGTCTTTTAAGAGACTTTTGAATAGGTACATGGAGCTTAGAAAAATAGAGGGTTATGGGTAACCCTAGTTATTTCTAAGGTAGGGACATGTTTGGCACAACTTTGTGGGCCGAAGGGCCTGTATTGCGTTGTAGGTTTTCTATGTTTCTAAAACTCTGATGTCATGCTTCTGTTTTCCCTTATTAGGGAAAAAGCTATAGATCTGCAGATAATCAAAAAGCACACATGAGATCAGACACATCTCTCTCTCACTCTTTCTTTCTTTAACAGAACTTGACTTTTCTCAAAACATAGCGGAGCACGAGGAGATGTTTGCTAGGGAGAATAGGTTGCTAGGAACTGCTGTAGGAGGTGGTAGTCGGGAGGAGACAGTTACTGGGGAGAATGTATTCCTTGCGGAAGGAGGTTGCCATGGCAGAGGGTTGCTGGGGAGAGAGACCACAGATCTGGATCTTTACAAAAGCATATCTGAACTAAACAACAATGATCTGGCAATTTTAGAGGCTATTGTTACTAATACCAGTTTGCTTAATAAACGTTTATTCAATCAACTGATTTAAATTCCCAACCCCGCTGTAGTCTGTAAGGAGTTTGTATACTCTTCCTGTGACTGTGTGGATTTTCTCCGGGTTCTCCGTTTTTCTCCCTCAGTCAAAGATGTGCCGGTTATGTAAGTTAATTGGTCATTGTAAATTGTCTTGTGATTAGGCTAGGGTTAATTCGGGGGGTTGCCTGTTGTAATGGCTTAAAGGGCCAGAAAGGCCTATTCCGCATTGTATCTCAATAACATTTTACTGAGTGGAATTTGAATTCTTGTCTCAGTATTGGATTGCAAACAAGGTAATGTTACTACCATGTTGTCACACGCTATCAAAAGCATTTCAAAACACTCAGATGGGCACAGGGTCCACTGAGTTAAGGTGACACGATTTCTTCACTAAGTTTTCCTCTGACTAGAACCTCATTTAATCTATTATTAGAACAACTCTGTCAGGAGATGTAAAGGATTATCCTCTACAAAGATATTACAGCAACATTATTTTTGGAAGAAGATTTTTGGACCTGTACGCTCAGTTCAATTTCCTCTGCTTTGTATAGATATGTCTTCAGAACAGTATTAATCTTGTACATGGACTAAAGACAGAGCAACTGATCTCACAGACCTGATGGATGTCCAAGTGGTCACCATGTGCCACCTTTGTCCATTGTGCATGAACAGAATCTGCATCTGCTGACTCCTGAACCCCACCCTCATATCTTTGAGCTGGAATGTTACAAATGAGCCTCCTTTGTCTCCTGGTACCATGGTGTGTCCTGATTCTCTGAGTTGCTTTTGTAGTGTGTCCTACTGACTCATCAATGAATATACTGTAAAGGAACACACACAAAATGTTGGAGGAACTCAGCAGATCAGACAGTATCTATTGGAAATGAATAAACTGTCAATTTTTCAGGCTGAATCCCTTCACTCTGTCCTCTTACCTCTCTTTCTCACATGCTTATCAACTCTTCCTAGTGTTCCTCCTTCTTTCCTTTCTTCCATTCTCTTGCCTTGTCGGATTGATTCTCTCCAGTTCTTTACTTTTTCCACCTATCACCTCCCAGCTTCTTATTTCATCTCCATCCCCCACCCACCTGGCTTCATCTATCACCCTCTTGCTTGTTCTCTTTCCCTTTTTCCCTTCCCCGACAATTTTACTCTTGCACCCCCCCCATCCCCTTTTCTTTCCCGTCCTGATGAAGGATGTCAGCCTGAAAAGTTGACTGTTTATTCCTTTCCATAGATGCTCCCTGACCTGCTGAGTTTCTCCACTATTTTCTGTGTGTTGCTCTGGATTTCCAGCATCTGCAGAATCTCTTGTCTTTATAATGAGTGGAGTCATTTAAAGGAGGAGAGATCTTAAATGGCAGAAGTCTTGAGTCTACAAATCTCTGTGAGTCCGCTGTGGAAGCTATAGGTCCAATGTTGGTGAGTCCAAGTCCGCAGGAGGCTGGAGGCTGCAGACAGCCTGTCCTGCAGTTGGAGGACTTTATATGTATAAGGTGGATGAATGGCGGAGCAAACCAGGGCTTGTTTTGCTGTTGATATTTTATTTTTTGTTGTGTTCTGTTTTGTATTCTGCATTGTTCCACTGAGCCTTGTAGGCATGCGATGTTGGTGTTTGTATGTGCAGGCTGCCCCCAGCACATCCTTGGGTACATTGGTTGTTAACACACGTGCCCGATTTCCCTATTTTTTTTTGTACTAATGATAAATTAATTTGAATCTGGAATCTTGAATTCTGAATCCAGAGCTCTTTAGGAGAGCCAGCTGGGCCGAGATGCTCTCAAACTGCCAATCATCAACAGGTCAAAGTCATGTGCCATTGTAGATTAATGGGTCTCATTAGCAACAAAGCAGCCTCTCAATTTCCCCAATAAAAGAGGTAGAGAGAAGCAAGATCTATATTAGTCTCAAGCAACACACACAATATTCTAGGGTAATTTAACAAGTTAGGCAGCATCTACAGTACTGTGCAAAAGTCTTAGTCTCAGGCTTACACAGTACTGAATTTGTCAATGTGGAGCGGAGAGCAAGTTTGCAAATCTGGTGGGAGCAAAGGCTGTTGGGAATGGTGAGGGTGGCGCGCCGCTGGAGGGTGTGCGACAGGTGGTAGAGAAGGAGTGCCGGGGTAGGGATAATGGCTCGGGTGCAGACACACCCAACCCTGAGACACCAGGCAAGGTCATTTAATTCCAAATAACTGGTTAATTGATCATTACAGAATGTCTCTCTGGTGCTTCCCAGTCCCTCCCCTCTCCCTTCCCCTTTTCCCAGCCATGATTCCTATCTTGTTGCTGCCTTCCCACTCTCAGTCCACAACAGAGACCCATATCAGAATCAGGTTGATCACCACTCACATGTGTCATGAAGCTTACATTTTTTGTGGCTGTCAGTGTAATACATAAAATTACTGCAGTACTATGCAAAAGTCTTAGGCACCCTACCTATATATATGTGCCTAAGACTTTTGCTCAGTACTGTAGTTTGGAACAAAGAACTGTGCAAAATAATGTGTGTGTGAAACACACAGGAGGAACTCAGCATCTATGGAGGGAAACAAATAGTCTACGTTTCAGGCTGAGACCCTTCAGCTAGTCTGGAAAGGGAAGGGAGCAGATGGCAGAATAAAATAGTACAGGGAAGCTTAAGAAAAGGTAGAAGTTGAGAGGTGAGACCAGGTGAGGGGGTAAGATAGTTGGGTGGGTGGAAGAGGAGATGGAGTGAGAAGCTGTGAGGGGATAGGTGGAAAAGGTAAAGGACTGAAGAGGAATAGTCTGGTAATAGTCTAGCAAGTTGGACACCAAACCTGGACTCTGACAACCAAGGTGATAAAATAGAAAAACAAATTTTGAGAGGTGTATAACTCTCCAATATCATTTACATAACATTGTTTTCATATAATGTGGTCACTCCATATGATCCAAGATTCATCCAGTTTTGTGTTTCGTTAGTTGCTCCAGAAACCTTGTGTACTGAGCAAATGTCACATGATAGAACTACAATCTTTAAGATGATAATCAAACCAGACCTCTGATCTTTTATGAAATTTCTAGATGGTCCAAGTTCCATTCCAAAGAAGTGCCACTGAAGTACTGGATGCTGGTTTGATTGCAACATTTAAGAGAAGTTTGGTTAGATACATGGATGGGAGGGGTATGGATGTCTATGGTCCAGGTGCAGGTAGATGACACTAGGCAGAATAACATTTCAGCTTGTTTAGGTGGGCCAAAAGGCCTCATTCTGTGCTATAGTACTCTATGACTCTATAGCTATAAATGTTCAGGACCAACAGATCTTTTTTTGGGGATATTGATACCTCTAACAGTAGCTGTTCTCCTACATTGCTAGGTTGAGGCTAAACAGCTATATTAAAGGAGTAATACCTTTAGCCTGCCTGTGCTATCTCCAAAAAGGCAGGATGATCGCTGAATTCTCAAACTTACAGTGATTGCTCCCCCCTGTCCATTTCCTCTTCTCTCTCCTAGTCGCCATAAACTTTTCTCTTCCCCCCCCACCACTACACTATCCACTTACTCAGCCCTTATGTTTCTCCCACCAGTTCCCCTCCACAATCCTCACCTTCAACCTTCTGACATCTTTCCCTCTTTCCGCCTCTCCCATTTGCCTTTCAGCCTCCTCACCTGCATCCACGTATCACCACCAGCTCTTGCTCCAAGCCTTCTCTCTGAGTACCATCCCCCCTTTTGCTCTCAGTCCAGATGAAGATTCTCAAATTGAGACTTTGCCTCTCCTTCTCCCTCCGCAGATACTACCTGACATAGTTCCCTCCTGCACATTGTGTGTCATTCTTTTTAACCCTTTCACCCTTTGTTTGATAGGAGTGGAGAGTGGATGATGGGAAAAAGGGAAGGAGGAGGGACACTAGGGGAGGTGAGGAGAAAAGCTAAGAGGGCAAAATGAGGAATAGAAAAAAGGGAATGAGGAAAAGAAAACAATAATACCGGAAGGAGAAATCAATACTGATACCATTATGTTGGAGGCTACCAAGATGGAATATGAGGTGTTGTTCCTCCACCTGTGTGTGGCCTCATCATGGCAGAAGTGGAGGCCATGGAATGACATGGGAATGGGAATAGGAATTAAAATGATTGGCCACCAGAATATTTTGCTTTTATTGCTAAATACTGCCCATTCTCAGCTAGGCATGTAAGATTCCACGTTCATAACTAAAGGTATAGCTGGTGAATTATCCCTAGTGTCTTTCCGTCAATATTTCTGAAACATCTTATCATCATCACATAGCTCTCTGTGGGAAGATTGTTGTCTGAGTATTAGTTTTCAAATCTTTTGTAATTCAACAGGGATAACACTCTAAAAGTCATTTATTAGCCGTGAAGTTCTTTGAGATCTTCTGAAAAAGGTGCTATTGAAATTCACGTCTTTTTTTTCTTATTTAATCTTACCATGCTGATCAATATCTCAAATGAAGTCCACCGTTCCTGTCAGCAATCTTTTGATGACATTTTTTTCAGTCAATATTTCCTTTTCAGTGCTTTCTATCCAGAAGTGTTTTCCTTTCTTTGAATTGCCCCTCCCAGATCCATTTGTATTTGAAACCAGCTGGTCTTTTGCGATTCAGTTTAAAGTCTACACCTTTGATTAATTTTTCAGATACACTCTCACAATATCTTGAATAAAACAATAAAAAACGTGGGTAGGCATCAACAGTGGAGATGAAATGGTGTTAATATTTCAGTTCAATGACCTTTTGAAAGAAGTTCCTTCTTCTTAGCTCCAACTTAATTAAGCTTCCTAGTGAATCTTGATTCAGTTAAGAGTATTATATACATAAATACGTGAACTGTTCCTACTTAAACATATCATCGGCTGATTATATTCTGTAATAGCTATCGACACACATTTTCACTATTCACCCACTTCTTTGAGGTTGTGGACTACCAGTAGAACACATAGGTTTCCAACAAGGAGTCAACACTTTTAGTAGAGGGAGGTGAGAAAGGTTGTAGGATAAACATTTCTTTGCAAAGTGACATTCATACCTAGTTCCCCTTCAGAATAAAATATACTAATAAAATATGCTCAAGTGATTTATTGTTCTTGTTTTCCTCTCTCTCTCTCATTCTCTCTCTTTCACACTCTCTTGTCTCCCTCTCCCTTTCTTGTCTCTCTCATTCTCTATCTCTCTCTCTCATTTAAATTCTGTTAATGTTAATGCTTCTGTAGTTCAATAATTCTGCAAATTGTGTGAATATTTTTAGACTCAACATAATTTTATAGAATAATATTGAATTAGCAGTTTTATATTTGAGTAAGAAAATGAACAAGGAATATTTTCCAGATTTGTTGATTCAGGAACAGTGGGAGACATAACAACCTACCACCGGGCAGGTGATACAGAAACTCGATATCCTATACCACCAGGTTCGAGAACAGTTACTTCCTTCAACCATTTGGTTCTTGACCAACTGGCCAAATCCTAATTATTACTGTTTTGTAACACCGAAACTTTTTGATCATTTTGCACTGAAATGGATCTTGTTCTTTTTTTTTATTCTGAATGAGCTTACTTGTATAACTTATGCTGAATTTATGTTTTTCTTGTGAAAGCTGCTTATATTAGACTATTTGTGTGTTATGCCACTGCAAGTAAGTTTTTCATTAGACCTGTGGAAATGACAATAAATTTGACTTTGACTCTCAGTTTGTTTTGTGGCTGCCTGGAAGGATGTACACAATCTACATACTTACTAACTTACTGCCCTTCACGCCACTAGCATTTAGGGCAGCAACAAATTTCCACTATCTCTAGCAGTGTTCAGGGCTTCCTTCGTCACATCCGTAGCTTCCTCTCAGTTTTCACTATTGTCTGTCATGCATGTCCCAGATGGAGACTCGGGAACACCGTCTCACTCAGATATAGAAGGATGCTCTATTGCTGTTTCTGTAACAATTCTGTTTTAGCAGTCAGAGTTGTTAGCCTTGAGCTGAAATACCATTCACATCCCCGAACCTGGAGGACCAGTGCACCACTTTTCGTCTGTCTTTGACCTGTTTGGCATAGGTGACCTTACCAAGAACCAAGCTATAAACTCCTCACTCCAGCCAACATAGCTCTCGGGATCATTGAGGCAATAAAGCCTCTAAACCCAATGAAAAGGTTGGGATCCTCTTGGAGTATACATACATTGATAATAAATATACTTTGAACTTCAAACTTTAGAACTTTGAGTTAAAAAATATTGATGTTTCTGGTCTCTATCCAGTCATTGTTCCATCAAACACTGGCCTGACTTTCCAGGGATTTACTGAAGGAGGACTGCACTGTTTCTGTTGCCTTTCCATGCAATGTTGCACAAGGATCCCATCTTCCCTTTCAGCTAGGTATAATACATGCCACAAAATGAGTGAGGGACTTTTGCTGTAATTTAAGGAAATATTTAGAGTCACAGAGTCACACAGCGTTGACCCAACTTGTCCAAAACAAGCAAGATTCCCTCCTGAATTAATTTCTGTTGTTTGCATTGGTTCATATTCTGCTAAACATCTGGCATGCCAGTGGCTATACTTCATTAAGAGTTTGAGATTTGGTATATCAACAAAAGGTTCAAAAGTTCAAAGGTTCATTTATTATCAAATTATGTATGCAGTATGCAACTCTGAGATTTGTCTTTTCCAGATAGCCACAAAACAAAGAAAACCAAGGTGCGTCATTAAATGGAAAACATTAACTCACCCTCCGCAAAAAAACAAACCTTGCAAATCCCAAACCCCGAATCCCTGCCCCACACTAAAAACTAACAGATCACTCCACACAGAAAATGGCAACTTGAACATCAACTCACAAATCCCCAACTCCCTCTCTCACACACAAAAAATTTACAAAGACTCTATCAAATTTCTACAAAACCAGCTGAGTATTGGTTGAACTGGTTGTATCAACTCAAGGTCTGGAATTTCCAATACACAGGACTGAAGAACGCTGCAGAGGGATGCAGACTTAGCCAGCTCCATTATGGGCACAAACTTCCCCACCATTGAGGAGATCTTCAAAAGATGGAGGCTCATGGACTCTCACCATCCAGAACGTAGCCTCTTCTTAATGCTGCCATCAGGGAGGAGGTACAGGGAGCATAAAGGCGTACACTCAATGTTTTAGGACCAGCTTCTTCCCCAACACCATCAAGTTTCTGAATGGTATATGAATCCCTGAGTACTACCTCACGATTTCTCTTTTTTCTTTTTTCACTTTTTTAACTTGTTTCTTATTTTAACATACAGTCTTTTTAATGTATTGCACTGTACTGCTGCCACAAACCTGGTGTTGTCTTCTGCAGCTGTAGTTCTTGCAATTCAATGTTCGACGTGTTGTGTGCCCTGGGATGCACATCTGCACATCACTCTTGCAACATGCGGCTATTTGAGTTATTGTTGCCTTCCAATCATCTTAAACTAATCTGGCCATCACCTCCGAACTCTCTCATTAACAAGGCATTTTCACTCACAGAACTGCCATTCACTGGATGTTTTTTTTTTGTTTTTCACACCATTCTCTGTAAACTCTAGAGACTTTTGTGTGTGGAAGTCCCAGGAGACCAGCAGTTTCTGAGGTACTCAAACCACCCTGCCTGGTACCAACAGTCATCCCACAGTCAGAGTCACTTTGCCATTCTGATGTTTGATCTGAACAACAGCTGATTTTTTTGACCATGTCTTCATGCTTTGATGCACTGAGCTGCAGCTACATGATTGGCTTTGTTTGTCGATTTAGATATTTGCATTAACGAGCAGGTGTGCAGGTGTACCTAATAAATTGGCCACTGAATGCATGTGAGATCATAAACCTGATTCTGAACCTTTCCTACCTGTCCAAGTACCTTTTCAATGTTGTTAATGTACCTGCTCTTCATTCCATGTATTGACCACCTTCTGGGTGAAAAAGTCTTCCCTCAGCTTTCTATTAAGTCTTTTCCCTCTCACCTGAATCTATGCCCTCTAGTTCCTGATATCCCAATGCTTGCCCCGTAATTGTGATATCTTCTCGGAGGTTTGTAAACAAAGAGTCTGAAGTATTGTTGAGGATCCCTTCCACTTAATCCACAATCTCATTGACTCACTACCATCGGGAAAGAAGTACCGAAGCTCTGACTAGGACTGCCAGACCAAGTGACAATTTCTTCCCTCAGGCGGTGGGAATAATGAATACCCTATCATCACTGAGGTCTCATCGTTAGGATAGCAAGCTATTTACTGTTTACCTGTGCTGTGCACAACATGTATTTTGAATTATATTTTATTAACTTTTATTATTATTTAATAATATTTTTGCTTATTTGTGTGATATATGTTTTGTGGGTGCACCGTGGTCCGAGAACATTGTTTCGTTCAGTTGTATATATGTGCAGACAGATGACAATACACTTGAACTAATGAAATGTAAGAATACCTTTTTGATATTTTTTTTAGTCAAAGTTCTCTTTCCTCTGGGAGACGTAACATTCTTATGCTGGAAATGTCATGTAAACTCTTGCTTGATGTCACTGGAGATTCTTAATTAGCCTTGCTGGCGAAGGCAATTTTGCTCCTTTTTTCTGTAAGTTTATAACTTAAAGACACGGGCTGAGGGGAGATTTGAAAGAGGTGTATATGCTGAAACATGAGGAGGATAAGAAGGAGTTGTGTTGGAACATTTGGAAAACATTAGGATAGATACAGTACTCTGCAAAAGTCTTAGATGCATATATCTAGCTAGGGTGTCTAAGACTGTATATTGTTTAAAATAGGAAGGTGATTGGGGAACAGAAATAAGAGTACATTGCTTTGTATTAGCTCAGTGGTATTAAGTGTTGTTTGCTTACTTAAAGGACATAATGTACAGTACAGTGCAATAGTCTCAGGCACCCTAGCTATTCACAGTATATGTGCCTTAGACTTTTGCACAATACTACAAGTCTTTAGGGCCAGATTATATACCCCACCTTCCTACAGGAAGTGAAAGAAGAGACTATTTCCCTTTTTGGCGATGAATCTTGTGTCCACACTGGCCACAGGATTAATGACAGAGGATTGAAGGGTGCAAATATTATCTCTTTGTTCAAGAAAAGCAGTAGTTCAAAGTTCAAAATAAATTTATTATCGAATTACGTATGTATATGTCGATGGTTCAATTTATCATCAGAGAATGTATATAAATCACAACCTGAAATCCTTAATCTTTGCAGAGATCTACGAAACAGGAAAAAGCCCCAAAAGATGAATGACAGAGAACATTAGAACCCCAAACCCCACCCCACACATAAGCAGCAGCAAAATCAGCAACCCTCCCCCTCCCCATTTGCTCCAGCAAATTCATTAACCCCCATCACCCACCATGCAAGCAATAGCGAAGCCTCCAGTGACCATGAACTAGAGACGATCAAAAACTACTGTCCATCCCAACACTTCGACATCTCAGACAAGCTCTCTCTCCCTCTCGTGAGTGAGAGAAAGATATCGCTCCTGCCACAACAAGAAGGAAGACCAACACCGTATACTACCTTAGGATACTACTTTAAGTTATAGGGATAACTCTAAAAATTATAGACCAATGAGTCTCACACCAGTGGTGGGCAAACTACTGGAGAGAATTGACAATCGTCACAAAATGCTGGAGGAACACAGCAGGCTAGGCAGCATCTAGAAAAAGGGTATAGTCGACATTATGGGCTGAAACAGCGACTGCACTCTCTTCCTAGATGTTGACTGGCCAGCCGAGTTCCTCCAGCAATTTGTGTGTGTCGCTCGGAATTCCAGCATCTGCAGATTTTCTCTTGTTTGAAACTGACAATGGTAGAGCAATAGATATGGTGTATATGGATTTTTGTAAGGAGTTGATGAAGATTCTCTATTGGCTTGCCCAGAGAAAGAGTGTTGTATTAGATCGAGCATATTCTGCCAGGAGGTCCATGACTAGTGGTGTTGGGTAGGTACTTGTTCTGGGACCCCTGCACTTTGAGATTTTAATAATTGTGCAAAAAACAAAAAAAAAACATCCAGTGAGCTGCAGTTTTCTGGGTGAAAACACCTTGTTAATGAGAGAGATCAAAGGAGAATGACCAGGCTTGTTCAAGCTCACAGATAGGCAACTCAATTAACAACATGTTGAGAGCATCTTTGAACGCACAATACATCAAACCTCGTAGTTAAAAGGCCACAATAGCAGAAGACCACAGACATACAATCCATGGCCACTTTATTGTGTACAGGAGGTACATAAAAGAGTGGTCTCTGAATGTATATTAAAAGTTCAAAAATGATGATGTTTTTTGATAGGGTGAATGTAGAGAAGATATTTCTACTAAGTGAGCATCCAAAACCAGAAGTCTCTATATACTGTAATCATGAATAATTGTAGAAGTTCTATTGGAAGAGTGAAGAGAATGTGGAAGTACTGCTGGTGTGTTGGACCACTGGAGGAAATGGAGGGGGAGAGTAGAAATAGCAACAGATGCTTGGTAGTGATAAGTGAAGACAAAAATAGAGCTGGAGGTAATGGTATCTGATAGGCCAGGGAGGTTGAGCATGTAACAAGGTAAAGGAGATTGTGAGGGCAAATGGGAATGGTGAGGGGTTGGGGATGGTAGTAAGAGGCACTTGATAATACCCTGCAGTGACAGTTTCCATTATTTTTCTTGTGATCGAGATGGATTGATCAGAATGGATTTGTCCAACTTTCTGTAAACAGGCCACTCCTGAGTAACATTGCTCATTGTCAAGCAGATGTCATTGCCGGGACTGTGTTAAAACCGTTTTGCCAGAGGCAGAGTCAGTTTGGGAGCACAGGTCTTCTTGTATTACAGAACACCTAGGATAAATAGTGGTCTCACGTCCTTTGCTACATATATCCCGTATTCCCAGCTATTTCTTGACACCGTGTAATATCACCTCTGAAAATTAATGACTGCAAATTCCCCCTGTCGCTTAGATTATTCTGTCACCTGTAATAGATTTTCACACGGTTATATTTTATTTTAAATGCGAAAATCCTTGCTCAGAAACTGAAAACACCTATGACAGAGAAAGATTCCCAGAGCACGTTTAGGAAGTTATTCAGCAATGTAGCTTGAGCAATTTTAATTGCAAAGTTCAAAGTAACTTTATTATCAAAGTATATAAATGTCACCATATACTACCCTCAGATTTATTTTCTTGTGGGCATACTCAATAAGTCCAAAATAGAATAATAACCATAATAGAATCAGTGAACAACTGCACCAACTTGGATATTCAACCAGTGTGCAAAAGACCACAAACAATATAAATACAAAATGAAAAAAATAATAAAATAAAGTATAAAGTATATAAATATAAAATATAATAAATAAATAAATAAGCAATAAATATCAAGAACATGAGCTGAAGAGTCCTTAAAAGTGAGTGCATAGGTTGTGGAAACATTTCAGTGATGGGGCACGTAAAATTATCCCCTTTGGTTCAAGAGCCTGATAGTTGAGGGGTAATAACCGTTCCTGAACCTGGTTGTGTGAGCTCTGAGACTTTGGTTCCGAACAGAAAACTTCAGAGGCTTTTTATTTTCCCCTAGCATTTCTACTCTCCTTATCTGGATCACCAATTCTAATTCCAGCATCGTCTTCTGTCAGATCCATCGCTGTTTGTACGGACCACAGGGGATTACATTTGGCTGCGTGGCTGCATTAAATTAGAGGCTATTTTAGATGCTGCCAGTCGCTGGGAATGAAACAGAGAGTTGATTGTACTTCGTACTATTTACATTCCAAAAAGCATTATCAGAGCAGCTTCACTGGGATCTGGCTGTGATGTTCTCCATTGGGTCTAACTATCAAGCAGGGCTGAGCGTTTGGGCTAAAATTGAAGATAGAATTGCCTTTGGCTGCAACTTCAGAGCAACAAGGTTTGAAACATTTAATGTTTCTGGCCTAAATAGTCTCAAGTTTAGCTCCGAATCAAAGGTTTAACTTCTACTCTGAACGTACGGTACATCCAAGGTCATCACTTTTGCACTGGACCAGGGAGGTCAGACTGGAGGAGCAAAATGAAAGATCACACAGAGTTGGTGTTCAACATAACAGATGATTTATTAACAAACTGGTGCACACCAGGAGATCAGTCAAAGCTGATCTACCTGAGAATGAATTTGGTACAGCTTTTTGTTGTGTATTTAATATATCAATAATGTTTTAAATATATTGTTTGATTTACCATTCTTTGTTTACATAATTCATTGTGGGTTATATGTAAAAATATGTCAATGGCATACGTCATCATGTCACCAGGTCATAAGCGCATACTCACTAAAGTCAAACAAAATTAAGACACCCATCTCCTATATCCGTATTTTTCTTTCAATTAGCTTTATGCTTTGGAGTTACCAAACATAACACTTCTATATTCTCAGTTGACGAGATTACCAGTAAAGCAACATTTTGATAACAAAATGGTGGCTACAGAAAGACTTAATTATGCAACAGAATAGGTCCCGATTGCAGAACAAAATGATCATCTCAGTGTAACAGCAAATTCAATTTTCTATGTATCTATCTCCAGGCTTTGCCTGTGGTTCCCTGTTAGCACGTTAGAACAATCCATTTCCCTATTTACTAGTTATTAACCCTCACTATTCGTTCCCCTACAACACAGGTGGAACAAAAACAAATTGCCACAGGAAATCAGTAGGTCGGACAGTATCTGTGAGGAAAAGGATTTATTTCCTGATTGGGCCGTAATTAGATAGACTAGATTGTGCTGCTGTAGGCAAAGATGACACATGTGAGGAATTGTCCATATTGTCAACCAGATGTTAGTGCTGTAACTGTGTTGAAATAGCTTGGGCAGCTACTTGGCAGTCATAGAATCAAACAGTATAGAAATAGATCCTTTGGCCCATCTATTCTATTCTGGCCAAGCCTCCTATCTCAACTAATCCCATTTACTCACATGTAGCCCACATCCTATCCATATACCAAGTATGTTGTTAATGAACCTGCCTCAACTACTTCCGTCTGGGTAGCATCCAGCCTGATGGCATGAATATCAATTTCTCTTTCTGGTAAAAAGAAATTTCTCCCTCTCCCTTCTTTTTTTGTTTACCACTCTGGCCTCTTACCTCATCTCACCTGCCTATTACCTCCACCTGGGTCCTCTCCTCTTTCCCTTTCTCCTATGGTCCACTCTCCTCTCCTATCATATCCCTTCCTCTCCAACCATTTACCTTTCCTACCCGCTTGACTTCACCCATCACCTGCTAGCTATCCTCCTTCCACTCCCCCACCTTTTTATTGTGGCATCTTCTCCATTTCTTTTCAGTTCTGAAAAGGTGTCCTGGTCAAAATCATCAACTGTTTGTTTGTTCATTTCCACAGATGCTGCCTAACCTGCTGAGTTCCTCCGCATTTTGTGTGTGCTGTTTTGGATTTCCAGTTTCTTCACACTTTCTTGTGCTTATGACCCACTGCCCACTTCGTTCTACCTTTGCTCCAGGTTCCAGATTCTGAAGTCATTTGTGTCTCCTGTCAGAGATAACTGTTGTTGGATAAGATATTAAATAAAGACCCAAACTGTCCATTCAGCAGATGTAAAACATTTATATTAGTTTATGTTAATTTAAGTTTGTGCTAATTATAAACACAAGAGGTTCTACAGTTGGTGAAAATCCAGACCAACCCCCACAAAATGCTGGAGGCACCTGGTCGATCAGACAGTATCTACGGAGAGGAATGAACAGTTGACGATTCAGTCTGAGACTCTTCATCAAGACTCAAAAGGAAAAAGAAACCAAAATAAGAGAGTGCCGGGGTGGGGGGGGGGGGGGGTGGTGGGTAGGGTAAGGAGTAAAAGCTGGAAGGTGATTTGTGAGATCAGGTGAGGGAGATGACAATGGTTGGGGAAGGGGTGCGAAATAAGAAGCTGGGAGGGGATAGGCGGAAGAGGAAAAGGGATGAAATAGAAGGAATCAAATAGGAGAAGAGTGGAACATGGGAGAAAGGGAAGAAGGAGGGGAACTAGAGGATGGTGATATGTTAACTATGTTTGTCTTCATCTTGTAACGCACTGTGCTGTTGATAAAAAACCTTAATTTTCATTTTTATATCGTGTGTATATATATGTCGATGACAACAGCAAGCCTGAACTGGAACTTGAACTGTCAAACACACAAGTGACATGATGAGTTGGGGATATCTATCCAAGTGAATTAGGGGCTCCTCAGAATCCCTCATCCCACAACACAAATAAGATAGCTTGCTTATTTTTGCTTTTACAATGGAGGTTTATCTAGTGAATGCAGCATCACATTATCACAGAAGCTCCGAGGACTTCACTATGGAAGAAGAAGGATCTTCACCTAGAAGGAGAAGATGAGCTACACCTGGAGACAATTTGAAAGTCTGGCCCAGAACAGAGGACTCTGATGAGCTGCTGTCAGGGTCCTATGCCCATAGGGGTGATGGGCTTAGGAGAAAGACGATACATATTTACAGTACATGTATCAGGAATTTGTAATTCTAACATTCAATCCCAATGCAGGGTCGCAACAGAACTCATCAACCACCTCTTTCCATTCGATCTTCCAGCAATCTGTTTCTCGCACTCCTTGTTTGAGTTTTGTAATTATTTATGGGATCTTGTTATGCATAGATTGTCTGCTGTTTTCACAACATTACAATGATAAGCACATTTCAAAGAGTACTCCAACAACTGTAAAGTCAGGGAGGAACCGAGAGCATGAAATATTTAAAAAAATAGAATTCAGAGAAACATAGACTGGGCCATTAAAGCTGTTTGACAAGACTTGCTAGGGTATCCAAAACTTTTACACAGTACTTTATTAATTTTACGTATTATGCTGTATGGCTGCCGCAACAAGAAACACTAATTTAATAACATATTGAATGACAATAAGCCTGATTTTGATATGGGACTCTGTTGTGGACTGAGAGGAAGAAGGGGGCAGCGACAGGGGAAAGGGGAAGGGAGCAGAAAGCACCTGAGAGACATTCTGTAAGAATCAATAAATCAGTTGTTTGGAATTAAATTACTTTGCTTGGTGTCTCAGGACTCCCTTTCTTCACCCCAGTCCCTGGCAGCCTCAGAGAAAAGGACTACATCTTGTGGCAGGGGATGAACCCAGAGGAGCTGTGCTATACTGTTGATTTGCAGTGAGAAACTCTCTGCTTTCCTCAGTGGAAAGACCATCTGGAGGCACAGAGCACATTCTGTCTCTCCACCTTGCTACTTTCTCAGGCACAGTGAACATTCTGAGCGTCTATGCAACAACCCTCTGTGCCTCGGTGGAAGTGAAGGGCCGGTTCTATGAGGACCTTGATTACATCATCAAAAGGCTACCTGACTCTGAGCACCTCTATCTACTCAGAGATTTCAATGCCGCTGTGGAATCTAACCACAATTCCTGGCCTAGCTGCATCGAACACTTTGGAATCATCAAGTTCAACAAAAATGGACAAAGGCTCCTAGAGCTTTGCTCCTACTATGACCTCTGTATAACCAACACATTCTTGGCAACAAGAGTCCATGCTGAACAAGAACACCAAGATGATGGTCTTCCAGGCCCGTGTGCTCAGTAAACTGCTGTACGGCAGTGAAACATAGATGGCCTAGTCTTGCCAAGAGCGCAATCGCAACACGTTCCACCTCTGCTGCCTCAGAAGACTCCTGGGCATCACTTGGCAGGATAACATCTCAAAAAAGAATGTTCTAGGACAAGCAGGCATCACAAGCATGTTTTCCCTCCTCATTCAGTATCGTCTGCAATGGCTTGGTCATGTCAGCCACATGGAGGATGGCCGGATCCCTAAAGACATACTGTAAATACATATTGGAAAGCTTGCCACTGGCACCAGACCCATTGGAAGACCAGCCCTGTGTTATATAGACATCAGTAAACGTGACATGAAGACAAAGGACATTACTCAAACTATCTGGGAAGCCATGGCAACCAACTGCAGCAGCTGGAGACAGACCATTATGGCAGATGTAAAGAAGAGCAAGCAGAAGAGAGAAGAGCAACGGGAAGCAAAGAAAGAGCGCAAACAGCTAAAGGAAGCATCAACTCAGCAGCTCCACAGCCTGACACAGCATTCACTTGTAGAAACGGCAGCAAGACCTGCCGCTCCAAAATTGGACTATACAGCCTTAATGCACAGTCCATTGTCCTTAAGACAGACGGATGTCATAATCATTTATATGTGTGTGTGTGTGTGTATTTTTTATATATATTTGTTTGTTTACATATATATATACATACACACATACAGGGAGAGGGTTAGATGAACAATGCAGGGAGAATTAAGGGGAGGCTGGACAGACATGTGATGAGGCGTCCATTGAGGAATCTAGGTGACAAAATATGGGAGGTGTTTTAAGTGGAACATTAACACCATCATGGTTACGTTTGGTCTGAAAGGCATAATTCTGTGCCCAGTACCTTGTGCAATTCCATAATTAACAGTGAGGTAAAAGGCTTTCATTTACTGCTGAGTGACCTGGGACCACCTACCATCAAAGATCAGGTGGGTGGATAGATAAATAGACTTAAATGCATTCAGTGCTTCTGAGACAATGTAGAACTTTTGTGGTGTGGTGATTATTGCAATAGAGGAAAACCAACCAATTAGTACACAACAAACTAATTTGTTGGGGGGGGGGGGTGGTCATCCAATCCAATTTAAGCCTATCCATATTATTGCCAATTTCGATATTCTCCTTGATCAAAATTGTCACCAAACAGAAAGCCAGTGAAGGTTTATCCCCAATTAAGAACCCCTATCACCGGGTCATGCCTTGTTCCCATTGCTACCATCAGTGGAAGGTACAGGGGCCTGAAGGCACACACTCAGTGATTCAGGAACAGCTTCTTCCCCCCGCCATCTGATTTTTGAATGGACATTGAATCTATGAACACTGACTCCCTACTTTTTTTTATTTCTATTTTTTGCACTACTTATTTAATTTAACTATTTAATATATACATACTTACTGCAATTTACAATTTTTTCTATTATTATATATTGCATTGTACTCCTGCTGCAAAGATAACAAATTTTACAACATATGCCAGTGAAGTTAAATCTGATTCCGATTGGTTGTTCTGGAGTTACTTGCAGATGAGTTAAAGATAGCGGATTTCCTCCTCTGAAGGACATTTATGAACTTGGCATCATTTTTTACAAAAATCCAATGGTTTCATAATTATCATTCATTCATTATGTGCCGTGTTGTATGATATCGGCAATCATGGTCTTTCCATGACCATGACAGTGCTTGGCAAATTTTTCTACAGAAGTGGTTTGCCATTGCCTTCTTTACAGCAGTGTCTTTACAAGACGGGTGACCCCAGCCATTATCAATACTCTTCAGAGATTGTCTGCCAGACGTCAGTGGTTGCATAACCAGGACTTTTGTTATGCTCCAGTTGCTCATACAACCATCCACTACCTGCTCCCATGGCTTCATGTAATCAGTCAGTGCTACACCTTGCCCAAGGCTGATCTGAAGGCTAGTGAAGGGAAGACTTAATCATCATTTAGTAGAGACATATCTCCACCCCACCACACCATGTTTACCTTTATTGACACTAAAACATGATTCCGCGCCTACTTACTTGGTAACTGGTTTATTATTGTCATATGTACAGTGAAGACCTTTCTTTCGCATGCCGTCCAGACAGATTATTCCATACAGAAGAACATCTAAGTGGTAAAAAGGGAAACAGAAGGCAGAATATGATGTTGCCATCACAGACAAACTGCAGTACAAGTAGACAGATAAGGTGCAAGGGCCACACCAATGCAGATTGAGGGACCAAGAGTTCATCTTCATCATGAGGTAGAGGCAGGTTTGATATTGTCATTTAAAGTAAAATTGGATAGGTATATGGACAGGAAAGGAATCGAGGGTTATGGGCTGAGTACGGGCCAGTAGGACTAGGTGAGTGTAAGCATTCGGCACAGACTAGAAGGGCTGAGATGGCCTGTTTCTGTGCGTAATTGTTATAGGGTTATATATAAGAGGTCCATTCAAGAGTCTTATTTCAGTGGGATAGAGGCTATCCCTGAACATGCTGGTAAGTGTTCTCAAGTTCTGTTTGATAAAAGGGGAGAGAAAAAAGAATGAAAAAGGGGTGACCATTCTAACACATAGGAGCAGATTTAGTCCATTGAATCTCCTCTGCCATTCCATCAACTTTTGATGTCCTAACTAATCAAGAACCTACCAACCTCTGCTTTAAAAATACCCAATGAATTGTTCTCTACAGAAGTAAGTGGCAATGAATTCCACAGATTCACTACCCAGTAGCTAAAGAAATTCCTCTTAATCTTTGTTCTAAATGGGTGTCTCTCTGTTCTGAGGTTATGCTCTCTGGTCCTAGAGTCCCCCACATATAGGAAACATCCTCTCCACATTCACTGTATCTAGGCTACCATGATAAGATTTAAACAGTCTTGAATAAGGGTCTTGGCCCATAATGTCAAGAGTTAATTCACTTCCATAGATGCTTTCTGATCTGATGAGTTCCTCCAGCATTTTGTGTGTGTTGCTTAGGATTTCCAGCATCTTCAGACTTTCTTTAAGCTTGTGTATAGCAATGCAAATCATACCCACTTGTGTGACGCTGTGGTACAGCAATTAATGCTATTGTCTATCAACTTCTAACTTCTAATACTGTCTGAATGGAATTTGTATGTTCTTCCACTGAATGTGTGGGTTACCCTAGGATATCCACTTTTCTTCCACATCTCAAAAACATTGTTAGGTTAATTAGTGCAAGTGGGAGGTGTGAGAATCAGAATGATGTACATATGTGAGAGACAGCTTACAAGGATATGAATAGGATTGATGAGATTACATTGAGAGCAGACAATGACTTGATGAAAATAAATGGTTTCCTTCTATGTAGTCAGGAACCAGGGACAGTCTTGCAACAAACAATGTACTCATCAGATCAAGCAGCATCAATAAGACCATAAGAAGTAGAAGCAGTATTAGGCCATTTGGCCCACAAGTTGCTCCACCATTCAATCATAGCTGATTTATTTTCCCTATCAACCCCAGTGTCTTGCCTTCCTCTGTAACCTTTGATGTCATCTTTCTGATTGCCCTGCAGCTGGATGATCTTCTGCTCATACGAGAAAATGAGGAGATGATTATCTTCTGCCAGCTTCATTGTTGAGGTCTTGGTTGGGTCTTTATCTGGAACCTCTCTTTTGACCTTACTGCCATGAATGAACTTAGCAGGAGATAAGGGCCAGATGGTAAACTCCAGACAGCATCACTCGCGGGATCAGAGAAACTCACAAACCTCTCCACCATGGCAAGATGTTGCAATCAACTTGAGAGGTCATTCATTGATGAAGAACCTGGGTCCTTTCAGAACATTTCAACAGATCTTAACCATCATGAGAGGTCAATCGTTGGTGACAAGTGCCAAGCTTAAAAAGAACTCCGGTGCTTTCAGAATTTTCAGAGTGCTGTAGTAATTAGGATCTATTAGGCACTCAGTAGGAGCTAATAAAAAAGAAGTGAGGTGTAAGTAAAATAGTTATTGTGTGTTCGGACAGAGTTAGAGTGGTCAGGCTTAGGCAAGGTCAGACAAGAACGGGCAGAGTAAGTTTTTTAGTAAATTTTTTTTCTGTTAGTACATAGCTAGTTCACTGAGAATAGATCCAGAGTTAGTGGCATTTTCCTTGTCTGGGATGAGGGAATTTTGGGACACCTCCAGTTTCCTTGATAACTACATTTGCATGAAGTGCACCAATCTGCAGCTTCTTAGACACTGTGTTAAGGAACTGGAGCTGGCTGATCTTCCGCTCATATGGGAAAATGAGGAGGTGATAGATAGGAGCTAAAGTGGGGTAGTCACCCCGAAGTTTTAGGAAGCAGGTACGTAGCTGACTGCCAGGTGAGGAAAAGGGAATAGGCATCCATTGCATAGAACCCTATGGCCATTCCCTCAATAATAAGCATAGCAGTTTAGATACTGTTGAGAAGGATGACCTACTGGGAGAAGCTGCAGTGAACTGATCTGTGGTACTGAGTCTATCTCTATGGGTCTGATGGGAAGGAGGGAGGAGTGCAGCTGTGATAGAGGATTCCAGAATTAGAGGAGCAGGCACAGATTCTGTGGATGTGAGAGAGACACCTAGATGGTATGTTCCCTACCAGGTGCCAGGATCGGGGATGTTCGATCAGGTCCACTGCATTCTAAATGGGGAGGGTGAACAGCTGGAAGTCGTGGTATATATATTGGTACCAGTGACATAAGCAGGACAAAGGAGGAAATCTTGAAGAGGGAATATAGTGAGTTAGGTAGAAAGGTGAAAAGCAGGACCTCTAAGATATTAATCTCTGGATTGTTGTCTGTGCCACATGTCAGTGAGTGTAAGAATAGAATGACTTAGCAGATGAATGCATGGCTGAAGAACTGGTGCAGAGGGCAGTTAGAGATTGGCAGGCATGATGTTATGGGCATTGCTGAGTTGTCAATGAGGGAAGATCATGGCTGGAAGTTTAACGTCTAATGATACACATTGTATTAAAAGGATAGGCAGGTAGGCAGAGGGGTGGGATGTCTCTGTTGGCAAAAATATAAAATCAAATCCTTGGAAGAGGTGACATATGATTGGAATATGTAGAATCCTTGTGGGAAGAGTTAAGAAACTGAAAGGGTAAAAAGACCCTGTTAGGAGTTATGTACATACCTCAGAAGAGTAGCCCGGATGGAGGCTACTAATCAGAATGAGAGATAGAAAATGCATGTAAGAATAACAATATTGCGATTGTCATGGGGGATTTCAATATGTAGGTAGATTGGGAAAATCAAGTTGGTGCTGAATCCCAAGAGAGGGAATTTGTAGAATACCTATGAAATGTTTTTTTTTTTAAGAGCCTTGTGTTTGAGCCCACTAGGGGAATGGCAATTTTGGATTGGGTGTTACGTAAGGACCCGGATTTGATGAAGGGGCTTAAGGTAAAGGATCCTTAAGGAGCCATTGATTATTATATGATAGAATTCACACTGCATTTTGAGAAGGGGAAGCTAAAATCAGATGTATACTATTATTTTGGACTAAAGGGAATAACAGAAGCATGACAGAAGAGCTGGCCAAAGTTGACTAGAAGGGAACATGAGCAGGGAAGATGGCAGAACAACAATTGCTAGAGTTTCTGGGACAAATTTGGAAGGTGCAGAAAAGATACATTGCAAAGATGAAGAAATATTCTAAAGGAAGGATGAGGCCAATTAAAGTGATGAGGGAGATTGAGATGTTGAGGCAAATGCAGAAGCTTAGAGATTGTTCTAGGGCTTCAGTCCTCTGCATTCTCCAAGAGGATTCCAGGAGACAGAGACAGTATGCAGGAATCACATGGTGAGAAGCCATTGTTTGACTCCATTTCACTGATTATAGCTTCCATCATTCATGATTAAAGCTACAAGGGAGATTGAAGCATCAAGGCAAGTACAGAGGATGAGTGCCAACTGCCTGTCAATTGATGGCTTACCTACAGAGAGGGAAAGGCCTGCTGAAGAGTGTTCCCCAGGTTTTCTTCATTTTGGATGTGAACTTGGACTATAGACTTTTTTCTCAGTCATTTTTTTTAGTATATTCTATGTCCTTCACCCAATCTTTCTTGTTTTATTTTGTGGGGAGGACCATTAGGGGTTATTGTGCTTGTTCCATTTTGTTTTTTTTTGTATGGGAGCATGGATTTGGGGATTGATGTGCCTGTTCCATTTTTTGTGCAGGGAACAACGATTTTTGGGGGTTGATGATCATGCACCTTTCTTTTCTTTCTTGGTTTCATGACTACTCAGAGTAGAAGAATTTCAAGTTGTATACTTCAATAATAAATTAACCTTTGAACCATTGAGACATGCTTTTTCAATAACAGTCTGTAACTAACTTCACTGTATTAAAGTTTCAGTCTTCTGGGTGGCACTCTGTTTCTTTCAGGATAGCACCTTTTGACCTGTGGAGTGGCGTCAGCTTTGGCAGGTGCTTTGTCAAAGGTAATTTTCTCTGTTACAGGTGTCAAGTTGCTGTCAGCGACGTGATTATCACTGAGAGGCAAGTTCGGTGGATGCAATGTGTCCATCTTGTTGGATACATTTGACTCAGGTGTGCTCTTCAGCTGAGTATCCAATATCGGATCCACATGACATCTCCATGTAAGATCTTCAACATCAACTGTGTATATCAGTGTTTCAGTTCTTGTAGCTATCCTACTGGGTGTTCACTTTTCTTCTTAGTAATCATACACTAGGATTTCCTGTCCAGCCTCAAGGATTCTTATTGCTTCATTTGGCAGCTGTTTATTCTGCACTTCCTTCCATAGATATAGTTTCAGGAGGTCTATGCAAGATCTCAAATTCCTGCTCATGAACAGCATTGCAGGTGTTTGATTTGTTGTCGCATGAACAGAGTTCCGATACACAAAAAGGAAATTGTCCACCTTGTGTTGTAGAGAAATAACCTCTTTGTCCATCACTTTAATGGACTTTGCCAGGTGGTGAGTAGCTGACTTGAAACACTTGATGCCACTTTTCTCCATGAATAGTTTGAACTCCTCTGACTGTGGTTTATTGTCACTCACAGTTTGTTCAGGTAAGCCACTTATGATGAAGGTAGTCCTCAGAGTGGAAACAGTCTTTTCTGATGTCATCGACTTCATTGGTATGACCTCTGACCACTTCAAAATAGCATCCGCAGTATTCACAGATATGGAGTCCATGAATGGCCCTGCAAAGTTAATATGCACTCTTTGCCATGATGAAGATGGCCACTCCCATGGTTGCCTGTGGGAGGATTGCATTTTAATCTTTTAGTATCCCGACCCACTTTTGGTAAAGTCTTCAATCTGTCTATCTACTCTCAGCCAACACACGTAGTCCCAGGAGACACTCTTCATCTGGACTGTACCCAACTGTCCTTTGTGCAGGTTCTCTAACTCTCTGATGTGCAGTTTAGAGAGAATCACAACACGAGATCCACACAGCAGTGTACTTTCACGTACCAACAGTTGGTCTTGTCTCACTGAAAACGCTGGAAGCATAGGATTACCCTGAGCTGGCCATGCTTGCATGGTGATGTCATAAATTATTCCTTGTTTCTCAACTGGCAGCTGTTCCACCAATGCTGTGTGGAACACCTCTACTGGGTCACAGAATGAAGACTTTGCTTCTTCAGCTGTCAACAGTAGAAGACGTGACAAGCTGTCAGCATTGCTGTATTGTTTGGTACCCTTAAACTCTATGTTATAAGAGTGGGCTTCTAGGAAAGGTGCCCAAAATTGTAGCCAGGTAACAATCATCAATGGGATTTCCTTCCTAGAATGGAAATGAACACTTGGGGCTGATGATCTGTCTCAAGTGTAAACTTTTGTTCATAGAAGTGGTAGCAGGACTTCTTTATTCCCCATACTAGACTAAGAGCCTCTCGGTCAATTTGTGCATAGTTGCATTCTGTGATTATCCTTGATCTTAAGCAAATGCAATCCAGCGTTCAGATTCATCTTTCATAGTGTGTGACAAAATGGTTCCACTGCCCAAGGGGTGTATCGCAAGTCAGTCTGATGGCAGAGATGGGTTATAATGGGTGAGCAGTTCATCTGATGTTATTAGTCACTGTGTTTCCTTGAATGCTCTTTCTCATCTTTCTGACCACTCCCACTTTGCTCTGATCTACAATCGTGCATTTAATGGGTGCAACACTGTAGCAATGTTTGGGAGAAACCAGTGGTAGTAGTTTACAAGGCTGAAGTATGACTGGAGTTGTGACACAGTTTCTGGTTTGGGTGCCTGCGACACTTTCAATCTTCTCTTATGACTTAAGTTTGCCATGTTTGCCAATGACATGTCCACAATATGAGCTTTCATTCTTGAAAATTCACATTCTCTCTCTCTTTGCACACAGTCCATACCCACTCAGCCTGGTAAGAACTTCACCAAGATTCTGGGGGCTGCTCTTCATCATTCTTGCCCATCACAATGCTGTCATCAAGGCAGCCTTGTGTTCCTGGAATATAGAAACATAGAAAACCTACAGCACAAAAAAAGGCCCTTTGGCCCACAAAGTTGTGCCAAACATGTCCCTACCTTAGAAATTACTAGGCTTACCCATAGCCCTCTATTTTTTTAAGCTCCATTTACCCATCCAAAAGTCTCTTAAATACCCTATCCGCCTCCACCACTGTTGCTGGCAGCCCATTCCATGCACTCACTACTCTCTGACTAAAAAACTTACCCCTGACATCTCCTCTGTACCTACTCCCCAGCACCTTAAACCTGTGTCCTCTTGTGGTAACCATTTCAGCCCTGGGACAAAGCCTCCGACTATCCACACAATCAATGCCTCTCATCATCTTATACACCTCTATCAGATCACCTCTCATCCTCCGTCGCTCCAAGGCAAAAAGGCCAAGTTCGCTCTATCTATTTTCATAAGGCGTGCTCCAGGCAACATCCTTGTAAATCTCCTCTGCACCCTTTCTATAGTTTCTACATCCTTCCTGTAGCGAGGAGACCAGAACTGAGCACAGTACTCCAAGTGGGGTTTGACCGGGGTCCTATATAGCTGTAAGCTCTTAAACTCAATCCCATGGTTGATGAAGGCCAATGCACCGTATGTCTTCTTAGCCACAGAGTCAATCTGCGGAGCAGCTCTGAGTGTCCTGTGGACTCGGACCCCAAGATCCCTCTGATCTGCCACACTGCCAAAAGTCTTACTGTTAAAACTATGTTCTGCCATCATATTTGACCTACCAAAATGAACCACCTCACACTTTTCTAGGTTGAACTCCATCTGCCACTTCTCAGCCCAGTTTTGTCTCCTAGCAGTCGGTCAATCTTCTGTCCAAACTCGGCCTTTTCTCCTTGAAGTGGCAGAGATGAGAAGTGACCTGATAGAGGTGTATAAGATGATGAGAGGCATTGATTGTTATTATGCAGAAAGTTTGAAGATAATAACTCATCAGTTAATAAATCACCAGGGGTGACTGATAAGTTTGTGGCCTAGGGTAGAAGGAGATGAGTTATTAACTTCAAACTTCCTGCATAATCACTTAAAGAGTTGACCTGCATGTGAATGTAACGAGAGCTGTATAACTCATCTCCTTCCAACTTAGGCCATGAACTTATCAATCACCTATCTGTGGACACTTGCTGGAGGTCCAAGATCCATATGCTTCATGACCACTGGACTAAGTGTGTAAATGTAGGAGAGGACTATGTTGAAAAATAAATGTGCTAGCTTTTCTGAAATTGACTCCTTCTACCTTAGGCCACGAATTTATCAATCACCCGTCGTATAAGGGGGTTGTGTGTAATACCCTGCCAGGAATGATGGTAGAGACAGATACATTAGGAACAATTAAGATACTTTTAGGTAGGCGTATTTGTGAAAGAAATATGGAGAGCTAAGTGGGAATGAATAGTTAGATTGACATGTACAAACAAGCTGGAGGAACTCAGCAGGTCGGGCAGCATCCGTGGAAACGAGCAGTCAACGTTTCGGGCCAAGACCCTTCATCAGGACTGAAGAGAGAGGGGGCGGGACCCCATAAAGAGGATGGGAGGAGGGTGGGAAGGAGAAGGCTACTAGGTGCCAGGTGTAAAACCAATCAGAGGAAAGATCAAGGGGTGGGGGAGGGGAAGCAGGGAGGGGATAGACTGGAAAGATGAAGAAGGAATGTAAGGGGAAAGCATTATGGGTAGTAGAAGAAGGCAGAATCATGAGAGAGGTGATAGGCAGCTGGAAGAGGAGGCAGAGTGAAAGTGGGATGGGGGAAGGGAGGGAGAGGGAATTACTGGAAGTTGGAGAATTCGATGTTCATACCAAGGGGCTGGAGACTACCCAGACGGTATATGAGGTGTTGCTCCTCCAACCTGAGTTTGGCCACATCATGGCAGTAGAGGAGGCCATGTATGGACATATCCGAATGGGAATGTGAAGCAGAGAAATAGTTAGATTGATCTTGGAGCAGTTTAACAGGTCAGTGCAATAACCTGGGCTGAAGAGTGTGTACTGTGCTGTACTGTTTTATATTTCTGCTGCATATATAGAAAGAAAGGAATATAATGACTACTGTGCAAAAGTCTTAAGCACATATTTATAGCTAGGGTGCCTCAGGCACATTACTGTTGTATTTCTATGTATTGCACTGTACTGCTGTTGCAAAAAAAGCCTAATTTCATGTGAGTGATGATAAACTTATTCTACTATGGGTATCTATTGTGGACTGAGAGTGGGAAGGCGGGGGAAGGTTATCATGGTTGGGAAAAAGGGATGGGAGAGGGGAGGGAGCAGGAAGCACCAGAAAGACATCCTATAATGATTAATAAATCAATTGTTTGGAATCAAATTACCTTGCCTGGTGTCTCATGGCTGGGTGTATCTGCACCCGATCCAAACCCCACCTCTGGTTTTCCTTCTCTGCCACCTGTCCCACACCCCTCCCATAGCATTCCACCCTCACCATTCCCAAAATCTGTTGCTCCTGCCTGGTTTACAAACTCGGTCTCTACTCTACTTTGACAAAAGTCTTAACCACTGTAGCTATATATATGTGCCTAAGACTTTTGCTCAGTACTGTCTAGTCACAAGAGGGCTATGAAATTTTGTTGCATTATTCCAGAAACAGAACTATCACAAGTAATATAATTCATAGTCTGTCAAAGAATTGATCAGGTTTTCAAACAGAATATCCTGTGCACATTACATTTCATTTCACAGCAGATGAGGCATTAATTTGCAGCTACTGTAACTGAAAATACTTCAATAATGCATTAATCTACTAAGTAGTAATTTATTACAGTTTCTTCAGAACTGACATTTAACAAGGCTCTATTCTTGACTCTTGATGACAAATGGGACATATCCTCATTGAAGAAAAGAAAGTCAAGTTTCACTAATGCAAAATTCTGGAACAGTGTGTTCTGGAGATGACAGATATTTGGAATGCTTTCTTCTGGAAATAAAGTAAAGAATAAATAGAAGCCTACAGAAAGATAGAAGAATATCTGCAATTATGTCATGTTGTTTGCCTTCTTTACAGGACACTGTAAAATTACTTCACAAACTAGTATAGAACTTTCAATTTTCTGTCACTTGTTATTTTGATGAAATGGAGTTTGAAATCACAGTGATACAATTGATGAAGGTACATTTGCTAAATTTCAACAGAAATGCTGTGGAAAAAGTGATACCTCTCTCTCCCTTGTTAGTAAGAGAGAGAGAGAGTCTATGGGATGAATAGTGGTTTTTTATACACTACATCATGGCCTCTTTGGGGGCTCTGTTATTGCTTGCATGGAGGGCAACAAGTGGGAGGAGGGGGGAGTGTTGATGCTTTGCTTGCTGCTTGTACATGGATAGTGGAGGGGGAACTTTGGGTTCTAAAGTTTGTCTAACATTCATTCTTTGTTTTTTTTCCTTCTGTTTTGTGGATGTCTGCAGAGAGTAAGAATTTCAGGTAGTATACCGTATACATTCTCTGATATTAAGCGAAACCATTGAACCATTGAAATGGCCCATGCATAACTGGGCACCAGACTATCGCCCTCTGTAATGCCTTGGGGACTTTGCTCAGTATTCTCCCGACAATGCAATCTCAACTCCTACCTCTGTGCAGTACTGTTGGAGCATGTGGTCACTGAGGGTGAGACCGCTAAACAGACGTAAGCCAAGGCAACCTTTGTCCTCCCACTTGTATACCAAACATTCTGTGACAGCATGTTCAAAATAAACAATGGTGGCCTGACTGATATTTTTATCCTAACTAGTATCTCTAAAATACAACAGATTATCTGATCGTCGTATCATACTTGTCTGTGGCTTTCTCTTACTCTGTCTCTTCATCTTTTTTTCCTGGTCTGATGAAGTGTCTCAGCCTGAAGAATTCACTCTACTCTTTTCCATTGATGCTGCCTGACCAGCTGAGTTCCTCCAACATTCTGTGTGTGTTGTTTGTCTGTGAATATATATTGGTTCCTGTGTTCCACTGACTGGAATACACATTGGGACATTGGGACATTCTGAAGTTGTCAAAGTCCAAGTCAAAGAAAAGTAAATTGATTATCAAGCCACACATATGTCATCATATAAACATTGAGATTCATTTTCTCGCAGGCATTTACAGCAAATACAAAGAAACAGTGGAATCAATGAGACTCTGCACACAACAAGGAGGATATACAACTAATGTTAACCTGAAATTACAAGCTGCAGTTTGCAGAGATAATAGTTCAGAGGAAGAATATCTACAAGTTTTGTTAGATGCTCACTAATAGTCGCCGTGTATCACCAGCGCCATCTTCTATCTGTGGAGGTTTCTATCAAAATAATCCTTCTAAAACTTTCTCTATGGCAGGGGTTCCCAGCCTGGGGTCCACGTACCGTTTGCTTAATGATATTGGTCCATGGCATAAAAAAAGGTTAGGAACCCCTTTTCTAAGAGATGAATTTGATTTGGCTGGTGGGGATTACTAGCCCATTACAAATACATAATACTATATTGAGTATGTACATGTCATACCTACACCATCACTCACTGAATAATTTCTTTCTCTCTCTCTCTCTCTCTCTTTCTCTTTACCCCCACCACATTTTCTTTCTCTTCTATGTTTTTGCTTCATATTTTCTCTCCTCCTAACCAGCTTCCCTCATTCCACACTCCCTCTTTGACCATCTCGCATCCTCAGGGGTCACGGCAGTGTAGCAGTTAGCGCTACATTATTATAGCTCAGGTCATCAGAATTCAAAGTTCAGTTCCAATGTCCTCTGCAAGAAAATTTTTAACGTTCTTCCTGTGGGCGTGTGGGTTTCCTCCCGGTGCTCCAGTTTCCTCTCACCTTCCAAAGGTTAATTGATCATTGTAAGTTGTCCTGTGATTAGAGTTAAATTGGTGAGCTGCTGAGTCACACAGCTCAGTGGGCTGAAAGAGCCTGTACTGTACTGTATCTCTGCATAAATCCTTTTCTTCCTTCTTTTACATTATTTGCCTGCACTCCTCTCTCACTCCCATCTCTCTCAACCCTCTTTCTTTTCTCCCTTTTCTCCCTCTGTCTTACCTTTTCTCTCTCCTTTATATTCCCTCTCCCTGTTTCACTTTCTCCTATCCACCTTCTCCCACTTCCTGCCTCTCTCACTCTACCCTCCCCTCCAGACTGCCCGGTCTCCGTCTGCAGACAGGCACTTGTCCTCCATTTACCTTTATTCCATCTCGTGTGTTAATATGCTGACTAAACTTGAACTGCAGCAAAACCCCGCAGATTTGTTCTTATTCCGACAAGCGAATGAACCAACAAGGAAGAGCATTGGTTTTAATAACGAACCCTCCACAGAGTCCTTCCCAAAATACCGAGATATGAAATTTACGACGATAATAACGCTAACAATCCTAAGCAGATGCCAGCACATTCTCTGAACCACTTGTAACTATATTACATCTGTGAAGTATTGTGGTAACTTGAGATTTGAATCTGCACGCGTTATTAAATGCAATGTCTATACTTGATGATAAATTATAAATTCACTCAACTGTTATTACATTTTTATATTAAATATTAAAATCCCACTTGCTCGTTCCTTTCTAGATTCTGCTCACACTGAGTTTTCTTTGCACTCATTAATGTTTCACATTGTCAGTTGGTAAAGTGGTTTCATTATTTCTTTAACTAATTGAAAGCAATCCCAGAAAGCGGAATGAAGAGGGAAACACGCAGAAAGCCTACACGGCAAGTTAACCTTCTTAAATCAGGTATAAAAAAAACTTGAAAAGTCTAAGCAGAAAGCATTGGAAACACTCAGCAGATCAAGCAGAACTGGAGCGACACAGCAGTGTGGCAGCTGTTACAGCTCAGAGTGTTCTGCAGTTGGAGTTCAATTCTAGCGTCATCTGTAAGGAGTTTGTACATTCCACTTGTGAACCATGTGATTTTCCACTGGGACCTTTTGCTTCATCCCACAGTCCAAAGAAATACTGGAGTGTAAGTTAATTGGTCATTGTAAATTTTCCTGTGATGAGGTTCGGGTTAAATAGGTGGGTCACCGGGCAGTGTGGCTCATTGGGCTGGAAGAGCCTGTTCTATGTTGTATCCCTGAATAAATAAATAAGCTTGTAGGAAGATTCACAAAGATATACCCCTTTAATGAAACCCATTCTGAACCACCAGGCCATTGTCTCCCACAGCATCAAAGCATATATTTAGTATGTATATGTCACTATATACTACGTTTGTACACTGAAATTCATTTTCTTGCAAGCATTCACAGTAAAATACAGAAATATAAATTAAATACAAAGTAAAATTGTACACAAAGACCAATCTCATCAACTCTGGAGATCTCCCATCTACAGTTATAAATCCATAGTTTGTCTATCATGTAATGCTCATTTCTACGTCCTACCTAAGATCCACAAACCTAACGGTCTGGGTAGGCTATCGTTTCTGTCTGCTTCCTCCCCCCCCCCCCCCCCCCCCCGATATACCTCAACTCAATTTTTCTGCCCAATGGTTCAGCCCCTTCCCGCTTATATTCATGAAATTTCACATGCTCTCGATCTCTTCAGCCGCTTTCATTTCCCTGATCCTGGTCACCTAATTTTCACTATGTTTGTCCAGTCCCTGCACACTTCTTGCCCCTATCAGAAAATATTTAAAGCTCTCCACTTCTTTCTAGGCAGCAAATTTAGCCAGTTCTCCTCCATCACCACTCTCCTGCAGAAGATTCTCAGCCTGAAATGTCTTCTGTACACTTTTCCATAGATGCTGCCTGGCCTGTTGAGTTCCTATTAGTACCTCCAGTTGAACGTTCGTCGCCAGGGCCATGGCTTCCAGTACAGTATGGACTATGAGGGCTAAGGTCCTGAGGAGAGGTGTTGGGTCCCTGCCTGTAACATCCTGGACCCCTCACTCATCAGGGACTTTCATCACCAGCACCCAGCTCTACCTGCTGTGACACCAGGAGGCATCCGTAGATGGGGGGGGGGGGGGGGAAAGAGTACTGTCAGTACCTCCAGTTGAACTGTCTTTTTGTGTGTTTCACCCTAGCTGTCAGTCTGGGGTTTTGTATTGTCATGTGCTCCTGTCCCCACTCCTGCTCTACTCCGGCTCCTGTATTACTGAGTACTCCACCTCTCACCTGTTTCTCAGTATTACCTGTTTTGCTGCCACCTGTGTCTCACTGTGCTCCACCTGTCATCTGCCTCTCTGCTTATTGCTCAGTGTATTTCAGTCCTGTGTTTTCACCTGTTTATTGCCAGATTGTGCCAGTGAATTTTCCTGAGCCTTTCCAGCATTTGTATCTGGACTCTGTCTGGATATCCATTCTGCCTGTTTTCTGATTCTGGTTTTTAAATTTCTCTGGATGTTTTGATCTCTGCCTGAACTTTGATGCTGACTTTGTTTGCACCTCGGGATTTGTTACTCAATTAATATCACTGTGTGCACAGTGCTGGGTCCGTGATTGGATCCCTGCTCCAGCGTCCTGACAGTACAATCTAGCCAGAATGGATCCAGCAGACCCCCGATGTGCGAGAGCTGCCCTGGAACAACAGGGAGTGATACTGGGGAGACACCTGAACCAGCTGGACTCCGTGTTCAGGGCAGTGGATTTGCTTTCTACCAATGTAGCTGATCTTGTGGCCCAGACTCAGTCACTCCAGCTGTCCCAGAGCGCCATCAACATTCTGCGACTGCATCTTCCACCCTGCCCTCTGTGTCCTCACATGCTCCTCCTGTCCAAGAGCCCCATCTGCCTCCTCCAGAAAAGTACTCAGGTGAGCCCAGTTCCTGCTGCTCTTTTCTTTCCCAGTGCACCCTCATTTTTTTAAAAATTGCAACCAACAACGATTCTGTCTGATCGAGCCAAGGTAGCCTACATCACCCGACTGTCTGGGAGGGTGAGAGAATGGGGAACAGCCGTCTAGGAGGCAGGCTCCCCTTTCTGCAGTAGTTTTCAGTTACTTTCTGAGCAGATGAGAAAAGTGTCTGATTGCTCCAAACATGGAGAGAGGCGGCCTGTGAAATGCTGCACATGCACCGGGGCGCAGATCTGTGTCAGATTACGCCGTAGAGTTCTGGACCCTTGTCACCTCCAGCGGCCGGAACTCAGAGGCACAGTATGACACCTTTCTGAATGGACTCTCTGAAGACATCAGAGATGAGCTGATCACCCAGGACCTTCCTGCCACCTTTGAAGCCCTGGTGGATTTGGCCATCCGTATTGATGTTTGCCTTCAGCAGTGCAGCAGAGGGTCCCTGGGGGCTCTGGGTGAGTTTCAAGCTCTTCATCAGTCTACATTGACCTGTCTGTGGTGAACTACATATACCTGTCTGGACACGCCCCCCCTGCTGACTGCTCCTGTGGCTCCTCCCACAGACCCCGGTATAAAGGCGATTGGAGCCACAGACCCTTCCTCAGTCTCCAGGATGTTGTGTGATGGTCACTTGCTGCTTGTGCTTTCTTCCAGCCAATAAAAGCCTACCTTAACCCACGTCTCAGAGTTATTGATGGTGCATCACTGTCGTTTGCCTCAATCTGCAATTCCTGTTCCAGATCCCAAGGGCATGCATGTTGACTGTGCCTGCCTGTTGCCAACTGAAAGACAAAGGAGCATCAGCACCCGTTCCTGTCTGTACTGTGGCCAACCAGGCCACTTCATCTCCACCTGCCCAGTAAAAGCCAAGCGCTCACCAGTAGGACGAGGAGTACTGGTGAGCGTGACCCCTGTCCGCCCCTCCTCGACACCACTCACTCACACACCTGCTTCTCTGGAGTGGGGTGTCCAATGGCGAGTAGTCTCCATCTTGGTTGATTCTGGTGCGGACGGGTGTTTTATCGACTCCAGCTTGGTTGCCAAGTGGGGATTACCCATGTCTGCTCTCCAGTCACTATTAATGGCCAACGCCTTGAATGGTCGGAGACTGGCTAACATCACCCATGTTATGGTCTCAGTGAATCTCAGTTTATCCGGCAACCATCATGAACAGTTAACCTTTGATGTTAACTATACTCTCCTCAAGCTCCCATTGTCCTGGACCATCCCTGCTTAGTCAGACGCAACCCCCACATTGACTGGCTCAGTTGCAAGATTGTAGCCTGGAGCCCATTCTGTCACTCCCACTGCATCCGCCATGCTTGGATCCCCTTGTCTCCAAGCCCAGATCCCCCCAAGGAATTTCCAGACCTCAGTGCCAATCTGTTTTGTGTATCTCGACGACATTTGAATTTTTTTTCTAAGTCCCTTGCTGAACACACAGGTCACATCCGCAGAGTTCTCCAACGCCTTCTGGAGAACCAGCTCTTTGTGAAGGCTGAGAAATGTGAGTTTCATCACAACAGTCTCCTTCCTGGGGTATGTAATTTCAGGTGGTTCCATTCAGATGGACCAACAGAAGGTCAAGGTGGTGGTTAAATGGCCCCAACCCTCAACTCGTCAGGAGCTGCAAAACGTCTTGGGCTTCGTTAACTTCTATCGCTGCTTCATCAGAAATTACAGTACACTGGCTGCTCCACTCACTGCTCTTACCTCATCGGCTGTCAGATTCTCCTGGTCCCCTGCTGCTGAAAAAGCATTCTCTGACCTGAAGGAACGTTTCACCTCTGCCCCCATCCTGATTCAACCCGACACCGACGGCAGTTTATTGTGGAGGTGAATGCGTTCGACATTGGCGTAGGAGCTGTTCTCTCTCAGCCCTCGGCCAAAGATGAGAAGGAGGTACACCCTTGAGCCACCTTCTCTCTCCACCTCAATGCCACGGAGCGGAATTATGATGTCAGAAACCGGGAGCTGCTGGCTGTGAAGCTTGCTCTGGAGGAGTGGAGGTATTAGCTGGAGGGAGCAAAGAATCCATTCGTAGTCTGGACTGATCACAAGAATCTGGAATATATCCGTACGGCCAGTCACCTCAACTTCTGTCATTGGTTCATGTTTACTCTCTCCTTCCACCCTGATTCCAAGAATGGAAAACTTGATGCCCTCTCCCGAAGATTCCCTTCCTCTGAGTCCCCTGAGGTACCTGATGTCATCCTCCCTGCTCACTGTCTGGTGGGTGCAGCGCAATGGGACATTGAAGCCATGGTGCAAGCTACTCAACAGAGTGAGGCAGCCCCTAGTCAATGCCCCACTGACCGTGTTTATGTTTCCAGCTCTGTCTGCTCACGGGTATTGCAGTGGGGTCATTCTTCACGGTTATCCTGTCACCCTGGAACCAAGTGTACACAGGCTTTCATCAGTCGGTGGTTCCAGTGGCCCTCCACTGGGGGGTGACAGCCACAACTTTGTCTCAGCCTGCTCGGTCTGTAGCAAGAACTCTAACCGGTCACCTGCTGGGTCCGTAACAACCCCGGGCTATCCCCAAGAGACCCTGGTCCCACATGGCCCTAGATTTTGTCACTGGCCTTCCCCCATCAGATGGTAATACAGGTCCACAATCCCTTATCTGAAATCCTTGGAGCCAGTTGCATTTCGGAATTCAGAATCTTTCAGATTTCAGAAAATTGATAATTCACCTGACTCAGTGCAGGTGGACTTTAGGACCCAGGGGAGATCCAGACCTTTGTACATCCTCCCGTATACTTTAAATCATCTCTAGATTACTTAGACCTAGTACAATGTAAATGCTATGTAAATAGTTGTGATACTGTATTGTTTAGGGAATAATTACAAGAAAAAATCCTGTACATGCTTAAACAACGAGTGCTGGAGAGAGAACTTCCGGGTTTTCCTGTTCCGTGCTCTTTTACAAATACTGTTACAGTTCATAGAGTAATATACTGATAAATGAAATATTGGGGTAATTATAGACCATAAATACACTAGTACATTTTATTTCCAACAAAAACATTCAATAAAACAATACAGCTTCAAACAAACCGAATCAAACACGTGGTAAATTACTTATTGGAATAAAGAGTAGAATGTAAATACTCTAGGATATATACAGGTTCAAACTAAGCTAAATATGTACAGGTACCTCTAGTTAAGTTGCATTATGTCTGGCAAACAAAACTAAATGCTCTACAGGTACCTGATGGGCCAGGAAGAGGATTCTCAAGTTATGAAGCAGCACTACGACAGACGGCATTTTTAAAGACTTCTTTAAGAGTCATCTGCCTCATTAATATAGGTTTATGTCTAAGCAATCTCCCTTTAACTGAGTAAACTGCCATAATCTCTTGCTCACTGATAAATGCACATTGTTCATGGCCAGCAATTAACTGATCACACATTTTCATCATATCATCTATGTGGATTCTTTTTGCCTTTGTTCACTATGTCATCATCACTACTATCTTCATGCTTATTTGTATTTAACACCATTTCAACAATTTCCCCATCACTCAAGGAATGCATAACAGGTGCATCATTGTCAATGTTCAACATTTCTTCGATGCCAGCTTCCTCTAACTTATTATCAGCGAACGACAAATGCACGTGTAACCAATATGAGCGCTGAGCCACAACTGATGCCTGGCGGCCTCTGCTAGCGATGCCACGTCACACCTGAGTGACATCAGCTGTTGGCGTGCCAAACAAGCCTTGTCGCGACATGATCCACACTCCACGAAAAAAGCTTTGGTTTTCGGAGTTTTTCAGATTTCAGAATTTCGGGTAAGGGATTGTAGACACCACCATTCTCACAGTAGGTGATTGTTTCTCCAAGTCTGTACACTTTTTTCCTTTACCTCAACCACCCTTGGCCAAATTACTAGCACTGCATGTTTTTAAATTACATGGTTTACCTGTAAACACAAGGAAATCTGCAGATGCTGGAAATTCAAACAGCAACACACACAAAATGCTGGTGGAACACAGCAGGCTAGGCAGCATCTATAGGGAGAAGCGCTGTCGACGTTTCGGGCCGAGACCCTTCGTCAGGACTAATCGAAAGGAAAGATACTAAGAGATTTGAAAGTAGTGGGGGGAGGGGGAAATGCAAAATGATAGGAGAAGACCGGAGGGGGTGGGATGAAGCTAAGAGCTGGAAAGGTGATTGGCGAAAGTGATACAGAGCTGGAGAAGGGAAAGGATCATGGGACGGGAGGCCTCAGGAGAAAGAAAAGGGGGGGGGGGAAGCACCAGAGGGAGATGGAGAACAGGCAAACAACTAAGTATGTCAGGGATGGGGTAAGAAGGGGAGGAGGGGCATTAACGGAAGTTAGAGAAGTCAATGTTCAAGCCATCAGGTTGGAGGCTACCCAGTCAGTATATAAGGTGTTGTTCCTCCAACCTGAGTTTGGATTCATTTTGACAATAGAGGAGGCCGTGGATAGACATATCAGAATGGGAATGGGATGTGGAATTAAAATGTGTGGCCACTGGGAGATCCTGCTTTTTCTGGCGGACCGAGCGTAGGTGTTCAGCGAAACGGTCTCCCAGTCTGCGTCGGGTCTCACCAATATATAAAAGGCCACACCGGGAGCACGGGACGCAGTATACCATACCAGCCGACTCACAGGTTAAGAGTCGCCTCACCTGGAAGGACTGTCTGGGGCCCTGAATGGTGGTGAGGGAGGAAGTGTAAGGGCAGGTGTAGCACTTGTTCCATTTACAAGGATAAGTGCCAGGAGGGAGATCGGTGGGAAGGGATGGGGGGGACGAGTAGACAAGGGAGTCGCGTAGGGAGCAATCCCTGCGAAAAGCAGAAGGGGGGGGGGGGGGGAGGGAAAAAACCTGATGGCTTAAACATTGACTTCTCTAACTTCCGTTAATGCCCCTCCTCCCCTTCTTACCCCATCCCTGACATATTTAGTTGTTTGCCTGTTCTCCATCTCCCTCTGGTGCTCCCCCCCTTTCTTTCTCCTGAGTCCTCCCATCCCATGATCCTTTCCCTTCTCTAGCTCTGTATCACTTTCGCCAATCACCTTTCCAGCTCTTAGCTTCATCCCACCCCCTCCAGTCTTCTCCTATCATTTCGCATTTCCCCCTCCCCCCACTACTTTCAAATCTCTTACTATCTTTCCTTTCGGTTAGTCCTGACGAAGGGTCTCGGCCCGAAACGTCGACAGCGCTTCTCCCTATAGATGCTACCTAGCCTGCTGTGTTCCACCAGCATTTTGTGTGTGTTGCTGGTTTACCTGTAGATGTTTTGTCAAATAGGAGCTCTCAATTCATATCCAACTTCTGGAGGGCATTCTGTAATCTTCTGGGTGCCTCCGTGAGTCTGTCTTCAGGATTCCACCCACAGACCAATGGTCAGACCGAGCAGGCCAACAAACAGAGTCTGTACTGCGGTGTCTGGTCTCCCAGAACCCCTCTGAGTGGAGTCAGCAGCTACCCTGGGCTGAGTACACCATAAAATCTCATCCGTCCTCATCCACCAGTCTGTCCCCTTTCGAGTGCTGTCTTAGTTACCAACCTGCACTGTTTCCTGCCCAGAAGGAGGAGCTTGGCGTCCCATCTGTTGAGGCATTCATCTGCCATTGTCAGCGGACGTGGAGGTGCACTCGCTCTGCCCTTCTCCATGTCTCTGCTAGGATCAAGCTGACCACCATCACTCCAAGGCCCCATGTTACTGCCAAGGACAGCGTGTGTGGCTTTCAACCCGAGACCTGCCCCTCAAGGTGGATTCCTGCAAGCTCGCCCCCTCGCTTCATTGGCCCCTTTCCCATTGCGAAAGTCATCAGCCTTGCTACAATCTGTCTCAGGTTCCCCTCCACTCTCCGCCGCATTCATCCTACTTTCCATGTGTCCCGCATCAAGCCTTTCATGAACCACCCTCCCCCACGGCTCATCGGTGGGTCAGAGGCCTTCACGGTGTGTTGACTGCTGGCCGTTCATCACCAGGGCTATGGCTTCCAGTACCGTATGGACTATGAGGGCTAAGGTCCTGAGGAGAGGTGTTAGGTCCCTACCTGTAACACCCTGGACCCCTCACTCATCAGGGACTTTCATCGCCAGCACCCAGCTCTACCTGCCATGAAGCCAGGAGGCATCCGTAGATGGGGGGTGAGGGGGAGTACTGTCAGTACCTCCAGTTGAACTGTCTTTTTGTGTTTCTCCCTAGCTATCAGTCTGTGGTTTTGCATTGCCATGTACTCCTGCTCTACTCCGGCCCCTGTATTACTGAGTACTCCATCTCTCACCTGTTTCTCATTATTACCTGTATTGCTGCCACCCGTGTCTCATTGTGCTCCACCTATCATCTGCCTCTCTGTTTATTGCTCCAGCCACCTGACAGTTCCTCCAGTAATTTGCATGTATTGCTTGGAATTCCAGCATCTGCAAATTTTCAAGTGTTTATGGTTGAACCACCCTCCTCCATCTGGATGAATTGGCTATCACAATCAACAATTTCTCATTCAGCTACACCCACTTTAAATAAAAGTCCCAATGAAGGGTCTCAGCCTAAAATATCAAGTTTTTATTCCCCTCCTGAGTTGTTTCCTGACCTGCTGAGTTCCTCCAGCATTTGAGGTTGTTCTGGATGTCCAGCTTCTGCAGAATATCTCGAGTTGAAGAAAGAGATAGTTAATAATTCATCTCAAAGACCCATTGTAGGAAATGGTTAATAGCCAGTTCTCATAAACAGTCTTTGAATTTTGCTGTTGCTGTCCACAATTTGCCTGACCCAAAGAGTGTTTCCAACATTTTCTTTTACACTTTAAATTTCTGGGATCTGCAACATAGATTTTCAAAACCAAACTCTTCCTGCTGGACACAAGAGATACTGCAGATGCTGGAAATCTGGAGCAATACACAAAAGCTACAGGAACACAGCAGGTTTTGGCAGCATCTATTAGGGAAATGTAAAACTGATGTTTTGGGTTGAGACTCCTCATCTTATTTATCTTGTGTAGACAGTACTGTGCAAGTGTCTTAGGCACACATGTATAATTAGAGAACCTGAGAATTTTGCACAGAACTGTAGTAATTTTATGTTTTGCACTGTACTGCTGCCACAAAAAACACATTTCACAACATATATGAGTGATAATGAAGCTGATTCTGATATATAAACAGTATATATACCTAAGACTTCAGCACAGTACTGTATTTCCTTTTATAATTTATATTATATTTTATGTACATCACTGTACTGCTGTCACAAAACATTTCATGACAGAAGTTAATGATTCTGATTTGACCTCTATCACTCTCCATTATTCTTCTCTGCTTTGCTTCCGCTCTCCCTTATTTTCACTATTTTTGTTTCATGTTCTACTTTTCCCCTTGTCCTGTCCTGTCCATACTGGACCAAACGCCGCCATTAGGCTATAAACGTGCAGGGGCAGTGTGTGGTTAAGTGCCTTGCTCAAAGATACACTCATTGCCTCAGCTGAGACTCGAACTAACGACCTTCAGATCGCCAGCCCAAAGCCTTAACCACTTAACCACGTGACAATTCTCCCTTGCTCTCTTCACTCCATCCTTCCAGTGATTCTCTGCAAAGAAAAGCAAGAGGGGATAGGGATGAACTGTCTCAACCTGGGACGTTGATTGTCTCCAGATGCTCCCTGATGAGCTCTTCCTGTGTTCATTCGCCAGAGTTATTGAACAGTCTGTTCATGGGGATCGTGTAAGGTTGCTGCAGCAATATTCTGAATCTTGCTTGCATTGTTTTTGGCCAGTAGCTAAATTGAAGATTGGAAGGATTGACTCTCACCTCATTTGACGGTCTCAGATATTATAGCACAGGTCCCGTTTCCCTGTGTTGGGTCAAAGCCCTACATCAGAATTAGTCCAACTCAGCCTTAGCTGCCTCTGTCATATCTGCCGCCACCACCATCTGATATTGAGGGGCTACTGCACAAGATCAGAAATAAGCTGCAGAAGTTGAAAACTTTCATGGACACCAGCCTCATGGACACCAGCCTCCCCAGCATTCAAGACACCTGCAAAAGGCAATGCCTCAAAAAGGTGGCATCCATTATCAAGGACCGCCATCATCGAGAAAGTGGCCACTGGGCTGCTGTAGCCCACCCATTTCGAGGTTCTATGTGTTGTGCACACTACTGTTGTCATGCATGGCTATTTGAGTTGCTGTCTTATTCCTGTCAGCTTGACCTGGTTTGATCACTCTCCTCTGACTTCTCTCATTAACAGGACATTTTCTACTGCTCACTGGATGTTTTTCACACCATTCTCTGTAAACTCTAGAGACTGTTGTGCATGAAAATTCCAGGGGATCAGCAGATTCTGAGATGCTAAAACCACCCCATCTGGCACCAACGGTCATTCCATGGTCAAAGTCACCTAGATCACAATTCAGAACAACAACTGAATCACTTGACCATGTCTGCATGCTTTTATGCTTTGAGTTGCTGCCACGTGATCAGCTGGTTAGATATTTGCATTAACAAATAAGTGTACCTAATAAAGTGGTCACTGTGTGCACAGTGCCAGCTAGCTGCACAACTTCTGGTTTGTCAGATAGCTCTCGAGACCAAGTAACTTTTATTGTAGAATACATTATAAAGACATCACCATGATGCCTCAAGTATTTCAATAAAGTGTGATTACCTTAATCACTTAATTCTTTCCATTTTACTGTTTAAAAAGGTCTGCTAACTTCAGGAATCTGAAATGTTAATTAACTTTCTTTCGGCATCGACTGTTTAATTGGTGTGTCGGAGCCGAATGCTTGAGTTGGTTAGACAGCGTGTGTTAGGTGAAGCTGATGGAGTGGTAGTTGACTGAGAGGATGCTCTCTCCATGGAGATCATTATCCGTGACTTGGATTCTCTTCTGCAAGGTGCTGATGTTGGCTGGAAATATTCTGCTTTGATGGAGTTTTGATTGAGATAACAGAGCGTGGCTGACACTGACTTTTCTGCCTGACCTGACATTATCAGCTGCTGTGCAGAGCTAACCAAACATCTTAGCACCATCAGCATCCAATACAAATGGGGACATTTACTTCCAAGGACTCTTTATCTCTTGTTCTCGATATTCATTGCTTATTCCTTTATTATTATTTTGATATTTTTTACTTTTGTCATTTGCATCTTGGTCGTTGTCCATCTTGTGTGTGGATTTTTATTGATTCTATTGTGTTTAGACCATAAGACCATAAGATATAGGAACAGAATAAGGCCATTTAGCCCATCGAGTCTGCTCTGCCATTTCATCATGGCTGATCCATTTTTCCTCTTAGCCCCAATCTCCTGCCTTCTCCCCATATCCCAACATGCTCTGACCAATCAAAAATCTATCAAATTCTGCCTTAAGTATACCCAGTGACTTGGCCTCCACAGCTACATGTAGCAACGAATTCCACAAATTCCTCACTCTGACTAAAGAAATACCTCCTCATCACAGTTATAAAAGGACGCCCCCCTATTCTAAGGCTGTGTCCTCTGGTCTTAGACTCTCCCACTATAGGAAGCATCGTCACCACATCCACTTTATCGAGGCCTTTCACCATTCGATGGGTTTCAATGAGGTCACCACTCATTCTTCTGAATTTTAGTGAGTGTAGGCCCAGAACCATCAAGTGCTCTTCATATAACAAGCCATTCAATCCTGTAATCTTTTTCATGACCTTCCTTTGAACCCTCTCCAGTGTCCACCCATCCTTTCTAAGGTAAGGGGCCTAAAACTACTTACAATACTCCAAGTGAGTCCTCAGTGCTTTATAAAGCTTCAATATTACATCCTTATTTTTATATTCTTGTCTTCTTGAAATGAATGCTAACATCACATTTGCCTTCCTCACTACTGACTCACTCTGCAAATTAACCTTTAGGGAATCCCACACGAGGACTCCCTTTGTGCCTCAGATATTTGAATTTTCTCTCCATTTAGAAAATTGTCTACCCATTTATTTCTTCTGTCAAAAGTGCATGAACCATACACTTCACAACACTATATTCCATCTGCTTCTTCTTTGCCCATTCTCATAATCAGTTTAAGTCCTTCTGTTGCCTCCTTACTTTATCAAAACTACCTGCCCCTCCACCTTTCTTTGCATCATCTGCAAACTTTGCAACCAAGCTATCATTTTTGTCATCCAAGTCATTGATATTTAACATAAAATGAGTCTGTCGCAACACAGATCCTTCTGGAACACCACTAGTCACAGGATTGCTATTAGAAAAGGCTCCCTTTATCCCCACTCTTTGCCTCCTGCCAATCAGACACTGCTTTATCCATGCTAGTGTATTTTCTGTAATACCATGGGCTCAATGTGGGCAGAGATAAGGTGGCACCAAGTGGCTGCCTCTTCAAGCTCACTCTCTGCATGTGACAACAATAAACCATTAACAATAAATCAAACTGGAACCAAGTCAAAATACACAAAAAAAGTCTGCTGATGCTGGAAATTGAAAGCAACACACACAAAACGCTGGAGGAACTCAGCAGGCCAGGCAGCATCGATGGAAATGAATGAACAGTTTCAGACTGAGACTCGTCCTCAGGACTGGAAAAGAAGCGGGAAGACGGTAGAAGGTGATAAGTGGAGCCAGGCTGGGGGGGGGGGGGGGGGCTGTAAGTAAAAGGGCTGGAGAGGAAGGAATCTGATAATAATGGAGAGTGGACCCGGGGAGAAACGAAAGGAGGAGAGGACCCAGAAGGAAGAGATAGGAAGGTGAGAAGAGTTAAGGGGCCAGAATGGGGAATAGAAGAGAAGGGGAGAGGAAGGGAGTTTTTTTTAACCAGAAGGAGAAATTGATGTTCATGCCATCAGGTTAGAGGTGACCCAAATGGAATGTAAGGTGCTGCTTCTCCACCCTGAGGTCGGCCGCCTCGTGGCACAAGAGGAGGTCATGGACCAACATGTCGGAATGGGAATCGGAAAAAAAATGTTTGGCTACTGGGAACATTTTGGCGGATGGAGTGGAGTTGCTCGATGAAGTGGTCTCCCCAGTTTATGACGAATCTCACCAGTGTAGAGCAGCATCAGATAGAATAGAAGGCGCCTGTAGATTTGCAGGTGAAATGTTCACAGGAACAGGAACTGGCTGCTTGTCCTGATATCCTGTATCAGGTAAGAGGATGGGGAACAGTGGATATATTCAGATTCAGAGTTATTTATTTATCACATGTACATCAAAATGTATAGTGAAAAGCATCGTTTGATTTAATAGTCAAAACGATGTATGGATGTGGTGGGGGTGACCCGTTATTGTCCCCACACATTCTGGTGCCAACATAGCTTGTCCACGTTGGTCACTAGCAACAACAACAACGCACACACACACACACAAGCAGGAGGGCCTTACATCTCTCTGCTTCTTCTTTCTGGACAACACACCCAGCCAGTTTCTCACCACCACCACTCTCCTCTGTACTGGCGGAACTGGTCCTCACCCTCAATAATTTCTCCTTCGCCTCCTCCCACTTCCTTCAAACTAAAGGTACAGCCGTGGGCACTCACATGGGTCCCAGTTCCACCTGCTTTTTCATTGGCTACATGGAATACACCATGTTCCAAGCCTATACCAGCATCGCTCCCCAACTCTTCCTGTGCTACATCGACGACTGCTTCCTGTACCCATGCTGAGTTCATCGATTTCATCAACGTTGCCTCCAACTTCCACCCTGCCCTCAAATTTATTTGGTCCATTCTAACATCTCTCAGTCTTCATCTCTGGAGATGGTCAATCTATGAAATCTCTTATAAACCCACTGACTCTCACAGTTATCCAGATTATGCCTCTTCCCATGCTGTCACTTGTAAAAATGCCATCCCCTTCTCTCAGTTCCTCTGTCTCCACCGGATCTGCTCTTAAGATGAGGCTTTTCATTCTAGAACAACTGATCTGTCCTTCTTCAAAGAAAGGAGCTTCCCTTCCTCCACCATCAATGCTGCCCTCCACTCTCTCTCTCACACACACACACACACACACACCTCACTCACTGTTCACACCCATACACCACTTAACACATACTCACCACTCACCACCCACACACTCACACTCACTCATCACTCATGCACACATACTTACACATTCAAACACTCACTCACGCACTCATTCACTCACTTTCTCACTCACATTCACACACTCATCTTCCCTTGCACACTCACTCCCACAGTCTGACACTCACTCACTCCATCACTCACTGTCTCACACACGCACTCACTCACTCCCTTACACACACTCGCTCTCTCTCACATTCCATCACACACTCACCACTCCCTCAGACATTCACTCACACACTCTCACATTCCATCACACACTCACCACTCCCTCACACATTCACTCACACACTCTCACATTCCATCACACACTCACCACTCCCTCACACATTCACTCACACACTCACCACTCCCTCACACATTCACTCACACACTCTCACATTCCATCACACACTCACCACTCCCTCACACCGGACTGACTGCCTCTGGGCCTCCAGCCTGCAGCTTCCAGTGGACTTGCAGATATTGGGACAGTTGACAGAAACCAGAACAATTCAACCTAACAAAAGGCAAATATAATGTTACCATTCATTTTGAGAGGCTTTATAAGGCATTGGCCAGACTGTGCTTGTAGAGTTGTGAGCAGTTTTGGGCCCCTTGTCAATGAAAAGATGTGTTGGCATTGGAGAGGGTGCAGACAAAGTTCATGAGAATGATTCTGGGAATGAAAGGGTTAACATGTGGAGAGAGTGTGATGGCTCTGGGCCTGTACTTGCTGGGGTTTCAAAGAATAGGGTAGGGGAGGATCTCAGTGAAACCTATAAAAATTTTGAAAGGCCTTGATAGAGTGGATGTCTCCTATAGTGTGTGAATCGAGGACAAAAGGGCACTGCCTCAAAATAGAGGGACATCCCTTTAAAACAGAGATGAGGAGAAATTTCATCAGCCGCACCTTGGTGAATCTGAGGAATTCATTGCCACAGACAGCTGTGGAGGTCAAGTCATTGGGTATACTTATGCTTTAAATATAAGTTTAATAGGTTCTTTATTAGTCAGAGTGTCAAAGGTTGCAGGGAGAAGGCAGGAGAAAGGGGTTGAGAGGGATCATAAATCAGCAGACTCGATGATGCTCCTTGACCTCCTGAGTAACTTCAACACTTTCTCTTCATATTTCAGATTGCCAGGATCAGCAACATTTTGTTGATGTTTTTCTCCTCTCTCCAAACATTCTCTTTTCGAGACTGGCTGCCAATCCCTGCTCCATAAAACTGCCTTGGAACAAATTGCTGTGATAACAATGTTGTTTAGATGCTGTTGTTATGCTGAGAGATGACTTCTGGAATGGGTTTTCTAACTCTTTGTGTATGTGACGGAATGAAAGAAGCCTAACTCAAGCTGAATCTGAGACAGAAGTGCTTCCACATTATTATGCTGTCTCTGCAGAATGCTGGAGACCTCATCATCCAGGAGTCTTTTGTTCACGTTTGATGGAATCAAAAATGCAAATAAACTGCTTATTTTGAACATTTGTCTAATCACTGATACGTCTGGTAGGGAAGGAGGACATTTGCCTGATTGTGTCTGTGGCAGCTATTGAAAGAAATCTCGTTTTGCACTACTTATTTAATTTAACCTTTATTTATTTATGGAGATACAGCATGGAAAAGGCCCTTCTGGCCCTTGAGCTGCACCGCACAGAAATCCCCCAATTTAACCCTAGCCTAATCACAGGACAAATTACTGTGACCGGCTAACCTACCAGCCGTTATGACTTTGGACAGTGGGAGGAAATCGGAGTTCCCGGAGGAGACCACGTGGTCAGAATCAGAAACAGGTTTATTATCACTGGCATGTGACGTGAAATTTGTTAACTTAGCAGCATCAGTTCAATGCAACACATAATATGGGAAAAATATAATAAAAATATAAAAATAATAATAAATAAGTAAATCAATTACAGTATACGTATATTGAATAGATTAAAAAACGTGCAAAACAGAAATACAGTATATTAAAAAAAAGTGAGGTAGTGTCTAAGGGTTCAATGTCCATTTAGGAATCGGATGGCAGAGGGGAAGAAACTGTTCCTGAATCGCTGAGTGTGTGCCTTCAGGCTTCTGTACCTCCTACCTGATGGTAACAGCGAGAAAAGGGCATGCCTTGGGTTCTAGAGTCCTTAATAATGAATGCTACCTTTCTGAGACACCATTCTCTGAAGATGTCCTGGGTACTTTGTAGGCTAGTACCCAAGATGGAGCTGACTAGATTTACAACCTTCTGCAGCTTCTTTCGGTCCTGTGCAGTAGTTTCCCCCCACCCCACCCCCATACCAGACAGTGGTGCAGCCTGTCAGAATGCTCTCCATGGTACATCTATAGAAGTTTTTGAGTGTATTTGTTGACATGCCAAATCTCATCAAACTCCTAATAAAGTATAGCCGCTGTCTTACCTTCTTTATAACTGCATCAATATGTTGGGACCAGGTTAGATGCTCAGAGATCTTGACACCCAGGAACTTGAAACTGCTCACTCTCTCCAGTTCTGAACCCTCTATGAGGATTGGTATGTGTTCCTTCATCTTACCCTCCCTGAAGTTCACAATCAGCTCTTTCGACTTACTGACATTGAGTGCCAGGTTGTTGCTGGGGCACCACTCTACTAGTTGGCATATCTCACTCCTTGTCACCAACTGAGATTCTACCAACAATGGTTGTATCGTCAGCAAATTTATAGATGGTATTTATAGATAGAGGGAGAAAGTGCAAACTTCTTACAAGCAGCAGTGGAAAATTAATCTAGGTCACTGGTACCATAAAGCATCGAGCTAAACATTACTCTACCATGCTTCTTCCTGTAATTTACAACAATAATAATGTTTTTACTATTATGTATTGCAATATACTGCTGTCACATAACAACAAATCTCATGACATAAGCCATTGAGATTAAACCTGATTCTGATTCTGGTTTTCCAGGTTTTGGCCCAAAACATTGACAGTACCTCACTAATTCATCCACCACTGAGCCACCGACCGCCGTGTGTGTGTGCACTGGAAACAGGAAGGGAATGTTGGCTTCTCGTCTGTCACTACCTTCGTCAAAGAATGGCAGACTGAACCCATTTAGTTAATGCTTTAGAACAAGTGCTGGTGAGTGGGATTTGTATTGATAGGCAGTTAGCAGTCATCGTGGGCATGATGGACTGAAAGGCTTTTCCTTGTGCTGTATGGTGCTGTGACACTTGTTCTTACCTGTGAGTCTGAGGATGGCAGGCTTAATCCTCTAGGCATCAAAGTTTTTGCAAGTAGTATCTTCACATGTACACAGATGTAGTATCACCAAATGTACTCAGATGCATCGAATTAGTATCAGAAACGTAGCCTCGGACTCCTCCAGCATCCGAGATGAAATTCCTTCCCTCAAATTTCACCACACGAAGTTGATTAGTTTTATTTTCATTATTTTTCTTTAAATTGATTATTATTATTTTATAGAGATATGGTTATAACGGGCTCTTCTGGCCCAGTGAGCCTTTGATATCCAATTACACCCATGTGACCAATTAACCTAATAACTCATATGGTTTAATGGTTCAGTTTAATATCAGAGAGTGTATACAGTATACAACCATATGTACACTATACTTATGTCTTCGGCATGTGAGAGAAAATTGGAGCACCTGGAGGAAGGGGGAGAACATACAAACTCTTTACAGATATTAAAACTGGGTCTTTGACTTTACAATATGTTATGCTAACCCCTACACTGCCCTGCTGTCCTGATTAGTATTTACAATGCTATTAAAGTAATGGTATTATCTGTGGCCCATTAGATAATCCTTTCAGAATGGTTTACATTTTAGAGCAGAAACTATTTCCACTTTGAAATGTTGACAGATTGCTGCACAATTGAAATCTGCTCAATGAAATATGAAATAAAGCTTTTGTCTGCAATTATGTGGAAGCAAAAGATCGATTCTGAAGACCAGGGGAGATCGCTCCAAGCTCTGACCTATACTTACCCCTCAAGCAATATCAATAGCATTTCCAAGAATCAAAGACAATGTATGCTATCTACAAAATGCAGTGGTAATGTGCTGAGTCCACTCTGATAGCACATCCCACCAATGGCTTCAGGTACATGGAAACACCGCCACCTATTGGTTCCCCTCTTAGACACGTCATCCTGGTTTGGAAATCTATCACCATTCCTTCATTGTTACTGGATTTCCCTTGCCAATGGCGCTGTGGAATCACCATCACCAGAACACTACCTGTGACCAACCATCACCTTCTTGAAGATGAAGAGAGATGACTAATAATTTTAGCAGACCTCTGTAAAAGAACAAAAAATGCAAAATAAACAAATAAATGAATGAATAATTGAACAGATAGGCAGATAGATGATAGACAAATGGAAAAATAGATAGATAAATAGATATATATATATATAGATAGATGGACAAACAGACAGGTGGACAGCCACACAAACAGACAGTGCCTTGACTAATAAAGGAAAACATGTCATACGTCTTCTTTATTACCCTGACTACTGAGTGGTCACTTTCAGAATAATAATCAGGTTTATTATCATTGACATATCAGGTGAAATTTGTTACTTTGCAGCAGCAGTGCAGTGCAGTCCATAAAATTACTGTAGGTTACAACGAGAATAAAAAGCACAGATTGATAGATAGATGGTTGGATAGATAGATAAATGGGTAATGAGATACAGAGAGAGGCACAGAGAGAAAGAGAAGTAAACAAATTTCATTTCATAGTCATACAGCATGAAAACAGGCTCTTCAGCCCAGCTGGTCAGTACTGACCAAAATGCCCCATTTCAAGCTGGTCCCATTTGCCTGTGTTTGACCCATAGCTTATACCTTTCTGATCCACATATCCGTCCAATTGTCTTTTAATTTTGTTTATTGTACCTGCCTCAACTACTTCCTCTGGAAACAAATTCCACATAGTCAGCACCCTATGTGTATCACAGCACAAAAATAAGCCCTTTGTCCATGCTGAACTATTAATCCCCCCAGTCCAATCAACCTGCACCTGACCCATCCATACCCGTCCCTCAATGTACCCATCCCTGTTTCTCTTAAATGTTGAAATCAAACCCCTCTGCACCACTTTTGCAAGCAGCTTATTCTACCTTCTGAGTGAAGAAGTTCTCCCTCATATTGCCCTTCAACATTTCACTTTCACCTTTAACCCATGGTTTCTAGTTCCAGTCTCACCCAGCTTCAGTGGAAAAAACCTGCTCGCATTTGCTCTATCTATGCCCCTCATAATTTTGTGTGTGTGTATATATATATATATATATATATAAATAAATAAAAATCTCCCCTCATCTCTCCCCTCATTCTCCTGTGCTCTGGGGAATAAGGTTCTAACATATTCAGCCTTTCCCTATAACTCAGGTTATGCAGAAATTTGAAGTTAATAACTCATCAGGGGTGATTGATAAGTTCGTGGCCTAGGATAGAAGAAATGAGTTATTATGCTTTCTGCATAATCACGCAAAGAGTTGAACTGCATGTGCATGTAACAAGAGCTGTATAACTCATCTCCTTCTACCTTAGGCCACGAACTTATCAATCACCCATGTGTGGACACTTTCTGGAGGTCCAAGATATGTATGCTCCATAGCCGCTGGACTAAGTGTGTAAATGTAGGAGGGGACTATATTGAAAAATAAAAGTGCTAGGTTTTCTAAAATTGACTCCTTCTACCTTAGGCCACAAAACTTATCAATCACCCCTCGTAGAAGGAGTTATCATTTTATAATCCTAGATCCCTCTGTTCTACTGCACTCCTCAATGCCGTACCGTTCACTGTGTAAATCTTTCCTTGGTTGGACCTCTCAAAGTGCAACATGACAGACTTGTCCGTATTAAATACCAACTGCCATTTTTTCAGCTATTTTTCCAGCTGGTCCAGATCCTGCTATAAACTTTGGTAGCCTTCTTGCTATCCACCATGTCACCAATCTTGGTGCCATCTGTACACAGACCCAACACTGACCCCTGTGGCACACCACTAGTCACAGGCCCACGACCAGAGAGGCAACCATTTACCACCATTCCCTGTCTTCTCTCATGAATCTCATCCAACTTACTACTTCATCCCAAATGCCAAAAGACTGAATCTTCTTGACCAACTCCCCATGCTGGACCTTGTCAAAGGTCTTGCTAAAGCCCATATAGAAAAATCTACTGCCTTGCCTTCATTAACTCCCTTGAAAATCTCTGTAAGATTGGTTAGACATGACCTACCACACACAAAGCTATGTTGACGATCTCCAATCAGTCACCATATATCCAAATACTTATATCCAGTCCTTTGTAACCTATTAAACCTTAGTTCCTATTAAATTTCCCTCTCACCTTAAACACATTCTTGTTATTGATTTCCCCAACCCTGGGAAAAAGACTGAGTGCATCAGCTTTATATCATTCATGATTTTATACATCTTTATAAAATCACCTCTTATTTTCTGACACTGTATGGAAAAAAGTTTTAGTCTCTCCAGCTACTCCCTATATCTCAGTCTTTCAAGTCTCGACAGTATATATACAGTGGCATGCAAAAGTTTGGGCACCCCTGGTCAAAATTTCTGTTACTGTGAATAGCTTAGCGAGTAAAAGATGACCTGATTTCCAAAAGGCATAAAGTTAAAGATGACACATTTCTTTAATATTTTAAGAAAGATTACATTTCTATTTCCATCTTTTACAGTTTCAAAATAACAAAAAAGGAAAAGGGCCCGAAGCAAAAGTTTGGGCACCTTGCATGGTCGGTACTTAGTAACACCCCCTTTGGTAAGTATCACAGCTTGTAAATGCTTTCTGTAGCCAGCTAAGAGTCTTTCAATTCTTGTTTGGGGATTTTCACCTATTCTTCCTTGCAAAAGGCTTCTAGTTCTGTGAAATTCTTGGGCCATCTTGCATGCACTGCTCTTTTGAGGTCTATCTACAGATTTTCGATGGTGTTTAGGTCGGGGGTCTGTGAGGGCCATGGCAAAACCTTCAGCTTGCGCCTCTTGAGGTAGTCCATTGTGGATTTTGAGGTGTGTTTAGGATGATTATCCTGTTATAGAAGCCATCCTCTTTTCATCTTCAGCATTTTTATAGACAGTGTGATGTTTCCTTCCATAATTTGCTGGTACTTAAATGAATTCATTCTTCCCTCTACCAGTGAAATGTTCCCTGTGCCATTGGCTGCAACACAAGCCCAACCATGATTGATCCATCCCCGTGCTTAACAGTTGGAGAGATGTTCTTTTCATGAAATTCTGCACCCTTTTTTCTCCTAACTTACCTTTGCTCATTGCGGCCAAAAAGTTCTATTTTAACTTCATCAGTCCACAGGACTTGTTTCCAAAATGCATCAGGCTTGTTTAGATGTTCCTTTACAAACTTCTGACACTGAATTTTGAGGTGAGGATGCAGGAAAGGTTTTCTTCTGATGACTGTTCCATGAAAGTCATATTTGTGCAGGTGTCGCTGCACAGTAGAACAGTGCATCACCACTCCAGGGTCTGCTAATCTTCCTGAAGGTCTTTTGCTGTCAAACGGGGTTTTGATTTGCCTTTCTAGCAATCCTACAAGCAGTTCTCTCGGAAAGTATTCTTGGTCTTCCAGACCTCAACTTGACCTCCACCGTTCCTGTTAACTGCCATTTCTTAATTACATTACGAACTGAGGAAACGGTTACCTGAAAACGCTTTGCTATCTTTTTATAGCCTTCTCCTGCTTTGTAGGCATAATTTATTTTAATTTTCAGAGTGCTAGGCAACTGCTTAGAGGAGCCCATAGCTGCTGTTTGTTGGGACAAGGTGTGAGGAGTCAGGGTATTTATAAAGCTTTGAAATTTGCATCACCTGGCCTTTCCTAACGATGACTGTGAAAAAGCCATAGCCCTAACAAGCTAATTAAGGTCTGAGACCTTGGTAAAAGTTATCTGAGAGCTCAAATCTCTTGTGGTGCCCAAACATTTGCATAGTGCTCCTTTCCTTTTTTTCACTCTAAAATTGTGCAAAGGAAAAATAATACACTAATCTTGCTTAAAATGTTGAAAAGAATGTTTCATCTTTAACTTTATGACTTTTGGAGATCAGTTCATCTTCTACTCACTTAACTATTCACAGTAACAGAAATTTTGACCGGGGTGCCCAAAGTTTTGCATTCAACTGCACGTATCTTTACTACACTCTTCTGCACCCAGTCCAGTTCTATCACTGTCTGTAAGGAGTTTTTACCTTCTCACTTTGATTGTGTCTGTTTCCTCAGGGTGTTCCAGTTTCCTCCCACATTCCAAAGGCATACAGGTTAATAAGTTAATTATGGGGTTAATTGGGCAGCGCGAGCTCATTGGGCCAGGTGGGCCTTATATCGGCTGCATCTCTAAATAAAATAAAAAATGAAAAGTCTTTCTTCTTAAAAAATTCCCTTTGTCTCAGGAATCAATCAGATGCACTCCCTCTGTCACAAGTATATTTTTCACTGGGCAATGAGACCAGATGTACCCCATTTTCCATATGCAGCTTTACAAGGGCTCTGTCCAATTGCTGTAACCTAAATGAACTGACTTGTTACCTTACATCATTGCGAGGATACAGAAGAGGTCACTTCCTGCCCCCACTGGGTCATGTCTGACCCAGCTTAGAAAAATGAGCTGGTAAAATGCAATGTTACCCACCACCCTTCAGCAACAGCTGTAAGAAGATAAGCAAGTGGAGAAGGCCACAAGTCCCCTTGAGCATGCTCTGACATTCAATGAGACAGTGGCTGGTCTGATCTTCATTTCAGTAAGCCTGTGAGGTAAGAACTGAGTTTATAACTGTGCACCTATCACCTATCAACCTAATAGTAGTTGGAGACCTGTCATCTCTCGAATTGCACAGGGGAGCTCAGAGTGCCTGTTTTTCCTGATTCTCCAATGGCATATTGACAAGTAAGTGTCAGTGTGTCTCCTGGATACATAATTAATAAGTGATTAATTAATTGATAAATGTTTACAAATCCTTTTTCATACTGAGAAAATTAATGTTTCATTTTTAGCTGAGTGTTTTCCTAGATATTTGTGTATATATGTATATGTATCTTTTTTCTAATTAATTCTCTTGGAACTTGAATGTTTGAATAATCACTGACTGAATTATTCTCTATAAAGTATTGTGAATTACTCTCTTTGTTTCCTTGAAAGACTCTGCAGAAACTCTCATATGATTTCTGAGCTGACTGGGTGGATCTGCATTAGCTGGAAAAATGGCACATGCAATTTAATGCAGACAAGTGTGAGGTGTCCCACTTTGGTGGGATCAACCAGGGTAGGCTTTACACAGTGACTGGTAGGGCACTGAAGAGTTCAGTAGAGCAAAGGTATCTGGGAATACAGGTACATAATTCATTGAAAGTGGTGTTACAAAGAGAAAATTTACAAGCATGTTGCCAGGTCTGGAGGACCTGAGTTTTATGAAAAGATTGAATAGATTAGGACATTATCCCTTTGAATGTATAAGACTGAGAGTAGATTTAATAGAGATGTATAAATTATGAAGGGTACATATAGCATCTGTGCCCCCAATTTACCCCCGTTTGCCTAGGGTGAACCGCTGTCGCCCCACCAACAGTGCAATATTTTGGTGTAAATACGGTGTAATGCCCCCCCCAGTACACGCTCGCAACACAAATATCAGACAATATACCAAAGGCAAGTAAGTAATTACAACTTTATAGTTACTTCTTAGTGATGGGTTAGTAGAAGCAGATAACCTAAAGTCACCAAATCAGTAAGTTTATCAGTTCGAACACATAATATTTTAACACATTGGAGCTCACGCCTCTGGTTCCATCCACAATGACCTTCCGAGCCTTCGTCCACCGTCCGAACCGCCGACTTCTAGTATCCGCTGCCCTGGAACCGCTGTCTGCTCCTTGCATGTGCGTCCTCCTCGCTCGCCTCCCGAAAAAGACTGTGAACTCCGTTCAGCTCACACATACACGATAGCATAACAATTCTCCATTGGTTAGTTTCCCCCCCCCCCCCCCTTATCTGCAGTTATAACCCAAACATTCCAGCTACTGAAATCCATTACAGCATTAAGCAACATTACAGAGAAGCCATTTTGTTAGCCTGAACAGTTAACACCACAGTTAATGGCACTGAGAGCCCTATATACAGATAGGGTAAAAGCAAGCAGTCCGAATGAGGCTGAGTGGAACTACAACTAGAGGTCATGGGTTAAGGTTGAAAGGTGAAAATCTTAAGGAAACACGAGAGGAAACTGCTTTGCTCTGAGCATCATGAGTGTGGACCGAGCTTCCAGCATAGGTGGTGCTTGCGAGCTTGATTTCAATGTTTATGAGAAGTTTGGATTAGTGCATGGATGGAAGGGATATGAAGAGCTGTGGTACTGGTACAGGTCAATGGAGTAGCAGTTTAAGTGGCTTGACACTGTCTAGAATTGCCAAAGGGCCTGATTCTGTGCTGTATATTTCTATGACTCTATTACTGTGGAAGTAGTTGATGAAAATATGGGTAGAATAAAATCTATGATTAATAGATTGATATAAATTAATAAATGGATTAGTTTAAGTCAATCCATACCAATTTTTATCTATGTACCTTAGAATGCATCATACATGGATGTTGCTCTCTAAGTCCTGTAGAATGGTTTTGGCCCAAAACGGCGACTGTTTATTCATTTCCATTGATGCTGCCTGACCTGCTGAGTTCCTCCAGCATTTTGTGTGGCACTTTAGATGCATTGTGGCTTGTTATGACAACTGCTCTTCCTGTGACCGCAAGAGAGTTGTGGACACAGCTCAACGCATCACAGAAACTAGCTTCCCCTCCATGAACTCTGACAACACTTCTCAATGCCTCACTAAAGCAGCCAGCCTGACCCCACCCACCCTAAATATTCTTTCTTCTCCACCCCCTGCACCCCATCTTTGTCAAGTGACTGGATTAAATGTTTCATCAACCATCAGGTTCAACTTCACTCAACCAAACACTAAATTTTTCCCAGAACCTATAGACACACTTTCAAGGATTCTTCATCTCATGTTCTCAATATTTACTGCTTATTTATTCATTATTATTAAGATTACTTTGCTTGGTCTTGTTGATATTTGCATTTTGTTGTCTTTTGCACATTGACTATTGTCTGTCTTGGTGTGTGTTTTATAAAGCGCAACATAACTTCCTGACTATTGAACTCAGTGCCTTGACTAATAAAGACAAGCACACATATTACCCTGTATTATCTATATAGACACCTTCTACGTTACCCTGTCGACTAAGTAGTTGCTTTCAGAATCAGAATCAGGTTTAATATCACTGATATGTGTCATGAAATTTGTTGTTTTGTGGAAGCAGTACAGTGCAAAACATAAAAATTACTGTAGGATACAATGAGATATATAACAATAATAAATGGGCAAACAGATACATATTGTGTGTGTGTGTGTGTGTGTGTGTGTGTGTGTGTGTGTGTGTGTGTGTGTGTGTGTGTGTGTGTGTGTGTGTGTGTGTGTGTGTGTGTGTGTGTGTGTGTGTGTGTGTGTGTGTGTGTGTGTTGCACTTACCAAGTGCTCTCTGCCACAACCGTACTTTACAAACACACCAATTCAGAGGATCTTATTCTAGTCCTTGCCATTCAAAACAGTGCTCTTCAACAAAAGTCAATTTCTAACAACTGCAGCTCCCACAGCGTGACAAAAGAAATGTAGAAACAATGAGGCACATTATAACATTTAGGCAGTCATTTTCCCCAAAGCAATTTGCTATCAGAAAAATACTTCTGAAATATAGTCACTGTTGTGAAAATTTTAGCTTGATTCCAAGTATTGATCATTCTATACAAGAGGGCTTTGTATAAAATATGATTTTTCCACTGACATTCCCGCTAGCAATCACTTCAGTCCATTTGCCGAGTTGAATTATAACATGGCACTAAGGTATAAAGCAAATTTAGGCCATAATATGCATAAGTTTTGTTTCCATTTGAAGCTCAGAATAAAAAAATATATGTCACAGAGGGAGGCCATCTGATTCACAGCAGCTGCAGAGATAGAATAAGAATTAAACAACCAAATCCTTCTACCAGGCTCTTCTTACAAGGCCTCAAAGCTTTCATCCCTCAATTGGGGCATAATAAAAGGAGGTCTCAAAGTTCAAAGTAAATTTATTATCAAAGTACATATATGTCACCATATACAACCCTGAGATTCATTTCCCCCTGGGCATATTCAATAAATCCATAATAGAATAATAACCATAATAGAATCCGTGAAAGCCCACACCAACTTGGGTGTTCAACCAATATACAAAAGGAAACAAACTGTGTAATTACAAAGAGAAAAAAAAAATAATAAATAAATGAATATTATATATCAAGAACATGAGTTGAAGAGTCCTTGAAAGTGGGAACATTTCAATGATGGGGAAAGTGAAATTGAGTTAAGTTATTCCCTTTGATTCAAGAGTCTGATGGTTGAGGGGTAATAACTAGAAACATAGAAAACCTACAGCACAATACAGGCCCTTCGGCCCACAGAGTTGTGCCAGACATGTCCCTACCTTAGAAATGACTAGGCTTATCCATAGCCCTCTTTTTCTAAGCTCCATTACCTATCCGAAAGTCTCTTAAAAGACCCTATCGTATCCGCCTCCACCACCGTTGCCGGCTGCCCATTCCATGCACTCACCACTCTCTGAGTCAAAAACTTACCCCTGACATCTCCTCTGTACCTCAGCACCTCAAACCTGTGTCCTCTTGTGACAGCCATTTCAGCCCTTGGAAAAGCCTCTGACTATCCACATGATCAATGCCTCTCATCATCTTATACACGTCTATCAGGTCACCTCTCATCTGCCGTCGCTCCAAGGAGAAAAGGCCGAGTTAACTCAACCTGGTTTTATAAGCCATGTTCCCCAAACCAGGCAACATCCTTGTAAATCTCCTCTGCACCCTTCCTATGGCTTCCACATCCTTCCTCTAGTGAGGCGACCAGAACTGAGCACAGTACTCCAAGTGGGATCTGACCAGGGTCCTATATAGCTGCAACATTAACTCTCAGCTCCTAAATTCAATTCCATGAGTAATGAAGGCCAATGCACAGTATGCCTTCTTAATCACAAAGTCAACCTGCGCTGCTGCTTTAAGTATCCTATGGACTCGGACCCCAAGATCCCTCTGATCCTCCACACTGCCAAGAGTCTTACCATTAATACTATATTCTGCCATCATATTTAACCTACCAAAATGAACCACTTCACACTTATCTGGGTTAAACTCCATCTGCCACTTCTCAGCCCAGTTTTGCATCTTATCAATGTCTCGCTGTAACCTCTGACAGCCCTCCACACTACCCACAACACCTTCAACATTTGTGTCATCAGCAAACTTACTAACCCATCCCTCCACTTCCTCATCCAGGCCATTTATAAAAATCGCGAAGAGTAAGGGTCCCATAACAGATCCCTGAGGCACACCACTGGTCACCGACCTCCATGCAGAATATGACCCGTCTACTGAATCTGGTGGTGTGAGGCTCCTGCTCCTTATTCCTGATGACAGCAGTGAGAAAAGAGCATGCCCTGGGTGGCGGGAGTCCCTGATGATGGACGCTGCTTTCCCGCAACAATGCTTCATGTAGATGTGCTCAATGGTGGCGAGGGCTTTACCCACGATGGACATATCCACTACTTTTAGAAGGATTTTCCATTCAAGGGCATTGATGTTTCCATACCAGGATGTGATGCAGTCAGTCAATATACTCTCCTTTATAGAAGTTTGTCAAAGTTTTAGATGTCATGCCAAATCTTTGCAAACTCCTAAGGAAGTAGAGGTGCTGTAATGCTTTCTTCATAATTACACTTACGTGCCAGGCCCAGGACAGGTCCTTCAAAATGATAGCACCAAGGAATTTAAAGTTGTCAACTCTCCCCATCTTTGATCTTCCAATGAGGACTGGCACATGGACCTCTGGTTTCCTTCTCCTGAAGTCAACAATCAATAATTTTGCAGCTGTATAAAACTCTCCTTAGATCACAGTTAGGATGCGTTCAGTTCTGGTGTCCTCATTATAGAAAGGATGTGCAGAGGAGATTTACCAGGGTGCTGCCTGAATTGGAGAGCATGCCTTATGAGGAAAGGCTGAACAAGCTGGGGTTTTCCTCTTTAAGGTGAAGAATAAGATGTGACTTGATAAACATGCATAAAATGATTGGAGACACAGATAGTCAGCCAGCACCTTTTTCCTGGGTGGAAATGTCCAACATGAAGGCATAATTTTAAGACAATTGGAGGAAAATATAGGCGAGATGTCAGTGGTAATTATATTTACACTGAGAGTAAAAAATGTGTGGCGCGCCCTGTCAGGACTTGTGGTAGTGCCAGATACAGAGAACGTATAACATAGAACAGCCCAGATAATCAATACAGGCCCTTCAGCCCATTGTGTTCTGCTGACTTATTAACCTATTCTAAGATCAATTTAGCCCATCCCTTCCACATAGTCCTCCATTTTTCTATCATCCATACGTTTATCTAAATGTCCCTAATGTATCTGCCTCTACCACCACCCTGGGCAGAATGTTCCAGGCACCCACAATTCTCTATGTGAAAACCTACCTCTGATACCCCTCCCCATACATTCCTCCACTCACCTTAAAATTATGCCCTCTCATTATGGACATTGGAGACACTTAAGAGATTCTTAGATAGGTGTATGGATGAAAGAAAAATGAAGGAATATGTGAGAGGGAGGGGTTCGATGGATCTTGGAGTGGGTTAAAAAGTTGGCACAACATAGTAGGTCAAATGGCCTGCGATGTTCTATGTTCTAAATTCTCCTTCTGATGCTTTCTGTTTGGCAATAATCCCTATAGGGTGCCAACAAGACAATGGACCTCTTCCCCTTTATGCACAAGTGACTTTGCAACCTCAATCAGAGATCTCATTGGGAAAGCGTGCTGTCATAGAGAGAATTTCCTCCTGAGATTAAAAGCACAAAAATGCTGCAAGTATTCAAATGGTCAAGTAGCATCCGTAGAGAGAGAAATAGTGCTAACAGATCAGGTTGATGAATTGTGTGTTGAGTGGGGTTATTAATAATCTCATGGTAACAATCCCTTAGGAAAGAGTGGTCAAAGCATGCTAGAAATTTAATGTCAGTTTGATGATGAGAAACTTGGGTCTAAATCTAGTATTCTGAAATGAAAGGTTACATGGACAGATACCGTACACAAGAAATACAGATGCTGGAATCTGGAGCAACACAGATAAACTAGAGGAACTCAGTAGATCAGGCAACAGGGAAATGGTCAGTGGGCATTTTGGGTTGAGACCATCTTCACATGGTCAGAGTTGGCAATGGTGGACTGGGAAGATAGTCTACAGGATAAGATGGTAGGTCAGCAAGGACAGGTATTTGAGATAAATCTCAGCAATGGGCACCTTGCTCGACATGGATAAGTTATCATTTGGTTTTTAGTTAGAGATACAGTATAGTAACAGCCCCTTCCAGACCATAAGCCAACACCACCCAATTACACCCATGTAACCAATTAACCTATCAAACTTTGGAATGCGGGAGTAAACTTGAGCACCCAGAGGAAACCTGTGCAGACACAGAGAGCATGTACATACTGCATACATATAGGAAGTTGAGCAGGGTTGAGCAAGGTACACGGGATCATAGTAGGAACTAGAAAAGGAAAATAAGATTATATTAGGTTCATAAGAGGAAGGAGGTATAGGAGACTCAGGTCCGACACTATCAAGTTCAGGAACAGCTATTATCCATCAGGCTCTAGAAACTGAGGGGATAACTTCATTCAACTTCACTCACCCCAACACTGAACTAAACACTGGACTCACTTTCAAAGACTTTTCATCGCATGTTCTTGATCTTTAATGATTTCTTTTTGTATTTTCACGGTTAGTTGCCTTTTGCACATTGGTCATTTGCCCACCTTGTTGTGCTCAGTCTTTTATATATTCCATCGTGTTTCTTTGTATGCTCATAAGAAAATGAATTTTGGGGTTGTATATAGTGACATATATGTACTTTGATAATAAATTTACTTTGAACTTTAGAAACATAGGAACATAGAAAACAATCCCTTTGAAGGGACTGTTTCCACACCGTATGACTTGAAGATGATACCTCAGAGAACCATTCACCTGGCTTCAAGGCTAACTTGGGTGTTATCTGTGTGGAGTTGGCAAGCTTTTCCTCCAAGTGCTCTGATTTTCTCCCACATCCCAACAACATATGGGTTAGTCTTAACTGGTCATCATAGATTTTCCCTAATGTTTATTGTCGTTTAATGCAAGTGTAAAGCAGAAGTTAGCCGGCGGGCCTCATACCCCTGAGAGATGGGGACATGCCTGTCCTAGCATGTGTAGTTTGCTCTGGCTGAATGGGCGGATAAGGTCTACAGTGAAATCCAGGCTAGAACGATGGTGCTGCAACACTCTGCAGAGAGTGAAGGCATAACAAGGCACGAAAGATGTCATGGTCATCCACGACAACCAGGAAAGGCTCCAATTTGTGATGCTCATTCGTGCCACTAACCCGGGCTTCTCAGATCGAGAGAGTGGAACTGCCCCAGTGCAATGGCTTTTCCCGCACTGGTTTCCTGTCATTGTTGGACATGATGGACAACCACCAAAAAGAAAAACGAAATGATTTTTACTTCAGATCTGATGCAGCGTAAAAAAGCACAATAAATATAAATATAAAAGCAACCCTAAATGAGTGGTGGAAACTGGGAGAGTTGATGGGAATGTGTGGGAACAGAAAAGGAATTAGTGTAGGATCAATTTGAGAATGGATCGCAAAGGTCGCTGCAGACTATATTGACCAAACAGCCTGTTTCCATGCTATACAACTCTATGACTCGAAAGTTATCTCTGGTTCTCTCTGAACATAGAACATTGAACTGAAAGCATAGAGTAGAACATTACAGAACATGTAGGCCCTTCAACCCACAATGGTGTGCTGACCTAGACGAACCTACTGCATGATCAATCTAACCTTTCCCTTCTACCCAGCCAATAACCCTCCATTTTTCTTACATCCACATGCTGACCTAAAAGTATCCAGGGTGTGGTCGACAGCTCGCCTCAGCATTTCTAATGGCGAGCTGGAGGGAGATCCCAGGAACTGAGCATCCCTGCCTTCCCAGGGAACCTCGATGGGGCGAGCGTACCCAGGGTACGTGGTGGGGCACATCACCTGCCTGCCACCTGGTCCACGCTGAGGAACCCAAGATGCCGCAGCCATGGGGGTGATGGGCAACTTGGCAGGCACCACCAAAACTGCTGGAGAAAGAGGAGGTCCAACTGGTCCCAGGAGTTAATGCCTCAAGATCCACCCTGAGCTCCCCGACACAATAGTACCAGTTGCTTGGAGACTTACCTGGTGCAAGTCAAACTTATTGTATGGCAGAATGGGTGGAGCCACAATGAAACGGCGGTATACCAGGTATACCTGGCACTGGAGGGAGATGCCCTGTGGGCCCTCCTCAACCTAACACCGGCTGAACAGTGTGACTACCAGGCCCATATAGCCACTGGAGCGGCATTTTGGGTAGAGGCCATAGGTGGCACTGTGGGAGAAAGCCTGGGGGCGTTTGCGGCAGATCTCCGCCACTGGGCTCAGCATGGCTACTCCCAGTTCCCTCCTGTGGCCCAGGAAGAGCTTGCCCTCCATGACTTTGTAAAGACATTGATGTTGGAGCGCCTTTGGTAGCATGTTCACCAGACATCACCATCATCGCTGGCCAAGATGGAGAGGGCAGAAGCAGTTTTAGCTCCCTAAGGTATTCCTCTTGTCATCCCGCAAGCCTCGAGCCCCAGCTTGTGTCACTGAGGTGGAGGAGGAAACCGATGAGAAGGAGCCCATGAGACAGGTCCAACCAGCACAACGCCAGCCCCACCATATGCCACGGTGCAATCTCTGTGTCTGGTGTGGCACCGCAGGGCATGAGGCCAGAGCTGCCACAGCCCGGTGCAGCCATCAGGAAACGCCAAGCGGGCAGCACCGCCCAGGACCACTAGCAGAATCCCTCCATTGTCGACTGTTGGAGTGAAAATCCAGGCTGATACGTGGACAGCATGGAGGAGGGCATCAGATGCCGTGCATCGGTGGACACGCAGTCAACCATCACCATCGTCTGTTCGGATGCCGACAGCTCATCCCAGCATTCCTAGTGGCCAGCGCTACTTACTGTTTTTGTTTTAAAATGCATTTGTGGAATGATGGTGAGATGTTCAAGTTCATTTATTGTTACATTTTAGCTCAGGTTATACAGTTGTTCGCTTGTGTGTTTGCGGGTCACCCTGACTGTAACTGGAGTGTACAATAATCACCTCCCCCGGCTGTATGTGACTGAGTGGCTTCTCACTGAGCAATGGAGCGCTGTGATATTTCTTGCCTTCAGTGTCCATTCTGGAATCTGATGGCAGAGTGGAAGAAGCTGCTTCTTCTTAGTGCTTGTCATGGAGCTAACCAAGTTCACAACTTTCTGCAACTTCTTTTAATTATGTGCAGAGGCAACTTGCCCTCCCCCCACCCCCACATACCAGATGGTGATGCAGCCAGTTAGAATACTCTTCATGGTATATCTGTGTCTTTGGTGACATACCAAATCACCTCAAACTCCTAATGAAATATAGCCATTGTCTTGCCTTCTTTGCCATACATCAATATGTTGGGCCCAGGATAGATACTCAGAGATGTTGACACCCAGGAACTTGAACTTGCTTACTCTTTCCACTTCTGATCCCTTTAAGAGGACTGATGTGTGCTTGTTCATCCTACCCATTTTGAAGTCCACAATCAGTTCTTTTTCTTACTGATTTTAAGTACAAGGTTGTTGCTGTGACACCACTCGACTAGCTGATACATCTCACTTCTGTATGCCCTGTCATCACCATCTGAAATTCTGTCAACAATAGTTATATTGTTAGCAGATTTTTAGGTGGCATTTGAGCCTAGCCACACGGTCATGGATGTAGAGAGAGTAGAGCAGTGGGCTAAGCACACATCCGTGAGGTGCACCAACGTTGATTGTTAGCAAGATGGAGATGTTATTTCCAATTGGCACAGACCGGTGAGGAAGTCAAGAAACCAGTTGCTGAGAGAGGTACAGACGGCCAGGAGCTTTTTAATTAGAACTGTCTGAATGAAACACTGAACTTTTGTCAACAAACAAAACCTAACGTAAGTATCAGTATTGTCCACATGATCAAAGGCTGTGTAAAGAACCCGAGGAAATTTAAATCTGATTCTGATCAATACTGTTTCTGACCGTTTACTCTAGTTTTTCTAATCTATATGCCCAAGGTGTGATCTGGCAGGAAATGTTTGGAAAATAAAACCATAGCACATAGGAGTAGAATCAGGCCATCTGACACCGAATTTGTTTCACCATTTCGTCATGGGTCATTTATTTTTCCTCTCAACCCCATCCTTCTACCTTCTTCTAATCAAAAGCCTATCAAGAGTGAGTGCAGGCCCAGAGGTGTGTAACACTCCTCATACGCTAACTTTTTCATTATCACAAGGGATCCTGCAGATGCTAGAAAACCAGAGCAACACACGCAAAATGCTGTAGGAACTCGGCAGATCAGGCAATATCAATGGAAGTGAATAAGCAGGCGACGTCTCAGCTTGAAACGTCGACTGTTTATTTATTTCCATAGATGCTGCCTGACCTGCTGAGTTCCTCCGGCATTTTGTGTGTGTTAACTTTTCTATTGCTGGGGTGATTCTTTTAAACCTCCCCTGGACCCTCTCCAATGCTGTGCGTCCTTCCTTAGCTCTAGGGCCCAAAACTGCTCACAAAAGGATTAAAATGGAATTAATGTTTAATGGGTTGGCATGGACTCAATGGGTCAATGTCCTGTTCTCTATCATTCAATCACTTCACAGCCTCTCAGAAATGTCCGGACTTCAATTATATGTTTTAGAAACAGTCTGAATAAGCAGATTTATTCCTCCCAAATACCTAATGTAATAAGGGATTAATGCTTATCTGAACACAAGACCTTACCTGTAGCACACGTGGATTTTGATTAAAGTGACTCTCCTGGCTCCTTAATATTATTATTAATATGTCTTATCCACAAAGACATGTTGCTAGGGCAGATTCTTCTGGAATACCTAATAAAGTAACTATGTAAATTTCATGTGATTAATTAATTTATTGCACTCCACAGCTTCCTTGCAACCCTCTGTGCAAACACAGCAGTATGTGATTAGATTTATTTCCAGACCAGGATTAATATACCGAGAACATTATCGACCTTCAGAGAGAATAATTCCACTAATTATGCAAACACAATTAATTCTGGAAATTATTATCAGGTAAAAAAAATTAAAATTGGACAATTTTGAATTCCTTCCTCCTCTGTACTGAAGGAATCTCGGAGAACAGGTGCGATGAACTGGATCTGTGCTTGTTTGAGGCAGAGTTACAGAAAATGGACCAACAGAAATTTCCAGAGACACTCAGGAGGTCTGGTAGCAGTTGTGGAGAGAGAGAATAACAAAGTTAGTATATCTGGACAATGGCTTGAAAGAGGGAAAGGATCCTGTTTGGTAGATTATCCTTCCAAGTACAAGTAAGGAAATTTTTTACTCGTTTTCATGAAAAATTTTATCGAAGTAATAGCATTCTGCCCTTGTTCCATAGAACTGTCACTCTCTTACCTCTTCTCACATGCCTATCTCCTCCCCCGGTTCCCCTCCTCCTTCCCTTTCTCCCATGGTCCACTCTCCTCTCCTATCAGATTCATTCCTCTTCAGCCCTTTATCTTTCCTACTGACCTGGCTTCATCTATCACCTTCCAGCTATCCTCCTTCCCCTTGGCCCACCTTTTTATTCTGGTAACTTTCCCCTTCTTTTCCAGTCCCGAAGAAGGGTTTTGTCTACAACGTTTACTGTTTATTCATTTCTCCACAGATGCTGCCTGACCTGCTGAGTAACTCCATAATTCTGTGTGTGTTGCTCTGGATTTCCAGCATCTGTAAAACCTCTTGTGTTTCTGTACAGGAACAGTTTCCTGTTTCTGACTGCCTGATGTCAGCAGGAGATACAGAATCCAGACGTCCCTCACCACAAGGTTCAAGGACAACTCCTTCTCTTCAACTATTTGGCTCTTGAATTGACAAGCACAAGCCTAATCATTACAGCTTAGCAAAACCATGACAGATTTAATGAATTTTCCACTATAACGGGCTTTATTTTCTTTGGTTTTAATTGTGTTCTTTTCCTGTAAGATTGCATTTCATTTATGATTTTTTTCTGATGCTGCATGCCTGTAATGCTGCTGCAAGTAGGTTTTTCATTGCTCCTGCATTTGCATGTACTTGTACATTTGACAAAATGCTCAACTTTGACTTTAATTCCATTGTAATTCGGTAGACTAGTGCTTACTGAACAAGAGAGAAGGTTTCCTCCTCCACAGATATGCACATTCACTCATGAACTGGGCATTGGTTACATGTTTCTTCTTAGCTTTATCTGGAATAATTCAACAGTTTTGACTGATCATCCTTCATCTGTTGAGGAAGTCCACCTTGGTAGATGGATCTAGGCACTGTCTCCAGAAATCAGTGCTATACCTTGTGCCAACTTTACGTTCACATATTATCAGGTAGAATTTTTAAATGGATGACTTCTAATTCCTTCTCTCTCCTCACAACACTATAAGACACAAGATATGGGAGCAGAATTAGGCCATTTGGCCCATCGAGTCTGCTCCACCATTTCATCATGGCTGATCCTCTTCTTTCTCAGCCCCAATCTACTGCCTTCTTCCTGTAGCCATTCATGCCTTGACTAATCAAGTATCTATCAACCGTTGCCTTAAATATTCTGAGCCTGTGTCCTCCAGTCTTCTACTCCCCCACCATAGGAAACATCCTCGCCACATCTACTCTAACAAGGCCTTTCAACATTTGATAAGTTTCAATGAGATCACCCCTCCTCTTCCTTCTGAATTCCAGTGAATAGAGGCCCAGAGCCATCAAACAGTACTCATCTGATAAGCCTTTCAATCCCGGAATAATTTTCGCGAACTTCCTTTGAACCCTCTCCAATGTCAGCACATCCTTTCTTAGATAAGGGGCCCAAAACTGCTCACAATACTCCAAGTGAGGTCTCACCAGTGCTTTATAAAGCCTCAACATTACATCCTTGCTTTTCTATTCTAGTCACCTCAAAACGAATGCTAACATCACGTTTGGCTGATAGGTGTTTGTACAGAGGAGAAAGAAGAAACTAGAAATCATAAAATTTTAATTTTTACTTGATATTATATAACAGAAAAGTGATATATTATTATGATATATAAATGAATTGGAAGGAACCTCTCAGACACAGAAGCAAGCAGGCTACCAGCTCATCAGCTGTGATTCAGATGGTAGCACATCTGCTTCTACATCTGAGACCAGACCCCATTCCGGGCACCTAAGCGTAAAATCACGGCTTCTGCTCCACTGGGAGAGGAACTCTCTTTCAACCAAGTGTTAAACTGTTTCCTCTGTGGATTTGGGTAATCCCTTGACAGTATTTCAAAGAAAAGCAGGAGAATTGTCCTGGCCAATGATAATCACTTGAGCAGATATCCTACTGCCTATTGTTTCTGACTGAAGACTACATGAAAGAGAGTATCGACTCATTTACATAGATGCTACAACTCATGCTCTTAGTATTATTCACTTACTTTTTAATTTATTATTTGCACGATTTGTCCTCTTTTGCACATTTGATGTCTTTGCTATATAGAGGTGGGACAAGAGAATGATCCCAGGAACGAGAGGGTTAATGTATGAGGAGCATTTGATGGCTCTGGGCTTATACACACATTAAAATCCATCAAATATTGAAAGGCCTAGATAGAGTGGATGTGGCGAGGATGTTCCCCACTACCAGAAACAAGGGTACAGTCTCAGAACACAAGGACAGCCACTTAGAACACAGTTGAGGAAGAATTTATTTAACCAGAGTGTGGTGAATTTTTGAAATTCATTGATGCAAATGGCTGTAGAGGCCAAATCATTGAGTATATTTATAGTGGAGTTAGTTCTTGATTAGACAGGCCATCAACAGTTACAGGAAGAAGGCAGGGGAAAGGGGTTGAAAGGGATAATAAATCAGGCATGATGGAATAGCAGAGTAGATGCTCTAGGCCAAATGGCCTAATTCTGCTCTTATCTCTTATGACCTTATGAGATAATTTTTCAGAAATTCTGCTTTGTTTCTTTATTTTCCTGTGAATGCCTGCAAGAAAATAAATCTCAAGGTAGTAAATGCTGAGATATACCTACATTGATAATAAATTTACTTCGAAATGTGGACTTTGTACAGACTAGAATGGTGTTCCCTGGACTACAATCATGATTGTACTTGAAAGGTATTTCATTTCCTGTCAAATATTTTGATATGATGCGAAAACTGACCAAATATTGCTATGATTTATGAAGACTATACAAACCTTCATAAAGCAGGGTCACGAAGTACAGGAGTTGGGATGTCATGTTGAAGTGGTACAAGAAGTTAGTGAGACCAGTTTTAGAGTATTGTGTAAAATTTTGGTCATCTATCGACAGGAAAGATAACAATATGCTTGAAAAAGTGTCAGGAAAATTTGCACAGGTTTTTTTCAGGATGTGAAAACCTGAGTTATCAGACTTTTGGTGAGATGGTGGCACACTCCAACACAACGGCTTCTGCTGGGCTAACCAAGTATAATACCATCATTTTTTAAACATATTTTTTATGATTGCAAGACCCTGCTAGATGTTAAGAACTTAAAGTAGTGCAGGCCTACCCCATCAGCGAGTTGCTCATTGTCATAGAAACTGAAGGAGCTGAACTTGGTGCGGACTGTGTTGCTGACTGCAGCAGAGAGGTATTGGAGTCAGTGTACAAAAGCAGCGTGCAGTCTAACAGTGCGTTAGTGCCTTTGTCACTTTTCCTGTGATCACAAAATCCTGTTGGACATGGTTAATGTGGAATACTTCAAGTCTAGTTCGCTGTTTTATTTCTGGGACTGACGGTGTGGGAGATGTGTGGCCTCAGTCTTAGTGAGGACTAGACTTCAAGCCATGGTGTCATCCGTTTACAGCTGTCCAGGAGAGTCTTCAGTCGGGGCTTTTCTCCAGTGCTCATTTAGCGGAAGACTAAGCCTCAGGCCACAGTGTTGCCTGTTACAGCGAGCCAGGAGAGAGGTCTCGGAGTCAGTGCCAGAGGAGATGTGGTCCAGTGTCCATGCTGGCGGTTTTGGTGCTGCCCTCCAGTGATAGAGGATTGGAGAGATAAGGTCTAGGTGCAAGTAAATGGGACGAGGCAGAAATTTGGTCAGAATGGACTAGATGGGCTGAAGGGCCTGTTTCTGTGCTGTGGTGCTCTATGATTCTGTAACTCTATATAATAATGTTTCTGAAATGCTTACAGCACAGAAGCTGGTTCAGTAGTCAATTTTGATCATGCAACCTTGCTTTTAACTGGAAAAGGCAATTATCAACTGCAACCGTTTTCACAAGGCTGATCCCAGGAATGAAAGGGTTAGCATATAAGGATTACTGGACAGCTCTGGGCCTGCAGTTGCTAGAGCTTAGAAGAACGAAACATCTGAATCTTGTAAGGCCCAGACAGAGTGACCTGTAGAGGTTGTTTTCTATAGAGGGTGAGCTTAAGACTAGAGGACACAGCCTCAGAAATAGACAGGCGTCCATTTGGAACAGAGATGAAGAAGAATTCCTTTAGCCAGGAGGTGGTGAATCCATGGAATTGCTGCAGACGGCTGTGGAGGCCAAGTCATTATATATAAAGCAGAGGTTGATAAGTTCTTGATTAGTAAATGCATCAAAGGTTACAGGGAGAAGGCAGGAGAATAGGGTTGGGATGAAAAAAAGATCTGTCATAATGGAATGGTGGAGCAGTCTCAATGGGCTGAATGGCCTAGTTCTGTTCCAATGCCTTACGGTCTGCATTATTTTCCTCTTTTGTTAATACTATTAGAAGAAGTTGAAGTTCCAGGAGACATGCAGACCCCTGATCCTTCTGCGTTACTGCATAACAAGGCTGATGTAGGTTTTGACCCAAACATTGACAATTCCTCTACTCCACAGATACTGCTTCACCCACTGAGTTCCTCCAGCAGATTGCTTGTTGCTGCAGATTCCAGCATTTGCAGCCTCCTATGTGTCCTGTGCCTTGTCAATATTCCTTCTCAATCTCTGTAATTCTTTTTCCATCCAAAAATCCATTCCACTCAGTTTAATATACCAAAAATATTCAATTCATGACCTCTTGTGAACTCCACCATGCTAAAGATGACGGTTGGGCATGGGGCTAGCAAGCTCATCTGATAAAAAGTACAATCTTACAGAAATTCCAGCAGAAGCTAATCCCTGGGAGAGGAAGGGTTTTCACCAAGAAGATGTATGAAGTCATGTGGTGAAAACAGAAGCCACAGGGCTGATCAACCTTCTATCGGCTCAGAACAGAGGACAATGGCAAGTTGCTGTCGGCAGCCTATGCCCTCTGGAAGAAAAATTACCTTCTGCTGAAAATGGTTCCAGCATCATTCTCTTCTTTGCCTTGTTTTTATTCCTTCTTTTTGTATCCAAATCTAAACACCCGCAGGGCATTCAGAGTCAAAGTCGTGCTTCGAGCTTGAAAATCTGTGGATTAAACACTTCTTTGATATGGTTGAGTGCGAAGATTCTTTCAACTCTGAGAAGTAAATATCCTATTAAAAATAAAACCATGACATATTGTACCGTAAATTTACCAATTAAATAATCTTTGGATTATATTTAACTCATGAAGAAAAACATGAAGACATTGGGGAAAAGGTTCCTGAGGAGGTTCCTGGGAATGAAGAACCTCATTTAGAAGGAGAGACTGGATGCCTTCCAACAGGGCTGAAGAAGGGTCTTGGCCTGAAATGTTGGCTGTTTACTCTTTTCCATAGATGCTGCCTGGCCTGCTGAGTTCATCCAGTTTTTGTGTGTGTGTTGCTCTGCATTTCCAGCATCTGCAAATTTTCTCATTTTTGTAAGACAGGAAACATAGGCTTTTTTCCCCCTGGAGTAAAGGAGGTTGACTTTATAGATTTGTACAATCATGAGGGATGCAGATAAGATAAGTGACCACAATCTTTTTTCCAAGTGGCAGGGTGGAAATACATCTCTACCAAAGGAGTTATAAGTCACTCCTTCCCTTGGCTAGCCTGCAGATCACCCTTAGGCAAGATATAGCAGTTGCTTAGCCCCACTCCCTCATTGATCAGGGTTATGTGAAGCCATGGGAGGAGGGATTGGTTGGTTGTATGAACAGCTGATGCATATCATAAGTCCTGCTTGGTATCAAGAATATTGTGAGCTGCCTTAATGACTACCACCTGATAGCACTCACATCTACAGTGATGAAATGCTTTGAGAGGTTGGTCATGACTAGACTGAACTCCTGCCTCAGCAAGGTCCTGGACTCAATGCAATTTGCCTATTGTCACAATAGGTCCATGGCAGATGCAATCTCAATGGTTCTTCACATGGCCTTAGACCACCTGGACAATACAAACACCTATGTCAGGATGGTATTCATCAACTGTAGCTCAGCAGTTAACACGATCATTCCCAAAATCCTGATTGGGAAGATACAGAACGTGGGCCTCTGTACCTCCCTCTGCAATTGGATCCTCGACTTCCTAACCGGAAGACCACAATCTGTGTGGATTGGTGATAATAACTCCTCCTCACTGACAGTCAGCACTGGTGCACCTCAGGGATGTGTACTTAGCCCACTGCTCTACTCTCTCTCGACCCATGACTGTGTGGTTAGACATAGCTCAAACACCATCCGCTGCTAAGTTAACAAATTTCACGACACATGCTGGTGATTAAAAAACCTGATTCTGATTCTGAGGCAGACAATCTCTGAAGGGTAGAGATAATGGCTGGGGACACCCGTCTTGGAAATACACTGCCCAGCAGAAGGCAACAGCAAATCACTTCTGTAGAAAAAATTGCCAAGAACAATCGCAGTCATGGAATGGAAGACCATCATCACCCATGTTGTATAACACAGCACATAGGGGAATCTAAAACTAAATGCTTTGAGTTTAAAGTGAAAAGGGAAAGACAGAAAAGGAGTGAGTTAGGCAACCTTTTCACACAAAGGGAGGTGGTTATGTGGAACGAGCAGCCAGACAAATCTGTAAAGATGGCTACAATTACAATGGATAGGGTTTGAGAGCGCTATGAGTTAAATACAGAAAAACAGGACTAATGCAGGAGGTTACCTTGAAGAATTTGGGCTGAAGAGCCTGTTTCCATGATGTATAACTCCACACCTTTGTTTACTGGGGCCTGCTTGTAACAGGATTGAAAACCACTCAAACTGAGTGGACCGCACCTGTCATCCAGGGCCGCAGGGCTAGAAACTTAATTGCAGCAGCATCACGGGTACATGGATTTCAAGAGTATTGAGTTCAAGAGTAGAGAGGTCATGTTGCAACTCTACAAATCTCTGGTGAGACCACACTTGGAGTACTGTGTTCAGTTCTGGTCACCTCATTATAGGAAGGATGTGGAAGCTATGGAGAGGGTGCAGAGGAGATTTACTAGGATGTTGCCTGGATTGGTTGGGACTTTTCTCTTTGGAGTGTAGAAGGATGAGAGAGGACTTGATAGAGGTCTACAAGATTATGCGACGCATAGATAGGGTGGATAGCCACTACCTGTTTCCCAGGGCATGAATACCAAACACCAGAGGGCATATGTACAAGGTTAAGGGAGGGAAGTTTAGGGGAGACATCAGGGGTAAGTTTTTTACACAGAGGGTTGTGGGTGCCTGGAATGACTTGCCAGGGATGGTAGTGGAGGTGAAAATATCAGGGGTATTTAACAGCCTCTTGGACAGACACATGGATGAAAGAAAAATAGAAGGTTACGGGGTAGTGTGGGTTTAGTACTTGTTTTTAGGAATATATGGGTCAGCACAACATTGAGAGCCCACGGGCCTGTACTGTGCTGTAGTGTTCTAGTGTCTAGTGTCTTCTAATGGATTTCAAAACACAGCATTCAACAATAAGTAAACAGAAATTAGACATAAATGGTATGAAAGAAAAACAACTCAATAAAAAAAAGGCGATTTTAGTGCACAGTGACCAAAATAGCGATAGTGTTGTGATACTGAGTTAGTACTGGCACTGGAATGTGTGGCGACACTTGTGGGCTGCCCCCAGCACATCCTTGTGTGTACTGGTTAATGCATTTGACTGTGTGCTTTCATGTGCATGTGATAGCTAAATGTAAATCTGGGGATTGGGGTTGTCCAGATTGTTGTCAAACCCGATGATGTGGGACTTCCGGCTTCTGTACCTCCTGCCCCATGGTGACTGTCAGAAGATGTCATAGTGGGGTTCCTTTTGATGAATGATGCTTTTCTGAGGCAGCACTTCATGTAGGTACTTTCAATGGTAAAGCATATATGCAGGAGGTGAGCACCAACTGCCTGCTTTTTGATCACTGGTGGGATCACACTGCTATGGAGAGGGGAGACTGCCTTTTGATCACTGGTGAGATCACACTGCTATGGAGAGGGGAGACTGCCTTTTGATCACTGGTGAGATCACACTGCTATGGAGAGGGGAGACTGCCTTTTGATCACTGGTGGGATCACACTGCTATGGAGAGGGGAGACTGCCTTTTGATCACTGGTGAGATCACACTGCTATGGAGAGGGGAGACTGCCTTTTGATCACTGGTGGGATCACACTGCTATGGAGAGGGGAGACTGCCTTTTGATCACTGGTGGGATCACACTGCTATGGAGAGGGGAGACTGCCTTTTGATCACTGGTGAGATCACACTGCTATGGAGAGGGGAGACTGCCTTTTGATCACTGGTGAGATCACACTGCTATGGAGAGAGGAGACTGCCTTTTGATCACTGGTGAGATCACACTGCTATGGAGAGGGGAGACTGCCTTTTGATCACTGGTGAGATCACACTGCTATGGAGAGGGGAGGCTGCCTTTTGATCACTGGTGAGATCACACTGCTATGGAGAGGGGAGACTGCCTTTTGATCACTGGTGAGATCACACTGCTATGGAGAGGGGAGACTGCCTTTTGATCACTGGTGAGATCACACTGCTATGGAGAGGGGAGACTGCCTTTTGATCACTGGTGGGATCACACTGCTATGGAGAGGGGAGACTGCCTTTTGATCACTGGTGAGATCACACTGCTATGGAGAGGGGAGACTGCCTTTTGATCACTGGTGGGATCACACTGCTATGGAGAGGGGAGACTGCCTTTTGATCACTGGTGGGATCACACTGCTATGGAGAGGGGAGACTGCCTTTTGATCACTGGTGAGATCACACTGCTATGGAGAGGGGAGACTGCCTTTTGATCACTGGTGGGATCACACTGCTATGGAGAGGGGAGACTGCCTTTTGATCACTGGTGGGATCACACTGCTATGGAGAGGGGAGACTGCCTTTTGATCACTGGTGGGATCACACTGCTATGGAGAGGGGAGACTGCTTTTTTATTGCTAGCGGGAATGCTCTGCTATGGAGAGAGGAGACTGCCTTTTGATTGCCTGTAGGATCACTCTGCTATAGAGAGGGAAAGGACTGTCACTGGGCCCAGAGATTGTTACCTTGTTTTCTCCATTTTGGATATGGATTTGGACTCTAGACTTCTTTTCAGTCTTATAGCTTTTCTTTTTTTTTTTTGCCCGATCTTTCTTCTTTTTTGCGTGGGGGAGGGGGATTGGGTGGTGGGGTGGTCAATGTGCCTGTTCCATTTGTTCATTTTTGTGTGGGGAGGAAGCATTTTCAGGTTGATGATTGTGCAACCTTTCTTTCCGTTCTGAAGAAGAAGAATTTCAGAGTTGTACACTCTGGCAATAAATGCACCTTTGAATGAAAGGAAAGCACAAAATAAGAACGTTGGTACAGTTCAGAGAGCTGATAATTTTGTATTTTCTGGAACCCAGGCTACACATTTTTTTCTTTATTTGTTTAGTTGAATGACCTCTGCTGAATGCTTCATTAGGCAAATAGGACTGAATAGTTTCTGATTACCCATGTACTCTGAAGCACAGTAGCAAATGGAATCCATGTCAAAGCAATTAAGACTGATTGCTGACAATAACAGGACTAAATGAATCTGTCCATTAGTTGGAACACACTTCAGACACAATTTACCTAATCAACAGAGGTTGCTATCAAGTGAATTCTGAGGACCACATGCCATCTTTTTATTTTGTCAATGTTGGGTTAGCCACTGGGAGATGCGACAATTCTAAGCATTGAATTTGATAGCTGTATTGTCCATGCTTTTCATCCAGTGTAACATGGAATAAAAGTTCTGTTGGCAAAATCTAAGCACAGACAGGGTATAGATTTGCAGAACAATACCCTGAACTGATCTCTGTTTGGACCATTGAAAAGCCATCAGAAGTCAACAACACGAGAAAGTCTGCAGATGCTGGAAATCCAAAGCGACACACACAAATTGCTGAAGGAACTCAGGTCAGGAGGTATCTATGGAAATGAATAAATAGTCGGTTTCAGGTCGAGACCCTTCTTCAGGACCGAGAAGGAACGAGAAAGAAGCCTGAATAATGTGGGGGCAGGGGAAGCAGGCTAACTGGAAGGTGATAGGTAAAGCCAGCTGGGTGGGAAATGTCAAGGGCTGGAGAAGAAGGAATCTGATAGGAGGGGAGAGTGGACCACAGGAGAAATGGAAGGAAGAGGGGAGCCTGAAAGGAGTAATAGGCAGGTGAGAAGATGTAAAATGTCAGGGATGAGAATAGAGGAAGTGGGTGGGATGGGGAGAAAGAAGGGGGAAGAGGGAGAAATTACAAGTTAGAGAAAGCGCTGTAATAATAAAAGATCTTGTTCAAACGATAATGTAAATTGCAACTGCAAGTATTCAAAGTGTATGATTAATTAGACAGATTCTTGTTTTGAAAAGGTAGAACAATTTGCTAATTTCCTTCAAAACACACATATGGTACTGATCGTGTGCCGGCTGTCACACAGCCTGACAGAAGAAGTCATCTTAAAATGGTGATTGGCTGCAGTCTACCATCACCACAGGACATAGGACTTGTATGTGTACAGTTCATAAAGTGGGCAGGACAACATCTTTACAGACACTACCCAACCTGCAAATGGCCCTTTCCAAAAGCTCCTGCCTAGAATGCGCTAGAGGGCTATTATAACAAAAAAATCATGGCATCTTAAAAGTTTCTTCCCCAGGCAGCTAATTTGATCAACCATTCTAGTTAGACTCCTACACCTATCATTGCACTATAGTGCAAACACTTTTATTTGCTGACTGCTATTGGTATTATGTTTTTGCATCTTGGCCCTTGAGAAACACTGTTTAATTTGGCTGTATTCATTTATGGTTCAAGGATAATTAAACAAATTTTATCATGTTGTTTATATTGTAAATATATGATGGTATTTATTTATGCACACTTTGTTCCATGTCCATACTACAAAATCTAGCTTATTTAACGTAATTCTATATTCTTTATAATTGTTGAATTTTGTTGCATTGTTCGATGTTGCACCAATACACCACAACAAATTCTAATAGAGCACTTGTAAGTGTATATGCTGAATAAAGTTGGTCCTTAAAAAGAAAGTGTACTATTACATTATAAAAGGAACAGTAAGTTACAGTCTTAGGTATGTATATATAGCTAGTAAGCCTCAGACTGTTGCAGAGTACTGTATTTCTCAACATGGAGCAGAGAGAAAGTTTGCAAATCTGGCGGGAGCAAAAGCTTTTGGGAATGGGAGGGTGGTGGGAGAGAGGGAGTGCCAGGTGCAGGGACAGGCGTGGGTTAAGACACACCCAGCACTGAGACATCAGGCAAGGTCATTTAATTCCAAACAATTGACTTATTACTCATTACAGAATGTCTCTCTGGTGCTTCCTGCTCCCTCCCCTCTTCCTTTTCCTTTTCCCAACCACGATTTCCCTCCCCCTGCATCCTTCCCAGTCTCAGCCCACAAAAGAGACCCATATCAGAAGCAGGGTCATCATCACGCACATATGTTATGAAATTGTTTTTTTATTTTGTGGCAACAGTACAGTGCAATACATACATTTACTACAGTACTGTGCTGAGGTCTTAAACACCCTAGCTGTATATACAGTATGTGCCCAATACATCTGCACAGTACTATATGTTTTTCCTTCAAGCATCTCAATCCTCTCCATAGGGAGCATCCCCAGTCCTTGCAAATTTGAAACCCCTCTCTACCCGCTTTTCTGCTGCTCTACTCCAGCCATACCACAAGTATAGACATTTGGATGTGATAGAATTGTTATTATAAAATCACTACATTATCACATCCATTTCCATTGTTTGTGAATTTGATATCATTATCACATTGGATATCATTGGGACATCATGATAGCACAGCAATTAGCAAGATTAAACCTCTGGACGTTCCGGAGTTTGGAGCTCAATTCCAGCACTGTCTGTAGGGAGTTTGTATATTCTCCCCATGACCGTGTGTCAATGTTCCCTCTAGCGTTTTGCGGCTCCACAGACACGGACATTGCTCTGAGCTGGAAATTTTTGTGTGGCACTTCTAGTTTTTTTTTCATAAATTGTATAATGAAATACAGTGCAAAAAGGAAAATCTTTCACGTTTTGTAAACTTTTTCTACCTGTGTTCAATTCCAGTCGTGCAGCAACAAAGTCTATGTGCGCGGGAGCATTTCAGTTACTGCGTGGCCATGCAGCCGCGCTACTTAATGGAACAGTGCCGCGTGGGTTTCCTCCGGGTGCTCCAGTTTCCTTCCACAGTCCAAACATGAATGGGTAAGGAGGTTTGCGGTGGCCACTGCAAATAGTCCAGTCATGGGGCTAGCGTTAACTCCGTGGGTGCTGGGCAGTGTCGCTCATTGGGAGAGCTTGTTCTGAGCTGTTTCTCTGAAAGAAAAAACTAAAAAAAAAACATTGGTGGTGGGCAGCAATCATTGATGAAGGACTTGAATGAGCGATCAAATGGAAGGGATGCTGGCATGATTACTTCAGGGCGCAGCCTGACTCACTGAGTTCCACCAACAGATTGTGGGTTGCTCCAGATTAGAAAAAAATGTGAATTACAGTTAATAAATAAAGTGTGTGTGTGTGTGTGTGTGTGTGTGAAATTAAATTAATGCAAAAATAGAAATAAAAAAAGTAGTGAGGTAGTGTTCCTAGGCTCAATGTCCATTCAGAAAATGGATGGCAGAGAAGAAGAAGCTGTTCCTGAATCATTGAGTGTTTGCCTTGAGGCACCTGTACCTCCTTCCTGATGGAAGCAATGAGAACAAGCCATGAGCTGGATGACGGGGATCCCTAATGATGGATGCTGCGTTTTTGAGGCATCACTTCTTGAAGGTGTCCTGGATACGGATATCATGAGCAGGCTAGTGCCTCAGTTTACAACTCTCTGCAGCTTATTTTGATCCTGTGCAGTCAGCACTCCACATACCAGACGGCGATGCAGCCAGAGGGTAGAGAGAGGTCTCAGATTTACAAGGGTTGGAGATGCTCCCTATGGAGTGGAATGGGATGTTTGAAGGAAAACTGTACCGAATGTCTAACTTATTTAAAGGGGACTTTCTCTTTTACAGTACCCAGCCTGCAATTTGTCCAGAAATATCTCCTTCAATGTCTGCAGAAATGGGCTTCATGGCTGTGTTGGAAACCTACAATTGTAGCACTGACGTGTAGACATTGAAACATTGAACAAGTCATGCAAACACAACTAAAACTTTTGGAAGAAGCTTCTAGATGTTTTGCGCATGTTTCGAGATTGCGACGAGTTTTGTTCCGATCGAGATGGTCAGATGCATGAAATGAAATTTGTGCACTTTGTACAAAGTCTCTGCTTTTCATCAAAGTGTTATTTTTCTCAGGAATTGGAGTGTGCAGCACACACTCACACAAAGGATAAAGCTATGTGTTTCAATTTCCAAGTGAAAGACACAATTGTTGTGTTATGTCTTCTGCTCTGTTCCCAAGGGGAATTAACATCCTAGGAAAAGGCAGCTAAAATCTCAGCATCTAAATGAAGACAAGAACAGGAAACAGAAAATACAGGCCAGGTAACATTTACAGTCATAGCATCTTAAATCACTATGGCACAAAAAGAGGCCCTTCAGCCTATCTAGTCCATGCCAAACTATTATTCTGCCTAGTCCCATCAACCTGAACCTGGACCATTCCTATAGATATCAAACTTTTGATATAGGAAAGATATCAATAAATTCGAGAGAGTGCAGAGACGATTTACTAGGATGTTACCTGGGTTTCAGCACTTAAGTTACAGAGAAAGGTTGAACAAGTTAGGTCTCTATTCATTGGAGCGTAGAAGGTTGAGGGGGGATTTGATCGAGGTATTTAAAATTTTGAGAGGGATAGATAGAGTTGACGTGAATAGGCTGTTTCCATTGAGAGTAGGGGAGATTCAAACGAGAGGACATAATTTGAGAGTTAGGGGGCAAAAGTTTAAGGGAAACACGAGGGGGTATTTCTTTACTCAGAGAGTGATAGCTGTGTGGAATGAGCTTCCTGTAGAAGTAGTAGAGGCCAGTTCAGTTGTGTCATTTAAGGTAAAATTGGATAGGTATATGGACAGGAAAGGAGTGGAGAGTTATGGTCTGAGTGCGGGTAGGTGGGACTAGGTGAGATTAAGAGTTCAGCATGGACTAGGAGGGCCGGAATGGCCTGTTTCCATGCTGTGATTGTTATATGGTTATATAAATGTTATAACAAAATTCTAAATGTTTAAATCCACCACTTTGCTATCAGCTCATTTCACTCTCTCACCACCCTCTGAATGAAGTTCCTCTTGATCATTTCACCTTTCACCTTTAACTCATGACCTCTAGTGGTATATCCATGATCTTTTATATGGAAAAAAAAGGAGTTATCACTACATGTTAAAAGTCCTTTGTCACATGTGGGAAAGAGAGCACTATGTAATAGACTGATTTGTAGGCAAGACTAACTTTTCACCGTACCTTGCTGGAGGAACTCAGCAGCCCAGCAGCATCTATGGAAAAGTGTACAGTCGATGATTTGGGCTGAAACCCTTCTCTTGTTTTTCACTGCACCTTGATGTTGGTGATAATAACAAACCAATTCAAGTTAACATTTCAAATCAAGGGAAAGTGAGAACATAAGCACATCTTAAATAACACGAAAAGGGAAAAACTCCAGAGAAATACCCGCTGAAGAATGACAATACACTCAGTGGCTACTTTTGTGGAATTCAGAAAGGGTAAGTCGAGGAAACACACAACAGTTATTAGGGATCAGCAATGGAAAAGGAAAGCAGATTCAAGTTCCTGGGTGTCAACATCTCTGAAGATTTACCCTGGGCCCAACATATCGATGCAGCTACAAAGAAGGCATGACAGCAGTAATATTTCATTTGGAGTTTGAAGATATTTAACATGTAACCACAAACTCTTGCAAATTTCTACAGATGTACCATGAAAAACTTTGTAGCCAGTTGCATCAGCGTTTGTTATGGAGGGGCCACTGCACAGGATCAGAAAACGCTATAGAAAGTTGCAGAATCAGTCAGCTCCATCATAGACACTGGCCTCCCCAGCATTGAGGACAACTTCAAAAGGTGACACCTTAAAAAGATGGCAGCCATCATTAAACACCTCGCTATTGCCAATTTCTCATTATTACCATCATGGGAGCCTGAAGAACCACAGACTTATATGGGGCATGCCTTTATAAATGTCTATCTATCTCTCTTTCTATATATATTATATATACCTTATTATAATTTCTAGCTATTATGTTTTGCAATATTTGCAAGATATTGCAATGCACTGCTGCCAAGAAATGATGTGGCCTACAGGGAAGAAGTCATCTCTCTGACTCAGCGGTGTCAAGAAAACAACCTCTTCCTCAATGTCGCAAAAACAAAGGAGCTGGTTGTGGATTACAGGAGGAATGGAGGTGGCCTAACCGCTATTCATATCAATGGATCTGGAGTTGAGAGGGTGAACAGCTTTAAGTTCCTTGGCATCCACATCACCGAGGACCTCACGGTGAGTGGTGAAAAAGGCACAGAAGTGCCTCTTTCACCTCAGACGGTTGAGGAAGTTTGGTATGGGTCCCCAAATCCTAAGAACTTTCCACAGGGACATAATTGAGAGCATTCTCTTTGGCTGCATCGCTGCTGGTACGGGAACTGTACCTCGCTTAATCGCAGGATTCTGCAGAGAGTGGTGCGGACAGCCCAGCGCATCTGTAGATGTGAACTTCCCACTATTCAGGACATTTACAAAGACAGGTGTGCAAAAAGGGCCCGTAGGATTATTGAGGACCCAAGTCACCCCAACCACAATCTATTCCAGCTGCTACCATCTGGGAAGTGGTACCACAGCATAAAAGCCAGGACCAATAGGCTCCGCGACAACTTACCAGGCCATCAGGCTGATGAACTCACTCTGATTTGAGTCTACTCTATATTACACTGACTGTTCTATTTATTATAAATTACTATGACTGCACATGACACATCTAGATGTAGACGTAACATAAAAGATTTTTACTCCTCATGTATGTGAAGGATGTACGAAATGAAGTCAATTCAATTCAATATTTCATGACTTATACCAGTGATATTAAACCTGAGTAAACCTGATTCTGATTAGCTACACCTGTACACCTGCTCATTAATGCAAATATCTAATCAGCCAATCATGTGAATCCATGCACCAGATTGAAGAACAGTTTCTGTCCTGCTTTAATTAGACTCCTGATTGGACCAGACCTCTCATAGTCTTTCTTTTTTACTATCTTGATGTACTTACACATCTGTGCAAAGTTCTAGGACACATACAGAATACACAGCTATGGTGTCTAAGTCTTTTGCACAGTGTTGAATTTGTCAAAGTGGAGTGGAGAGTGAGTTTGTAAATCTGTCGGGAGCAAAGGATGTTGGGTATGGTGAGGGGGGAGCACCACAGGAGGGGTATGGGAGAGTTGGCAGAGAAGGAGTGCCAGGGTCGGGGGCATAAGCGTGGGTGCAGACACTCTCAACCCTGAGACACCAGGCAAGGTCATTTGATTCCAAATAATTGATTTATTGATCATTACAGAATGCCTCTCTGGTGCTTCCTGCTCCTTCTCCTCTCCCCCTTTTCCCAATCATGATTCCTCTCTTCCTGTCCCCTTTCCCATTCTCTACCCACAGTAGTGACCCATTATCAGAATCAGGTTTATCATCACTCATGTATGTCATGAAATTTGTAATTTTTTTTGCAGGCGTACAGTGCAATGCATAAAATTACTGCAGCACTGCGCAAAAGTTTTAGGCACACTCTCTATATGCATTTATGTCCAATGTATCTTGGTACATGTGACAATAATAAAGCTAGTATGTACCAACTCTATCCTATTCAGGTCACTACCCATTTAGTAACAGAGAGTCAAAGAATCATTTATCATGGGAACAGGCCCTACAGCCATCTAGAGCATGCTAACTAAGATGTCCATCTAAGCTAGTCCCATTTGTCTCTGTTTGGCCTATACTCATCAGAACCTTTCCTATTCATAAATCTATCCAATTGCTTTTGTTGTTAATGTACTTTCCTGAACTACTTCTTCCGGCAACACACTCGATTTAGTGGTCATCCTCTTAATGGTCATCCTGAGGTTACCCTCAGATTCATTTTAAATCTCTTCCCTCTCACATTAAACTTCTAATCTCTAGTTTTTGCTTCCCTACAATGGGGAAAAGGACTTTGCATATTGGACCCTCTCTATGCCCCTCCTGACATCGCCAGAAAAACACACTTCATTCAACCACTCTGCAATTTATAGCATCCTAACCTGTTCAACTTCTCTCTATAACTCAGTCTATCAAGTCCCAGTAACTTCCTCATAAATCTCCACTGCACACTATTCACCAATTTCCTTTATTACTCAGTATCATCACAATTCATTACCTCTTTAAAAATTCTCCTCAATGACCCAGTTTTATTTGAGCAATTAATTGAAGTTTTTGATTACTGACTCTGCTGTTGCTAATATTTATTTTACTATCAGACCTTACAACTCATGCCTTATCAGAAAACTGATTCTACTCTCACAATGTTTGTAGAAGTATTGTTTCAGTGACTTTTCTCTGTAAAATGGACATTGTGGTGTGAAATACTCAAACAGAAATATACACTTAGTGGTCACTTTATTAGGTACACCTGTACCCCTGTCCATTAATATCTAATTGTCCAATCAAGTTGCAATGACTCAATGCACAAAAACATGCAAACATGATCAAGAAGTTCAGTTGTTGTTCGGACGAAATATCAGAATGGACAAGAAATGTGATGTCTGTAAGTGACTTTGTGGAATAATTATTGGTTTCAGACAGTTTGGTTTGACTATGTCAGAAACTGTGGATCTCTTGGGATTTTCATGCACAACAATTTCTAGAGTTTATAAAGAATGGTAAGGAAAAACAAAAGAAAACATCCAGTGAGTAGTACTTCCGTGGGTGAAAATGCCTTCTTAATGAGAAATGTCAGGAGAATGTCCTGACCGGTTCAAGCTCACAGGGAGGCGACAGCAGCTCAAGTAACCATGCTTTTTACATCTGTGACATCTGCTGGCTGCTGGTGTAGTGGCATCCACACTGGACTTCAAGGTGAGTGGTCCTAGGTTCAAATCCGGCCAGCTCCTTGCAACCTTTCCATCAGTTCAGGGTTGAGCATTGAGCTGGCAACTCAGCCTTGTAAGAACAGACAAAAAAAAATGCTGAAGAAGTGACAAGGTTGTTACCTAATGCACCACAAGGCACAACAACAGTGGTGTGTGGAAGAGTATCTCTGAGTGTACAACATATCAAGCCTCGAAGTAGGTGGGCTATAGCACCAGAAGACCACACCGAGCTCCGCTCCTGTGGCCAGTTTATTAGTTATACTCCTAATAGAGTGGCCAGTGAGTGTATGTGGAGCCTTGTCTGTAGATTCCAATGACTGTGTGCACAGATCAAATCCGGGTAATTCATCTCTCCAACCCTTCTCCTACATCATAAAACACTCACCTTCCCACTTTCCAGAGGTCCAATCAGCATTGGGAGCAGAGCACTACGAAGAGTTTACCTGCGGGTCGATGAAGCTAGTATGAAAGGAAAGCTTTGCGAGCATTCAGGCGTTCCAGAGGTTCAATCAGTGTCGGGAGCAGAGCACTGTGAATTAAATAAAAGTACAGAAGGCACAAGTGTGGAGGCCATTGTTGGGAGTAGGCCAGTGGTAAGAGTAGAACCGTCAGGCTTTGACTCAAGAGGTTTCGCCAAGAGGAGGCTGAGGCCAAAGAAACAGGTTAGAAGATTTGATCTTGGTTGCCCATTGTATAGCGGAGGCAGGATGGCAGATATGACAGTGGAATGCTTTTCCTGTAGGATGTGGGAATTCATGGAACCTGATGGTCTCCCTAATGACTACACCATGGGACATGCAGCCAACTGCAGCTCATGAAAGACTACATTAAGGAGCTAGAGCTGGAGCTGGATGAATTTAGGGTCATCCAGGAGGCAGAGCAGTTGATAGATATGACTTTTGAGCAGGTGGTTACACCTAGAGTGCAGGATTCAGGGAGCAGATGTGTGAACACCGAGAGAGGTAAAGGGAGAAGGAAGTCAGTGCAAGATCACCCTTTGGTCATTCCATTCAGCAACAGGTAAACCCCTTTAGATACTGCTGTGGGGGATGACCTATCTGGGCAAGTCAGCAGCAGTCAGACGAAATGCACTGTGGTTGGCTCCGAGGGTCAAAAGGGAAGGGTAAAGTCAGGCAGAGAAATAGTCATTGGGGACTTGAAAGTTAGGGGTAAGATAGGGGATTCTGCAGCAGCAAAAGAGACACTGGGATAGTGTGTTGCCTCCTGGGTGCTAGGGTCCAGGGTGTCTCTGAGCAGTTGCAGAATATTCTTAAAGGGGAGGATGAGCAGCCAGAGGTCGTGGTATACGTTGGGAGGGGTTGAGGTTCTGTGCAGTAAGTTTAGGGAGTTAGGAAGGAGGTTGAAGACCAGGACATCTAAGGTGGTAATCTTCAGATTGCTCCCAGTGCCATGAGCTAGTGAAGGTCACAACAGGAAGCTGGCACAGATGAATGAGTGGCTGGTGAGATGATGCAGGGGCAGGGTTTCAAGTTCTTGGATCATTGGGATCTTTTCTGGGGAATGGGTGACTCCTAGAAGTGGGGAGGGTTACACCTGAACTGGAAAGGAAACAATATCCCAGGAGGGAGGTTTGCTAATCTTATTGGGGAGGGTTTAAACTAGATTTACAGGGGGTGGGAACCGAAGTGAAGAAGCAGAGGATGGGATGGTTGGCAAACAAGTAGTGACAGCTTGTAGGGAGTTTATGAGGAAGGATGGGCAGATGATAGAGCAAAGAAGCACTCAGCCAGATGGTTTGAGGTGTGTCTATTTTAATGCAAGGAGTATCATGAGTAAGGCAGAGGAACTTAGAGCTTGGATCAATACTTGAAACTATGATATTGTGGCCATTACAAGGACTTGGATATTTCAGGGGCAGGAATGGCTGCTGAATGTGCTAGGTTTTAGATGTTTCAAAAAAGACAGGGAGGGAGGCAAAAGAGGTGGGGTGTGGCACTGTTAATCAGGGATAGTATCATGGCTGCCGAAAAGGAGGAAGTCTTCGAGGAATTGTCTACTGAGTCATTGTGGGTGGAAGTCAGAAACAGGAAGAGGGCAATAACTCTACTGGGTGCCTTTTCTAGAGCCCCCAATAGTAACAAGGACATTGAAGAGTATAGGGAGGCAGATTCCGGAATGGTGCAATAATAATAGTGTTGTTCTGATGGGTGATTTTAACTTTCCCAGTATTGACTGGCATCTTCTTTTAGAGCAAGGGGGTTAGGTGGGGTGGATTTTTGTTAGGTGTGTTCAGGAAGGTTTCCTGATGTAATATGTAGATAAGTCATCTAGAAGGAAGGCTGTACTCGATCTGGTATTGGGAAATGAACCCAGTCAGATGTTAGATCTTTTGGTGGGAGAGCATTTTGAAGGTAATGATCACGATTCTACCTCCTTTACCATAGTGGTGGAGAGGGATAGGAGCAGAAAATTTGGGAAAACATTTAATTGGGGTAAGGGGAAATATGATGCTATTAGGCAGGAATTTAGGAACATAAATTGGGAGCAGATGTTCTCACGGAAATGCATGGCAGGAATGTTCAAGGAACATTTGCAAGGCGTTCTACAAGGGTATATTCCACTGAGGCATGGAAAGGATAGTAGGGTAAAAGAACCATGGTGTACAAAGGATATAGAAAATCTAGTTAAGAAGAAAAGAAATGCTTATGAAAGGTTCAAGAAACTAGGTACTGTTAGAGCTCTAGAAAATTACAAGGGTTTCAGGAAGGAGCTCAAGAATGAAATTAGGAGAGATGGCAGGGGCCATGAAAAGGCCTTGGCGAGCAGGATTAAGGAAACTCTCAAGGCATTCTATAAGTATGTGAAGAGCAAGAGGGTGAGCCATGTGAGAACAGAACGACTTGGGAGTGGGAGTGGAATCATGTGCATGGAACTGGAGGAGGTAGTGGAGGTACTTAATGAATACATTTCTTCAGTATTCAGCAGTGAAAAGGACTTTGGGAATTGTGGGGATGACTTAAAGCGGATGAAATGCTTGAGAGTATAGACATTAAGAAAGAGGATGTGGTGGCGCTTTTGTGTGCGTGGCCTCCGTTGGTCATGGTCGACCATGGGCACAGCACCTCTGGTAGTCACTGGGGAGTTGCTTCTCCAGGGGGCAAGGCAGGGCAGAGTTGATATGGAGATCCGTCTGTTGCCCATGCAGTGGGACCCCCCTCTCCATGTTGATGACAGGTCCAAAGGAACAACGAAAGTCGATACAGTTTGGTGCCAGCAGCATCGCAGGAGTTGCCGTGCCAGTGCTGGTTACAGCAGTCAGCTGCCTTCGGGACTCCGACTCCGGATTTTTCCTCGGGGTGTACTCCCAAAGCCTTTTCCGTGAATAGGTATAGCCGTAAGGCAGCGGAGGTGTGAAATCAGAGTTTTCCCTCTCCTAGGTGAACTACCATCATGGTTAACGAGCCCCATCAGCATGGATGGCACTTTTGAAAGGTGTTAAATTAGATAAGTCACCGGGACCGGATGAGGTGTACCCAGACTCATGTGGGAAATGAGGGAGGAGATTGCTGAGCCTCAATAGGGATGGGAGAAGTACCAGAGGATTGGAAGGTTGCAAACGTTGTCCCCTTGCTCAAGAAAGAGAAATAACCAAGGAGATTATAGATCAGTGACTCTTACTTCAGTGGTGAGCAAGTTGTTACAGAAATTCCTGAAAGGCAGGACTTATGAGCATTTGGAGAGACATAAACCGATTAAAGATAGTCAGCATGGCTTTGTCAAGGGCAGGTCATGCCTTACAAACCTGATTGAATTCTTTGAGGATGTAACAAAACACACTGATGAAGGTAGAGCAGTGAATGTAGTGTATATGGATTTCAGTAAGGCAGTTGATAAGGTTCCCCATGTGAGGCTCATTCAAAAAGTAATAAGGCATGAGATCCAAGGAGATCTTGCTTTGTGGATCTAGAATTGGTTTGACCACAGAAGGTAGAGTGTGGTTGTGGATGGTTCATATTCTGCATGGAGGACGGTGATCAGTGGTGCTCTGCAGGGATCTGTTCTGTGACCCCTCTTCATGATTTTTATAAATGACCTGGAATGGGAATTAGAAAGGTGGGTTAGTAAGTTTGCTGATGATACAAAAATTGGGGGTGTTGTGGATAGTCTGGAGGGTTGTCAGAGGTTACAACAGGTCATCGATAGGATGCAGAACTGGGCTGAGAAGTGGCAGATGGAGTTCAATCCAGATAAGTGTAAAGTTGTTCATTTCAGTAGTTCAAATTTGAAGGCAGAATATAGTATTAATGGTAAGACTCTTGGCAGTTGGGAGTATCAACAAGATCTTGGGACCTGTGTCTATAGGACACTCAAAGCTGCTGCGCAGGTTGACAGCATTGTTAAGAAGGCATATGGTGTGTTGGCTTTTATCAACCACGGGACTGAGTTCAAGAACCATGTGGTCATGTTACAGCTATACAAGAAGGTAGTTAGAACCCATTTGGAGTACTGTGTTTAATTCTGGTCACCTCATTACAGAAGGGATGTGGATGCTATAGAAAGAGGGCAGAGGAGACTTACAGGGATGTTGGCTGGATTGGAGAGTGTGCCTTATAAGAACAGGTTGAGTGAATTTGGTCTTCTTGGAGTGATGGAAGATGAGATGTGACCTGATGGAGGTGTATAAGATGATGAGAGGCTTTGGGCGTGTGAATAGCCAAAGGTTTTTTCCAGGGCTGAAATGGCTAGCACAAGGGGGCATAGTTTTAAGGTGTTTGGAAGTAGGTACAAGGGGGATGTCAGAGGTAAGTATTTCTTTCCACTCTGAGAGTGGTAGGTGTGTGGAATGCACTGCCAGTGAAGGTGGTAGAGGCAGATACAATAGGGTCTTTTAAGAGACCCTTAGATAGGTACATGGAGTTAGGAAAATAGAAGGCTATGTGGTAGGAAAATTCTAGGCAGCTTCTTGAGCAGGTTGCATGATTGGCACGACATTGTGGGCTGAACGGCCAGTAATATGCTGTAGATGTTCTATGTTTCCCTGTTCTGATGGTTGATTATCAATGTGAATCATTAACAGATGCTGCCTGACCAAAGTTTTCCATTGCTATTCTTGATATTACATTAGTTAAGTCAAGTCAGGTTTTTTGTCATTTAACTCATATATATTGTACATAGAACCCAGACAACATCTCTTTGAGCCAGGGTGTAAAGCACAATAGTACACATAACACACATTACATATGATAACTTATGACGGTCAGGATAAAATCTACAGATTAATCGCACATAAATAACAAACTAAGGTGCATTAATTTTAAATATTGGAAGATACAGAACTGATTCACCAGTGACACTTTTATGAGGATGTGGCTGGGGGTTCAGAAGCCTAATGGCCTGGGGGAAGAAACTGTTTTTCGAGCTGACTGTTCTTGTTTTTATGCATCATAGTCTTCTACCAGATGATAGAAAGTCAAAGAGGATACTGGATGCATGGGTGGGATCCTTAATAATACTAAGGGCCCTGCGTATGCAGCGCTCCTGATAAATAGCCCTGATGGATGGTAGGGAGACCGCTATGACCCCCTCAGCTGTTCTCACAGTCCTTTGTAGGGACTTCTGGTCCAATACTCAACACGCTATAATTTATGGCTAAGGACGGAGGATTGCCTCTTTAATATTTGAATAATATTGTAAATGTATTCTTTTATTAAGCACTCTTTGCTTGTTTGTTTAAATAATTAATTACAGGTTATTATATGTAACATTACCAAGATAGCACACACCATTACCCCACTACGTCATGTGTGCGTGCTTCGCTAATGTTAAAACAAAGTTAGACTTGCATTCCAGCCTCCCTTGTTTTTCATCCAGCTAGTTTTGTGTTTTGGATTTGTGATGAGTATCATGTTTAGACAGTCTCACCGCCAGTAAAAAAAGACATGGACCATACAGCACAGTACAGCCCTTCTGCCCACAATGTTGCACTGACATTTCAAACAATTGTAGGGTAAATCTAACCTTTCCTTCCCACATAACTTTCCATTTTTACAGAATTCATGTGCCTAACTGTCTCTTAAGAGTCCTGAATGAATCTGCCTCTATCACACCCCTGGCAGGGTGTTCCATGCACCCATCACTCTCTGCGCAAAAAAAAACTTTTTCTGACATCCCCCTTAGAATGTTTCCAATCACCTTAACATTATACCTCCCTCATATTAGCCATTTCTGTCCTGGGAAAAAGTCTCTGGCTATCTACTCGATCTATGCCTCATCATCTTGAACACCTATTTCATCCTCCTACACTCCAAAGAGGAATGCTCCACCTATCTTCATAAGACATACCCTCTAGCCCTGACAGAATTTGGTAAATCTCCTCTGCACTCTCTTCAAATCCTTCAGATCCTTTCTATAATGAGGGCAACCAAAATGGAACACAATATTCCAAGTGTGGTCTACCAGGGATTTGTACAGCTTCAACGTTACCTCAGACAATTTGCTCTCCAAACTTCTCCAGCGACTGAGCCAGACTTTGGAAAACACACAAACCATGCTTCAGACTACTTAAAGAGAACATTTCCACCTCTGCGATTTGCATCACTAACAAGGGTAAAGGTAATTCTTCTTCGCTTGCTTTTCCCTCAAAGGACATATTTTACATTCAACAACTAACCATCCAGCATTCTTCACTTTACCTCTTGGGTCTTCCAGTTGTCGACATTAATGGATGCAATGCTATACCCAAAGTGCAAGAACTTCAGAAGCAAGTCCTAAATATTAATTTGGGTTATCCCTGCCCCTGAGGGATAGGAGAATGGGGGTGGAGTGGATATGGGAGGTGGGAGCTGGTGAGAGAGTTGTGTGCGATGCACTTGGGCAAAACTTGGAAATTTACAGCCAGAAATAAGAAGAAGAAAAGAAGTAGACAATAAGGGTTTATTGTTAATTGGGTCACTGGAGAATGCAGGGCAAAAGGCCAGCGTTGAGCAGATTGATCATTTCATAGGGAAATTGACATTTTGAGTTTGATGAATTACTGGGATGGAACCATACGCCCAGAATGATGATAAACATCAAACCAGCCTCCAAATGTTGTCACCTTTCAGCTCATCTGAAGCCAGAAGCATTCTGGACTGCCTCTGTCGCTGAAAGAGATACAAATTTGCTGGAAGGAAATTAACTTAATACAGTACAATTCCAATTTGAATGGAAATTAGAAATTACACCAGTCACAGAACAGAGAGCTCTGCAAGCAGTTCTGATTATGCCTGTGGTGTACTGCAATCACTTATGGGGATCTTATCTGTAAATTAACTTGTTATAATGTGACAAAAGCGCCACTGCCGCTCTAACTTGATGTTGTAGCTCCTCTAAAAACATTCCATTGAAAAATACTGCAGCTCCTTCACTGTAAAAGGCCCAAGTGGTTGATTATGTTAGACAAGTTAAAGTGGGACACAAGTATTATGAGGTGATGAATTGGGCAATGCAGCTGTTTGTGCAGGTCTGCGAAAGAGTTCAAATTTCCCCATAAGAAATGGAAAAATGGTTAAAATAAAATATGGAAGTTCATCTCTGTAAGAGATTATGCAACAATAGCCTTAAAACAGACACACAAAATACTGGAGAAACTCAACAAGTCAGGCAACATCTATGGAGGATGTCCTGATGAAGGGTCTTGACCTGAAATATCGAGTGTTTACTCCCCTCCATCTGCCTGATTGCTGAGTTCCTCCAGTATTTTGTGTGTGTTGCTCAAGATTTCCAGCATCTGCAGAATTTCTCATGCTTATGAGTAACCTTGAAACTGCAGGATTGTCAGAGAAAATCCATCTAGTTAACTAATGTCCTTGCGCATAGGAAATCTATGACTCCAATCCACACTGACCTGCATGCAACCCTAGATTGATCAATTGGTTGTTTTATTGCTGCTGCTTCTGTTCAGGAGGAGAAAGGATGCAGAAGTCAGGCCTGTGTCTGAAAATCCATGAGTCCACTGGAAACTGAAGGCTGAAGATGGCATTTCCTGGGTTTGGAGGACTGTATATGCACGAGGGTGGTCCATAATCAGGGACACCCACCACTAAAATCATGCATTCTTCTAGAAGAACATACAGAAACTTCAGGACTCATACTGCCAGGCTTAGGAGCAGTTATTAGCCCTCAGCCATCAGGCACCTGAACCAGAGGGGATAACTTCACTCAACTTCAGTCGTCCATTGGTTTTCGTTTCCATAACTAATGGCTCACTTTCAAGGACTCTTTATCTCAAGTGTATGTGAGAGAGGGTGGGTGGGAAGAGGGAGGAATGATGTCTGTTTCACAGTCGAATTGTTGCTTGCTATGTTCTGTTTTGCTGTGCTCCGTGTTGATCTGCTGAGCTGGGTGGGCAAGTTATGTTGGCACCAGAATGTATGGCAACATTTCCTCCACAATCTCCATCAGCACAGGTGCCTTCCAAGGCCATGTGCTTAGTTCCCTGCTCTACTCACTTTATACTGTGTGGTGAAGCACAGCTCCAGTGCCAGATTCAAGTTTGCTGACGACACCACTGTCGCAGGCTGAATCAAAGGTGGTGATGAATCAACATAAAGAGGAGGAGATTGAAAATCTGGCTGAGCGGAGCCTGAACATCAACTTCTTACTCAATGTCAGCAAAACCGAGGAGATGATTATTGACTTCATGAGGAAGAAACCAGAGGTCCGTGAGCCAATCCCCATTAGGAAATCAGAGGTAGAGAGGGTCAGCAACTTTAAATTCCTCAGTGTTATCACTTGAAAGGACATGTATTGGGTCCAGCATGTATGCACAGAGGCGCATCTCGAGCTTGCAAAAATTCAGCGTGATATCTATAACTTCGACAAACTTCTATAGATGTGTGGTGGACAGTATATTGACTAGCTGCATCACAGCCAGTATGGATACACCATGGCCTTGAACAGAAAATCCTTGGAAAAAGTAGTGGATATGGCCCAGTCCATCATGGGTAAAGCCCTCCCCACCACTGAGCACATATGCATGGAGTGTTGTCGCAGGAAAGCGGTGTACATCGTCAGGGACCCCCACCACCCATGTCATGCTTTCTTCTCAGGATGAAGGTACAGAGCCTGAGGACTTGCACCACCATGTTTAGAAACAAGTATTACCCCTCATCCATCAGGCTCCTGAACCAGAGGGGATAACTTCACTTGCCTCATCACTGAACTATTCCCACAACACATGGACTCATTTTCAAGAACTCTTTATCTCAAGTTCCTAATATTTATTTTACTTTCTTTTTTGTATTTGCAGTTAATTGTCTTTTGCATATTGGTTGTCTGTCCTGTTGATGTGGTCTTTCATGGATTCTGTTATGGTTGTTAGATTTACAGAGTATGCTCGCAAGAAAATGAATCTCAGGGTTGTATAAGATAACATACATGTACTTCTATAATAATTTTACTTTGAACTTCTGAACTTGCAGACTGCCACCAGCACAACCTTTGGTGTTTTGGTTATTAACACAAATGACATTTTACTGGATGTTTTGAGGTACATGTGAAAAATAAATCTGAATCAGGAATTGAATCCGTATCTGAATCTGAGTCAGTATCTCAATAAATTTGGAATCCTGCGACGTGTTATCTCAACATGTTAAATGAACTTTAAAGAGCAAGCAGTGATAATTATTTTTTAAATCTTTTTAAATTAGTATCCGATTGGTAGATGGAAGATTGGTAAATTTGCTTATTATTGTCACATTTGCTGAGATAGAATGAAATACTTTGTTTTGCATACCATTCATACAGATCATTACATCACATCAGTACGTTGAGATATTTGAATGGAAAAGCAATATCAGAAAGCAGAATAAACTCTTACAGATACAGAGAAAGTGCAATGCAGGTAGACAATAAGGTGCAAAGCCATGATGAGGTGGATTATAACTACGAGGTAGTCAATAATAGTGAAATAGAAGCTGTCCTTAAGCCTGTTTGTAAATCCTTTCCAGCCTTTGGATCTCTCCGACGGGAGAGGCAGAAAATGAGAATGTCCAGATGGTTGTGGTCTTTGATTATGTTGGCTGCTTTACTGAAACAACGAGACTGTAAACAGATAAATTGGACTCCACATTAACTTTTTTATTTATTATTATGGCCAGGCACATGGCTAAGCAACAATGCAACACAGTACACAATAGCTCAGTTAAATCTTTCAATAGTGCATTACACTTCCATCATATTCCACAATGAGACTAAGCTGTAAACACCTTGTACTTTCATCAGTTCTGTAGATTTTGCCAGAGAAATTAGCATCCAAATATTCTGTGAAAGAGCTGGGATTTAATGAGTGTACTTTCAACCTATCTACACTCAGAAGCCCCTTCACCAAATACCCATTCTCTTCAAGGTTCAACATGTTGTGTGTTCAGAGATGCTCTTCAGCACCCCACTGTTATAACACATGGTTATTTGAGTTATAAGGTAAAGGAGCTAAGTTGGCCCATCAAGTCTGCTCCGCCATTCAATCATGGGCTGATCCAATTCTTCCAGTCATCCCCACTCCCCTGCCTTCTTCCCTTACCCTTTGATGCCCTGGAGTTGCTGTCAGATTCCTGTCAGGTTGAACCAGTCTAGCCATTCTCCTCTGACCCCTCTCATTAACAAAACATTTTTACCCACAGAACTGCCGCTCACTGGATTTGTGTTTTTTTTTTGTTTTTCGCACCATTCTCTGTAAACTCTAGACTGTTATGAGTGAAAATCCAAGGGGGTCAGTAGTGTTGTGTAGTTAACATTTCAGTAAAATGTGTGCAATCTTGTTAATATGTTGTTTGGTTAAGTAATCCTGTTCATTTCAATAACTCATTGTGGTTTAAATGTATAAATATGTGAATTGCACACATCATTACACTACCACATGATACGTGTACACCTTACTTAAAGTAAACACGAAGTTGGACTCACATTGTGGACTTCCATGTCTTCTATTGAAATAGTTTATTATTTTGAAGTCACAAAACATTAGAAGTACTGTAGTTTCTGAGATATTCAAACCAACCCTCCTGGCATCAGTAATTATTCCACGGTCAAAGTCACTTATATCACATTTTTCATCCATTCTGATGTTTGGTCTGTGCAACAACTGAACCTCTCGACCATGTCTGCATACCTTTATACATTGATTTGCAGCCATTTGATTGGCTGATTAGACATTTGCATTAATGAGCAGGTGTACCTAATAAAGTGGCCACTGAGTAAATGTTTGCCCAGTTGAGCATTTTACACCTCACTGTCCATTTTACAAAAAAAAAACTGAAACAATACTTCTACAAACATTGAGAGAAGAATCATTTTGCTGATAAGGCACGAGTTGTAAGGTCTGATAATAAAATAAATATTATCAACATCAGAGTCAGTAATCAAAAATTTCAATTAAATCCTCAAATAAAACTAGGTCATTGAGGAGAATTTTTCAATGGGTAATGAGTTGTGATAATAATTGAGTTAGAAATGGAAGTGGTGAATAGTGTGCAGAGGAGATTTGCGAGAAAGTTACTGGGACTTGACAGACTGAGTTATAGAAGGAGGTTGAACACATTGGGCTCCCGTATATATTAGAGTGGGAGAGTAAGGGATAATCTTATAGAGATGTCAGGAGGGGCACAGATGGGGTTTCTCGTGGTTGGGGAAATCAAAAACTTGACAGAAGTTTAAAGAAAGAGGAGAAAGATTTAAAAGTAATCTAATGGGCTACCTTCTCACCAAGAGCGTGGCCACTATATCGAATGAATTGCCAGTCAAGTACTGTGAAGAAGAAGAAGCAGAAAGCCCTTAACTCCAAATGGAGTCATCCAGGACGTCGTCATGATGGCATTTTTTAAGCAGACTTTCTTATTTTGACGAGGTTGAGTTGCTAGCTCGACGCTCAACCCAGAATGGCTGGATTTGAACTCGGGAGCCTTCGCTCTGAAGTCAGGCACCGGCAGGGAGTCAAGTGCTGTAGTTGAGTCAAATTCATTATCAACTGACTATGCATTAATTCAACCAAACAAAACAATGTTCCTCCATGCCACAGAGCAACAAAACATATACCACAGACAGCACATAAAACAAAATATTACCATAAATCAATTAATAAAATATAATTAAAAATACATGTAGTGCACAGCCCAGGCAAACAGTAAGCGGTAGACAGTAAACAGATCATGGTCTTAGTGATGAGATCTCGGTAATGGCAGGGTATTCATTAGTCTCACAGCCTGAGGGAAGAAACTGTTACCCAGTCTGGCAGTCCTTAACTGGAATCTCCTCTACCTCCTTCCTGACACTATTGGGTCAAAGGGATTGTGGGAATGGTGGTAGGGATTCTTAACAATGCTTCAGGGCCTTTATCTGGAACACTCTTGGTAAATGTCACAAATAGCGGGAGGGAGATCCCCGTGATCTTCTCAGCTCATTTTACTCTGTAAGGTCTTGAGGTCTGATGCCTGGCAGCTTCTGTACCACACAATAATACAGCCAGACAGGACACTTTTGATGGTGCTCCTGTAGAAAGTTGATAGAACAGGGCATGCTTCAATCTCACCAGAAAGTGCAAAAGCGCTGTGAGCTCTTGATTAATGAAGATGTGCTATGTATCTAGGTTTGAAAGTCTATTATATACACACCAAGGACTCTTGTGCTCTTCACTCTATTTACTGCACAGCCATTGATGTGCAACCGAGAGTAGTCAATTTGCACCTTCCTGCAGTCCACAATCATCTTTTTTTTATAACTTTGTCTTTGTATCATATCATGTCATATCTTTGTCTCATTCGCGTAGAGACTCAGGTAGTTGCTCTCACACCATTTAACAAGTCTCTCTACTTCCTCTCTGGTTGCAAGTACAGCATTTAAAAGATACTTGGACAGGTTGATCGATAGGAACAGGTCAGATGACTATCAGCCAGACTAACTTATATGTGATACTTCTGGCTTAAGATGTTGCTGGAGAAGCTCAGTGATCACTTATCTGTGGCAAACAAAACAAAGGAACCAACTAAATACTGTATTAATAACACTTTTTCTGGTAAACAATCACCACAAACAATAGCCTGTAACTTTCCTTAAGACTTGGAGCTGATTCAATGCAGCAGAATCGAGGCAAGGTGAGTGGGGACAAGTTAGAGTCAAGGCTAGTGGAGGAGAGGCAGAGTCAAAGGGGAGCCCAGGTCAGTGTCAGGAGCGAGGAAAGACCTAAGCTTCAATCAATTAATTGCTGGCCGAATTGTGCCAGTGGAACCCAATGTTTGGACAATTTAAGGTCCGGGCCAGATTGAAAAGATCAGGGTATCGGGGCCAAATGCAAGGGACAGGTTGATTCTTTTTCCGCGCTGTAACATTTACTCAGCTCTGCTCTGAACTGAAGCTGTGGCTTCATGACTGTAAATGAACTCTCTTTTGTTTTCAGTTATGAATGCTATACTCTTGCTTTTATTGTTTGCACAATTTTTTGTCTCTATACATTGGGTGCTTAACAGTCTTATTTTCTTTTAATTGGTTCTTTTGTTTATGGAGTTTGAAGAGATTCGGTATGTCAACAAATGCACTCAAAAACTTGTATAGATGTACCATGGAGAGCATTCTGACAGGCTGCATCACTGTCTGGGATGGGGGCAGAGGGCTACTGCACAGGACCGAAAAAAGCTGCAGAGGGTTGTAAATTTAGTCAGGCAATCTTGGGTACGAGCCTACAAAGCGCCCAGGACATCTTCAGAGAGTGGTGTCTCAGAAAGGCACTGTCCATTATTAAGGACTCCCAGCACCTAGGGCATGCTCTTTTCTCACTGTTACCATCAGGTAGAAGGTACAGAAGCCCAAAGACACACACACAGTGATTCAGGAACAGCTTCTTCCCCTCTGCCATCCGATTCCTAAATGGACATTGAACCCTTGGACACTATTTCACTTCTTAATATACATTATTTCTGTTTTTGCACAATTTGTAAGCTATTCAATATAATGCATATTTATTTATTTACTCTTCTTTTTTTTCTTCTTCTATATTACGTATTGCATTGAACTGCTGCTGCTAAGTTAACAAATTTCATGACACATACTGGTGATAATAGACCTGATTCTGATTCTGTACCTTTGCACAAGGCAACAAACTTGACTTGACCTTGGTAGCACTTTGAGAAGAAATGGCATAGTTCTGATGGACTAAGATTTCTCCTTTTCGACTGACTAATTCCACATTTCTAGACTTCAGCAGAGCAGAAGTTAATTTAAAATGTCATCCACGAGGGTCTGATTAGACTAAAGAATTTAAGGTGTGGATTTGAATACACAAATGATGCCTTTGTGCCTATTTTATTTTGAGGCATGAAGAAAAACCAGAAGTAAGTGTTGCCAATAACTCATTAGTACAATTGACAATCATGAATGTTCACAAGGGGCTAATTACTCTTTGACTTTTCCAATAGGGAAATCGAATGGCAAATTTTACGAGGGATAGTACCTGAGGTGAGCGATCCATTTAGAAAATAGAATGAAGCTACACTTCAAATAGACTTGATGAATACATATTATATGTAAAAATCTATATGGTTTCCAAACATTCATCAGTTTTATTGCACGGTTTGAGCTGGCAGACAAAGAACAGAAACAAAATGGTTCTACACATTTATAAATAGAAAAAATAGTGAATGCTGTTCAAAGTATGCTTTCCCTGTTTCATTATCACTTAGCCTCTTCAGTATATATGAGGGAAAGATTTGCTTTTAACAAGCTGTGCTCCAGGTCTTAAGACTAGAATTTTCACCAATGAATAGACTCATTTATTTAAAGTTCATCATAATGATCTAATTTAATACCTCATTATTCATTGATACAAGAATCTATTAAGTGAAGCTTCCTTCTCACCCTAGAGCTGTTGATACGGCATTAATGTTATTATACATTTTGTTGAATATACACATATTTATATTAGATCAAGTTTCCTGATTGATTCTTGAAAAGAGCTTTAAAATACTGATAATATATTCTCTGTAAAGGTTAACTTGAAAGACAAATTTAATCTTGTTTCCATTTAAAAGTAATATGTTGTCTTCATTTTCAAACATCACTTATAATCTATTATAAATCACATGTTTATTTCATACACTTCCTGTCTCTATTTTCTCTTGTAATCTAATATGGAAGCTATATTGTCAGAGATTACAACCCACCTAGAACTCTCTGGGCTGTATCTTGCTGTAGCACATTCCACAGATGGCAGCAGGTTCGAGACTTCAGAGCATGTTTAATTGAACCAAGCCTACTGATGGATTCCAGCCAGTGAAGCTATCAGCACATTCTCTCTCTCTGAATGTTGGGAATTCTGCTCCTGGGTCCTGCACCAAATTAGACACAATCTGCCAGTCGTTTCATTTGAAAGGAAATTTGACACTCTGAGGGAGAAAGGTATGAATAATTTTCCAATTTTTAATCGCTTGCTGTAATGTTATAATTATTTAAAACTTTTTTTAAAGAGGTATGATGTAATTTTTTTTTTGCAGATTGCTCATTTCATATTCAGTAAGTTCAGGATTTGAGTGACATTCAGATGGCAAAGGTTGCATGCATGTTAGGGAGTGGGAGTGGTGACCTTGCCAGCTGAACATATTATGCAAGACTCTGTTGCCCTACAAAGTTATGCCACTTGAGTACAGAATGCTCTTGGATGTGATGTTTGAACTTACAAATCTGGTCCTAGCAACTGAGGGACATCTAGGATACACGCTACAAAATCTGTTCCCTATTTCTCCAGTTCCAGTATCCATGCATTCTCACAGTGCTCATGCCTTCAACTGTGGAATCCCTGAGATGTGAGTTTGCTTCAATGAGACTCATCATCTCCCTCCCTCCTTTATTAAGAGTGTTGTATATTGTCACAGCAGTTAATACAGCTGTCCACTAGCTCCTGGGTGCTGTCTGATGGTGTTACTACATTCTCCCATTGACAACATGAGTTTCCCTTGAGTGCTCCAAACTCCTCCCATTCACCATTTATCTGTTGTCTGGATGATTAATTGCCAAGTAAGTTACCTGTAGAGTAGGTGAATGACAGAGTAATCAGGGAGAGAAATAAGTGGTGCTAGTGAGAATGCTCTGATAGCCAGCATACATTCATTGGGCTGAATGGCCTTCTAAGTTGTGAGAAATATATGAGAAGACCTTTGCTTAAATCTAATGTCTTTGGACATAGCAGAATGGTAGATCCACCCTAGTCATATCAATTAGTGGAGCAGTACAACATACATAGAAACATAGAAAACCTACGCACAATACAGGTCCTTCAGCCCACAAAGTTGTGCCGAACATGTCACTACCTTAGAAATTACTAGGTTTACTCATAGCCGTCTATTTTACTAAGGTCCATGTACTTATCCAAAAGTCTTAAAAGACGCTATCGTATCCGCCTCCACCACCATTGCCGGCAGCCCATTCCACACACTCACCACTCCCTGAGTAAAAAACCCCTGACATCTCCTCTGTACCTACTCTTCAGCACCTTAGATCTGTGTCCCCTTGTGGCAACCATTTCAGCCCTGGGAAAAAGCCTCTGACTATCCACATGATCAATTTATCTTATACACCTCTATCAGGTCACCTCTCATCCTCCGTCACTCCAAGGAGAAATGGCCGAGTTCACTCAACCTATTCTCATAAGGCATGCTCCCCAATCTAGGCAACATCATTGTAAATCTCCTCTGCACCCTTTCTATGGCTTCCACATCCTTCCTGTAGTGAGGCAACCAGAAATTAGCACAGTACTCCAATTCAATTCCACGATTGATGAAGGCCAATATACAGTACGCCTTCTTAACCACAGAGTTAACCTGCGCAGCTGTTTTGAGCGTCCTATGGACTCAGACCCAAAGATCCCTCTGATTCTCCACACTGCCAAGAGTCTTACCATTAATACTATAATTTGCCACCATATTTGACCTACAAAAATGAACCACTTCACAATTATCTGGGTTGAACTCCATCTGCCACTTCTCAGCCCAGTTTTGCATCCTATCAATGTCCTGCTGTAACTTTTGACAGCCCTCCACACTGTACACAACACCTCCAACCTTTGTGTCTCAGAAAAGTTACTAGCCTATCTCTCCCATTTCCCCATCCATGTCATTTATAAAAATCACGAAGAGTAAGAGTCCCAGAACAGATCCCTGAGGCACTCCACTGGTGACCGAACTCCATGCAGAATATGACCCGTCTACAACCATTCTTTGCTTTCTGAGGGCAAGCCAGTTCTGGATCCACAAAGCAATATCCCCTTGGATCCCATGCCTCCTTACTTTCTCAATAAGCCTTGCATGGGGTACCTTATCAAATGCCTTGCTGAAATCCATATACACTACATCTACTACTCTTCCTTCACCAATGTGTTTAGTCACAGCCTCAAAAAATTCAATCAGGCTCATAAGGTACGACCTGCCCTTGACAAAGCCATGCTGACTATTCCTAATCATATTATACCTCTCAAATGTTCATAAATCCTGCCTCTCAGGATCGTCTCCATCAACTTACCAACCACTGAGGTAAGACTCACTGGTCTAACTGTATACCTTGTTCTCTATCTTAATTTCCAATGACCATCCTTTCCCTTACCTCTCCTAATATGTTTAATTTTCATCCACCCACCCCCTCTTCTCCTCTACTTTTTGCCATCCTTCACCCCTCCTCAATCCACCAATCACCAACTGGCTCCTGTCACACCACTCCCTGTTTGTTCTTTATACTGTCCATCCCCATCTCTACTTTCAGGCCTGTTTCAGATTTGTAACACAAGACATTAATGGTTCCTTTCCCCCAATGATGCTGCTTCAGCCACTGAGTTCCTCCAGCAGACCATTACTCCCTTATTTTCAACAGGTGTCCAGTTTTGTTTCCACTTAACATAGAACATGGAACATAGAATTTAATAGTTTTAAATATCTTAATTAGCTTTCTGTGTTGCATGTAAGAACATGTTCAAAAGACGTAGGAGCAGAATTCGGCCATTTAACCCATCAAGTATACTCTGCCATTCCATCATGGCTGATTTAGTATCTCTCTCAACCCCATTCTCCTGCCTTCCAATCATAACATCTGTCTGCCTTAATTATCAAGAACCCATCAAATTCCACTTTAAATATACCCAATGACTTGGCTTGGCCTCCACAGCCATCTTTGGCAATGAATTCCACAGATTTACCACCCTCATGTCCAAAGAAATTTCTCCTCATCTCTTTTCTAAAGGGAGTTCTATTCTCTGATCCCAGACTCACTCACTATAGGGACCATCCTCTCTATCTCCACTGTATCTAAGCCTTTCAATATTTGTTAGGTTTCACTGAGCTCCCTCTCATTCAGCAAAGCTCCAGTGAATACAGGAAAATGCTAAGAGCATAGACCACAGAAGAGTACAGCATATTACAGGTCCATTAGTGCATGATGTTGAACCAACCATTTCACCTCTTCAAGAACAATCTAACCTTTCCTTCTTAAACAGCCCATAACCCTCCATTTTTCTTCTATCCATGTGCCATGAGAAATTAGTCCTGTAAATTATTGTGAAGTTGATGCTCAGAATATTAACCCTTGACTCTCCTTTAAAAACCATCCTGAATTTAAAATTCAGGGCACCACAAAAGTGTAGCAGTTAGCACTATGCTATTACAGCTTGGGGCATCAGAGTTCAGAGTTCAACTCCAGCACCATCCAAAGGGAATTTGTATATTTTCCCCATGATCGTGTGTGTTTCCTCCAGCTGCTCTGGTTTCTTCACATTATAAAAATGTACCAGTTAGTAATTGGTCACTGTAATTTGTCCCATGATTAGGCTAGGGTTAATTTGGTGGGTTGTTGGGTGGCACATCTTGTTGGGCTTGAAGAACCTATTCTGTGCTGTATCACTAAATAATAATAATAATAAAATAAATAAATAAAAATACATTGCAAATTATTGCTGGGTTTATATTCTGGAGCTGCCCACCCAATATAGTGTTAGAACATCTTCATTGGATGGATCATCAGAAACAACTGGATTGGGTAGCTTGTTCTTCACTGGCATGAAAAGATGGGCCGAATGTCATCTTCTGTGCCATGAACATTTTAAATTATATAATTCTGTGTCCTCCCCAAATAATTTGTGATTTTTTTTGACCTGCACTTCACTGAACCTCAATCCATTGACCAGTATTAGGATCTTCAGAAGATACCTTTCCTTTTCTTCCATTCCTTACTCTGACATTCCTCTTACCTCTTTTTCTGTTCGTCACCTTCCGTTGGTGCCCCTCCTCCTTCTCTTTCTCCCATGGTGCACTCTCATTTCCTATCAATTCCTACTTCTTCAACTCTTTCCCTTTTCCAGCTATCACCTCCAATCTTCTCACTTCAGTTGCACCCCCGCCACCTTTCCCACCCACCTGGCTTCACCAATCATCTATCTTGTAGTTCTACCAATTCCCCACCTTTGTATTCTGGCTCCTTCTCCCTTCTGCTCCAGTGTTGATGATGGTCCTCTGCCGAAACATCGACTGTTTATTCATTTCCATAGATGCTGTCTCACCTTACTCATTTGCAGATTGGCAACAACATCTTCTCCATGATCTCCAACCGTGCAGCTTAGCCCACGGCTCTACTTCATTTACACTTATGACTGCGTGGCTAAGCACAGCTCAATTACCATACTCACGTTTGTTGACGACACCGCTGTCGTGGGCTGAATCAAAGTTGGTGATGAATCAGCCTGTAGGGAAGAGATTGAAAATCTGGCTGAGTTGTGTGATAACAATCTCTTATTCAATATCAACAAGATAAAGGAACTGAACGAGCTGATTATTGAATTTCAGGAGAGGGAAACCAACGGTCCATGTGCCAGTCCTCATTAGTGGATTTTAAATTTTAAATTCCTCAGTGTTAATATTTCAGAGGACCAGTCCTGGACCCAGCACGAAGTGAAATTCTGAAGAAAGTATGGCAGTACCTCTACTTCCTTTGGAGGCTGTGAAGAATTGGTCTGACATTTAAAACATTGACAAACTGCTATACATGTGTGGTGGACAGTATATTGTCTGGCTGCATCACACCAATGCCCTTGACTGGAAAATCCTACAAATTGTAGTGGTTGCAGCCTAGTCCATCACAGGTAAAGCCCTCTCCATCATTGAGCACATCAACACGAAATGCTGTTGCAAGAAAGCAGCATCCATCATCAGGGACCCCCACCACACAGGACATGCTCTCTTCTCGCTGCTGCCATTAGGAAGAAAGTATGGAGGCCTCAAGACTCACACCACCAACTTTAGGAACAGATTTTACCCCTCAACCATCAAACTCTTGAACCAAAGCAGATAACTTCATTCACTTGCCCCATCATTGAAATGTTCCCATAACCTATGGAATGCTGGTGGAACACAGCAGGCCAGGCAGCATCTATAAGGAGAAGCACTATCGACGTTTCGGGCCGAGACCCTTCGACCTGACGACAGTGCTTCTCCTTATAGATGCTGCCTGGCCTGCTGTGTTCCACCAGCATTTTGTGTGTGTTGTTTAAATTTCCAGCATCTGCAGATTCCCTCGAGTTTGCTCCACAACCTATGGACTCATTTTCAAGGACTCTTCATCTCATGTTCTTAATATTTATTTATTATTATTTTTTGGTTTATATTTGCACAGTCAGTCATCTTTTGCACACCAGTGGAATGCCCAAGTTAGTGTGGTCTTTCATTCATTCTGTTGTGGTTATTATTCTATGGATTTATTGAGTGCACCTGCAAGAAAATAAATCTCAGGGTTGTGTAAGGTGACATATATATTCTTTGATAATAAATTTATTTTGAACTATTTGGACTTTGAACTTTCAGTTCTTGCAGCATGTCTTGAGTTGTTCTGGATTTCCAGCATCTACAAAATGTCTTGCGTTTCGGAGTGGATGTGAGTGAGCTAGAGAGAAGTTGCAGTCACTGCAAAATGTGACATCCTCAATTACATTGTACACATTCACCCTGAGTCTTCAGCAGGCTCCTAAAGACTAATTTTATTTCATTTTTGAAGCTGCTCTATCTCGTGGTGATTAAGCTTTTAACCTTAAATACTTTAATTTGCCTTTTTGTATGCCCCTTCAGCATGGAGTTATTGGAAAAGCTAAAAGGTCTATTAACTTTAATGAAGGAATATAAAAAGCATGTTTCAATAAATATAATCATTGAAAATTTGTGAAATGTACAAAAGCTATTTTAACAGCCTCTTAACCTGAAATTTCAAGTATAATTAGATTAGTGGGTGACAGGGTGAAGATCGTCTCTAGCAACGGGGTGCAAGATGCTCCTTCCATCTGCTGGCCTGTAGGTCACCCTTAGGAAAGGGTGAGGTGAAGCCATGGGAGCAGGTGCTAGATGATTGTATAAGTCGCGGGTGCATATCACAAACCCTGCTTATGCGCCACTGACGCCAGGCAGACAATCTCTGAAGAGTATTGATAATGGCTGGGATCACCCAACTCCAAATCCCTTCCAGCTTACCTTGTGCCTAAAACCTCAAAGTTTTGGTGTAGCATGGAAGTGTGGGGGTTAGGGTAACACTATAAGATCACCTCTGACCCAGGTCCAGTTCCTCCAGTATCTGTAAAGTATTTGTACATTCTCCCCGTGACCATTTGGGTTTCCTCTGGGTGCTCGACTTTCCTCCCACATTCCAAAGACATAAGAATTAGTAAGTAACTTGGTCACATGGGTGTAATTGGGTGACGTGGAATCATTGGCCTAGAAGTATGTCTTACCATGTTGTATCTCTAAATAAAGAAAAGTAAAAATCCTCTATGAAAATCAAAAAATGAGTGCAGCTGCTAGATTGTTTTTGAACCTTTGTTCAAACTAGGGAAGAGATATAGAGCAAATGAGTAGATTTAAGTTGTAAAGAAGATAATGCTGATGTCAAATTTTCATCCATGCCTTTACAACCATTGTCCCAGAGCCACTTCTGTGTTCCACCTTCTGTAATATAGGTTCATCCTCTTAACCATCCCCTCCTTACCACATGCTCTCTAACCAACCTCAGACATTGGTCTGACATTGCCTCATGTTTTGAAATTCCCATTGCTGGTTTTCAAAGCTCTCTTTCCATATCAGTAGTGTTCTCCACAACTAACCTCACCTCGTTGCTCAAGATTTCCAGCATCTGCAGAAATATCTGTGTCTCTGAATTGCTATTCTGTTATGGCGTTAGCTCAATGTTTCCCTAGAATTCCTTTGATCTTCAATGGGAGTTCAGTGAAACCCTTTTGCACTGCTCACCCTCTGCTACCCCTGCTGCTCTCTGACTCTTTCACTATGTGTTCATTCAGACGCACTACCAAAGTATGTGTCCTTATCACCCGCCAGCTTCTACTCCCTCCCCTCTTCCTTCTTATTCGGGCTTCTAAACAAAAGAGATTCTGCAGATACTGGAAATCCAGAGCTTCTTCTCCCTTCCAGTATAGTCCTGATGAAGGGTCGTGGCCCAAAACATCATCTTTTTATGCACTTCCATAGATGCTGCCTGACTTGCTAAGTTCCTCCAGCATTTTGTGTGTATGATATTCTGGCTCCTGCTCTCTTCCTTTTCCAGTCCTGATGAAGGTTCCCAGCCTGAAATGTTGCCTGTTTATTCATCTCTATAGATGCTGCCTGATTTGCTGAGTTCCTCCTGCATTTAACATGAGTTGCTCAAGATTTCTAGCACCTGCAAAATCTCTTGTGTTTATGACCTCACCTTGAGATCTCGGCCCTTCAATTCTTGCCTCTTGCATTGGCCTGATTTTCATCATTCCTTTCTTGACAGTCAAGTCTTTAACTTGTAAGAGCAGAGAAGGGGGTCATCCACCTTACCTGGCCTATGCTAGCAGCTTGTGGAATCAATTCTATTTATCGCAGTTCCCATTCCTTATTTTCTTGTGTTACTGCAAGTTGTTCTACTTGTCTTTCAACTTCCCTCTGATCCCTTTTACCTTTAACCTGCCCTAGATGTAACTAACAATGACCTATTATCCTAATATCATGTCTTTTGGGATGTGAGAGGAATCCAGAGTTGACATGGAGTCACCAGGAGAATGTAAACATGAAAATCGGAGATCAGAGTCAAGCCTAAGTTAGTGGAACTGTGGGCCCTAAATATTGAAATAACTTTCTTGTCAACTCCCAGCTTCTCATTTCATCGCCTCTCTTACCAACATCCCTACCACTTTCCCCCTCACCTGGTCTCACCTATCACCTATCAGCTTGTACTCATCACCCTCCCCCTCCCCCCATCTTTTCATTCTGGCAGTCCTGATGAAGGGTCTCAGCCTGAAATGTTGACAGTTTGCTTTTTCTCCATGGCTGCCGCCTGGCCTGCTGAGTTCCTCCAGCATTTTGTGTCTGTCATTGGGTCAAAGTTTGTTTGCTTATGATGTTAAATAGAACCTTGGGTACTTTGTTACGATCAGCTTTGTGCTCATTAATGGTTTGGAGCAACAATTGTACATGCAATGCAGTGTTATGGAAAAATGGGTCTCAGAACTGCAGCGGGTTGTAAATTTAGTCAGCTCCATCTTGGGTACTAGCCTACTAAGTACCCAGGACATCTTCAAGGAGCGGTGTCTCAGAAAGGCAGCGTCTATTACTAAGGACCTCCAGCACCCAGAGCATGCTCTTTTCTTGTTGTTACCATCAGGGAGGAGGTACAGAAGCCTGAAGGCACAGACTCAGTGACTCAGGAACAGCTTCTTTCCCTCTGCCATCTGATTCTCAAATGGACATTGAACCCTTGGACACTATTTCACCTTTTTAATATATAGGATTTCTGTTTTTTGCACAATTTTTAATCTATTCAACATACGTATACTGTAATTGATCTAGTTATTTGTTTATTATTATGATTATTTTATTTTGTGGTTTTCTGCTAGATTATGTATTGCATTGAACTGCTGCTGCTAAGTTAACAAATCTTACGTCACATGCTGGTGATAATAAACCTGATTCTGATTCTGATAATGTCACTGCCAAGAATCTGCCCAGGAGACTTCTTGCCCAACCTCCCACGTGGGACAAGTCAAATGCCTTACTAAAGTCTATGTAGAAATCATCCACTGCATTTCCTTCAACAACTTTCCTGGTCACGGTGGGCCAAAGGGCTTGTTTCTGTACTTCATGTCCCCATGACTCGAGCATTTTAAAGGTAACGAGGTGCAGGGCAGTCCACTCAGTCCAATAGAGTCTATATGGAGAACAGAAATTGAAATTTCAGCTCTGCACATGGTCCACAGAAAGATGGAAGGTTAAGCAGTGTAGATGTGGTGAATCGAGCAGAATAAGTTTTCTGTGGAACATCTACTGTATATCAACGTTGACTAGTTAGTCCAAGATGCCTTTCACTGTCTGTAAATTTGTTTTTTTGAAATGCTTTGAGAGGATGTTCATGGTTAGAATCAACACCTGTCTCACAAAGGACCTTGAACCACTACAATCTACCTATTGCCATAATAGGTCTACAGCAGATGTGATCTCAATAGCTCTCCATGCAGCCTTGGATCACCTGTACAATCCAAAACCTATTTCAGGATGCTTTTTGTTGACTGTAGCTTAGCATTTAACACCATCATCCCTACAGTCCTGATCGAAAAGCTATAGAACCTAAGCCTCTTTACCTTGCTCTGCAACTGGGCCTTTGACCTCTGAACCGGAAGACCACAATCTGTGTGGTTTGGAAATAACATCTACACCTCACTGACAGGGCTTAGAGTCCTTGTACATCTGAGTGCAATGGCATTCCTGAGTCTCCACCTGGGTCTTGCATGACTGTAGGAAGCAAAAACCAAGACAAAACTACTGACATGATGATGGAAGCTCTGAACACTGTCAGAGGCAGAGGACCTTCATTGCTGCCCTAACTGCCAGTGGCGTAATGGTCAGTAAGTAAGTAAGAATAAAATCCATATATGTTCTATACTGGTACAGTCTTTCATTGATTCTGTTATGGTTATTACTCTATGGATTTTTGAGCATGCCACATGAAAATGAATTTCAGACTTGTATATGGTGATACATATGTATTTTAATAATAATTTTACTTTGAACTTTGAATACCAGAACCTTTATTTTAAAACATTTTAGAACTTCAACGTATGTATATTGCCAGTGCTTCAAGTTACAACATTGATTCAAATTGTAACAATAAACACAGAATGGAAGTCAGCAGCTCCTTAATAATAAGCTGCCAGCCTACTGAACACCGACACGATAATATGCATTTACAAAAACAAACATTTAAAGTGCCGTGCAGTTTCCAGGCCATGTAAAGATTTCCTGCTCAGAGCATTGGTTGGTCTGTGCAACTATAAAAATATTAGAAGGAATTTTGCTTGCTTTTCACTTCCCTTTGTTCACAGGGAATCCTGTTCTCATACAATCTAACATATATTAAAATAGTAAACCTGTTAGTAATAATAATCAGTGGTTTGAAAAATCTGCCAGATTTCTGTGTGTGCTGCATTATCAGAGCTTTACTGTACATATATCTTAAAAATGCCATTTAAAGGGATTTTTTTCAGTCTAAAGTGAACAACTTTAAACAAAATCCTTTTTCTTGCTTGTCATGTAATTATGGAGTCCACAGTATAGAAGCAGGTCCTTCAACCCAACTTGTCCGTGCTGCCCAAATTGTCTGCCTGAACTAATCCCCTTTGTCTGTGTTTGCCCATCTCCTTCTAAGCTTTTCCTATCCACATGCACTATGGTAACATAACGATTAACATGATGCTATTACAGCTCGAGGCCTTCTGGAGCTCAAAGGTCAATTCTGGGGCTGTTCTGTTAGGAGTCTCTGTACGTCATCCCTGTGGAAAGCGTGGATTTTCTCTGGGTGGTCAGATTTCCTCCCACAGTCCAAAGACATACTGGGTAGGTTAATTGGTCAATGTAAGTTGTAAATTATAGGTTGGGTCGATAGGGTAGTGGTTAGCACAACACTTTATAGTCCAGGCGACCTGGGTTCAATTCCTGCTGCTGCCTGTAAGGAGTTTGTATGTTCTCCCTGTGACTGTATTGGTTTCTCCATGTGCTTCAGTTTCCTCCCACAGTCCAAAGACATACCAGTTAATAGGTAAATTGGTAATTGTAAATTGTCCCATGATTAGGCTAGGATTAAATTGGGGGACAGCTTGAAGGGCTGGAAGGGGCCTATTTCACACGGTATCTCCATAGAAAATATAAAAATTAATTGGGGTTGTAGGATTGCTGGGGCGACGTGGATCAGAGGGCCGGAGAGGCCTTCCCTGCACTGCATCATTAAATAAATAAAATATACCTGTCATAATGCCTTTTAAATATTGTAATTGAACACACCCTGCCCCTCTACTTCACACTGTTTTCTGACTGATTTTCCCCTCAGGTCTCATTTAAAACTTTCTCTTTTCACTTTAAGTCCACATTCTTCAGCTATGGACTCCCTTAATCTGGGGGATAAAGAAACTGTGACCATAATCTCTTTTTGTTATCTCTCAAGATCTTGTAAGCTTCTCTTCAGCCCCCTGAGCTCCAGGTATATGAAGTCCCAAACTAACTAGTCTCTCCTCCAGGCCCGCAAACACCTTTGTGAATCCTTTTTGCTGCCTTTCATTGTCCATCTGCAATGCTAACAGTGCCAGGCATTCAGACATCACCAGCAAACACGGACATGTGATGACAAGGCTGTCGAGTTTGCAAACAGGAAATAGAAGAGAAAGATTTGAAACTACTAAGTAGATCAAGTTGCCTCTGAGAAGAAACGAGAGTGAGTGTTCCAGCTCGATGAATCAATGAGCTGAAACATTATCTCTTCTATTTTGTCCACAGATGCTGAGTATTCTCAGCAGCTTCCATTTCATTTGAGGAAATGTGGCTTGCTAACCTGTCACCTAAGTCATTTATGAGTATGGGGAATAGCCACAGTTGTAATAAAAGCACACCACTCACATCCTGACAATTGAGTTGCTGCCCATTATCCCTACTCTCCATATTTGCCTCTCAGCCAATTTCCCAGCCAGGTCAATACTTTAATTAAAATGAATGAAAGGGTCAGTGCTTCTTCTAGATAGCAATAAATCAGAGTTCTCCAAACCTGGCCTGCAGTGATAATCATGTGTCAGTTAAATTAAAGGGAGTAACAATACCTGAACAAGTACCTTTAACACTCTGATTCACTATGTAAATAATTACACAGACCCACGTGTCTTCATTCCAGAGGAACTTATGTTATTAAAGGACACATGATCTTTGGGTTTTCATTCTCTTCTCATTGCTGCCATCTCCAGCCCGATACATAACCCAACCAATTCGCTTCACCTAATCACCTCCCAGATTGTCTCTTAACCCTCCCCCTACCTTTTTATTTTGACATTTCCCCCTTCCTTTCCAGTCCTGAAGAATGGTCTTAGCCTGAAATGTCAACTGTTTATTCATTTCCATGGACGCTGCCTGAGATCCTCCAGCATTTTGAGTGAGTTTTGTATTTCCATCATCTGCAAAATTTCTCATGTGTAGAGGTGCAGATCAGATTCATTATTGTCATTTAGAAACCACAAATGCAATGCCGTTAAAAAATGAGACAACGTTCCTCCAGAATGATATCACAAAAGCACATGACAGAACAGACTACACCAGAAAATCCACATAATGTTTAGCAATCCCCAATCCAGAGTCCAGAGAGGCTGCTGCGTATTAATATCGCGCTACCATCTTAGCACGTTCCTCGGAAAGGAGCTCCAAATCCACCAGATAAAACAAGACCAAAAACCAAAGCTACAAGACCTGCACAAAACCACGTAGTTACAACATATAATTACAACAGTGCAAACAATAGCATAATTGATTAAAAAAAAACAGACCATGGACACAGTAAAAATAGAAGCCTTAGTTCCCACATCACCAGGTTCAGGAACAGTTACTATCCTACAACCATCAGGCTTCTGAACCAGTGTGGATAACTTCACTCACCTCACCACTGAAATGAGTCCGCAACCTATGGACTCACTTTCGAGGACTGTACAATTCATCATCTCAATATTTGTTGGTTATTTATTATTATTATGAATATTACTTTCTTTATGTATGTCATGAAATTTGTCTCTTCCCCCCCCCCCCATCCCATTGGGCAGAAGAATGAAAAGCCTGAAACCAAGTAACCTCAAGGCTCTTTGAAGATTCATTCCCACTGATTTAAGAATGTTGAGCAGTCCCTTTGGAGAATAAGATGGACTCTTAACCTCAAAATCTACCTCATTGTGGTCTTGAATCTTATTGTCTGCCTGCACTGCACTTTCTTTTAAACTATAACACCTCATTCTGCATTCTGTTATTTCCTTTCCCTTATATCACCTTACTATACTGATGTGATCAAATTATCTGTATGAAAGTCTTTCACTGTATTTTGGGAAATGTGATAACATTAAAACAATTTAGAATCTGAATCAGAATCAGGTTTAATAATTTTGTGAAATTTGTTGTTGTGTGACAGCAGTATATTGAAATACATAATAATAAAATCTATAAATTACAGTAAGTACACAGGGCTGTGCTAAAGTCATAGGCACACATGTATAGCTAGAATGTCATTGCACTGTCTTGCTGCCGCAAAAAAAAACAAATTTCATGACATATTGCATATGAGTGATGATAAACCTGATTCTGATGTGGATCTCTATTGCGGACTGAGAGTGGGGACGGGGCAGGGAGAACGGAAACATGATTTGGAAAAGGGGAAGGGAGCAGGAAGCACCAGACAGACATTCTATACTGATAAATAAACCAATTAGATAGATCATAGAAGATTTGGTTATAGAACGTTACAGCACAGAAACAGGAATTAAAAACAGGAACAAATTGTTTGGAATCAAATAACCTTGCCTGCTGTCTCCTCTCATGGCACTCCACCCTCACCACTTCCAACATCCTTTGCTCCTGCCAGATTTACAAACTCGCTCTCCACTCCACATTAACAAATACAGTACTGTGGTCTCAGACACACCAGCTCTATATATATATGACTAAGACTTTTGCACAATACTGTATATATATTAAAAAGTTTAAATTAAATAAATGGTGCTAAAGAAAAAAAGTTGTGAGGTAATGTTCATGGGTTCGATGCCCATTCAGAAATCAGATGGTAGAGAAGAAACTATTCCTGAATTATCAGTTGTTACACATGATTCTATTGTGTCTCTTTCTATTTACTATGAATGCCCACAAAGAAAAAAATCTCAGGGTAGTAAATGTGACATATATGCACTTTGACTATAAGTTTATTTTGAAATCTTTTGTATTTACCAATTTGTTCTCAGCTCAGAATTACCAGAGTGATATTTAGAACACAGAACATAGAAGGTGGACCATAGAATATTATAACACAGTACAGGCTCTTTGATGTTGTGCCAAACTTTTAACCAATTCTAAAATCAATCTAACCTTTCCCTTCCAAGCTACCCAACTTTTTTCTATCATTTTTAGATTTGGAATATTAAACAAAATATACAAATCTAAGCTTTTATTTCCTGCATGTTAGAGAACCTCTTGACTGAAGATCTGTAAGGAAATTTGTATGAAAGTGTTGGAATATACTTCAGCTGGTTGAGGACTGAGAGCTATCATCCAAAAGTTAGAGCCAAGCCTGTCAGGAGTGAAATTAGGAAATGCTTCAACACGCAGAGGTGACAGAAATCTGAAACCCTGTCTCACGAAGACCAATTCATGCAAGGTCAAAATTTACTTTTAAATCTCAGATTAATGCATTTTTTGTGAACTGAAGATATTAAAGAATATTCAGTAATGCTAGATATATAAAGTTAGGTCACAGATCAGTCATAATCTCCTTAAATGGTGAAAAAGTTTTGTAAGTTTACTTCTTTCTTGATGTTCCCACGCAAGTTGATTCTTCACGCATTTAATGTGCTTAACTCTTGACTCCAGCTGTAAGTAGTAGTTAATATTTCTGTTCTGCGTTGATTAGAAATATGGGTTAATATGACCAGTGTAATTCCATTATCAATATCAGTTAATATTCCATTTGTATATACAATCAGTGGTCACTTTATTTGGTTCAGAATCAGGGTTATTATCACTGGCATGTGACATGAAATTTGTTAACTTAGCAGCAGCAGTTCAATGCAATACATAATCTAGCAGGGAAAAAAATAATACAAATAAAAAATAAAAATAATAATAATAAATAAACAGGTAAATCAGTTACATATATTGAATAGATTAAAAAAGTGCTAAAACAGGAATACTGTACATTAAAAAAAGGGGAGGTAGTGTCCGAAGATTCAATGTTGGATTGCGGAGGGGAAGAAGCTGTTCCTGAATCGCTGAGTGTGTGCCTTCAGGCTTCTGTACCTCCTACCTGATGGTAACAGCAAGAATAGGGCATGCTCTAGGTGCTGGAGGTCCTTAATAATGGATGCTGCCTTTCTGAGACACCGCTCCCTAAAGGTGCCCTGAGTACTTTGTAGGGTAGTACTCAGGATGGAGCTGACTAGATTTACAACCTTCTGCAGCTTCTTTCAGTCCTGTGCAGTAGCCCCTCCATACCAGACATAGATGCAACCTGTCAGAATGCTCTCCACGGTACAACTATAGAAGTTTTTGAATGTATTTGTTGACATGCCAAATCTCTTCAAACTCCTAATAAAGTATAGCCGCTGTCTCACCTTCTTTATAGCTACATTGATAGGTTGGCACCAGGTTAGATCCTCAGAGATCTTGACACCTAGGAACTTGAAGCTGCTCACTCTCTCCACTTCTGATCTTTTGATCACTTCTGATCACCTCTACAACTGCTCTTTAATACAAAAACCAATCAGCTAGTCATGTGGCAGCAACTCAATGTATAAACGCTTGCAAGCATGGTCATAAGGTTCCGCTGTTGTTCAGAGCACACATCCAAATGGGGAGTAAATGTGATCTAAGTGACTTTGAACATAAATCGTGCCAGACAGGGTGGTTTGAGTTTCTCAGAAACCACTGATCTTCAGGAATTTTCATGCACAACTGTCTCTCAAGTTTACACAAAAAACATCCAGTGAATGGCAGTTAGGCGGGCAAAAGCATTTTGCGAATGAGGGAGGTCAGAGGAGAATGGTCACACTAGTTCAGGCTGACAGGAAGGCGACAATAACTCAAATAACTGTGTGTTACAACAAGTGGTGTGCAGAAGAACAGCTCTGAATGCATAACATATCAAACCTTGAAGCAGATGGGCTACATCAGCAGAAGACCATGAATTTACATTCAGAAGCCACTTTATTAGGTACTGGAAGTATCTAATAAAGTGATTACTGAGTGTAATCACAGGGTTATCTTTCAGACCTAAACTATCTGTAATATTTCACAATAGAAATCAATACTTCACAATTGTGCCTCCTACATTTAATTGTTTTCTCAACTGTCTTCTTCTTAGTTTGAAGCAAAAGTTAACATTGCCAACCGTCTGTGACTCTGGCTTTCGAAGGTGCTGTGATACAGTATTCCATTAAATGACTTATAAGTTCCAAATATACTGACTCAAGATTCAAGACGTAAGTTCATTTATCATCTGTACGTCGAAACATACAGTGAAATGTGCCATTTGCATAACAACCAACACACCCAATGGTGCACTGGGGGCAACCAATATGCGTTGCCGCACACAATGGCACTTGCATAGTATGCCCGTGATGCTCGGCAGAACAACACAGAACACAAGAAGTATCAAAACAACAGCAGCAATACAAAAAAGTCTGCAGATGCTGGAAATCCAGAACAACACACACAAAGTGCTGGAGGAATTCAGCAGGTTGGTCAGCATCTATTGAAATTAATAGACAGTCGACATTTCAGGCTGAGACCTTACTTCAGGACTGTGAAGGAAGAGGAAAATCGCCAGAATAAAAAGGTGGGGGGAGGGGAAAGAGGCTAGTTCAAACGTGATAGGTGAAACCAGGAGGGGTTGGATAGGTCAAAGGCTGGAGAAGAAGGAATCTGATAGGGGAACAGAGATGACCATAGGAGAAAGGGAAGCAGGAGGGGACCCAGGGGGAAGTAATAGACAGGAGGGGAAGTAAATGTTCAGTGAGGAGAAGTAAAAGTTCAGAGTGGGGAATAGAGGAAGGGGGTGGGGGTAAAATCTGTTTACTGGAAGGAGGTCAATATTCATGTGAAGATGTGGATCTAGCAGAGGATAAAATGTCAGAGAGTTACATGATATGTTATGGCCACTGCTCTGGGCCTCTTCCTCTTCTCTTCTTCCCCACATCATTCCTCCAGTAAAACTACACTTTAATATCAGAATCGTGGCTACAGGAAAACATAATTAAATAATAGACTAGGTCCTGATTACAGAATAAAATGATTATCCACAGGTCTAAGAGCAAATCCAATTTTCTGTACAATGGGTGCACACTATAACAAAATTAGTGAAGTTCCCGAAACTTGGGTGTCATCACTGCGGCATTCCATGTCTCTACTTCAGGGCTTTGTCTACAGTTCCCTGTCAGCTTAGCACAACACACATCCCTATTTATAGTTATTAATCCTCACTATTCTTTCTGCAACAACAGTAGGGAAATCCACATGGGTTTCGGGAAGAATGCTTAAACTCCAGCAGATATTCCGGAGGTCAGGACTGAATCTGGGTCGCTGGAGCTTTGAGGTGGTTGCTCTACCCATTGCACCTCTGTGCCATCTCCTTTTATGCCTTTCTCTCTCTCACTATATTAAATCCCTAGACATTCTAAGAGTCTTCTTGGTTCCCTCAATGAATAACAGTGTTCAAAGAAAACTTAAAGCAGTTCTCGTTCACTGACAATCTTTTAAATTCTATGTTCAAACACTTTTCTTCTTCAGAAAAGGAAAAAGAATATTTGCATTACAATTGATATAATGTATGATCCTTTTCATTGATGAAGGTGGACTCTAGTACATCTGGTAGAAGGTTGCCCAGTAACCAGGCTCCTTAGAGAAGAACTGGTCCCACTGTTATAGATAGCGGCAGAAAATGGATTTAATAGACCTGCAACTCAATCTTTCAACCTATCAACGTATTCCCTAGTTGCCAAATCAACATTTTTCATTTGAATGCAAGGAGCTGCAGTTTACATTTCATCTTGGCACAGATATATCAGTATTGAAATCACTAGGAGAATACCACAGGTTTGGAAAGTGTAGGAAGTTTCAAGTTGTGAAGTACGTTGAACTGCATTGGGAATAAAAATCTACCTTAGAAAAGCAATAAGGTGTAACACCAATTTCCCAAATAGAGAACAAAAGTTTATTGATGATTATTATTTTAAAATGGCATTGTGCAGCTGTTAGCATAACACTCTCACTGTGTCAGTTCCCCAGGTTCATTCCATCACTCTCTCTGAGAAATTTGTATGTTCTCTCCGTGACCACATGGGTTCCCCTGGGTGCTCTGGTTTCCTTCCACATCCCAAAGGCATACTGGCTGGAAGGTTAATTAGTCACAAAGGTGTAACAGAGTAGCGGGGGCTTATTGGTCCGAAAGGGCCTGATGCCGTAATGTATCTCTAAAAAAACAAGAGATTCTGCAGATGCTGGAAATCCAGATACATACAGTATAAATTAAATAACTAGTGCAAAAAGGGAGCAAAAATGAAAGGAAGTATAGTGACATGTACTCGGCAGGTCAGACAGCATCTATGGAGAGGAATAAACAGGTGATGTTCCGGGCCAAGACCCTTCTTCAGGACTGGAAAGGAAGAGGGAAGACAACAGTATAAAAAGGTAAGGAGAGAGGAAAGAGGATAGCTGGAAGCTGATAAGTGAAGCCAGATGGTAGAAAAGGTAAAGGGCTGGAAGGGAAGGAATCTGATAGGACTCTGAAATACCCTGAGTAAAATAGTGAGGTAGTGTACATAGTTTGATCTTCCATTCAGAAATCTAATGCAGAGGGGAAGAAGCTTTTGCCAAAACATTGTGTCTGTCTTGAAGCTCCTGTATCTCCTCCTTCATGGTAGCAATGAGAAGAGTGCACGTCCTGGGTGATGAGGTCCTTAACTCCCCTGTAACAGTATCTCATAGAACATGGAATGCTCATGAAAGATGGAGTACAGGATCCCGCTCTTTGCAATAGAGTTGCCCCATGAGAAACTCATGACAATGATAAAGTATTGGTAGGGGTGAACTACATTGTGGAGACATCTTCAGGAAGATAAGCGCTCCCTTAGTGACTACCTTTCTCTTGGAGAACTGTATCATCACTTACGGTTTCCTGTACAACACCAGGAGCATCCAGCATGATTTAAAGTTACAAATTACAAATTTAAAAATATACATACAGAAACTGATTCAGCTTAAAAAAGATAACCAATAATCATTGTTCAATTCTGGTTGCCCCTTTATTGGAATGATGTGAAGATTTTGTTAATGATGCAGAAGAGGTTTACCAGGATGCTGTCTTGATTAGAGGGCATGTTCTACTGGAGAAGTTGGAGAAACTTAGGTTTTTTTTTGGAGCAGTAGGGGTTGAGAGGAGATCTGTTAAGAGTTTATAAAATTATGAGTGGCATAAATAGTGTAGACAGATAGTATCTTTTTCACAGGGTTGAAATGTCTAATACTAGAAGTCGTGCATTTAATGTGGGAGGGATGAAGTTCAAAGGAGACGTGTGGGGCAGGTTTTCGTGACACAGATTTCAGTGGGTTGGTGTCTTGAATGTGCTGCAAGGGTGAAGGAAAATACGATGGAGGCATCTGAGAATTCCTTAGATAGGCACCTGAATTTGCAGAAAATTGGGGGGGGGGGGTGGAGATATGAACATAGTGTCAGCAGAAGAGATTGTTTAGCTAATTTAATTAGTTAAAAAGATTAGCTTTGTCACATAGACATCAAAACATACAGAGGAATACGTGGCTTGCTTGAAATTAAATCAGCAAGGATTGTGCTGAGAAACACGCTAGTGTCACAATGTTTTTGGCACCATCATAGCATGCCCACAACTCACTAATCCTAACCATATGCCTTTTGGAATAGGGGAGGAAACCAGAGCACCTGGAGGAAACCCACATGGTCGCATCCTGACCTGTTGAGTTCCTCCAGTACTTTGTGCGTGTTGCTCTGAATTTCCGGCACCTTTAGAATATCTAAACACAAAGTACACTGCAGATGCTGTGGTCAAATCGAGACGTGCAAGCAAGCTGGATGAACTCAGCAGGTCGGGCAGCATCCGTTGAAAGGAGCAGTCATTTCAACCTTTAGAATACCTTGTGTGTGCAAGTTCCTTACAGACAGAAGTGGGAATTGAACCTCAATCTCATAGCTAGCAATGTAAAGCATGGTACTAACTGCTACGCTAGCATGGTGCCCAACAATGTGTTTGACAAAACACTGGGGGCAGAAGGGCCTGTTCCTACACAGTCTGAAAATGTTGTCAAATCTTATTGTTCTTTATTAATAGATATTCTTCCTCAGTACCTTTCAGTCCGTACCAAAAACTGAATTTTCCTGTATGATCCTTGCCCATTCCTCCCTCTTGGCACTTATTCTGCAACCAGAAATGGTGCTACATCCGCCCATTCACCTTCTCCTTTCAGGCCTCCAAACAGTCCTTCCACGTGAAAACCTGTTGAGGTCATCTACTGTATCCAGTGCTCCCAATGAAGCCTGCTGTCACTGATGAGACCCAACATAGATTGGCGGACCATTTTGTTGAGCACCTTTGCTCTATCTGCAAAAAACAGGATTTGCCAATGGCAAAGCATTTAAATTCCAATCCCCATTCCCATTAAGACATGTTGGTTGATGGCCTCCTCTACTGCCCTGAAGAGGCCACTCTCAGGTTTGATGAACAATACCTCATATTCCATCTGTGTAGCCTCCAACCTGATGGCATGAAAATCAATTTCTCTAACTTCTGGTAATTTTACCCTGTCCCTCCCCCATCCTCCCTCTTAACTCTTCTCTTCTTACCTGCCTATTACCTCCTTCAAGTGCCTGTCTTCCTTCTCTTTCTCCCATGGTCCACTTTCCTCTCCTACCAAATTTCTTCTTCACATACTCTTTAACTTTTCCACCTATCACTTCCTATCTTCTTAGTTCCTTCCCCACCCACCTGGCTTCATCTGTCACCTACTAGCTTGTACTCATTCCCTTTCTCCCCACCTTTTTTATTCTGGCTTCTTCGCCCTTCCTTTCCAGTCCTGATGAATGGCCTCAGCCCTAAATGTCAATCATAGAACATAGAACAGTACAAAACAGGAACAGATCTTTTGGCCCACAATGTTGTGCCAAAACAATTAAATTAACAATTAAATTGCTAACTGTACTAATCTCTTCTGCCCACATAATATCTATATCCTTCCATTTTTCTTAGTTGGCTGTTTTATTCAGTTCCATAGATGCTGCCTGGCCTTCTGAGCTCCTCATCTCTTATGTCTATTATTACCTTGGTTTTCAAAGTGCATTTATTATCAAAGTATGCATGCGGTATACAACCCTGAGATTTGTATTCCCACAGGCAGCCACAAAACAAAGAAAACCATGGAACCCATTCAAAGAAACCCATCAAACACCTCTCCCAACACGCAAAATAAAAACAATTTGTTCAAATGGTAAAAAAAGAGAGCAGAAAACACAGAATATAAAACACAGAAAATGAGAGTCCAGGCATCTTCAGTTCAGTTCAGCTCAGTACAATCTTCCACTGTGTCATTTGTTATCCGCTGTCTGCCCCAGTCAAAATTGCCCAAAATAGCAACTAAAAAAGGGGGGACCAGAAGCCAGAAAAAAAAATCATAGAGTCCAATCCACAAACCACATCAATTAAACCTTACCCAAGGCCCAGGACTCCAGTACAAGCCTTTGGCAGCATCGAGTGAGAGGGAGAGAGAGAACACTCAAATGCAGGGACCAGTTCTCAGAGCAGAAGTTAAGAGGGGGAGAAGGACCGTCACACACAGACACCTTCCTCCAGCAGCAGCAAGCAAGAGGCTGGTAGATAGCGCAGAGTACCCGCTTGCCTTCTGCTTTCACCTCAGTAATTTCAGTCTCTCTCAATGTTTTAATCAGCAAGGTCAATGAGAAATGGAGTGGATCATGGGCTTTTGCCCCTTCTCCAGGCTTCTTGGCCTTGAGGCTGCAAGCTTCGCTCGAAACCTCACTGAACTTCCTCAGAGACAGCCAAGTGCCAGATTGCTCAATCGGCCCAAAAACACACCAACAAAATGTAGATGACATGCTCCAACAGGAGCAGATCAACATTTGAAATAAAAGGAAGATGTAAAAGAAGCGAAAGAAGTTTTGTGGACCGTCTGGTGGATGTCGTCCTTGGTTGTATTGTTCGCTGGTGCCATTTTCTTCCTGCAATCATTGTTGCTTGTTCCTTATCTGCAAACTGCTATGACATACTATTGTCTGTTCTTTATCAGTAGGTTTTCTTTCCTGATACTTTTCAGCGTGTACTACAACCTGAATTTCTCTTTATGTTCCATCCTCACTCTGCTCCACTCCTCTCCAATAGCAATCTGCTCAGCCGGCATTTCTCCCAACCCCCAGTGTTAGAAGTGAAAAGGCTCGTTCTTCCATCAAGGTTGATGTACACTTAGCACTTGGAACAAAATAGCATTTTTGGCTCTTGGCCCATGGTGGCTTTGATGAGCTGCAAACTCGCTTTTTGTGTCGTTAATTAGTCATGGGTGCAGTGCATTAGTGCCCCAACAAGTAACCATTAATTCAGGCAATTATTAAAGGGTAAAATGGTCATTTGATTTCTAATAACAGTAACAAAAGGCGTCCTACAACAAGCTAAATTCAGGCCCACAAGCCACAACAGATTTCCGGTTATTGACATATTCTCAGGGCATGGGTGAAATTAGACTGATGCTCACTATTAACTGATGTTAGTACAGAGTTTGTAAGACCACTTGAGAAGCAAGGTAAATCAACCCCATAGACATGCTCAGGCTGAGAGATGGTGCTAAATTGTTTGATTGAGAGGATTATTTTTTGTTATTTTCCCAACAACTGGAGAAACAAGAACTAGAACCTGGTAAGGTAACCCTTTCACCCAAAGAATTGGCTACCACAGAAATTGGTTGAGACACACACATTAACAGTATTTAAAAGGGACCTTCATAGGGCAAAGGCAAGCAAATGGGATGAGCTTACGTGGTGTAAGGAAAGAGTTAAATTAGATTTCTCCTTGGTAGTTGCTAAAATGAGTAATACAAAATGGAAGTTTGTAAGTCAAGATGGCGTCAGACCATAATGTTGGTATTTTTGAAGACGTGCACTTATTGTGAGCACCAGCCTACAGCATTGAGAGTCGATAATGATGAAAAACATAGAAAAGTGCTGGGATATACAGTATGCTATGTCATATTGCTGAAGGGATCTGAAGGGTATGAAAAGGGACAATTTCCTTGTGTGAACAGGAATTTTCTCTGGCTGGATCAGAGAGAGATATTTACTAATTTTATTATTATTATTATTCATTTTTTGTATTTATTTTCTTTTACATATTGGTTGCTCATCAGTCTTTGTGTGCAGTTTTTATATTAATTCTATTGTGTTTCCCCATTCTACAATGAATAACAAGAAAATGACTTTCAGGGTTGTACATGGTGACATACTGTATATGTACTTTGATAATAAATTTACTTTTAACTTTATATTGTATGGATTGGGTAAGCAATTGGTTGGTATGAACTATTCTGTCTCCTTTTATCATTTTTCCTTCTGTATTTTATCCTTTATATAACTCTTACGACATTAAACAAGTGTACAGTGTCTACTTTGTTTGTGGATACCACGTGCTGCTGAATTACAACTGAACAAGGAAAACATTTTAAAATATCTTTGGGTATTTTCATTAATGTGGACTGGTTGGACCAAAGAGCCTGTTTCTGTGCTCTGCACCTCTTTGACACTCTCAGTTGATCTGGCAGCCGGTGTGGGGGTGATGGGGGGGGGGGGGGGGGGGGGGGGGAATCAGTGAAATTGATTCCTGAGGACAGTTGGTTCAACTTGCAGGAGGGAAGGTTCTGCAGCCAGCATATCCACAAGCTAATGGCTCACCCAGCAATAAAGTGTCCACAGGACAATACGATAAAGCCTGTCAAAAGATAACAATTTAAGAAAATTTCCTCTTGAATAAGCGTCAGTTGTAATTTCAATAGACATTTGAAGAAACCCCTGATGAAAGGTCTGGGCCCAAGACTTCAACTGTTTATTCCTCTCCATAAGTGCTGCCTAACCGGCTGAGTTCCTCCAGAATCGCTGTCTTATTTCTTTTTTACTCCCCTTTTGCACTACTTGTTTGATTTAATTTCAAGGAGTTTTTACGTTCTCCCCCACGAACATTCAAAAGTGCTCCAGTTTCCTCCCGCAGTCCAAAGACGTGTTGGTTGGTAGGTTAATTGGTCATTGTAAATTGACCACTTGCCTTGAAGTCTGATGCGGATGCAATTACACTACTGACCAGCTATGTCCTGGGATTAGGCTGGGGTTAAATGGGTTTGCTGGGTGTTGCGGATTGAAGGGCTGGAAGGACCGACAGCGTGCGTTATTTCAATAAATATATATATATAAATATATAAAATTGCTTATTGTAATTTGTAGTTTTATTATTATGATGTACTGTACTGCTGCCGTAAAACAATACATTTCATGGCATATGTCAGTGAGATTAAACCTGATTCCGATTCTGATTCAGTTTTGATTGCTATCTCTTGCTCCCCCTGCTGGATCCTCACTCTTCCAAGCGCACACTGTGATTGGTCAGCAGCCTGTCACAGGCTTCAGACCACCGTGACTCACTGCAAATTCAGTCCTGACAGTTCTCATTTGAGTCTGCACTAGGTGATTGAGATAGCAACGCAAAATCAAATGAGAAGACATTGCCTTCTGACGGCCATTGCAACATACAGATTGCATGAACCAGTAAATTGGCAACTCCTATTATGATACAATGACAGAAATAGCCAGAGTATTACTGCACTGAGAGAGGGGCAGGATTGCAATTTGCTGAAAACCTTCTTTAGAAAGAAGAGTTCTTTGACTCCAAATCTGAAAGAACGGAGAGGTGAATTGTATTCAAATCTTCTAATATGTGCAATCTATTTATATGCAAATTTAGTGGGCTTAAATTCTGCTGTTCATTTCCATATTTATAAACAAATGAGAAGCTTATAAGTAACTGTTAATCTCTGCCACTGCTGTTTATGAACAGATTTATTCGAGATGTGTTCTTTTATTTAAATTGTTTACTGTTGCATTACTTTTCCTTAGACGCTTTCATTCCGTGTCATTCAGCCCGAGATATTTTGAACGAAGTGGAAGGGGAGAAATTAAATAAGGACTGGCTTGCATTTGTATAGTGCCTCAGGGGAAGACAGTACACTCTGCAGCCAATGAAACCCTCCTGAAGTGTAGTCATTGTTGTATTATGCTCAACACGGCAACCATTTCATATCCAGAAATCACCTCAAGACAGCCATTAGCTTCGGTCCAAATAACTGCCTTATATCTAAAGAATCAAGGATCAACTTAATTTGCCCTATACTGTACAATTAGGGATTTGCTGTGGTGCATTGCCACAACTAGCAATGAAAAACACCATTCAACAACCATAAAGAATAAAAAATTACATAAAATATAAAGTTAGAGGTTAAAGTGCAGATATAGAATAAATTGTCCATAAATACAGAAACACCAGCATATATTTACAATGTAAGCAGCATTATAAAAAGTGGTTTAAAGTGTTAACAGTGTATTGCACTCGGGGGAGTAATAGATAGAGATGATACCTGATAGTAAAATAAAATAGTAGGCCATTCAGCCCTTTGGCCCAGGTCTGCCTTTTAACAAGACCATAGCTCTTCTACCTCAGGTCCATTTCCTTCATTATTCTGAATCCTTGATTTGTTCAATGATTGGAAATCTGTGTCATACAGCCATATAGTGATACAGCACAGATATAGTCCCTCAGACCAGTGAATCTAAGGCAACCACGTCATCCACCTAGCTAGCCCAAATTATCTGCATTTCATTGATGCAGATATCTCAGCGATCCCATATATCTATCCAAGTGCTTCTAAAATGATACTATTGTACCGACCTTAACCACTTCCTCTGGCAGCTCATTCCATGTGCTCACCAGCCGCAGAGCACTGTCACAGGAAAGTAGCATCCATCATCAAGGGCAATCATCATCCCAGCCAAGCTCTCTTTTCAATCCTACCATTGGGAAGGAGGTACAGGAGTCTCAGGACCCACATCACCAGTTTCAGGAACAGTTACTATCCCTCAACCATCAGGCTGCTGAATCAGAGGGGATAACTTCACTCACTTTACATGGCCCATCACTTGAATGGCTCCCACAATCTATGGACTCATTTTCAAGGATTCTTCACCTCATGTTTTTGATATTTTTTTCTATTGTATTTACTCAGTTTGTTGCCTTTTGTGTATTGTTTTTCCCATTGTGGTCTTCCATGGTCTTTCATTGATTCCATTGTGTTTCTTGTATTTACTGTGAATTCCTGCAAGAAAATTCATCTCAGGATTGTATATGGTGAGAAATATATTCTTCGATAATAGACTTATGTTGAACTTTGAACCCCAGATGAAAATGTTGCCACTTAGGGCCCTTGTAAATCTTTCCACTCTCACCGTAAATCTATCCCTGTCGTTTTGGGCTCTCATTCCCTGGAGAAAAGACCTACCATTCACCTTGCCTATGCCTTTCATAATTTTAAACACTTCCGTGGAATGACACTTCATTTTCCCATGTTCTAAGAAATAAAGATCTAACCAGGCTAACCTCTTCCTACCACTCAGGCTCTCTAGTCCTGGCAACACCCTCATAAATTGCTTCCGCACTCTTGCCAGTTTAACCACAACTTCCCTGTGATGGGGTGACCTTAACTGCGCAGAATACGATCTTACAAATTTCAAAATTTCAAATTTCAAAGTACATATATGTCTCCATATATACCCTGCAATTCATTTTCTTTTGGACATACTTAATAAAACCATAATAGAATAATAGCCATGATGGAATTAATGAAATAACACACCAACTTGGATATACATCTAGTGTGCAAAAGTCAACTGTGCAAATACAAAAAGAAAGAACTAATAATAAATAAATAAGCATCAAAATATCAAGAACATGAGACGAAAAGTCCTTGAAAGTGAGAATACTGGTTGGGGGAACATATGGGGCAAGATGGGGCAAGTGAAGTTCAGTGAAGTTACCCCCTTTGGTTCAGGAATCTGAAGGCTGAGGGTTAATGATTGTTCCTCAGCCTGGTGGTGTGAGTTCTGAGGCGTTGCTTCTAAATGGAATAATTCAGAGGCTTTTTTTATTTTTCCCTATTTTACTCTCCAATCTGGATTACCAGTGTCATCGTTTATCAGATCTATTGATGTTTATTCCTGAACCAGGTGGTATAACTTCTGAAATGACTTCAGCAACTGCAATATAAAACACCAGCCCCTTTACTCGATGTGATTCGGGCTTAATTATTGTCAAAACCACCAGACTCAGATCCAGTTTCAGATTAGCTTAGTGAAACGTACACCAATGAAATTCCTTGCCCACATGAAAGTCACACAGAAAACATAGTAGTATATGTCATTTTGCCTAATCTTGATCTAAGATTGGATCATTTAAAGACATACAGCAGGACAGCACGGAAATATGTCCTTCAACCTATTTAGACGATATCGACTTGTTGTTCTGCCTAGTCGCATGTATCTACACCTAGATAAGAGAAAAATGTAGGGCTATGTGGAAGGGAAGGTTTAGATTGATGTTGGAGCAGGTTAAAGGGTCAGTGCATCATCCTTGTGCAGGCAAGTACAGGCTGATGGGCTGTTCTATAATTCCATCTCTGTTGTTATTGACTATTCTGTGCAAATTGTCTTCTGCACTTCCATACATCTATACATTTCAGCTGGTTGCCTGTTAGCTTTCTGAAAGAATGAAGTTGAAAATGCTGCTCAGAAAAATTCAAGTCTTTGTTTCATATTGGGAGCAAACTGATACCAATATACTTCGAAACATTCAAGTTTAGAACTTACATTGGTAAATCAATTGATTACTTTCACCTGTGTCTTGATTTAGTTATCAGTACACCTGTGCCTTGTTTCATTTGTCAAATTAAGTTCCCTCTGTTTTGTTTGTCTTTGCTCAGTCCTGAATTTCCCTATCCTGTGTGTAGTGGTTCTTAAGTTCTAATATGTATTCTCTACTAACCAATCCAAAGGAAGGATTCTTTGTTCAATTCCATCTTCACTCTGGTCTCCTTTGCACTTGGGTCCACCTGGTCTCTGTCTGTCCTGGTCATCCATTGGTTAAAGATATGGAACTTTGCCGTAACAAACTCAGTTTAAACCCAGCCTGGCAACCAGCCCTGTTACCCAACCACTAACCCCAGCCACCACTTACTCTTGCCCCTACTGCATCACAATATGTGGATCCTGGATCGGCCTCTGCAGCCACCCAAGGGCTCACCAACAGACAAACCCTGAGGAGAACATCATGTTCAACTCAAACGATCGCACCACTACTTCTACTTGGATTAAGGAATCAGATCAGATATATGATCAATGCCATTAAAGATAATTATTTTTATCATAGAATTAATAATTTTAAGGAAAATAGAAGACTCATTAAAAACTAAACATTGGGAACAGATAGCCGCTATTAGTCCCTAATTGCTGCATATTTGCAAACACGATGAAGACACTTTATGGCCCCTTTAAGGTAGCCATGACAACCAGTGAACAATGCTTTTGGGGATTGGGCAATATTATACTTGTAATATTGTTTGCAGAATATTGCAATAGTACAACAGATACAAAGATTGAAAGCACATTTTATGAAGCAAATAGAACATTATTTTTCAATCCCAGGTGTTTTAAAAAAAAGTGACAGATTGCCCCAAATAGCTATTCAGGGATGAGAAAATGCACAGGTAGAGACAATGCCATGAAAGCTATTCTGTGATTTGGTAGGTCCACAATTAAGATTTGCGTTTCTATAGCAACTTATAGAGACCAAAGATTTCCCAATCACTTTGCAGCGAAGGAGAAATGTTTTAAAGTTGTGGATACAGTTCAGCACATCATGGAAACCAGCCTCCCCTCCATGGACTCTTGTACTCCTTATTGTCCTCCACCACTTTCTTATGCTGGATTTTTCCCTTTTCCCTTCCAGTCCCGATGAAGGGTCTTGGCCCGAAATGCTGACTGTTTATACCCCTCCACAGATGCTGCCTGATCTGCTGAGCTCCCCAGCGTTTTGTATGTGTTGCAGGACAGGAGACCTGCTGTCTGTAGGTGAGACCACCCATGGAGTTACTTATTTACTTGCCTTCAAGTGCAGAGATGTCCACTAGATTTATTGCTGAATGCAGATGTCATCTAATAAGTTGACGGATCCTGTATTGTTGGATTTTAAATGAATGAGAGGTGACTTTATTGGAGTATACAATAGTCCTGAGAAGAAAACAAAACAGCCAGATGGTTTGGACATGCTTTGTGGTGGTCTCATACCTTAAACATTAATTCTGTTTATCCTGTCAGGGCGACTGAGTGTTCCAGCAATATAAGGCTTTATGTCAATATTCCAAGAGCATGTGTCATGGTAGATGCTGAGGGAATGTTTCTTTGTTGGGGAATATAGAACCAGAGAATATAAATTCAGAAGCAGAGTTGTTCATCATTGCAGAAGATAATCATAGGCATAGATCAAGTAGATAATCAGAGAATTTTTCCAAGTGTGGAAATGACTAATACGGGGCATAATTTTAATATGATTGGAGGAAAGTTTATAGTCATTTAACTATGTGCATATAAATAACATATATAACCATATAATGTACAAAGAGATGAGACAACATTTCTCTGAAGCAGGGTGTAAAACCTGGTTCAAAGTGGTTAAATTTAATATCAGAGAATGTATACAGTATATAACCTGAAATTCGTACTCTTCACAGACATCCAGGAAACAGGAAAAAAAAACAAAGAATGAATGACAAACATCAGTACCCAAAAACCCTCCCTCATTTCTTCCACACATTTGTACCAGCAAAAGTACCAACCTCCCACCCTCCCCACACCATAATAGCAAAGACCCAAAGAGTTCCCAGGAATCTGGGAAAATAGGTTCAAATTCAAGCCCCAGCCATCAAGCTGATCAACACCTTGGGGCAGCACGGTGGTGTAGAGGTTAGCACAACGCTTTACAGTACAGGCGACCTGTGTTCAATTCCCACCAATGCATATAAAGAGCTTTTGTACGTTCTCCCCGTGACCACATGGGTTTTGTCTGGGTGCTCCGGTTTCCTCCCAAATTCCAAAGACGTACCAGCTGGTAGGTAAATTGGTCATTGTAAATGGTTCTGTGATTAGACTAGGATTAAATCAGGGGGACTGCTGGGCAGTGGGCTTGAAGGGTCAGAAGGGCCAATTCCACACCGTGTCTCAATAAAAAAAAGATAAACCTTTATCCACTGACCCACCCCACCAGGCTTGACCACCAGTACATACACATCGTTAGTTTGTGCAATCAGTCTATATATATGATACTTGTACATTGTGTTTTAGAGAATTACTTTTATATTTTTACTTACTGTTATTTGTTTTTTTATGCTTATTGTGATATTTTTTACGCTGCATTGGATCTGGAGTAACAATCATTTCAACTCCTTTAAGATTCAAGTTTCATGTTTCAAGTCTTTTTTGATGTCATTTCCAGCACAATAATTGAGAGCAGAATAATTGTTACCCTGAATCCGATGCAGTGCACAAAAAAAAACACTATAAAGTAAAAAACACAATTAAAAATTACACAATAAAATATAAATACATAAGATGGCTTGTATACATAGATTGATTGCATGACCATAAAGTGCTGGTAGGCACAGGAGTGTCTGACAGGAAGTGGTAAAGTCGAGGTGGTTGGACAGGTGGAAATAAACTTGTATACTAAGGAATGACAATAAACTATCTTGAATCTTGATTTTAAATTTAAGTAACTAAACAACTTGAGCATTACAAGTGTGAGCAAATATGTGCTCTAAATTACAGAGAAGAAAGGATGTGGACATAAAGGCATGTTGAGGATAGTGTGTAGATCAAAGCTGTTACATTAATAAAGACTTTAAAATGGCAGATAAACACATTCAAGGTTAAAACATGAAAGAGTCTGCAGATGCTGGAAATTCAAAGTAACACACACAGATCAGGGAGCATCTATAGAAATGAATGAACAGTTGATGTTTCAGGTTGGGTCTCTTCTTCAGGACTGGAAAGGAAGGCGGAAAGTGCCAGAACAAAAAGGAGGTGAGGGGAAGGAGGCTTGCTAGGAAGCCAGGTGGGTGGGAAAAGTATAGGGCTGGAGAGTAGGGAATCTGAATGGAGAGAAGTGTGGATCATATGAGAAAGGGAGGAAAGGAGAGTTGATATGCAGGTGGACTCTCTGACAGTGGTGTCTGAAAAGAGAATACTGTCCAAGTTGCATGCCATCTTGGACAAAGACTCCCATCCACTCCATAATGTACTGGTTAGGCACAGGAGTACACTCAGCCAGAGACTCATTCCACCGAGATGTAACACTGAGCGTCATAGGAAGTCATTCCTACCTGTGGCCATCAAACTTTACAACTCCTCCCTCGGAGTGTCAGGCACCCTGAGCCAATAGGCTGGTCCTGGACTTATTTCCACTTGGCATGATTAACTTATTATTATTTAATTATTTATAGTTTTATATTGCTATATTTCTTCACTATTTTTGGTTGGTGCGGCTGTAACGAAACCCAGTTTCCCTCGGGATCAATAAAGTCTGTCTGTCTGTCTGTCTGTCTGTCTGTCTGAGAAGAGGTAAGAGGCCAAAGTGAGGAACAGAAGAAGAGTGGAGGGGGAAGGATTTTTTTTTTTAATTGGAAAGAGGAATCGATATTCATGCCATCAGGTTGTAGGCTCCCCAGACAGAAAATAAGGCACATGAAGAGGCCATGGATCGACATATCAGAACAGAAATGGAAATCAAAATTAAATGTCTGGCCACCGGGAATTGAAGGTTACCAGTGAAGATAAATCTTCAACCCACTCCCACTGTGACCTCTATCCATGGCCTCCTTAAATTGCTCCATTGATGCCCACTTCAAGAAGACATCACCTCATCTTCTGAACTGGCACATTACAGCCCTCAGGATTTAGCTGTGAATCTAATCTTTTCAGATAACCGTCACTTTGTTTCTCTCTTTTTCTCTACAGATTTGGCTGAACCTTTCTGATTGGTTCACTTTATTTCTCATTTTAAAGTAATCGTTCTATTGACTACTTTCATCTCTAATATATCCCAGATATTCCCTCTGATTTCGCCACCCTCACCCTGTGACAGGAGGCCTAGGCGAGGATAAGAAGGGTCCAAGTGCTACAATATCTGAGACTAGACTCCAGAGACAGTTTTGAGATTGAGTCAAGAGGCAGAGCTCTTGACTAGTGGCTAGACAAGAATCCAAATGAGACAGAAATCCCAAAACGCAACAAAAGATTGAACTAAAGTAGATTTGATGATCGAGCACCAAACTTGAGTTCTGTTACTCTTTAAATATTAAAATCCTGGCTCTAAAACGTGACTGGCAATTAGCGCAGTAGGCCTGAATCATTAAATGGACCATGCCAGCTATCCGTACTCTAGGGAGTCAGAACATATAATCCCTGGAAGCGTACCATAACAACCTTCCCTCCAATTAAAGCATGATTGCTTTTTCTCTTATCTGGTGATAAATAAGAGTCTGCAAACCTAAACATCAATGCTGTTTCTCTTCTCACATATCGAGTACTTCAGAATGTACGCTTTTGCTTTGAAATTGCCAGCTATTTCTCTCCATGAGATCCACCAAGTAGCTGACTCAAAATTGTTCTGGTTGTTGTGGGGGGAGGGGGGGAGCAATACATAAAAAGGACAATTTACTGGACCTCACCAAAGCCTTGAATCAGCTCATAAATATATTTTGAATTTCTCTCTTTCGTTCGATGTGCACTAGTCATCCCTGTAAATATTTTCTGAATTCTTTGCAGGTTAACTACACCTTTTTGTAATGTCGCCATCATCACGTGCCATATCATATGAAATAAGTGATCATGGCCTTTCTACAGAAATGGTTTACCATGGCCTTCTGGACAGTATCTTTACAAGACTGGTGACCCCGGGTAGATTGTCTGCCTGGTGTCAGTAGTTGCATAATCAGGACTTCTGATATGAACCAGCTGCTCATACAACCATCCACCGCCTGCTTCCGTGGCTTCACTTGACCCTGGTCAGGGGTGGGTTGGGCTAAGCAGGTACTACACCTTGCTCAAATGTGACCTGCAGGCTAGTGAAGGAGAGGAAGGGCCTTATACCTCCTTCTTAGAGATGTATCTCCACCCTGCCAATCGTTATGTGAACTTAGGTTAACTTTCCCAAACTTGTTCCAGCTCTTTTCACCTGCTGTGCGAGGAGCTGATTGAAATTCCAGGCTTTTACACCTGTTAAATATATATCTGAATGCACTGTTTCAGACAATAAACACTGGATGAGGGGAACATCAAATCCAGAGTAAACGTTGATGTCTTTATCCAGTTTAATGTAATTTTTCATATCCTGACTTTCCATAAGACACAATGGAACTCTAGCCAAAGCTTTCTATTCAACATTAGTTAGCCCTCAATATATTAAAAAATCTCAAATCTTTCCTTCAGATAACACTCATAGTCTTTTTAAAGAATTTATCTTCTTACATTTGTCTGTACATTCTTGTCCAGGGGTCTTGCTTAATAATAACTAGTCATCTTTATTCTCTAACGTCAGGCATCACTTTCCTCAAGTGTACATTAAATACAGAAAACGGCAGAAATGCTCAGTAGATCAAGCAGTAACCTGGGAGGAGAAGAGAGTTAGCGGTTCAGGTTGATAAAGGAATGATGAGTTTTCGTACCTGTATGAACCAACTTCTCTAGCTCAAGTTCTCCTCCTCTTGTTGTGTGATTGTGTACTTGTCTGAAATTTCCCTGCCCTGTGACTCCCTTGTGGTCACAGTGTACTAGAGTTCAGGTGAGTTCTTGTCTGGATAATGGTTTACCTCACCATCCAGCACATGACCTCTTCACCATCAGGACGCGACTTATTAAATGAAATAAAGATGGCGGCGCGACGCAGCGCACAGTGGCCACTCCGGGATGAATATCTGTTATCTGTCAAGTAGGATGCCGTGTACAATCCTGATTTGATGGAGACGGACGTAAGAAGCACAGAGGAACATTAGGTGAAACTTCTGACATGCCTGTTTCGCTGCCGCTGCTACGGTGCGATCGAAAAATCTCCGGAGAGGAAGGCCCCGAATCCTCGGCTTTGCCTGTTGCTTGGCAGCCGGGGCCGGGGTCAAAGTGCTCGGCAGAGATGGAGCTAGGTGTCGGAGGGCTGGTTGGAGGCTTGAAGTTTTCGGACGGACTCAGAGTTGGCTGTGGTCAGGTGCTTCCAGAGGCTGCATCGGCAAGTTTGCGGCGCTGGAGGTTCATGGCAGGAAGAGTTTTTCTTCCTTCTACCGTCTGCGTGAGATGATGGGCTATCGGGGACTTTGAGACTTTTTTTTACCGTGCCCATGGTCTGTTCTTTATCAAATTACAGTATTGCTTTGCACTGTTGTAACTAAATGTTATAATTATGTGGTTTTTGTCAGTTAGTCTTGGTCTGTCTTGTGTTTCTGTGATATCATACTGGAGGAACATTGTATCATTTCTTAATGCATGCATTACTAAACGACAATAAACAAGGACTGAGTGTCCTCATAATCTAATCTAATCTAAAAATCTAATCTATTCACCATCCATGACATGACCCAATTCACCATCAGGACATTACCTCATCACCATAAGGACATGACCCCTTCACCATCAGGACATTACCTCATCACCATAAGGACATGACCCCTTTACCATTAGAACAGGACCCCTTCACCATCAGCACATGACCCCTTCACCATCAGGACATGACCCCTTCACCATCAGCACATGACCCCTTCACCATCAGGACATTACCTCATCACCATAAGGACATGACCCCTTCACCATCAGCACATGACCCCTTCACCATCAGCACATGACCCCTTCACCATCAGGACATGACCCATTCACCATCAGGACAAACCCTCCTCACCAGGTGCAGTTAAACGTTAGAATCTGGTGATTAATGGAAATGAAGGGACAACTAAATGGAATTAGTGAAGGATTGATATAAATGAGTTCTTGGTGTATGCTTACAGTCCCAGTGGGCTGAGAGGCCTGTTTCTATGCTGCAAGACTCTGTGATACCAAAACATCCTACAGAAACTCAATCTAAAGTATCCACAAAGCTTCAGATATTCACCAGTCCTCCCAGAGAGGTTAAAACAATATTTTAAAACTAATGCATTTTTCAGCCAATTTTAAAATTCAAAGTAAAATTTATTATTAGTGTACCTACATATCACCACATACGACTCTGAGATTCTTTTTCCTTGGGCATACTTAGCAGGTCTATAGAACAGTAACTGGAAACAGGATCAGTGGCCAACAAGCTGTGCAAATGTATAAATAAATAGCAATAAATAACAAGCATGAAATCACAAGATGAAAGAGTCTTTAAATATGTGTACTTATCTCCATTTGTTCAAGAGCATGATGGTTGATGGGTAGTATCTGTTTTGAACCTGGTGGTGTGAGTCCTGAGGCTCCTGCACGTTCTGCCTGATAGCAGCAGTGAGAAAAGAGCATGGCCTGGGTGGTGAGGTTCTTCATGATGGACACTGCTTTTCTACGGCATTGTATCATGTAAATGTGCTCAGTGGTTGGGAGGGTTTCACCCGTGATGTACTGGCCAAATTCACTACCTTTTGTAGGCACTTTCCAAGGCAACAAGAATTATCTGAATCTCCCTCCCCCCTATTGTGACACTACAGGGAGCGTTGTGGATGAAGGATGCAAAACATTGTTTAGGATACCTGCCACCCATCCCACAATCTCTTTGACCCACTACCATCAGGAAGGAGGTACAGAAGCATCAGACTGCTGAGTGGGTAACAGCTTCTTCCCTCAGGCTGTGAGACTAGTGAATACCCTGCCACCACCAAGGTCTCTTCACTAGGAGAGCAATCTGTGTATTGTACTATCGGGGCAGCATGGTAGCATAGTGGTTAGCACAATGCTTCACAATACTAGCGTCCAGAGTTCGATTCCCACCACTGCCTGGAAGGAGTTTTTATGTTCTCCCTGTAACCTCTGGTATTCCCTCTGGGTTGCTCCAGATCCCCCTACAGTCCAAAAATGTAGCAGGTGGTTGGTTAAATGGTCATTGTAAATTGTCAGTCGTGATTGGGCTAGGATTAAATCTGGAGATTGCTGGACAGCAGGGCTCAAAGGGCTGAAAGAGCCTATTCTGTGCTGTATCTCAATAAAAAAAGAAATGTGTGTTTTGAATTAATATTTTATCAATTTATTTATGGTAATATTTTGACTTATGTGCTATGTATGATATATGCACTATGATCCAGATAAACGCTGTTTTGTTTGATTGTACAGTACTATGCAAAAGTCTTAGGCACATTATACAGTGCTTATAAAAAGTATTCACCCCCTCCCCCCGGAAATTTTCACGTTTTATTGTTTTACAACATTTAATCTCAGTGGGCTTGATTTGGCTTTTCTTTGACACTGAACAACAGAAAAGACTCTTTTACATCAAAGTGAAAACAGATCTCTACAAAGGGATCTAAATTAATTACAAAGATGAAACACAAAATAATTGATTGCTTAAATAGTCACCTCCTTTAATATGACACAACAAATAATCACTGGTGCGGCCAATTGGTTTTAGAATTCACATATTTAGTTAAATGGAAATCACCGTGTGTAGTCAAAGTGCTTCAACTGATTGCCAGAAAAAATCCACCTGTATCTGGAAGGTCCAACTGCTGTTGAGTCAGTATCCTGGCAAAAACTACGTAACGAAGACAAAAGAACACTCCAAAAAACTCTGGGAAAAGGTTATTGAAAAGCACAAGTCAGCAGATTGTTACAAGAAAATTTCCAAGTCACTGAAAATCTCTTGGAGTACAGTTAAGTCAATCATCAACAAATGGAAAGAATATGTCACAGCTGTAAATCTGCCTAGAGCAGACCGTCCTCAAAAACTGACCATGCAAAAAGGGGCTACCGAGGGAGGCCACCAGGAGACTCATGACTCTGGAGGAGTTACAAACTTCAGGAACTGAGATGGGTGGGACTGCATACAACAACTGTTGCCCGGGTGTTTTCCATTTGCAGCTTTGTGGGAAAGCGGCTAAGCGAAAGCCACAGCCAGGACTTGTGATGTGCACCATTTGCTCATAAAACCATCCACCACCTGCTCCCATGACTTCACATGTCCTGATTGGGGGTGGGAAGTGGTGAGGACTAAGCAGGTGTTACACTTTGCCCAAGGGTGACCTGCAGGCCAGCAGTTGAAATGAGCATCTTACACATCCTTTAGTAGAGATGTATCTCCACCCCACCACCCCTTAGCTATATATATATATATATATATATATATATATATATATATATATATATATATATATATACACACACACACACGTACACACATGCATTTATCAATTTATTTATTTATTTATTTAGAATTTGTATGACTTGTCAGAGACTCATTCCACCGAGATGCAACACTGAGCATCATAGGAAGTCATTCCTGCCTGTGGCCATCAAACTTTACAACTCCTCCCTCAGAGTGTCAGACACCCTGAGCCAATAGGCTGGTCCTGGACTTATTTCCACTTGGCATGATTAACTTATTATTATTTAATTATTTATGGTTTTATATCGCTATATTTCTACACTATTCTTGGTTGGTGCAACTGTAACAAAACCCAGTTTCCCTCAGGATCAATAAAGTATGTCTGTCTGTTTGTTTTGCACATTGGTTCTTTGTCAGACTTTATGTATAGTTTTTTTTCAGAAATTCTATTATATTTCTTTATTTTCCTCTGAATGCCTGCAAGAAAATCAATCTCAAAGCAGTATATGGTGACATACACTCAATGGCCACTTCATTAGGTACTGCCTGTATTTAATAAAATGGTCACTGAGTGTATGTTCATGGTCTTTTGCTGCTGTAACTCATTCACATCAAGATTTGATGTGTTGTGTGTTTTGAGATGCTTTTCTGTACACCACTGTTGTAACATGTGATTATTTAAGTTACTGTTGCCTTCCTGTCAGCTTGAACCAGTCTGGCCATTTTCGCCCACAGCACTCTGCTCACTGGATATTTTTGTTTCTCGCACCATTCTCTGGAGACTGTTATCTGTAAAAATCCCAGGAGATCAGCTATTTCTGAGATGCTCTAACCAACCTGTCTGGTAGAAACAATCATTCCATGGTGAAAATCACTTAGATCATATTTTTCCCCATTCTGATGTTTGGTCTGAACAACGGAACCTCTTGACCATATGAGTTTCTGCCACATGATTGGCTGATCAAATATTTGCATCAATGAGCAGGTGTACTGGTGTATAACAAGATTCAAGTACATTTTTTTATCAAATTATGTATAAATTATACAACCTCGAGATTTGCTTGCTCACAGGTAGCCACAAAGCAAGAACCCCAAAAGAACCCAATTAAAGAAAAAAGGGAATAAAACATAAAAATAAAGCACCAAAACTTGATGCACAAGAGAAAGGAAAAAAAAATAATCACGCGACACTTGAAGCAAACAACAGCATTCCGAACCAAAATCGAGTCCTCAGATCCAAACCCTGGAGCAGCCCGGAGTAGGCCCAAAGCCTTGCTTATCAGTTCATCATATTAGAGGGCATGGAGCAAAGCAGCCATGGCAGTCTTCAGAGCCTTCGGGCCATAGAGATGACCATCACAAAGAACAAGCAAAATTGACTCTCCTCCTGACCGATACCCTATCTTTTCAATCTACCTGGGCTGGCTTTTAAATTGACCCAACAATGGAACAGCAAAAGGCTCCAGCATCCTGGAGAGATGAGTTAAGATCACGGAGAGTGAGTAAAATCGGTTCTTGCCTCCGATCTGGGCTGGCATTTAAATTGTCTAAACAGCGTATCATAGTTCACACTTGGGCCCAGGCACCACTGCAGCGAAAGGCTCCGAGCCTATACCAAGCCACCCAGTGACTCACTCTGAGCCTGAAGCTGCTCTCAAGCTCTTCAACTCAGCTCGGCTCCCAAAACGATCCAATCTTGCCCCCCAGACTAATTTCATGGGCACCAAATCTCTTCTGCATGGGCTCCCTTTTGGGTCCCAGAGCAATCCAACCTCACACCCAGGCTAGCTGTAAGGGCATCGAAATTCCATCTGGAACAACTTTGCTCATCCCCCAAATTCACCTCACCATCTCTCGCCCCTTCACTGTTTGTGGCAATAATTTAACACAATATACATCAGAAAAAGTATTTTTAGTGATGCTTTTAACAGATTTCATAGCTTTTGGACTATCAGAAAGCTGTCACAAACATTTGGTAGTGCCATCTTATCTGGAAGTTAACACGGAGTGTATATGCACTTTGATAATCAATTTACTTTGAGCTTTGAAATTGAAGAGGATGGTATGAAAATTGACAGACCTCTTGTACAATAAAGAGTTCCTGATCTCACATATCTACCTCATCATGCCTCTTGCACCTCATTTGACTATCGGCACTGTATTTTCCCTGGAACAGTAACACTACATTCTGCATTCTGGTGCTGTTTCTTTCTTTGTACTACCTTAAGGTACTTAAGTCTGGAATGATGCAGGCAAAACTTTAAACTGCATCTCGATAAACGTAATAAAAATTACCAATTACCATTCCATTCACCAGCTTATTTCATTTGAAAATCACTGCCGTCTCTTTCCCCAATCCCTTCAATTTAAAAGTCCATTTACAAATTGCACTTCAAAAATTATTTGACTAGCTAAGAGACATTTTTAATCTTCCCTAATAAAAGAAGAATCTGTAACCCTAAATCACCTCTTCTCGTCCTCACTATAGAGTTAACAAAAAATTTCTGAAGCATCACTGCTGTAGGAAAGATGCATAGGCAATTGTGTGCATGTGAAGATTTTTCCATCTTTAGACAGTCTTATCTAAGTGCTTTTCATTAAATATCTGAGTGGCACCAAACCACCCAGAAGAATAACCTTTCACGTTATCTACTAAGAAGGCTTGAAGAGAAAGTTACTGCACTTTCAACATATCCAGCTGGGCAGCTCTGCAATTTCATTTCGCAAGGCAGCTACAAAGTGATTGATAAAAATAAGCCTTTTGTTACTGTGGCATCTTTCATAGTCGCAGGATATCCCAGTGCACACTACCACAGTGAAAGTTGGTCTGAAGTATTATCTGTGATTTTGGGAATGTGGCAGCAAAGATTTGCAAAGCAAGATCCAGAACAAGGGATCAGATAAATTACCAGATCAAATTGTTTATTTACCAGAATGTTATAACCTAACGTTATTTCAAAAGGCTCCTTCTGGTAAACTATATCCAGAGTCTCAGAGTAGAAGGACATCCCTTTAGAACAAAGTTGAGGAGGAGTTTCTTTAGCCAGAGGGTGGTGAATCTATGGAATTCATTGCCACAGATGGCTGTACATTGGGTATATTTAAAGCGGAGTTTGATGGGTTCTTGATTAGTCAAAGGTTACGGAGAGAAGGCAAGAGATTGAGGTTGAGAGGGATCATAAACCAGCCATGACCAAAGCAGATCTGAAATTCTGCTCATATGTCTTATGGTCTACATCCATTAGAGAGGACAAATATAGGCTGGGCTTTAACTTCTGGAGGTAGCATTTCAATAATGCATCTCTACCATGGGATCTGCCTTGTGTTTAACTAAAAGCTCACAACCTCAGACTCACTAGCAAGACCGTCATCATCTCAGGCATTCAGCAGCCTTTCATGTCTTTGCTTTAGAACCATTTCAGAAATGAGATTTCTTTGATTTTGGAGTCAAGTATTGGGGCGTTTCTTAAAAACAGCACAAAATATCATCATTTCGAAAGTTCCTGCAGAAACCAAGTGTGCTTTATGTTCATAACGATCTACCCCTGTGTTGACTTGTAGAGTGTGATTTGTCTTATTTGCGCAAGTCAAGCATTAAATAGATATTTTCACTGAGTTGCCAATAATCACACTCAAAATCAATTCTCTCTCAACATTTGCTAATAGACATTTATTCGGTGTGTGCACACTATTCCCATGTCACTCTACTTCATGAGCAGCACAGATGCCTTTACAGCTTGGAGCTTTGAAGTTTGGAGTTCAATTCCAGCGTCCTTTGCAAGCAAGTTTGAAGATTCTTTCCTGAGTGTGTGTGGGTCTCCTCCCACAGTCCAAAGACATACCAGTCTGTAGCTTAATTGGCCATTGTAAATTGTCTCGTGATTAGGCTAGGGTTAAGTAGGTGGGTTGCTGGACGGTGTAGCTCGAAGGGCCTATTCCACACTGTATTTCTAAATAAAATAGTAATTCTAACAGCCCACATGTTGGAGATACAAGAGATTCCACAGATGCTGGAAATCCAGAACAACACACACACAAAATGCTGGAGGTACTCAGCAGGGCAGGCAGCATCTATGGAAAGGCAGTTGGGTGGAAGAGAGAGCTGTAGGAGCTAGGTGAGACCAGGTGTTGGGAAGTTGGATGGATGGAGTGGGGTTGCTGATAGAAGTTGGGACAGGAAAACAAATGGGACTGATGTCCGGAAGTTTAAAAAAAAATCAATGTTCATGCCATCATGTTGGATGCTACCCAGACAGAATAAGAGGTGTTGCTCCTTCATCCTGCATTTGGCCTCATCATGTCAGTAAAAGTGGCTGCAGACAAATTTAAACACAAGACATTCTGCTGTGCAGCAGAAATGTTGCATGGCTCCAGATGTGATGTTAACCAGGTAAATATTGAAGATCATATAGTAAGCACAGGCCCAGGGATGGATTGGGAATGGAAGGATATAGATAGACTATGTGTAGGCAAGTAGGATTAGTTTTTATTGGATTTATGGTCAGCACCGACACTGTGGGCCAAAGGGACTGTTCTTGTGCTGTACTATTCAACATTCTAGCAAGTAAGGTTGTTATGTTTCCTAACTCACAAACAGAATGTAATGAAACAGAATGGGGAAAATCTTGGTCATCGACAGTTTGAAATCAATGCCCATGTTTTCCTAAATCTGTAATTAAGAGTTTGAGATATGCTTGGGCCATTTCAGGGGTCTAAAATGCCTTGGACTCCATAGCAAAGTTGGCTGTAATTCATGCCTTTCTCTGGAGAAACCCTGCCTCAGAAATGTTCAGAACTCTGGTGCCAATAAGGCTTTATCAGCTGTCACAAATGGAAACCCCATAAATGTCTCTGAACACCTCTAACACTGAAGGATAGTTAAAGCTATCATAAACAAATAAAAAATATGGGAAACCATATTCAAATAAAGACAGATAAAACATTTATAAATAACTTAAAATATTGATCTGTAAAGGACTAATTAAACAGAAATTTCCCTATAAAGACCCCATTGAAATCAAAGGAGTTGCTATTCATGTCCCTTTGCAACAACTGTGAGTAAAACAGAAACAAGTTTGGACCATTATCTTTCTTAGGCACATGAAGAGCCTTTTACTCTATTGTTCAGGAGGGACTGAGAAGATCTTTGTCAAATGAAACAGTGAGAATCAGGTTTTTATCATTGACATGTGGCATAGTGCAGGACATAAAAATTGCCATAAATACAATTTATAAACTGACAAATAAACTGTTGACCACTCAACAGTTCTGGGGACTTAGAGGAACAAATTTGTGAAGAGATCACAGACTGCTGCAGGAAACATAATGTGTTATAGTAGGTGATTTTAACATTCCACATATTCACTGGGAATCCCATACTATAAAATGACTAGATTGGATAGAGTTTGTCAAATCCCAACAAGAGAGCATACGATACTGGATCTGCTGTTAGGGAAAGAGACAGGACAGATGACAGAAGTTCGTGTAGGGGAACACATTGCATCCATTGACCACAATGCCATTAGTTTCAAAATAAGTATGCCAGTAGGTAGGTCTCGTCTGTGGGTTGAGATTCTAAATTGGAGAAAGGACAATTTTGATGGTGTCAGAAATTATCTGGCAACTGTGGATTGAGACTCTTACTATCTTTTCTTTCAGTTAGTCCTGACGAAGTGTCTCGAACTGAAACGTCAACAGTGCTTCTTCCTATAGATGCTGCCTGGCCTGCTGCGTTCCACCAGCATTTTGTGTGTGTTGCGTGGATTGGGACTGGCTGTTTTCTGGGAAAGATGTACTTGGAAAGTGGTAGGCCTGCAAAAATGAAATTTTGAGAGTACAAATATCGTATGTGCCTGTCAGAATAAATGGTAAAGATAACAAGTGTAAGGGACCTTGGTTTTCAAGAGATGTTAGTCCCTGGTTAAGAGAAAAAGGAGGTGCTTAGCATGTTAGGCAAATAGGAACAAATGAGGTGCTTATGAGAAAGAAATCAGGAAGTCAAAAGAAAGGCACCCTAGCAGACAAGGTGAAGGAAAATCCTAAGGGATTCTACAGATATGTTAAGAACAAAAGGATTTCTAGAAACTCAATTGATCCTCTAGAAGACCAGAATAGTAATCTATGTGAGGAGCCAACACAGAGGGTTGAGATCTTAGAGCATTCTTTGCATCTGTAATTACTCAGGAGACAGATACAGGGTCTACAGAATTGAGGCAAAGCAGCATCAACTTCATGGACCCTGTACAGATTACAGAGTTTGCTACTCTGAGGCAAATCAGGTTGGATAAATTTCCAAGGCCTGACAAGGAGTTCCCTCAGGCACTACAGGAGGCAAGTGCATAAATTTCCAGGGCCCTAGCAGATACTTAAAACATTCTTAGTGACAGGGGCAATAAGAGGACTGGAGAATAGCCGATGTTGTTCTGCTGTTTAAAGAAAGGTTCTAAACATAAACCAGAAAATAATAGGCTGGTGAGACTGATATCAGTTGTGGGAAAGATATTTGAAGGTATCCTAGAAGATCAGATATGTAAGTATTTCCATTAACATGGACTGATTAAGGATAGTCAGCATGGCTTTGTATGTGGTAGGTCATGTCTAACCAATCTTACAGAGTTTTTCAAGGACGTTACGAAAAAAGTGGATGAAGGCAGGCAGTGGATGTGGACTTTAGTAAGGCATTTGACAAGGTCACACATGGAATGCTGATCAAGAATGTTCAGTCACTCAGCATTCAGGATGAAGTAGTAAATTGGATTAGCTATTGGCTTTGTGGGAGAATACAGAGAGGGGTAGTAGATGGTTACCTGTCTGACTGGAGACCTGTGACTAGTGGTGTGCCGCAGGGATCGGTGCTGGGTCCTTCGTTGTTTGTCATCCATATCAGAGATCTGGATGATTATGTAGTTAACTGGATCAGCAAATTTGTTGATGACATCAAGATTTGGAGTGTAGCGGACAGTGAGGAAGGCTATCGTGGTTTGCAGAGGGATCTGCATCAGCTGGAAAAATGGGCTGATAAATGGCAGATGGAATTTAATGCAGACGTGCAAGGTTTTGCACTTATGTAGGACCAACCGGGATAGGGCACTGAGGAATCTGGTAGAGCAAAGGGATATGGGAATAGGGATACATAGTTCACTGAAAGTGCATCACTTGAAAAGAAACTTTATAGGGTTGAAAAGAAAACTTTTGGCACATTGGCTTACATAAATCAATGTCCAGAAGATAGGATGTTATGTTGAAATTGTATAAGACATCGGTGAGGCCTAATTTGGAGTATTGTGTGCAGTTTTGGTCATTTACCGAGAGAAAAGGTGTAAGCAAGGTTGAAAGAGTGCACGGAAAATTTACAAGGATTTTGCCAGGTCTGTAGGACCTGAGTTATATAGAAAGATTGAATGGGTTAGGACTGTAGTCTTTAGAAAGTAGAAGATTGAGAGGATATTTGATAGAGAAATACAAAATTATGAGGAATAAATGAAGCAGGCTTTTTCCACTGAGATTGGGTGAGACTACAACCAGATTAAGAGTGAAAGGTGAAAAGTTTAAGGGGAACATGAGGGGAAGCTTCACTGAGAGGTTTGTGAGAGTGTGCAATGAGCTCTCAGCACAAGTGGTGCATGTGAGCTCAATTTCAATGTTTAAGAGAAGTTTGGATAGGTACATGAATAGTAGGGATATGAAGAGCTATGGTCCTGGTGCAGGTCAATGGGAATAGGCAGTTTTAATCATTTTTGGCATGGATTAGATGGGTGGAAGGGCCTGTTGCTGTGCCGTACTTCTCTATGACTCTATATCTGATGGTGGAAGGGAAGAGGCCATTCTGAAAATGTTGCCTGTAAGTCTTCAATTCAAACCTTGAATTTTGATCTATGCAGAAATTAATCTTCACCTTAGAACATGCAAGTTATGATCCTAAACAATGTATTCATAACGAAGTCAATCACAGAGCTTACGAGGGTAAACCAAGTCTTCAGGACAACAGCTGTCTCAACTCTTCCTGCTGCAATGCCACTCGTCACTTCAAAACAATTTCCTCCTGATATGGAACTTATTACGGAATCTTAAAGCACTCCTCTGGGCGAGGTTGACATGGATGTTGTGTCCTAACTGTGTCGATACGCAAGCCGGGCCAGTACAATATCAAGTGCAAGTTGTTGCCCACGCAGCAGGCTCCCCCTCTCCTTCTCCACACATCTGATGAATCTAAAGGAACAGCAGAGACCGATACAGTTTGGCACCAGCAACATCGCAGGAGTTGTTGAACTCAACGTAGGATTGCCTTAGGGATGTCAATTCTGGAATTTTCCTCAGGCTTACTCCTGAAACCTTCCCCAAGAGTGGGTACAGCCGCAATGCAGTGGAAGTTTGAGATGAGAGTTTTCCTTCTCTCCAACTGCAACTGAGGAGTCCCATCTGCCTGAACTGACTGGTTTGTAAACACCTGTAACCCTTCTTTGTCACCTCTCCTGTCAATAAAAACGGTTCCATCTGGGTTAATGTCTAAGCCACACATGAAGGCCAGGAATTGGACTTGGTTGTCAAAGACTATTTTAGATCAATGCCGATGAAATCAATGAGGTAGATTGAAACATTGAGGTGCATGCGGAAGGCAAGCACCAACTACCTGCCTTCTGTTCACTGATCTGGATAGGGAGCCTATCGCTGTACCTGGTGGATAGGTCTCTGTGTATTTCTTTCGATGATGTTGGATGATATAACTGAGGTTCTGCTTTTATGGAATTGGACTATGGCTATGGACATTTTTTGTTTTATGGTTTTTATATTCTGTGTTTTCATCCAGGCTTTCTTATTTTTTTTGTATGGGGGAGTGGGATTTGGGAGTCAATGTTCTTGTAGAGTTTTGTGGGGGGGGGTATTGGGGGGAAAGGTTGATGACCATGTTGATAATAAACAAGAAAAAATCTGCAGATGCTGGAAATCCAAGTAATACACACAAAATGCTGGAGGCCGAACGTCAAATGTAATTTTTTTTCCATTGATGTTGTCTGGCCTGCTGAGTTCAGCCAGCATTTTGTGAGTGTTGTTAATAAATAAAATTTTAAACCTTTGAAGGTGCAGAAGACGTTTATTATGATGCTGCCTGGATTAGGGGAAATGTATTATTAAACTTTGGGTGGCGGTGTGGAAGTATGTCTCTACCAACGGAGGTGTAAGACACTCCTTCCCTCCGCTAGCCTGCAGGTCACCCTTGGGCAAGGTGTAGTGCCTGCTTAGTCCCCCGTCAAGGTCACGTGAATCCGTGGGAACAGCTGAGGAATTTTGATTGTCATATGAGCAGTTGATGAATATCACAAGACCTGGTTATGCAACCGGAGATGCCAGGCTGACAGCCTCTGAAGAGTATTGATAATGGCTGAGGTTACCCATCTTGTAAAGACACTGCCCAGAAGAATGCAATGGCAAACACTTCTGTAGAAAAACTTTCCTGGCACAATCAATGTCATAGACCATGATCACTTACATCAAGATACAGCACATAATGATGATAATAACTATTAAACAACTGGAGGGGACAAACAAGGACCAACACACAAAACACTGGAGGAACTCAATAGGTCAAGCAGTATCCATGGAGGGAAATGAGTAGTTGAAAATAGGACTGGAAGGAAAGAGGGGTGTTATCCAATATAAAAAAGTCACTCTCTCAACCTGAAACACCAATTATTCGTTTCCCTCCATAGATACTGTCTGAGCTGTCTATGTTGCTCCAGTTTTCCAGCAGCAGCAATCTCTTTTGTCTCCATTGGAGAACCTATGATTTTGTTTTCTCTGGAGCAACAGAAGCTGAGCTGAGATCTAATAGAAGTGTATAAAACAATGAGAGACAAAGTGTTAGAGGAAGTATTAGAGGAAGTGCTTTCAAAATGGAAGGAAAATTAAAATTTAAAGGAAATGTGTAGGTCAAGTTTTTGCACAGTGTGATGGGTGCTTAGTACAGGCTGGGGTGCTGTACAATGGTAGTGTTTCAGAGGCTTTTCGAGAGATACATAACTATGCAGGGAAGGGAGAGGTATGGTCCATGACCAGGCAGAAGAGACTTACTGTAAATTGGCATCATGTTCAGCACAGACATTGTGGGCTGAAGGGCATGTTCCAGTGCTGTACTGTTAACGTTCATGGAGGCAGCTTCCAATGAGTGTAGACGAGGAAAATGAAATTTACCCCCAAGAGCTTCAGAGATGCGGAAAGTCCAGAGCAACACATCCGAAATGCTGGTGGAGCTCAGCAGGCCAGGCTGCGTTCATGGAAAGGAAGAAATATTCGGCGTTTCAGGCTAAGATCCTTCAATAGGATTAAAAATGAAGGGGGAAGAAAACAGATTAAGTAGGTGGGAGGAGGGAAAGGAATACAAGTGGCAGGTTAGGTGAAACCTGGTGAAGGGGTAGGTAGGTGGGTGAGAGAGAAGACGTTGAGCCCATGTACACTACCTCACTACTTTTTTTAATTTCTATTTTTGCACAACTTAATTAATTTAATGTTTATATATATATATAATTTAATTCATATTTTTCTGTATTACTATGTATTGCACTGTATTGCTGCTGCAGAGTCAATAAATTTCCTGATATATGCCGGTGAAATTAAACCTGATTTTGATTCTGACTCTGAGTGAGAAACTAGGAGGGGATAGGTGGAAGAGGCAAAGGGCTAAAGAACACGGAATCTGATAGGACAGGTTGGTGGACCAAGGGTGAAAGGGAAGAGGAGGCCCCTCTGTGTGCGCGATCGTTCAATGTGTGATAGAGGTTGGGCTCTTGTGATTTGTGAAGGTGATAGAAACAGTAACACTTACTGCAATTAAAAGTATTTGGAAGTTATAATCTACTGGACCTCAAACCATGAAAAGGCGACTAAAAAAAATTATTCTCATTCCGTATAGATTCAAGGGACCAAATGGCCTCATTTTGAGATATAAATGTCAATAATCTTATGAGCTCTATATCTGGCAGCATTACCCATTTTTATCATAAGCCAATCAAGAATTACCTAAAGAGCAGTGAAGTGAATAAAAAGAGCGGAGTGTGAGGGAAGAGGGAGCTTGGAGGAGGCTGATATGGAACATAAACACCAACCTGTGCTACTTGACCTGAATGACTTGTTTCTCTGTGGTAGATCTTCCATGCTGACATTGTCTCCTATTATGTATTACCTAAACTGTAAGCAATAGCAGAATGTGACACAATATTAGTTTAGCTGTGTGTTTTAAAATAAAAACAAGCTGGTGCTTTACACCATTTTCCCATGCACTTCGCAATCCCTCTACCTTCTTTCAAATCTTTGATCTATATAAAACTTTCATACAGAGCTGTCAAAAGAAAATGGATGAGGCATAGACACAGGCGTTTTTGTATCTGATGAGTGAAGGCTAATACAAACACAAGGCAATCCGTTATTTTAACAATGACAAATCCTGCATCTAAACAGTTTCTCTTGCCACTGGGAGAAATATGACAGAATGTGATTTTCTTTTGAATACAAAATGAACAATGTCTTTAAAAATATATTAAAGTCACCCTGAAGGCCAGGGCACAAATTTAACAACTAGTAAACCATTTTGTTCTTCTTACTTCACAACAATTCGAGCAGTTAGAGACCATATATTGAAGCATAAATTATTCAAGAAAGATGGTCTATTAATAATAAATGCAATGCAACTCAAAAAAAAAAGCTACACTGCAATTTGCCAATCTTTTTTGTGCATAAACCTCTCATATTGAAAATAAAAATGATCTGGACATATTCAGGATCAATTAATGTTCTTGAGATGTGGATTTTTATTCATGCCACCCCAGTTTCCACCACTAGACACCTGTCAGGAATTTGGCAATGGACCTGTTCCATGAGATGTTGCCTTCTGTAAAGTTTAGTTCTCCAACCGTGCAGTGAAGACTTCCAGGCTTTTGAAACAGGGAATACCAAAACATATCTGTTGTGTATTTAATATTTAAGTGATATTAGTCATATTATATTGGTTATATTCAGTAATAAAGGTCCGGTCCAAGCGGAGAGTGTATTGATGCAACAGGCCCCAGGTCTTAGAGTGAGGAACAAACCAGAGCTTGGATGATTTAAACACAAGGCCACATGGATTGAAAAGGCAGGGTTTTGGGACCTGAGGCGATGGTCAAGCCAGTTCCGCTCACTGTTCTGCGACATTTACTCTACTCATTGCTGCACAGAATCTGAGGCTGTGGTCCTGCCCAAGCTGCTCTATGCTTCAATGTTGCAAGCTCCATGACGTATTACTCTGCCGTAAACTGAGGCTGAGGCTGTGGGCCTGATCAGGCCGCTCCGGATTTCATGTCTATTGGCTCACCTTTGTTCTATATGCTGTTGCTTGCTTCTATTGTTTGCACAAATTGTGTTTTTTTTCTCTCTCTCTCTCTTTACATCAGGTGTTTGTTGGTATTTTTTAATAGGTTCTTTCGGGTTTCTTTTTCTTGTGACTACCTGTAAGGAGATGAATCTCAAGGTTACATAATTTATACATACTTTGATAATAAATGTACTTTGAACTTAATATTTGAGTAATATTGTAAATGTACTGTTTGTTTAAGCATTCTTTGTTGTTTATATGATGCATTGTGGGTTATATGTAAAAGTGTGTGAATGACATATGTCATCACACTACCACGTCATAAGGGCGTGTTTCACTTAAAGTAAAACAAACCTAAACCTACATGAGTTATCCCCAGCTCTCCCATGTTTCTTTTTTATTAATTTAATGTTTTGGAGTTACAAAAGATAACAATTTCTATGTCAGGATAGAGTGGAGTAATTGAGAAAACTGGCACTTCAGCTTGAATCGCCAATCAAGTTGAGTCCCATTTCCTATCCGTGTAATTAGAACATAGAACATACTGTACAGGGCACAGTAAAGGGCCTTCAGCCCAGGATGCGGCACCAAACTTTTAATCTACTCCAAGACCAATCTAGCCCTTCCCTCTCTCATGGCCCTCTATTTTCTTTCATCCTTGTGCCGAATTATGTTTCTTAAATGACCTTAATGTACCTGCCTCTACCACAACCCTAGCAGTGTGTTCCAGACACTCTCTGTGTCAAAGAATTTACCTCTGACATATGTCCCATAATTTCCTCCAATCACCTTAAAATTATGGTCCTCATATTAGCTATGTCTACACTGGAAAATGTCTCTATCAAAAAACAGAGACAGTGGCACATAGAGTGCTTCTGATCATCTTGTAAACATCTAGCCCCCTCTCAAAATGCTCTGAAAAATCAAGAACCTCTTGATTCTTGAGAGAATCAAGTCACTGTCATTCTCCTTCACTCCAAAGGGAAAAGTTCTAGCTTGCTCAACCTTCCCTCACAGAACATACTCTCTAATCTATGCAATATCCAGAAAAATCTCCTGATTAATGAGAAGATTATAGAAGTATCTTAAATGCTGCTAGACAATATGACTATAACACCTAGGAGCAGACCTAGGAATATTCAGTAGGCTTCAATGAGATCCTCCCGCATTCTTCTAAATTCCAAAGAGTACAGGTCCAAAGCTGCCAAATGCTCCTCATATGTTAACTCCTTCATTCCTGGATTCATCAAGGATTCTTTGCAAGTCATGTTCTCTGTGTTTATTTATCGGTGTGTCTTTTGTTTATTTATCAAGCGATTATTTATTTTGTTGTGTTTATTTATTTATATACAGTACTGTGCAGAAGTCTTAGGGACATATATACAGAATAGCTGGGGTGCCTAAGACTTTCGCACAGTACTGTATTAACTTTGTGTGTTGCACTGTACTGCTGCCACAAAAAACACTGATTTCATGACATATATGAGTGATGATAAACTTGATATGGGTCTGCATCGTGGACTGAGAGTAGGAAGGGGGGCAAGGAGAGGAGAATCATGGCTGGGAAAAGGGGAAGGGAGTGGGAAGCACCAGAGAAACATTCTGTAATGATCAATAAACCAGTTGTTTGGAATCAAATGACTTGCCTGGTGTCTCAGGGCTGGGTGTGTCTGCACCACACTACCCCCCACCCCTGGCACTCCTCCTTTGACACTTGTCTTACACCCCTCCTGCAGCTTTCCACCCTCACCATTCCCAACATCCTTTGCTCCCACCAGATTTACAAACTTGCTCTCCACTCCATGTTGACAAATACAGGACTGTGCAAAAGTTTAGGCACCCTCGCTATATATATATGTATGTGCCGAAGACTTTTTCACAGTACTGCTTTTGCATAAATTACTTTCTTTTCCACATTGGTTTTCTATTAATCTTTGTGTATGTACAGTTTTTTCATAAATTCATTATCTTATATTTCATTATCTTCATATAAATGCCTGCAAGAAAAGTAATTTCAAGGTAGTATATGGTAACATATATGTACATTGATAATAAATTTGACTTTGACTAAGTTGGCTTCCACCTGCCTTTATTTCTACATCCTTATGTTTGTCCTCATTGAGGCATTATGGACTTGTTAAAAGCTTTGCCAATTTAACTCAATAAGCACTGTCAATGTATCTGCAGTTCTGCAGTGAGCTAGTGCTAAGAGATTAGATGAGATTTTTAGGGCAGTTCAGGGAACTAGAAGGAGCCATTATTTTGGGTCTGTGAGAATAAAAGGGCCAACACACTAAACGCTGGAGAACTCAGTTGGTCAGGCAATGTCAATGCAGGGAAATGAATAGTTGTCATATTGGGTTGAGACCCTTCAGCAGGACTGGAAGGCAAGAGGGGAGGGAGCCAGGATAAAACGTTGGGTCTCAAATCCAAGTCAGGATAGCAGTGATGGAGTAGATTCAAGCTTCTTGATTTGTTGCACCAATACTCAATAACCTGCAAGATCAATTCAGAATGAGGTAGTAAACTGGATTAGACATTGGCTTTGTGGGTGAAGCCAAAAAGCGGTAGTAGATGGTTGTTTCTCTGACTGGAGGCCTGTGACTAATGGTGTGTCACAGGGGTCAGTGCTGGCTTGACATCTATATCAATGATCTGGATGATAATACAGTGAACTGTATTAGCAAATTTGCAGTTGACACCAAGATTGAGGGCGTAGTGGACAGTGAGGAAGGATAGCAAGGCTTGCATTAGGATCTGGACCAGCTGGAAAAAAGGGTTGAAAAATGGCAGGCAGAATTTAATGGAGCCAAGTGTGAGGTTTGTACTTTAATAGGATCAGCTAGGGTAGGTGTGGTGAACTACATATACCTGTCTGGACACGCCCTCTGCTGACTGCTCCTGTGGCCCCTCCCACTGACTGTGGCTCCTCCCACAGACCCCGGTATAAAGGCGATTAAGGCCTGAGCCCGGCCCTCAGTCTCCAGGATGTAGTATGGTGGTCAACTACTGCTTGTTCTTTCTTCCAGTCAATAAAAGCTGATATCTCGCCTTCACGTCTCAGAGAGAGTTATTGATGGTGCATCAGTAGGTCTTACCATGAAGGTGTTGTCACAGGCAGGTACGGTCATAAAGAGAGTTTTTAGCACATTGACCATCATAAAACAAAATTCTGAGTACAGGAATTGGGATGTTATGTGAAAGTTGTTTAAGACATTGGTGAAGCCTAATTTGGAGTATTGTGTGCAGTCCTGGTCACCTATCTACAGGAAAGATATTAATAAGATTGAAAGAGTGCAGAGAAAATTTAAAAGGATGTTGGCAGGATGTGAGGACCTGAGGTATACAGAAAGGTTGAAGAGGTTCAAACTTTATTCCCCACCTTATAAGAGAATGTTAGATTCTGCATAAGGGATTTGATTGAGGTACACAAAATTATGTGGGATACAAATAAGATAAACAGAAAAAAAGCAAGCAAGCTTTTTCCACTGAGGTTGCATGAGACTTGAACTAGAGGGCGTGGGTTAAGAGTGAAAGGTAAAATTTTAAGGGGAACATGAGGGGGAATAAGGGTTTGATTTCAATATTTAAAGAAAATTTATGTATGTACATGGATGGGAGGGATATGGGGCTATATTCCGCATCTTGGTTGATGGGACTAAACAAAATAGTTTAGCATGGACTAGATGGACTGAAGGGCCTGTTCTGCGCTTTAGTGTTCTATGACTCTATGAATGTAATACCCAATAGGTGGATGGAAAATTTTCGGGAAGAACACTACTTTCTGCCTTGTGGATATTCAGGAAGATTATGCAACAACTTTGGATATAGACTAACTTGTCATAACAAGACCTCATCATTTTAATTATACACTTTGAATGTCTTATCCATACATCAGTAATTATCACTTCTAACATTTGCAATGCATCACCTAAACTCAATCAATGAAAATTGACAAATCCCTGAGTAAAATTATTTGAGGGAGTCCTGCCTATTTATCTTGGCTAGCTGGGCTTCAGTTGCACAATGGGTTCAAAGATTTAAAGTACTGTATTATTTGTTATAAAATATGTATGCAATATAACTCTAAGATTCATCTTCTCCAGACTGCCATGAGACAAAGAAAACCATGGAGGTTGTTCAAAGAAAAACAACAACCCACCCCAGCACAAAAATACAAATCAACAACATCAAATCCCACCCCACACAGAAAAACAAATCATGCGAATTGCAAGAACATCATACCCCAAAACCCGTCTTGCACAACAAAAGAATAAATTGTGCCAAACAGTGATAAAAAAAGAATGGCAACACAATCAGCAAACTCCACTATGAAAAAAGTCACATAACAAGCAACAAGAACATCGATGGGCCCAAGTTATTGGCACAGAGGTATAGCTAAACGAGTCACTGTTCCACAATTCCAGTGATCCATGTTCTGATCCCTCGGGTGCTGTCTGCATGACATCCTATGTAAGGAGTTTGCACATTTTACCCTGTGGAATGTAAGGGATTTCCCCGCGCGCTCCGGTTTCCTCCCATTGTCCGAGGATTGTGGGGGGGAGGGGGTAGTTTAATTTGCCACTTTCAGTTGTATCATGATTAGGTTAGGGTTATTAGGTTTGTTGAGGATTGTTAAGGTGGCATGGCTCCGAGGGCCAGAAGGGCCTAGTCCATGCTGTATCACTAAATAAATTAAATAAATAAAACGTTGAGGAAAATTCCCTTGTACTCTGTGAAATATTTCCTCCAGATTTTCTAGTTATTCTTAAGGAGGCAGATATAATACCTCAGCCATGAACTGGCTCCTTTTGCCCCCAGTTTGAAGTGACAATTTAAATCTTCTGGTCAATTATCTAGGTCCAGAATTGTCTGACTCTCAAGATGAGGCCTTTCAATTCTATAGTTGGCACTGAGCAATTTCAAGTACACAAAATCTTGGCATTGCAATGGTGTAGTGGTTAGCGCGCACTATTACAGCTCAAGGCGTTCCTGAGCTTGGAGTTCGAGTCTGGCATTCAGATTGTTCAGAGCAAAAACCAGGAATGGGAAAGAAAAGGGATCTAAGTGACTTTGACTGTGGAATGATTGTCAGTGCCAAGCGGGGTGGTTTCAGTTTCTCAGACACTGATGATCTGCTGGTATTTTCATGTGCCAACAGTCTCTAGAGCAGTGGTTCCCAACATGGGGCGTACGCCCCACAGGGGGGTAATTTGATTTTTAAGGGGGGCAATTCGAGAATGAGTTATTAACAGTGAATTTTTTCTAGTAAGTCTGTGTGAGTATGAGTGTGTGCGAGTTAATACATATGTGTATATACAGTATGCATACATAAAAATACTTGTGTGTATGTACATGTGTAATTGCGTATGTACTGTATATATAGTGTATCACCATCATTACAACCATCAAATGGCTTTCATAATTAAATTAATGAATTGACTGATGTAGGAAGGAACAAATGAACAAGTCCAAACGCGTAAGAAACTCGTACGAGGTCGCGCCAATGCTGCTTTTTGCAGTAGCTTTCGTTTTTTGGTGGTGTGAAGGTGTGTACATTGCGTCATCTCTTTTAAACGGTGTATCTGTCTTTGTATGCTGTAGAAACAAATCGGCATTGTTTTATTTATTATTATTATTATTATTATTATTTTAATATCACTTAATGTTCTTTTTTTTACAATTTCTAAGTAATTTCTTCCTCAGAACTTTAACAGTCCTTTGGTTCTTTTATTTTTCTCTTTCATGAATGCCATGTTCTTTGGAAGCTTGTTTAAACCAAGTTAATGGTCTTTTAGGCTTCCTCCAGGTGAATAGCAGTTCACTTTTTGAATAATAAGAATTATATATCACCACAGGGGGCATCAGGATTTTAGAGGTGATTAGGTGGGGCATGGCCAAAAAAAGGTTGGGAACCACTGCTCTAGAGTTTGCAGAGAATTGTGGTAGAAAATAAAATAATATTGAGTGAGTGGCAGTTCTGTTGGCAAATGCTTTGTTAGTGAGAGAGGTCAGAGGAGGATTGGCAGACTGGTTCAAGCTGACAGGAAGGAGACAGTAACTCAAGTAATCAGACATTACAACAGTGGCATGCAGAAAAGCATCTTTGAACACACAACACATTGAACCTTGATGTGGGTGGGCTATAGCAGCAGAAGATCAAGAACAAACTCTCTGTGTTCACTTTATTACAGGGGGTGCTTAATAAAGAGGCCGCTGAGTGTATAGTGTAGAATGTTTGCTGTATTATGCTTTTTAAAAGTACTTGGCTATCTGAATAATGAGACTTATATTTCTGTAAAATGGTTCAATTGCTTGAAGCTTGATGTGAGCCATGCCTATAACTAATTGCCGACCTACTGAGGACGATAGAATTGGAGTTGGACAATTGATGGAAACATTGGCCTAGCATTTCAACATCAATGAAACAATACGGTAGTTCACTCGTGAAAGTTCCCAATTCACTCCAATGTCAGCTGGGAAACAGTCTGCATTAGTCGGAGTGAATAATGTTGGACTGACAGCATAATGAGAGCCCCAGTGCCTGTGTAATCGTACCCTGTTATATGTCACAAACTTCAGGACAGGGAAGAAAATTTAAACCAAGATTTATTCTTTTTAAGTTGCAACTAACATGAAATAAAGCAAAATAGACATTGTCCAACTCTTTTGTTGCCAGGGGAAAAGTCCACAGTGATGTAGTGTTAAAGTTGTTGAAGTCTTGATATCTGTTGGATAATAGCATCTTCAAAGCAGACTCTTTCCCCGAAGCAGTGTTCTCAGTAATAGAGAGATTTGGAATAGATGTGGCTATTCATCAATACTTCATGTCACAACAGCCTAAAAGTACTGAAACAAGATAATAGGCCAGATAGAAGAAGCCCCTTCAGCCGATTTGATTCCAAAATTCTAATCCCATCAGTTTCCCACTGTGACACTGAGATATTTGTCAAATGTGTCCCATTTGCTACCCCAATCAACTTTACAGTGGTTAATCCCCCATTCTGCTAGAGGGTAGAGTAATAACTCTCAGTATCTCTCTTGACTTTTCTCCATCTCGTGCCTTTCTAGTTGACTTTTTCTGCTACCATCAAGCTGCAGAAGGAAGTGGACACAGGAAGGCAACATCCATCAACAAAAATCCTCTTTGAAGTTGACGTTGCCAATCCTCTCAACCACAGTATAGTTGATGTAAGTGGAGCCCGTGCGCTGACTCAGTCGCGATGAATGGCTTCACTTTTAGACCATAAGACATAGGTGTAGAATTGCCCCATCTGGCTCATCGATTCTGCTCTGTCTGTTGATTGTGGCTGATAATTCCTCTCACACGCATTCTTCTGCCTGCTTTTCATCTCCTGGATGCCCTTACTAATTAAATACCTATCCGCCTCCGCTTTAAATATACCCAATGACTTGTCCGTGGCAGTGAATTCACAGGTTTCACCATCCTCTGTCTAAAGAAATTTCCCCTGTTCAAAACAGACATCTATTTATTCTGAGCCTGTGCCCTCTAGTCCTAGACTCTCCCACTATTGGAAACATCTTTTGCTGCCTGATCAACCATCTCATACTGAATATTTGTTTCCATGGACATTTGTTGTGTACCGTATGTAACAGAGATGAAGACAAGACAGATGGATCCTGCATCGTTCCCTAAGGGATGATGCCCCAGCAAGGGGTCCAGCTGAATAATGACTGTACTTCAAAGCATTTCAGTTGGCAGGTCCGAGATCTACCCACAGCTGCCACGTATAACAGTGCCCACAAGCCTGTCAATATTTTATCACTCCAAAACATTTCTTTTTTTACCAAAAGAGCTTTTAACATTGGCTTCACTTGAATGAAAATAAGCAACAGCATTTGATCCACATGTGCCATGGAACTGTAATAGAATGTGGTAATCCGGGTGCTGGTCAGCATCGCAAGTCCCAGTCTTTATATAATTGCATAGTTTATAATTTGGATGTAGAAAGAATGTTTCCCTTGTGGGGCACAAGTATCAGACTCAGAGTTTTAGAATAAATGTGATTCAGATGTCATTCCTCTCTGAGAGGTCTGTAAATCTTTGGGATTTTCTACCTCAAGAAACTGTTAATGCAGAAATATATATAAAAATGCATAAAATGCAGGAAAAACTAGATTGCTTTTCAAGGATTGTATGCACTTTTGCTAGCCCCATTACAGGAAGAACATGGAGGTTTTGGAGAGGGTGCAGAATAGGTTCACCAGGAAAGGTTTGACCTTTAAGGATAGGCTGGACAAACCTGGGTTGTTTTGTTTTCTCTTGAGCGTTGGAGGCTGAGGGTAATCTCACTGAAATTTATAAATTACAGAAGGAATAGATAGAGTAGACTATGTTGGATAAAAGTGTAGAATTTTATTTTTCTTGTTGCTTTGTATGTTTTTATACAATCATCCACATGCATGCAATGATTCAGTAAATTTTACAGAAATTGTAGCATAAATGATCATGTATTTTCTAGAAGCACCTGAGTCCTTTCTATTGCTGGTGTCACACCACTCGAATTTGGTCATTTTATAGGTCACATCTTATCAATGGAATGTGCGTAAACTCCACTCTGATTCTTTCAGTTAATTATGCAGCATGAGGCTATTAAGTGCAAACATTCCATGGAGGAATGTGGCAGGCAATAATTGGCAGTCTGAGTCTTAAAGGGACAACAGCAGCTGACCATACTTTGGGGAACTGGAGTGCCAAAATTTGGATGCCTACCACTGATCAGCCAGGACTATGGCAGACTATGAGATGGTCACAGCATGTTTCTCTTTCTCTGTTCATTCTTTTTTCCCTGTAACAATGAATAAAATATGAGCACAAGAGATCTTGCAGATGCTGTAAATCATCAACACACACAACAGCCCTCTTACTGTGCCTGTTGTCTTTATTGTACTACCTGCACTGTTTTGTGCACTTTATGCAGTCCTGTGTAGGTCTGTAGTCCAGTGTAGTTTTTGTGTTGTTTTACGTAGTTTTAGCATAGTTTTGTATTGTTTCATGTAGCACAATGGTCCTGAAAAATGTTGTCTCATAACTGTACCAGCAGTTATGGTCAGAATGACAATAAAAAGTGGCTTGACTTGACTTGACTTGACTTGCTCTAGGAGTTCAGCAGGTCAGGTATCATCAATGGAAATGAATAAACAGTTGATGTTTTGGGCCGAGACTCTTTTTCAGGACCAGAAAAATAAAAATAATAAAATAGCTATAACCATCATGATTTATGCCTCATTCTTGACTTCCAAGAGCCTCTACATCAGAGGTTCTCAACCTGGTGCCCATAAATCCATTGGTTAATGGCATAAAAAAGATAGGGATCCACTGCTCTGGGTTAATATCACCAGATCCAGCAACCATCAAGCTAGAACTGTCAAATATTGGAGGACTTAGCTTCACACAGAAAGTGGTTGGAATCTGGAATGTGCTGTCAGGGCAGTAATAGAAGTAGACACAATAGTGGCATTTAAAAGGTTTCCATATAGGTGCATATGTATGGAGAGAGTGTACCGACAGAGGGGATTAGCTTGATTTGCCGTCATGTTCAGTAAAGACATCATGCACTGATAGGTTTGTTCTTATGCTGTACTATTCTATGTTCTATGATCTATGTTCTATGCACTCAACAAGTCAGGCAGCATCTGTGGATAAAGTTCATCAAAGTCAAAGTAAATTTATTATCAAAGTACACAGAGTGCCTATAAAAAGTATTCAGCCCCCTTGGAAGTTTTTATGTTTTATTGTTTTACAACATTGAATCACAGTGGATTTGTTTTAACTTTTCTTGACACTGATCAACAGAAAAAAAGACTCTTTTGTGTCATAGTGAAAACAGAGCTCACAAAGTGATCTGAATTAATTACAAATAGATAACATAACATAACATTGATTGTATAAGTATTCACCCCCTATAATATGACACATCAAATCATCACAGGTGGAGCCAATTGGTTTCAGGGATCAGATAATTAGTTAAATAGAGATCACTTGTATGCAGTCAAAGTGTTTCAATTGATTGTAGTAAAATACACCAGTATCTGGAAGGTCAAACCGCAAGTGAGAAAGTATCCTGGTAAAAACTACACCATGAAGACAAAAGAACTCTGCAAAAAGGTTATTGAAAAGTACATCAGGAGATAGATGCAAGAAAATTTCCAAGACAGTGAATATACCTTGGGGTACATTTAAGTCAATCATTAAGAGATGGAAAGAATATGGCACAGCTGTAAATCCATCTAGGGCAGGCTGTCCTTAAAACTGAATGACTGTGCAAGAAGGGGTCTAGTGAGAGAGGCTACCAAGAGACCTATGACAGCTCCAGGGGAGCTACAAGCTTCAATGGCTGAAATGAAACAGACAGTTGCCCAGATGCTTCACCAGTCGTAGCTTTATGGGAGAGTGGCAAAGAGAAAGCCACTGTTGGAAAACACTCACATGAAATCTCAGCTAGAGTTTTCCAGAAGGCATGTTGGAGACTCTGAAGTCAGCTGGAAGAAGCTTCTATAGTCTGATGAAACCAAAATTGTGCTTTTTGGCATCAGACTAAAGACTATATTTGGTGTAACATCATCAAAAGCACACCATCCCTACCGTGAAGCATAGTAACGGCTGGATCATGCTGTGGGGATGCTTCATTGCAGCAGGCCCTGTGATGTGAAGGTGGAGGGTAAAATGAATGCAGCAACATATGGGGAAATCCTGGAGGAAAACCTGATTCAGTATGCAATAGAACTGCAACTTGGGAGATTTGTTTTCCAGCAAGTTAATGACCCCAAGCATAAAGGAATGGCTTAAAAAAACAACCAAATTAATGTCTTGGAGTGCCAAGTCAGAGTCCAGACCTTGATCCAATTGAGAACTTGTGTCTGGACTTGAAAAGGGCTGTTCACTCATGATCCCCATGCAATCTCTAATTCCAAAGAATGGGGGGGAGATTACAGTGTCCAGATGTACAAAACGAATAGAGCCCTATTCCACACACTCAAGGCTGTAATTGCTACCAATGGTGCATCTAATAGATTCCGACTTGAAGGGGATGAATAATAATGCAATGCAATCAATTATTTTGTGTTTAACAATTGTAATAAACTTAGACCAATTTGTAGAAATTTGACATGAAAGAGTCTTTTCTATTGATCAGTGTCAAAAAAGACAAATTAAATCCACTGTGATTACATGTTATAAAATATGAAAACTTCCAGGAGGTGGGGATACTTTGTATAGACGCAGTATGTCATCATATACAATCCTGAGATTCATTGTCTTGTGCACATTCACGGAAACTGCAAAGAAACTTAATAGAATCAGTGAAAGACTGCACACAGCAAGATGGACAAGCAACCAATCTGCAAAAGATAACCTACTGTGCAAATACAAACACTAAAAAATAAGCAATAAATATCGTGAGCATGAGATGAACAATCCTTGAAAATGAGTCCGTAGAGCAAAGCTGAATGATGTTATTCCTTCTGGTTCAGAAGCTGGAAGTTTGAGGGGTAATAACTGTTTCTGAACCTGGTGGTATGGGTTCTGAGGCTACTGTACCTTTACCTATTCATCAGAAACAGTCGTAGTTAGAAATTAAACAGGTTTAAGCCGCAGAGAAGGAGTAGGGTAGAAGAAAGAGGATGTTGGTAGAGAATGGTGTCTAGGTGAGTTTGAATGGTGTAAGTGATTGAAGTGCTGGCTGATAGAAGTGGTTAAGGAAAGTTAATCTCAGGAATATAGAGGTTCAACAATTTCAGAAACAAGCAGAACTGTGGAGTTGAGCACATTATCTTATTGAATAGTGGGACAGTTGATGGTGATTTATGGAATTGCCCCACTGTTGCTAATACTTGGTTTGGATGTGTGATTACGATTCATGAAAGCAAATAACTCTTAAAAGACTGCAAATTCTAATTTAAAATGAAATTATCCTTTAATAAAAAGATGCTGCATTTGATGAACTCAATTTATAATAGTGAAGGAGTTGAAATCCTTTGGTGAAAGGTTGGAATAGAAGAGGACTGATTAGAAAGCCAAGGTTTTGGAATGAAAAGGATTTTGTGGGGAAAATATTGATTTATTGAGTGACTGGAATACATAACAGAATCATTTTCACTTTATAATCTCGCTAAAACTGCCAGGTTTTTTTTTTAAATTTAAACAATCTCTCTCAAAAGATAATTGACTCGTCAGCTTTTTTGAGCTTTGCCCCTAAACTGTGGAATTCGATACCTAAACCATAAGCGATGCAGGCTCAGTTGACACTTTTACCTATTTATTTAACTTTGTTTTTACCTAATATATTTGTCTGTTTTTTCCATGCTCATTTTAAAAAAAAATTTATTGTCATGTTTGCATTGTAAAACACTTTGAACTGCATCATCTGTGTGAAAAGTGCTCTATAAATAATTATAATAATAATAATTATTACTCCGATCAGCCTTGTATCTGAAACATGTCTGGAATTTGCATTTGCTGCACAAAGGTGTTCAGAAGCTATCTTTGAGCTCCAGCATAGCAACAGGACCTGAGGCCACGTTATGTGGTCACTGAGAGAAGGGCAGGGGTCATCCCAAGTAAAGACCGTTTGGCATACTTCCTGCTTAAATGGGATGGCAAAATAATCTGACACAAAAACGTCAACTATTTATAAAACACCTGAATATATTAAAATATTTTAAGTATGTACATTCATTCAAGGGAGGTGGAAAACATTCTAAGCAATTCAGAGTTACAAAATCCTAATACAAAAGTGTCCCTTCCACAATGCTTACAAAGCTCTCCTTCGACCAGCCTTTGGAAAATCAGAGTACTCTTTGATCCTGCTTCTGCTGACATACAAGCAGAAGCTGAAACAAGAGGCGGCCGTAGTTATAACCGTCCATTGTTGGTCTGACCAATCGGCCTCCATGCTGCAGGACTGCTTCGATGACATTGACTGGAATGTCTTCCATGATGAGGATGTCTCCAAGTTCACCGATGGAGTCTCGTGTTTCATCGAGAAGTGCATCGACGATGTTGTCCCCCAGAAGTCGGTCAGGGTCTTCCCAAACTAGGAACTGTGGTTCAATAGTTCTGTGCGAGCAGCACTTACCGCGCGACATAGAGCTTACATCGCTGGTGATCAGCTAGGGCTCAAGAAAACCAGTTACGACCTAAGCAAAGCTATCAAGGCTGTGAAACAACAATATAAGGAGAAGATTGAGTCAAAATTCCTACCAAATAGCACACATGACTTGTGGTGAGGGTTGCATACCATCGCAAACTTCAAAGCCAAATGTTGCGGTGCCGCCAACATCACGGCTTCTCTCCCAGATGAGCTCAATCGCTTTTACACTCAGTTCGATGTCGCTAACTCTGAGCCTCCAAGGAAAGCCACTGCTACAACCTGCAACCTGGTCATCTCTGAGGCCGAGGTACGCAGATGTTTCCAGCGAGTGGACAGCCATAAGGCTGCAGGAGCGGTCGACATACCAGGGTGAGTACTTAGGATGTGCGCAGCACAACTGGCAGGTGTGTTTACAGACATTTTTAATCTCTCCCTCTCCCAGGGTAGAGTGCCCTCCTGCTTCAAATTATCCACCATTGGCCCTGTACCAAAAAAGACCAAGGCAACATGCCTGAACGACTGGCATCCTTTCGCAACTCACCTCAATAATAAGCAAATGCTTTGAGAGGCTGGTCAGGGATCACACCTGCGGTTGCTACCATCCAAACTGGACCCCCTACAGTTCACCTACCAACACAGACGATGAAATAGCCACTGCTCTACATACCGTCCTTACACATCTGGAGAAGAAGGATGCTTATGTGAGAATGCAGTTCTTGGTCGACAGTTTAGCATTCAACACCATTGTTCCATCCAGGCTCGACATGACCTCAGAGATCTCGGCCTTGACCCTGTCTTTGCAGCTGGATCCTGGATTTCCTGTCAGATTGCCAGCAAATTGTAAGAGTGGGCTCCCTCACTTCCAATCCTCTGACTCTCAATACAAGAGCCCCTCAGGGCTGCGTACTGAGTCCCCTCCTTTACTCCCTGTATACCCATGACTGTATCATCCCCCACAGGTCCAATCTGCTAACTAAATTTGCCGATGACACTACATTGATTGGCCTTATCTCAAACAATAATGAGGTGGTCTACAGGGAAGAAGTCATCTCTCTGACACAGTGGTGTCAAGAAAACAACCTCTCCCTCAATGTCACAAAAACAAAGGAGCTGGTCATGGATTACAGGAAGAATGGAGATGGGCTAACCCCTATTGACAACAATGGATCTGGTGTTGAGAGGGTAAACATCTTCAAGTTCCTCAGCATCCACATCACCGAGGACCTCACATGGTCTGTGCACACCAGTTGTGTGGTGAAAAAGGTACGAACGCCTCTTTCACCTCAAATGGTTGAGGAAGTTTGGTATGGGCCTCCAAATCCTAAGAACTTTCTACAGGGGCACAATTGAGAGCATCCTGACTGTCTACTTCACTGCCTGGTATGGGAATTGTACCTCCCTTAATCACAGGATCCTGCAGAACGTGCTGCGGACAGCCCAACGCATCCGTAGTTGGAAACTTCCCATGATTCAGGACATTTACAAAGATAGGTGTGTAAAAAGGGCCCAACCACAATCTATTCCAGCTGCTACCATCCGGGAAATGGTATTGCAGCATAAAAGCCAGGACCAACAGACTCCGGGACAGCTTCTTCCACTGAGCCATCAGACTGATGAACTCAGGCTGATTTGTGTGTACTCTATATTACATTAACTGTTCTATTTGTTATAAATTATTATAAATTACTGTGATTGCACATTGCACATTTAGATGGCGACATTACTTAAAGATTTATACTCCTCATGTATGTGAAAGATGTAAGAAATAAAGTCAGTTCAATTCAATTCAACAACTTGTTTATTGATCATTACAAAATGTTTCTCTGGTGTTTCCCGCACCCTCTCCTTTTTCTAACTATGATTTTCCTTTCCCTGACCCCTTTCCATTCTCAGTCCATAATAGTCACCCATATCTAAATCAGGTTTATCATCACTCACTTATGTCATGAAATTTATTTCTTTTTTGTGGCAGCAGTGCATAAATTACTGCATCATAAAAGTCTTAAACACCCTAGCTATATATATGTGTCTTGGGCTTTTGCATAGTACTGTAAGGGACTGCAGACACTGGAATTTGGAGGAATGCACAGAGCACTGGAGATCAGTGGATCAGGAGGGAGAAGGATGGTCTATGTCCTGTATTAGGGTAGAGTGCATCAAGGGAAGACATCTTGTGTAAAAGAGAGAGGATGGGGTGAGCACAGTAGTGTGGTGGTTAGTGTAATGCTATTACCGTGCCAGCGACCCAGGTTCAATTCAGCTTGTTGCTTCCGAGGGAAGCTTTTTGTGTTTGCACAGTCTCTCTCTCCCTCTTTTTCTCCCTCGATGCTGTTGGGGATGTTACTGAAGTTCTGTGATCTATGGATTGGACCATGGACTTTAGTTCAAACTGCACTCTTTCAGTTTTGTTTATTTTTACATCTTGTGTTTTGGCCTGTACTTTCTTGTGGCGTAATTTGTTTTCTTTTGTGCAGGAAGTTATGGGGTTTGATCTGCTTGTACTATTTGTGTATCTGTGTGGCAGGTTTGGGGGGGGGGGGGGGTGATTGATGTTCTTGGTGCTGTTTGCATGATTTTTTTTTCCACGTTGAAGAGCAGTAGTTGATTGTGTGGCCATTTGTGAGATTGTTCTTTTCTCGTGCGAGAGGGGGTTGATGTTTCTCTTTGAATGACTTCCATGGTTTTCTTTGTTTTGTGGCTATCTGGAGAAGATGAATCTCAGTGATGTATATTGCATATATACTTTTATTAATAATGAGCATCTGATCCTTTGTAAGGAATTTGTATGTTCTCCCTATGATCATGTGGGTTTCCTCTCACATTCCAAAGAGGTACAGGTTAGTAGGTTAATTGGGTAGCACAGGGTCATTGGACAGGAAGGGCTAGTTACTGCACAATATCTCTAAATAAGAAAAAAGATGCTGCCTGGCCTGCTGAGTTTCTACAGCAATGTTTTTCATTCAAAGAAATTCTACAAGAGTGTTTTTCAGAATCTGACAGCACATTTGGGGAGATCATGGGGCAAGAGAAAAATAACATGCACAAAGGAAAGTGAGGCTATAGAGCACAACAGCTAAGGAGAAAATTTCTGACCTTAAGGATGGAGCTGCTGTAAGCTCTTCATCAGAATCGGGTTTACTATCACCAGCATCCAAAGACAGACTGATAAGCAGGTACTGGCCAACCAACCAAACATTGTAATACCGGACAAGCAGCAGAAGAAAGCAATTGTAATCCCATAGAATCATAGAATCATAGAACCATAGAACATTACAGCACAGAAACAGGCCTTTTGGCCCTTCTTGGCAGTGCCGAACCATTTTTCTGCCTAGTCCCACTGACCTGCACCTGGGCCACTCTCTGCATGAAGAAGCCCCCCCAATGTTCCCTTCAAACTTTTCCCCCTTCACCCTTAACGCATGACCTCTGTTTTTTTTTCTTCCCTGGCCTCAGTGGAAAAAGTGGAATCCCGAATGAAAGTAATGTCAGAAAGAAGGAATATGAGAAGCTGGAGGTTTCACATAACAGGGCTTGGAAGTGCAGATAGAAAGGACATGAAAAGTTAAACCAGAATAATCCCAGTGGTGATAGGAGCACATGGAGCTGTGATACCCAGACTTGGAGAGTGGCTCCAACAAATCCAGGGAACAACATCTGAGATCTCAGTCCAAAAGAGAGCACTACTAGGAACAGCAAGGATACAGCGTTGAACCCTCAAGCTCCCAAAAATAGACATAAAAAAGCAATGCAGTTTGATGTCATGGGTTTGATGTTCATGGGTTTGATATCCATTCAGAAAGTGGATGGCAAACAGGAAGAAGCTGTTCTTGAAGCATTGAGTGGGTACCTTTAGGATTTTGTTCCTTCTTCCAATGGTAGCAATGAGAACAAGGCGTGACCTGGGTGATGAGGGGGTGTCCTTAATGATGGATGCCACCTTTGTGAGACATTGCTCCTTGAAGGTGTCCTGGATACCACCAAGGTGCAGCTAGTTAGAATGCTTTCCACAGTTAATGCAAATTTCTAATCACCCAAACATGTGGCAGCAACTCAATGCATAAAGGATGCAGACATTTCAAAAAGATTCATTTTGTTGTTCAGACCGGACGTCAGATTGATGAGAAAGGGCTTTGTTCTGCTACTGGTGCTTGTTGTATGTTGGCTGTGTGTTGACCTGTGGGCATTCTCTCTTGACGCCAGAGTGTGTGGTGACACTTGCATGCAAGTTCGTGTGAATTATGAATACAAACAAAACATTTCACTTGTGCTTCAATTTGCATGTGACAAATAAAGTTGATCTTTAGTCACATGAAGATTAAAACATTCAGTGAAATGCACCATTTGCTTCAATGACCAACACGGTCGAGGATGTACTGGGGAGTAGCCCACAAGTGCTGTCTTGGTTCTGGCATTTAGTATGTGCATATCTTACTAACCCTAACCTGTATGTCTTTGATATGTGGGAGTTAACTGGAGTATCCAGAAGAAAACCATGTGGCCAAGTGGAGAACGTCCATACTCCTTGCAGTCAATGGAGGGAACCAAGCACTAATCATTGTAAAGTGTTGCATTAACTTTATGCTACTGTGCTGTGGATAAATAAATCTATAAATAAATCTAATCTAATCCTTACTTGTCAGAGTACAGCATTTCCCCTTCTTTTACATCACCCTCCACGTCTCCGTTTCTACTTTCACCTTTGGCTTCCTCCCTTTCAAATTGCCTTTCATTTCCTTAGCTGTTTCCACCCCCATCTCCCAACTCCATCCTAAAACTCCCACACTCCAGATGGATCCACCTTTCACCCACCAGCCCCTGCCTCCCCCCTCACTCTCTCCCCTTACACACTCAATCCCAATACAAGATTTTGACCACCAAAACTTCGTCCATCCCTCTGTCTCCACAGGTTCTGCCTGGCCCACTGAGCTCCTCAAACCCCTTGTGTGTTGCTCCAGATTCCAGTATCTACATTTTCTTGTATCCCCATTCAAATTATAAATTATAAACTGTAAGTTACTTTTATGCATAACCTTGTGTCATCAAGTACAGTATTTATAAATATGGAATTATATAATCAGCTCCTATTTATAGAGATTAATACGCACAAATAAGTTATACATTATTTGATGCACTTCATCTGCTCATCCCCTGAGACCTTCTTAACTTAAGGTGCTTTTGTCTTTCTAAAAAAGCCCAAGCCCAACACCCTTCATTTTCCTGGAATTTTTCTTCAAGAGCAGAGGATGTCATTTCCTTGGTTCAGGTATCGTGTGTCTATTGACCTCTGTACTGGCCGGTGATGGTTGCATTGTATGGTCAGTGGTGTAGTTTGGAGTTTCTGCCCATCATTCATATCATACTCTGAATCACCATTTTCATAAACATCATATGCTTGAGTCATTTTGACCGAGATGAACTTTCTGATTTATGTCATCTACCTTCCCCCCTGACTTCTAGTACATCAGAACATCCATAGAGACAGTGATCCATGACATGATGGATGCCTCTATATCACACTACCTCACGCCTGAAACCATCTCTTCACAATTCTTCTACCTCCTCCTACATAGAACAGGGACAGGCCCTACAGCCTATAGTGTTACGCCAAACTAATTAAACTAATAACACCTAAGCCCTTATGCCTGCACATGGTCCATATCCCTCCATTCTCTGCATATTTACATGCCTATCTGCAATCTTCTTAAATGCCTATATTGTATCTGTCTCCATAGCAACCCTGGCAGCAGATTCCAGGCACCCACCCACTCTACTTTTCCCGGGTTTGGGGAATCAAGTACTGGAGGGAGAAGGTTTAAGGTGAGAGACTCCAAAGAAAGCAACCCAAGATTGCCCAACCTCTCCTAATAGCACATGCCCTCTAATTCAGGCAGCACCCTGGAACTCTCCAGAGCCTCCATATTCTTCCTTAAGTGGGGTGAATGGAGAATTGAGGAGCTTTTCTTTTGATCTTGAACTAGTTGAGTAGTACAAGCCCTGTTGTGGCCACAATCATCAACCTTACACTGATCCAAAACACAAGCAGAAACAATACCAAGGAGAAACTCATGGATTCCTTGTCTTAAAAACTACCTCCACCATAAGGTGCAGGTAGTTTCCCCATTGGTCAATGGTTGTTATGGGAGCATTCAACTGTATAATGTGACAAAATAACTACAGAATACTCTCAGAAAGTGGGACCCAGAAGATACTGCAGATGCTGGACTCTGGAGCAGTAGATGCCGCAGGTCAAGCAACAGTCCTGATGCAAAGTTTAAACCCAAAACTTCTATAGCTTTTTCCCTCTCCCCGCGCACCCCCCCCCCCCCCCCACCACAGATGCTCTCAATCCAACTGAGTTCATCCAGCAAATTGCTTGAATCTAAATTTCAGAACTTAGTTCCTCAGGAAGACTAAGGCTGGTGTCAGAGACCCTACCGCCTATTACAGAGATGCACAGCCCGAGTGCCAAGATCTCCAATGGCTTCAGATGCTGTCATCCAGTAGTGAGATGTGGTCTGTTTCCTACTGAAAAAGATAAGCTGGTCACTCTGTTTGTAGTTCTCATTGCTACAGCAAAGCAACCTGCATAATCAAAGACCCCATCCACCCTGAGTATTCTCTCAGATTCCCTCTCCTATCAGGCTGAAAGTATAAATGTCTGAAAGCATGTACCACCTATTATAAGACTATTGCTCCATCATGGGCACTTGCCTCTGCAGAATCCAAGACATCTTCAAGGAGCATTTCCTCAGAAAGAAGGTGTCCATCATTAAGCACCCCTACCACCCAGGACATGCCCTCTTGTCATTGTTTCCATCGGGTAGGAGATACAGAAGCCTGAAGGCACACACTCAGTGATTCAGGAACAGCTTCTTCCCTTCTGCCATCTGATTTCTAAATGGACTTTGAACCCATGAACACTACCTCACCACATTTTTTATTTCTGTTTTTGCACCTGTTACTTTAATTTAATATACATATACCTACTGTAATTCGGTTTTTTAATATTTTATCATGTTGTGCATTGTGCTGCGTCTGCAAAGTTAACAAACTTCACAACATATGTTGATTTTAATGCTGAATTGTTCTCTATTTCAATAAAATGGCACTTGCAACCCTGCACAGCATTTTTTCAGTACTTGAATTTTATTGTCTTTGTTATTGTTTAACCTTATTCTAGCTTAATACACTATGGAATGATCTGATCGATAGGAATAGTATGCAGGGCAAGCTTTTCACTGTACCTTGGTACATGTGACAATAATAAACCATTTCCAATTATTGTCTACCTGCACTGTACGTTGTAACTGTAAAACCATATTCTGCATTCTTTTGTTGCTTTCCTTTATACCACCTCAGTGCAAAAGATGATCTGCATGGATGGTATGCATGACGTGTTTTTCATTGTATCTCAGCACATGGGACAATAATAAACCGCTTTACCATGCTCAGTTTGGATGTCCTTCAATATGTGTCAACTTAGTGACCCCATTTCAGGAAGCCTCGATTTACAGAAAGCCACTGTTGCCTTCTTCAAAGGGGCCTCGTCTCCTAACTGACTGCCAACTCAGATTTACTTCATCCAGCAGTGTGTCTCAGAGGAATATCTATACTGGTGGCCCTGACAATCTCTTCAGCTGAGAAACAAGAAACAGCAATTTGCACGAGAAATAAAATACCCTTTTCAAAATTCATCAGGCACGACTGCACAGATGCTGATACATTCTGCTCCAATGAACAACACTGGATAAGCAGATGGATAGAAAAGGTATAGTGGAATATTGACCAAACACATGGATATTGGACTAGACTGGGGGAAACCTGGTATCATACCTGGTACCTAGTCTGGTATGGAAGCACCGATGCCCATGAACAGAAAATTGTATAAAAAAGTAGTGGATATGGCTCAGTCCATCACGGGTAAAGCCCTCTCCACCTTTAGCTCATCTACACAAAGCATTGTCGCAAGAAAGCAGCATTCATCACCAGGATCCCAAACTACCCAGCTGCTCTTCTTGCTGCTGCCATCAGGAAGAAGGTACAGGAGCCTCAAGACTCACACCACCAGGTTCAGGAACAGTTATTACTCCTCAACCATCAGGCTCTTGAACCAGAGGGGTTAAATTCATTCGCCGCATCATTGAGATATTCCCACACCTATGGACTCACTTTCAAGAACTCTTCATCTCAAGATCTCGAAATTTATTTATTTATTTGTTTGTTTGTTTATTTATTTATTTATTTTTCTTTTGTTTTTGCACAGTTTATTGTCTTTTGCACACTGGTTGTCCTACCATGTAGGTGCAGCCTTTCATTGATTCTATTATGCTTATTGGATATACTGTGTATGCCCACAAGAAAATTGATCTCAGGATTGTATATAGTGATGTGTATGTCCTTTGATATAAATTTACTTTGAACTTTGAACCAAAGTCATGGACATGTTTGGCCAAAAGGCTTGTTTCTCTGCTGTATTACTCTACGATTCTCTGTCAGAGTGGTTGACTGTGGTCCAATAGTTCATTGTGTGTGGCCAGCCTGGAGCATTTGAAATTAAACAAAGGCCAAATTTTCTCTTAAACTATGCAGTGTTCCTGCACAAAAGTTAAGTGTATAACATGGTACACACACAATGTTGTGCCAATCTAGTTAAACCTACGTCACAGTCAGTCTAAACCCTTCCTCCTACATAACGAGTGGATTCTGATGCTTTTCATCCAAGGGTCTTTCAGAAGTCAAGAACGAGGACCTGATTATAAGAAATAATTGAATAGGTTTATTCTTTGGAATGTAGAATATTGAAGGGAGATTTGATAGAGGTATACAAAATTATGAGGGTATAGACAGAGTAAATGCAAACAGGCTTTTTTCCACTGAGGTTGGATGGGACTACAACTAGAGGTCATGAGTTAAAGGGGAAAGGTGAAAAAGTATAAGGGAAACATCTTCACTCAGAGGATTATGAGAGTGTAGAATGAATGGCCAGTGCAAATGGTGCATGTGAGCGTGATTTCAACATTTAAGAGAAGTTTGGATAGGTACATAGATGGTAGGAGTATGGAGAGCTATGGTCCTGATGCAGGTTGATGGGATGGGCAGCTTAAATGGTTTAGGATGGACTGTTCTTGACAATTTTTTCTACAGAAGTAGCTTTCCATTGCCTTCATTTGGAGGGTGTCCTTACAAAATGGGTGAACCCAGCCATTACCAATACTCTTCAGAGATTGTCGCCTGGTGTCAATGGTCACAAAACCAGGACTTGTGATCTGCACCAGCTGCTCATACAACTATCTACCTCCTGCTCCTATAGCTTGATGTAACCCAGATTATAGGGCTAAACAGGTGTTACACTCTGCCCAAGGGTGACCTGCAGTCTAGCAGAGCGGAGGGAAGGATCTCCCGATATCTCCTTTTGCAGAGATGTTTCTCCACCCCACCACTCATATGAATAGTAGGATCATAAAATGTGTTACTAAGATGCAAATTCAAGTAATTCATAGTTTTACATAACCCCTCCTATGTCACAGAGTGCAAATTTAATATCATTGAATGTGCTTTATTTTGTAGAGAATAGAGAGATCATGTTATATATTGCAACTTGGCAAAGTAAATGAACACAACGCTCACCACAGAGAAAGGACTGTGGATCTTAGTGACAGCTGCCGCTCCAAGTTGTCTGTGATTTCAATAGACAGTTCAAGGTGAGAACAGCAACACTATTAAGGCTCTAATAGATAAATGGAGATCGCTTGAGAACATCAAAGCTGCTTTTTGTTCAAGTCTCTCCAATATGGTTTGAACACACCTGTCACTGTATCTATTACACACTAATCAATGGGTTTTGCAGGCAGAGAAAAAGCATTAAATGTATCTGCTGACTTAGATCCTCATTTGCAAATCTCAAGTACATTTGTGACGCACTTAAGACTGTTTATCAGTTGCTTCTGCACATCTTTAATCTTCATTATTAGAGGCGACGCATTTAGAGGGAAATGCAAAGACAGAAATAATACTGGGCATAATTAAAGTAACAGCAGCAGGAAAGAGATACTTCAAAGAGAATTGGAATGGTTGAATGTTCCTTCAGACTGCAAATTGTGCGGCCTCTAGCTCTGAATCCAGCCTGAACCTTGACCGGCAACATCTCCAGGGTGAGACTTTACTCACTGCTGTTGGGCCCCCAGTCTCACATTCCCCACCACCACTCTCCAATGCCATGTCTCTCAATCCCAACCATCTCCTCTTGGGTCCTTGGAGCATCCATTTTCTTTCCACCCCACCTTCCGACAACCCTCCTCTCTTCTCCGGCTCTACCGACTCTCTTCCGCCCTCTGATCCCAGCTCTAATCCTTGCCATGTGTTCACCATTCCATCCAAACTTTTCCTCTCTGAGGGCCTTACCTTTGTCCCCTTCACCTGCACCTCAGTGAGTTTCACGCCCGCCATGACGTTGAGCTCTTCTTCCATCACCTCCTTCCTCGAGCCCACTTCTTTAGCAAGAGTTCCACACACAGCACAGATGTCCTATTCTCCCATTTTCAACTCTCCTCTTCTTCTTGGACACCTAGCCTTGGTTCCCTGCCTGCTCTGGATCTTTTCATCTTGTATGGTAGATGAAATATCAACTGTCTCAACTTTAGCACTCCTCCGTCCTTCTCATACCTTACCCCCTTTGAATCCACAGTCCTCCACTCTGCACCAGTCCCAACCTTACATTGAGCCCACAATCAAAGGGGTGCTGTTGCAGTCTGCACTAATCCCTTGCTGAGGCCAGGAGGCAACTCTTATACTTACCCCTTGAAGAGGACCTCACTTCAGATCATCACAAAACTGATTCTGACACCCTCACTGACCTCATCAACTCTGAAGAACTCCCATGTTCCCTTCAACCACACTGCTTGCTTCTACCTCCGATTCAAGATCCACAAACCTGACTGTCTGGGTAACCCTATTGTCTCTGCCTACTCCTGCCCCACTAAACTCATGTCCTCATACCTCGATTCCATTCTATCCCCCTTGGGTCAGTCTATTCCCACCTACATCCACGAAGCTTCTCACTCCCTCCATCTCCTCAGTAACTTTCAACTCCCTAGCCTTGATCATCTAATTTTTACTGTGGATGTTCAGTCCTATACATTTCTATCCTGCTTCAAGAAGGCATCAATGCTCTCAGATTCTTTCTTGAGAAAAGAACCAACCACCTCCATTTGGCAGAACTGGTCCTCACCCTCTACAACTTTTCCTTCAGCTAGTCCCACTTTTTCCAAACTCAATGTGTAGCCATGGGCCCCAGATATGCAGGGTTTTTTGTTGGCAATGTAGAACAGTCTTAGTTTGAAGGCTTCCCCCTTATTACTCCCCAACTCTTCCTCTGCTACATTGGCAACTGCACTGGTGCTGTTTCATGCGCCCATATTGAGCTTGTCAATTCACTGAAATTCAATTGGTCATCTCTGACATATTCCTCACTTTTCTCAATCTCGCTGTCTCCGTCCCTGGAGACTAACTGTCAACTGACATCTTTTATAGACCTTCTGATTCCTATGGTTATCATGACTGTACTTCTTCCCACCCTATCTCCTGAATAATGCTATTCACTTTTCTCAGTCCCTTCATCTCCATTGCATTTATTCCCAGAGCACGTCTTACCATTCCAAACCATCAAAGATGTTCTCCGTCTTCAAGGAATAGGGCTTCCCTCCCTCTCTTCATATCCTATACATACATGCTCACACAATCTTCCCACTGCCTTAACATGGATAGCGTTCTTCATGTCCTTAACTATCACCCCATCAGCCTTCACATCCAACATACCATCCTCTGGAACTTTTGCCATTTCAAATGGATCCTACCACTATCTTTACCTCCCCACCTCTGACTTCCACAGGGATCACTCATGGACTCTTCAGAAATCTGATGGCAGAGGGGAAGAAGTTGTTCCTAAAACGTTGAGTGTTATAAGTTCTGTATTTACACAAGAGCGGACGACAGAGTAGTGGGAGTCAGAGTAGGAGAGTTTTGGCTCAATGGGGCTTTGGCAATAATGGGTCAAGGTGAGATAAGTTACTTGTGAGGAATAGGAATAAGAAGTATGTCTGTGAGGCCGATGACTTGCACTGGGTGTCAGATGTGGGATGTCCAGGAGACTCTCAGCCTCCCAGACGGGCACATCTGTGCCAGGTGCGTTGAACTGCAGCTCCTTAGGGACCGTGTTAGGGAACTGGAGATACAGCTCAATAACATTCATCTGGTCAGGGAAAGTGAAGAGACGGTAGAGAGGAGCTTTAGGCAAGTCGTCACAGTGGAGCCTCAGGAGACAGATAAGTGGGTAACAGTCGGGAGAGGAAAGGGCAAGAGTCAGCTACTAGAGAGTACCCCAATTGCTATCCCCCTTAACAAGAAGTACTCTTGTTTGAGTACTGTTTGGTGGGGGGACCTACCTGAGGGAAGCATAGAGACTGGCCCTGTGGCTCAGAAGGGTAGGGAAATGAAGAGATTGGCAGCAGTGACACGGACTCTTCTTCTTCTTCTTCTTCTTCTTCTTCAGTTGTCCATCGAAATCCGATGACAACATCCACTCCTTTAACAGTGAGATCTTTGATGACTGTACAGTCCTATCCTGGACCCACAAGCTCTATTGCAGGTGGGACATGTATATGTGGTTGTGGTGGTAGTGATGGCAACCATGGCTGCATTTCTCCTGGCTCTCTTCTGCTGTCTTCTAGTTGTTCATTCCATCTCCAGAATATGAACCCTGTCCCCACACAGCTGTCGCCAAGTGTTACGGTCAGCAGCAACATCCTCCGGGTCCTCAGGTCTGATCTTGTACTTCCTTAAAGCATTCTTCATCTGATCCTTATCGTGCTTCTTCAGCCCTCCAGCTGAGCATCGACCATGATGTAGCTGGCCGTATAACACTCTGCGGGGTAGCCGACATGGGGGCATCCTTATCACGTGCCCCAGCCACTGTAACTGACGCTGGGTGATCATGGCCTCAATACTTCTGCAGTTGGTCTTTACAAGTATTTCAGTGTGAGGCACCCGCTCACGCCAGGTAATTCCCAGGATGCGCTGAAGGCAGCTGATGTGGAAGCGCTCCAAGGACTTGATGTGATGGCTGTAGGTTACCCAAGCTTCACAGCCATAAAGGAGGGTGGTGACACAGACCGTTTGGTATATGTTGACCTTTGTGGCGGGACCAAGGCTCCTGTTCTGAAAGACTCTACGCCAAAGTCTATAGAGGGGAGTCTATAGTTAGGGGGTCAGACAGGCGATTCTGTGGATGCAGGAAAGAAACTTGGATGGTAGTTTGCCTCCCAGGTGCCAGGGTCCAGGATGTTTCTGATCACATCCACAATATCCTGAAGTGGGAAGGTGAAAAGCCAGAGGCTGTGGTACATACTGGTATCAATGACATAGATAGGAAAAGGGAGCAGGTCCTTAAAACAGACTACAGGGAGTTAGGGAAGAAGCTGAGAAGCAGGACCTCAAAGGTAGTAATCTCAGGATTACTGCCCGTGCCACGTGACAGTGAATATAGGAATAGAGTGAGGTGGAGGATAAATGAGTGGCTGAAGGATTGGATCAGGGGGCACGGATTCAGTTTTCTGGATCATTGGTACATCTTTTAGAGCAGGCTTGACCTGTACAAAAAGAATGGGTTGCAATTGAATCCGGGGGAAACCAATATCCTGGCAGGGAGGTTTGCTAAGGCTATTAGGGAGAGTTTAAACTAGAATTGCTGGGGGAAAGGAACACAGCTAAAGAGACAGAGGAAGGGGCAGTTGGCTCACAAATAGAGAAAGCTTATAGGCAGTGTGAGAGAGAGTACAGGCAGGTGAAAGAGAAGGGATGCACTCAGACTGATGGTTTGAGATGTGTCTATTTTAAAGCAAGAAGCATCATGAACAAAGTGAATGAGCTTAGAGCGTGGATCAGTACTTGGAGCTATGATGTTGTGGCCATTACAGAGACTTGGATGGCTCAGGGGCAGGAATGGTTACTTAGAGTACCAGGCTTTAGATGTTTCAGAAACAACAGGGAAGGAGGCAAAAGAGGTGGGGGTGTGAAACTGCTGACCAGAGATAATGTCATGGCTGCACAAAAGGACGAAGTCATGGAGGGATTGTCTACTGAGTCTCTGTAGGTGGAAGTTAGAAACAGGAAGGGGTCAATAACTCTACTAGGTGTATTTTATAGACCACCCAATAGCAGGGATATCAAGGAGCAAATAAGGAGACAGGTTGTGGAATGGTGCATAATAACATGGTTGTCATGATGGGAGATTTTAATTTCCCAAATATTGATTGGCATCTCTCCAGAGTAAGGGATGGAGTTTCTTAGGTGTGTTCAGCAAAAGGTTTCCTGACACAGTATGTAGATAAGCCTACAAGAGTAGAGGCTGTACTTGATCTGGTATTGGGAAATGAACCTGGCCAGGTATCAGGTGTCTCAGTGGGAGAGCATTTTGGAGATACTGATCATAATTCTATCTCCTTTACTAAAGCACTGGAAAGGGATAGGAACAGGCAAATTAGGAAAGCACTTAATTGGACTAAAAGGAAATATGAAGCTATCAGGCAAGAACTTGGAAGCATAAATTGGGAACAGATGTTCTCAGGGAAATGTACGGCAGAAATGTGGCAAATGTTCAGGGAATATTTGCATAGCATTTTGCACAGGTATGTTCCAATAAGACAGGGAAAGGATGATAATGTACAGGAACTGTGGTGTATAAAGGCAGTTGAAAATCTAGTCAAGAAGAAAAGCCAATGAAAGTTTCAAAAAACTGGATAATGATAAAGATCTAGAAGATCATAAGGCAAGCAGGAAAGAGCTTAAGAATGAAATTAGGAGAGCCAGAAGGGGCAATGAGAGGCCTTGACAAGCAGGATTAAGGAAAACCACAAGGCTTTCTACAAGAATGTGAAGAGCAAGAGGATAGGACATCAGAGAATAGGACCAATCAAGTATGATAGTGGAAAAGTGTGTATGGAAATGGAGGAGGTAGCAGAGGTACTTAATGAATGCTTTTCTTCAGTATTCACTATGGAAAAGGACATTGGCGATTGTAGGGATGACTTACAGTGGACTGAAATGCTTGAGCATATAGACATTAAGAAAAAGGATGCGCTGGAGTATCAAGTTGGATAAGTCTCTGGGACCGGACGAGATATACCCCAGGCTACTGTGGGAAGTGAGGGAGGAGATTGCTGAGCCTCTGGCAATGATCTTTGCATCATCAATGGGGATGGGAGAGGTTCCGGGGATTGGAGGATTGCAGATATTGTTCCCTTATACAACAAAGGGAGTAGAAATAGCCCAGGAGATTATATACTAGTGAGTCTTACTTCAGTGGTTAGTAAGTGAATGGAGAAGATCTTGAGAGGCAGGATTTATGAACATTTGGAGAGGCATAATAGGATTAGGAATAGTCAGCATGGCTTTGTCAAAGGCAAATCGTGCCTTACGAGCCTGATTGAATTTTTTGAGGATGTGACTAAACACATTGATGAAGGTAGAGCAGTAGATGTAGTGTATATGGATTTCAGCAGGGCACTTAATAAGGTACCTCATGCATGTATCATGAGAGGGCACAGTTTTAAGGTGCTTGGAAGTTGGTACAGAGGAGATGTCAGGGGTAATTTTTTTACACAGAGAGTGGTGAGTGCATGGAATGGGCTGCTGGCAATGGTGGTGGAGGTGGATAGAATAGGGTCTTTTAAGAGGCTCCTGGATAGATACATGGAACTTGGAAAAATAGAGGTCTATGGGTAACCTGAGGTAATTTCTAAAGTAAGTACATGTTCGGCACAGCATTGTGGGCTGAAGGGCCTGTATTGTGCTGCATGTTTCTATGTTTCTATGTTCTAAGACAATCTTCTCAGATTTGTTTGATCAAGACTTGAACACAAAAGACAAGTAGAATTAGGCCATTCAGCCCATCCAGTCTTCTCCATCATTCCATCATGACTGATTTATTTTACATCACAACCCTATTCTCCTGAGGGGCGAGAAATGTGACTGAGGTGCTGCCAAATAATGGCAGTGTCAGCATGTTCCATCATGACTATAGCTTTCCCTTCCACTGAGGACCCCACCAAGAGATTCAGAATCTGATTTAGTATCATCAGCATATCTCGTGAAATTTGTTAACTTTAAGACAGCAGTACGATGAGATACATGATAAATAAATACAGAGCTACATTAAGTGTATATATGTCTATTAAATAGCTAAGTTAAAATAAGTAGTACAAAATAACAGAAATAAAAAAGTAATGAGGTTGTGTTTGTGGGTTCAATTCCAGTTAGAAAATGGATGCCGGAGAGGAAGAAACTATTTCTGAATTGCTGAGTGTGTGCTTTCAGGCTTTTCTACCTCCTTCCTGATGGTAACAGTGTGAAGAGGGTATGTCCTGCATGATGGGGATCCTAAGTAATGGATGTTGCCTTCCCAAGGCACCGCTTCTTGAAGATATCTTGGATACCATGAAGGATGGTACTCATGATAGAGCGGATGAATCTTAGAAGTTTTTGCAACTTATGCCAATCTTCTGCTGTAGCCACCCACCCCACTGCCAAATACTCATGCAGCCGGTCAGAATGTTCTTCATGGTACATTTGTAGAGGTTTTCGAATGTTTTAATTGACAAATCAAATCTCCTCAAACTCCTAATGAAATATAGCCGCTTTCTTGCCTTCTTTATAGCTGCAACAATATGTTGCATCCAGGTTAGCTCCTCAGAGGTATCGACTCCCAGGAACTTGAAGTTGCTCACTCTCTCCATTTCTGATCCCTCTATGAGGATCAATTTGTGGGTGCTCATCTTACCCTTTCTGAAGTCTATAATCAGCTCTTTGGTCTTGCTAATGCTGAGTGTACGGTTGTTGCTGTGACACCACATCACTAACTGGTATATCTCACTTCTGTATGCTCTTTCGTCGCCATCTGAAATTCTCCCAACAATAGTTGTATCATCAGCAAATTTAAAGATACTTTTTGAGATGTGTCTAGCCACATAATCATGTGTGCAGAGAGTAAAGTGTTGGGCTAAGCACATATCCTGTGGAGCGCAGTGTTGATTGTCAGCGAGATGGTGATATTATTTCCAATCAGCACAGATTGTGATCTTCCAGTTAGAAGGTCGAGGATCCAGTTGTAGAGGGAGATTGAGAAGCCTTGGTTCTGTAGTTTTTCAATCAAGACTGTAGGAATAATGCTGTTAAATGTTGAGCTATAGTCAATAAACAATATCCTGACATGGGTATTTGCGCTGTCCAGGTGATCCAAGGCTGTGTGGAGAGCCATTGAGATCACATCTACTGTAGATCAACTGTGGCGACAGGCAAATTGCAGAGGATCCAGATCCTTCCTGAGACTGGTATTCATTCTGGCCATGACCAAAGCATTTCATCACTGTAGATGTGAGTGCTACTGGACAATACTCATTGAGGCAGCTCACTCTGCTCTTCTTGGGCACTAGTGTAATCGTTGCCCTTTGGAGACAGGTGGGAACTTCTGACTGTAGCAGTGAGGAATTGAAAACATCTCAGGATGTCTGAGGCGATGTCTAGGAAAGATGACATCCATCATCCAGGGCGCCCACCATCCCAAACATGTCCACTTCTCAATGCTGCCAAAAGGCAGGAGGTGTAGGATTCAGAAAGCCCACACCTCAAGGTTCAACAAAGCTTCTAACCACACTACCATCAGGTTCTTTAACTATCTTGAAAAATCCTAACATAACTTCAAATTACATTCCTGTTTTTCTCTCCCTCAACTTCCACCAATGATGTTCTGTTTATTTCATTTGTTGTGTATATTATTGATATTAATTTAAGTTTCTGTTAGTTCATTGCTACTCGTGTTTGTATTTTAATATGCTCTTGTTGCAAAACCCAAGGTAAATACTGCAAACCCATAACTATAAATTTGAACGTGACCTTGAGAAGGATATTAGTGGAGTGCCTTTTGGTTCCTGGGCTATCTCTGGCTTCAGCCATAGCACTGAGCTCAGTTTCATAGAGTCATAGTGTCATACAGTATGGAAGTAGGCCCTTCATCCCAACTCATCCCTGAGGTACCCATTGATGTGGTCACTGAGTTTTAATGAGTGGAACTTAAACCTTTAGACACCATGAGATTTGAACTTGTATCTTCAAATCAATATTTGATTTTTGTCCGAAACATAACCACTCTGCCAATGGTACCCAACCGCTTTTTTTCAAATGGTTTGAGCAGGTGTCTCTGGTAATGTATGAAACTCCAGGGTGTTCAAAACAAACCCTACAGCTCCGTGGCTGCTGTATCTCAGAGAAGCAGCAGGCAGGTTATGCATGGAGCATTTGTTTGTCAGTAATGTTGATTGAGCGATCAGTAAATCTCAGGAACCTGGGATAATTCCAATACGGGTTTTGGACGTAATGTCATTGGATGTTTTACATCTGTCGGAGTAGGCAATTGATTTATCATCTCAAACAGTGCAGCTCTTACCAAGTACTGTACTGGAGTGTCAAACTAGACTCCGTGATATCCTTACCGGCAGACCTTAAATATATTTACTGAGGTAACCTCCACTGCTTCATTGGGCAGAGAATTCCACAGATCCACCACTCTCAGGAAAAGCAGTTCTTCCTCATCTCCGTCCTAAATCTACTTCCCCGCCTCTGAGGCTATGTCCCCTAGTTCTAGTCTCACTTAGCAGTGAAAACAATTTTGCTGCCTCTATCTTATCTGTCCCCTTCAAAACTTTGTATGTATCAATAAGACCTCCTCTCATTCTTCTGAATTCTAGCAAGTACAGTCGCAGGGTGATTCAATCTCTCCTCACAGTCTAACCCCTCCATCTCTGGAATCAACCTGGTGAACCTCCTCTACACCACCTCCAAGTAAGAAGACCAGAACTGCATGCAATATTACAGGTGAGACCTCACCCGTACCCTGTACAATTGCAGCATAACTTCCGTGCTCTTAAATTCAATCCCTCTAGCAATGAAGGTCAAAATTCCATCTGCCTTCTTGATAGCCTGCTGCACCTGCAAACCACCCTTTTGTGATTCATGCACAAGCACTTCCAAGTCCCTCTGCACAGCAGCATGCTGAAACTTTTTACTGTTTAAATAATAAACTACTTTCAATCTTCCTTCCAAAGTGGATGACCTTGCATTTACCAACATTGTACTCCATCTGCCAGACCCTTGCCCACTCACTTAACCTATCTGTATCTCTCTGCAGACTCTCTGTATCTTCTGCACAATTTGCTTTTCCACTCAATTTAGTATCATCAGCAAACTTAGACACATTACACTCGGTCCCCTCTTCCAGATCATTAATATATATCGTGAACAGTTGCAGGCCCAGCACCGACCCCTGGGGCACACTGCTCACCACTGATTGCCAACCAGAGAAACACCCATGTATCCCAACTCTCTGCTTTCTATTATATAACCAATCCACTATCCATGCTAATACATCACCCCCAACTCTATGCATTCTTACTTTATGGACAAGTCCTTTATGCAGCACCTTATCAAATGCCTTCTGGAAATCCAAATAAATAACTTTCATCTGTTCCCCTCTATCTATTGCACTTGTTACATCCTCAAATAACTCAAGTAAGTTTGTCAAATAGGACTTGCCTTTGCTGAATCAGAATCAGAACCAGGTTTATTATCACCGGCATGTGACGTGAAATTTGTTAACTTAGCAGCAGTTCAATGCGATACATAATCTAGCAGAGAGAGAAAATATAATAATAATGAATAAAATAAAACATAATAATAGATTTTTAAAATGTGCAAAAATAGAAATACTGTATATTTAAAAAAAGTGAGGTGGTGTCCAAAGCTTTAATGTCCATTTAGGAATCAGATGGCAGAGGGGAAGAAGCTGTTCCAGAATCACTGAGTGTGTGCCCTCAGGCTTCTGTACCCCCTACCTGATGGTAACAGTGAGAAAAGGGCATGCCCTGGGTGCTGGAGATCCTTAGTAATGGACGCTGCCTTTCTGAGACATGCTCCCTAATGATGTCCATGCTGGGTCTGCCTGATAGATCAATTTCTTTCCAGATGCCTCGCTATTTCTTCTTTAATGGTAGCTTCAAGCATTTTTCCAACTACAGATGTTACTTTAACTGACCTATAGTTACCTGCCTTTTGCCTACATCCCTTTTTGAACAGTGGTGTGACATTCACCATCTTCTGATCCACTGGGAGCTACACAGAGTCCAAAAAATCATCACAAAAGCCTTTACTATAACTTCTGCCATTTCTTTCAGTATCCTGGATGCATTCCTTCAGGACCAGGGGACTTGTCTATCTTCAGGCTCACAAATTTGCTCAGCACTGCCTCGTTGGTGATAGCTATTGTATCGAGGTCCTCATCTCCCATCGCATCCATAACATCTCTTTTTGGCCTGTTTTGCATTAAACAGGCTAGGATTAAATAGATGAGATGTTGGGTGGCACGACTTGTTAGGCCAGAAGGGACCATTCCATGCTGTATCTCTGAATGAACTAAAATAGAGATAAGTCAAAAGTCTGGTGCCATCTGAACTGGATAGGAGAGTTTTAGAGCGATACGGTCAAATGTGGGTAGATGCTCAGATAGGAAAGGTTTGTGGAGGTACATGGTCCAAGAAGAGCAGGTACATAGACAGGAAAGTTTAGAGGGATATGGTCAAACATGGACAAATGGGATTAACTTAGATGAGCAACTTGATCAGGATGAATGAATTGTGCCAAAAGACTATTTCTGTTTTGTACGACTCTATGGTTGTGCCAATGCAAGTGTTTCTTTTATGGAACTAATAAAATATAAATTAGAATACTTTCCCCTGACTGTTTGAGCTTAATCTATCACTGTAAGATGAAAAAATGAAAGCAAATTATTTTTCCCACAAAAAAAGAGTTATCCCTGCAATAATGAATCAAATCAGATAATAACACAAAATTAGGATTCCAATTTCTGGTGCCTTTCTGCACTGGAATTTGGAGGACCATTATCTGTGAGACTGAGGGTCCAGGGCTAAAGACTGAAGGCCCAGAGGTTGCCTAACTTGTGGTGGAGACCCGTTTGTGAATGTGAGGGACTGTGTAGGTAGGAGCATCGGAAAAGGGCTTGTTTTGCTGTTGTTGTCTTGTTTTATTCTGTTGTTATTGCTGCTTGTGTTGTTGTGCTGAACATTGTGGACAAGCTCTGTTGGCACCAGAATGTGTCATGATACCTGTGGGCTGCCCCCAGGTTATTGATGCAAATGACACATTTCGCTGTATGTTTCAATATAAATGTGATATTAATCTGGATCCAGATCTGAATCTGAACCTGAGTTTGATTCTGTATCTGGTTCTAAATCGGGATCTGAATCTCAATCTGGATGTGGATCTGAATCTATATCAGGATCTGGATCTAAATCTGACTCTGAATCTCAATCTGTCATTCCAGATGCTGGTGGTGGAAGTGAAGCTGAGATCAATGACTTCAGAAGGAGTGGAAATGGATGGCCTAGGGTCATTTATCTATACAATATTGTGTTGTCAGTGGGGAAAATGTAAAAGAATTAATCTCGCAAGTCAGCGCAGAGAAATAGATAATCTGTAATTAACTCCCAGGTTTCCAGGGCAATGAAAGAATCTAATTTATGCATAAATACCAGCTGTTTTAACTTTAACTTTCCCAGATGTTCCATGGATTCTGCAGAACACTTGAGAAAGTTTTAATCCCAAGGTCACTTGCTATACAGTATAGAAACATCAGAGTGTTTAATTATTGTCAGTGTATAAATTGAACCTCAGCCAGATGGTTGGATGAAATATTTGGACTGTTTCCAGCTTTAAAATGAGAATATATCCTTTAACTCTTTCCATACAGAACTATCTTTCACAGAATGGATACAACACTGTACTGTCATTGTTTTCCAAACCACAACAGATTTCACTCCATATGCGCTGGGTGTAATTTACTGAAACTATTATCCCATAAAATTAAAATGGGTTAGAATAATGATCAACAAATATCAAATATTTGTTCATAGCCGTCTGCTTTGAAATTAGTATACACTAATTAAGCAAGTAAATTCTATTGTATTTTAGGCGGCCTCCATTGACTCATCACTCTCTCTGCAATCTCCACCGGCCCTACCATCTTTTGTGGTCTCTGTTCTCCTGCAGTTTTGCTCTCTGTTCTCCTGCAGTTTTGCTCTCTAGCATAAACCTAGTTTGATTGTTTCATTGCAGGTGGTCATGCCATTAATAATTAACTGGACTCCGTGAACTTGCACTTGTTTTTCAATTACAGTTTACTCTGCAGTAGGAGAACAGATTGGCTCATGTCACAAACTGTTCTGAAGTTTGAACAGAGTAACACCATCTTTATACTGAATTTGACTAGTTCGATATAAATATTGATCCAATAGAAAGTTTGAGCACAAAATCCCACCATTTGTATATTTACAGTGCCAATAAAAGGTATTCAGTCCTCTTGGAAGTCTCATGTTTTATAGTTTTACAACACAGTGGACTTAATTTGGTTTTTTGACACTGATCAACAGAAAAATACTATTTTGTGTCAAAATGGAAACAGATCTCTAAAAACGTGATCTAAATTAACAACAAATATAAAACACAAAATAATTCTAGGTATACATGGAGAGGTAATAAACTGGATTAGACATCAGCTTAATGGAAGAAACCAGAGAGTGGTAGTGGAGGATTGCTGCTCTGAGTGGAGGCCTGTGACTAGTGGTGTGGCACAGGGATCAGTGCTGGGTCCATTGTTATTTGTCATCTATATCAACGACCTGGATTATAAGGTGGCAAATTGGATCAGCAAATTTGCTGATGATACAAAGATTGGAGGTGTAGTGGACAGTGAGGAAGGTTTTCAAAGCTTGCAGAGGGATTTGGACCAGTTGGAGGAATGGGCTGAAAAATGGAAGATGGAGTTTAATGCAGATAAGTGTGAGGTATTGCATTTCAGAAGGTTAAACAAAGGTAAAACATACAAGGTAAATGGTAGGACACTGAGGAGTGCAGTAGTACAGAGGGAACTAGGTACGTAATTCCCTAAAAGTGGCTTCACAAGTAGATAGGATTGTAAAGAAAGCTTTTGGTACATTGGCCTTTATAAATCAAAGTATTGAGTATAGGAGTTGGAATGTAATGGTGAGGTTGTATAAGACATTGGTGTGAACAAATTTGGAGTATTGTGTGCAGTTTTGGTCACCTAATTACAGGAAGGATATTAATAAGATTGAAAGAGTGCAGAGAAGGTTTACAAGGATGTTGTCGGGACTTGAGAAACTGAGTTACAGAGAAAGGCTGAATAGGTTAGGACTTTATTCCCTGGAGTGTAGGAGAATGAGGGGTGATTTGATAGAGGTGTATAAAATTATGATGGGTATAGATAGAGTGAATGCAAGCAGGCTTTTTCCACTGAGGTCAGGGGAGAAAAAAACAGAGGTCATGGGTTAAGGGTGAAGGGGGAAAAGTTTAAAGGGAACATTAGAGGGGGCTTCTTCACACAGAGAGTGGTGGGAGTGTGGAATGAGCTGCCAGATGAAGTGGTGAATGTGGGCTTACTTTTGACATTTAAGAAAAACTTGGACGGGTATATGGATGAGAGGGGTTTGAAGGGATATGGCCCAGGTGCAGGTCAGTGGAACTAGGCAGAAAAATGGTTTGGCACCAGCCAAGAAGGGCCAAAAGGCCTGTTTCTGTGCTGTAATGTTCTATGGTTCTAATTCATTGTATAAGTACTCATCTGTTTTAATGTGATACACCAAATCATCACTAGTACAACCAATTGGTTTTAGAAGTCACATAATTAGCTAAATGGAGATCACCTGTGTGTAGTCAAGGTGTTTCAATTGATTGTAGTAAAGATACACTTGTAGCTGGAAGTTGCAACTGCTGGTGAGTCAGTATCCTGGCAAAAACTACACCATGAAGATAAAAGAATGCTCCAAGCAACTCCACAAAAAGATTATTGAAAAGCACAGATCAGGAGGTGGATACAAGAAAATCTCCAAGACACTGAATATCCCTTGTGGTACAGTTAAGTTGATCAGCAAGAAATGGAAAGAATATGACACAACTGTAAATCTACCGAGAGCAGGCCATCTTCAAAAACTGAGTAACCGTGCAAGAGGTGTCTAGCGAGGGAGTCCTCCAAGAGCCCTATGATCACTCTGGAGGAGTTACAAGCTTCAATGGCTGAGGTGGGATAGACTGCGCGTACAACTGTTGCCTGGGTAATGCAGCTTTATGGGAGAGTGGCAAAGAGAAAGCCACTGTTGAAAAAAACTCACATGAAACCATGGCTACAGTTTGCCAGAAGGCATGAGGCAGACTCTGAAGTCAGCTGGAAGAAGGGTTTTGGCCATTAGACTAAATGCTGTGTTTGACATATGTCAAACACCACGCATCATCAAACATACACAATCCTTACCACAGAGCATGTTGGTGGCTGTGTCATGCTTGGGGGTGCTTTGCTGCAGCAGACTCTGGAAGGCTTGTGAAGGTAGGGGGTAAAATGAATTCAGCAAAATACAAGGAAATCCTGGAGGAAAACCTGAGGCGGTCTGTAAGAAAACTCCAATTTGGGAGAAGATTTGTTTTCCAGCAAAACGATGATCCCAAGAATAAAGCCAAAACTACACAGGGATGGGTTTAAATCAACAAAGTTAATGTCCTGAGAACCCAAGTCAGAGTCCAGACCTCAATCCAATTGAAAATTTGTGTTGGATTTGAAAAGGGCTGTTCACTAATGATCCATTTGCAATCTAATAGAGTTTGAGTGGTTTAGTAAGGAAGTATGGGGGGGGGGGGGGGGGAAATTGCAGTGTCCAGATGTGCAAAGCTGATAGAGACCTATTCATACTGACTCAAGACTGTAATTGCTGACAAAGATGCATCTACTAAATACTGTCATGAAGGGTGTGAATACTTACGCAATCAATTATTTTTGTGCTTTATATTTGCAATTAACTTTGTAGATTTCTGTTTTTATTTTGACGTGAAAGAATCTTTTTTCTGTTGATCAGTGTCAAAAAAGACAAATTAAATCCACTGTGACTTAATGTTGCAGAATAATAAAACATGAAAACTTCCAGGGGGGGGGGGGGGAGTAAGTACTTTTATAGGCACTGTAAGTACCAATCATAATACATATTATAGCTGTTAATAATGAATAAGGTCTACATGTTAAAAGCCAATAATACTTGAGAATTAATTTTTTAAAACTGTTCAATTGTAGGTGTTGCCCCAGAATCCTTCATGTGTATCTTTATCTTGTCTTGTTATGCTCAATTCTACTGGCTGCCGAGTAACGTTTACTCGGCTCTGCACTGAACTGAGGCTGTGCCCTGCTTCGGCTGCAGTGATGCCTGGCTTCAACACTTTCATAAAATTTCAGTTCTGAATGTTATTTGCTTACCTTTATTGTTAGCACAATTTGTTTTTGTTTTCTCTCTGCACATTGGGTGTTTGATGGTCTTTTTTAAATGTCTTTTTTAACGTTTTATGCTACCATTGAGGAGACAAATCTCATTCTTTGATCATAAGTGTACTTGAACTTTGAACTTTTGTTGACCTTGATTCCCATGGATGAACAGAAAGGCTGTGCGAGACTTTCAGCCAGTAACATCGAATGTACTTTTTTCATAGATGATGCCTGGCCTGCTGAGTTCTTCATGCATTTTGTGTGTGTTGTTTGGATTTGCAGCATCTGCAAATGTTCTCTTGATTGGCTTTCAAGGGCTGTGTTCATCCTGGGTGACTGGTCTATGTCTGCATACTGTCTCTGTCAGGTTATCATCTTGACTGTTGCCCTAAAAGGTTTTAACAGAGAATGGTTATACAAAGTGTCCACACTCTGGTCAGTTAGCACACTATTTTAACCCTTGTGTTGCTGCAATCTCCATACCGTACCTCCAGCCACTGACATCATGAGCTCAGGATCTCCTGCCGATTTCTCCTTGCCTCACTGTATGATATGCATCCTTTTAAAATTTCTTAAAATCTTCAGCACTGGAAAAGAATGGGGAACACTAGGGTAGCAGTGATCACAGACAGGCAGCAGTGAGAGTGTCTCACTGAACTCCCGTCAAAGAGAAGATTTAAATTTCTTCAGTGTAGGCATCCCTCAAAGAGACTTTGCAGTGAAGTAGCAAGTTGTAAACACAAGAGATTCTGCCGATGCTGGAAATCCAGAGCGAGACACAAAATGCTGGAGGAACTCGGCAAGTCAGACAACTTCTATGGAAATGAACAAACAATCACCATTTTGGGCCGAGACGTTTCATTAGGACTGGAAAGGAAGAGGGGAAATGAGGGCCACAGAGATCATGGAGGGGAAGCAATGAGAGGGGGTCTCACTGAACTCCCGTCGAAGAGAAGAATTAAACTTCTTCAAGGTCTATAAGTTTGTGCCAACTTTTATTCTACTCCAAGATCAATTTCTCACCTACATAGGTCATCCATTTTTCTTTCATCCATATACCTTCAATAGCCATAAAGTATCTGCTTCTATCATCACTCATGTGATCACAGGGAGGATGTGCAAACTCCACACAGACAGCATTATAGGGTGGGATCAAACCTGTGTCACTGCAACAGCTTCACTATCTGTTCCATTGTGGCACTCTCACTGTCTTAACTACATTTAATCATCTCATACCTTCTACTGCATTACTAAAGTACACACAGTGGCCACTTTATTAGTGACCTCCTATATCTAATAAAGTTGTCACAGAACGGATGATCATGGTCTTCTGCTGCAGTAGCCCATCCACGTCAAGGTTCGACGTGTTGTGTGTTCAGAGATACTCTTCCGCACACCGCTCTTCTAATGCGTGGTTAGTTGAGTTACTGTAACCTTCCTCTCAGCTTGAACCAGTCTGGCCATTCTCCTCTGGCCTCTCTCATTAACAAGGCATTTTCACCCACTGAGCTTCTGCTGACTGGATGTTTTTTGTTTGTCTCTCCATTCCCTGGAAACTCCGGAGACTGTAGTGCATGAAAACCCCAGGAGATCAGCAGATTGTGAGATGCTTAAACCATCCTGTCTGGCACCAACAATTCTTCCATGGTCAGAGTCACTTAGATCATATTTTTTCCCATTCTGATGTTTGGTCTGAACAACTGAACCTCTTGATCATGTCGACATGCTTTTTATGCATTGAGTTGCTACCACATGATGGGCTGATTAAATATATGCATTAACAAGCAGGTGTACCTAATAAAGTGGCCACAGTGTATACAGCCTGGCTAAATGTTGCTGTATTCTTGAACTAAAACAGGTCAATTAGTGTTACAGTTCCATGTTTCATTATCACCCTCTTTCACCTCATCTCATTTTCCTTTTTGATGCTTAATCGCAATTATTTTTCACCTCCTCATTCTGTCCACCCACACAGAGTCCCCCTCCTCCTTTCACCTCTTTCTGCCACTACAGTTGTTTAAAACCTGCTCTTTCTGTTATGTTTTCTACTGCTAATGAAAGGTCATGGATCTGGAATCTGAACTCTGTTTCTCTCTACAGGGCTTGCCCGCTCTGTTGAATATTTCAAGCATTTTCTGGTTAATGACAGCAATGCAAAAGTCATAGAGACAGAGAGAGTCATAGAAAAGTACAACACAGAAACAGACCCTTTGACCCATCTAGTTTGTGCTGAACCATTTAAACTGTTGACTCCCATCTACCTACACCTGGACCTCAGCCCTCCATACCCCTCCCATTGTGTGTGTGTATATATATCTATATCCAAATTTCTCTTAAACATTGAAATTGCATCCACCACTTGTACCGGCAGCTCATTCCACACTCTCACCACCCGACGAGTGAAGAAGTTTCCTCTCATATTTCCCCTTAAACATTTCACCCTTAACCTATGACCTCTAGTTGCCCTCTCAACAAACCTCAGTCAAAAAAGTCTGCTTACATTTATCCTATCTCTACCCCTCATCATTGTGTATTTCTCTATCAAATCTCCCCTCATTCTTCTGCATTCTTAAGAATAAAGTTCTAACCCATTCAACCTCTCCTTATAACTCGGGTCCTCTAGTGCCAACAGCATCCTTGAAAATTTTCTCTGTACTCTTTCAATTTTATCTACGTTTACCTTGTAGGTATGTGATTAAAACTGCACACAATCCTCTAACTTAGACCTCACCAACATCTTATACAACTTTAACATAACATTCCATCTCCTGTACTCAGTAGTTTGATCTATGAAGTCCAATGTGCCAAAAGCTTTCTGTACAACCCTATTTACCTGTAACGTCACTCTCAATGTGTTATGAACCTGTATTCCCAGATCCCTGTTTCCTACGCCCAAACGCTCACTGTGAGAGCTACTCCCAAAGTACAACAACTCACACTTGTCTGCATTCAATTCCATCTGCCATTTTTCAACCCATTTATCCAGCTGGTCCAGATCCCGCTGCAAGTTTTGATAGTCTTCTTCGCTGTCCACTACACCCCCATTCTTGCTGTCATCCACAAATTTGCTGATCCAGTTAATCACATTATCATCCAGATCTTTGATGAGGTGACAAACAACAATAGACCCAGCACAGATCACTGCAGCACTCCACTTGTCACAGGCCTCCTGTCAGAGAGGCAGCCGTCTATTACCACTTTCTGGCTTCTCTCACAAAGCCAATGTATAATCTAATTTACTACCTCAATTTGAATGTGAACTTTCTTGACCGACATCCCATGTGGGACCTTGTCAAATGTCTTGCTGAAGTCCATGTAGACAACATCCACTGCCTTGCCTTTAACTTTCCTAGTAACATCCTTGAAAACTCTATATGATTGGCTAGATACAACTTACCACACAAAAAGCTACACTGACTATCCCTAATGAATCTCTGTCCAAATACTTATATATCTAGTCTCTTAGAATACCTTCTAAAATCCTGGGATAGATTTCCCTTCCATCTTCATGTTCTATAATTAATGTTTGATTAACTCCTTACAAATTAGTTCATCATCCAGCATGATCAGTAGTAGTCATTGAGCTCGGTGTGTTTTCCAGATTCTCTTGTCCCTTCTGATGTGGTCAGAATGCAGTCTTCCTCTGGAGGGGAATCTCCCCACATATTGATTTCGTCAGATTCAGAATCAGGTTTATTATCACTGCCCTATGTCATGAAACCTGTTGTTTTGTGGCAGCACTAAAGACATAAATTATTACAGTAAATTGCAAAAAATAAATGAACAGTGAAAAAAAGAATAACAAGGTGACATTCATGGGTTCATGGGCTGTTCAGAAATCTGATGGAAGAGGGGGAAAAAGCTGTTCCTTTCAGGCTCCTGTATGACTGCCCTGATGGTGGTAATGAGAAGAGGGCATGTCCTGGATAGTGAGGGTCCTCTCATCTACAGAATTGAATTAGCTGCATTCTGTGATGGTGTTTCAACATTACTCAGGACCTACCAAAAACTAATGCTTAAAAAGTTAAAAATTATTTGGAATAATATAAAATTTAAAAGACTGGACATTTAAAACAATTAGAGTAATTTTGCTAACTTAAATAAAAATCTTTGCTACATTCATCTAATAACTGTTTCCTGTCCGTTCACCTTAGGTTCGATCCTGACCTACGATGCTGTCTGTGAGGAAGTTTGCACATTCTGCCTGCGACCACATGTGTTTCTCCTGTCTGCTTGTTTCTTCCTACATCCCAAAGATTTACAAGTCGGTAAGTTAATCGCCCATTGTAAATTGCCCCTGGTATAAAGGTGTGTGTAGTAGCTGGGATGAGCAGACGGGAATGTGCGGCAATTTTAAAAATTGGACAAGTATAAAGGTGTTGATAGACATGGACTCAGTAGGGTTAAAGGGCTGGTTTCTGTGCTGTGTGACTATATTGACATACAGGGTGTCTATTGTGGTGAACTACATATACCTGTCTGGACACGCCCTCCCCCCCCCCCCCCCCCCACTGACTGCTCCTGTGGCTCCTCCCACAGACCCCTGTATAAAGGTGATTGGAGGCACAGCTCCTTCCTCAGTTTCCAGGATGTTGTGTGGTGGTCGCTTGCTGCTTGTGCTTTCTTCCAGCCTATAAAAGCCAACCTTAACTCACGTCTCCGAGAGTTATTGATGGTGCATCATCTATGCTCAAGGGAAGTCAGACATTTTGAATATAGAAGGCAATTGTTACTGCACCACATCAAAAACTTACTGCCCAGGATAACATAAGAATAGAAGATATTTTTTTGTGCAACGCTATTTTACTGCTATCTTATATATGTTTGCTGCCTTATAATGGGCTTGCTATTGTATATATACAATGTGTGTCTTGTGCTGGTATGATTATTGGTACTGTGTTTTGCACCTTGACCCAAAGTAATTTGTTTGGCTCGTTTCATGGATATTCATATATTGAAGAAAATAGCACCATGAACACACAACTGAGCACGACACCCTTTCGACAATTCACAAAACAACTTCTTTTACTTCTTCTTCTTTTAAATATAATTCTGCTACTAAGCTTGGAACCCATGATTTATATTTTAATGGTGTGTTTTTGGGCCGATTGAGCAATCTAGAGCTTTGCTGTCTCTGAGGGAGCTCAGCGAGGTTTCGGGCAGAGTGTGTAGCCTGGAGGCCAAGAAGCCTAGAGACCATGGTTGACCCCATTTCTCATTGATATTGCCAATTAAAGCATTGAGCAAGGTTGAAATCAATGAGGAAAAAGGGGGGGGGGGGGCGAGTGTGTGTTCAGCACCAGCTGCCTTCATTTCGCCAGTCGCTCTCGCCCTCTCGCTCACTGCTGTCTGAGGAAGGTGCTTGCGTTTGATTGTTCTCTCTCTCTTCCCCTCTTGCTCAATGATGCCAGAGGATGGTCTCAGAGTCTTGGGTCTTCAGCAAAATTTAATCGAAGTGGTTTATGGTTTGGACTCTGCAGGTCGTATTATAACAGCTTCCAGTTTCTGGTTATTCCTTTTTTATTGCTATTTTGTACAATTTCGATCAGGGCAGATTGGCTCTCAGCATTAAATTGAACTGAACCAAACTGAACGTTTGCAGACTGTTTCGAGGACTCTGTGGTTTGATGTTTTCTATTCTGTTTTTTTCACTTTTTTTTGCCATTTGCATGATTTGTCCTTTTTTAATGCATTGGGTGTTTGATGTTTTCTTTGAATGAGTTCCATGGCATTTTTCTGTTTTGTGGCTGTCTGTGAAAAGCTGAATCTCAGGGTTGTATACTGCATACATGCTTTGATAATAAACTTACTTCAAATCTTTGATGGTTGAGTCAGAATTAAACTTGAACTTGAAAATAGCAGCAGGAGTCGACCACCTGGTCCCACAAATCTGCCCCACCATTCAAATGACCGTGGTGAACTGCCTTAGGTTTCAACTGCTCTTTTGTGCCTGTTCTCCCTGGATCTCAATTCCCTGATCTTTCAGAAACCTATCTACCATCTCTTTAAATGTTTTCAAAAATCTAATCTCCATTTCTCCCTGGATTGAAGAATTCCAGAGATTTACAACCATCAATGCTCATTGTATTGAGGGCAATATAAAAAGAGTCAGCTGTCAGACTTGAACTTAAACTTTATTCAGGTTGGTGATTGGGTACTGGGTGGAGTATAATGGGGGATTTTCTAAGGATTTATCTGTTTGAAATTTGGATTAATAAATCAGAAGTGCTAGATTTTCATATTCACGTTTGCCCCAAACTAGTAGTCCTATGCTCAGAATACAGGGTAAAGTCTTTAGTTCTGAGCTGTGGAGAGAGGTGTGTGAATCTTTGGAATACTCGGCCACAGAGATCCAGTTATTAAGCCTTCATCCCTTCAACCTTCAGCCATCTTCCCACAATTCTTCACCCCTCCTCTGTCCACCAATCACCTATTGACCCCTCTCTCACTCCTTCTCCTGTGGGCCAACCATCTTTCCTCTCCACTCTCAGTCCTGATGCAGGCTCCTGGCCTGAATGGTCAATAATTTATTTCCTTCCACAGAAAGTAAGAATTCCATTCCCTCCTCAGATGCTGTTCGAGTTCCTCCAACAGGGTGTTTGTTGCTCCAGAGTGCAGCATCGGGAGTCTCTTTCATTTTGGTTATTACATTCACTCAAAATAAAGATTCATAGTTTCTGGATTTTATGGGAATCAACACATATATTTAAAAGTTAATCTGAACAATCATGCTTGTTAGCTCCCCCTCCCATTTATCTATTACCCCATCACTGCACTGTACAGTAAATACTTTAAATCACTTTTTATAATGCTGTTTACATTGTAAATTCATGGTGGTATTTATATATTTATGCACATTTTTCTATATTTGTACTTTAATCTTTAACTTCATTTTATACAATTCTTTTTATCATTGAATGTTGTATTTTTTTTGTCATTGCATGTCATGCCCTGGCCAACACATCACAGCAAATTCCTAACATATGTAAATGTATATATGTGACGAATACTGGTGATCCTTGATCCTAGAGCAGGAACATGGTGCAGAAGTCGATGATGAATTGGGCTTGAGTAGTGGAATGGACTTGAAAGGTCAAATGACCACACATTCCCCTTATTTTTTGTCTTCCTATAAATGGTGGCCTTGCAGAGTTCAAAGTAAATGGATTATCAAAGTACGTACAGGATATGTAACCGCATACTGCCCTGAGGTACATTTTCTTGTGGGACAATTGTTCAAATCTGTACAATTGTTATGGCACAGAACCAATTTAAGAATACTGACATCAAAGCAAACATAGATTGGTTCATATCGAAAGAATAGTTATCATGTTGAATTGTGGCAATAAAGATATAACTAGACTTGGGGCTTTATTAAAACATCCAAAGCAAGATTTGACTCCACTGCACCACCAAATCACCTAAATTAGATTCACATCCTCGGCCTTACTCTCAGGGGTACGAGTCTATTGTTCCTGCGCAGAGTGTAAACATAAAGTTCTCAAAAGGATGTTGCACCAGACAATGATTGCTTTGTTCAGAGAGTTCCCCAGGGCTCCATATTCAGCTCTTTATTATCTCTTTGTTGTTTACATCAATGACCTCCCTGAGGTGTGCTGAGAGGCAGCAGGTTTTATGCATGCTGATGACACAGTTGTACTCCAGTCCCATCAGTCACTGACAAACATGTCCAACACTCAATTTAGACCTGCCCAGTATGTCCAAGTGGCTACCAGCAGACCTTCTCTCTGTTAACATTGATGGATGACTTTGTCTCATTCTCTGTTCAGTTCCCAGCATCAGACCGGCCCAACTGCATTTATTTTCTCTTTGAAGGATCCTAGCTCCCGGTGATCTGCACTATCAAGCACCTGTGTTTTCTTCAGTGAGAGGGATGGTGATGCGAGGGAGCTTCAGCGGACTTCGTGACCCCCTGAGCCTTGTCCAACACATTGATCACAGCCTTGACAACTCAGTCCAAGCTTTCACTCTATTGATATGTAACATGGCATGTGATACTGACAATGCCTCTGAAGTATTCAAGTTAGAGTTGTTCACCACATACAATATGCTGGAGAAACTCATAGGCAGCATATGCGGACGGAGCTAAACCATCAGCATTTTGTGCCGAGACTCTTCACCAGGACTGGAAAGGAAAGGGGCAGGAGCCAGACTAAGCAGGTGGGGGGAGGGGGAAGAGTACAAGTTGGCAGGTGATAGGTGAGAGCATTAGTGACAGATGGGCTCCACAATAGCATAGCGGTAAGCACGGCCCTATTGCAGATCAGGGCATTGGAGTTTGGAGTTCAAGTCCAGCGCTGTCCATAAGCAGTTTGTACCTTCTCCCCGTGACTGCATGGGTTTCCTCTGGGAGCTTTGGCTTCCTCCCGTAGACCAAAGACATACCAGTTAGTAGGTTAATTGGCTGATGCAAATTGTCCTGTGATTAGGCTAGGATTATATAGGCGGGTTGCTGGGTGATGCAGCTTATTCTGCCAGAAGTGCCTGTACCACACTAATCTTTATATTAATGAGAAAAAAACAGATAAACAGGTGAGGGGGAAGATGGGTTGGGGGTGTGAGATGAAGTGAAAAGTTGGGATGCGACAGGTGTAAGTGATAGACAGACAGACAAACAGACATACTTTATTGATCCCAAGGGAAATTGGGTTTCATTACAGCCGCACCAACCAAGAATAGTGAAGAAATATAGCAATATAATATAATATATACACGCCCAGGTTTACGGCTGCACAGGTGGAAGGTCAACTGAGGAAGATTTGTACCAGCAAGGCGGCTGGACCGGATGGAGTTTCCCCACGATTACTGAGGGCCTGTGCGACTGAACTGGGAGAACCACTACAGCGCATCTTCAACATGAGTCTAGATCAGAGAAGAGTACCCAGACAGTGGAAAACATCTTGTATTGTCCCGGTACCGAAGAAACCACAACCAAAGGAGTTGAATGACTTCAGACCTGTTGCCTTGACGTCGCACGTGATGAAGACCATGGAGCGGCTGATAATACAGAATCTGAGGCCACAAACCAGGCACGCCCGGGATCCGCTTCAGTTTGCGTATAAGGAGAAGGTGGGAGTGGAGGATGCTATCACGTATTTGCTGCACAAATCACTCTCTCACCTAGATGGGGTCAGTTGTGCTGTGAGGATTACATTCCTTGACTTCTCTAGTGCCTTTAACACCATCCAGCCCAAGATCTTAAAGCACAAACTAACGGAGATGGGAGTAGACTCTCACATGGTGGATTGGATAGTGGACTACTTGACAGATAGACCTCAGTATGTGCGGTTGGGAGACTGTAGGTCTGACACAGTGGTCAGCAGCACAGGAGCGCCACAGGGAACCGTACTCTCTCCGGTCCTGTTCACCCTGTACACATCTGACTTCCAATATAACTCGGAGTCCTGCCATGTGCAGAAGTTCGCTGATGACACGGCCATAGTGGGGTGTGTCAGGAATGGACAGGAGGAGGAGTATAGGAAACTGATACAGGACTTTGTGATATGGTGCAACTCAAACTACCTGCGTCTCAATGTCACCAAGACCAAGGAGATGGTGGTGGACTTTAGGAGATCTAGGCCTCATATGGAGCCAGTGATCATTAATGGAGAATGTGTGGAGCAGGTTAAGACCTACAAGTATCTGGGAGTACAGTTGGACGAGAAGCTAGACTGGACTGCCAACACAGATGCCTTGTGCAGGAAGGCACAGAGTCGACTGTACTTCCTTAGAAGGTTGGCGTCATTCAATGTCTGCAGTGAGATGCTGAAGATGTTCTATAGGTCAGTTGTTGAGAGCGCCCTCTTCTTTGTGGTGGCGTGTTGGGGAGGAAGCATTAAGAAGAAGGACGCCTCACGTCTTAATAAGCTGATAAGGAAGGCGGACTCTGTCGTGGGCAAAGTACTGGAGAGTTTAACATCGGTAGCTGAGCGAAGGGCGCTGAGTAGGCTACGGTCAATTATGGAAAACCCTGAACATCCTCTACATAGCACCATCCAGAGACAGAGAAGCAGTTTCAGCGACAGGTTACTGTCGATGCAATGCTCCTCAGACAGGATGAAGAGGTCAATACTCCCCAATGCCATTAGGCTTTACAATTCAACTGCCAGGACCTAAGAACTTTTTTTTTTAAAGCTATTATTAATGCTTTTTGAGTTAGTGATTTAGATGCATATCATATTATTACTGAGTTAAGTATTGTATGTAATGAGTTTTTGCTACAACAAGTGTATGGGACATTGGAAAAAATGTTGAATTTCCCCATGGGGATGAATAAAGTATCTATCTATCTATCTATCATAAATAATTAAATAATAATAAGTTAATCATGCCAAGTGGAAATAAGTCCAGGACCAGCCTATTGGCTCAGGGTGTCTGACACTCCAAGGGAAGAGTTGTAAAGTTTGATGGCCACAGGTAGGAATGACTTCCTATGACGGGCAGTGTTACATCTCGGTGGAATGAGTCTCTGGCTGAATGTACTCCTGTGCCTAACCAGTACATTATGGAGTGGATGGGAGTCATTGTCCAAGATGGCATGCAACTTGGACAGCATCCTCTTTTCAGACACCACCATCAGAGAGTCCAGTTCCACCCCCACAACATCACTGGCCTTACGAATGAGTTTGTTGATTCTGTTGGTGTCTGCTACGCTCAGCCTGCTGCCCCAGCACACAACAGCAAACATGATAGCACTGGCCACCACAGGGTTGAAGAAAAAGTAATCTTATAGGTGAGGACAGTGGACCATGGGTGAAGGGGAAGGAGGAGGGGCACTGCTGCTGGAAAGAAAAAACAAATTTCATACATACATGTGATGATAAACCTGATTCTGATATGGGTCTCTGATATGGACTGAGAGTAGGTTAGGGGGCAAGCAGAGGGGAAACACGAGAAAATCTGCAAATGCTGGAAATTCTAAGCAATATACAAAAAAATGCTGGAGGAACTCAACAGAGTAGAAGTTTAGGGCCAAAGCACTTCATCAGGACTGAATGAAAAATCCTGACTAAAAGTTTTGACCCAAAATGTCGACAGTTTACTCTTTCCCAAGGAGAGTGGGAATCATGCTTGGGAAAAGGGGAAAGGAGAAGGGATGGAGAGGGACCACCAAAGAGACATTCTGTAATAACTGTTTGCAATCAAGTGGCCTTCCCAGGTCTCCCAGGGCTGGTGTGTCTGCACCTACACCTGCGCCAACCCCTGCCCCCGGCACTCCTTCTCTGCCACCTGTCCCACTCACCTCCACCTTCACCATTCCCAACATCTTTTGCTCCTGGAGAAATACAAACTCACTCTCTGCTCCATGTTGACTGATACAGTTCTGTGCAAAAGTCTTAGGCATCCTAGCTATATGTATGTGCCTAAGACTTTAGCACAGTACTATATGTGACTATCAGGACGGGGGCTACTTTGGAAAGGCAATATCTTTCACCCCTTCGCAACTGTGTTGCCATGCACAGCTCCACTCTGCTCATCAAATTTGCGGATGACATGACACTGATAGGCCTTATTTCCAGCAATGATGAGACACCTTACAGAGGAGAAGTCGACGGTCTGACACAGTGGTTCCAAGAAAACAACCTCTCCCTCAATGTCAAAAAAGTGAAGGAACTGATCGTGGGTTACAGGAGGAACAGAGACAGGCTAGCCCCTATTGACATCAATGGGCCTGCAGTTGTGAGGTTGAGTAGTTTCAAGTTCCTTGGTATACACATCACTGAGGATCTCACCTGGACTGAACATACCGGCTGTGTGGTGAAGAAAGCACAACAGAGCCTTTCTCCCCTCAGCATGCTGAAGAAGTTCGGCATGAGACTCCAAATCCTCAGGACTTTCTACAGAGGCACCATCGAGAGCATCCTGACTGGCTGTGTCACCACCTGGTATGAGAGCTGTACTACTCTCAATCGCAGGGCACTGTAGAGAGTGGCGTGGACAGCCCAACGCATCTGTAGATGTGAACTTTCCTCTATTCAGGACACTTACGGCAGCAGGTGTGTAAAAAGGACCCGAAGGATCATCAGAGATTCCAGCCACCCCAACACAAACTGTTTCAGCTGCTTCTGTCTGGCAAACAGTACAGCAGCATTAAGACCAGGACCAACAGGCTCTGAGATAGCTTCTTTCACCAGGCCATCAGATTTATCAACACACATTGATCTGATTGCATATCTGACTGTATACACATGTATACAAAACAATTACGTACACAACCTTATTTGTTGGGTAATATCACAACCTGTTTGGGTAATATTCTCCCACATTCCCCTTCGTTATTGCTTGTACATAGCAATGGAGACACAACATAAAAATTTTCATTCCCTCATGTTATGAGAAGGATGTAAGAAATAAACTTCTAATTCTAATTCTTCATTACCCACACCTCATCCCTGAGAACACAATCTATTTTCGATCTAATATAATTTTCAATATAATCTGGATGTGTGTGGATGAGGCTAGGCAGAATAATCTAATTTGGAATTTTTGGATTCTGATGTTTTTAACCCAAGGTCCTTCGGAAGTCAAGAAAGAGGCACAAAATTTATTTCTTCATGATTGTTTCATTAAGTATTGATAGAACAAAAATACCGTAGATTCCGGACTACAGAGCGCACCTGATTAAAAGCCGCTGGCTCTAATTTTAGAAATAAAATCAATTTTTTAATTGTAAAGGCCGCACCGGATTTTAGGCCGCACCGGATTTTCGGCCGCAGGTGTCCCACGTTGTAATATGAGATATTTACACAGAAAGATATTACACGTGAGGATTTTTTAACTTTTAATTAAATCCATATGGTAACAAAAACAAATACATATTGCAAATGCTTTTTTTCGAACCGTGCCCGTAACGCGGCTACTTTTAAATATACGTTGCGTATACTTCTTTACTGAACAACATTCCAATATCTCCTAACGACTGGTAAAAAATATATATACTGCAGCCTACCAGGAAAAGTTATTGATCGCCTTTAACTTAAAAGCAGCGTTTCGCTCAGATCTAATGCCGCTCCGCCGCTCGACCCCCACCTTTCCGTTTATCCCACAAGACGGCATTTTTCCCACAAGACACCGCGAAACCGGGTGTGACGTCATAGCATCCCGCGATGTAGTACAGAAAACAAATATAGTTAAAACTCTTCTAACTTTAACTAGAAAATGAATTACTAAGCGAAAATATTATAAACTAAATAACTGCCATAAGGCAGCACAATGCTTCGAGTGTTTTCCATGTTGATGAGGGTGAGTACAAATGACTGATTTACAATAATTTAATTGTGAAAGTGCGCTTGATTTATCGTACAATTTCATTGGACCTCTGTGAACTACTCATCAATTTTATTGGTCTACTGTTATGAGGCAAAATGTTTACGAGGCGGCATGAAAAAAATCATGTATTAGCCGCCCCGGATTAAAGGCCGCAAAGTTCAAAGCTGTTCAAAATGTGGGAAAAAAGTAGCAGCTTAAAATCCAGAATCTACGGTAATTGAACGGAGACAGTGACAGAGGTCTAGCAAAGAAGCAAAGTGGCAGGGCCACATGATCAGCTCTTCTTAGACCGTAGATAAGAAGCATCCCCATGGGGATGAATAAAGTATCTATCTATCTATCTATCTACATTCAAATCTGCAGATAAAAGTCAACCAATCAGATAACACATATTCAAATAATGCATTACCAAGAGAAGCTTCCAGAATTGTACAATAGAACCACCAGGGGACACACTGACTATTGCATATACATACTGAAACTACTGGGAAGCATATTAAACAGTTACATGTATATCGGTAGTTATGAAAAATTGTTAAAGTGCAAAGAAAATCACAATTAAACATTCTAATCCAACAGCACAGACTAGATGGGCAGAAAGGCCTGTTTCTGTGCTGTCATGCTCTATGACTCTATATAGCTTACATAATTTCCATGGCACAGAAGCAGGCTAAGGGCTACACCTGAAAACCACATTCTAGCTCACCACCAAAAGGGACATTTGCTCGCACAATCTGACCAGTTTCTGTAGAAAAATGTTTTACTGACCACAGATATGACTCAGGGCCCTGAGGCCTGTTCATATCCAATTACAGATTTGCTCACCAAATTCCATTTAGCAGTAACCTCCAACTGAAGACAATGAACCTGTGACATTAGATATCCAGTGGTAGGGGAGTCATAAATTAAAGAGCTCACTGAGTCTGATGTTGAATATTAAGCACCGATTTACACTAGTCCTCCTACTTGATTCACCTTACATCCCATCAGTTCCCTGAAGATTCGTCACTTACCTACTTACTAGATAAATAGATAGATATTTTATTGATCCCATAGGGAATTTTAGTGTCACAGTAGCATTACACATGCACAAATATACAAATATTAGAAGAAAAGTAAGAAAGAATGAAAAATAAGTTACCTCAGTCTAGTGGGGGGGGGGGGGGGGGGGGCAGTCATCACTTCCCTGGCTATAGGTTGACTCATTATACAGCCTAATGGCCAAGGGTCAGAATGACCTCATATAGTGATCTTTAGAGCAGCACAATTGTCTTAGTCTGTTACTAACTGTGCTCCTCTGTTCAGCTATGGTGGCACGCAGAGGGTGAGAAATATTGTCCAGAATTGCCAGGATTTTCCGTAGGGTCCTTTTTTCTACCACATCCTCCAGTGTGTCCCGTTTGACTCCTATAACAGAGCCAGCCTTTCTGATCAGTTTATTGAGCTTGTTAGGATCACCCATGTTGATGTCATTGCCCCAGCACACCACTGCGTAAAAGGTTGTACTGGTGAGATTCATTCCTGACTGTCCTTGGAGAGGGAGCATGCGGTCATGATTGGTACGGTGGGGGATTTCTGGGAACAGTGGGGCCCTCCAGGGAATTGATTGTTTAATAGATGGTAATAATCGTATTTTAATTTGAATTTGTTCAATGTCTTGTAAATAACTGATGTTTGTATTTTGTTTATTTTTGTGTAAAGTAACTTCTGTAATTTTGTTTTTAAAAAAGGGTCAGTAACAAAGGAGTGTTACTCTGTAGGAGGGGCAGTACTGAGATAGTGTCTCTCTGTGGGAAGGGTAGTACTGAAAGAGTGTTATATTCACTTGGTTTCACCTCGCAGCTGCCAGATGTCCTCCTCCCCACAAGTTCATATTTTAGATTTTTCCTCCTTCCTTTCCAGTTCTGATAAAGGGCCTTTATCACTTCCAGCCTGAAGTGTTGACTATTTATATCTCTTCATAGATGCTGCCTGACCTGCTGAGGTCCTCCAGAACTTGTGTGTTCCGTTGTATATAAACGAGCCTGCTGATTCAATTTACCAGATTGATCGGAAAGTCTTTTATTTGAATTGTGCTTTTCACAAGCTTGCAGTGCCAAGGGAGCTCTTCACCCCACGAGAACGTACAGTTGCAATTGTAAAGTGCAAGTAACAGCAGTCAGCAGGTGCTGAGCAAGCAGCCGGCTCTCAGTCTAACATCTCGTCATCATCTCGGATAAAAGTGCACTCCTGCAGTTGCAGGATCAGAAGCCCCAGGAGTCTCTCGATATTTGCAGACTTGAGGAAATCTGTGCTGACTTTCAGCCCTAACCTGACCAGCTCTTTTCAAAGGTATTAATTGTAGAGAAGTTAACCGGTTCAAATTTCTCCCTGATGTCCAGTGTCCCTAAGTGGCTGTCTAGTTTGAGTCCTGCTCTATTATAGATTTTAGTCAGGGCAATGCTGAGGGCACTGAAATCTGTAGCAACACCTTACAGCAGAAATCCTTGTTGAAATAACATCAGCAAACCAGATGATTTTTGACAATAAACTGGAATAAATTTAGAGAATACTGGAAATACTCCAGAATGTCAGGCAGCTTCTGTGGGAAAAGAAAAGTGTCTAACGTCTTCTGTGCTTCCTGCTTCCAGCATGTGTGGCATGATGGTGTAGCGATTAGCACGATCGCTTTACAGAGGTGGTAACAATGAATTTCTGCCACTGTCTGTAGGGAATCTGTACATTCTCGCATGGGTTTCTGGTGGGTGTTCCAGTGCACAAAAAGTTCTAACAATTTATCAAGAGAACCATGCAAAGTGAATCTTTGCTCTGAATCTCCAGTACACAAAAACAAGTCGTGGTGGTGCAAGAGGTCGTCCAGAAGGTTTTATTGCTAAAGTGGAATTGGGCTATGTAGATCAGAAGAAGATCTGGATAGTTGTAGGGTATTATCTGGTGGTGCGAGACTTCAGGTTTCTGTACCTCCTGCCTGATGGTAACATTGAGAAGAGGACATGCCCCACTTGATGAGGATCCTTCATGTTAATTAGCTCTATTTTCTTGAAGCAGTGCCTACTATCAGTGGTGGGGAGGTCCCGGTGTTTCTGACAGACTTGGTTGTGTCCAACATGGGTTCAAATGATCTTAACAATTCAGCCAAGTGACAGCACCATATGCCTTTACCCAGTACTGTTCCAGAGCATTGTGGAAGTTGCAGGAAGGCAAGGGTTAAAATGCCGCGCTAACAGAACAGAGTGCAGGCACTGTACAGTCTCAAGCTGAACGAAACCATCAAGAACCAGACTCCCCTTTGAACGCCCTCTTCTGAGTGTGCATGTTCATTAAGGCAAAAGCCAAAGTGATAAGCTGACAGAGACATTGAGCAGAGAGAATGAGTGAGTGCAGTCACCCAGGCTGAACACAGCCCTTGAAAGCTGAACTCTTGTAACAGCCTTTTTGTTCCTGCCTGGGAACCAAGGTCATCGAGCATATTAAGGCAAAACAAAGATGCAAGTGAAGCATTCTAGAGCAAAACTTACTATGGGATAGTTGTCTTACTAATTCTCAAGTATTATTGCTTTAATTGGTTATTAATAACTGAAATATGTATTATGATTGGTTAAATATACAAGTGATGGGCTTCAGAAATGCGCAGAGTTTCTATTGTATCCATATTTGTATCTAACCTGTCAATTTTTGTATCAAAAAGGCATTTCTTTGTTCAAAGTTCAGAGCAGTGTGGTGACAGGGCCAGACTGTTCTCCGCATGCACAATTTAATGCAGTGTGAATGAGGAATGAGTGCAAGTTGTCAGAGTCCAGTTAGTTAGTGACAACAGCATCATCTGATCTAAAGCCCCTGATCGGAATGGAAAACTCAGAGGCAAGAGTATAACCAAATGAAACATAGATGCTTACACCAATAGTACTGTACATGTCAACGTTGATCGGAATGCAGATTTGTAAATCTGCAGGAGCAAAGGATGTTGGGAATAGTGAGGGTGGAATGCCATGGGAGGGGTGTAGGAAAGGTGACAGAAAAGGAGGGATAGGGGCAGGGGCAGGTGCAGACACACCAACCCCTGAGGCACTAGGCAAGGTCATTTGACTCCAAACAATTGGTTTACTGATTAATACAGAATGTCTCTGATGCTTCCTGCTACTTAACTCCCCTCTCCCTTCCCCTTCTCCCAGCCATGATCCCCTTTCCCTGCCCCTTTCCCTGCTCCCTTCCCACTCTCAGAAATAGGTTTATCATCACTCACATATGTCAAGAAATTTATTTTTTGTGGTAGTCGTTACAAATTACTACAGTATCGTGCAAAAATCTTGGGCAACCCAACTTGATATATGTGCCTAAGACATTTGCACAGTACTGTATTGCAGAGACCTCATGACTTTCATTTAAATCCCTGGATCTCCCAACAACAGTTCATTCATTTTGACAGTTCTAATTGTTTACTTCAAAGCCTTTCTCTAAAACATGACTGCCTAATTCAGTTGCTTTCAGACATGGGAGAATAGTGCTTTTATTTAAACATCACCTTTTGATGCTTTGGGTTATAGATTCTTTTACCTCTATTTGATATTTTAGACAATAAACTTACATCCTGATCTCTTCAGGATGACATTTTACTTTTGTTTAATTCCTTACACATGCATTTCTTGTTTAAAACACTTAGACATCAAAAGCAGAAGGCAGCTCTGCGTTCTTGTTATGACACATCAAAGCCTCGTCTGATCTTGGTCCAAGTCACAAAGAAGTTTGAATATTAACACTTTCCTCTCTATGATGTCCAATGTAAAGTGCCCAGGATGTTCAAAAAACAGTCTCTTCCAATCAAATTCTCTCCTTCAGAGCACTGATCTTCAGTCTTTGACTTTGAAACATAGAAATATGAGTAAAAGTAGGTCACTTGTCACTTTGTGCCTCTTCTGCCATTCAGTAACTACACGATAATTCCTCTGTCCTGTCAACCTTCCTGCCTGATATTATATGCTTTGATCGCCTACCCATCCAAAGATCTATCAATCTCTGTCTTGTATTTACCATTGTTGGTAAGCTGACAGTCCTCCAATGCAAAGAATTCCAAAGATTTTTAATCTTCCATATGATGAAATCTATCCTTCACTTAATCCAAAACTGAATCTTCATCCAAAAAACATTTTCACTAATTTTTACATGCTTCACCTTGAAATGAAGCAGCCTCCCAGCTTTTCAGTATGTCTCAGAACCTTACAGAACATAAAACATTACAGCACAGTAGGGGCCCTTTGGCCCACAAAGTTGTGCCAACCCTTTAACCTACTCTGGGAGCAATCTAACCATTGCCTCCTACATAGCTCTTCATTTTTCTATCATCTATGTACCTCTAGACTTCTGACAGGGACATTTCTCTAATCTTCAGCCTTCAACTTTGAAACATGGAAATATCAGTAAAAGTAGGTTATGTCACTTTGAGCCTCTTCTGCCATTCAGGAAGGTTATGACAATTCCTCTATCCTGTCCACGTTCTTGCCTGATATCATATCCTTTGATTCCCCCATCCATACAAAGATCTATTCATCTCTGTGTTGCATTTACCAGTGTCAATAAGTCCAATATCCTCCAAGACACCACCTCACTCTGTATAAGGAACGTAAAGTACTGTGCAAAAGTCTTAGGAACATACATATAGCTCGGGTGACTTACACCTTTGCACAGTACTGTCTGTATCAAGGTGGAATAGTGAATGTGTTTGTAAATCTGGCGGGAGCAAAGGATGTTGGGAATGGTTAGTGTGAAGTGCTTTGGCTGGAGTGTGGCACAGCTCATTTGATTCTAAACAATTGGTTTATTGATCATTACAGAATGTACTTCAGGTGCTTCCTGCTCCCTCCCCTCTCCCTTCTGATTTTCCCAACCAAGATTCCACACTCTCTACCCTCTTCGCAATCTCAGTCCACAATAGCAACCCATGTCAGAATGTGGTTTATCATCACTCACGTATATCATGAAATTTGCTTTTTTTTGTGCAGAAGCAGTACAGTGTAATACATACAATTACTACAACACTATGCAAAACTCTTAGGCACCCTAGCTTTATGGTATACAGTATGTGCCTAAGACTTCTGCACAGTACTGTACCTCTGATATTCCCCTAATATTTTCCTCCAATCAAGTTAAAATTATGCACCCCTTATATGAACTATTTATGCACTGTGGAAAAAGTCTCTGGCTATCTTAAGCACAAGAGAGTCTGCAGATACTAGAAGTCCAGAGCTGCACATACAAAATGCTGGAGGAACTGAGCAGGTCTGGCAGAAATATGGACTTGAATAAATAGTCGATGTTTCAGGCTGGGAACCTTCTTCAGGACTGGAAAGGATGAGTGAAAATGCCAGAATTAGAAAGTGGGGGCCGGGGAAGGAGGTGGTAGAAGGTGATAGGTGAAACCAGGTGGTGGAGGGGGTATGAAGTAAAAAGCTGGGAGGTAAGAGGTGGAAAAGGTAAAGGGTCAGAAAAGACGGAATCAGAGTGGACCATGGGAGAAAGAGAAGGGGGCTGTGTACCGTGTTCCCCCTTCCTTTCCAGTCCTGATGAAGGCACTTGGCCTTAAAAGTGGACTGTTTATTCATTTCCATAGATGCTGCCTGACTTGCTGAGTTCCTCCGGCGTTTTGTATGTGCCACTCAAGTTATGCCTTTTATCATCTTATACACTTACTTGCGTCAATAGATCATCTCTCATTCTCCTAAATTACAGCAAAGGCAGACCCACTATACTCATATCCTCTCATCATGGGAAAACTGCTTCTATCCAGAAAAATATTCTTAACAAGTTTACATCAAGGCTTTAGGCCACAACTTGCCTCTGAGTTTGTAATGGCAAACATATTGCTCTGATTATTGGAACAACACAGTTTTATTTCCACCAGGAGTTTATTTTGAAAAATAAATAAATTCTGATTATTCAATGCTTGTGGAAAATACCTTGTCATTTTATTGTTATACACTGGTAGCGATATAATCAAGTTTCCTCAATGCCAACTTTCTCTCTCTCTCTCTCTCTCTCCTTCCTGATTAAACTTGTCTGACTATCTTCTTTCTGTAACTCAATGTTTCGTGAAGTGTTTTGTTCTGTTTTATTCTCAGCTCCAGGCTTCGAAACCCATCCGCTGTTCCATATGTTTGCTCTGTTAAATTCATTTGAATTCAGGTTTCCTACAGGCTGTGGGGCTTGCCATGTCCCCCATTCCTGTTGTATCATTCAAGATTTGTTCTTACACTCTAAGCTGAGTTGGGTAACTTCTCTGACACCAAAACTGCAACACAGAAGCATGAGACTGAAAGCAAATTCAGGCTTACACTCCAATGTAGGGCTGAACCATGTGGGGATGTGCCGACTATTATGTATTGACTACAGTTCTGCCTTCATTACTGTTATTCCAAGCAAACTCATCACCAATCTACAGACCCTGGGAGTCAGTGCCTTCCTTTGTGACTGGAACCTCGACTTTCTGACTAACAGGCTACAAGCAGTAAGGATAGGCCACAACATCTCCACCAGGATTACTCTAAACCCTGATGCTCCACTACGCTGTAAACACAACACCCTACTCTTCTCCTTGTAAACTCATGATTACATGGCCATATCTGTTCTAAATCTTTCTGCAACGGGGGTTCCCAACCTGGGATCTATGGACCTCTCAGTTAATGGTAGGGGAACATGGTATGAAAAAGGTTGTGAATCCCTGATCAACAAACTTGCAGATGACAACTCTGTAGTGAGCTGCACCTCAAATAATAATAAGTCAGAGTACAGGACAAAGCCAGTGAGCTAAGTGACATGTTATCAAGACAAAAGACTCTCCCTCAATGTCAACTAAAGAAAGGAGCTAGCCATTGGTTTCATAAAGAGGGGGGAGGAGGTGAACATGCTCCTGTCTACATCAACGGTGTTGAAATCAAGAGGGTTTTGTGCTTTAGGTTCCAGGTGTGAACATCACTGGTAAACTGCCAGGTCCAAGCACACTGATGTCATGGCCCAGGTAGCTCACCAACTCCACTACTTTCCCTGGAAGCTAAGGAAATCTGGCATGTCCCACTGACTTTTGCCTGTTATTACTGATGCCTAACAACTTGGGATGGCAACTGCTCTGTATGTATCCACGAGAAACTGCAGAGTTGTGAACAGAGCTCAGCACGTCACAATTTGTATAATAAGATGGACTCATGACCACAAAGTCTACTTGGTTATGATTTTCCACTTTATCGTCAACCTGCACTGCACTTGGTTGTAGCTTTTACACTTTATTCTGCATTGCTATTGTTTTTCCTTATTTTAGCTCAATGTACTGTGTAAAAAGGCACAGCAGTGCCTCCATTTCCTAAGGAGATTGAGGGAAGCGAGGCAGCCCTCTCTCCATCTTAACAGAATTTTATAGAAGCATCATTGAGAGCATCCTGACAAACTACATCTCCATCTGGTGTGGAAGCAGCCAAGCATCAGACCAGAAGGACTCTGAGAATGGCTGAGAGCATCTTAAGGGTTTCCCTACTATCCACCAGGGACATTTATTTATTTATTTGTGTATTCGTTAAGGTACAGCATGGAATAGGCCCTTCTGGCCCCTCGAGCCGTGCTGCCCAGCCTCCCCTGATTTCAGCCTAACCTAATCACAGGACAAATTACACTGACCAATTAACCTACCAACCAGTATGTCTTTGGATTGTGAGAGGAAATCGATGCACTGAGAGGAAACCCACATAGTCACAGGGAGAATGTACAAACTCCTTACAGATAGCAATGAGAGTTGCACCCAGGTTGCTAATACTGTAAAGTGTTCTGCTAACCACTACACTACCATGCCACACTTTATCAGCAGCGCTGCGTAAACAGGGCCCCAAGTATTATCGAGGATCCCACCCATCCTTCCAGCATCCTCTTTGACTTTGTACTATCAGGCAGGAGACTCCATTGCATGAAAACACGAATGGTCAGGATGGGAAACAGATCTTTTCCTCAGGCCCTAAGGCTTCTGAATTCCTTGACGCATCGCATTCAATGTGTCACCAGTTAATCTGATCTGTACCATAGAATATTTATTGCATGCACTTTAGTTTGTTTATTTATGCACAATTCATCTGTAGATTTTATCCTTTCATAAGTTATTGAGTGTTATATATGTGTTACATGTACTATGGTGCTTTACACCCTGGTGCAGAGAAATGTTGTCTTGTTTGATGGTATACAAGTTTATAGTTAAATGACAATAAGCTTGGCTTGTCTTGACGATTTGATCTGTATGAACAATATGCAAGACAAGCTTTTTACTGTCTCTTGCTATATGTGACAATAATAAACCAATGCCAATCCCTTTCATGTGATGTGATCAAAATGCCGTCAGCAATCCTAAGCATTAATTTCCTTGGCTTGTGTGCAGTGAAGAGATTGCAGATGCTAGAATCTAGGCAGGGGTGTCAAACTCATTTTAGGTCACGGGCCGGATTGAGCAAAATGCAGCTTCATGCGGGCCGGATCAGTCGGACGCGTGTGAACGCAGCTTTCGTTGCCTTCGTTTTTTCAGCCTGCTCTCATGTGTCTCAGTCTCTGCTATAACTACAAAGTGTTTCACTTTACAAATTCCGTTTCTTATGAAGAAGACTGCCGAATAAACACTAAAAACCCTGAAAACCTGGTACCTGAATAAACTCAGCATTAGCCATATCATACGCCATAGGCGCTTCGATTACTGGGGCCAGCTTCAATAGTAATTAGATATTATCTCGCGGGCCAAAGATAATTCCACCGCGGGCCAAATCCGGCCCGCGGACCTTGAGTTTGACATATATGATCTAGAGCAATGCACAAAATGTTGAAGGAATTCTGCAGATCTGGAAGTATCTGTAAAGGGAAATGGACTGTCAATCATTCAGCTTGCGATCCTTCATCTGAACTGAAAGGTAGAGGGGATGTAGTCAATATGAAGAAGGGGAGGGTAGAGTTGACAGGCACTAGGTGGATCAAAGTTCCATGGGGGCGATCGGCAGATAGCAAAGGTCATAAGACCATAAGATAGAGGAGCAGAATTAGATCACTTGGCCCATCGAGTCTGTTCTACCGTTTCATCATGGCTCATCCATTTCTCTCTCAGCCTCGATAACCTGTCTTCTCCCCATATCCCTTCATGTCTGTCTTAAATATACATAAAGATTGGCCTCCACAACCACCTGTGACAATGAATTCCACAGATTCACCACCCTCTGGCTAAAGAAATTCCTCCTCATCTCCACTCTAAATGTCCCTCCATCCCTCTATTCTGAGGTAATGTCCTCTGGTCCTAGACTCCGCCACCATAGAAAACATCCTCTCCACATTTAGTCTATAGAGGCCTTTCAACATTTGATAGATTTTAATGAGATAACTCTCACCCTTCTGAAATCCAATGAGTATAGGCCCAGAGCCATCAAATACTTGTCATGTGACAAGCCATTCAATTCTGGAATCATTTTTGTGAACTTCCTTTGAACCCTCTCCAATGTCTGTACATCCTTTCTTAGATAAGTGGCCCAAAACTGCTCACAATACTCCAAGTGAGGCCTCACCAGTGCCTTATAAAGCCTCAACATCACATCCTTGCTTTTGAAGGAGACAGTGGAAATAGTATCAGAAGTTGGGATATGATAGGCGCAAGGTTTGAAGGTAGGGTTGGTGTAGGAGGAACTAAGTAGATCAGAAGGAGAGAGAGAGAGATAAAGAGCAAAAGGAAAGCATGTTGCATGTTCTATCTGTGACCATGTGGGATTTTCTTAGTGTTCCAATTTCTCCCACCTTCCAAAAGACAGGCTGTTTGGTGAGTTAATTGCCCACTGCAAGTTGTCTCTAGGGTGCACGTAAGTGGTAGAACCTGAGGAGACCCAAAGGGGAACTTGGGGGTAATAATAATGAAATGTAGGAATAGTGGCTAATGGTCGGCACAGGCTCGATGGGCTGAAGGACCTGTTTCTGTGCTACATCTGTGACTCTATGCAAATTTCTGTCAGCCCACTGGGGAAGGCAAAGGCCCAATGATTGTGGAGTCCAAATGCACTGAGAGGTAGAGGCTGAAGACAATCTGCACTAGGATTGGAAGACTGTGTGGGTGAATGGGTCGGTGTGTCATTATTGTTTTGTCACTTGTTGTGTTCTGTGTTGTTCTGCCGAGCATGTTGGGCATGCTACTTTGCTGCTGGGATGTGTGCCATCACTTGGAGAATGGCTGTTAATGCAAACCATGCATTTCACCGTAGGTTTCGACATACATGTGATAAATGAATCTGAATTTGAATGACCCTTCACTTCCCCACATCTCCTTCCATTTTTGCCGATGCCTAGAAATATAAATCAGTCAACATTGTCCATCACAGGTGCTTCCAGACAAGCTGAAATGAGATATCATTTGTCACACAACCTCAGACAGCACTGTGCTTATCAGACTGAGGCCCATAGAGTCTGATCTGCCACTCCATCAAGGCTGATTTATTATCCTCTCAACACCATTCTCCTGCCTTCTCCCCATAACCTTTGACACTCTTAATAAATCAAGAACCTATCAACCTCTGTTTTAGATATACCCAATGACTGTCTGTGACAATGAATTCCAAACATTCAACACCTTCTGCCTAAAGAAGTCCCTCCTTATCTCTGTTCTAAAGAGACATGTCTCTATTTTGAGGCTGTGCCCTCTGGTCCTAGCCTCCCCTGTGGTAGGGAACATCCTCTCCACGTCCACTCTCTCTAGACCTTTCAATATTCATATTAAGAGCTCTGAGTGATGGAATGTTATTGTCTGCTGCTTACAAAAAAAAAGTTACATTTCCCTTTTGTCAATGTATGTTTAACTTAATTTCTACATCAACAAGACTGTGCGTTGTGAGTATGTTTCATATTGACTGTTCAGCCCAACATGTTACGTTTGCTGATCGATTATCCATACACAATGATGCAGCTGAGGGACTGTGTAGTCACCTCAAGTAGTCATTTTCAACATTGATTTTTTTTTGTACATTTAACCTTCCCTTTCTGTCATTTTACATGAACATGCACTTAAAATAAAACTTGCTCTCTAGATAAGATGCATATATCTGGTGTAAGGGGATTGCAAAGTTTCAGATGCAAGATAAAATTGGATTATTTTTGTCACATGTACCAAGATACAGTAAAACACCTTTGAGCATATTCTGGAATTAGAGTATATAGCAAATGTTAATTTCAGAAGTAACTAATCTTCAGATTTGAATGTGGATTGCAGATTGATTCTAAAATGCAGCTCAGAACAAGAGTCTTCCTGAAGCTGCAGATTGGGGTTGATTGCAAACCAGGAAACACACATTCAGCCAATGTATGCATATGCATAAATGCAGCTAGAGAGATACAATGCAGATTAACATTCATTTTGGGTGTCTGGAGTGTGGGTGTGAAGAATGAGGTGCTTGAAAAGGATATGTAATTCAAAGGAAGCATTGTACATACATTGTGACTATAGAATTGTCCTGTTGTTACCTCTGATCTTTATCATTTAAAAAATTATGTAATATTGGGTCAGGCAGGTCTCTTCTTCCAAGAATGTCTTGACTAGCTGGTCGGTTGTGCTGAATAAAGGCTTCTATGTCCACTGGCTTGAGAGTCTCTGCAGTAACTTTGTTCACAGACACAACAATGCCATCTGTACAGCAGTCCATTGAGGGAAAACAGCAACAGAGTGCACAATGAACTGCTACAGTTACTGAGAAAGTAGAGTGCAGGCAGACAATAATGTGCAAAGCAATAGCATGTAAGACTGTGAGGTCAAGAATCTATCTTGTCACGCTAGGGAACCATTCAATAGTCTTACAACAGTTGGATAGAAGACGTCTTTGCTCCTGGTGTGAAATGCTTTGGGCTTTTGAATCTTCTGGCTGATGGGAGTGGGGAGAAGAGTGAAGGTCTGGAGTGGTGGTGTCTTTGATGATGTTGCCTGATTTAAAGAGGCAGTGGGAAGTGTAGACTGAGTCAATGAGAGGGAGGCTGGGTTCTGTGATGTGCTGAGCTGTGTCTACATTTCCCTACAGTTTCTTGTTTATCTCAAGCAGAGCAGTTGCCGGACCAATCTCTGAATCACCTGACGTTAGTCCTGACGAAGTGTCTCAGCTCGAAACGTCGACAGTGCTTCTCCTTATAGATGCTGCCTGGCCTGCTATGTTCCACCAGCATTTTGTGGGTGTTGTTTGAATTTCCAGCATCTGCAGATTTCCTCGTGTTTGCTCTGAATCACGCTTGAATTAAGGAGATTGAGAGGGGATCTGATTGAAACATATAAGATTATTAAGGGATTGGACAAGATAGAGGCAGGAAATATGTTCCAGATGCTGGGAGAGTCCAGTACCAGAGGGCATGGTTTGAGAATAAGGGCTAGGTCATTTAGGACAGAGTTAAGGAAAAACTTCTTCTCCCAGAGAGTTGTGGGGGTCTGGAATGCACTGCCTTGGAAGGCAGTGGAGGCCAATTCTCTGGATGCTTTCAAGAAGGAGCTAGATAGGTATCTTATGGATAGGGGAATCAAGGGATATGGGGACAAGGCAGGAACCGGGTATTGATAGTAGTTGATCAGCCATGATCTCAAAATGGCGGTGCAGGCTTGAAGGGCTGAATGGTCTACTTCTGCACCTATTGTCTATTGTCTATTGACTGGAATGCTTTCTGTGGAGCATCAATAAGAACTGAGGGTCAAAGGGGTATAGCAAATTTATTTTGCATGCTGAGAAAATGTCTGTGTGGTCGAACTGGCACAGGCTATTGGTGAAGTTCATTCCTAGGAACATAGGGTAATTATAGCAGAGATGTTGCCGCCTGTCCTTACTGATGAGATTTATTGGTCAGGAAGTAAAGGATCCCATTGTGAAGGGAGGGTTAGAAAGGAATAGTGTGACTAAAACCTCACTTCACTTGATTGGTCTATTACAATCTCACCATATGAAGCCACATTTTCCCCAAACAACTGCCTTTTTCAAAAATATTCTCCCCGTTTCTCATCTTCCACCTTCTGTTATTCTGAAGTGATGTTAAACACTCCTCATCAAATCATAAAGTGCATAACTTCCAGGAAGTCTCGGCTCACTATTCAACAATGCGATCTATTTATAATTCTCATCCTAGTTTTCAATTCCCTCTTGAATATCCCTACCTTTGTAACATCTTTCTGCTCCACAATCCCCCAATGGTCTCTAAGTTTGTATATCACTGTCCCAACATACTTGGCTATATTTCATTAAGAGTTTGAGGAGATTTGGTATGTCACCAAAGACACTCGCAAATTTCTATAGATGTACCATGGAGAACATTCTAACTGGCTGAATCGCTGTCTGGAATGTGGGGTGGGGGGAGTGGGGAGTGGCTACAGTACAGAATCAAAATTTGCTGCAGAGAGTTGTTAAAGTAGTCAGCTCTATCTTGGGCACTAGCCTCTGTAGTATCCAGGACATCATTTAAGAGCAATGACTGAAAAAGGCGGTGCCCATCATTAAGGATCCCTACCACCCAGGAAATGCCCTCTTATGGTTACCACCAGGAAGGAGGTACAGAAGCCTGAAGGCACACACTCAATGATTCAGGAACAGCTTTTTCCCCTCTGCCATCTGATTTCTGAATGGACATTGAATCAATGAACACTACCTCTCTCCTTTTTTTATTTTTTATTTTTGTACTACCTAATTATTTAATACATATACTTAATTAATTGCTGTAATCCAGTTTTTTTTCTCTATTGTTATGTGTTACATTATACTGCTGCCACAAAAACAAAACATTTCCAACGTATGCCGATGATGTTAAACCTGATTCTGATTTAAAACCTTTACTATTCCCAGATGTATCTCCACCAGTTCATCTCTTAATCTCTATTTATCCCTTTGAAAGCCACTGTCCTTCAAGATTTTTCCTTCTTTACAATCCTCTTAGCAAACTTTTTTGGTCACATCTAAGAAAAGATGTGTTAGTATTGGAGAGGGTCCCGAGGGAGTTCACAAGAATGATTCTGGGAATGAAGGGGTTAACATATGAGGCCCTGGGCCTGTCCTCTGGTTAGAAGAATGAGGGGAGATCTCCATGAATTCTACCAAATATTGGAAGGCCTAGACGGAACTGATGTGGAGAGTCTAATCACAAATGAGAAAATCTACTGATGCTGGAAATCCAAGTAACACACACAAAATGCTGGAGGAACTCCATCTGTGGAAAAAAGTACAGCTGACATTTTGAGCTGAGACCCTTCCTCAGGGCTGGAGAAAAAGAGATGAGGAGTAAGTGCTGGAAGGTGGGGTGGGGTGGGGAAGAGGGAGAAACACAAGGTGAGAGGTGAAACCAGGAGGGGAGAAATAGTGAAGTAAAGAGCTCGGAATTTGATTGGTGAAAGAGACACAGGGTTGGAGAAGGGGAAATCTAATAGGAGAGGAGAGGCCATGGAAGAAAGAAAAGGGGGAGGAGCACCAGAGGGAGGTAATGGGCAGGTAAGAAGATAGGTGAGAGCAGGAAAAGGGTATGGTGAAGGGGGGGGTTATTATTAGAAGTTTGAGAAATTGATGTTCAGGCAACCCATTTAATTCCTTTTCCCATTCCCATTCCGGTATGTCAGTCCATGGACTCTGCTATTGTCATGATGAGGCCACACTTGGGTTGGAAGAGCAACACCTTATATTCCATGTGGGTAGCCTGCAACCTGATGGAATGAACTTCAATTTCTCAAACTTCCAGCAATGCCCCCGCCCCCTTTCACCATTCCCCATTCTCATTTCCCTTTCTCACCTTATCTCCTTACTTGACCATCACCTCCCTCTGGTGCTCCTCCACCTTTTCTTTCTTCCATGGCCTTTTATCCTCTCCTATCAGATTCCCCCTTCTCCAGCATTGTATCTCTTTCACCAATCAACTTCTCAGCTCTTTACTTCACCCCTCCTCCCCCCCCCCCCCCCGTTTCACCCATCACCTCATGTTTCCTCCTCCCCTCCCCGACCTTCTAACTCCGACTCCTCATCTGTTTTTTCTCCAGTCCTGACGAAGGGTCTCGGCCCAAAACGTCAGCTACACTCTTTTCCATAGGTGCTGCCTGGCCTGCTGAGTTTCTCAGCATTTTGGGTGTGTTGCTTGGGTGTGGAGTGGACATTTTCTAGAGTGGAAGAGTCTCGGACTAGGTGGCACAGTCACAGAATAGAGGGACATCCATTTTGAACAGAGATGAAAAGGAATTTCTTCAGCCAGAGGATAGCAAATCTGTAAAATTCATTGTCACATACAGCTGTGAAAGCCAAGTCATTGGATATATTTAAAACAGAGACTGATTGTTTCTTGCTTTGTCAGAGCATCAAAATTTACAGGGAGCAGGCAGGGGGATAGGGCTGAGAGGGATAATACATCAACCATGGCGGAATGGTGGAACAGACTTGGTGTGCCGAAAGGCCTAATTCTGCTCCCATAGTCTCTTTTGATTTTAGAGTTGCACATCACCATGGGCTGAAGGGTGTACTGTGTTATAGTTTTCTAAGTTACAATTCTCCATAAAAACTATTTTATATCATTTTTGGTCTTCCCAGTAGCTATTCTATTGTGACTAAGTGACAAGTTTTGTTGAAGATTCTGCCTTGTGTTGCTCTACAAAAGTACATCATAAATTTAAGTTGTTTTTATAGAGAGCCATTTGATGCTTTTAGTTGCAGAGTCACAGTCATAGAGCTTTTCAGAAACAGGACGGGCCCTCATCCACGCTAGCTCAAATCAGAATCAGAATCAGGCTTCACCAGCATATGTTGTGAAATTTGCTGTTATGTGGCACCAGTGCATTGGAGTACATAATATTAAAAACCGTGATTAACAGTAACTATATATATAATACACACACACACACAAATATACATATATAATCATTAAATCAATTAAGAAGTGCTAAAAGAAGCAGTGGGATAGTTTTCATTGGCTCAATGTCCATTCAGAAATCTGATGGCTGAGGGGGAAGAAGCTGTTCCTAAATCATAGAGTGTGTGCCTTCAGGCTCCTGCACCTCCTTCCTGATGGTGGTAAAGAGAAGAGGGCATGTCCTGGGTGACACGGTGATGCACCATCAATAACTCTTGGAGACGTGAGGCGAGATATAGGTTCACGTCTCCAAGAGTTATTGATGGTGCATCAATTTTATTGGCTGGAAGAAAGAACAAGCAGCCATTGACCACCACACTGCATCCTGGAGACTGAGGCCGGGGCGGTGTCTCTAATCGCCTTTATACCGGCGTCCGTGGGAGGAGCCACAGGAGCATTCAGCAGGGTGGGGGGCGTGTCCAGACAGGTATATGTAGTTCACCACACATGGCTCTTTATTGATGGATGCTTCCTTTTTGAAGTATTACTCTTTAAAGATGTCCTGCATATGGCGGAGGCCATGATGGAGCTGAGTTCAAAGCCTTTTGCAATTTCTTTTGATCCCCCAAAATGGAGATGCAGCCAGTTAGAATGCTCTTCATGGTCCAGAAATTTGCAAGTGTCTTTGCAGACATACCAAATCTTCTCTAACTACTAATGATGGCTAACTGATCCCTTTTCACTGCGTCTTGCTCATGTCCTTCTAAAGCATTCTTCTCGATGCAGCTATCAAAATGTCTTTTAATCGTTGTAGTTATGACTACCTCTGTCATTTCCTTTGGCAGCTAGTTCCACATACCCTCCACTCTCTGTGAGAAAAAGTTCCCCTTCTAAATTTAAAGGGACATTTATGTGACTCTTAGTAGGAAGTAACACACACAAAATGCTGGAGGGACTCGGTAGGCCAGGCAGCATCAATGAAAAGGAGTAAACAGTTGATGTTTTGGGCTGAGACTCTTCATCAGTACTGGAAAGAAGAGATAGGAAAATGGATGATAGAAAAATGGAGGGCTATGCAGGAGGGAAGGGTTAGATTGATCTTATAGTGGGTTATAAGGTCAGCACTGCATCATGGCCCTGTACTGTTCTGTGTTCTGTGTAAGTCTTTTCCCTCTCACCTTAAACCTATGTCCTCTAGTTTTAGACTCGCTTGCTCTGGAGGCAACACTTTTGTTATCACTTCATCTACATCCCTCATGATGTTACAAACATCTGTAAGGTCACCCGCTCCCCCAGCCCCCCACATTCCAGGGCAAAAGTCACAGCCTGTCCAGTTCTCCTTACAACTGAGTGTCCCAGCCTGAAACATTGACCGTTTTCCTCCAGCATATTTTTGCGCTGCTCTCCTTATAACTGGCAGGATTATAAGGAGATCTGGTACACTGGCAGGGTTACTCCCAGGGATAATCATGGTGTTTGAATGAGAGCAGAGCACATGTCTTAGGCACATATATTAGGATACATAAGACTTTTGTGCTGCACTGCATTTGTCAATGCGGAGCAGAGAACGAGTTAGTAAATTTGGCAGGAACAAAGAATGTTGAGAATGGTGAGGGTGGAATACCAGGAGAAGTGACAACCTTTCTCTACAATTCAGGCCCTAAGCTTTTGATCGTTTAAAGGGTGAATGCACTGTAAATGCAAACAGATGTTTCTGCAGTGGAGGTGAGACGAATAGCCAGTAAAGGGAGTGAAAAGACCCAATCTTTTGATGGAGTTAAGTGAGACCTCAGAGTATTTTGTATTATTAAAGTACCAACTTCCTCCTCAGCTTACATTATACATATTTGCTGCAGATTCTAATCGGGAAAAAAAAGGCAAATGGTACCTTTTCCATTTGAAAGGAGCTATATGTGTTGATGTATAAATGCTCCAATTCAGGAAAATAATGAGGCTGATGATGCAAAACTTCTTTAAATTTACTTTCATTAAAGGTGGTCTCAGTAGACCTTGAGGTATGCTCTAAGATCCTCAAGTATAATTTAGAAACTTATTACTTACACTGCCTTGCTTCACTTACTTTATGAAGGTATAATTGTTTAATGTCAGACGAGTGCACATAAGGAAGCTTGTTGGAAGATCCAAGATAACAGGTCAGAGCACAGACTTCCTGATGCAAACAAAAGGAAAGGTTACACACATATATTAGTGAAGGGCCTCCCTATGATTGTAACATCCTCCAATCCTACAACCCTCTTGAGTACAGTACTGTGCAAAAGTCTTCGCCACATATAGATGGCTAGGATGCCTAAGACTTTTGCACAGTACTGCAGTAAATTTATGTATTATACTGTTCTGTGGCCGCAAAAATAACAAACAAATTCATGACATATATGAGTGATGATAAACCTGATTCTAGAATGGGTTTCTATTGTGGACTGAGAGTTAGAAGGGGGCAGGGAGAGGGGAATGATGGTTGGAGAAAGGAGAAGGGAGAGGAGAGGGAATAAGAAGCACCAGAGAGGCGTTCTATATTGATCAACTGGTTGGTAGATTAATTGGTCATTGTAAACTGTCTGTTGATTAGGTTATTATTAAGTTAGTGGGTTGCTCTGCGGCATGGCTCATATGTCTGGAAGAGACTATTCCATATTGTTATCTCTAATAACTCTGATACGTCTGCACAGTATTGTACATTAATAACATTTAAAAGGCACTTAGACAGATACTTGAATAGGAAATAGTTACAGAGACATGGATTACATGCAGTTAAATTGGACTGGATGAGTTGGACATCTTGGTTGGCATGGACTAGATGGGCTTAAGGGTCAGTTTTCATGCTGTATAACCCTATGACTCTACAACTGTCAACAAATTAACACCTCTCATTGTGTAGCACAGGAGACCAGCTCCTTAACCATATAATTCTTTAGAATTTGATATCTTACAGCAATAATCACATGTTAAATATTTTAACATTATATTTTTCCTCTGTCAGTGTTACCAGTTATCTTCACAGCAATGAAGTGTGTTGATGCAGCTAAACATTCAGATTTCAAGAAGTTTTATTCTGAAGCTCCTTCAGACATGAAAGAAAGAATAGATTATTCAATGATATGCCTCTTTCCATATCCAAAGCACTTTATACCTGATGATATATTTTAAGTGAGGCTGTTATTCTAATGTTGGAAATTGGTGTATGGTAACATTCTATTAAAATGTGAAATGACAATAACTGAACCATCTGTGTTTCAGCAATGTAGATTTAGCTTTGTATTGAAACAGAATCAGGTTTATTATCATCATCTTACAATGATATAAAATTTATTGTTAAGAGGCAGCAAATTGGGTTGGGAAATTGGGGATACACCCAATGCTCTTCTTCAGTGTTATCTCTTAATCTAAGAGAGTAGACCGCAGGATTAATATCTCATCTGATATTCAGCTCCTCTGACAATGTAGCAGTCAGTAACAGCATCTCAATGCACTGGAGAGATGCCATCAGCTATATCTCCATAAATCCTCCAGGCTTCTAACAAACTTCTACAGATGTACCTTTGTTTGTTTGCATCATGGTCTTGTATAGCATTTTGAATGTACTGGAATGTAAGCAGCTGCAAATAGAACTGGACTCATCTCAGTAAATCACAGGCACGTTGCTCTGCCACCATTGGTAGTACCTACAGGAGGCACTGCCTCAAGAAGGCAGCATCCTCCATTAAAGGTCCTCCCCACTTGTACCATGTCATCTTCATGCAGCTTCCATTGGGCAGGAGGTACAGAAGCCTGAAGTCCCACAACTACCAAGTCCAAGAACAGTTACTTCCATTCAATCATTCAATTCTTGAATCAACAGGCAAAACTTTAAATACCACAGTTTAGAAACGCTGTAACTACTTCGATCACTTTGGGCTAAAATGGACCTTTTTTGTTCTAATTGTATTCTTTCTTGTAAAATGTGTGTATGGTATATACTGTATCTGATTTGTGTTTTTCTCGTGAATGCTGCTTAAATGATGTTTGGTGGTTGTGATGCTGTTGCAAGTACATTTTACATTACACCATTGTGTATACAATACGCACATGTGTAGATGACTTTGACTTGGAAATCCACTAGTGGGACAGAGTGAAAATCGGTGTCTTTTCCCTGCAGAGCATCCCAAGACATCATTCAGAAAGTCTTAGAGTGACACAGCACTAAACAGGCCCTTCATCTGGTTTGTCAGGAAATGTGCAGGAGGCTTGACCCAAACACAAAGCAGTGGAGACTGATTACTTTAATATGAAACTGCAAAATAATTAACCATGAGGGGCCACGAAACAAGAGAGAATGGATACTTAATGCATCAAGGCAACAAAATAATTGAAGGACTGGAGTAACTTGTTGGTTTGATTGGTGAACAAGGATTGTGGATAATTGCTGGGTTTAAATAGGCAGGTGATGAATTGAGTGGAGAGCCAGGGATAACCTAAGGTGAAAGGAGTTTTGGGTGAGTCTATCAGCAGGAACGGGATGGACTCATGGTGTTCTCTGACCTTATTTAGACCTGAATTGAAGTACTGTGTTAGGTTCTGGTCACCTCGCTACAGGAAGCACGTGGATACATAGGTGTTTAGAAGTAGGTACAAAGGGGATGTCAGAGGTAAGTTTTTCACAGAGAGAGTGGTGGGTGCGTGGAATGCACTGCCAGCAATGGTGGTAGAGGTAGACACAATAGGGTATTTTAAGAGACTCTCAGATAGGTATGTGGAGCTTAGAAAAATAGAGTGCTATGCAGCAGGGAAATTCTAGACAGTTTCTCGGGTAGGTTACATGGTTGGCACAACATTGTGGGCTGAAGGGCCGGTAATATGCTTCTATGTTCATCTGCACAGGCCATGTGCACACTCTGACCATTTCAGGACCTAAGGGACATCTGTCAATGACTGTAATGCAGAAAGGTCATGAGACAGGCTTGGTAGACTGTCCAAGCTGCACGCACAGAGTCCAGTCCAGAAAGTTGCCTGCCGCACTGGAATCTATCGGAGCCTCCTGTGTGTGTAGAATCATTGGAGTTTGGAGGATGACAGAGAGAGGGAGTCGAGCTATGGTGCTGGAATGAGGCACCAGGGAAACTTTCTGTGTAGAAGGCCACTTGTCTCAGGCTGATGGTGCCATTTTCCCCAGATGCAGTGATCATTTGATTTGTGGGTAGTTGGTTGCTCTGCAGTAAGAGCACAAATTGTTTGTCTACTGATGATCACACTCTTGGGAAGTCAAGGGAGATCTCTCTAAATGTATTGGTTCTGAAGGCATTACTGATGAGGGTCCTACAGCCTGAAAAGGTTCTGGGAACAGAATTGGGTTTCAGGCTGGTGACCTGGAAGGTTATTCCATAAGATGCTTGTCAACATGGAGGGGCAGAGCGATGAGGCTTTTGAGGTCGGTGGGTAATTCCCGGGCAGGAAGCACATCTGGTAAACGTTCTGAGAGGCCATGATGGTAACAGGCCAGCAGTGCTTCTGAATTCCAGCTGCACTCTGCTGTGAGGGTCCTGAATTCCAGGGTGCAAACCAGCACCAAGCGTGAGCCTTGATATAGGTAAAGTATCCGATCCATTGACATCCCTTTCACCTCCCAGATGATTAAAACCCCAGCACATCTCAGCGGTGAATTCCTCGTATTTATTGTAGATGCTGGTTTTATTATCCCAGTGAACAGTTGCCCAGGAGCTCATCTTGTTCACCCAGCCTCAACCAGTTGCTCCTAGCCTTCACTTACCTTGTTGCATTGTGGTGTTAAGTATCCATTGTCTCTTGTTTTCTGGCCCTTTGTGTCTTATTATTTTGCAGTTTATTATTAAAGTCCTCACTCACTGCTAAATCGTCTCCACTGGTCTGCATTTGGGTTAAACCTCCTCAATGCTTCCTATCAGGATTGCTGAACCAGTCAGCAGAGTTTGCTCGTCTAAAGGAAGTCACCCACCTTAACAAGTACATGATTGAGAAGCAGCAGGATACCATTGACCATCTGCCCACCTCTCTCAACCAACTCTCCGTCTACTTACAGCAACCCCGGACCAGTCAACTTCCTCTATCACAGCCTCAGATTCTGGTGCCCAAATGCTTCGATGGATCCCCAAACTGATACCACAACTTCCTGTCCCAGTGCGTCTTGAATTTCGAGTTCCAGCCATGCCTACATTCTACAGGCGTAGAGATACAGTGCAGAACAGGCCTTTTTACAGGCGTAGAGATACAGTGCAGAACAGGCCTTTTTACAGGCGTAGAGATACAGTGCAGAACAGGCCCTTCTGGCACAATGAGCTGCACCACTCAGTAACCCATCTATTTAACTCTAGCCTAATCACGAAACAATTTACAATAGACAATAAGTGCAGAAGTAGACCATTCGGCCCTTCGAGCCTGCACCGCCATTTTGAGATCATGGCTGATCATCTACTATCAATACCCGGTTCCTGCCTTGTCCCCATATCCCTTGATTCCCCTATCCATAAGATACCTATCTAGCTCCTTCTTGAAAGCATCCAGAGAATTGGCCTCCACTGCCTTCTGAGGCAGTGCATTCCACACCCCCACAACTCTCTGGGAGAAGAAGCTTTTCCTTAACTCTGTCCTAAATGACCTAGCCCTTATTCTCAAACCATGCCCTCTGGTACTGGACTCTCCCAGCATCTGTAACATATTTCCTGCCTCTATCTTGTCCAATCCCTTAATAATCTTATATGTTGCAATCAGATCCCCTCTCAATCTCCTTAATTCCAGCGTGTACAAGCCCAGTCTCTCTAACCTGTCTGCGTAAGACAGTCATGACGTCCCAGTAATTAACCTTGTGACCTTGGACAATGATGAATTAACTGCCATGGATGGTCCCAGGCCTGGCTGTGACAGGAGGAAGGCTGGGCATGGGGACTAGCAACCCCACCCTGTTATTAATCCAGAGCTACAGAAAAGCCAACAGATACACCAAGGCCCTCATCCCAGGGAGAGGAAGGATCTTCAATTGGCTACACATTGACAGGCTGAGGACAAGCCCAGGACCAAAGATTCTGGGGAGCTTTTGTCGGTGGCCTATGCCCCAGTAGGGGTGATGAGCTTATGGAGGATAAGAAGAAGTAACCTACTAGCTAGTCTGTCTTTGGAATGTGAGAGAATACCAGGTCATCCGGAAGAAAGCCGCATGCTACCAGGGAAAATGTACAAACACTTGAGAGATAGCATTGGAATTGAACTCCAAACTCTGGAATGCCTCGAGCTTAATAGCATCATGCTAACTGCTACACTACCATAGCACCCTAATCTTTTGCCTTTTAATCTGCTACTCTTGCTGACAACTGTACAAGTGTAAAAGGGAAGTAATCCATGCTCTTCATGTGGACAGAGTAACATAGTGTCACTCCGACCAAGAGCCTGGAGAACATATCAGGCCGAACAGCATTCTTACAGTGAGCAGAGACAGAGTGGGCAGAATGGATGTGGCACGGTAGCCTAGCAGTTAGCATTATGCTTTACAGCGCCTGCGATCGAGGTTCAATTCCCACTGCTGTCTGTAAGGAGTTTGAACGTTCTCCCTGTGACCATGTGGTTTCTTCCAGGTGTTCCGGTGTCCTCCCACATTCCAAAGATGTACTGGTTAGGGTTAGTGAGATGTTAGCATGCTATTTTGGAGCTGCAAGCATACCGACACTTGTGTGCAGCCATTAGCACATCCATGGGCTGTGTTTGTCATTGATGCAATACATTTCACTGCATGCTTTGATGTTTTGATGTACAGTACATCTGATAGATAATCAACCTCTGCCTCAATATTGCAAAAACAAAGGAGTTCGTTGTGTACTACAGGAGGAATGGAGACAGGCTAATCCCTATTGGCATCAATAGATCGGGGGTTGAGAGGGTGAACAGCTTTAAATTCCTCAGCATAAACATCACTGAGGATCTCACGTGGTCTGTACATTCACGTGATGAAAAAGACACACCAGGACCTCTTTCACCTCAGACAGTTGAAGAAGTTTGATATGGGCCCCCAAATCCCAAGGACTTTCTACAGGAGCACAGTTGAGAGCATCCTGACTGGCTGCATCACTGCCTGATATGGGAACTATACTTCCCTCAATCGCAGGACTCTGCAGAGAGTGGTGTGGACAGCCCAGCGCATCTGTAGATGTGAACTTCCCACGATTCAGGACATTTACAAAGACAGGTATGTAAAAGGGCCTGAAGGATCATTGGAGACCAGAGTCACCCCAACCACAAACTGTTCCAGCTGCTACCATCTGGGAAATGGTACTGCAGCGTAAAAGCCTGGACCAACAGTCTTCAGGACAGCTTCTTCAGGACAGCTTCTTCAAGCAGGCCATCAGACAGCTTAATTCATGCTGACACAACTATATTTCTATGTTATATTGACTATACTGTTGTACATAATACATAATACTTCTTATAAATTTCCATAATTGCACATTTAGATGGAGATGTAACATAAAGATTTATACTCCTTGTATATATGAAGGATTTAAGTAATAAAGTCAATTCAATTCTTCAATCTTTGATGGCTTCCTGCTGGGTCACATGTTGGTGTGATCCTCTTTTTCTTCTTCTAAGACAGGGATTCTCAACTTGGATTCCACAGGCCCTTCAGTTAATGGTAGGGGTCCACTGCATGTAAAAGGTCAGGACTCCCTATTATAAGGCAATCATTCAAGATCAAGGAAGATTTTCTTCCAATTCTTGGAAGCCAGCGCTGTCTGGGTGTATTATTTTTCACTTTCTAACATGCAATGGTTGTTAGAGACTTGGTTTTGAATGTAGCTAAGGATGTCTATGAAGACTGGAGGTCAAATTGAACTGGACACATGAAGTGCATTAAAGCACACACACACGTTCCATAGGTAAACAGAACACACATATGCACACAGACACTTTGAATAAAAGTAGGCACTATCTGACAAAGTACACAGACATGTTCATGGTTACACAGTTTAATTAGGGTCAAAATAGTATTTTTTCTTATAGTTTAACTTTCTTTATGCTTGCTTATATGTTGATATTGCCATCGTCATCATGGCTATCCCTCGAGGTTGAGGATGATGGTCTTCATTCCATTTCCACAGAGTGGAGACGCCTGTGCGTGTATTTATTTAACGTGTACTTGATGTTGCACTCCAAGGACCACATGATACTTCACAAATCAACCAACTGATTCCAATGACATGGAAACCACAACATTTGGAGCTGATGGATTTGTTGTAGCCTTCATCCGCCTTCACAGCTGTCGAGTTTGAAGTAACTTTGTCCTCCTGTTCCACCGTTGAGGTCTTGGTTGGATTGTTCTTTGTTGCGGACCTCACCCTCAACCTCACCACCATGGGTGACCCTACCAGGAGCATAGCTCCAGACGGCATTGCTCTCGGGATCTCAGGACCACACAAGCTTCTCCACCACGACAAGGTGACAATCCACAGAGAAGATATGTTGATATAGTCATCTACTGGTAAATGTTCAGTGGATTTTCAGTAATTTGTAATACAGCTAGTTCTGTACTTTTGTAGTTCTTTAGTTTGTAAGCTTGAAGTGGCATGGCAACGTAAATCAAGACTCAAAGGCTGTACTTATCAGAAAGTTCACTTATCGGTCCAGCTTGAGCCAGTTTTAAGTATCAAGGAAGACAACAGGGCAGGCTGTTGTTTGAGTGAGCTGGCTGTGACTGTAGTTTGTTACATGCTGCTGTGTTACTGACTTATTTAAGCCCATCACCGTTCTGGGGCAAAGACCACCAGATTCCCCTGTCCTGGGCCAGTCTTTCAAATTATCCCAGTGTAGTCTATCTTCTCCTTCCTCTCCCAGGGATGAGATCTTAGAGCTTCAGTTGGGATTTCCATAGCACTGGGTTTTTATGGGATGGGGTTGCCCCATGCCCAAACCCTCTTCCTTTCACAGATGGGCTTGGGACTGTCCACAGAGGAGTTACTTGCTCACTCAGCTTTACTGCTATTTCTTTGTAGTAAACCTCAAGTAAAATGGCTTTAACCACAAGATTTTTTCAATAAACGCATGGCGCAGTAGTAGTCAGTGCAAGTGTTTTATATTGATCCCCGATCAGGGTTTGATTTCCACTGCTGTCTGTAACATTCTCCCCGTGACTGCGTGGGTTTCCTCCCATTTTCCAAACACTACAGTTAGGGTTTGGTTTAATAAACTGCGGGTATGCTTTGTTGGCAATACTCACGAGCCGACCCAACACAGTCCTCGCTGATTTGATTTGACGCAAGCGACGCATATCATTGTATGTTTCAATGTTTCGGTGTACGTGACAAATAAAACTAATCTCTTTCATTTCTCTCTAGTCTCATTCTTGACTTGACTTCCAAAGAGCCTTCTAGATAATAGAACTTTCCAAGCTATACCATCTCCAGATCCAGACATACACGCACACACATATACACACACACGCACACATACATACACATACATGCACACACACAGCCACACATACAGTATACACACACAGACACACACATGCACATACTGTACATATATATATATATATTCACACACACACTGTACATACTGTACATATATATATATATTCACACACATACTGTACATATATATATATATATATTCACACACACATGCACATACTGTACATATATATATATATATTCACACACATACTGTACATATATACATATACATATATTCACACACACACTTACTCACTGTTCCTTGCACCCCTGTACCTACCATTAGAACCACAATGCATTTTTGTTGAGAGATTTGAAAATTCCACGTTACTTTTAACGCAAGATGCTGTCAATGAATCAATGAATGGGGAAAACATGGCCAATTAGCAATCAGTGCAGAGTAAATGACTGAGGACATGGAATCAGATTTAACAAAGAAGCCCCTTGCAGTCCAGTCATTGGGGATGTAGTCAGTGGGAGAGTGCATGTTTTGCATTTATGAAGTCTCTGGTTCATCTCCAGCATATCTATCCCCATGAATTTTAGGGTGACATAATAACATAATGGTTAGTGTACCACTATCATCAGTGATCCAGATTCAATTCCACCGCTGACTGTAAGGAGTTTGTATGTTCCCTGTGATTGCATGGGTTTCCTTTGGGTGTTCCAGTTCTTCCTGCATTCCTCTCACATTGTCCATCTTGTCACGTTGGGCGATCTGTTAGCTTTTGTGCAAGGGAGGGGGTTGGGGATTTGGAGTTTGATGTTCCAGCTGTCATTTTCCATGTGGCCGATCTGTTAGTTTTTGTGCAAGGGAGGGAGTTGGGCGTTTGGGGTTTGGTGTTCCAGCTGTCATTTTCCACGTGGTGATCTGTTGGTTTTTGTGTGAAGAAGTGGGTAGAGTTTGGGATTTTGTTTCTTGTTCTTTGTCTTTTTCCTGCGAGGGTGGGGGTTGATGTCTTTTCTTTTAACAACTTTCGTAGTTTTTCTCTATTTCATGGCTATTTGGAGAAGATGAATATCAGAGTTACATTGATAATAAAATGAACCTTTTAACCTTTGAGAAACAGGTCCTTGGGTGGTCCCCATGCTACAATTCTTCCTGTGCACCCTCTCCCCTCCCCTAGAAAGTGAACAAAAACATATAAGAAAATAAAGTTATACACGAGACTTTGAGATTAACAGGTTGATTTCACACAGAAAATGAGAAATGTCTGGTCAATACCTCACCGTGTCATGGCAAATGGATTAGCAAATCCCGAGTTAATGTTTCAGCCGGAAGATGTGGCTGTATCGGTATTAACATCAAAATACAATACCTGACAAAGCAAGAAAAATGACAACATAAAAGTCAATATTAAATATTCTAGTTTAATCTGACTTTCTGCACAGCTTTACATGCCTACCACAACCCTGGTGTGTGCATATGAGGACAGCAATAGTCTAAGCAACAACAATTTAACTGGACCATTTTTTGCTATCAACGTCCAAAAAAATAAACGTCAAGGAGAATTTTTTAATCTTCATCAGGGATCTGGTAATGTCTGTTCAGCTGGGCGAAACTTAGAAAGACCATGCCCTGTCCAGTTTGAGAAAAAAAATACAAATAGACTTACAAAAATGAGCAATTTCCCCAGGAAAATTGGAAAATCTGCCAAGCAATTCTGAGTGACCTGCCATCAATCAGTGCTAAATTCCCTCGAGCTGCAAAATATTCACTGATTTGCAGTTACTGGGATGCTTCACCCAGTAGCTAATGGCATGTGGCAAATGGATTCAAGTGCTACAGAGATCATTAGGGACCAAATATGCTACGTGAATAATAAAAACGATAAAAAAAAGGTTTGAGGCTGACCTTCTTTCTGAGAGAAAGGCTTGTATGAATCTAGTTTGTGGCTCAGAAGCCTTCTCTGTAGGCCTGATTCAAGCAGCTAGTATGACCCCAAGTGTGTATGGGGGGTGAAGAGGGTATTTTGATCTTTAAAGGGCAGTAGTCCACAAATCTTGCAGCTCGGTTTATGCCGATATTGCCTCTGAGTTTGAAAGCTGGGAGCTTAGATATCACGAGAAGTTGCCTTGAGGGAGTGCTGCATTCTCTGGCGGGAGTTGCCTTTCAAGTAGGAGCATCAACCCCTTGCAAACTCAGAAAGAAGCCAGCTGGCCTGAAGACACCTTCTCATCTCCAATGAAAGAGTTTCTGTCAGAGCCTTTGCATGTAGAGTCATATGACAGAGTAACAGTTCAACTTGCCCGTGCTGACCACATTGCCAACCTGAGTTTATTCCATATCGCTGTGTTTGATCATTAGATCATAAGGTATAAGAGCAGAAATAGGCCAGCTGGCCCTTGAGACTGCTCTGCCATTCAATTACAGCTGATTTTTTAAACCCCATTTTCCATTCTTCTCCCTACAAACCTTCACCTCTTTAGCAATCAAGAACCTATCAACGTCTTCTTTAAAAATACCCAATGGCTTGGCTTTCACAGCTATTTGTGGCAATGAATTCCACAGATTCACCACAATCTGGCTGAAGAAATTCCTCCTTATTTCAGTTTAAAAGGGACACTCCTGTATTCTGAGGTTGAGCACTTGTTTTCTAGACTCCCTGCTAAAGGAATCGTCCTCTCCACTTCTGCTTTATCTGAAGTTTGGCCCAAATCTTCTAAACCTTTCCTATCTATAACCCAACAAATTACTCTCTCTCTTTCTCTCTCTCATCTGCCTGTTCTTCTCCCTGGTTGATGCACCATCAATAACTCTCTCTGAGACGTAAAGGTGAGATATCAGCTTTTATTGACTGGAAGAAGGAACAAGCAGTGATTGACCACCATACTACATCCTGGAGACAGAGAGGCCGGGCTCAGGCCTCAATCGCCTTTATACAGGGGTCTGTGGGAGGAGCCACAGGAGCAGTCATCAGGGGGTGTGTCCAGACAGGTATATGTAGTTCACCACATTCAGCACCACTTTGTTTTAAAAGAGAGTCCCCATGGGGCGAAGTTTCTTACAAGTATATTTACAGGCTAAGTCTATCAGGTGGTCAAATCTGTCGCTGCGATCTACGTAGGACCGGCTGTGATTGCACAGGTGCTGGTGGTGGTGATTGCACAGGTGCCGGTGGTAATTGCACCGGAGACGGTGGTTGTGCTGGTTCCAGCCTAACTGGAGGTGTCAGCCCACTAGGCGTCAGTGATCCCTCACCACCAATGTCGCTACACAACCCACCCGGATGTCTGTGGAATGCGACCCAGAAGCCAAGGTGACCCTCTGGCTTACTGGCCGTGTCACAAGTCCACAGCGTTGCACTGTGTCCGGGTCAATAAAACTCTCAGTGCTGCCCATGTCAAACAGGCAGCTAGTCCTGTGCCCCTCCACCAGGATGTCCATCATTGACCTTGCAAGCTGGTGTGAGGCGCTTTGGTCGAGGGTTACGGTGGCCAGAGTTGAACTGCCGTCTTGGTGCCCGGTAAACACCAGTGGGTCGGGGGCGGGGCATGTTGCCGCCGACAAAGATGGCTGCCCACATCTGGGCATGCAAGATGGCGGCCCCCATGTCTCACACGCAGCGCTGCCCGACCCCGCTCGTGGTTTAGACTTACAGACCTTGGCGAAATGGCCCTTCTTCCAGCAGCTGAAGCAGGTCGCTTCTCGGGCCGGGCAGCGTTTTCAGGGGTGCTTTTCGAGTCCGCAGAAGTAACACAGCGCGGGCTTTCGACTGGCCGCAGCTGTGGTCGGGTTCGGGGAGTTCGTGGAATTGCGACTGGCAGCGGCGTTGGCGAATTCGCTCGCGGGAACCGGCGGCAGCGGGGTCTGAGGTGTTCACGGAACCGGCGGGGAATCGCACGGCTGGACAGCGTCAGCGTTGTGCAGAGCAGCCTCCAGCATGTCGGCCGTCTCGATCACCGAGCGTAAGGTAAGATCGGCATTTTCCAGCAGCCGCTGGCGCACATACACTGACCTGATTCCTGTAACAAAGGCGTCTCGTACTAACAACTCCGCATGCTGTTCCGCCGTGAGAGTTTTGCAGTCACAAGTTCGGACGAGTGTCTGTAGGGCTCAGAGAAACTGAACGCTCGACTCTGCAGGCCGCTGTCGTCGCGTGGCTAAGCAATGTCTTGTGTAGACGGTGTTCACCAGCCGCAGGTACTGTCTTTTGAGGGCGTCCAGTGCCCCTTCATAGGTCGACAGGCCTCTGATAAGTGAGTAAACTTTTGGGGTGACCCTCGAGAGGAGAATTCGGTGCATAACAACAGGTTCAGTTGCACTAACCTCCTCCAAATATGATTGGAAGCATGCAAGCCAGAGTTCAAAGGCAAGAGCTGTTTCAGGGTCTTGGGGGTCCAAATCCAATCTCCTGGTGAAAGCCAATCAGGACTGTTGAGGTATGTATTATAACTTTCTGCCCAGTGGGATGTGAAAGAAGATTCTAGAGAGCAGGGCGGGATGAGATTTCTGAAGGTCAGTAGCCTGGTTTGGGGTCTTCTGGCAGGAGCTGTGGAGCAGGGCACAAGGGAAGATGCCTGACGAATGCCGTGCAAAGTAAGAAATTCTTTGTGCTTTGTATGAAATGCTTTGTGCAGGTGAATGGTTGAAAGGAGGGAGTGCAATACTCCTGAGTTAGGCAGTTCGTTCGAAATGATCTTCAAGGGAAGTTCAAACTGTGGCTGGTGTCCTTTTACACAAAACTTACAGTGCATGAATAATCGGAGAGAAGTATTCTGACTACTCCAGAAATGAACTCCAATGTTCATGTGCACATTTAGACTGGTTTAAATGTAGTCGGACCTTTTGTCTTTCTTTTCCTTTCCTGTTAACTGTTTGATAACGTAGAAAAATTGGTAGGTGTACGATCTGTCATTTCTTGCTGACCAGTAATTGTGTATGGGTAGCATTTACACAGCATTTGCTATAATCAGAGATAAAAGGGCCCGTTCCTCCACACTGCTAAGAATCCTACAAGTAACCTTGAAGGTTGTCTTCAAGTTCAACCTTCCAAAGTTTATTACTTCACACTGCTATAGATTCAGCTCCATTTGCCACTTCTCAGCCCTGCTCTGCCTCTCCTCAATGTTCCATTGTAACCTACGACAACCTCCTACACTACCACCTACCTTCGTTTTATCTCAGACTCCCAGAATCTGCAGGTTTTGTTTAAAGTTTCCAAGCTACTTGATGGTCAGCATTAAGGTCATGAAGGGCCTATGACATTGAAACAGAGATGGTGGACCTTATTTCACTGAGCATCAATTTTTCACACCAGCACAAGCACAAAGACTTTCCTCGGGTGGCACGATAGCTGAGCAGTTAGTACAGTGGTATTATATAGCACTGGCAACTGGGAGTTTAATTCCCGACACTGTCTCTCAGGAGTTTCTACTTTACATTCTCATCGTGACTGCATGGGTTTCCTCCTGGTGCTAGTTTTCTCCCACATTCCAAAGATACACAGGAGGTGAGGCAGAGTCAAGGCGACGGAGCCCAGGCCCGAGAGACAGGAATGAGCTGATGTTGGACCAATTTAAGTGCCAAGCCAGATTGGAAAGATAGTACGAACCAAATCAAGGTGGTGGGGGCTGGACCAAAAAGCATATTAAAGCAGCAAGGCCTGGGTCCAAGAGTGAGGAATGGGCTGATGTTCGGCCAATTTAAGTGCCAGGCCAGATTTAAAACATCAGGGTATTGGAGCTAGAGGCAAGGGACAGACCAGTGATCAGCTCATTGCTTGGCAAGGTTTACTAGTCTCTGCGCTGAACTGAGACTGTTCTGCAACTAACGGGCTCCTGGACCACCTGGCTTTGTGGCTGTGAACTCAGTTTTGTGAGCTTCAGATCCGAATGTGGTTTGCTTATTTTTATTGTTTGCCCGATTTGGCTTGTTTTGCACATTGGGTGTTTAACAGTCTCTTTTTAATGCATTCTATTGGGTTTCTTTGTTTTGTAGCTGCCCATAAGGGGACGAATCTCAATGTTGTTTATAGTATACATAACAGTACTTTGATAATTAATGTACTTGGGTGCAATTTGGTGGCATGGGTTCGTTGGACTGAAAGGACCTGTTATCATGCTGTATCTCTACATTAAGATACATACCTGGACATCTCCTGGTTTCCGCCACTGCACTGGCTGGAGTTGATGTTGGCTATCTCTACGGCATGAGACAGTTCCATCTTCTTCAGGCTACCCATGCACTCAAGCTGATAAATCTGCACCCAACCTGTACTTGGTAAAGCCCTACTGAACACATCCAGATATTGGTGCAGCAAGGTGCCAGGGGAAGTGATAGACATGAGTCTACCAATTACAATATTTGAAAGATATTTCTACAGGTACTGTACGTGGATGGGAAAGATTTAGAGGGATATTGCCCAAATGTAGGTAGATAGGATTAGCTCCCATTTAAGGGGAGCATGAAGAGATCCCTCATCACTCAGAGGGTGGTGAGAGTGTAGAACAAGCTGCCAGCAGAAGTGCTCAATGTGATTTTGAGTTCAACGCTTAAAAGAAGTTTGGATAGGTAGATGAATGGGAGGGGTATGGAGGGCTATGGTCATGGTGCTGGTCTATGGGATTTGGCACTTTAAGTGGTTCAGCATAGACTAGATAGGCCAAAGGGCCTGTTTCTATGCTATAGTTTTCCATGACTCTATGACTTAGGAGGACACTTTGGTGAACAAGGACAAGTTGGCTCAAATGTCTGTTTTTGTCCTGTATAACTCTCTGACTATATGAGACCACCTGCCAAAAGAAAGTAGAGAGCAACCATTTTACTTATTTAAGATAGTTTTAATAATTGTAATTGTTTGTTAATAAGTGCTTCTGGCTCAGCTTCACAAAATTATTTTATGTCCTATATTTTTCAGCAATGTTTTCATTTCATCGTTATGTTCCAAGAGTTACTGAAAGTTTGTGAATGTCAAAAGTATTCTCAAAGGCTCAGTGACTGACCACATTGAAATATTTTGACAGTCCATGTGCCTAGTGCCTGGGGGCCCGCTGTCAGAGCTGTTGTGTGAGAGTAGCTCACTGTGTGTGATGAGATGGTCCCCTAGCTGTATTGAGACTAGTGGAGTTTCCGGAAGGCTGGTTCCCCAGGGAAGACAGTACCAGTGCCTATGCTGGATCAGCCTGCCACAGACAAAGATGACCACAACTTTTATACAAAGGAAGATTTAACCCTCCTCCTCCTCCTCCCCTTCCTCCTCCTTATTTTTCTTGTCTTCCTTCTCCTCCTCCTCTTCCTCCTACCCCTCCTCGTCCTTCACCTCCTCCCCTCCTCTTCTCCCTCTTCCTCCTCCCTTTCCTCTTCTTCCTCATTTTCTTGTCTTCCTTCTCCTCTCCCCCCGCTCCTCCTCATTCATCTTCTCACCTCTGCATTCTTCCTCTCATTCCCTTTGCTGCCTGCTCCCCTCCTTCAGCTCTGTGTTGGTGTGATGTGATAATAGGAGATGTGGTTTTCTGCAGAGTTTTGGATATAAGATGACATACAGATGCTTATCACACTGAGAAACATGGAGCTGTAGAGTTGCACACTCAAACAGTGATAGAATTGTTGGTTTTAAAAAGTGAACAATTTTATTAAATCTCTACATATTGAATGCAGCTGTTCTCAAATCTCCACTAATTGGAATAATTCCAATGTACCTTGCAACCACAATGTAATCTGCATGTTGTACACTGGACTGTTCTATAATCAGGTCATGTTTCCCACATTAATAATACCTTTCAGGGTGGCATGGTAGAGGGTGGCATGATATAATAACAATTAGCTCAATGCTTTACAGCTGCAAGATCAGGGTTCAATTCCTGCCGCTGTCTGTAAGGAGTTGGTACATTTTCCCCAGAGTCATGTGTATTTCCTCTGAGATCTCTGGCTTTCTCACACTTTCCAAAGATATATGGTATGGGTAAGTGAGTTGTGGGCATCCTATCATGGTGCCAGAGGGTGGCAACATTTGCAGGCTGCCCAGAACAACCCTCTCTGATTTAATTTGACTCAAAATATGACATTTCACAGTATGTAGGTATGACAAATAAAGCTAATCCTTTCTTTTCTCTTTCATTTGTAGCAGATACCTAAATGCTATTGCAATTGTTTAATTTCTATCATACTGATGCAGCCACACTAACAGATCAGCAATTACACTTTAGGTCAATGGAACTGAAGAATGGAAGAGGACATTAAAACTGATTAAAATTTCTCATTCTAGAATGAGCTGGCCATGACTCACTTAAAGAGAATTAGTGAACAGAGGGAAATGATTGTCCCTCTGTCACTACTACCATTGCCATAAGAAATCAGGTCATAAGGGTAGGAAGGAGTAGAACATTTGGCCTTGTGTCCCGATGACTCTTAACAGTTTTTACACATTTCATCATAGAGGAAACCTGTCTGATTAATCACAGCTTGATTTGGGAACTGATCTGCCCAAGACTACAAAAAAATGCAGAGTTGTAAGCACAGGCCAGTTCATCACAAAAATTCATACACTTTGTTTTCTTTCAGCTACTTTGATATAATTATGCATGAAATGATGTGACTGGATAGTGTTACGAATGAGAAGCAACTCTGATGGGCAGAAGGGTGCAAAGTCGCCCCCCCCCCCCCTTTTGAGAATGCAAAATCGCTATTATTTCGGGTCTGTTACCAAAGGAAATGAGAGAGATAAACAGATCATGTCAGTAATAAGAGAGAGACAATGCAGGGTTACACAAAGGTGGAATGTCTCTTCCTAACAAAAGCAGAACAGAACCACTGATTACTGCTATTGTCTCTTGGAGAAGGAATTGTGTATTAAGTACTGCTCTATTCATTGAAACCCCTCAGGGGGCTACCAGAGTGGTCTGGTTGAGGGATTGCATCATCCCAACCTGATTGACATCTGAGACCCGTTGAGTGGGGATAAAAGTAGGGTCTGGGGAAACACCCCTCAGACACACCAGGAGAGACGCTATGAGACCGGTGGGGCTTGTGTGTCTGTCCACCCTTGCCTGGGTGATGAGTCCTCCACAGAACAGTCTAGCTAAAGGATGGAGTGGTCATACGTGAATGGCCACAGCAACAACGCGTCGACAGGTCCAGATTGTAAAAGGAAAGTCTGCAAGTTAAATAGCTGTTATTCTCTCTCTCTTTCTCTCTCTCCAACAATTGCAACACCGCGAACAACAACTACTGCAGCCTGTATGAATTGAACTTTATATTTCCATCGGACAATTCATTATCCCCTAGACAACGATAGAGCTTATTTCTTATTGATTATTATTATACCCGCACTTTTAGGTTTAGTATTGATGACGTATATTATCTGTATATTTGCACTGATATTATTTTTGTGTATTTTTACTAATAAATACTGTTAAAAATAGTATCATCAGACTTCAACGGATACTCCTATCTTTGCTGGTAAGACACCCAGTTACGGGGTTCGTAACAATAGCAAACAAATCTAAAACTTTTCCCTGTATCTCAGTACACGTGGGCCGCATGGTAGTGTAACGGCTAGCACAACACTTTTTCACAACCAGCAATCAGGGTTCAATTCCTACCACTGTCTATATGGTGTTTGTACGTTCTACCCCTGACTGCATGGGTTTCCTCTGGGTGCTGAGGTTTCCTTCCACACGTTTAAGACGTGCTGATTGATAGGTTAATTGGTCATTGGTAATTGATTAGGCTAGAGTTAAATCAGGGGATTACTTGGCAGTGCGTCTCGAAGGGTCAGAAGAGCCTATTCTGTGTTGTATCTCAATCAGTCGATCAATCAATAAATCAATCAATAAATACATGTATACATGCATAGAAAGCAAGAAAACAATATCTCTGTCATTTAATTACTTTCCTATCTAAATATGTACTCATGACTATTTTGAATGCTCAACAATTGAGTAATCTTCAACCCGCAAGAGGAGGTACAGAAGAGTGAAGGCACACACTCAATGACTCAGGACCTGCTTTTCCTCTCTGCTGTCAGATTTCTTTCTTTTTGCACTATTTATTTAACTTAACATTTTTAATATATATATTTACTGTAATTTACAGTTTAAAAATATTATGTATTGCAATATACTGTGGCCACATAACAACAAATTTAAATTTCACTATTTAAGATGAGTGGAGGAAGGTTAAGAGGAAATGTCTGGAGCAGGATTTCTTTTGACACAGAAAGAAGTAAGTGCTTGGAATGCACTCCAAGAGGTGGTAGTAAAGGAAAATGCATTAGAGACACTTAAGAAACTCTTTGATGAGTACATGGATATAAGGAAATTGGAGGGTTATGGGCAGTGTAGGAGGGAAGAGTTAGATTGATCATGGAGGGGCAATACTGTACTGCACTGATCTGCTTCTGTATATGATGTCAGATGGGAGATGAGCTTTGGACTGTGTCAATATAGGGAGAATCAGAATCAGGTTTAATATTGTCAGGAAATCTGTTGTTATGTGGCTGCAGTATATTGCAATACATAGTATGTTTTTTTTTAAACTGTAAATTACAGTAAATATATATATATATATATATTAAGAATGTTAAGTTAAATAAATAGTGCAAAAAACAAGAAATCTGACAGCAGAGAGGAAAAGCAGTTCCTGAGTCACTGAGTGTGTGCCTTTACTCTTCTGTACATCCTTCCTGATGAGAACAAGGCATGACCTTGGTGATGGGAGTCCTTAACGATTGATGATGCCTTTTGGATATGAGCGAGGCTAGTGCCCATGATTTAGCTAACTGAGTTCAAAACATTCTGCAGCTTACTTCAATCATGTGCAGTAGGCACCCCCCCTCACCTCCCACCCACCATACCAGATGGTGATGCAGCCAGTCTTGGCATTGAAGTGTTTGGCGAGGTAGAGCTCAAGAGTCCCCATGGGAGGGGTTCTATATGTTGGCATTCCAATCTATTTATGGTGTCTCCATCAAAGAGGAAACCACATTGTGAACCCTGACTTTAGTGAACCAAATTGTTGTTTCAAGGGAAGGGTGTATGGGGATCTGGAAATAGGAGAGTATATAAAAAGGCAGGTGTGGTATCTCCTGGTTGCCATAATGAGGTTAGTGGTTATTGGTGATGAAGGAGCAGTGAATAAGTGTTCCCTGGAGGGAATCATTGATTTTGAATGCTGGAAAGGAAGGGGAATTGAAGGTTTATTGGATATTTCATCATGTAATTATGAAACAAGTACAGATTGCAATGACAGAAGACGCTGGCAGTTCTTTCCTATGTGTCCCATCAATAACCAACAACATTCCATGCCATCGAATCAGTTATCTTTCCATCCTTTTCTCCTCTATTGTCATGTCCTCCAGCCAAGTCAAATCTCCCCTTTATTACCCAAGCCTGCTGTTGTCCTTGGCTTGAATGGGAGAGAGAGCAGTAACAATCTGAAGCTTTGCCAATGATAAACATTCACAGACTGTGAGAGCAACTTCTTATATAAAGCAATTTAAGATTACAATTTTCCTTTGAATGATTAAATGATAATCTCTTTAAAGATTGCTGATTTGTTTTAAATAAAAAATTACATCTTACACTATAATAATACAATCTCAACAACCCTTGAGTCTTTGTGCTGTTGTTAGATTTAAATAAATTCACCTAAACAAATGCCTGACAGTAACAATCATATTTGATATCCCTCAGCTGGTTTGATACAACAAGGTAGAGTGGATTATGCTTAATATCTTTGGTTAAATTCATTCTCTGGGTTCTTACTGTTTCTAATCAATGTTTCAAAGAAGTTATTGTACCGTCCCTTTCTCTCACTGTCTCCCTTGGCACACCTTTAACCTATGCGTTATATCTCTGCATTGTAATTAAAGTTCAAAGTGGGTTTATTATAAGAGTATATATATATATCACTATCTGCAATCCGGAGATTCATTTTCCTGTGGGCATATTCCCCAAACTATAGAATAGCAACTATAACAGGATCAATGAAAGATCAAACAGGGCGCAGAAGACAACAGACTGTGCAAATGCAGATACAAATAAATAGCAGTAAATAATAAGAACATGAGATAATAAGAGAAAGAGTCCTTAAAAGGAGATTATTGGTTGTGGGAACATTTCAATGATGGGATAAATGAGTGTAGTTATCCCCTTTTATTAAAGAGCCTGGTGGTTGAAGGATAGTAACTGTTCTTAAACCTGGTGTTGTGAGCCCTAAGGCTCTTGTACCTTCTATCTTCTTGTACTTCTTATAGGTATGCTCACTCATTTTGAAAATTGCTTCTTTGGCTTTTACATTTTTTTATGGATTTTGTCTGAACTGCTCAGTCTCCCATATTATCTCGCTGTATACCAACCTCAGTTCTTAATTCATTCTTTCAAATCTTCAAAATTCCTTTCCTTTTCACTGGCACTGTCATGTCTTCTATGTGATCATGCCATGCATACAGGTCTTGGGAAAGTCCATCCTTTCAACCCGTAGAGAGAAGGAGGCTGTACTGAGAGTTGCAAAAACTTACACAGATCATGATAAGGTCTCATCCCATCCACCCACATCCTACGTTTTTTAACTTTCTCTTGAAAGCTCCCATTCCAGTTCTCCAAGGCTGAGTTATGTCTGGATTGGGATAGAGGGTTAAGTTATTCCCCAGTCTGCCAATGGAGTTACACTAAGGGTCCTCAGTAATAGATGTCAAGAAGTTCTTGATGAGGTCCACCAATTGTGGGGAGAGTTGTGTCCGTGAAGGAACTGTCTGAGTCCACAACCTTCTGCAGCCTTTTTAACTCCTGGGCATTGGAGCCTCCATACCAAACTGTGATGCAACCAGTCAGGATGATCTCCACCACACTTTTATAGAAACACGAAAGATCCTTTGTTCTCACAATATCTCCTCAAATTTTAATAAGTAGAGCTGTTAGTGACATATTGCATCAATATGTTGGGACCAATATAGATCGCCCGAGATGTTAATGCCCAGGCACTTGAAGCTACTCATTCTTTCCACCACTAACTCATCAATGAAGACTGGAGTTTGTTCTCCCGACTTTCCCTTCTTGAAGTTCACAACCAATCTGTTAGTCTTGCTGATGTTGAGAAACGACCTACTCATCGCTGAGTTTCTTATAATGACATGAACACAAATCATTCTAAAAAAGGAACAAAAGTAAACTCTTTTCAGTTCATTCACAATCAACACGCTTTTCTTTGCAGTCACAAGAGACAGCAGATGCTGTAACTGCTGGAGGAAATTGTCTGACCAACTGAGTTCCTCCAGCGGTTTGTTTTCTAATTTGCTACATGTCTGTTTCGCCTTAAACAGGTTAAAGTGAGTGTGTTATTTGCTCATTTGGTCAACTGGATCCACAGAGGCTTTATAATGCATTGGTCAGACCACACTTGGAATATTCTGAGCCATTCTGAGCCCCTTATCTAAGGAAGGATACTCTGGCATTGGAGAGAGTCCAGACGAAATTCTTGAGAATGATCCCAAGAATAAAACAGTTAACGTATGAGGAGCATTTAATGGCTCTGGGTCTGTACTCATTGGAGTTTAGGAGAATGAGGGTGGATCTCATTGAAATCCACCGAATTTTGAAAGCCCTAGATAATGAGGACTTTGAGAGGATGTTTCCAGGAGTGGTGCTGTCTAGAAACAGAGGCCACAACCTCAGAATACAAGGATGTCCCTTCAGAACAGAGATGAGAAGAAAGTTAGTTAGCCAGAGGGCAGTGAATCAGTGGAGGTCATTGCTACAGACAGCAGTGGAGGCCAAGTCATTGGGTATATTTAAGGTGCAGGTTGATAGGTTCTTATTTAGTAATGGTGTCAAGGATTAGGGGGAGAAACCAGGAGAATGGAGTTGAGAAGGATATTAAATCAGATATGATGAAATGGTGGAACAGACTCAATGGGCCGAATGTTTTGTGATCTTATGATCAAAGTCAAACATGAATCTGGAACTCCCTCTTGAACTACAGCCTTGTCGTTAATAATGCATATTAAGGATCCCCACTGCCCAGGACATGCCCTCTTCACACTCCATCTGGAAGGAAGTACAGAAGCCTGAAGCCACACACTCAGTGATTCAGAAGCAGCTTCTTCCCCTCTTTTATCGGCTTTCTAAATGGTCCTGGAATCCATGAACACTAACTCCCTACATTTTTATTTCATTTATTTTGCACTGCTTATTGTAAGTTAAATATTTAATAGACATCTATATATTTAATGTAACTCAGTTTTTTTTCTATATTTATTTATCATGCATTTCATTGTACTGCTGCCATAAAGTTAACAAATTTCACGACATATGCCGATGATATTAAACCTGATTCTGATTCTGATTCTGATGCTGTGCGTATCCATGTTCATCATCCGGCTAGACAAAAGAATTAGACAAAGGCATTTTGTTGTGTTATCACTCAACAAGCAGTGAGCATCTGGAACTCAATGCCAAATTCTTCTGCTAATGTTTTAAATACAGGACCATGAGACATAGCAGCAGAATTAGACCATCCAGCCCATCAAATCTTCTCCGCCATTTTATTATAGCTGATTTATTAGCCCTCTCAACCCCATTCTCCTGCCTTCTTCCCATATCTGTGATGCTCTGAATAATCAAGAATCAGTCAACCTTCACTTTAAGTATACTCAGTGACTTGGCCTCCACAGCCTATCGTGGCAATGAATTCCACAGATTCACTACCATTGGCATAAAGGAATTCTTCCTCATCTCTGTTCTAAATGGACTCCCTCTATTCTGAGGCTGTGCCCTCTGATCCTGGATTCCCCTCCATCCTCTCCACATCCACTCTATCTAGACCTTTAAACATTCAATAGTTTTCATTGAAATGCCCCCCATTCTCTAATCTCCAGAAAGTACAGGCCCAGAGCCATCAAATGCTCTACATATGTTAACCCTTTCATTTCCTAAATTATTCTTGTGTATCTCCTGTGGACCTTCTCTTTATCCAGCACATCCTTTCTTAGATAAGGGGAAAAAAACTGCTCACAATACTCCAAGTGCAGTCTGGCCAATGCCTCATAAAGACTCAGCATTACATCTTTGCTTTTATATTCTAGTCCTCTCGAAATGGATGCAAACATATAAATATATTCCCTGGCTTCTCCTACCATGGCTATCTGCACCTTAGAGGAGTCCACAATCTGGTGCTGGGTTATGAGAGAGAAAGGAAGCAGCACTTTCTCTTAAAAAGAAATGCATTCTATTCTCCTTCGTAACAAGTTCAACTTCACGTTCAAGTTTAATTGTCATTGATGTATACAGCTAAATGAAACAGTGTTCCTCTGGGGCCGAGGTGTAAAATGCAATACATACTGTGCAGTCACACACTGCACACAGCTCACAGCACATACAGTTACAATAGCACACACAGACACAAAATAATATTAGCACAAGTCCCTGAGTGGCATGGTCTGAAGATTGATGGTGCATGGGATGTTGTCCTGGAACCATGTTTCTCCAGTGTTTCAGCGGCTATATTTCATCAGGAGTTTGAGCAGACTTAGTACGTCACTAAAGACACTCGCAAATTGCTACAGAGGTACCATGGAGAGCATTCTAACTGGCAGCATCACCGTCTGGTAAGGGGGACAGCGGATACTGCACAAGATCGAAGTAAGCTGCAGAGATTTGTAAACTCCAGCTCCATCGTAGGCACTAAACTCCATAGTATCCAGAATATCTTCCGAGACCGATGCCTCAAACCGGCAACGTCTATCATTAAGGATCCCCGTCACCCAGGTCATGCCCTGTTCTCATTGCTACCATCAGGGAGGAGGTACAGAAGCCTGAAGGCACACACTTAATGATTCGTCCTCTCTGATGTCCAATTTCTGAATGGACAATGAACCTATGAAGAACACCTCACTACTTCTTAATTTTTATTTTTGCTCTACTTACTTGATTTAACTATTTAATATATACTGTGCATATACTTAAGGTAATTCACATTTTATCTTTCATTGTGTATTGCATTGTACTGCTGCCACAAATATAACAAATTTCATAAGATATTCCAGTGATATTAAAACTAATTCTGATTCTGACCTCATGTCAGAACATAAACTGTCCTGGTTAGTGCTGAAGAAGGATTATACTGTTCTCTTTTCAATGAGATATATAATGATGTTTCATTTTAGTACCTGGAAGGATATCTCTGCATCAGAACTGTGGGCCACCTATTGGTTATACTGGCTCAGCTTGTCCTCTCTCCATCAACATGGCTTCCCCTGCTGGGTATTCCTGACTACTTTGTATTTCATAATTTTTCTGTCACTTTATGTTTTCTCTCTTGACCTGCCTTCATTACATATCTTTTTACAGTCCTTGGCTCACATTAGTTCTCTCCAATTTCGCTCATTTCCTCTTCGACCAGCTTTTAATCTCCACAGAAACCTGACCTCATCACATTAAAGGTATTCCTGTTGTCCCATCCATCCTGCCACAATCTCCCTCTGCAGCTTAAAACCAGTTTGTTTTCTCTTTTCCCCAGATCTGGCAAACAGTCTCTGACCCGAAATGCTAATTTTGTGTCTTTTTTTACATTTACAACCTGACCTGCTCAGTATCTTCAGCAGTTAGATTTCTATTTACAAACTTTTTATTTATTCATAAGACCATAAGGCATTGGTGCAGAATTAGACCACTGCTGAATGCATGCGAAGCATTATATTTTTAGACAGAGCATAGTCAATCTGTGGAGATCATCGCCACATATGCTGTGGAAACTAAGTTATTGAGTGTTTTTAAGTGGAGAGAGATAGGTTCTTGATTAGTCAGCTCCATCCTGAGTAGTATCGAGACTTCTTCAAGGACAGGTGCCTCAAAAAAAGCAGTGTCCATCTTTAATGACCGTCATTACCCAGGTCATGCCCTGTTCTCATCCCTACCATCAGGAAGGAGGTACAGAAATGTGAAGACACACACTCAATAATTCATAAATAGCTTCTTCCCCTCTGCCATCAGATTTCTGATTGGATATTGTACCCATGAACTACCTCAATACTTTATCTTTAATTCCCACTTTTGCCCTACTTATTTAACTCACACACACTCTCACTCTCTCTCTCGCACTATTTTTTCTCTATTATTATGCATTGTATTTATATTGATAAGCATCTCCCTGGAACAAGGTGTTCAGATGGGGTGGAGTTTGTTAGGTGTGTTCAGGAAGGTTTCCTGACACAATATGTAGATAAGCCTACAAGAGGAGAGGCTGTACTTGATCTGGTTTTGGGAAATTAACCTGGTCAAGTGTCAGATCTCTCAGTGGGAAAGCATTTTGGAGATAGTGATCACAATTCTATCTCCTTTACCATAACATTGGAGAGGGATAAGAACAGATAAGTTAGGAAAGCATTTAATTGGAGTAAGGGGAAATAAGAAGCTATCAGGCAGGAACTTGGAAGCATAATATTGGGAACAAATATTCTCAGGGAAATGTACGGCAGAAATGTGGCAAATGTTCAGGGGATGTTTGAGTGGCGTTCTGCATAGGAATGTTCCAATGAGACAGGGAAGTGATGATAGGGTACAGGAACCATGGTGTACAAAGGCAGTTGAAAATCTAGACAAGAAGAAAAGAAAAGCTTACAAAAGGTTTAAAAAACTATGCAATGATAGAGATCTAGAAGGTTATAAGGCTAGCAGGAAAGAGTTTAAGAATGAAATTAGGAGAGCCAGAAGGGGCTGTGAGAAGGCCTTGGTGAGCAGGATTAAAGATGCCCTAAGGCATTTTACAAGTATGTGAAAAGCAAGAGGATAAGAATTGAGAGAATAGCACTAATCAAGTGTGACAGAGGAAAAGTGTGTGTGGAACCGGAAGAGATAGCAGAGGTACTTAATGAATACTTTGATTCAGTATTCACTACAGAAAAGGATCTTGGCAATTGTAGGGATGATGTACAGTGGATTGAAAAGCTTGAGCATATTGACATTAAGAAAGAGCATGTGCTGGAGCTTTTGGAAAGTATCAAGTTGGATAAGTCTCCGGGACCAGACAAAATGTACCCCCGGCTACTGTGGAAGGCGAGAGGAGGAGATTTCTGAGCCTCTGACAATGATCTTAGAATCATCAATGGGGACAGGGGAGGTTCCGAAGGATTGGAGGATTGCAGATGTTGTTCCCTTATTCAAGAAAGGGAGTAGAGATAGCCCAGGAAATTATAGACCAGTGAGTCTGACTTCAGTGGTGGGTAAGTTGTTGGAGAAGATCCTGAGAGGCAGGATTTATGAGCATTTGGAGAGGCATAATATGATAAGGAATAGACAGCATAGTTTTATCAAAGGCAGGTCGTGCCTTATGAGCCTGATTGAATTTTTTGAGGATGTGACTAAACACGTTGATGAAGGTAGAGCAGTAGATGTAGTGTATATGGATTTCAGCAAGGCATTTGATAAGGTACCCCATGCATATTGAGAAAGTAAGGAGGCATGGAATCTAAGGGGACATTGCTTTGTGGATCCAGAATTGGCTTGCCCACAGAAGGCAAAGACTGCTTGTAGACGGGTCATATTCTGCATGTAGGTCGATCACCAGTGGAGCGCCTCAGGGATCTGTTCTGGGACCCCTTCTCTTCGTGACTTTTATAAATGATCTGGATGAGGAAGTGGAGGAATGGGTTAGTAAATTTGCTGATGACACAAAGGTTGGGGGTTTTGTGAATAGTGTGGAGGGCTATCAGAGGTTACAGTGGGACATCAATAGGATGCAAAACTGGGCTGAGAAGTGGCAGATGGAGTTCAACCCAGATAACTGTGAGGTGGTTCATTTTGGTAGGTCAAATATGATGGCAGAACATAGTATTAATGGTAAGACACTTAGCAGTGTGGAGGATCAGAGAGACATGGGGTCCAAGTGCATAGGATACTCAAAGCTGTTGCGTAGGTTGACACTGTGGTTTAGACAGTTGTTACAGATTCAAGCAACAATAAATATATGAGTTAAGCAGGGGTTTTTATAACAAATAACATGTGTATTAAACACTGAAAACAAACCCCCCAAAAGTAAACAAATCACTAACGTAACCGGAAATCAGCTGCTGTGTGGCAGCTTAAACAGTTCTTAAAGCAATGAAGCTTAAACAGTTCTTAAAGCGATGTTGCGAAAAAAAACAGTTCTTCAAAGTAGTATTGCCAAAAGTTCAAAATGCTCACGGTCCATTTAAGGGAGAGACTTTTTAAGACGATTTAAATTCTCTTTCACGTCGTGATGCTTCGGTTCCCAAATCAAACTTTTCCCACGAAGAATTTACGAAACAAAACGGCTTAAAGGCACTGACCTTTCCTTTACAACACTGTTCCCAATCCTTTCTGATATTTCACAGGGATTAACACGAGAACAGTCCACGAATTCCTTCCGAATAAGGATCAAACAAGGTCGAACCTGTTTCACTGTCGAAATCGAATCTCCTCGATCTTTTATCTCCCGAACTCCGATCTTCACTCTCCACTGAATCTCAACTAGCAGTGTTATAAAGAAACTGCTGGCAATGACCTTTTAAACTTTAGGCATTAAATAAAACTTCATCTTTCAACTAAACTGTGTCATAACATTAAATCACGCAGTGGCATGAAGTCAACATGGCAAATCCAGCCACGAACTGCCCCTCCTTTTATACCCTGTAAAAAAAAACTGTCACATGACCTCTACTGGCGGGAAAATGACGTCACTCCACCATCACAAGACCACTACCTCAAGTCCAGTATAGCTTCAACCCCAGTCACGTGTCACATGTACGTAACACCTCCCTCCAAAAAAAAAATTTTTTCCTGTCAAGAACAAAAATTTTAACATTTACAAGAAAAACAAATGTATAAATGTTATAACATACACAATATACAATACAGTATCATCATAACATCTTACAACTCACAATACAGTAGGAGTGTTACAATTGTAAAAAAAACCACTCCATAAAAAAATTACATTGTACATTCAACATTGAGATAGACAATCAGCAACCACATTATCTTTACCTTTAATATGTGTTATCACAATATTGTACTCTTGTAACATCAAACTCCAATTTAATAACCTTCTGTTTTTGTTTTTCATCTTACTTAGAAACACTAACGGATTATGATCAGTGTAAACAATAAGTGGTTTTTGAGTTGTACCAACATATACCTCAAAATATTCTAAAGCTAAAACAAGAGATAACAATTTCTTCTCTATTGTTGAATAGTTTCTTTGATGCTTATTAAATTTCTTAGAAAAGTAAGCTACTGGATGATCAACCTCATCACCCTCATTCCTTTGCATCAATACTGCTCCTGCAGCCTCATCACTAGCATCTACAGCTAATGAAAAAGGTTTTTCAAAGTCAGGTGCCTTAAGCACAGGTTGTTGACATATCATTGTTTTCAATTTTTCAAATGCTTCTTGACAAGGCACTGTCCACACAAACTTCACATTCTTCTTCAAGAGGTTAGTTAATGGAAGGGCAACATTAGCAAAATTCTTACAAAATTTTGGATAATATCCTACCATTCCCAAGAATCTTCTGAGAGTTTTTTTCCCAGTTGGAGTGGGAATCTCTAAAATTGCCCAAAATTTTGCCTGAACAGGAGCTACCTTACCTTGACCCACAACATAACCAAGGTAAGTCACAGTGGCATGTCCAAATTCACTCTTAGCTAAATTAATAGTTAAGTTAGCTTTTGAAAGCCTTTCAAACAATTTCTCCACCGCAATAATGTGTGCTTCCCAAGTATCATTTCCTGTCACTAAATCATCAATATAAGCATCAGTATCTTTCAATCCCTGAATCACAGAGTTAATCATCCTCTGGAAAGTACCTGGGGCATTCTTCATCCCAAATGGAAGAACATTATATTCATATAGCCCAGATGGAGTTACAAATGCAGAAATCTCTCTACCTCTGTCCGTTAATGGAACACACCAATACCCTTTCAACAAATCAATCTTTGTAAGGAACTTTGCTTTTCCAACTTTATCTACACAATCATCTACTCTAGGAATTGGATATGCATCTGTTTTCGTTACAGCATTCACCTTCCTATAGTCCATACAAAACCTAATACTACCATCTGGTTTTGGCACCATAACACATGGTGAACTCCAATTCGAGTTAGAATGCCTAATAATATTATTCTCTAACATATATTTACTTTCTTTCTCAGCAAGTTCACATTTTTCTACGTTCATCCTATATGGGTGTTGTTTAATAGGTTTGGCATCTCCAACATCTACATCATGTGAAGCTATAGTAGTCCTTCTCGGAACATCTGGAAACAAATCCTTATATTTAAAAATTAATTCCTTCATCTGCTGTTTCTGCTCTAGCTGTAAATGTGCTAATTTCTCATTAATATTTTCCAGAATGGTTGAATTTGGTAACCTAACAGAAACAATGTTGGATTTAGAATGAAATTCAGATGAATCATCTATCATGTTCCTCGTTAAATCAAACTCATTCTCCCTAACCACAACAGTCACAGTATCAGATTGTTTCTCAAAATATGGTTTAATCATATTTATATGGCAAAGTTGTGTTGACCTTCTACGATCTGGAGTTTTTATCACGTAATCCACATCATTGATTTTAGACACAATTTCATAAGGACCATGAAATCTAGCTTGTAAAGGATTTGTTTGCACTGGGAAAAGAACCAACACCTTATCTCCAGGCTTAAACATCCTCATCCTACCTTCTTTATCATACCAAGTTTTCATTTTCTCCTGAGCCAATTTTATATTTTTCCTTGGCTAAGCTACAAGCTTTATGTAACCTGTCTTTAAATTTCAAAACATAGTCCAACAAATTAGTGTGTACTTCCTTACTAATCCACTGTTCTTTTAATAAAGCTAAAGGTCCTCTAACTCTATGCCCAAATATAAGTTCAAATGGGCTGAAACCTAAAGATTCTTGTACCAATTCCCTTACTGCAAATAAAAGTAAGTTTATACCCTCATCCCAATCACTTTCATTTTCCACACAATATGTCCTAATCATATTCTTGAGGGTAGAATGAAACCTCTCCAAGGCACCTTGCGATTCTGGATGGTATGCAGACGAAGTGATTTGCTTAGCTCCCAATTTATAAACTATCTGTTGAAACAATCCAGACATAAAATTACTGCCTTGATCAGTTTGTATTTCCTTAGGTAATCCAAAATAAGTAAAGAATTTTATAAGGGCCTTTGTCACAGTTTTAGCTTTTATATTCCTAAGTGGTACTGCCTCTGGAAACCTAGACGAAGTACACATGATAGTCAACAAATACTGATAACCAGTTTTTGTCTTTGGTAATGGACCAACACAATCTACAATAACTTTAGAAAACGGTTCACCAAATGCTGGAGTAGGTTGTAATGGAGCCACTGGTGTAACTTGATTTGGTTTACCCACAATTTGACGAGTATGGCACGTTTTACAAAACATCGCTACATCTTTTCTTAGACCAGGCCAGTAAAAATGTTTTAAAATCTTGTCCACAGTTTTCCTTACCCCTTGATGTCCACCTAAAGGCACACTATGAGCTAAAGTCAAAATCTCATTTCGATAAACTTTAGGGACAACTACCTGGTAAACAATATTCCATTCCTCACTTGCAGGAATTGTAGGTGACCTCCACTTCCTCATCAACACTCCTTTTTCCAAATAATATCCTACTGGCACCTTCTCAATTTCACTATCTAGTAGAGCTTGTTCCCTTAATTTTATAATCTCAGGGTCTCTATTCTGCTCTGCTATCATCTCCTTCCGAGACAGAGATAAATCTTCATAATCAGACTTACTCCAAGAATCTTGTTCAAACAACGAAGGTAAGAAAGTCTCTGACACATCCTCAAAACTCGAATCCTGAGTTGAACAGTCATGAGTAACAATGTCATTCTGCGCATCAATCTTTTTAGCCATAGCTCTAGTCACAACACAGGAAGAATCTGTGTTAGAATTCATCTCTGGTTCCTCTGACTCCATTGTCAAACGCACTTCAGGAAAAACTTGTCCACCTGCCAAGTCATTACCTAACAATAAAGAAATACCCTTCACAGGTAAGCTATGCTGTAATCCTACTTTAACAAATCCTGTAACTAACCCTGACTTTCAATTTACTTTATGCAGATGTACAGGCATAAATTCACTCCCAACACCTCTTATATAATTTACCTCACCAGAATCAGACTCTTCATTAAACTTCAATACACTGTCTAACATCAGTGATTGAGAAGCTCCAGTATCCCTAAGGATTTTTATTGGCACCAGAGTAGATCCTTCTTTCAAGGATACAAACCCTTCAGTTATAAAATGATCATATCCCTTTCTAACTTGGTCAGACTCTAACAAAACCTCATTTGTGTTTATCAAACCCTGTAATTTTACAGGTGCTTCAGTATGTTGCACACAAGCATCTGGAACTGCTTCCTTCTCTTTCTTTTTCAATCTGAAACAGTTAGCTATTACATGGCCAGATTTCTTACAATAGTTACAAATAGGACCAAACTGTCTTTCCTTCACAGGTTTTCCTTCCTCCTTACCTTTCTCATTAACTTCTGATTTAATTTCTGATTTACCTTGAGTCTCCATGTTACTTTTCCTCTTAAAAATTCTGCCCTGAGGAAATTTATTCTTATGGATTAAAACATACTCATCAGCTAATCCAGCACAGTCCTGCAATTTATCAGTATCCCTCTCATTTAAGTAGGTCCTTACTTCAACAGGAATGCTTCTTTTAAATTCCTCCATTAAAATCAGCTCTTTCAATGTATCATAGTCATCATTTACATTTTTAGAGGAAACCCATCTCTCAAAACACACAGCTTTGTCATAGGCAAATTCCACATAAGTTTTTTCCACAGACTTCTTCAAACTTCTGAATCTTTCTCTATACGCTTCTGGGACCAATTCGTATGATTTTAAAATATGCATTTTCACAATATCATAATCAAGTGCTTGCGCAGCACTTAAAGCTGTATAAACTTGTTGTGCTTGATCTTTAATTACACTCTGTAACAACACTGACCATTTATCAGGGGTCCTCCTTTTATACCCTGTAAAAAAAAATCCTGTCACATGACCACTGGCGGGAAAATGACGTCACTCCACCATCACAAGACCACTACCTCAAGTCCAGTATAGCGTCAACCCCAGTCACGTGTCACGTGTACGTAACACAGTACACGGTCCATTGGCCTTCATCAACCATGGGATTGAGCTTAAGAGCCGAGAGGTAATGTTACAACTATATAGGACCCTGGTCAGACCCCACTTGGAGTACTGTGCTCAGTTCTGGTCCTCTCACTACGGGAAGGATGTGGAAACTATAGAAAGGGTGCCAAGGAGATTTACAAGGATGTTGCCTGGATTGAGAAGCATGCTTTACGAGAATAGGTTGAGTGAACTTGGCCTTTTCTCCTCGGAGTGATAGAGGATGAGAGGTGACCTGATAAAGATGTATAAGATGATGAGAGGCATTGATCGTGTGGATAGTCAGAAGCTTTTTCCCAGGGCTGAAATGGCTATCTCAAAAGGATACAGGTTTAAGGTGCTTAGAAGTAGGTACAGAGGAGATGTCGGGTAAGTTTTTACGCAGAGAGTGGTGAGTGTGTGGCATGAGCTGCCGGCGATAGTGGTGGAGGCGGATACTATAGGGTATTTTAAGAGACTCCTGGATAGGTACATGGAGCTTAGAAAAATAGTGGGCTATGGGTAACCCTAGGTAATTTCTCAAGTAAGTACATGTTCGGCACAGCATTGTGGCTGAAGGGCCTGTCATGTGCTGTAGTGTTTCTATGTATTACCTAGAAACTTCGAAACATAGGAATCTACAGCACGTTACAGGCCCTTCAGTCCACAATATTGTTCTGACCATGTAGCCTATCTAGAAACTGCTTAGAATTTCCCTACTGCATAGCCCTATATTTTTCTAAGCTCCATGTACCTATCTAAGAATCTCTTAAAAGACCCTGGAAACACAAAGTACACTGCAGATGCTGTTGTCAAATCAACACGGCCTGACAAATGGTCTCGGCCCGAGACGTTGACTGCTCATTTCAACTGTTATGAGTGATGAACAGATCTGATGGACAATGGGGTGCAGAGTTAACCATTCCCAACCCCCCTCCTGAAAACTACGAACTATTGCTGTTATTATGCTGCTCATGAGAGAAAGATAAAGCCCAGGCAAGAACATCTGCTACAGATAAGAGGGGGAGAGAGACTGTTGATTTACTGTATTATGACTCTTCCTGGATTATTTACCTTCTACTACAAGGACTGTACTTGGCTCATTATCATTCCTCAGGAGACAGCAGGAGTGGCCTGATTTGATGGACACGGTCATTCAGAGTTGATGGATAGCTGAGACCCTGTGAGCGGGGATAAAAGACAGGTCTGGAAAGACACCCTTCAGACACACCAGTGGACACTGATTGAATGTTGGGAACCCACAGAAAGGTGGGGGCTTTGTAGACCGAACCAGGAGGTTGGTCAGTAAAGCTCACAGTGTGACTGCAGGGCCAGTGGGGACTTGTGTGTGTGTCCACTCATGCAAGAGTGACGAGTCCACCACAGAAGAATGGTCTAGCTGAAGACCAGAGGGGTCATAACTGAATGACCACAACGATACGACGGATTAAGAAAGCAAAGGAAGGTTTGGCTGCTGTAGCTGTTACCTCTCGCTCGCTCTCTCTCTCTCTCTCCAACGATTTCAACACAACAACCATAACTACTTCAGCATTTATGAACTGAACTTTATACTTCTCTATGACAATTCATTTACCCCTAGACATCGATAGAGCTTGTTTATTATTGATTATTATTATTCCTACACTTTTAGGTTTATTACTGCTAACTTGTTTTATATGTATATTTGCATTTTTGATATTGTATTGTGTAGTTTACTAATAAACACCTTTAGTTTTGGTACCACCAGACTCGAATGGATACTTCTATCTTTGCTGGTCTGACACCCAGTTATGGGGTACGTAACACAACGGATGCTGCCCGACCTGCTGAGTTCACCCAGCTTGTTTGTACGTGTTGATCTTAAAAGACCCTGCTGTATCTGCCTCTGCCACCGTAACCAGCAGTGCATTCTACGCACCCATCACTCTCTGTAAAAAACGTACCTCTGACGTCCCCCTTGCAGCTAATTCCAAGCACTTTAAAACTATGACCCTCATGCTAGCCATTTCAGCCCCGGGAAAAAGCCTCTGGCTATTCACATGATCAATGCCTCTCATCATCTTTTACATCTTTATCAGGTCACCTCTCATCCTCCATCAAGTACAATTGTACTGCCATTGCAGTACAATTTACAAATCAACAAATTTCATGACATATGCCAGTGATAGTAAACCTTACTCCAATTCTGATTCTGATTCCAATCAAAGGTTACACGGAGAAAGGGGTAGAGAAAATAAATCAGCCATGATGGGATGGTGGAGCAGACTGAATAGGTCTAATTCTGCTCCTGTCTTATGGTCTTATCGTGTAGGTGCTACATACAGCAGCCGAGATGGACTATTAGTGGTAGGGTGGGTGTTTAAAATGGTGGATGGCAATCAGGCTGCTTTGCCCTGCTAGTGCCATCTTCTGCCAGTCTAGTCAAGAACTGTTTCTCACACAAGTTCACTAATAATGCAGTTATTCCAGTTTAAGGTGGTGCTGGTGAAGCTCAGCAATTATTTATCGGTGGCAATCATCGCGAAGAAAACAACTATATACTTTATTTATAGCATGTTCTTACTAACGATCACTGCAAACAATGGAGAGGTGGGGCAGAGTCGAGGCAAACAGAAGCGGAGTAGAGGCAGAGTCAAGGTAAACAGGTGTAAGGCAGTATCGAACTGAGTGGAGGGGAGGTAGTATCGAGGCAGGTTCAAGGTGAGCAGAGGTGAGGCAGAGTCAAGACATCCCTGAAGCAAGAAACGACGGAAAGTTTGATCAATTTAATCGCCAAGCCAAATTGGAAACGTCAGGTGCGGGCTGAATCGTGCTGCGGTGTCCAGGCCCCAGAGCACTCCAAGAGTGAGAAACAACCCAATGTTTGGGAGATTGAAGTGCCGCAGCAGATTGAAAAGGTCCACATGTCGGGATCGGAGGCAAAGAATGAGCCAGTTCCATGACATTTCCTCAGCTCTTCACTGAACTGTAGCTGTGGCCTGCTCTGTCCTCATACCTGTGGATGCACTTTTGTAAAACTCCAGTTCTGAATGCTGTTTGCTTACTTTTATTGTTTGCACAATTTGTTTTGTTTTCTCACTGCACATTGTGTGTTTGACAGTCTTTTTATATAGGTTCTTTCGGCTTTCTTTGTTTTGTGGCTGCCTGTTGGGAGACGAATCCCAAAGTTATATAATATATACATACTTCAATAATAAGTATACTTTTAACTTTTAACATTTGTGCACAGCAAATTAATTGAAGGTGTTGTTTAGTGAAAACAGTGCAAGTCCTATGTGCTGGTTACAGTGCGTCATTGCAGTGTCATGGAGTCAGTATTCCACAGTGAATTCATTTCAACAATGAACGAAAAAAAAGAAGATTACACCGTCACAGTCCCTTTCATATGTTAGGACACCTCAACATGCCCATAGCCAGGTCTTTAAAGGATGTACCCAAAAGCCTTCATGAATAACTCAAGCATCTCTATTGAACCATGCAGGCCTCAGCCCTACTGCTACACAAAATGGCGGAGGCTTATTCAGGATGATGTTGACAACAAAGAGTTCATACTTTGGGAGCACACAAAGAAACCTGCTATAAACACCAGGAGGTATATACGACCTCAGAATGAGGATCAGTTTAACTATCACAGAGTTATATGACATAAAATTTTTACGGCAGCGGTACAGTGCAAAGACAGAAAATTACTAGAAATTATGACAAATAAAAAATTCAAAGGAAATGAATAATTAAGTCATGTCACAGGCTCACTTACCATTCAGAAATCTGAACGGTGGAGGGGAAGAAGCTGTTTCTGAATCGAGTGTAGGTCTTCGGGTTTCTATACTTTTTCCCTGATGGTAGTAATGAGAAGCAGGTATATCCTGGATGGTGAGGGACTTTTGTGATGGATATTAAAGCACCGTCTCTTGAAGATGTGCAACAATTTTGCGGGGGGTTGTGCTCGTGATGTACTAGCTGAATTCGTAATCCTCTGCTGCCTCCTTCATTCCTGCACATTGGAACCTCCATACCAGCATGTGAAGCAACCAGTCAGGATGATCTCTACAGACCAGCTACAGAAATACCTAAGATTCTTTGTCATAAAACAAAATCTCCTCAAATTCCTAATGCGTCGAGCTGCTCGCATCCCTTCATTGTGATTACATTAATGCACTAGGCCTAAGAGAGATTTCTGAGATGTTGACGGCCAGAAATTTGAAGATGGTCACTGTTTCCACCAGCGACCTCTCAATGAAGACTGGGGGGTGTTCTATCAACTTTCCCTTCCTGAAGTCCCCCTTGGTCTTGCTGACCTTAGTAACCCACCACTGAGTTCCTCCAGCAGGTAATTGTTGGGTAATTGTAGCAGTAGATAACGTTGTCTTGTCTGTGTCATATGCTGCTGACAGCAAGGCTGCAGGATGTATCCAGCAAGTCAGGCTATACCAAAGGACAGAGAAAAACTGAGCCAACATCACAGATGAATGATAGGCAAAAATGGCCAGTTTTGATACAGACTGCCTGACAATCATCTGTGACGTTGGCTCAGGTTTTCTCTATCCATTAACATAGCCTGACTTGCTGGGTATATCCTACAGCTGTGGTGCCTACAGTGTTGGCACTTGGCCAAGTGATTAAGGCTTTGAGCTGGCGATCTGAAGGTCTTAAGTTAGAGCCTCAGCCAAGGCAGCGTGTGTGTCCTTGAGCAAGGCACTTAACCACACACTGCTCCTGCATGTTTATAGCCCAATGGCAGCGGTTAGTGCAGTATGGACAAGACAAGACAAGCCTTGCTATGGCAACACATAACACAGACAAAGCCTGTTTTGTTTCACCCTATCATAGATATTTCCCGTGTCCTATCCATCCCTTCCCTCACTCTCTGCAACTGTAAGCTAACTTCTTTTCTCTCTTTCGCTTTTCTAGTGCTGGATCTCAGATCTGAAATGTTAACTTCTAAATATGCTGCCTGACCATGATCACCTACATCATACAACCCGGCACATAAGGACGATGATCTACACTTGGACTGATGAATGGGAGTACCACAATCTAAAGTGTGATTGACAAACCTTCTGGTCATTCCTCGCCACTGAGGCTCTGTTCCCTGGATAACTGGGCAAGTGAAATCAACCAGTGAACACCAAACATAATCCTGTCCTGGTTGTTTTCTCAACAGCGAGTTCCAAGCAGGAGATTGTGTTAACAGCTCCTTTAAATAGAATCAATTTGTTCTGCACAAAAGCATTCAACACGTAACATTGCTCTCTACATCTCTCCAATAAGCACCACAAAAGAGCTCCTTTTCCAATATTAGCAGCATACACATGAAATCAGTGCAGCCTGAGTGATAAATGCTTTTGTGCTTCTCTGTCGCTCATGTTTCAATTGCTCCTTCCCTGCCTTCATCTTTTCAACTGGCAGAGGGAGCTGGAACATTGCTGTCATCATTACTTCATCAACAAAATGGAAGGACTGAATTCATATGGCATCTTTGTGCGACAAGGCAAATAATTCTTCAGCCTCTGTAGACCTATTGAGGTGGAGCTGTTGGTAGTGTTGTCAGTATTGTTTATTTATTACTTTTAATTATTTGCAGGATTTGTCTTCTTTTGCACATTGGTTGTTTGCCAATCTTTATTTATGAACAGATTTTTTAAGATATATTGTACTTTTATTTTCGTGTAAATGCCTGCAAGAAAGTGAATCTCAAGATCGTGTATAGTGCCATATACGTCCATACTTTGATAATAAATTAACTTTGAACTTTAAGGAACATGGGAGTCCTCTTTCATATTGCAGGATCTTACTGTCAGGACGCTGGAGCAGGGACCCAATCGTAGACCCAGTACTGTGCACACAGTGATATTAATTGAGTAACAAATCCTGAGCTGCAAACAAAGTCAGCGTCAAAATTCAGGCAGAGATCAAAACATCCAGAGAAATCCAAAAATCAGAATCGGGAAACAGGCAGAGTCGATATTCAGATGGACAGAGTACAGATACGAATGCTGGAAAGGCTCAGGAAAATTCACTGGCACAATCTAGTAACAAACAGGTGAAAACACAGGACTGAAATACACTGAGCAATAAACAGAGAGGCAGATGTTAGGTGAAGCACAATGAGACAGAAGTGGCAGCAAAACAGGTAATAATGACAAACAGGTGAGGGGCAGAATACTCAGTGATACAGGGGCTGGAGTAGAGCAGGAGCGGGGACAGGAGCACAACAAGGGCATGAAAACAAACAAGAGCACATGGCGATACAAAACCACAGACTGACAACTAGGGGAAAACACACAATAAGACAAAGTTCAACTGCAGGTACTGACACATGCAAACACTCTTATTGTTGACTGAGGAAAACTAGAGATAATCCTTACAGAATAGATCCACCTGCTTTCACCTCTCACCTGCCAGCTTTTACACCTTCCCCTCCTTCCACCTTCTCATTCTGGCTTCTTTCTCCTTCCTTTCCAGTCCTGATGAAGGGTCTCAGCCCAAAGCATCGACTGTTTATTCCTCTCTATAAGTGCTGTCTGACCTGTTAAGTTCCTCCAGTATTTTGTGCATGTTGCTCTGGAATTCCAGCATCTGCAAAATTCTTCATGCTTAGATCAATTTGACATTTTAATATTCATTTTTTGCTTGTAATACATTTATAAATTGAAATATGTAATGTATTGTGATGAATTCACTCAGAGAGTGGTGAGAGAGCAGAATGATCTGCCAGCACAAGTGGGACATATGAGCTCGATTTCAATGCTTAAGAGAAGTTTGGATAGGTATGTAGATGGTAGGGGAATGAATGGATGAGGTCTCGATGCAGGCCAGCAGGAGTAGGCAGATTAAATGGTTCAGCACACACTAGATGGGCTGAAGGGGTTGCTTCTGTTCTATTCTTTTTTATGGCTCTAAAGATAGGTTCTGATTCCGATTCAGATTTATTAATCTCATGTACATTGAAACACACAGTAAAATACACTCCTCTACTCTTGCAATGAGGTCACACTAAGGTTGGAAGAACAACGCCTTATATTCCATCTGGGAAGCCTCCAATCTGATGGCATGAACATCAGTTTCTCGAACTTCCAGTAATGGCCTCCCTCCCCTTCACCATTCCCCATCCCCTTTACCCTCTCTCATCTTTTCTCCTTGCCTGCCCATCGCCTCCCTCTGGTGCTCCTCCACCCTCTTCTTTCTTCCATGGCCTTCTGTCCTCTCCTATTAGATTCCCTCTTCTCCAGCCCTGTATCTCTTTCACCAATCAACTTCCCAGCTCTTTACTTCACCCCTGTGGTGAACTACATATACCTGTCTGGACACGCCCCCTGCTGACTGCTCCTGTGGCCCCTCCCACTGACCATGGCTCCTCCCACAGACCCCGGTATAAAGGCAATTGAGGCCTGAGCCCGGCCCTCAGTCTCCAGGATGTAGTATGGTGGTCAACTATTGCTTGTTCTTTCTTCCAGTCAATAAAAGCTGATATCTCGCCTTCACGTCTCAGAGAGAGTTATTGATGGTGCATCAACCCCTCCCCCTCCCAGTTTCACCTCTCACATTGTGTTTCTTCCTCCTCTTGCCCCACCTTTTAACTCTACTCCTCCTCTTTTGTTCTCCAGTCCTGCTGAAGGGTCTTAGCCTGAAATGTTGACTGTACTCTTTTCTATAGATGCTGTCTGACCTGCTGAGTTCCTCCAGCATTTTGTGTGTGTTGCTTTGCATTTCCAGCATCTGCAGATTTTCTCTTGTTAGTGAAATATGTCATTTGCATTAACAACCAACACAATCAAGATGTGCTGGAGGCAGCTTGCAAGTGTCGCTACGCATTCCAGCGGTAACATAGCATGTCCACAGTACTCAGAACAACAGAGCAAGTATCAACAAAATAACAAAACAACAGCAAGACAAACCTCTTTCCACCCATTCACACAAGTAGGTTCCAGCCCCGGACAAGCTGCCTCTGGGCCTCCAGTCCTCGGCCCTGGATAGGCCCCAACCCCAGGTTAGGCTGCCTCTGGGCCTCCAGTCCTTGGCCCAGGACAGGCCCCAACCCCAGGTTAGGCTGCCTCGGGGCCTCCAGTCCTCGGCCCTGGATAGGCCCCAACCCCAGGTTTAGGCTGCCCCTGGGCCTCCAGTCCTTGGTCCCGGACTCTCAGACTTAAGGTAGTGGCTGGGTCATTACAGTGGGGCATTGAGTTGTTGTATAGGCCAGACCAGAGGATTCAAAGGTACAATTTAATGTCAGAGAAATGTATACAATATATATCCTGAAATGCTTTTTCTTCACAACCATCCACGAAGACAGAGGTGCCCCAAGAATGAACGACAGTTAAATGTTAGAACTCCAAAGTCCCCCCCAGCTCCCCTCCCTCCCTCGCATGTGGCAGCAAGTAACAATCCCCCTTCCCCATCAGCAGAAATAAAGTGCACCCACTACCAGCTCTCAAGCGTGAGCAAAGCAATAGCAAAGACACAGACTTGCAGTTACCCCAAAGACTACATTGTTCACCCGATGATTCGACATGCTGCAGGCTCTCTCTCTCCTAATAAGGGAGAAAGAGGTGACTTTATATTTCTAAACTGAATATGTACAATGTAATCCATGATAAAAAGTTGTACATTGCTACTAAAGCAAACACGAGGAGATCTGCAGATGCTGGCAATTCAAGCAACACACACAAAATGCTGGTGGAACGCAGCAGGCCAGGCAGCATCTATAGGGAGAAGCACTGTCGACGTTTCAGGCCGAGACCCTTCATCAGGACTAACATTGCTACTAAATGCAGCTAAGTAATCCTTTCAAGGATGCACAGGTCAGTGTCTCATTCAGCACGATGGTGACAAGCTTGTTTCTAAATTAGCACGTTTCATATTTCAATTAAACTTGTAACCCAAGTTATTAACAATTGTTCCACATGATCCCAACTAATATATGTGTCTGATACATCACTGTATGTACGTGATGATGTATGTTGTCAAATTTACAGATGGTGTCTGAGCTGTGCCTCGCCACATAGTCGTGGGTGTAGAAAGAGCGGAGCAGTGGGCTAAGCACGCTTCCCCTGTCGACCGTCAGCAAGGAGGAGACTTCCATCCCACACTGTCTGTGGTCTTCTGGTGAGGAGGTCAAGGATCCAGTTGCAGCGGGAGGTACAGATGCCCAGGATTTGGAGTTTTTTGATTAAAACTGCACTTCTCCCCTTGCATTTTGCACTACTTATTTAATTTATATTTTTATATGTATAGGTCTGTATAGATCTTTTTCTTATGTATTGCAATATACTGCTGCTACAAAACAACAAATTTCACAATGTATGCCATAGTGATATTAAATGTGATTCTGATTCTAATCCTATATGAGGATCAGCAGAAAATTCAACAGGAACAGAACACCGAGAGGCTCAATGACTCGGTCGAGAAAGCAAAGGGAATGGGAGATTGCTATTTCAGCTGTCAGTGTCAGTCATAAAGCAATTTGGAAGAGCGCTGTGAGAAATGATCTCACCGTATGACTTCTGCACAGTGCATGCCTTACCATGAGGGCAGAGGAGAAATGCAATAACCCTGCCTCTTCCACAACCAATTTGATATATGTCTAAGTGGATTAGTATCACCAATTCCATCCCTGTCCTTGACTACAGATGAATTTGGATCTAATTTGAGTTGTATTTTGCTTCTTTGAAACAACAGAGAATAACTTTGAGGTCTATGAGGCACAGCCTACTGGTTAGCACAATCACTTTACAATACCAGCAGTCACTGATCAGAGTTCGATTCCCGCCACTGTCTGTAAGGAGTTTATACATTCTCTCCGTGACCACATGAGTTTCCTCTGGGTATTCCGGTTTCCTCCCACATTTCGAAGACATATAGTCAGGGTTAGTGAGTAGTGGGTACGCTATGTTGGCACAGAAAGGATTGCAACATTGCAAAGTGCCCCTAGCACAACCTTCATTAATTTGATTTGGCACAAACGATGCACTTCACTGTTATTTTCAATGTTTCAATGTACTTGAGATAAATAAAGGTAACCTTTAATCTCAATCATTAACTAGTGTTCTATGCAAATTTTGATGTTTTCTGCCTGATAAGTCTCGGGATTCAAGAAAGGAAGAAGAGGACATTTACAGATTCTGCACATTGTACAGAAGAGAAGGATCCATGGAAATGGAAAGTAACACTGTAATAATTATGATTGCAACGGTTTTCCTTTAAACATTTCTCATAATCTTCTTTGCAATACCAATACACAAGAATGAAAAAGCCAGCTAAACTAACTGGATGACTGTCAGGACAAATGGAAATGTGAATAGGCTGTCTGCGCAGAGTACCACCGTGGCTCTTCCCCTCAAAAAAATAGCTACAGCGTTTTGGATACTTTCATGGGGGATGACCTCCCAGGGGGATGCCACGGAGTTCAGCTTACTGGAACTGAGCATGGGTCCGTGGTGCAGAAAGGAAAGAGGGAAAAGAAGGGAGTGACAGAGATAGGTGACTGAATGGTCAGAGAAACAGACAGAAGATTCTGTGAGTGTGAACGGGACACCCTGATGGTATGTTGCCTCCCAGGTGCCAGGGTCAGGGACATCTCAGATCGTGTCCACAGCATTTTGGAGGGGGAGCAGCAAGATATGTTGGTACATATTGGTACCAATGGCAAAGGGCAAAGAGGCCCTGAAGAGAGAATTTAGAGATAAAGGTGCATAAGTCACTCAGATTAAATGAACTGCACCCTAAGGTTCTGAAAGAGGTAGTGTTAGAGATTGAGGAGACAATATTAATGATCTTTCAAGAATCATTGGACTCTGGTATGGTTCCAGAGGACTAGAAATTTCAAATGTCATTCCACTCTTTAAGAAAGGAGGGAGGCAGCAGAAAGAAAATTAATGACCTCAGTGGTTGGGAAGATGTTGGAGTCAATTGTGATGGATGAGGTTATGGAATACTTCATGACATAGGACAAGGTAGGACAAAGTCAGTATAGTTTCCTTAAGGGAAAATCATGCCTGAAGAACCTGTTGGAATTCTCTGAGGAGGAGGTTACAACTAGGATTGATAAAAGGAATGCAGTGAATGTTGTATATTTGGACATTCAGAGGGCCTTTGACAAGGTGCCACACATGAAGCTGTTTACCAAGTTAAGAGCCCATGGATTTACAGGAAAGTTAATAGAATGGTTAAAGCATTGGCTGATTGGTACGAGGCAGCCAGTGAGAATAAAAGGAGCAAACACGAGGAAATCTGCAGATGCTGGAAATTCAAACAACACACACAAAATGCTGGTGGAACGCAACAGGCTAGGCAGCATCTATAAAGAGAAGCACTGTCGATGTTTCGGGCTTCGTCCTGACGAAGAGAATAAATGGATCCTTTTCTGGTTGGCCGCCATTGACTGGTGGTGTTTTGCAGGGGTCAGTGTTGGAACTGCTTATGTTTATGCTTTATATCAATGATTTAGATGATAGAATAGATGACCTTGTTGCCAATTTTGTAGATGATACGCAGAGTGGTGGAGGGGCAGGTAGTCTTGAGGAAACAGGTAGGCTGCAGTAGGACTTAGACAGATTAGGAGAATGAGAAAGAAAGTGGCAAATGAAATACAATGTTAGAAAATACATGGTCATGCACTTTGGTAGAAGAAGTAAATGTACAGACTATTTTCTAAAAGGGGAGAAAATCCAAAAATCAGAGATGCAAAGGGACTTGGGAGCCCTTATGCAGAACACCCTAAAGGTTAACTTGCAGGGTGAGTCGGTGGTGAGGAAGGCAAATACAGTGTTTGCATTCATTTCAGGAGGTTTAGAATACAAAAGCAGGAATGTGATGCTGAGGCTTTATAAGGCACTGGGGAAGCCTCACCTTGAGTATTGTGAACAGTTTTGGCCTACTTATCTAAGAAAATATGTGCTCGCATTGGAGAGGGTCCAGAGGAGGTTCACGAAGATGATTCTGGGTATGAAAGAGTCATCATACGAGGAACCTTTTGGTGGCTCTGAGTCTGTACTCGCTGGAATTTAAAGGAATAAGGCGGGGGCGGGGGTCTCATTGAAACCTTTCGAATGTTGAAAGGACTATAGAGTGGATGTGAAAAGGAAGTTTCCCATGGTGGGAGAGTCTAGGACAAGAGTGCACAGCCTCAGATAAAGGCACATCCATTCAAAACAGAGATGTGGAGAAATTCCTTTTGCCAGAGAGTGAGGAATTGGTGGAATTTGTTACCACATGCAGCTCTGGAGGCCAGGTCATTGGGTGTATTTAAGGCAGAGTCGATAGGTTCTTGATTGGACACAGCATCAAAAGTTACGGGGAAAAGGGGTGGGGGGAGTGGGGCTGAGGAGGTGATATAAGGATCAGCCAAAATTAAACGGTGGAGCAGGCTTGTTGGGCCAAATGACCTAATTTTGCTCCAATGTCTTATGGTCTAAAAGAGAGTGGATACAGCTCAGTCCATCACAGGAAAAGCCTCCACTGAGCACACACATCAACAAGGATTGCTGCCACAGGAAAGCAGCATCCATCACCAAGGACCCAAACATCCAGGCCATGCTCTCTTCTCATAACAGCCATCAGGAAGGAAGTACAGGAGCCTTAGGACCCACACCACCAGGTTTAGGAACTGTTATTACTCTTCAACCATCAGGCTCTTGAACCTGTGTGGATAAACTCACTCACTGCAACACTCAACTAAAAACTAAAGTTTTTAATTTTTTTTTTGCTCTGACTGTGGGACCACCTTATGAGTGTGGATGGATGTAGTTCAAGAGATCCCTGGAGACACTGAATCAAAATAAAACGTGTGATCGGTCATAGAAAAGAATGTAAAGAAAATCATTTCTTTAATGATCAGCTTTATTTACCACAAGTTTGTTGAAACATACGGAGAAGAATGTCATTTGGGACATCATTTGCAAAGGGTTGGGGCAGCCCGCAAGTGTTACCATGCTTCCATAGCATACTCGTAACTCACTAACCCTAAACTTAACACTAATACTGCAGTATTATAATTGAATAGTTGAATATGGATCGATCATTCCCACTCCTGTCTGGTGATATGTTTTATAACTTCAAAACATTAAACTAAGTAGAAGAAAAACAAGGAACTGAGATATGCAAGACTTAATTTGTTCTTTACATTAAGTGAGGCACACACCTATCATATGGTAGCGGCGTGACAGATGCAGTTCAAGTATTTATATACAACCCATAATGAATTACTTAAATAAATAAGGAATGCTTAATCAAAAACATATTTAGAATATTACTCAAATATTAGTGAAAAATTAAATACGCAACATTTAGTTTTTGTTGTACCTTTTTTTTATATCTGTGAGGGACTCAATAATAGAGAGAGCTTGATTTGGTTAACAGCGCATCAATAAACTCCCAGAATTATAACAAGGCAAATTAGATTGACATCTAATAGGACCACAACTATATAATTGGCTACATAATGTGTTCAGTGGAGTTCAAGTATAGAGACATAGAAGATAGAACATAGAAATCTACAGCACATTACAGGCCCTTCATCCCACAATGTTGTGCCGACCACGTAACCTACTCTAGAAACTACCTAGAATTTCCCTAGCACATAGCCCTCTATTTTTCTAGGCTCAAACTCCTTAAGCTGTATAATGCACTAGTGAGGCCACACCTTGAGTACTGCCTACAATTTGGGTCTCCATATTGTGTGATGGATGTGAAGGCACTGGAAAGAGTTCAAAGAAGAGAGACAAGACTCATTCCAGGTCTGAAGAGTATGAGTATGATGAAAGATTTTAAAAATTAAATTGTCTTAGCCTAAGTAGATGTAGAATAAGAGGACACATGATAGGCCATAAGGCATATGAGCAGAATTGGGACATTCAACCTGTCGATTCTGCTTCTCCATTTCAATCATGGCTGATCATGGATCCCATTCAAGCTGCAGTTCCACTTCCCTAACACAGTTCCTAAGGATATGGCCATCGGAGAGGTTAGTAGTCTCCTGGAAATCCCACATCTGACACCCAGAACAGAACACTGGCTCTGCAGGCATACCCCCTATTCTCTCAAGAGTTAATTCAGGAAAAAAAAGAAATAAGAAATAAAGAATGTACTTACCTACTTACCTTCCCTCTGCCTGTCCTCGGCAAAGCCTTGTTGAACCAAAGCCTTAGTACTCCGACGACGACCGCTCCCTCAGTGACTGCTCCGCTACGCAATACCTCTCTTTTATACAGACTGGCTTTTTAAAGCTCTTCACCGGACCTGTGAGAGAATGTTTCTGTTACATCAGCACCAAGATGCCAATGGAAGAATTATTCCAGATCATTAAGGGTTTCAGTATGGTGGATGCTAGCCGTTACTTCAAAATTAATCCGTCATCAAGGACATGGGGCCATTGGTGAAGATTGGTTAAAAGGAGATTACAGACTAACATCAGGAAGCATTTCTTTACACAGCAAGTAAAGAAATGGAGCAAACAATTTACATGTGCAGTTGAGAGTAGTACCTTAGAGACTTTCAAATCTAATAGTTATTTCAACACGCTATGTGAATAGGAAATTGGCAAGCTTTGTTGGGCCAGTGGCCTGTCTCTGTCAATAACTTTCTAATGTTCTAAAACGTTGACATGGTTTGGAGGTTTGTGTGTCTCAATGACCCAGAGAGCTAGAGTCGCTGCAGTCAGGACTTCATGTGTTGGCTCATGGTAGGATCAACCGTGTTAAACAGGTCAAAGGGTAGAGGTCAGACTAAGAATGGTCCACCAGTCCTCCAGGTTCGGGAGTTTGGCTGAGGGCTTACAAACCTGACAGGTAAAATTTTTTTTTATCGAAACAGTAAAGAAGAATTCTTTGTCATCTGAGTGTGATATTCCTGAGTCTCCACCCAGGACTTGCATGACTGACAGCAGTGAAAACCAAGAGGAAGCTACTGACAAGATGAAGAAAGCCTTGAACACGTCCAAAGATGGAGGACCTTCATTGTTGTCCTAAACGCCAGCAGCCTAACGGGCAAAATAGATAGAACTGCTCTTTGGTCTGTTTGGAAGGTTTGTTGTTTTCATGAATTGCAGCTGATGTAATAAGCATGAGGCACGTATAATTATAATTTAATTTATTTAATTAGAGATAAATAACAGGCCTTTCTGGCCCAATAACCCCTGCCACTCATTACACTCATGTAACTAATTAACCTTGTAACCTGTACATCTTTGGAATGTGGGAGGAACGCGGAACACTTGGAGTCACAGGAAAAACATACAAACTCCTTACAGACAGCAGTGGGAACTGAATCCTGATCAAGGATCACTGTTGCTGTAAAGTGATTGTGCTAATCACTATGCTACCACACCATTCGAATACAGATGGTTGTTCTGGTAGGCAAGTGTCAAACCAACAGCAATGGAGCAAGTGGTTATTACAGAAATAATAGACAAGGATTTCAGAATTCATTGAAGTACAAAAGAATTAAGCGGTAGAGATTATGGTTCAGTGGTTCCATTTAGCATCAGAGAACGCATACAGTATACAACCTGAAATTCTTACTCCTCGCAGACATCCACAAAACAGTAGAAAAACCCCAAAGAATAAATGACAGAAAAATTTAAGAATCCCAAGGCCCTGCTATGCACATGCAGCAGCAAGCAGTATTGACTTGAGAATCGACAGCAAACTCTCACACACCATTGAGAGAAAGAGGGTGATCACCCAAGAGCAGACACCTCTTTCAGCCCTACTCGCTGTCTCAATGCTTTGGCTCCCCCAAGACTGGTGAGAAAATGGGCCTGCAGGGCTACACCCTGAAGGCGCCTGCCTTCTAGGCCACTCCTGGAGATATCGAAAATGTGGCCAATTGGCGAGCTCCAAGAACCAAACGCGCTACCATGCAGAACCACAGTGTGAGTGCAGCTGTAGATCACAGACTCCGACAGGACCCCAGCCACCTAGAAAAGGGAAAAAGAGACATTACAAGAAGAAGAATTTAATCTGTTCCGCTGATGGGCTGGAAGAAGTAACACTCAGGCGCATCAAAAATAAAGATAATCTCATTACTTCATGCACATTGCAATTCTGATAGAATTGATATTTAACAGTTAGGCAGAAAACACAAGAATTAACATCAATATGAATAAGACCATCAAGCCAGTGCTTTGTCTTTTATAGTAACGGAGTGTATACCAGTGAATGGTAGGCTCCTATCTCCCGGTTTAAGTGTGCTGTCTATCTGTGTGAGGGAGAGTGGGAATGTTCTTGCAACCTCTCAGAAGGATGCTGAAACCCCATTGCCTGCTTAGTGAAACATCTGGCCCCATTAATTCAGATGAATGTCAGATTGGCATGCTGTGGGAGATGTACCAGTTGTGATAGCCTGGTCGGGTCTGTACTTCCTGAATTAACTGTGAGTAACTAGTTGCTTCGTCCTACTTCCAGTCTAATTTTTATTGGATGGGAGCCTAAACGAACTGTGTTGGGAATCACTTCAGTGCTCCCTCATTGAAATTCATGGCATCGAAGCAGGCCATTTGGTCCATTGTGCCCATGCCAGCTCAAAAAAGAGCTGGTGATTTGAATCAACCTTCTACCAATTATCTTAATCCCAAAATCCTCCTGTCAATGACATCTCTGTTAAAGGAAATCGGTTGGATGTTACACATACTGTGGGTGGTGCTGTTGCGTGGTGGTTAGCACAGCACTTTACAGTGATGACAGTAGATTACTGGCTCACAAAGAAAGGTGGCACTTGTACCGCTATTGGTCAAGAATGCTGCACCTACATTCCCAACGGGTTGGAGGACATCACTCACCTGGCTGATCACACCTGAGAGTCAGTGTATAAGATTAAGTGGGGGACTGGCTCATTGACTATTACACTCCGAGAGAAGGCTGGGTTGCAGGGAGGCTGGTAGGATACTATAGTACACTGGAGCGAAGGGGGTGACTATTGGGTTTACAGTACTGAGTATTGTATTTGTCTTTTATATGTCACTGAGTTGGGAGTTAGCAAGGGTATTACTAGTTTGAGGGTTAAATTGTCAGTGTAGCAACTTTTGAGGGGTGAAGCATCCTGTAGGGGATGTGGCATATTAGCTGGATGAAAGCCACTTCTGCTGTGATTGGTCAGTTTAAAAACTGTATCTGAGCTTCCCATTGGTTGGCTTGCATGTCACAACCTAGTGTCCAGTTTCAAATACCTCTGGGGTATAAAGAATAGCACCTGTGAGAGATTCTTGCTCTCCCCTTTGTTCCTGGAACCATAAGGAAGGTATGCTTCATGCACTTTTAACTAAGTATCTGTTGAATATTTAGTTCTGTAGTTTGTGTAACTTGGGGGGGGGGGGGGGGGGACTTAAATGTTGAAGTTGAATTTTTTGGTGTTTTTAAATAAATGATTAACATATTTATTCACAGTCAGTGTTTTCTGTCTCACTTATCAAACCCATGAACATACTTCAACATTACAGGTCTCTAGTGTAATCGACACTAAGCCACTCAATATTGCAATGGTTTGAGAAGTAATAATCCTACTCCTGATCGTTTTCTATACAGCAGCCTTTGATAAGAGGGGCCTGAAATGGTAGCAACATCCCAGCCGTAGAATCCCAAGCCTGAATTCAGTTGTCAGTAAAACCCATCCTCTTGCCGACAGCTGAACTGTGATCATCTGGCGGGTGATCGTGACCATAATTGGCAAGAGGAGAGGTTCACAGTGCTTCTTTGTTTTCCGACATGACTGCGTACAGGGGTTTCAGGGTCTGACTGCACCTGCACCTGGGATAAATTACAGCCATTACCGAACATCTACAGTTTTGGTACATGGGAGGAAACTGAAATAAAGTTTGTGATTAGAGCAAGTTAATAGGCGGGTTACTGGGCGGTGTGACTTGTTAGGCTGGAATATATATGTGTGTGTGTGTGTGTATATATATATATATATATATATATATATATATATATATATATATATATGGAAAAGAAAGAAAGGTAACATAAGATGTGCATATTTTGATAATTTCATGTCTCAAAGACATTTACAACAGTGGAATTAGATAATGTGAATTTTGTTGTTTTGTGGCAGGAATACAGTGCAAGTGCATCAGATTACTATAAATTAGAAGTTAAATAAGTGGCGCAAATCAAAAGGGGTAACGAGACGGTGTTCATGGGTTCATGGGCCTTTCAGAAATCTGATGGCGGAGAGGAAGAATTTGTCTCTGAATCGTTGAGTGTATCCTCCCTGATGGTAGCAGCTTTATACGTGTGTTTACCCTGAGAAAGACTACAATGACCCCCGTGAAACCTTGTGTGGGTAGTTGTTTGTGCATGCATGTACGTGCGTATGCGTGTACGTACGTACACACGTGCATACGTATGTGTGTACGTGCCGATTTTTTAAAATTTAAATTGACTTTGGCTTGCTGTCTTCCCAATTTTGATAAGTGAAACTACACCATACATACAATATTTCTACTTTATATAGGGTGTATATTTATCATATCATTCCTGCTTTTACTATATGTTAGTGTTATCCTAGGTTTTATGTGTTATTTGGTATGATTTGGTAGGTTATTTTTTAGGTCTGGGAATGCTTAAATATTTTTCCATATAAATTAATGGTAATTGCTTCTTCGCTTTATGACATTTCGGTTTACGGAGTTTCATAGGAACGCTCTACCTTCGGATTGCGGGTTAAACCTGCAACTGATAGATTTCCTCAGAGCAATGTTCACTCCTCTCCCAATCCATTGATCTGATACATTGTCTATTATTTATATCCCTTATGATAGAAAGGAGGCCAATCAGCCCATCATGCCCCTGTAGGCTTTCGGAGCAATACTATCAATTCTTTTTCCCTATTTTCCATTTGTGACCGATCGTCACTCATTTACAAAATGATGTGTTAGAATTGCAGAGGGGATGGGGAAGTTTACTAGAATGATCCCAGGAATAAAAGGGTTAATGTTTGAGTAGCGGTTGAAGGCTCTGGGCTTGTACTCATTGGGGTTTAAAAGAATCGAGTCAAGCAATATTATTAAAATCTACCGAATATTGAAAGACCTAGATAGATTAGATGTGCTAGGATGTTTCCAATTGTGGGAGAGTCTAGGACTGGAGGGTTAAGCCCCAGAATAGGATGTTTCTTTAGAACTGAAATGAGGAAGAATTTCATTAGACAGAGGTTGGTGAATCTGTGGAACTCATTGCCATAGACTGATGTGGAGGGCAAGTCATTGGGTGTGTTTAAGATGAAGGTTGATGGGATGTTGATTAGTAAGGGGGTCAAAGGTTACAGGGAGAAGGCACGAATATGAGAGGGAAAATAAATTAGCCATGATTGAACAGGGGAGCAGACACAATGTGTCAAATAGCCTAATTTTGCTCCTATGTCTTATGGTCTTAAGGTTCACCCATCAACTTCAAAGTCCTGGAAGTTCAAATACATTTATTATCTCAGTATGTATATCATATACAATCTTGAGGTTCATCTCCTTACAGGCAGGCACAAAACAAAGGAACCTGATAGAATCCATTAAAAAAAGACTGTCAGCCACCCAATATGCAGAAAAAAACAAATCATGCAAACAATGTTCAGAACTGAAGTTCACAAAAATGAGTTCACAGCCATGAAGCCAGTCACAGCTGATCCAGGGACCCGTTAGTTGGAGGCTACAGCCTCAATTCAGCACAGAGAAGAGCAAACCTTGCAGAGCAGCGAGCTGAACACTGGCCTGTCCTTCGTCTTTCTGACCTCTGACCATTTCAAACTGCATCGGTGCTTAAAGCGGTCAAACCTCGGGTCGTTCTTCCTTGCTGACTCGATCTGCTCCCGGGTCTGGACCCTGCCACCTCGATTCAGCCCTTACCCAACCTTTCCAATCTGATCCGGAGCTTAAGTCAACCAAGCAGCGGGAGGTTCCTCACTCTTGGCCCGGGCTTTGCCACCTCGACTCTGCTTCGCCTCGGTTCAAATCGCCTCCAAATCTACCCCAGCAAAGGCCAAACATTGGTTCTCAGGCCTGGGTCCTGCCACCTCATTTCTGCCTGTACACACCATGCCACAACCATCTTGCACCTTCTAGACTTCAGTTCACACCATAAGAACGGCAGGTCGTTCAGGCAATTTAAAGCTCAATTCCAAAAGGGAAGCTACAGGTGGTTGATTTCAGTGATGGTTTTTGAGAAAAAGATTGAGTAATAAAGTAGTTCATGGTTGTGTTACTGCCAGAATGTTGTCTCTGTGCTTCACCAGTGCCATCTTAAACTGGAAGATCTTATCTTTCTCCAGATTCCCCTACTATCTACCAAGAGTTATGCTAAATTACAGTAACCAATGACCATATAAATCTTTGTTTTGTTGGAGGAAACTGGAATAAAACCGTTCACTATATCTCGGTGCATGTGACACAATAAACCAATACAGATATAAAGGCCCCCATGGTCCCAAAAGCAACAGGTAAACAGCCCCCGAGGTCAGGATCGAAAACTGGTCATTGGAGCAGCGTGACAGCAGCTGTACCTGCTGTGTCACAATGAAATGCCTCAGCAATTTCACAGGAAAATCACCCATATCCTAAAATATAAGGAGCTGAATTAATTTGAAGATTGGAGGGACTTAAGGATGCAGGTGAATTAATCATCTAAAACAGCAGTGCAGGCCAGAGCTTTTGCAAAAACCAAATTCATTCCTAGGAGTTTGCTCGTTATGTGCCGTGTCATATGACATGGTTTTTCCACGACCATGATTGCTGTTGGCAAATCTTTCTACAGAAGCGTCTTCTTCTGTGCAGTGTCTTTACAAGATGGGTGACCCCAACCATTATCAATACTCTTTAGAGATTGAGTGCCTGACATTAGTGGTCACATAACCAGGACTTGTGCTCGTATAACCATCCACCACCTGCTCCCATGGGTTCCATGACCCTTGCCCAAGGGTGACCTGCAGGCTAGCAGAGGAAAGGAGCACTTTACACCTCCTTTGGTAGAGACATATCTCCATCCCACCACCCAAGAGAAGTAGGACTAAAAAGTTCAAAAGCAGGTGACTTAACAGAGATGTGTAAGACATTGAGGCGAAGATTAAGTGGATGGCCAGAGACTTTTTCCCAGGACAGAAGTGGCTAATACAAGAGGGCCTAATTTTAACCGTGATTCGAAGAAAGTATAGGGGGATGTCAGAAGTAGGGTTTTCACACAGAGAGCAGTGGATGCATGTAAAGTCCTGCCAGGGGTGATGGTAGAGGCAGATACATTAGAGCAGGGGTTCCCAACCTTTTCATGCCTTGGACGATTAAGCAAGGGGTCCATGGACTCCAGGTTAGGAACTCCTGCATTAGGGTACTTAAGTTAGGCACATGGATGATAGAAAAATAGAGAGGGAGCTTTAGTGTCTCTCCAAATAACACAGCACCTTCCTTAAACCTGACAATAACCATCTCATGGAAGTGCTCCCCTGCAGGAGGGCGTCACACCCGTTATCCAGACCTTTTGTGAGCTGATAGTAATTATCATTCCATGACACCAGCTGAATAAATCTCATTTGTAAAGAGCACAGTCAAAATGAACCCACATTTATGATGGAAAATAAAATTAATCTTGTGCGCAGTGACACCACTTCCCTTAGCATCATTAATATTCATTACCTGCATGTAACAAAGGACGGACAATGCAGCACATCTGTAATTCAGTGCTGTGTTACAAGGATTCCTCTTGGCTGTGCAGAGTTAATGTCTTTTACGGGAAATGATTATAGTCAAGCACTCGGGTTTAAGTATAATCAGCCCTGCTGCTCATGTCAAATGTACGTTAGAGAAGGAGGGGGGATTACAGGGATGTTATTAAAATTTGAAGACCTGAGTTATAGGGAAAGGTTAAATAGGTTCAGATTTTATTCCCTAGACTGTAGATTGAGGGTAGATTTGAAAGAGATATGCAAAAATTATGATGGGTATTGATACGGAAATGCAAGCAGGCTTTTTCCACTGAGGTTGGGTGAATGACAACTAGAGGTCAGGGATTAAGGGCAAAAGGTGAAATGTTTAAGGGGAATCTGAAGGGGAACTTCTTCACTCAGAGGGTGAATTCCGAATTCACTCAGAGGGTGGTGAGAGCGTGAAACACACTGCCAGCCGATGTGATAGATGTTGGTTTGAATTCAACATTTAAGAAGAATACACAGATGGGAGAGCTGTGGAGGGCTATAACTTGGGTGCAGGTTGATGGAAGCATAGATTAGATGGGCCAAAGGGTCTGTGTCTCTGCTGTGGAGCTGACTCTTTGACTCTATTCTATTTTAAATGGGCCTCAAACAGAGATTGGGTAACCTGCAGTCAACATAGGCTGCTGGATCACATAAAATGCAAGAAAAATACTTTAGTATCATCTCATTGTTAAAAATTCATCATAATTCATTTTGAGGAGCACACACACAAAATAGTGGAGAAACTCATCAATTTAAGCAGGTTCTATGGAGGGGAATAAACAGTGAATGTTTCAGTTCAAGACCCTTCATCAGTATGATGGTATGGGGTTCCCTAGCCACAAAGATCTAAACTCAAGCCCTATCTGATATAGATATCTATGTGTACCCTCACTATTGGGAGTTTGTACTGTATCTACCTACTCTTTAAGGACTAGCTTACTGCTCTATAAAGTTTCTGTGATGAGGTTTAGCTGCTTGAGTAGTGGGTCCCCCCTTCCTACCAGGGAGGAGATACCTGCAGCTAACAAAGAAGTTTAAACACAGCTTATTTTATTTTTAATGAAACACATCTAAATTGAGACAAATAATTGTTAACAGACATTTAGCAGTCACAGAGCATTTCTGATTTGTATAACATTTCCGAATTACAAGAGATCTCAAATCTACAAAGGATTTCCAAATACAGGAACAATTCATATGAACTGTTTGCAGAGCTGCACCTCCAACATCAAACAGATTGCCGCTTGCAACTTATATTAAGAACTGTGATGGTATTAGATTCCTTGTCCGCAAATCTCTAAAATCAAAGGAAGATTTTAAGCCCTATCCGATATAGATATCTATGGCTATCCTCACCATTGGGAGGTTATACTGTGTCAACCTACACTTCGAGGACTACCTTACTTCCCTATCAAATTTCTGCAGTGAGGTTTAGCTGCCAATACCCACTGCTTGAGTGTTGGTCCCTTCTCCCTGCAAAGGAGGAGATACTTCCAGCTAACAATGTAGTTTAAACACAGTTATTTTATTTTTAATGATCCATATTTAAATTTAAACAAATAGTTCTAAACACATACTTAATACTCATAAAGTATTTCTGATTTATAAATGATCTCCGAATTTCAAAAGACTTACTAACTGCAAAGGATTTCCAAACACTGGTACAATTCTTATGAACCGAAAGCACATACATACCAACGAGTTATGGACAAGTGAGTTATCCATCACAGAAACCAAAGGTTGAGGAATAAATTCTAGTTCTTTTTTTCTCTGTCACCTCACCTTTCTGTCATTTTCTGTGTCATTCCTAATAATTCCCTATGCTTTCCAATATCTATACCAGGGTTTCCCAACCTTTTTATACGCCGTACCTTTTTGTATGTTCACTCAGTGACTGCAGGGGCTTCCCACAGGTGATCTGGTTTCCTCCTGTTTTTCAAAGATGTACAGTTAGGGTTAGTAAGTTGTGGGCATGCTCTGTTGGCATCAGAAGTGTGGTGACATTTGTGGGCTGTTCAACATAATCCTCAGACTGTGTTGGTTGCTGATGCAGATGGTGCATTTCACTGTGTGTTCTGATGTTTTGAATTACATGTAAAGCTAATCTAGTCTAGCTCATCTAATCTTTATTCCTTGGAACACCTTGAAGTCCCAGGTTCAGAAACCGCTGCTCTCCAACAACCATTCAGTTCTTGAACCTACCAGCACAACCCTAATCCTGCTTCAGCAACAGAATAATAGAGATCACCCCTTGCACTGCCATAAGACCGCAAGTTGTAGGAGCAGAAGTGGGCCATTTGGCCCATCGAGTCTGCTCCGCCATTTCATCAAGCTTGATCCATCTTCCTCTCAGCCCCAGTCTCCTGCCTTCTCCGCATAACTGCCCATGCCCTGACCAATCAAGAATCTCTCAACCTCTACCTTAAATATACCCAAAGACCTTACCTCCCACAGCTGCCTGTGGCAATGAATTCCACAGATTCACCACTCTCTGACTAAAGAAATTCCTCTCATCTCCATTCTAAATGACTACCAAGGGCTTGTCTCTGATTATGCTTTTTCCTTCTCTATCTGGTATAATTTATGCATAATTTATGTATAATTTATATTCTGCGTGTGTCTATACTTAAGTGTCTGTGATGTTGCTGCAAGCAAGCCTTTCATTGTACCTCATCGTACTTGTGCATATGACAATAAACTCAACTTGCCTTGACACTATTTAACATACAAAAGAGAGCAGCAATGTTACACACGAGAGAATATGAGAACATTAGAAAGAGGGAGAGGCCATTCAACCTCAAGCATACCCTGTCATTTAATAAGATGAGAGTTGATCTTTTACTTAAAAACCTTTTTCCTCCATTAACACGTACCTCATAAGTCTCATAGGCAGGCAAGCTGTCACAAGCATACACAGTCATTGGAGTTTCCGTGAACATGGAAGCGTTACTACTAAAATGACATATTAAAATTTGCATTTACTTACTGAGATACAACATGAAATTGTATCAAGCCATGCCACCCAGTAATCCCCTGGTTTAATCCGAGCCTAATCACGGGATGATTTTACAATGACCAATCAACCTACCAACTGGAACATATTTGGCAGGAAAGTGAACCACCTGGAGGAAGCACACGCTGTCACAGGGAGAACGTACAAAAGCCTTACAGGCAGCAGTGGGGATTGAACCCGTGTCTTCTGTACTACATCACTCCATTTGTCACATGTACAGTATACACACACACACACACACACACACACACACACACACACACACACAGACACACACACACAAACACACACACAGACACACACACAATATATATATAAAATATATCAATATTATATACTAATATATCTTATACATATAATATTAGGCACATAAGTATAGCTAGGGTATCTGAGACGTTTCCACAATACTGTGGTCATTTTATGTATTGCACTGCACTGCTGTCACAAAAAATAACAAATTTCATGACCTATGCGAGTGATGATAAACCTAATTCTGACATGGGTCTTAATTGTGGATTGAAAGAAAAGGGATTAGGGAGAGGGGAATCATGATTGGGAAAAGGGGAAAGGAGTGTGAAGCACCAGAGAGACATTCTGTAATGATCAATAAATCAATTGTTTGGAATCAAGTGACTTTGCCTGGTGTCTCAGGGCTGCACCCCCCCCCCCCTCACCCGCCGGCTCTCCTTCTCTACTACCTTTCCCACATACATCCTGCAATGCTCCACCCCTGCTATTCCCAACATCTTTTGCTCCCACCAAATTTACAACCTTGCTCTCCTCTCCATGGTGACAAATACAGTACTATATAAAATCTTAAGCATCCTATGTGCCTAAGACTTTTGCATAGCACTGTACTTTGAAATATCAAAACATACAGTGAAGTGTATTGTCTGCATCAACAACTAACACAGTCCTAGGGTGTGCTGTGGCTAGCCTGCAAGTGTCATTATGCTTCCAGTACCAACGTAGCATGTCCAGAATTTTCTAATTGGTACTTTTGGAATGTGGGAGGAAACCAGAGCACCTGGAGGATGTAGTCATGGGGAGAAAGTACAAGCTCATAATGGACAGCAATAGGAATTAAAACCCAATAGTTGATCACTGGAGCTGTAAAGTGTTACACTAGCCTCTACACTATCATTCTGCCCAATATACTTGTGATGTTCGGTAGATTAACCTATAAAGAGGACCACAGCCTTATCGTAGGGCTTGGAGTCTTGCATGCCTCACTGAGCCAGAGAGTTCTGCTGGCTGAAATCAGGGCTTTGCGTGATTTGACTCATGACAGGGTCACTCATGCCAAACAGGTCAAAGCATCAAAGCCAGACTAAGAGTGGTCCACGGTTCCTCCAGGTCCATGGGTTCAGCTCAGAGCTAACAACCTTGACTGGTAAAACTGTTTTGGAAACAGCAATGAAGAAACCTTCTACATTTGTGTGCTATGGTATTCCTGAGGGACTTGCATGACTGACAGTAGTGAAAACTGAGCTACAGGAGGGACAATTATATCTGAGGAAGAATGGACAACAATATGGAGATATCAATGGAAGTGTACCAGTTCACAGAAATGGAGGGAGTTTGGATGGAACAACTTGATAATATATTTTATTACACCCTCTCAGAAATCCCATTATGATGGTAACCTCCCTGTTTGCTGGAGAAATTGTGGAAAACAAAATGCAAATCATTATCATTTTTTGGGACTGCCCTGTTATCAAAAACTATTGGAGGGGGATACACCATGCCCTACAAGACATCCTTAAATGTGAAATACCCTTACAGAGTAAGACCATATATTTTGGATATATACCTCAAGAATGGTTGAAAGGAGATAAATATTTAATGAATATACTGTTGGTGGCTGGTAAAAAGACTCTTACTAGGAAATGGTTATCACAGGAGAGCCCAACTTTAAATACATGGATGGAAATTACAATGGATATTTATAAAATGGAGAAGATAACAGCATCTGTTAATCATAAGCTGGAACAATTTGATCCATACTGGGAAAAATGGTTTAACTACATAATGCTTCATAGGCCTGATTTTATTCTCACAAATCAATGAATCTGTTGTAAAAAAAAGATCACTCCCTACTTGTACATAGTTCTTTCCCTTTGCTTGTTTTTTTCTTTCCACTCTTTTCTATAAGTGTATACCTCAGATAAATACTTTGTGGAGATTTGTGATATATATGATTATATGATCTATATGTACGATGTCTGAAATACATCTTATGGAAATGTTTGTTTGATGATGAACTTCAATTTTTAAAAAATTACAAAAAAAGAAAACTGAGCTACTGGCACAATGAAGGAAGCCCTGGGCACACTCAGAGTTCTCCAGATTGTATGATTATGACAAGTACGTGAATGATGCTGCTGTGATGCTTTAGCCTGCGATGCTGTTGCAGGTAAATTTTTTGTTACACACGTACTTGTGCATAATACGATAAATTTGACTTTGATTCTGACTCTGAGAGCATAGACACAGGAATCACTTAAACATGCTACTCAATGAATGATAACTCCAACAACAGCGTTTATCATGTCAATGTTGGATAGGGTGTGACTTATCAATGCCAGGAGTGGGATTTTATTCCTCAACTTTCTACTGCAACGATAAGAATTCTACTCAATAAGTGACTGTGTTGGCAAGATCAATGTTGAGGTCCAGTGTCCGGGTTGTTGTGTATTTAATAGTTCAGGAATATTTCAGTAATCTTGCAAATATATTGTTTGATTAGGCATGCTTGATTATTTAATTAATCATTGCCAGTTATATGTATAAATATGTGAATTGCATACGTCATCACGCCACCACATGATATGGGTATGCCTTGCTTAAAGTAAACACAAAGTTAGTCTCTGTGGTGAACTACATATACCTGTCTGGACACGCCCCCCCCCCCCCCCCCCCGCTGACTGCTCCTGTGGCTCCTCCCACAGACCGTGGACCCCGGTATAAAGGTGATTGGAGGCACAGCCCCGGCCTCAGTCTCCAGGATGCTGTGTGATGGTCACTTGCTGCTTGTTCTTTCTTCCAGCCAATAAAAGCCTATATCTCGCCTCACGTCACCGAGAGTTATTGATGGTGCATCAGTCTCACATTCCCATTTCTCATTTCCGAAGGCATCCATGACATCTTCAAGGAGTAGTACCATAGGAAGGTGGCGTTCAGCATTAAGGACCTCCACCGCCCATGACGTGCCCTCTTCACACTTTTACTGTTGGGAAGGAGGTACGGAAGCCTGAAGGCACACAGTCAATGATTCAGGAACAGCTTCTTCCCCTCTGCTATCCGATTTCTGAATGGACATTGAACCTATGAACACTAACTTGTATTTTTTTATTTCTGTTATTTTGCACTATTTATTTGAACTTAACTATTTAATAGACATATATATATACTAAATGTAACTCAGCTTTTTTCTCAATATTTATCATGTATTTCATTGTACTGGCAGTGTACAGTTATCAAATTTCATGACATATGCTGGTGATATTCAGTCTGATTCGGACATTTTGGACCAGTGTCTTGTTTTGAATTAGTTTAATGTTCTGCAGTTACAAAACATGACAGAGGTCCTCATTCATCATTATCAGCAAGTCCTGGGGTCAGTACCGAAGACTGAAGCCCAAAGGTTGTTTGGAAGTCCATGAGTCCGTGGAAGCAGTGGGGGAGTAAAAACTCAGTGAATGTGAATCCACCAGTCCACTGGAGGCCGAAGGGGTTAGAGGACTGTATATGTGCTGGGTTTGTGCCTGTGTGTGGGTGGGAGGGTGAAAGGGAGGAACGGGCCGGTATCACTGCTGTTGTTTTCTTGCTTGCTGCTTTCTGTTGGCTGTATTGTGTTGTTCTGCCAAGCATTGTGGCATGGTGCGTTGGTGTTGGAGTGTGTGGCGACACTTACGTTCTGTCCCTATCACATCTGATGTCCAACAGGGACAGAACTTCACATTTCCATTTCTAATTCATAACTCGTGCTAAAACGGTGGCATAGCAATTAGCGCAAAGCTGTTACAGCTTGGTGCATTGGAGTTCAAAGTTTAATTCCAGCGTCCTCTGTAGGAAATTTTTACCTTCTTCCTGTGGCCATGTGGGTTTCATCCTGGTGCTCCAGATTCTTCCCACAGCCCAAAGATGTACCATTTAGTAGATTAATTGGTCATTGTAAATTGTAGTGTGATTAGGCTAGGGTTAAATAGGTGGGTTGCTGGTGTGGTGCAGCTCACTGTATCTTTAAATCTTCACTGTATCTTTCAATAATAACTGAAATAAATAAACTAATTTAATGCTGTTTCGCTGACATAAATAACAAATAGAATATTGTTTTCTTCTCTAAGCACCCAACTTTTGGAAGGATGGGGAAGGTGTCTTGGAGATCTACCAGAACTGTGCCAGGGATGGAACACTTCTGTTTCAGAGTGTGGAATTTTTCACCTAACAGCAGAGAGTTTAAAGAGATACTTAACAATATTATTAAAAATTACAAGGGGTTTTGATGGAGTACAAGAGGGAGAAGCTGTATCTACCGACTGGAGGGTCAGTAACTAAGGATAAAAGATTAAGATAATTGGAAAAGAAAGCAGTAGGAGAGATGAGGATTTTTTAATGCAGCAACTTGCTAAGATTTGGAATGTACGTGCTGAAATGGTGAGGGAGGCTGGATCAATAGTAATTTTCAAAAGCAAATTGTTGAAAATAAAATAAAATGCAGGGCTGTGGAGAAAAGGCAAGAGATTAGGACTAATTGAATGGCTCTTTCAAAGAACTCGACAAGACAAGATGGGATCCTTCTGTGCTGTTTGATGCTACATACATGATCTGGATTGAATGTGTGACCTTTTTGGCCCATGTGCCTCAATAACCTACCTCTCAAAAGCATTGGCTCTCAGGGGAAATTTAAATTGGCCCTTGTGTTTGAAAATCAGGCTTGGCCCTGTCCAGCAGGCTGGATTCAGGCGACACAGTTAAAAAAGCACATTGCACATTATTAGTATGCCTCTTCCTTACCCCCCACCCACTCCACACTCCCCATCTTACCTTGCTAAAAACTGCCAGGTTGTCAGTTAGTGCAGAATTCAGGGCAGGGCTTATGGCGCCATTCTGCAGCCAGCTAATCAACAGGTTAGGAGTGGTCACATTCGCTTATGATTCACTATCTCAGCAGAAGGAAAGAGCAAGACCTTTAGCTAAGCCATGCAGCTTGAATTTAAACCATGCTTCCTAGATATGTACACAAAACCAGACTAGATTTTGCAAAGTGAAGCCGAATTGTTGCTGGAGGACACAAGCGACAGTCCCGTGCAAAAGTCTTCAGCGTGTGTATGTATAGCTGGAGTACATAAAACTTTTAGACAGTACTGTATTTGTCAACGTGGAGCAGGGCGTCAGTTTGTAAATCTGATGATAGCAAAGGATAACAAGGGTGGAGGGCTGTGGGACAGGTGGCAGAGAAGGAGTGCTGAGTTGGGGAGTTAGTGTGGGTGCAGACACACCCAGCCCTGAGCCACCAGGCAAGGTCATTTGATTACAAACAATTGGTATATTGATTGTTACAGAGTGTCTCTCTGGTGCTTCCCACTCCTTCCCCTCTCCCTTCCCCTTATCCAACCATGATTCCCCTCTTCCTTCCCCGCTTTCCACTCTCAGTCCACAATAGAGACCCATATCTGAATCAGTTTTATCCTCACTGATAGAGGTCACAGAATTTGCTTTTTTTTTACGGCAGCAGTACAGGTCAATACATAATATTACACCGGGTACTGTGCAAACGACTCAGGCACCCTAACTACATTCGTGTATCCAAGTCTTTTGCAAAAAACTTCCTTTATTAACACTGTAATCTCTGCTCATTAACACTGAACTGTTTCAGCTAATATCTTGCAGAACTTGTTGGATATATTGCCATGTTATGGAGATGTGGTTAACATCTTAGGCACCCCAGCCATATATACAGTATGTCCCTAAGACTTTTGCACTGTACTGTATATCCACATCCCAGCTTGACACCATAATATCTTAGAAGAAATTGGGCTAAGAATCCTTCAGGTAGCTCTTAGCCACTGTTGCATGTATGTGTCCTTGCATCAGCCTTCGTCTCCTCTCAGTCCGTGGCATTTCAAGCTGCTTAATAAACTTGCATCACTGTAGAATAGGCAGCCATTCAGTTTTGCTTGGGATGGGGTGCAATGTCAAAGTCTTTCAGCCTAAAGGACTGGCATTGATTTGAAATATATTGTTTCAGATCTTGTCATGCCCTTATTCAGTCTGAGGACATGTACTGATGTCACATTTCATAACATATGATGGTGACATTAAACCTGATTCTGATTCTGATGTCTAGAAAGTAATGCTTCCAATGAGTTCAACAATACCACTCTTTCATCAACAATATATAATAGATTCAGTGCCTGAGGCTCCATAATAATGACCTAAATCAGTTACTTTAACAAATAATGTTGGTGCAATTTTTTTTAATGTATCTTGCCTTGTGAGGAATAAATAATTGTTTTAACCAGTAGGTGGAATTCCAAGTAATTAGCTAACTCTGGGAAAGTATAGAGGAATTTACACTCACTGTCCATATTACTAGGTACACCCATACATCTGTTCGATATTGCAAGTATCTAATTGGCCAATCATGTGGCAGAAACTCAATCCATAAGAGTATGCAGACATGATCAGGAAGTTCACTTATTGTTCAAACTAAGCATCAGAATGGGGAAGAAATGTGATCCAAGTGATTGTTACTGCGGAATGATTGTTGCTGCCAGATGGGGTGGTTTGAGTATCTCAGGAATTGCAGATCTCCTGGGACTTTTATTCACAAAAATCTGTAGAGTTAACAGAGAATGGTGGGAAAAACAAAAGAACATCCAGTAGGCTATAGTTCTGTAGGTGAAAACATCTTGTTAATGAGAGAGGTCAGTGGGGTAAGGCCAGACTGATTCAAGCTGATAGGAAGGTGACAGTAACTCAAATAATCACACATTACAATAGTGGTATACAGAACACATCTCTGAATGCAAAACTCGTCAATCTTTGAAGTGGGTGGGGTACAGCAGCAGTAGACCACGAGCCAACATTCAATGACCACTTTATTAAGTACAGGAAGTACCCAAAAAAGCAGCCACTGAGTGTTGGATCATACAAGGAACTGACACAGACTCTAGGGATGATGTCTTGACTTGAGAAATCAAAGGCACCACTCTGTCTATTGACACCTTCTTCTCTAAGAGACATCAATCCAGTCCCCCCTTTAATATATCATCAATTGTCACACTTAGTAATGGACTTGAATTTCTTGGCCCAAAAAGCAATAGTTGCAGGAATAATTTGATCTTCAAGAGTGATACCTGTAGATGTCAAAAGCAACCCACACAAATTTCAGGAGGAACTCAGCAGGTCAGGCAGTATCTATGGAAATGAATAAACAGTCGATGTGCCGGATGGGGACCCCTGCTCAGGACTACAAAGGTGCCAGAATAACGAGCTGGAGGGAGGAGGAATAAGTTAGGTAGAAGGTGGGTGAAACCAGGTGGGTGGGAAAAGTAAAGGGCTAGAGAAGTAGGAATCTGATAGGAGAGGAGAATTGTCCATAGGAAAAGGGAAGGAGGAGCAGACCCAGGGGAAGGTGATAGGCAGGTGAGAGGAGGCAAGAGGACACTGTGGGAAATAGAAGAAAAGGGGAGTGTAAGGAAGGCATTATTTTTAATGGAAGGAGAAATCAATATTCATGCTATCAGGTTGGAGGCTACCCAGGTGGAACATAAGATGTTGTTCTTCCACCCTGAGGTGGCTTCATCGTGGCACGAGAGAAGGCCATGGACTAATATGTCAGAATGGGAATGGGCATCAAAGTTAAAATGTCGGGCCTCTGGGGAGTTCTGCTTTTGACGGGTGGAAGGTGCGAACAAGATTATACACCTCTATCAAGTTGCCTCTCGTCCTCCTCTCTCCAAATAGAAAAGCCCCAGCTCACTGAGCCTAATCTCTCTCTAATCCACTGTTTCCTCCTGCCTTCATACAACATGCTGACCAGAAATGCAAGCAGTGCAAATTATCCTGTATCTTAATTGGAGCCAATATGTGTAAATTATATTAAAAAACACACTCTTCACCATTCATTTTCTGATCTTAATTAAATAGGAATGTAGAAATAAATTAGCCAAAAAGATAGAATGGAAATAAAAAATACAGTTATGTATTCTGACACACTGTTCTGCCAGAAGCATGGTGAGCATATTGTGTGGTGATATTTGCGGGCAACCCCAGCACATCCTTGGACTGTTTTGGTTGTTGATTAAAATTATGCACTTTACTGTAATTCTCGATATTCCAATGTGCACATGACAAATAAAGCTGATCTTTATCTTTTTCTGCTTACAATTCAATTAAAGACCATATAGATTCATAGAAATGTAACAGAATGAAAGAAGCCATTTGATTCTCAGCTCAATCCACGTTCAGATTCATTTGATTAGCATATATACATTGAAACATAGAGGGAAGTGTGTTGGTTAACAACTAACACAACCTAAAGGTATGCTTGCAAGCAGCCCGCTAGTGTAATCACACATTCTGGCACCAAAGTACCATGCCCAGAATGTTCAGAAGACAATACAAGCATCAACAACAACAGTGACAAAATAACAATGGCAAAACAAGCCTCTTTCTTCCTCCCACCTACCCAACCACCCACTCACACGTACCCAGACAGATGTCCAAACCCTGAGCCTCCAGCCTCCAGAGGACTTGCCAACTTGCAGATCTCAGTTCTAACGAAAGATCTTTAACCTGACATATTAACTCTCTTTCTCTTTCTACAAATACTGCTTGTCCTGCTGAGTGCTTATGACATTTTCCTCGTTTAAGTGCAGTTTCCTTTTGATTTTGATTCTAATCCATGCACCTTTGATATCTTTGCATGCGGAGCATCTATCAGTCGGACATTCAAAGTTCAAAGTAAATTTTATTATCAAAGTACACACATGTCACCATTTCCAACCCTGAGATTCATTTTCCTGCAGGCATACTCAGCAAATCTACAGAATGGTAACTATAACAGGATCAATGAAAGATCACCTAGAGTGCAGGAGACACAAACTGTGGAAATGCAAATATAAATAGTAATAAATAACAAGAACATTAAATAACAAGATAAAGAGCCCTAAAATTGAGAACATTGGTTGTGGGAAAATCTCAATGGATGGGCAAGTGAGAGTAATTAACCTCTTTGTTCTAGAGCCTGATCGTTGTGGGGTAGTAACTGTACTTGAACCGTGTGGTGTGAGTCCAGATGCTCTTGTACTTTCTACCCGATGGCAGAGTGAGAAGAGATGTATAATGATAGATGCTGCTTTCCTTCGACAACATTTCATGTAGATGTGCACAATGGTTGAGGGGGCTTTACTCATGATGTAATGGGCCAAAATGTACTACCTTTTTAGGATTTTCCATACAAAGGCACTGGTGTTTCCATAGCAGGCCGTGATGCAGCCAGTCAATCCACTCATTCCACTAGTGCGTACAGGGTAACAATTAGTCTGCGTGAACAAACTGTTTCCTCATTTCACTCCCAGATTTATGACTGTGTCCCAATGTACTGATAGGTTACAGAGCACAGAAACAGGCTCTGTAGTTCATTGAGAACAGGCATCCCTTTGTACAAATGCCATTTTATCTGCTCACATTCTCGACAACTAACTCCCAGAATCCACCACTCAGCCACACACTGGGGCCAATCTTCAGTGGCTAACTACTCTACCAACCTGGGTATCTGTGGGATGTGGGGGGAAACCCACACAGTCACAGGAAGACAATGCAAACTCCACTCAGACAGCACCTGAACTCCTGTCACTGTATTGGACTCATCACCTTCTGAAATAATCCACTGACACCTTTTCTAGACCATAGAACATAGAACACTACAGCACAGCATAGGCATAGGCCCTTCAGCCACAATGTCACATCAACCTTTCAACCTACTCTAAAATCAATCCAACCATTCCCTCACACATAGCCCTCCATTTTTCTTTCATCACTGTGCCTCTCTAAGAGTTTCTTAAATGTTCCTAATGTATCTGCCTCTATCACCATCCCTGGCAGAGTGTTCCAAACACTGACCACTCTATGTAAAAAAGATACTTCTGATATCCCCCCCACCTATATTTTCCTAAAATTATGTCCCGTTATATTAGCTATTCCTCCTTGTGAAAAAGTCTTTGGCTGTCCACTCGATCTATGCCTCTTTTCATATTGTACACTTCTATCAAGTCACCTCTCATCCTCCATTCCAAAGTGAAAAGCCTTAGCTTACTCAACCTATCCTCAGAAGACATGCTGAACACAATATTCCAAGTGCTCTCTCACCAGGGACTTACAGACCTTCAACTTCACTTTGCCACTTTTGAACTCTGACCTGCAACTAATGAAGACCTGCATGCATTACACCTCTACATAGCACCATCCAGAGACAGAGAAGCAGTTTCAGCGACAGGTTACTGTCGATGCAATGCTCCTCAGACAGGATGAAGAGGTCAATACTCCCCAATGCCATTAGGCTTTACAATTCAACTGCCAGGACTTAAGAACTTTTTTTAAAGCTATTATTAATGCTTTTTGAGTTAGTGATTTAGATGCATATCATATTATTACTGAGTTAAGTATTGTATGTAATGAGTTTTTGCTACAACAAGTGTATGGGACATTGGAAAAAAATGTTGAATTTCCCCATGGGGATGAATAAAGTATCTATCTATCTATCTATCTATCTATCTATCTATCTACACCTTCTTAACCACCCTATAAGCTTGTGCAGCAACTTTGAAGGATCAATGGACATGAACCCCCAGATCCTCTGTTCATCCACAATGCCAAGAGTCCTGCCATTAGTCCTGTATCTTGTCTTTGAGTTCGACCTTCCAAAATATACCACTTCAAATGGAACTCCATTTGCCATTATCAGCTCAGCTCTTCATCCTCTCAATGTCCTATTGTAACCCTTGACAGCCTTCTGCACTGCCCACAACATCACCAACCTTTGTGTCACCTGCAAACTTCTTAGCCCACCCTTTCTATTCTCCCATTATGTTGAACAGTTTGACTCCTATCTGCTCGAACCTCCTACGCTGGTATCAAACCTGAGCTCCACCATGTCTTGTAGAATCTGCAATTTATTTCTGTTCATTTTCAGCTTACTGCATTAGAGTTTGCTTTGTCTGTTCCATAAATTAACCCAATGCCTGAAGTAATTACATCTGACATTATGAGGTCTCTACAGTTTATAATTACCTTTTCGTTCCACTTGATGAAACTTTCTAAAAGGAAAATTGATCAAGGGATTTATCAAAATTATCTTCATCCCTCTATCTATCCACTCAACTCCAGTGGCACCTTGGAAGAAATGTGAACATTTTTCTGCTTAAAAAGTTCCAGTAGTGAGAAAGTTCAGAATAAAAGCCTTTTCCCTTTTGCAGTAAATTCTTACTTAGTCCTGGAATTTAGCAATCACTGGTAATATGCAATTTCAGCATCCACCTTTCGGAGGCATTATGAAGCCAAAGATCATACAGATTAACTTTATTTGCCACAAATAGATCAAAAGTCAAAAGGTACAGTGAAATGTGTCATTTGCGCAGCCACAAGAGTCGCCATGCTTATGGCAGTAACATAGCATGCCCACAACTTACCAACACTAACCTGTATGATTTTGCAATTTTGAAGGAGACTATAACACCTAGAGATAGTGGGGGGAGGGGGGTCTACAAAAAGTCTTTACAAAGTCAGGAAATGAACCGTGACCTTCCGATTGCTGCCACTGTTATAATGTTACGCTAACCACTGCGCTACTGTGCCTGCAAATGCAGGAATGCAGAGCACCAGGGAGAATCCCAAACAAAGAGTCTGGAGTGGAGCATCAACTGTCCACTTGACTCCATCGACCTGAATCCTTCCAGCATTTCGTGTGTCATTTCAGAAGTTATTGTTTATCACTTGTGATTGACCTAGAACAGAATTTCATACAGGGATTCCTCACTAAGATGTTAAGATTAGTATTGAACTGAAGTCTCTTATAAGTCAAAATAGATAAAGAAGGCAGATTTGCTCCACTAAGGGCATTGTTCAGCAGGTGTCCTTCATAGCTGTCTGCTATACTATTACTACCAGATTGCTACAGTAGCATCGAGGTTAGCGCAAAGCTATTACAACTTGGGGCATTAGAGTATGGAGTTCAATTCAGACGTCAGCTGTAAGGAGTCTGTACATCCTCCCATGGAATGCACGGGTTTCCTCTGGGTGCTCTGGTTTCCTCCCACAGACCAAAGACATACCAGATAGTAGCTTAATTGGTCATTGTTAATTGTCCAGTGATTAGGCTAGGGTTATATCAGGGGTAGCTAGGCAATGCAGCTTGAAGGGCTGGAAGGGCCTAGTCCACACTGTATCTCAATAAATTAATAAATAGATTATTGATGTTGCTACTTGTAACTCGTGCTGTGTGTAAATGTACGTATGGTGCTTTGAACCTTGACCCTGAAGGAACAATGTTTCATTTAGCTGTATATATGCATATGGGGGTTGAATGACAACTAAATATCAATGTGAAATTGTTATTACATATTTATTTAATTCACTGAATTTGAATTCAGGTCCTCAAACTTCTAGAGCAAACCACTGAATTACCTGTACAGTCACATGTAATGGTGGTTTGGCATCATTCTTTCAATTTCCTCCGAAATATATTCTTGGTTGGGCTGAATGAATTGGAACATTCTGTAAGAGGTAAAAAAAAGCTCCAGACCGTTGACCGTTCTTAATGGTGGAACTTTTTGAAACAAAAATGTTTGCATTTTTCCAAGGTGTTCAGCAAGAGGGATGTAGATCCATTCTTGACAGTAGTGGCATAGGTGACTGCAGGTTTTCATTCTATCACAAAAATTCCCTTTGCCCCACCCATTGCACTACCTTCTCTGCAACTTATTTAGAATCAGGGTTGATGTCCATGGTTTCAATAAATCAATTATGTTTAGGGAGAAAAGGCCATCTCTATCTGTCATCTCTCTCACAACATGTGAATCTAGTCACGCACTAAATTGTCAACTTACAGCACTTCAGGACAATCAAGAATCAGCAATTTCACTGAATTGCCTGCATCTCAGTGATGTACAGAACAGACAGGTTTGTCCATCACACCAGCAGTAGTTGGAACATTGCAGGTAAATACATACCCATTTCTCATCCACGAAATCATCAGCCCTCCGCGGATGGTGCAAAAGGAAGAGATTCAAATGAGCAGTCAATGTTTTGGGCCGAGACCCTTCGTCAGGACTGAAGAAGGAGGGGGCAGGGGCCCTATAAAGAAGGTGGGGGGAGGGTGGAAGGTGCCAGGTGAAAAACCAATCAGAGGAAAGATCAAGGGGTGGGGGAGGGGAAGCAGTGAGGGGATAGGTCTCGTCAATGTAGAGGAAGCCGCACCAGGAGCACCAGATGCAATAGATGACCCCAACAGACTCACAAGTGAAGTGTTGCCTCACCTCTACTTGTGAGTCTGTTGGGGTAATCTATTGCATCCGGTGCTCCTGGTGCGGCCTCCTCTACATCGGCGAGACCCGACGCAGATTGGGGGATCGCTTCGTCAAGCACCTCTGCTCCATCCGTCACAACAGACAGGATCTCCCAGTTGCCACCCACTTCAACTCTGCTTCACATTCCCATTCGGATATGTCCATACATGGCCTCCTCTACTGCCATGATGAGGCCAAACTCAGGTTGGAGGAGCAACACCTCATATACCATCTGGGTAGTCTCCAGCCCCTTGGTATGAACATCGAATTCTCCAACTTCCGGTAATTCCCTCCCTCTCCCTTCCCCCATCCCACTTTCACTCTGCCTCCTCTTCCAGCTGCCTATCACCTCCCTCATGATTCAGCCTTCTTCTACTACCCATAGTGCCTTCCCCTTACATTCCTTCTTCACCTCTCTGGCCTATCCACTCCCTGCTTCCCCTCCCCCACCCCTTGATTTTTCCTCTGATTGGTTTTTCACCTGGCCCACCCTCCCCCCACCTTCTTTATAGGGCCCCTGCCCCCTCCTTCTTCAGTCCTGACAAAGGGTCTCGGCCCGAAACGTTGACTGTTCATTTCAACGGATGCTGCCCGACCTGCTGAGTTGATCCAGCTTGTTTGTGCATCTTGATTTGACCACAGCATCTGCAGTGTACTTTGTGTTTAGATTCAAAGCCAAGACAGGAAAAACATAAATTTCCAAACAGTTCTCCTCCAGCCCTTTGGAACTTTAGCCAATACACAAGTGTACAACCAAACTTTAGCCAATAAACAATCATATTGATCAAACACGTTGAAGCCCAGAATTCTCAATTAACACCAAGAAGATTAAGGTGGACTGTAGAAGCTACACTTCTCAAATGGAAAAACCACACCACTGGAGAAAATGAGTGGGTCAAGCAGCATTCATGAATAGTTAACATCGCATGCTGAGACTCTGCTCCTCTCTATCATTGCCTCTGGCAGCTCATTCCAGATACTCACCATCCACAGTGTGAAAAACCCGCCCCTTTCTTCTCTCACCTAAAATCTATGCCCTCTAGATTTAGACCCCACTACCCTAGATGAAATAAAGAGTCTGACCATTCATTTTATCTACGCCCCTCTTGATTTTATAAACATCTCTACAGTGACCCCTCAGCCTCTAGCACTCCAGGGAAAATAGCCCTAACCTATCTAGCCTCTCCTTATTACTCAGATCTGGCAACACTCTGGAAACGCCTTCATCAGAACGACTTCATTTGCTCACCACAACCTTTGCAGGACAATTCAGGGTGTGGGCAATAAACAATGCCTCCAAATTAATATTAATAGTTATGTTATTATAATAGTAGTAGGGAGTGCCATACTATTATAGCAGTTGGTGTGATGCTATTTCTGCTCAGGGCATCAGAGTTAGGAATGTAATTCTTGGGTTCTTTGGAAGAAAGTCTGTACGTCCTTCCAGTCTGTGTGTGGGTTTCCTCCAGCTTCCTGCCATATTGTAATTGGATTCTTAATACAGTAAGCTGCTAAACATTGTAAATTCAGTCAGCTCCACCACTGGCACCAGCCTCGCCAACATTCAGGATGCTTTTAAGGAGTGATACCTCAAAAAGGCGGCAACCATCATTAAGGACCCTCATTACCCAGGACATCCCCTCTTCTCATTGCCACCATCAGGGAGGAGGCACAGAAGCCTGAAGGCACGCACTCAATGATTCAGGAACAGTTCCTTCCGTTCTGACCCTCAGATGTTAAACCTGATTCTGATTCACAGTCCAAAGACATATGAGGACATTGTAAAAGTCTTCGTGATTAAGCTACGTTAAATTGGTGGATTTGCAGGGTGCTGTGGTTCGGTGGCCAGAAGGGCTTGTTCCATGACGTATTTCTAAATAAACCAAAATTATTATTATTAGTCGCAATCTATTTTGAATAAGATTGAACCTTCTTTGCAAATGAGCCACTCGGACTTTAAGGTGGAGAAAAATTATCTGTTGTAAGTTGCAAACTGGATATGATCAAAGTTCCGATGCTGGCCTTCCCTTTATCCTCTTCGACTTATCCAATCTCTTCTGCCTGGATATATGTGAATGCAATTGGATTCTTGACAGACAAATGCAATCAAAGCATATAAATAAGCAGAAATAACATTGGCCTAGACAATGCGGGGAGGAACAGGGATGAATCAACTCCAGACCCAATGTGGAATTTCAATCTAGTATTCATTAGATCATTGTAGCAGTCTTGAGGACCATGAAATGAAACTGATATTCTTTTTTCAAAAGTATACAAGATATTTTCTGTTCATCTGTAACACTTCTTTATAGATGGACCTGTCAAACTGATAGTGTCTGAAATTAATTTCTCCAGATCCACCTCGTCTCCTGCAAATCTCTTCATTGGAAGGATTACTATTGCACTGTTTCCAAACTATTGGCACAAGATGGAGTTCTTATCAGTTCACTGCCTGTTTTCACTGAGTTTGTCTATCTCCACGAGAAATAAATTGGAGCCTCTGGAAAGACATTCGCTTGTCTAGTGGTGTGTGTGTGTGTGAAGTTAATCAGGAGTGAGGTTCTTGACACTTTAGTTGCCAAAGTGATGCAATCTGTTCTTCCTCAAATGGATGTGAGATTGGACTCCATCATCCAATGATTTAGGATCAAAGATCTATATTAAAACCACCCCCAGATCAACTTTTGGCACACAGAAGCTATAAACAGGCTGGAAGTACCATCTGCGTCATGATTAATGAGAACATTCAATGCCACCCTGAGATGCAGCAAACAGAGCTTGAAGCCCAAACAGTGGCCTCACCATTGCAACCGTGGAAGTATCACTTTCTGTGTAAAGCATGACAGACGCAATGCTTTGCAATGTTCCTCATCAAGTTCTACAATATGGACTGTCATGTGGATACGTTGTCTAAAGAGAAGGAGCATGCCAAGTGTTGAGTAATAAGATGCAAAGACTTTTCCAGAAGATGTATCTGCTTTATGTCATTTCTATAAGGCTCTGCAACCCTGAACAACATTGGACTGGGAAGAGCTAAAGATGCCACTGAGTTCTTTGCTGACCAGGACGACTTCTTCCAGTTCACTCATGTCTCTCGTGTCTCCCTTTTTTCCTTTTCAAGTTGGCTGGGGTCCTGTCGGAGTCCATGATCTACAGCTGCATTGAAGTTACATTCTTCATGGGCAGTGGATTCACTCTCAGAACTCATGGAGCAGCCTCATGTTCCTGTATCTCCAGGAGCACCTTGGAAGATATGCGCCTTCAGGATGCGGCCCTGTGGGTGACCCGATCCTGATGACTGAAGTGTTGTGGGAGATGGAAACATCGTGACAGGGGCTGCAGCTGTTGGAGGAGCTCTCCCCCCTCAATGGTAGTGAGAGTCTGCTGGTTCTTGAGACGGAAACTCGAGTAAGCAACACTGCAGACTGAAATATCCAAACAGTGAGCTGTTAGCCTCCCCCTTTTGCTGTGGCAGAAGCGAGAGCTCTCTCTCTCCCTCGATAGTGAGAGGAGAGAGCCTGTTGAGATATTGAAGTGTTGGAATGGACAGTAGTTACTGATGGACTTCAGATCATGGTCTCTGGTGGCTTGCATGGTGTGTGTGGTGGGGGGCTGATGCTCTTTGCTGGAGCAAGGGGGGAGGGTTGATGCTTTCACTGCTGCTTGTACGTGCTAGTCTGAAGGGGTCTTTGGTCTTCTGACATTTTCATGTTTTTTTCTCTCTCTATTTCATGGATGTCTCTGAAGAGTAAGAATTTCAGGTTGTATTCTACATACACTCTCTGATATTAAACTGAACCATTGAACCATATATTGACAAACAAATGGATCATGCAATGACTTTGCACTTATTCACATCTTCAAGAGGCAGTCCCTCAACAAGGTGGCATCATGCATCAAAGAGCCTCACCGTCAGGAAATGTACTCTTCACGGTACTACTATTGGAGACAGGTACAGGAGCCTGAAGAGCTACACTCTACATTTTAACAACTGCTTGTTTCCCTCCACCATCAAATGTGTGACCCGGTTTGCAGCAGTTAGCATAACTGCTGCAACACCGGGTCACATTGAATGAAGTTGTCTATATGAACCCGGTATAGGTGCATGGTGGCATAGCCTTACAATGTCAGCGATCAGTGACTTGGGTTCAGTTCTGCCACTGACGGTAGGAAATTGCATGTTCTCCCCGTCACCAAGTGAGTTTCCTCCATGTGTTCCTGTTTCCTCTCACATTCCGAAGGCTATAAGACTGTAACAAATTGGAGCAGAATTAGGCCATTTGACCCATCAAGTCTGCTCTACCATTTGATCATGGCTGATCTATTTCCCTCTCAACCCCATTCTCCTACCTTCTCCCCGTAACCTTATACACCCTGACTTATCAAGAATCTATCAATCTCTGCCTTAAATGCACTCAATGACTTAGCTTCCACAACTGTTTACGGCAACAAATTCCACAGATTCACCTACTTCTGACTAAAGAAATTCCTCCTCATCTCCATTCTAAATGGATGATGGGTTAGTAGGTTAGTTGGTCACATGGGTGTAATTGGTCAGAGCAGATTTGACCAAAAAGACCTATTACTGTGCTGACCCCTAAATAAATATAAATAACGTTTCTGAATGGTCCATGAACACTAATCTTGTTATTTGAATTTTGCACTAATTTTTGATTTTGTAACTTATAGTGATCCTTATGTTTTGGCACAAAAACATCAAATTTCATGACAAATTGTCATTGAAAATAAGCCTTACTCTGATTTTGATTCTGAATCTGATTTGCATTCAGCGTTGTTTCTCAGCCCTGAGTGATGAGTGACCATTTGACCATCAGATTTCCGAATGTTTTACAATCCCATGGACACTGTTTGCTATTCCTCTTTGTCCTTGTTTATGGATTTATCTTTTGATATTAAGCCTGTACTGTACTGCTGCTACAGAACAACAGATTCCATGACTTATGTCAGTGATAATAAACCAAAGACTGATTGTGATTTTGATTCTGAACAGAGCATCTTTCTTTAAAGAGAAAAGAACATTTGTAAAATTGAAGTTTAAACAATTAACTGGATTTTGACTTTTCTTCCAGCCTCTCCCTGGTGGCACTGTTGCTTGAGTTGATCCTGGAGACTGACAGTGCTGTTAATATTGTGACCATCTCTAGAGTTAGTGAAGTTGTCACATTTTCCATATTAACTTCATGCCAAGTAATCCCTTAGCATATGAATGAAACCCCAGTACTGTGCAAAAGTCAAAGGTATATAATTAGAACGAGGGTGCCTAAGACATTTGCACAGTACTGTGGTGATTTTATATATTGCACTGTACTGCTGCCGCAAACAAAACATGTTTCATGACATATGTGAGTGATGACAAGTGTGATTCTGATATGGGTCCATATTGTGCACAGAGAGTGGGAATCATGGTTGGGAAAAGGGGAAGGGAGCAGGAAGCACCAGAGAGATATTCTGTAACTGTCAATAAATCAATTGCTTGGAATCAAATGACCTTGCCTGGTGTCTCAAGGCTGGGTGTGTCAAGTTCAAGTTGCTTTTATTGTCACTTCTACCATAGACTGCTGGTACAGTACACAGTAAAAATGAATCAACGCTCCTCCAGGACCCTGGTGCTACATGAAACAACACAAAACTACACTAGACTATGTGAGACAGCACAAGGCTATGTAAAGCAACATAAAAACTGCACTAGACTACAGACCTGCACAGGACTACATAAAGTGCACAAAACAGTGCAGGGCAGTACAATAATTAATAAACAAGACAATAGGCACAGTAGAGGACAAATTACAATGTCAGTCTAGACTCTGAGTATTGAGGAGTCTAATGGCTTGCGGGAAGAAACTGTTGCACAGTCTGGTCATGAGAGTCCAAATGCTTTGGTACCTTTTGCCAGATTGCGGGAGGGAGAAGAGTTTGTATGAGGGGTGCATGGGGTCCTTCACAATGCTGTTAGCTTTGCGGGTGCAGCGTGTGGTGTAAATGTCTGTAATAGCAGGAAGAGAGACCCCGATGATCTTCTCAGGTGACCTCACTATCTGCTGCAGGGTCTTGCAATCCGAGATGGTGCAATTCTTGAACCAAGCTGTGATGCAGCTGCTCAGGATACTCTCGATACATCTTCTGTAGAATGTGGTGAGGACCCGACACTCTTTCACTGCCACCTGTCCCACATCCCTCCCACAGTGCTCCACCCTCGCCATTCCCAACATCCTTTGCTCCGCCAAATTTAGAAACTCGCTCTCTACTCCATGTTGAGAAATACAGTACTATGCAAAAGTCTGCTATATATATGTGCCTCAGACTTTTGCACAGTACTGTAGGCATTAGTTGCTAAGCAGTATTGAAGTTTTTTCTGTCCATCTTTTGTATTGGATATTGAAGTGAAAGGTCCAGCTTGGTAAATACCTGTAGGCAATGGGACATTTCTTTATTCACCATAATGTAATAAGCCCAGCAAAGTCGCACTGTCTACCCTGCTTTGTGATGTCATGGACCCCATGATGTCGCCTTCTGACTCTCTTCAGTTACTTTCCTTGCCTACATATCAACAAATGTAATCTTCAGTTCATAAATACATTCAGACTGGTAAATTTCCTTAAAATTCTCTTGGGTATTTAAACAGAAGTTAAATGGTCTATGTAAATCCTTCGGAGTCTCTCACCTCTTCTTATATGAGATAATCCTTGGAACCAAGTATTTCCATAATATCTCCAACATCTCATTTTCTCATCTCTGATTTGTATGGTGGAATGTAGAATGTATTGCAAACATTCTTTTGCAATCTGAGCATTCATCCCTGTGTTGGCTTTACTTTGATTGTTTATCTCCTAACTTATGCAGGACACGTCTTCTTGTTCGTTCCTCCACCTTCATGCTTCAGCCCTTTCAGCAGTTGGTGTGCCAGTATCATTAGTGCAGGCCTGCCTGCCAAAACTCTGCTTGGACACGATTGCAGTTGACAACTTTCCCACACTTTCAGACTTGAAAACGTGGGAAAGTCATCAGCCTTATTGGCTGTTTACAGACGCCCAGAACAGAGGAATCATAGCCGTTGTGGCATGGCATCCAAGCTGGAGTCAGTACTGCTCACCAGTATTCGCTCGGCAGAAGACAAGCTGTATGGTGTTTGACTGCAGACTCCTGAAACATTCACGGACACAGGGTCTGGCACTGCATTTTTTTTTTGTGTGACTCTATTTTACTGATAGCTTATACGTGCTATATGTGCTTTGTGCTATGTGTGACTGTTCGTACTGTGTTTTTCACCTTAGCCCTGCAGTAACATTGGCTCATTTGGCTGCATTCATGGGTATTCATGTATGGTTGAAAGACTATCAAACTTGAAATTGAACTTGACCATGCTTTCAGCTTCTACCTTGAAGCCTGGAGGGCAAACGTGCGCTAATCAACACTGGTGGAGAGACTCAGCAGTTTTAAACTCCTGGGTGTTAGCATATTGGGTGACCTGTCTTGTGCCCAGCACAGAGATGCAATCAGGAGGAAAGCACACCAGCCTCTTTACTTTCTTAGGTGGTTCAGGAAGTTCAGGGTGTCACCGAGCACAGAACAGAGAAGTTTGTATAGTCAGCCAGCTCCGTCACGGGCACTAACTTCCCCACCATTAAGGACACCTCCAAAAGGCAATGTCTCAAAAATGGTGGCATGCATCATCAAGGACCACCACCACTTAGGGCATACCCTCTTCGCATTACTACCATCCGAATGGAGGTACAGGAGCCTGAAGGACCCACTCACACATTAGAAACTGTTGCTCCCCCCTCTGCCATCAGATTTCTGAACAGTCCACGAATGCTTGAACACTACCTCATTACATTGCTCTCTTTTTACACTACATATTTATATATTCTTAAAATATTTCTTATTATAACTTATATTACTTTTAGCGTATTACACTGTACTGCTGCAGCATGTCAGGGATAATAGACCTGACTCTGATTCTGTTGAAAGCACCCTGACTGGTTGTATTGTGGTCTGCTATAGCAATTTGAATGCACACAAACATAAGAAACTGCAGAGTATAGTGAACATCACGGGCACATCCCTTCCCACCACTGATGTGCGGTTGCCTCTAGATAATCCCCACCATCTAGGCCACGCCACTTCACAACTACCATCAGACAGGAGATCAAAAGCCTGAAGCCTCACACCACCAGGTTCGATAACACTTACTTCCCTTCAACCATTCAGTTCTTAAGCCAACCGACAAAACTTCAATCACTACATTTTAGCAGTGTCATGACCACTTTGATCACTTTGCACTTTGCACTTTGCACTTTGGACATTATTTTTTTGTTTTAATTGTGTTCCATCTTGTAAAAATGTTGTATAATTTATGTTTAATTTATATTTTTTATGAATGTTCTGTCTGTAATGCTATGTGTGTTACGCCCCTGAAAAATGGGGAGAAATAATCATGTCAGTGGTGTGATGTGTCTTCATTGAGAACTTTTACTCAAGTGAAGAAAGTACCGCGATGTCCCCTGGGTATGTGGGTAGAGACAGAAGCAATCGACCTCTGGCTAGCAGATCAAGGCTACTCAAGCCTGCTAAGTGGGCAACAGCTTTCTCTCCATATCATACTGCCCTGGCTTGCATATAACAGCTACGATGCCACATCGTTGAACAACCCTGAACAATGTAGGGGCCCTGGCTGTGATCTTCAGAGCCTATCTGCAGTTTTCAGCACTCATCCTCATCTATTTTTATTTACTGAGAAACTTCATATATCCCTTGTTACAATGTGAAATCAGATCCAGCATGCTCTTTGTTAAGGCAAAGTCTCTCAAGTCGGCATTTCTTTATCAACAACTGAGCTGACAACAGCTGTAGTATTGTCCATGTTGATGCAGTGGTCATTGGCTTTTATTTTAATTGGAAAGTGTCTGCATTGTCTATTAGTAACATTAGTGGCATACAGTACTCGTGGTTTAAGCTTGGCCAGCCTCAAAGACATCTTTTACCCCCAAAGATGCCAGATATCGGAATCAGTCACCTACTTTAGATCCCCTTACCGGTCTCAACCTCCAAAATGACCACAACCTTGTCGTAGGGTTTAGAAGATTGTGTGCCTCAGTGACCTGGAGAGCTATTTTGGCTAGAGTCAAGGCCTTGTGCTTTGGCTCTTGGTAGGGTCACCCATGACAAACAGGTCAAACCGTAGAGGCCAGACTAAGAGTGGTCCACCAGTCCTCCAAGTTCGGGGGTTCAGCTCAGGGCTAGCAAACCCAAATGGTCAAAAAAATTGTTATGGAAACAGCAATGAAGTATTCTTCTACATCTGTGTGTGACAGTATGAAGAGACAGAGATGGTGAAGCTTCATTGCTGCTCTGGATGCCAGCAGCATAATGGACAGTAAGGTAAGAAGATCCTGGTCTCAGAATATTAATTCTGCTTCTTCTGTTATTGCCACTTCAGCATTTCTTTAGCACTATCTCTGTTTACACTTCTTAGAGATTCACAAGACCATGGCATTCCACTGCAGCCTGGTGCATATGAGAACAAATATATGCTATCCTATTGTCCATTCTGATATGTCTATCCATGGCCTCCTCTATTGTCAAAATGAATCCAAACTCAGGTTGGAGGAACAACACCTTATATACTGGCTGGGTAGCCTCCAACCTGATGGCATGAACATTGCCTTCTCTAACTTCCATTAATGCCCCTCCTCTCTTTCTTACCCCATCCCTGACATATTTAGTTGTTTAGCTCCCTCTGGTGCTCCCCCCCTTTCTTTCTTCTGAGGCCTCCCTCCCCATGATTCTTTCCCTTCTCCAGCTCTGTATCACTTTTGCCAATCACCTTTCCAGCTCTTAGCTTCATCCCACCCCCTCCGGTCTTCTCCTATCATTTCGCATTTCCCCCTCCCCCCACTACTTTCAAATCTCTTACTATCTTTCCTTTTGGTTAGTCCTGACGAAGGGTCTCGGCCCGAAACGTCGACAGCGCTTCCCCCTATAGATGCTGCCTGGCCTGCTGTGTTCCACCAGCATTTTGTGTGTATTGTTATATGCTATTATTGTTGGCTTTACATTGAGAACCTATCATGCTGATATTATCCTGGCTTGTAATCCTGTATCTAGGCTATTTTCTTTCATCATGCGCTGTGTCATATGACTTTGGTGATCGTGGTCTTTCCATGACTAAGATTGTTCTTGGCAAACCTTTCTACAGAAGTGCAGAGCTATTGCCTTCTTCCGGTCAGTGTCTTTACAAGACAGGTAACCCCAGTCATTATCAATACACTTCAGAGATTGTCTGCCTGGTATCAGTGAACACATAACCAGGATTTGTGATATGCACCAGCTGCTCATACGACCATCCATCACCTGCTCCAATGGCTTCACATGACCCTGATTGGAGTGAGCAGGTGCTACACCTTGCCCAAGGGTGACCTGCAGGCTAGTGGAGGGAAGAAGTGCCTCACACCTCCTTTGGTAGAAATGTTTCTCCACCCTGCCACCCGGTATACAGGCTTACAAACGAGATTACAGTATGTGTCCTTTCTTGGTGCAGTTGGAGCATTTCACCACCTTATCCTTGTGGTCCTACAGTGGGGATCTACATGGCCTCCATAGGTGTCATTGCAGCTTAGTGGTTAGTGCAATGATTTACAGCGTCTACAATTCAGGTTCAATTCTCACCGCTGCCGGTAAGGAGTTTGTGCGTTCTCCCTGTGATCTCTGGGTTTCTTCCAGATGCTCCAGTTTCCTCCTACATTCCAAAAAGATGTATGGGTTGGGATTAATAAATTGTGGGCATGCTATATTGGCACCAGAAGTGTGGCGACACCTGCGGGCTGCCCCCAGCACATCCTCAGACTGTGTTGGTCGTTGCTGCAAATGACATATTTCACTGTATGCTTCATGTTTCAGTGTATAAGTGACAAATAAAGCTAATCTTCTATTTTCTTTAGTGCTGGAGCAACTTACCCCATCGATATTCCCTTCCTTGGTGAACTCAGGCTTAGTGTCTGAACTCCCACTCTTCCTGCTACTGTTTTCCTAAATATTACAGTAGCAATGAGGTTATGTAGTGTCCACACTTCGCAAACTATTTCCTTAATTGTGAAATTGAAATGATTAAGCATCATGCATTTAATCACTTAATTTTAATTTTCTTTTTTGCCCTACTGTTTGTTATTGGAAGGCACAAAAATCTCAATGTCAAAGCAATTTATTTATTGCAACGGTATAATTATTAATGGTCTAGCCTTATTCTTGGTTTCTAGTTCCAAATTTGAACCTTCCTACAATCTCTAACGGTGTCAGATTAAGGCAATTCAGCAATCTCTTTATCGCCTCGTCAAATGAAACAACTTTTTTCTTGCCACATGCCAGGAGGTCCTTCAAAGTGGCATTCCTATCTAAATCCATCTCTATTAGTAAGATTGTTTTCTTATATTCCTGCACGGTTTCATTTTGATTAGAAACACTTTCACCCTTGCCCTCAATTTCAACAGCAGTGTTTACTCTGAAGAATATCTCCTTCTGTCGTATATAAGAATACAAGGACTTGTGAGTTTTATCATAAGCATTGATATAGGTCTGAGCTGCCTAATTGCACAAGCCCTGCTTTAACAAACACACACAAGAGATTCTGCAGATGCTGGAAATCCAGAGTAACACACAAAATGCTGGAGCAACTCAGCAGGTTAGGTTGAGAATGGAAGTGAATAAACGGTCACCTTTTGGGCCGAGACACTTCTTCAGGACTGGAAAGGAAGGGGGGAAGACACCAGAATAAGAAGGTGGGGGAATGAGAAGGAGTACAAGCTGGCAGGTGCAGGTGGCAGATGAAACCAGATGATGGGGAAGTTAGGTGGATGGGGGAGGAGGCATGAAGTGAGAAACCGGGAGGTGATAGGTGGAAAAGATAACAGGTTAAAGAAGAAGGAATCTGATAGGAGAGGAAAGTAGACCATGGGAGAAAGGGAAGGAGGTAGGCATGTGAGGAGAAGAGAAGCAGTAAGAGAGGGGAATTAAAATAGAGAAGAGGAACAGGGGGGAGAAATTAGCAGAAGTTAGAGAAATCAAATTTATACCCTGAACTCTATTTCTCCTGAGTCAGAGACCTAACTCAAATTTCATCACAGTGAGTTAGAATGTTGAAGACACCCTGTGTAACTGCAAGCTTTTATACTCATCTAACCACACAGTCATTGGATGAGCCTGAGGGACAAGATTAATGATCACTGGGAAATACAAGAACTTATCCAAGGTAACTAGCATGGCTTTATCAAGGACATATCCTGTCTAACTGATCTGATTGAACATTTTGAAAAGGTAATAAAATATATTAATAACATCAGAGCAGTAGATGGAATTTGCATGAACTTCAGTAAGGCCTACAACAAGGACCCGCATGGGAAAATCGATCAAAGAACAGGGCCCGTTGGACCCAGGACAATTCGGTAAATTGGAACCAGAAATGGTATGGAAATAGAAGATAGAAGTTTAGCTATATTTGTCACATGTACATCAAAACATTGCAATGTCCTGTGAAATGTGTCATTTGTTTCAATGTCCAACACATTCTGAGGATGTGCGGGGGCAGCCTGAAATTGTCACCACGCTTCTGGCACGAACATAGTAACTCCACAACTTACTGATCCTAACCCATACATCTTTGGAATGTGGGACAAAACTCCATGAGGTCTCGGGGAGAATGTACAGACTCCTTACAGGCAGTTGTGGGAACAGAACCCAGATCGTAGACACTGTAAATTATTACACTCACTGCAAGCTACCATCACTCCTATGGAAGCCATGCAGATCACCCATTGTAGGACTGCTAGGATAAGGTAGTGAAATGCTCCAACAGCAATCAGGAAGGGGACATACTATTTAATCTACTCCAAGATAGATCTTACCATTTACATCCCACATGGCCCTCCATTTTTTCTTTTATCCATGTGCCTATTTAAGAATTTCTTAAATGCCCCCAATGTATCTATTACTACCATAACTTCTGCCAGTGAGTTCCATGCACTTATCATTGGCAATGTAAAAAACTACCTGACTTCACTCCTATACTTTCCTTCAATCACATTCAGATAATGACCTCTCATTTAGTCATTGTCACCCTGAGAAAAATGAACTTGTTGTCCAATATATGCTTTTTATAATCTTATATACCTCTACCAAATCACCTCACATCCTGCTTTGCTCCAAAAAGAAGAGCCCTAGCTTGCTCAGTCTATCATCTGAAGGCATGTTCTCTAATCCAGACACTATTCTGGTAAATCTGCTCTGCACCCTCTTTAATTCTTCCTGTAATGAGGTAACCAGATCTGAACACAATTATCTGAGTGTAGTCTAGAGTTTTATCAAGCTGAAACGTAACATTATGGTGTTTGAATTCAGTCCCTCAACTACTGATGGTCAGAACACCTATCACGTTGTGTGGCAATTTTGAGGGATTAACAGACTTTTCCCCAAGATACCTTTGTTCCTCCATTCTGCTCAGAATACTGTCGTTAGCTCTGTGCTCTGCCATCAAGCTCAGCCTTCCAAACTGTATCACTTCACACTGTTCTGGATTGAACTCCATCTGCCACTTCTCATCTCAGATCTACATCCATTCAATGTTATCAACAGAAAACTTCTACACTATCCACAACATCACCAATCATATCATCAGTATACTCACTAGTTGACACCTCCACTTCCTCATCTAAGCCACAAAGAACAGGGTCCCACATCAGAGCCCTGCAGAACAGCAAGTAGTTATGGACCTCCAAGAAGAATACATTCCATCTATTACCCTCCTCTGCCTTCTGTGGGCAAGCCAATACCAACTTTCTGTGTGAGCCTACTATAGGAAACTAGTTGAATACTTCACTAAAATCCCCATACACCGCATCCACGACTCTAGCTTCATCGATGTGGTTTGTCATTACCACAAAGAAGTCAATCAGGCTCGTGAGATATGACTGACTACCTCTCACAAAGCTTTGCTGGTTTACCCTAATCAGATTATCCTTCACCAACTGCTTGTAGATCCTGTCTCTAACAATCCTCTCCAATAGTTTGCCCACCACTGATGCAAAACTCATTGGTCTATAATTCCCACAATTATCCTTGGCACCTTTCTTGAACAAAGAAATGACATTTGCCATTCTCTAGTCCTCTGGTACTAGACCTGTGAGGATACAAAGATCATCACAAAAGACAGAGTAATTTCTTCGCTCATTTCAGAGAGGCTAGAAAATGGATGCCTTTTCTGGAGATGTGAAATTATTTTTGTTCCTTTTTTTGTTATTTTCAGTACTCTGCAAAAAGCCCTACATATTATCTTCAAAATTAGTCCTGGGCCCAAAATATTGATGCAGCTACAAAGTAGGCATGACAGTGGATATATTTCATTAGGAGTTTGAGGAGATTTGTGTGTCACCAAAGACATTTTCTATGGATTTCTATGCAATTTTATACGGATGAGCATTCTGACTGGCTGCATCACTGTCTGGTATGGTATGGGGTGGGGGGACTACTGCACAGGATTGAAATAAGTTGCAGAGAGTTGCAAATTTAGTCAGCTCCATCATGGGCACTAGCCTCCTCAGTATCCAGGAAATCTTCAAGGAGTGGAGCTTCAAAAATGTGGCATCCATTGTTAGGGACATCATCATCCAGGACATGCCCTGTTCTCATAACTACCATCAGAAAGAAGTTACAGGAGCCTGAAGGCACACATTCAAACAATTATATAAACAGACATGTAGACCTATTTCTAAATGGATGTGAGCAAAATTATAGACCGCAACGCATAGAGATTGCTACGCAACCAATCAGTTGACAAGACCCCTCCCTACATCACAATTGAGTTTGAGAACAACTGATTAATAAGCATATAAAGGCCAAGTTTTTGGAGGACATATCACAAATGAACAGTGGACCAATGATGTCTCCTTGTAACGTTTGCAAATAGATTGCCAAGTCAGAGAGCTACTCAACCCAACCCCACACACTCAATACTCAATGATTCAGGAAGAAATTCTTCCCCTCTGCCATCTGGTTTCTGAAAAGACATTGAAACCATGAACACTACCCCAATACTTTTTATTTCTATTTTTGCTCTACTTATTTAATTTAAATTATATATATATACAATATTTCACATCTTTCCTCTTATTTTATATTGCATTGTATTGCTGCTGCAAAGACAACAAGTTTCACAACAAATCTGGTAATACTAAACCTGATTCAGATTCTGATTATTACATTAAAAGAATGGGAAAATTGCTGAGAGAGATTAAAGGAAGAAGGAAAGGGAGGAATGGGAAAAGACTTACAGAGCGAGGGGTTCGGTGGGTAACAAGAAAGTTCTGGTATCACTCAGCAGCTCACAACCTACAGCATGTCCCATGGCCTTGTGCCTCCTGATTGTTTTAAGGACTGTGAAACTCTTTTAAATTGACTTTCTAAGCACAGCTTAGAGGATACCCTTGAGGCCTAGCTAACCATCATTATTCCGCTGTTAGTGCATTTGTGTAGAGAGAGAAGACAAGAATCAATGCAGGTCACAGATTATTCATAGTGAAGTATCTGCAGGTATTGAAAACCAATAGAAGTGCGTGGATTATATCTTATTTAATGTTATGGCTTTTAGTTTATTTTTAAATCGACTTAAGTCCTTAAAGCCGTCCTGCTGAGAATCAACATGAAGGTATTGAATACAGAACACGCAGAGCCTCTGTGTTGACAGAGCACAGCAGGAGACTCGACTCTCCTCTGGTTGGGAAGGCACATCTGCCCAGCTGGACACATCCTTCCTCCATCCCCATCACTCCAGAAGCAGTGGGAGTGAAGCGGAGGGAGGAAGAACGTGACAAAACCTCAGCACCAGTCTCTAACCGCAGCAATCTGAACAACTCAACCCTGACCCCGTCAGACTATGGAAAGCAGTCCAGGAAACCCCAAAGAGGCCCTTGAATTATGTCACAGCGAATGAGGCCCTTTGGCCCATCATATCTCTGCCAACAATTTTAAAGTCCAGGCTGGTTCATCCCACTCCTCCACTTTCTCCACAAGGACTAATCAGTTGACAGTATTCCAAGTAGCACACACAAAATGCTGGAGGAACTCAGCATCTACGGAAATGAATACTCATTCGATGTTTCAGGCAGAGACCCATCTTCAGTATCCCATGGTCTGTTTACATCCATCTTTGATCACCTCTGTGCTCTCCTGGTCTATCACCCCTTCCGCATTCTCCATCATAGGGAGCTCAGCTAAACCTCTGCTGCTCGAATCCTGAATCTGTCTCTCACACATTCAGAGACAAACACACACCAGTCCATTGGACGGTAAGTCACTCTCGTTATCGTAGAGTCATGTGAGTAAAGACCATTCGGCCAGCATGTCCACAACTACCAGTGGGCACCTGTCTGCAGTTTAATCTAATTTCCCTACACTTGACCTTTAGCCTTCCATGCCTCAGTGATTCAAATGTACACCAGGATACCTCCACACCCTCTAAGGCAGTACTTACCACTCTCCAGTTGTAATAAGTCCCTTTCAGATACACTCTGCATCTTGTACATCTTACCCTAAATCTTTGTCCCTTAACTTTAGGCATCTCTGACAAGAGGAAAAGCTTTCCGCAGTCAGCCTTAAGTGTAGTGTAATGAATAGCACAACTCTTTACTGTACCCAGGTTCAATACCCGCTGCTGCCTGTAAGGACCATAGAACCATAGAACATTACAGCACAGTACAGACCCTTCAGCCTTCCATGTTGTGCTGACCCATATAAAAAACTAAACCCATGCTACCCCATAACCCTCTATTTTTCTTTCATCCATGTGCCTATCCAAGAGGCTCTTAAATACCCCTAATGTTTTAGCCTCCACCACCATCCCTGGCAAGTCATTCTAGGCACTCACAACCCTCTGTGTAAAAAACTTACCCCTGATGACTCCCCTAAACTTCCCTCCCTTAATTTTGTACATATGCCCTCTGGTGTTTGCACCAGAGTTTGAACATACCGACTGGTACCTTCTCCCCATGACCACGTGGGTTTCCTCCAGGTGCTCCGGTTTCCTCCCACAGTCCAGAAACTTACCAGTCTTTAAGTTCATTAGTCATTGTAAATTGTCCCATGATTAGGTGAGGGATACATCGAGGGATTGCTGGGTGGCATAGCTCGAAGGGCCAGAAGAACCTATTCCCCACTATATCACAATAAATAAATAAACAGACAAACAGATAGATAGATAGACAAACAAACAAATAAATAGATAGGTGTTAAATAAATAAATAAATACATACATACATACACATCAGTGATGTTCCTGCTTAACTCCTGCACTCCAGGGAAAACAGCTCAAGGCTTTCCCGTCTCTCCTTATAACTGAAGTTCTACATTCCAAGCAACATCCTGGTAAATCTGCTCTGCACCCTCTCCAGCACTATCAAATCCTTCCTTCGGGTTAGTGACTAGAACTGCATGCAATACTCTATCCACGGTCTGACTAAGCTTTTATAAAGATGGAGCATTAAACACTGGCTCGTGTATTTAATGGCTTGACTAATGAAGTGTAGCATGTGCCTTCTTATCCATGCTACTTCATTGCGCTGGCAACTTCAAGGATTTGGGGCACGTACATTACTTTTAATACTTTTTATAAGATATAAGATGAATTAATGTATGACTAAAGTTGTAGTTTAATCATAATTTGTACTTTTTTAACAAAACTCATGTATTTTTCATAGTCTGTGGTGGTTCATCTCCACTTACTGGCAGAAAGTGGTATAGCAGTTACATAACAGTTTATCACCATTTTTCATTGGCTATGAGTTAGCACATCCATGTGATGTAATTGTGCAACCGTTGATTGGTTTATTCTTATCTAAGGAATTTCTGTTAACAGGATTATAAAGATGATAGATTTTTCAGAGGCACCATCTTTTTTTCTCTTTTGTTTTCATTGAATCTATTGAATCTCTGCATTGCTTCTCAACACTTCACATAATTTTAATTGTCTGTATCTTTGTTTAAACTTTAAAATTAATGATCATTAAGAATTAAAACTCCTCACGATTCTTGATCCCTGGAAGAATCCTAAGGATCAGAAGAATAACAGAGATACTACAACACTAAGGTCCCCCCTGTTCCTCAGTATTTTATCAATGAACCAAAAATGCATCCTATCGGACTGCAGCATGGCTTGGTAGAGCAGCCCATGCCCATGACCTCCAGAAACTGCTGAGAGTTGTGGATACAAAATCCTGGAAGCCTGTAACAGCAGACTCAAAGACAGCTTCAATTCTGCTGTTATAACATGACAAAACAGTTCCCTAGTACGGTTAAATGGAATCATAAATATTGCTATCAACTTTGCACCATTTTGTCTAACTATACCACACTTCCTTTGTAACTGTAACTGTAATTCTGTATTCTGTTATTGTTTTCCCTTGTACTAATCAATGCACTGTATAATGAATTGATCTGTAAAAACTGTATGCAAGACAAGTTTTTCACTATATTACGGTACATGTGACAATAACAAACCAATAACAATACTCTATATCAATGTGTTGACCTTCACTGGAAACTCATTCTTCCACACAGTGTGATTCTAATTGTCCTTGCCGCCTCTCAGTTTGAAAGTTATTCTTAAGAGACAGTCCATTATCAAAACATTCTTAGTGGTTATGGCTACATTCCAGGGTGTCTGTCGCTCTGCACTTGGCAAGAGGAAATAAATCTTTTAATTAATTAAGAACTGATGTTGGAATGGCATAGGAATGCATTTTTCTGTGATGGTAGGAATGTAGAAAGATGTGTCTCTACACCATTAGGATAGGATAAAAGTGCACACCTAGACACTGAACTTCTCTCCCTCCCATAAATGAACCAGCAGTAAGCTCAAACACGAGGAAATCTGCAGATGCTGGAAATTCAAACAACACACACAAAATGCTGGTGGAACACAGCAGGCCAGGTAGCATCTATAGGGAGAAGCGCTGTCCACGTTTCGGGCCAAGACCCTTCGTCAGGACTCAGCAGTAAGCTAATCACAGGGAAGCGAAAAGTGTTATTTGATTAGGAAGTACGTATTCAATATATAGTTTTGAAAATGAGCCAAGGCTTGCAGTAAAATAACAGACAATCTAAGGTCATACAGATACCTTAAACCTTCAAGTGCTGACCATTTCTAGATGATGTTCATGGGGCCAAGCTGGCCATTCAGAAATTTTATAGCAGAGTGGAAGAAGCCACTCCTAAAACAGTGAGAGTCTCCTGTACCTCTTTCCTGATGGCAGTAATATGAAGAGGGCATGACTTTAATGAATGGGTGCCTCTTGAATCTGTCCTTGATAATGGGAATGGCTGTGCCCATGATGGAACTGACTGAGTCTGCAACCTTTTGCAGTATCCTGTGACCCAGTGCAATGAAGCCTCCATACATGGTTGTGATGAAATCAGTCAGATGCCCTCCACCGCACATCAGTAGAAATTTGATAGTCTTTGGTGGCCATATCCAGTGGAAAAGTAAGAGGCTTCAATGTATTGAACATAAAAGAAAGGAGTGAATCCTTCTAGGGAGTTTTGATGGGACCATAGGCACTCAGAGGAGAACGGTGTTTTAATTAACTTCTTCAGTATCATTCAGGGGACCCGTGCATCCTCAGAAAGGCCGCCATTTTTAAATTTTATTTAGATATACAGCAAGGAACAGGACCTTTCAGCCCTTTGAGCCACGGTGCCCAACAACCCCCTGATTTAACACTAGCCTAATCACAGGACAATTTACAATGACCAATTAACCTACTAATTGGTACATCTTTGGATTGTTGGAGGAAGCTGGAGCACCTGGAGGAGACCTACGCACACGCAGGAAGGAACACACAAGCATGTTGACTGATGATGCAGGAATTCAAGTCTGAACACTGATGCCCCAAGCTGTAATTCTATGCTATGCTACCGTTTATTGCCCGTCCTGAATCACCTTTGCACTAAGTGGCTTGTTAGGTCATTGGTTATAGGGAATTTGTTTATTACTATCACCCAGATGTGGTGAAAATCCTTTGTTCTCATGCCACCTAGACAAAGTATTTCAATCATCAAACTCGAGTTTATTGTCCGATGCACATAGCATCAGATAGGGAGCATTCTCAACAAAATAAAATAAATAAAACATTAAAAAAACACAATTAGAACAAAATAGTCCATTTCAGTCCTCAGTACATAAGTACACTGAAGAAGTACAAAAGGGAAAAACATCAGTTCTGATGCGTCGGTCCATAGCTCCTCTCTGTGAAGATGAGGCCATCTCACAGTGGAGGAGCAACACACTATATTCTGTCAGGGTAGCCTCCAATCTGGTGGCATGAATACTGATTTTTCCTTCTGGTAAAACAAAATTTCCCTCTGTCCCCCCCTCTTCTTTTATTCCCACTCTGGCTCTTACCTCTTTTCATCCGCTTATCACCTCCCCCGGTGCCCTCTTCCTTTCCTTTCTTCCATGATCCACTCCACTCTCCTATAAGATTCCTTCCTCTCCAGCCCTTTGCTTTTCCTACCTTCCTGGCTTCACCTATCACCTTCTAGCTATCCTCCTTCCTCTTTCTCCCACCTCTTTATTCTGTCATCTTCCCCCTTCCTTTTCAGTCCTGAAGAAAAGTATCAGTTTGATGTGCCGACTGTTTATTCATTTCCATAGATGCTACCTGTCCTGCTGAGTTCCTCCGGCATTTTGTGTGTGTTGATTTGGATTTCCAGCATCCGCAGAATTTCTTGCATTCACAGAATATAGTTTTGTACTTACAAAGAAAATACGGTGCAGGCAATCAAATAAAGTACAAGATTGACAGATAGGGATCATCTTTGTCGTATAAGAGGTCCGTTCAAAAATCTAATAACAGTTAAATAGAAGCTGCCCCTAAGCCTGATGGTATACGTTCTCAAACTTTTGTTATCTTCTGACGGGAGGGGAAGAAGAGAGAATTAACAGGCTGGGAGATGTCCTTGATGTTGTTGGCTGCTTTCTTGAGGCAGCAGAAAGTGCAGACAGAGTCAGCGCAGGGAAGGCTATTTTCTATGATGGACTTACATTTTCAGTTTTTAACGATATTCCTGTGGATTCAGAGTCACATTTGCACCTGCGCCGAAAAGGGTGATAGATTTCTTTCACTCAAAGGACATTAGTGAAGCTGAGCTTTCATGAAGATTAAATATATTCATATTTTTTTTCATTCAAAATTTATTGAACAGAAATAAAATTGCCAAGGGTGTTTCTGCATATCCAGATCAATAATTTAGGCCTCCCTGGGCTTGTCCAGCATTTTAACCATTGTGTCTCCATGATCTGTGCCAGTAATTAGGTACAACAGAATTACCTCACATTCACCTCTGCTTATTAGGCAATTCCTCTAACTGTATCTTCACTCACCAACTGTTCCTTCAGGTTCAGATTCTGGTTCAGATTCAGATACACTCATCACAGGTACATCGAGACTTACAGTGAAATGTATCATTTGTGTTGACAACCAGCACACTGAAGTATGCAAATATCACCACACATTTCAGCGTCAACATAGAGCACCTCCAGTTTTCCACAGAATAACACAAGCAACAAGAAGAACAATAGTTAAACAATCTGTCACACCTGAGGATTGTCTTCTATCCTTGTATAGAGACTGGTGGATTTCAAGACTGAGGTTCTCAGCATTAAAATCAGATTCTTGGGCTTGTTTATGGTTTGTAAATGCACGTTATTGTTTGCTTTTAGAACACTTATCTCCAATGAGCACTACACTACATTTTCTGTGGCCTTTGTGTGCAGATATAGTCACCCCATTACAGGAAAGGTGTGGCAGCTTTAGAAAAGTTACGACAGTGGTTTACCAGGGGGGAGGGGAACCAGCCCTAGGGGGCACATGCTATCAGTAGAGTTTGGTCAAACATGCACCAGCGGTTTGGAAATTGCACCATCTCGGATCGCAAGATCCTGCAGCGGATAGTGAGGTCAGCTGAGAAGATTATCAGGGTCTCTCTTCCCACCATCACAGACAGTTACACTTCACGCTGCACTCACAAAGGAAACAGCATTATGAAGGACCCCATGCATCCCTCATACAAACTCTTCTCCCTCCTGCCGTCTGGGAAAAGGCTCAGAAGCATTCGGGCTCTCACAACCAGACTATGTAACAGTTTCTTCCCCAAACCTATCAGACTCCTCAATACCCGATGCCTGGACTGACACCTTGCCCTACTGTCCTGTTTATTATTTATTATAATGCCTGCACTGTTTTTATGCACTTTATGCAGTCCTGTGTAGGTCTGTAGTCTAGTGTAGCTTCCTCTGTGTTGTTTTTTAACATAGTTCAGTCTAGTTTTTGTACTGCGTCATGTAACACCATGGTCCTAAAAAATGTCTCATTTTTACTATGTACTGTACCAGCAGTTATGGTCGAAATGACAGTAAAAATGATTTGACTTGACTTGACTTGACTTGACTTGACTTGACATGGATTATTTTCTCTGGAGCATTAGAGGTTGAGGAAAGATCTGATAGAACATTATATATGTTAAGCTTTGTAACTCCAGAAGCAAATTGAAAGAAGAACACAGGAGCTGGGATGATGTCTACTGAGTTTCTTTTCCTGCTCATTTAGTGAGGCGCTCACATATGACATGGTGGAGTAATGACGTACATACATATAGCCAGGGATACTAAGTCTTTTGCATAGTACTGTAGTAATTTTATGCATTGCACTGTACTGCTGCCACTGCAAAAAAAAAAAAAATTCATACATATGTGAGTGATGATGAACCTGATTCTGATATGGGTCTATATTGTGGGCTGAGAGTGGGAAGGGGGAAGGGAGAGGTGAATCATGGTTGGGAAAAGGGGAGGGAGCAGGAAGCACGATAGAGACATTCTGTAATTACCAATAAACCAATTGTTTGGAATCAAATGATCTTGACTGGTATCTCAGGGCTGAGTGTGTCTACAATCAGCCATTCACCACCCCTAGCACTCTTCTGCCACCTGTCTCACACACCTCCCACGACGCTCCACCCTCATCATTGCCAAATTCTTTGCTCCTACCAGATTTATAAACTTGTTCTCCACCCCACATTGACAAATACAGTACTATGTAAAAACCTGAGCCATCCTAGCTATGTGCCTAAGACTTTGGCACAGTACCGTATGTCATTCATGTACACTTTACCTATACACCAGAATGAATTATGTAAACAAACAAAGAATGCTCAATTAAGCCATATATTTACAATATTATACAAATGCTACTGAAATATTAAATACAGTGCAGTAGAATTATCGGAGGTTGACCAAGAGAAACTCTGCAGATGCTGGAAATCCAAGCAACGCACACAAAATGCCAGAGGAACTCAGCAGGCCAGGCAGCATCTATGGAAAATAGTACAGTTAATGTTTTGGGCCGAAACCCTTTATTAGGACTGGAGAAACGAAGATGAGGAGTCAGAGTAAGAAGGTGGTGGGACCTGATGAAGGGTCTCGGCCCGAAACTTCAATTGTGCACATTTCCATAGATGCTGCCTGCCCTGCTGAGTTCCTCCAACATGTTGTGTGCGTTGGTAAGAAGTAGGCACTCAGTTTTTTTTCACAAGGTGGAAATGTCAAATGCTGGAGGATATGTATTGAAGGTGAGAGAGGAAAAGTTCAAAGAAGATGTGTGGAATAAATTCTTTCAGACCACATGGTAGATGCCTGGACAGGGCTTCCAGGCATAGTGGCAAAAGCAGATACTATTTTAGCAATTCGACAGATGTACAGTGGAGAGCATTCTGACTAGTTGCATCATAGCCTGGTATGAAGGCACAACGCACAGGTCAGCAAGAGGCTGCAGAGGGTTATAGACTCATCCAGTTCCATCATCTTCGGTAGGCAATGCCTCAGGAAGGCAGCATCAATCACTAAAGACCCTCACAGTCTGGGACATGACCATCAGGAGCCTGAAGACACAAACTCAGTGCTTAAGCAACAGCTTCTTCCCTTCCGCCATCAGATTTCTAAACAGTCCATGAACACATGAATTCTACCTTGTTATTCATCTTTCCACCATCTATTTATTTTATAACTTATAGTTATTTTAATGCCTTGTGGCAAGACAAGAAATTTGACGACATATGTCAGTGATAAATATGTCGGTGACATATGTCACACAAAAGCAGCATCCGTCAACAGGAAAAATTAATCCCAGGGCTGTATATAGTGACATATATGTATTTTGATAATAAAATTACTAAAACTTTAATAAACCTGATTTTGATTCATCAATCTCGATATTAAATGTTGGCTCTTTTGTTCTATTCAACTGGGCTGTTTTAGAAGAACTATTTTAAAAGACCCAGTAACAAGGGGTTAACAGTTAATGTTCTTCAGCTCACAGCCACCAGTTCATTCCATCAATCAAAACCAATATATCCTGTTGTGTTACATTAAGCAGATAAAAGTGTTGCAGATTTGATTAATTTGCATGTATAGGCAGAATTCAGTAACAACCTCTTTTCACAGGCCACAAACCCAGGGGAAGTAGTATTTATCAGAATTAGATCTTGAGTCTTTCTTTCAAGGGTGTCACTAACAAAACCAGCATTTACCGCCCATCTCCATGCAGCTTTTCCATTTGTTGAACAACGGATCAATTTGAGAACATATTTTTTCGGAAGTGATACAGTACATTGCCAAATACCAACAAGGAAATCACCAGAAGGGTGAGATGGAAGTTAGGAGTCAGTGTGAACAGTCTTTTTATTACAGATATTGATCCAGGGCAAAATTTTATCTTCCAATATGTCAAAATGTTGTTTGTTTAGAGATACAGCTTGGAACAGGCCCTTCCAGCCCCACGAGCCACATTGCCCAGCAACCCACCTATTTAGCCCTACCTTAATCACGGGGCAATTTACAAACACCGATGAACCTACTAATTGGTAGGTCTTTGGACTGTGGGGGAAACTGGAGCATTCAGTGGAAACCCACGCAGTCACGGGGAGAACATAGAAACTCCTTACAGATAGCACCTGAATTGAACTCTGAACTCTGACATCCAAGCTGTAATAGCATTGCGCAAACCGCTCAGCTACTGTGGGGTCCCATCTGTAGGCGACTGGATTTGGAACATGAAATTCTTTTCAGACAAATCTGACGGGTATATACCTGAAACTCTCACCCACCTAGTAAACCAAGAAGGGTCTGGAAGAAGAGAGTTTTGTGCTATATTATACAAGTTAAGTTCAGCTTATTCAAAGATTCAAAGTACATCAAAGTATGTATGCAGTATACAACCCAGAAGTTCATCTTCTCCTCAAACAGCTATGAAACAAAGAACCATGGGACCAGCACGTCCAAGAAAAAACATCAAACATTAAATCCCTTCCCCTTGCAAAAAAAAAAATTGTATAATCAGCAACAAAAAAATGAGGGAAAACACAGAATATAAAACATAAAATCAAAAGGCTTATTTCAGTTCAGTTCAGTGTTCATTATGTGCCTGCTGCCCCGGTTCAAAAATCACCCAAAAGTAGCAATGAAAATGTGTGACCAGAACTAGAACACATCACAAACCTGAATTAGAGTCCAGATCTACAATCCACGTCCATTAAACCTTGCTTCAGCGCCATCGGCCAACAGCATTGAGGGAGACAGAGATCACTCAAACACACTGTTCGTCCATCTTTGTTTCTGTGTATTTGTCATTTGCTTCTATTGTATTTCTTTGTTTTACTGTGAACACCTGCAAGAAAGTGAATCTCAGGGTACTAAATAGTGACATATGCGTACTTTGATAATGAATTTATTTTGAACTTTTTGTAAGTACTTATGCATGTGACAATAAGTGCAACTTTGGCTTTGACCTTGAACTTGAATTGGAATCAAATAAAGAGTTCTGAACTGATACTGATTATTATTTTATAGAAGGCCGCAATGACATTGGATATACACTCATTGACCACTTTATTAGGTACACCTATACATTTGCTTGTTAATGCAAATATTTAATCAACCAATCATGTGGCAGCAACTCAATGCATAAAAGCATGCAGATATGGTGATATAAATGACCTTGGTCGTGGAATGATTGTTGGTGTCAGATGGGGTGGTTTGGGTACCTCAGAACTCCTGATCTGAGATTTCCATGTACAACAGTCTCCAGAGCAGGGGCTTCCAACCTATTTAACACCATGAACCAATACCATCAAGGACAACACATTTGAGACTCCTGCTCTAGAGTTGACAGAGAATGGTACAAAAAATTTTTAAAAATCAACATTCAGTAAGCGGCAGTTCAGTGGGTAAAAATGCCTTGTTAATGAGCGAGCTCAGAGGAAAATGGTCAAGTTGGTTCAAGTTGGCAGGAAGGTGACAGTAACTCAAATAACCACATGTTACTACAATAGTGTGCTGAAGAGCATCTCTGAACACATAACAGACTGAACCTCGAAGTGGATGGCCACCATTGTAGAAGACCACAAACATACACTCAGTGGCCTCTTTATTAGGTACAGGAGGTTTATAGAGCTAAAATATCTATCTAACTGATTGGCAGAATAGGGCAATAGAGTTGAATGGACCCTTTCTTTCTGTTATGCACTAGTTTTGACTTTCCTGCTCTGACAAAGCAGAAAAGAAAGACCACTCTTTCTAAATAATTTGAAAATTAATGAAATGTTCAAGAAGAAGCTGGCTAGCTAAGAAGTCACCTTGAGCTTCTTTTCAAACTCATGTTCTCTGCTTGCAGAAAAAAAGTGCATGCACACACACACACACACACACACACACACACACACACACACACACACACACACACACACACACACACACACACACACACACACACACACACACACACACACACACACACACACACACACACACACACACACACACACACACACCTTTGTTCAATAATTTCCATTACTCATTGGCAAGGAACCAGCCGCTGGGAAATCTTTGCATCTCATTCGCATGTGGGAACAGAAATCCTCTCCTTTAAATTACAGCAATCAAAATAATTTGCAGTACAGAGAGAACTGTGAAGGCATGTGTGTTTCCTGAAATTGTCTGATTCCAGGCTGCAAAGCCTAAAAAAAAAGCATTTAAAAATATGATTATGATTTAGTATGCAATGTTCAAAAGTGCATATCCTGCTAAGCATTCCTATCAGTGGAATAACACACACAAAATTCTGAGAAACTCAGCAGGTCAGTCAATATCTGTGGATGTGTATAAACAGTCAACATATCGGGCCCGAGACCCTTCTTCAGGACTGGAAAGAAAGGGGAAAGATACCAGAATGTAAAGGTTGGGGGAGAAGAAGCTAGAAGGTGATAGGTGAAGCCAGGTGGGTGGGGCAGGGGGGTGGGGATGAAGTAAGAATCTGGAGAAGAAGGAATCTGATAGGAGAGGAGAGTGGACCATGGGAGAAAGGGAAGTATGAGGGCATCTGTGGGAGGCGATTGACAGGTGAGGGGAAGAGGTAATAGGGTGTATCAATGAAATAACTGTCAGATTTACTTTAGTCTTAGTTTGACATACAGTACAGGAATGGCTTCAGACAATTTGAGCTATTCATTTTACAGTTTAACATTTTAGTCTCAGCCTTTAGCAGCTGGAAATAAAAAGGGTTAAATATCTTGAAGCTCAAGTCTTCATATTGTTACTATTGATGTTTTGATTTTGTCTTTCTTCACAAGTGTCAGAGAGAACCGCCAGTGAGGATTGCTGACAGACCCAGGGGAACAGGTTATGACTTCAATACTCTCTCAGGCTTCAGTCAGAACTCATGGATTTCACTGATTCTTATATCTGTACTAAGAGCAATTTCTGCAGGACAAAAACCATTCACTCTGTGAATGCAAAGATGCAGCAGTCCAGTAAAGTGTTCAGGCTCCAAGCCAATACCATTGAGTGCAGTGCGCAGACATTTGGGATCCAAGTGAATGGAGTCACTCCTCCAAAAGGAGCACCATATTGTTGTGGCTTGGATGGTTGCCTGCCGCAGAAAGCTATGTTGGATGGAGTCCGGGCTTTACACTGTAGCTCTTGGTAGGGTCACCTATGCCAAACTAGTCAAGGGGCAAGGGCCAAATTAAAAGTGGACCACCAGGCCTCCAGATTCAGTTCAGCTCAGTGCTAACAACCTTGACTGGTAAAACAAAATTGTTACAGGAACAGCAATGAAGAATCTTTCTACATCCGAGTGTTATGGTATTCCTGAGACTCCACCCAGGACTTGCATGACTGACAAGTAAAAACAGAGAGGAAGCTACTGCCATGATGAAGGAAGCCCTACAACACTGCCAGAGATGGCGGACCTTCATTGCTGCCCTAAATGCCAGCGCGTAATGGGCAATAGAGAACTGAATCACTGCCGGTGAAGCCAATGGCATAATGAATGGAATGTCTTTGATTGCTTGAAATCAGAATCAGGTTTGATATCTCTGGCATATGCCATGAAATAGGTTCTTTTGCAGCAGCAGTACATTGTAATATGTAATAATGAAATCTATAACTTGCAATAAGTTATATATATATAAATTAAATTAAATAAGTACAAAGTTTGCAGTTCAAAAATGGAGCAAAATAGAAACAAATATTAAGGTAGTGTTCAGGCTTCATTGTCCATTCAGAAATCTGATGGCACTGGGGAAGAAGCTGTTTCTAAAATGTGAGTGTGTGTCTTCAGGCTCCTGTACCTCCTCCCTGAAGGTAGCAATGAGGAAAGGGCATGTCCTGAGTAATGGGGGTCTTTAATGGAAGATACCATCTTTTTGAGGCATCGCCTTTTGGGGATGTTCTCGATGCTGGAGAGTATCAGCCCATGACTGATTTTGTGGCACCCTCTGTGAATACAATGGCCAATGGCCTCAGAATCATCCCTCCCTCCACCTCAGCACATGATTGCATGCACACACTCACACGCAAGCACAGATGCACATACATGTGTGTGAGGCAGGCTTGCAGGCTCATTGGGATCATTTAAAAGGCATTTAGATAAGTACATGGATATGGGCCACATGCAGGCAGATGGGACTAGTGTACTGGGAAACACAGTCAGCATGGGTTAGCCAAAGGGCCTGTTTCCAGTATATATTTACAGTGCTGGGCAATGATCTTAGATTTACACATATGGCTGGGGTGTCTAAGACTGTTGAAGAGTACTGTACGTGTCCATGTGAAGTGGAGAGTGGGCTTGTGAATCTGGCAAGAGCAAAGTATGTAGGGAGTGGCAAGGGTGGCGCATTGCGGGAGGGGTGTGGGGCAGGTGGTACAGAAGGATTGCTAAGGGTGGGGGAGTGACATGGGTGCAGACACACCCAGCCCTGAGACACCAGGCAAGGTTATTTGATTCCAAACAATTGGTTTATTGACCATTACAGTCTTCCCGGTGCTTCCCGCTTCCTCCTCTCTTCCTTTCAGTTTTCTCAGCCATGCCCCCCTTTCCATTCTCAGTCCATAATAGAGACACCTATCAGAATCAGGTTTGACATGAAAGTTAGGTTTTTTTGTGACAGCAGTACAGTGCAATACATAAAATTACTATAGTACTGTGCAAACGTCTTAGGCACCCTCACTCTTATATATGTGCCTGAGGCTTTTGTATGATAGTGAGCACTCATACTCAAGCACAGGCACACACACATACTCTTACGCATCTGCGTGTGCATATTGCATGTGTGTATGCACACACACTCGCACACACATGTACACAATGCATATGCGCATGCATGAAGGCACCCAGTTACATATGCACAGAGCTGCTGGATGAATTAGGAGAGCAGGTTGTGAGTGAAGTGGATGGAGGTCAATCGGGCGCTATATTCCATCACCCCCACCCCTTGTGAGGGCAGTCCTGTTCTATGGTGATACATTTTCTCTGTCCCTAACACCTGGCAGTCAGACACACAAGCAAAGCAGTTTTTACCTCCAAATGGTAAAATGGTGATCTAACAGTTCCATTTCTGGACGAGTAGCGCAGAAGCAAATCATCTGGTGAGCTAAGGTCAAATACGATCACAGTGGTCAATTATTTTAACTTCAGTTAATTAAATAAACTTGGAATAAAATTTGTCTCAATAAAGCTCTCAAAGCGTTGTAAAGATCCACCTGATTTGCAAACATTCCTCAAAGCAGGAAACACGCTGCATTTTTCTGGTAAAGGTGATCTTTATGTGTCAAATGTACGTTGTAATATACATTGAATTGCATCTTTTTTGTTAAATCAAGTCAGTGAGGATTGTGCTGGGCAGCTCGCGAGTGTCATCGTGCTTCTGGAGCCAAAATAGCAAGCCCACAACTCACTAAATCTAACCGGTATGTCTTTGGAATGTGGGAGGAAAGCAGAGCACCTGGAGGAAACCCATGCAGTCACGTACAAATGTCTTACAGAACCTGGCAGAAATTGAACCTCCATCTTACAGCTGGCTGTAACACTATACCGCCATTTGTAGTGGGAGTTTGACTCCTACCTGACAACTATGTGAGGTGACTCTTAACCGCCATCTGAAAGTCAAGAGGCAATTAGAGTCTAGCAACAAATGGTCCTAACCACATGACATAAACCAATTAAGAAATAAATAACATATTGCAATGCTAAATCAAATTTCAAAAATTCAAAGTTCATAGTAAATTTATTATCGAAATACATCAAAGTCCGCCAGGACTTAAGAACTTTTTAAAAGCTATTATTAATGCTTTTTGAGATAGTGATTTAGATGCATATCATATTTTTTACTGAGTTAAGTATTGTATGTAATTAGTTTTGCTACAACAAGTGTATGGGACATTGGAAAAAAGTTGAATTTCCCCATGGGGATGAATAAAGTATCTATCTATCTATCTATCTATCTATCTATCTATCTATCTATCTATCTATCTATATGTCACCATTTGCAACACTGGGATTCTTTTTCTTGTGGGCATACTTTTTTCCATGGCTCAGCATGGTAAGTGTGAGCGTCAGTGTCAGAGGCCTACCGAAGTTTGAAGTGCAAATATAAAAGAGCGGACTCAGGTAAATCCAGTCATTTCTTTGGTGGCTCAGGTGAGGGATGTGTGAGCGTCAATGTCAGATCCCTTCGGAAAGTCGGGAGAGAGAATATTTAAAGGAGCAGGATTGGGCAAGGTCGGTCCTTTTGGGCTTCACAAGTGTGGGAAGTGTCAGCGTGAGAGGTCTAAACTCAGATGCAAATAAAAGGAAGGTCAGCTCAAGTAGAGCAGCCATGTTGGAGCAACCGTAGTCAGCGTATGAAGGCTAGGGCGTGAACAGGCATAGGCACAGTTAAGAAGAGGTAAGCCTTTTTTATTTTTGAGCGCAGTGCAGTCAGGATGGAATGCTTCTCCTGTCAGATGAGGGAATTTAGGACACCTGAAGATTTCCCTGACGACTACATTTGCAGGAAGAGCACTCAACTTCAGCACCTGATGTACCAGGCCAAGGAGTTGGAGCTGGAGTTGGACGTACTCAGGATCAGTCAAGAGGCTGAAGACATTATAGATGAGACTCTTGAAGAGGTAGTCACATCCAGAGTACAGGGTTCAGACAGTAGCTGGATGACCAACAGATAAGGAGATTAAAAAGTCAATGCAGATGGAGTGTTGCCCCATCTGGAAGGACCGTTTGAGGCCCCGAATGGAGGTAAGGGAGGAGGTGTAAGGGCAGATGCAGCACTTAGGGTTAAGTGCCTGGAGTGAGATAAGCGGGAGGGACATACGGACAATGGAATTGGGTTCCGTTGGGAAAGCGGAGAAGGGGTGGAGTAGGTAAAGATATGTTTAGTGATAGGATCCCTTTAGAGATTTCAGGAGTTGCGGTGGGTAATGTGTTGGATGCGGTGAATGATGGGGTGGTAGGTAACAAGTGTATTTGTTGTTGCATTTATTAGTATATGTGAGCACCTTAGTGTATATTGACAATAACTAATAAACCGGAGCACCTGGAGGAAACCCACCTGATCACTGGGACGACACACAGTCAATGCTGGAATCGAACTCCAGACTCTGATGCCCCACTACACTACTGTGGCATCTGACTTTTTCCAAGATGCTGCCTGATGATCTAAACGTTTATTTTTCAGTTTTATTATCATTGACATGCACAGTGAAATTGTTGTTTTCTGGCAGCAGTACAGTGCAAGACATAAATTTGCTAATAAATTCTATTACATTTCAGGTATTCAGCATCAGTACCGTATTGAATATTTCAGGAATATTTGAATAATATTGTAAATATATTGTTCGATTAAGCATTCTTTGTTTACATAATCCATTTTGGGTTTTAAGTAATTGAATACACGAATGGCATCTCATCTGTGCCGGGTCTTCACCATTCCCTCTGACCCTCCCCTCTCTGAGGCAGAATGTTCTGTCCTCAGTAAGGGCCTGACCCTTGTCCCGCTGCACCCACATCTCAGCAAGATCCGTGCCTGTCATGACGCTGAGCTTCTCTTCTGCTGCCTCCGTCTCTGAGCCTGCTTCTTTGGTAAGGATTCTCCACACTGCACCAATGACCCATTCTCCTGTCTTCAACCCTCCTCCTCTTCCTGGACACCTCACCCTGGTCTTCTGCCTACTCTGGACCTTTTCATTGTCAACTGCCGAAAGGACATCAACCATCTCAGCTTCAATACTCCTCTCTCCAATTCCAAACTCACCCCTTCCGAACGCTCTGTTCTCCCCTCCCTCCGGAATAATCCTAACCTCACCATCAAACCCGCAGATAAGGGGGATGTTGCAGTAGTTTGGCACATTGACCTCTTCTTTGCTGAGGCCCAGTGACAGCTTTCAGACACCTGCTTTTATTTACCCCTTGAACAGGATGCCACTAAGGAGCATCAACCCATTGTCTCCCACACCATCACTGACTTTATTAGCTCTGGGAATCTCCCATCTACTTCCACCAACCTCATAGTTCCTGCACCCCATGCCTCCCTTTTCTCCCTTCTACCCAAGATCCATAAACCTGCTTGTCCAGGTAGACCCATTGTTTCAGCTTGTTCCTGCCTCACTGAACTCATAACTGCATACCTCAACTCTGCCTTATCTCCCCTGGATCATTCCCTTCCAACCTACATCCATGACAATTCACACGCTCTGGATCTTTTCAATGATTTCAAGTTCCTTGGCCCCCATCATCTTATTTTCACAATGGACGTCCAGTCACTATACACTTCTATCCCTCACCAGGAAGGCCTCAAAGCTCTCCATTTCTTTCTGGACACCAGACCCAACCAGTTCCCTTCCTCTGCTACTCTCTTCCGTCTAGTAGAACTTGACCTCACTCTTAATAATTTCTCCTTTGACTCCTTCCACTTCCTTCAAACAAGAGATACAGCTATTGGCACTCACATGGGTCCCAGCTATGCCTGCCTATTTGTCGGCTACGTGGAACTGTCAATGTTCCAAGCCTACACTGGTGTCCATCCCCCACCTTTCCTATGCTACATCGATGACTGCATTGGTGTTGCTTCCTGCATCCATGCAGAGCTCGTTGACTTCAACTTTGACTTCAACTTCCACCCTGCCCTCACATTTACCTGGTCCACTTCTGACACCTCCCTCCCCTTTCTCAATCTCACTGTCTCTTTCTCTGAAGATAGCATATCTACTGATGTCTATTATAAACCCGCAGACTCTCACAGCTACATTGAGTATACCTCTTCCCACACTGTTACTTGTAAAACTGCTACCCCCTTCTTAACTGTTCATTCCGACAGGCACATACAAGTTTTGTACTCTCAAAATTTCATTTTTGAAGGCCTCCCACTTTTCAAGTACACCTTTGACAGAAAACAGTCTGTCCCAACCCACACTTTTCAGATCATTTCTGACGCCATCAAAATTGGCCTTTCTCCAATGTGGAATTTCAACCTATGGACCTGACCTATCTTTTTGCATATTTACTTTGAAACTAATGGCATTGTGGTCACTGGATGCAAAGTGTTCCCCAACATAAACTTTTGTCACCTGCCCTGTCTCACTCCCTAATAGCAGATCTAGTATCACACACTCTCTCATCGGACTTCTATATACTGATGAAGGAAACTTTCTTGAACACATCTGACAACTTCTATCTAGTCTTTTTACAGTATGGGAGTCCAAGTCCTAGTTTTGGTCCCACTAACACATGGCATGAGAAGCAATCCTGAGATCACAACCCTGGAGGTCCTGCCCTTTAACTTAGCACCTAACTCTCTGAACTCCTGATGCAGAATCTCATCACTTGTTCTACCCATCTCATTGGTACCTACATGGACCACAACCGCTGGCCGTTCACCCTCCCACTTAAGAATGCTAAGGGCTCAATCCAAGTTTTCTGGACCCTGGCACCTGGAAGGCAACATACCATCCGGTAATCTTTTCCTGAATTCGTAATTTCTTATTAATTTTTATTGATAGACCATAGAAAACATTTTGCAGGATGCATATTGGCTTGGTACAGCAACTGCTCTGCACATGACTTCAAGGAAATGTAGAGAGTTGTGGACGCAGATCAGCACTTCATAGGGACCAGCCACCCCTCCCAGAACTCTGCCTATACTTCTCCCTGCCTCAGTAAAACACCCAGCAGAATCAGACTCTACCCACCATGAGCATTCTCTCTTCTCCCCTCTCTCATTGGTTAGAAAATACAACAGTCTGAAAGCACGTACCCCCAGGCCCAAGGAAAGCTTTATCCCACTTTTATAAAACTGTTCAATAGATCAAATCATTGAGCAAGAATAAGTTAAAACAATAACAATGGAGAATAAAGCGTTTTGCTACAGTGAAAGTGCAATGTCAGTAAACAATAAAATGCGAGGCGGATAGTCAAGCCAGGAGTTCTTCTTATTGTACAAAAGGTCTGTTCAAGAGTCTGATAACAGAAGCCTGGTGGTATGTGCTTTCAGGATTTTGTATCTTCTCCCCAATGGCATTAGGGAGAAGAGTGAATGTCTGGATGGGTGGGGTCTTTAAAGCCATGGTAGTGTGGCAGTTAGCTTGACGCTATTGCAGCTCGGGGTGTTGAAGTTTGCAGTTCAACTCCGGCACCGTCGCTAGGGAGTTTTTGTGTTCTCCCCTTGACTGTGTGGGTTTCTGCTGGGTGTTCTGGTTTCCTGGGGTTTAATTGGTCATTGTAGATTCTCCACTGTTTAGGCTAGCGTTAAATAGGTGGGTTGCTGGGCTGTGTGGATTGTTGGGCTAGTTGGGCCTGTTCCATGATGTTTCTCTAAATAAAGTTAAAATATTGCTGCTTCACTGAGGAGCAAAAAGCAAAGGCTTCAATACATTAACAATTCCTTCTCCTTCCCACAGATGCTGCTTGACCTGTTGACTTCATCCATCAAATCGATGCTCCAGCTTCCAGCATCTGCAATCCCTGGATTTATTAGCACAATATTTGAACGGCTGCACCACTATCATACCCTTAGCTCAGGAACATTTGAGATCAGTGGGAATGAAAATTTATTAGGCATCCAATCAGCATTGGGAAAGAGCTTTGGCAGCCAAATCCTGCACAGTGAGATTGGAAGTTTGCATTAATTATCATCAGATCTTTATCTAAATACTCAAATCCTGAAACATCAGGCTAAAGATGAGAGCTTGGCAGGGTGTCAAGATTCAGCATTAAACTGTGCAAACTCAGATAAAAAAAAAGCAGGTGTGAAAGTCTATGTGATCACCTGCTAAGAGTTCCTTCTAAACTCTAGGTAACAACTCTATTTGGTCAAATGCACACTCGCCCCTCACTGGTGACAAAAAATCAGATTCAGAATCAAACTAAGGTTTATTATCACTGATTACTGTAGGTCATGAAGTTAGTTGTTTTGCAACATCAGTACAGTGCAATACATTTTAAAAATAAATATGTAGAGCTTTATAAAGACAGTAAAAATAGTTAGGTAGTGTATGCGAGTACATGGACCAATCAGAAATCTTATGGGAAGAAGCTGTTCCTGAAAAGTTGAGAATATGTCTTCAGGTTCCTCCTTGTTGGGAGTAAAGAGAATTGGGCATGAAAAAAAAATGTTAATAAAAAGAATGTACTTGTTATGCATTGTACTTCCAGAAAGAAATCAAAATAATGAACACAGGAGCCCTGGATAACTTGTCTACTTAATTTTTCTCTACTGAGGAGCTGACATATGAAATGGTGCCATAATGACATTTGCCATTCACATACTTCTTATATACAGCCTGTAATGAATTATGTAATCAAACAAAGAATGCTTAATCAAACAATATGTTTACAATATTACTCAAATATTGCTGAATTATTAGATATACTACACTCTTCCCTGCTTAGCTATAAACTACAACTCAATATAGAATGCACAACAACTCAAACATGTAACATATTGGTCTCCAGTCAAATAAATAAATAAATAAATAAATATACACACACATATATGTGTCTGTGCACACATATTTACAGATACACAGTATACTATATAATACAACTACTATATGGGCATGCACAGCATAGTAAATTTAATTATCCACTTCAGGTGGAAGATTTAATCACTCTGGAGGATTTCTTCCTCTTGTGGGATAACATCCTTCCTGACAAGGGATGTCACTCTACTTAGTAAGACAGACTTGTGCCTGAGGTTCTGGGGCTTCCTCCATGGTGGTTGTAGGGGTTAACTCTGGGACTGTAGGAAGTGGTTCTGATAGCTCTGGACACTTTTCTTCTTTAACAATTGACTCTGCTGTCCTCAGCTGATTGATCAGTTGTCTCCAGTTGACAGCAGATGCAATCACCATTGTGTAGGGGAATGGTCCAGTTCTGTCCTTAATCTTTCCAACTACCCACTTCTGATCACCTCTGTAATCCCTCACCAGGACTGCTTGTCCGGGAGTAAAACATTGAACCTCCTTGTTTGAGGAGGCCTCAATTTCTCTCAGCTGTTTGTCCTGCATACTCCTTCTGAGACTGGGTTTGAGGAGATCCAAGCAGGAGCACAGGGGACAACCCAGGGACAGCGTGGCTGGCACGTTGTTGGTTGTGGAATATGCTGCATTGCAACATGCAAGGAGGAAACTGGGGAGCTTCTGATTCAGCGTCAGAGTAGTGTGTTCTGCTGACATTGCTTGCAGTGTATTTTCTAGACTCTGGACAAACATTTCCACCGTACCATTTGTAGCTGGGCGGTACAGTGCAGATGTAAAACGCCTCATTCCATTTGTTTTCAGGAGTGACTGAAACTGTTCCACAACAAACTGTGATTAATGGTTCTGGAACACCAGTCCCTGAGAAGAGGCTTCTCAACACATCAACAGTTTGCAAAACTGTAGTGGAGGCTATTAGGAATACTTCTGGCCACATTGTAGCTGCAGCTAAAACTGGTCCAGCAAAATCCACATGACTGCTCTGCCAGGAAAATGCAGACCATTCCTAGGGATGGAGAGGTGCTGCTCCTGGAATCTTCTGTATATGATGGTATGCCAAACAGCGCATGGCAAGCAGCTCGACCTACTGATCTTCTGCACGACATCAGATTAAGCTTTGAGCCAACGGTTTACTTCGACCACACTTAGATGTCTGATATGTAGCTTTCACCATAGATGGCACAACAGCTCTCAATCTGCACAGAAAGCAATCCCCATCAAGGGCAAGTTCTTCCCAGCGCTGGGAAACATGGGTTAACTGGAATTTCTGCTAAATATTCCAGGCATTTTGGGTGGCCATGTAGACCTGAGACAGTGCGGGGGGGGGGGGGGGGGGAGTCTTTTCTGGTTTCCCTTTTGATTACCTCTGCTGTAATAGACAGACAGACAGACATACTTTATTGATCCCGAGGGAAATTGGGTTTCGTTACAATCGCACCAACCAAGAATAGTGTAGAAATACAGCAATATAAAACCATAAGTAATTAATTAATAATAGGTAAATAATGCCAAGTGGAAATAAGTCCAGGACCAGCCTATTGGCTCAGGGTGTCTGACACTTCGAGGGAGGAGTTGTAAAACTTGATGGCCACAGGTAGGAATGACTTCCTATGACGCTCAGTGTTGCATCTCGGTGGAATGAGTCTCTGGTTGAATGTACTCTTGTGCTAACTAGTACATTATGGAGTGGATGGGAGACATTGTCCAAGATGGCATGCAACTTGAACAGCATCCTCTTTTCAGACACCACCATCAGAGAGCAAGGAAGACTTTTAATAGGAAGACTTTTGATTTACATTGGAAAGAATACGTCAAGAGAAGTGTCCTCTTTTATAAATTTTTCAGCTATTTCCTTTTCCGGGGGAAACAAGATAATCCATCAGCACTTCCATGATTAGTTGTCCTCTTCAATTTGATCTTGTAATTGTGTCCTCCAAGAAACAGAGCCCATCTCTGTATTTGTGCTGCTACTGTTAGTGGAACACCTTCTGTGGATAGAACATTGACAAGAGTGGTTGATAATCAGTAATGAAAGTCAGTGTTCTCCAACCACTGGGCCGCGGACTGGTACTGGGTCGCAAAGCTTGTGCTACCGGGCCACGAGGAAACAATATGATTTGGCGATATGAAATGATATGAGTCAACTGCACCTTTCCTCACCCACTGTTGAATTTCAACACACGCAAAGTCATCAGTTGGTCATTAACCTACAACTACTCGATGAGTAAGAAACAAACGTCGCTTGAGAGTTTCTTTGGAAGAGGCAGTAGGGGACATAAAAGGCCTAATGATGATGATAACGCAGAGACAGCTGAGGCCGAGACCTGAAAAAAAGAGAAAGCTTCCTTCAACAGAAAATATGACGAGTCATACATAAAATATGGCTTTGTTGCGACCGGTGACTCGCACGCTCCGAGCCCCCCTGTGCGTGATATGTGGAGACAAGCTGTCTAATGAGGCAATGAAGCCCTCAAAACTGCTTCGGCACCTTGAGTCCAAGCACCCTGCACTTAAAGACAAATCTGCTGAGTTTTTTGAGCGGAAAAAAAGTGAGCAAGCGGGAAAGAAACAAGTGCTGAGAGCCACCACAAATGCTCCTGCTCTGAAAGCGTCTTACTTAGTGGCTAGCCATATTGCTGAGGCTAAGAAGCCTTTCACTGTTGGTGAAGAATTGATTCTGCCCACTGCCAAGGACATGTGCCGTGAACTACTGGGAGAAGCTGCAGCTAACACGATGGCACAGGTTTCTCTTTCAGCTACCACAGTTTCAAGGAAAATCGATGACATAGCGGAGGACATTGAAGCACAGCTGTTGGAATGGCTGAACGAGTCACCATGGTATGCCATCTAAATCGACAAGTCTAACGATGTCGACAACAAGGCAATACTGCCGGTTTATGTGCGATATATATTTCAAGATGATGTGCACGAGGATATGTTGTGTGCACTGCCGCTGCCAACTAACACAACCGGGGCAGAACTATTCAAGTCTTTGAATGACTACAGGTCAGGCAAACTGAACTGGTCACTCTGTGTTGGAATGTGCACAGACGGGGCTGCAGCTATGACTGGACGGCTGTCTGGTTTCGCTACCCGAGTCAAAGGGGTTGCTCCTGAATGCCAGTCTACACACCGTGATGAGGAGTGGATAGCAAAACTCGCTTATCTGTGTGACATCTTCAACCTGCTCAATGAACTCAATTTGTCACTTCAGGGGAGAATGACAACTGCCTTCAAGTTGGCAGATAAAGTGTCTGCTTTCAAAGCCAAACTGGAACTGTGGGGACGGCAAGTGGACAGGGGCATATTTGACATGTTCCCAACATTAGCTGGGATTTTGGGAGAGACTCAGGCTGCACTGTCCTTCTCACAGAAGGTGGCGATCACCTATCTTCGCTGTCGACAGAATTCAAGCGTTACTTCCCAATCACAAATGACCCAAGATGTGCAAAGGAATGGGTCCATGACCCATTTGTGAATGTCCCCGGTGAATCATCCATGTCAGTGCGGGAAGAAAATCAACTCCTCGAGCTTGCAAATGACAGTGGGCTGAAAGGTATGTTTGACATAACATCTCTGCCAGCATTCTGGATCAAAGTCAAGGCTGAATATCCTGAGAGAGCCACAAAAGCACTGAAAATGTTGCTTCCATTGCCAACATCATATCTCTGTGAAGTGGGATTTTTTGTAATGAATGCTATGATGCTTAAAATGTTATGATGCTATTGACTTATAAGTGACTTATAATTGACTTATCACAATATTCATGCGAGGAAAATATGCGCTGTGTGTTTGATATTAAATTTGTTAGATAAACCCTTTTAGAAACAAAATTGAGTGTATTAGCCATTTATAAGTGACTTATAGTTGACGTCACCTGTATTCCGGTCGTGATTAATAACAACCCCCCACCGTCGGCCGGTCCGCAAGAATATTTTCAATATTAAGCCGGTCCACTGTGCAAAAAAAGTTTGGGGACCCCTGATGAAAGTAAACTCTCTCTCATATAAGAACTGGTTGAAATAATTTACATTCCACATCAGAGTCAAGGTGTCTCAGTCAATTTGCATGATTTTTCTTTGCAGCGGTTAGGGAACGTGATGCAAAGGCTACGGCGGGTGGGGTTCACTTCTACCACTCATAACATGTGACATGACTGCACCTATACCATGAGGAGGGGCATCACAGGGAAGCTTCACTGGACAATATGTGTGAGTACAGTGTCTATCGTCACAATTTCTTTTGCCTTTTGAAAAGCCACCTCAAACTGCTTTGCTCATTGCCATTTCTTCTTGATCTTTAGTAAGGAGTTCAAGGGTTCAAGCACAGTAGCCAGGTTTGGCAGGAACTTGTTATAGTAGATGACAAACCCTGAAAAGAACTGTAACTGTGACACATCCTTTGGCCTTGGGGCATCCATCACTGCTTGATTTTTCTCAGCACACTTGTGTAGTTCTTGTGCATCAATGGTGTGACCACATAAGTGACGCTTGGTTTAAAGAATTCACGCTTGTCGCATCATCCTGTGAGCCCATAATCTTCTAATCTTTTTATCTCAGTCCTCAACTCTACAGGTGAAGTTAGCATAGAAACTCTGGGTAAGCTGGACAATTTTGGAGGAGATCATGTATCATCTCAGAACTCGCCAGAGGCACTCACTGCGGATGCTATCTAAAGCCTTTTCAAAGTCCACAAAATTTACATACAGTTGTCTGCACCAATCTATGCATCGCTCTATGGTGCTACGCAGCATGAAGATCTGGTCGACACAGTTTCTGTTCTCCTGAAGCCAGCCTGCTCCTTGCTTAAGCACACATCAACAACATTACTATAGCTGATCCAATTTTCCTCTCAGCCCCAATCGCCAGTCTTCTCCCTATATCCCTTCATACCCTGACCAATCAAATCAACCTCTGCCTTAAATATATTTGGCATGCACAGCGACCTATGGCAAAGAATTCCACAGATTCACCAGCCTCTGGCTAAAAAAAAAATTCCTCCTCATCTCCATTCTAAAAAGATGCCCCTGTGTTCTGAGGCTTTCTCCTCTGGTCTTAAACTCTCCCACCACAGGAAACATGCTCTCCACATCCGCCCCATCAAGGCCTTTCATCATTCAATCGGCTTCAATGAGGCCACCTCCTTTCTGAATTCTAGTGAATACAAGCCCAGAGCAATCAAACGCTCTTCATAAAACAAGTCATTCAAACCTGGGATCTTTTTTGTGAAACCTCTTTTGAACCCCTTCCAGTTTCAGCACATCATTTCTAAGACAAGGTACCCAACCTGCTCACAATACTCCAAATGAGGCCTCACCAGTGCTTTATAAAGTTTCAACATTACATCCTTGCTTTTATATTCTAGTCCTCTTGAAATGAATGCTAACATTGCATTTGCTTTCCTGACCACAGACTCGACCTGCAAACTAACCTTCAGGGAATCCTGCACAAGGACTCTCAAGTCCCTTTGCACCTCAGTTTTTGTATTTTCTGTCCATTTGGATGATAGTCAATCCTTGCATTTCTCTTCTTTGAGACATTGATTTTGTAGATAGCCAGAGGCTTCTTCCCAGGGTTGAATGACTAACAGGAGGGTATATAATTTTAATGTGCTTGGAAGAAGGTACAGAGGGGATATCAGAGGTAAGTTTTTCACACAGAGTGTGGTGGGTGCATGGAGTGCATTGTCAGTGATGGTGGTGGAGGTGGATACAATAGGGTCTTTTAAGACACTTTTGGATAGGTACATGGAGCTTAGAAAAATAGAGAGCTATGTGGTAGGGTAATCTGAGGCAGTTTCTAGAGTAGGTTATATGGTCAGCACAGCATTGGGGGTTGAAGTGCCTGTAATGTGCTGTATATTTCTATGTTCTATGTTCTACCAAAGTGCATGACCATACACTTGTTGACACTGTATTCCATCTGTCAATAATTTGCCCATTCTCCTAATCTGTCTAAGTTCTTCTGTAGCCTCTCTACTTCCTCAAACCTATCTTCATGTTGTCTGCAAACTTTGCAACAATGCCTTCAATTCCATCTCCCAAGTCACTGCCATACAATGCTAAAAGAATCGGGCCCAACACAGACACCTATGGAACACCACTGGTCACCATCAGCCAGCCAGAAAAGACTCCCTTTATTCCCACATTTTGCCTCCAGTGGCCAAGTCAGCCACTGCTTCATCCATGCTAGAATCTTTCCTCTAATACATAGGCTCATAGCTTGTTAAGTAACATCATGAGTGGCACATTGTCAAAGGCTTTCTGAAAATCCAAGTACACTTAAACCAATTCCTCTTTGTCTATCCTGCTTGTTACTTCTCTAAAAAATTCCAACAGATTTGTCAGGCAAGACTTCCCCTTGAGGAAACCGTGCCTATTTTATTACGTGCCTCCAAGTATCCTGGGACCTCATCCTTAATAATCAACTCCAACATCTCCCCAACCACTGAGGTCAGTCTAACTGGCCTATAGTTTCCTTGCTTCTGCCTCTCTCCTTTCTTGAAGAGTGAGGTGACATTTGCAATTTTCCAGTCTTCCAGAAGCATTCTAGATTCTTGAGAGATTACTACTAATGCCTCCACGACCCCTTCAGCCACCTCATTCAGAATTCTGGGCTGTACGCCATCTGGTCCATGTGTATCTACCTTCTGACCTTTCAGTTTCCTAAGAACTTTCTCTCTAGTTATGGTAACTTGACACACTTCATTCTCCCTGACACCAGGAATTTCCACCATACTACTAGTGTCTTTCACAATAAAGCCTGATGCAAAATCTGGGTTAAGTTGCTGTGAATGTGCAATGAATATAGTATTATCAGAATCAGTATCAGGTTTATTATTACTGACATAGGTTGTGAAATTTGTTGTATTTTGTTGTTAATGTAAATAAATGGTTAACGATTGGCTTGGAGTGTCTCAAAAGGCCTCTTTCCATATTTTCTATCTCTCTTTGACTCCAGAACGGCCTTTATTGAAACAGCTATCAGCAATTAATTCAAAAGAATAGCAAATTGCATTGTCACATCTCTGAATCAAGCTATTAAAGGCAGATAAAATTGATATTTTCAATAGTCAATTGAAAATGGCTTGTAAATTAAAACACTTTGTTAATTATTAAAGTACAGGAAGACAGTCCTGAAAACAACATATTAAAAATAGGCCAATAATGATGAGACCATACAGAAATAGCACAGAAATGAATGGTAACTGGATGCTATCACTTTCAAATGTTTAAGGCATGCTTGCTGGTGTTCCCATTATTTCTGCTCAGTACTGGTTTTATTCTTTTATGTGCAAATGTTATTTGAGCTGGGGTTATTTTTGTTCTTTTCTGTCCTCTTCCACTCTTTGATGACAGGACTTATCTGCGTAATTATGTTTGTCGGCTTGCTTTTTCACAGAGCGCCGTGTGTAGCTGAGCTCTCGTCCAAATGAAATCAGTTTCACCATCTCGGAACTGTCACTGCTCGTCTCTCTGCTTCCGTCTGGCATCAGTCCTTGCCTGTCCGCTTTTTTTCACGCTGCTTCATATTCAACTCCTTCGATATGAAACTCCGCTCTTACTGTGGAAGATCGGAAACGTAAGCAGTACCCCGCAGGCGCGTAACATCTGTAAAGAAAGAAACGTAGTAGTTCAGTTTCTAGTGTCTGTAGCTTTTTGTTTTCTACCTCGTACTATCTCAATGCATTGATGTGATCAAATAAGACATAGGAACAGAATTGGGCCATTCAGCCCATCGAGGCTGCTCTGCAAACAATCTGCATGGACAACATGCAAAACAAAGATTTTTGAATGATCAGTTTATTGGCACACAAAGCAATTTCTTTTCTCTCTACCTCGGTATTTGTGACAATAAATTTTCACTTTATTTACCAGTTGAGGCCTGCATTATAACAGAGGAGGGAGCTGATTAACCTTCCCTGGGTAATTACAACCAACGACAGGTTATACTTTGAATTGGTACAGCAATTGCAACACACAGGTAAGCATTGGGCAGCAATAGGGATTAGCACAATGCATTTCCCACTGCTCTCTGTAAGGAATTGGTATATTCTCCCTCTGACCACATGGGATTTTTCCAGGTGCTCTGGTTTCCTCCCACATTCCAAAGATGTATGGGTTATGGTTAATGAGTTGTGGGCAGTTGATGTTCACAGTATATGTATTTATTTCTACAATGTATTTATATAATATCCATTTATTTATTACTCTTTTTTCTATTTGCGCTGATTATCTAATTTTGCACACTGGTTATGTGCCAATCTTTGTAGTTTTCATTGGTTCTGTCATAATGTAAACAAGACAATGAATCACAGGGTACACGTTGACATATATGTACTTTGATAATAAATTTATTTTGAACACTTCAGACCACCTTTTGCACTAACATAGATTTGTCTCTGATTATGTTTTCTTTTTCCTTAATGACTTATTTTGCACACTTTTTCTTTAGTCTCATTTAATTTATGTATAATTTATGTTGTGTGTGGTGCTTGTGATGCTGCTGCAAACAAATTTTTCATTATGCCTGTATCTCACTTACTTGTGCTTAAGGGAATAAATCTGATTTGACTTGACTTGATTCGACTTGAATAAGACAGCCTGCCTAAGCCCACACACTTGTGGCAGTTTTTGGACACTGTTTGATATAAATTATTTATGTTTTCTTGTCTGTGTGGCTTTACCCTGACTGTGGATTGTGCTCACACTGTTTGATCACATTCAAATATGAAAGCTGGAACTCTGGAACATAACAGAAAATATTGGAATGCCTGAGCGGCCAAGGGATCATCAGTGTGGAGAAAGGTATGATTTATGTTTCAGGTCAGTGAGACACACGGAAGCAAGCTCTTCAGCCCAAATTACCCATGCTGACCAAATGGCCTACTTGAGCTAATTGGATTCTCTTGTGTTTGACCTGTATTTCTCTTAATGGTTAATGGTCCCTCTTAATGGTGGGGGTCAAAAGCATAAAAAAGGCTGAGAACCCCTGGTCTAAACATTTTCTATCCATGTATCTGTCTAAATGTCTTTTAAATGCTGTGATTGTACCTATCTCTACTACTTCCTCTGACAGCTCATTCCATTTACCCACCACCCTCTGTGTGAAAAAAGTTGCCTCTTGTGTGCCCCTTTTAAATCTTTCTCTCAGCTTTAAACTCCAGTTTGCCCTCTAGTTACAGGCTCCCCTACTGTGGAAAACAGGCTTCCCTCAGCATCTTATACTGTAAAGAAAAATCTTCTCAGCTTATTCAGTCTCTCCTCACATCTCATGCCTTGTATTCTTAGTCATAACTTCGTAAATCTTTACAGCACTCTTTCCAGCTTAATGATATTCTTCCTTTAACCACAATTGCAGACAATGCTCCAAGTGGGGTCTCAATAACATCATGTACAGTCATAACATTGGAATAATGGTAACAAAATGCTTGAGGAATGAATTGATGTGACCTTGACGCCATTATGTAATGTGCCCAAGGGGCTTTGTGTTTTCTTGTCTCCCCAGTGGGCATGAGGAATGAATTGATGTGACCTTGTCACCATTACTGTGATGTGCCCAAGAGACTTTATGGTTTCATTTGTTCCCAATGGCTATGGGGAATGAAATGGACATCGAATAGTTCATTCAATCTACCGCTTCATGGACCTTGCTCTTAATTTGCTTATCCACACTGTATCTCACTATATGTGACAATAATAAGCAAATTACTAAATCAGTATGTCAATACTGAAAGGAAGGACTCTTTCTTTGCATTCAATCAGACTCATTTTATGATTCTTGGGATCTCTGGAAGCAATTACTGAAAAGACAGTTTCATACTGATGATGAGCCTAACGGAAGAGTAAACCTTCTGGCTCCACACTAATCTGCAGACCATAAGACACAGAGCAGAATTAGGAAATTTGGCCCATTGAGTGTGCTCCACCATTCCATCATGGTTGATGTATTATCCAGTCTCCTGTCTTTTCCCCATAACCTTTGATGCTCTGAATCCAACTACTGAATTCTACAGATTCACCACCCTCTGCCTAAACAAATTCCTCCTCATCTCTTTTTTATGAACTGTCCTTCTATTCTGAGTGTGTGCCCTCTGGTCCTAGTCTCTCCCACTATAGGAAACATCCACTCCATGTGCACTCTATCCAGGCCTTTCAATATTCGATAGTTTTTGATGAGATTGCCCCCCTCTTTCTTCTAAATTCCAGTGAGTACAGGCCCAGAACCATCAAAAACTCTTCATATTTTAATTCTTTCATTCCCAGAATCATTTTTGTGAACTTCCTCTGGACCCTCTGCAATGCCAGCACATCTTTTCTTGGATATGGGGTCCAAAACTGCTCACAGTTCTCCAACAGTGGTTCAGCCCGTGCCTTATAAAGCTCCAGCATCAGATCCTTGCTTTTATGTTGTAGTTTCTCAAAATGAATAGTAACATTGCATTTCCCTGCCTCATTCCGACTTTGCCTGAAAATTAACCTCTGTTCCTGCTTTCCACTGAGCCATGAAGTGGCTGGTCTGGAACTCCCTCCTGAGATTAATAGGCTTAAAACCATCAGCTTTTTTCTCCCTCCACAATTTTCTCCCCATTGAGTTCACACTTGTTGTTGTGCATTAGCCGGGGTGATAATCCTGGAAGTCCTCTCTTTGGTGAATGATAGAACTTAGAACATAATGCCGTGCTGCACTTTTATCCCACTCTAAAATCACCAATCTAATCCTTCCCTCCCACATAGCCCTCATTTTTCTATCATCCATGTGCCTCTCTGAAAGTTTCTTAAATGCCCCTAATGTATCTGCATCTACCACCACTCCTGGCAGGGCATTGTATGTAGAAAAATGTACTTATGACATCCTCCCTATACTTTTCTCCAATCATCTTAAAATTATGCCCTCTCTTATAAACTATTTTCCCCCGGGGAAAAAAATAGTCTCCGGCTATCCACTCGATTTGTGCCTCATCACAAGATATGTTAATATTTATATTCCTTCATTAGATGCAATCATCATGATAAAACCACCTTTAATTGCCCTTCAGAAGGTCCCAAAGACCTGCTTTCTTGAATCATTCCCATCTGTGCGGACTTTGTCTTGCTATGGAGTTTTTGCAAAGCAGACTACCCAGCCATTTCAGAGGCTAGTTAAGAGCTAGGCAGCTTTGCATGGATCCACACTGGATAAGGAAAAACATAATCTCTGTAGTCGCTGCCTTGCAAGTAATGCATGCCACTGACTTTTTTTTAAACCTTCCATATAATAGAACCATGACCCTTGACAGCTAGGTGTGCTTCTCAGTGCTCGAAGCTCTCAAGGGCAATGCTATTTTTCCCAGTAGGCTTGACCTCTGCAAACATGGTTCATTAGAAACTGTATGCAGCATTCTTTTGAATTATAATTACCACTATGCACCTTAGGAAGAAGGTCATCCTCATAGCTGCACTGTCTTCAGATCCTGGAAGTACCATGCAGAGTTGGTTTGAATACCAATTTAAATTCAGAAATAGACTTGGAGCATACTAATCCTTTGTAGAAATATGCACAGCTCTGCCATCAGTATGACCTTTGCTAAAAGTCCCTTCCAGAAAATATAACAATGAAAGTCTGTGGTAGCATTTTCCTGCTTTGCAAGTATAGAGCAGAGAACAGTACAGGCCCTTCAACCCACAATTTTGTTCCTAGCTTTTAACCGATTCCAAGATCAATCTGACCGTTCCCTCTCAGATAACCCTATATTTGGGGCAGCATGGTAGCGTAGCTGTTAGCACAACATTATACGGTGCAGGTGACCTGGGTTCAATTCTCGCTGCTGCCTGTAAGGAGTTTGTACGTTCTCCCTGTGACCACGTGGGTTTCCTCCGGGCATTCCGGTTTCCCCCCTGCAAACCAAAGATGTGCTGGATGGCAGGGTAATTGGTCATTGTAAATTGTCCTGAGATTAGGCTAGGATTAAATCAGGGTTTGATAGGCGGTGTGGCTCAAAGGGCCAGAAAGGCCTATTCCACGCTATATTGCCATAAGTAAATGAATAAATAAATATTTCTTTCAGCTATGTGCCTATTTATGGGTCTCTTAAATTTCTTGAAAGTATCCGTTCACCCTTGGCAGTTCAGTCCATGTACTCACTACGCTCATCGTAAAAACACCTACCTCTGACATCCCTCCCACACATTCCTCCAATCACCTTAATATTATGTCCTTTTGTATTAGCCTCTTCTGCCCTGAGAAAAAATAAGGCACTATCCATCCAGTCTTTCTATGCTTCTTATCATCTTACGCACCCATATCATGTCAGCACACATCCTCGCAACACACACAAAATGATGGAGGAACTCATTAGGGCAGGCAGCATCTATGGAAAAGAATAAACATTTCTGGGCTCAGACCCTTCATCTGGAAGGGTCCTAAGTCCTGATGAAGGGTCTCAGCCCGAAACATAACTTTTACTCTTTTCCATAGATGCTGCCTGGCCTGCTGAGTTCCTCCAGCAGTCTGTGTGTGTTGCTTTGGATTTACAGCATTTGCAGATTTTCTCTTGTTTGTCAGCACTCGCCCTCCAGTGCTCCAGAAAGAAAAGCCCTAGTTTGCTCAGCCTATCCTCCTTGTATGAGTTCTCAAAGAAGAATTGGTTATACTTACATTTCCTAACAACTTTGTCCTCAACCAATTTGTGTTTTTCATCACACTTTGAAATGTGTAAGTAAACACACATTTATGTGGTTCTGAGGAAAGTCTTCAATCTGATACGAAAACGTCCATGAAAATTTAGACAAAATACAGATGCTAGAAACGGAACAGCAGATATTGGAAATACTCAGCAGGTTTGTCAGCATCTGTAGAAAGAGAAACATTTTTCTGACAGAACTTTCACCTTTAGTGCAGAGAAAGCCAACTATCTGTGATACTTTCTGAATTTATTTATTTGATGTACAGCACAATGACAGGATCTTCCAGCCCAGAATGCCCCTACTGTCTATATGTCCAATTAGCCTACTAACCCATAAATCTTTGGAAGGAACTGGAGCACCTGGCAGAAACCCATGAGGTTACGGGAGGCAACAGACAGCAGTGGTATTGAAAAGTTTCCCTTGAGCTCTAATAGCATAATGCTACACTACCACTCCAACTCCAGATTTCCACCATTAGTACAACTTTGCTTTTGTAGCTTTACATGTTGCTATCTCCACAGGAACCACTCAAAGTGACGGAGATAACATTTTGCTGGAGAACAGTTTTTGCCAACTTTTGTAAACTGGCACCTCATAAAGAAGGAGGAGATCTGTCATCTGCACGTGCGGCACGCAGGCCCACCGGTGTGAGGGCACGCCCTGGTGCTTGTGAACCAGATCCCCATCTATGGGTAAATAGCCCCATTGCCTTGTGGGCAACCTCAGGAGAGACAAAGGCTACAGGAATAAACCCAAACAGCAAATCCAGAGTGGAGCCCCTAAGGTGGCTGGACATTATTGAACATCCTTCCGGCAGCTCCTGCAGCCAAGCTAATGCCAAAAGTATTACTTCATAAGCTTTCCCTTGGACTACACTGGTGAGGCCGGGGGGAGGATCTTGATGTCTGGACATCTCAGGACCTCCATACCTTCTGCCCAGGCTTGCGATGACGTTCATCATCACCCATTGTCCTTTGATGCCACCTCAGCCATCTCATAAAGAATAAATTGTACAGATATCTATTCTATATCATTAACAAAAAGCCAAAGGCAGCAGTAAACAAACACATATATCATAGTTCAAGAAGAATCTGAAATATTAACTCTGTTTCTCTCTCCTGAGGTATCGCTGGACGTGCTGGTATTTCCAGAACTTTCTGTTCCGATTTATTATATCTACTAGAGGTACACTCAGCAGAGGTAAGGCACAAACAAGAGAAAATCTGCAGATGCTGGAAATCAAAGTAATACACACCAAATGACGGAGGAAGCCAGCAGGCCAGGCAGCATCTATGAAAAAGAGTAAACTGTCGATGTTTCGGCCAAAAATGTAGATGGCTAACTCTTTTCCATAGATGCTGCCTGACCTGCTGACTTCCTTCAGCATTTTATGAGTAAAGCACATTTCTGTGAAAAATCCCTTTAACTATTCATCAACTGCACAGCATAACGTTGCTTGTCAATTGTTTGGCTTTTTGCAGCTTTTCTGCTTGAATCTCAGGATAGATGAATCTCAGGATACCTGGTGGCATATAGATAGCTTGATAATAAGTTTACTTTGAACTTTAGAAACAAACAAAATGTTATACTGTACTGTGTATGGAAATACCATGGAAGACAGGCTAAGATCAAGATACTTCCATAAGGCAGAAAGTTCTGGTCTTTGTATCATATGAACAAAACATAGGAGCAGTTTAGGCCATTTGGCTCACTGAGTCTTCTCTGTCATTCCATCATGGCTGCTTTATCATCCCTCTCAACCACATTCTTGTGCCAAAAATGAATAAAAATCATGAAAGAGCAGTGATGCAGTTCCAAGTCTGAATGTTGTTTTACTGGAGCTGTTGAGATGCCAATGTACCTTTACCTGCTGCCTTTGTCCCAGGCAGTAATGGGCTGGAGGTTCACACAATCCTATTGGAGAAACTGATCAGCTGGAGTAGTGTGTAGAATATAGAATGCAGAACATAGAAAATTACATCATAGAAACAGGCCCTTCGGCCCTCAATGTTGCACCAAACTAATTAAACTAGTAACTAATCTAATCCCTTCTGTCTACACATTGCCCATATTCCTCTGTTCTTTGCACATTCATATGCTTAAATAAGAGCCTTTTAAATGCCCCCAGATTATTTGTCATCACTACCAACTCTGGCAGTGCATTTTACTCTCTATTGCAAAAGAATGACCCATACATCTCTTCTGAGTTTACCACCCACCCCACCCCCTGCATCCTCACATTTAAATATATATTTATTTATTGAGATACAGCGCAGAAAAGGCCCTTCTGGCTCTTCGAACCACACCGCCCAGCAACCCCCCCCCCCCCACCCCCGATTTAACCCTAGCCTAATCATGGGACAAATTACAATGAGCAACTAACCTACCAACCGGTATGTTTTTGGACTGTGGGAGGAATCCGGAGCACCCAGAGGAAACCCACATGTTCACAGGGAAAACGTACAAACTTCTTACCAGCAGCAGCAGCAAGAATTAAAACCAGATCACCTGCACTGCAAAGCGTTGTGCTGACCACTGCACTACTGTGCCACCCTGTCCTATAGTATAAGAGTTTTCAACTCTGGGGGCTTTCTACAATTTCCCATGACCACGTGCATTTCCTCTGGGTGCTCTGATTTCCTCCCACATTCCAAAGACAAATGGGTTAATAAGTTGTGCACAAGCTATGTTGGTGCCAAACGCATGGCGACACTTACGGGCTGCCCCCAGCACACCCTTGGACAAGGTTGGTCAATGATGCAAAAAGTGTATTTGACTGGATGTTTTGATGATTTGATGTACATGTGACAAACATACTAATCTTAAATCTTTCTTATTTTCAATCTCACACCCTATTTTTCACACTCACATGCAGTTTGCTGCATTTCTCATGCTTCCTTTCACTCTCACATGCTCCTTCCTCTCTGTCTCTTTCACACTCTCTCTCTCTCTCTCTCTTGCCCACTCTCTCACTCACACTCACTCTCCCTCTCTTTCTCTCTCTCTCTCTCTCTCTCACACACACACACACACACACACACACACACACACACACAACCTCTCTCTCTCTCTTTCTCTCTCTCTCTCTCACACACACACACACACAACCTCTCTCTCTCTCGCCCACTCTCTCACTCACTCTCCCTCTCTTTCTCTCACCCACTTTCTCTCTCTCTCTCTCTCTCTCTCTCACACACACACACACACAAACACACACAAGGACATTTTTTTACACGGAGAATGGTGGGCACCTACAAATGCTCTACCAGGAGTGGCAGTAACGGTAAATACAACAGAGGTGTTTAAGATGCCCTTAGATAGGCACGTGAATATGCAAAGAATGGAGGAATGTGGACAATCTTTGGGTAGAAGGAATTAGATTAGTTGGGTGTTTAATTACCAGTTTAATTATTTCAGCAAAATGTAGTGGGCTGAAGGGCCTGTTTCTCTGCTGTACATTTCTGTGTTCAATGTTTCCCCTCTGATTTGTTATCATTGCCGCATTATAGGAACTTCACAGTAAGCCTGCTGGCTCATCAAAGAGTCAGATATAGGGTCAATGGTTTGAGGCTAAATCAGAGACAGTTGCCCATTCCCATTGCCATGGCTACCCCTTTACACTAGGGCAGCTGCCACAATTAATGGGAAAACTGCAGAGTCAGTAGAATCATCAGGTTCTGGGACTAACCTCCTGGGCAATTAAATGAGTGGATCTAACAGTCAGGGACTCCGGTCCTGTGCAAACATAAACAGTGCAATTATACAACTCCATCATTATGCTTTGCCACAATTAAACCGATTGAGCTGCATCAGCAGAATGGGAGTGAGACAAGAAGACACGTTAAGCCTCCTGTAGCAAACAATATTACAGGTGTTCAGGACTGGGGCTAATACCCCTGTGATGTGAGCCTGCTTTCAACCACAAAAGTCTTAAAATATTACACCTGTTTTCCAACTTGCTGTTTGTTATTGAATTATATGATAGGAACACAGGAAAGATTATCAATTAGCCCTTATCAAAACAACATTTGGATCTGAGGTAATATACATGCTTAAGATAAAGGTTCAATGTTCAAAGGTCAAAGTTCATTTATTATCAAAGTATGTATGCATTATACAGCCTTGAGATTTGTCTCCTTACAGATTGCCACAAAGCAAGAAACTCAAAAGAGCCCAGAAAAAGAGAGAGAGAGAAAAGAAATTGTGCAAACAATGAAAGCAAGCATACAGCATTCAGAACGAGAGTGAGTCCGTAGGCATGAAGCCCAGAGCAGCCAAGGCAGGCCTATGGCCTCAGCCGCTGTACAGCAAAGAGCGGAGTAAACATTGCAGAGCAGTGAGCAGAACCAGCAATCTTGAACTGAAGAGAAGTTTTTCTTACTCAGAGCATGGTAAATATCATACAGCAGATTCATTCAATTACAGAGTTGCACAGAACAGAAACAAATCCTTTGGCCCACCTGTAAACGCCATCCATTGCACTTATCTACACTAATCCCATCTCCCTGGATAACTTCACTCACCACAACACTAAACTGATCATGAACACAACCTATGGAGGATTCACTTTAAAGAACTCTACAACTCACGTTCTCAGTATTATTTATTTACTTATTTATTTATCGCTACTATTATTTGTTTTTTCGTATTTGCAAGATTGTCTTTTGCATATTGGTTACCTGTCAGTCTTTGTACGTAGTTTTTCATTGATTCTATTGTATTTCTTTGTTCTACTGTGAATGCTTGTAAGAAAATGAATCTCATATGGTGATATTTTTAAACTTTGATAACAAATTTGCTTTGAACTTTGAAAATATGTAACCTTTTATGCTTTCGCAATCAAAATACTGGTCCAGGTGCGTCCCAAACGTCTTAAGAGTATCTTCCTCCAGCACCTCACCAGACAGTACTTTCCAAACTCCAAAAATCATGGAATCATCTGGGGAAATTTAGCCAGGGATTTCCTCCAGGAGATAGCTTGTGGATCCAGATTTTAGCCTCTGCAGTTTTTTATATCTCCTTTTATGTAAAGCAGGGGTTCCCAACTTGGGGTCCATGGACATTTAATGACATTGGTCCATGGCATAAAAAAAGACTGGGAACCCAGATTTAAAGGAAATGGACAAAATGTTATAGTCAAGGGTATTTTTAAAACAGTCTTGACCAATAGCTATATTTAAAATTCAAGATTTATTTATCTTCTGCACTTGGAAATATACAGAGAAATGCATCATTTGCTTCAACAACCAGCACCCCCAAGGGCATGCTGGGAGCAGCTCACAAGTGTCACCACGCATTCCAGCGCCAACATAGCATGCCCACAGTGTTCAGCAGAACAACACAGAACACAACAAGGGACGAAACAAGTGCAAAAACAAGTCCAGTTCCTCCCTCCCACCTACACACATACACAGACCCTTCACCCCAGTGTAACATAATGTGTAAATTAACAAATGACCATCCAGGGGCAATGATAACGATCTATTATACATGAGCTCAAATGCCATCACACCAACAGAACAAATTTAAATTCACACAATTAAAATCGATCAGTAAGTTTGCAGGTGACATAAAGTTAAGAGGGGTTGTGGATCGTGACGAAGGTGCTCACAGATTGCAGGGGGATTTTGATCAGTTAGGGAAGTGGGCCAAGGAGTGGCAAAAGGATTTTGATACAGATAAGAGTGAGAAGGTGCTCTTTGGAAGGTCAAAACAGCTTATCTATGAATGGGAGCACACTAGGGAGTGCAATGGAACAGAGGGACTTGGCAGTACAAGTATATAGTTTATTGAAAGTGTGTCACAGGTAGTTCAGAAACTTGTCTTCATCAGCCTGCATAGAGACAACAGGAGTTGGGGCATCATGTTGCCTTTGTATAAGTCATTGATGGAATACTCTACAATTTTGGTCAATTTGTAGAGAAAACATGTGATTAGGTTGGAAAGAGTGCACAGAGATTTATAAAGAAGTTGACAGGACTAGTGCCCTGAGTTATTGGGACAAGTTGGCTAGGCTAAAACTTTATTCCTTGGAATGTCAGAAAAGGAGGTGCTACTTTATAGAAGAGTTTAAAGTGACGAGACTTATTGATAAGGTGGATCATAACAGTTTTTTTGCCTAGGGTGGGGAAGTTCAAAACTAGGTTTAGGATAAGAGAGGAAAGATTAAAAAAGGACCTGAAAGGCAATTTTTTCATGCAGATGTTGGTGAGTATATGGAATGAGCTACCAGAAGAAGTGGTTGAGACAGGGGTAATAGTATCATTTCAGCAGCACTTGGCAAGGTACATGGAGGAACAAGGCTTGGAGGGATATGGGCTAAAGGCAGGAAGCTGGGACTCGCTGAGTGAACGACATGGTCAGAATAGACTAATTAGGCCAATAGGTCTGTCTCCTTGCTAATGATAATGATACAGATTATCCTTCTTTGTCACATGTACATCAAAACTTACAGTGAAAAGCATAATTTGCATCAAATCAAATCAGTGAAGATTGTGCTGGGGCGGTCCACAAGTGTCACTATGCTTCCTGCGCCAACATAGAATGCCTACAAGTCTCTAACCCAGACTGTACATCTTTGGAATGTGGGAGGAAACCAGAACACCCAGGGAAACCACTGACTTCCTGTCAGTGACAGGAAGAACATGCAAACTCCTTATAAATAGCAGTGGAAAATGAATCCCGATCTTACAGCTGGCAGTGTAAAGCATTGCGCCAACCGCTACACTACAATGCTACCTCCATCACTATGGTACCGCCCCTGATATTGCTATATGGCCCTAGCAATCTTATGACCACACCTTGGATCAGTATTAATGATTATTGAAACCTCAGTGTTTTCATAAATCTTCACTTCATGGAAGGAAGCAACACACACAAAACGCTGGAGGAACTCAGCAGGTCAGGCAGCATCTGCGGAACGGAATGAAGAGTCGACTTTTCAACCCTCTATTAAGGCTGTCCTGGAAGGTCCTGATGAAGGGTGTTGGTCCAAATTGTTGACCCCCTATTCCTCACCGAAGACGATGGCTGACTTGCTGAGTTCCTCCAACATTTTGTGTGTGTGCAGAATCGCTTGTGTTCATGGAAGGAAGTATGTTGTCTGATTTACAGATATCATTAACTTAAAAGTTCTGTCTCATATTGCTTTTTTGGACTTTAAGTTTTGGTCTTGCCATTGTTGTTCATGTAGAGTCAAAGGAAAAAGCCCTTGAACCCATCAAGTATGCACAGTGTGATTTAAACTGCCTACTCCCATCGACCTGCACGTGGACCATAACCTCCATAACCCTGCCACCCATAATAGATGCAATTGCTTTGTCTATAATATAGAAGGGCTGTAAGCTATAAAGGAACTTGTTGAAAGGGAAGCTTTATCCTTCAGCATTTGTACTACGCCATTACACCAGGTGCAGGTAATGGAAAAACAGCGCAGTCAGCTGCTAGCACTAACCTCCTCAGATTAGATCCGACAGGATCTGCAGGATGCAATCAGTCAAAAGGTGTCCGTGTTGCACTAAATTATGTGCAGCTTTTGAGCTGCCAGCACACTGTGGCTATACAGAGGAACTGCTGCCCTATTTTCATACTTTTAACATTCAGAACAGCTTGAGATGAGACATCTCTTCCTTTCGCTCGTTTTCAACTGAAGAGATAGGAGCAAGGTAACGGAAGGTCATAAGAAATAGAAGCTAGAGTGTGTCGCCTTAAGACCGTGAGACATAGGAGGAGAATGAGGTAAGTCAGTCCGTTCGAGTCTGCTCTGCCATCCGATTATAGCAGATTTATTAACCCTCTCAACACCATTCTCCTGACTTCGCGCAAAAACCCTTGGCAACCTTACTAATCGCGAAGCTATCACCCTCCACTTTAAATATACCCAATGACTTGGCCTCCACAGCCATTTGTTGCAATAAATTCCACAGATTCACCACCTTCTGGATAAAGAAATACCTCCTCATCTCTGTTCTTCTATTTTGAAATTGTGCCCTCTGATTCCACGATTGGAAATACCCTTTTGTACTGCCATTCGTAAGATCATGGTTAATCACTTACCGTGAGCTTTCTTTGCTGAACTAAGCAAATGGCCTTTAATTTACCACTTGCTGCCTCTGATGTTACAGAGCATTTCACAGACCTGAGGCCAGGAATTCCCTGGATTCATCACCCTCCAAGTGGAAAAATTTCTTCCTAGCCCTACTCTGAATGATTGACTCCTTAATTTAGAGATGTGACCCTTGGTTCTACATACCCCAACCAGGAGAAACATCGTGGAGACACAAGAGACTGCAGATGCTGGAATCCAGAGAGGAAAATAAAACAAACTGCCTGAGGGAGTCGGCGGTCAGGCAACACTTATGGTGGGAAGTGGACAGCTGAGACCCTACATCTGACTGGGATCTTCATGCCCACTTCCACTTTGACAAGCCCTGTAATCATTTTATAAGTCTTGGTGAGATCTTCTTTCATTCTGATCATCTCCAAGGGTGTTGGCTTTGTCTATCATAGAGTCATAGAGTCATACAACATGGATGACTCGACGACTTAATGATGATACTGGCTTAACAAGGGCCCGGTGCAGTACAGCAATGATTTTCTGGCATCAAACCTAACTACCAACTACTTTATTAATCTTACTTTTTCTCGAAAACCATCACTGAAATCAGTAACTTGTAACTTCCCTTTCGGAGTTGAGCTACTGAACCTATATGATCTGGCATTTTTGTGACATGGATTGAAGTCTAAAAGGGGGTGGTTGTGGCTTTGAACTGAGGTAGCAGGACCCGGGCCAGATAGCGTATCAAAGTGACATGACCTGGGTCCGAGAGCAAGGAACGACCCACTGTCTGGCCAATTTAAGTGCTGGGCTAGACTGAAAAGGTCAGGGTGTTGGGGCCAGAGGCAGAGGACAGGCCAATGATCAGCTCGGTAAAGTTCAGCTCTGTATGGAACTGAGGTAGTGGCCTGCAATCAGCAGGCTCCTGGACTGGCTTTGTGGCTGTGGTTTTTATGAGCTTCAGTTCTGAATGCTATTTACTTACTTTTATTGTTTGCACAACTGATTTTTTTTCCTGCACATCCTGTCTTTCTTCAATGGGTTTTATTGGGTTTCTTTGTTTTGTGGCTGCCTGTAAGAAGGAGACAAATCTTAAGTTTGCATATAGTCTACATACTTTGATAATAAATGTACACTGAACTTTGGACTTTGGGCTCACCTGGTCCATGCCAACCAAGATGCCCCATCCAAGCTAGTTATTTTTCCCCACATTTGCCGTATATTCCTCAATACCTTTCCCATCCATTTACCTGTACAAGTACAGTACCTCCCTCTGCCACTACCTCTGGCAGTTCATTTAATATATGGAGCACCCAATAGGTGAAAGAGTTTGTACACGGATTTCTATTAAACCTCTCCCCTGTCACTTAAACATTAATTCTTGATTTCGCAACTTTTGGAAAAAGAATGTCTGCATTTACCATTATCTATCACCCACATGATTTTATGGGTTCATTCTCCTGCTCAGCTTCTCCCTCTAACTCTTGCAAATTTCTGCAGATGTACAGTAGAAGACATTCTGATTACCGTAGATGTCGGATTATAAGCCGCTACTTTTTTCCCACATTTTGAACAGCTTTGAACACTGCGGCCTTTACTACGGTGCGGCTAATGCATGATTTTTTTTCATGCCGCCAAAAACATTTTGCCTCATAACAGTAGACCAATAAAATTGATGAGTAGTTCACAGAGGTCCAATGAAATTGTACGATAAATCAAGCGCACTTTCACAATTAAATTATTGTAAATCAGTCATTTGTACTCACCCTCATCAACATGGAAAACACTCGAAGAAAAGCATTGTGCTGCCTTTATGGCAGTTATTTAGTTTATAATATTTTCGCTTAGTAATTCATTTGTTAGTATTTTCTAGTTAAAGTTAGAAGTGTTTTAACTATATTTGTTTTCTGTACTACATCCCGGGATGCTATGACGTCACATCCGGTTTCGCCGCGTCTTGTGGGAAATACCGGTTTGCGATAAATGGGAAGGTGGGGGCGAGCGGCATTAGATCTGAGCGAACGCTGCTTTTAAGTTAAAGGCGATCAATAACTTTTCCTGGTAGGCTGCAGTATATATATTTTTTACCAGTCGTTAGGAGATATTGGAATGTTGTTCAGTAAAAAAGTATACGCAACGTAATTTGTGTGTTACCGATACGTATGTATATTTAAAAGTAGCCGCGTTACAGGCACGGTTCGAAAAAAAGCATTTGCAATATGTATTTGTTTTATGTTACCATATGGATTTAATTAAAAGTTAAAAAATCCTCAGGTGTAATATCTTTCTGTGTAAATATCTCATATTACAACGTGGGACACCTGCGGCCTAAAATCCGGTGCGGCTTGTACAAGTACAAAATTGATTTTCTTTCTAAAATTAGAGCCAGCGGCTTTTAATCAGGTGCGCTCTGTAATGCGAAATCTACGGTAGATGCATCACTACCTGGTATGAAGGCTCCAATGCACAGGAGTCTGCAGACTTAGCCAGTTCTATCATGGGCATAATACTCCCCACCATCAAGGACATCTTCACGAGTCCATCATTAAAGACCCTTAAATCCAGGACATGCCCTCTTCTCATTATTACTGTCGGGGAGAAGGCACATGTGGTAAACTATGTATATCTGTCTGGACACGCCCCTCTGCTGACTGCTCCTGTGGCTCCTCCCACAGACCCCTGTATAAAGGCGATTGGGGCACTGCTCCTCCCTCAGTCTCCAAGATGTCATGCTCTCTTTTTGCTGCTAATAAAAGCCTATCGTTCACCTCCCGTCTCCGAGAGTTATTGATGGTGCATCAGCACAGGAGCCTGAAAACCCCCACCCAGTGTTTTAGGAATACTGTAGTTTCTTCCTGTTTGCCATCAGATTTCAGAACAGTCCATAAAAATGTAAAGGCTAACTTGTTATTCATCTTTTGCACTATTTATTTATCTGATTCTGAAGCTGTTGTACCCTTTTTAATATATTGTTATGAATGCCACCTCTTTCAAAGATTCAGCTGCTGGGTTTCAGTCTTGTCACTTTCTCCAAATCTACTTCTTCACACATTTTAAATTTGTTCAGTTCCTCTTTCAGTTTAGATCTAGCATTTTCTATTACAGTTGGGAGGCTTTCTGTATCTTTCTTCTGTTAAGACAGTGATAAAACGTGTTCTCTCTTTCACCTTATCTCCTTGCCTGCCCATCACCTCCTTCGGGCGTTCCTCCCTCTTCCCTATCTTCCATGGTCTCCTGGCTGCTCCTATCAGATTCCACCTTCTACAGCTCTTTATCTCCTTCACAAATCAACTTCTCAGCTCTTTACTCACACCCTCCCCCTCTCCCCTTCACTTATCAAATTGTACTTCTTCTTCCCCTCACCCAACCTTCTGACTCTCACTTCTCCTTCTTCTTTCCATTCCCAGTGAAGGGTCTCAGCCCGAAACAGCGCCTTTTCCATAGAAGCCACCTGGCCTGCTGAGCTCCGCCAGCACTTTGTTTGTGTTGCTTTGGATTTCCAGCATCTGCAATGTTTATTATCAAACTCTGTCACTTTTCCACCATTTTCGCTTTCAGTCTGTTAGGAACATGTTTCTTTTTGTACTCCTCTTTCTCTTTGTTCCATCTATCGTTCTCTGTAAATCACTTTATTTTTAATTATTTCTGTACACCACTTTCTTTTTCTCATAACATTTTAGTCTGCATTGCTGAATTATGAAAAATTCTCATTCCATCAGCACATTGCTCTTCTTTGAATCTTTAGCCTTGATTTAATATTATCTTGCAATTCTCTTATTAAACATGTTTGGTCCACTTCCTCTGTTGGGTCCTGTGCCTTCAAGAGATGCCTATTCTCTTTTTTACCAGCAATTTACTGGAGGAACTCCGCAAGTCAAACAGCATCTTGGGGGGAGGTGGGTGCTGAAAGAAAATGTCAGGGAAATTTAATTCCCTGCCATTTAACTCTGACTTCTCATGTCCTTTTTTTCAAGTCCTGATGAAGAGTCTCGGTCCGAAACATCGACTGTTTACTCTTTTCCAAAGATGCTCGCTGGCCTGTTGGGCATTTTGTCTGTATTACTTTGATTTTCAGCATCTGATGATTTTCTCTTGTTAGGGAAATTTACTTTTTTTTTGTTCTAATTGTGTTCTTTCTTGTAAAGATTGTGTATAATTTATGCCTAATTAATGTTTTTCTTTGAATGCTGATTATATAAGGCTATGTGCCTGTGATGCTACTGCAAGTAAGTTTTTCAATTACACCTGTGCGTACATGTGTACACAATATCAGTGTTGTCCCAATGTTGCTCACCAGACCTGGAATATCTCACAATTAAGTGCCATCCATTTTACCTGCCATGGAAGATTTCTGGGATTATTTTGGTAGTGGTGTACATTCCACCTCAGGCCAATATCAAATTACACCTCAGATGATCTGAACAATGGGATCAATATGCACGGAACAACACACCCTGACACCTTCAGCATCATTTTGGGGGATTTTAACCAGGCAGCCTGAAAAAGTCACTAAATAATTACGATTAACAAATTACTTGTACTACCAGAGAAAACGACACACCGGACCACTGTTACACCACCATCAAGAATGCCTACTCTGCTATTTCACACCCACACTTTGGAAAGTCTGATCACCTGGCTGTACTTCTACTCCCTGAGTACAGGCAGAGACTGAAGACTGCAGCACCAGCAGTGAAGGCCGAGAAGGTATGGACAATGGAAGCACAGGAGTGCTTACAGGACTGCTTTGAATCGGTGGCCTGGACTGTATTCAGTGTTACGTACCCGTGACACGTGACAGTGGTACCCTTGTCACGTGACTGGGGTTGAAGTTATACTGGACATGAGGTAATGGTCTTGTGATGGTGGAGTGATGTCATTTTCCTGCCAGTAGAGGTCATGTGACAGGTTTTTTTTACAGGGTATAAAAGGAAGACCCACCCTGTCAGGTGGGGCAGTTCGTGGCGGGATTTGCCAAGCTGACTTCATGTCCCTGCGTGATTTAATGTGATGACGCAGTTTAGTTGAAAAATGAAGTTTTATATAATGCCTAAAGTTTAAAAGGTCATTGCCAGCGGTTTCTTTGCTGGTGGAGAGTGAAGAAAAGTTTGGAAGATAAAAATCGAGGGGAATCGATTTTCGACGGTGGATTGGCTTCGACCTTATTTGATCCTCATTCGGAAGGATTTCGTTGACTGTTCTCGTGTTAATCTCCGCTGGGATAGCGGGAGATTGAGAATAGTGTGGAAGAAGAGGTTAGTGCCATTAAACCATTACGTTTTATAAAATTCTTCGTGGGAAAGTTCGACGCCGGGGATAGGACAACGACGTGGAAGAGAATTTAAATCACCTTAAAAAGTCTCTCCTTTTAAATGGACTGTGAGCTTTTGAACTTTCGGCATACCGCTTTAAAGAACTGTTTTTCTTTCAATACCACTTTAAAGACTTTTGATCTGCAACGCTATTAAGATCTGTGAATCTGCCGCACAGCAGCTGAGTTCCGTTTAAGCTAATGTTTGTTTACTTTTGGGGGGTTGGTTTTCAGTGTTTAATAAAGGTGTTATTTGTTATGAAAACCCTTGCCCAACTCATATATATTTATTGTTGCCTGAATACGTAACATAATTATGGGGGCTACGTCCGGAATTGGATCGTTTGAGTTTAAAATGCTTTTTGAATTTTGAATCGGTGTTTTGGTAACGGGGATTGCTCGATTCTTTTGTTTGATTGGCTTGTGAGTGGTATTCGGCAACGATGAATATTGATGAGTTTCTGGATTCGCCAGCTGCGGATTTGTTAGCGAAGGCGAAAAAAACTGAAGTATCTGAGATTGCTAATAGATTGCAACTTAAAGGTATTTTGGCGACTACATCAAAGGCTGTAATACAGAGAAAAATCGCATCACATTTTGTGGCTTTGGGTGATTTTGATGAATCGATTTTAGAATCGTTTCCAATAAGTAATCTGGAGATACAGTTGCAAATTGAACAAATGAAGTTGGAACAAAGTAAAGCAGAATTGGAGCATTATAAATTGGAATCTGACCAGAAAAAGAGAGAGTTTGAATATGCAATGGTGAATTTAAGGTCTGAGAATCAGTCTTCTGATTCTAAAAAACCGTTTGTTGCTAGCCAAGAAATTAAATTGGTCCCTCCATTTAGTGAAACAGAAGTGGAAAGATATTTTCAACATTTTGAAACTATTGCTCGGATGTCAGACTGGCCGACAGATAAATGGTCAGTGTTGTTACAGAGTGTGATTAAAGGCAAGGCACAACAGGTTTACACAGCTTTAACTGCTGCGCAAGCATTAGATTATGATATTGTGAAAACAAATATTCTCAAAGCATATGAATTAGTCCCAGAAGCATATAGGGAAAGATTCAGGAGTTTGAAAAAGTCTGTGGAAAAGACTTATGTGGAATTTGCCTATGATAAAGCTATGTGTTTTGAGAGATGGGTTTCTTCTAAAAATGTAAATGAGGACTATGAGACTTTGAGAGAGCTGATTTTAATGGAGGAATTTAAAAGAAGCATTCCTGTTGAAGTAAGGACCTACTTAAATGAGAGGGATACTGATAAATTGCAGGACTGTGCTAGATTAGCTGATGAGTATGTTTTAATCCATAAGAATAAATTTCCTCAGGGTAGAATTTTTAAGAGGAAAAATAATATGGAGACTCAAGGTAAATCAGAAATTAAAGCAGAGGTTAATGAGAAAGGTAAGGAGGAAGGAAAACCTGTGAAGGAAAGACAGTTTGGTCTTATTTGTAACTATTGTAAGAAGCCTGGCCATGTAATAGCTAACTGTTTCAAATTGAAAAAGAAAGAGAAGAAAGCAGTTCCAGATGCTTGTGTGCAACATACTGAAGCACCTGTAAAGTTACAGGGTTTGGTAAACACAAATGAGGTTTTGTTAGAGTCTGACCAAGTTAGAAAGGGATATGATCATTTTATAACTGAAGGGTTTGTATCCTTGAAAGAAGGATCTACTTTGGTGCCAATAAAAATTCTTAGGGATACTGGAGCTTCTCAATCACTGATGTTAGATAGTGTGTTGAAGTTTAATGAAGAGAGTGATACTGGTGAGGTAAATTACATAAGAGGTGTTGGAAGTGATTTTATGCCTGTACATTTACATAAAGTAAATTGAAAGTCAGGGTTAGTTACAGGATTTGTTCAAGTAAGATTACAGCATAGCTTACCTGTGAAGGGTATTTCTTTATTGTTAGGTAATGACTTGGCAGGTGGACAAGTTTTTCCTGAAGTGCATTTGACAATGGAGTCAGAGGAACCAGAGGTGAATTCTAACACAGATTTTTCCTGTGTTGTGACTAGAGCTATGGCTAAAAAGATTGATGTGCAGGATGAGGTTGTTACTCATGACTGTTCAACTCAGGATTTGAGTTTTGAGGATGTGTCAGAGACTTTCTTACCTTTGTTGTTTGAACAAGATCCTGGGAGTAAGTCTGACTGTGAAGATTTATCTCTGTCTCGGAAGGAGATGATAGCAGAGCAGAATAGAGATCCTGAGATTATAAAATTAAGGGAACAAGCTTTACTAGGTAGTGAAATTGAGAAGGTGTCAGTAGGATATTACTTGGAAAAAGGAGTGTTGATGAGGAAGTGGAGGTCGCCTACAATTCCTGCAAGTGAGGAATGGAATGTTGTTTATCAGGTAGTTGTTCCTAAAGTTTATCGGAATGAGATTTTGACTTTAGCTCATAGTGTGCCTTTAGGTGGACATCAAGGGGTAAGGAAAACTGTGGACAAGATTTTAAAACATTTTTACTGGCCTGGTTTAAGGAAAGATGTGGCGATGTTTTGTAAGACGTGCCATACTTGTCAAATTGTGGGTAAACCAAATCAGGTTACACCAGTAGCTCCATTATGCTATTCCAGCATTCGGTGAACCGTTTTCTAAAGTTATTGTAGATTGTGTTGGTCCATTACCAAAGACAAAAACTGGTTATCAGTATTTGTTGACTATCATGTGTACTTCATCTAGGTTTCCAGAGGCAGTACCACTTAGGAATATAAAAGCTAAAACTGTGACGAAGGCTCTTATAAAATTCTTTACTTATTTTGGATTGCCTAAGGAAATACAAACTGATCAAGGCAGTAATTTTACGACTGGATTGTTTCAACAGACAGTTTATAAATTGGGAGCTAAGCAAATCACTTCGTCTGCATACCATCCAGAATCACAAGGTGCCTTGGAGAGGTTTCATTCTACTCTCAAGAATATGATTAGGACATATTGTGTGGAAAATGAAAGTGACTGGGATGAGAGTATAAACTTACTTTTATTTGCAGTAAGGGAATCGGTACAGGAATCTTTAGGTTTTAGTCCATTTGAACTTGTGTTTGGGCATAGAGTTAGAGGACCTTTAGCTTTATTGAAGGAACAGTGGATTAGTAAGGAAGTACACACTAATTTGTTGGACTATGTTTTGAAATTTAAGGACAGGTTACATAAAGCTTGTAGTTTAGCCAAGGAAAATTTAAAGTTGGCTCAGGAGAAAATGAAAACTTGGTATGATAAGGAAGCTAGGTTGAGGATGTTTAAGTTTGGAGATAAGGTGTTGGTTCTTTTCCCAGTGCAGACAAATCCTTTACAAGCTAGATTTCATGGTCCTTATGAAATTGTGTCTAGAATCAATGATGTGGATTATGTAATAAAAACCCCAGATCGTAGAAGGTCAACACAACTTTGCCATATAAATATGATTAAACCATATTTTGAGAAACAATCTGATACTGTGACTGTTGTGGTTAGTGAGAATGAGTTTGATTTAACTGGGAACATGATAGATGATTCATCTGACTTTCATTCTAAATCTAACATTGTTTCTGTTAGGTTACCTAATTCGACCATTCTGGAAAATATGGATGAGAAATTAGCACATTTACAGCTAGAGCAGAAACAACAGATGAAGGAATTGATTTTTAAATATAAGGATTTGTTTCCAGATGTTCTGAGAAGGACTACTATAGCTTCACATGATGTAGATGTTGGAGATGCCAAACCTATTAAACAACATCCATATAGGATGAACATGGAAAAATGTGAACTTGCTGAGAAAGAAATTGAATACATGTTAGAGAATGATATTATTAGACATTCTAACTCGAATTGGAGTTCGCCATGTGTTATGGTGCCAAAACCTGATGGTAGTATTAGGTTTTGTACGGACTATAGGAAGGTGAATGCTGTAACGAAAACAGATGCATATCCAATTCCTAGAGTAGATGATTGTGTAGATAAAGTTGGAAAAGCAAAGTTCCTTACAAAGATTGATTTATTGAAAGGATATTGGTGTGTTCCATTAACGGACAGAGGTAGAGAGATTTCTGCATTTGTAACTCCATCTGGGTTATATGAGTATAATGTTCTTCCATTTGGGATGAAGAATGCCCCAGGTACTTTCCAGAGGATGATTAACTCTGTGATTCAGGGATTGAAAGATACTGATGCTTATATTGATGATTTAGTGACAGGAAATGATACTTGGGAAGCACACATAATTGCGGTGGAGAAATTGTTTGAAAAGCTTTCAAAAGCTAACTTGACTATTAATTTAGCTAAGAGTGAATTTGGACATGCCACTGTGACTTACCTTGGTTATGTTATAGGTCAAGGTAAGGTAGCTCCTGTTTAGGCAAAAGTTCAGGCAATTTTAGAGATTCCCACTCCAACGGGGAAAAAAACTCTCAGAAGAGTTTTGGGAATGGTAGGATATTATCGAAAATTTTGTAAGAATTTTGCTAATGTTGCCCTTCCATTAACTAACCTTCTGCAGAAGAATGTGAAGTTTGTGTGGACAATGTTTTGTCAGGAAGCATTTGAAAAATTGAAAACAATGATATGTCAACAACCTGTGCTTAAGGCACCTGACTTTGGAAAACCTTTTTCATTAGCTGTAGATGCTAGTGATGAAGCTGCGGGAGCAGTATTGATGCAAAGGAATGAGGGTGATGAGGTTGATCATCCAGTAGCTTACTTTTCTAAGAAATTTAATAAGCATCAAAGAAACTATTCAACAATAGAGAAAGAATTGTTATCTCTTGTTTTAGCTTTGGAATATTTTGAGGTATATGTTGGTACAACTCAAAAACCACTTATTGTTTACACTGATCATAATCCGTTAGTTTTTCTGAGTAAGATGAAAAACAAAAACAGAAGATTATTAAATTGGAGTTTGATGTTACAAGAGTACAATATTGTGATAACTCATATTAAAGGTAAAGATAATGTGGTTGCTGATTGTCTATCTCGATGTTGAATGTACAATGTAATTTTTTTTTATGGAGTGGTTTTTTTTTAAAATTGTAACACTCCTGTATTGTATATTGTGTATGTTATATAATTTATACATTTGTTTTTTTTTTGTAAGTAATTGTTAAAATTTTTGTTCTTGTCAGACCAAAAATGTTTTTTTTTGGAGGGAGGTGTTACGTACCCGTGACACGTGACAGTGGTACCCTTGTCACGTGACTGGGGTTGAAGTTATACTGGACATGAGGTAATGGTCTTGTGATGGTGGAGTGATGTCATTTTCCCGCCAGTAGAGGTCATGTGACAGGTTTTTTTTACAGGGTATAAAAGGAAGACCCACCCTGTCAGGTGGGGCAGTTCGTGGCGGGATTTGCCAAGCTGACTTCATGTCCCTGCGTGATTTAATGTGATGACGCAGTTTAGTTGAAAAATGAAGTTTTATATATTGCCTAAAGTTTAAAAGGTCATTGCCAGCGGTTTCTTTGCTGGTGGAGAGTGAAGAAAAGTTTGGAAGATAAAAATCGAGGAGAATCGATTTTCGACGGTGGATTGGCTTCGACTTTATTTGATCCTCATTCGGAAGGATTTCGTTGACTGTTCTCGTGTTAATCTCCGCTGGGATAGCGGGAGATTGAGAATAGTGTGGAAGAAGAGGTTAGTGCCATTAAACCATTACGTTTTATAAAATTCTTCGTGGGAAAGTTCGACGCCGGGGATAGGACAACGACGTGGAAGAGAATTTAAATCGCCTTAAAAAGTCTCTCCTTTTAAATGGACTGTGAGCTTTTGAACTTTCGGCATACCGCTTTAAGGAACTGTTTTTCTTTCAATACCACTTTAAAGACTGTTTGATCTGCAACGCTATTAAGATCTGTGAAACTGCCGCACAGCAGCTGAGTTCCGTTTAAGCTAATGTTTGTTTACTTTTGGGGGGTTGGTTTTCAGTGTTTAATAAAGGTGTTATTTGTTATGAAAACCTTTGCCTAACTCATATATATTTATTGTTGCCTGAATACGTAACATCAGTGATTCATCTTCGAATCTGGATGAGTACGCCGCAGTTATTACCAACTACATTGAAACCTGGATGAGTGCATGCCTACGAAAACTTGCTGTACCTTCCCAAACGAAAAGCTGTAGATGAACCAGGAAGTCTGATGTCTGCTGAGGGCTAGCTCTGTGGCATTTAAGTCTGGTGACCCAGGCCTGTACAAGAAAACCAGGTATGATTTGTGGAGGGCTAATTTAAGAGTGAAGAGACAGTTCTGAGTGAGGTTGGAGGCAACATCAGATCCATGTCAACTCGGGCAGGATTTGCAAGACATTACTTCCTACAAAGCGAAACCCAATAGCATGAAAGTCAGCAATGCTTCACTACCAGATGAACTCAATGCCTTCTATGCCCGCTTTGGAAGGGAGAATATAACTACAGCTATGAGGGTCCCTGTTGCACCAAGTGACCCTGTGATCTCTGTCTCAGAGGCTGAAATTAGGCTGTCTTTAAGGAGGATGAACCCTCGCAAGTCGGAAGGTTCCGATGGAGTACCTGGTAAGGCTCTGAAAACTAGTGTCAACCAACTGGCGGAAGTATTCAATGACATTTTCAATCTCTCATTGCTATGGTTGGAAGTTCCCACTTCAGTGGCTCTACACACGGCCTTAGATCACCTGGACAATACAAATACAAATACAAATAAATACTTCATTGTCACCAAACAATTGATACTAGAGCATACAATCATCACAGTGATATTTGTTTCTGTGCTTCGCGCTCCCTGAAGTACAAATCAAAATAAATATAATAAAAATTTTAATTATAAATCATAGTTAGAAAATAGAAAAGGGAAAGTACAGTAGTGCAAGTCAGGTCCAGGTATTTGGAAGGTATGGCCCAGATCCGGGTCAGGATCTGTTCAGCAGTCTTATCACAGTTGGAAAGAAGCTGTTCCCAAATCTGGCCGTACAAATCTTCATGCTCCTGAACCTTCTCCTGGAGGGAAGTGGGACAAAAAGTGTGTTGGCTGGGTGGAACTTATCCTTGATTATCCTGGCAGCACTGCTCCGACAGTGTGCGGTGTAAAGTGAGTCCAAGGATGGAAGATTGGTTTGTGTGATGTGCTGGGCTAGGTTCACGATCTTCTGCAGCTTCTTCTGGTCTTGGACAGGACAACTTTTATACCAGGTTGTGATGCACCCAAGAAGAATGCTTTCTACGGTGCATCTATAAAAATTAGTGAGGGTTTTAGGGGGCAGGCCAAATTTCTTCAGCTTTCTCAGGAAGTAAAGGCGCTGGCAGGCCTTCTTGGCAGTGGACTCTGCTTGGTTAGACCAAGTCAGGTCATTTGTGATATTCACCCCAAGGAGCTTAAAGCTTTTGACCTGTTCCACCTGCGCACCACCGATGTAGATGGGTCGTGCGGTTCACTACTCCTTCTGAAGTCAACAACCAATTCCTTCGTCTTGCTGACGTTGAGGGATAGGTTATTGTCTTTGCACCATGCCACCAGGTTCTTAATTTCCTCTCTGTACTCAGACTCATCATTACCCAAGATGCGGCCTACAATTGTGGTGTCATCATACAAATGCCTATGTCAGGATGCTGTTCGTTGACTATGGTTTAGCATTTAACAACATCATTCCCACAGTCCTATTCAATAAACTACCAAACCTGGGCCTCTATACCTCCCTCTGTAATTAGATCCTCCACTTCCTAATAAAAAGACCACAATCTGTGCGGGTTGGTGATAATATCTCCTCCTAACTGACCATCAACACTGGTGCACCTCAGGGATATGTGCTTAGCCCACTGCTCTACTCCCTCCATACCCATGACTATGTGGCTAGGTATAGCTCAAATACCATCTATAAATTTGCTGATGATACAACCATTGTTGGTAGAATCTCAGGTAGAGTTGAGAGTGCATACCGTAGTGAGATATACCAGCTAGTTGAGTGGTGTTGCAGCAACAACCTTGCACTCATTGTCAGTAAGACAAAAGAGCTGACTATGGACTTCAGGAAGGGTAAGATGAGGGAACACAAGCCAAACCTCACAGAGGGATCGGAAGTGGAGAGAGTGAACAATTTCAAGTTCCTGGCTGTCAAGCTCTCCGAAGATCTAACTTGCTCCCAGCATATTGATGCAGCTATAAAGAAGGCAAGACAGTGGCTGTATTTCATTAACAGTTTGAAGAGATTTGGTTTGTCACCTAAAATACTAGAAAACTTCAATAGATGTACTGCATAAGCATTCTGCAAGGCTGCATCATTGTCTTGTATGTGGGTACCGGTACATAAGACCAAAAGAAGCTCCAGAAAATTGTAAAATTAGTCACCTCTATCTTGGGTACTAGCCTACGTAGTACCTGAGACATCTTCAAAGGCGGTGCCTCAGAAGGGTGACATCCATTATTACGGACCCCCATTAGCCAGGACATGTCCTCTTCTCATTATTATCGTCAGGAAGGAGGTACAGAAGCCTGAAGACACACACTCAGTGATACAAGAACAACTTCTTACCCTCAGTCAAACAATTCCCAAACGAACATTGAACCCATGAACTCTACCTCACTTCTTTAATATATTATTTCTGTTTCTGCACTATTTCAATCTATTCAAAATACGTATACTTACTGCAACTGATTTACTTGATTATTTTAGCTTCTTTCTATATTATCATGTATTGTATTGTACTGCTGTTCTGATTTAATGAAACATGCCAGTGATAGTAAGCCTAATTCTGATTCTGAAGTGTACGTACATGAGCGTATGACAATAAAGTCAATAAACTTCAAGTCCTTTGGCCTCAATACCTCCTTGTGCAATTGCATCCGTGATTTCATCACTTGCAGACCCCTGTCAGTTTGGATTGGCAACTACATCTCCATCAGTACAGATGCACCAGTAGGGACCCCCAGCACTCAGGTCACGTTCTCTCCCAGCTGCTGCCATCAGAAAGAAGGTACAGGAGCTCCAGGACTTGTACCACCAAATTCAGGAATACTTATTATCCCTCAACCATTCAGGCTCTTGAACCAGCAGGGAAACTTCGCTCCACTTCACTTGCCCCATCATTGAATGTTCTCCCAACCAATGGACTGACGTCCAACGACTCTTCATCTCATGTTCTCAATGCTTATTGCTTATTTATTTATTATTATTATTATTTCTCTATTTTTGTATTTGCAGTTTGTTGTCTTTTGCACACTGGTTAAACACTGAAGTTGGTGCAGTCTTTCACCGACTCTATTATAGTTATTACGCCATTATGGATTTATTGAGTATGCCCACCAGAAAATGAATCTCAGGGTTGAACACAGTGACATATACATACTTTGATAATAAATTTACTTGAACTTTTGAACTTTGAACTTTGTCGAAGTTTCGCTCATAAACTTGCATCAAGTATATACATTGTTGTAATTTTTGTATACATCTTTTTTTATTCATTGTTAATCATAATATCTTTTAGTGTAATTTCTGAATATACCAAATGAACTCAAGTCACATAACTTCATAAGTATGAGTGAGCTGATTGCTGTCTACTGAGGTTTCCACAACCATAGAGATTAACACAGTTTTTTCCGTGTTATAGAAATCGGTCCTATGGCTCATCTAGTCCATATCATACCATTTAAATTGCTTAGTCCCATCGACCTGCACCCAGATCGTGACTCAGGCTTATATTAAAAAGCCTGAGTCACACTCCTGTGGCCGTTCGAAACTGCTACTAATTTCAGCTTGATTGTGAGGACAATGAGATTGCAACGCTTCACCACGCAGTGCAAACCAGTATACTGGTAATTCAATTACTATAAACACAATGACTCCATTTAAAAATAATGTCTGAGTTATTTAGAATGACATCTACCTGAATTAAAAACAAACAACTCTAAAATTAAAAGAAAGAGTGGCTGCCCCATTCAAGTGTTGCACATGTCCATGTGACAAAATACAATGATTAAATATAAAATAGCATCAAGAATTATGGCCATTATTGCACAGAGTGATTGACCATAGTGTCCATGGACTGTGGGTGAGCTTGAGGGGGGGGCAGCCAGACAGCCCTGCAGGGAAAAAGCTGTTCTTCAGTCTGGATATCCGTGCAGAGATGTTTCCATGCCTCCTACTAGATGATAGGGGATTGAACAGGTGATTACTGGGGTGGGATGATTTTGCCAGTCCGCCATGGACTCTGTGAGTTGTAGATGGCTTCCATATCTGTTAGTTGTGTCCCAGTAATGCTCTGTGCAGCCCTGATCACTCACTGAAGAACCTTTCAGTCAATCTTATTGCAGCTAGTGTACCATACTGTCATGCAGTAGGTCAGTATGCTCTCAATTATCAGCACTCCACTAGCAATAACCGAGTGGTGGTTCAGCTGTAGAGCTGCTACCCACCCGCTCCAGAGATCCAGGAGTAATCCTGACCTCAGGTGCCGACTGCGCAGAGTTCAAAGTTCAAATTTCAAACTAAATGTATTATCCAATTACATATATGTCACCATATACATCCCAAAGATTAATTTTCTTGCAGGCATGCACAAGAAATCATAAGACTAATAACCGTGATGGAATCAATGAAAGACCGCAACAACTTGGACGTTCAACCAGACTACAAATGACAACAAACTGTGCAGATGCAAAAAGAAATAAATAATAATAATAAATAAATAAGCAATAGGTATTGAGAACGTGAGATGAAGAGTCTTTAAATGTGAGTCCATTGATTGTGGGGACATTTCAATGATGGGACAAATGAAGTTGAGTGAAGTTATCCACACAGGATCAAGGGCCTGATAGTTGAGGGATAATAACTCCTGAACCTCGTGATGTGTGTCCTGAGGCTCCTGTACCTTCTCCTGATGGCAGCAGCGAGAAGAGAACATGACTTGGATGATGGTAGTCCCCGATGATGGATGCTGCTTTCCTGCAATTGTGTTTCATGTAGATGTGCACTGTGACCTTCAATCTCCCTCCTGTCTGCCGATTCATCACCACCTTTGATTCAGCCTATGACAGTGGTCAGCAATCTTTTTTTATGGCATTGGAGCTGAGTTTAGCCACACAGTCATAAGTGTAAAGCGAGTCGAGCAGGGGGCTAAGCACACGGCCTTGTGGTGCATCTGTGCTGATGGAGATCATGGAGGAGACGTTGCCAATCTGAACTGACTGGGGCCTGCAAGTCAGGAAATCAAGGATCCAATTGCATGAGGAGTTTGCACCTTCCTTCCTGTGACTTTGGAGTTTCCTCCCTGGACTCAATTTCCCTCCCACATCCAAAAGACAAGCAGGTTGGTTGGTTACTTGATAAGTTTAAGCTCTCCAAGTGTGTAGGTGAAGGGTAGAATCTGGTGGGAGAATATTCTACTGGGAAAATGAAGGGAGGAAAGAGATTGCTCAAAGCTAACATGGACATAAAGGTTAATAGGAGAATAAATACAGCGATGAGTGCAAAACAAGAGCAGGTAAATGCTGGGAAGAAAACAACTCTCAAGTAGCAGGTGGTGACATATACATACTTTGATGATGTATTCACTTTGAACTTTGAACTTTGACCCAGTGGACTGAAGAATCTTCCTTCAAAGTCATTTGGAAATCTGTAGGATTAAGGGAGTGCCTCATTGTTGGAGGAGCTGTCTGAACCAAAGTATTGAACTGAGAATTTGATTGCTCTATCAGGTGAACTAAAAAGATGTGTGTGTTTTGAGAGAGGGAAGAAGAAAATCTACTCAATCCATTTTGAGTATGGATCAACCCTTCCATTCCTGGGGTCATTCTCATGAAGCTCCTCTGAAGAGGGTCCAGAGGAGATTCACGATAATTATCTCAAGAATGAAAGAAATGATGTACGAGATGCGTTTTTTTGGCTCTGGGCCTGTACTGACTGGAGTTTAAAAGAATGAGGGGAATCTCAGTGAAAATTATTGCATATAGAGTGTACATGAGAGGATGTTTCCTATAGTAGGAAGTCAAGGACCAGGGTATACAGCCTAAGAATAGAAGAATGGACCCTATAGAACAGAAATGAAGAGGATCTTTTTCAGACAGAGAGTTCATTGCTATGGAGAGTTCATTGACCTCTGTGGAGGTCAAGACTGTGTATATTTAAAATGGTGGTTGATAGGTTTTGAAATAGTAAGGGCATCAAAGGTTATGAGGAAAAGGCAAGAGAATGGGATTGAGAGGGATAATGAGTCAGCCATGAAGGAATGACAGAGCAGTGTCGATAAGGCAAATGACCCAATTCTGCTCCTATGTCTTACGGTTTTATGGTTACAAAAAAACAAATATCTTGTCATCATCGATTGACATCTGAGGAAGCTTGTGGTATTCAAACTGACTGCACTGTTTCCTACAGCACCAAATTATGTTATTGCTTGTGAAGAGCCTGGGGAAATCATAAAGAAACATGAACACAAAATCATTGCAAGTTCTTTAGTTTCTAACTGAATTGCAAATAATCTTCAAAACATCAGAAGGTGCATGTTACCAGATGCACCAACATTTCTCTGACATGCCCTTTTTGCATCCCATTGGTTTTACTCTTCACAAAATTATTTGTGTTATATCATGGTAACAAAAAATCCTTGGAAAAATATAGACATACACAGTTCACACAAACAGCAGCAACATTTTCTCTATTCAAAGTCAATAATTTAATTACTTTAGCTATTTCAAAATCCAAAGTAAATTTATTATCAAAGTATGTATATGTGACCATATTCAACCCTGAGATTAATTTTCCTGTGAGCATCCACAGTAAATACAAGAAACACAATAGGATAGATGACTTACAAGCAAAATAAAAAGTTGCACATTTGATCTTCACCCATCCGTCTCTCACGCACGTTATTCACAGCCATCTGGCTTCCAATATCACAAACATAACAGTCATTATCCTTCAACCATTAGGCTCTTGAATCAGAGGGGATAATTTCCCTCAACCTCACTTGCCCCATGACTGAAATATTCCCACAACCTATGGAGTCCATTTCGGCACTTTTCATTTCATGTTCTCAAAATATATTGTATATTTATTTAATTAATTAATTAATTTTTTCCTTTTGCATTTGCAGTTTGTTTTCTTTTGCATATTGGTTGTTTGCCCTGTTGGACGTGGTCTTTCATTGATTCTATTGTGTCTCTTGGACTTACTGTGATTGCCCGTAAAAAACAAATAGATCTCAGCATGACATATGGTGACATATGTGTACTTCGATGATAAATTTATTTGAACTATGAACTTTGATAAACAAATCAGAATCTGACACACACAAAATGCTGGATGAACTTAGCAGGTCAGGCAAGATCTACGGAGGGAGTAAAAAGAAATCGACATTTCTGGCTAAGAACCTTCATCAGGACTCACGACAAGGTGTTATTGTATATAAGATCATAGGACAGACTTGAAAGCTGAATTACCTATTACTATTCCTATTTGTTATGTTTTTATCTTGTTCTTTAATGTACAGTATCTCCCTTCCACTGATCCTTTCCATAGATGCCACCTTCCATTAAGGTGCCGTAAACATGGCAACACTCCTTGTTGGTCCAGGAGTTTTCAGACAGAGTAGCATCTTTACCTGGACAGTTCATAGACTTCCAGCTTCATCCTGAATTTTATTGCTTAAGCATTGACGACAATATTCATCAGCTGAGCCTTGCATTCCAAAGTATCTTCTCAAAACCCTAGGATTCACGCCTCTTTCTCCCCTGCCTGTTCATGTGCCTTTAAATGCCTCTTAAATTTAGCTATCTTACCTGCTTCCGAAACTTCCCCTTGGAGTGCATTTCAAATACATCCTGAAATCTAACCAGCCTGTCCAACATTTTGTCCTAATCAAGGGCCCTTCTTTTAACTCAACTTCAAATTCAAGGCTGTGTGTTCTACTCACTTTACAGTTTTGACTGTCTGGCTAAGCACAGCTCCAAAGCCACATTTAAGTTTGCTGATGACACCATTGTTGCAGGCCAAATTAAACATGGTGATGAATCAGCATATAGGAGGGAGATTGAAACTCTGGCTGAGTGGTGCCACAGCAACAACTTCTCAATGTCAAAACCACGAAGCTGATTATTGACTTCAGGCAGAGGAAACCAGTGGCCCATGAGTCAATCTTCACCTGTCAGTTAAAGGTGGAGAGGGTCAACAAATTCATTGGAGTTATCATTTTGGAGGACGTGTCCTGAGCCCAGCACGTAAATGCAATTACAAAGAAAGCACAGCTTCCTTAGAAATGCGTGAAGATTTGGCATGACATCAAAAACTTTGACAAACTTCTATGGATTTGTGGTGGAGAATGTATTGACTGGTTGCATCACAACCTAGTATGGAAACATGGAAACACCAATGCCCTTAAAAGGAGATCCTACAGGAAGTATGAATATGGTCCAATCCATCATGGATAAAGCCCTCCCCTTCATTAAGCACACCTACATGGAGCACTGTTGCAGGAAATAAGCATCCATCATCAGAGACCCCCAGCAGCCAGGATGTGCTCTCTTCTTGCTGCTGCCATCAGGAAGAAGGTAGAAGAGTCTCAGGACTCACACCCCAAGTTCAGGAACGGTTATTACTTCTCAACCATCAGGCTTTTGAATGAAAGGGAATAACTTCACTCCACTTCGTTTGCCCCATCATTAAACTGTTCCCACAAACTACGGACTCACTTTCAAGGATTCATCACCTCATGTTCTTAATATTTATTGTTTATTTATTTATTATTCTTTCTTTTGTTTGTTTTCACGGTTTGTTGTCTTTTGCAAATTGGTTGTTTAGTCAACCTGTTGGGTGTGGTCTTTCAATCATGTTATTCTGGTTCTTGTATTTACTAAGTTTACCTGCAAGAAAACAAATCTGAGAGTTGTATATGGTGACATATCTGTGCTTTGATAATAAATTTACATTGAACTTCAAACTTTGATATTCAAGTTCAAGTTTATTGTCATCTGCCTATACATATACAACCAAACAATACAATGTTCTTCCAAATCACGATGCACTGACATGACACATAAATCAAAATATTATACTATATATAAGTTAAGAGAATATAATTCAAAATGCATGCAGTAGAGCACAGGACAAGCAAACAGTAAACAGTAAACTGCTTGCTGTCCTAGTGAAGAGACCACGATGGTGGCAGAGTATTCGTTATTCTCACAGCCTGAGTGGAGAAGCTGTTATCCAATCTGGCAGTCCTAGTCTTGATGCTTCTGCACCTCCTTCCTGACAGTAATGGGTCAAAGAATCTGTGGGATGAGTGCTAGGAATTCTCAGCAATGCCTTGGGCCCTTCCCGGTAAATGTCACAAATAGGGTGGAGGGAGTCCTTTGTCAGGTCTTGTGGTCCGATGCCTTACAGTTTCACACAGTGATGTAACCAGACAGGACTCTCTTGATGGTGCTTCTGTTAAAAGTTGTTGGAATGGGGGAGAGGAGCCTTGCACGCCTCAGTCTCCTCAGAAAGTGTAGATGACCAGTGAGGAGGTGTTGTGGGTCCAACCATCCTCCTTCCCCGACCTCCACCTTTTTATTCTGCCATCATCCCTCTTCCTTACTAGTCCTGAAGAAGGGTCTCAGGCCAAGAAAACTATTCATTTCCATAGATGCTGACTGACCTGCTGAGTTTCTCCGGCATTTTGTGGCCGTTGCTTTGGATTTCCAGCATCTGCAGGATCTCTTGTGTTTATTATAAAAGTATGCCTGTGTCTCCAGGTAATACCTGGAGATTCACTTACTTGCAAACATTTGCAAGAGAATTAAAAAAAATGCGTTTGAATTTATGAAAAACTACACCTAAACAAAGACTGACAGAAAAAGACAAACTATAAAAATAAAAAAAATAATACTAAGAGCATGAATTGTAGAGTCCTTGAAAGTGAGTCCATTAGGTTGTGGAATCAGTTCAGAGATGTAATGAGTGTAGCTATCCATGCCGGTTCAGAAGCTGACAATTGTAGGGATCGGAACTGTTCCTGAACCTGGTGGAGTGGGTCCCATGTCTCTTATGTCTCCTGCTTGACGATAGTAGTGAAAAGTGAGCATAGCCTGGATGGTGGGGGCTCCTTGTAAATGTGCTCAATGGTGGCTCAACACTTCATGTTTTGATCTGTGACCCTTCATCAAGAATCATCACCAACGTCTCTTTGCCGAGAAGAAACACCTGCGATGCATATTTATCAGGCATGTTCTCGATGTGCTTATTTTTGCTAGTGTATAAATTCTTGGTATTAGTATAAGACACTTCACCCTGTATCCATTAGCAGCTCGTCCTCTTTGTGTCTTTCCGAGAATGTCCTCATATTCACGCTAATTTGCATCAACCGTTGGGGGAGCTTGTATTTGCCCAGAGAGCTGTGCAGGAAACTGAGGGCAGTATTGGAATCAGAAGAAAAAAATAATTCAATATTCCCTGTCTTTCCAAAGCCATCACATTATTTCTGAGCTGCTATTAATAAATTTTGCCATGCATACCCAGAGGTGAGAGACAGACGTTGATGCATCAGCTTTTTAACAGCAATCTATTAAATAAACTTCCAAAACCTGTGTTCCTATTGAGAGTAATCACTGCAGACTTGCTCAAAGGGACACATGAAAAATGAAAGCAGTGGTATTTTCATTAGAAGCTAAAATAAATGCTTTTGGCAGAGAAGACGAAGGAAAGAAAGCGACTGACTTCAGAGCAGACCTGGACCACATGTAGTACGTGCTATACAAGGGCAAGAAAAAGGGCCAGGTCTATAGGTTAGGTGCTGCATTAATTCTGCTTTTGCATCTCACTGGGAGTTCAGATGAGGCAACAGCCCCTGGCTGCTAGTGGTCATGGAAAATATCAAGCATGACAAAATCAACTCTACTTACAGAAGGATGTGATTCACAGACTCAAAACACAGACTGGCTCGATGCAAAGCTGCCCTTCCTTCCCTTACACTTCCTAGACCATAACACCATAATACATAGGAGCAGAATCAGGCCATTCAGCCCATTCAGTCTGCTCCACCATTCCATCATGGCTGACTTATTATCCCTCTCAACCTCTTTCTTCTTCTGCCTTCTCCCCATAACCTTTGACACCCTTATTAATCAATAACCGATCAACCTCCACTTTAAATTGTTTTGAATCCATAGCTGTCTGTGGCAATGATTTCTACAGGTTCATCAGCCTCAGGCTAAAGAAATTGCTCTTCACCTCTGTTTTAAAGGGACATCCTTCTGTTCTGAGGTGCTGCCCTCTGGCCCTAGACTTGCCCAATAAAGGAACCGTTCTCTCCACAACCACTCTCTCAAGGCTCTTCAGTTCAATAGGTTTCTATGAGATCCTTCCTCATTCTTCTAAACTCCAGTGGGAGTCCAGGGCCAGCAAATGCTCCTCCTACATTAACCCTTTCATAGCTCTTGTTCTGTAATTGCACCTCAATCAAAATTATTCCCACTAACACTGCTCCCTGCTCTATTTTCAAAGCCCTGAGGTTGAAGCATCTACCACCTTACACTGGGAGAATCAGAATCAGAATTGGAGTCAGGTTTATTATCACCGGCATGTGATGTGAAATTTGTTAACTTAGTGTCCTTGTTCCACACAATGCTTTTGTTTTCCAAGCCCCTGTGCTCGGAAGTTCCCTCTTTGAACAGACATGTCACTGAACAGTCCAAGATTGATTGTCAGATTGTGGCAAGTGTGCATGCAGTGAATTGACTGGACCTTCTACACGTGGGGGGCTCGCTCTCATTTTGTGCAGACTTTCGAGTGCTCGTATTTCTGTCTCAGCAAGCCCAATTCGCAGCTCTCTCACTATACTGCTCCATTGTCGATCTTGCTCCGTCATATGTAACAGTCGCTCTCTCCTCTACACTACCTGCATCCATCGCTCTGATCTACATGGTACAACAGAGATTCAACCTCCTTTTGTGATGATGCCCCTGTGATATTTCACTTGTTAAATGTATTATATAGATGCAGGCCCTTGTCGTAAGCAACACTACGACAGTTCTTGAAGATGTTCTGAAGAGTTGGAGGAGTTAAAATCATCTTTATTTGTCACATGTATATTGAAGCATTGAAACATAGTGAAACGTGGCAGACCACAGGTGTCACCGTGCTTCTGGTGACAGCATAGAATGTCCACAGCTTACTAACCCTAACCATACATTTTCAGAATGCAGGAGGGAACTGGAGCACCCAGAGGAACCCACATAGTCATGGGGAGAATGTACAAACTCCTTACAGAGAGCGGCTGCAATCAAACTCCAAAGTTACCATCCAGACCCTAACTCTGTCTCTTAACATCCCACTTAACTTAAAGGAGAAAGCAGGGGTGCATTATGAGGCAGAATTAGAGGACTGGAAGGGCGACATGATAATGGGGTGGTTAGCGCAACGCTCTACACAGCCAGCGACCAATGATCAGAGTTCAATTCCTACCACTGTCTGTAAAGAGTTTCTCACTCTCCCCATCTATGTGCGTTTCCTCTGGGCGCTCCTGTTTCCTCACACATTCCAAAAGGTATAATGTTCGGATTTGGGTGAGTAGCGTGGCAACATGTGCGGGCTGCCCACAGCACAATCCTCATTCTGTCTTGGTTGTCGACACAAACAACGCATCTCACTGAACGCTTTGATATTCTAAACTACATGTGACAAACAAAGCTAATCTTTATCTTTTTATTGAAATGACAAATCTCTGTTTCTCCTCAGATAAACTTTCAAATGTTCCAGTTGAACTTAACATTTTTGTGAATTGTCCTCATCCTGTAAATGCCTTGAAAGGAGTGGAAGATTTTGTTCTTTTGCTCTTCATGCGTTTTTATTCAACAAAGCAGCTATTCATTTCCATAATGAAACTGTAGGAGTATATTTGACGTTTACTGGTGTCAGTGTAAAGCTAGTTTCTCTGAAGGATCATGGAGACAGTGAATTTCCATCTCTCTGTCATTGGGAATACTGCACTCAGTTTACCACTGCCTGGGGGTGAACAAAATGTTCCACACGCTCAGTGCTTTATTTCACATTGAGCTGGTTCATATATTTTCTCCACGAACACCATCTTCACCGAGCACCTCTGCCAGAAAAGCATGATCTCCCGGTGGCCACCCATTTTAATTCCACTTCCCATTCCCATTCCAATATGTCAATCTATGACCTCCTCCACTTTCATGATGAGGGCACCCATAGGAACAACACCTTATATTCCGTCTGGGTAGTCTCCAACCCGATAGCATGAACATCGATTTATCAAACTTCTGGTTATGCCCCACCCTCCTTCACCATTCTCCATCTCCTTTTCCCTCTCTCACCTTATCTCCTTGCCGGCCCATCGCCTCCCTCTGGTGCTGCTTACCCCTTTTCTTCTTCCATGTCCTTTCCTATTAGATTTCCCCCTTTCCAGCTCTGTATCTCCTTCACTAATCAGCTTCCCAGTTCTTTACTTCATTCTTCCCCTTTCAGGTTTCACCTATCACCTTGCGTTTCTCTCTCCCCTCCCCCCACCTTTTAAGTCTACTCCTCAGCTTTTTTTTTGTCCAGTCCTGCTGAAGGGTCTCAGCCCAAAACGTTGACTGTTCTCCTTTCCATAGATGCTGGTTGGCCTGCTGAGTTCCTTCAGCATTTGTATGGGTCTTCTGCAATCTTTATGGCATGACTTCCCCACTACCTCTGAGTCAGCCGATCCACAGCTGCAGCCACAAACAGCACGTTGTCTGGATGCACCACAGCCTGGTCTGGCAACTGCTCTGCCCAAGACAACAAAAAGTTGCAGATGAGAACGTAGAACAGGCCATCACACAAACTAGCCTCCGTTCCATTGACTTCCCACTGTCAACATAACCAAAGACTCCTCCCACTCCAGTCTCTTCTCCTCCCCACTTCTAATGGTCAGCAGATTGAGAACCCATCAACAGTACCTCACTATCTTACTCTCCTTTTTTTATATTTCTTGTTATAACTTAGGGTAATTTTTTTAATGTATTGCAATGTACCGCTGTCAGCGTGGAAGGATGGAGATACATCTCTACCAAAGGAGGTGTAAGGCACGCCTTCCCTCTGCTAGCCTGCAGGTCACCCTTGGGCAAAGTGGAGCACCTGACCAGCTCCCCACCCCCTGATGAGAGTCATGTGGAACAGGTGGTAGATGGTCGTATGAGCAGATGGTGCACAAGTCACAAGTCCCGGTTATGCAATCACTGACGCCAGGCAGACAATCTCTGAATATTATTGATAACGGCTGGGGTCAGCTGTTGTAAAGACACTGTCCGGAAGAAGGCAATGGCAAACCACTTCTATAGAAAAATTTTCTAAGAACAAACATGGTCAAGACCACCATCACCCACGTCATACGACATTGATGATGTACTGCTGCCACGTTAACAACAAATTTCATGGCATATGTTAGTGATAATAAACTTGATTCTGATTCTGATTCACCAGAACAAGCTTTCGTTATGGGAAACATAGAGCTGGTATCTTTTTCTCAGATTCAGAATGTCTGATACTAGAGGGCATTCATTTAGGATAAAAGAGGAACTTTTCAGACAAGATGAGCAGTGGAAATAGTTTTGCACAGAGAATGGTGGGTGTGTGGAATGTGCTGCCACGAGAGGTAATGGAACCTGCTATGATAGAGTCTCTCAGAAAGGTATGAAAATGTTCGGAGAATGGACGTATTTGAACCTTGTGCACACAGAAGGGATTCGGTGTGATTAGCTTAATTATTAGAATGTTAGGGGCTGATTGGCCTGTATCTGTGCTGTACTGTCTTATGTTCTATGTTCTAATTGCTTTTAAATGTTCCTATTACTTTTATACTTTTTTATATTTATATTTCTGACGTTATTTTTATATACTACGGTTAGGTTAATTGGGGCTGCTGCTTATCTGGGACGAACCTTAAAGAATAAAAGCTAATTGAGAAAATAGCTTGGATTTCCTTTGTTTAGTTGGGACACTTTTGCTTTTACTTGGGATAGGAAACTTTTGCTAATTAGTGTCAGTTGCATGCACTTGTGTGGCTGTTAGACACTACAACTTGCTTAAAGCAAAGAGTTTTTAAAAAGCATCAGTTGTGCGAGTCTGTTTTCAAAAAGCTGTTCTCCCTGTGACTGCCCGAGCTTCTTCTGGGTGCTCAGTTCTCCTCCCTCAGTCTAGTTAGTAGGTTAATTGGTCATCGTAAATTGTCCTCAATTGATTAGGCTACTGGCTTATTGGGTCACAAGGGCCTGTTCTGTGCTGTGTCCCTAATAAAATGAACTAGAGTATTACAGCACAGTACAGACCATTCAGCACATGATTTTTTACCATGTAATCATAATCTACTCTAATATCAATCTAACCCTCTCCTTGTACATAACCCTCCATTTTTCAATCAACCATGTGCCCATTTTCTTCAATGCTCCTAATGCATCTGCCTCTACCACCACCCCTGCCTGGGCATTTCATGCACCCACCTTTCTCTGTGTAAAGATCTTACCTCTGACACGACTCTATACTTTCCTCCAAAATTTGCCCCCTTGCATTAGCCGTAGATTACGGTACAGTGGCTCCGATGTTTCTTTAGAAACATCATAGTTTTCAGTAGCAGGCGTCATGCCACTTGAATCTGGCTTATAGCTTAATTGTTATCACAGGAATTTTTGCTATCTTTTGTCTGCTTATTTAACAACCATAACTACTTTTACCATTCTCTTTTATTTCTTTGTTCGTTCTTCATTCTTATGACACTTAATAATATTGCTTAGCGATATATTTTATGCCTCCTGAAGAACCCTTGGATTGCAAAACCATCAGAAGCAAACAACTCCTTCTCCCTCTGACCATATGGAATTCCTCCAGGCAATCTGCTTTCCTCCCATACCCAAAGTCATGCAGGTTGGCATTAGCCACTGTACGTTGCCACTAGTGTCTGGAGGTGTGGTGGGATCTGGAGAGGAGGTAAACATTGAACATAAAACAGGAATAGTCCCATTGGCCCATGAATGAAAAAGGTGTTAACATCAGCTTAGGGTAAATGGCCAGTTTGGCATGGACTCAATGGGCTAAAGAGTCTTTGTCCATGCTGCTTCTCTCCATGCCTTTGATTTATACTTACTATTTAGCACAGTTTTTCAAAGTTCAAAGTAAATTTATTACCAAAGTGCATATATGTTACCATGTACTATCATGAGATTAATGAGATTGAATGAAATATGAGATTAATTTTCTTGCCGACATTCACAGTAGGATAAAGAAAACACAATAGATTCAATGACAAAATATGCACAAGCAAAAACTGCCAAACAACCAAAGAGCAAAAGGAGACAATCTGTGCAAAGAGAATAATAAATTTATAAAACAAATAAAGAAACAGGTAGATACATAGATAATTAAATAAAAATAGAGCCTTGTTAAAGTATCCAGCCTCCGACCCTTTGTTCAAATAAATGTGTATTACAACCAGGGATTTTGATCTATTTAACTGAGATTTTTGTTTGGTAAATCATATGCTCCTTTTTTCACAATAGAGCCCAAAAAACCAGGGAAAATTGTAAAGCGTGAAAAACTGAAAAAAAAATGGAAATGTCAGCAGTTCAAAAGTATTCATCCCCCTTTGCTCCATACTTAGTTGAACTGCATCTCTGCATCTTAGTTGGTCAGCAGCACTGGGGTTCCACAGGGGATTGTCCTGTCTCCCTTTCTCTTCACCATCTACACCACGGACTTCAACTACAACACAGAGTCTTGCCATCTTCAGAAGTTTTCTGATGACTCTGCCATAGTTGGATGCATCAGCAAGGGAGATGAGGCTGAGTACAGGGCTACGGGGGGAAACTTTGTCACATGGTGCGAGCAGAATCATCTGCAGCTTAATGTGAAAAAGACTAAGGAGCTGGTGGTGGACCTGAGGAGGGCTAAGACACCGGTGACCCCTGTTTCCATCCAAGGGGTCAGTGTGGACATGGTGAAGGATTACAAATACCTAGGGATACGAAATGACGATAAACTGGACTGGTCAAAGAACACTGATGCTGTCTACAAGAAGGGGCAGAGCTGTCTTTATTTCCTGAGGAGACTGAGGTCCTTTAACATCTGCCAGACGATGCTGAGGATGTTCTACGAGTCTGTGGTGGCCAGTGCTATCATGTTTGCTGTTGTGTGCTGGGGCAGCAGGCTGAGGGTAGCAGACACCAACAGAATCAACAAACTCATTTGTAAGGCCAGTGATGTTGTGGGGGTGGAACTGGACTCTCTGACGATGATGTCTGAAAAGAGGATGCTGTCCAAGTTGCATGCCATCTTGGACAATGTCTCCCATCCACTCCATAATGTACTGGTTAGGCACAGGAGTACATTCAGCCAGAGACTCATTCCACCGAGATGTAACACCGAGCGGCATAGGAAGTCATTCCTGCCTGTGGCCATCAAACTTTACAACTCTTCCCTCAGAGTGTCAGACACCCTGAGCCAATAGGCTGGTCCTGGACTTATTTCCACTTGGCATGATTATCTTATTATTATTTAATTATTTATGGTTTTATATTGCTATATTTCTTCACTATTCTTGGTGCGGCTCTAATGAAACCAAATTTCCCTCGGGATCAATAAAGTATGCCTGTCTGTCTGTCTGTCTGATCTCGCAGTTATTACAACCAGTAGACTTTTTGGATAAATCTCTATTAGCTTTGCACAATGTCATGGAGCAAAATTTGACCATTCTTCCTTGCAAAATTGCTCAAGCTATGCCAGGTTAGTTGGGGAGTGGTGATGAACAGCAATCTTGAGGTCTTGCCGGAGATGTTGGGTTGGGTTAATGTCTGGACTCTGACTGGGCCACTCAAGGACATCAATCTTCTTCATTTGATGCCACTCTATGGTTGCTCTGGCAGTGTGTTTCGGGTCGTCGTCCTGCTGAAAGATGAACTTCTCCCCAGTTCCAGCTTTTTGGCAAGAAATAAGTTGCAGAAATGTAAAATTAGTCAGCTCTATCATGGGCACCAGCCTCCGTAGTATCCAGGACATCTTTAAGGAGCGATGCCTTAGGAAGGCGGAGACCACTCCCACCATAAAAAAGCATATACTTGCCCTTCAAGGCTTTACAAAGTATCACTTAGAAGTTACTCAGAATCAGAATCAGATTTAATATCACTGGCATATGTCGTAAAATTTGTTAACTTTATAGCAGCAGTACAATAAAATTCAAGATAAATTTAAAAATAGAGAAAAAACCTGAGTTACATTCAATACATATGCAGTAGGTTTTCTATGTTCAATATCTATTAAATAGTTAAGTTAAAATAAGTAGTGCAAAATAACAGGAATAAACAGTAGTGTGGTACTGTTCAAGGGTTCAATGTCCAAATAACTTTAAGCAAATCTCCACCACCCAGGACATGCCCTCTTTGCACTGTTACCATCAGGAATGAGGTACAGAAGCCTAAAGGAACATACTTAGTGATTCAGGGACAGCCTCTTCCCCTCTGCTATCACAACATATACCAGTGATATTAAATCTGATTCTGATTCTGAGTATTGTAGTGTCACCTTGTAAAGACTTGAAGGGTAAGGATATGCTTTTTATTTTGGCCAGGGCTTCCTCCTTGCCACTCTTCCATAAATACCATTTTTATGCAAGGTCTTAGAGTTTGTGGAGCCCTGAAATTCATCTCCATTTGAAGCCACTGATTCCTGCAGCTTACTCAGGGCAACTGTTGGTGTCACAGCAGCCTCTCATACAAGCGTAATTCTTCTTCAGCTATTAAATTTAGAGGGGTGGCTTGAATTCGACAGTGTGACTGTGGTTTCATATTTTTTCCACTTTTTCATGATGGGCTGCATTGAGCTTCAAGGTATTTCCAGTGTCTTTGAGATGGTTTTGTATCCTTCCGCAGATTTGTGCTTCTCTATTATCATTTCTTTGACTTGCCTTGAATGTTCTTTGTCTTTATTTTGGTTTGGTTTGTTGAAAATCTACCATACTGTTGAACCTCACAGAGAGAGGGAGCATTTACTCAGGTGATCCTCCAATTTTCTACATCAACAAATTGGGTGAGTTAGTAAGATAATAGACAGTATTGCACCTGAGGAAAGTTAGTGTAGTAATTAAAAAGGAAATTAATGCTTTTTTCTGCCTCACAATTTTGGTTCAAAATTTTTAGTAAATTGTGACAAGTTTTAGAAGTTTTCTTTTGTTTGACATGATGCACAATTGCATCTTGTCAAACAAAAGTAGATTAGCTCAAAATATCCTACTGCATTATATTTAAAATTTAGAAAATCAGACAGTAAAATGTGAAAATAGCTGTGGGTGCTGAATATTTTCTCAAGGCACAGTACATACTAAGAACATGAGTTGTGGAGTTCTTGAAAGTGAGTCCATTGGTTGTGGAATCGGTGTTGAGGTGAGTGAAGTTATCCACACTGACTCAAGAGTCCAATGGCCAAAGTGTAATAACTGTTCCTGAGTCTGGTGGTGTGGCACCTAAGCCTCCTGTACTATTTCCTGATGGCAGCAGCAAGAAGTGGTGGCCTGGATCTGGGGGTCCTTGATGATGGAGGCTGCTTTCTTGTAGATGTGCTCAAAAGTGTGGTGGGCTTTTCCTGTGGTGGACTGGGTGGTGATTTTTTGAGCAATTTCATTCAAACTAATTTTCTTTTGTTTCACATTGCTGTTAACATAAAACATAGAACAGTATCACACATTGCAGGCCCTTCCGGCTATAATGCTATGCTGTCCCTTTCAAATGTAACACTACCCAACTGGCTGGTATATGTCAAGGGAAAAGGAGATCCAGCCACACACCAACCCCACCTTCCATACAAACAGGTGCTGTGAGAATCAAGTTTATGCCGCACACACACACACCATATCAAGCACACACCAGATACCGTTATGGAATACACTTTAAAGATTTTACTAAAACTAAAAGAGTACTATGCAATACAGTATATATGAAAGAAAAGAAAAAGTAAAAGGCGGCAACTTATCAAAGTTCAGTTAGTTTAGTGCACATCGTTGGAGCTCAACCATCGAACCATTCGGCCCCTCGTCACTTTCCTCCGACCTCCACGTCCTCGCACCTGGGACCACCCCGGTGGTCAACCAAGCAGTGCAGCGCACATCCACCTTCCTCAGCGTCTCCTTCCCGACTCCTCTGAAAAAACCGCGAAAACCCCCCAAGCTCCCAGCCTCACAAGACAAAATAACATTCCCCATTGGTTAACAAATGAATACAATCCCCATATCAGCAAGTCTAAAGCTAAACAACTGCGAGAGAAACACTTATCAGACAAAGAAGCATTCCTACTCTTAACAGACCAAAGATGCCATTTTGAGTAACATACACAGGACATTGTACACACCTTATCCAAGATCAATTTCACCCTTCCCTCCTGCATAGCCCCCCATTTTCCTTTCATCCATGTGCCTATCTAAGATTTATCTGTTCATTCTCCCTGATGTACCTGCCTCTACCATCAATCCCAACAGCACATTCCACGTATTCATCACTCTCTATGTAAAATACCTGCACTGACTTCCTCATTATGCCTTCCTCCAGTCACCTTCAAGTTATACCCCTTTGGATTAGCCACTTCTGCCCTGTGAAAAAGTCATTGGCTGTTCACTCAACTTATGCCTCATCATCTTGTAGACCTCCATCAAATCACCTCTCACCCTCTTCTCTCCACAAAGAAGACCCCTACCTCGTTCAACCTCTCCTCATAGGAGATGCTGTCTAATCCAGGCAGTGTCCTGGTAAACGTCCTCTGTTCATGAGACCTTGTTGTGCACAAACTGTGTGGTCTGTTTTCCGAATCGCAAAAGATGAACGTCCAATGTAGAACAGGAACAGGCTCTTGAGCCCAACATGTTGGTTTTGAAGAGTTTGAGGAAAGGGAGGATCTGGGGTCGTGAGAGTTTGAGGGATGGGAAGCAATTGGAGGAATGCGAGGCTTTGAAGAATGAGGAGGTTCTGGCAGAGTTTCAGGAACAGGGTGGTTTTGGGGTAGTGTGAGAGTTTGAGGGACAGGGAGGTTTGAAGGAGTGAGTGTGTTTAAGTGAAGGTGGGTCTTGTTGCAGAAGAGTTTGAGGGACAAGCAGGTTTTGAGTGGTTGAGTGTTTGAAGGGCGAGATGATTTCGGGGAGTGAGAGAATGGAAGTTTTGAGGGAGAGAGATTTTGATGGATGGGGATATTTGGAGGGAGTGCGAGACTTTGAGGGATGGGCAGTTTGAGCAGTGTTTGAAGGACAGGGAGGTTTTGGGGGAGTGAGAGAGTTTGAGGGATGGGGAGGTTTGGGGATAGTGTGAGAGTTTGGGGGACAGGGAGACTTTGGGGGAGTGAGAGTTTGAGGGTCTGGGAGGGTTTGAGGGAGTGATTGAGGGATGAGACGTGTTTGGGGAAGTGCAAGAGTTTGAGGAATGGGGAGGTTTTGGCAGAGTTTGAGGGACAGGGAGGGTTTGGGGAGTAAGAGTTTGAGGAGTGGGGAGTGTTTGGGGCAGTGATTGTTTGAGGGACGGGGAGGTGTATAGGATTATGAGTGTCATGGATAGAGTGGACAGTTAGAGTCTTTTTCCCAGGGTGGCAATGGCCAAACTGTTGATGGTGAGTGGAGGAGAGTTTCAGGGAGATTTCAGTCTGGTTATTTTACAGAGAGACCATTAGGTGCCGGGGTGGTGGGAGAGGACAATACAATTGGGGCATTTAAGAGACTCAGATCGACACATGGATGGAAGAGAAATGGAGAGTTTGGGGCTGTGTAGGAGGGAAGGTTCATATAGGTCAGCACCACATTGTGGGCTGAATGGCCTGTACAGTGCTGTACTGTTCGATGTTGTGTCAATGTAATCAAGCTAATTAAATCTGAGTGAATGGGGAAGTGGGTAATTTTTATTCGCGGTGTGGTATCTATGTCGAATTGACGGCCAAAGGAAGTGGTTGAGGTAGTTACAATCTCATCCTTTAAAAGACAATTCGACAGATAAAAGGTTTGGAACAATTTAGGAGGTTATGGGCCAAACACCAGCAACTGGGACTAGTTTAGATGTTGGTTGGTCTAGACCAGATGGCCCAAATGGACTGTTTTTGTGCCTCCTGACTGAAATTGTCTCTAACATAATTAAATGAACTTTTTCTGCCTACACATGGCCTATATCCCTCCATTCTCTGCCAATTCATGTGCCCCTTTCAGTGACAGACAGACAGACATACTTTATTGATCCTGAGGGAAATTGGGTTTTGTTACAGACACACCAACCAAGAATAGTGTAGAAATATAGCAATATAAAACCATAAATAATTAAATAATAATAAGTTAATCAAGCCAAGTGGAAATAAGTCCAGGACCAGCCTATTGGCTCAGGGTGTCTGACACTCCGAGGGAGGAGTTGTAAAGTTTGATGGGCTCTTAAATTATATGTTAAATGTACTGCCTTTGTCTTGAAGCTCAGATAAATCTTAAGGTCTTGAAAGATGCTTGATAAATGCAAATCTTCCCTTCTCTAAACATGAATCAAACTTGTCATTCTTTTGGATCACACACCTAGTGGGGAGAGCTAACTGCACTTCCATAGAACAATGAATGCTATTTAAAACAAAATATGGTTCAACACGCATTTGGGAAATGCTCCCGATAAGATCAGCAGGTTGTGTTTTCTCTCGAAGTCACATTGAGGCTGCTCCTTCTGATATCGCAGGACACGCAGCAATTACACTGAAAGATACACATACACACAGTGTCAGGTTTTGACAGTAATGGTTTCTGACTGCTGCCACTGATGTGACTCCCTCCGCATGAGTGAGATCACAGGTCCCCAGGTCCCAGCTGAAACACATTGACAGTATTCAGCCGAGAACCAAATCACTGAGAAATGAAAAGCAGTGCCAGCATTTTAGTACTCATGTTCAATAACCAGTTTTTAAATGTATTTTGTTAATTAGATCAAATATAGATAGAAAGAAACATTAGCTTTATCTGTCACTTGTACATCAAAACATACAGTGAATTGCATTGTTTTACATCAACAGCTAACACAGTATGAGGATGTGTTGGGGGCAGTCCACAAGTGTCGCCAAACTCTGGTGCCAATATATCATGTCCCCAGCTTACAAACCTTAAGCCTAGCTTGTATGTCTTTGGAATGTGGGAGAACATCAAGGGATCACATGCAGATATCAAAAAGCTTTGATGTGAAGTGCTCGGGGTACAATATTATACTGGCTGTTATTGGATTAGCAACAGAGATTTGATTCAGGATCACTGCACAGCAGATGAACATAGAACGTAGAAATCTACAGCACATTGCAGGCCTTTTGGCCCACAATGCTGTGCTGACCATGTGACCTACTCTAGAGACTCCCTAGAATTTCCCTAGCGTATAGCCCTCTATTTTTTGAAGCTCCATGCACCTATCTAAGAGGCTTTTAGAAGACCCTATTGAATCCGCTTCCATCACTGCTGCCGGCAGCCTATTCCACACACCCACCACTCTCTGTGTGGAAAACTTACCCCTGACATCCTCTCGGTACCTATTTTTCAAGCATCTTAAAACTATGCCCCTTTGTGTTAGAACTTGAACATCTAGTAATTAAATATATTTATATTATATTTTATGTTGAATTACAGCACACAACAGGCCTTTCTGTCCCTTCGAGCCACACCAGCCAGCAACCCCCATTTTAACCCCTAGCCGGGACAATTTACAATGACCAATTACCTACCACTTGCTGTGTCTTTGGACAGTGGGAGGAAACTTGAGCACGTGGAGGAAATTCACACTAACACAGGGAGAATGCACAAAACCTTACAGTGTTTCTGGTACTGTAAAGCATTGTGCTAACCATTACATTACTGTGAATATACGTATCTGAATAAATCCAGATATGTTCCACTATATCTGGATATTAATGGGAGATCTAGTCTCATGATCAGTAACCATTAAAGCCGGGGATCATCATAAAAAAGGACCTTCGGTTCACTAATGTCCTTCAGATTTGTAGATCCATCATCCTTTGTGTGTGTTACTTGTATGTGGTTGACTTAACAAATGCTGCTTTTGTTCAGGGGCAGAGAAGTGAAACCCTTGGTTTCCTTGGCTGCTTAAGTTTAGTGAAGACAACCCCTGGCTCCGCCAAACTCGTGAGATTGAGGTGCTCTCTCTCTCCCCGAACTCCTGTCTGTGTGGACGCTGTGTAATTTGCTAACCTATTACAAATTAGTGCCACGAATTAACAGACAGTACACCGTATACAATTAAAAGATTATATTTGTGAATTTTAATTTCACTAAGGGGTTAGTAAAGAAAAGAACAAAAAAAAGAAAAGGGCCCATTTTAATGAAACAGTCAAATGTGCACAAGTTGGAGCTCAAAGTTACTCCATAGTCACCGATCCTCAAATGATCTCACCCCTGGTTTCATTGAATCACGGTCCCGCTCCAGGTCAAATCCTACAACCTCTTCTCTCCTGCACCTTCCCTCTTCATCTAGTCTCAAACAAAAGCCCCCAGTCCAGCCTTAGTGTCCCTCAGCAGAGGAACTTCCCCTAATCCAACCATCCTAATTGGAGGGCACATATTTCTCCTCATCTCTTTTCTTCAAAAACAACCCAAACAAGCCAAAAACAGAACAGACTGCTCGTACAGAACTGCTAAATGAAATACGTACAGCATAACAGTAAAAATATGAACCAGGGCATTACAGAAGAAGAGGAAAGCAAGTTTCAGTCAATGTGCATTTATAAATTGGGATGCATTACCTGACTGGGTGATTATTCCAGAATAAATAGCACCTTTTCAGAAGGGAAAGATCAAAGTCAACTCAGAGTCAAGTTCATTGTCATATCTGAATGCATGCACAAGTGCACATCACAAGCACAGAGCATCAGATAAACAGCATTCACAAGGAAAACAAACTATACATTAAATTATACATGACCCCCAAAAATAAAACATAATTAGAACAAAGTAAAAGTCCTTTTTACTGAGGAGTGTTCATAGTATTGCTAAACTGTGGCGGCTAGGGTTTTGCCGACAAGTTCAAGAATCGAATGGTTGAAGGTCAGTAGCTGTACTTGAACATGGTGGTGTGGGTCTTCAGGCTTCTTGCTCAATAGTAGTAGTGAAAAGCAGTGGCCAGGGTGGTGAGGATCTTTGACGATGGATGTTGCCTCTTGTGGAAGCATCTCCTGTAGATTTCACCGGTGGTGTGGAGGGATGTGCCCATGATGTATTGGGCAGAGTTAACTACTCTCTGCAACTGCATACATTCCTGTACCAAGCCATAATGCAAATTTTTTAGAACGCTCAGTGACAAGGTGAACCTCCTTAACCTCCTAAGGAAGTAAAGACATTGGCATGCTGTCTCTATGATTGCCTCTGTGAAAAACTCATTTAAAAAAATGCAATGACTTTAGAAATTAGCAGAAGAATGAAATTTTCTCTTGTTTACGTCACAGCATGATTATAACTTACAGCAAAAACCACCAGTTTATGTGTGAATATAGAACATAGAACAATACACCTCGGGAACAGGTTGGGGAGGCACCCTAGCATAGTGGTTCTCTCAATGCTTTGCAGTTCAGGAGACCCGGGTTCAACTCCCACTGCTGCCTGCAAGGAGTTTGTATGTTCTCCCCTGACCACGTGGGTTTCCTCCGGGTGCTCAGCTTCCTCCCACAGTGCAAAGACATACCAGTTAGTAGGTTAATTAGTAGTTGTAAATTGTCCTGTGATTAGGCTAGGGTTAAATCAGGGGTTGCTGGGCAGTGCGGCTCGAAGGGTTGGCACGCCCTATTCCGCACCTTATCTCAATAAATAATAATAAATACATAAATAAAAAGGTCCTTCCGCCCACATACTGACCTTGATGCTAACTTAAACTTACTCCATTTGCCTCCTCCTGGTCCATACCCCTCCATTCCCAGCCTGTTCATGTGTGTGTCAGAATGCCTCATAAATTTCACTACCATATTTGCAAATCATAAAAACAAGAGATTCTGCAAATGCTGTAAATTCAGAGCAGTCCATATAAGATACTGGAGGAACCCATTCTGGCTCCCCCCCCACCCCCCCAATCCTTTTCTTCTCCTCTCTTGTCCACTACCTCTCTCTCCTTGTGTCTCTGCTGCTGCCAGATTCCTTGTTCACCCCTTACCTCTTCCACCTATCACCTCCCAGCTTCCCACTTCATCCCTCTGCCCCCACAAACCCACACACCTTACCCCTCACCTGCTTTGAAGTCTCGGCCCAAAATGTTGACAGCGTATTCATTTTCATAGATGCTGTCTGACCTGCCGAGCTCCTAAAGGATGTTGTGTGTGCTGCTCCAGATTTCCGGCCACTGCAGAATCTCCTGTGTCGATACTTGTATTCCTTCTCCTCTCCCTACCTTCTTCTTCTGCTCCCTTTCCTTCCAGTCATGATGAAGGGTCTCAGCCTGAAACGTCAACTGTTAACTTCCCTCCGTAGATGCAGCCTGACCTGCTAAGTTCCTCCGGCACTTTGTTGAATCTAAATCAGAATCAAGCTTAAAATCACTGGCATATGTTGTGAAATGTTCTGTGGCAGCAGTACATTGCATACATAATAATAATAAAATTACAAATTACAGTAAGAAACAATATACAGTACTGTGCAAAAGTATTAGACACACACACACATATAACAAAAATAAGAGCACATAGCTTTGTATTAATTCAGTAGAATGTTATTTGGTAACTGAAAAGACATAATAAACAGGACTATGCAAAAGTCTTTGGCGCCCTAGTTATATATGTGCCTATGACATTTGCACAGCATTGTATGTATCAATTAAGTTAAGTAACAATTGGAAAAAAAGATCAAAACAAGAACAAAAGGGAGAGCAATAATGAGGCAGTGTACATGGGTTCACTGCCCACGGAGGAATCCGATGGCGGAGAGGAGAAAGCAGTTCCTAAACCTTTGAGTGTGTGTCTTTAGGTTCATGCAGCTTCCCCTTGATGGTAATAATGAGAAAAGGCCATGTCCTGCCTAATGGGGGTATATGTCCTGGGTGTACCTCCAGTATGGTTTCAATGAATGACGGTGAATTCCCACGCGCTAGCAGAACCCACAATTTAGACCAAAGAAGCCATATGATGAATAAACTGTGCGCTAACTGCATTGATTTTCATGAAATACTTTCGAGACAACACTTACATTTTAGGACAAGCAAAAAAAAAAGGATTTGATTTGTTGTGACTGTTACAGCAAAAGCATTTTAGCAGTGTGTGGATGTGAGTCTTTGTGACAAGGTTCGGAAGCTCGTGTAAGCTGTTTAAGAGTCGAGGAGGTTATTTGTTTCTGGAACAGTCACCAGAAACAGAAGCAATTAGAGGTATTTTGTAAGGAGTGGAGTGGATTATTGGGATGTGGATGTAACTAGACTAAACATGAGGAAAAAACCTATACAGAGAGGGAGGCATTGATCTGCAACAAAATAACTGAAATATGGTTGTGTAGCGATGTGAACAAAGTCACTAGAGAGACACTGAAGCTAGTGGATATAGAAATGCTTCATTCACCAAAAACGAGCAACAGGCATCATATTGAAACATTCTTGTAAGAGGAGGCCCTCTGACCCAATATTACATGACATTTTTATATACTAAAGAGCAAAGATAATAGCAGGACAAATCTATAGTTACAATGTATCTACAATGCTTCTTCTGAATTGCATATAGTTTTCACACACCTCCTTCTTTGCACCCACACTCCAGGCTCCCAAAATGAATGTTAATCTCCACTGAATCTAGGCCACATTCATGCATATGCAGGCATCTGAGGTCTAATTGTTCTGTGCTGCGTTTTAAATCTAATCTGCAATCCACATTCAAATCTGAAGATTGGTTGCTGGTAAAATTAATATTTGCTAAATACCCTAACTCCAGAATACAGCCCGACAGTTGTACAACTCATGGAGTAAAACAGCACCGAAGCAGGTCCTTAGGCCCAACTAGTCAATGGCAGCCACAACATCCTCTCTAAACAAGAGGTTCTGAAGATGCTGAAAATCTTGAACAACACACACACAAAATGCTGAAGAAACTCAGCAAGTCAGGCAGCATCTATGGACGGGAATTAATAGTGGACACCTTGGGCCAAGACCCTTCATCAGGTTCTGGGCCAAAATGTTGACTATTTATTTCCCTCCAATGATTCTGCCTGACTTGCTGTGGTCCTCGAGAAATTTGTCTGTGTTTCACAGCATCACCTCTGTTAGTCCCAGCTGCCCATAACCCTCCATGCCTCTCCCTTCCAAATTTCTATGAAAATGCCTCTTAAATGTTGCAATGTACCTGCCTTCTCTTCTTCTGGTGCTCGTTTCAGGTACTCACTACCCTCTGTGCAAAGAAGTTACCATTCAGGTCCCTTTTAAGTCTCTCTCCTCTTATCTTGCATCTGTGTCCTCCAGTTTTGGATTCCACAGCCATGGGGGAAAGACTATGACCATCCACCTTATCCGTACACTTCATGACTTTATAAATCTCTGTGAGACTCGATGCTGTATGACTCTATGACTGTGCGGCTTTCCTCAAGGTGCCTCCCACATCCCAAGAGCATTATGGTTAGTAGATTATTTGGCCATAGTGTGTTATCCTCAGGCTGGATTTCCCTTGCTTAGGCACGGACCTCTTGCTTAATGATATTGGTCCATGGCATTAAAAAAGTTGTGAACCTCTGCTCTAAGGGAAGTGGATGGCAAAATGTAGGATAGTTGATGATAAAGTGGGGAGAATAAAATAGGGATTTATGTAGGATTAGTGTAAATGTGTAGCTGATGGGTAACAAAGGCATGGTGGGCCAAGGGGCCTATTTCCATAAGTCCAAAAGGCATGGAAGCAGAAGTAGGCTATCTGACCCATTGAATCGGCTCCATAGCTAATTGATTATCCTACTCAACCCCATTCTCCTGCCTTCTCCCATAACCTTTGACACTGACTAATCAGGAGCCTATCAACCTCCATTTTCAATATATTCATTGACTTGACTTCCACAGGTGTCTGTGGAAATAAATTCCACTGATTCATCACCCTCGGGCTAAAGGAATTCCTCCTCATCTCTTTTCTAAAAGGACTCTCTTCTATTCTGAGACTCTCCCCTCTGGTCCTAGATCCTCCCACTTAGGAAACATCCTCTCCGTGTCCACTTTATCTAGGCATTTCAGTATTTGATAGATTTCAATAACTTTCTCCCTCATTCTTCTAAGCTCCAGTGAGCAGAGGCCCAGAGCCATAAAACACTCCTCATGCATTAACTCTTTCATTTCCAGGATCGTTCTTGTGAACTCGCCAGGACCCTCTCCAATGTCAGTACATACTTTCTTAGATAAGGGGCCCAAAACTGTTCACAATACTCCATGCGCAGTTTGACCAATGCCTTATAAAGCCTCAGCATTACATCATTGCTTTACGCTCTAGTCCGCTCAAAATGAATGCTAATATTGCATTTGCCTTCCTTACCACCAACTCAACCTACAAGTTAACCTTTAGAGCAGGAGTTTCCAACATGGAGTCCATGAGCCCTTTTGTTAGTGGTGTTGGCCCATGGCATAAAAAAAGGTTGGGAACCCCTGCCCTAGGGGAATCTTATTTTCATGCTCTGTTCCTCTATGGTTCTATTTAGCTTCTTGATTTGAGAAGCTAAATGTAACTCAACATAAACAAAGTTCTAAGAAAGTTACATTTGTTCAGAAGGTCAGTCCTGAAGCATTCCAATTGGTCACTAGAGGTTTCTGAGTGAAATTATGGGAAAATTAAATGGGAGTTAATTAAAACAGTAGGTTCTGAAGTACATGATATATTGTAGCAGTGTAGAAGTGGGCCCAAGTTTAGTAATGCCACAAAGATAATTAATCAGCTAGAAGTTATGGTCTGAGCTGATCCATAAATTATTCTAGTAGATTGTTTTTTAGCTGAATAGAATTATAGAGTCATAGAGAAATAAGTAATGGAAACACACCGTGATAACTGAGTCTATGATCTTCTATCAGCCTTGACTCATAGATGTCCGCAAAGTCATACCTGCTGAACTCTAACTGTGCTATTCTGTATACTGCATGCATTCAAATATAAGACCTTCAGTTCTGTATTCTTCACCCTTTTTCAACTTTGCCCCTGGATTTACTGGAAGTTAACTTCACATCTCTTTCTAAACTTTTTGTCTTTTTATTTATTCTGGAGTCTTTCATAATCTCTCGTGCACTCTCCTTTCAATTTACTGTATTCTCACTTTTCCAAACTGTTGAACTGTTGAACCTACTATTTAGGTCAGACGTTCCCAACCTGCAATCCACAGACCCCTCACTTAATGGTAGGGGACCTTGGCATAAAAAAGGTGGAGAACATCTGACTTAGGTTAAAGACACAATTCAAACAATTCTTCTGATTTCAGTTTTACCCTAACATCTGCCTGTCCTTCCTCACAGTCTCACTACACACTACATCTAGTTATATACCATCCGCTGCCCATCACATCATTTCCCATGTCCCTGCCAAATTAGATTAATTTTACACATTGATTGTTTGTCAGTCTTTGTTTATCTGTAGTTTCTCTTCGATTCTGTTGCATTTCTTCGTTATAGTGTGAATGCCTGCAAGAAAAATTAATCTTATGGTAACATAATTGTACTTCGATTACAAGTTAACTTTGAGTCTACGTTGACCCATTCACACTAGCCCTATATCCATCCCATTTATCCTCCCTCACGGTCTCATCTTCTCCCTCTAGATTGTACCGCTCACCTACACACCAGGGCCAATTCATAATTGTCCTGTGTATACAACACAACCTGGATGTATTTGGGATGTGAGAGGACGCTGGGGCACCAAGTGGAAATCCACAAGGTCAAAGGGAAAATGTGCAAACTCCACACTGATAGTACCGGAAGTCAGGATTGAACTTTGGTCACTGGCACTGGGAGGCAGTGGATCTATTAGCTTCACCACTGTACCATGTTAGATAAAAAGAGAACTTGTTTCTAGAAGTTTGGCAATGTCTCTCTTAGCACATACTTGAGGGAAATTCTCCAGTGTTTAAGAGAAATCAGAATGGTTGGTGAGATTTGTCAGCTAAAGCAAGACCTATTTATTGCAATAGTAAAATATTATGATAGATCACTAAAGGAGCAACACCTCATATTTTATCAGGTTAGCCTCCAACCTGATGGTATAAACATTGATTGCTCTAACTTCCAGTAATTTCTCCCCTGTTCACCTCCTCCCTTTTTCCATTCACTATTCTGGCTCCATTCTTAATTCTTCTTCTCACTTGTACATTACCTCTCACTGGTGCCCCTCCTCCTTCTCTTTCTCCCATGGTCCACTCTCCTCTCCTGTCACATTCCTTCTTCAGCACTTTACCTCATCTACTTACCATCTCCTGGCTTCACCCACCTACCTTCCCCCTCACTGGTCTCACCTATTACCAGCCACCTTGTACTCCCCTTCCTCTCCCCGCCTTCTTATTCTGGCTTCTCCCTTCTCTTTCAGTCCTAAAGGAGGGTTCCAGCCTGTAACTTCGACTGTTTATTCATTTCCATAGGTACTGCCCAACCTGCTGAGTTCCTCCAGAATTTTGTGTGCATTTCTCTGGACTCCAGCATCTACAGAATTTTTTGTGTTTCTGACTGATCAGCCCTGGTTGGGATGGGTTGACTACAATGAAAAAAAAATGAACTGGTGTAACGTATTTTGTTTAAGTGTTGCAATCCTATCTTTATGAAGACGTGCTGAATGGTTCCATACTGGCCACAGTATGTTTTTTTTTAACACTGGCTCATAGCTAAGTGGACAAGATATTTGAAAAAAAAATGACATTAGTGGATGGTTGAGAGAGAAAGATGAGCAAAGCAAAATTAGCACTGCCGCCTTCATCCTCATGGATGGAGTAGTCAACGCAGAATGAGCACATGAAGGAAGGTGACAGATAACGAGTAGTTTCAACCCAAAACATTGACAATTCCTTTCTACCACAGATGTCTTGATCTATCAAATTCCTCCATCCATTGATGCTCCAGGTTCCAGCACCTGCGGCTTGTACTCCCCTTCCTATGATCAGGATGAAAGAGGTGTAACACTCTTATGCAGCAGGACAAATTGTGGCATCTCAGGTGGAAACCCTGCATCAGGACTAGTGTGAAGATGGAAGATTGCGAGTATGAAGGTGAGAGAGGGCCGGGTGAGACTGGGGCCAGTGTGTGATTGCTGGAAAGAGGACAGATGAAGGATGATGGACAGATGGAGCCTAGTAGAGTATTTGTGGCTCCAGATTCTAGCATATGCAGTCCCTTGCATCTCTGCTTTACCCTTAGAATACTGATAAACATTCATTTTTCAAGTAACAACTCTAAAGCTGATTATCTGCTTGTCAATACAAATTGATGGCCCATTCTCAACAACTTCAAATCCAAGAAAATCATCTTCCCCTGAGTTTGTAAAAATAGTTTGCAGTTACAGAGAGTTTGTAGATAATTGAGAAATGAATGAAGACAGCTATCTCTCATTTACAGTACCGTGTAAAAGTCTTACACACACACACACACACACACACACACACACACACACACACACACACACACACACACACACACACACACACACACACACACACACACACACACACACACACACACACACACACACACACACACACACACACACACTTGAGACAGATTTTACCTGGAATTTCGGAGACCAACACCGGGAACTGTCCAGGCTCTCGGCACGTGGCCCGTGGCTCAGGACCCGGGAGTGGCAGCCCGGTAGGGGTCTTGGGCTAGACCCCTCGCACTTACGCTATATCTGCCCACAAAAACCTCCGGAGGAGAGTGACAAGAACAGGAACAGTTATGCCAGCTTGGACGTCGCCCAGATTAACAAGGTTGGAGAACAAGGACCATCTGACGAGAAACTGGCTACCGGAATGCTACCTTAACAGCAACCCACATAAAAGCGGATATATCAAGTGCATGTGTGGACTCTGGCAACAGCAAAAACCATCGTCCACATGCACAGAAAAACAACTGATTACCCAACAATCAAACATTGTCAACAGAAGATGGTTATTCCATCTCGAACAAGAAGACTTAGAATCACAATGCACCACAGTATCATCATCGCAGAACTGAGCTTGTCGGCGAATACGAGATCAATCCCCCACCTCCACAACTCACAGAAGGCGCAAAGGTAACAGTTCATCTTGTACACAGGAAATGCAAGTTCGATCCTCACCTCGAACACATCAATGCTGGCTATGACAGAGAGAGGATTATTGCTAAACTGTCGACTGTCAGCCAGCAAACTAGGCTCCCCAGGCTTAGTGATAAAATTCCATCAGCAGCATGCAAGACACAGCCATTGAAGCATTGTGCACAATTGCAACCTCCAGCATAACTGAGACCAATAACCTGATATATGCATTGGCAGCAGCAATCCTAGAAATACTGAGCTACAAAATGAAATACAGTGGAGAGTACTGTGATAACCCGCTGGAGGCAACGATTGGAAGCCAAGATGAAAACCACAAGACTGGAGGTCAGCAGACTAACTGAGCTGCAGAAGAGTGGGAAGACCAAAGATTCACCTCGGCTCTGAAGAAAGTACAGAGGTATGTCCAAAGCCGAAGCCCTGGAAGCTGCCAAGCAATGGCTAACAACTCTAGTGACTAGACTACAGACCTGGACTAAGGATGCAGAGGTCAAGCGAATGAATGCACTCTTCTCCAGAGAACCAGGAAAAGTGTTCACACAGTTCCAGAGCAGCAACATGCCAGTTCCTGAACAGCAACTGAGGAGTACTGGGAGAGTTTATGGGAGAAAGAAGCATCACATAACACCATGGCCCAATGGCTGAAAGATCTACAAGCAAGTCTCTGCAATCTCTCAGAGGAAGAACCAGTCACTACCACAACAGTAGATTTCCAGCAACAGGTAGCAGGTGTGAAGAACTGGATATCACCAGGGCCTGATATGATCCATACCTATTGGCTGAAGAAACTAACAGCATTACATACACTGATGGCAACTCAACTGAAGTAGCTACTTGAAGCAACACACCCCCCCCCCCCCCCCCATGACTGGCTAACTGAAGGAAAGACAGAACTCATAATGAAGGATCCCCATAAAGGAGCAACACCATCATACAACTGGCCAATAACCTGTCTGTCAACACATAGAAGCTGCCAGGCTGAAGAAACATGTATGTAAATTCCTGAGCCCTGCTCAGAGAGGAATTGGTAATGGAACCAGAGGCTCCAAGCACCAACTAATGGCAGATAAAGTAGTCATGTAAGACTTCAAGACCGGGTAAATGAACCATAGCACAGCCTGGATCGACTACCAGAAAGCATATGACTCAATGCCCCACACATGTATCTGGAATGCCTGACTCTGTACAAGGTCATTAAGTCACTAAGGACCTTCATCAAGAACTTAATGGGCCTTTAGAGGACAATGCTAAAAGCCAATGGCAGAAGTAACCACCAGATGTGGAATATACAAGGGTAATGAACTATCCCCATTGTTCTGCACAGGCTTGAACCACCTCAGCCAGATCATCTCAAAGATACAGGTACACATTCAAGAGTGGGATGACCATCAGTCACCTCCTGTACGTGGATGACATCAAGCTGTTTTCCGGAAATGGAAGAGGCATTGACTCACCAATCCACTTGACAAGGGTGTACAGCAGAGACATTGGGACGTCATTTGATCTGGTAAAATGCAGCCAGATGATAGCAAAAAGAAGCAAACTCATCAAGACTAAAGGAGTTGAGTTACTTGAAGGCCACATACCAGATGTACAGGACAGCTGCAAATACCTGGGGATCCTACAGGCACATGGAAGCCACAATGAAAACACAAGGGAGGCTCCAACATTCAAGTATCTCCAAAGAGTGAGAGAGCTCCTGAAGAGCCAGCTGAATGGGAAGAACAAAATCAAAGCCATCAGCGCATTTGCTCTACCAACCTTTAGATACCCAGCCACAATAGTGTGCTGGTCGAGGAATGAACTGGAAGCTGCTGACATCAAGACCTGGAAACTGCTAACAATACATGGAGGGTTCCATCTAAAGTCCAACATTGAGAAATGTACACCCAGCAGAATTAAGGAGGACTTGGAAGTGCCAAGGCCACAGTCATGGAAGAAATACGAAACATCCATGAATATCCACTGAGGCTAGAGGAGAAAAAAAACAGAGGACATAGGTTAAGGGTGAAGGGGGAAAAGTTTAAAGGGAACATTAGGGGGTGTTTCTTCACACAGAGAGTGGTGGGAGTGTGGAATGAGCTGCCAGATGAAGTGGTAAATGCAGGCTCACTTTTAACATTTAAGAAAAACTTGGACAGGTACATGGATGAGAGGTGTATGGAGGGATATGGTCCAGGTGCAAGTCAGTGGGACTAGGCAGAAAAATGGTTCGGCACAGCCAAGAAGGGCCAAAAGGCCTGTTTCTGTGCTGTAATGTTCTATGGTTCTATGTCAGGAAGATGCCCCCCTATAGATGACCTGTTCAGAGAATACCTCAGGCAGCAGACAGGGGATATAGAAATGGAAGAGTTGAAGCAGAGCCAGAGGACCAGAGGCCATGCAGGACAAGCCACTGCACAGGATGTCCCATCAGCTGATATCAGAGGCAGCTGACAAAAGAAAGTTCTAACAATGGGCTAGAAGTGGCAGGGCTGGGGGACAGCACAGAGGCGCTGTTCATGGCTGCACAAGAACAGGCACTGAGCACAAGAGCAGTAGGAACAGGGGTCTATCACACCGGACAAGACCCAAGACACAGACTGTGCAAGCAATCTGCTGAAACCATCCCGCACATAGTAACAGGGTGCAAGATGCAAGCAGGGACAGCTTATACTGAACAGCACAACCAAGTTGCAGGAATTATATAGAGGAACATCTGCACTGAGTATAGATCGGACACTCCCAAGTCCAAATGGGAAACACCCGAGAAGGTAGTGGAGAATGACAGAGCTGAAATACAGACTGATAAGCAGGTAACGGCCAACCAACCAGACATAGTAATACTGGACAAGGAACAGAAGAGAGCAATAGTAATAGATGTGGCAATCGCGAATGAGAGTAACATCAGGAAGAAAGAATATGAGAAGCTGGAGAAATACCAGGGCTTGAAAGAGCAGATAGAAAGGATATGGAAGGTTAAAGCCAGAGTAATCCCAGTGGTGATAGCATGGCTTGGAGCTGTGACACCTGGACTGGGAGAGTGGCTCCAACAAATCCTGGGAACAGGATCTGAGAGCTCCATCTAGAAGAGCACACAAATAGGAACAACAAAAATACGGCACTGAACCCTCAAGTTCCCAGGCTTCTGGTAGAGGACCCAAGATTCAGGAAAAATACACATACACACACCCATAAGGGGTGAGATTAAAAAGTGTGTGTGTGTGTGTGTGTGTGTGTGTGTGTGTGTGTGTGTGTGTGTGTGTGTGTGTGTGTGTGTGTGTGTGTGTGTGTGTGTGTGTGTGCGCGCACCTAAGACTTTTACACAGTACTGTATATTGGTTAAAATAGGAAGGTGGTTGGAAAACAGAAATAAGTGTACTTAGCTTTGTATTAACTCAGTAGTATTGTTATTTGGTAACTGGAAAGGCATAATATACAGTACTGTTCAAAAGTCTTAGGCAACCCAGCTCCATATATGTGCCTAAGACATTTGCATAGTACTGTACATATGTATATTGGAAAATAGAATTGACCTTATAAGTCATGCTGCTCTAAACGAGAGATTTAAAACCACATAATAAATAATGACCTAATTTAAATAGATTCAAAAATAGATTTTCCTTCTCATAAATCGTTATGTTCATCGTATACCCTTCATGTATAATCATTATTCTGGTGGGTAGAATGTAATTTGGTATAATTTAGATATACAAATTAGGTAATCACAAAACAGATTATTCCCTTAATTTGAAGAAAAGGTTCTTATTTTATACATCAGAGGGGTGTTAGAGATGAAATATAAATTATACTAACTGACTGAGTCATCCATTTATATTGGATTTCCTGTAAGACAAATCTCAAAAACTTGCAGAGCATAAACTTTATATCTTCACACTTAGATTAGGGATAATGTGCTGATAAATAATGCTAATTAACAGCTCATTTATATGGACAAATTGGATCAGTTAATAAACAGAATCACCTTCATGTAGCTTGATGTGCTGCAGATGACTTCATTTCAATAAGCGCCTAACTCTAATATGATGATGTCTTATGAGGGATTCCATGAGCAAAGGAAACTGCTTAGAACAGGCTGATGTGTTCTGGTCTGTATGTGCAGATATACACTGTGTTTCAATGCTTTGTGGAGGTGTTCCAATGAACACATACACTCAGTGGCCACTTTATTAGGCACACTTGTACACCTGCTCTTAATGTAAATATCTAATCAGCCAATCATGTGGAGCAACTCAATACATAAAAGCATGCAGACATCATCAAGAGGTTCAGTTTTTGTTCAGACCAACCATCAAAATGGGGAAGAATTGTGATCCAAGTGACTTCGATCGTGGAATAATTGTTGGTGCCAGATGGGGTGGTTTGAGTATCTCAGAAACTGCTGATCTCCTTGATTTTCATGTACAACAATCTCTAGAGCAGGAGTTCCCAAATCTTTTTATGCCATGGAGCCTTACCATTAGCAGAGGGGTCCATAACCCACTGGTTAAGAAAAAGGTGCGAAAAACAAAAAAAAATCGAGTGAGTGGCAGTTCTGTGGGTGAAAACACCTTGTTTATGAGACTGTTTCAAAGAAGAGACAGTAACCATGCATTACAATAGTGGTGTTTATTTCTGTCCATAGATGCTGCCTGACCTGCTGAGTTCCTCCAGCATTTTATGTTACATTGGATTTCCAGCATCTGCAGAATCTCTTGTCTTATAGAATATGAGGTGTTTTTCCTTCAAGCTGACAATGGACAACACATTGTGGAAGTAGAAGAGTTTTTTTCTTAGAAATTTGAATACCTGAGAGCGTGGGTGGAAGCAGGGATACAGAACGAAGATTGACCTTGCCTGAATTATGAGGCCTAATTCCAATCATTAGCGTGGAAGCAGTGAAGCACAAAATGTCTGCCACCAAGCAAGTGAAGGAATTGTCCACTCAGCCTGCCTTTGTTGGATCAAGACAGACCCATAACTAAACTCCATTTCATCCCCTGATTTTATAACCCTTAATCCCCTCGTTTTATAAAGATCTATAAGCATTAAATACTGGAACTCTGAAATAAAACTAGGTCATGCTGGAGATAGTCAGTAGGCCAGGCAGACTTAATGTTCTGAGTCAATGGCCTTTCATCAAGCCCTGAGGTAGGCTAACCTTTCACAACTGATGAAAGGTCATGGACCTGAAACAGCAACTCTATTGCTCTCTCCACAAATATTGCCACAAGTTGTGACATATTTTGTGAGAAGTCTCCAACACCATCACAGTGAGCACGGGGGCCCCCCCCCAGGGCTGTGTGCTCCGTCCACTGCTGTTCACTCTGCTGACCCACGACTGTGCAGCAAAACACAGCTCGATCCACATCATCGAGTTCACTGATGACACGACTGTGGTGGGTCTCATCAGCAAGAGCGATGAGTCAGCATACAGAGAGGAGGTGCAGTGGCTAACAGACTGGTGCAGAGCCAACAACCTGTCTCTGAATGTGAACAAACTAAAAGAGATGGTTGTTGACTTCAGGAGAGCACAGAGTAATCACTCTCTGCTGAATATCGATGGCTCCTCCGTTGAGATCGTTAAGAGCACCAAATTTCTTGGTGTTCACCTGGCGGAGAATCTCACCTGGTCCTTCAACACCAGCTCCATAGCCAAGAAAGCCCAGCAGCATCTCTACTTTCGGCAAAGGCTGAGGAAAGTTCATCTCCCACCCCCATCCTCACCACATTCTACAGAGGATGTATCCAGAGCATCCTGAGCAGCTGCATCACTGTCTGGTTCGGGAATTGCACCGTCTTGGATCGCAAGACCCTGCAGCGGATAATGAGGTCAGCTGAGAAGATCATCGGGGTCTCTCTTCCCGCCATTACAGACACTTACACTACACGCTGCACCCGCAAGGCTAACAGCATTGTGAAGGACCCCACGCACCCCTCATCCAAACTCTTCTCCCTCCTGTCATCTGGCAAAAGGTACCAAAGCATTCAGGCTCTTATGACCAGACTGTGCAACAGTTTCTTCCCCCAAGCCATCAGACTCCTCAGTACCCAGAGTCTAGACTGACATCTACATCATTTATTATTATATTGAATTTTGTCCTCTGCTGTGCCTATTGTCTTGTTTATTAATTATTTTATTTATGAATTAATTATTGTACTGCCCTGCACTGTTTTGTGCACTTTATATAGTCCTGTGTAGGTCTGTAGTCTAGCGTAGTTTTGTGTTATTTCAGGTAGCACCAGGGTCCTGGAGGACCATTGTTTTGTTTTTACTGTGTACTGTACCAGCAGTTTATGGTTGAAATGACAGTAAAAAGTGACTTGACTTGACTTGACAAGTTCAAACAATCTCACTTTTGAACTTAAAGAACTTAAAGACGTGAGAAGGCCATACAGTCCTGAAGTGGCATGGTAGTTTAGCGGTTAGTATGCATTCCAGTTACAGCTCATGTTGGAAAATCAGGGTTCGATTCCCACCGCTGTCTATAAGGAGTTTCTCTCCGTATGTTCTTTTCTTGACCGCGTGGATTTCCTCTGGATGCTCCAGATGTGTTCCATATTTCAAAGATGCACAGTTAGGGTTAGTGAGTTTTATGCATACTACTTTGGTGCCAGAAGCATTGCTCAGCACAATCCTCCCTGATTTGATTTGATGCAAATGACATGTTTTATTGTTTGTTTTAATGTACATGCTACAAAAAAAAGATAATCCTCCACTTAAAAAATTCTAGCTTCTTTCCCTTTCCTTTTTCATGCTCATGATGGGACTTAGCCCAAAATGTTGAATCCTTAATCCTCTCCATAGGTACTGCCTGACCTATTGAGTTCCTCCAGCATTTTCTGTGTGTTAATCTTTCTTTTCTGCCTCTTCTTCCCTGGGGAGAGATCATGGCTCATTTGTGGCAAAGATCATGCATCCACTTAATCACATTTCTCCTGTAATTGCCCTTTAACAAAAATTTGACAGTCTCAGATTTAAAGCTGCTAACTTGGCCCAGCATCTGAAGTCAGTTCCAAACTTGTAAAGCAATTTTCTACCTAAAATCATGTAAAATTATTTTGTACCTTGGCTTGCATAGTTAAGGGAGAAGCACAAAGCCTTTTTCCCAGGAAAGGAGAATCAAAAGCTGGACAGCACAGCATAGGTTTAAGTTGACCTGACAATGTAAACTCAGTGGCCACTTTATTAGATGCCAGAAGTCCAAAGCAACATGCACAAAATACTGGAAAAAGTCAGCAGGTCTGACAGCACTCACAGAAATGAACAAACAGTCGAGACCCTTCTTCAGGACTGGAAAGGAAGGGGGAAAGTACCAGAATAAAAAGACATGTGATGGTAGGTAGGCAAGATGATGGTACCCTCCTGATGAAGGGTTTCGGCCCGAAACGTCGTTATTACCTCCTCCCATAGATGCTGTCTGGCCTGCTGAGTTCTGCCAGCATTTTGTGTTTTTTAAGGATAAGAGGAACTCTACCTCTGTTAAGGTGGAGGGAAGATGTGAACATGCAAGTCTGGGAAATGGGGGAGGCACAGGTGAGGGCAGCATCAGCGGTGGAGGAAGAGAAATCTCATTCTTTAAAGAAGGAAGGAGGACATCTCTGATGTCCTGAAAGGAAACACTTATCCTGTGAATGGGTGCGGTGGAGATAAACGATACAGAGTGGGAAGAGGTATAGTCAAGATAGGTGTGGGAATCGGTAAGTTTGTAAAAGATGTTGGTCAACAGTTGTCTCCAGAGAGATCGAGAAAGACGAGGGTGGTGTCAGAAATGGACCAAGTTTTTTTTTAAGGTTAGCTTGTTTTAGTTTGGGGTTTTTTCTCTTTTTTATAATTACCTTTTTCATGGTTAATTACTAAGAGATTGGGAGGTTAGACTCCATTTGTTACTTGGAATATGTGGTTCTACATGTTAACCATTATTAATGTATTCCTGATCTCTATGTATCAGTATCAATATTGTTTATAGGAAACTTAATAAAAAGATTGAAAAAGAAAGAAATGGACCAAGTGAATTTAAGGGCAGAGTGAAATTTGGAGGCAAAATTGATGAAATTGATGAACTCAGCATGGATGCAAGACACTGCACCAATCCTGTCATCAATGTGATGGATGAAGCATTGGGAGGCATTACCAGGAAAGGTTTGGAACATGGATTAGCATAGCTGGGGCCCATGAAGATGCCCATGGCTACCCCTCAAGTCTGGAGAAAGTGGGAAAAGCCGAAGAAGAAATTGTTGAGGATGAAGATCAGTTCTGCCAGACAGAGGAGGATTTGGTGAAGAGGAACTACTTTGTTCTTTTATTGTGAAAGAAGCGGAGAGCTTTAAGAGCTTCTTGATGGAGATAAAAGTCTATAAGGACTGGACATCCATGATGAAAATGAGGCGGTCAGGACCAGACAGCTAGTGAAGAAATCGAGCATGGGAACTGTTGTGGTTGTAGATGGGAAGGGACTGAGCTAAAAGGGATAGAATTGAGTTGAGGCATGAGAACATGAATTCAGTGAGGCAGGAGCAGGCAGAGACAATAGGCCTGACCAGTGGAACCCACCAAGAGATTCAGTTGTTGATCAGATCAGACATGAGAATGGAGAGAAAATATGATCTAAGTGATTTTGACCGTGGAATAATTTAATTGCCAGCTGGTGTAGTTTGAGTATCTCATAAACTGCTGGTCTCCTGAGCTTCTCATGCGCAACAGTCTCTAGAGTTTACAGAGAATGGCAGTTCTGTGGGTGGAAATGCCTTGCTTATGAGAGAAGTCAGAGGAAAATAGCTAGAATGGTTCAAGCTGACAGGAAGGCAACAGTAACTCAAATAAACATGTGTTACCACACTGATGTGCAGAAAAGCATCTCTGAAAGCACAACACATCAAACCTTAGAGTGGATGGGCTACAGCAGCAGAAGAGCAAAAACATGCACTTATTAGATACAGGAGGTATCTAATTATGTGGCCACTGAGTGTAGGGAAAATTAGACAGCATCACTCTTGAGCATACAACATCACTGGAGAACTAATGTCAGTATGTGGAGAGACTCAAGAGGCTGTAGGTACTAGAACATGGAACAACAAACAATCTGCTGGAGGAACTCCAAGCAACACAAATGGACCTTCTCTTGTTTGTTGGAGGAACTCAATGGGTTAAGCAGCATCTGCTGGTAGGGTGGGTTAGTGGGCGGGAGAAGACCTGTCAACATTTCAGGTTGAAACTCTGAATGAAGATTGAGATTGCAGAGGGGAGACACAGCTGGTAAGAGTGGGAGTGGCGAAACAGGAGACTGAGGTAATGGGTGGAAAGGAAATGGGTGAAAGATGACTGCCAGGTTGAGTCAAGGAGGTGAGGAAAAGAACGCAGGTGGAGTTAGCAGACACAAATTAGCTGACAATTGGCAGACAGCTCTGTTCCCCCCCCCCCCCCCCCAACTTCACCCCTTCCACTTACAATCAGGATGTCATACTTCATGTTGTGGCTAGAAGCAACAAACTTATTGATGGAGGAACTCAGTGGGTCAAGAAGCATCTATGAGTGGAAGGGAACTGTCGATGTCTTACGTCAAACTCTCATCATTTGAGTGCTCTGGTTTCCTCCCACAATCCAAAGGTGTCCTAGTTAGTAGGTAAATTGGTCTTTGTAAAATATCTTGTGAGTAGGCTAGGGTTAAATAGTTGGGTTGCTGGACGGTGCAGTTAGTTGGGCCAGAATGGCCTGATCAACTCCGTATCTCTAAATAAGTTAATACAGTAAAAGTAATTATAAAGTTCAAAGTTAGTTTATTATTAAAGTACATATGTCACCATGTACAACCGTGAGATTAGTTTTCTGCAGGCATTCCCAGTAAAGTACAAATTTCAAAGTAAAATTTATTATCGGAGTACATACCTGTCACCACATACAACCCTGAGATTCTTTTTCTGCGGCATACTTAGCAAATCTATGGAACAGTAACTGTAAACAGGATCTGTAAACTGTAAACAAAATGTGCAAGTAACAATAAATAATGAGTATGAAATAACAGGATAAAATAGTCCTTAAATGAGTGCAGCTGTCCCTTTTTGTTCAAGAGCCTGATGGTTTAGCAGTAGTAACTGTTCTTGTACCTGGTGGTGTGAGTCCAAAAGCACCTGTACCTTCTACCTGCGTAAACAGCATGGCCTGGGTGGTGAGCATCTTTGATGATGGCTGCTGCTTTTCTATGACATTTCATGAAAATGTGCTCAACAGTTGGGAGGGTTTTCCCCATGATGTACTGGGCTAAATCCAGTACCTTTCATAGAATTTTCTGCTCAAAGGCATTAGTGTTCTCATATCGGGCTGTAATGCAGCCAGTCAGCACACTTTCCACCACACATCCATAGAAGTTTGCCAAGGTTTTTGATGACATGCTGAATCTCCACAGACTCCTGAAGAAACTGAGGTGTTGTCATGCTTTCTTCACAATTATATTCACATGATGGGTCCAGGACAGCTCTTCTGAGATAGTGACACCCAGGAATTTAAAGTTATTGACCCACTCCACCTCTGATCCTCCAATGATTACTGGCTCATGGACCTCTGGTCTCCATCTCCTGAAGTCTAATATCAGTTCCTTCAGTATACTGACATTGAGTGAGAGGTTGTTGTTATTACACCACTCAGCCATATTTTCAGTCTTCTTCCTGTATGCTAATTCATCACACCTTTGATACAACCCAGAACAGTGGTGTCATCAGTAAACTTGTAAATGGTTTTGGAGTTGTACCTAGCCACACAGACATAGGTTTAAAGCGAGCAGAGCAGTGGGCTAAGTACACATCCCTGCGGTGCTCCTATGCTGATGGAGATTGTAGAGAAGATGTTTTTGCCAATCTGAAATGACTTGGGTCTACAAGTTAAGAAATCCAGGATTTAATTGCACAAGGGGGAATTGAGGCCCAGGTCTTGAAGTTTACTGATTAGTTTAGAGGGGCTGATGGTGTTAAATGCTGAGCTGTAATTGATAAACAGCATTCTGATGTATCCGTCTTTGCTCTCCAGATGTTCCAGGGTTGTGTAAAGATCTAATGAGATAGCATCTGATGAGACCTTTGTTTCAGTAGGTGAAATGGAGTGGATCCAAATTGCCACTCAGATAGGAACTGATCTGCTTCAATACCAGCCTCTCAAAACAGTACGTCACTGTTGCTGTAGGTGCCAATGGGTGATACTCATTTAGACAGATTACCATGCACTCCTTGGGCACCAGTACGATTGAAGCCTGCTTGAAGCAAGTCAGTACCACACACCGCCAGAGGGAGAAGTTGAAGATATCTGTGAACACACCAACCAGTTGGTTGGCACAAGTTTTCAGTACTCGGCCAGATACTCCATCCAGACTTGATGCTTTCCTTGGATTCACTCTCTTGAAGGCAGCCCGTGCATCATCTTTTGATACTGAGACCAAAGTATCATCGGGAGGCATGGGATGTGCAATGGTTCCTGCTTGTTCTGGGGATCAAAGTGAGCATAAAAGGCATTGAACTCATCTAGAAGGAACAAAGAAAGACAATAGATTCATTGACACAAAGTCTGACAATCAATATATAAAAGAAGACAAACTGTGCAAATACAAAAAAGAAATTAATAAAAATACTACTGGGAACATGACTTGTAGAGTCTTTGAAAGTGAGTCCATAGCTTGTGTTCAGTGATCAGTTCAGCCTTGTGGTGAGGTTGGGAGGAGAAATGCAGGGGTGGGTTTCAGCCACATAGGTTCACAGCTGGGAAAGTCCAATGCTTTGACACCCCACACTTTGATAAAGGAGTAGCTAAATTATATCCAAATAGTAAAGGAGGCATTTGGTATCAAACGTTCCACCATTTTCTCAGTGAAAGCTTGTTTGCATTGCTAACAGATCATTGACTATTACTGATACAAAATGCCGGAGGAACTCAACAGATCAGACAACATTTATGGAAAGGAATAAACAGTCGACATTGTGGGGCAAGGCTAGTAATTTCTTTAAGATTAGTTTATTCCTCTCTATAGTTGCTGCCTGACCTGCTGAATTGTCAGGCATTGTGTGTGTGTGTGTTACTTTGGATTTCCAGCACCTGCAGAATCTCTTGTGTTCATGGCTGTTACCAGCAATTTTGGGAACAAAATCAGCTCTATGCCCAAAGAGGGACCACACATTATCTCAGTTTGACTGGAAGACAGAATGCGAGAACTGAAAGCACAGTGCAGTGTTATGATGCAGCACTGCAGAACCGAAGATGATGTAGGCAAATGCAAATAGCTCCAATGGCGATTTTTGTCGGCATGGATACATGGGCGGAATGGTTTTGTTTGGTGTAGGACCTTATGTGGATGTGCCATTCATACCCTAACTCAATTGAGTGTTTGAAATTAACTCCGGAAATAGCAGGAGAAACTGAAAGATCTGGTTGTTCTGAGGTGGTCTGACCTGCTGAGTGTTTCCAGCACGTTGTGTTTTTGTTTTAGATCTTTTTGGGCTTATAAATAAGCTTTCCTGAGAGAATCATCTAAGGATCGTCACTTTGTCATGGTGGAGAGCCTTGTGAGTTCCTGAGATCCAGAGAATGATGCTATCTGGCGCTTGGCTTCTGGTAGGTTCTCCAATGGCGGAAAGGTCAAGGGTGAGGTTCCAATCAAAGGTGACCCAACCAATAAGTCAATAGTGAAGCTGGCAAATGACGATGACACTTCACAACAGCATGACTAATCAATAAGCTTCAAAACCTGGGCTCCCTCAAATGGACCCCTGAATTTCTACTCGAGGAGACCTCAGTCAGTGCAGATCAGTGGTAGCATCTCCTCCTTTCTGATAATCATCACAGACACACCTCGAGGATATGCGCTCAGCCCACTGCTTCACTCTCCTATGGAGGAAAGCTGCAGGAGTGTAGTGTCTCCATGCCGCTGGACCCGGACCCTGACCTGTCAGGAACCTTGCAAAGGCTGCTCATGCATCAGCCTCCACGTGCTAAACAAAGTCACGCACAGGCATCCTCCATTAAAGGAATCCACCTTAATATCTCAGATTAAGATTGTAGCAATCAGCAAATGCAGAAGGGGGTCAGGATTATGAGGTCTAAAAATTGTGGATCCCAGATCAGCTTCTACAACCACCTGCCCACCAAAGACAACCCCTCAGGGGAACATCATACTCAACAGGAGAGATCGCATTGCCATTTTCCTTAGCGATCAGATGGAGTAACAGAAGTTCACACACAAAGAGCTATGATCCTTCTAGTAGCAATGAAATATGTTGCCCAGTGGCCAAGCTTGTTCACAATGGCACTTACATGTGACAATACCAGTTGCTTGAAGGCTAAATGTAATGACAGACTGAAATATTTCAGGGCACACTGATATGGAAATAATGAACGCAATTGAAGTTGGCTTTGTGGACAGGCCAGATTTCAATAAAGATCTTGAGGAACTGACCAGTCAATGTGCTACCTGTCAGCAATCAAGGCAGTAAATCTCTTCAGCATCTGTCTTCTTCAAGCACTATTCAGCTGTCAAAAATAGAGGACGGTATCATGGGACTTGCATTTTCATAGCACCTTTCACAACCACTTGCTATCAAATGATGTTTTGTAATCAAGGAAATGCACTCAGTGGCCACTTTATTAAGAACCTCCTATATCTAATAAAGTGGCCACTGAGTGTATGTTTGTGGTCTTCTGCTGCTGTAGCCCATCAAACCTTTAAGGTCTGACATGTTGTTCATTCAGAGATGCCCTTTGGCACACCACTATTATAACATGTGGTTATTTGAGTTACTGTCTCTTTCCTGTCAGCTTGAACCAGTCTGGCCATTCTCCTCTGACCTCTCTCATTAACAAGGTGTTTCCACCCACAGAACTGCCGCTCTCTGGATGTCTTTTGTTTTTTACACTACTCTCTGTCAATTTTACTGACTGTTGTGTGTGAAAATCCCAGGAGATCAGTAGTTTCTGAGATACTCAAACTACCCCATCTGGCACCAACAATCATTTATGGTCAAAGTCTCATTTCTTCCTCATTCTGAACAACAACTGAACGTGTTGACAATATCTGCATGCTTTTGTGCATTGAATTGCTGCCCATGATTGGCTGATTAGGTATCTGCATGAACAAGCAGGTGTACAAGTGTACCCACTACAGTGACCACTGAATGTAGCTCTGTGGTTATGAAGTAACAAGGCAACCAATCAATGCACAAGAGAGTCCCAGGGGCAATGATGAGATCATGGCCCGATAATCTGTTTTATTGCCGTCAATAAGACATAAATATTGCCAGGATTCTGGCAGTAAATTACTCTACTTTTCACTAGTGTACTACCATAGGATATTTTACATCAAGCTGAGAGCACAAATGGGGTGTTGGGCTAATCAGTAAATAAGCAGCTCCAACAATAACAGGATCATAAAACTGACAAAATCCATGTTACTAAGATGAGTCTGATTTTCCCATTGCATCTTTGCTTATCAACAAAGAACTACTTTACAACACTGGGTCTGTAGAAGTGCAAGTCATGAGAAAACTCAGGTATCTTGAGAATGTAGTGACTCTTTCTTTCTCCACCACTCTTGAAAACAATGAGTTCCATTCCTGTTCCTGTTGAGTTTTTCTCATCAGTATCAGAATCAGATTTATTATCACTGACTTATATGATGTGAAATTTGTTGTTTTGCAGCTACAGCATAGTGAAAAACCATAAAACTACTATAAATTACAAGGCAATTTATGAGTAAAGCACAATTGATAAGTACTTGGATGTAAAGGGTACTAAGGGCTTTGGTCTAGTTGTGGGTCAATGGCACTGGGCAGAGTAGGGTGCTGAAGATGTTGAAGGGCTTGTTTATGTGCTGAAGTGCTCTATGACTCTATGACTTAATTCTGAGGCTTCCATTTATCAGGGTTGACCATGGATGTTGGGTCCTTGCTGTCCAGATATACAAGCCAGGACAGTATCTATGATTAACTATAACCATATAACCATATAACAATCACAGCACGGAAACAGGCCATTCCAGCCCTCCTAGTCCGTGCCGAACTCTTAATCTCACCTAGTCCCATCTACCCGCACTCAGCCCATAACCCTCCACTCCTTTCCTATCCATATACCTATCCAATTTTACCTTAAATGACACAACTGAACTGGCCTCTACTACTTCTACAGGAAGCTCATTCCACACAGCTATCACTCTCTGAGTAAAGAAATACCCCCTCGTGTTTCCCTTAAACTTTTGCCCCCTAACTCTCAAATCATGTCCTCTCGTTTGAATCTCCCCTACTCTCAATGGAAACAGCCTATTCACGTCAACTCTATCTATCCCTCTCAACATTTTAAATACCTCGATCAAATCCCCCCTCAACCTTCTACGCTCCAATGAATAGAGACCTAACTTGTTCAACCTTTCTCTGTAACTTAAGTGCTGAAACCCAGGTAACATCCTAGTAAATCGTCTCTGCACTCTCTCTAATTTATTGATATCTTTCCTATAATTCGGTGACCAGAACTGTACACAATATTCCAAATTTGGCCTTACCAATGCCTTGTACAATTTTAACATTACATCCCAACTTCTGTACTCAATGCTCTGATTTATAAAGGCCAGCGTTCCAAAAGCCTTCTTCACCACCCTATCTACATGAGACTCCACCTTCAGGGAACTATGCACTGTTATTCCTAGATCTCTCTGTTCCACTGCATTCCTCAATGCCCTACCATTTACCCTGTATGTTCTATTTGGATTATTCCTGCCAAAATGTAGAACCTCACACTTCTCAGCATTAAACTCCATCTGCCAACGTTCAGCCCATTCTTCTAACCGGCATAAATCTCCCTGCAAGCTTTGAAAACCCACCTCATTATCCACAACACCTCCTACCTTAGTATCATCAGCATACTTACTAATCCAATTTACCACCCCATCATCCAGATCATTTATGTATATTACAAACAACATTGGGCCCAAAACAGATCCCTGAGGCACCCCGCTAGTCACCGGCCTCCATCCCGATAAACAATTATCCACCACTACTCTCTGGCATCTCCCATCTAGCCACTGTTGAATCCATTTTATTACTCCAGCATTAATACCTAACGACTGAACCTTCTTAACTAACCTTCCATGTGGAACTTTGTCAAAGGCCTTGCTGAAGTCCATATAGACTACATCCACTGCCTTACCCTCGTCAACATTCCTCGTAACTACTTCAAAAAATTCAATAAGGTTTGTCAAACATGACCTTCCACGCACAAATCCATGCTGGCTACTCCTAATCAGATCCTGTCTATCCAGATAATTATAAATACTATCTCTAAGAATACTTTCCATTAATTTACCCACCACTGATGTCAAACTGACAGGTCTATAATTGCCAGGCTTACTTCTAGAACCCTTTTTAAACAATGGAACCACATGAGCAATACGCCAATCCTCCGGCACAATCCCTGTTTCTAATGACATCTGAAAGATCTCCGTCAGAGCTCCTGCTATCTCTACACAAACTTCCCTCAAGGTCCTGGGTTCTATGACTCTGTAAATACTGCAAAGGAAAATTAATAATGAGGTAGTGTTCATGGATTGTTCAAAAAGATGACAGAGGGGAAGAAGCTGGTTTTGAATTGCTGAGTGTAGGTCTTCAGACTCCTGTATCTCCACCCTGCTGGTAGTGACAAGAAGAGAACATTTCCTTGATGGTGAGGCTTCTCAATGATGGATGTCACCTTCATGAGGCACCACCCTTGGAATAGTCCTCGATGGTAGGGGAAGTTGTGACCATAATAAAATTGGCTGAGTCTACAACTGTCTGCAGACTCTTGCAAGTCTGTACATTGAAGTCTCTGTTCCAGGTTATGATGCAGCCAGTCAGAATACTCCCCTCTGTACATCTATAGAAGTTTGAAAGAATCCTTGGAGATTTACCAAATCTCTTCAAGCTCCTAACAAGGTAAAACCATTGGTGTGCCTACTTCATTGCTGCACCACTGCTCAGTACAAGAGGACATGGCTTTAAGGTAAGGGGAGGGAAGTTCAAGGGGGATATTAGAGGAAGGTTTTTCACTCAGAGAGTGGTTGGTGCGTGGAATGCACTGCCTGAGTCAGTGGTGGAGGCAGACACACTAGTGAAGTTTAAGAGACTACTAGACAGGTATATGGAGGAATTTAAGGTGGGGGGTTATATGGGAAGCAGGGTTTGAGGGTCGGCACAACATTGTAGGCCGAAGGGCCTGTAACGTGCTGTACTATTCTATGCCCTATGTTCATAATTGCATCAACATCTTGGGCCCAGACTAGGGGTCAATAGCGAAGAACCCGAAGATGCTCACCTTTCCAGTGCTGACTCCTCCATCAGGACTGGTGTGTGTTCTCCTGACTTGTTAATCCTGAAGACCATCATCAATTCCTTAGCTTTACTGATGTAGAGTGCAAGGTTTTTGTTGTGGAACCACTCAACCAGCTGATCTATCTCACTGGTGTATACTTCCTTGTCACCTTCTGAGATTTTACCAAAAACAGTGTTGTCATCTCCAAATTTATTTAGTCTGTGCTTAGCCATATATTCATTGGTGCTAAGAAAGTAGAGCAGTGGGCTAAGCACATATCCTTGAAGTGTGTCTGTTTTGATTGTCAGAAAGGAGAAGATGTTATCTCAAAACTGTACCGACTGTATTCTCCTGATGAAGAATTCAAGCATCCAGATGATTCGGCTGATTGATTTTTACTGATGGGATGATGGTATTGAAACTAATCTGTAACTGATAAACAGCAGCCTGGCGTATGTTTTGGTATTGTCTTGGTACTCCAAAGCAGAGCAGAAATCCAGTGAGTTTGTGTCTACTGTAGACTTGTTGCAGCATGACTGTGTCTCTGTTTCTAAATTTTGCACGTCCATGAGTTTTACCAATTTTTACAGATGCATCTTGGAAGTCTGCTTGGTACAGCAACTTCTCTGCCTGACACTGCAGGAAACGGCAGAGATTCAAACACAGCCTGGTCTATCACACCTTCCTTCTACTGACTTCCCACTCCCTTGGGAAAGCAGTCAAAATAATCAAACTCCTCTCCCTCCTAAGACATTTTTCCTTAATTCTCTCTCATATAAAAGCTTCGAGCAGGGGTTGCCAACCTGGGGTCCACAGATTCCTCAGTTAAGGGTAGGGGTCCGGGGCATGAAAAGGATTGGGAACCCCTAGCTTAGATAATGAATTTCCAGGCTCAAGGACAGCTTCCATCCCACTGTTATCAGTCCCTATAATGAATCTCTCATACACAAAATGATTGATTTCTGTAAAGCTCTGTTCTGCAATCTCCTTTCCTTTTTACTGCCTCCATGTACTTATGAATGGAATAATCCGGAAGGTATGCAAACCAAAGCTTTTCACTGTATCTTGGTATGTGTGACAATAATGAACCAATACCAATATCCATAACAATTGCATTAATGTTGACCCTTCTGCTGAGGAATTTAATACAAAGGCTATAAACTCATAAGATCATAAGACACTGGAGCAGAATTAGGCTCATTTAATAAATACTAAGACCCACGGCCTAACTATATGCGCCATCTTGGTCACTCATTCAGTGCCCCCTCCTTAATATGCTGTAGCTTCAGCCAATTTTGATGTATTTGTGGTAAACTATGTGTATACCTGTCTGGACACGCCCCTCTGCTGACTGCTCCTGTGGCTCCTCCCACAGACCCCTGTATAAAGGCGATTGGAGGCACTGCTCCTCCCTCAGTCTCCAGGATGTTGTGGTCATGTTTGCAGCTAATAAAAGCCTATCTTTTGCCTCCCGTCTCTGAGAGTTATTGATGGTGCATCAGTATTTGAGTCTCGGGTGTGAGAATCGAACTCACAACCTTCTGACTGAAGGGCGAAATTAGGTTGCAACAGTAAGCCAAAGTTTGAGATGCCAGAAATGAAAGCAGCACACGAGGACAGCATCAGTCTCGCATCTGATCTCAGCAGAAGATCTCACCAAGTTTTCCACATGCCAATCCAGATGAAGGGTCTCGGCCCGAAACACTGACTGTTTATTCCTCTCCGTAGATGTTGCCCGACCTGCTGAGCTCCTCCACCATTTTGTGTATTGCTCTAGATTTCCAACATCTGCAGCATTTCCTGTGTCTAAAGTTACCCAAATTCATGTGTAACTCAGATGGGTGGGTGAAGCTAGTTAGATCATTGTTGATGAGATTAGAAATCATGGGGTCAGACTTATTTCTTGTGTGCTTGTGCATACATATGCATGTGTATAAATATGTATGTGTGTATAAAAGTATGTGTTTGTGTAAGAGCATATGTATGTATAATTGTATCTGTAAGTCTGTGTGTATGTGTGTTTAAAATTATGTATGTTTATAAGTGTATGCATATGCGTGTATAAAAGTGTGCCTCTGGGTGTGTGTGTGTGTGCTTGTGAGCATTTATCCAAACAACTATTCAATACTTTACATGAGACGCAGAGAGGGTTACAATAAGCAGCAGAACAAAGGAGAACAGGGAATTGTTGTTTCCTTTGACAGGTGACAGAAGACTGACCAGGGTAAAGTGATGCACCAGTGCTTTGTCAATCCCGGGAGACCAGACAGTCAGTTTGTACAGACGTTGTCGATCAAAGCTCTGCACTTTGCTTCAGTGCCCTTGCCTGGGAAGTGGAAAACGCAATCAGCCAGCATCCCCACTGCTGATGGAGCGCATGTCCGTGCCAGGTGAGGAGTAGCACAAACTCAGACATGGAGGACATGGTTGACTGCACGTCTGACATCTCAGCACTTCAGGCATGAGCAATGGCCACTTGGGTGAATCACAGCAAGACTGATGGAGCTTGTGGAACCAAAGGCAGTGAAAGGTAAGAATGGATATAAATAAATAAAATTCTGCCCTGACATTGCACAAATCATGTATTTTCTATCTCAGACAACCCTCTCCATAAATGCCAAGGGTGCTGCTTTGAAACGTTCACTGTGATGCTGAAGGCAGGCTGTTTTCCACAGAGTCTCACCCTATTACTGTCATTTTTGTCAAGCCAAGTTTCAGCTGTTTCGTGGAGAGCTGTGAAATTTGGCACTTTTAACCACAACACAATGTAATTTTTTACAATTTAATAGTTCGGATGAGATGCATCCTGTGTAAGCCTACATACTCACCTCTCCACGGGCATTTGAGTGGCCTGCCTTCCCTTCAAGAATCCTGCATGGAATCATCAATAAATATGCCAGAAGATTAAAGTAAGCAAGAATTCCCAGTAAACTGGAAAAAATAAAGCTAGTTCTTCTATCTCAAAAAAAAACCCTTTTATTTACCTTTTAATGGGACCACAAAATTTCTGCTGAAAAAAAATCAACAAAACCAGAGGAGGTTAGGGATGTCATGTTAACGTGTGACTTCTGCTTGCGTACTGAGAAATGGCAGTGATCATGAATTGCATTTTAAATAAATTCAAATTCAAAGCTAAAGTTAAATTCAATTTATGGTGTCATAGAGAGCTACAGCACAGAAACAGGCTCTTCAGCCCATCTAGTCCATACTGAATTGTTAGGCCCTGGGGATTTTGCCTCAAAATAGCAATCTCTGTAATCTAGTATTTTGCCTCAGTTCTATAGACTCAGTATCCATCTCCTGAGTAAATACAGATAAAAAAAAACTATTCAGGATCTCACCCATTTCTTTCGACTCCATGCTAATCATTAAGTGGATCTATTTTGTCCCTGGCTATGCTTTATTTATATATTTATTTTGGGATTCAGTGTGGGGTAGGACCTTCTGGCATTTCAAGCCACACCGCATAGCAATCTCCCGATTTAACCCTAACCTAATCACAGGACAATTTACAATGACCAATTAACCTACCAACTGGTATGTCTTTGGTCTGTGGGAGGAAACCAGAGCACCTGGAGGAAACCCATACCTTCCATGGGAGGCCATACAAACTCCTAAGAGAGGATGCCTGGAATGAACTTCAAACTCTGATGCCTTGAGCTGTAATATCAATGCATTAACTAGTACATTACAGTGATGCCCCATGTTCTTAATTTTTTTGTAGAAGCCCCTGGGATTTCCCTTCACAATTTTTACCTTCTTTTAGCCCTCTTGATTTCCCCCGTTAAGTTTTCTCTTGCATTTCCGATACTCCTCAGTTATGGTCTTCAACATTTTCATAGAAGTTAGAACAATAAAGCATGGAACAGTTCCTATGGCCCAAGGTGGTGTGCCAGACTTATGCTAATGACACCTAATTAAACTAATTCCTTTCAGCCTGCACAAGATCTATATCCCTCTATTTCCTGCACAAACATGTGCCTATCTGAACCCTATTAAACATCCCCATCATGTACACCTCCAACATCAAGCCTGGCAGTACATTCTAGGTACCTACCACTCACTACCTAAAAAATTGCTGCCCTCATTCCTTTTGAAAAGTTCCCCCTCACCTGAAATGCATGCCCTTTGCTTTTGGACATTTCAGCCTTTAGTAAAAGGTACCAGCTGTCTGCTCTATCTATGCCTTTCATCTCAAGTATTTGTTTATTTATTGTGATAGAACATGGAGTCGACCCTTCGAGTCCTTTAAACCATGGCACCCAGCAATCCCCCGATTTAATTGTAGCCTAATCACAGGACAATTTACAATGACCAGTTAACCTACCAACTGGTACTTCTTTGGACTATGGGTGGAAACTGGAGCACCTGGAGGTAACCCACATGGTCATAGGGAGAACATACAAACTCCTTAAAGGCAGTAGTAGGGAATTAAATTACAGTTCCAGGTTGCTGGTACTGTAAAGCATTGTGCTAACCATTATGCTACAGTGCTACCCCATCAGATCTCACCACAACCTTCATTGATCCAGAGAAAATGTGACGTCTCCCATTTAAATGTGCTCCAGGCAAACTGTTTGTTATTCTTATTTGTTTACTTAAGCACGTCACGTCTACTGGGCTGTAAGCTGCCAACAACAGCGCGACAGCGTCTCTGTCCTGGGCCGGTCTTTCGAGTTGTCTGCAGGTGTAGCCCATAGAAGATCCTTCCTCACCTACGGGTGAGGTCTTTGACGCTTCTGTTGGTGTTTCTGTTGCATTGGTTTTTTACGGGAAGGAGCTGCTAGTCCCATGCCCAACACTCCTCCTTTCGTAGCTGGATTTGGGACCATCCATGGCAGAGTTTGTTATGCACCAGTCCTCTATTCCAAAAGATCATAACACCATAAGATATAGGAGCAGAATTAGGCCATTTGACCCATCGTGTCTGCTCCACCGTTTCATCATGGCTGATCCAGTTTTTCTCTCAGCCTCAATCTCCTGCCTTGTCCCCATATCCCTTCATGCCCTGATCAGACAAGAATCAGTCAACCTCAGCCTTAAATATACCTTGCCTCCACAGCTGCCTGTGCAAAGAATTCCACAAAGTCACTGCTCACTGGCGAAAAAATACCTCCTCATCTCTGTTCTAAAAGAATGCACCTCTATTCCACAGCTTTGTCTTCTGGTCTTGGACTCTCCCACCATAGGAAACATCCTCTCCACATCCACTCCATCAAGACCTTTTACTATTCAATAGGATTCAATGAGGTCACTCCTCATTTTTCTGAATTCTAGTGAATACAGGCCCAGAGCCATCAGACATCCTTCATAAGACAAGCCACTCAATCCTGGAATCATTTTCGTGAACTTCCTTTGAACCTTCTCCAGTTTCAGCACATCATTTCTAAGATAAAGTGCCCAAACTTACTCACAACACTCCGTGAGGCCCCACCAGTGCTTTATAAAGTTTCAGCATTACATCCTTTCTCTTATATTTTTAGTCCTCTTGAAATGAATGCTAACATGGTATTTGCCTTCCTCACCACAGACTCAAGCTGCAAATTAAACTTTAGGGAATCCTGCACAATAACTTCCAAGTCCCTTTGTGCCTCAGTTTTTTTTTATTTTCTCTCCATTTAGAAAATCAACCCTTACATTTCTTCCACCAAAGTGCATGACCATACACTTCCTGACACTGTATTCCATCTGCCATTTCTTTTCCCATTCTCCTTATCTGTATAAGTTCTTCTGTAGCCTCTCTACTTCCTCAAAACTACCTGCCCCTCCACCTATCTTCATATCATCTACAACTTTTCAACAAAGCCATCATTTCCATCATCCAAATCACTCACATACAATGTAAAAAGAATCAGACACAACACAGGCCCCTGTGGAACACCACTAGTCACTGGAAGCCAACCAGAAAAGGCTCTCTTTATTCCCATTCTTTGCCTCCTGCCAATCAGCCACAGTTTTATCCATGCTAGAGTCTTTTCTGTAATACCAATTTAAGCAGCTTCATGTGGCACATTGTCAAAGGCCTTCTGAAAATCCAAGTACACAACATTAACCAATTCTTCTTTGTCTATCCTGCTCACTGCTCCTTATTTTGCATTATTACCCCCTTTTTGTCAATTGCATTCAATCTCTCCTGCCTCCTGCCTCCCCAACCTTAACAGGCCTTAACAGACCTTTCCTTTTGTTCCCTTCTCATCTTAAACTTGTTGAAGTTCCAACTTTTCCTATCTCGGTTAAGTGGTCATTAATTTATTGCTTATTGATTTATTATTATTATTTCCTTTTTTTTTGTATTTGCCCAGTTTGTTGTCTTCTGCATTCTGGTTGAATGCCCAGGCTAGGCGGTCTTTCATCAGAAACATTGAAAACCTGCAGCACAATACAGGCCCTTCAGCACACAGTGCTGCGTTGAACATGTATTGACGACACTGACACTTGATCCGCCCATCTGCAGAACTCTGAGATCTTAGGCTTCCAAGCACAAGCAAAACTCTAAGTCCAAACCCTGAAGTGGCAATTCCAGACCAAACTTGAATCACAGAAGGATGTTCGACAGCTGTCACATCCTACAACTGAAAACAAGCCACATAGGTTTCAACAAGGTTTTGCTCCCAGATGAAGTCATTACCTTTTATGCTTGCTTTGGCCATCAAAGCATGGAGGTACCTTTACGAACTCCCACTGCCCTCTACAACCCTATACTTCAGTCTCCGATATAAGAGCATCCTTCAGGAGGGTGAACCCATGGAAAACATCCAGCCTAGACAGGTACCTGACCAAGTACTAAGGACCTGTGCTTATCAATTGGCTGGTGTTTTCACCTATTTCTTTAACCTCTCACTTCAGTAGTCTGAGATACCCATTTGCTTCCAGCAGGCATCAATTACACCATGCCTCAGAAAAATGTGGTAAACTGCATCAATGACTATCGTCCAAGAGCACTTACATCCACTGTGATGAAATGATTTGAGAGGTTGGTGATGAAACATATCAACTCTTGCCTGAGAAGTGACTTGGATCCTCTCCCATTGCCTACTGTCAGAACAGGACAAAAGCAGATGCTATTTCATTCACTCCTCCCTCAACCCTGGAACATCCAGCAGTGAAGATACATACTACATTTCTTACCATTCAATACCATCATTCCCTCAAAACTAATCAATAAGCTTCAATTCCTAGGCCTGAATACATCCTTATACAACTGGCTCCTCGATTTCTTCACTTGTGGATCCCAGTCAGTTCGGATTGGCAACAACTTCTCCTCCACAATCTCCATCTACACGGGTGCACAACATCTGTGTGTTTAGCCCCCTGTTCTGTTCATTTTACACTTATGACTGTGAGGCTAAGCATAGTTCCAATGCCATATTTAAGTTTGCTGACGACACCACTGTTGTTAGCCGAATCACAGGAGGTAACGAATCAGCATATAGGAGGGAGTTTCATAATCTGGCTGAGTGGTGTCACAACAACGACCTCTCACTTAATGTTATCAAGACCAATAAACTGATTATTGACTGTAGGTAGAGGAAATTGGAGGTCCATCAGCCAATTTCCATTGGCTGAATCAGAGGCAGAAAAGGTCAGCAAATTTAAATTCCTCAGTGTTATCAAGTCAGATGATCTGTTCAGGGTCCAGCACCTTAGTGTCATCACAGAGGAAGCACAGCAGTGCCTCTATTTTCTGAGAAGCGTGTGGAGATTCAGCAAGTCATCTAAAACTTTGACAAACCTCTGCAGATGTGTGAAGGACAGTAAATTGACTGGATGCATCACAGCCTGGTATGGAATCACCAATGCCCTTCAATGGAAGATTCTACAAAAAGTAATGGATACAGGCCAGTCCAACACAGGGAAAGCCCTCCTTACCACTGAGCACATCTGCTGGAGTGTTATCACAGGAAAGCAACATCTCTCATCAAGATTTCCCACCACCCAGGTCATGCTCTCTTCTCACTACTGTCATCAGGAAGAAGGTACAGGAGCCTGGGAAACCCCACCACCAGGAGCAGTTATTACCCCTCAATCATCAGGCTCTGGAACCATGGGGATAACTTCACTTCACCCAATCTCACTCACCCCAACACTAAACTGTTCTCACTACCAATGGACTCTTCATCTCATGGTCTCAATCTTTCGTGCCTATTTGTTTATTATTATTATTTCTCTCTTTTGTACATGCACAATTTGATGTCTTTTGCAAACTGGCTGTTTGCCCATCCTGTTGGGTGCAGTCTTCTGTTGATTCTATTGAGTTTCTTTGTATTTACTGTGAATGCCCACAAGAAAATGAATCTCAGGGTTGTATATGGTGACATATACCTCCTTGATAATACATTTACTTTTAACTTCGATTTTGTGAGTCCAGGCCAGGAACTGGAAGTTGGACACCTGATATTTGTGCATCTGAGAGCTTGGGTACAGGACTGGAGCCTCAAATGCAGCCCGGCCTGGGGTCGGAGGCCTGGCTCTGTGTGTGTGTGGGTGAGAGGGCAGGAAAGAGGCTTGCTTTGCTGTTATTGCTTTGTTTTGTGTTGTCGTTGTTGTTGCTGCTTCTGCTGTTCTGCCGAAAATTATGGACGTGCTATGCTGGTGCTTGAATCTATGGCAACACTTGCAGCCTGCCGCCTACACATCTGTGGGTGTGTTGGCTGTTAATGCTTTGCACTGTATGCTTTGATGTACATGTTCATCATTCATCATCAAGAAGCCAAGCCATCCAGGCCATGCCCTTTTCTCACTACTAACATCGGGCAGGAGTCAGATCCCACACTACCAGGTTCAGGAACAGTTATTAACCTTCAGCAATCAAACTCCTTAATCAATATGGATAACTATATTCACATCCACTCTGAACTGATTCCACAAACTACAGATTCACTTTTAATGACTTGACAACTCATATTCTCAGTATTTATTTATTTACTTATTTATTTATTCATTCTTTCATTCATCTTATTTATTTATTTGCCTACTTATTTGGAAGCAGCATCTATCATCAAAGATTCTCACCACCCGGGCCATGCTCTTTTCTTGCTGCTCACTGCTCAGGCTGAAGGTACGAGTGCCACAAGACTCACACCAGCAGGTTCAAGAACAGTCACTACCCCTCAAACATCAGGCTCTTGAACGAAAGAGGATAATTACATTCATCTACTGAGATGTTCCCGCAACTAATGATCTCACTTTAAGGACTCTTTATCTTGTTATTTCATGCTTTCATTATATATTGCTATCTATCTACATTTGCACTTCAACAGTTTGTTGTTTTCTATGCTCGTATTTTTTCATTGATCCTGTTATTATCACTATTTTATAGATTTACTGAGTATGCCTGCAGGAAAAAGAATCTCAGAGCTGTATGTGGTGATGTGTATGTACTCTGAGAATAATTTTTATTTCAAGCTTTTTGAATTTTATTTATCTATTTATTTGTTATGTATAATATTTTCTTTTGCACTTTGGTTGTTTGTCAGTCCTTGTTTATGTGTAGTTTTCATAAACTCGATAGAAGTTCTTTATTTTCCTGTAAATGCCCACAAGAAAATTAATCTCTGGATTGTACATGGTGACGCACACGCACTTTGAAAACAAATTACCTTGACTTTGACTTTTTTTTTGAAAGCTAACACTCCATCATCTCCTCAGAGGCAATTGGGAATAAATATTAATTGCTGGCATTATCAGTGATGTTCATGGTTCCCCAAAAATAAGACATGTTTTTGAAAACATTTCTTCTCTACTTTTTGATATTATTCTGTGTATGTCCAGAGGAAAAACAATTCAACAAATAGTGTCATTATTCAACAAGAACAGAACTGAAAAGAAGGTATCTGAATGCACAATACAGGGCAAAACACAAAGCAAATGGTCAGGACTGAACAATTTAGATTGTATGTCAGAAGGGACTGAATTTCTCAACTCATTTGAAAAATACTTGTGACATCAGAGAGAGATTTCAGAGCAGTTCTGCTCTTGGTTATTTCTTCTCTGCTGCTGTATCTTAATCAGAATTAGGAGTTGCCCATCGGAAGGTGAATTATACAGAGCTTGCAGAAAGCAGTTGATTCAGTAAGCAGCTCTCTCCTTATTCCCTTTTGGTACAAATAGCCTCCAAGCAATGCAGATTTCACGGAGACTTCTGGAAAGATTACCTAGGATTTTATTGATGTAGTTATGTTTTGTTCAGGAGGGATTTTATTCAACCAACACTTATTGCTATTCCAGGCATTCTACTGGTTTGTGTTACATAAACATGAGCTCTGCTGGCCAAATTTGCATGTCTTTTGTGAAGTTGATCTGATTTACATTTAGCAATGAATAAATAAAGGCTTCAGATTCTGGAAACCTGAAATGAAACGAGGAAAAGTGCTGGAAACAGTTCTGAAGGAAGGGTTCACTTGAGACATTAGCCTGTCTGTCATTGATCAGATATTTTCTTGGGAAATCCACCAGACAATAGTTATCTTTTTCATAAATGGACTCTGAATTCAGGCTCAGTTTAACAATTGATCAAGGTCATCTATAATTCACCTGCTCAGAGGATCCACTGCACTGCATTGTCCCTGTGACCAAAAAGACAGAAGAGACATCTCAGAGGCTGACCACCTTAAGCAGGATAAACTATTGGGGATTAAGCAGAATTAATAGATGAATATTTTTTCAACAGATGTCTGAGTTTGGAATACATAGAGCGTAGAACATTACAGCACAATACAGGCTCTTCAGTCCCCTCTCACCTTAAATCTATGCCCACAGGTTTTCGTTCCCCTACACTAGAGAAGGGTGGCAGTCTGGAGATACATCTCTACCAAAGGAGGTGTAAAGTGCTCCTTCCCTCAGCTAGCCTGCAGGTCACCCTTGGGCAAGGTGTAGCACCTGCTTAGTCCCCCCAATCAGGGTCATGTGAAACCCATGGGAGCAGATGGTGGATAGTCATACGAACAGCTGGTGCATATCACAAGCCCTGGTTATGCGAGCACTGACACCAGGCAGATAATATCTGAAGAACATCGATCATGGCTGGAGCCACCCGTCTTGCAAAGACACTGCCCAGAAGAAGGCAATGACAAACCACTTCTGTCGAAAAATTTGCCAAGAACAGTCATGATCGTGGAAAGACCATAATCAACCACATCATATGACATGACACATAATGATGATGCTGATGGCTACTGACATCCATTTTATCTCTGCCTCTCATAATTTTAAACATTTCTATAGGGTTGCTCCCCCTTCTCCTATGGAATAAAGATTAAGGCTGGCCAGACCCTGCCTATAATTCAGGCCCTCTAGTCCTGGTGACATCCTCATAAATCTCAGTAATCTTTTCAATCTAACCAGTTTTTCAATAATAGTGTGATCAAACTGTTGAGGTACAACCTGACCAATGACTTATACAGCTGCAATTTAATGTCCTAGCTCCTATAGACAATGTCCTGACTGATGAAGGCCGGCATGCTAAATGCCTTTTTCACCAACTGTGACACTGCTTTCAATAAACTATGCATGTAATCCCAAGTCCCTCAGTTCCATTGCTCTCCCTGGTGTGTTATTATTCATAGTCTAAGTCATATGCTGGTTTGACTTTGCAAAATGCGTCACCTCACATCTACCTGCATTGAAATCCATTCACTACTTACTTGGCTTAATTCCCTAACTGATCATGAATATTACCCCCCACCTCCTGTAATCTATAATCACCTTCATCGCTATCTCAAATGCATCTTAATTTCATATCATCAGTGAACTTACTGATCTGTTTCTCTCCACAGATGCTGCTTGACACATTGAGCTCTTCCAGAAGCTTGTTTTTATTTAGAGATACAGTGTGGAACAGGCCCTTGCGGGCTAACAAGACACAATGCCCGAAAACCCACCTATTCACATAGACAATTTACTTACTAACTGGTACGTCTTTGGACTGTGGGAAGAAACCAGAGCACAAGGAGGAAATTCAAATGGTCACAGTGAGAACGTACAAACTCCTTACAGACTGCACCGATATCCAAACTGTGACACCGTACGCTGTAATATGGCAGCACAGTAGCATAGTGATTAGCACAGTGCTTTACGGTACCAGTGATACCAATTCAATTCTCACCACTGCCTGTAAGCATTTTGTACATTCTTCCCATGACCGCGTGGGTTTCCCCTGGATGCTCTGGTTTCCTCCCACAGTGCAAAGACGTACCAGTTGGTAGGTTAATTGGTCATTGTAAATTGTCCCATGATTAGGCTGGGATTAAAGTCTAGGGTTGCTGGGCAGCGTGAATCAAAGGGCTGGAATGGCCAACTCCATGCTGTATCTCAATAAACCAATCACTAAAGAAATAAATAAACAGTGTCACACTAACTGTTATGCTACTGCGGCACCCAGATTTTCTACTCCAACTTCTAGCATCTGCAATTTCTTGTGTTCCTGGAACATACAGCCAGTTGCCTCTGCATCGAAGGCATGAACGGAAAAAAGGGCTAAGTATGCGCAAAAGGAAAAGAAACTCCTACCATTGTGCTTGCCTGTGCCAGGATTGAGTCACAGATCTAATGCATCAAAGAATCTTTAAACAAATCTGCTGAGATTTCAGAAACCTTCTTTGAAAGTAGCAGATGAGAATGATGAAGAGTGGGTATTGGAGGGTCCAGTGGGTGAACCTTACCTGCCAAGCATTAATAACGTAACTCTAGAGATTATTGAGAAGAAACTAATTGTCCTGAAACTTTTCCAGTGGAATGTGCTTTGGGAGAATAAAGAGATAAGTAATGAGGAAAATCTGACTAAAGATCTGAAACCTAAAACATTAACTCCTTCTACCTTTTCTCCTATGGTCCACTTGTGTCTCCTATCAGATTCCTTCTTCTTTAGCCCTTACCCTTTCCCATCCATCTGTCTTCTTCTATCACCTTCCAGCTTGCCTCTTTTATCTGCTCCCCCACCTTTTTATCGGGGCAACTTCCCCCATTCTTTCTTAATCCAGAAGAAGGGTCTCGGCTCGAAATGTTGAAAATTTGTTCTTTTCCATAGTTGCTGCCTGGCCTGCTGAGTTTCTCAAGCATTTCTCAAGTGTGTTTTGCCCTGGATTTCTGGCATCTGCAGACTTCCTCTTATTTGTGATTTAAAACATTAACTGTCCCTCTCTGCACAGATGCTGTGGACCTACTGACTGTTTCCATAATTTTGTGCTTTTTGTCATAGCTAATTGAAAGTCTAGCTTCAAATGGTGGAATGATAAAACTGAGTTTGTTCACAAACTCAAAACCGGTAAAAAAAAATTGCATTGCTGTCATCCTGAATTGCAGGAACTCGATGTTCAAAGTACCCAACCTCAGACCCACCACTGTGGCACCTTAAGTTGCCTGCTATGATTTGTTTTCATATCTGAAAATTTGTAATATTTGAATACAGCTTAAAGTAATGAGTTCTCCTTAATCTGACTCAGTCAAGATTTGTCAATGAGAGAGAGAGAGAGAGAGAGCAATTACTTTTGATCATTCAGTTCTCCATTACAGTCTGCCAGAACCAATTCCGCTCTAACCTGATGTCATAATTGTGGAGCCACTGACCTTTCTTAATCTCCGAGTGTGCACAATGAGGCGTAAAGCTTAATGTGTGAGATGAACTCAGTGTCAGCAGCCAGCCATCAATGATTTGTTTTCGAAATGTGATGAAGGCATTTGACAAAACTGATTCCTGTTTCAGCACTCTCTTGTCAAATTGACATTATCAATGCTCAAGGTCATGGTGAAGGTTTCTTCATTTCAGTGGGTAAGACAACAACAGCACAATAGGCTTATTATCAGGATGAGGACATCTTAGAGAAGGTCTGTATTTGTTGCCTTTTCCAGAGATCAGGTGGGAGTCAACCATATTGGTGGCCTGTGGTCACATAACCAGACCGGGTTAAGAATAAGAGTGAACCAGATAATTAACTTTTTAACTCAAGTTCAACAGTTGCCATAATGCAAGATGATCTTCTCTCTCCTGATCATTAGGAGGTACAAGAGACTGCAGATCCTGAAATATGATGCAACACACAAGATGCTGGAGGAACTCAGCAGTTCAGGTAGCATCTATGAAGAAAAATAGACAATCAACATTTCAGGTTGAGACATTTCACTTGGACTGTGTCGACATTTCAGACGTTAATTGGGTACCAAGATGAAGGGTTTTAACCTGTAACAACAGGACATTTTCCTCCATAGGTGCTGACTGACCTAACACACCACTCCTACATACACAACCCATATATAAGATTGTAATTTATAGTTTTTTTATTATTATTATGTATTGCAATGTACTGCTGCTGCAAAACAACAAATTTCATGACATATGCCTGTGATATTACGTCTGATTCTGATTCTGTCAATTAATCTTCTGAACTAAAGAGTTTGCTAAAACTATCCATGAAATTTGTTATTATCTTTATTTATTTAGAGATACATCATGGTGACAGGCCTTTCCAGCCCAATGAGTCCTCATCACCCAATTACACCCACCTACCAACCTGTTCATCTTTGAAATGTGGGAGGAAACAGGGGCACCTGGAGGAAACCCACACAGTCATGGGGGAAAACGTACGAACTCCTTACAGAGCAGCAGCAGAATTCAAACCAGATGGCTGGCACTGTAAGAGCTTTATGCTACTGTGCCACACATCAATTTGAAGTGTTCATATACATATTTTGCACACTTATCTGGGAATCTTAAGGATGTCCATGTGTGATGTCAAAGTCTGCACTGTGGTTTTCCTTAAAGTAACACCTAGTTTCAGTGATTGACAATTAATGATGGCCTTACCAGTGATGTTCGTGTTCTGTGCATGAATGAAAAAACATCCCTTGAATCCTGACATCCGGTGCTGTCTATGTGCGGATCACACATTCCTCCTGTGAATTTCCCTTGAGTGCTCCACTTACTTCCCATATCCCAAAGACTTACAACTTGAGATGTTAGTTGGCTCCTTCATGTTTTCCTAATGTGTAAATGAGTGGTAATGTCAAGAGACTTTGGGAAGAATAAAGAAAATGTGAATGATGTAGGAGTGTTGTGCTTAGAGGCTGCTGCACATTCAATGCTCCAAAGGTTCCCTATTATATTTCTACATTTCCATCTGAGGGAAAGGGAATAATTTGTAGGCAATGGAGAGAGAATAGGAGACTGGGATTGATGAAATTGCTTTACTAGAAACTGCATGGACACAATGGGTTAAATGGCCTCTTCCTGTCATCCCATTCTATGACCAAGACCCCAATTCTAATATCATTTTTAGTTAATAGCACATATGTAAGGTGATCTAAGATGTGCATTCTTTCTTCAGTAAGAGAAGAAATGTGCAGTTATCCAGGTTTGGGTCTATGGAACATAGAACTGTACAGCACAGTTTGGACCCTTTGGCTCATGATGTTGAACTGACCTTTAACCTATTCCGAGATCAATCTGATTCTTCCTTCCTTCCATAATCCTTCAATTTTCTTTCATGAAAATATATGAAGATATTTGCTACTACTGTGTACAGTTATAATCACAATCAATAAAGTTAATGATTACAACATAGCCTAAGACATATCCCAACTTATCGTGAGTTATTTTGTGTTTACTTTATAGAATATAAAGATATACTGTAGATGGTTCCTTGCTTCCTTAAGGCTGTCATGGCCTGGGGGAAGGAGGTGATAGTGGGCATAAGCTTCCAATCTTTACCAAATGCTCCCAATGGCATGCGTCTCAAATAGCCTCAGACAACCAAGACAAGCTCTTGGCCTTCATGCGGGGTTTAGCTACTAAGCCTGGTGGAACTATCTCTATCGAATGGAAAAGGGCAAAGGAGGGCTACTGGTAACTGAAAATCAGTCGCTTCAGACAGATGGAGCTGATCAGCTCATCTAAGAGAAGGAAAACTCTGATCTCAAACATCTGCTGCCTCACCATTTCATGAGTAGGGCTTTGGGAGCTGAAGTCCCTAAGGCAGTCTTATGTTGAGTTCAACTCTTGCAAAGCCACTGACGCCAAACTGTATTGGTCTGTGCTGTTCATTTGGATTCAACAGCTGCATGGAGAGGGGAGTCTGCTACATGGGCAACAGCTTGTTCTCCACATTGTACTGTCCTGGCTTGCGTATCATGTAGACAGCACACTGCACACGGCACATCTGGTTATGATAGCAGAAAACATACAGTCACAAAGAGAGAACAAAATCACCAAAGTCCCTAAGTGGTATGGCCCATAGACTGATGGTAAATTATTCTGGTCCAGCTTGTTCTTCTACCGAGCAAACACTAGAGGGCAGCAGCAATGGATGCACCACTCAGGCAGAGAGTGATGCATATGTGGAACAAGCTGCCAGAGGAAGTGGTTCAGACAGGTACAATAATAACATTTTAAATACACCAGTATAGCTTCTCCTAGCTTTAGAACACAGAACATAGAACATAGTTCTTCAGCCCACAATGTTAAGCCAAACTTTTAAACTACTCTAAGGTCAATCTAATGTTTCTCTTCCATTTAGCCCTCGATTTTTTTTCTATCATCTATGTGCCTTTTGAAGAGTTTCCTAAGTGTATCTGTCTACACCAACACCCCTGTCAGTGTGTTCCCTGTGTCTTCCCCTCTCACTGTAAAGTACTTACCCCTGGTATGCCCCATACTTTCCACCAATCGCCTTAAAATTATGCCCCTTGGATTAGCCATTTCCACCCTGGGAAAAAGTCTATGGCTATCCACTCTATCCATTGTTCACCTCTATCAATTCACCTCTCATTCCCCTTTGCTCCAAAAAGAAAACCTCCAGGTCACTTGACCTGTCCTTAATAAGACATGCTCTCTAATCCTGGCATCATCCTGGTAAATCTCCCCTGCACCCTCGCTAAAGCTTCCACATCTTTCCTGTCATGAGATGACCAAAACTGAATACAATACTCAAGTCCAAGCTCACATGTAAATATTATTCAACCAGCCCAATTAGCAGCAGACTAATTGATTCAAAGAGAGAGAGAGAGAGAGAGCTTTGCACAGGTTGGGGAGCAGAGTTTAAAAAAGGAGCATCTCATGGGGCTTGGCACATTAGAGTAGTGGGTATGACTGTGAGGCCAGTTTTCTGCTTTGGGTGTCAGATGTGGGATGTCCGAGAGACCTCCCGACTCCCTAATGGCCATATTTGTGCCAGGTGCATCGAGCTGCAGCTCCTTAGAGATTGAGTTAGGAAACTGGAGCTGCAGCTCGATGACCTTCGGCTTGTTAGGAAGAATGAGGATGTGATAGATAGGAGCTCCAGGCAGGTAGTCACCCCAGAGTCACAGGAGACAGTTAAGTGGGTGACCATCAGGAGAGGGAAGGGAGGGTGTCAGGTAGTGACCCTATGGGTGTCCCACATAACAATAAGTACTCCATTTTGAGTACTGTACTGATGGGGGAGGGGTCCTACCGGGGGGAAGCAATAGTTGTGCCTCTGGCACTGAGTCTGGCCCTGCGGCTTAGAAGAGTAGGGAACAGAAGAAGAGGGCAGTGAGAGTAGGGGGCTCTGTAATTAGGAGGACAGATAGGCGATTCTGTGAATGCGAAGAAGAAATAAGGATGGTAGCTTGCCTCCCAGGTGCCAGGGTTTGTGATGTTTCTGAGTGCGTTCACAATATCTTGAAATGGGAGGGTGAGCAGCCAGAGGTCGTGGTACATATTGGTACCAACGACATAGGTAGAAAAAGGGTGGAGCTCCTGAAAGCAGAATACAGGGAGTTAGGAAGAAAGCTGAGAAACAGGAGCTCAAAGGTAGTAATCTCGGGATTACTGTCTGTGCCACGCGACAGTGAATATAGGAATAGAATGAGATGGAGGATAAATGCATGGCTGAAGGATTGGAGCAGGAGACAGGCATTCAGATTTTTGGATCATTAGGACCTCATCTTGGGCAGGTGTGACCTGTACAAAATGGATGGATTACACTTGAATCTGAGGGGAACCAATATCCTGGTGGTGAGGTTTGCTAATGCTGTTGGGATGGTTTAAACTAGATTTGCAGGGGGGTGGGAACCAAAGTCAAGAGGCAGATGATGGGGAGGTTGGAGCACAAATAGAGACAGCTTGTAGGGAGTTTGTGAGGAAGGATAGGCAGATGTCAGAGCAAAGATGCACTCAGCCTGATGGTTTGAGATGTGTCTATTTTAATACAAGGAGTATCATACACAAGGCAGATGAACAGAGCGTGGATCAGGATGTCGAACTGTGGCATTGTGGTCATTACATGGGCAGGAATGGCCGCTGAGTATCCCAAGCTTTAGATGTTTCAAAAAGAACAGGGAGGGTGGCAAAAGAGATGGGAGTGTGGCATTGCTAATTAAGGATAGCGTCATGGCTACAGAAAAGGAGGAAGTCATGGAGGGATTGTCTACTGAGTCGGTGTGGGTGGAAGTCAGAAACAGGAAAGGGGCAATAACTCTACTGGGTGTTTTTAAAAGATTCCCCAGTGGTAACAGGAATATCGAGGAGCAGATAGGGAGGCAGATTCTGGAACAGTGCAATAAAAGATAGGGTTGTTGTGATGGGAGTCTTAAACTTTCCTAATATTGATTGGCATGTCCTTAACACAAGGGGTTTAGATAGGATGGAGTTTCTTAAGTGTGTTCAGGAAGGTTTCCTGACACAATATGTAGATAAACCATCTTGCTATGATCTTTGGCTAACACAAGGGGCATAGTTTTAAGGTGCTTGAAACTAGGTACTGAGGGGATGTCAGGGGTAAGTTTTTCACAGAGTGGTGGGTGCATGGAATGCACTGCCAGCGATGGTGGTAAAAGTGGATACAATCGGGTTTTTTAAGAGCCTCTTAGATACGTACATGGAGCTTAAAACAATAGAGAGCTATGCAGCAGGGAAATTCTAGGCAGTCTCTAGAGTAGGTTACATGGTCGGCACAACATTGTGGGCTGAAGGGCCTGTAATGTACTGTTAGTTTCTATGTTCTATGTTCAGACATGAATATAGCCAAATAAAACAGTGTTCTTCGGGGGCTAAGGTGCAAGACACATCGCCAACAGAGTGTAGCAAATAGCACAAAAATGCACATATGATTATGATTTCAGAAAAACATACAGTCATAAAAAACAATATAGCCCAAGTCCTTAAGTAGCATGACTGTGGTCCTGGTCCACTTTGTTCTTCCATTGAGCGAACACCAGAGGACAGCACCAATGAGAGGAGCCAGACCCCAACACAATATGGATTCCAGCAAACTCCCGAGAGGCTTTCCCATATTGCCTCAGTGCCTCCTCCCCTGGCAAGCCCATTGCTCAAACGTATTGCTTGCCACAACTGAGACAATACAGCTCCCCCACCATCCGTCTCACCAATGAACCTGTCAACTGGACTTGCAGTTTACTACATTACCAATGTCCGACAGGGTCTAGAAATCCCAATAAAAGCATCCAAGACAATCACTTGCACCGCGCACCATCATAGCAGAACAGTATGCAACAAGTCCAGTACAACAACGCGACAGTACGTAATAAGTCCAGCACCATCACTATCAAGCAGCTTGCTAACAAGATAGCCCTGCAGTATTTGATGCTTTAGTATCCAGCAGTGACTTGTGATTGTAAAAAATTGTACAGGATGAACAAATACATCTTTGATTGGGCCTGGAGTGGCCGCTGTGTCTGAGCGCACTTGACAGAGTATTTCTTCCAAATGTCGTCTAACTGGGGTTTTACTGAGATACAACATTACTTCTCAGCTGTTGCCTGGTGGGATAAGGAGTGGAAAGACAATGTCATGAATTATTTTTGGAGGAAATGGGCTGGGAACAGATTCACAAAGCAAGGGAAGAAGAGCACGTGTGGAGGTATCAATAGTGCATCATTACAGTCAACAGTGACTGCGGATGCAGCGGATCATTGGTGAAATAAAGACAGATATGTCTCATTTTTATTGCAGCACACTACATTATCAAAATTGAATGATGGAGCCCTGAAAGTAATTTTAAAGCATTTATCTCTTCAGCTATTTCAGGTGCCGTAATAAACAGAGAGGGCATAACATGTGTAATTTAGAATTGTCACTTGAATCACGCAATTCCAAAAGAGTCTTGAAATCATTGGCTATTTGACAACATCTTTAAGCATATGCAAGTTAAGTTAACTACAAAGTGGTACTTTGTATTGTGGTTGCATCAGGCTAATGCATGGAAAATCACAGAACACGGGAGACACAGAACAGAAAAGGCCATACATCCCATTGCATGTGTCCTGTGTTCCTGAAAGGATGATTCTATTAGTCCTTCTCCCTTCCTCTCTCCCCATGGTTATTGAAGTTGTTTGCATTTTAGTGTGAACAGTTTTATTGCACCTGTTTTCACCATCCTTTTCAGAGAGCACATTCCAGATCACATAAATGCAAGCAGCATTATTTTTAACGATTAAAGATTCACTTTATTTGGCACATGTACGTTGAAACATCGAAACATTCAGTGAAACATATAATTTGCGTGAATGACTAATGTAGTCTGAGGTTGTACTGGCACCATCCCATAAGTATCATCATGGTTTTGATGGCAACATAAGACCATAAGACTAAGGAGCAGAAGTCGGCCATTCGGCCCATCGAGTCTGCTCCGCCATTTCATCATGAGCTGATCCAATCTCCCCTTTAGTCCCACTCCCCTGCCTTCTCACTATAACTTTTGATACCCTGACTACTCAGATACCTATCAATCTCTGCCTTAAATACACCCAATGACTCGGCCTCCACTGCCGCCCGTGGCAACAAATTCCATAGATTCACCACCCCCTGGCTAAAAAAATTTTTTTGCATCTCTGTTCTGAATGGGCGCCCTGCAATCCTCAAGTCATGTCCTCTCATACTAGACTCCCCCACCATGGGAAACAACTTTGCCACATCCACTCTGTCCAAGCCTTTCAACATTCGAAATGTTTCTATGAGGTCCCCCCTTATTCTTCTAAACTCCAAGGAGTACAGTCCAAGAGTGGTCAAACGTTCCTCACATGTTAACCCTCTCATTCCCAGAATCATTCTAGTGAATCTTCTCTGAACCCTCTCCAATGTTAGCACATCCTTTCTTAAATAAGGAGCCCAAAACTGCACACAGTATTCCAAGTGAGGTCTTACCAGTGCCTTATAGAGCCTCAACATCACATCCCTGTTCCTATACTCTATTCCTCTAGAAATGAATGCCAACATTGCATTTGCCTTCTTCACCACCAACTCAACCTGGAGGTTAACCTTAAGGGTATCCAGCACAAGAACTCCCAAGTCCAGTTGCATCTCAGAACTTCGAATTCTCTCCCCATTTAAATAATAGTTTGCCCATTAATTCTAACATGGCATAACCACAACTTACTAACCCTAACCCATACATCTTTGGAAAGTGGGAGGAAATCGGAGCAGTTGGAGGAACCCCACACAGTCATGGGGGCAATGTACAAATTCCTTACAGAGTGCGGAGGGAATTGAACCCTGATACCTGATGCTGTAGAATGATGTTCTAACTACGACAGTACAGTTTTGTTCTTCTTTCTGTTCACTATACTACTGCATTGGGTATTTACCCATTTATCCTAAATCTAGAGTACTCTGCTGAAATCTTAGGCACATATACTTTATATACTGTAGCAGGAGTGCAAAGGAGTTTTGCACAGGACTGTATTTGTCAACGTGGAGTGGAGAGCAAGTTTGTAAATCAGGGGGAGAAAAGGATGTTGGGAAAGGAGAGAGTGGAGTGTTGCGGTAGGGTTGTGGGACGGGCGGCAGAGAAAGGCTGCCGGGGCAGGGGCAGCCCTCAGACACCAGGCAAGGTCATTAGATTCTAAGCAATTGATTTATTGATCATTACAAAATGTCTATCTGCTGCTTCCTGCTCCCTCCCTTCTCCCTTGCCCTTTTCCCCACCATAAATCCCTTACATAGAGACCCATATCAGAATCAGGTTTATCATCATTCACATACATCATGGTCTGTTATTTTTGTGACAGTGTAATACATAAAATTGCTATATTACTGTGCAAAAGTCTTAGGCATCTGACCTATGTATAGTCTTCAGTATATTTATATATATATATTTATATAAAGTCTTCGGTATATATACACCGAAGACTTTTGCTCAGTATTGTACATCCTCTCAGCAAATTGTCACTGAAAACAGTTTCTAATACAATCAATCAATTCCATCCATCATTTTGCTGACACCACTGTTGTTGGACAAATCACAGGTGGTGATAAGTCAGTGTACAGGAATGTTTGAGTTGAATTACACCAACAGCCTCTCCCTCACTGTCAGTAAAACTGAACAATGCCAACAACCTTTCCCTCACTGTTTGTTAAAGTGAACAACATCATCAACAACCTCTCCCTCACTGTCAGTAAAACTGAACAATACCAACAACCTCTCCCTCACTGTCAGTAAAACTGAATATCACCAACAACCTCTCCCTCACTGTCAGTAAAACTGAACAATACCAACAACCTCTCCCTCACTATCAGTAAAACTGAACATCACCAACAACCTCTCCCTCACTGTCAGTAAAACTGAACAATACCAACAACCTCTCCCTCACTGTCAGTAAAACTGAACATCACCAACAACCTCTCCCTCACTGTCAGTAAAACTGAACATCACCAACAACCTCTCCCTCATTGTCAGTAAAACTGAACAATACCAACAACCTCTCCCTCACTGTCAGTAAAACTGAACAATACCAACAACCTCTCCCTCACTGTCAGTAAAACTGAACATCACCAACAACCTCTCCCTCACTATCAGTAAAACTGAACATCACCAACAACCTCTCCCTCACTGTCAGTAAAACTGAACATCACCAACAACCTCTCCCTCGCTGTCAGTAAAACTGAACAATACCAACAACCTCTCCCTCACTGTCAGTAAAACTGAATATCACCAACAACCTCTCCCTCACTGTCAGTAAAACTGAATTACACCAACAGCCTCTCCCTCACTGTCAGTAAAACTGAACAATGCCAACAACCTTTCCCTCACTGTTTGTTAAAGTGAACAACATCACCAACAACCTCTCCCTCACTGTCAGTAAAACTGAACATCACCAACAACCTCTCCCTCACTATCAGTAAAACTGAACAATACCAACAACCTCTCCCTCACTGTCAGTAAAACTGAACAATACCAACAACCTCTCCCTCACTGTCAGTAAAACTGAACATCACCAACAACCTCTCCCTCACTATCAGTAAAACTGAATATCACCAACAACCTCTCCCTCACTGTCAGTAAAACTGAACATCACCAACAACCTCTCCCTCACTGTCAGTAAAACTGAACATCACCAACAACCTCTTCCTCACTGTCAGTAAAACTGAACATCACCAACAACCTCTCCCTCACTGTCAGTAAAACTGAGCATCACCAACAACCTCTCCCTCACTGTCAGTAAAACTGAACATCACCAACAACCTCTCCCTCACTGTCAGTAAAACTGAATATCACCAACAACCTCTCCCTCACTATCAGTAAAACTGAACATCACCAACAACTTCTCCCTCACTGTCAGTAAAACTGAAAAATACCAGTATAAAAGGGAACAAATTCACACTTCTTAGTGTCCATGTCATATGTCTATAAACATCATGGACTGAAATGTCCAACATAGAAGGCTGCTTGCAATATTTCCACTGCAGGCATGGCCTCTGGGATGCAACCCCGTAGACTTTAGCAAAATCTTCTTGTAGTCTCACATCCTTTAGGCATTCTGCCCCACTTCCTCCTGTACTTTTACTCTACAAGATTCTTTCAGTAAGGTCTCATCACTGACCCATGCATCACACAGGCAAACCGGATTGGTCAATGGTCTGTCTCTGTTTCCTAAAGCCATGTATGGCAACATCGAACAAGTAGTAAATTCTTCATTTAAATAGAAGGGTGCAGCACAGAAGCAGCCTCTTGACCCCCTGATAACTTTATCAGCAATGATGCCAATTTTTTCATATAGTCCCGACTGAAGAGCAGCAGGTTTCCTAGTTTCTTCACTCCAATCCCCCATAGTACGGATAGCTGCCACTGTCCCTTTGACACTTCCACTTAATGCCTGCATTTGCTTCATGGTAATGTTGTATTTAAAGGCCTCGTCCTGAGCACTTAGGGCTCAACGGTAAGATTTCCATTTCTAACAATACTGTTTGTGATTTCACCCTTGGAGTTCAGTTGTGTCATCTTGTTTATTTTGGGTCTGATCTGAGTTAATTCTAAACTTACTCGGCACTTGGGATCACCACCCATCCATAACTCTCTTGTTGCAAAGTTAATCTTCACATTGGCCTGTACGTGGTCTATCTCCCTTCGTTGCTTACCTGAACATGTGTCTTACCAAAATGCATCTTAGATGTTGCTATTTTATCTGTTTCCACCACTACTTCTGGCAGACCATTCCAGGCACCTATCACTCTCTGTGTGAAAAACAAAACAGGCCATGTAAATTTTCTATAAACTTTCCCCCTCTCACTTTAAAATTATGGCCTCCAGGATTCGACATTTCCACCCTGGGAGACAGACTTTGACTGTCTATGCTGCCTATACCCCTCATAATTTTATAAACTTCTACCAGGTCACCCCCTCTAACTCCACTGCTCCAGGAAACAGTCTGTTAGGGGTTCCCAACCTGGGGTGCATGGACCCCTCAGTTAATGGTAGGGGTCCATCACATAAAAAAGGTTGGGGACCCCTGGTCTAAGTTTGTCCAACCTCTCCTTGCAGCTAATACTCTCAAATTCAGGCAGCATCTTCAAGAACCTCTTTTATTGTTGGCATGAAGTCTTATCAGTGGAAAATGAGGAAATAAAACCATCCAGATAGGTTTGCTTTTTATTCAGCTTTTGTCAGTTAAAATGAAAGAATGCAAGTTCTAATTATGTGATACTTTATCGAGTGTTCTTTGAAAGTCTATGGATATAAAATCATCTGATATAACACTGTGAGATGTTATCTATGGAATTTCAAAGAGCATTTTATATAGTACCACATCATCTATGTCACCCTCATCAAGGTGCTATTAAAGATAAAGAATGCTTCTAGTTTTCCTCCACAAACTCTGTCAATGTAGTATAGATGCAAAATCACTGGCCAGAAATGTGAACCCTGCTTTTCTCTTCACAGAGGTTGCCTGACCTGCCGAATATGTCTTTATTTTCTCTCACTTGTACTGGTCATTCCCTCCTTGATTTGCTGTCTGCAGGTTGAATCTGCCGTACTACTTTGACTTGCTGACCACAGTGTCTGCCTGCCTATATGGATTTGCATTTCAGAATGTCTAAATCTTCGGTGCCTAGGACATGACTATCGTTGGGGTAGGCTCTGTCAGTTTACCACTAGGACTCAGACCAGAATGCCCTGGTGGCCATTGACAGCTCATGAGCCCTGCTGGCTTTGCACCTATGAGGGGTGATTGATAAGTCTGTGGCCTAAGGTAGAAGGAGTCAATTTTAGAAAACCTAGCACATTTATTTTTCAGCATAGTCCCCTCCTACATTTACACACAGTCCAGCGGTCGTGGAGTATACGGATCTTGGACCTTCAGAAAGTGCCCTCAGCAGGGGTGATTGATGTTCATGGCCTAAGGTAGAAGGAAATGAGTTATACAGCTCTCGTTACATGCACATGCAGTTCAACTTTTTGAGTGATTATGCAGAAAGTTTGAAGTTAATAACTCACCTCCTTCTACCTTAGGCCACGAAATTATCACTCACCCCTGCTGTGGACACTTTCAGGAGGTCCAAGATCCGTATGCTCCACGACCACTGGACTAAGTGTGTAAATGTAGGAGGGGACTATGTTGAAAAATAAATGTGCTAGGGTTTCCAACATTGACTCCTTCTACCTTAGGCCACAAACTTATCAATCACTCCTTGTATATTTGTTAATTGTTGATTTAGCTAGAGTCGTTAAGCCCTCAAGTTTTCTGTTTAATCTTGTCAAGTTTATTTTGACTGGCACAGGTTTTCAGCTTACTGCAATTATTTAAAGCAGATTCCCTATTAGTGCAAATAGTGGTTCCTTGTGTGTGTTTGAGAATGATTCGTTTTGCAGTGTCACTCAGTCAAGTCATCGAAGTACAGCTGGAGTTCCAATAAATAAACTCTTGTTGCTCTCTCAACATGGGATCCCTCTGGTTTCTGTCGTCTGACGGTTCACAACATAACAGAAAGGACTTGGAACTATTTTTAATATTTCTGTTAGAGATGTTTTAAAGTTATTCAAATTGATTTAACTTATTTATAAAAACTGTGTGATTATTACCACTGAAACACTAGCATTTAAAAAAGTAACCAAAGGGAAAATATTTCAGATGTCTACCTGCCTTTCTTTTTTACCATTTGACATAGGTCACCATCCCTACACCGGTTCTTCCTGGCCAAGAGCTAGGGGCCATATGCGAAGTGTACCTGAAACCACAGCCCAGCACACCATTTTCCTGTCACTAGACTTGATGTGACAGACAAGAAGTTAGATGCATTGAAACCTGATTCGCCTTGGACCTCCACATTTAACTGAATGTGCATGGAAGTCCGAAGCAAGTTGAACGGCCAGTGGCTATTATCCCTATGTTTTCCTGGCTCTATTCAACCTGTAGCGGTTATTTTAAAACAAAGCAAAACCACTGAGAGACTAAGCCAGGTGATTGACGCTGTATGACGTGCTTCCAAAATAGCAAAGTTCTGAAGTCCAAAAAAAGTACATTCAATCCTTTATTACAAAACTAGCAAAGACGACTGATCTTTTAGCGATGAAAAAATAATGAAACTAAATTAGTAATATATCAATCTTAGCACTCAAGCAGCTTAACTTAGTGTGGCAATTAGTGTAGTAAGCAGTCAAGCTAAATTGGCATTCTGTAAGTATTTAAGTGGTCTAATAAATTTCTAATTAGCAGTCAACAAAAAAAAACATCCTGTGGATTACAACCTCTCTACTAGACTAAACTAAACTAACTAAGCAAATGTGTGAATTTGTAACCATACTCATTAGTTTCTGCCATGCCCCTACCATCATGACAGATTACCAAAGTAAACGTGCACTGAAATACAATACAGACAGAAAATAGGTACATGACTCCAACAAACAGGAAACAGATACAGGTCTCCTATGCAAAACTTTGCCTTCAGTGCCTTGCTGCGTTTCTCGGGTCTCAGTATTAATAAATCAGCCTGCCTCTGTTCATTTATTCTTCACAGTAGATCCCAGTTTGCAATCCTCATTGCATTATGTTTGCTGATATCACTAATTAATGATAATGACATTGGTGTCACAAGCTTTAACAAGAATCATAGAATATTACAGCACAGACAGAGATAATCCACCCCACTGTTCCCAAGGCCTGTCGTTAGGAGAAGGCAACTGAAAGTTTTGAAAAGGATATCAATAAACCTCTCACATATCTGTTCTTCATTGCCCCTAAACCTTAGTGTCTATCTTTCAAACATTCATCCAATTCCCTTTTCAGAGATTAGACTTCGCTACCGCCATCTTTTTTGTTGACTATATTAGCACTTAGGTGAATGGTGTGCTGTCTTTATTATTCAGGGGATTCCGTTCAAGAGCCTCAAGGTAATGTTGCAGTCCTATAGAAGTATGATTAGACCACATTTGGAATATTGTGCTCATTTCTGGTCACCTCGTTATAGGGAGGATTTAGAAACTTTAGAGAGGGTGCAGAGGAAGATTTACCAGGATGCTGCCTAGATCAGGGAGCATGTCTTATGAGGATAAGTTGAGTGAGCTGGGGCTTTTCTCTTTGGAGCAAAAGAAGATAAAAGTTGACTTGATAGAGGTGTACGAAAAGATAACAGGCTTAGAGTGGGCAGCCAGAGACTATTAACTGGAGTGGAAATGGTTAATATGGGCAGGGCGGGCATAACTTGAAAGTATTGAGAGGAAAATACAGGGGGATGTCCGAGGTAAGTTCTTCACACCGAGAGTAGAACACCCTGCCAGGGATCGTGGTACAGGCAGATATATATTAGGGGCATTTAAGAAACTCTTAGATAGGCACATGGATGATAGAAAAATGGAAGGCAATGTATGAGTTAGCCTGACCATAGAGTTGGTGAAATATCGACAAAACATCGTGGGCTGAAGGGCCTGCACTGTGCTGTAATGTTCTGTGACCTGTGTTCACTAAATAAAATTCTCCCGTTTTTTATGTTCTTTCCTACATGGCCTTGGATAGAGTTGTTTGGTCATCGAGACCCTCACTGCAAAATCCGTCAAAGGCCTTCAACAGTTTTGAGGAGAAATGAGAACCATTGCTAACGATCCTTGCCAAAATCGATCCTTCAAGTAACACTGGCATCAGAAAATAAGATGGGCATGCCGCTGCCACTCAGCAGTCTGTATCCCAACATTACAACAGAGTTCCCGATGAAGGGCCTCAGGCTAAAACGTCGACTGTTTACTCCCCTCCATAGATTCTGCCTGGAGGAGCTAACTGAAGTGTGCCCCCCCCCCAAGATGGCGTTCAAAGCAAAAGGCGATCTACTAAAAACTGGTATGCACCAGATGTTCAGTCAAAGCTGATCTGCCTGAGCGTGAACTTGGTAGAACTTTTACATTCTTAGTTGACGAGATTACAAGTAAAAGTATATTTTGATGACAGAATGGTGACTAAGGAAGAATCACAAACTAGGTCCTGATTACAAAATAAAATAATTATCCCCAGGTCTAACAGAAAACCCAGTTTTCTATTCCGGCCCTGAGTCCACGCTATAACATAATCAGTGAAATTCCTGAGACTCAGTGTTGCTTCTGCTGTATTCCATGTTTCTACTTTTGTCTGCCATTCCCTGTTAACATATTTGTACAGTACAAATTCCTATTTACTAGTTATAAGCCCTTGATATTCTTTCCCTGACAACATTGCCTGACACGTTGAGTTCCTCCAGCATTTTGTGCATGTTACAGACTGTACAGCTGATTTTTGGACCAACATGAAAGCCAGTATATAAAGCTAGGTCTTAATCCCTTTCAAAATAATTTGTCGTGGCTTATTCTGGGAGCATTCAGAAACTCCCCCACTCCCAAGACTCCCTCACAGCTTCTGAAGGTATTGTGAGCAATACCCTGCCACCTGAACAAACATTATTGTTAAATTTACCAGTCAGCTGCTTTTGCAAACCAGCTATTGATTCTTTTTTCACAAGGTCTTACTATAACAAGGCAGCAGCATTGTATCATGTCAATAAAGGAGTCCAGCAGAGTCCATGTGTAGCCCAAGTTTTCAAACAACATGACCTTCGAAGTACACATGGGGAGGCTGGGCATATTTTAATATCTACTCCAGTGCGGAGATTGAATTTCCACATGAGAGACAGTTGCTGCATTGTTCTGCTTCGTCCTTTGGCGTGAAAGAGGTCTGGATTTGTAAGAGTGCATTTCTAATCACGCACTTCAGTGTGTCCTGAAATACGTATTATCCATGAACTCTAAATGCTTCATTTCCTAATAAGCATTTAAACCCAGTGATACAAATATCAGTGCATTCCAATTGTCTTTTTCCTGTGATAGAATAGACAGTCGGAATCATTTATTCACAGTTGAAATGCCAAATACAAGGGCAAGGCTTTCGGGGGAGAAGGGAAAAGTTTAACAGAGATGTACAGGGCACATTCTTTAACACAAAGATTGATCGGTGTCTGGAATGTGTCAGAGCTGGAAAGATGTAGAATAATAGCACTAAGAGGCCAGGCACATGCATGTGCAGGGAACGCAGGCTTATAAGTCATATGTAGGGAGATAGGTCAGAGGGGAGTCACTGTTCTTGAACCTGATGGTGTGTACCCTTCAACCATCAGACTCCTGAACCAATGTAGATAACTTCACCCACCTCAATAATCAACTGACCCCACAAATTATGGGTCCTGACGAAGGGTCTCAGCCTGAAACGTCAACAGCACTTCTCACTATAGATGCTGCCTAGCCTACTGTGTTCCACCAGCATTTTGTGTGTGTTGTTGTTTCCACAAATTATGGACTCACTTTCAAAGTCTCTAAAGCTCAGGCTCTTGATATTATTGATTGTTTGTTTATTTGTTGTATTTGCACAGCTTGTCTTTTTTTTCGCATCATTTTTTAATCATCCTTTGTATGTGGTTTTTCATTGATTTATTGTATTTAGTTTTCTGGTGTAAATGCCACAAGAAAATGAATCTCAGGGAGGTATACGATGACATATACGTATTTAGAAATATGCTTTTTTTTACGGCTGATGAGATTTGTTTCCAGGGCTTGTCGGACGACTGTTTTCTGACATTTTCCAGGCACGGTTTGGAAGACGGCATCTCCAGGGTGCGACCCTGCATGGTCCTGTGGATGACCAATTCCAGACAGGTGTTGCCAACTGTGGTGATGCAGGAGATGTCGCTGCTGTGGTGTGTGGACGGAGCTCTCTGTATTCGAGTGGTTGGACGCACGCTCTCTCTTTCTCTCGATGGGGGGAGAGTTTTCTGCTAAATCTTGGGTCGGGAATCTCAGAATAAAAAGCAACGTGAGACTGTAACTCCAGAACAGTGACTGTTAATCTCCTCTTTCGCTGTGAAAACAGGTGATATCTCTCTGTCACTTGTTAGTGAGAGAGAGACAGAGCCTATGGCATGTCAAACTGGCAGGTAAATAATAGTTTTTGTTGATGGCAGATCCTGGTCTCTCTTTGAGTGCTTTGCTGTTGTTGGGTGGGAGGTGGGCAGTGACACTTTTTGCTGAAATGGGCAGGGGGAGGGGGAGGTTGATGCTTTGATACTTGCTGTTGCTTGCGTGGGGAGGGAGAAGAGGGGGCTTTAGAGTTCTAACGTTTTTATGGCCTCCATTTCTTTGGGGTTCTTATGCTTTTCGTGGATGTCTGCAAAGACAAGTATTTCAGGTTGAATATTGTTTACATTCTCCTATAATAAGCAGGACTATTAGAACGATTTAAGATTCATTTTCTTGCAGGCATACTCAATAAATCCATAATAGAATAACCATAACTGAATCAATGGAAGTCCACATCAAATTGGACACTAATCTAGTGTTCAAAAGACAGCAGACTGTGCAAATACAAAAATAAAGAAAGAGTAATAATAAATAAAGAAGCAATAAATGTTGAGAACATGAGATGAAGAGTCCTTGAAGATGAGTCCATAAGTTGTGGGAACATTTCAATGCTGGGGCAGGTGATGTTATCCCCTTTGGTTCAAGAGCCTGCTGCTTGAGGGGTAGTAACTGTTCCTATTTGGCCCATCTAGTCTGCCCAGCATATCTGCTTCCATGAGCAGCCCCAACACCAACATCTCTCTGTATATAAAACTTACTTTGTAAATTTCTTTAAACATCCATCCCCACTTTAAAGCTATACGCAGTAGTTTTAGTCATTTTCATTCTGTGAAAAAGACTGACTCTCTATGCCTCTCATTATTTGTCATGTCTCCACTCAACTTTTGGCACTCCAAAGAAAACAATCCAAATGTGTCCAGTCACCCCTTATGATGAATCCCCTTTAATTCAGGCAACAAGAATTTGGAGAAGAGAATTCAACTGCTTTTCGATGACATTTCTCAGTACTTCAAGCTGTTTGTAATATTTACTGCTTAGTTTTTTTATCATTGTATGTCCTCATCCCTTCCCTGTTTTCTCCAGACTATGACCATACAACACAAACATTTCCAAAAGGAATAAACCAAAATTTATCTACTTTTTTTTGATATCCAGTTTACATCTTCTGGTTTAAGATGGTACTAGTGATGCCCAGTGGTTACTCAAGAGCAGCAAAAAACAAACAAATGAAACTACTTTATACCTTATTAATAGCACGTTATTGATAGTGATCAACACTAACAACGCTGACGATGGAAAGACAAGCAAAGGGTGGTCGAGGCAAGCAGAGGCAGAAGGCACAGGCGAGGCATAGCCATGGCAAATGGATACAAGTGGTGACGGATGCATAGGGAAGGCCTGGTCATGGCAAGTGGAGTCGGAGTTAAAGAGGAGCCATGCTGTCCCAGAGAGTGAGGAAGTCCCAATGTCCAATCGATTTAAGCACTGGGCTGGAATAGAAAGTTTGGGTATGGCCTGAACCGTGGCAGTGGGATCCAGGCCCTAGAGCTGTCTGACAGCAAGGAAGTACCCAACGTTTGGACAATTTAAGCACCAGGCCAGATTGAAAACGCCAGGACTAGGGACCAGAAGAAAGTCAGGAGCTGGATCTGCTCACTGATCCACAACACTTACTCAGCTCTACACTGAAATGCTGTGATGCCTGGCTTCACGTCTTGTATAAAACTCCAGTTCTGAAGCTGTCTGCATGCTTTTATTGTTGGCATGTTTTTTTATCCCTCTCTGTCTCTGCATGTTGGATGTTTGATGGTCTATTTTAATGTGTTTTTTTGGGATTCTTTGTTTTGTGGCTGCCTGTAAGGAGACGAATCTCAATGGTGCATTATATGTGCATACTTTGATAATAAATGTAGTTTGAAATCTGATATCCAGAAGAAACTCCTCCACTCTATTTTGTGTGTTCTCTATGATTCCTTGTTCATTTAAGAGTTTTGCTCAAAACTCTTCCCACCACTGGCTATCCTTGTGCAGGTATCCCTAAAGTTTAATCTGCAGGTTGAGTCAGTGGTAAGGAAGGCAAATGTAGTGTTAGTATGCAATTTCAGAGGAGTAGAATATAAAGGCAAAGACATAATGTTGATGCTTTAGAAGGCATTAGTGAGGCCCCACTTAGAGGATTGTGAGCAGTTTTGGGCCCTTTATTTTAGAAAGGATGTGCTGACATTGGAGAGGGTTCAGAGCAGGTGATTCAGGGAATGAAAGGCTTATTGTTTGAAGGACATTTGATGACTTTGGGCCTTTACTCACTGGAATTTAGAAGAATGGGGGTATCTCTTTGAAATCCATCAGATGTTGATAAGATGGAATGGATGTTGAGAAAATGCTTCCTATGGTGGAGGAGTGTAGGACCCGAAGGCACAGCCGCAGAATAGAGGGGCATCCATTTAGAATGGAGATCAGAAGGAACTTTCCAGCCAGAAAGTGGTGAATCTGTGGAATTTGTTGCCACAGATGGCTGTGGAGGCCAGGTCACTGGGTATACTTAAGGCAGAGGTGACAGGTACTTGAGTAAACAGGGCATGAAAGGTTACAGGGAGAAAGTAAGAAAATTGGGTTCAAATGGAAATGGATCAGCCATGATGAAATGATGGAGCAGACTCAATGGGCTGAATGGCCTAATTCTGCTCCTACGTCTTATGGTCTTAATACAGCAACAATATATAAAGATTAGCTTTATTTGTCACATGTACATCGGAACATCAAAACATACACGCAATGAAATGTAGACATGAGAAAATGCTGCAGATGCTGGAAATCAAAAGAAACACAAACAAAATGCTGGAGAAACTCAGCAGGTCAGGCAACATCTATGGAAAAGAGTAAACAGTTGACTTTTCGGGCCGAGACCCTTCATCGGGACTCGTACAATGAAGTACATAGTTTTACGTCAACCACCAACACAGTCCAAGATTGTGCCGAGGGTAGCCTACGTAACATGCCCGTAACTTAGTAACCCGTATGTCTTTAAACGTGGGAGGAAGCTGAAGAACCTGAATAAAACCCACATGGTCACAGGGCAAATGTACAACTTCTTAACACTGTCCGAGGATTGTGCTGGGGTTGCCCGCAAGTGTGGCTATGCTTCTGGCGCCAACATAGCAATGGCCTCAACTTACTAACCATCACTAACCTTGCATCTTTGGAACGGCAGAGGAAACTGGAGCAGCTGGATGAAATCCGTGCAGTGATGGGGAGAACATGCGAATACTTTACTGACAGTAGTGGGAATTGAACATGGGTTACTGGCACTTTAGTCTTGGGTGTCAACAAAATAACATTGCACCAATGACCAACTAAAACACATAGCTCACAATTATTATACTGAGGTGTATAATTAAGATGCTATGAATAATGAATGTGCTAATTAGCCTTATTGTAAAGTCACAAGTCTTTTTTATGATTCTATGTCAATCTGCCTTGTGTAGAAATAGAGAGAATTCATCAAGAATGAATACACAGGTCATGTTTGGCCTGGGATCACCATAAACACTAATAATTACTATTTGCAAAGCTGTGTTATTATAGAATTTCTATATAGAATCTGTTTGAACTATTCATTGAATTAGACCGCAGTCAGTTCATTGGCACTATCAGGTAAATGCTTCAACTGAATTTACGGACACTGAGAGGACCAAAACCTTGTCCATGATCTGGAGACTTGTGTGCCTCAAGGATCCAGAGAGCTTTGTAAGGTAGAGTCAGGGCATTATGCTTTGGCCCACCCATGCCAAACAGGGCAAAGGGTAGAGGCCAGACTAAGAGTGGTCCACCAGTCCTCCCAGTTCAGGGTTCAGCTCAGGATTAACAAACCCAAGTGATAAAACAAAATTGTTATGGAAACAGCAATGAAGAATCCTTCCACATCTGAGTATGCCGGTACTCCAGAGTCTCCATCTGGGACTTTCATGACAGTAGTGAAAACAGAGAGGAAGCTACTGACATGATGAAGGAAGACCTGGACACCAAAGATGGACAACCTTCATTGCTGCCCTAAGTGCCAATGGCGTAACGGGCAGTAAGTAAGTAAGAGAAAGAAATATCCAGCTTCTTTTGAAGAAAGACTGCATTTGTTATAGAGAAATGCAAAACTGCCTAAAATCTGAACTAAAGTGAGAAAATGATTGAAAACCTAAGTAGGAATGGCAGCATTGGTAGACAGGCAACTTTCAGGGTGATCGGCTTTGGAAAAGTGAGAGAACATTTTTAATCAGAATCAGAATTAGGTGTATGATCACCGACATATATCATGAAATTTGTTGTGTTTGACACAGTGCAGTATTAAGAAAACTACTGTAAGTTACAATAAAGATATAAAACTAAGTTGTGCAAATAGAGTGTAAAATAACCAGGTAGTTCATGGGTTCATGAAGTGTTCAGAAATCAGATGGTGGGGGGAAGAAGCTGTTCCTAAAATGTTGAGTGTGGGTCTTCAGGCTGCTGTACGTCCTCCCTGATGGTAGGAATGAGAAAAGGGCATGACATGGTGATGCACCATCAATAACTCTCGGAGACGTGAGTCGAGATAGGCTTTTATTAGCTGGAAGAAAGCACCGTCAGCAGCAAGAGCCACTACACAACATCCTGGAGACTGAGGGAGGAGCAGTGCCTCCAATTGCCTTTATACCGGGGTCTGTGGGAGGAGCCACAGGAGCAGTCAGCGGGGGGGGTGCGTGTCCAGACAGGTATATGTAGTTCACCACACATGGATAGTGAGGGTCCTTTATGATGTGGGGAGAGGGGGGAGAGGTGTAGAGGACAGATGCACAGATATCATCAAGGTAGATCTCTTTACATTTGTATTTAAATCTGAATGAGTTCTTATATTGACAATCTAGTGACTCTGAATTAAATGAGTTACAACCTCATATAGAACAGAAACAGGCTATTCAGCCCATTGAATCTACTTGATCTACATTAATCCTAGTTTAAACCCCAATTTTTATTCTCCCCACATTCTCATCAGTCCCACCAGATTCTATCACTCACCAACGCAATAGGAATTAATTGCAGTTGCTAATTAACTGGAAAATTTGCAACTGTTGAAACAGAATATAGAGCGTTCATACACCCAGTGGCCATTTCATGAGCTGCACCTGTACACCTGCTCACTAATCACGGGCGGGAGCAGCGCAGAGCCAGGAGGTTACTCGCAGGCCGGCAGCACTCATTTTGAAAGGCGAGCTTGGCAGGCATTCGGTGTCATTCCAGCGGCCCCATCAGTGGCAGGAGTGGCGTAGAGAGGAATAAATAAAAGTACAGAAGGGACAAGTGGAGCCTCTATTGTTGAGAGTGGGCCAGAGGGGAAAGTGGGAGTGTCAGGATTTGGCTCAACAGAGGCTTCAGCTCAGAAGAGGCGTTGGCACTGGATAAGTCGTCCAGATAAGTTTCTGCTAAGTTTCCCTTTTTCTTTACTGTGTCAAAGGTACTTAGTGTAGTTTAAATGGCCGTTGTGTGTTCTTCGTGCTGGATTTCGGAGTCCTGCGAGACCCAGGGTAACTCCATCTGCATGAAGTGCATCCAGCTCCTAGAAGACCATGTTACAGATCTGAAACAGCAGCTGTATGACCTTTGGCTTGAATGGGAGAGTGAGGATATCAATTGATCAGAGTTACAGGGAAGTGGACACCACTAAGTTGCAGGAGGTGGCTGGCTGTGTGACTGTCAGGAGAAAGAATAGGAAGGCAAATAGGCAATTAGCACAGAGCACCCCTGTGGCCATTCCCTCAATAATAAGTATTACGTTTTGGATATTGTTATCGGGGATGACCTTCCAGGGGAATACCATGGAGACCAGGTTACTGGCACTAAACATGGGCCTGTGGTGCAGAAAGGAAAGAGGAAGAAGAGGAGAGCGGTACTGATAGGGGACTTAATTGTCAGGGGAACAGACAGAAGATACTCTGGACATGATTGGGACACCTGAATGGTATGTTGCCTCCCAGTGCCAGGGTCAGGAATGTCCTGAATTGCATCCACAACATTTTGGAGAGGGAGAGAGAGGAGCAAGATGTCTTGGTACATTCCAATGATATTGGAAGGAAAAGCAAATAGGTCCTTAAAAGAGAATTTAGAGAGCAAAGTAGAAAGCAGGACCAACTGGGTAGTAATTTCTGGATCGCTGCCTAAGCCATGTGCCAGTGATGGTAGAAACATTTGGCAGGTTAATGTGTGGCTGAGAAGCTGGTGCAGGGGGCAAGGTTCTTGGGTCATTAGGATCTCTTCTGGGGAGGTATGTCCTCCTCAAAAGTGACGGGTTACACCTGAACTCAAAGGGAACCAATATTCTCGTGGGCAGGTCTGTTAGAGCTGTTGGGGAGGGTTTAACCTGATTTGGCAGGGAGTGGGAGCAGGAGTAAAGAAACTCAGGATGGGAGAGATGGTAAAAAAGCAAAGGTAGCAGGAAGTCAGACTGTCAGGAAGGGCAGGCAGATGATAAGAGAAAAATGCAGCCAGCATGGTGAGTATCAGTGCATTAGGGATGCAGACTCAAAAAGAGTAGCAAATACAGTGCTGTAAGTGTTGTATCTTAGTGCAGGGAGTGTGAAAAACAAGGTGGATATCTTTTTGCACTTTTACAGGTTGTCGGGTATGATGTTGTGGCCATCACTGAATCGTGGCTGAAGGATGGCTGTAGATGGGAGCTGAATGTCCAAGGATAAATGTTGTATCACAGGGATAGCAAGGCAGGCAGAGGGGGTGGCGTAGCTCTGCTGATAAAGAGCGTCATCAAATCATTAGAAAGATGTGACATAGGATTGGAAGATGTTGAATCCTTGTGGGTTGAATTAAGAAACTATAAGGGTAAAAGGACCCTGATGGCAGTTATATACAGGCCTCCAAATGGTAGCTGGGATGTCAAATACTGATTACAGCAGGAAATAGAAAAGGTGGGAGGGCAATGTTGTGATAGCCATGGGAGATTTTAACATGCAGGGAGATTGGGAAAATCAGGTTTGTAAAGGATCTGAAGAGAGTAAATTTGTTGAATTCCTGTGAGATAGCTTGTTAGGGCAGTTTGTCATTGAGTCTACTGGAAGATCAGTTATACAGGATTGACAGTTATGTAATAAACCAGAGATAATTAGTGAGCTTAAGGTAAAGGGACACCTAGGAACCAATATGATTGAGTTCAACTTGAAATTTGAAGGGAGAAAGTAAAGTCTGATGCAACAGTATTTCAGTGGAGTTAAGAAAGTTACCGTGGTATGAGAGAGGAGTTAGCCAAAGTAAATTGGAAGGAGATTCTGGCAGGGATGACAGCAGAGCAGCAATGGTGTGTGTTTCTGGAAAAAATGACGAAGGTGCGGGATAGATGCATTCCAAAAACAAAGTATTTAAATGGCAAAATAGTACAACCGTGGCTGACAAAGGAAGTCAAAGCTAATGTAAAAGGAAAAGAGAGGGCACACAGTAAAGCAAAAATTAGCAGGAAGAGTGAGGATTGGGAAGCTTTTAAAAACCTACCGAGAGCAACTAGGAGGAAAAAGATGAAATATGAAAGCAAGTTAGCAAACAACATCAAGGTGGATAGAAAACACATTTCAAGTATATTAAAAAATGAAAGAGAGATGAGAGTGGATATAGGACCACTAGAAAATGAAGCTGGAGAAATAATAATGGGTGGCAAGGAAATGGCAGATGAATTAAGTGAGTATTTTGCATCCATCTTCACTGTGGAAGACACTAACAGTATGCCTGATGTTGTAGTGTGTGAAGGAAGAGAAGTGGGTGCAGTTACTGTTACAAAGGAAAAGCTGCTCAAAAAGCTGTGAGACCTTAGGGTACATGTCACCCAGGTGAACTGCACCCTAAGATTCTGAAAGAGGTAGCGTTAGAGATTGTGGTGGCATTAGCAATGATCTTGGACTGAAAAATTATGGACGTCACTCCACTCTTTAAGCAAGGAGGGAGGCAGCAGAGAGTAAGTTATAGACCAGTTAGCCTGACCTCAGTGGTTGGGAATACGTAGGAGTTCATTATTAAGGATAAGTTTATGGAGTACTTGGTGACACGGGACAAGATAGGACAAAATCACCATGGTTTCCTTGAGGGAAAATCTTGTGTAACAAACCTGCTGGGATTCTTTGAAGAGACTACAAGTAGGATAGATAAAGTGGATGGAGTGGATGTTGTATATTTGGATTTTCAGAAGACCTTTGACAAGGTACCACATATAAGGCTGCTTACCAAATTAAGAGCCGATGATATTACAGGAAAATTACTAGTATGGTTAGAGCATTAGCTGATTGGTAGGAGGCAACAAGTGGGAATAAAAGGATCCTTTTCTGGTTAGCTGCCAGTGACGAGTGGTGCTCCACAAGGGTCAATGTTGGGAATGCTTTTTTAAATGCTGTATTACAGTGATTTAGATGATGGAATAGATGGCTTTGTTGCCACATTGTGGATGAAACAAAGATTGGTGGAGGGGCAGGTAGTGTTGAGGAAACAGGAAAGCTTCAGAAGGATCTAGCCAGATTAGCAGAATGGGCAAGAGAGTGGCAAATGAAGTATAATGTTGGAAAATGCATGGTCATGCACTTCAGTAGGAGAAATAAATGTGCAAACTATTTTATAAATGAGGAGAAAATCCAAAAATATGAGATGTTAAAGGACTTAGGAGCACTTGTGCAGAGCATCTTAAAGGTTAACTTGCAGGTTGTGTTAGTGCTGAGGAAGACAAATGCAATGTTAGCATTCATTTCAAAAAGTCTAGGATATAACAGCAGAGATGTAATGCTGAGATTTTGTGAGGCACTTGTGAGGCTTCACCTTGAGTATTGTGAATAGTTTTAGGCTCCTTATCTAAGAAAAGATATATTGACATTGGAGAGGGTTCAGAGAAGGTTCAAAAGGATAATTCTGAGAGGGAAATAGAAGGATGAGGGGAATCTAATTAAAACCTTTCAAATGTTGAAAGGCCTGGACAGAGTAGATGTGGAAAGGATGTTTCCCATATTGTGGGGAGTCTAGAACAAGAAGGCACAGCCTCAGGATAGAGGGGCATCCATTTAAAACAGATGCAGAGAAATTCCTTTAACCAGAGCGTGGAGAATTTGTGGTAATTGTTACCACATGCAGATGTGGAGGTCAGGTCATTGGGTGTACTTAAGGTTCTTGATTGGCCATGACATCAAAGATTATAGGGAGAAGGCTGGGCAGTGGGGCTTTGGAGGGAAGAGAAAAGGATCAGCCATGATTGAATGGTGGAGCAGACTCAATGGGCCACACGGCCTAAATCTGCTGCTATGTCTTATCGTCTTTTTGTCTTAATGCAAATATATAATCATCCAATCATGTGGCCCCAACTCAATCCATAAAAATATGCAGACATGGTCAAGAAATTCATTTATTTTTCAGAACAAATAGTCGAATGCAGAGGAAATGAGAGCAAGCTGACTTTGACTATGGAATGATTGTTGGGCCTGGTTAGTTTGAATATCTCAGAAACTGCTGAAGTCCTGAGATTTTCACACACAACTGTCTCTAGTGGTTTCAGAGAATAAAAGACAAAAAAAAATCCAGTGAGTGGCAGTTCAGTAGGTGCAAAGACCTTGTAAATGAGAGAGTTCAGAGGAGAATGGTTCAAGCTAATAGGAAGGTGATAGCAACTCAGATAACAGTGATGTGCAGAAGAGTATCTCTGAATGCATAACAAGTCAAACCTTTAAGTGGATTAGGATACAGCAGTATGAAGCCACAAACATACACTCAGTGGCCATTTTATTAGGTAGCTAACAAAGTAGCCTCTGAGTGCAGAACACTACAGCACAGTACAAGTCGTGTAACCCATGATATTGTGCCAATTTTACCCCACTCTAAGATCAATCTAAACCTCCCCTCCTCTAAAACTATCTATTTTTCCATATGACTATCTAAGAGGTTTTTAAATGCTTATAATTTATCTGCCTCTATCAGTATCCCTGGCAGGGCACTTCACACACTCACCATTCTCTGTGACAAAAGCTTACTTCTGATATCCCCCCCTCCCCATGCCTTCCTCCAATCACCTTAAAATTATGCCCCCTTGTACTAGCCTTGTCCGCCCTGGGAAAAAATCTCTGACTATCCAGCCAACCTATGGCTCTTATCATCTTGCAAAACCTGACAAGTGGGAGGGAGCATGGAGGAAGCACACAGAAACGTGAAAACTCCACACAGAGAGTACCCGAGTACTCTGGATTAGACCGGGTTTGCTAGAGCTGCAAGATCTCTACCAGCTCTGCCACGATTTCTGTGCTGTCAACTGAATCTTGCCATAAGACACCACGTTACTAATCATTTCTTTCATTAGATAAATATCATGCAAGCCTGAGCGATGCATTAACTGTCAAGATCTTAGGAGTTTGTCACATGAATAGAAATCAGTTGCCAGGAATATAATGAAAAGTTGCAGTTCCATTGCCACCTCGCTGATTAAATTTTCAGCAAAATTATTCTAAGCTGTTTGTCTTGAGGTCTAATGTCAGTCAATTGTGCATGATTTTCATTCAGTCTCCTTTCAATGTTTTCTCCAATTTGTATTAGTACAAAACCTTTAGAGGACAGAAAGAAGAGTTTAACTGATCCCTATAAATTTCCCCATAGTGTGTAGGCAAATGACAGAATCAGGTTGGGTTTGAAGGAGTGTGAGCAGAATTTCTAACAGGGAAAATTAGTAGGGTAATGGGATTGCTCTGTGAGTCAGCACAGACTCGATGGACTGAATGATCTTCTGTGCTGCAAGGGTGGAAGGAAGGAAAGTAGTGAATCATTCTGGAGTTTTATCAAAAGCAGAAGCAATATCAGGTCAGGGAAGGGGAGATGGCTTCTATAAAGTCCTTTGGAATTTTAAAAGGAGGCCAAAACAAGAAATGGGATAAAAAGACATTGTTTTTTATTGGGGAGAGAATTAGAAGATTGTTGTAGTCCTCCAAAGTTCACAGATCAAAGTAAATTTATTATTGAAATATTTGTATGTTACCATATGCTTCGGATGGCGGGATGGAGATATGTTTCTACCAAAGGAGGTGTAAGGTACCTTCCCTCTGCTAGCCTGCAGGTCATCCCAATCAAGAATTATCAACCTCTGACTTAAATACACCAGATGGCTTCGTCTCCTCAGGCCTCTGTGACAACAAAATCCACTGACTTACTGCCATCACACTCATTCTTCTTTCCGATCACTGCATGAACTTCCCTTCTGAGCGTCTAGAATTTCAAATTATATTCACACTAATCTTCAGTCTGGGTGATGGGGTGGAGATGCATTTCTACCAAAGGAGGTGTAAGGCACTCCTTCTTCCACAAACCGACAGGTCGCCCTTGGACAAGGTGTAGTACCTGCTTAAGCCCCTGATCAGAGTCACATGAGGCCATGGGAGCAGGTGGTGGATAGTCAGTTGAGCAACTGATGCATATCACAAGTCCTGGTTATGCGACCACTAACCGCAGTCAATCTCTGAAGAGTATAGATAATGGCTGTGGTCATCTGTCTTGTAAAGACACTGCCCAGAAAAAGGCAACGGCAAATAATTTTGGTAGAAACATTTTCCAAGAACAGTCATGGTCATGGATAATACTACATGGCACACAATGATAGTGGTCTCTATATACTACCCTGAGGTTCATTCTCTTGCAGACATTTACAGGAAAAAAATATAGAAATACAGTAGATTTTTTAAAATAAAACCTATACTTAAACAACGGCTGACAAACAACCAATGTTGAAAAAAGGACAAATTGTTGAAGTCAAAAATTACTGCTGAGAACAGTGGTTGTAAAGAATGTACTGAAACAGCCTTTTATTTTATTTATAAATATATATATTAAATTAATTATTCAACATTTATTTTTCTAAATTTACAATATATTTTATAGATTATACTTAACATGCTATCTATTTATTATATACTTTATATTATATTATTTTATTAGATGTATAAAATTAATATATTACATAAATGACATATTTTATAGAACTATATAAAGTATATTAGAACATAATATTTCAACCATGAATGAAATGCACAGTGGTATGTGATCAATCGCAGTCTGACATTGGAGACTTAGGTCACTCATTCTCCATGAGTATCTATTGTTAATGGAACCTAGAACATAAAACATTACAGCATAGCACAGGCCCTTTGGCCCACAAAGTTGTACCAACCTATGAACCCACTCTAAGATCAATCTAACTATTCCCTCCTACATATCCCTGCATTTTTCTACCACCTGTGTGCCTATTTAAGATTTTTTTGAATGTCCATAATGTATCCTAAGTGCTTCTAATGTACCACCACCACCGTCAGAGCATTCTGTAAAATTATGTAAAAACTTACCTTTGACATTCCCATCGTATATTTTCTTCCAATCACCTTAAAAAGTATGCCCCCTCATTTTAGTCATTTCTGCCCAGGGGAAAAGTCCCTGGTTATTGAGGATTCAGAGTTAACCTTGGGAGAATGCATTCGATCCTACATCAGCGTATGAGGGAGTTAGCATAACACTATTACAACACCAGTGACTGGGGTTCAATTCCTGCTGCTGTCTGCGAGGAGCTTGCACATTCTCCCTCTGACCTTGGGTTTCCTCCAGACGCTCCAGTTTCCTCCCACGTTCAAAAGAAGTATGGGCCAGCATTAGCAAGTTGTGGGCATGCTATGTTGGCAGCAGAAACATGGTGACACTTGTGGGCTGCTCCTCTGACTATATTGGTTATTGACACAAACAATGCATTTCAATGTATGTTTCAATATTTCAATGCACGTGTGACAAATAAAGCTAATCTCTAATCTCTTTATGTACAATCTGTCTCTCTTGATTATAGTGTTCTTTTTCTCAAGAGAAGGCGGTAGTACCCACTGCTTTTAAACCTAAGCCAAAGTCACAGGGCTACCCAGGAGTGTCCAACAAGGAGACTGTTGCTGTAACAGAGAATCATCTTCCCACATTGCAATTGTGTATCACTCACCAACTGCTTTCATGCTTTATCATCGATTTGTTTCAGCAAATAAATGGTCACACCAGTCATTATGGAACAGAGAGACACAGCAGGATTGCAAATATATGAAGATTTAAATGAGGAATTTTGAACACAAGTGCTAATATTTCACAATTTCGCTCACAAGCAAGTGAGTACCTTCTGAGGTAATCCTTCAGTGTCTGTACACTACCATTCAGAAGGAGTCCTAGTCATAGAAAAGGACTCTTCAGCCAATCTAGTCACGGAAAACTATTATTCTGCCGAGTCCCGTTGACCAGCATCTGGAACCTGGCCCCCCCATACCCCTCCCATGCATGTACTTATCCAAGCACCTCTTAAACGTTACAGTCAAACCAGTATCTACCTCTTCCACTGGCAGCTCATTCCACAGTTGCACCCTCCTCTGAGTGATGAAGTTCCCTCCATGTTCTCCCTAAGTATTTCACCTTTTCCCCTTACCCTATCACCTCTAGTTCTAGTCTTGCCCATCCTCTGTGGGAAAAAAAAGCCTGTTTGTATTTACCCTATCCATACCCCTCATTATTTCATATACCTCTATTAAATCTCCACCCATCTTCCTACACTCCAGGGAATAAAATCCTAATCTGTTCAACCTTTCCTTATAACTCAGTTCCCCAAGTCCTGACAACATCCTTGTAAATGTGCTCTGTACTCTTTCAGTCTTGTTGATATCCTTCCTGTAGGAAGGCGATCTGAACTGCACATAATCCTTCAGCTTCAGTGTCAAGAAAGTCTTATGCATCTCCTGTACCCAATACTCTGATTTATGAAGGGCAATGTGCCAAAAGCTCTCGGTACGACCCTATCTACCTGGATCTGTATTCCCAGACATAATTCCTCATACCAGACTGAGCCGCCTCTACAGCATGAACAGTTACTCCTTAAGTATCAAGGCTGCCACAAGGCTTTGAGACTGTGGTGGAACTGACTGAGTTTAAAACCCTCAGCTGCCCCTTGCAGTCCTGTCCATCGGATCCTCCATACCAGGCAGTGATGCAACCAGTCAGAATGCTCTCCACAGTACATCTATATGTTTGATAGAGTCTTTAGTGACAACGCAGATCTCCTCAAACTCCTAATGAGGTCGAGCCACTGTTATGCCTTCTTCATGATTGCTTCAATGTGTCCTCCTCACTCAGCGTAACTGCAGACCAACAACAGAGATATAAGAGACTTACTTAAGAATGATGTAACATGGAATAAAGCAGAGGTTCCTGGCCTTTTTTACGCCATGGACCCCTACCATTAACTGAGGGGTCCATGGACTCCATGTAAGGAACATCTGGCATAAAGGGAAGGAGAGGAAGAGGGGAACCGGTGCCAAAATGTGTTAGTGATAGCATATCAGTTCTGCCTATCACTTCCTTGCTTCTGATGTCAATCCCACTCTCCTCCCTCCGCCTCTGATGTGCCTATCATGCTTCCTCACCTGGATGCATCTATCGCCCTCCAGTTCCTGTGCTACCTTTCCCCAGTACCTTTTTATACTGGCTGTCTCCCTTTTTTCTCTCCAGTTGAGATGAAAGACTTCATCCCGAAACATCAGCTGTCCATTTCCCATTATAGATGCTGCCTAACCCACTGGATTTCTCTAACACCTTTCTGTGTTGCTCTAGACCAACTTATGTGTTTGTGTCTTTACTACCTCTGAAAAGGCTTTGAAAGGCTATAACTGATGGACAATAAATGAATAAACAAAGTCAACAAAAGTTTCGTTTGCATATTTTATGCATTTGTCACTTCCTTCTTTCCTTCCTCATTCTTTTCATTCTCACTTCCCTCTTTCATTCTCTTTTTCTCTTTTTCAGCATACTATGCACAAGTTCAAGTTCAGGTTTAATTGTCATCAACTATATACAGTTAAACAAAATAGTATTCCTCCCAGGCCAAGGTGCAAAATACAGTACATAAGGCCATACACAACACACAGCACATATAGTTACAATAGCACACACAGTCATAATAAATAATATTAGCCCAAGACCCTGAGTGGCATGGACTGAAGATTGATGGGATGGGATGTTGTCCTGAAGCCACGTTTCTGCAAGAACAAGCGTACAACCTTTCCTCATCTCACATTGGGTCAGCCACAGACGAAGGCAGTTCAGCTTGTCTTCCAGGAAGCAAACATTGGGGAAAAGGACCAATGCAAGAGCCAGCCTGCTGGGGCCAGCCCTGAACCCAGCATGGATTCCAGCACACCCAACGCAACTCTGTTCTCTCCTGCACCATCTCCGCTTCCTCCTCCCCTGGGTGGCCGCAACAGGTGACACCGTGGCATAAAGGCCTGGTCCACATAACAACAAGGTCACGCAGCTGCTCCACCGTCTGCCTCTCCCTCCAATAAACTAATGAACTGTATGACCGAAGTCTAAAAGGTCTCTGCTGATCACAGGAAAAACATATAAGACAAACACTTGCACCATTTGTTGGACTCAGAAAGGCCGCTTTGACCAAGCACACTGCCATCTTACCAGAAGTGCCTTTTAAACAACAGTAGTGGTTAGTGTAATACTGTCCAGTACAGGTGACCTGGGTTCAATTCCCACCGCTGCCTGTAAGAAGTTTGTGCATTCTCCCCATGACCACGTGCATTTCCTCCAGGTGTTCTGGTTTCCTTCCACAGTCCACAGAAGTACTGGTGGTAGGTTAAATGGTCATTGTAAATTGTCTTGTGATTACGCTAGGGTTAAGTTGGAAGGTGGCTGGATAACATGTCTCGAAGACCTGGAAGGGCCTACTCCATGCTGTATCTCAAATAACTAGATAAATGAATAATCTTGACATGAAAATTAAGTGAAACAATTTGATAGAGTGCTTCATACCAGTTAACAAGAACAGTTTTAATTACTTTGTCTCTAGTAGTCTCATTGCCTTCCCTCTATTTTTTGATGATAGTCTAATGACCTTAGATTTTAGGCAACAGAAGCAGATCACATACAGTATATTATATTTGAATATCAAATCACCATCAACACAGTTGAAACTTTTAGAAAATGTAATTACAAGGCCTTTTCCCCTCAGATTTAAGTTTTTCTGCTTAATGGAACAATTATGTCTGAAACTGCTCAAGTGTGGTTGGTGTTTCAACAGTTACTTCCTGAAGCAAGTTTTATTGGTAATCGTTGTAAATTTTGAACAAAACACAACAGCGTTTTATTAAGTGCTAATCTCCTGACCATATATATTTGGTTTCTGTCACATCATGAAGGAGCTTTCATCACTGCTATCACATTGACAGCAACAGCTAAATCTTTCAGAACCTACTGGACCAGTAGATAAATTTCCCCACGGTTCAGCACCCCTTTCAATCTGATTTGTAACTTGTCCTTTTGGTGGACAGGTATGTCCAGTGTCTGAGCCAATGGTTCGAGCATTGAACATAGAACACTACAGCTCAACAGAGGTCCTTTAGCCTACAATAAGGCCTCAATAGAGTGGATGTGGAGAGGATGTTTCCTGTGGTGGAAGAATCTAGGTTCAGAGGATAGAGCCTCAGAATAGAAGGACATCCTTTAAGAATGTAGATGAGGAGGAATTTTTTCAGCCAGAAAGTGGTGAATCTGGAATTTGTTGCTACAAGCGGCTGTGGAAACCAAGTCTTTACATATATTTAAGGCAGAGATTGATTGGCCAGGGCAAGAAGGGAGAGAAGGCAGAAGATTGTGGTTGAGAAAAAAATGGATCAGCCATGATGAAAAGGTGGAACAGACCTAATCCTGCTCCTGTATCTTATAATATTCTGCTGAAGATTTAACCTACTCAAAGATAAATATAACCCTTCCCTCCTATACAGCCCTCCACTTTTCTAACACATGAGCCTATCTAAGAATTTGATAAATGCCCCTAATGTATCAGGGTCTGTCTTAAAGGTTATACTTCAATTATCATTTCTAAATCCAGATACTCAATCATTAACACAACTCTGTTGGTGGAATCAGTTTGCACTCAACCCATTGAAGTACAGGATATTAGACTCTTGAACAGACCTGAGGTATGATAATAAAAACACTGACTCTTTACTTCCCCTCATCACGACCTGTGCACTTTAATTGTCTGCCTGCACTTTACTTTCACTGAGATTGTAGCACTATATTCTGCATCTTGTTAGTTTTTTCCCTTTTGCACAGAATTGTATTCATCAACGTGGAGCAGAGAGTGAGTTTGTAAACCAGGTGGGAGCAAAGAATGTTGGGAATGGCGAGGGAGGAGCACCTTGGGAGGGTGTGTGGGACAGGTGGCAGAGGAGAAACGCCAGGGGCATGTGATGGCGCGGGTGCAGACACCCAGCCCTGAAACACCAGGCAAGGTAATTTGATTCCAAACAATTGGTTTATTGATCATCACAAAATGTCTCTCTAAAGCTTCCTGCTCCCTTTCCCTTTTGCCAACCATGATTCCCCCCTTTCCTGCTCCCTTCCTAGTCTCAGTCCACAATAGAGACCCATATACAATCCGTTTTATCATCACTCACATATCATGAAATTTGATTTTTTCTTGCGTCAGCAGTACAGTGCAATACATAAAATTGCTGCAGTGCTGTGTGTATGGAATGATATGTCTGAATAAGATACAAGCACAAGCCTTTCACTGTATCTTGATACATGTGACAAAAAAATAAGCCAATTACTGAACCAGATTGATGAAGAACACTTGCAAATTTCTACAGATGTACCTTGGAGAGCATTTTAACTGGCTGCATCACTGTCTGATTCGGGTGAGGGGGCTACTGCACAGGATATGGTTTCATGAGTTTTAAACTTACTCAGCTCCATCATGGACACCTGCCTGCATAGCTTCCAGGACATCTTCAAGGAATGATACCTCAAAAAATTGCCATCTATCTTTAAGGACCCTCATCACTCAGGTCATGCCCTGTTCTCACCGCTACCGTCAGGAAGACGTACAGGAGCATGAAGGTACACACTCAAAGATTCAGGAACAGCTTCTTCCCCTCTGCCATCTGCTTTCTGAATGAACATTGAACCAATGAACACTAGCTCAACTTTCTAATTTCTATTTTTGCTCTACTTATGTAATTTCACTATTTCATACATATATGTACTGTAATTCCCATTTGTTCTGTTAACATGTATTGCATTGTACTGCTGTCACAGAACGACAAATTCCACAACATACGGCAGTGATATTAAACATGATTCTGATTCTGATGAGTTAGGCTTTTACCATGATGCTGACCTTCTTATGCTGAACTGTATTTAAATACAAAAGGTATAATGCTGGTTAGACTGGATCATTAGTTCAGTAATGTTAACTACTACAGTACCATATCCAAGGATAATCTGTTCCTCTGAGGCATAGCCCAGAAATCAAGGGCAATAGAACATTGCTCTGCAACAAATCTTTATCACTGCAAACTTAAATATATTTAATTTGAAAACGGATATAGTACGCCTGTGTAGTTGCACATTTATATTGAAACAGCAAGCCAGTTTGGCTGCTGAATGAATCTTCAGATTATAGAAATAAAATGGATTTGTTTCTGATTTAGTTAGTGTATCTGGAACTTAAAGAAATTACTTCAACTCTCTGTGGAGCATGGGACAAAAATCTTTGAATAAACTTTCCAAGCTTTTCATGGAACCTGGAACAGTACAGCACTGGAACAGGCCCATCAACTCACAGTGTCAGTGCTGAACATGATTTCAAATTAAATTAAATTTCTTCTACCTCCTCATGATCCATATCCACACCCAATCACCTGCATATTCAAGTGCTCTTAAGTGCCTCCATTGTATCTGCTTCCACCACCACCAACCCTGGCAGCACATTCCTGGCACATATCACTCTGTTAAAAAAAACTTCTTCTGCATATATTCTTTAAACTTTCCCCTCTCAGCTTAGATATAAAAAACAGAACTTTGACCATCGGCCAATCTGGATATTGGAAGGAGGGATTTCACTTAGGTTCACCACCCGAGTAGAAAAGCCAGGAGCTGGTCACCACGGCAAAATAGAGATTTGAACAGTGACCAATCAGTACTTGGGATTGATTAGCAAGAGCAAATTAAAGGAAGGCAGGGGCAATCGCAATGGCCCTTGTCACAGCAGCCATTGTCTGAGTGTGCAGAATCAGAGTGATGATATTGACACTTAAGCTCTTCAAAGCTTCAGTCAGAGAAAGCAAAGAAAAGAAAAGCTCAACATTAAGTTTTTTTTTCCTCCCCTATTTTACATCTGATCATCTGGGACAGTGGAGATGCCAGGCAGGGTAGTGGAATGCTCCTCTTACAGGGTGCAGGAAGACAGGAAGACTTCCAGTGTCCCTGACCACTACAGCTGCAGCTTTTAACAATCTGCGTTAAGGAGTTGGAACTGGAAATGGATGAAATGGATGATCATTCGGGAGGCTGAGGGAGTGACAGATAGGACATATAGAGAGGTAACTACACCCAAGGTGCAGGACATAGGAAACCGGGTGACGGTCAGGAAGGAGGCAGTGCAGAGTACCCTTGGCCACCCCCCTCAACAAAAGGTAAATCACAGTGGTCAGGTCTCTGGCACCAAGTCTTCCTCTGTGACCCAGAAGGGAATGGGGGTGGGGGGGGGAAGAAGAGGCACGCTGTGGTGATAGGGATTTATTAGTGAGTGGAAAGGACAGGATGCTCTATGGGCAAGAACAAGATTCTAAGGTGGTATGTTGCCTCCTTGGTGCCAGAGTCAGGAATCTCATGAATTAAATCCTCTGAATCCTTAGTTTGCATGGTGAACAGCCAGAAGCCATAGTTTACCTAGGTACCAATGGCATGGGTAGGACGAGTGACGAGGTTCTGCAGAGGGAGTTCAGGGAGTTAGGTGCTAAGTTAAAGGGTGAGATCTCGTGGGTTGTGATCTGAGGATTGCTACCAGTGCCGCATGCTAGTGAGGCCAGAACTAGGAAGATTATACAGTTTAATACATGGCCAAGAGGTTTGTTCGGGAAGAAGGGCATAAGATTTTTGGATCATTGAGCTCTGTTCCAGGGAAGGTGGGACCTATACAGACGGAGCAGTTTGCACCTGAACTGGAGGGGAGCTAGTATCCTAGCAGGAAGATTGGTTAATGCTACACAATGGGGTTTAAACTAGAGTTGCAGGGGATGGGAATCAGAGTGTCACAACAGTTAGTGAAGAGTTAGTGAGGTTATGGAGGCAAATGTTGGTAAGACAAAAGGTTGAGCATGGTCTAACTAGTGTCGTGAGCTGCTTATATTTCAATGCAAGAAGTATTGTAGGAAAGGCAGATGATGGTGCTGAATTTGAGGCTTATAATCAGAGTCAATATATAGTGAGGAGGTGCTGTTGATAGGTCAAATTTGAAGTCAACAGGATGAATTGCAAAGTAAAAGGCAGACAAAATCGAAAAGGGTGAATATAGGACTGAAGGTGTTATATTTGAATATGCACAGTATATGGAATAAGGTAGATGTACTTGCAGCACAGTTGCAGATTGGCAGGTATATTGTAGGCATTGCTGAATCATGGCTGTAAGAAGATTATAGCTGGGAACTTAATATCCAAAGATAAACATTGTATCAAAAGGACAGGCAGGAAGGCAGAGGGGGCGGTGATGCTCAGTTGGTAAAAAATGAAATCAAATCTTTAAGAAAGAGGTGATTTAGGGTAGGAAGGTGTTGAATCATTGTGGATAGAGCTAAGGAAATGCCAAGGTAAAAAAAAACCTGATAAACTCTCAAAGAATGGGAAGGATATGCTCTACAAATTGAATAGAAATAGAAAATGTATGCCAAAAGGGCAATGTTATAATTAGTTATGGGAGATTTCTATATGCAGGTAGATTGGAAGTTCCAGGTGTTAGGAGGCATGAAGTGTGTGAAGTTGCCATAACTAGAGAGAAGGTTCTTGGAAAAGTGAAAGGTCTGAAGGTAGATAAGTCACCTGGACCAGAGTTCTGAAAGAGGTAGCTGAAGAGTTCATAGAGGCATCATCAACAATCTTTTAAGAATCACTAGAAGGTAAAATGGTTCCAGAAGACTGAAAATTTACAAATTTCACTCCACTTTTCAAGTAGGGAGGGAGGCAGAAGAAAGGAAACTATAGGCGAGTTTGTCTGACTTCAGTGGTGGGGACGATGTTGAAGTCAATTGTTAAGGATAACATCTCCGCCTACTTGGAGGCACATGATAAAATAGGCCATAGACAGCCTAGTTTACTCAAGAGAAATACTTGCCTGACAAATCTGTTGGAATTCTTTGAAGAATAACAGGCAGGATAGACAAAAGAGAATCACATGATGTTGTGTACTTGGATTTTCAGAAGGCCTTTGACAAAGTGCGACACATGAGGATGCTTAACAAGCTATAAGCCCTTGGCATTGCAGAAAAGATTCTAGCATGGATGAAGCTGTGACTGATTAGCAGGAGGCAAAGAGTAGGAATAACGGGAATCTTTTCTCATTCATTGCCGGTAACTAGTGGTGTTCCACAGAGGTCTGTGTTGGGACTGATTCTTTTCACATTAAATGTCAGTAAATTGAAGGATGGAAATGATGTCTTTGGTGCAAAGTTTGCAGATGATATGAGGATAGGTGGAGGGGTAGGGTAGTTTTGAAGAAGTAAAGAGGCTACAGAAGGACTTAGACAGATTCAGAAAATGGGCAAAGAAATGGCAGATGGGATACAGTTTTGGGAGATGTATTGTCATGCACTTTGGTAGAGAAATGAAAGGGTTGACTATTTCATAAATGGAGAAAAAATACAAAAAAAAAACTGAGGCGCAAAGGGACTTGGGAGGATTCCTTAAAGGTTAACTTGCAGGTTGAGTGAGACAAATGCAATATTAGCATTCATTTCAAGAGGACTGAAATATCAAAGCGAGAATATAATGTTTGGACTTTATGAAGCACTGGTGAGGCCTCACTTGCAGCATTGTGAGCAGATTTGGAGCTTTACTGTATCTTAGAAAGGATGTGCTGAAATTGGAGAGAGTTCAAAGGAGGTTCAGAAATGATTCCTGGATTGAACGGCTTATCATATGAAGTGAGTTTGATGACTCTGGGCCTGTATTCACTGGAATTCAGAAGAATGTGGAGTGACCACATTGATACCTGTAGAATGGTGAAAGGCCTGGGTAGAGTGGATGTGGAGAGGATGCTTTCTATGATGTGAGAGTCTAAGACCAGAGAATACAGCCTCAGACTAGTGGAGCATCCTTTCAGAATGGAGATGAGGAGGGATTTCTTTAGCCAGAGAGTGGGGAATCTGTGGAATTCTTTGCCACAGGCAGCTGTGGAGGCCAAGTCTTTATATATATTTAAAGCAGAGGTTGATAGATTCTTGATTGGTTAGGATATGAAGGCATATGGGGAGAAGGCAGGAGACTGCAGCTAAGAGGAAAATTGGATCAGCCATGATGAAATGGTGGAGTGGACTCGATGAGTCAAATGGCCTTATTCTGCTCCTATATCTTATGGTCTTATGTCCTCTAGCATTTGGCATTTTTACATCAGAAAAAAAAGATTCTAAATGTCTATTTATGACTTAAGGGTAAGAATCCCACAGGATAGGGTTGTTCTGCTACTGGACAGGGAGGAGCTGACTTGGGTGAGCAAGCCCCTCTGTTATTGTATTAGTGTACCCCCCAAGGGGCCACATGATTGGCAACACTGCTATTGGTTTATAAAAGTGAAATTTAATACCAAATGCATTATCTACAAATGTATGAATGAAACCCTGTTGCATGGTTTATTGTTGTAAATACTTTTTATTATGAATAGCATTTATTTTGGTTAAAAAATCTGCTCAATAATGTTTGTTGGCATACCAATTACTCTATGCCCAATGTACCACAGTGAACTTTAAGGAGATTTAATTAGGTTTGTAATCAGATGAAATAGAATGGGGAGTAATTCTTTATCCTGATGCTAGGATTCAGTTAATATCCCCTGCTTAATATAGCCTCAAAATCCAATATCAGACTCTTGTGAACATAATATGAAGTGGCATTCCGGCACAATGCGAAGGGGCTGCTCTACAGTGAAAGGTATTCTGTTTGTCCTCTGATGCCTAAAACTAACTTGTTTTTCTCTCTTTCCAACTTCTGATGAAGGAAATATTAACAATTTTTCCGAAAGTTGTCATTTTCCCAATGACTTTCACCAATTTTTACAGACACGCTATAAAAATCATCCTTAACGGGATGCATCATACTTGTAGCTTGGCATGGCAATTAGCTTGCCCAAGAGCACAAGAAATTGGAGAGAGGAATTGGACTTCCCCTCCATTGATTCGTCAATACATCCTGCTACTTCAGGAAAGCAGCCAACCTCATCAAGGAAGCCTCCCAACCCAGTAATTCTTTATACCCATCCCCTCCCTCCAATTGGGGAAAAAAATGTTTAAAAACTTGAGAACACACACAAATAGGCTCAAGGACAGATTCTAATCATTGTTATAATGTTTTTGAACAGATCTCTTGTGCAATAAAGATGATTTTGGATCCCTTAATCTCTTTGGATCTCTGGATCTCCACATAGGATATTAGTGGGCAAAATTAGAGCACATGGTATTGGGGGTAGAGTACTAACATGGTTAGAAAATTGGTTGGCAGACAGGAAACAAAGAGTAGGGATTAACAGGTCCTTTTCAGACTGGCAGGCAGTGACTAGTGGGGTACCACAAGGCTCGGTGCTGGGACTGCAGCTATTTACAATATACATTAATGATTTAGATGAAGGGGTTAAAAGTAACATTAGCAAATTTGCAGATGACACAAAGCTGGGTGGCAGTGTGAAATATGAGAAGGATGTTAGGAGAATGCAGGGTGACTTGGACAGGTTGGGTGAGTGGGCAAATGCATGGCAGATGCAGTTTAATGTGGATAACTGTGAGGTTATCCTTTTTGGTGGCAAGAACAGGAAGGCTGATTACTATCTGAATGATGTCAAGTTAGGAAAAGGGGAAGTACAACAAGATCTAGGTGTCCTTGTTCATCAGTCACTGAAAGTAAGCATGCAGGTACAGTAGGTAGTGAAGAAAGCTAATGGCATGTTGGCCTTCATAACAAGGGGAGTTGAGTATAGGAGCAAAGAGGTCCTTCTGCAATTGTACAGGGCCCTGGTGAGACCACACCTAGAGTATTCTGTTCACTTTTGGTCTCCAAATTTGAGGAAGAACATTCTTGCTATTCAGGGAGAGTAGCATAGGTTCACAAGGTTAATTCCCGGGATGGCAGGACTGTTATATGTTGAAAGATTGGGGCGACTGGGCTTATATACACCGAAATTTAAAGGATGAGAGGGGATCTGATTGAAACATATAAGATTATTAAGGGATTGGATAGGCTAGAGGCAGGAAACATGTTCCCGATGTTGGGGGAATCCAGAACCAGAGGCCACAGTTTAAGAATAAAGGGTAGGCCATTTAGAACGGAGTTGAGGAAAAATTTTTTCACCCAGAGAGTTGTGAATCTATGGAATGCTCTGCCTCAGAAGGCAGTGGAGGCCAATTCTCTGGATGCTTTCAAGAAAGAATCAGATAGAGCTCTTAAAAATAGCGGAATCAAGGGATATGGGGAGAAGGCTGGAATGGAGTACTGATTGTGGACAATAAGCTATGATCACATTGAATGGTGGTGCTGGCTCAAAGGGCCAAATGACCTACTCCTGCACCTATTGTCTATTAATCTGCCTTCATACTTGCCAATGCCCACTTTAGGCACAATATACTTTCTGGTGCTCCCATAGTGGAAAAATATATCTACCATATGCTAACATGAGAAAAATTATTCTGCTTTAATTTTTAATTTGTCTTTAAATCTAGCTTATACAGTACCTCTGCACTATACAGCAGTTTTAATATCAATGTGATCCTTGACTTGATGGTTTTTAGCAAGAGTTGAAATAACTGTTTCAATTTGTGACAGCAAAAGCCTTAAGTACCCATGTGTGACAATGTCCAAGCAGTTTCTGTTTTTTGTGAGAATATGGTTCACTGCACTGAAGCCTCTTTCAACAAAGTAGGAGGATGGAAATACAATGAAGAGCAGTTTAGCTCTTCTCCAAAGACCAGGAGATTTCATATGACAGTGTAATCACTTACCACAAAAGTGAACATTTTTTAAAAATATTTTTGCTTCTTTATCATTCTGAATTTCAATAATTTCTCCTCGCAAACTCTCTTCCTGTTCTTCCATTTCGCAAATAAATTGGTTAGTTAGCCAGTCCAGAATTTCCAGATCATTTAAATCCTTGAATTCATGCTGAAGATCTCTCTTCAGTGACTGCAGGAGTTAGCAGTACTCTTACAAATCACCATCTGTGAAAGAGAGTGCCGTACTTTTCATGCAGGGAAACTGTGAGAAAATTCTTCTCCCAATGTTTTGCTTATACTTTATATTTCCAAGTTTCCGATAAAAGTGAACACTGTACTCTTAGCCTGAAATTCTCACTCTGCAGTTTCATAATTAGAATGTTCATTTTGTCATACAGATTGACTAGGTATGCCACATCTCCATGTAAAAGCTTAATCTTGTTTCGCAAGCTCTTGTTGACTTTGAGCAAAAATTCAACCACGGTGTCAAAAGGATCAAATAAGTGTTTTAATCAGCAGCATTTTGACAGCCAATACACTTCAGTGTGAAGAAGCAAGCATTCAAATTCTTCATCACTATCTTGGCATAACTGTTGAAATATTCTGCTATTTAATGGATGAGCTTTAATTGTGTTAATAGCAGATATTACAAGAGCCATGCTTGAAGTAAGTCGCTGGCTGAGGTTTTTGGCTGTGAGATGTTGACAATGAATTACACAATTGATTGCAAACAGACTTGGAATTTCTTTTTTCATAAATGCTACTAAGCCAGCATGGTGACCTGTCATACATGGTGCTCCAGTTGTTGCACAAGAAATCATGTTCCTAATCAGAATACTTTTATCCTCAATAAACATTTTGAGCTTGTGGTAGATTGATTCTCTGTTGATACTAGTTTTTAACGTTTTACGAAAGAGAATCTATTCATAAAGTTCTCCATTTTGGATAAACCACGCATAAGCCATTAGCCATGCTTCGTTGTCTCACACAGTTGATTCATCCAGTTGTATCCCAATTTTTTTTTGTAGCTCTGTGCATAGTTGATTCTCAATGTAATCACTAATTTCATCAATACAACAAGCTACAGAGGAATTAATTTTAAAATACTGGTATCCATTTTGAGAACAGAGGTGAGCACTTCTGATACAGCAGGTATTATTAATCATAACAATTGTATGAGATTTTCCACACTTTGCGATCATTTTGAAAATGTTATAAGAAGCAATGTGACCACTATCAAGTTTTTAGCTTTTGTTGGTCAGGGTTCCTGCCTCACAAATTTCTACAGATGTACCCTAGAGTGCATTCTAACTGGTTAAATCACTATCTGGCATGCAGAGGCTACTACACTAGTTCAGAAAGAGCTGCAGAAAGTTACAAACCCATCCAGCTCCATCATGGATCCTCACCTGCCCAGAATCGAGGACATCGTTATCCTGTCGTGAAACTTGTTTCTTTGCGGCAGCAGTACAGTGCAATACATAAAATTATTACAGCACTGTGTAAGAGCCTTAGGCAACCTAGCTAAATGTATTCATCTGCCTAGGACCTTTGCACAGTACTCTACATGCTATGTGCATTAGCTGAAATCCCTCAATTTTTCTTGGATCTTCATACCATCTCTGACAGTGGAAGCACTCAGCAGATCAGGCAGCATCTGTGGGAAGAGCAAAGAGCTAACGTTTCAGATCAAAGACCCTTCCTCAGAACTGATAATCTTCCTGCGCAGCACCTTGCTCAGATTCATCAGAGTCTTGAAAAATCAGATGCAAACTACAGATGATGAAAATCTAAAATACAAAACAGAGAGTGCTGGAAATACTCAGCAGGTCAGGCAACATCTGTGAGGAGAGAAACAGAAGTAGTCATTCTGATGAAGGATCTTTGATCTGAAACATTGACTCGGTTTCTCTTCCTCAAGATCAATCCTGACCTGCTGAGTACTTACAGTACTCTCTGTTTTTATTCAATATAACCATCTTGATTTTGTACTCAGCGGTAAACAATTTGCTGGAAGAACTCAGCGGGTCAAACAAGACCTGAAATGTCAACAATTCCTTTCCCCCCAGTGATGCTATCTGACCTGCTAACATCTTCCAGCAGATTGTTTGTTACTTCAGGTTCCAGCATCTGCAACATCTTGGGTCATTTCTTGTTGATTCAAATGTGCAAGAATATAAGAAGCTGTAGTCTGTAGTGTACTCCGCCCAATACATTTTGGAAAGATCCCTTCCCACCATCATTAACATCTACTGAAGGCACTGCTCTCAAGAAGACAACATACATCATCAAAGATCCCCACCATATGGGCCATGCCATCTTCTCACAGCTACCATGAAGCAGAAGGTAGAGCCTCCAAACATATCTTTCCCTCTCCAACACCCCCTTCCACTTTCCACATGGATCACTCCCTCCATGATTCTCTTGTCTATTCTTCCCTCCCCATTAATCTCCCTCTCAGCACTTATCCCTGCAAGTGGCCAAAGTGCAACACCTGCCCCTTCACCTCCTCCCTCACCTCCATTCAGGGCCCCAAACAGTCATTCCAGGTGAGGCCACACCTCACCTTCAAATTTTCTGAGGTCTTCTATTGTGTCTCATGCTCCTGATATGGCCTACTCTACATTGATGAGACCCGTTGCAAAGTGGGAGACTGCTTCATCATGCACCTCTGCTCCATTGCTCACAAACAGAACTTCCCAGTGGTCAAACATTTTAATTCTCATTCCGACATGTCAGCTGATGGCCCCCTCTTCTGACACGATGTGGTGACCCTCAGGGTGGAGGAGTAACACCTTATATTTTGTCTGGGTAGTCTCCAACTTGACGGTATAAATATCGATTTGTCCTTCTGGTTAAAAAAAATCCCTCCTCTCACCTTTTATTCTATTCCCCACTCTGACCTCTTACCTCTTCTCACCTGAGTATTCCTTCCTCCTGGGTTCCCTCCTCCTTCCCATTCCCCTCTGGTCCACTCTCCTCTCCTATCAGGTTCCATCTTCTCCAGCCCTTGACCTTTCCCACCCACCTGTTTTCACCTATCACCTTCTAGCTAGCCTCCTTCCCTTCCCCCAACCTTTTTATTGCCTCTTTCTTTCCAGTACCGAAGAAGGGTCACAGCCCAAAACATCAACTGTGTATTCATTCCCTAGATGCTGCCTGATCTGCTGAGTTCATCCAGCATTTTGTGTGTGTTTCTGCAGAAGGTACAGAAGCCTGAAGACCCACACCACCAAGTTCATGAGTAACTACCTTCATTCAACCATTCAGTTCTTGAAACAACCAGCACAACCCTAATCACTGTCATCACTATGATGACTTTGATTACTTTGCACTAAAATTGACGTTATTTCTTTTGTTCTGATTGTGCTCTTTATTGTAAAAATTGAGTCTAATTTATGTTTTATGTTTCCTTGTGAACACTGCTTATCTGATGCTAGGTGCATGTGATGCTGCAGCAAGTATATCTTTGCACCTGTGCATATGTGTACTTGTGCAGATGACCAAACTCGAGTTTGCCTTTATCTCCCTTATTTTGTATTCTATGCCCAAATTCCACAATCCAAAGGATATTTCAACGTATGTATTTGTTATGTAACATTGACATTTATCTCTTTACAGGCAGCCACAAAACAAAGACACCCAAAAAAAACTATATATATATAAACTAATCCCAATATGCAGAGAATAAAAACCACATCATGCCCATAAAAAAGAGCCCATAAGAAAACAGAAGAATAAAATAGCTCATAAAAAGACCATCAAACACCCAATGTGCAATGAGAAAAAAAAACATCACGCAAGCAGTAACTGCAAGCAAGTCGCATTTCTGAGCTGAAGTCTGCGAAGAGAGTCTCACAGTTCAGTGCAGAGCCGAATAAATGTGGTGGAGTTTTGACCTGAACCGCCCCATACCTCACCTCGGGCCCTGACACCCTGACTTTTTCAATCTGGCCTGGCACTTAACTCTCCATCCAATCATTGGGTTCTGCCGCTTGGATACACCAGACTTCGCCACCACGATTCTGCCTGTAAATCTCCGTCCGAACATCATGTTCTGTCACGTTAATGTGCTCTAGGCCCTGGACTACACAACTTCGATTCCCTCTGTGCCCGACCTTTCACAATCCAATGTGGTTTACTAACCGTTCTCTCAACCTGCACTGCTACCTTCAAGGATTCACGCAAGTATGTACAGTCTCTCTCTTCCTGTAAACCCTTTGCAACTGTGCAACCTACCCTATATTGTCTTGCCACTAGATTCAATAGACACAATAGACAATAGACAATAAGTGCAGGAGTAGGCCATTCGGCCCTTCGAGCTAGGACCACCATTCAACGTGATCATGGCTGATCATTCATAATCAGTACCCGTTCCTGCCTTCTCCCCATATACCTTGACTCCGCTGTCTTTAAGTGCTCTATCTGACTCTTTCTTGAAAGCATCCAGAGAATTGGCCTCCACTGCCTTCTGAGACAGAGCATTCCATAGATCCACAACTCTCTGGGTGAAAAAATTTTTCCTCAGCTCCGTTCTAAATGGCCTACCCCTTATTCTTAAACTGTGGCCTCTGGTTCTGGACTCCCCCAACATCGGGAACATGTTTCCTGCCTCTAGCGTGTCCAATCCCTTAATAATCTTATATGTTTCAATCAGATCCCCTCTCATCCTTCTAAATTCTAGTGTATACACAAGCCCAGTCGCTCCAATCTTTCAACATATGACAGTCTTGCAATCCCGGGAATTAACCTCGTGAACCTACGCTGCACTCCCTGAATAGCAAGAATGTTCTTCCTCAAATTTGGAGACCAAAAGTGAACAGAATACTCTAGGTGTGGTCTCACCAGGGCCCTGTACAATTGCAGAAGGACCTCTTTGCTCCTATACTCAACTCCCCTTGTTATGAAGGCCAACATGCCATTAGCTTTCTTCACTGCCTGCTGTACCTGCATGCTTACTTTCAGTGACGGATGTACAAGAACACCTAGATCTCGTCGTACTTCACCTTTTCCTAACTTGACACCATTCAGATACTAATCTGCCCTCCTGCTTGCCACCAAAGTGGATAACTTCACATTTATCCACATTAAACTGCATCTGCCATGCATCTGCCCACTCACCCAACCTATCCAAGTCACCCTGCATTCTCCTAACATCCTTCTCATATTTCACACCACCACCCAGCTTTGTGTCATCTGCAAATTTGCTAATGTTACTTTTAATCCCTTCATCTAAATCATTAATATATATTGTAAATAGCTGTGGTCCCAGCACCGAGCTGTGGTACCCCACTAGTCACTGCCTGCCATTCTGAAAAGGACCCGTTAATCTATACTCTTTGTTTCCTGTCTGCCAACCAATTTTCTATCCATGTTAGTACCCTACCCCCAATACCATGTGTTCTAATTTTGCCCACTAATCTCCTATGTGGGACCTTATCAAAGGCTTTCAGCCTGGATGGGATCCAGCACTCTTTCACCCACAGCTCCTTTGTAATAAGACCCATTGCAAAACAGTTATGAGAGGTGGGTGGTCAGAATCTTTCTTCTCAGGGTAGAAATCACAAATACGAGACGGCACAGCTTTAAGGCAAGAAAGAATAATTTTAAAGGATAAATGCAAGAGTTTCTGCAAATGCTGGAAATCCATGCTGGAGTGATTCAGCAGTCGTGCAGCATCTATGGAGGGGTATAGAGCGTCGACACTTCGGGCTGAGACCCCACATTAATATTGGAAAGGAAGGGGGAAGAAGCCAGAGTAAAAACGGTGGGCAGAGGGGAAGGAGTAGCAAACTATAAGGTGATAGGTGAAGCCGGGTGAGGGGAAAGGTGGGTGTCTTGGGACAGGTGGATGAAGTGAGAAGCTGGGAGGTATAGGTGGAAAAGGGAAATAGTTGAAGAAGAATGTATCTGATTTTAAAGGAGTTTTGCAGAGCAAATTTTATTTTCAACACAATGTATGGTAGTTGCCTGCAACACAAGGTAGAAGCAGACGCTACAATAACCTTAAAAGGGCTTTAGATCAGCACTTGACTGTGCAGAGAAATGAAAGGATATGCATCATGTACAGGCAGAAGGGATTAGTTTAATCTGGCATTGTGTTCCACACAGACATTGTGGACTGAGATGCATGTAATGTTCTATGCTCTGTAAAATAGGTTAAAGTTCAATGGCTCTAATCCTTTGGCAGAATGCCACATAATTTCAAGTGCTTAGTATTTGAAATAACTGCGACATCATCTATTTAGAATGAAGTGGACTAACCAGGGACCTTGACTACACTGTCAGGCATCTGCATTTGTTGAGTGTGTCAGCTTTTATATCCTGGAAGGTACATGACAGCTTGCTACCTTGAAGACTGGTCCCTGGTCTCTGGTCTCTGGTCTCCTGCACTTGAAAAGCAAATCAGGAAAAAATGCTGTAGCAAACATCAAATATTAAGCAAAATGAATAACTAACTCAGAAAATGCAACTTGAAAGGAAAATTATATTTTGCTGTTGCTTCCTCTGGGTCCAATAGCTTTGTGTAAAAATAAAGTGCCTGGTTCTCAGGATCACAGTTAAAAGTTCAAAGCAATTATCAAGGCATGTACAGTATATGTTACCCTATACGACCTTGAGATACATTTTCTTGCAGTAATTTATTGGGTAAAAAAGATATCCAATAGAACTTTATGAAAATCTATACATAAAGACACAAAGACTTACCAGAATTAGGGGACATTGCTTCACAATTCAGGGAGTAGATTTAGGATGGAGATGAGCAAGAACTCCTTTTCCCAGAGAGTGGTGAATCTGTGGAATTTTCTGCCCAATGAAGCAGTGGAGGTGACCTCAGTAATATATTTAAGACAAAGTTGGATAGATTTTTGCATAGTGGGGGAATTAAGGGTTATGGGGAAAAGGCAGGTAGCTGGAGTGAGTCCATGTTCAGATCAGCTATGATCTTGTTAAATGGTGGAGCATGTTCAATGGGCCAGGTGGCCAGCTCCTGCTCCTATTTCTTATGTTCGTATGTAGCACAAAATGTTGGAGGGAATCAGCAGGTCAATGGAAGGAAATAAACAGTCAAATTTAAAGGATGACACCATGAGTTATAAGGAAAGATGGAATAAGAAAGGATGTTATTACCTAGAACATAGAAGATTGAGGGAAGATTTGATAGAGGTATACAAAATTATGAAGGATATAGATAGGGTAAATGCAAGCAGACATTTTCCATGGAGGTTGGGTGAGACTAGAACGAGAGGTTATGGGCTAAGGATAAAAGGTGAAATGTTTAAGGAAAACATAAGGGGAAACTTCTTCACTCAGAGGTGGTGAGAGAGTGGAGTGAGTAACCAGCACAAGTGGTGGATGCGATTTCAATTTCAATGTTTAAGCTTGAATAGGTACATGGATAGGAGGGGTATGGAGGGGTATGGAGGTTTCTGGTCCTGGTGCAGGTCGATGGGAGTAGGCAGTCTAAATGGGTCAACATTTACCAGAGGGCTGAAGGGCCTGTTTCTATGAGTCTATGATTGGATAGAAGGGAGAAGAAGCTAGAACAAATAGCCAATGTGCAAAACAAGGCTACCGTGCAAATACATAATAATCCTGAGAACATAAGTTATAAAGAGTCCTTGAAATTGTGTCTGTAGGTCATAGAATCAGTTTAGAGTTGAAGTGATTGAAGTTATCCACGTTGGTTCTGGAGCATGATGATTGTAGAGTGATAACTGTTCCTGATCCTGGTAGTGTGGAATCTCCTGCCTGTTGGTCGTAGCGAGTGGAGGGCATTGCCTTGCTGATTACCAGGCATCCTTAAATGAGAATAAGGAATAAGAATCATTAGACCCAGTGAACAAAGGAGAAGAATTGAAGCATTATATGCCACATTAGATCAATTAGATCAATCTGAATTTTCAAACACTGCAGAATGTGTCAGAACAAAAGGACATTGTGAGGCCCTTTGCACCCGTGAAAGCTCATTGCACTCTCCCTGCTCTTTCTCCCTACCTTTTTCTTCCCCTCTCAATTTCCTTTTTGAACGTACTGTTAAATGTGCATCTGGTGGATCTACTTCATTAGAAGTTTGAGGAGATTTAGTACGTCACCAAAGACTCTTACAAGTTTCTACATATGTATCATGGAGGGTGTTCTGACTGGATCCATCACAGCCTGGTTCAAAAGCTCCAAAGAACAGGATCGCATTAGGGTTAGGCTAAGACATTCACACAGAACTATACATCATGGAAATTAGGCCATTTTGCCCGCAGAATCTATGACAACCATCAACCAATCATTTATTCTAATCCTATACCCATTTTGTTCTTCCATATTTCATTCAGCCTGGATTCATCTACACACTAGAGGTAAACTAGAGATGCCCCATTCAACCAACCAACCAACCTGCGTGTCTTTGGGATGTGGGAGGACAGGAAGGAAACCAAGCAGTCACATGGACAACTTGCAGACACCACACAGACAGTACCGGAGGTCGGAATTCAGCCCGGGTTTCTGTATAACTTATATACCATATATCATCTATATCAATGAGCCAGTGAAGCAAGTTTGTTTTTATATTGTACCTGTACCTCACCCCGCACTGGAGCACGCGACGACAAACAGTAAATTGACGTGGAGGTATGATGTGAAAGCTCACAGCTTTCCCACTATTTCACACTAAGTTCCCTCTAACCTGCTGGAAGTTTGAGGAGATTTGGTATGTCACCAAAGACTCGTACAGATTCCTACATATGTATCATGGAGAACATCACAAAATCAGCATCCCAAAAACCGATTGGTTATTATTAAGTTGCAATTCATGGGATTGTATGAAGTAACAGGCTGGTGTATTTCCTAATTTTTGGCAGACATTCCATCTCCTTTGGAATTTATTTTCTATTTATTTTATTAATATACAGTGCCGATCAGCCCTTCCAGCCCTTTGAGCCGTGGTGCCCAGCAGTCTCCTGATTTAACTCTAGCCTAATCACAGAGCAATTTGCAATGACCAATTAACCTACCAACCAGTACTTCTTTAGACTGTGGGAGGAAACCAGGGCACCCAGAGGATACCCACTTGGTCACGGGGAGTATGGACAAACTCCTTGTAGGCAGAGATGGAAAAAATCCCGGCTTGCTGGTACTGTAATGCGCTGTGCAAGCCACTTTGCTACTGTGCTACTGCAAAGTGCTTTGGAAAGTCCTGAAAGGAAAATAAAAGAAACCAAAGCCTGTATTAGAGAGTTTGCTTTAGAAAGTTAGGAGTGCTGAGACCCAGTGCCATATGTAAGTGGCATCTAGATAGTTGGGCCTGCAGAAGAAAAGAGCCTCAGCCCGAAACATCGGCTGTTCATTTCCCTCTGTAACTGCTGCCTGACCTGCTGAGTTCCTGCGGCATGTTGTATGTGTTGCTCAATATTGCCAGCAGCTGCAGAAACTCCTATGTCAGGGGAGAATGTTGGCTGATTGTTCCTTTAGCACCACAGCACCAATAAAAGACATGGTAAAGGCTTTCTCTGGCTGCTCCAGTTTCCTTCCGCATTATAAACTCACACATGCTGTGTTTAGTGAGCTGTGGGCATGAAGTTTTGCTGCCAGAAGCACGGTGACACTTGTAGCATAACCTTGGGACTGTGTTGGTTGTTGATGTGACACATTTCACTGTATGTTCCTGCGTTCTGAATTACATGCAACAAATAAGGATAATCCTTATCTCTTATCTGAACATGCCTAAACTGATGTTTGAGTCTGGTTCTTTTCTGAGCCAAACAAATTAGAACTCATCTCTGTGTTGGTTGGCCAGGTGTTCAGATTCAACAGTTCTAACTGGTGTCGCACCCAGTGTTCGAGCTGATTTCACATTAGTTCCAAGTAGAGTGACTCAGAGAGCAATTAATTAAACTATTAGATTTGAATGAGTTAACACTACAGGTGAGGTAGCTGTTCACTTCACTAGCACATTGTTAATTTTCACTGCAGTTCTTTCCTTTACAGCTAGTTTGTTTCCAACAAGAGTTATAAATGTCATGCAGTTCTTTCAGAATGTACTTCTGTCTTATTTGTTGAAAGTGGCATCACATCTAGACAGACAGGTTGGTGAAAAAGACATTTGGAGCATTAGCCCACAGCAGAGGAAGGAAAAGTCAGGAGAACACACATGAGCTCTCATCGAGGGGTTAGTGGTGGAAAGGGTGAGCAGTTTCAATTTCCTTGGTGTCCACATCTCTGAAGATCTACCTTGGTGTCACAATGTGCACTGGCAATGTCAGAGCCCAAGTGCAGAGGAAAGACAGACTCCAATGTCGAGACAGGAACCAACTTTTATCCCATAAGAATTCCAACAGAACATGGATGGCCTAGCTGAGTGGCACTGGCAAGTGTAACTAGGACCCCATGATTGGCGCTAATCAGGTGCTTGTTTAAATAAAACCCATAACATGTAATCCCGGAGCACATGAAAATAAAGTTAACAAATTTAAAGAGAGAACACAAGGTGACCACATTACAAAGAGTGAATCATTCAAGAAAAACACAAGGAATTCTAAACAATTAACAACTATCGTTAAACAACAAATAATCAATTCAGGTATTCTAAAAAGTTTGGAACCAAGCACTCTCTGGCTCCCCACATAGGCCTAGGCCCAGAAAGCTCATAACACCTGAGCCCAACATATTAATGCAATTACAAAGAAGGCACGCCAACGGCTATATTTCATTATGAGTTTGTGGCGATGTAGTTTGTCACCAAAGACTGGGGCAAATTTCCCACAGATGCACCATGGATAGCGTTCTGATAGATTGCATCACAGCCTTGGTATGGAGCCACCGATACACAGGATCACAAAAAGCAGCAGAGGGTTGTAGTCTCAGCCAGTTCCATCATGGGCATACCCAATAAGGATGTCCTCGAGAGGCCATGGCTCAAGAAGGCAGCATTTTTCACCAAGGACCTCACCATTAGGAACATGCCTTCACTGGGGAGGAGATACAGGAAATCCATAACACTGGACTTCTGCTTTCTGAATACTTTTTGGTGCATCTTATGGATTTTGGGCAGCTGATCATGAAAATCACAATGCAGTTTCCCTATCATACACCATTTGTTTGGAACTGCCTATATTTGTAATTTCAATTTATAATTCAAGTCAATTAAAATATTGCCCTCAATGTAAGCTGAACAGTTTTGTTTCTTGTCTAGGCATGCCTGGACATGCTTTGGGTTGCCAGCATGACCCACCCAATGGCACCTGGATATTGATCCTTCAATGTTAAACCTGAAAGCTGTGCTACTACACACCAGCAATGCCAACCCTTCAATAGCAGTCAGTTATGCACTACACATGAAAGAAAACTACCGAAACTTGTAAGTCTTATTGGAACACATACAGTGTTATTGTGAAGGTGATGAACAAGGAAGGTGAAGACATTTCAAAATTTCCCAGAATAACTGATGCCAAGATTAAGAAGGGCATAGTTGTTGATCGACAAATCAAACAGGTCACCAATGACAAGCAATTCAAAGACTTCCTAGTGGGACTGGAGAAAATCACATGAAAGGTATTCAAGAATGTTGCTGAAAACTTTTCTCAGCTAACTACATGCAGCTGGTTGACAACATGCATCAAGCATACAAGAGCATGAAGTGCAACATGTCACTAATGATTCATTTACTGCATTCCCACTTAGACTTCTTCCCTGCAAATCACCAGGACATTGCGGTCATGTAAAAACAGTATCAGGGCAACTCAAATCCATCAATGCTGGCTGATTACAGTTGGACGCTTAAGCGAAAAGCCTCAGACACTGAGTAAAAATGAAAATCATCAACACAACATTGTTAGCTTAGTTGACCTATTGCAAAGCCTCAGCACCATTATGCAACTAAAAACATTATATCCAATAAAAGTTAATTTCTTGTTTCTCCAAATTCCTACGTGGTACAAGCAGTCTGAAATTATATTTATGTTCAGCTTCAAGCAGTCTAAGTAGACAAAAATTCCTGAGGAAGCAACATCCTTGGAAAAAAAAATTGTTGTCCAGTATTATCAATGTTTTGGGAACATGATCATGATTTTCCCCTCTGATCAGATTTTTGAAACAGTCTATGAACCCATGAACACTGCTTCATTATTGTAAATTTTGTACTGTTGTGTGCGTTCAACCTGGGATGGTGGTCACTCTTTAAGGGAGTTATGGAAGGACTGAGCTCCTGTGGCTGCTGTCCTCGAAAAGGTGTTTCCCACATTCTGAGATTTAGGTGATTATTGGACTGCACTTTATATTGATCTCCTTCAGTTTTTCAGTGTTTTCTTTCTTGTGGACGATTGGCGGGTGGGTGATCTGTTAATTCTTTGTGTGTAAGAGGGGTGTTGGGGGTTTGGTGCTACTGTTGCTGTTCTTTTCTGCAAGTGAGGGGTTCAGGGATTGTAATGTGTAGGAGGCTATTGATTGTTTTAGTCACTGGTTTATGCTGTGGGCGAGGTAGGGGATGCTGGGGTCTTGAGAATGGGAAGGGGTCAAAGAGTGGGGAATCATGGTTGGAATAAGGAAAAGGGAGAGAAGGGGGAGTGGGAAGAACCAGAGAGACATTCTTTAAAGATCAATGAACTAATTGTTTGGAAACAAATGACCTTGCCTGATGTCTCCAGGCTGGGTGATGCAGCACCCCTCCTTCCCCATCCCTGGCACTCCTGCTTTGCCACCTGTCCCAAACCCATCCCATGGCGCTCCACCCTTGCCACTCCTAATATCTTTTGCTCCCGCCATGTTGACAAATACAGCACAATGCAAAGGTCCTAGGCACCCCAGTTCTATATATAGAACCATAGAACCATAAAACACTACAGCACAGTACAGGCCCTTCAGCCCTCCATGTTGTGCCGACCCATATAGTCCTTAAAAAAATACTAAACCCACACTATCCCATAACCCTCCTGTCGAAAGGTCTCGGCCCGAAACGTCGACAGCACTTCTCCCTATGGATGCTGCCTGGTCTGCTGCATTCCACCAGCATTTTGTGTGTGTTGTTCCCATAACCCTCCATTTTTCTTTCATCCATGTGCCTGTCCAAGAGGCTCTTAAATACCCCTAATGTTTTAGCCTCCACCACCATCCCTGGCAAGTTATTCCAGGCACTCACAACCTCCTGTGTAAAAAACTTACCCCGATGTCTCCCCTAAACTTCCCTCCCCTAATTTTGTACATATGCCCTAAACTTCTCTCCCTTAATTTTGTACATATGTGCCTAAGATTTTAGTACAGTACTGTAAGTATCATTTAAGAAGCACTTAGACAGGTACATGGAAAGGCAGTACTTAGAGAGATATGGTCCAAACACAGGAAATGGGTGTAGCTGGTTTGGCACCATGGTTTCGATGGAGAGATTGGACCAGATAGAAGACAGAACATAGAACAGTACAGCACAGAACAGGCTCTTTGGCCCACAATGTTGTGCTGGCTTTTTAACCTACTCCAAAATTAATCACACCCTCCCTTCTACACAGCTCATAAACCTCCTTTTTTCTTTCATCCATATGCCTACCTCTTAAATGCCCCTGATGTAATTGCCTGGTTGTCCACTCTACCTATGCCCGTTATACACCCCTATTGAGTCTCTTCTCATCCTTCTTTGCTCCAGAAAGAAAAGGCCACGCACAACTTTTCCTCATAAGGCATGCTCCCTGATCGAGACAGCATCCTGGTAAGTCACCTCTGTACCTTCTCTAAAGCTTCCACATTCTTCAAATAATAATAAGGCAGCTTCTCTTCTGGTATCAGATGCCAGTGTTTGCTGTGTCTATAGCAGAATGTGTATCCACTGCCTTCAACACCGATGCCAACTAACCTGCCAAATAAAACAAGCAATGGGAGAGATAATGTTGAACAAAGTCACACTAAATTCAGAAGAGACAATTCAAATGACCTTGGCAATAAATTAATTTGACCTCTTTTTCCAATCGTGACATTGTAAATCCTCTCATTGCTGACCATTAAACAAAGGATTTTACAGCATTGAAACCTAGGGAAATAAGTACTGTACAGCCACAGCTTTGTTAACATCCTTCATGATGATAAGGACGGGGATAGAAAGCTAATGTAAAATGCTGAAATAATACAAGCTTTAGCTGTGCGCTTTTTGTTATATGGAGAGTGAACAAAAGAATAAAGGTCTCGGTATTATCAATGGATGAAAGAATTGTTTGCTCATTGACACCACATTTCGTTCAATGGAACCATTTTCTCTCAGATTCCAGGGTGAAGCTGAAAACTAAAACATTATTTTTCTAGCTCGTGCTGGGGTCCTAACCTGCAAATGATTAATTGGCCCCCAAACAATTGATATTAGAAATGTCAGGAGATGAATGCATGATAGCAAGAGGTTTCAGGAAATCACTTCCTATTTGCAAACGTGAATGAACAGCCAAGATACATTATATCTTGCAGTTTTCTCTCTCTCTCTCTCTCCACCTTCTTTCATTACAAGCAGCATTCATTGACATTTGCTTGGGCTCCTTCTCATAATGCAAGTGCCACAGGGTCTTCCAGGCAAAGTGAGGAGCAAATCTCTTGCGTCATCGCCACCCAGTGAGGTTGAAGAAGAAGCCGTTGCACTTTTCACATGCAATAATTGATTGAACTTCTTTCCTCTCGTTGCAAAACTCCAATTACAATTCTGGTTCTGGTAATAGCACAGTTTAGTGTGTATCATCTGGTTCTTAGCCATATGATGCCAACACAGCAAATGAGACCACGGTAAGTAGCAGTTAGCATGATACTATTACAGTTTGAGATGTCAGAGATCGGGATTCAAACCTAGCATCCTCTGTAAGAAAATTTGTATATTCTTTCTGTGAGTGTCTGAGTTTGCTTTGGGTGCTCTGGTTCCCACCCACAGTCCAAAGATGTATCAGTTAGCAGGTTAATTGATCATCATAAATTTCCCCGTCATTAGGCTAGAGTTAAATAGGTGGGTTACTGGGCAGCGCAGATCCGTGGGCTTTAAGGGCCTGTTCTCTGTTGTATCTCTGAATAAAGTAAATAAGTAAAAGTTCACTTATTGTCATCAGCTGCACATATCTACAACCAAATAAAATATACAGGTAATTCAAAATGCATGTGAAGAGCACAGCATAGGTAAACAGTAAACAGTACAGACAACAATAAACAGTTCGCTGACCGAGTGGCGAGGCCTCGGTGGTGGCAGGGTATTCTTTAGTCTCACAGCCTGAGGGAAGAAGCTGTTGCCCAGTGTGGCTGTCCTTGTCCTGTTGCTTCTGTACCCCCTCCCTGTCGGTAGTGAGTGGTAGGGATCTCAACTATGCTTCAGGCCCTTCGCAGAAAACTTCTTCTTCATGTGCCTTGCATGTTACACACTTGGGCGATCATGGCACTTCACACTGAATGATCACTTGCATCGTCAATGATATCTCGCACATTTAGATTTGTTCTTTCACAGTGTCCATATATTTTCTTCTTTGCCTTCCTCTTCCACGTTTCCCAGGCATTCGGCCTTGTAATGTAAGGCATTCTATTGCTCCCTTTCTGATGACATGGCCCAGGAAATTAAGTTTCCTCTCATTTAACGTTCTCATTAAAGATCTTTTTGCATGAGCACATTGGAGTACTGCCTCATTAGTTACCCTATCTCTATATGATATTTTCAGCAATCTTCTAAGAAACCACATTTCTGTTGTTTCTAAGTTTCTTTGGAGTTCTGGTGTTTTAGTCCATGTTTCGGAAGCATACAGCAAGATTGACCAGGTGTAACACTTTAGTAGCCTAAGCCTTGTTGTCATAGAAATGTGTCTGTTGGAAAAAATGGGTTCCATTTTTTGGAAGTTGGTTTAGGCAATGGCAATTCTTCTGTTTATTTCTGCTTTGCTTCTAGCACCTTGTGATATAAAGCTACCAAGGTAATTAAAGCAGGTCTTTTGTTCAATCTCTTGGTTATCGATGTACAATTGGCAGTTGGGAGTATCCTGCTGTTTTGATATTACCATACATTTGTTTTTTTTACAGTTGATGGTTAGACCAAAATCTGCACTTGTTTGTACTACTTTGTCTAGGAGGATATGTAGGTCTTCTGCAGCACTTGCTATGAGGGTGGTATCGTCTGCATATCTTATATTGTTGATGTTAACACCTCCAATTTTTATTCCATCTAGGTCATCTATTTCTCTGAGAATCATTTCACTACAGATATTAAATAATTCCAGTGAGGCAACACAGTCCAACTGCTTATATTATCATTAATTTTTACTGCCGCCATTTGATTCCAATATAAATTTTGAAGCAGTTGTTGGTCCCTTCCGTCAATGTTTAGTTTAGCGAGAATTTGAAATAATTTTTCATGTTGCACTTTGTTGAATGCTTTAGTGAAATCAATAAAACATAAAGAGACATCATTTTGATATTCAATTGCCCTTTCTGAAAGCATTCATAGTATGAAAATTGCATTCCTAGTTCCTCTATCCTCAATAAACCCATATTGCCTTTTAGAAGTTTCTGGCCTTAACTTGTTTTAATTTGACTCAGAACAACTCCCAACAAAATCTTTATTATGTGACTCATAAGACTGATTCTATAATTTTCGCAGTCAATAGTTCCAGGAATTTTTGGCAGAGTTATAAATACTGATTTCAAGAGATCGTCAGACAATACACCAGACTCATACATGCCATTAAACAGTTCAAAAAGAATATCTATGCCCGGATCTTCTAGGGCTTGTATCATTTCCACTGAAATTTCATCAGGTCCAGTGGCTTTACCATGTTTCATGCTTTTCATTGCTTTAGTTATTTCTTCTTTAGTAAAAGGTGGGCCAGAATTAGGGTGTTTAATATCTGGGGGTTCCCCTCTATTATCTTCAAAAAGCTGCTCTATATACTGAATCCCCCTCTCACATACTTTATCTGGATCTGTTAGTATGGATCCGTCTGCTGATCTTATGCATCCTGTAGAGGAGGTTTTCTTAATTCCAGTAATTTCCTTAATTTTCTTGTGCAATTCTTTGCTGTTGTTAATATGGCCTTCTACTTCATCGCATTTTTGATTAGCCATTTTTCCTTTGCGATATTGCACAATTGTCTGGTCTGTCTGTCTAGCTCCCTGTATTGCACTTCATTATTCTTCACTAACCTTCTTCGTTTCATCAGATCTAGAATTTCTTGGGTTATCCACCCCTTGTTGGTGTGCTGGATTTCTTATACTGGGATTATCTCCTTTGCTGACTGCTTACAACACTCCTGGTAAATGTCACAAATAAGGGGGGAGGGATGCCCCCTATTTGTGTCATTTAATCCTCTTGGAGGCTTTTATTATCCTCTGTAGGGTCTTGCAATCTGATGACTTCATCCCTTGATGCAAGGTTTCAACCCAAAACATCAACAATTTCTTTTTCCCCCATAGATGCTGCTCAACCTTCTGAATTGCTCCAGCAAACTGTTGCTCCAAGTTCTGCTATACTGTGTTACTCAGGCAAGGTATGGTGACGTAGCAGTTAACTCATCATAAGGCATTCTGAAATGCAGAGTTTAATTGCAGCATCCTCTGTAAGGAGTCTCTGTCTGTTCTCCTCATATAATGTGTGGGCTTTCTTCAGGTCCTCCAGTTTCCTCCCACTGTCCAAAGATGTACTGGATGGGCCCATTGGACATTGTCCTGTGATCAGGTTAGGGTTAATTGGGCGTGGCTGGGGTGGCATGACTTGAAGGACCAGAAGGGATAAATCGGTGCTGTATTCCCAAAATGAAATGAAATGAAGACCTGGTTAGACCAAATCTCTGGGCAGTACACTTTAAGTTGAGTTGGTGGTAAGGAAAGCAAATGCAATGTTAACATTTATTTCAAGCAAACTACAATGTAGGAGCAAAGATGTGGTTGGGAAGATGTTAGAGTCAGTTGTTATAGGTGAGGTGATGGAGTAGTTGGTGACACAGGACAAGATAGTACCAAGTCCGCATGGTTTCCCTCAGGGAAAATTCTGCCTGACGAACCTGTTAGAATTCTTTGAGGAGATTACAAGTAGGATAGATAAAGGGGATGCAGAGGATGTTGTATATTTGGATTTTCAGAAAGCCTTTGACAAGGTGCAACACATGAGACTGCTTACCAAGTTAAGAGCTCTTGGTATTACGGGAAAGTTACTAACATGGTTAAAGCATAGGCTGATTGGTAGGAGGCAGCAAGTGGAAATAAAAGGATCCTTTTCTTATTGGCTGCTAGTGACTAGTGGTGCTCTATAGGGGTGAGTATTGGGACCACTTCTTTTTATGCTGTATATAAATGATTTAGATGATGGAATAGATGGCTTTGTTGCTAAGTTTGCAGGTTATACAAAGATTGATGGAGGGGCAGGAAGTGTTGAGGAAACAGGTAGGATGCAGAAGGACTTAGACAGATTAGGAGAATGGGCAAGAAAGTGGCAAATGAAATATAATGATAGAAAATGCATGGTCATGCACTTTGGTAGTAGAAATAAACGTGTGGACTATTTTCTAAATCCAGGAACCTGAGACACAGAGGGACTTGGGAGTTCTTGTCCAGAACACCCTGAAAGTTAACTTGCAGATTGAGTCAGTGGTGAGGAAAGCAAATGCAGTGTTAGCATTCATTTCAAGAGGTCTAGAATACAAGAGTAAGGAGGTGATGCTGAGGCTTTATAAGGCACTGCTGAGGCCTCACCTTGAGTATTGCGAACTGTTTTGGGCCCCTCATCTTAGAAAAGATGTGCTGCCATTGGAGATGGTCCAGAGGAAGTCCACAAGGATGATTCCAGGAATGAAAGTGTTATCATACGAGGGGCATTTGATGGCTCTGGGTCGGTATTTGCTGGAATTCAGAAGGATGAGGGGGGATCTCAATGAAACCTTTTGAATGTTGAAAGGCCTAAACAGAGTAGATGTGGAAAGGATGTTTCCCATGGTGGGAGAGTCTAGGACAAGAGGGCATAGCCTCAGGATAGAGGGGCGCCCTTTCAAAACAGAGATGCGGAGAAATTTTGTTAGCCAATTGGTAGTGAATTTGTGGAATTTGTTGCCACATGCAGCTGTGGAGGCCTGGTCATTGGGTGTACTTAAGGCAGAGATTGATAGGTTCTTGTTTGGACGTGGCATCAAAGGTTAAATGGAGAAAGTCGAGAACTGGGGTTGAGGAGGAGAGAAAAAAAGGATTAGTCATGATTGAATGGCGGAGCAGACTCAATAGGCCAGATGGCCTAATTCTGCTCCTATGTCTTATGATAATGCTGAGTATTTATGAGACATTGGTCAGACCACACTTTGTGTATTGCAAATGTTCTGGGCCCCTTATCTAAGAAACCATGTACTGATGTTGGAGACATTCCGGAGGCAGTTTGTGAAAATGATCCCAGGAATGCAGGGGATAATGCATGAAAAGTGTTTAGTGGTTTTTGGCCTGTACATGCTGGGGTTTAGAAGAATCCCACTGAAACCTTTTGAAAATGGAAAGGCCTTGATAGAGTGGATGTTGAGTGGATGTTTCCTATGGTGGGGGAGTCTAGGACTGGAGAGCACAGCCTCAGAATAGAATGACATCCATTTAGAACAGAGATGAGGAATTTCCTTAGCCGGGGGTGGTGAATCTGTGGAACTCATTGTCACAGATGTCTCTGAAGGCCATGTCATTGGATATATTTAAAGCAGAGGTTGATAGCTACTTAATTAGTAAGGCTGCCTTGTGTCTTTTGGTCCTCTAGTCTTACTGCACCTAGAAGTGGTCCTAGAAGGGAAAGCAACAAAAGAATGCAGAATAAAATGTTACAGTTAGAGAAAGTTCAGCGCACGTGACAAGAAAGTGGAAAGTCATAACTATGTAGATTGTGAGGTCAAGAGTCCACCTCGCCGTATGTGGGAACTATTTAGAATTACATGGTTTAGAAGCCGCCATTGGAGTAAGATAGGTAAGTGACTGCAGTACACTTTGTAGATGGCTAGGAGGCGTACTTAGTGGAGTTAATGAATGTTTAGGATAACTGATGTGGTGCCAAACCAAACAGGCTGCCTTGCCCTGGATAGTATCAAGTTTCTTGAGTATAGTTGGAGCTGTCTTCTTCTAAAGTATGCAATTGTATTCCAGCATACTCTTGCCTTGTAGATGACAGAGTAGCAGGAGGAAGGCCATTAATCACTGTAATGCGTACTTTGGGCCTGTGAGGGGGATTAGGCTCTGACGTTTTTAGAGTGCCTGAATTGGTTAAATGTTGTTTAACGAAAGTCATAAATTATTTAGAGTTCCTTATGTTTTTCTTGTGCAACGCGCTCTTTGTAGTGTGGTTTCCTGATGCCTTCTGTTTAAGCTTGTTAAGCTTATTTTGAAAGCCTAAGGGAATCTGTGTTACCTCTATCATTTAAGTAGTTGCCCGATTAGCAATAACTGCACGGTCCTAGCTTTGAGGATAGTACTTCAATGTTCATTTTGAAATATTATGAATAAAATCTCATCGCCATCTCTACATCAGCACCTGCCTTTCCTTTGAGCTTGAGTTCCAATATTGCTAGCTCATACCATGACAATCTCCGAATAAAGGGTGTCTCTTTAAAACTGATATAAGGAGGAGTGTCTTCAGCCTGAAAAGGGTGGATCTGTGGTATTTGTTTTCACAGAGGGCTGCTGGGATTAAGGAATTCTGTGTACTTGCACCCAATGACTTGACCTCCACAGGTAGTGATCGATAGGTTACGGGGGAAGACAAGAGAATGGGCTTAAGGGGGTTTATTAACCCCCTCAACCATGGTTGAATAGCTGAGCAGAGTTGATAGGCCTCACATTGAAAATCCTTTTTTTAATTTTTAATATTTACCATTTTTCCAGGATTTGGACATCAATGGTGAAGCTGGCATGCTTTGTCCGTCCGTAAATTTCCTCAGGAAATGTCGCAGTGGACCAGCACCTTGAGCCGAGAGTTTCATTGTGCTGTCACACAAGCAGCCTGACTTGGAGGCAAGCCTGCAGGTGCCTGCTGCCTTTGTCCTTTTTGTTCTAAGAATTGGGAAGTGCTGTCAGAATATCCAACATGAGTTCATTTTGTGGATGGCACAGATTGCAATCTCAGTGTACCTGTGGTGAAGAAATATTTAGAAAGTGAACAAGGTGCCAAAGAAGCAGACTGCTCTGCCTAGGATGTGTCAAGCTTTTATGTTTCATTAGATCTGCATTCTTCCAGGTAAGTGCAGAGTTTTCCATCACACTCCATAATTATAGTGGAAAGGCTTTGGAGCATCTGAAGATTGTTATTCACTGCAGGATAACCAGTCCCTGGCAATTTTGAGTTTGAGGCCAAAAGTTCAGGGTCCTGTCATCAGCAAGTCTTCGGGCTGATCCCAAAGATTGAAGAGCCAAAGTCAGCAAGTCTTGAAGATAAGGCCCAATGGCAGAAGCCCAGGGTCTGTGAGTCTCGGAATCCATTGAGGAACTTGGAGGTCTGATGTCTGTGAGTCCACAGGAGGCTGGAGGGCAGGTGTGTGTGTGTGTGTGTGTGTGTGTGTGTGTGTGTGTGTGTGTGTGTGTGTGTGTGTGTGTGTGTGTGTGTGTGTGTGTGTGTGTGTGTGTGTGTGTGTGTGTGTGTGTGTGTGTGTGTGTGTGTGTGTGTGTGTGTGTGTAGGAGGGAGGCAAGGGCTTGTTGGTGCTGCTTCTGTTGGTCTGCTGACCATTGCGTATATACTATGTTTGCCGTATATACTATGTTTGCCGTATATACTATGTTTGCTCAAGAACGTGTGGCAACAATTGCAGGCTGCCCACAGCACATCCCTAGGTGTATTGGTTGTTAACACAATCGATGCATTTCACTGTTTAGTTTGATGTACATATGACAAATAAATGAATCTGAATCAGTGTGGCACAGTAGCGTAGCAGTTCACACATTGCTCTTTACCGCACCAGAGATCACCGATTGGAGTTTCATTCCTGCGCTGCCCGTAAGGAGTTTGTATGTTCTCCGTGTGACCACATGCATTTCCACCAGGTGTTCCGGTTTTCCCTTATATCACAAAGGATATACAGTTAATGCTAGTGAGTTGTGGGCACACTACTATGTTGATGCCAGAAACTTGGTAACACTTGTCAGTCACCCCGCACAATCCTTACTGATTTGATTTGATCCAAACAGTGTATTTCACTGTATGTTTCAATGTAGATGTGACAAATAAAGCTAAGTTTAAAAAATGATCTGAATCTGTTATTTATGGGTCTGGTCCAGATTAGCTGCTGGTCAGTGTTTACTCCAGAATGTTGATGGTGGGCGAAGTTTGATCATCTTTCTCTCTTTGCCATTCAAATGATCCTTGAAAGGTTATTGGACCAGTTGTCCGAATGTCTCCTTCCTTGATGAGGTGTCAACTGTACTGTAGTAATTCATCAAATTACTGAAGAGTTGTATGGTAGGATATGGTTTGTTAAAAATATCGTGAATTTAAAAACAGCCGGATGAAAGGAATTTTGGCCAAATGTATTTTTTTGGGTGAAGAGCGTATAGGCATGTCATGGACCAGCCTCGAATCACATGAAATAGATCACAGGTGAATCCTGAAATCCGGCATGTTGGCACCTCTGTCCATGATATACTAGCAAAAAGGGTGGGCCATTGACCTGCCTTCCATGACTTGTAATTGAATAGGTTTGTAGTTTGAAATAGAAAACTTTTATGATAAAGCTCATCAGTCATCAAAGTAAGCATAATGTTCAGGGAGTATATTATGCCATCTCCACATATATGCAAGTGCATTTGAAAACTTTAATACATACCCCTACCGATGGGCAAACTATCCACCCCACAATTTCCTTCAGCAAACTTGAGGGAAATTTGGAATAAGTCAAAAATTCCTTCACCATACACAGCCTTGTGGAGTCTAGAACAATAAATTTACTGCCTGATGCAAACATCAGGCTCACAAACACCTCATTGACTTTACCTACTGAATATTGAAAGGCCTGGATAGATTATACAAGCATAGGATGTTTTCAATAGTGGAACAGTCTAGGACCAGAGGGCACCACCTCAGAATAGAAGGACATCCCTTTAGAACAGAGATGAAGAAGAACTTATTTAGCTAGAGTGTGGAGATTCTGTGGAACTTATTGTCACAGACAGCCGTGGAGACCAAATCATTGGGTATGTTTAAGTGGAGGTGATAGGATCTTGAAGCAGACTCGATGGGCTGAATGGCCTAGTTCTGCTCTTATGGCCTAAATAAACACACAATGACTTTTATCAAGTTATTGCAATAACCTCAGTTAAATCAATGGCAACATTTAATTCCTTTGGACCTCTCCACAATTTGTTACTCTGCTGTGTTAGCTCCAAGTGAATATTTCAACACACACATCTTGTGAGTCACTGGTGGATTGGTGTTGGAGGATTAGGTGACAGTGTTGTAAGTGTGTGTGATGAACAGTTACATGGTACTTCAGAGACCATGCAAAAGATTAAAAGATAAAGATCAGTTTCATTGGTCACAGGTACATCAAAACATACACTGAAATGTATTGCTCGTGTCAATGACCAACACAGTTCAAGTACTGTGTCAGGGCAGCCCATTAGTGTCACCATGATTCCAGCACCATTGTTGTATGGTCACAACTTACTAACCAACTTTCAAACATCTTTGGAATGTGTGCGGGGAGAAGTGAGCTCAGAGGAGACCCACACGGTCATGGGGAGGACATAGGAACTCCTTACGGACAGCAGTGGGAATTGAATCCTAAGCATTAACACTGCCAAGGCATTACATAAGCTGCAACATGATTGTGCTGAATCTCATGGCTTTGACCTGATTTTCCAATAATTCCCTCTGTCTCTGTACTGCACCACAATCAACCCTTACTCCCCTATCCCCCACTTCCTTTGCAGTGTCCATCATTTTCCAGACAATTCTTAATGGCAGCTCCTTCGCTTGCATCTTCAGAAACAGTTCTATTTCTATCTTTGATATCTCTTTTTTTTCCTTTTCAAGGTTCTTTTGAAGACCCTGACCTGGAGTTACAAGCTGACTTCAATTCTTTGCAGAAATGGGACCTGCTCTCGGGCCACTTTTCAATATGCCAAGGACGTGGCTTGGACACTCGCGTGCCTTCAGGGGCTCAAAGTATGATTTCCCCAGAACTGGCTGATACATTACTTCAGTCTTCTTGGTATTGATGGTAGGTCCAAAGTTGGTACAGGCATTGGAAAACTTGTCAACAGGGTGCTGCGTATCACCTTCTGAACCAGCTCTGAGGGCACAGTCATCAGCAAAAAGGAAGTTGTTGATCATAACTTTGGTTTTTGCTTGGAGCCTCCTGAGGGGCAAGGCTCTGACTGCCTTCAGGTATGATAGCCTATTGAGATTTTGAACGTTTCAAAAGATATTTCAGAGCCAAAAAAAGGACTAATGAAAAGAAGAAAATTATTCTGAGGTCACTCTCCCAGATGACTTTCCATGGTCAGCTGTGTCCATTTCCAGTCCTGAGATAATACAGAACGTTCAACACAGATGTTTGCATTTCAGTGCTCTGAGGATAGCAGTTTGCATAATGCTGTTGCAGCATCAGTGACCTGTCTGTAAGGAGTTTGTACATTTTTCCTGAGACAGGGTGGGTTTCCTCCCACACCACATTCCAAAAGACTATGGGGCAGTAGGTTAATTGGTCGCATGGGTAAAACTGAGTGGCTTGGGCTTGTTGGACTGGAAAGCAACTGTTAGTAAACTATATCCCTCCAAAATAAAGGAAAAGGTTGTGAAAAGTGTGTTTGTTCATTGGATTCAAATACACAATAGGAAAACAGGACTGGTTCCAAAAATCATTTGCATTAACTTCCCCAGGACTGATTCTGTCTTGCAGGCTGGATGCTGTGAATGCTTAGCATTCCCAAAGAAAACAGCAAAAGTCATCTGATAATTTGATGACTCAGAATCAGAATTGGAATCAGGTTTCATATCACTGGCATACAACGTGTCATGAAATGTGTTGCAATGCAGCAGCAGTACAGAGCAGCACATAATAATAAAATCAGTAAGTTACAGTAAGAGAATTTATATATTTTAAAAAGTTAAGTTAAGTAAGTAGTGCAAAAGGGGAAAATAGTAGTGAGGTGGTGCTCTTGGGTTCAACGTCTATGCAGAAATCTGATGGCAGAGGGGAAGAACCTATTCCTGAATCATTGAGTGTGTGCCCCAAGCTAAATTCAAATTTATTGTTATCATAGACATACATACACAAGGTATTAAAGCCATAGAAATGAGTGTTTTGCAGCAACACAGAATGAACTAAGGACAAACATAAGTTAACACACAGTTATATTAACATAAATTATTCATTAGTTGACATGTGTGCAAAATAAATAAACAATACTAGTGCAAGACTCGGAGTGGAGAAATGTCTCTACCAAAGGAGGTGTTAGGTGCCCCTTCCCTCCACTAGCCTGAAAATCACCCTTGGGCGAGGTGTTGCACCTGCTTAGCCCCCTGATCAGGGTCATGTAAAGCCATAGGAGCAGGAGGTGGATGGTTATATGAGCAACTGGTGCATATCACAAGTCCTGGTTATGTGACCACTGACACCAGGCAGACTATCTCTGAAGAGTGTTGCTAATGCCTGTGGTCACCCATCTTGTAAAGACACTGCCCGGAAGAAGGCAATGGCATACCACTTCTGCAGAAAAATTTGCCAAGAACAATCATGGCCATGGAAAGTCCATGATCGGCCATGTCGTACAATATGGTACAAAATGAATGAATGTATGAGGTCAAGATTGAGGGATAGAAAACCACAGGAGGTCGTGTTAGGGATTTTACATTCAGTTCAAGAGCAGTGGTGGTGGGGATTATGCTGTTCTTGAAACTCTTCAGTCTCTTGTACCTCCTACCTGATGAAAGCATGGAGAAGAGGGCATAGACTGGATAGTGTGGTCCCTGATGATAGTAAGAACATTAGAAATAGGAGCAGAAGTAGGCTATTTGGCTCATCAAGCCTGCTCCACCATTCAATAAGATCATGGCTGATCTGGCCATGGACTCATCTCCACCTACCCGCCTTTTCCCCATAACCCTTAATTTCCCTATTATGCAAAAATCTATCCAACCTTGTCTTAAATATATTTACTGAGGTAGTCGCCACTGTTCCATTGGGCGGAAAATTCCACAGATTCACCACTCCCTGGGAAAAGCAGTTCCTCCTCATCTCTGTCCTAAATCTACTCCCCTGAATCTTGAAGCTATGTCCCCTGGTTCTAGTCTCACCTACCAATGGAAACAATTTTCCTGCCTCTATCTTATCTATACCTTTCCTAATTGTATATGTTTCTATAAGATCTCCTCTCATTCTTCTGAATTCCAGTGAGTCACACTCCCAGGTGACTCAGTCTCTCCTCATAGTCTTACCCCTCATCTCTGGAATCAACCTGGTGAACCTCCTCTGCACCACCTCCAGAACCAGTATATCCTTCGTCACATAAGGAGACCAGAACTGCCTGCACCACCAGTACCCTGTACAATTGCAGCTTAACCACCCTGCTCTTAAATTCAATCCCTCTAGCAATGAAGGCCAACATGCCATTTGCCTTCTTGATAGCCTGCTGCACCTGCAAACCAACCTATTGTGATTCATACACAAGTGCTCCCAAGACCCTCTGCACAGCAGCATACTGCAATTTTTACCATTTAAATAATATTCTGCTCTTGCATTTTAATTCCAAAGTGGATGACCTTGCATTTACCAACATTGTACTCCATCTGCCAGACCCTTGCCTATTCTCTTAACCTATTTATCTAACTCTGAAGACTCTCCATATCTTTTGTGCAATTTGCTTTTGCACTCAATTTAGTGTCATCAGAAAACTTAGATACATCACACTCAGTCTCCTCTTTTAGATCGTTCACGTATATCGTGAACAGTTGCGGGCCCCGCACCGACCCCTGTGGCACACCACTCACCACTGATTGCCAGTCAGAGTAACACCCATACATCCCCACTGTCTGCTTTCTATGAGTTAACCAATCTGCTATCCATGCTGATACATCACCCCCAACTCTATGCCTCCTTATCTTATGGATAAGTCTTTTATGTGGCAGCTTATTGAATGCCTTCTGGAAATCCCAGTGAATAACGTCCATCTGTTCCCCTCTATCCACTGCGCTTATTATATCCTCAAAGAACTCCAGTAAGTTTGTCAACCAGGACCTGGCTTTGTTGAGTCTGCCTGATCGATCCATTTCTTTCCAGATACCTTGTTATTTCTTTTTTAATGATTGTTTCAATCATTTTCCCAACTACAGATGTTAAATTAACTGGCCTATAGTTATCTGCCTTTTGCCTACATTCTTTTTTGACCATTGAATTTTCCAACTTCCAGTAATTCCCTCCCCCTCCCTTCCCCCATCCCAGTTTCACTCTGCCTCCTCCTCCAGCTGCCTATCACTTCTTTCATGATTCTGCCTTCTTCTACTACCCATAGTGCTTTCCCCTTAGATTCCTTCATCACCTTTCCTGCCTATCTCCTCCCTGCTTCCCCTCCCCCACCCCTTGATCTTTCCTCTTACTGGTTTTCCACCTGGCACCTACCAGCCTTCTCCTCCCCACCCTCCCCCTACCTTCTTCAGCCCCTGCCTCCTCCCTCTTCAGTTCTGATGAAGGGTCTCGGCCCAAAACGTTGACTGCTCATTTCCACAGATGCTGCCCGACCTGCTGAGTTCCTCCAGCGTGTTGTACGTGTTGATCTATACTGTGCTGTACCCTGCTCTATGTTCTATGTTGTATTCCAAAAGACATCTGGTTTGGTCAGTTAATTCATCACTGTAAATTGCATCTAGTGTGTGGTGGGTGGCAAAATGTGGGGCAGTTTTGGGAATGTGAGCAGAGGGCGTATTCTGGAGTTAGGGTATATATCAAATATTAATTACAACAGTGCCATTCTTTCACTGTAGCAAAGTCAAAGGGAATATGAAGTCCCATCTCATCGACTATTCATTTCCCTCCACAGATGCTGCCTGACCTGCTGAGTTCTTCCTGTGCTTTGTATGTTTAGTCATATCTCCATTGTTTCCTGACTTGTCTTCCTTCTCCAGGGAGATTAAGGAGATGCAATAACTCCCAGCCTTGCCAGCGACGCCCACATTACCTGAATAAATAATAGAAGAATTATTTTTTTACTAAATTAAAAGTCATAGCAACAGCATTGTGATCATTAATCCAGTCTTGCGTCTCGCTCATCACCTCTGTCAGTTTCTCAATGTACCTCCACGGTCCAATTAGCAAGGCATTTAAATGCAAATGAGGCGATACACTTCTGGATGTGTAGCTCGCGGAGAAAAAGAACTGCAGGATTACACCCTTCTCAGCTAAGCATAGGCACTGAAACACTGCTGAGGAACTGGTCGAGCAAATCAATGCTCCCAGCTACTAAACTAAACAAGCTTTAAATCTTCGACATAATCACAAAGCATTGCAAATGTGATCAAACTCTCAAACACAAGAGATTCTGCAGATGCTGGAAATCCAGAGCAACACACGCAAAACGCTGGAGGAACTCAGCGGGTCAGTCAGCATGTTTGGAGTTTAATAAAGAGTCGATGCAGTGGGTCGAGGTCCTTCATCAGGACTGGAGGTCAAAACTGCCCAGTGCAAAACTGACACAAGCCAACTCGCCATCAAGGACATAGAAGCAGAAAGGTGCTGGAGAGAGGCCAGTAACAGCATGAAGGATCCCACCCACCCTGCTCATGGACTGTTTGTTCCACTCCCATCAGACACTCCTGTACCTAGTGTCACTTTATGTATAGTACTGTTCAAAAGTCTTATGCACACTCACAGATATATATATATATATGTGCACAGTTGTAGTAAAAAACGTACGGTACCTGCAACAACATCAGAGGGACACAGCATCAGATAAGCAGTGTTCACCAGAAAGACATGAAATATAAAATGTAAACACAAGAGATTCTACAGAAGCTGGAAATACAGAATCACAGGTATATAATGCTGGAGGAACCCAGTAGGTCAGGCAGCATCAATGGAGAGGAATAAACAATCCTGATGAAGTGTCTTGATGGGACCTATTCTTTTTACATAGAAACATAGAAAACCTATAGCGCAATACAAGCCCTTCGGCCCACAAAGCTGTGCTGAACATGTCCTTACCTTAGAACTACCTAGGCTTATCATAGCCCTCTATTTTTCTAAGCTCCATGTATCCATCCAGGAGTCTCTTAAAAGACCCTATCGCTTCTGCCTCCACCGCCACCGCTGGCAACCCATTCCACGCACTCACTGCTCTCTGCTTAAAAAACTCTTCCCTGACATCTCCTCTGTACCTGCTTCCAAGCACCTTAAAAATATGCCCTCTCGTGCTAGCCACTTCAGCCCTGGGAAAAAGCCTCTGGGTATCCACATGATCAATGGGAGTCAATTTACGTTATACATCAATGATTTGGATGATGAAAAGGAAGGCTTTGTTGCAAATGATGGGAAGATAGGTAGAGGGCAGGTAGATTTGAGAAAGTAGAAAGGTTACAGAATGACTTAAACAGATTAGGAGAATGGGCAAAGTACTGGCAGATGGAATACAGTGTAGGAACATGTATGGTCATGCACTTTGGTAGAAGAAATAAAATGGTTGACTATTTTCTAAATGGAGACAATTACAAAAATCTGAGGCGCAAAGTGACTTGGGAGACCTAAAGATTAATGTGCAGGTTGAGTCAGTGGTGAAGAAGGTAAATGTGATGTTAGCATTCATTTCAAGAGGACTAGAATAGAAAAGCAAGGACGTAATGTTGAGGTTTTATAAAGCACTGGTGAGGCCTCTCTTTGGAGTATTGTTAGCAGTTTTGGACCCCTTATCTTAGAAAGGGTGTGCTGAAACTGGAGAGGGTTCAAAGGAGTTTCACAAAAATGATTCCAGGATTGAATGGCTTGTTAAATGAAAAGTGTTTGATAGCTCTGGGGCTGTATTCACTTGAATTCAGAAGAATGAGGGGACACCAAATTGAAACCTACCAACTGTGAAAGGCCTTAATTGAATAGATGTGGAGAGGATGTTTCCGATGTTGGGAGAGTCTAAGACCAGGGGACACAACCTCAGAATAGAGGGGCATCCTTTTAGAATGGAGATGAGGAGGAATTTCTATAGCCAGAGGGTGGTGAATCTGTGGAATTCTTTGCCATAGGCAGCTGTGGAGGCCAAGTCTTTATGTATATTCAGGGCAGAAGTTCATAGATTCTTGATTGGTCAGGGTATGAATGCATACGGGGAGAAGGCAGGAGATTGGGTCTGAGAGGAAAATTGGATCAGGTCATGATGAAATGGTGGAGCAGACTTGATGGGCCAAATGGTCTAATTCTTCTCCTATATCATATGGTCTTATGGTCTCAGCCCAAAACAGCAGTTCTTTAATCCTCTCCATAGATGCTGCCAAAGATAAAAAGACACAATTTTTACTAGAAAGAACACAATTTAAAAAAATGAAACAAAAACGATCGAGAGCTTTCTCAGTGTATCTGCCGAATACACTCTTCTTGAGCTTCCAGTCGGATACAGGTGTCAATTTTAACCAACGATTTGATGACAAATTCTGTTTGATGAAGATGGCAGAGTTTGTCATCAGAACGTCAGTTAAAATCAATACCTGTACCCGGCTGTAAGCCCGAGTAGAGCTTAAAGCAAAACAATGTCCTGTTTCATGCCAGCTGTGCAAGGTGGCCATACTGTAGCTAAACAGAGTTAGTAATTATAGTTGTGCCGGTTGGTTCAAGAAGCAAATGCTTGGAGGGAAGTGTCTTTTCTTGAACCAATGAGCACTACCTCACTATTCCTCTTTCATGTTTTTTATTTATTTATGTATGTATGTATGTATGTATGTAAGTAATTATTCTTGCGATTTGTTATGCCTGCTCTATATTGCAGCCACAAAACAACAAACAACAACAGCATTATGAAGGACCCCATGCACCCCTCATACAATCTCTTCTCCCTCCTGCCGTCTGGGAAAAGGCTCCGAAGCATTTGGGCTCTCACAACCAGACTATGTAACAGTTTCCTCCCCTAAGCTATCAGACTCCTCAATCCCCGAAGCCTGGACTGACACCTTGCCCTACTGTCCTGTTTATTATTTATTGTAATACCTGCACTGTTTTTACGCAGTCCTGTGTAGGTCTGTAGTCTAGTGTAGCTTTCTGTGTTGTTTTACGTAATTCAGTCTAGTTTTTGTACTGTGTCATGTAACACCATGGTCCTGAAAAATGTTGTCTCATTTTTACTGTGTACTGTACCAGCAGTTATGGTCGAAATGACAATAAAAGTGATTTGACTTGACTTGACTTGAAATTTCATGACCTATGTCAGTGATAAAAAACCTGATTATGATTCTGACTCAGAAATCTGTTACTGTGGGTGGCCTTTTCCCAGAGCTGAAATGGCTAACATGAAGAGACATAGTTTTAAGGTGCTTGGAAGTAGGTACAAGGGAGATGTCAGAGGTAAATTTTTCACACAGAGAGTGGTGGGTGCATGGAATGCACTGCCAGCAAAGATGATTGAGGCGGATACAATAGAGTCTTTTAAGAGACTCTTAGATGGAACATGGAGCTTAGAAAAATAGAGAGCTATGCAGTAGGGAAATTCTAGGCAGTTTCTAGAGTAGGCTACATGGTCGGCACAGCATTGTGGGCTGAAGGGCCTGTAATGTGCTGTAGAGTTCTATGTTTCTATGCTCTGTACAGCATTCTCCAGCCCAGGACAGCAACATAAAGGACAGAAACTCCTGCATGAAGAAGCATTCACTGGGGCACACTCCTGTCAGAGTGATTCCTGTCCATTCAAACCACTCTGGTCTGTCAAAGTGATGTCTGAGCTTCATAACCTCTCTTGCATATTTGAGCGACCCCTGTCCATTCCGTGGTGTGCATCTACACTTTTTAAAAATAAAAGCAAAGTTCGTTTTATTTCTCACATGTATATCAAAACATGCAATGAAATGTGTCATTTGCATCAACCCAAATCAGCACAGATTGTGGTGGGCAGCCCACAACTCACTAGCAGTAACCATAAGTCATAGGAAAGTGGTTAGAAACTGGAGCAGCAGGAGGAAACACATGCAGTCACCGGAAAAACGTACAAACCCCTTACAGACAGTAGCGGGAATCAAACCACAATCTTACAACTAGCACTGTAAAGTGCTGCATTAACCATAAATGTTGATTTAAGAATTGATATTCAAAGAATCCTTCTTTCCATGTGAATATGAAGGATTCATATATTGGTGAAATGGCTCCTTACTGCCCCCAGCTGGCGATTTTATCCAGTGACAAGCTGGAGGAACAGACAGACAGACAGACTTTATTGATCCCGAGGGAAATTGGGTTTCGTTAACTTAAGAGGGTTGAGCAGCATCTGTGGATGGAAAAGAATTGGCAATGTTTAGGTTGAAACCCTGCATCAAGATTTTATCCAGTAAATAGTTAATAACAGATGACCCCTGTCCTGTCCAGCCAGCCCTGGTTGGTTGGGGTTTTGTTTTAATGAACTCTCTTTAACCGGGGTGATGGAAAAGAGGGAGGCCAGAAGGCAGTGTATGGTGATTATTCCACTTTTCACTGTCTGTTCAGTGTGCTGGTCTCTGGTGCTGGGTGAAGAATTGTTCAGGTCCACCTGAAAATCACTTTGTACTCAAACTGTTTTTCACCAAGCACTCAAAAGTCAAAATTGAGATTATTTTAGTCAGATTGGCTTTCAGCTGATATTTGCCAAAGGCTGGTGAATGGGGCTGAAGTAAAGACTGTTCACAATTTAATTGAGTGCAAGGGTTGGAAAAACTTCTCCAGCGACTATAATCAACGCTAGATAAAATAAAAACATTATTATCAATTTGGAAGAAGAATACTACACCTGAAACTTTAACTTTTGTTCTCGCCACAGATGATTCCCTGCTCCATGGAGTATTTCCAACATTTTCTGTTTCAATTAGTCAGCATGGTTTTGGGCATGGTAGGTCAAGTCCAACAAATCTTATAGAGTTTTCAAGAAAGTTACTTGGAAGGCTGAGGAAGGAAAATCAGCGGTTGTTGTCTACATGGACTCATGCAAGAACTTTTACAAGCTCCCACATGGAAGGTTCAATCACTTGGAATTAGGGATCAGATGGTAAATTAGATTAGACATTGGTTTCACAGGAGAAGCCAGAGAGAATTAGTAGATAGTTGCCCCTCTGACTGAGGCCTGTGTCTAGACGGATGCTACAGGGATCAGTATTGGGTCCATTGTTGTTTGTTGTCTATGTCAATGATCTGGATGATAAGGTGGACAAATGGATCAGCAAATTTGAGAATGACACCAGTAATGAGGTGTACTGGAAAGCTATCAAAGCTTTCAGCTGGAAAAATGGGCAGAAAAATGGGAGATGGAACTTAATGCAGACAAATGTAAGGTGTTGCAATTTAGGAGGACAAACTAGGGTAGGATTTACACAGTGGATAGTAGGGAATTGAGTTGTAGGGCATAGGGGGATCTGCGAATACACATCCATAATTCCTTGAGAGTGGATAATTCCTACAAGGAATAAAACATTGTCATCAAAGATTTTGGAAATGGGATATATTGAATAGTTAGAGAAGACTTTTGGAACCATTTTAACATGTGATTACTGGTCAATGAGCCAATATATATTATTCCTCTGACCTATGAAAAATCCATGAGAATTCTTGTAAAGAGTTCTAGCAAAACGGTTCTTTGAAGCATCAGATATCTGGCATAAAGTTGGTTTACTTATAACTTTTGGAGGCACAGCATGGTAACAGGCCTTCCAGCCCATCAAGCCCATGCTGCCCAATTACACCATGTGACAAATCTACTAAAACTATAAGACCATAAAATATAGGAGCAAAATTAGGCCATTTGGCCCATCGACTCTGCTCTGCCATTTCATCATGGCTGATCCATTTTCCATCGCAGCCCCAATCTCCTGCCTTCTCCCTGTATCCCTTCATGCCCTGACTAATTAAGACTCTATCAACCTCTGCCTTAAATACACCCAATGACTTGGCCTCCACAGCCACTTGTGGTAATGAATTCCACAAATTCACTACTCTCTGGCTAAAGAAATTCCTCCTCATCTTTATTCTAAAAGTACATCCCTCAATTCTGAGGCTGTGTTCTCTGGTCTCAGACACTCCCAACCTAGGAAACATCCTCTCCACATCCATTCTATCGGGGCCTTTCAGGAAAGTAACCACAGCGGGAGGGGTGCTTGATATGTTGACTGCTTTCCTGAGAGAGCAGGAGGCGGAGTCAATAGAGAGAAGGTTAGTTTGCGTGATGGACTTGGCTATGTTCACGACTTTCTGTGGTTTCCAATAGATTGGAGATCTGGCACAGTAACAAGCTCTTCTGCCCCAGTGAGCCTGCACTGCCCAGTTACAACCACGTGAACAATAAATGATTAAAGATAGTGGTCAAAATGAGCCATGGTCAGTGGTGCTGTCATAGCATTAGGCTAACCGTCATGCTACTGTGGATTTTTTGTAGATTTAGATAGTGTAGCTGAAACTACTCTGGACTGACCTTTGGTTCTTCAACACTTCCCTCACTCACTCAAACCATCATTAGTTTAGTTTATTGATTTCTCTTGCATTTACGCTACCACAGCGCTTTCTCCACCCCCCTCTCCCGTTCCCTGCATCTTATATTCTGTTTGATCTTAAACACGAGAGCTGGATTTCCAAGGTAGCACACACAACACGCTGGAGGAACTCAGCAGGTCAGGCAGCATCTATGGAAATGAATAAGCAGTTGACGTTTTGGGCTGAGAAACTTCTTCAGGACAGAAGAAAGGGGGAAGAGGCCAGAATATAAAGGTGGGGGGACGAGATGGAGGCAAGCTAAAAGATGAACCTAGGTGAGTGGGAAAAGTCAAGGGCTGGAGAAGAAGGAATCCGATAGGAGAGGAGAGTGGACCACAGGAGAAAGGGGAGGAGGAGGGGACCCAGGGGAAAGTAATAGGCAGGTGAGAAGAAGCGAAAGGTCAGAGTGGATAATAGAGGAAGGGGGAGAAATTGTTCACCAGGACTGTTTTTTTTAAATGATGATCCGAATTGCTTTCTCCCTCAACATGATGCCTAATGAGCTTTTCCAACACTTTCATTTCTGTTTCGGAGAAACTGGAAGATGTGGAGATTTGGGACAAATCTTGAGAATGGTTTAAAAGAAGTCCAAAGGGTAATGAGTAGTGGCTTTGTTTTCAAATTCAGCATCCACTGCCATTGTGGAATAAAGTCAGATTTATTCTGCTTGTCCGAAAACTACATATACCACACTGTTACACTCACAGCTGATGTACATCTGAGGGTGTGATGTCGTGATATCGTGATCCTCTTCTGCGGCATACTCACTAAACCAAAAAGAAAAGGTTAGGGCTGGTGAATTCTGGCAGAAGCAAAATTATATGGTGCAGTGAGTCTTAATTACTGTCAAAAAATCTCTGGCTTGAAATAAGTAATATTCAGGAGATGGAGCCACACTTCAGAGCTGAATTATTGTTAGAATTTTAAAAATATTGAACAGTTTTATTTTCTCACCCTTCTTTGAAAAGAATAGGCTTTTCAGCTCACCATGTTGTGCTGAACTACACTATAGCAGATAAACGTCTAACTAAACTAATCCCTTCTGCCTTCACAATATCTATATCCCTCCATTCTTTGCACGTTCTCTGGATCTGAGAGCCTCTTATTTGCCTCCACTGCCACCCAGGCCAGCGCATTTCCTGCACACAAACTTTCTGTAAAAGCGTTTGTCCTACACGCCTCTTTTGAATGTATGACCTCTCAGCTTAAATGCATGCTCTGTCGCATTAGACACTTCAACTCCGGAAAAACGATTCTGTCTACTCTATGCGTCTCATAACCTTATATGTTTCTATCATGCCTTTCCTCAGGCTCTGTTGCTCCAGATAAAGCACCAATTTGTCCAACTCCTTATAGCTCAGGCCCCCTAAACCAGGCAGCAGAAACTCTTCGACACTCTCTCCAAGATCCTCCACACCTTGTGGTGACCAGAATTAAATGTAATATTCAAGATGTGATTCAACTGAACTTTTCTCTTTTAAATACCGTCAGGTCGGTGATCTTACCTTCATCATCCAAGGATCCCAGAGATGTACAACTCATGGTAAAAGGAAGATCCTAGATGCCTCATTCTTAAATGATTACACTGTGGCGACCCACTTCCTAGCGCACTCGAACCGACTCACAAATAGCCAGCGCGCCGGCACAAAGGCCAGTCCCAAAAGGGCGCCAGGTCTGCTTCACCAACAAAGGGAAAAGCCTGCGGGGGATTGTGAGTACGTGCCCCCGACAGCATCCGCGCCCAGGGAGGGTGGGATCAGGGAGGCTTTAAAGCAAGGCTGTGAAGTTTGAATAAAATCTTCTTTAACTGCAGTTTACCGACTCCGTGTTGTTATTTTAGCGCTGCGTGTAGCACACCGCTACAATTGGTGACCCCGACGGTCCAAACGATTTTTGGACCGGAGATGACCGACGCCGCATCTGTTCATGCGGTTTCGTTGGAACTGCCAAGCTTCTGGACGCTGCGACCTCACCTATGGTTCCAGCAAGCAGAAGCCCAATTCCACGTTCGGCAGATAACCTCAGAGAACGCACGTTACTACTACGTGGTGAGCTCCCTCGACCAGGACACAGCGGCCCAGGTTGAGGAGTTCGTACAGTCTCCCCCAGCGGACGACAAGTACACGGAATTCAAAGCCCTGCTCATAAGGACTTTCGGACTCTCATGGCGCGAGCGGGCTGCCCGTTTACTGCACCTGGATGGCTTGGGAGACAGACCTCCATCGGCTTTAATGAATGAGATGTTGTCTCTGGCTGGCGGACACCAACCCTGCCTCATGTTTGAGCAGGCATTCCTGGAGCAGCTGCCCGAGGACATACGCCTGCTGCTGTCCAACGCGGATTTCAGCGACCCCCGGAAGGTGGCAGCCCGGGCGGACTTGCTGTGGAACGCCAAGAAGGTGAGTGGGGCGTCCATTGCACAGATCACCAGGCCATGCTCCCAGCAGCAAACCAGACCAGGCCCGGCCACAGAGCCCGCTAACCCCAGAGGCAGGGGTGAGGAGCCCAACGAACAATGGTGTTTCTACCACCAGCGGTGGGGCGCAGAAGCCCGCCGCTGTAGCCCGCCCTGCAAGTTCCTGGGAAACGCCAGGGCCAGCCATCACTGATGGCTACGGCGGCTGGCCATCAGTATAGCCTCCTGTATGTCTGGGACAAGAGGTCGGGACGCCATTTTTTGGTCGACACCGGTGCGGAGATCAGCGTCTTACCTCCGACGAGTTACGACACCCGCAACAGGGCACCGGGTCCCCCCCAAGGGCCGTGAACGGCAGCACAGTAAGGACCTATGGCACCCGTACGGTGCAGCTACAGTTCGGCTCCAGCCGGTTCACGTGGGACTTCACACTGGCCGCCGTAGCCCAACCGCTTCTGGGTGCGGATTTTTTGCGGGCTCACAGCCTGCTGGTCGACCTGCCGAGGCAGAGACTGGTCCATGTCGAGACCTTTCAGACGTTCAAGGATCTTCTCCAAGGTAGACCTCGTCCGGGGATACCATCAAATCCCGATGCATCCGGACGACATCCCCAAAACGGCTCTCATCACCCCTTCGGCCTTTTCGAGTTCCTCCGCATGCCATTCGGCCTGAAGAATGCCGCACAGACGTTCCAGCGGTTAATGGACACGGTGGGACGCGACCTGGACGTCGCATTCATCTATTTGGATGACATCCTCATAGCCAGCAGCAGTCGTCAGGAGCATCCGTCCCACCTCCATCAACTCTACGCCCAACTGAGTGAGTACAGTCTAACAATCAACCCGGCCAAATGCCAGTCCGGGCTCGACACCATCGACTTCCTGGGCCACAGGATTACTAGAGATGGGGCGACCCCTCTGCCCGCTAAGGTAGACGCGGTCCGCCATTTCCCCCGACCAACCACAATCAAAGGCCTTCAGGAATTCATAGGTATGGTCAATTTCTACCACCGCTTCCTCCCTTCAGCTGCCCGAATCATGCACCCCCTGTTCGCCCTGATGTCAGGTCCGGGTAAGGACATTACCTGGGACGAGGAGTCCGCCGCTGCTTTCATTCAAACGAAGGAAGCCTTGGCGAATGCCGCAATGCTAGTGCACCCCAGAATGGACGTCCCTACCGCCCTCACAGTGGACGCATCTAACACGGCAGTCGGTGGGGTACTGGAGCAACTCATCACGGGTCGCTGACAACCCCTGGCGTTTTTCAGCAAACACCTGCGACCGCCCGAGCTCAGATACAGTGCTTTCGACCGGGAACTGTTGACGCTATACCTGGCAATCCGGCATTTCAGGTACTTCTTAGAAGGTAGGCCCTTCACCGCGTTCACGGACCACAAGCTGCTTACCTTTGCGTTCATGAAGGTGTCCGATCCCTGGTTGTCCCACCAGCAGCGTCATCTGTCCTACCTCTCTGAATACACAATGGACGTCCGGCAAGTCTCGGGTAAGGACAATGTCGTGGCGGACGCCCTCTCTTGCCCTAACATTCACGCCCTTTCCCAAGAGGTAGACTTTGAGGCGCTGGCAGAGGCGCAGCAGGCAGACGAGGAGATCCCGAGTTACAGAACCGCAGTCTCCGGTTTGCAGCTCCAGGACCTCCGCGTAGGCCCAGGTGAGAGGACCCTTCTCTGTGACGTCACCACCGGCCTACCCCGTCCCGTCATCCTGGCAGCCTGGCGGCGGCGCATTTTCAACTCCATTCATAACTTAGCGCACCCCTCCATCAGGACAACCGTCCGGATGGTCTCCAGCAGGTTCGTTTGGCACGGACTCCGCAAGCAGGTCAGTGAATGGGCCAGAACGTGCATGCACTGCCAAACAGCCAAGGTGCAGCGGCACACCAAAGCTCTGCTGCAGCAGTTCCACCCCACCCACCGGTGTTTTGACCACATTCATGTGGATATCGTGGGCCCCCTGCCAGTCTCACGAGGAGCGCGGCACCTCCTCACTATCGTGGACCGTTCACCGACACCACCTCTGAATCTTGCGCCCGGGCACTGATCGCCACCTGGGTATCTCGCTTTGGTGTACCGGCCCACATTACCCCCAACAGAGGCACCCAGTTCACCTCCAGCCTGTGGTCAGCGATGGCCAGCCTGTTGGGGACTCAGCTGCACCACACCACTGCCTACCACCCACAGTCGAACAGACTGGTGGAGCGTTTCCACCGTCACCTGAAGTCGGCTCTCATGGCCCGCCTGCGAGGAGCCAACTGGGCGGACGAGCTTCCCTGGGTCCTACTCGGCATCCGCATGGCGCCCAAAGACGATCTGCACACCTCATCGGCCGAGTTGGTGTACGGCGCACCCCTGGTCGTCCCCAGGGAGTTCATACCAGCCCCAAGGGGGCAAGAGGAAGAACCTGCAATGGTCCTGAGCAGACTACGCAAGAGGCTCGGTGCCCTGGCCCCCATACCCACCTCGCAGCATGGGCAGAACCCGACCTGCATACCCCAAGACCTGCAGAACTGTAAGTTTGTGTTTGTACGAAGGGGCAGGCATCGGCCACCACTGCAACAGCCCTACGAGGGGCCGTTTACGGTGCTCAGGAACAACGGGTCCACGTTCATGCTGGACGTTGGGGGGAGAGAGGAGGTTTTCACGGTGGACCGACTCAAACCGGTCCATGTGGACTTGGCGCAACCGGTCGAGTTTCCGGCACCGCGGCGCAGAGGCCGACCTCCCAAACAGGGTCCGGCCCAGACCGTGGACATTGGGGAGTGTATCGCCAGTTCTGGGGGGGCAGGGTTATGTGGCAACCCACTTCCTAGCGCACTCGAACCGGCTCACAAATAGCCAGCGCGCCGGCACAAAGGCCAGTCCCAAAAGGGTGCCAGGTCTGCTTCACCAACAAAGGGAAAAGCCTGCGCGGGATTGTGAGTATGTGCCCCCTACAGCATCCGCGCCCAGGGAGGGCGGGATCAGGGAGGCTTTAAAGCAAGGCTGTGAAGTTCGAATAAAATCTTCTTTAACTGCAGTTTACCGACTCCGTGTCGTTATTTTAGCACTGCGTGTAGCACACCGCTACAACACCATCTTATCTTGGAACCATGTCTCTTCATTTCAAATTCTCCCACTGGTGGAAATATCTCAACATCTACACTTAAATTTTATTTTATTATGAGGATATAACATCTATTTAAGCAGGAAAATTACAATCACAATTGAGATGGAAAACCATTGTTAAAAAAATATGCATGAAAAAGGGGTGCCACAGTAGCGCAGTGGTTAGTGTGACGCTATTACAGCTCAGCATGTCAGAGTTCAATACCAGTATCCTCTGTACATCCTCCCCATGGAATGCATGGGTTTTCTCCAGGTGCTCGGATTTCCTCCCACAGTTCTAAGACGTAATGGTTAATAGGTTAATTGGCCATTGTAAGTTGGCCTGTGACTGAGTTAGGGTTAAATCGGGAGGGGCTGGGCAGCGCAGCTCGAAGTGCTAAAAGAGCCTATTCAATTCTGTATGTCAAAAATAAAGTCAAATAAAAATAATGAGACTGGATAGGCTGAATGCAATGGGGATGGTTCTTTTGCACCCCAGTCATGTATTGGTCAACATGGATTGCAGGGAAAGTTTGTAAATCTGGTAGAAACAAACTTTGGGAATTGTGAGGATGGAGTGCCACTGGAAGTGTGGGGTACAGGTGCCAGAGAAGGAGTGTAAGGGGTCGGGCGGCTGGTGACGTAGGTGCAGAAACACCCAGACATGAGACACCAGGCAAGGTCATTTGATTCCAAACAATTGGTTTATTGATCATTATAGAATGTCTCTCTGGTGCTTCCCTCTCCCTTTCCCTTTTCTCAACCCCTCTCCCTGCCTCCATCCCACTCTCAGTCCACAATAGAGACCCATACCAAAATCAGATTTATTGTCACTCACATGTGTCAAGAAAGTTGTTTTCTTTATGGCTTCAGTACAGTGCAATACATCAGATTACTAGAGTACTTTACAAAGGTCTTATGCACCCTAGCTATATACATGTGCCTGAGACTTTTACACAGTAATATAAATGTTATTGAACCAACCTGCAACCTACCCCTGTGCAGCAAGGCATTGATCATCTTTCACTAAAATGGACCGCTTTTTATTTAAGTAGTGTTGTTTCTTGGAAAACGCATGCATTATTTATGTTTAATGCATAAAGACAGGAGATTCTGCAGTTGGCAGAAGTGAGTACAGAGCATGACCTAGGTAGCAGGGATCTTTGATGATGCATGCTGCTTATCTATCACAGTGTTTCATGTAGATATGCTCAATGGTTGGAAGGCTTTACCCGCGATGTACTGGGCTGAATCCACTAGCTTTCGTAGGAATTTCTGTTCGAGGACATTGGTGTTTCTATACCAGGCATGAAGCAGTCAGTCAGTACACTCTCCACTGCACATCTGTAGAAGTTTGTTGAAGTTTTAAATGTCATGCACAATACAGCATGAAAATTGACCTTTCTGGCCTTACAAGCCCACCAAATTACAGCCAGGAGACTAACCACTACATCTTTGGAATCTGGAAGGAAACCAAATCACCTGGTTTCCTGTCAATATGACAATGAACCCAACTTTGACTTTGATTTTGACTTTGAAGAGTAGATAGCATGACTGTAAAGAGGAAAAAGATTCATGGAAATGAGACATCATATAACTATAATTATAAAGAAAGAACGACAGCACCTCGCAAGCCTGTGGAGGTATGTCATGTCATCAAAAACTCTGGCAAACTTCTATCGATGTGTGGTGCAAAGTGTGCTGACAGGTTGCATTGTGGCCTGGTCTGGGAACAACAAAGCATTTGAGTGGAAAATCCAACAAAAGGTAGTGGATTCAGCCCAGTACATCACAGGTAAAGTCTTCCCACCCATCAAGCACATCTTCATGAAACGTTGCCTTAGAGAAGCATCATCCATCATCAAAGATCCTCACCACCCAGGCCATGCTCTTTTCTCGCTGCTGTCATCAGGTAGAAAGTACAAGAGCTTCAGGACTCATACCACCAGGTTCAAGAACAGTTACAACCCCTCAACCATCAGGCTTGTGAACAAAAGGGGATAGATGTTGTCTCTGTACAACTACATATCAATTACCGTAAATAAAAGCACACATGTGGAGATGGCTTTACTGGTGTACTCACATTGTAGCTAGAGGGAGAGAGAGATCAATATGCATGAGTAGACAACAGATCAATGCGCATAGGTAAGTTATCAGTCGATATGTAGTATTAAGGGGAGTCAATGCTCTAAAAGAAATTGATCCATACATTACACTTCTTCCCCCTTTAGATTAATGTAACATAAAACTGTGCATGTAACAAAACATCCAATTTCCCTTTAACAGACCAAGTTCAAATAAATATGCTTTCACAATACAGTCCATAACTTTCTTCACTATACTGAAGATTCAGTCTATGTGTGTTACTCTGGGGTTTTTTTTCAGGATAGTGCCTTTGGACCCGTGGAGTGGTATCAGGTTTGGCAGGTGTCTTGTCAAAGACAACTTTCTCAGTTGCAGGTGTAACATTGCTGTTAGTGACATGGTCAACACTGAGAGATAAGTCTGGTGACTGTAATGTGTCCATTTTGTTGGATGCAGTCAACTCAGGTATGTTTTTTGGCTGAAATCCAGTATCTGGTCCACATGATGCCTCCATGCTGGATTTCCAACATCTACTGTATACATCACTGATCCAGTTCTTGTAGCTATCCTCACGGGTGTCCACTTACCTTCTCAGTAATCAGGTGCTAGGATTTCCATTCTATTTCTGATGTTCCCATAACCAATGGTTTCACTTTAAGGACTCCTTATCTTGTTACTTCATGCTCTCATTATTTATTGCTATTTATTTATAATTGCATTTGCACAGCTTGCTGTAGATTGATCCTGTTAACAGTTACTGTTCTATAGATTTACCTACAGGAAAGACAATCCCAGGGTTGTATGTGGTGACATGCATGAACTCTGATAGTAAATTTTACTTTGAACTTTGAAATGACCTTTCCTCAGGAATAATTCCTGTAGTTCATGTTTTAATTTTAAAATTCCAGTGATAACAGATATTTTATCTGGGAAGAAATGGGTTCTGGTTGAAAAAGGAAATGAGGATGGAATGACTTCCTCATTGAACCATCAACCATTACAAAAGGTGAAAGGGAAAACTAGTCATGGAGTAAAGTAGATGGGACAAGGTTAGGAACAGAGACAAATGGAAGGAATGAAATAAAGACACTTTCAACAACCAAATTGTTGAGTGTTGTAGCATTGAAGATTCTGGCCTGTTGCCTAAACTGGTATTTAAATTATTGATAAACACAAGATATTCTACTGATGCTGGAAATCCAGAATGACACCTACTAGATGCTGGAGGAACTCAGGAGAGGAATAAAGAGAGGACATTTTGGACAGAGACTTTTCATCAGGTCCTATCCATCAATGCTGCCTGACCTGCTGAGTTCCTCCAGCATTTTAAGTGTGTTGTTTAAATAATTGACTACTTCTTATGTAACAATAAACTGCAAGGTCTCAAGTTTAAATGTATTTATTTGGCTGTATCAATCATTTAAAGCTCCAATGAAGTTCATTTTATTGCTGAAATGAAAATTAAATTAGTGCTGAGTTGGGAGAATGAGGAATAGTTTCCTCCAACTCACATTATCTGACTAATCAATTTTGAAAAAAAAACAAGACATTTCTTTGCAAACAGTCTGTTATTCATAACCCCTAACTGCACTGGAAAACTGCACTTATGGCTGTACAACAATGAATAATTTATGACTTTTTGTGCATTTTTTTGAAAATACTAAATGCTGACAATTTGACCTATTCTCATTCTGAACAAATTACTCATGAGTGTGAATTGTGTGTTGGCTGGTGAAGTACAATTGCTAGATTACAAACAGTCAAGTCTATATCTCCTTAAACCATCTGATTGCTGATAAACCACCAAATACAACAAAATACCTCCAAGTTGGTTCGTAAATCAAAGTCACACGTTGAGAAATAAATATGATGCATTTAAAGCATTAAAGCTCCTTAAATCAAGTTCTATCAGTCATCATCTAACAATGCATATTTCATTGACTGTAGTCTGTGATCAAACTTACACTCTGTGCCCACTTTATTAGTTACCCCTGTACTTAATAAAGTGGTCACTGAGTATATGCTTGTGGTCTTCTGCTACAGCAGCCCATCCACTTCATTGGCCGATGTGCTGTGTGTACAGAGATGCTCTTCTGCACACCACTTTCGTAACATGTCGATACTTGAGTTACTATCGCCATCTTGTCAGCTTGAACCAGGCTATTCTCCTCTGACCTCCCTCATTAACAAGGTGCTTTAGCCCCCAGAATTGCCACTCACTGGATGGTTTATTGTTTATCACATCGTTCTCTGTAAACTCTGGAGACTGCTGTGTGTGAAAATCCCAGGAGATCAGCAGTTTCTGAGATACTCAAACCATCCTGTCAGGCACCAACAATCATTCCAGGTCAAAGTAATTTAGATCATATTTCTTCCCCATTCTGATGTTTGGTCTGAACAACTGAACCTCCTGATCATGTCTGCATACTTTTATGCATTGAGTTTCTGCCACATGATTGGCTAACTACTTAGCCATTGTATTAACAAGCAGGTCTAGAGGTGTATCCAATAAAGTGGCTATTGAGTGCATAATTCCATGAAAAAGATTGTGAAATTATAGGTAAAGTGGGGAAGACATCAGGCAGATAGTCAATCTTATTTAGGATTTTCTTATCTTTGAAAACTTTTTGCAAATCCGATACACTACTACGGGTTGAATACCCCTTTTTAGAAATTCCAAAATCCAAAAACCTCCAAAATCTGTATTTTTTTAAGCACTGCCATAACGTCACAAAATGGAAAATTCAACAAAGTACTTGGAAGGTTCCCAGGTGATAAGGCAGGTGTCTGCACTTCAGACAGTTCTAAGAAGTAACTTCCCATATGTAATAAACAGAAATTAACGATAAATAGAAAAACACCGCATTAAGTGAAAAATGAAGATCTCAATTGTGTAATGAAAGAGTGGATTGATTAGTGTCAGACAGAACATATGTCATTTAATGATAATGTGATCATGAAACAAGCAAAGATATATCACGATTAACTGAAAATTGAAGGTAATTGTAAATATTCAGAAGGCTGACTGCAGAAATCTCAGAAAAGGCAGAACATTAAATTTTTAAAGATTTGTGGTGATAAAGCATCTGCAGATCATGAAGCAGCAGAGAAATACATTGATGAGTTTGCCAAGATCGTCACAAATGAAAATCCAACACACTAAATGGCTGCATCAGTGCATATGTGTGATAAACAAGTGTAAGACAAAGACTGCTTATATACATTTGGAGTTGGAAATAATGGTGATCCCAAGCTATCTCATTATATATTCCAAATTCTAAAAATGGTCTGAAATCTGAAGCACTTCCAGCCCCAAGCATTTTGGATAATTGGTACTCAACCTGTGGTATGAATATTTTAAGAAGACTGCCGAAAAAGATAGTTTAAAAAAACAATACAGCACAGGTACAGGCCCTTCATCCCACAATATCCGTACTTAAAATGACACTGATTTAATCTGCACCTGGGACTATATCCATCAATTGCCTGCTAATTTATGTGCCTGCCTAGATGTTGCCATGGTATCGGCTTCCATCACTTTGATTGGCAGTGCATTCCAGCCACCAATCTCTGTGAATAAAAAACTTGCCATATAAATCTTCTTTAAGCTTTTTTCCTCGCACTTGAAAGCTAAGAACTCTACTCTTCATTATTTCCATCTAGGAAAAGGATTCTCTCTATCAGATCTGAGAATTAGAGAGGACTATGCTCTGTCCACAACAAACATCTCCCGGTGCATAGTTATTTTAATTCTAATCCTCATTCCCATTCCAATATGTCAGTCCATACCATGATGAAGCCATTCTCAGGTTGGAGCAACCACGTCATATTCCATTTGGGTAGCCTCCAACCTGATGGGATGAAAATTGATTTCCCTAACTTCTGGTAATTTTTACCTCTTCCCTTTTCTCTTTCTTCCATTCTCTCACTTTGACTCCTCTCATACCTCTTCTCTTCTCCTCACCTGTCTATCACTTCCCTCTGGTGCCCCTCATCATTCCCTTTCTCCCATGGTCCAGTCTACTTTCCAAGCAGTTTCATTATCTTTGGCCATTTACCTTTTCCACCTATTGCCTCACAGTTTCTCACTTCATCCGCCTTCCTTCCCCTTCATTTGGCTTCATCTATCACCTTCATAGCTTGTACTCCTTCCCAATCCCAACCATCATATACTGGCTTTTTCCTCCTTCCTTTCAAATCCGGATGACTGTTTATTCCTGTCATACATGCTGGCTGACCTGATGAGATCCTCCAGCATTTTCTGTGTGTTGCACAGGAGGTCAACTGCCCATTTCAGTACATTGGCCTTTCCGAACTGCAATCCCCCACAGTCCCACAGACCCGCTTCAGTTCCACACTTCTTTAAATTCTTCATTCTCAATACAGGTTTCAATTATTTTTAAAATCACTGTACATTTTGAGGTTGGGAGTTCAGAAACTTGAAATGATCTGTAAATAAATCATTCTTACCTTCTTTTGGCCCACTTGCTCACAATCTTCTTGATAGCATGAGCAGCACCCTTATTTTCAATTGAGCATCAGCCCAGGTATACTGTACATCCCATGCAGGGGGATTGGAATTTCAAAAATGGGATAAATGTACGATTTGGGTAAATACGTCGATGCAGAGTCAGAGGACCATACTGTAGAAGAAAGAATAGTGAGGTTAATATCTAGTAAGTAAGGACGTGAACTGTGCTAATGCGGTGACAGGGAACTGCAGACAAACCCTAGAAACAGAGGTGCAAAATGCAGCAGCGATGACATCCAAGTTTGAGGAATTTCACTAATTATGCTGTAGCACTCACTCATTGTTGTAATAGAAAATTGGATTTGCTGTTAGATTGTACATAATCATTTTATTCTGTAATCAAGACCTAATTCCTTACCAAAAGATCATAAGATATAAGAGCAGAATTAGGCTATTCAACCTCTCGAGTCTTCTCCACCATTGATTTCTTTTCCCTCTTAACCCCATTCCCCTTAACCTTTGACACCATAACTAACTAAGAACCTATCAACCCCCATTTTAAACATACCCAGTGACTTGGCCTCCACAGCCATCCGTGGCAATGAATTCCAGGTCCACTACCCTCTTGCTAAATAAATCCCTCTATCATCTCTGTTCTAAAGAGACATTCCTCTATTCTGAGGTTGTGCCCACTCTTCTAGACTCCCCCACTATAGGAAATATCCTTTCAACATCCACTCTACCTAGGCCTTTCAATATTTGATAGGTTTCAATGAGATCTTCCCTCATTCTTCTAAACTCCAGCGAGTACAGGCCCAGAGCCATCAAATGCTTCTCATACGTTAACCCTTTCATTCCCAGAATCATTCTCTGGACCCTCTTCAATGTCAGCAAATCTTTTCTTAGATAAGGGGCCAAAAACTACTCACAATACTCACAAGTGAGGCCTCACCAATGTTTTATAAAGTCTTAGCATTACATCCTTGCTTTTATATTTTAGTCCTCTCAAAATGAATGCAAACATTGCATTTGCCTTCCTTACCACCAACTCAATCTTCAAGTTATCTTTAGGGAATCCTTCACGTGGACTCCCAAGTCCTGTTGCATCTCTGATTTCTGAATTTTCTTTCCATTTAGAAAATGGATTTTATCTTTATTCCTTCTACCAAAGTGCATGATCATACACTTTCCTACGCTATATCCCATCTGCAACATTTTTTTCCATTCTCTTAATATGTCTAGGTCCTTCTGCAGATCATAAGATTTAGGAACAGAAGTAGGCTATTTGGCCCATCGAGTCTGCTCTGCCATTTAATCATGGTCTGATCCAATTCTTCCAGTCATCCCCACTCCCCTGCTTTCTCCCCATACCCTTTGATGCTCTGGCTAATCAAGAACCTGTTTATCTCTGCCTTAAATACACCCAATCACTTGGCCTCCACAGCTTCTTGTGGCAACAAATTCAACAAATTTACCACCCACTGACTAAAGTAATTTCTTCACATCTCAGTTTTAAATGGACGTCCTTCAATCCTGAAATTGTGCCCTCTTGTCCTAGATTCCCCTACCAAGGGAAATAACTTTGCCATATCTAATCTGTTCAGACCTTTAAGCATTCAGAATGTTTCTATGAGATCCGCCCTCATTCTCCTGAACTCCAGGGAATACAGCCCAAGAGCTGCCAGATGTTCCTCATACGGTAACCCTTTCATTCCTGGAGACTTCCTGCTTCCTCAATGCTACATGCCGCTGCATCTATCTTTGTATTGTTCATAAAGTTGACCTCAAAGCCATCAATTCTGTCATCCAAATCATTGTCATATACCATGAAAAGAAACAGCCCCAACACTGACCCATGTGAAACTCTGCTAGTCACCGGCAGCCAACCATAAAAAGCTCCCTTTATTCCAACTCTTTGCCTCCTGCAGTCAACCATTCTTCTATTCATGCTAGTATATTTCCTTAATATCATGGGCTCCATCTGGTCCAGGTAATTTGTACACCTTCAATTCTTTCACCTTCTCAAGCACCTTCTCCTTAGTAATAGCAACTACAGTCACTTCTGCCCCGACACTCTTGAGTTTCTGACATACTGCTGGTATCTTCCACAGTGATGACTGATGAAAAATGCTTATTAAGTTCATCTGCTGTTTCATTTACCCCATTATTATCTCTCCAGAGGCATTTTCCAATGGTCCAATATCACCTCTCAGCTCACATTTATTCTTTATATATCTGAATTATTTTGTGTCCACTTTAATATTATTGGCTAGCTTATATTTATATTTCATTTTTTCTCTCCTTATGGCTTTTTGAGTTGCCTTCTGTTGGTTTTTAAAAGCTTCCCAATCCCCTAACTTCCCATTAATATTTGCACTGTTATATGCCCTGTTTTTGGCTTTGATATTGGCTTTGACTTCTCTTATCAGCCACGGTTTCATTATCCTCCCTTCAGAATATACCATCATCTTTTGGATGTGTCTTTCCCGTGTCTTCCAAATTCCTCTCAGAAACACCAGCCACTGCTGTTTTGCTGTCATCCCTGCTAGTGACCCTTTCCAATCAAATTTGGATAGCTCCTCTCATGTCTCCAATGTAATACTGATACATCTGACTCTAGCTTCTGTTTCTCAAACTGCAGGCTGAAGCCTATCATATTATGATTACAGCCTCCTAAGGGTTCCTTTACTGTAAGTTCCTTAATCAAATCTGGTCCATTACACAACACCCAATCCAGAACTGCCTTTTTCCCTTGTGGGCTCCACCACGAGCTGCTCCAAAAAGCCATCTTGTAGGCATTCTACAAATTCCCTTTCTTGGGATCCAGCACCAACCGGATTTTCCCAATCTACCTGAATATACCTTGACTATAACATTGCACTTCTTACATGCTGTTTTTATCTCCCTTTGTGATTTATACCCTGTATCCTGAATATAATTCCCACTAAGGACTTTTTACCCTTGCAATTTCTTAACTCTACCCACAAGGATTCTGCATTATCTTATTCTATGTCACCGCTCTTAAGGGTTTATTTTTTTTCCAACAGAACCAGCACACCCTCTCTGCCTACCCACCTGTCCTTTCAATATAATGTGTATCCTTGGATGTTAAGCTCCCAGCTTTGATATTCTTTCAGCCATGACTCAGTGATAACCTCAATGTCATACTTGCCGATCTCTACCTGTGTGGCAAGATCATCGACATTATGCTGTAAACAGCATGCATTCAAATATAACACCTTCAGTCCTGTATTCCACCCTTTTTGATTTTGCCCCCCACATTACACATCAACTCATCCCACTGACTGCAATTTTGCTTTATCATTTTCCTGTCCTTCCTCACGGTCTCACTACCCACTGCATCTACTTGCATACTTGCCCCATTCTCAGCCCTATCACTCTGGTTCCCATCCCCTTGCCAAATTAGTGAAACCTTCCCAACAGCTCTCGCTGGTTCATGTGTAACCCATGCGTTTGGTATGGGTCATAATTTCCGCAGAAGAGATCCCAGTAATACAGAAATCTGAAACCCTGCCCTCTGCACCAATTCTTCAGCCATGTATTCATCTGCCAAATCATCCTATTCTTACCCTCAATGGTACATGACACAGACAGCTAACCAAAGATCAAGGTTATTGTCATCTGACCTATGTACATACAATCAAATGAAACAATGTTCCTTCTGGAGCACAGTAGATCTGCACAACATTTACCACACACAGCATATAAACCAAAAATATGCTATAAATAAGTTAATAAAATATAATTCAAAATGCAGGTAGTAAAGTGCAGCTCAGGGAAACAGTAAAGAGTATAGTAGACAGTTTTGCTGTCCTAGTGACGAGACCTCGGTGGTTGAAGGGTATTTGTTAGTCTCACATCCTGAGGGAAATGCTGTTACACAGTCTGGCAATCCTAGTCCTACTGCTCCTGTACCTCCTTCCTGATGGTAGTGGGTCAAAGAGATTCTGGGATGGGTGGCAGAACAGGACTTTGTGATATGGTGCAACTCAAACTACCTGCGTCTCAATATCACCAAGACCAAGGAGATGGTGGTGGACTTTAGGAGATCTAGGCCTCATATGGAGCCAGTGATCATTAATGGAGAATGTGTGGAGCAGGTTAAGACCTACAAGTATCTGGGAGTACAGTTAGACGAGAAGCTAGACTGGACTGCCAACACAGATGCCTTGTGCAGGAAGGCACAGAGTCGACTGTACTTCCTTAGAAGGTTGGCGTCATTCAATGTCTGTAGTGAGATGCTGAAGATGTTCTATAGGTCAGTTGTGGAGAGCGCCCTCTTCTTTGTAGTGGCGTCTTGGGGAGGAAGCATTAAGAAGAGGGACGCCTCACGTCTTAATAAGCTGGTAAGGAAGGCGGGCTCTGTCGTGGGCAAAGTACTGGAGAGTTTAACGTCGGTAGCTGAGCGAAGGGCGCTGAGTAGGCTACGGTCAATTATGGAAAACTCTGAACATCCTCTACATAGCACCATCCAGAGACAGAGAAGCAGTTTCAGCGACAGGTTACTATCGATGCAATGCTCCTCAGACAGGATGAAGAGGTCAATACTCCCCAATGCCATTAGGCTTTACAATTCAACCGCCAGGACTTAAGAACTTTTTAAAAGCTATTATTAATGCTTTTTGAGATAGTGATTTAGATGCATATCATATTTTTTACTGAGTTAAGTATTGTATGTAATTAGTTTTGCTACAACAAGTGTATGGGACATTGGAAAAAAGTTGAATTTCCCCATGGGGATGAATAAAGTATCTATCTATCTATCTATCTATCTATCTATCTAATGCTTTGGTCCCTTCCTCTGCAACACTCCCAATAAATATCAGAAATAGACTCCAGTGATCCTCTGGGCAGGTTTTACTGCCCTCTGTAGAGTCTTGTAGTCTGAAGATTACTACCTTTGAGATCCTGCTTTTCAGCTTTCCACCTAACTCCCGATATTCTCTCTTCAGGACCCATCTCTTTCCTAACCACGTTGTAGGCAGCAATACATACCATGACTTCTGGCTGTTCATCCTCCCCTTTAGGATGCTATGGACATGATCCGAGACATCCCTGAACCTGACATCTGGGAGGTAACGTACTCTCCGGTTGTTACATTCACATCCATAGAATCTCCTCTTTAACTATGGAATCCCATATCCCTACTGCTCTCCTCTTTTCTCTCCTGTGACAGAGCCAGACTCAGTGCCAGAGACCTGGTCTCTCTGGCTTTCCCCTGATAGGTCCTCGCCCCCCCCCCCCCCCCACTTATATCCAAAGGAATATAATTATTGAGGAGAAGCGCCACAGGGGAACGCTGCACTGGCTCCCTATTCACTTTCCCTCTCCTGACAGTCACCCATCTACTTGTCTCCTGCAACTTAGCTCCAATCTATCACCTTCTCTTTCTCCCGTGTGAGTTGAAGATCATTGATCTTCAGTTCCATTTCCTTAACATGGTCTCTAAGGAGTTGCAGCTCAGTGCACCTTGTGCAAATAACTAGATGTCTCCCAGAGTGCCCACATCTCACATGAAGAACATAGCACTAACTCTGGACCTATTCTTTCCATGCTAACTATATACTAATAGACAAAGAAAGAAAACAACAGCTTGCTAGAAACTTACTTCGAGCCTTCACCCCCTTCTCACCTAAGCCCCTTGAGCCAACATGTGACCCCTCTAATACTATCCACTCTCACAATGGCCGCTCCCACAATTAAGTCATCCTGTTGCCACCATCCTGCTATCAAAATGCAGGTTTACTGCTAATCTTGTGAACTGAGAATGTACAAGTTGTAACCAAATTCATGGTCAGGTAGATCAGCTTTGACTGGACTTCTGGTGTGCACCAGTTCGTTAATAGATTGCCCGTTATGTTGAACACCAGCTCCGTGTGATCTTTCACCTTGTTCCTACAACTGCAAGGCCTGATTCCCTGCTGGCCCTCTCTATGACTCTATGAGGAAATGTTGAGTAACTCCAATGGATTTCACTGGCACTGGTATCATAGATTATAGACATAAATGATAGAATATAGGACATAGATGATGAACCTAGAACATAAATCATAGTACTGTGCAGTGTGGCATAATGCTGATCCTTTGGCCCACAATGTTGTGCTGTTCATTTAACCTACTCCAATGTCAATCTACTCATAGCGCTCCCTTCTTTATATTCTCTTAAATGTCCTCATTGTATCAGCCTCAACCACCACCCCAGCAGAGCATTCCTGTGCGTTACTAGAGTGAGGGTAGGATTGCTCAGGGATAAAAGTGGAAGCATGTGACTGGAGGTAAGGGAGGTTCTTAATGTTCAATGTTCACCAGGGAGAGGGACTTTGAGGAATGTGAGGTCAGTTTATAACACATGTCTGTTGAACAAGTAAATATTAAAATAGTGTTACGCAATAATTCACATCCTCTGGAGAGGGCAGACGTAGCCTTGGGTTCATGTCACATCTGAAAGATACTTCAGCTGTTCAAGGTGTGGAGAGTCTGCCTGTGAGATCTGAACGCAAAAACAAGCATCAGGGATGTCTAAAGATCTTTGAAATTCTTTATTTGTCACATACATTGAAACGTACAGTAAAATTCATTGTTTGCTTCAGCGACCAAAACAGTCCAAAATGTGCTTTGGACAGCCTGTAAGAGTCGCCACACTTCCAGCACCAATATAGCAAGTTCACAACTTCCTCACTCTAACCCATACATCTTTGCAATGTGGGAGAAAACCAGAGCATCTGGACAAATCCTACAGTTACAAGGAAAATATACAAAGTCCTTACAGACACAGTGGAATTGAACCCTAATCACTGGCACTGTAAACTGTTAAGCAAACTGCTTCACTACTATGCCACCCCCTATGTAATTGATATGAGTGTATAACTTTTTAGAAGCATAGATCTCAATTGACTGCAACACTTTCTTTCAGAAACAGGGGGTCACGGTAGTGTAACGGTCAGCACAATGCTATTACAGCCTGTAGCTTAAGAGTTCAGAGTTCAATTCAAACATCCTTTACAAGAAAGCTTTTGTGTTCTTCCCATGTGTGCATATGGTTCCTCTGGATTCTCCAGTTTTCTCCCACAATCCAAAGATGTGCTGGTTTAATTTTGATTCCTATTTTCCCATTCTGACGTGTTGGTCCATAGTCTCCTCTTGTGCCAAGATAAGGCATCCCTCATGTTGGGGGAGTAACATATCCCATCCAGTACCTTCCACCCTGATGGCATGAATATCAATTTCTCCTTCTGGTAAAAATACTTTAGCCCTTCCCTCCCCTCTTCATCTATTCCCCACTCTGACCGTTTACTTCTTCTCACCTGCCTATTACTTCCCTCTGGATCCCTCCTCCTTCCCTTTCTTCTACGGTCCACTCTTCTTTCCTATCAGGTTTTTTCCTCTTCAGCCCTTGACCGTTCCGACTCACTTGGTTTTACCTATTACCTTCCAGCTAGCCCCTTTTCCCTCTCCCCACCTTTTTATTCTGGAGGCTTCCCCTTTCCTCTCAGTCCTGAAGAAAGGTCTTGGCCCAAAACGTTGACTGTTTATTCATTTCCATTGATGCTGCCTGACCTGCTGAGTTCTTCCAGCATTTTGTGTGTGTGTTGCTACTGGTTAGTAGGTTAATTGGTCATTATAAACTGTCCTATGATCAGGCAAGGCTTAAGTAGGTGGGTTACCAGGCCAGAGGGGCCTGTTTTGTATCTCTAAATCAAATAAAATAAAAATATAAAATAATCTTCATCCTTAATTGAATATTGATGTGTTTATTTTTTTCCTTCCCTCACAGCAGTCAATCTCCCGCGGAGCTTCACATTGAGCCCAGGCTGAATACATTTTTCTTGTGAAGCAAGGTTAGCAACAGGACATAATTGGAGAAGAAGGTGCAGCCATAATTCAGTCTCCATTTTAATCATCAGTGTCCTGTCTGGATTTTGATATGTTCATTATAAGCGATTACATGTGCCCGGTGTTTTTCCCACTGTCCATAAAGTAAATAGGAAGCAATTGGTTGACTCCAGATTTCACACGGGGAGTGCATTCAGTGAAAATTGATGATCTCACTAGAGTTTAGAAGAATAATTCTCATTGAACCTATTGAATATTCAAAGGCCTAGTAGAGTGAATGTGGAGAAGGTATTTCCAATAGTGGGGAAGTCTCGGAGCACAGGGCACAGCCTCAGAACTTAAGGACGCTCAAGTTAAGAAAGAGGTAATAGCAAGTGTCTTTGGAGTAAAAAGATGTGACGTTCCACTGGGAAAACCACTCCACTTAACCAAACACACTTGTTAGCAATTCTTGGTTCAAGGTTTGCAGCACAGACTATAGTTTTATCAGGGAGGCAAAGGCAGGTCTTCTGTTAATAGACACAACTGAATATAAAAAATTCAAATAAAATGCAATTGTAGGTGCATTATCAAGATGCAAATCCAAGCGTTGGGAGTGAAAGCATGAATTTTATTTTAAAAGTAGTAAAAGATAATGCTCCAGTTACAAAACTGGAAGTAGCTGAGAAAGATAAGAATATTGTCTTAAATTGAATATGCAAAAAGGCTGGACTGAGAGAACAAGTGTTCAGATGCAGACAAAAGAACAGCCTGTAACTGATGATTGACAACATGAATTGTCAATGGAACAATGCTGTATAAATGGGATATAGTGTTGCCATGCCCTGTGTATCAGGATAAGCTTTAGAGCATCTTAGCATTTGCAGTTCTGGTAGTCGAAGCATAAAGGTGATTGTCACAAATTGTGTTCATTGGCTTGGATTGGACAAAGATTTTGGAGACCTTATGGATAAGTGGATCACCTGTTACAATTCCAGAGGCAAGCCCGTGATTCACCTTTATGGACTTTGGTACTGACTGAAGACCGAAGAAAGGTGTCACAATATGTGTTTGGAATGTTGGAACCCAAGTGCAGAGGAAAGACAAACCTCAACATAGGGAGGGAAACCAGACAATTCGAACAGAACTTCAGTGACTTGGCTGAGTGACACAATGAAATGTAATATTTTCAAAACTAGGACTCCACAACTAGCACTAATTGGGCACCCGCTGAAGTAACACAAGTAACACAGAATCCCCAAGCTTATCAAAATAAACTGAACAAGTTTATACAGAAAGCACCATAAGACTGCATTACAAAGAGCAAGTCACTCGAGAAAAAGAGGTGGCAGAGAAGGAGTGCCAGGGCTGGGTGCAGTGTGGATACAGACATACCCAGCCCTGAGGCACCAGGCAAGGCCATTTGATTCCAAGCAAATGATTTATTGATCATTACAGATGTCTCCCTGGTGCTTCCCACTTCCTCCCCTCTCCCTTCCCTTTTTTCCAACCATGATTCCCCTCTCCCTGCCCCACTTCCCACTCTCAAGTCCACAAAAGAGACCCATAACAAAACGGCCAGCACAAAATACTGGAGGAACTCAGCAGGCCGAGCAGCGGCAATGGAAAAAAGTACAGTCGACATTTTGAGCCAAAACCCATATCAAAATCAGGTTTATCATCACTCACATATGTCATGAAATTTGGTTATTTTGTGACAGCAGTACAGTGCAATAGATAAAATTACTACAGTACTGTGCAAAAGTCTTAGGCACCCCAGCCTTTTGCACAGTAGTGTGTAACTAAATGAATGATATCATAGAAACAGGCCATTAGGCCCAACTGATTCTTGCTTGCCTCGATGCCTCATCCAATTTGTCCTATTTTCCCGGTGTTTGGTCCCATAACCTTTTAAACCTTCCCATCCATGTATCCCATCCAACTGCCTTTTAAACGCTACTCTCTTTTCGACAGCTCTTTCCACCTATGTGTTACTCTGTGTAAAATAGGTTGGGTTCTCTGTTACAAAAAGAAATGCCATCCTATCAAAAAATAGAGGTCTACTTTTCCATGTAATGGCTTACCAAAGAACTAGTCTCATTTAATGGTTGTCAGCTTTGTTCATTTTTATTTGAACACTCATGAAACAAAATGGTATATGGTGCAAAAAGCACACATTTCATATCATCCAGCATCAAAAGATGCTGCTGAGAGATCAGTGTGGATTATCAAAGGAACAAGTATTACAAGGGTGCTCGAGTTTAATATTGAGACATTGATTAGCATTCTGCTTTGCTAAACCTTGGAAAGAGATTATATTCCTTGGTAGGTGATTCTCCTGCTGAGTTAACAGTGCATAGAAGACTTAGAATATGATTGCGAGCTCAGCTGAATCGTGTGGGGAGTTGGAAGTGAAGCAATCAGGTCACTGAATTCATAAGGTAACACCGATCAGATTAAACATTCGGAAATTCTATGTTAGAGTGATGGTTGAAGTACGAGGTACAGATATAGAAAGTGAACATCACAGCACAGTACAGGCCCTTCAGCCCACAATGTTGTGCTAATCTTTTAATCTACTCTATGATCAATCTAACCCTTCCCTCTGACATAACCCTCCATTTTTCTTTCATCCATGTGCAGATAGACAAATAAACTCCAAAGTCCATGATGAGATAGGCTGATAGGTTGAAAGATCAAGAGTTTATCTTTAACATGTGGGGGATCAATTCAAAAGAGTGATAAGTAAGATGGAAGAGAGAGGGGAGATGGAGGGAAGAGGGGAGAGAGAGCGCATTAGTAAGAAAGAGAGAAAGGGGAGGGAGAGATAGAGAAGGGAAGATAGAGATAGTGAGAAAGAGAGGGAAAAGAAAGAGAGAATGAGTGAGAGAAAGAATGAAAAATGAGAAAAAGGAAGAGAACAGAAAGAGGGAATGTGTGAGAGGAAGAGAAAGAGAGAGATACCGGGCAAGAGAGATGATATCACCTCACTCTTCTGTAATGCCATCTGTATAGACCCAGTTGGACCAAAATGCTCCTTTATTCTTCTATCTGTTTAACTTGATGTAGCTTTCCTTTCCTTGAGTCCTTGCTGCACGTGTTGCTGCTTGTGTTGTTCAGCTGAACATGGTGGGTGTGCTGTGTTGCTGCCGGAATGTGTGAGAACACTTGTGGGCTGCCTCCAGAACATCCCACCATTGTGTTGGTTGTTAATGCAAACAATGTATTTCATCATAGCTTCCTTCGATGTACATGTGATGAATTAATCTGAATTCATTCCCTTATCAGTTCTTTTTAAGTATTTTTCAATGTGGAACTTATTAGAAGCTTCAGATGCACCTTTCTTGATCTCTCAGGGTAGCCCTTACAGCACATGTCTAGAGGAGGTTGCAGAAGGGAAGGAGAGGGTCTGTGGAGGTATGGAGATTAGAGATTAGCTTTATTTGTCATATTTACTTCAAAACATCCAACACAGAGAGAAATGGGCCATGTTGTGTCAAATACCAACATACTCAAGTGCTGTGGGCAGTGCACCTGGCGCCAACATAGCATGCACACAACTTACTAACCCTAGTCCACATGTACCCATACGTGGATGAAAACAGGAGCATTCAGAGTAAATCCAGATGGTCATGGGTACAACGTACAAGCTCCTTACAGTCAGCAGCAGGAATTGAACCACATGTTATAAAACAATACGTTGACTGCTATGCTACCATACTGCCCCATGTAAACAAGTTAAACAAGGGTAGTCATTCTAAACCTGAGCTATTACCAAAGCAACACACACACAGGGGGAAATTATAGGTTGGTGAGAAGAAGAAAAGATCAGAGTGGAGAAATAAAGGAAGGGAGGGCAGGATATTTGTTTACTGGAGGGAGAAATCAACATTCATGCCATCAGGTTGGAGGCTACCCGGGTGGAATATAAGGTGTTGCTGACCTGAGTGTCGCTTCATTTTAGCACAAGAGGAGGCCACGGACCAGCACATCGGAATGGGAATAGGAATGAGAATTAATTACTTCACCCTGGGCCCCCTCCTCCTTCTCTTTCTCCTATGGTTCACTGTCCGCTCCTCTCATTTTCCTTCTTCTCTGGCTCCTGACCTTTCCCAACCACCTGGCTTCACCAATCACCTTCCAGCTATCCTCCTTCCCCTCCTCCCACCTTTTTATTCTGGCATCTTCCCCAATCCTGAAAAAGGGTCTCGGCCCAAAACGTCAACTACCTATTCTTTTTCTGCTGAGTTCCTCCATCATTTTCTGTGTGTGTTGCTCTGCATTTCCGGCAATCTCTCATGTTTCTGATGAGCCATTACCGGCCCATGTCAGCACAGATTAGTGGGGACCAAAGCAAACGGTGATATGGATCAGATGTGATTTTTGGAATGTTGTAGCAGCAGATTTTTTTTGTCATGCTTGGGTTGATAGAAGGTCCAGGGTGGTGGGAATGTTGGAATTGTGGATCAGAGGAGTAGAATATGCAAGGATAAGCATTTCAGCAGAAGCTGAGCCGGAACAGGAACAGACTCAGCAAAAGTTTCCAAGATTGAGTGTGGCGATGTTGGTGACAGAGAGGATAAGCAGCAGTTCCCCGAGGGAAATGAAGTTCATTCCTTACAATGCTGTTTCTGTTTCTCTATCTCCCATTCGGATTAGGCAGAACAATGAGTTTCATATCTCAAAGGACTAAATTACTTTTGATGATGTACTGAGGTTCCACCAGGCATTAGCCACAGTGAATAAGTAATCATCAGTATTGTGCAAATATTAATCTTCTATAGAAGCAAACTTTTGTCCTCTAAGGGATAAAATATCATGATTAAGAAGCCTGGACAGATGACCTGAAGAATTTAACTTATATCTCACCATCGTTGTCATTTAAGTTAATTTGGAATTAATTAAATGTGGGTCTACAATGGTAACCTGAAGGACCTCAACTATCAGGGATGGAGTACAGAGCCTGAAGATCCACACTCATGTCTTGGGAACAGCTTCTTCCCCTCTGTCATCAGATTTATGAATGGTCCATGAACACTACCTTGCTATCCACTTTTGCACTATTTATATACCTATTTATTTATTTAGTTTGTTTGTTTAATTAACTTATGGTATATTTTTTATGTTTTGCACTGAACTGCTGCCAGAAAACAACAAATTTCACAGCCTGATTCTGATTCTAATTCTGATCTTCCATCAGCCTGATTGTCACATATATAATCCAGGGCTGAAACTGTGATTTTCTTCCACCCCTGTACCCCTGAAACCTTGGAACATCGTGGGAAATTTGATCGTAGAAAAACAAGCTGACAAAATTGAAGCCATTTTTTTCCAATCCTTTGAACAAAGGGTTTTGAATATTCTCCAACCTGATGGCATGAAAATCAGTTTCTTCTTTCGGTAAAAAGAAATTCTGTCTCCCTCCTCTCTTCTGCTATTCCTGACTCTGGCCTCTTACCTCTTCTCACCTGCCTATTGCCACCCTGAGGTGTCCATCCTCTTTCAGTTAATCCTATGGTCCACTCTCTACTCCTATTAAATTCCTTCCTCTCCATCCCTTTTCCTTTCCTACCCACCAGGCGTCACCTATCACCTGCTGGCTCTCGTCCTTCTCCTCCCCCCACCTTTTTATTCTGGCGTCATCCCCCATTTCCTGTTGTAAAGAAGGATATCGGCCTGAAACGTCGATCGTTTATTCATCTCCATAGATGCTGCCTGACCTCCAGCATTTTATGTGTGATGCTTTTGAACATCCATGTAGGAATTTAAATTTGCCTATTTTTGGAACAGATTTCCAAATCTGACTTTAACCCTGGTAAAGATTAGACAAGTTCAGGTTGTTAAAGAGACAGGCCATCAAAATATGAGTGCATGTCATTAATGTTAAGGAGATAGAGTATACATGCATCTGTGACCCTATATTTCATGTATATTTTATGCACACAAAATGCTGGAGGAGCTCAGCAAGTCAGGCAGCATGTACAGAGCGTTTAAACAGTCCAATTTTCAGGTTGAGACCCTTCATTGTTACTGGAAAGGAATGGGTCAGATGAAAGGTCTCGGCCTGACACGTCAACTGTTTATTCCTCTCCATAGTTGCTGCCTGACTTGCAGATTCACTTCAGCATTGTGTGTGTGTTTTTCAAGATTTCAAGCACTTCCAGATCCTCCCAGTTCCCTCCCACATTCTGAACACATATGGTTGGGTTTTGTGGGCCGTGGGCATGCTATGTTGGTGCCAGAAGAGCGGTGACACTTGCGGGCTGCCGCTAGCACGTTTGATTTGAAGCAAACGACGCATCTCACTGTATGTTTCAATGTACATGTGACGAAGAAAGTTAATTATTTTTATTTTAAAAACAGATTAGTGAACCGAGAGATGGGATGCAAATGCATGTGCAGGACACGTGTTGCTATAATTGTGGATGGAAATTGATTCTCTTTAACATAGAGCACTGCAGAGTACAACACAGGAACAGGCCCTTTGGAATTGAAGGTATTGTGTTCAGTTCTGGTTGCCTCATTATAGGAAGAATGTAAATGTTTTACAGAGAGTGCAGAGGATATCAGAATCGGAAACAGTCATCTCTGGCAGGGTTTGCAGGCTATTACTTCCTACAAGGTGAAACCTAACATCAGGACAGGCTGTGATGCTTCACTCCCAGATGAACTCAACGCCTTTTATGCATGCTTTGCTGGGAATGTCTAATACTAGAGGACATAACCTCAGAAAAGAGGGGCGTCCTTTAAGAATGGAGAAGAGAAGGAATTTCTTTAGCCAGAGAGCGGTGAATCTGCAGAATTTGTTGCCACAGGTGATTGCAGAGGCCAAGTATTCTTGTATATTTAAGGTAGAGTTTGATAGATTTCTGATTGGTCAGGGCATGAAGGAATATGGGGAGAAGACAGGAGATTGGGGCTGAGAGGAAAATTGGATCAGCCATGATGAAATGGCGGAGCAGACTCAATGGGCCAAAATGGCCTAATTCTGTTCCTATGTCTTATGGAGAATAAAACTACACTAGTATGAATCCGTGCAGCACCTGGAGACCCCGTAATCTCCGTCTCGGAGGGCAATGTCAAAATATCTTCCACGAGGGTGAACCCTCGCAAGGTGTCAGATGCTGATGGTGTAACTGATGGGGCACTAAAAAAGTGTGCCATCCAATTGGCAGGAGTGTTCAACGACATCTTCAATCTTTCACTGCTGCAGTTGAAGGGTCCCACCAGCTTCAAAAGTACAACAATCATATCAGTACCTAAGAAGAGCAGTGTGAGTTGCCTCAACAAATATCACCCAGTTGCATTCATGTTTACTGTTAAGAAGTGCTTTGAGAGGACGGTCATGGCCAGAATCAACTCCTATCTAAGCAAGGACTTGGACCAGCTGCAACTTGCCTATTGCCACAATAAGTCGACATTGGCTTATTGTGGTAATCTCATTGGCTCTCTACTCAGCCTTGGATCAGCGGGACAACAGCAATGCCTGCATCAGACTGCTATTTATTGACTTCAGCTCAGTGTTTAAGACGATTACATCCCAAGTACCAATCAACATGCTCCAAAACTTTGGCCTCTGTACTTCCCTCTGCAATTGGATTCTTGACTTCCTCATTGGAAGACCAGTCGACGCAGATGAGAAATAATATCTCCTCCTTGCTGACAATCAACACTGGCACACCTCCAGGATGTGTGCTTAGACCTCAACACCTATGACTGTGTGGCTAGGCAGAGCTCAAACACCATCTATAAATTTGCAGACAGCACAACCATTGTTGGTAGAATTTAAAATGGTGATGAGGAGGTGTGTTGGAGGGAGATAGATCTACAGGTTGAATGGTGTCACAACGACAACCTTGCACTCAGTGTCAGTAAGACCAAGGAATTGACTGTGGACTTCAGGAAGGGGAAGTCAAGGGAACGCACACCAGTTTTCATTGAGGGATCAGCAGTGGGAAGGGTGAGTAATTTCAAGTTCCTTGGTATGAACACATCTGAGGATCAATCCTAGAACCAAAATATTGATGCAATTACAACAATGGCATGACAGTAATTATATATCATGAGGAGATGGAGGAGAATTGGTAAGTCTCCAAATACCCTCGTAAATTTCTACAGATGTACCATGGAGAGCATTCTAATTGATTGCACCACCACCTGGTATGGGTGGGCTAATGTACAGGGCCTGAAAATGCTGAAGAATATTGCAAAGTCACCCAGCATCGAGGACATCTTCAAAAGGCAATACCTCAAAAAAAAAATGGCATCCATTATTAAGGACCCTCATCACCCAGAACATGCCATCTTCTCATTGTTAACATCAAGAAGGAGGCACAGTTGAAGACACAACCTCAACGTTTTAAGAATAGTTTCTTCCCCACTGCTGATAGATTACTGAATAGACAATGAACCCATGTACATCACCTCACTATCTTTCCTTTTCATTCTTTTCTTGTACTTCTTATTTAATTTTATTTATATAGATATAGATATAGATATATTACTAATTGTAGTTTATAGTTTTTTATTATATATTGTAATGTACTGTGACCACAGATGAATGTAATTCACAACGGAAGGCACGCACTCAACGATTCAGGAACAGCTTCTTCCCCTCTGCCATATATTTTTTGAATGGACATTGAACTCAAGAACACTACCTCACTACTTTTTTATTTTTTTATTTTTACACTACTTATTTTATTTAATTATTTTGAATATAATTCACAGTCTTTTTTCTTTATTATTATGTATTGTACTGTACTGCTGCCGCAAAGACAGCAACTTTCATGACACATGCCAGTGATATTAAACCTGACTCTGATATTCTGATTCTTTTCTCTTTGGAGCAGAGGATGAGAGGTGACTTGAGAGAAGTGTATAGGATAAGAGGCTTGGATAGAGTGGACAACTAGTGCCTTTTTCCCAGGGTGGCCATGATAAACATGAGAGGAGATGAGAAAAAGGAAAAGAGTAAAGACAGGGGTAGTTTATTTTTAACACAGTTTTAAGTGCATGGAATGCAAAACCAGGGGTGTTGATGGAGACAGATACGTTAGGGACATTTATTGCATCCTTTAGATAGGCACAGAGATGAGAGAAAAATGGAAGGTTCTTTGGGAGGGGAGAGTTAGTATGACCTGGGAGTTGTTTAAATGTTTGGCACAACATCATGGCCCCAAGTGCCTGCATTATGCTGTCCTGTCCTATGTTCTGTCTCTAGAAACACCAGAAAAAGTTTGGCGGATCCTTCGCTACCCCACTAGATATGTGTGACACTGCAGATATACTCTTTCAAATAAATCATTAAAACACAGTTCCATTTGTACTTTAAGGTGTGCTGCCTTGAAGAAGAGCAGGGTAATTACTTGGGCACTCCTTCTACTACATACTCTTTAATTAATGACAGAAGAACAATCTGGTTATTGTAACACTATTGCTTTTGCTCGCTTCCTACATCACACGACATTTTAATGAATTTTCAATAGCTGGAGGCTATCAAAGAATGTCTTCGGGTTGAGTATAATTCTGCGTGCACTCTGCGTGAACTACACTCTATGTCAATGTTTTTCTTCTACTTTATGCATGGTGTACGGTTCGAACAGTTGGAAGGAACTGATAAATCTGGGTGTAGATTTTCCAAACACTGCCAATGCTCGAAATCATTCATTACAGAAAAGATGTTAGCATGGATAAAGCAGTGCTTGATTGGCAGGAGGTAAAGAGTGGGAATAAAGGGATCCTTTTCTGGTTGGCTGCCGGTGACTAGTGCCTTTCCACTGGATTCTGTGTTGGGACCGATTGTTTTTACATTATATGTCAACAATCTGGATGATGGAATTGATGGCTTTGTTGCAAAGTTTGGAGATGATACCAAGATACATAGGTGAAGGAGTCAAGCGTTTTGAGGAAGCAGAGAAACTTCAGAAGGACTTAGACAGATTAGGAGAATGGGCAAAGAAATGGCAGATGGAGTACAGTATTGGGAAATGTATGGTCATGCACTTTGGTAGAAGAAATGAAAGGGTTGACTATTTTCTAAATGGAGACAAAATACAAAAACTGAAGCTCAAAGGGACTTGGGAGTTTGTGTGTAGGATTCCCCAAAGGTTAATTTGCAGGTTGAGTCTGTGGTGAGGAAGGCAAATGCAATGTTAACATTCATTTCAAGAGGACTAGAATATAAAAGCCCAAGGATGTAATGTTGAAACTTTATAAAGCACTGGTGAGGCCTCACTTGGAGTATTGTGAGCATTTGTCCCTTATCTTAGGAAGAATATGTTGAAACTGGAGAGGGCGCCAAGAAGATTCTTGAAAGTGATTCCAGGTTTGAATGGCTTGACATATGGCATTTGATGGCTCTGGGCCTATATTCACTAGAATTCAGAAGAATGAGGGGCGACCTTATTGAAGCCTATCAATTGGTGAAAGGCCTTGATAGAGTGGATGTAGAGTGGATGTGAAGAGGATGCTTCCTATGGAGGGAGAGATTAAGAACAGAGGACACAGTCATATTTTAGAACAGAGATGAGGAGGAATTTCTTTAGCCATGGGTGGTAAATCTGTGGAATTCTTAGCCACAGACAGCTGTGGAGACCTAGTCTTTATGTATATTCAAGGCAGAGGCTGATAGATTCTTGACTGGCCAGGCCATCAAGGGATACAGGGTGAAGGCAGGAGATTGAGGCTGAGAGGTAAAATGGATCAGTCATGATGAAATGGTGAAGCAGACTTGATGGGCCACATAGTCCAATTCTGCTCCCATATCTTGATGTCTTAATCTACTATTTAAATATTGTTATATCTTCTATACCAATATAGGGGCTGGTATGACACAATAGCAGTTAGCACACACTCACTTTACTGTGCCTTTGATCACCGATCGGGGTTCATTATCTATTTATTTAGAGATACAGCCAGGACAGGCCCTTCCAGCCTTTTGAGACATGCTGCCCAGCAACCCATTGATATAACCCAAGCTTAATCACAGGACAATTTACAATGACCAATTAACTTACCAATCAGTATGTCTTTGGACTGTGGGAGGAAACCTGAGCATCCAGAAGAAACCCACATGGTCACGGGGAGAGCTTACAAGCTTGCTTACAGACGACATCAGTATTGAACTCTGAACTGCGACACCCTGAGCTACAATAGCTTCGACCTAGCCACTACGCTACCTTGGCACCCCACATACTACCCTGAAGTTCATTTTCTTGCAGGCATTCACAGTAGAATAAAGAAATTCAACAGAGTCAGTGAAAAACTACACACAAACGAGATCGACAATCAACGTGCAGAAGAGGACAAACTCTGCAAGTACAAAAAAAACAAATAATAATCCAGAATAGCTTCCTCTGCATCCTCATTTGTATCTTCTCTCTCTGTTCGACAATCTGTTGTAGAAATCTAGGCAGATCTGTTGACTTGTAAAAAATGTTGTTTCCCATCAAGATGAGGGATATGATTTATAGCCTTCCTTCATATCTATTAGTATAAATATTGATCTGTCTCAGCACAGATGTATGGTTATTTAACAAGCAGGATTTGGCAGTGCCCTCATTACTCAGCGTCTTTTGAACTTGAGTCTGAAAGAACTGATGAAGTCGTAAACAAGGAACCACTGAACAGTATTTTCACTAACATGGCTCAATCTCTCTCTCTCTTTCTCTCTCATTTGCTTTCTTAAAGTAGCAGAAAGTAAAACAGTAGAGCACAAAAACAGGCCCTTCAGCCCCACAACATCTGCACTAAACATGAGTCCAAACTAACCTAAATCTCTTCTGCCTGAACATGGAGGGTGAGAGCCGATGGGTCCATCGAGACGGGAGGCCTGGAGAGGTGATTGTAACATCAGAACAGCAAATTGCAGGTCTCCACTCTCGTTGTTGCAGGAGTGACCATGCTCTCCCTCAATGGTAAGAATTTCAGGTTGTATTCTGTACACATTCTTTGATACTAAAGTGAGCCTTTGAACTTTTGAACATGACTGATATCCTCTCATTCCTTGTGTATCCCTGTGCCTATCTATCACTCTCTTAAATGCCACTATAATATCTGCTTTACCACTCCCCCATCCTGCACACACCCCCAACAGTCTGTTCTTTTCCAGGATAAAAGACTCAGAGAGTCATGGAGTAATAAATACAGCTTAAATTCAGTCCCTTTAGCCCAACCAGTCCATGCTGACCTTGTTGCCCACCCATTAGTCCCAATATCCTGCTTTCGATTCATATCTCTCTAAGTCCCAACCCTCCAGGCACCTATCCAAATGCATCTTAAATGATACTATTTTACCTGCCTCAACTATTTCCTCTGGCAGTCGATTCCATTTACTCACACCCTCTGTGTGAAACTGTTGCCTCTCACAATCATTTTAAATCTTTTCCCCTCTTATCCTAAATCTATGCCTCCTAGTTTTAGACTCTTCTATCCTGAGGAAAAAACTGTTACCTTCCACATATCTATGCCTCTTATAACTTTAAACCTTTCTTTAAGATTGTCCCCTCATTCTTCTACATTGCAAGGAGTAAAGATCTAGCCCAGTCAACTTTCTATAAATTGTTTCTGCACTCTTCTCAGTTTAACAACTTTGCTTCAACAGGGTGACCAAAACAGTGCACAGTACTCTAAGTGTGGCATCACTAATGATACGTACAATGCAACGTAATCTTTCAGCTCCAATACTCAAGTCTTCTCAATGCCTTTTTCTCCACCCAGTCTAGCTGTGACACTGCTTTCAACAAAGTATGCACTTATACTCCTAGTTCCTTCTGTTTAACCTCCCTGCATCTGTGAGGCTGAGTCGGGCGGCGCCGTGGAAGTCCATAGTGGGGTATTCCTTTCTGCCGTCTGCGTGGGATGACGAGTCTCTCGGGACCCTGAGGACTTGTGGAAACTGTGTGGTGGTTTCTTTTGAACTTATAGTCTTTTTTTATCTTTGGACTATTTTTACTGTGCCCATGGTCTGTTTTTTTTTATCAATCATGCTATTGTTTGACCGGTTGTAACTATATGTTGTAACTATGTGGTTTTGTGTGGGTCTTGTAGCTTTGGTTTTTGGTCTTGTTTTGTCTGGTGGGATTGGAGCTCCTTTCTGGGGAACACGCTGAGGCACCATCAATAACTCTTGGAGACTGGAAGTGAACGATAGGCTTTTATTAACAGCAAGAGGGAGCACGACATCTCGAAGACTGAGGGAGGAGCAATGCCTCAATTGCCTTTATACAGGGGTCTGTGGGAGGAGCCACAGGAGCAGTCAGCAGAGGGGCTTGTCCAGACTGGTATACATAGTTTACCACACACGCTAAGATGGTAGCACGATATTAATACGAAGCAGCCTCTCCGGACTCTGGATTGGGGATTGCCAAACATTATGTGGATTTTCTGGCGTAGTCTGTTTTGTCATGTGCTTTTGTGATATCATTCTGGAGGAACATTGTCTCATTTTTTAACTGCATTGCATTTGTGGTTTCTAAATGACAATAAACTGAATCTGAATCTGAAGTGTCTGACAATTCCCAAGTTCAATGCTGATATGACTTTCCAAAGTGCATGAGCTCACATCTTGGCCCACATACTTAACTGGTCAAGTTCCCCTTTGAATCTATGATAACCCTCCTCACTATCAATGATTTCTTCTCACTTGGAAACTTGCTGATCAACCCTTGTGAGCCTTTGGGAAGTTCACTAGTGGCTAACAATGAAGCAAGTATCTCTGAAAGGGCCTCTGCAATTTCCCTCTAGCCTCCCACAAAGTTCAAAGATGCAGTCAGTTAGACCTTGAGGGTTTATTAACCTTAATGTACTGTAAGACTGCAGATACATACCTCCTCCCTGGTAAAACAAATGTCCTCAAAAAAAAAATCACCACTTATTTCCTTTACCTCTTGAGCAACTATGATTTTCTCCATTGTAAACCGTGAGTTCACTAAAAATCCCACCTGTCTCCTGCAGCTTGAGACATAGGCGGCCCTTCAAGTCTCTTAGGGGACGTGCTCTCTACAAAATCACCTGTTTACTCTTTATATAGGCGATAGAACTTCTTGGGATTTTCCTTAACTTTATCTGCCAAATCCATTTCATACTGCTGTAACATTAACAAGGTCACTGGAGAGGCACTGAATCTAGTGGTTACAGAAATGTTTTATTCAACAAAAAGATACACACTTGGAGGAAGAGACCTCCCGACCCAATATTATGTGACATTTTATATGCTAACTATCAAAGGTATAAAAAAAAAACATTTTGGACATATTTCACAAATTCCACCTGTCCAAGTCCTTAAAACTCCCACTAATTCACCACACCTGTTATTCTTACAACTATGAGGAATTTCTCTGCTGGGCTGCTCCTCAAGTTCCCACTCACTTCTGCGGAGTTTATAATTGCCCACCACAGTGACCTCCCCTTCTTGTTTCTAAGTTCTACCTACACTCACTGGCCACTTTATTAGGTACACCTCTACACCAGCTCATTTATGCAAATATCAAATCAGTTAATCACATGGCTGAAACTCAATCCATTGAAGTATGGAGGCCTGGTCAAGATGTTCGGCTACTGTTCAAGCCAAATATCAGAATGAGGAAGAAGTGTGATCTAAGCGACTTTGACCGTGGAATGATTGTTGGTGCTAGACGAGACTGATTATGTTAGAAAGTGCTGATATCTTGGGGTTTTCACACACAATAGTCTCCGGAGTTTACAGAGAATGGTGTGAAAGTCAAAAAAAAACATCCAGTGAGTTGCAGTTCTGTGGGTGGTCAGAGAGAATGACCAGACTAGTTCAAGCTGACAGAAAGGCGACAGTAACTCAAATAACCACACACTATAACAATGTTGTGCTGAAGAGCATCTCCAAAAGCAAACCATGTTGGACCTTGACGTGAATGGAATACAGAAGCAGTAGACCATGAACAAACTCTCAGTGGTCACTTTATTAGGTACAGGAAGTCCTGAAAGTAACCACCGAGTGTACATGGCCTCATTGGACAATCACCCATGAATGTCATCTCTGAGCACTGTTTTTGTTTTCCTTCATTTAGAAGGCAATGCCCATCCCAGCCAACAAGTGCCTCTGCCATGCCTGTAGAATCTGCATCCTGGAACAGTGAGCTGCCAGCCCTGGCTTTCTCTCAGCCATATTCTGCTCTCCTCAACAGGGTTTTCATCTTTCCTGTCTTTCAGTACATTATTGCTGGATCTGTCACATGCAATTGAAACCGGCCTTCAGTAAGTGCAGTCAAAGTGATAATTAACTCTGCAAGTGTGGCTGGCAGGGGGCAGATAATCATGCATGATGTGTCTAAATATATTCTACCTGTGCTGTCTCAGATCTGTGCCTTTATCCAAGGTATTAAGCAGAGTATTGTGATATTTCTTTTGACAGTTCCATAGACAGTAATACAGCCCAATTCATCACAGGCAAAGCCCACCCACCCTACAAGGAGTGCTGCCACAAGAAAGCTGCATCCATTATCAAACACCCCCACCATCCAGGCCATGCTCTCTTCTTATGACTGGCATCGGGAAGGATGTACAGGAACCATAGGTCCTGCACCACCAGGTTCAGGAACAGTTTACCACCCTACAACTATCAGGCTCCTGAACCGGCACAGATAGTTTTCTAATGCTTCACAGAGAATTATTATAGAAAAGTTGGTGCCATGCAACTTTGGGAGAAGTTAGGTGAGATGATTGTTGGATCCTGGTGCTTTGGTTATCTAGAGGTTCTTCAGAAGCTAAGAATGAGGCAAAAAATTTGTTTCTTAGAGCCATTTTATTAAGTATTACAAGAACAAAAGAAGGAAAGCAAAGAACAAAAAAATTGTGATTGTCTTCTATAAGAAATTAGCTATGACCCAAAAATAACATCATTCCAGTGAAAAGAATTAATTAATAAGATAGCCAGAGTGAAGTGGTGTGACACATCAAGACAAGGTAAAAGTACAAACCAATTTGCAAACAAAGACAAATTTTTGTCTGCAGGGTTGTTTGGGTCGCCAATGTTTCATCACCTACAAACAAGCAGCCAATCTGAGCTATCAATTTTCTCTTTCATTTCAGAAACAAAATTGTGTAAATAAATAAATAGATATATAGGTAGACAGAGAGACCAACAAACAGGTATCATACTGAGAACATGAGTTGTGGAATCCTTGAAAGTGAATCTGAAGGATGTGTAATTAGTTAATTATTGAGTTGAGTGATGTGATCTACACAGGTTCAAGAGCCTGATGCGGAAATAGAAATTTTAAACTAAGACAGAAAATGCTGGAAATATTCAGCAAGTCAGTCAGCCTCTGCTGAGAAAGAAACTGAATTCATGTTGCATTATATTGCCCAGAAATCTTAATTCTATTTCTTTCTCCACTGATATCTTGAGCATCCCCAGCACCTTCAGTTCTAATTTCAAGTTTCCTGCAGTATTTTGTTTGTGTATCACTGTAGTAATCCCTCTTGCGAATGAAGAGCAAAGATTAAGAACTGCTGATAAAACACCAGAAGTACACGGCATCTGTGGCATGAGCTTTTTGTAAACTGTGTGTAATTAGATTTCACACGTGTCCAACCAGTGTACAGCCACTGCCACTGAATGTGTTCTGATGGTTCAGACAAATAAATGAGTAATGGAAGTGTGGGTCAAGCAAACACAATACCACAGGGGTTGTCAAAGCAACCTGCTGCAAAGTTTATCTAACAGTATTGAATTCTGTTCTTGTTAAAGACAAAATAAGACCATAAGACAAGGGAGCAGAATTAAGCAATTCAGCCCATCAGGTATGCTCTGCCATTTCATCATGACCGATCCATTTTCCTCTCAAATACATTCTCCTGCATTCACCCCATAATCTTTCATGTCCTGACTTACCAAGAATCTATCAACCTCCACCTTGAATATACCCAATGACCGCCATGGCCTCCACAGCCACCTGTGGCAACGAATTCCACAAATTCACCACCTCTGGCTAAATAAATTCAGATTCAGATTCAGATTCAGTTTATTGTCATTTAGAAACCACAAATGCAATGCAGTTAAAAAATGAGACAACGTTCCCCCAGAATGATATCACAAAAGCATATGACAGAACAGACTACACCAGAAAATCCACGTAACGTTTGGCAATCCCCAATCCAGAGTCCGGAGAGGCTGCTCTTATTAATATCGTGCTACCGTCTTAGCGCGTTCCCCGGAAAGGAGCTCCAAATCCACCAGACAAAACAAGACCAAAAACTAAAGCTACAAGACCTGCACAAAACCACATAGTTACAACATATAGTTACAACAGTGCAAACAATAGCATAATTGATAAAAAAAACAGACCATAGGCACAGTAAAAATAGTCCAAAGATGTTAAAAGACTATAAGTTCAAAAGAAATCACCACAGTTTCCACAAGTCCCCAGAGTCCCGACAGACTCGCCATCCCACGCCGGCGACAGAAGGGAATACCTCCGCTATGGACTTCCAAGGCGCCACCCGACTCAGCCTCGCAGACGCAGCACACAGTGGAAGCTCCGTCGAAACCAGCCTCACAGACGCTGCGCACACCGAAAGCGACCTGAGTCCGTCGAACCTCCGAGCCGATGACCATCCCCTCCGGCACAGCTTCTCCGAGCACCATCCTCTGCCGAGCGTATTAAGACGGCCCCGCCAACGGCCATCAGCAACGCGATCCCGAGGACTGGGGGCCTGTTCTTCCCAGTAGAGTCCCAGACCTCACAGCAGCAGCAGCAATGAAGACGGTCTTCCTGGAGATTTCCTGATGTTTCTCCGTGCTTCCACGTCCGTTTTCAATCGATTATGATTGTGCACGGCACCCCACTTCACAAATAACAGATAATCAGTTCCAGAGTGGCCGCTGCAAGCTGCGTCGCACCGCCATCTTGGATGAACTTGGATGAAATTCCTCCTAATCCTAGTTCTAAATGGATGTCCCTCTATTCTGAGGTTGTGACCTCTGGTTCTAGCCTCCTCCACTATACGAAATATCCTCTCCACATCCATTCTATCTATGCCTTTCAACATTTGATAGGCTTCAATGAGATCCCCCTTCATTCTTCTAAACACCACCAAGTACAGGCCCTGACCATCAAATAATCCTTATATGATAAGCCTTTTCCTTTGAACGCTCTCCAATGTCAGCACTTCCGTTCTTAGATAAGGGGCCCAAAACTGCTCCAAATACGCCAAGTGAGGCCTCACCAATGCTTTATAAAGCCTCAGCGTTACATCGACCCACACAAAGTGCAGGAACAACGCAGCAGGCCAGGCAGCATCTGTGGAAAAGAGTAAACAGTCAACATTTCAGACTGAGACCCTTCACCAGAGGGTTTTGGCCCTAAACGTCAACAGTTTATTCATTTCCATTGATGCTGCCTGGCCTGCTGAGCTCCTCCATCATGTTGATTTCCAGCATCTGCAAATTTTTTCTTGTTTGTGATCAACATTACATCCCTGTTTTTATATTCTGGCCCTAAAGAAATGTATGATAACATTGCATTTGCCTTCCTCACCACTGACTCAACCTACAAGTTCAACATTGAGGGATCCTCCAAGTCACTTTGCTCCTCAGATATGGTAATTTTCTTCTCATTTGCTGCACAAATCACTCTCTCACCTAGATGGGGTCAGTTGTGCTGTGAGGATTACATTCCTTGACTTCTCTAGTGCCTTTAACACCATCCAGCCCAAGATCTTAAGCCACAAACTAACGGAGATGGGAGTAGACTCTCACATGGTGGATTGGATAGTGGACTACTTGACAGATAGACCTCAGTATGTGCGGTTGGGAGACTGTAGGTCTGACACGGTGGTCAGCAGCACAGGAGCGCCGCAGGGAACCGTACTCTCTCCGGTCCTGTTCACCCTGTACACATCAGACTTCCAATATAACTCGGAGTCCTGCCATGTGCAGAAGTTTGCTGATGACACGGCCATAGTGGGGTGTGTCAGGAATGGACAGGAGGAGGAGTATAGGAAACTGATACAGGACTTTGTGATATGGTGCAACTCAAACTACCTGCGTCTCAATATCACCAAGACCAAGGAGATGGTGGTGGACTTTAGGAGATCTAGGCCTCATTTGGAGCCAGTGATCATTAATGGAGAATGTGTGGAGCAGGTTAAGACCTACAAGTATCTGGGAGTACAGTTAGACAAGAAGCTAGACTGGACTGCCAACACAGATGCCTTGTGCAGGAAGGCACAGAGTCGACTGTACTTCCTTAGAAGGTTGGCGTCATTCAATGTCTGTAGTGAGATGCTGAAGATGTTCTATAGGTCAGTTGTGGAGAGCGCCCTCTTCTTTGTGGTGGCGTGTTGGGGAGGAAGCATTAAGAAGAGGGATGCCTCACGTCTTAATAAGCTGGTAAGGAAGGCGGGCTCTGTCGTGGGCAAAGTACTGGAGAGTTTAACATCGGTAGCTGAGTGAAGGGCGCTGAGTAGGCTACGGTCAATTATGGATAACTCTGAACATCCTCTACATAGCACCATCCAGAGACAGAGAAGCAGTTTCAGTGACAGGTTACTATCGATGCAATGCTCCTCAGACAGGATGAAGAGGTCAATACTCCCCAATGCCATTAGGCTTTACAATTCAACCGCCAGGACTTTTTAAAAGCTATTATTAATGCTTTTTGAGATAGTGATTTAGATGCATATCATATTTTTTTACTGAGTTAAGTATTGTATGTAATTAGTTTTGCTACAACAAGTGTATGGGACATTGGAAAAAAAGTTGAATTTCCCCATGGGGATGAATAAAGTATCTATCTATCTATCTATCATTTAGAAAATAGTCTTTGCTTTCATTGCTTCTAAGAAAGTGCATGACTATACATTTCCTGAGACTGTATTCCATCTGCCACTTCTTTGCCCATTCTCCTAATCTGTCTGAGTCCCTTTTTTGCCTCCCTACTTCATAAATAAATAAATCAATCATGTTAAATAACAAAAAGATTTATACTACCTTCAGGAACTCAGCATGTCAGGCAGCATCTATGGAAAGGAGTAAAGAGGCGATATTTCAGCAGTTCTTAAGCTTTGTCCTGATGGAGTCCCAATGCAAAATGTCGACTCTTTATTCCTTTTCATGGATGCTACTTGAAGAGTCATGTCCTGATGAAGACTCTTTATTCTGTAAGCTCTCGGGAGTGGTCTCAGCCCGAAACGTCGACTGTTTACTCTTTTCCATAGATACTGCTTGGCCTGCTGAGTTCCTCCAGCAGTTTGTGTCTGTTGCTTTGTATTTCCTGCAACTACGGACTTTGTCGTGTTTGCTCTTTATTCCTTTCCATTGATGCTGCCTGACCAGCTGAGTCCCTGCAGAATTTTATGTTTGTTCCTCTGGATTTCCAGCATCTGCAGAATCCCTTATGTTTTCAGAATGCTATCCACCTCAGTCTACCTTGGTCAAGTAGTATTCAAGTCATGGACTGACACATCAATCTCAAGATATTTTCAAAGGGAAAGTAACTCCGACTGATAGACAGGGTTAAATTAGGAATAAATAAAATAAATCAGTTAAACAAAGGAAAATGAAGAATGTAAAAGACAACAAGACAGAAACCAAGGTAAGCATTAATGCGGACAATTGACAGTGGTTTTAACTGTATTAAGTGATTAATACAAATTACAGAGTCTTCAGGTCAAATGTCAAACAGTACAGCTTTTTCATGAGGCTTGGATGTCTTAGAGTCATAGTGTAACACAGCAGCCAACCTTCACAACTCTAATTACTCCCTCAGTACAGCAATACTATAACCACTTTGATTATCTTACACCACATTATACTTTTGTGTTGTTCTGTGTTCATTCTTGTGAAGTTATTATAATTTGTGTGCACTTGTGCATGTGATAATTAACAACTTTGACTAATCTGGGATAAAACACACCTTTTGAGCTGTGAATAGTTCTGGGCACTGCATACAAGGGGAAACATATCTTGGGCTTGGAGAGAGAGTGGTACAAATTTATCAAACTGATTTCTCTACTTGAAGGGTTAACTCACAGGAAATAACTATCCAAACTGGAGCTGTCTTCCTTGGAATTAATAAGGAAGCTGGAGCTTGATTCGAAGTTCCAAGCCCTTAAGAGGACACATGGTAAGAGCAAAGGAAGTATTTGTGCTCTTTTGGGAGTCTCAGGTAAATTCTAAATTAACAGTGACTGCACCATTAAGATTTCCTGATCCAACACTGAGGTAGTAAACCCTTTTGGTGATGATGGGCTTCCTTGAAGTCATTTGCAAGCTAGGCCTCAAGTTAAAAGAAGTAAGGTGATTGCTGTTTGTAAGGAAGTCATGACTTAAAAAGCTCAAAGTTCAAGTTCAAAGTACATTTATTATCAAACTACATATATTGTAGGTCACTGTATACTAACTTGAGTTTCACTTTCTTGTGGACATCTTTCTTCTTTTCTTGAGAGAAAGGATTAAAATTATTACTGCCTCCAGGCACTGCTAAACTCTCTTCCAAATATATCAATTCATGCTAAATCAATTATTACTATTGATCCTTAAATTTATAGGATTTTGTTAACTAAAGGCAATGTTACATGTGGACATAGGTCACAGGTCAGTGAATGTCAGAACAGCTTTCAATAGCTGAAAAGGTATCCGTTCTCCTCTAATACCAACCCATCCAAACCATCACAACAGGCTAACTATTGTATTGGCTGGGCTGATTGATGTCTGGTGAATTTCTGTAGATTAGTCCACATAATTTTGCACCTCCAAACAACTACAGCCTGATCAAGCACTTTTTTTCCCTCTTCACCTCCAATACATTAAAAAGTAATGAATGGAAGTATTTAAAAAGAGAATTTCAAATTCCTAATGATTTTTGACTTGGATATGCTCAAGAACATATGCATGTGATTAACCAATTCCTGGAGATTACAGAGATTCCCACACAATTGGTGACTATACAGTATAGGGTGCATGCAGCAACATTCAGTGTAGTAGCAATACCCCAATTGCTGTAAACTTATAATCCAACACAACCACATGAAACTTACAGCAATTATATGCCTTCTGTTAGCTCATATTTCCATGAGCTTGAACTCAGTAACAGATATGGCTGCTGTACTGGAGGAAAACTTTGAAGTCACAATGCAGTTAAGTTTTAAAAGAGCAAGATACTTCTCAAGATTGCCACCTAGTGCAAAGAAAGGATTCAGAAATGCACTAACAAAATCTCTTTCTCTCTCTCTCCCTCCCTCTCCCTCCCCTCTCTCTCTCTCTCTCATTCTCTCTCCCCACTACAATCACTGTTGTCTAATTCTTCCACATTTAAACATGATATCACATTCTCCTCTGTGTTGATGCCTCAGCTCACTGAGATGACATGATGCTCAAAAGCTTCCTACCCAAACTCAGCCCATGTGGTGATGGTTTACTGGGCCAATTGGCTTCACATGTGAACTCGCCAATCAATCACCCACGCTGGGTAAAGACAGTCGATTCCTGCTTCCAGTACCTGCAGTAACCCAGCAGCATCCTGATTACCATCATTGACATCTGCATTTCAATTTAGAGTCAAATTAAGAGTAAATATATCATCACAGTAAGTATCCTGTTATTCACCATACACCTCCTTGAGAAACGTTTTCTTGCAGGCATTCACAGGAAAATAAAGAAATACGATAGAATTGATGAAAAACTAAACAGAAACAGCCAACGTGCAAAAGAAGTTAAATTGTGTGATAATTAAAAAATAGGTAAAAAGATAAATAAATAGCCATAATAAAATACAATGGAGCAGCACAGTAGCATTGTGATTAGCACAATGCTTTGCAGTGCCAGTCACCCAGGTTCAGTTCCCACTGCTGCCTATAATGAGTTGGTACGTTATTCCTGTGACTGTGTAGGTTTCCTCCAGGTGCTCCAGTTTCCTCCTACAGTCCAAAGACGTACTGGTTGGTGCGTTCATTCATCATTGTAAATTGGCCCGAGATTGGGCTAGGACTAAAATTGGGCGATTGCAGGGCAGTGCGTCTTAAAGGAGTGGAAGGGCCAACTCCGTGCTGTATCTCAATTTAAAAAAATAACTGAAATCAAAATAAATTAACAAATGAATAGATAAGAGAGGTAGCTAGAGAGACAGGTAGAGAGATGAGTCGATAGGTAAATTATGCTGGGAGCATGATTTGTTGAAAGTGAGTCTGGAGGTTGTGGGATCAGTTCGGAGTTATAGTGAGCGAAGTTTTTTATTTAAAATATTGTATTTCCATTCCTCCATCAGGATCCTTCCAAATCATCGCTCTGAATCTTTAGGATGCTACCTTGCTGCTTTGATAACTATGCAACTGTTGTGATATTTTATTGGATTTGCATGCTGCACAAATGTATTTCCATCCTAGCCTGCAGCAAGCATGCAGTGCTTTTTTGTCACACAATATTCTCAATATTGCTTCCAGCTGGAGGTGTTACATGAGTGTTTTTAAAGCAGAATGGAACAGAAAACAGAACAGGCAGCAGAACAGTGCAGTTTGTAGTGCCACTGCCTCACAACGCCAGCAAACTGGGCTCAACCCCGAACTCGAACACTCTGCGAGTCACCAAGTGGCTTTCCCTTACAGGCTCCAATATATCCAAAATGATGGAATGGCAGAGCAGACTCAGGAACCAGGTTTATTATCACCGGCTCGTGACATGAAATTTGTTAACTTAGCAGCAGCAGTTCAATGCAATATATAATCTAGCAGAGGGAGTGAAAAAATAATAATTATTATTATTATTATTAAAATTTAATAATAAATAAACAAGTAAATCAATTACATATATTGAATAGAATTTTAAAAATGTGCAAAAACAGAAATACTGTATGTTAAAAAAAGTGAGGTAGAGTCCAAAGCTTCAATGTCCATATAGGAATTGAATGGCAGAGGGGAAAAAGCTGTTCCTGAATCACTGAGTGTGTGCCTTCAGGTTTCAGTACCTCCTACCTGATGGTAGCAGTGAGAAAAGAGCATGCCCTGGGTGCTGGAGGTCCTCAATAATGGACGCTGCCTTTCTGAGACACCGCTCCCTAAAGATGTCCTGGGTACTTTGTAGGCTAGTACTCAAGATGGAGCTGACTAGATTTACAACATTCTGCAGCTTCTTTCGGTCCTGTGCAGTAGCCGCTCCATACCAGACGGTGATGCAGCCTGTCAGAATGCTCTCTACGGTACCACTGTAGAAGATTTTGAGTGTATTTGTTGACATGAGCTGAATGGCCTAATCTGCTCCTATACCTTATGGTCTTATAGCTAGGACGCCTTAGATATTTGCACACTATTATAGTAATTGTATGTAATGCACTCCACTACTGCCGCAAAAAAAAATTCATGACATCTGTGAGTGATAAACTTGATACTGATACGGGTCTCTATTGTGGACTGAGAGTAGGAAGATTGCAGGGAGAGAAGAATCATGGCTGGGAAAAGGGGAAGGGCAAAGAGAGGGAGCAGTAAGCACCAGAAAGACATTCTGTAATGATCAATAAGCAGTTGTTTGGAATCAAATGACCTTGCCTGGTGTCTCAGGGCTGGGTGTGTCTGCACCTGTGCCAGCTCCAACCCCAGCCCTCATTCTCTGTCATCTGTCCCACACCCCACCCATGGCGCTCCATCCTCGTCTTTCCTAACATCCATTGTTCGGGGCAGAAGGGCAAGCAGATGGTAGGACAACATTGCAGCCAGCAGGATGAATGTTAGTGCATTTGGCTTGCAGAATCAAAAAGGGTAGCAAATACAATACTCAAAGTGTGACATCTCAATGCATGGAGCATAAGAAATAAGGTGGATGATCTTGTTGCACTTTTACAGATTGTCGGGTATGATATTGTGGTCATCACTGAATTGTGGCTGAAGGATGGTTGTAGTTAGGAGTTGAATGTCCAAGGTTACACATTGTATTAGAGGGATAGGAAGGTAGGCAGAGGAGGTGGCATGGCTCAGCTGGTAAAGAATGGCATCAAATCATTAGAAAGGTGTGACATAGGATTGGAAGATGTTGAATCCTTGTGAGTTGAGTTAAGAAATAGCAAGGATAAAAATACCCCTGATCACATTTATATACAGGTCTCCAAATAGTAGCTGGAATATGGACTATAGATTACAAATGGAAATAGAAAAACAGTGTCAAAAGGGCAATATTATGATAGTCGTGAGAGATATTAATATGCAGGTAGATAGAGTAAATCAGGTAGGGAATGGATCCCAAGAGAGTGAATTTGTTGAATGCCTATGAGATGGCTTGTCATTGAACCTACTATGGATCAGCTATACTGGACTGGGTATTATGTAATAAACCAAAGGCAATTAGGGAGCTTAAGGTACAGGATTATTTAGGAGGCAGTAATCACAATGTGATTGAATTCAACTTGAAATTTGAAAGGGAGAAACCAAAGTCTGATGTAGCAGTGGAGTAAAGGAAATTACAGTGGCATGAGAAAGGAGTTGGCCAAAGTAAATTGGAAGGAGATGCTGGCAGGGTTGACAGCAGAGCAGCAATGGCGTGAGTTTCTGGGGAAAATGAGGAAGGTGCAGAATAGAATTATTCCAAAAACAAAGAAATACTCAAACAGCAAAATTAATCAACCGTGGCTGAGAAGGGAAGTCAAAACTAATGTAAAAGCAAAAGAGAGGGCATACAACAAAGCAAAAACTAGTAGGAATACAGAGGATTGGGAAATTTTTAGAAACCTACAGAAAGCAACTAAAAGAATCATTAGGAGGTAAAAGATTAAATATGAAAGCAAGCTAACAAACAATATCAAGGTGGATAGAAAAAGCTTTTTTCAAGTGTATAAAAAATAAAAGCGAGATGAGAGTGGATATAGGTCTGCTAGAAAATGAATCCAGAGAAATAATAACAGGAAACCAAGAGATGGCAGATGAACTAAGTATGTATTTTGCATCTGTATTCACTTTGGAAGACATTAGCAGTGTGGTAGCTATTCAAGGGTATGAGGGAAGAGAAGTGAGTGCAGTTACTATTACAAGAGAGAAGGTGCTCAAAAAACTGAAAAACCTAAGGGTACATAAGTCACCTGGATCAGATGAACGGCACCCTAGGATTCTGAAGAATGTAGCAGTTGAGATTGTGGAGGCATTAGTATTGAAATTTCAAGAATCATTGGCCTCTGTCATGCTTCCGAAGGACTGGAAAATTGCAAATGTCACTCCACTCTTTAAGAAAGGAGGGAGGCAACAGAAAGAAATTAAAGACCAGTTATCCTGACCTCAGTGGTTGGGAAGATGTGAGAATCAATTATTAAGGATAAGATTATGGAGTACTTGGTGATGCAGGACAAGGCCAACATGGTTTCCTTAAGGGAAACTCTTGCCTGATGAACCTGTTGGAATTCGTTAAGGAGATTGCAAGCGGGATAGATAAAGGAGACGTAGTGGATGTTGTATACTTGGAATTTTCAGAAGGCCCTTGACAAGGAACCACACATCAGGCTGTTTACCAAATGAAGAGCCCTTGATTTTAGGGGAAAGTTACTAGCATGGTTAGAGCATTGGTTGATTGATAGGAGGCAGTGAGAGGGAATAAAATGATCCTTTTCTGGATGGCTGCCAGTGTCTAGTGGTGTTCTGCAGTGGTTGGTGTTGGGACTACTTCTTCTTATGCTGTATATCAATGATTTAGATGATGGAATAGATGGCTTTATTGCCAAGTTTGCAGATGATAACAAGATTGGAGAAGGAGCATGTAGTGTTGAGGAAACAGGTAGGCTGCAGAAGGACTTGGACAGATTTGGAGAATGAGCAAGAAAGTGGCAAATGAAATACAATGTTGGAAAATACGTGGTCATGCACTTTAATAGAAGAAATAAATGTGCAGACTATTTTCTAGATGGAGAGAAAATCCAAAAATCTGAGATGCCAAGAGACATGGGAATCCTTGTGCAGAACAACCTAAATGTTAACTTGTAGGTTGAGTTGGTGGTGAGGAAGACAAATGCAATGTTAGCATTCATTTCAAGAGGTCTAGGATACAAGAGCAGGGATGTGATGCTGAGGCTTTATAAGGCCCTGGTGAGGCCTCCCCTTGAGTATTGTGAACAGTTTAGGGCTTCTTATCTAAAAAAAGATATGCTGGTATTGGAGAAAGTTCAGAGGAAGCTCACAAGGATGATTCCAGGACTGAAAGGGTTATCATATGAGGAACGTCTAATAACTCTGGATTGTACTCACTGAAATTTAGAAGGATAAGGGGGATCTCACTGAAATCTTTTGAATGTTGAAAGGCCTATACAGAGTAGGTGTGGATAAGATGTTTCCCATGATGGGGTAAATCTAGGACAACAGGGAAAAAGGGGGCATCCATTTAAAACAGAGATGTGGAGAAATTTCTTTAGCAGGAGGGTAGTAAATTTGTAGAATTTATTACCACAGGCAGCTGTGGAGGCCAGCTTGTTGGGTGTATTTAAGGCAGAGATTGATAGGTTCTTGATTGGCCATGGCATCAAAGATTATGGGGAGAAGGCCGGGGAGTGAGGCTGGGGAGGGGAATAAAAAGGATCAGCCATGACTGATTGGTGGAGCAGACTCCATGGGTCAAATAGCCTAATTCTGTTCCTATGTCTTATGGTTTACGGTCTATTTACAAACCTGCTCTCCACTCCACATTGACAAATACAGTACTGTGCAAAAGTCATCAGCCACCCTAGCTGTTTATATGTGCCTAAAACTTTTGCACAGTACTGTAAATGGCACTGGATTAGATTGTTTAATTGCCATCTACTTTGCGGATTAATAATTAATTATTTGTTTGTATATTTTAGATTTTAACAAGGGACCCAATGCTTATCTCGGTAGTACACCACTGTCTACCTTTCCAAACTGAAAACTATCCTTCAACTAGTTCCTCTGCCTCCTATCACCAAGCCTCATTATTCCTTTATTACACATTGTTTTTGTAATTTATAGATCTGTTTATACATTTGCACTGTACTGTTGCCACAATGCAAGAAACTTCATTTCTTGAGTCAATAATAATGAATCTGACTCTGTTCTTGATTCCGATTTTAAATCTAATTGGCCAACTCAACTTGGCCTCAATACCCGTCTACCATTTGGAACCTTGACAAGTCCTGTTACCAGATTGGTTCTATGATGCAAGCCAGATTCTCTAACTCCTGTAAGTTAAAGTAGCACCAAGTTGAGTACAGAGTCATGCAGAATAGAAACAGTCCAGTCAGCCCCAATGGCTTTATGCTGACCAAGATGTCCCATCCTAGCTCATCCATTTGCCCATGTTTGTTATCCTGCACAACTGACTTCTTAATATTGTAATTGTGTGTACCTGTTTCTACCACTGTGTCCATCGGCTCCTTCCATATACTAACCACTCTATGGTGGAAAAACTTGCCTTGAGGTCCCCTTTACATCCTTCCCCTGTCACATTAAACCTATCTCCTCTTGTTTTAAATTCTCCTACCTTGGGAAAGAGACTATTATTTTGCAACCTCCTGTTCTCCCCTCATTATATTTATATATCTCTACTGATGTCACACCTGGGGCTCCATCACTCCAGGGAAAACAGTTTCAAGCTATCCAGTCTCTCCTTGGAACTCAAGTCTTGTAACTCAGCAGCATCCTTATGAAACTTTTCAGCATTCTCTCCAGCTTAATCACATCCTCCCTACAGCCAGCAAACCAGAACTGCACACAACATTCCAGGTACGGTCTCACCGATGTCCATAATAATCAGAACAAAGTGGACAAGATTAACAAACCCTCATTTGATTCACTCGTGTTGATTTTGTGTTTTTTTGTTAACAAACCCTTTATTTGTCTGGCATAAACCAGGATCACATTAACACTGATCCAAGGTCCACCTGATCACAAAGGGTGAACAAGGCTGGGCAGAATGCTGTTGTCTCATTTCTCTCCATCTACGTGAATGGAGCATCCCAACACTGATATATCTGGGAATTCTGGTAGGTGAGGATTTATCAGATCACTGCTCATTGATTTGTGTGACTCCACCTCTCTGCAGCATATGAGGATCAGAAACAGATACATTGAAATTCAGAAAATAGAGGAAGAGTGGGCATTTGGCCCTTGTCTTCTCCATCATTTAGTGCCACCATTGCTGATGTGCTACCTCAAGATCAAGTTCCTGTTCATCCCTGCAAACATAGCCCAGTCTAACATGAAAACCAGGCCATGCTGTCCATCAGGCAGGAAGCCCCACACCACCAGGTTCAGAAACAGTTATTACCCTGCTCCTGAAGCAGCATGGATAGCTTTACTCATCTCATCTCTGATTTGGTCCCTCAATCTACAGACTCATATTCAAGGACTCAGCCTTGTCTTGTCTTGTCCATACTGCACCAACCGCTGCCACTGGACTATAAATGTGCAAGAGCAGTGTGTGGTTAAGTGCCTTGCTCAAGGACACACTCACTGCCTCGGCTGAGGCTCAAACTAATGACCTTCAGATCGCCAACCCAAAGCCTTAACCACTTGGCCACACACCAACACAGTATAATTTTTTTAGTATTATTTCTCAGTATTATTTATTTAGTATTATCATTAGTTGCCGTGTCGTATGACATAGGTGATCATGGTCTTTCCAGGACTATGATTGTTCTTGGCAAATTTTCCTGCAGAAGTGGTTTGCCATTGCCTTCTCCTGGGCAGTGTCTTCACAAGACAGGTGACCCCAGCCATTATCAATACTCCTCAGAGATTGTCTGCCTGGCGTCAGTGGTCAGATAACCAGGACTTGGGATTTGAACCAGCTATCCTCCACCTGTGCCCATGACTTCATGTGACCCTGATCGGGGGCTATGCAAGTGCTACACCTTGCCTGAGAGTGACGTCCAGGCTAGTGGAGGGAAGAAACACCTTACACCTCCTCTGGTAGAGTCATATCCTCACCCCTCCACTCCACCACACCTTTTAGTATTTTCTTGTAATTCCTCAATACTGTACTTAGGTAAGGAATGGTATGTCTGACTGGTGAGCAAACAAAAATGTTTCACTGCATCTTAGTGCATGGCAATAGTAAACTAATTATCAATTACTCCTGAAAGTTGTCAGGTGGAATCTCACTCCCACCGTCTCAGGTTACAAACTGCAAAACAGAGTTATTGACAAAAGGCAAGAGCATTTACAACAGATTTCATTAAGTTATTGCAATTAACACAATATTTCCCCAGCAATTCCAAAAAATTATTACGTGTCTCAAAACATCTTGTGCTTTGGAAGAGGAGCTCAGTCACGGACGCTCAGCCGGTTCTAATCATTTAACAGGGAATTTGATCAGGGAGTCTTACAACTACGTTGCGTCACTTATGCCATTTCCTTCCCTTGAAGAAATTCAGAAAGATGTTCAGAAAGGCGTCTTTCATGATCAAATTCCAATTCTCAATCGATTTTAACATTCAAAGCCATCAGCTTGGAGGGGCCTCTGATCATGATCTCTTTCAGAATTCAATAAAGTTAGAAAATTCCACAGCCGCCTTCAATGGCATAATCTATAATGCTTAATGACTCCAGATCCCTCTCACAGCAACCAATCTCACATAAATACTTGGACAAGTGACCTCACTCCACTGAGTAATCATGGCTGGCCCAGCCCTATTAGCAGGTAATAACGATGCCTTTTGAAGGACTCAGATGAGTTACATATAATGTAATGCAAATAACTCATAATCTATTCACCCAGCATGAGCTGAATTTACACTTTGTAGCATTGGCATGGTTGCCGAGTGCTGGGTTAAAATTAAATCTCTTGCAGTTTTAAAACCTACCCTGCTAATGGAGAAAATCTGCAGATGCTTGGAGTCCGAGTAAGATGCACAAAATGCTGGAGGAACTCAGCAGGCCAGGTAGCGCCTATGGAAAAGAGTACAGTTGATGTTTTGGGCCGAAACCTTTCAGCAGGACTGTTTATTTATATATTTATATACAGTGCACCCCATGCTGGGTTGTGCGTTGAGCTAGCAACTCACCCTCATAAAAACCAACAAATGCTATACAAGCGACAAGGACATACCAGGAGGCACAGAGAGGAACGACAAACAACAATCATATGATAATCTATAATGACCAATTAACCTACCGACCGGTACGACTTTGGACTGTGGAAGGAAACCAACGTGGTCACGGGGAGAAGGTATAAACTCCTGCCAGGCAGCACCAGGAATTGAACGCAGGTAGCTGGTACAGTAAAGCATTGTTCTGACCACTGTGCTACTGTGCTACCTGCTCCCAGATGGGAGTTTGTCCCACTCCCATCGGGGAGGAGGCTGCAAAGAATCCATGCCTGGAGCACCATTCTCAAAGCAGTTACTTTCCCAAGCAGTAAGGCTGATCAACACCTCCACCCACTAACCGCCCCTCCACCTCCAACCACCACTACTTTATCATTTCCTGTTAGTCACATTATGTACAGACACTCCTGTGCCTAGCAACAGATTATGGGCTCGCAATCAATCTATTTATATAAACTATCCTACTGTATGTATTTATACTTATTGTGTTATTATTATTATTATAGTGTTCTTTATTTGTGGTTTTTTTTGTGTTGTATTGGATCTGAAGTAAAAATTATTTTGTTCTCTTTTACACTTGAGCACAGGAAATGACATTAAACAATATTGAAGTCCCCGTGAGGTCCTTTGCTTTTAAATTAGTCCTAAAACTTACAGATGATGCTTGACCTACCACATTCATCCAGCAGTTTGTCGTCCGCTGCAGATTCCAGCATCTCTTGTATCTCAATTTTATTACTCCACTGCTAAGCCTCTTCAAGCAGGCTGACTTTGAGCAAGTTTACCTCCACCCTAGTGCAGAGCTTTGACCTGAAATACTAATGATTCCTCTCGGAGCACCCGCCCCCCCCCCCCCCCACCCCACAACAGGTGTTCTCAAGCGCTGCACTTCCTCTGCAGCTTTTACACTTTATTTTGCATTTTCGTGTTTTTCCTTGTTCTACCTCAATGCAGTGTGTAATGATTTTATCTGTATAAACAACATGCAGGACAAACTTCTCACTGTATCTTGATACATGTGACAATAATAAACCGATACCAACACCAGTACCTACAACTATTCAGTTCCTGAAACAACCGACGAAACCCTTCTACGCTCTCTGGCGCATCAGCCAGCAACCTTGCCGTTCCTTTAGCGTTTGTCTGTTTTACGAGGCCGGGTTGCTAGCTCATCACCCAGCCCAGCATGGATGGAAGACGTGCTAGGAGCCAGTCAGATTCAAACCTGGGACGTCTCGACCTGAAGTCCGGTGCGGATAGCATTACGTCGCTGGCCGGCCTACTTGCACCAAAATAGACAGCTTTTTGTTTTAATTGCGTTTTCAAGTGAACATCGGGTATAATTTATGTTTTTCTTGTTAGTGTCGTGTCTCCGATGCTCCATATACCTGTGATGCTGCTGCAAGTAAGTTTTTCCTTGCACCTGTGCATGCATGTAATTTTGCACTGCTTAATAATAAAGTTCAAAGTTAATTGATTAACAAAGTATGTATTTCATACACAACCTTGAGATTCATTTTCTTGCAAGCACTCACAGAAAAGTAAAGAAACGCAATAGAATCCTTGCATAACAAAGGCAGAAAGTGAATCTATTGGCTGTGGAGACAGTTCAACACTGAGCCAAGTGAGGCCATCCATTCCAGTCCAGGAGCCGGGTTGTCGTAGGGAAACATTGTTTAGAAACCCGATGACGTGGGACCCAACTTTGACTTTGACCCAGAGTTCTTCCAGCAGTTTTTGTTTTGCTCCAGATCTCAGCATCTGCAGTTTCTTGTGCCTCTTTCACTTTGAGTCATGGTTTCCAGACCCACAACGGAGATGCAGTGGTGACGGAACGCCAGGAACAGTCACAGTCATGGAAAGACTGTGATCACCCCTGTTGTACGATGCAGCAGGTAATGAATGAACAAACACGCTGTGCAGTGGGGACGGAATGCTATGCTGTTGACGGCTCCAGTTTACAAGCTGAGATCACAAAAACCTACTCACGTGCAGGTAGTGAAATAGACTCATCATTCCTGAACACTGAATAGGATGACTCTGTTTAGGTGAAACGTCAGAGGCTTTATAGATCAAATTCAACTCTATTGTCATTCAACAGTATACAGCTAAACAAAACAACATTCCTCTGGGACCAAGGTGCAAAACACAGCACATATATCAGAGCACATGAAATAATATTAACAGCTAATAAACAATTCTGTAGATGTACAAGTTGACATGAAGTGCATATATGACACAGTTAAATATACAACAGTATAATGTTACTGGTGCTGTCATAAATAATGTGTGGTGGTGGCTCATTCGTCCGTTCGTTACGTGCCATATTGTTATGACGTTAGAGATCGTGGTCTTTCCATGGTCACGATTGCTCTTGGCAATGTTTCTACCATTTCCATCTTCTGGACTGTGTCTTTAAGAAGGGAGACCCCAGCCATTATCAATACTCTTCAGAGATTGTCCGCCTGACGTCAGTGGTCGCATAACCAGGACTTGTGATATGCACCAGCTGCTCATATGACCACCCTGGTGGCAAGTCTCGTAGCCTGGAGGAAGAAGCTACTGCCCAGCCTCGCAGACATTGTTCTTATACTGTGGTACCGTCTGCATGAGAGTAGGAGGTCACGCAGATTGTGGGATGAATGGGAGGGGTCTTTGACAATACTGAGGGCTCTGCCAACATAGCACTTCTGGGATGTTTATGAAATCTCGAGGGGCAGTCATAATGTGAATGGTCACAGTGTTCTGCCCAGGATTGATTAAATTGTAAGTTGGTTTATTATTGTCACATGATCCGAGGTACAGTGGAAAATGTTGTTTAGCTTGCCATCCAGGTATTTCGTCATCAGGGATCGGCGGACTCTTCGATTATGTGGGCTGCTTCACTGGAGACAGCTGCAATTGTGGAGGTGAATCCTCAGAGGTGAGGCTGATCCTGTAATGCACTGAGCCGTGTTCACAACCCTCTCCATCTTCTTGGGGTCACCTGCAGAGCAGCTGCCACACCAAGAAGTTCCCCATATACGTTACTCTTCTCAGCCTGCTGGCGACAAATTCCGTACCGGACAGGTACATGGACAAGAGAGGTTTAGAGGTTAACTGGCTAAACAGAGGAAAATGGACCTAGCTTAGATAGGGTCTCCAGGTAGACATTGACCATTTGGGCTGAAGGGCCTGTTTCTGTGCTATATGAATCAGAATCAGGTTTACTATCGCTGGCATATGTTGGGAAATCTGTTTTGCAGCAGCAGTACATTGCAATAGATAAAAACTCTAAATTACGCTCTGAGGGCATGGTCGACAACCCACTCCAGCATTCCTAGAGGCCAACGCTATTTATTGGTCTTGTTTTAAAAAATACTCATGGGATTATAGTGGGATGTTTAAGTTCATTTCTTGTTACATTTTTGCTCAGGTTTTACAGTTATTTGCTTGAGTGTTTGTGGGTCACCCTGACTGTAACCAGGGTGTGTAATAATCTGTATGTGACTGAGTCTCCCCAGATCTTAGCGGTCTGTATCTGTGCTTGTCATAATAAAAATGGCTGTTGAGTCAAACGAGCTTTTCTCATCTGTCTGTCATCATGGAGCGAATGCTCGCCACATTGGTGTCAGAAGTGGGATTAAAAATTGGCGATGAGTTTAAAGAGCTGTGACGTCAGATGGAGCACCTTAGGACCGGGGGAATAAGTCGAGGGACTGAGCAGTATTCCTCCCCCGCACCCAGACCAGGCTCCCAAAGCCGGAAGGCTGACCCAGAGTTAGAACCTGGGAGTGGCGCACCGTGCCTTCCCAGGAGACCCCAACGGGGTGAGTGTACCCAGGCTGCCCAACCCGGGGGCATGGCGGAGCACATCACCACCCTCCTTGTGGCCCACACCAGGGAACCCAGCCACGGGAGGACAGGCCACACGGCACGCACCACTGATGCAAGAGGAAGACCAATGGGCCTCAGCAATTCATGCTACATTGTCTACCCTGAAGTTTCCCAGATATAATGGTACCAGCCGCCTGGAGCCTTACCTGGCACAAATCAAACTTGCTGCATGGCGCAACAGGAGGAGCCACACCGAGACGGCGTAGCACCCTGCCCTGGTGCTGGATGGAGTTGCCCTGCGAGCCCTCCTTGACCTAATTCCAGCTGAGCAGCGTGATTACAGGGCCCTTGTAACAGTGTTGGAGTGGGGTTTTCGACAGAGGCCACTGGAGGAAGCAATGAGGGAAGAACTGGACAGCAGACAGTGCCATGTCGGAGAAAACCTGGGGGCATTAGCAGCAGATCTCCGCCACTGTGCTCGGCATGGCTGCCCCCCGTTCCCTCCCATGGCCCAGGAAGAGCTTGCCCTCCACGCCTTCGTAAATGCACTGATGCTGGAGCGCCTTCGCCTGACATCACCGTCATTGCTGGCCAAGGCGGAGAATGCAGAACAATTTTCTGCATTCCTCAGCAGTCCAGCTGGCTACCTGCAACGAGAGGGAAGAGGCGGCTGTGCATCGCAGTACAGAAAAACACAGTGGAGCACAAGGTGTAGCTCGGCAAAATCTGAGATCCTGCATCATTGGCCTGGACATGCTGTCCTGCTGGGGTCTCGTGTGGATGTGCTGGGGGCAACACCGTACATCAGTGCTGAAGCCGTAGCTCTCCAGCAGGACCAGACAGGCACAAGGCAACTACCACCGGACTCACAACAGCCGGCACAGTGCAGCCTCGCAGAACCAAGGGCCAGCAGTGCTGGCGGCACTTCACACAAAGCTGGCGGTGAGCTAGACTTCACACCATTGACCAGCAGCAGCTCAGCGAGCAGATGAGTGATCCCATGCTGGCCTGGGTGAGGAGATGTCTGAGCGTCAGACGGCAGCCGGAGTGGGTTGAGTTCTCCGCCCTGGATCCAGAGACCAAAGCCCTTTACTTTCAGTGGGGAACGCTGGAGGTCTGACTGTAACCGGGATGTGTAATAATCACCTACTATCTGTATGTGACTGAGTAGAGTCTCTCCCTGGGTCATAGTGCCCGCTCTGTTTTTCTGTGCTTCTTGCAATAAAAATGGCTGTTGAGTTAAACAAGCTTTTTTCATCTGTCATCACACTCGCCACAATATTTTAGAAGTTAAATTAAGTAGTGCAAAAAGAGAGAAAAAAAAGTAGAGAGGTAGTGTTCAGGGATTCAATGTCAATTGAGAAATCTGATCAAGGAAGGGAAGAAGCTGTTCCTGAGTCATTCAGGCTTCTGTACCTTCTCCCTAATGGAAGAAATGAGGTGGTCCTTGGAGATGGGGGTCCTTAATGATAGATGCCACCATTTTGAGGCATTAATAAATGAACAGATAAAGAGACAGGTGGAGAGATGGATCGATAGGTCATTAGATAGATAAATTACACTGGGAGCATGAATTGTAGAAAGTGAGTCCGGAGGTTGTGGAATCAGTTCAGAGTTATGGTGAGTGAAGTTTCAGTTGCTATTTATTTCAAAATATTGTATTTCCATTCCTCCATCAGCATCCTTCCAAGTCATCGCTCCAAATCTTTAGGATGCCACCCTGCTGCTTTGACAACTATGCAACTGCCGTTGCGACATTTTATTGGATTTGCATGCTGCGCAAATGTGTTTCCATCCTAGCCTGCAGCAAACATGCAGCGCTTTTTTGTCACACAGTATCTTCAATAGTGCTTCCAGCTGGAGGCGAAACGTGAGTGCTTTAAAGCAGATTGGAACAGAAAACAGAGCAGGCAGTGGCCCAACGCAATACAGCAGAAAAGGGCAAGTGGCAGTGGCAGCGTTTCAGGAGGCAGCTGGCAGCGAGGTAGACCTCCCCAACGTTGGCCAACAGCTACTCAGCGAGCAGATGAGTGATCCTGTGCTGGCCTGGGTGGAGGAGATGGCTGAGAATGGGACAGCGGCCGGAGTGGGCAGAGGTCTCTGCTCTGGGCCCAGAGACCAAAGCTCTGTTCTCTCAGTGGGGAATGAAGGCGATGCATGGCGGGTTGCTGTTCCGGCGGTGGCAGTTTTTTCTGACAGTGACAGACACCTCCTGCAGCTGCTGGTGTCCTGGTTGCTCCAGGCCATGGTGCTGTGGTCAGGGACGGCCATTTTGGGGTCTCAAAGACGTTGAGCAGGCTGCGTGAATACTCCTACTGGCCTGGGTACAGGCAGGACGTGGAGCCGTTCGTGCACTGCTGTGACATTTGCCAGCCAGGAGACAGGCTGCCAGTCTAGGGTGTCAATGCAGCAGCACATAGTGGGGGCTCCAGGATGGGTCTACTGCCCCACCTGGAAGAAAGGACTAACCCGCAAACTTGGAAGCTGCTGGAAGGGGCCGGGAGAGGTGTTCGACTGCACCTCCGATAACGTGTACCTGGTGCAGTTGCCTAAGCGGTGGAAGACAATCGTGCTGCACCGGGACCGGCTGGCACCGTATCAGCCCTTGGCCACCCCCCCTCCACAGTGAGAGTGAGGGAAGGAAGTGACTCACCGGGTGTCCTGCCTCTTGCCTCACCAGATAGTGCCTCCCACGCGGGGTAGTACAGACACCCTCAGCATCCCAGGAGGCAGCATTGACCATCACTGGGATTCCTGGACTTTGTTCTGAACTCTGGGGTTGCCAGGAACAGCTGACCCCTCAAGTGTGGGCAGTGTGGCCCATCGGGGTGGGGGGGGGGGGCGCTCCAACATTCCTAGTGCCCAGCGCTATTTATTGTTCTTGTTTTAAATTGCATTTGTGGGCATCTAGAGGGATGTTCTGGTTCATTTATTGTTACATTTTAGCTTGGTTTATACAGTCATTCCCATTTGTGTTTGTGGGTCTCCCTGACAGTAACCAGGGTGTGTAATAATCACCTCCTCCATCTGTATGTGACTGAGTGGATTCTCTCCACAGGTCAAAACGTCCAGCCTGTTTTCGTGTTTGTCGCAATAAAAACTGCTGCGGAGTCAAACAAGCTTTCCTTGTCTGTCAGCATGCTCACCACAATATTTTAAAAGTTAAATTAGCTAAGTTCAAGAAGAGGTAAAACAATAGTAGTCAGATAGTGTTCAGGGTTTCAATGTCTGTTCGGAAATCTGCTGGAAGAGAGGAAGAATCTGTTCCTGAATTGGTGAGTGTGTGCCTTCAGGCATCTGCACCTCCTTCTGATGGTAGCAATGAGAAGAGGGCATTTCCTGGGTGGTGGGGGCCCTTAATGATGGATGCTGCCACTTTGAGGCATTGCTCCTTGAAGATATCCTGAATGCTAGGGAGGCTGGTGCCCATGATGGAGATAGACTGTTTATAACCTTCTGACTTTCTGAAGCTTATTTCGATCCTGTGCAGTGGCTCCTCCATAGCAGGTGGGGATACACCCATGATGATTGTAAGACCAATGTCAATGCTCTCTTTGTAAGAATGTTTTCCAAAAATGTTTCCTATTGTGTGAGTAGTGACAATCTTATACTTATATCTGCTAGCCTTAAACTCTCTCCAAGGCAGTAGTACTTTCTTTACATGTGCCTGCAGATGAAAGTCTATGCCCACAGCTCGGAAAGCCCGAAGGTAGAAAGCCCAAAAGGTTGAAGACCGAAGTCAGCAAATCGCAGGCAAAGGTCCAAACATCAAGCTGTGAGTCTGGGCCAGAACTAGAGGTTGGAGGCACAATGTGTGAATGTCTGGAAGTCCAGAGCCAAGGACTGAAGGCCTGGAGGTGGCCTGTCCTGAGAGAGTGATGCACCATCAATAACTCTCTCTGAGACATGAAGGCAAGATATCGGCTTTTATTGACTGGAAGAAAGAACAAGCAGTATAATTGACCACCATACTACACCCTGGAGACTGAGGGCCGGGCTCAGGCCTCAATTGCCTTTATACCGGGGTCTGTGGGAGGAGCCACGGTCAGTGGGAGGGGCCACAGGAGCAGTCAGCAGGGGGCGTGTCCAGACAGGTATATGTAGTTCACCACAGAGAGTATGCTTGTGTGCATGTGTGTTTGCGAGCATCAGAAAGGGGCTTGCTTTGCTCTTGTTGTTGTTATTTGTGCTGCTGCCGTTCAGTGGTGTTTTGTGTTGTGCTGTTAGGTAGAACATTGTGGGCAGGGTGTGTTGGCACCAGAACATATGGCAGCACATCTTTAGGCGTGTTGGTTGTTAACGCAAGGCATTCACTTCACTGTATATTTTTCATGGTACATATGTTAAGTAAATCTGAACCTGAGTGTGCATCTTTGAAGATTTTCATAATGTTCCAAGATCGAACCAGGAAGAGATATTATCTTGGAGACTCCTGATTTGCACATTTTGGCTTTTGTTTCTCTTATAGCTAGGAGGGCATTGTTGTTTAGGTGGAAGGATGTTGCTCTGCCTACTCATGCTCAATGGCTAAGCGATGTTATGTCATGCTTAAATTTAGAGAAGATTCATTGTTCAATTTCTGAATCAAGACTTTTTAACATTGTGGAGACCTTTTCTGAATTACTTTCAAAATCTTTGATTTGTTATCAAGTACAGATGTTGGTTAATATTACGTTTTACTATATGATAAGGATTTTATTTTCCTTTTTCTTTCTTTACCAAACAGCTTTTCTCAGTAGTGGGTTTAGATTTTTTTTGCACAATGATAAAATTATTACTTTTCAATATTACGATTTAATTTAATTTACATGAAATGAAACTATAAGTGTGATTCACATATATTGTAATTCATATATGATATACATCCTCCTGTACTCTGTATTCTTTTTTGTAAGAAATCAATAAAAATATTGAAAAACAAAGACTTCTGCCAGCCAATTTTTTAGATACTTCCAGCAGAGAAGGGGTTAACAGTACAGCAAACTGTTAACAGCCATTAAAGAGCTCAGCAGTATTGAAAGAAACACCTCAACCACAATTTTGAAGTTTAATCTATCACCTTTACAAGACAACACTATCTTGTCCTTGTCAATCAGTAAAACTAACACAGTTTTAACCCCCTGCTGTAGTGAATGTTGACTGCTGTTTTCCAGCCACCGCTTTTGTGAGTCAGCCAAGGACAGATCATGTCTCAACTGTCTTCTAGGCATGGGCTTGCATGGGATTTGCCCGGCATCAGGCTGTTCAGCCCATCTGGCTTCTGTGCTCCACATGAGCTCCCCCAGTCTCCTCCAATTCACCTCATCTCAGATTCATACCTTTCTAATCTTTTCTCCCTCTTTTGCTTGGATTTTGTTTCATCATATCTGTGGCGTTCTCCATGAGATAGCGAACTGCAAATTCACTGACAGCATTTAATTAATTAGAGTGACTCTCTGTAGGAAGCTAAATCAATCACGCTTCCTAAATAAAGAGAGACATACCAAAGCCAGCTGAACAAAACACCAACACAAATTCTGCTACACTTTTTTTCTGTAACATCATCTGTTTTTTATTCATATCCAACCTTCCTTTCATAAAGAAAAATCGCCGATCCTTTAGTTCTGATTGTTGTCATATCCAGCCAGTTAGCTGCATGGTTAAACATCTGTCTTCCTTTTTTCTTTGGCTAGATAACTAAAGAGATATACACTCAGAGGCCACTTTATTAGATAAACCTGTACACCCGCTCATTAATGCAAGTATGTAATCAGCCAATCATGTAGTAGCAATTCAATGTTTAAAAGCATACAGATATCATCAAGAGGTTCAGCTGTGGTTGAGACCAAACGTCAGAATGGGGAAGAAATGTGATCTAAGTGACTTTGACTGTGGAATGATTCTTGGTGCCAGACGGGGTGGTTTGTGTATCTCAGAAGCTGTTGATCTCCTGGGATTTTCACACACAGCAGTCTCGAGACTGTTTACAGAGAATGGTGTGAAAACCAAAAAAAAAAAAATCCAATGGGTGGCAGTTCTGTAGGTAAAAGTGCCCTGTTAATGGCAGAGATCAGAGGAGAATGGGCAGACTGGTTAAAGCTGGCAGGAAGGTGACAGTAACTGAAATAATCATGTGTTACAACGGTGGTGTGCAGAATGCATTACACGTCAAACCTTGAAACAGATGGGGCTGCAGCAGCAGAAACCTACGAGCTTACACTCAGTGGCCACTTTATTAGGTACAGGAGGCCGCAGAGTTGAAATTTTGTTTGCACGGTATCCCACGCTTTTTCAGTTATCATTCACTCAGGCTTCATTCGTGTGTTTCACGCAGCACGAAACCCAGTTGACTGTCATTAAAAGGGTGGACAAAAAATGATGCCTCAGTGAGATCAGTTACCTGAAATGAAGAGGTTAAATGGAGAAATTTCTTTAACCAGAGGATGGTGAATCTGTGGAACTCAACACCATAGATGGCTGTGGAGGCTGAATCATTTGGGTATATTTAAAGCGGAGGTTGATTAATTCTTGATTAGTCAGGGTATCAAAGGTCATGGGGAGATTGCAGGAGAATGGGGTTGAGAGGGATAATAAATCAGTCATGATGGAATGGCGTGAGCTCGATGGGCTGAATGGCCTAATTCTGCTCCAATGTCTTAATGATATGGTCAAGGTGGGCCACTATTTACCTGCATTCATTGCAAAGCCCCTTCTGGAGTAACAAACACAAAATTCTGGAGGAACTCGGCATGTAAGGAAACTAATCCACAGTCAGGCTGCGACCCTTCTCTCTAAGCAGCACCTTGTTTGATAACAACTCGATTTATCTCTAACGACTATCACCTGCAAACGCGGAACAAATATTTTCCCTGATAACTTACACAAAATGCTGTAGGAACTCAGGAAGTCAGGCTGCATCTATGGAAAGGAATAAACAGTTGGTGTTTCGTGCCATCAGGACTGGTGAAGGGTCTCGGCCCAAAGCATCAATTACTCACCACTCATGCTGCCTGCATTATATCATTTATTTATTTGGTGATATAACGTGGAATAAGCACTTCCAGACCAACGAACCGCACCACTCGGCAACTCACCTACTTAACTCCAGCGTAATTTCAGGACAATTTGCAATAACCTATTAGGCTACTAACCAGCATGTCTTTGGCATGTGGGAGGAAACCAGAGCACCCAGAGGAAACACATGTGGTCATGGGGTGGAAGTAAAATCTCCTTACAGACAGCGACTGGAATTGAACTCCAAACTCCGACATCCCAAGTTGTAATAGTGCCTCTCTAACTGCTGTGCTACTTTGGTGCCCATGTGTGCGTTTCTCCAGATTTCCAGCATCTGCAGAATCTCTTGTGTTTTGCTCTGATGTTGTTTGAGATCATTCTCTGTACGTGAATAGTGCTGGGCATTGAAAATGGTTCCCGGAGGTTCAGAACAAGGGGAAAATCACCTTTGGAGAGCCATTGCACTAGCAGTCTTCTGTAGAACAACTACTATATAAACCTAGGACACAAGAGACAGCAGATGTGAAATCTGGCGATGAAACAAACTGCGGAAGTGATCAGAATCAGGTTCATGATCACCATATGAAGGCTCTGGGCCCAAAGCATCCACAGTTTACTCTTTTCCATTGATGCTGCCTGGCCGGCTGAGATCCTCCTGCATTTAATGTGTGTTGCTTTGGATTTCCAGCATCTGTAGATTTTCCTGTGTTTGTTATTGTCACTGACATCTGTTGTGAATTTTTTTGTTTTGCCCCAGTAGTACAGTGCAACACACAGAAAATGACAATATTTTACAACAGAAATATAAAAAATATGCAGTGTTAAAAGAGAGCAAAGTAGAGAGGTCATGTTCATGGGTTCATGTACCGTTCAGAAATCTGATGGCAAGGGGGAAGAAGCTGTTTCTAAAACGTTGGTTGTGTGTATCTTCAAGCTCCTGTACCTTCTCCCTGATGGTAGTAGTGATAGTAATGGGCCTTGTCAACAATCTGAGGATCCAACAATATACAACATCTAAAAAGAACATGCTGCTCGATCAGAGTGATCACACTAGCACTAATGAGAAGAGGGCATGTCCCGGAGTAGTGAACTCAGCAGGTTGAGCAGCATCAGTGGGAGGAAAGAAATTGCTTGAAACTCTGCATTAGGAGAGTGTAAATCTTCCCTGAACTGTTGGATCCAATCATAGCTAACCCCAACCCCAACCCTAACCCTAACATTGAGTTACACTGTGGTCACAATGGCATTGTAACTGAACTGCTAGTGAAAAGTTCTGCAACTTCAGTTCAGAGATATAAACTGTAAACTTAGCAATGCCAGCTGCACAATTTAATTCAAGTAATTAAATATAGAATGAAAGAGAAAGTTATTCTCAGCATCAGACTCCATGGATATTTTAGGTTCCTAGATATGGTTCGGGAGACAGAGAGGAGAGTTATAGGTCAGGTTGGTGTCTAAGGCTCCATGTTTGAAGGCCAGTGATGTGAATGTGGTGGGATGTCAGCCTAGCAGACCAGCAAGCATGAGGGGAAGGGGGGCTCCTCGATATGTGAGTCGGTGAGACCAGAGTTTGAGGCCCAGTGTTCAGGGTTCCATCATTAGCCAGTGCGGAGCTCGAGGTCTGGAGTACGGGTCCACATTTGTCATCAGTGGTGAGTCCTGGATTGATGCCAAAGGTTGTAGCCTCAGGGTCATTCAGAAGTCCAGAGGTTGAGAGCCAATGGCAGAGCCCCGTGTCCGTGAATCACTGTGAGTCTGCCGGAGAAGTCTAAGGTCCAATGTTTGCGAATCCATGAGGCCACTGGAAGCTGAAGTTTGAAAACAGCCTCTGCTGGTGTTAAAGGACTGTGTATGTTTGTGTGTGGGTGGGAAGGACGAATGGGGCCTAGTTTGCTGTTGTTGATTTGTCACTTGTTGTGTTCTGTGTTGTTCTGCTGAGCATTGTGGGTGTGCCAGGTTGGCAATGGAATAAGTGGCAACACTTGCAGGCTACCCGCAGGATGTGTTGGTTGTTAATGCTGTATGTTGTATGGTACGTGTGATAAATAAATTTGAAATCTGAAACTGCTAGCTTGCCCCAAAAAAAACTTTCAGGGCAGGGAAGACATCTTGAATTAATTTGCCTTATATGTGAAGTCCAGACACACCGTGTAATTGACTCTCAATGGCATTGTTAGTTCAGGGGTGATCATGGCAGAACAATAAACTACAACATTCGCATGAGGTGATTTAAAACCAAAGGTGAATTCCATGTGCCTCATGTCTTTGCAACCAGGAGGGGAAGGTTCCTGCTCTGAACTCTTGCCTGAGAAAGATAGATAAGATGCTGATATACAACATGCAGAGGGTTCTTCATCAATCCTAGATAGATGCTAGCTGACTTCCCTAATTTGAAAGAAGATTGTCCAATTACATTGGCATACATTCTGCAGATGATCTGTCAGTGCAAGTAGGTTCAGGGTTTCTTGCAATTCAATCATCTTGTCTTCCACAGTAATTAATTTCACGGGATTGGTGATGCTTTAAAGCTGGAAAAAACATGGCCTCCTCTACTGCCACAATGAAGCTACTTTCAGGTTGGAGGAGCAACACCTCATATTCTATTCTCGTAGCCTCCAACCTAACAGCATGAATATCAATTTCTTGAACTTCCAGCAATTTCTCCCCCATCCCTCTTTTCTCTTTTCCATTCTGGCTCCCCTCTTACCCTTTCCCTTCCCCTCACCTACCTATCACCGTCCTCAGGTGCCCCTCCTCCTTCCCGTTCTCCCATGGTCAACTATCCTCTCCTATCAGATCTCTCCTTCCTCAACCCATTACCTTCTTCCACCCATCACCTCCCAGTTTCTCACTTCATCCACCCCAAACCCACCCTCCATCCCCTTCACCTAGCAACACCCATCACCTTCCAGCTTGTACTACTTCCATGCCCACCCCGCACCTTCTTATTCTGGTTCCGTCCCCTTCCATTCCCATCCAAGAAGAAATAAAGATAAAGGTCAACTTTGTTTGTCACAAGCACATCCAAGCATTGAAACATAAGGTGAAATGGGTCATTTTTTTAAAGGTTCAAAGGTCGAATTTAATCTCAGAGAAATGTAAACGATATATATGCTGAAATGCTTCTTCTTTGCAAACATCCACAAAAACAGAGAAGTGCCCACAAGAATGAATGACAGTTAAACATGAGAACCCCGAAGTCCCCCCCAAGTTTCCCCCTCCCGCGCATAAGTGGCAGCAAGCAACGATCCCCCCCCCCCCCACCCCACCAGCAAAAAAAGCGCATCGGTACCGTCACTAAACCCAAATGTGCGCTAAGCAATAGCAAAGAGACAGGCCAAAGTTACCCCAAAAGCTTCGCATTTCATCTGGAATTCAACAACCCACAGGTTCTCTCTCTCTCCCTGGCAAGGGAGAGGGAGTTGTCCCCCATCTTCACAGCGAGCGGGAGACATAACAACAACCCACCGGTTTACGATGTTAAAAGTCCGTTTTGTCGCTTTTTTGGAGCTCTGTGTCCGAAGATCACAAAGACCTCGGGTCTTCGGGCCCACAGCAAAAGATTTTCCGGCCTCCCCGATGACATACGAGCCTCCTGCCGTGACACCGACCCTCGATCCGCCCGTCTCCAGAGCCCCGAGATCTTAGGCTTCCAAACACGAGCGAGATTCTCAGGCCGAACCTTTGACATGTCGAATAACGGCCAGTCGTGGAACCCCGGAGAACAGGTGCCACTCCCACAAAGAACCGAAGCCTGCGTGTAACTCCAGGTCAGGGTCTTCAAAGAACCCCAAACGGGAAAAATAAAGATAATAAACATAGAAATAGAGCTGTTTCTGAAGATGTAAGCGAAGGAGTTAGGCGCCATTATCCTTCCTGAGTTCAAATTGCTCCATTTGCTTCCAATCAGATCAGCAAGGATTATGCCAATATGCTTCCGGTGCCATACGACTTTGGAATGTGGGAGGAAACTGGAGCACCTCGTGGTCACAAGGAAAATGTACAAACTCCTTACAGACAGCAACAGGAAATGTACCTCAATCACTAAAAACTGGCACTGTAAGTTGATGCGTTAATCACTATGTGTAAGATATGTACTTATCCAAATGTCTTTTAAATGCTGTCACCGTATCTCCCTCAACTGTTTCTCTAGCAGCGTGTTCCATTGATATGTCATCCACTGTGTGAGGAAGTTGCACATTGATCCCTTAAAAATCCTTCCCCAATCACTTAAAACCTATGCCATTGAGTGTTTGGTTCCATTACATTGAGGGAAAGAACTGTATGTGTTCAAACTACCTGTTTCCCTTCTGATTTTAAACATATATGATTTTTTTTACTGTGCTGGACTTGAAGCTTAATTGTTATTACAGGAACGTATAATCTTCTCCTTGAATGTTTTGGGAGGTTATGATATGGGTTTCAAATTGGCAATCAGTCAGTGAATTCAGCTGGTTAATGAAACTTGCAGGATATCGGCTGTGAGCTGCTTTGGGAATCGGTAAAGTGATGCTGTTATTTGCCTTTTTAGTCAGTTGCTCTGAGTCATAGATGACTTAGGGGGTGGTGTGATAATGTTAATGTGCAGTATCTCCAAATTAAAAAGAAATAATAAATATGATTTGTTTCTCCTCTGATTTTGAAGATTCTGAGGTGACTGATGACTTCTGGGCAGATGGGACTCATCAACTGTGGTTGAATGTGCTATTTTGTTTGATATTAATCAGCCATAATCGAATGGCAAAGCTGACTTGAAGGGCTGAATAGACTAATTCTGCTCCTATATCTTATGTATGAGTGTCCTCCAACTACATCGTCAGGATTAAAGCAACTATTTTTAAGCTATGCATATTATGAGATCCTTATTATATTGCAAGTGGACATGAATAAATTTCAAATCCTTTATGACATTTTAAGTTTGGCATTTTTAAAATCTTCAAAATTTAATACCTGACAGAGTTCATTTTCAATGCCAGAGAGATTGATTGGCAGTAATTAACAGTCATCACAGTGTTGAAAGGATATTTGCACTTGAAAAGACAGGATGTAAGTATCTGTGAGAAAGTCCGTTCCTATCATCAAAGCAGCAGCTTCACAGCATTCAGCGTTACTTAATAACGGACCAGAGTGTGTGAGGAGACACTCTTGTTCTCCTTTCAGCAGGCAGACACAACCTGAACATTGGCTTTTGGATGTCTTTGTTTAACTGCACACCTGTTCCTTGCCAGGTGTTGCTGCACCAGTTACACTGAGCACATCAGCCCCACCATTATTAAAGTTCAGAAGTTTAAAGTAAATTTATTATCAAAGTACATATACGGCACCATATACAGACCCGAGATTCATTTACTCAGTAAATCCATAATAGAATAATAAGTATAATAGAATCAATGAAAGACCACACCAACTTGGGTGTTTAACCAGTGTGCAAAAGGCAACAAATTGTGCAAATACAAAAAGAAAGAAATAATAATAAATAAATGATCAATAAATATCAAGAATGTGAGATGAAGAGTCCTTAAAATTGAGTCCATAGGTCGCGGGAACACTTCAGTGATGGGGCAATTAAAATTGAATGAACCTTTGTTTCAAGAGCCTGATGGTTGAGGGGTAATAACTGTTCCTGAACCTGGTGGCGTGAGTCCTGAGGCTCCTGTAAGTCTTTCCTGATTGCAGCAGTGAGAAGAGAGCAGTGCTGGGTGGGTGATGGGGGTCGCTGTGGTGAATGCTGCTTCCCTGCAAAGTGCTTCGTGAACATGTGCTAAGTGGAGGGAGGGCTTTACCCACGATGGTCTGAGTTACATCCACTGTTATATGTTATACCACATATAGCCTATTTCAGCCATAAAGCCAAAGTTCTTACTTTTCTCAATATTTAGTTCAGCACCTAAAATCCGACATAACAAAGTGGCAAGGACTTGGGAATTCATGATATCCTAATCGACATTCCTACCCCGTCAAAAACCATCTGAAACACAACCAATATGCACAACTTTGCTCTGGACACATTGCTCTTGTTCTAACATGAACTAAATCTTACTCAGCTGCCTCTTTGTGACATTCACTGAAACCTGGGTGATTTAAAAACTTGCCATGGTTATTGTCTTCTTCCAGTCCTTATCTCTTTAACCTTGTACAGCCACATACACATTCCAGATCTGAGTTCCTCTAATTCTTGCCTCTCATCACTCCACTATCAGGCAACCAAGAAACTATCCTGTGAACTTCTTTCTCTCCCTAAACCACTTTATCTCCCTCTCTCCTGTTATCATTGAATTCCCCTTTAAATTCTATCTCTTCAATCAACATGCGGTAGTGCAGCAGTTAGTACATTGCTTTAGTCAAGTCAAGTCACTTTATTGTCATTTTGACCATAACTGTTGGTACAGTGCATAGTAAAAATGAGACAATGTTTTTCAGGACCATGGTTTACATGACACTGTACAAAAAACTAGACTGAACTACGTAATAAAAAAAAACATAGAGAAAGCTACACTAGACTACAGACCTACACTGGACAGCATAAAGTGCACAAAAATAGTGCAGGCATTACAATAAATAATAAACAGGACAATAGGGCAAGGTGTCAGTCCAGGCTTCGGGTATTGAGGAGTCTGATAGCTTGGGGGAAGAAACTGTTACATAGTCTGTTCGTGAGAGCCCGAATGCTTCAGAGCCTTTTCCCAGATGGCAGAAGAGAGAAGAGATTGTATGAGGGGTGCATTGGGTCCTTCATAATGCTGTTTCCTTTGTTTACAGCTTCAGCTATAAGATTGGGGTTCAACTTCTGCAACCGCCTGTAAGGAATTTGTACGTTCTGCCCGTAATTGTGTGAATTTCCTTTGGGTGCTCTGGTCTCATTCCAAAGATGTATGAGTTGTGGGCTGACACTGAAAACACAGACATTCACAGAATGTCTCCAGTGCCTCCTTGGTGCAAACAATGTACTTAACAAGATGTTTCGATGTTTCAATTATTGTCAATGTCATACAACATGGCACATAATTATTATGACTATATACTCCTCCACCACTTGCTCTGGCAGCTGGTACCATATACCCACCTCCCTCTGTGTGAAAAAGTTGTTCCAGAAAGCCATGTCCTCTAGTTTCAGACTCTACTACCCTGTGAAAAAGACTGTGACCATCCACTTTTTCTGTACCTCTTGTGATATTACAGTACAATGCAGTACAAAAGCCTTAGGCACATACAGTGCCTATAAAAAGTATTCACCCCTCACTCCCCTTTGGAATTTTTTATGTTTTATTGTTTTACAACATTGAATCACAGTGGATTTAATGTGGCTTTTTTGATACTGATCAACAAAACAAAGACTCTTTTGTGTCAAAGTGAAAACAGATCTCTACAAAGTGATCTACATTAATTACAAACATAAAACACAAAATAATTGATTGCACAAGTATTCACATTCCTTTAATATGACACACCAAATCATCACTGGTACAGCCAATAGGATTTAGAAATCATATAATTAGTTAAATGGAAATCTGTTTTTGGAGACCTGTGTGCAGTCAAGGTGTTTCAATTGACTGTAATGAAAATATCGCAAGTCCAACTATTGGTGAGTCAGTATCCCAGCAAAAACTGCATCACAAAAACAAAAGAACACTCAAAGGAACTCCGGGAGAAGTTTATTGAAAAGCATGTGTCTGGAGATAGATACAAGAAAATTTCCAAGTCACTAAATATCCCTTGGAGAACAGTTAAGTCAATCATCAAAAAATGAAAAGAATATTGCACAGCTGTAAGTCTGCATAGAGCAGGCCATCCTCAAAATCTGAGTGACCATCCAAGAAGGGGACTAGTGAGGGAGGCTACCAAGAGCCCCATGACAACTCTGGAGGAGTTACAAGCTTCAGTGGTTGAGATGGGAGAGACTGTGCATACAGCAACTGTTGACCCGGTGCTCCAACACTCGCAGATTTATGGGAGAATGGCAAAGAGAAAGTCGCTGTTGAAAACGCTCAGATGCGAAATCTCGGCTAGAGTTTGACAGAAGGCATGTGGGAGACTCTGAAGTCAGCTGGAAAAAGGTTCTATGGTCTGATGAAACCAAAATTGAGCTTTTTGGCATAAGCCAAACTGCACATCATACTGCAATTTGAGAGGGAAAAGCAGAAGTCACATGTATCTGTGTCGCAATGGAATAAAAGGAATTGCAGAGGCATAAGAGAGGGGCTTGCCCAGGTGGTTTGGATGGTGGGGATGACGACAGAGCAGACATGGCTGAAGTTTCTAGGAATCGTTCACGAAGTGCAGGATAGAAAGTTCCCACAGAGGAAGAAGTTCTCAAGTGGCAAGGGTAGGCAACCATGGCTGACAAAGGAACTTAATGACTGCATAAAAGCCAAGGAAAGGATACATAAGACAGCAAAGTGAGTGGGAAGTTGGATGATTGGGAAGCCTTTAAAATCCAGCAAAAAAGCAAGTAAGAAAGCTAAAAGAGGGGAGAAGATGAAATATGAGGGCAAACTAGCCAATAATATTAAGCAGGATACCAAAGGTTTTTCAGTTATATAAAGAGTAAAAGGGAGGTGCAAGTTGATAATAGACCACTGGAAACTGATGATGGTGAGGTAGTAATGGGGACAAAGTAATGGCATATGAACTTAATGGGTACTTTGCATCTGTCTTCACTGTGGAAGACACTAGCAGTGTGCCAAAGGTCCGTAAGTCTCAGGGAGCAGGAGTGAGTGCCATTGCTATTACAAAGGAAAAATTGCTCTGCAAACTCAAAGTTCTTAAGGTGGATAAGTCATCTGGGCCAGATCGACCACATCCAAGAATCCTGAAATAGGTTGCTGAAGTGATAATGGATACATTGGTCATGATCTTTCAAGAATCACCTGAATCTGCAATGTCACTCCACTCTTTAAGAAGGGAGGAAGGCAAGAGAAAGGAAATTACAGGCCAGTTAGCCTAATCTCATGGTTGGGAAAGTGTTGGAGTCCATTATTAAGGATGAAGTTTTGAGGTGCTTGGAGACTAATAATTAAGTATGTCAAAGTCAGGATGGTTTCTGTAAAGAGAAATCTTGCCTGCCAAATCTGTTGGAATTCTAAGAAGTAACAAGCAGGGTGGACAAAAGAGAGCAGTGGATGTCATTTACTTGGTTTTTCAGATGGCATTTGATAAGGTGCCACACATGAGGCTGCTTAACAAGATAAAATACTATGGTGCTGCAGGAAAGGTACTGGCATTGACAGAGGAATGGCTGACAGGCAGGTGGCATTGGGTGCGGAAAAAGGGGCCTTTTCCGGTTGGCTGCCAGTGACTAGTGGTATTCCTCAGGGGTCAGGTTTTGGACTGCTGCTTTTCATATTGTTTGCCAATGACTTAGAGAGTGGAATTGATGGATTTGGGGCATCGTTTGCGGATAATACAAAGATAGAAGGAGGGGTAGGCTGTGCTGAGAAAGCAATGTGATTGCAGCAGAATTTCAACCATTTGGAAGAGGCATGATAATGTATTTTGTTTATGGAACAATAGTGCAGAATATTATCTAAATGGAGAAAAGGTTCAAACATCAGAGGTGCAAAAAGACCGAGGAGTCCTCATGCAAGACTCCCAGAAGGTTAATTTACTGGTTGAGTCCGTGGTAAAGAAGGCTAATGCAATTGTAACGTTCTCGCTCGGGTGTGACGGAACTCGAGTTAAACGTTAAGTTAAACCGGAGTCAATGAAAACAAGGTCACAGTAAGATTAACCATTTACTGTTCACTCTTCACATTAACGTATGGTGAAAACTGTTGATAAAACAATACAAGATTGGTACAATATTTGTTTCCTTCTAGATATCACATTTACATCGTGAATACTTGCAAAGGTAAAACTACAATAACTACATTACATTAAAGTGCAGCATACAGTCAGAATCTACCTACTCCATTGACTGCTTTAAATACACTTCAACACAAACTATCCCGACTCTTTAACTAACGAAAACATAAACCTTATCGACTGTCGTTACTTTTCACAGAATCAGCGTTAACATTTTAATTCAACTTATCGATTATCTCATGACTTACAGCATTGCTTTCACTGTGTTTCTGGTGCGTAGAAGGAAAACTCTGCTTGCGCTGAACTGGCACATGTCTGGCCCCCACCCTTGCGTTTATCCCAAACTGGTATTTTCCCACAAGACGCGGCGAAACCGGATGTGACGTCATCGTATGCCGCGATATATTACAGACAAATGAATTTACTTAAACAATCCTAACTTTAACTAAAAAATGCTAACAAATGAATTACTAAGCGAAAATATTATAAACTAAATAACTGCCATAAAGGCAGCACACTCCCCGCTTGACCTTCGTAAGGTCACAATGAACATAATACAAAACTTCAGTCTCTAAATCAGTCATTAGGTAGAAGTAGAATGACTTCTGTAACTGGCCTTTGGTAAATTTTCACATCACCTTGGTCGGTAGTTTTCAACTCGACTTTCCTGACATGTCCATCCCGACTAGGGAATGTGGCAGTGATTCTGGCCATTGGCCAGCAGTTGCGGGCGATTTGCTTGTCCCTGAGCAGGACTAAATCTCCAACTTGAAGATTCCTGCGGGGTTCTGTCCACTTTTGTCTGTGTTGCAACAAAGGTAGATACTTTTGTCTCCAACGAGACCAGAATCGATTTGCCAGGGCCTGGACCTATCTCCATTGCTTTGTGTACAAATCCTTATCAGAGAAGTCCCCTGGTGGAGGGGCATCTCCTGCCTTCTGTGTAAGGAGCATTGATGGCGAGAGTATGAAGAGGTTTTCCGGGTCAAAAGACGCTGGTAGGAGTGGTCGTGCATTTATAATGGTTGTGACCTCTGCCATTAGTGTGCGCGGTACCTCGTGGGTCGATCGGGTGCATTGCTGCATCTCAGGTTTCCTTTTCAGGGTTTTTTGCAAGGACATGAACTGCTTGATTGCCTGCTCTTTGTTGTTTGGCAAGCACTGGCGTGGTTCTCTGAAAGGTAGTGGGGCGACCCCACTATTTGCTTTGTCTCTGAAGATCTTGGTGTCCTCTGTTTTTAAGATGGCGTCCTGAGCCGATGGAGCAAGTTTATTATCATGCTCCGTTTGAGCGAAGACTGACTGACCCAGCGTCTCGTCAGTTACTTTGCGCTTGTTAAAGCCTCGTTGTGCTTCCTGGACACATATGGAACTTGTGCGGGGTTGAAGAATCGAATGGCGGCTACTCTCTAGCACATTGGTCTTGAGTGTGTCAATCGTCAATTTGTGTATGTTGCCAGGGCACACCTCTCCTATCACCACCCAGCCCAGATCCAGGCGTTGCGCAAAGGGGGCGTCGTGTGGTCCATTGACCTGCTGCCTAACCTTGTGCACCAGGAGAACATCTCTTCCTAATAGCAGGAGTATTTCTGCTTTTGGATCCAGCTCTGGGATGTGTTTGGCGATGTGGTGGAGATGTGGCTGGTGTAGCACCGCACTTGGCGTCGGGATCTCAGTGCGGTTATTCAAGATTTCGTTGCACCCTAAGAGTGGAGGGAGACAGATGATGACTTTACCATCCAGGGACTCGATCTGGAAGCCTACAGCCTTCCTTCCGTAAGTTTCCATGTTGCCTGAGCAAGTTCTAAGGTAGTATGGGAACTGCTCACTCTCAATGTTGAACAAGTTAAAGAACTCTGGACTGACTAGCGAGCGATTGCTCTGATCATCCAGAATTACATAGGCTTTGATGGCCTTGTCTTTGGCTCCCTTAGGGTACACCTTAGTGAGACAGATCTTTGAACAAGAACGGCTTGACTGAGCTTGACCGCAAACTTCTGTAAAGCTCGAGCTGACAACAGTTGTCCTGGCGTGAGCTTCTCCCTCCCCGCCGTCCTATTGTGGGGGTGAAAGAGCGTTGTCGGTTCGCGGTAACAGGCCGGGATGCATGGCCCCATCGTGATTAGTGCTATTACATTCCGGGCACTTCACAGCGATAGTACACTCTCTAGCAAAGTGAGAGGTTGAGGAACAGCATTTAAAACATATTCTTTTCTCCTTGAGAAGGGCCATCCTCTCTTCAAGGGGTTTTTCCCTAAACGTTCTGCATCTTTTGAGGGGGTGGGGTTTGTTATGCAATGGACAATTCTTGCTAGGGTCGTTGTTAGTTGTAAAGACTTCAGTCTTAAGCACTGAGACTGGTTTAATAATGTTGAAATTATTCGGAGAGGATTTATCTGGCTTGGTGTAAATTGTACTGCTTCCTGGACCTATGAGGCTAGGATCATTTCGCTTCTTCGCCTCCTTGCACACAAACCTAGTGAAATACTCAAAGGGAGGAAATCGACCTCTGCAATCTTCCTTGTACTCTGAGGCAACGGACAACCACCTGTCCTGCAGCCCAAATGGAAGTTTGTCCACGATTTGTCTAATCCTGGTTGGAGTGTCTAGGTATACTAGACCAGCTGAGTAGCCATCTTCTTTGGCACCTTGAATCTCCATGAGTAAATCTCCGAGTTCTCTTAGCTTAGTGTGGTCCTTGGCTGACACCTCAGGAAAATTTCCCAAACGTTGGCATAGCGCCGCTTCAATAATTTCGGGGCCCCTATAGCCCTCCTGAAGTCTCTCCCATGCTTTCTTCAATGCTAGCTCGGGTTTGTTGATGTACACTGAACGTATGCATCTCACCTGTTCACATGATTCTTTTCCCAGCCATTTCGCCATAAGATCCAACTCCTGGGTTGCTCTGAGCTGGACTCCGTCGATAGCATTGGTGAATGTGGAGTGCCATGCGCGATAATTTTCAGGTTTATCGTCGAACTGGTATAGTCCTGAAGTGACGAGATCCCGTTGTGCTAAATACCGTGCTACGGGTTCGACTGCAAGTGGCATGCAGGCTGAGGGAACATGTATGCGGGTATACGACTGACGGCGTACATCTGTTATGGAATTTGCTGTTCTGGACTCGGTCTTTGCCTCTCTTCTCCCCAAATCTGGTAAGTTTGGTGTCGAGAAGTACTTGTCATGAGCCCTTTCGCTCTTGGGTTCGTCGTGGAGTTGCACGCGTAAATTGATTTCCTCGAATGGATGTGATGCGGTCGGGCCTCTCTGAGACTCCTTGTGAAGTGGGACATTATCAAATGAGTGTGGAGCGAAAGAACGAGTCTTCCAGTTTATTTGAGATTGGACATAGTCGCTTGTGCGTTCCAACCTGATCTTTTCTGAAGTAGATTTTCCATCAACCGGATCATGCATTTCTTCAGCATCTTCTATTAACTCTGCTTCCACCCTGGCAGCCTCTTCTTCTCGTTCTAGCTTCAGCACTTCTAACTCTGCCGCTATCCTTGCCCTTTTCCTTCTGGTTTTCGGCTTCTCTGGCAGCCTCTTCCTTCTGGTTTTCGGCTTCTCTGGCAGCCTTTTCCTTCTGGTTTTCGGCTTCTCTGGCAGCCTTTTTCCTCTGGTTTTCGGCTTTTCTGGCAGTCTTTTTCCTCTGGTTTTCGGCTTCTCTGGCAGCCTTTTCCTTCTGGTTTTCGGCTTCTCTGGCAGCCTTTTCCTTCTGGTTTTCGGCTTCTCTGGCAGCTTCTTCCTTCTGGTTTTCGGCTTCTCTGGCAGCCGCTTCCATTTTTATTTCTACTTCTTGTTTGGCATAGCGCGCTCGCACATTGGCGGCTTCTGCTTTAGCTCTTGCTTGGGTGGCCTTACTTGATGCCCTACTGCCCCTGTCGCAGGATGGCAACGACTTGATGCTGGACCGAGTTGTCATTGCTGCACTTGAAACACCTGATAATGCCGTTTTTTCACTGTAACGTTCTCGCTCGGGTGTGACGGAACTCGAGTTAAACGTTGAGGTAAACCGTAGTCAATGAAAACAAGGTCGCAGTAAGATTAACCATTTACTGTTCACTCTTCACATTAACGTATGGTGAAAGCTGTTGATAAAACAATACAAGATTGGTGCAATATTTGTTTCCTTCTAGATATCACATTTACATCGTGAATACTTGCAAAGGTAAAACTACAATAACTACATTACATTAAAGTGCAGCATACAGTCAGAATCTACCTACTCCATTGACTGCTTTAAATACACTTCAACACAAACTATCCCAACTCTTTAACTAACGAAAACATAAACCTTATCGACCGTCGTTACTTTTAACAGAATCAGCGTTAACATTTTAATTCAACATATCGATTATCTCATGACTTACAGCACTGCTTTCACTGTGTTTCTGGTGCGTAGAAGGAAAACTCTGCTTGCGCTGAACTGGCACATGTCAGGCCCCCACCCTTGCGTTTATCCCAAACTGGTATTTTCCCACAAGACGCGGCGAAACCGGATGTGACGTCATCGTATGCTGCGATATATTACAGACAAATGAATTTACTTAAACAATCCTAACTTTAACTAAAAAATGTTAACAAACGAATTACTAAGCGAAAATATTATAAACTAAATAACTGCCATAAAGGCAGCACAGCAATATTGGCAGTTATTTCAAGGGAAATAGAATATAAAAGCAAGGAGATAATGCTGAGTCTTTATAAGACACTAGTCAGGCTGCACTTAGAGTAACGTCAACATTTTCGAGCTCCATATCTCAGAAAGGATGTGTTGTCATTGGAGAGAGTCCAGAGGAAGTTCGTGCAGATGACTCTGGGAGTGAAGGGGTTAACATATAAGGGGCTCTAAGTAAATTCATTATCAAAGTACCTACCGTGTATGTTGCTAGATACTACCTGGACATCCTTTCCTTGCAGGCATCTACAGGGAAAAGACACTATATAGAAGCAGACAATGACAACCAATGAACAGAAGAAGACAAACTGCAAATGAAAGTAATACTGAGAACGGATGTTGTAAACAGTCCTTGAAATTGAGTCTGTAGGTCATAGAACGTCATGAGCATGAAGACAGTTCAACATCTTTTTAAGGGAAAGCCAGTACATTCTGACCTTGTTAATGATAGCCATCTTCCCAGAAAACAACATTTATAAAACTTTAAAAATTACAATATTGTCACTCCTCTTCATTGTTAAAAGTTCTGCCAAGAATCTGGAAGGCAATTTTTCCATTTTTTTTAGTGCATGCCAATGAACACTGGCCTTGCTGTGCGGACTAACTTCTCAAAGAACAACATTCGTAAATTAGAAAGTTGTTATTCCACCTCAAAGTGACTCATCATGGGATAAGTTTGGAGCTTCTGGAATGACTAGAGAGGAGGACTGGAGAGTGTTGTCTCGTGTGTTAATATCCCTTGCTTAATGAAACATAAGATTCACGGACAAAAGAACAATAATTTGCATTCTGACAGCATTTCACTCTTCACTGCATTAAGATTATGGCCTCACTGACAAATCTCCCCTCATCTCTAACTGTGATATCAGAACAATTCAAGTCCATTCTATTTTTAAGCTTCTAAATACATTACACAGCAAGAAAGAACTGTCACGGACATGACAGAAGAGAAAACAATTTCCACTCTGCTTTAAAAAAGACTGTTCAATGCTTTTTTTTTTATTTTCCTTACATCTATTAGAATGGGCCTTGCATTATTTCCATAATTGCCAGGGCTGACATGCTGCTGAGAATGAAGGTGAAGACATTACTAGAGATGACAATCAATGTCGGTAAGTGATCACCTTGGTACCAGAACAGAGTGATGATAACTGGGGGGGTGGGGGGAGGATAGCAGAGGCCACTTTGTCCCTCAGGTCTGTTGCTCTTTTCAGTCAGATCATAGCCAATCTGCAACTCCACTTGCTATGGTAACTGCTCTGCCCAAGACCACAAGAACCTAAAGAAACTGTAGAAACTTGTAGATACAGGTCATTCCATCATAAAAACTAGCCACTCTTCCATGTACACCTTCTACTGCCTCAGTAAAGCAGCCAACATAATCAAAGATCAAATGTTCTCCCTTCTCTCGCCCCTTTATATCATGCACATGATACAGTCGCTTGAAAGAGCGCACAGCCAGGCTCAAGGATAACATCTGTCCTGATTGCTTAGACTCTTGAATAGTTCTCTTGACATGGAGTCATTGATTCATAAAAAAGTACAGTGCATGAAAAAGCCCTTCAGCCCCATCTAGTCCATGCCGAACCATTTAAACTGCCTACTCCCATCGACCTGCACCGGGACCATATCCCACCTTACCCCTACCATCCGTGTACCTATTCAAACATCTCTTAAATGTTGAAATAAAGCTCGCATGCACCGCGTGCACTGGCAACTTATTCCACACTCTCACAACCCTCTGACTGAAGAAATTTCTCCTCGTGTTCCCCTTAAATGTTTCTCCTTTCACCCTTAACCCATGATCTCTGGTTGCAGTCCCACCCAACCTCAGTGGAAAAGGCCTGCTTGCATTTAACCTATCTTTACCCCCAATAATTTTGAATACCTCAATCATTAATAGCTGGCCAGTGGTGAAATGGCAACAGCATCGGATTTCAAGATGGCTGGTTGCAGATTCGAATCCTGCCAGCTCTTTGCACGCTTTCCATCCATGCTGGGTTTGCTGCCAATGATTAGTGGTTTTCCTCAGGGGTCAGTATTGAGACAGCTAGTTTTCACATTGTTTGTCAATGATTTCGATAATGGAATTGATGGCTTTGTGGCACAGTTTGCAAATGATACAAAGATAGGTGGAGGAGTTGGTAGTGCTGACAAAGCAATGCGATTGTAACAGGACTTAGACAAATTTGAAGAATGGGCAAAAAAGTTGCAGATAGAATACAGTGTTGGGAAATGTATGATAATGCATTTTGGTAAAAGGAACAATAGTGCAGACTATTATCGAAATGGGGAAAAGGTTCAAACATCAGAAGTGCGGAGAGTCTTAGGAGACCTCATGCAAGACTCCCAGAAGGTTAATTTACAGGTTGAGTCTGGGATAAAGAAGGCAAGTAGGCATTTATTTCAAGGGGAATAGAATATTAAAGTAAGGAGATAATGCTGAGCCTTTATAAGACACTAATCAGGCTGCACTCGGAGTATTGTCAATAGTTTTGGGCCCTCAGAAGGGATCGGAGAGAGTCCAGAGGAGGTTCATGAGGATGATTCCGGGAACGAAGGGGTTAACATATGAGGAGCTTTGCGCCTGTACTCACTGGAATTTAGAAGAAAGTGAGAGGATCTTATTGAAATTACCGAATGTTGAAAGGACTGGATAGGGTGGATGTGGAGAGGATATTTCCTACAGTGAGGGCGTCCAGAACTAGAGGCCACAGCCTCAAAATTGAGGGGCAACTCTTTAGAACAGAGATAAGAAGGATTTTTTTTTATCCAGAGAGTAGTAAATCTGTGGAATGTGCTGCACAGGCTGCAGTGAAAGTCAAGTCCGTGGGTATATTTAAGGCAGAAATTGATAGTTTCCTGATCAGTCAGGTCATCAAAGGATATGGCAAGAAGGTAGGTGTGTGGGGTTAAGTGAGATCTGGGATCAGCCATGATGGAACACCAGAGCAGACTCAATGGGCTGAATGGTCTCATTCTGCTCCTATGTCTCATGGTCTTATTACTACTTTTATTATTTTGGCACAACGTTGTGTGCCAAAGGGCATGTTCCTGTGCTGTACTGTTCTTATGTTCTGTGTTAAAAAGGTCAGTTATTTAAATCCCAGATTAACAAGTGAAATTGATTGAAAACTCATTCTTACCATAGCAACTTAGATGAGTGTGGGATTCAACAATTTCCTTCCCTGGCTTAAACTGCTCTATGGATTTATATTAATTTGGATTTTAAACGATAGCCTGAATATTTTTTTCTTTGCAATTCTCATTGAGATTTGATGTAGCTGTTTAGCCCATGGCTTGCATACTGGGTTTGAGAAAACTAACTCCTGTGATGCTGCCAGGTTGGTATCTCCAGGAAGGTACAATTAATTTATGTAACAGCCATTTGAGTGTTTTCTCTCTCTCTACTTATAAAAATTACCTCATACAGCACCCTTTAAAGTGCTAAAGTGCTCAGTTTATTGGACTTCAAGTTAAATTTTCTGAAGATGAGAAAAATAGAAGAAAATGTAGCTAGTCGATTTTTTTCTCTCTGTGCATTACCAAATGAAAATTAGGAGGTGCAATTTCAAAGAGCTACAGAAACAGATCCACAAATTTACATGCACAGACCTTTGGCAGGAGACATTGATATGTTAAGATTTCTACATCTTTTTGAAGTTTATAAAATCATGACAAGCACAGATAAAGTGATAGTTTTTTTTTGATTTTTCTAAGACCATAAGACCGTGAAATATATGAGCAGAATTATGCCTTTTGGCCCATCCCATCGTCTGCTCCACCATTTCATTATGGCTGATCCATTTTTCCTTTGAGCCCCCATCTCCTGCCTCCTCCCCATATCCCTTCTTGCCCTGACCAATCAAGAATCTATCAACATCTGACTTAAGTATACCTAAAGACTTGGCCTCCACAGCTGCCTGTGGCAAGGAATTCTTCAAGTACACCACTCTCTGGTGAAACAAATGCCTTCCCATCTCCATTCTAAAAGGACACCCCTCTATTCTGAGGCTGTGTCCTCAAAATAGTTCGTTATCAACAAGTGGCTACTTTATCCATGGTGACATTGAGTTTCCTGAGAGACAGAGAGACAGTGATGATGCATTCAGTCAGGCAAATGGGGAGTATTTCATTGCATTCTTCACTTGTGTTTTGTGAGTGACTGAAAGCACTTCATGTTGAAGAGAGAGTCAGGCTTCACAGGATGGTGAAGCTGCAATTCTCCACCAGAGAAGGTAGTAAAGGGAAATGGCCACAGTAATTCAATGTCCTCCCTGTCCATGTTGTCTTGCATTTTACAATAAATGGAGACAGAAGAAACAGCAGATTCTGAAAACTGGAGCAGCACACAAAATGCTGGAGACACTCAGCAGGAGAGATAGCATCAAATTCCACTTTCTGGAATTGATAACAAACTCTCCAACTTTTGGGAACACAGTCATCCTTTCTACCTGTATCAGAATTGGCCTATTCTGCCTATCACCATTTTGGCGCAGTTCTTCTTATTCTCTGCGTATAGTCTTGCCTGATGAACATGGCTCATGGTTCTGCATTAAAAACATAGAACACAAACAAAGAAGCTCAGCGTTCTTCGTACAGAAGTGTAACGAAGCTTCTTCAAAGAATGAGGTTTCCTTTCCTCCACCATTGGTGCTGCCCTCACTGGTATCTCCTCCATCCACACTTATCCATCTTCCCGCTACTTTAACAGTGAAAGAGTTCCTCTTGTCTTCACCTAACGCCCCATGAGCCTCAGCATCCAATTTCTCATTCTTCGCAACTTCCAGCATCTCCAAGAGGATCCTACCACCAAACATCTTTTACCTCCACCCCTCCACCTCCACTTTCTACACAGATCTGTGACTCCCTTGTCCATTCGTCCCTCCCCACTATTCTCCCTACCAGCATTTATCCTTGCAGGGAGCCAAAGTGCTACACTTACCCATCCATCTCCTCTCTCACCTCCGTTTAGGACCCCAAACAATCCTTCCAGGTGAGGTAACTTTTCACCTATGAAACTGGTGGAATTGTCTGTTGAGTCTGGTGCTCCCAATATGGCCTCCTCTACATTGGTGAGATCCATCTTAAATTGGGGGGTACACACACAGACAAAATGTTGGAGGAATTCAGCAGATCAGGCACCATCTGTGGAAAAGAGTACAGTTGACGTTTCGGGCCGAAACCCTTCAGCAGGACTGGAGAAAGAGTGCTGAGATGTAGATTTAAAAGGTGCGGGGGGGGGGAGGGAAGAGAGAAACACAAGGTGATAGGTGAAACCTGAAGGGGGAGGGATGAAGCAAAGAGCTGGGAAGTTGATTGGTGAAAGAGACAGAAGGCCATGGAAGAAAGAAAAGAGGGAGGAGCACCAGAGGGAGGCAATAGGCATGCAAGGAGATAAAGTGAGAGAGGGAAAAGGGGATGGGAAATGGTGAAGGAGAGAGGGGTGGGGAACATTACCGGAAGTTTGAGAGATCAATGTTCATGCCATCAGGTTGGAGGCTACCCAAATGGAATATAAGGTGTTGTTCCTCCAACCTGAGTGTGGCCTCATCACCACAGTGGAGGAGGCCATTGATGGACATATTGGAATGGGAATGGGAAGTGGAATTAAAATTGACCACTGGGAGATCCCACTTTTACTGGCATACGGAACATAGGTGCTCGGAGAAGCAGTCTCCCAATCTTTATCGGGTCTCACTGATATACAGGAGGCCGCACCAGCAGCACCGGACTCAGTATATGACCCCAACAGACTCACAGGTGAAATGTCACCTCACCTGGAGGGACTGTTTGGGGCCCTGGATGATAGTGAGGGAGGTGGTGTAGGGGCAGGTGTAACACTTGCTCCGCTTGCAAGGATAATTGCAAAGAGGGAGATCAGTGAGGAGGGACGACTGGACAAGAGAGTCATGTAGGGAGTGATCCCTGTGGAAAGCAGAAAGTGGTGGGGAGGGAAAGATGTGCTTGGTGGTGGGATCCTGTTGAAGGTGGCAGAAGTTATGTACCGGACATGGAGGCTGATGGAGTGGTAGGTGAGGACAAGAGGAACCCTATCCATGGAAGGGTGGCAAGAAGATGGGGTAACAGCAGGCATATGTGAAGTGAAAGAGATTGTCCCCCATTACTACCTATCAAGTATTGCTTTCCAGGAGTCCGATATCCACTCTCGCCTGTCTTTTACATGTTATGTATCTGAAGAAACTTTTGGTATCCTCTCTAATATTATTGGTTACTTTACTTTTGTTTGCTATCTTTACACTCTTAATTTTTTTTTAGTTGGTTTTCAAATTCTTCCCAACTCACTCACTTTGCACTAATTTTTGTCCTTTTGTTTTTATGTCGGCTTTGACTTCTCGTGTTAACCATGGTTGTGTCAACTTTCCTTCAGAATACTTCTTCCTCTTTGGGATGTATATATCCTGTGTCTTCTGAATTGCTTCCAGAAATTCCAGCCATTGCTGCTTGCCTTCACCCCTGCCAATTCTGGCCAACTCCTCTCTCTTGCCTCTGTATTTCCCTTTACTCCAGTTTAATGCTGATATATTGACTTCAGCTTCTCTTTCTCAGATTTCAGGATGAATTTGATCATATTATGATCACTTTCCCTTTTGGGTTCTTTTACCTGAAGCTCTCTAATCAATTTTGGTTCGTTGACAATACCCAATCCAGAACAGCTGATTCCCTGGTGGGTCCACCATGAGCAGCTCCCTCTCTTGGAATCCAGCATCAACCTGATTTTCCCAATCTATTCGAAGTCCCCCATGACTATTGTAACACTGCTGTTTTTTGCCGGCATTTTCTATCTCCTATTGTTATTTGTAGGCCACATCCTTACTACTGTTTGGGGTTTTGTATACATCTTCCGTCAGGGTCTTCTTATCCTTGCAGTTCCTTAGCTCGATCCATAATGATTCAACACCTTCCAACCCTATGTCATCTCTTTCCAATGATTTGATTTCACTTTTTATCAACAGAGCAATTCCATCCCTCTGCTTTCCTGCCCGTCCATTCGATACAATGTGTATCCTTGGACTTTAAGCTCCCAGCTATAAATCTTCTTTCAGCCTTGATCCAGTGATGCCTACAACATCATACCTGCCAATCTGCAATGGTGCTGCAAGTTCATCTACCTTACTCCATATACTGCGCGTGTTCAAATATAACACCTTCAGTCCTGTATTCACCCTTTTGATCCAACTTTTATGTTGCAACTCATGCTGTTGACTACATCTTTACCCTATCAACAGCCCCTCCTCACTACACATTGCCTCTGTTTGTAAACCAGTTACCTCATCCTCAGCACTATCATCTGCCTTTCCTACGATACCTCTTGCATTGAAATATATGCAGCTCAGGAGGACACTAGTTGCACCATACTCAACCTTTTGATTCTTAACTTAATCTGAGGTCTTACTAATATCGGTCGCCACAACCTCTTCTACCACAGAACCTCCTGTCCGTTCCCCTAACTAACGAATTCCCTATCACCATAATGTGCTTTTTCTCCACCCTTCCCTTCTGAGGCACAGAGGCCAGCTCAGTGCCAGAGACCCAGCCACTGTGATTTTCCGGTGTTAGGTCATCCCCTCCCACCCCCGACAGTATCCAAAGCGATTTACCTGTTGTCAAGGGGGATGGCCACAGGGGTACTCTGCACTAGCTCCTTAAACCCTTTCCCATTCCTGGCACTCACTCTGCCTCCAGAGTCCTACAACTTTGGTGAAACTTCCTCTTTCTATACATCCTATGTATCACCCCTTCAGCATCCGGAGTTCACCCAGTTCCAGCTCCAACTCCCTAACACGGATTGTTGGAAGCTGTAGCTGGATGCACTTCTCGCAGTTGTAGTGGTCAGGGACACTGGAGAATACCCTGCCTTCCCACATCCCACAAGTGAATCATTCTACTGTCCTGGCTGGCATCTCTACTATCCCAGCTAACCAGATCTAAAGTAGGAAAGATAAAAAACTTAACCTAGAGCAACTCTTTTCTTTGGTTTCTCTGACTGAAGCCTCTCTTTGCTGAAGTCTCGAAGCACTAAAGCCTCGAGATCACCACTCTGACTCTCTCCACTCCAATGATGACTATTGTGATGCTGGCCACTGCGTTTGACACTGCCTTCCTTTAATTTACTCTTGTTAATCAATCATAAATTCTGAACGGTCACCGGTCAAAGCTCTTTTTCGCTATAGTGACCTGCTGCAGGCTTTTCTACTTGGGCAGTGGACCTGTTTGAAATCCACTCCTCTCAAAATTTCCAATGTCTGGATTGGCCTGTGGTCGAAGCTCTTTTTCACTCTACCAACCCACTGTTGCCTTTTGTACTCAATTTCTCCTTCGGGTAAAAAAAATCTTTCCCCCTCCCCTCTTCTTCTATGTCCCACTCTGGCCCCTTACCTCTTCTCATCCACCTATCACCTCCCTCTGGGTCACCTCATCCTTCCCTTTCTCACATCCTCTCCTTTCAAATTCCATCCCCTCCAGCCCTTTACCTTTCCCACCCACCTGGCTTCACCCATCACCCTTTTAGTTTGCCTTCCTCCTCACACTACCCCCACCCCCACTTTTTTTATTCTGGCATCTTCCCCCTTCCTTTCCAGTCCTGAAGAACAGTTTCAGCCCAAAACGTCGAATGTTTATTCATTTCCATGGATGCTGCCTGCCCTGTTGAGTTCCTCCAGCATTTTGTGTGTGGTACTTTGGATTTCCAGCACCCGCAGACTTTCTCGTTAATGTTCCTGTAACTGTTCCCATTAATCAAACTTGGTCTTGCCCTATCTGAGGCATTTCCATTTATACCCCTGGCTACTCTCCTATGGAAATCTAATTCCCCTTCTAATCTCATCCATGTACCTATCCAAACTTTTTATATATGTTACAACTGAACCCGCATCTACCACTTTCGCTTATAGCTCGTTCCACACTTGCCTACCCTCTGAATGAAGAAGATCGCCCTCAGATTCCCCTCACATATTTCACTTTAAATCTATGACCTCTGGGTCTAATCTCACCCAGTCCGAGGGGAAAAAGCCTGCTTCTTACTCCTTGTGTTTCCAATTGCTCCCTGGACACTTATAATATATAATAGCATAAATCCTATGTGTTGTAATGTTCTCCCTGATCCTCTAGACTTTTCTGTCCTTCTTTCTTGCAAGACTGGTGATTGTGTGTTCTATGCATGGCCATTAACGTCCTGACAGATGACCCAGAGAGCCCACTTCTGTGCTATTAATTGCTCCATCGCTAACTGTGTGCTAATGCTCCTAATCTGAACTTCAAACGTGAGCCAGGTTGACATTTGTTCAACAGCTCGTGATATTTCAGCAATCTCTCTAAAAGCCTGCCAAATCTGTGCGTGGGTGGTGTTCAGTAAAAAAGCCAAACTGAAACTGGCAGCAAGAGTTAGCATAAATGGGGAAAAAGCAGTGCGAATTACCGGATTTAGCTTGTGGAAGGGGACTTCACAGCACTTGTTCTATGAACCATCCTTCTCATGGACAGGTAGGAATATTCACCAGTCAGCTTTTAGGAAAACTATAAATTATTAATCTCCTTGTAGTAAGTTTCCATTCATCCATCCTTCAGTGAGACGCTTGTAGATTACAGAACAGAGCCATGACTGGTGCAAGTAATCGCTCGCTTCCCATTAATTACTTCTACAAGACATTGAGTAAGAAAGATAAATGGAATGTTGGAGTTCATTTCAAGAGGAGTAGAATAGGACTAGAAATGGGTGTCGAGGAGGAAACATGTTTCTACTAAAGAAGGTGTAGGGTGCTCCTTCCCTCCACTAGCCTGCAGGTCACCCGCTTAGGCCCCTCACCACCAACACCCCCACCCCGTCAGATCAGGGTCACATGAAGATGCAGGAGCAGGTGCGGGATGGTCGTATGAGCAGCCGGTGCATATCACAGATCCTGGTTACGCGACCCCTGACACCAGGCAGACAATCTCTGAAGAGATCGATAACAGAGGTCGCCCGTCTTGTAAAGACACTGCCCAGAAGAAGGCAATGGCAAACCACTTCTGTAGAAAACTTTACCAAGGACAATAATAGTCATAGACCATGATCATCCACATCTTACGACAAAGCACATAATGATGATGATGAGAATATAAGACCATAAAACATTGGAACAGACTCACTGGGCTGAATGGCCTAATTCTGCTCCTATGCCTTATGGTCTTATGGTCTTAATATCCTACTGTTCCAGGGCACCATAAAATTCTTCACCGTGAAAGAAGCAGATTGCAGTGATGTTACTGAAATGTTGTAGGAAACAGAACCACCAATCTTTGCATATCAAGTTCCCACAAATTGCAATGTAATCATGCTTATATGATCATCCTCCACCTGCTCCCAAGGCTTCACAAGACCCTGATCAGAGGGCTAAGCAGGTGCTACACCTTGCCCAAGGGTTATCTACAAGCTAGCAGAGGGAAGGAGGCTTTACACCTCCTTTGGTAAAGACCTATCTACATCCCACCCTTATCTTTTAGCATGTATCATCCATTCTGATAATTGCCAGATAGAAGCTGTCTTTGAACCTCCTGGTGCATGCTTTCAAAGTTATGTTTCTTCTGCCTAATAGGAAGGGTAGAAGGGAGAATGACCACAGTGGGAGTGGTCCTTCATAATGTTGACTGCTTTCCTGAGGCAGTAAGAAAGAGTAAGGTTTGCACGATGGACTGGGCTGCATTCTCAGCTACCTGCAGTTTCTGTCTTGGATGGAACAGTTGTCATTCCAAGCTGTGGTGGATCCAGAAAGGAAGTTTTCCATAGTGTGCCTATAAAAAACCACTGAGAGTCATCAGGGAAATGTTGAATTTCCTCAGCCTTCTGACAAAGTAGAGGTTTTGGTGTACTTTCATGGCCATAGCGTCCACGTGGCTAGACAGGACAAATTACGGATGATATTTACACCAAGAAACTTGAAGCTCTTAACCAGTCCACCTCAACATCATTGATACAAAGACAGGGGTGTGTACTCCACCCCACACCTCGAAGCCAATGACTAATTCCTTCATTCTTCTGAGGGAAAGATTATTGTCTTAACACCATGCCACCAGTTTTGCTCTCTCTTTCCTATCCCTTGTCTCATTTTTGTTTATTAGTTCATCCAGAAGATGGTCAGATTTCAGAATTCAGGTTCACTTGTTTACATGTTCTAAAACATACAGTGAAACGTATCACTTGTATTAACACCTGAACGAGGGCAGCCAGCGAGGCGTCACCACAGATTCCAGTGCCAACATAGCATGACCGTAAAGTTCACTGGAACAGGAAGAGCAACAAAACATCAACAGCAAAACAGACCCCTTTCCTCTCTCCCACACACAGACACTCTTCCAACCCCAGGACAGCCTACCTCCAGGCCTCCAGCTTCCAGTGGACTCCGAAACTTTCAGACATCAGGCGTCTGACCTCTCCAGTGGACTCACAGAGTTACAGACCCAGGGTTTCAGCCATCAGGCCTCAACCTCTGCACTCGTCGTCTTCGTCTTTGACCTTCGGGCTTGGACGTCTGGTTTCGACGCCAAGACTCACCAGTGACCCCCAGGTCTCCAGGCCTCGAACTCTGGACTTATCAACTCACTGATCTAGGGTTCAGACAATGCAGCCAGTCCTCAATTATGCTCCAGGTGTTCTTTTATTGAAATCAAACTGGGAAGTGAAGATGAGAGTCAGAATCAGATTTATTATCACTGAACTATATGATGTGAAGTTTTGTTCTGTGGCAGCTGTACAGTGTAACAATGAGGTGGTTGTCCCTCATATCCAGTGATGACAGGAAACCCGTATGGGAGAGTTTTTGAAGTGGAAAAGCCAATCCACTGGGGCAGTTCCTTGGAAGTCCGGATCCAGTGGTACAAGTATTCATCACTGGGATCTTTCTCAGTCACAGTGGATGACCATGGCTTCTTCTGTGCTTTGCCATGGCCTTCGCTCTCCACAAAGCACTGCGGAACCGCCTACCAGGCCTTGGATCTCACTGTTGATCTCATCCACCCATTCCACTGGAACTGACTTTGCATGCTAGGACAAGCCTGTCCCTATCTCACTGGGATATCAGCACTCCAGCTACCCTTCGCCTGGTTTAGCCCGCCTGCCGGAGCAGTATGGCCACTATCACGTACAAACGGCTACTTGGCGCCACAGGGGAGAGCTGGGTGGGGACCAAAGGCGGGTGAGCTGCCCCAGAATGGACACGACAAGCCCCATCACCAGAGGTGCTACCCCCTCCCTGGGCACCCCATACACCCCAAAAAACAATGTAAAATTGCCATAAATAACAAAATAGATAAATAGTACAAAACAAATATGAATAATGAGATGATGTTATTGGGTTTACGAACCATTCAGAACTCTGATGGCGGAGGGGAAGAAGCTGTTTCTGCATTCAGTTCCCGAAACCTTTTCCCTGATGAGGGTAACAAGAAGAGGACCTTAGCTGGATGGTGAGGGTTCATGGCGATGGATGCTACCTCCTTGAGGCAGCTCTTCTCTTCTCATCTACTTATCACCTCCCCTTAGTGCCCCTCCTCCTCCCCTTTCTCCCATGGCCCACTCTCCTCTCCTATCAGATTTCTTCTTCTCCTGTCCTTGACCTTTTCCACCAATCACCTCCCAGCTTCTTATGTTCTCCCCCACCCACCTGGGTTCACCTATCATCTTCTAGCTTGTCGTCCTACCTCCCCCCCACCTTCTTAGTCTGGCACCTTCCCTTTTCCTTTCCAGTCCCAATGAAGGATCTCAGCCTGAAACGTCGACTGTTTATTCATTTCCATAGATGCTGCCTGACCTGCTGAAGTCCTCCAGCATTTTGTGTGTGTTGGGCTGTGTATGGCTTAGTGACTTCCACTATTTATTGCGTATACACAATGTTACTCATTATTGGAAGCCCGATAATATCCTTGTTGTTTGTGGAAGAGCTCTGGAAAGGAAGGCAGAGGTAACACAGCATTAAATAGTTTTCAAGACAACATCATAAGCTCTCCCACGCTGCACAAGGGCCGTGTGAAGATTCAGCTATTACTGCACCAGTTTCTGTGCCAAAGTTCATTAAAGGTGAAAATTTAAATGGATGCAATCTCTATAAACACTCATGTGAAAACAGAAATCATTATTTTGCTTTGAGATTTGTAATTTCTATGAGACGCTTGGCAGTGTTGGTTCCCAGTGCCTGGAGATAACATACGTGTTTCATCTAATGACTCCCAAAGGTCTCCAACACTGCAAAGATGGCTGTGGTCCTTGGTCTCCTGATTAACTTTATTCCAAATTATAAAAATTCCATAGATTTACTGAGCACAGAGACAGGCATGTACAATTTGTCCATGTAGGCACAAGCCTTTCTGAGTGCCATCAAGGGCGCCAACCTCCCTAGCATCAAGGACACCATCGAAAGGCAGCGTCCATCATTAAGGACCCCCATCACCCAGGACATAACCTCTTCTCATTGCTACCATCACGGAGGAAGTACAGGAGCCTGAAGACACACACTCAACATTTAAGGAACAGCTTCATCCCCTCTGCCATCGGATTTCTACTTGGACGATCAACCCATGAACACTAGCTCAATAGTTTTTCTCACTTTTGGCACTACATATGGTACTCAGTTTAATTATATGTACAGTCCTGTGCAAAAGCACATGCACATAGCTAGGGTGCCTAAGACTTTTGCACAGTACTGTATTTGTCAAAGTGGAGCAGAGAGCGAGTTTGTAAATCTGGCAAGAGCAGAGGATGTTGGGAATGGCGAGTGTGGACTACCGTGGGAGAGGAGTGGAACAGATGGCAGAGAAGGAATACCGGGGTGGAGGGGGGGTGGGGTGTTGTAGGCAGATGCCCACAAACCCAGCCCTGAGACACCAGGTGAGGTCATTTGATTCCAAATAACTGGTTCATTGATCACTACAGAAAGTCTCTCTGGTGCTTTCCACTTCCTCTCCTCTCCCCTTCCCCTTCCCAAACCATGATTCCCTTCTCCCTGCTCCCTTCCCACTCTCAGTCCTCAATAGAGACACATATCAGAACCAGGTTCATCATCACTCACATATATCATGAAATATGTTTTTTTTTGCGGCAGGATGTTGCTTCTAAAGCAGGAGTCCCCATCCTGGGATTCACGGACCCCTTGCTTAATGGTACTGGTCCATGACAGAAATAGGGTTGGGAACCCCTGCACTAAGCCTTTCCCATCCATGTACCTGTCCAAATGCTTTTTAAAAGTCATAGGTGCAGCTGCCTCTAGAACTTCCTCTGGCATCTTGTTCCATCCACCCACTACCCTCTGTGTGAAAAGATTAAAGAGAAATAAAGATAATAGTTTGGCTTCATTTATCACAAATACACTGAATCATATACTGAGATACTGAGATACGTCGTTTGCATCAACAACCAATACAGTTTGAGGATGTGACGGGGCAGCCCACATTTGTTTTCAGTACCATGATAACATGCCTACAACCTACTAATTGTAACCCAAGTGTCCTTTTGGAATCAGGGAGGAAACCCGAGCACCCACAGTAAACTCATATAGTCACACACGTACAAATTCCTTGCAGTCAGCAGCAGGAATTGAACCCTGTTCTTCCAATCACTGGTGTTGTAAAGGGCTATGCTAAGTGCTAAACTACCATGACCCTCGCTTGCCTGGATTATTCTTGCTTCTCAACCTCACGTTTATTAATCGTACTCTTGATAAGCACCAATCTGAAAGTTGACATGCTTTTTGCCCTCCGTTCTTAACAATGGGCTGGAAACTCTTGGAAATGTCTGCTGTCCCGCCTCAAACTCCTAGCACTGACCCCTCACCTTCCAGACTCCGCCCTGGCCCACCACGTATCAGCAAGTTCCAACTCTCGCTCTGCACTGAGCATACTGTCTCAGTCCCATCCACTCAACAGCAGAGAGTGTCTGTGAAGAGGACGAATTTCAGGATGTCTGCACATCGACAATACGTTGCAAGGGCTAGAAAGAGGTAGACTGTCAGGTCAGAAGTTCAATTCCAGCACCCGCTGTAAGCACGTCTGCACACTCCTTCCAGTGGCACAGGCGTTTCCTCCGGGGGCTCCAATTTCCTCCCACAATCCACAGACATACAGGTTAGTAGATTAACTGGTCACTAGATTGTCCTCTGATTAAGTTGGTGGGTTGCTGGGCCAGTTTCATGCTGTATCTCAAAATAAAATAAGAAGTATGCATCTGCTCAGAACTTACACTTGCTGTTCTGTTCATTAAACCTGCACCAGGTCAGACTCACCAGAGAACTTGGAGACCATTCATTCGAATGGTAAGGAGAAGCAATGGAGGCAAAAAATAAACACGAGGCACTTTTTTTTCTCTAAATTCTTGAGATTACTTTCTCAGTAACAGGAACTTCTGCATTCTGTTATTGCTTTTGCTTGTACCATCTCTATGTATTTATGTTTTCAATTGATCTGTATTGATAGCTTGCTAAATTTTCACTGTATCTCAGTACGCGATGATAATTTGCTCCTTCAATTCTAAACCACACTCATCCAAAAACCCTTTCTCCCACGGCCAATCTCCTCTCCTATCAGAATCCTTCTTCTTCAGCCCTTTGCCTTTTCCACCTATCACCTCCCATCTTCTTACCTCACCTCCCCCTTTCCCACCACCTACCTGGCTTCATCTAGCACCTTCTAGCTTCTTCTCCTTCTCCTCCCACCTTTTCTGGCATCTTTCCTCTTCTTTTCCAGTCCTGATGAAGGATCTTGCCCTGAAACATCAACCGTTAATTCATTTCCATAGATCTTCAAAGTTCAAAGTGAATTTTATTATCAAAGTGCATATATGTCACGATATACAACTCTAAGATTAATTTTCTTGTGGGCATACTTAACAAACCTACAGAATAGTAACTATAACAGAATTAATGAATGACCGCCCAACTAGGGTGTTCAACCAGACAGCAGAAGACAACAAACTGTGCAAATGCAAAAAGAAAGAACAATAATATAAATAAATAAGCAATAAATATCGAGAACGTGAGTCCTTGACAGTGAATTAGATAGATAGATACTTTATTCATCCCCATGGGGAAATTCAACTTTTTTCCCATGTCCCATACACTTGTTGTAGCAAAACTAATTACATACAATACTTAACTCAGTAAAAAATATGATATGCATCTAAATCACTATCTCAAAAAGCATTAATAATAGCTTTTAAAAAGTTCTTAAGTCCTGGCGGTAGAATTGTAAAGCCTAATGGCATTGGGGAGTATTGACCTCTTCATCCTGTCTGAGGAGCATTGCATCGATAGTAACCTGTCGCTGAAACTGCTTCTCTGTCTCTGGATGGTGCTATGTAGAGGATGTTCAGAGTTATCCATAATTGACCGTAGCCTACTCAGCGCCCTTCGCTCAGCTACCGATGTTAAACTCTCCAGTACTTTGCCCACGACAGAGCCCGCCTTCCTTACCAGCTTATTAAGACGTGAGGCGTCCCTCTTCTTAATGCTTCCTCCCCAACACGCCACCACAAAGAAGAGGGCGCTCTCCACAACTGACCTATAGAACATCTTTAGCATCTCACTACAGACATTGATTGACTGTGGGAACATTTCAATGATGGGGCAGGTGAAGTTGAGTGAAGATTAAAGAGCCTAATGGTTGAAGGCTAAAAACTGTTTCTGAACCTGGTGGTGTGAGTCCTGAGGCTCCTGGGCCTTCTCTGCTGATGACAGCAGTGAGAAGAGAGCAAGAACTGTGTGGTGGGTATCCCTGATGATGGATGCTGCTTTCCTGTGACAGTGCTTCATGTAGATGTGCTGAATGGTGTGGAGAACTTTGCCCGTGATGGACTGAGCAGTATCCACTACTTTATGTAGGATTTTCCATTCGAGAGTAGCTGGCTGACCTGCTAAATTCCTCCAGCACTTTATTTGTATTTCCAGCATCTCTTGTGTTTGTGATTTACTCATCCAAGAATGTCTGCCATTCCAGCGACTGGCATTTATGGATTGGAAGGAGAAGTTAGGAGAGCCAGGAGGACTGAGAGTTTGAAGATCAATTAATCCTTCCCACTCACTCCACTGTTGGTTTGAATATAGGGTCTAGTTCAGTATGAAAGGTAGCACAACACAATTGAAAATTACAGCATAGTATAAACCATTCAGCCCACAATGCTATACCAACCTTTCACCCTACTCTCAGATCAATCTAAATCTTCCCTCCTACATAGCCCTCAATTTTTCGATCATCTATGCACCTACCTAAGAGTTATTTAAATGTCCCCAATGTATCTGCAGGGTGCCACGGTGGAGATATGTCTCTACCAAAGACACTCCTTCCCTCCACTAGCCTGCAGGTCACTCTTGGGCAAGGTGTAGCCACCACCCCCCCCCCCATCAGGGTCACGTGAAGCCATGGGTGCAGGTGGTGGATGGTCGTATGAGCAGCTGGTGCATATCACAAGTCCTGCTTACACGACAACTGACACCAGGCAGACAGTCTCTGAAGAGTATTGACAATGGCTGGCATCACCCTTCTTGTATTGACACTGCCCAATGGCAAACCACTAATGTTAAGAAAAATCACGATCATGGTCATCCATGTCATAAAACACCGGCACAGAACAAATTAACAAATGTATCTTCCTCTACCACCATTCCTGGCAGGTTGTTCCACGCAATCACCACTTCCTGTGTAAAAAACTTACCTCTGACATCCTCCTATTATTTTCCTCCAGTCAACTTAAAATTATGCTCCCTTGTTTCAGTCATATCTGCCCTAGGTAAAAACTCTCTGGCTGCTCACTCGATCCGTGCCTCTTATCATCCGAAACACTTCTATCAAGTCACCTCTCATCTTCCTTCGTTCCAAGGAGAAAAGCCCTTGCTCACTCAATCTACCCTTATGCTCTCTAGTCCAATTGAAGACAGCTACTTCAAACAAAAAGCTAACCTGAGGCACCAATGACGGCTCCATTTCAGATTCCATTTCGCCATTCAAAATACATCTTGAGTTTTGAAAACTTGGTAAAATCAATTTAAACCTGTTAAATTCCTCCAAGTTCACTTAATTCCCAACAGTTAATGTTCACACTTATGCTATTACTAAAGTGATTAAACACAGAACTGGGAAACTTCATCATCTTTCTCTGAGCTATCACTGCTCAGTCAAAGAATTAATTTGAATTTTAGCAGACTTGGTGAATTTAAGCCTTCTTGTTGCCATTGTTTTACAGGTGTTTACTGGAAGGAAAACTTTTTTTTTCCCCTTCTGCAAAGGCATCTAAATTTTAATATTTATACAAAGCTTGTGCATGGCTTATCAGGCCTTTGGTAACTATGGCAGCCAAACAGTACACGCATGGAATGAAGAGCATTATAATTCCCAGTTTGAATAGAGGGAAACTGTGGTGCATCACATTAAATAAATAAATTTAATATCCCTGCAGGTCCGACATTATAATAATGCATCTCAAAAACCTGCTAACATGTGTTGTCTATCAGGGCACTTCCTCAATCTACAACTCAAGCAAATTTGAATATCTTATTTAGGAGTTTAGATCTAAAGCTGAGCAAAGATTTTGCAAATGTATTCCTAGCTAATAACAACCATCTTTTGGATCAAGCACTGACATACTCAGCAGCTATCTCTGGAGCAAGTGCAATTACAAAGAAAGCACAACAGTGCCTCTGCTTCCTTAGGAGTTTCAAAGATTTGGCATGACCTCTAAAACTTTGACAAACTTCTGCGGATGTGCAGTGAAGGGTTTATTGACTAGCTGCACAGATTGATATGGAAACACCTTGAGGGGCCACCCCCCCCCCAACACAGCGCTGAATCCAGCTGTATACCGCCAGCTCTGGTGACTCCTTCCTCACCACCACAATAGGTGACCCCAAGGAATAAGGGGTTTGTTGGGAAAGCAGCTCCCCGGCTAATGAACCAGTGAACCAGACTCTACATTATCCATCTCCAGCGGGGTCAAAGGTTCAGAGGCTCATTTTATAATCAAAGTATGAATGCAGAATACAACTCTGAGATTAATCTTCTCCAGATAGCCATAAAATGTGGAAAACTGCAGAACTGGTTGAAAGAAAGACATGAATCACCAAACCCCACCCCACCATGCGTGTGCAACAAATCCGCCTCCATCGCTGTCCAGCAATTTGATGGTGGGGTGGACCTGCAATAATAGATACTCTTAATATCCAGCAGTATCTTATGATCATGAAGAAGAATATAAAGGATGAGCAAATAAATCTTTGCTTGGATCCGGAAAGGCCGCTGTGTCCAAGCGTGCCACCATCTTACCAGAACTCCTCGATGCTGGGGAGGTTAGTGTCTATGATGGAGCTGGCTGTGCTTGCAACCTTCTGCAACTTTTTCCAATCCTGTGCGGTGGCCCCTCCATACTAAACAGTGAGGGGGGTATAAAACTTACGAACAAGTGCAGGCCATTCAGTCCTTCATGTCTGTTCTATTGTTACGAAGGATGAACAACTCTGATGGGCAGAAGGGTACAGAGTTGCCCATATCTTCCCCCCCCCCCCCCCGGGAGAATCACAAACTGTTACTGTTACCACGCTGCTCATGAGAGAGAACGAGAGATTAAGAGGAAAACAAGTTGGAACATCTGCTGCTGATAAGAGGGAGGAGAGGAGCCATTGATTTACTGTTATGTCTTTTGGAGAGGGCTGTTTACTTGGTACTATTCTTTTCATTAAAATTCCTCAGTGGACAGCCGGAGTGGGCTGGTTTGATGGGCTAAGCCATTCAAAACTGATTGACATCTGAGACCCCGTGAGTAGGGATAAAAGTGAGGTCTGGGGAGACACACCAAGAGACTCACTAGTGAGCACTGCTTAAGCGTTGGAACCCACGAGAAAGTGTGGGGTATCGGAGACCGAACGAAGGATCGGTCAATTTTAACTCGCAGTGTTTATAGCGAGGCCGGTGGGGGCTTGTGTGTGTGTCCACCCTTGCCTGGGTGACGGGTCCACCATAGAAGAGCGGTCTAGCTAAAGGACAGAGGGGTCATACCTGAATGGCCACAACAACACATCGATGGATCAAGAAAGTAAAGGAAGGTTTGAATGACTGTAGCTGTCACTGTTTGCTCGCTCTCTCTCTCTCTATCTCCCTCCAACGGTTACAACAAAAGAATCAACAACTACCTCAGTCTACATGAACTGAACTGAACTTTATACTTTCCCATGATAATTCATTATCCCCTAGACAACGATAGAGCTTGTTTATTATTGATTATTATTATACCCACACTTTTAGGTTTAGTATTGCTAACGTGTATTATCTGTATATTTGCATTGTTGATATTGATTTGTATATTTTACTAATAAACACTGTTTTGAAAATAGTACCTGACTCCAACGGATACTTCTATCTTTGCTGGTAAGACACCCAGTTATGGGGTACGTAACACTATCATTTGTACAATCATAGCCAATCATCCAGATACACTGACCTCTTCCAGCTTTTCCCTCACATCCCTTGACCTCTTTGCCCTTTACTCAATACATCTTAAATATGAGAGAAAATAAAAGAAAAACTTGCAGCTAAGTGACACTTTTAAGGTAGAAGAAGTCCCAAGCACAATTTGTGTTATCAAATTAATTTGATTTCAAGGTATAAGAGATGAACAAAGCCTTTGTCAAAATGGTAACAGTTTTAAGCCGCCTTTTAAAACACATGGAAAGTTGGGAAAGGTGTTGGAAACCAAAAATATCTCTTGATGGTTTAACTTTACGTCAGCATAATCAAATCCCAATAACATTTGAAATGTAAATTCCACTCCTAGATCTGTCCTTTTTTCCAGTTAGAAATTACCTTCAATATTTGGAACTATGAAAAATTCAGCCCTTTCCAGTATTTGTTGGTGTGTAGCACCCTCTAGTGGCCATAATAAAATAACAACTGGTGGGGTAACATCAGAAACCTCTTACCTCCAGGCACTCTGGTGAGTCACTGTCAGAGTGAGAGGCTGAAGTTCTAGGCAGGGGGTGGAGAAGATGTTAGAGAGGTTGAGTTGATGTTCTTTCCTCCACACATCTGGGAATGTACAGTACTGTGCAAAAGACTTTAGCTAGGGTGCCTTAAGACTTTTGCACAGTACTGTAGTAATTTTATGTATTGCACTGTACTGCTGCCACACACAAAAAAACAAATTTCATGACATATATGAGTGATGATAAACCTGATTCCGATATAGGTTGAACTGAGAGTAGGAAGGGGCAGGGAGACGAGAATCATGGTTGGGAAAAGGGGAAGGGGAGTGGAAATAGGAAGTGAGAGACGTTTGTAATGATCAATAAACCAGTTGTTTGGAATCAAATGACCTTGCCTGGTATCTCAGGGCTGGGTGTGTCTCCTTCTCTGCCACCTGTCCCACAGCGCTCCATCCTTGCCATTCCCAACATCCTTTACTCTCAGATTTACAAACTCACTCTCCACTTCATGTTGCTAAATTAATATTATAATAGACAATAGGTGCAGGAGTAGGCCATTTGGCCCTTCGAGCCAGCACTGCCATTCAATGTGAGCATGTCTGATCATCCACAGTCGGTACCCATTTCCTGCCTTCTCCCCATAATCCTTGACTCCGCTATCTTTAAGAGCTCTATCTAACTCTTTCTTGAAAGCATCCAGAGAATTGGCCTCCACTACCTTCTGAGGCAGAGCATTCCATAGATCCACAACTCTCTGGGTGTAAAAGTTTTTCCTGAACTCCGTTCTAAATGGCCTCAGATGGAAAGGAAAGTGCATTTCAGAGTGAGATATGCCAGCTAGTTGGGTGGTATCGCAGCAACAACCTTGCACTCAATGTCAGTAAGATGAAAGAGCTGATTGTGGACTTCTAGAAGGGAAGACTGAGGAACACAAACCAATCTTCACAGAGGGATGGGAAGCAGATAGAGTGAGCAGTTTCAAATTCAGAGGATCTAACCTGGTCCCAACAAATCGATGAAGCTATAAAGAAGGTAAGGCAGTGGCTATATTTCATTAGGAGTTTTAAGAGACTTGGTTTGGCAACTAAAACATTCAAAACCTTCTATAGATGTACCATAGGGAGCATTCTGGCAGGTCACATTACTGTCTGGTGGGTGGGGGGCGGGTGGTGTTGCTATTGCACAGGACTGAAAGAAGCTCCAGAAAGTTGTAAAATTAGTCAGCTCCATCTTGGGTACTAACCGCCATCTTCAACTAACCAAGACATCTTCAAGGAGCAGTGCCTCAGGAAGACAGTATCCATTATTAAGGACCCCAATCACCCAGGGCATGCCCTCTTTTTTTGTCACCGTCAGGAAGGAGGTACAGAAGCCTGAAGGCACACACTCAGTGATTCAGGAACAGCTTCTTCCCCTCTGCCGTACGATTCTTAAATGAATATTTAACCCACGAACACTACCCCACTTTTTTAAAAATGTATATTATTTGTTTTTGTACTATTTTTAATCTGTTCATTATACATATATATACTCACTGTAACTGATTGAAGTATTTGTTATTTTTCTTTCTATATTATCATTTATCGCATTGTACTGCTGCTGCTAAGTTAACAAATTGCATGACGTGTGCCGGTGATAACAAACCTGATTCTGAAATCTGACGATGGAAGGGAAGAAGCTGTTCCTGAAACACTGAGTGCGTGCCTTCATGCTCCTGTGCATCCTCCCTGATGGCTAATGAGAAGAGAGCGCACCCTGGACGGCGGGGTCCTTAACGAAGGATGCCATCTTTCTGAGGATTCGCCTTTTGAAGATGTCCTCAATGTCAAGAAAGACAAAGGAGAAGGGACAATGCCTGCATCATACAATTAATAAAACACCATGTGAAAGGCAGCTGCTGCTGTGATATGGGAGGGCAGGAGGATCTATTGAGTCGGTCAGGATAAATGCATTTACAAACTAATCAGACACATTTCAGGAAGAGAATAGTACTAAGAGACAGAGTAAGATATTAGACTGATGAATTATATTCTGCTTCTCTTTCTGGGAAAAAGATCTATACTACAGATTGTTAATTCATTTTTTAAAAGTAGTAATTAGTGGAATAATAACTGAAGATGCTGTGCTGATGTGTGCATTACACAGTTGCTGTATCACACTTGTACAAGAATTTGAATGTTTCTTGCAAAATAGGAGGCTATTCAGTCCATTAAGTTGATTCTGGCTCTCAGTGCAGCTCCATCAATGCTATTCCCACCCCCCCCCCCCACGCACTCATGTCACTTAATACCTTTGAAGGTAGCTTGAAGAGGCAGTATTTCAAGAAGACAGCATCCATCATTAAGGACTTCTGCCATCCAGGACATCCCCTCTTCTTTCCTGTAGCGCTCCAGCTTCTCAGCAAAACTCACTCAGGTGGGAGAGCCTAGGACCAGAGGGCACAGGCTCAAAATAGCAGGGTGTCCATTTAGAACAGAGATGAGGGGGAATTTCTTTAGCCAGAATGTGCTGAAACTGTGCTCGGCACCAAACCACAATCAATTCTGGTGTGTTTCACACACTGGCAGTAAAGTGATTCTGATTCTGATTGTGCTGGGATAGCACACAGATCAGGATCAAAACCTGACTACTGGATCTATGCCACGGCAACACTACCCACCGCCATCACTGTGCCACCCCGGTCTGAGGCAGAGCTCCTTCCTCAAACTGATTGCATGGGAAACTAGATTTATTTCAGAATCAGGTTTACTATCACTGTCATATATCATGAAATTTGCAACAATACAGTGCAATACATCAAATATTACTGTGAGTTACAATAAGAAATATAAAAATAACACTCTCTCCCAATAAAAATCATGAGACCATAACACCATAGCCCACAGGAGCAGAATTATGCCATTCAGCCCATTGATTCAGCTCTGCCATTCCATCAGCTGATTTATTAATCCCTCTCAACCCCATTCTCCTGCCTTCTCCCTGTAACCTTTGATAAGATCCTGACTAATCAAGAGCCCATCGACCTCCATTTTAAATATAGCCAATGACTTGGCCTCATAAGCCATCTTTGGCAATGAATTTCACAGATTCACCACCCTCTGACATCCTTCTAAACTACTATAGTATAGTAGTATACTATCCACTCTACCTAGAATACCACTGTAGGAAGCATTCTCTCCACATCCACTCTATCTAGGCCATTCAATATTCAGCAGGTTTCAGTGAGAGCCCCTCTCACTCTTCCATACTCCAGCGAGTACACATCTACAGCCATCAAACACTCCTCATTTGTTAACTCTTTCATTCCTGGGATCATTATCATGAACCTCCTCAGGATCCTCTCTAATGCCAGCACACATTTTCTTAGATAATAAGACTGCTCACGATACTCCGTGTGGTCTGACCAATGCCTTATAAAGCCTCAGCATTACATCCTTGCTTTTGTATTCTGGTCCTCTCAAAATGAGTAATAACATTGCATTTGCTTTCTTCACCACTGACCCAACCCGCAAATTAACCTTTAGGGAATCCTGTACAAGGACTCCCAAGTCCCCTTGTGTCTCTGCTTTCTGAATTTTCTCCCCATTTAGAAAATAGTCTGAGCACTTATTCCTTCAACCAAAGTGCATGACCGTACACTTCCCTACATTATATTCCATCTGCCCTTCTTTTCAGTGGGTTTCACTCATTGTAAGCCGTCACTTATTGATGATTTATTGATTTAAAAAAAGCTCGGGCCTTTCGGGATTTTTCGGCAGCTTCGATCGTAGTGAACTACTAGGCACTTGGCAAAGGTCAACGTAAGTTAGTTAGGTTTAAACTGAGTGGCCATTTTGAGATCTGCATTGTGTGAGTGGGACAGTGTACCAACAGCGCAGGTAGGAAAAGGAATGAGGTCCTGAAGAGAGAACATAAGGAGTTATGTAGAAAACTGAGAAACAGGACCTCAAGGTTAGAATTGCTGTCTGTAGCATGCACCAGTGAGGTAAGAGTAGGATGATTTGGCAGATGAATGCACGGCTGACAAATTGGTGCAGGAGGCAGAGTTTCAGACTTCTGGATCATTGGAATCTCTTCCAGGGAATCTATGGCCAGTGCAAAAGGTACGGCTTACACCTGAACTCAAGGGGGACCAGTATCCTTGTGGGCAGGTTTGCTAGAGCTGTTGGGAAGGGTTTAAGTTAATATGGCAGGGGATGGGAACTGGAGTGATGGAGCAGACGATGGGGTAGTCTGCATACAAGTAGATACAGCGTGTAGTGAGACTGCGAGGAAGGAGAGAGGGATGATAGGGCAAAACCACAGTCAGTGAGATTGCTTGAAGTGTGACTTTAAACTACAGCAGTTCAATCATTTGGAAAAGTGAGAATAAAGCAAAAGGAAGGGAGAGTGCGGGAGAGGTTATGAAAGTCTCGGCTGTTTTACACAAACAACATTTCACGGTATTTTTCAATGCACGTGTGATAAAGAACTGAATCAGAGTCTGGGCTTAGACTGGGTAGCTAGAGAGATGTTGTTCCCATTAGCAGGTGCTTTCTATACAAGGCTTGAAGGTTTAAAGAAAAGGGCAAAAGTACAGAAGATTGTGAGTAAAACCTTTTGTTAAGCAGAGTAGATATCATCTGGAATTCATTGTCCACAGGTTAAATATGTTCCTTCTCTGCTGCACAGCTTCCGTGGCTGCAGTCTATATTTCTGGGCAATGTTTACTGTAATAAGCTTTCACTATGTCCTCTTCCCTGTCTGTGTGCTCTCAATAAATTCAGTTCTTATTTGGTGAAAGATTAATTACCTGATTATTAAACAAACCCTGTTGAGTTTCTGAGTTATAAATGTGCATCCTTCGAAAGAAAGATTTCCCCGAGGTGCCTCTGTACAAACAGTCACCATATTAGAGAGACGGAAAAAATCATTCCAATGTTCTGACAGGTCAAAGAAATTCCCAATCATTTGGGATTGTTTAATTTTCGTTGAGTTAATTAATAAAATACCCTGCGGAATCTGTTCATCTGAAAAGAGCTTGTTTGATATACTATCTCATAATCTGCAAGAAGTATTTGCAAATCTTTGTCCCACAATAATGAATTTTCTGTGCTTGTTAACACTGAGCCATAAATACTTTGATCAGCACAGCGCTAGTAACATGGATATTTGCGCCCTCTAAGGATTGTAAAGGCATTTTTTGTAATTATTTTTCTAAGGATTACTGTTGTAATTTTGATTACAGTTACACAGTGGTTGAGATTTATGACAGTAACTCAGTGTGAGCAGTAACAGATTTACAGATGCTTACATGGGAGAGAATCAAAGAGTTTGAAATGGGTGTTTCGCCGAGCCATTACTGAAGGCAGGTTTTTGGGAAGTGCTCCACTTCCTGAAAGACTTACACCTCCTGAAAGGCTGAAGCAAGGATTAGATAATGATTTTTTGAGTTTGGAGATATTGCAGATGCTGGAAAGTGGACCAATGTACAACCTGCTGGAGGAATTCAGGGGTTGAGCAGCAACAGTGGGGGGGGGGGGAATTAAAGAGAGATTATCTTTATTTGTCATACATACATTGAAACATACAGTGGTAGGCATTGTTTGTGTTAAATCAAATCAGCGATGATAATGTTGGGCAACCCATAAGTGTTGCCACGCGTCCAGTCCAACATAGCATGTCCTTAACTCACTAACCTTAATTATATGTCTTTGGACTGTGGGAGGAAACCAAAGCACATGGAGGAAACCCACACAGTTACAAGGGGAACATACAAACTCTTTACAAACGGAGGCAAGAACTGAACTCAGAAGCTCTTTATCTTGCCTCTCCATTCTCAGTCCTGATGCAGGATTTCGACCCAAAATGTTGATCATTCCTTTCTTTCCACAGATGCTGCACAACCCACTGAGTTCTTCCAGAACATTGTTTGTTGTTCCCTTTGGAGTTTGTCATCTTATTTCTGTGGTGGAAGGTCCCTCCACCTTTCTGCTATAAAACAATATTAGAAAAGCCATCTCCATTAGCAGAAGAGTTCTTTAAAGCAACCAAGACATAAGAGTTTCAGAATCAAAATCAGTATCAGAATCAGAATCAGAATCAGGTTATTATCACCGGCTTGTGACTTGAAATTTGTTAACTTAGCAGCAGCAGTTCAATGCAATACATAACCTAGCAGAGAAAAAATATATATATTAATAATAAATAAAATATAAATAGTAATAATAAATAAGCAAGTAAATCGATTACGTATATTGAATAGATTTTTTAAAACGTGCAAAAACAGAAATATTGTATATTAAAAAGAAGTGAGGTAGTGTCCAAAGATTCAATGTCCATTTAGGAATCAGATGGCAGAGGGGAAGAATCTGTTACTGAATCGCTGAGTGTTTGCCTTCAGGATTCTGTATCTCCTCCCTGATGGTAAAGTGAGAAAAGGGCATGCCCTGGGTGCTGGAGGTCCTTAATAATGGATGCTGCCTTTCTGAGACACCGCTGCCTGAAGATGTCCGGGGTACTTTGTAGACTAGTACCCAAGATGGAGCTGATTAGATTTAAATCTTCTGCAGCTTCTTTCAGTCCTGTGCAGTAACCCCTCCATACCAGCCTGTGATGCAGCCTGTCAGAATGCTCTCCACAGTACAACTAGAGAAGTTTTTGGGTGTATTTGTTGACAGGCCAAATCTCTTTAAACTCCTAATAAAGTATAGCTGCTATCTTGCCCTCTTTATAACTACATCGATATGTTGGGACCAGGTTAGATCGTCAGAGATCTTGACAGCCAGGAACTTGAAGGTGCTCACTCTCTCCACTTCTGAATCAGAACCAGGTTTATTATCAACCAGCATGTGACGTGAAATTTGGTAACTTAGCAGCAACAGTTCAATGCAATACATAATCTAGCAGAGAGAGAAAAAAAGATAATAATAATAATAATAAATAAAATAAAACATAAAAAATAAACAAGTAAATCAATTACGTATATCAAAAAGATTATTTTTAAAAATGTGCAAAAACAGAAATACCGTATATTTAAAAAAGTGAGGTAGTGTTCAAAGCTTCAAAGTCCATTTAGGAATCAGATGGCAGAGGTGAAGAACTGTTCCTGAATCGCTGAGTGTGTGCCTTCAGGCTTCTGTACCTCCTACCTGATGGTAACAGTGAGAGAAGGGCACACCCTGGGTGTGTTCCTTCGTTTTACCCTTCTTGAAGTCCACAATCAGTTCTTTCGTCTTACTGACGTTGAGTGCCAGGTTGTTGCTGCGGCACCACTCCACTAGTTGGCATATCTCACTCCTGTACGCCCTTTCGTCACCACCTGAGATTCTACCAACAATGGTTGTGTAGATGGTATTTGAGCTATGCCTAACCACACAGTCATGGGTATATAGAGAGTAGAACAGAAGCCTGCTTTTCTATTCAAAATTAGCCACCTGTATCAACAGGATGTCTGTTCATTATTATATTGCCACCTACAAAAGCCAGCTGTGCTTCAGATGTTCCCTGTGCAACAGTTACACGTTAAAACTATTCCATTGATGGATAAAGCATGATGTCACAAGAACCACAGAAAGATTCAATTTGGCACTTTATCATTTCCTTTCAGAGTACCTTATGTTCAGATACTACAACACCTAGCATCACATATGTATATGCAATCAGTCTATGTTCAGTACTGTGCACTCGTTTTAGGTACACATATATATAGCTAGGGTGCCTAAGACTTTTGCACAGTACTGTAGTAAGTTTATGCATTGTACTGTACTACTGCCACAAAAAAAACAAATTTCCATGACAAATGTGAGTGATGATAAACCTGATTCTGATATGGGTCTCTATTGTGGACTGAGAGTGGGAAGGGGGCAGGGAGAGGGGAATCATGGTTGGGAAAAGGGGAAGGGAGAGGGGAGGGAGTGGGAAGCACCGGAGAGACATTCTGTTGTGATCAATTAACCAATTGTTTGGAAGCAGATGCCTTTTGCCTGGTGTCTCAGGGCTGGGCGCTTCTGCACCTTTTCGCCCCACTACTCCTGGCCCACACCCCTCCCGTGGTGCTCCACCCTCACCATTCCCAACATTCTTTGCTCCCACCAGATTTACAAATTTATTTTTTGCTCCACATTGATAAATACAGTACTGTGCAAGGGTTGTACATGTGTGCGTAAGAATTTTGCACGGTACTGTACATAAGCTAATATTATGTATATCCAGCCACACTCGACAATTACTTGTACATTTGATTTATAGGATTGCTTTATTATTTATATTTATCATTTTTGTAATGCTTATTGTGCTTTTAATCTGCATTGGATCCGGAGTAACAATAATTTTGTTCTCCTTTCCACTGAGGAATGACAATGAACAATCATAAAGCTTGAATTTTGAATGAATATTTACTTTCCAGGGCCCAGGGGGCTGATAGCTAACCTTAGCTTTCCAGCACAGCAGCATGATGCTTCCAAAGGTTAGAGTCCTTGACAAAGTTAAACTTCTAACCAATATTCCTTTGCTCAGCCTCTTGTTATAAACAGAAAACAATAAGGTTCTCAATGGCCAATGTTATATTCAAGAGAAACAATGGGGTCCATATTGGCCTAATTAAAAGTTGCATTCAAATGGCCTGTCATTATCTCCGTCGCTAACAGAAGGTTCAGCAGAGGATATATTTCCTGTGGGAAAAGCCCCCCCCCCCCCCCACACGCAGAAGAACAAATCGTGCAAAGGACAAGAAGGGAGAATGAGCAAAAGCACAGACAATAAAACACAAAATCGAATGAGTCCATATTCAGTTCAGCTCAGTGTTCATTATCTGCAGGCTGTCCCGGTTCAAAGTCACCTAAAATAGCGACAAAACAAGCAGCGGCCAGGAAATGCACTCCAATCCACAAACCACAGACCCAGACTTCGGCACCATCCCCCGACGACATCGAGGGAGAGAGAGGGAGAGAGACCAATCGGTGACGGGCGCCAGGTAACGGCAGGTCTCAACGCACCTGAACATCATTCACTTGAGTTTGTCGGAGTTGTTTAATGACCATTTTTATCATGAAGCTGTCACTGTGTTTCTCATGGCGCTCGTTACGTTAATACAGTTTCCCAGCGCTTCTCATTCTTAAGTGATTAGTTTTTGATTTCGACCCACAAGGGTTTCCTGTGGTTTATGTTCTCTTTAAGGGTTATTCTGGACCAGCGTTCGTTGCTGAGTCTTGGATTCACGTTCAGTGAGAACCACCATTCTGTGTGCTCAGATCCTGGAGTGAGCTCTTAGTTTGATTATTCCCTGTATTATTCTATGAATAAATCTTCATCATTAATTTCTACTACGGAGTCCTATGTGTACCTCACACCTGAGTGGGGTCGTCTGAGGATCTCTACCTCCTCTCATTAGCTATTACTGTCTGCTTCGGTGCAACATCCCCTCACAAACTATCGGGTCAGCAGAAAGGGTCATTGGCTGCAGTCTACCCTCTTGCATGGGTCCAGGACAAAGAAGCAGGCAGGAAAATCGTTGCAGACGTCCACCTGGCAAACTGCTTTTTCCAAAAGCTCCCCTCTAGAAAGTGCTACAGGACAATAAAATCAAAAACTTCACGCCACCTTAAAAGTTTCTCCCCCTGGTAGTTAATCTGATCATCAGAATCATTATGTCCTGCGTCATATGATGGAGGTGATCATGGTGACCTTGATTGTTCTTGGCAAATATTTCTGCAGAAGTGATTTGCCATTGTCTTCATCTGGGCAGAGACTTTACAAGACGGGTAAATACTCATCAATACTCTTCAGTGATTGTCCTGATGAAAAGTCTCGGTCCAAAACGTTGACTGTTTGCTCTTTCCTATAGATGCTGCCTGGCTGGCTGAGTTCCATCAGCATTTTGCGTGTGTTGCTTTGGATTCCCAGCATCTGCAGATTTCTTCATGTCAGAGATTGTCTGCCTGGCGTCAGTGGTCACATAACCAGGATGTGTGATCTGCACCAGCTGCTCATACCACCGTCCACCACCAGCTCCCATGGCTTCTCGTAGCCCTGGTTGGGGTCTTAGCAGGTGCTTCACCTTGCCCAAGGTTGACCTACAGGTGAGCAGAGAGAAGGAGCTCCTTACAGCTCCGTTGATAGAGACTTATCAATCAATCTAATTAGCTTCCACCCTCCATCCATTACCCCTGTCACTGCACTGTAAACACTTCAAACCATTTTTTATAATGTTGATAATATAAATACAGTGCATGGAGGCGAAGCTTAGGAGGAAAGATGGTGCCTATCGGAGACTCCTTTGCTTGCATCTTCGGAAACAGCTCTATTTCTACCTTTATTATCTCTATTTTCCCCTTTCAGGGTTTTTTTTTGAAGACCCTGACCTGGAGTTACACGCAGGCTTCGGTTCTTTGTGGGAGTGGGACCCGTTCTCAGGGTTCCACGACTGACTGCTTTTCGGCATGTCAAGGGTTCGGCCTGAGAGTCTCGATCGCATTCGGGAGCCTAAGATCTCGGGGCTCTGGAGACGGGGGGATCAAGGGTTGGTGTCACAGCCGGAGACCCGTGCATCGACGTGGAGGCCAGAAATCTTTTGCTGTGGGCCCGAAGACCCGAGGTCTTTGCAATCTTCAGGCACAGGGCTCCAAAAAAAGCGATGATACAGACTTTTAACATCGTAAACCGGTGGGTTGTTGTGATGTCTCCCGCTCGCTGTGAAGATGGGGGACATCTTGCCAGGGAGAGACAGAACCTGTGGGTTGTCTAATGTCAGATGAAATGCAAGGCCTTTGGGGTAACTTTGGTCTGTGTCTTTGCTATTGCTTAGCGCACGCTTGGGCTCGGTGATAGTATCAATGCGCCTTTTCTTTTACTGGTGGTGGGAGGGGGATTGTTGCTTGCTGCCGCTTACGTGTGGGAGGGGGAAATGGGGGGTACTTTGGCGTTCTCACATGTAGCTGTCATTCATTCTTGGGGTACTTCTCTGTTTTCGTGGATGTTTGCAAAGAAAAAGCATTTCACAACGTAAATGACATTAAATTTGACCTTTGAACCTTTGCTGGTATTTATCGACATTTGATTCCATATCTTTACTTCTAACTTTATTTTTATATAATTCTTTATTCTTTATAATTGATTTTTGTAGAACGTCACACCAACACATCACATCAAACTCCTAATACATGTAAATGTATTTGGCAAATAAAATTATCCTTGATCCTTGAATGCTCCTGAAAAATATCACAGATAGATGATGTCAACTAATAGCAAAACAGTATAAATATTTGAAAGCACTGGGGATTGTTAGGAATGCCAAGATGGAATGACAGAAAGAGAGAGTGACAGAAAGAAGATTTGGAATTCATTCGTCTGCCTTCAATTTCTGCGGCGGACGACTCATTCTCCTGACACTCATTGGCATGTCTTCTTAATTTGTAAGAATTCTACCTGTGTTTGTAGTTTAGAAATATTTTCTATTTTGGAAAGCTTTTGTAAGTTAAAAATCCGCTGTCAGTTTTAAGTCAATGTCAAGAATTATTCATCTAAATCAAATGTGTATCATTAAAAATAAACTCTGTTTAAACTACCTTATTCGCTGGAAGTATCTCTTTCTTTGTTGGGGGGGGTTAACTCACCACTCAAACGGTGATTATTGACAGTTAGCGCTCATCATGGAGATTAACAGTGCAATAAACTAGTCCTTGAAGTGTAGATTGATACATTATAATCTTCCTATAGTAAGGGTACTCGTAGATATTTATATTGGATAGAGCTTAATATTCTCTTTTAAGTTTGGAGCTTGCAGTCAGTAGACTCGATATCATCACACAATAACATTATCAAAATCCTCTGAGCCAAGCTAAAAGCTTTCAGTGCTACTGATCCTAAAACAAAATAATAAATCTCATAAGCATTGCGATTACTTTCTTGCATCTCTTCCAGGTACAGCATTTAGCTTCAGCTGTAGATTCCCAGCCTGCTGTCTTCGCCTCTGCTCCTGGTTAGAAATGTCATAGGAAGTAAGTGTTAAATCATGGTCACTCACTGATTTACTGAGTGTAAAATAAAGGCAGAGCACATCAACAGGATGCTGAAATACACTCTAGCATGAACTAGGACACATCATCAGTAATATAACCTGGGGTCACCGGGCGTTTCAGGTCTTTTAGCATTAGACACTCACGCACAGGTGACCCAGCCAGGGTGGATCAGGTCCTGGCTTGTCTCCCAGCAGCATTGTGTCCCAACAGGTCACATTTCCCGATCCATTGCCCTTTGGACGGTCTCTCAGCAGCCTTTGTGATAGTCCTGATGCTCTTTACAGTACTGGGGAAAGTCCGTTGCAAGGCAATGTCTGGCTCCCCTTTGGATTGAAACATTGAGATTGATCACAGATGTTCTCAGGTACACACTCCGAAACAATAAATAAACACAAACCTTCCTCTAGCACAAGGGTTCCCAATTGTTTTTATACCATAGACCCCTACCATTAACTGAAGGGTCCATGGACTCCAACTGGACCCCTGCTCTAGCAGGACCCTTCTGGTTCTTCTTCAAGTATTTGATCTAGGGAGAAGAATAGTCACTCTGGTTGGAGAAGTCTATATGAAAGCTGTTCCGGGGACATGTCTCACACCTTCTAAACCACCGTTATCAGGCTCTTGAACAATAAGACATCTTTTACAATAAGATGGACTCCTGTCCTCACAACCTACCTCATTATGAACTTGAACTTTGTAGTTTACCTGCACTGCACTATTTTCAGTAGTCTTTACACTCTATTCTGCGCTGTTATTGTTTTACCTTGTTCTTCCTCAGTGCACTGTGTGATCTGTAAGAACAGTATCTTGGTACATGTGACCATAATCAATCAATTCCAATATTATTGGATTTTTGTAATGATCATCAAAATAAGATCTGATATCTGTTTCATTCAGGTTAGCTGTGTGTGTTTTCAAAGACATTTATCACAAAGCTTATTTAGTCTTACCTCCTGCTGTATTTTAAACAAATTGTTAGATTAATCCTTTCCCCACAACTGAACAGATCCCTCACAAACTATCAGTTACCTATTCCATACAACAATAGTCTGGTTTATACGTACGTACCCTTTTTCCTCAATAAACTCAGTCATCCTCAGCCACTGACTCTTTCCAAAATAATATGAGTTTTTAAATGAAGTCCTGAAATTAACAATGCAGAAGCACGATGCAACAACTCAATACATAAAAGCATGCAGACATGGTCAAGAGGTTCAGTTGCTGTTCAGACCAAACATCAGAATGGGGAAAAATATGATCTAAGTGACTTTGATTGAGGAATGATTACTGATACCAGACATGATGGTTTGAATCACTCACAAACTGCTGATCTCCTGTGATTTTCACAGGAATTTACCATAAGACCATAAGACTAAGGAGCAGAAGTCGGCCATTCCGCCCATTGACTCTGCTCCGCCATTTCATCATGAGCTGATCCAATCTCCCCTTTAGTCCCACTCCCCTGCCTTCTCACTATAACCTTTGATGCCCTGACTACTCAGATACCTATCAATCTCTGCCTTAAATACACCCAATGACTCGGCCTCCACTGCCGCCTGTGGCAACAAATTCCATAGATTCACCACCCTCTTGGCTAAAAAAAAATTTTTGCATCTCCGTTCTGAATGGGCGCCCTGCAATCCTCAAGTCATGTCCTCTCGTATTAGACTCTCCACCATGGGAAACAACTTTGCCACATCCACTCTGTCCATGCCTTTCAACATTCGAAATGTTTCTATGAGGTTCCCCCTCATTCTTCTAAACTCCAAGGAGAACAGTCCAAGAGCGGTCAAATGTTCCTCATATGTTAACCCCCTCATTCCCGGAATCATTCTAGTGAATCTTTTCTGAACCCTCTCCAATGTCAGCACATCCTTTCTTATATAAGGAGCCCAAAACTGCACACAATATTCCAAGTGAGGTCTTACCAATGCCTTATAGAGCCTCAACATCACATCCCTGTTCCTATACTCTCTTCCTCTAGAAATGAATACCAACATTGCATTCGCCTTCTTCACCACCGACTCAACCTGGAGGTTAACCTTAAGGGTATACTGCACGAGGACTCACAAGTCCCATTGCATCTCAGAACATAGAAACATAGAAAATAAGTGCAGGAGTAGGCCATTTGGCCCTTCGAGCCTGCACTGCCATTCAGTATGATCATGGTTCATCATCCAACTCAGAACCCTGTACCTGCCTTCTCTCCATACCCTCTGATCCCTTTAGCCACAAGGGCCATATCTAACTTCTTAAATATAGCCAATGAACCAGCCTCAACTGTTTCCTGTGGCAGAGAATTCCACAGATTCACCACTCTCTTTGTGAAGAAGTTTTTCCTCATCTCGGTCCTAAAAGGCTTCCCCTTTATCCTTAAACTGTGACCCCTCGTTCTGGACTTCCCCAACATCGGAAACAATCCTTCTGCATCTAGCCTGTCCAATCCCTTTAGAATTTTATACGTTTCAATAAGATCCCCCCTCAATCTTCTAAATTCCAGTGAGTATAAGCCTAGTCGATCCAGTCTTTCTTCATATGAAAGTCCTGCCATCCCAGGAATCAATCTGGTGAACCTTCTCTGTACTCCCTCTATGGCAAGAATGTCTATCCTCAGATTAGGGGACCAAAACTGCACACAATATTCTAGGTGCGGTCTCACCAAGGCCTCAACTTTGAATTCTCTCCCTATTTAAATAATAGTCTAAATACTTAAATAATTTACAATGGAGTTTAGAATGGTGCAATTTTTTAAAACTTTTAAAATCCGCTCTGCGTCAATTCTGTGGGTGAAAATGCCTCGTTAGTGAAACCTGTCTGAGGAGAATGGGGAGACTGGTTCAAGCTGACAGGAGCACGTTACAACAGTGGTGTGCAGAAGAGCATCTCTGAATGCACGGCTCGTCAAACCTTGAAGAGAATGGGCTACAGCAGCAGAAAAGCAAGAACATACAGGAAGTAACTAACAAGCTGGCCACTGAGTGTACATCATGCTTGGAATTTACTCGTACCCTTAGCATATCCCAATGTTCTCCACAAAATACATAACAGAGTTGTTTGGTTTAATTCGCAGATCTACCCCAGTTATCTTCAGATTCAGAGAAAAATAAATAACTAAGCTGTGAGTTGTCACAGATGTCAAATACTGTCCTGTTTCCAATGTAGCACTGCAGTCTTACAACTTGCTTGTCAGCCGATGTGATTTGTTTCCATTTTAATACAGATGTGACTATTAACAAGCCATAGCCGGGGAGAAACACGATGTGTTTCGGGCAGAGAGAGAGCACTCAAATTTCGTTTCATTTTTAATTGCTTCACAATGCCACTGGCACAGAAATAAAGCCTCTTAGGCAAGGTGCCAGGGGATCAGTGTCACTTCTGGAGCTAGCTGGCACCTTTAGTAGGTAGCAGAGCAGACACAGAATTAGAAGAAAGTGTGCATCTCTATCTGTGGTAAGGATATCTGGGATTTCTCAAAGGAGAATGCTGCTTGACAAGACTGTATCAGCAGAGGGGTAGGGAATTTAACTCTCAGAATACACAGCTGTACAGCAAATAAAATTAATTTACTTAAAAATCAGAGCCAGCTTCAAGAGCATAAATGGAATTAACGGTTTCCACAGAGAAAGGCAGGCATTGGAGGATGTCTTAAAACACATAGACACATAGGAGCAGAATTAGGCCATTTGGCCCATCGAGTCTGCTCCACCATCCCATCATGGCTGATTTATTATCCCCCTCAACCCCATTCGCCTGCCTTCTCCCCGTAACCGTTGACAACCTTATAAGTCAATAACTTATCAACCTCCACTTTAAATATACCCAAATGACTTGGCTTTCACAGCTGCCCATGGCAATGAGTTCCACAGATTCACCAACCTACATAAAAACTACATGCATAAAATCCAGCTTGGTCATTTATGGCAAAACACTCCGCAGGTTTGATTGACAGGATATTACTCAGTCACTGCCACTTCGCCTGGAAACAATACTGTCAATTACTAATAAAATTATCCCCACTGGGTCATTTGTTTGGTGTTCGTGACAATTTGATGTTCCTCTTGATAAGGGTGTTGGGTCTTCTGGTCAAAATGGTGCCAAACTGCTGTCTCTGTTGAGGTCAGTGCTTGGACTTAGTTATTAACTTTGTTATAGGAATGGTTTTGGAAGTGGAGATGGAGATGGGAGGTAGGGTTTAGGGAATTAAACATCATGCCAGAGTATAGGCCTGCATTCTATGTTTGAAAGCCAGTGAAATGGACATGTGAGGAAGGACATCCGTGGTCGGATGTCAAACTGGCAGATTGTTAAAGATGAGGGCCAGTGGCCTACCCCCAATCCCCAGGTCAGACAGCCATCATTAGGGTCATGATTGGAGTTCCATGCAAGTAGGAGGCACAAGAGCCGGTGACCTCAGCGAGTCCGGAGTTCGAGGCTTGGAGTTTGGGGTCCTGTCATCAGCGAGTCCGGAGTTCGAGGCCTGGAGTTTGGGGTCCTGTCATCAGCGAGTCCGGAGTTCGAGGCCTGGAGTTTGGGGTCCTGTCATCAGCGCGTCCGGAGTTCGAGGCCTGGAGTTTGGGGTCCTGTCATCAGCGCGTCCGGAGTTCGAGGCCTGGAGTTTGGGGTCCTGTCATCAGCGCGTCCGGAGTTCGAGGCCTGGAGTTTGGGGTCCTGTCATCAGCGAGTCCGGAGTTTGAGGCCTGGAGTTTGGGGTTCTGTCATCAGCGAGTCCGGAGTTCGAGGCCTGGAGTTTGGGGTCCTGTCATCAGCGAGTCCGGAGTTCGAGGCCTGGAGTTTGGGGTCCTGTCATCAGCGAGTCCGGAGTTCGAGGCCTGGAGTTTGGGGTCCTGTCATCAGCAAGTCCGGAGTTCGAGGCCTGGAGTTTGGGGTCCTGTCATCAGTTAGTCTGGAGTTCGAGGCTGTTCAGAGACCTGTTCATTGGAGAGGCTGGTGTTTGAGGCCTGAAGGTTGGGGTCCTCATCAAAGACCTCATGTGTCATCATTACAAGTACTAGTTCGTAGCCCATAGGTAAATTGAAAGACTGGATATCAAGGTCCAGTGGCTGAAGCCTGTGTCTGCAGGTCCACTGGGGAAGTCAAAGGCCCAAAGTCTGCAATTCTGACTCGACTGGAGACACCTTGTCCTGGGGTTAGATGGCTGTCTCTATGTGGATGTGAATGAGTGGGTGGGTGGGTGGGTTGGAAGTAGGGACGTGAGGGGCTTCTTTTGCCGATGTTGTCTCTGCTGCTCTGTGAAAATGGTGGGCATGCTATGTTGTCACACACAAGAGAAAATCTGCAGATGCTGGAAATCCAAACAGCACTCACAAAATGCAAGAGGAACTCAGCAGGCCAGGCAGCATCTATGCAAAAGAGTAAACAGTTAACATTTTGGGCCAAGACCCTATATCAGGACTCTGATGAAGGGTCCCGACCTGAAACATCAACTGTTGACTCTTTTCCATAGATGCCGCCTGGCCTGCAGAGTTCCTCCAGGACTTCATATGTGTTGCTATATTGAATGGCAACATTTGTGGGCTTCTGGCATTAGGTGTGCTGGCTGTTAACACAAGTGATGCATTTCACTGCATGTTTCACGAGAGATGCGATATATTATGAGTCTGTATCTGAAACCTGCTTCAGCTGTGATCACATCCAATGGTTTTGGTGAAGTGAGCTAACTCAATAAGACCGTAAGGCATTGGAGCAGAATTAGGCCATCTGGCCCACTGAGTCTGCCCCGCCATTCAATCATGGTTAATCCTTTTTTTTAATTTCCTCCTCAACCCCAGTTCCAGGCCTTCTCCCCATGACCTTTGATGCCATGTCCAATCAAGAATCTATCAATCTCTGCCTTAAATACACCCAACAACCGGACTTTCACAGCCGCACATGGCAATAAATTCCACAGATTCACCACCCTTTGTCTAAAGAAATTTCTCTGCATCTCTGTTTTGAAAGGGCACCCTTTATCCTGAGGCTATGCCCTCTTGTCCTAGACTCTCCCACCATGGGAAACATCCTTTCCATACCTACTCTTTCTCGGCCTTTCAACATTTGAAAGGTTTCAATGAGATACCCCCCCCCCCCCCAACCTTCTGATTTCCAGCCAGTACAGACCCAGAGCCATCAAATGTTCTTCGTATGATAACCCTTTCAATGCTGGGATCATCCCTGTAAACCCCCTCTGGACCCTCTCAAATGCCAGCACTTATTTTCTAAAATCAGGGGCCATAACTGTTCACAATACTGCAGTGACCAATGCACCATCAGAATCAGTTTGGTTTATTGTTGCTTTTACCAGGATGCAATGAAATTCATCGCTTGCATGAAGCTCACAAAGTAAACAGTGTACAATAAATAATAAATAAATGGTACGACAAGTACAAGACATCAGAATGGGGCAAAGTACAATAGTACACACTAGAGTAGATTAAATAAAATGACCATTCATCATAAGAGAAGAGTAGAATGAAAGGTTTGAGAAAGTGGCCGCACCACCAGGAAGGGGATGTAAAAGACGTGACTGCTTCAGGAGTCGGATAGCAGTGAGGAAGAAGCTGTTCTAGAGTCTGGTCATCTGGGCTTTCAGCTCCTGTAACTTCTCCTCGAAAGCAGAAAAAGAAATGGGAATGAGCAAGTTAACAGAATTACTAATAAGGCTTTGCCAAAATGGTCAATCTGCCCTATAAAATGGTAGAAAGAAATTCAATTGCACTTTCTAAATTGGATATATATTTATTTGTAAAACAATAAAAAAAGACCAGGGGATCAGGACAGATTAGAAAAATCTTTCAAAATGAATGAATGGATTCCTTCTGCACTGTAAGATATTGTGTCTAAGTTTATATACCCCCATCTGACACACTTTTAATGAATTTTATCTTTATAGTTCATTACAACATAGATGGCTATTCAGCCCATCAAGTGCATGTGTGTGGGTCCTAGCTGTACCTATAAGACTTTTGCACAGTACTGTATTTGTCAACGTGGAGTGGAGAGCGAGTTTGTAAGTTTGTAAATCTGACGGGAGCAAAGGATGTTGTGAATGGCAAAGGCAGAGTGCCGCGAGAGGGGTGTGGGACAGGTGGCAGAGACGGAGTGCCAGGGAGGGGAGGGAGGTGGTGTGCGTGCAGACACACCCAGCCCTGAAACACCAGGCAAAGTAATTTGATTCCAAACAGTCGGTTTGTTGATCATTACAGGATAGAGTCCCATATCAGAATCGGGGTTCTCATCACTCACATTTGTCTTGAAATTTGTTTTTGTTTTGTGACAACAGTACAGGACAATACATAAAATTACTACAGTATTGTACAAAAGCCTTAGGCATCTTAGCTATATATCTGTAGAGATACATAGATAGATAGATAGATAGATAGATAGATAGATAGATAGATATGTGTGTCTAAGACCTTTGTTATTTATTTTTTGTAACTTATTGTAATTCTTACATCCCGCAATGTACTACTGCAACAAAACAACAAATTTTATGACATGTGTCAGTGATAATAAACCTGATTCGCTCTGTCCCTGGGTATGGTTTATATTTCCAGCATGTACACTTTTTCCACTTAGGGGGAGGTTACACACATTGGGTGTAAATACCATCTCAGTTTAGTTTTGCCAAGTGACCCGTTCTGGTGTTCTACATACTATATCAGTTGCACCTGCATTCTGTCCGCCTGCTGCTCTCAATAATTCTCTGATCCACATAATTTCAATGCTCCTGCAAGTTGCTTTCTGCAGCTCGATATTTGTTTTGCAAGCATATTTTAAATATAAATCAATTGGTGCCTTGTGATTTGCCTCGATGGACTAGCAAGTTTGTGCCACCATTGATCGACCATTTCGTAACGATCACATTGCACACAGGACTTGCAGCAGGGTTGTGGTGAAAACTCGCAACCTCCAGCTCTTTCATCCAACTAGCTCAACACACTCTTCTGCAGCACACACAAAATGCTGGAGGAACTCAGCTTCCGTGCAGGGGAATAAAGAGTCAATGTTTCAGGCCAAGACCCTTCATAAGAACGACTCTTCTGTTTGTTTCTCCTTCATATACGTAACTTTCCCTAAAAAAACAGCGTAGAGTTGTAGGGAACTACAGCACGGAAGTTAGTCCTTTGGGCCATCAAGTGCGGGCCAAATCACCATTCTGTCTAATTCCATCGACCTACAACTGGACCCTAGCCCTACCATCCATGCACAATACTTATCCAAACTTCTTTCAGATGTTGCAATCAAAACCACTTCCACTGGCAGCTTGTTCTACACTCACACCACCTCCTGAGTGAAGAATTCTCCCCCTCAGGTTCCCCTTAAATATTTCACCTTGCTCCCTTAACTTAAGACATTCCATTTCAGTCTCAGCCGATCTCAGTGGAAGCAGCCTGCTTTCATTTACCCTAACTATACCTCTCATAATTTTGTACACCTCTATCAAATACTGTCTCATTCTCCTCTGCTCCAGGGAATAATGTTGAAACCTATTCAACTACTCCCTATAATTCAGGTCCTCGGGTTCCACTCATTTCCTTGCAAATTTGCTCTGTACTGATTGATACCTTTCCCGTAAATGCAGTGCTGTGCAAGTTTTAGGCATATATGTATTGCAAGAGTGCCTAAGGCTTTTGCACAATACAGTAATAATTTTATGTATTGCACCTTACTGCTGCCACGAAAAGGAACTAATTTCATGACATATTGGAGCGAAAATAAACCTGATTCTGAGACATTGGTGAGGCTAAGTGTGCGCAATTCTTGTCAGCTACAGTAATATGCAAACGTCTTAGGCAGAAAATATAGCTAGGATGCCTAAGACTTTGGTACATTACTATATTTATCAATGTGGAGTAGAGAGCAGGTTTGTAAATCTGGCGGGAGTAAAGGATGTGGGGAATGCCGAGGATGGAGCGCTGTGGGAGGAGTGTGGGATAGGTGGCAGAGAAGGAGTGCCAGGGGAGTGGGTGCAGACACACCCAGTGCTGAGACACCAGGCAGGGTCGTTCGATTCCAAATAATTGGAATATTGAACATTACAGAATATCCCTCTGATACATTTTCCCAATCATGATTCCCCTCTCCCTGCCCCCTTTCCTCTCACAGTCCACAATAGAGACCGATTTCAGAATCAGATTTATCATCACTCAAATGCAACATGAAATTTGATTTTTACTTATGGCAGCAGTACAGTGCAATATATAAAATAAATAATGTAATGTCTTAGTCACCCCCAGCTATATATATATATATATATATATATATATATATATGTGCCAAAGAATTTTGCACAGTGCATGACTTAACATTGGATTGATATTTCTGCAGGCCGGGGTGAGGGTCACAGCCTACTTTCCATAGCATGGTCACTTGGCCACAGAGCAGAGACACGGACTCTTCCGTCCATCATATGCATGCCAAACGTAACGTTCTTCAATAAAAATGGTCCTAATCTGGGCAAACCAGACTAGCGTAGGTGCGCAAGTAGGTTAGCATGAATCAAATGACCCATTTCTCCCTCATACTGACCCATGCCTCAGTGATTCAAGATGTTCGTCCAGATGCTATTTAAATGTTTAAGAATATCGACCTCTACCACTTTCTTAGGCAGTGTGATCTAGACTGCAACCATCTCCAGAGAGAAAAGAGATCGTCCTTTCACCACCTCCAAACCCTTCACACCTCATCTCAAACCTTTAACCTCCAGATTTAGACACCCCTGCTATCCAGGCCAAAGTGTCACTTGAGAATCTTTATCACGAAGCAATACTGTTTCTCTTTCCACACATGCTCCCTAACCTGCTGTGTGTTAACAGAATTTTATTTCAGATTTCGCTTTTAAATTGTTGTCTTGGTTTGGTGAACATTAAAGTTTTAGATCAGATCAATGAAGATCAGTGACCTGAAAAAATTAAATCTACTTACCTCTTCACTGATGATGCTAAGCCTGCTACATATGAACACCATGCTGTTTAACTTGTAAACAAACTCAGTGGAGATTTAATTACTGAAAATATTATTGGACTTTTAAATCATAGAAATTCAGATTTGTTTTCATAATGCCTCATTTATCTCGTCTGTTGCTTCTTTCCATCGTTTTTTTTCCAAATCCATTCAACTAATACTTCCCTGTCACTTTTTAATGTGTTTTTTTTTGTTCCTTTCCAATGATAACTCACTGGGTGATGTCTCTGCACACTGGAAAATAGTCAATAATTTACACTAAGAACAGGCATGGCTCTTGTCATTTCTCATCCCACACATTGTTGCAACAGCACAAAGGTAATTGGAGTACTGTTAGAGTTTTGGTCCCCTTTTATAGGAAAGATATCATTAAACTGTTTAATTGAAAGTGGCGTCACAGGTAGATAGGACCGTAAAGAAAATTATTGGCATTCATAAATCAAAGTATTGAGTGCAGGAGATGGGAGTTATATTGAAGTTGTATAAGACACTGGAGAGGTCTAATTTGGAGTATTGTGTGCTGTTTTGGTCACCTACCTGCAGAAAGGTTGAAAGAGTACAGAGAAAATTTACAAATAAGTTGCCGGTTGTGAAGAGCCAGAGTTAAAAGGAAAGATTGAATAGGTTAGGAACATAAAAGATTGAGAGGATATTTGACAGACCTATACAAAAATATGAGGAATATAGATGGGATAAATGCAAACAGGCTTTTTCCATTGCGGTTGGGTGGGGCTACAACTAGAGGTCATGGGTTAAAGGTGAAAAGTGAAAAGTTTAAGGGGAACATGAGAGAAAACTTCACTCAGAGGGTTGTGAGAGTGTGGAATGAGCTGCTAGAACAAGTGGCGTAGGTGAGCTTGATTTCAACATTTAAGGGAAGTTTGGATAGATACGTGGATAGTAAGGATATGGAGGGCTACGGTGCCAGGACAGGTCAATGGGAGTAGGCAGCTTAAATGTTTTGGCACAAACTAGATGGGCTGAAGGGCTTGTCTCTGGTCTGCACTTTTCTATGACCCTCTGACTCTGAACTGGATCGAGTAAAGAGAAGATTTAAAAGAATGATGAGAGGACGTAAGGATCTGAGTTACACAGAGAGCTTTATTTATCTATTTAGAGATAGTGTGGAACAGGCCCTTCTGGCCCAATGAGCCACACTGCCCCGCAAACCACCTATTTAAACCTTGCCTAATCTCAGGACAATTTACAACAATGAATTAACCGACAAATCGGTATGTCTTTGAACTGTGGGAGGAAACTGCAGTACCCAAAGGAAAACCACATGCCCGCAGGAACAACATACAAACTCCTTACTGACAGAACCAGGATTGAACTCTGACCCTGACGCCCCAAGCTGTATTAGCATCACACTAACCACTACGCTACAGCGGCATAGGTTACAGGAATATGTAAATTGATCCAATTAATTCAATAATGTTTTCAATTATTGAACAGGAGCTTCAAGATTCAAAGTGCATTTATTATCAAAGTTTGTATGTAGTATATAACCTTAAGACAGTCACAAAACAAAGAAAACTGGAATCCATTCAAAGAAAAACATCAAACCCCCAAAACGCAAAAAAACAAAAAAACAAATCATGCCAACAGCAAAAAAAGAGGGAAAACCGCAGAAAATAAAAGACCAAAACTAAAAACATCAAACCAGTCCAGGCATATTCGGTTCAGCTCAGTTCAGTTCAACCTAGTGCTGTGGTGTTCGTTAACTTCAGTTCACAGAGCCAGTCCACCTCGATCAAAATTGTACAAAATAGCAAATAAAAGAAGCGACCAGAACATCTTAACTTAAGCTACAGAGTCCACAAACCACGTCAATTAAACCTTGCCCACGACCCAGGGCTCCGATACTAGCAAGCAAGAGGGAGAGTTTACCTTTCAGACCAGCTGCATGAATGCGAGCCCTCATCAGTTCATCTGTCCAGAGTTTGTTTCCTCACACCCGTTTCCTTTCCCTTATCACCTGACGATCCTGCACTGTGTCCAGTTCCTAATTTTTAAACTGGCGCGGCGTAGTTTTCATCTGCAGCAGCCATTATGCAAAGTTCTTCTGGGAGCCAGAACAAGCCAAGAGATTGATCGGTTTGCAGTGGAGGTCATAATCAGCCTGGAGTCGAGCTTCTTGAATGCAATCAAGCACAAGTATTTAAAATATATTTGTTGCTGCTTCTGCAAGAATCAAAGAAGTCTCCTGATAAGAAGCATTAACCACACCTCTTCACTTCACATACATGTCCATTCTCTGATTAATCCAATTTCTTTTGTTTCCTTCTTCATGCAGTTAATGTCTCCACAGCATCACAACTCAGTTCAATATCCCAAACATAAAATCTATGAGGCTGGGGAAGGAAGCTCCACAGCACCAGAGACGCTGGATCAATCCTGACTCACAGATAGTCTTATAGCACAGAAAACAGTTGTCCATGTCATGTCGATGACCAAAACCTGCCATTCCAGGCAAAATGCTCAAATCAGCCAAGCAAGTCACATCACAGTACAAGGAAAGTTTACAAAAGAAATAGGAAATCTATATATGTGTGTGTGTGTGTGTGTGTGTGTGTGTATGTGTGTGTGTGTGTGTAAACAGTTTCAATATGTGATCAAATAAATGGTTGTGTTCTTTCATAATCGAATGTCCTGTATATATACACCCTTGAAGGTCGACTGGGGTGGGGGGTGTGATATGGGGTTTCAGGGGGCGGGGTGGTGGTGCTGCCTCCCTAAAATGAGTTTTTGCAGAGTGGGATGTGTTTTTAAAACTATTAGTGAAAGTACTAAAGGCCATTTTGGGTTTCAAAGTCACGTGTAATCTACCAAAGTGATATAAGGTTCATAATTTGTCTCAAAAAGCTTATTCATTTCACATTCCATACTATTTAGCTGTCTTCTAGCTACGAATCTTATTTGGGTGCCATGATGATGTAATGGTTAGCGTAAGACTATTATAGCTCAGGGCTTCAGAGTTCAGAGTCCAATTCTAGCATCATCTGTGCAGAGTCTGTACACTCTCCCTGTGGAATGTGTGGGTTTCCTCCCACATTCCAAAGATGTACCAGTTAGTAGGTTATTTGTTCACTGTAAATTGCCCTGTGATTAGGCTGGGGATAAATTGGGGTTTGCTGAGCAGGGCCTAATCCGTGTTTTATTTTAATCAATCGAAAACAGCCCTCCTAACCTGTACACCTTTGTGGAAGGAATCTGGAGCACCCGGAAGAAACCCACATGGTCAGATAGATAGATAGATACTTTATTCATCCCCATGGGGAAATTCAACTTTTTTCCAATGTCCCATACACTTGTTGTAGCAAAACTAATTACATACAATACTTAACTCAGTAAAAAAAATATGATATGCATCTAAATCACCATCTCAAAAAGCATTAATAATAGCTTTAAAAAGTTCTTAAGTCCTGGCGGTAGAATTGTAAAGCCTAATGGCATTGGGGAGTATTGACCTCTTCATCCTGTCTGAGGAGCATTGCATCGATAGTAACCTGTCACTGAAACTGCTTCTCTGTCTCTGGATGGTGCTATGTAGAGGATGTTCAGAGTTATCCATAATTGACCGTAGCCTACTCAGCGCCCTTCGCTCAGCTACCGATGTTAAACTCTCCAGTACTTTGCCCACGACAGAGCCCGCCTTCCTTACCAGCTTATTAAGACGTGAGGCGTCCCTCTTCTTAATGCTTCCTCCCCAACACGCCACCACAAAGAAGAGGGCGCTCTCCACAACTGACCTATAGAACATCTTCAGCATTTCACTACAGACATTGAATGACGCCAACCTTCTTAGGAAGTACATTCGACTCTGTGCCTTCCTGCACAAGGCATCTGTGTTGGCAGTCCAGTCTAGCTTCTCGTCTAACTGTACTCCCAGATACTTGTAGGTCTTAACCTGCTCCACACATTCTCCATTAATGATCACTGGCTCCATATGAGGCCTAGATCTCCTAAAGTCCACCACCATCTCCTTGGTCTTGGTGATATTGAGACGCAGGTAGTTTGAGTTGCACCATATCACAAAGTCCTGTATCAGTTTCCTATACTCCTCCTCCTGTCCATTCCTGACACACCCCACTATGGCCGTGTCATCAGCGAACTTCTGCACATGGCAGGACTCTGAGTTATATTGGAAGTCTGATGTGTACAGGGTGAACAGGACCGGAGAGAGTACGGTTCCCTGCGGCGCCCCTGTGCTGCTGACCACCGTGTCAGACCTACAGTCTCCCAGCCGCACATATTGAGGTCACCGGGTATAAACTCCTTACAGACAGTGGTGAAATTGAACCCAGGTCACTGGTGCTGTCATAGCGTTTGCTAACAGCCACGCTACGCTGCCGCCTAGTGTTCAGCTCCATACATCTTAAATGTTGTGAGAATTTGTGCTCCATCCGCCACCTAATCCGCTCAGCCAATAATTAACCCTTACACTGCCAGATCCCAGTTGATTATCATATTGCTGATTATGGGAACACCAACATCCAATTGCACCTCAGTCCTGCTGAACAGCTTCTGACCTATTAAATCCATTTTGAGACATAGCTGACTGGGTTTCTTCTGATTCCCAAGCCTCCTCTACAACCCAGTTGTCCTGAGAAATGAGCCAGTAACCTGTCTCTGAATGTGAACAAAACAAAAGAGATGGTTGTTGACTTCAGGAGGGCACGGAGCGACCACTCCCCGCTGAACATCGACGGCTCCTCGGTAGAGATCGTTAAGAGCACAAAATTTCTTGGTGTTCACCTGGCAGAGAATCTCACCTAGTCCCTCAACACCAGCTCCATAGCAAAGAAAGCCCAGCAGTGTCTCTACTTTCTGCGAAGGCTAAGGAAAGTCCATCTCCCACCCCCCATCCTCATCACATTCTGCAGGGGTTGTATTGAGAGCAACCTGAGCAGCTGCATCACTGCCTGGTTCAGAAATTGCACCATCTCGGATCGCAAGACACTGCAGTGGATAGTGAGGTCAGCTGAGAAGATTATCGGGGTCTCTCTTCCCGCCATCACGGACATTTACACTACATGCTGCATCAGCAAAGCAAACAGCATTATGAAGGACCCCACACACCCTTCATACGATCTCTTCTGCCTCCTGCCATCTGGGAAAAGGCATCAAAGCATTCGGGCTCTCACGACCAGACTATGTAACAGCTTCTTCCCCCAAGCTATCAGACTCCTCAATACCCAGACTCTGGACTGACACCAACTTACTGACCTCTACTGTGCCTATTGTCTTGTTTATTATTTATTGTAATGCCTGCACTGTTTTGTGTACTTTATGCAGTCCTGGATAAGTTGGTAGTCTAGTGTAGTTTTTTTTTGTGTTGTTTTTCCATAGTTCAGTGTAGTTTTTGTATTGTTCATGTAGCATCATGGTCCTGAAAAACATTGTCTCATTTTTACTGTGTACTGTACCAGCAGTTATGGTCGATATGACAATAAAAAGTGACTTGACTTGGCTTGACACCGGGTTTCAATTAAAATTGAAATGAATGCTCCACCAGATCAGGCAAACTGACTCTCACTTGTGGCAGAATATAGTATTAATGGTAAGACTCTTGGCAGTGTGGAGGATCAGAGGGATCTTGGGGTCCGAGTCCATAAGACGCTCAAAGCAGCTGCGTGGGTTGACTCTGTGGTTAAGAAGGTGTATGGTGTATTGGCCTTCATCAATCGTGGAATTGAATTTAGGAGCCAAGAGGTAATGTTGCAGCTATATAGGACCCTGGTCAGACCCCACTTGGAGTACTGTGATCAGTTCTGGTTGCTTTGCTACAGGAAGGACGTGGAAACCATTGAAAGGGTGCAGAAGAGATTTACAAGAATGTTACCTGGATTGGGGAGCATGCCTTATGAGAATAGGTTGAGTGAACTTGGCCTTTTCTCTTTGGAGTGACGGGGGGGAGTGGGTGAGAGGTGACCTGATAGAGGTGTTTAAGATGATGAGAGGCATTGGTCATGTGGATAATCAAAGGCTTTTTCCCAGGACTGAAATGGTTGCCGCAAGAGGACACAGATTTAAGGTGCTGGAGAGTAGGTACAGAGGTGATGTCAGGGGTAAGTTTTTGACTCAGAGAGTGGGGAGTGCATGGAATGGGCTGCCAGCAACAGTGGTGGAGGCGGATATGATAGGGTCTTTTAAGAGACTTTTGGATAGGTACATGGAGCTTAGAAAAATAGAGGGCTATGGGTAAGCCTAGTAATTTCTAAGGTAGGGACATGTTCGGCATAACTTTCTGGGCAGAAGGGCCTGTATCGTGCTGCAGGTTTTCTATGTTTCTATGTTGCTATGTAAAATAAAAAAGGTTATTATTGAAATGGTCATTGGTAGGCATCAGGGACAGAACGGGTATGTCACACACATGAGGAAATCTGCAGATACTGGGAATCCAAAGCAGCACACACAAAATACTGGAGGAACTCTGCAGGTCGGGCAGCTTCTTTGGAAAAGAGTAGATTCGACATTTCGGGCCAAGAGCCTTCAGCAGGACTGGAAAGGAAGGGGAAAAGAGTCGGACCAAGAAGGTGGGAGGAGGAGAGGGAGTACAAGGTGGCAGGTGATATGTGAAACCAGGAGAGAGGGAGGGGTGAAGTAAAGAGCTGGGAAGTTGATTGGTGAAAGAGATAAAGGGCTGGAGGAGGGTGAATCTGATGGGAGAGGGCAGGAGACAATGGAAGAAAGGGAAGGGGTAGGAGCACCAGAGGGAGGTGATGGGCAGGTAAGAAAAGAAGGTGTGAGAGGGAAACAGGAATGGGGAATTGTGAAGGTGAGAAAGAGGGTGTGCAATTACCAGACGTTCAAGAAATCGATGTTCATGCCATCAGGTTGGAGGCTCCCCAGACAGAACATAAGGTGTTTCTCCTCCAACCTGAGTGTGGCCTCATCATGGCAGTAGAGGAGGCAATGGACTGGCATGCCGGAATGGGAATGGGAAGTAGAATTGAAGTGGGAGGCCACCAGTCAATCCTGCTTTTTGTAGTGGATGGGTCTCACCAATATACAGGAGACCACACCAGAGGCACCAGATATAGTAGATGACCCCAACAGGCTCACAGATGAAGTTTCGCCTCACTTGGAGGGACTGTTTGGGGTTCTGAATAATAGTAAGGGAGGAGGGGTAGGGGCAGATGTGACACCTGTTCCACTTGCAAGACTAAAAGATCAGTGGAGAGGGATGAGTGGACACGGGAGTCGTGTGGGGAGCAGTCCCTGTGGAAAGCAGAAAGTGAGGGGGGGAGGGCAAGTTGTGCTTGGTGGTGGAAGGATTATGTGCTGGACATGGAGGCTTGTGGGGTGATAAGTAGGGACAAGGGGAACCCTATCATTGGTATGGCATCAAGAGGATGGTGAGGGGGCAGATGTGCGTGACTGGAAGAGATGCGGGTTGAGAGCAGCACTGATGATGGAAGAAGGGATGCCCCTTTTCTTTGAAGGAGAATGGATAAGTCTTGCACAAACTTTATCTAACTTTCTTCCCATAACAAAGGCACAGTCTCTGCTGAATATACTGTGGAAGCAGATGCAAACTCACTCACAATTTATATTCTTAATTAGGATGGGCTTAAGAGAGCTGGACCATGTTATGAGAATGACAACGGTTCGAAGTAATGGTTGCAAATCAACAGGGACATCTGACTGGGAGACAATTTGTTTTTAAATAAATGGCTATCTTCTAAACAACTTTACTAAGATTGAAGTTGATATTGTATGCAACAGCTTGCTGCATTTTGTCTCTGATGCACAAACATCCTCAAACTGGTGGATCAATCCCATTGGTTAATTGATACATTGTCAATAAGGAAGTGTCTCCTTATTTCATTCACAGCTTGGTCTGTAATGCAGACACTGCAAGTCAGGGGGTATCTGAACCCTTCTGAGGTGCTGCGTCAAGTGCTAGAAGTATTTGGAGTAAAGAGTATGTACATAGGACTGTACAAAGAATTTTCTTGGTTTGATATTTTTTCTTTAATCTGCATGGTGGGAACAGATGATCTAAAGAAAAGTATTTGCATTACTATGTCACTTTTCATAGCCATAGCCCACGTTGTACTTTTACACTGTACAGCTAAAGAATTGTATTTACTTGGCTGCCACAGAAGTGTAGCAGTTAGCGTGATGCTAGTACAGCTTGGGGTGTCAGAGTTTCATTCTCAACCGCCTGTAATGAGTGTGTCCATTCTCCGTATGACCATGTGGGTTTCCTCTGGGTGCTCCACTTTCCTCCCCCAGTCCAAAGACGCATTGGTTACAGGCTAAGTGGTCATTGTGAAATGTCCTGTGATTAGGCGACGTTAAATAGGTGGGTTGCTGGGCCGCACAGCTCTTCAGGCTGGAAGAGCTTGTTCTGTGCTGTATCTCTAAATAAAATAAAATAAATAGCGGTTAGCCGAAAGCTAATACAGCACCAGCAATCACCGATCGGGGTTCGATTTCTGTCACTGTCTGTAAGGAGTTTGCACGTTCTCCCCGTGACTGCATGTGCTTCCACCAGGTGCTCCGGTTTCCTCCCACATTCCAAAGGCATACAGTTAGGGTTTGAGGGAGAAGATAAAGTCAGATGTATCAGTATTACAGTGGAGTAAAGGGAATTACAGAGGCATGAGAGAGGAGCTGGTCAAAGTTGATTGCAAGGGGACTCTAGCAGGGATGACGGCAGAACAGCAATAGCTGGAGTTTCTTGCGGCAATTTAGAAGATGCAGGATAGATACATCCTGAAGATGAGGAAGTATTCTAAAGGGAGGATGAAGCAACTGTGCCTAATGAGTGACATCAAAGACAATATAAAAGGAAAAGAGAGGGCATAGAATATAGCAAAAACTAGTGGGAAGTTAGAGGATTCGGAAGCTTTTAAAGACCAACTGAAAGCAACTAAAAAGCCATAGGAAGAGAAATGATGAAATATGAGGGCAATCCTGCCAATAATATCAAAAAGGATATCAAAAGTTTTTTTTTCAAATATAAAGAATAGAAGAGAAGTGAGAGTGGATATCTGACCACTAGAAAATGGTACAAGAGAGGAATAAAGAATTGTCCGATGAATAAAATTATTATATTGTGTCAGTCTTCAATATGGAAAATACTGTCAATATGCCAGAAATTCTAGAGCATCAAGTTTCTGGAATAGTACCAGAGGACTGGAAACTTGCAAATGTCACTCCACTCTTTAAGAAGGGAGGGAGGCAGATGAAAGGGAATTCTAATCCAGTTAACCCGATTTCAGTGGTTAGAGTCCATTATTAATGATGAACTTTCAACATACTTGGGGGCACATGATAAAATGGGCCAAAGCCAGCATGGTTTTAAGGAGAAGGCTTGCCTGACTAATTTGTTGGGATTCATTGAGGAAATAACGAGCAAGATAGACAAAGGAGAGTCAGTGGATGTTGATTATTTGGATTTTCAGAGGCCTTTGACAAGATGATGCATATGAGGCTGCTTGAGAAGATCAGAACGCCTCATATACAGGAAAGATACTAGCGTGGATAGAAAATTGGCTGGCTGGCAGGAAGCACAGAGTTGGAATACACGGGGCCTTTCCGGTTGGCTGATGGTGACAAGTATTGTTCCACAGGGGATGGTGTTGGGACCGTTTCTTTTCACATTAGATATCAACGATTTGGGTGAAGGAATCGATGGCTTTGTGGCCAAGTTTGCAGGTGATGTATGAAGATAAGTGAAGTGGCTGGTAGTATTGAGAAGGAAGGGAGTCTGTAAAGGACTTAGACAGATTGGGAGAATGGACAAAGAAGTGGCAGATGGAATATAGTGTAGGGAACTGTATGGTCATACACATTGGTAGAAGGAATAATTGGTCATTGTAAATTTTTGCATGATTAGGCTAGGGTTAAATTGGGGGTTGCTGAGCAGTGTGGCTCAAAGGTTCACAAGAGCCTATTCTGCGCTATATGTCAATAAACAGAAATTATTCCTAGTGACAAGGAGCAAGAACCAGATGGCAGAAAGGGAAGGCAATTGGCAAAATACACAGAAGTAACTTGAGGGAAACGTTTTTCTCCCCACATCAAATAGTTGGGATTTTAAAGGGAACTGGTGGATTTGATTCAATTAGAGTATTTAAACGACAACTGGGTTTACCTGAAAGGACAAAATAATAGCAGTGATCAGGGGAGTGGTGGGAATAGTTGTTGTTGTTGTTCTGAGCTGGAACATGACTAATGGGCCTAATAGCCTGGTTAAATATTGGCAGAGACAACAGGAAGAATTCCCTTACTCCTATTCAAAGTTGGGTTGGTATCCAGCTACGAAACAAGCCTCAAGTCAAAAGTGCAAAGCTTTTGCACAGTGTACTGCACCGTCTCACTGTACAGTCCATACGAGTTTGATGTGCACACATAGGCTTTGTTATAACTTCACTGAAATATTCACTGTAATGCACTCTGGATCTTCAGTTTATGACCAGTACAAGACAAGTGGAAGTTTCACCTTAGACTGACCATATGAACATAGAACACTGAACAATAAAACACAGTATGGGTCCTCTGGCTCACGATGTTAAGCTGTACAAACCTAATTTGCAATCAATCTAACCCCTCCCTCCTACACAGCCCTTAACCGGCCATTTTCCTTACCTCCATGTGCTTTTAAATGACTCTGTTGTTCGATCGCTAACAACTCCAGCAGTGCATTCCAGGCATGTGTCACTCTCTGACTATATATTAAATTAGAGTCAGAATCAGGTTTAATATCACCGGCGTACGTCGTGAAATTTTCTTATCCATTTGTCCCTCCCCATTAATCTTCCCTCCAATATTAATCCCTGCAAGCGGCCAAAGTTCTACGCCTTCCTCCCTCACCTGTATTCAAGGACCCAAACAGTCCTTCCAGGTGAAGCAACATTTCTCCTGCAAATCAGTTAAGATCATGTATTGTGTCCGGTGCTCCTGATGCAGCCATCTCTACAATGGTGAGAGCCGGTGTAAATTGGGGTACTTCTTCATCAAACGCCCTTACTCCATTGGCCAGAAGTGGAACTTCCCAGTGGCCAATCATTTTAATTCCTATTCCTATTCCAGTCCATAGACTGAAGGGTGAAGGAGCAACATCTTACGTTCCATCTGGGTAACCTCTGACCTGATGGCATGAATATCGATTTCTCCTTCCAGTAAAAATAAATTCCCTTCCTTTCCCCTCTTCTCTTCCTCACTCTGGCCTCTTAACTCTTTTCACCTGCCTAACCACTTCCCCTGGATTCTCTCCTTGTTCCCTTTCTCCTATGGTCTACTCCCCTCTTCTATCAGATTCCTTCCTCTCCAGCACTTCATCTTTCCAACCCATATGTCTTCACCTATCACCCTCTAGCTTTCCTCCTTCCCCTTCCCCCATCTTTTGCATTCTGGTACCTTCTCCACTTCTTTTTCATTCCTGAAGAAGGGTCTTAGCTCAAAATGTTGACTGTTTATTCATTTCAATAGATGCTGCTGGATCTGCTGATTTCCGCCAGCATTTTTGCGTGCACTGTTTTGGATTTCCAGCATCTGCAGACTTTCTCATGGTTATGTCATGAAATTTGTTATTGTGCAGCAGCGGTACATGGCAAAACATAATCACAAAGAAAGTGTAAATTATAGTAAGTATATATATTTTAAAAAGTTAAATTAAGTAACTAGTGCAAAAAGAGAATAAGTAGAGTTAGTGAGGTTTAAAAAAAACTACTTCAGACATCTCCCTTAAACTTTTCTCCACCGGCTTTCAATGGATGTCATTTGGCTTTGGCTGTTACCATCCCGGGTAAAAGTGCTGACTGTCCACTCTATCTACACCTCTCATAATTTTATATGCCTCCATCAAGTCACCTTTCATCCTCCGCTCCATAGAGAAAAATCCTAGCTCGCTCAATCTTTCCTTAAGATATGTGTTCTAATCCAAGCAACATCCTCGTAGATCCCCCCCCCCCCCGCCCCACCCCGTACCTTCTCTAACGCTTCCATGTGCTTCTAATAATGAGGTGACTAGAAATGAGCACAATACTCCAAGTGTACAAGGGTGGTCTAACCAGAGTGGCTGTTGCTCAGAGTTTTATAGAACGGCAACATTACTTTGCAGCTCCTGAACCCAATCCCCCTGACTAATGAAGGCAAGCAGGCCACATACCTTCTTAACCGCCCTATCAGCCTGAATCTTGATTTTACTCCTTGTGCATTAAGTGTTTGGTGCTTCCCCTCACAGCCTCTCCCGCTTCCTCCTGCAGAATCATAGCTACAGCTGCAAAGCTGGCCTCATTTTGCCAAACCTTATTTCAGTTAGAAATGAGAGAAGCTATTAATCTGAGCAGTTTATTCTCCTCTCTCTCCCAACGTCTCCTCACGAATGGGCACCAGTGGTTATGAGATAATTATCTGTCAAACTATCATCAGAAATCCTTATCTCTTGTTGTCAGTTCAGTGGAAGTGAGATAATTAAATGAAATTCCCCTGTTACCTTGTAGGCTTTGTTCCCCTCCAGTCTATGGTTTAGCTGGATATACTCTGATTTATCAGCAAATGGCCTCGCAGTTTACCCTGACTGTTCTAAACCATTCCATGTCAATTGACTGAGGTGCCAGCATTAGGACTGAATATTCAGTGTTGATATACAAAGTGTGACAATCTCTAGCGTTAAAAGGATGAGAGATTACCTCATTGAGACTTGCACAGTTTGTAGAAGGCTCGACAAGTTAGATGCATGGAGAATGCATTGCCCCTTCTTTTAAAAAGGAGGTGCTGACATTGGAGAGGGTTCAGAGAAGGTTCACGAGAATGATTCTGGAAAGGAAAGGCTTATCGTATGAGGAGCGATTGATAGCTCTGGGCCTCCACTCACTGGAATTTAGAAGAATAAGGGGGGATCTCATCGAAACCCATAGAATGTTGAAAGGCTTAGGTAGAGTACATGTGGAGAGGGTATTTCCCATGTTGAGCGAGTGGAGAGCCAAAGAGCACAGCCTCAGAATAGAGGGACATCCATTTAGAAAAGAAAGGAGGAGGAAGTTCTTTAGCTAGAAGATGGTGAATCTGTGAAACTTGTTGCCACAGGCACCTGTAGGTGCCAGGTCATTGGATGTATTTAAGGTGGAAGTTACAGGTAGTTTCTTGATTAGTCAGGGAGTGAAAGGTTACGGGGAATAGGGCTGAGGGGGAAATGGATCAGCTGTGATGAAATGGCAGTGCAGACTCGATGGGGTGAATGGCCTAATTCTGCTCCTATGTCTTACGGTCTTATGGTCTGGTGTTTCTCCAGGATGAGGAGTCCAGATGAAGGGGAACACAGTCTGTATATGAGGGGTATGACATTTACTACTTGGAAATGCAGAAATTTAGGATTGAGATGTGGGGAAGTTTTATCAGGCAGAGGGCAGGGAAATTTGGAATTTTACCAGTGGGTTGTGGTGGTTCAGTTGCTGAATTCAGTCAAAGCATTGACAACTCTCTGGGTTTTAAGGGAATCAAGAGAAAAGTCTGCACACTAAAAAATGTAGAGCACTGTTTTACTTCATGGTTTTCTTCGCAGTACAGGGTTTTATCCCCATGATTACTGAGGGCCTGTGCGACTGAGCTGGGAGAACCACTACAGCGCATCTTCAACATGAGCCTGGAGCAGAGAAGAGTACCCAGACAATGGAAAACATCCTGTATTGTCCCGGTACCAAAGAAACCACAACCAAAGGAGTTGAATGACTTCAGACCTGTTGCCTTGACGTCGCACGTGATGAAGACCATGGAGCGGCTGATAATACAGAGTCTGAGGCCACAAACCAGGCACGCCCGGGATCCTCTTCAGTTTGCGTATAAGGAGAAGGTGGGAGTGGAGGATGCTATCATGTATTTACTGCACAAATCCCTCTCTCACCTAGATGGGGTCAGTGGTGCTGTGAGGATTACATTCCTGGACTTCTCTAGTGTCTTTAACACCATCCAGCCCAAGATCTTAAGGCACAAACTAACGGAGATGGGAGTAGACTCTCACATGGTGGATTGGATAGTGGACTACTTGACAGATAGACCTCAGTATGTGCGGTTGGGAGACTGTAGGTCTGACACGGTGGTCAGCAGCACAGGAGCGCGGCAGGGGACCGTGCTCTCTCCGGTCCTGTTCACCCTGTACACATCGGACTTCCAATATAACTCGGAGTCCTGCCATGTGCAGAAGTTCGCTGATGACACGGCCATAGTGGGGTGTGTCAGGAATGGACAGGAGGAGGAGTATAGGAAACTGATACAGGACTTTGTGATATGGTGCAACTCAAACTATCTGCGTCTCAATATCACCAAGACCAAGGAGATGGTGGTGGACTTTAGGAGATCTAGGCCTCATATGGAGCCAGTGATCATTAATGGAGAATGCGTGGAGCAGGTTAAGATCTACAAGTATCTGGGAGTACAGTTAGACGAGAAGCTAGACTGGACTGCCAACACAGATGCCTTGTGCAGGAAGGCACAGAGTCAACTGTACTTCCTTAGAAGGTTGGCGTCATTCAATGTCTGTAGTGAGATGCTGAAGATGTTCTATAGGTCAGTTGTGGAGAGCGCCCTCTTCTTCGTGGTGGCGTGTTGGGGAGGAAGCATTAAGAAGAGGGACGCCTCACGTCTTAATAAGCTGGTAAGGAAGGCGGGCTCTGTCGTGGGCAAAGTACTGGAGAGTTTAACATCGGTAGCTGAGCGAAGGGCGCTGAGTAGGCTACGGTCAATTATGGAAAACTCTGAACATCCTCTACATAGCACCATCCAGAGACAGAGAAGCAGTTTCAGCGACAGGTTACTATCGATGCAATGCTCCTCAGACAGGATGAAGAGGTCAATACTCCCCAATGCCATTAGGCTTTACAATTCAACCGCCAGGACTTAAGAACTTTTTAAAAGCTATTATTAATGCTTTTTGAGATAGTGATTTAGATGCATATCATATTTTTTACTGAGTTAAGTACTGTATGTAATTAGTTTTGCTACAACAAGTGTATGGGACATTGGAAAAAAAGTTGAATTTCCCCATGGGGATGAATAAAGTATCTATCTATCTATCTATCTCCAAGTATGGAGACCGCCTGAACAAGTAACTATAATGAAAGGTTTGAAGGACTGGGTATGCCACTCCTGCTCCTAATTCACGTGTTCTTGCAGACAATATAAAACATGGTCTAATTCAAAGAATTCATGCTTAAATCTCTGGACTGGTATTCAAAGAACATAACCAAGGATATGGAAACATACGCAATTTGAATTTGTTTAATATTTGAATTTAAAATTAATATTGGCTAAGATGACCACAAAGTGGCAGAATTGTTGTGTCTGACATGACAAAAATCTTTAGTGAAGGGCATTCACACCTCTGTCTGGACCACTCCATATGTGACTCCAGACCCAAAGTAATGTGATTAACTCTTAACTATCTTTTGATGCAATCTGCAATTCAGATCAGGGGGATTGAGAAAGTGTAATTAATATTGCCCTAGATCAAGGGGTCCCCAACCTTTTTTATGCCATGGACCCTTACCATTAACCAAGGGGTCAGTGGACGCCAGGTTGGTGTGGTGAACTACATATACCTGTCTGGACACGCCCCCTGATGACTGCTCCTGTGGCTCCTCCCACAGACCCCTGTATAAAGGTGATGGAGGTCTGAGCCCGGCCTCTCTGTCTCCAGGATGTAGTATGGTGGTCAATCACTGCTTGTTCCTTCTTCCAGTCAATAAAAGCCGATACCTCGCTTTTACGTCTCAGAGTGAGTTATTGATGGTGCATCAGTTGGAAAACACTGGCCTAGATACTAGCTTCACCATCTTGTGAAGAGTGAAAGATAGAGTGAATAGAAAACCATGCATATTCTGATTGAAAGTACGTGAGTCAAATGTCCTTTAGGAATTTCAGCTTAGCATCTGACAACACTCTACAGCACAGTGCATTATTGAAAGGTCCCACCATTATATGTACATTCGGAAATGCTAGATGTTCACAAAAAGCTGGTAAAGGCAAGGTGGACACTTGTGAAATGGAGGCACAAGTGTAATAAAAATATTTTTAAAACATTGTCTCTTGCTCTTTTCTAATTCATCAGCAAGAGGTATCTGAAAGCAAGTGAGGCACTGAACTCATGATGAAGTTTATAAGAAATTACATAATTAGAGTTTTATTTACAGATACAGAACAGGCCCTTCCAGTCCAATGAGCTGCAACCAACCTATTTAACCCTAGCCTAATCATATGACAATTTGCAATGATTAACTAACCTACTGACTGGTACGCCTTTTGACTGTGGAAGGAAACCACAGCACGTGGAGGAAATGCACACACTCACAGGAAGGATGTACAAACTTCCTAGAGATAGTGTTGAAATTGAGCTCCAAACTCACACGCCCCAAGCTGCAATAGCATTGTGCTAATCACTACACTGCCATATATAAATAATAAAACTAGAAAGAAAGAAAAATGGTTAATAAAGTAGTGAAAGAGACAAAACAACTTATCAACTAATCACAAAGCCATGCCACATGATATACTTCCAGAGAGAACCTCAGATGTCTGGCAGCTTTTCCATTCTCTCTCTCCCCCTCTCAATGTTTTTACCTCTATCTCCAGCTCTTAGCACCAGTCGTAACTCAGATTCACACTTGAATAAAGAAATTACCCCTTTTTATACCATTCAATAATCTGACATCACTTTTACCCCAGTACTTTTTCAGGCAAATTTTTTTCGCCATTATCTACTGTGAAGGCTGTACTTGTACTAAGTTCTCAAAGCATGGCAATGGACAGGTTCTCTTCTTCTTTCTCAAAACAATCTCACCTCCCAGACTTTCACCATTTTGTTTTATAAGCTTCCATTTTAGCATGTACCGAAGGCAAATCAAATTTAGCTTTCTCCTTACGAGTGGCTGCAGAAGCTGGATACGATCAAAGAGCAGGAGAGCACATAGAAGTAGAGCAGTGAGAGAGGGTCTCACGAAACTCGTCGAAGTGTGGAGGAAAACTTCAGAGGTGACAATACCTTGAAGAGAAGTTTTAGTGGGTGGAGAGCAGAAGAGCAGTGTAAACCACGGAGGTCATACCTGATGCAGGGTTTTGACCTGAAACACCAAAAATTCCTTTCCCTCCATATTTCCTGTCTGAGCAGCTGAGTTCCTCCAGCAGATCATTTGTTGTGAACAGTCGTACCTTCTCCACACAGCACAGGAGTTTATAATGACAGAATTAAAGTGAGGAGAAAAGGGCTTAGATCAAGAGTTTCCAGCCTTCTTTATGCCTTGGACCGATGACACTTAAGCAAGGACACCATGGACACCAGGTGGGGAATCTCTGGTTTAGAGGGAGGTAAAGAATTTTTATCACTCAGATGGTAGTTGGACTTTGAAATGATTGACAGATGGAGGGGAGAGGGACTTTCACAACATTTAACAAGTACCTACGCAAACACTTAAATCACCAAGGTACAGAACACTATGGACCATGTGCTGTAAAAAGGGATTTGTACAAGTCAGTCCTGGTGGCAAGGTGGAGATACATCTCTACCAAAGGAGATGTAAGGCAATCGTGCTTCCGCTAGCCTGCAGGTCACCCTTGGGCAAGGTATAGTACTTACTTAGCACCCCTGATTAGGATATAATGAAGCCATCGCAGCAGATGATGGATGGTTGTTTGAGCAACTATTGCCTATCACAAGTCCTGGTTATGCAACCACTGACACCAGACAGATTATCTTTGAAGAGTATTTATCATGGGTGTGGTCATCCACCTAATAAAGACACTGTCCAGAATTTCCTTGAATCAATGAAATATTCAATGCTGTACATCCAGCTGTCGTATCAAGTAGTTAATGCAAGTAGGCAGTTTAAATGTTGCGGCATGAACTAGGTAGGCCAAGGAGCCTGTTTCTCGATTGTACTTTTCTATGATTCTATGACTCTGTGCTTTCATATAGTCATGTATCATTCCCATGTGTTGTTAGTGAAACAATTTAAAAAATAGAAAATTATCAAAATGCAAAGCAGATCAACTAGTGTTTGTGGAAGAAAACAAAACATTAGTTAACTTTTGATCTATAATCTGAACTTGGAAAAGTGAGGGAAATGTTTGCAATTTGCAAGGAAGATGGGAGAGAAGGAAAATGCAATTTGGATGGTGTGTGACAGGATGAGAACCTTGGGCAATTAAACAGTATTAAGAATGACCATGTAAAGTGAATTCAGATTCAGATTCAGATTCAGATTCAGATTCAGTTTATTGTCATTTAGAAACCACAAGTGCAATGCAGTTAAAAAATGAGACAACGTTCCTCCAGAATGCTATCACAAAAGCAAATGACAAAACAGACTACACCAGAAAATCCACATAACATTTGGCAAACCCCAATCCAGAGTCCAGAGAGGCTGCTGCATATTAATATCGCACTACCGTCTTAGCGCGTTCCATGGAAAGGAGCTCCAAATCCACCAGACAAACAAGACCAAAAACTGAAGCTGCAAGACCTGCACAAAACCACATAATTACAACATATAGTTACTGATGCACCATCAATAACTCACGCTGAGACTTAGGAAGTGAGATATCGGCTTTTATTGACTGGAAGAACAACACTACATCCTGGGAAAATGAGGGAGAGCAGCAGACCACAGTCGCCTTTATACAGGGGTCTGTGGGAGGAGCCACAGGAGCAGTCAGACAGGTATATCTAGTTCACCACAGTTACAACAGTGCAAACAATAGCATAATTGATAAAAAAAAACAGACCGTGGGCACAGTAAAAATAGTCCAAAGATGTTAAAGGACTATAAGTTCAAAAGAAATCACCACACAGTTTCCACAAGTCCCCAGGGTCCTGACAGACTCGCCATCCCATGCCGGCGGCAGAAGGGAATATCCCCGCTATGGACTTCCACGGCGCCGCCCAACTCAGCCTCGCAGACGCAGCACACACCAAAAGCGACCTGACTGCAGCGGACTCCTAGTCCGTCGAACCTCCGAGCCGACGACCATCACCTCCGGCACAGCTTCCCCGAGCACCATCCTCTGCCGAGCGTATTAAGATGGCCCTGCCAACGGCCATCGGCAACGCAACCCCGAGGACTGGGGGCCTGTTCTTCCCAGCAGAGTCCTGGACCTCACAGCAGCAGCAGCAATGAAGAAGGTCTTCCTGGAGATTTCCCGGTGTTCCTCCATGCTCCCACATCCATTTTCAATCGATTATGATTGCGCACGGCACCCCACTTCACAAATAACAGATAATCAGCTCCGGAGTGGCTGCTGCAAGCTGCGTCGCGCCACCATCTTGGAAATCTTCATTAAGAATCTTCATGAATGAAGATGATACAAGTACTGCGCATTATGGTGAGTTTTTGCTGCTGCCTCTCCAAGGTCAATGTATCTTGCCAAATGCTGGTGTTCCAGATGTGGTTGAGAAGGAACTTTGCACAATTGAAGCAAGTCGCCTTCCTACAATTTTCCATCACAGCTAGAATACTGGCTGACGGGATCTGAATTACTTCCCATTCCATTAAAGGCAAGTCAAAATTTGCCAGCAAAATCCTACAGGAATCTCTTAATTGCCCTCAACACAGTTATAGCCATTAAGATCAGAAAATTAGGATGGGGTGATAATTATTACCAAATCACACATAATTTGCATGTAATTCCCATAAAATATTTGCAAATAATGAGCTCAAAAATCCCCCAAGCAGGAGTCAGTAAACAAACTTTTAAATTCTTCTACATGAACGCAATGTGTTCAAATCCACGTATTCATCTGACTCTCTGAGTTTATGGTTAGGGGGCAAACCCAAATTTAATTCCGAATGTATATTAGTACAATGAAATACTGTTCCAAAACCTGAACTTTTCGACTTCACTATGAGAAACATACATTCAGTTATTAAGTATATGGTTCACCTGCTCATTTATGCAAATATCTAATCAGCCAATCATATGACAACCAATCAATGCTTAAAAGCACACAGACATGGTCAAGTGGTTCAGTTGTTGTACAGACCAAACATCAGAATGAGGAAGAAATGTGATCTAAGTGACTTTCACCATGGAATGATTGTTGGTGCCAGATGGGGTAGTTTGAGAAACTCAAAGACTGCTAATCTCCTCGGATTTTCATGCATAACAGTCTCTGGCGTTAACAGAGAACGGTGCAAGAAACAAAAAATGTCCAGTGAGCGGCAGCTCTGTGGGTGAAAACACCTTGTTAATGAGAGAGGTCAGAGGAGAATGTACAGAGAGGAAGGTTACAACAGTGGTGTATCTTTGAATGCACAACATATTGAACCTTGAAGTGGATGAGCTGCAGCAACTAAAGGCCACAAAAGTACTCACAATGGCCAAACCAATGCCCTTGAACTTAAAAGCCTACAAAAAGTAATGGATATGGCCTAGTCCATCATGGGTAAAGCCTTCCATGTCAAAGTAAAGCAACATCCATCATTGAGGACCCGCAGCATTCAAGTCATGCTCTTGTCTTGCTGCTGCAATCAGGAAGAAGGTACAGGAGCCTCAGGACCCACTCACCAGGTTTCAGAAACAGGCATTTCTCCTCAACCATCAATATCTTGATCCAAATGAGATAACTTCACTTGCCCATTACAGAACTTGTTCCCACAACCTACGGACTCAATTTCAAGGACTCTTCATGTTGTGTTCTTGACATTTCTTACTTACTTATTTATTATCATTATTATTTCTTTTCTTTGTGTTTTTGTGCAGTTTGTTGTCTTTTTCACATTGGTTGATTATCCATTCTATTGTGTTTCTTGTACTTACAGTGAATGCCAAAGTGAATTTCAGGGTTGTATTTGGTGACATATATGTGTTTTCGTATTAAGATTTAATTTGAGCTTTCAACTTTTGAAATTTTAGCCTAGTTAGTTACAGGAGGTACTGAGTGTAGATAAGGTTGATAGCCAGTATTTGTTTCAGTGGTAGGGACATCTGAAACTAAAGGGTGGAGGTGTAAGTTGAGGAGAAGGAGGTTTAAAGGAGAAATCTTTCCATGTAAAGAGCCTTTAGTGTCTGAATGAGCTGCCAGAGATGGTGGAGGAGACAGGAACTAATAACTTTCAAGAGCTGCTGGACAGGTACTTGAATGAGTAAGGCATAGAAGGATATGAAACTAATGCAGGCAGCTAGGATTAGTCTAGATAGACACTATGATTGGCATAGGCATGGGCTGAAGGGCCTCGTTCTATATTATATTTTATATTAGTTTATTAGTGTCACATTGGTGATGAAGCAATCTAGCTGCATCACTGCCCAGTATGGAAACACCAATACTCTTGAATGGAAAATACTACAACAAGCAGATGATATGGCCCAGTCAATCACTGGTTAAGTCTTCACCACCACTGAGCACATCTATAAGAAATGCTGTCACTGGAAAATAGCACCCATCATCTGGGAGCATCGCCACCCAAGATACGCTCTCTTCTTGCTTCTGTCATCAGGAAGTGGGTACAGGAGCCTCAGGACTCACACCACCAGGTTCAGGAACAGTTACAACCCCTCAACCATCAGGCTCTTGATTCTGTCTGGATAACTTCACTCAACTTCACTTGCCCCATGATTGAAATGTTCCCACAACCAATGGACTCACTTTAAGAACTCTTCATCTCATCTTCTCAATATTTATTGCTTATGTATTATTATTATTTCCACCTTTTGCATTTGTAGTTCATCATCTTCTGCACTCTGGTTGAATGCTCTAGTTGGGCAGTCTTTCACTGATTCTGTTTTGGTTATTATTCTGCAGATTTATTGAATTCCCACAAGAAAATGAATCTCATGGTTGTATACGGTGACATATATGTACCTTGTTAATAAAATTTACTTTGAACTTTTAATCTGTGAAATTCATTGCCCTAGACTGCCAGCTCATTGGGTATATTTAAGGGAGAGATTGATAGGTTATTGATTAGTAAGGGTGTCAGCGGTTACAAGGAGAAGGCAGGAAAATGGGGTTGAGAAGAACAGTAAACCAGCCATGAGGAAATGGTGGAGCAGTCTTGATCAGCTGAATGGCCTAATTCTGCTCTTATGTCTTATGGCCTGATTTACCAAGATGCAATGAGACAGCTTGAATTGTGTGTTGTTCAAACAGATCAAATCATTACACAGTGTATTGAACTGGAATAAGTGTAAAAATTGCAAAATGAAGTGTAAAAGTTACCAAAAAAAAGTACAGCAAGGGTAAACAATAAAATGCAAGGGAATGATGAGGTAGATTGTGAGGTCTGTTGTCCATCTTATCATATAAAGATGTATCGTACAACTCTATCTTCTCTTGTCGTGGTGGAGAGGCTTGTGAGTTCCTGAAATCCTGAGAGCAATGCAGTCTGGAACTTAGCTCCTGTAACGTCACCCTTGGTGGCAAGGTCAGGGGGAGAGGTTTCAGTCAAGTGAAGCCTCAACAGTGGAGCTGGTGCAAGATGATGATACATCACAACAGCTGTGAAGGCTGCAACAGTCATCTTACACTCCAAACCACTGGACCCAGACTCTGAACTGACTGGGACCATGTGGTGGTTGCCCATGGATCACCTTCCCCATGTTAGACAAAGTCACACAGAGGTGTTCTCCATTAAGGGAATAACCCCTTGTAACAACATTATACTCAACTGGAATAATCACACTAAAACTACTACAGCTCTATATTTCTAATTTAATAACTGACTACTGACGGTCTTTTTCTTAAAAAGTTAAAAAAAAGTTGTTCCAGTTTCTAAAGGAAATATCTTATCACAAATGTCACACAGCCCGATTTTTACTATAAAGATATATTCTATGTATTTCAATCAATAAATAAAGTCTGACAACTGAAAATTGCATGTACCTTTCGAGAAGTGACCACAAGAAGTTTGACCTTCGACAACTTGGTGGGAACACAGCCCAGCTTCTCCCGGTGGATCAAAGTAACAGACAGGTCTGGGATTTGAAGCTCTCGGCCATCTGGTTGGGAAGTCAGTGTGGTAACAGTGGGCTACTGGCCTGCCAAAACCAGATGGTTTCTGATTAAAAAGCCTTTAGGCGATTCTGTGGCACCGTGTGAAATGCAGACTACACTCGGTAACATCTGCTTCTCCGTTCCAGAGCCAGGTTTCTATCATACTTCACCTTAAGAAAAACTTCGGCTGCCAGAAATCTCAGATGATACAATATGTTTTCTTCCTGCGGTGAAAATATTTTCAGATGTACAAAGATTGCTCTTGAATTACTTCTCCCAGAGGGAAGAGGGTGTTTTTTAACAAGCTAACTTAGACATCAGTGTAGCAAGCAGTGCTGAAAAGTTTGCTAATGGTATGAAACCTGAAAAAGTGTATAGCAACGATGATGTTTACAGTTCCAAACTGATGTAGATTTGTTGGTAAATTTGGCAGAGCCCTGGCAGGTGAAATCTTGTGCAGAGATATGCAAACTGAGGCATCTTGGGATGGCCAATGTGGAAAGACAATGAGCTATAAATGGCACTATTTAGGAAAGTGTAAAGGAGCAGAAATTTTCATGTATAAATACATAATTCCTTAAAGAGCAAGGTGGTGCAATAGGATTAAGAGTTGGTGTAACTAAAGTGAAGTGGAGAAATCATACCACAACTTTGTTGTGCACATTTCTGGGTTAGTTCGGACATAAAAGTATTGCAATGGACACAAAAATTCAGCAGGATGTAACCAGGGATGAGGAACTTCAGTAGCCCTGGTTCAATTGCATTGATTATCTCAGCCAAGAAAGCTCGTCAATGCTGAAACTTGTAGTACCTCAATGTACTATAAAGATTTCATCTGTATGACAGTATGCAAGCCGAACTTTTCACTATATCTCAGTTCATGTGATAATAATAAACCAATAACATGGGGAGATGTTTGGACAATTCTCTTTGGAAAAGGGAAGACGAAGATGTAACCAGTTGGAAGTTTTCAAGGAAATGAGAGATTTTAGCGAAGAAAGAGAAAAAGCCGTTGGTTGTAATGAGTATTAATAGGCAGAGTTCAATGATTCAAGATAACTGGAAAAACCACTGGGAAAATCCCAGCGTTGTTGGGATTTGAGGCACCTAATCTAATGAGGTGGTGACAGCTACTGACACTGTAACTTCCATGGAAAATGGAAGGTAAGGAATTCCAAAGGATTGTGGACTAAAGCTTCAAGATTAGAAGTGACAGCAGACCTAGAGTATTTGAGACATAAAGCATGATAGTACAGAGACAGACCCTTTCGCCCAGTTAGTCTGTGCAGGCTTGTTTTCTGCCTAGCCTCATCTAGCTGTACCTGAACCATAGCCCCCCATAATTCTTCCATCCATGTACCTACCCACTCTTCTCTTATAATTGATCTACATCCACCACCACTTTTGCTGGCAGCTCATTCCACACTCACATCACATTCTGAGTGAAGATATCTGCTCCCACTCAGATTATCCTTAAATATTCACCATTCATCCTAAACCAATAATCTTTAGTTCTAGTCTCACCCAACCTGAGGAAAAAAGAATGTGTACTTTCACCCTATCAGATTTTGTATACCTCCATAAGATCTCCCCTCATTCTCCTGCACTCAGGGCAATAAAGACCGAACCTATTCAACCTTTCTCTATAACTCAGGCCCTCAAGTCCCAGCAACATTCGTATTTATTTTCTCTTCACTCTTTCAAGTTATAGATAACTTTTCTGTAGGTAGGTGACCAGGACTGCAGACAAGACTCCAAATTCAGCCTCATCAGCATCTTACGTCCAACTGTAACAGCTCTTTCAATGACCTGGTACAGACATAATGAGCCAAATATCTGAGAAAACTGATGGCAACAAATGTACAGAGGTGATTATAAGTAGAAGCCATAAAAACTACCTTGATTTCCTCCAGTAGTCTTAGCTAATTTAATTCATTGCAAAGCCATCAACAAAAATCTTGGGAATACATCATCCTGATTTGACTATAAATTGCTGTTCCTTCATCCTTGTTGGATCTCTGAAAGTTCATCTTTAATGAATGAGAGGTCCATTCAAGAGTCTTATAACAAAAGAATATAAGTAGCCCTTCTGCCTGTTCAGAATCAGAATCTGAATTATCAATATTGACATATGTGATGAAATTTGGTGTTCTGCAGCAGTACAGTGCAATGCATAAAAATTACTGTAAATTCTGAACAGTACTGTAGTACTTTTATGTATTACACTGTACTGCTGCCACAAAAAACGTCAAATTTCATGACGAACAGTACGTGAGTGATGGTAAACCTAGCTCTGGTTTGGGTCTGTTGTGGGCTGGGAGTGGGAAGGGGGCAGAGGGAAGGAAATCATGGCTGGGCAAATGGGAAGGGAGAAGGAAGGGAACAGGAAACACCAGAGAGACATTCTATAATCAGTTCACACCTGCAGATGTGCTGGGCTGTCCGCACCACTCTCTGCAGTTTCCTGCAATTGAGGGAAGTACAGTTCCCATACCAGGCAGTGATGTAGCCAGTCAGGATGCTCTCAATTGTGCCCCTATAGAAAGTCCTTAGGATTTGAGGGCCCATACCAAACTTTTTCAACCACCTGAAGTGAGAGAGGTGCTGTGGTGCCTTTTTCACAACACAGCCAGTATGGACAGACCACATGAGATCCTCTGTGATATTTATGTTGAGGAACTTAAAACTGTTCACCCTCTCAACCCCAGATCCATTGATGTCAATAGGGGGTAGCCTGTCTCCACTTCTCTTGTAGTCCACAACTAGCTCCTTGTTTTTGGCATATGTCCCAAATTTGAGAGTCCTTCATGATGGATGCCACCTTCTTGAGGCATTTCCTTTTGAAGATGTCCTCGATGATGGTGAGGCTAATGGCTGTGATGGAGCTGGCTGTGTCTGCAGCCCTCTGTAGCTTTTTCCGATCCTGGGAAATAGCACTTTTATATTATGGAGTCATAGAGGCATCGATACGTACAGCAAAGAAACAGATCCTTCGGCATATCTAGTCCATGCCAAAACCATTTAACTGCCTACTCTCTTCGACCTGCACTGAGACTTCCATACCCCAGCCATCCATGTGTGTATCCAAACTTCGCTTGAATGTTGAAATCAAGCTTGCATGTACCATTTGTGCTGGTAGCTCATTCCACACTCTCATGACCCTCTGAGTGAAGACATTTCCCCTCATGATAGGTGCTATCTTCTTGAGACAGCACCTACATTGCCTACCAGATGGTGATGCAACATGGTCTCCATAGTCCATCTGTAGAAATTTGCTAGGGTCCTTTGTTACACACAAAAGAACCCTTCAAAGTTAAGTATAACCACTGGTTTTCCTTAGTTGTAATTTCATCAGTATGTCAGGTTCTGGATAGATCTTCTGAGATGTTTATGCCGAGGAGCTTGAAGCTGTTTGGCCTTTCCACTGCTCACCCCTAGATGAAGACTGGTTTGTGCTCTCCCAATTTCCCATTTTCTGAAGTCCATAATCAGTTTCTTGACATTAAGTGCAAGTTTGTTATTGCAGCATCACTCAACCAGCTGATCTACCTCACATACGTTTTCTCAAGCACTTGTATCATCTGCCTGATGGGACAGGGATGGGGGAGAATGACTGGGATGGGAAACCACCTTCAATTATATTTGCTGCTTTCCTGAGGCAGCGGGGAATGTAGACAGAGTCAATGCAGTGTATGCTGATTTGCATTATGGACAGGGCTCCGTTCATATCTCTCTCCAGTTTCTTGCTGCTTGGGTAAAGCAGTAGCCATACCAAGTTATGATGTTTCTGGATAAGATGCTTTCTATGGTACATCTGTAAGAACTGGGAATGTTGAGTAGGGACATACCAATAGAGGGAAACAAACCAGGTACAGACGGATGGGATGAGTTAGAATCGGCGCAGACGTGATCTGAATGGATTGTTCCTTTATTGGTCTGCATTCTTTGAATACTCTCGGACTTCCTACCACGTTCCTGATTGGTTGTCTATTGTATCAGACAATGAAAAATGTGAAACCTGTGTGGGAAAGTATTTTTAAATGGAAAAGTCATTGCACTGGTGTTGTTCCCCTCTCTCAACCTCGAAAGTCCAAGCCCAATGGTGTGATTAGTTGTCACAACTGGGTTCTTTCTTGGTTGCATTAGATGTCCATGACTTCTGTGCCTTCTCCCGTCCTTCTCTTTCCATGAAGCATTGCAGAACCGCCTTACTAGCCATTGGATTTCACTGTCTATTTTATCCACCCAATCCACCAGAGTTGACTTTGCATACTAGTACAGGTACAGTATGTCCTTATCTCACTGAGGCCTGCTGGCTAACCTCACCTAGTTTAGCCCGCCTATTGAAGGAGTGTATCAGGGTGTGGCTGTCAAATGCAAACAGCTACTTGGAGCCACAGGTGAGAGCTGAGAGTCCGATGGGACCCAAGGTGAGTGAGCTGCCCCAGAATGGACATTGCAAGCCCCTTCAGCAGTGGTGCTACCTCTCCCTGGACACCCCATACATCCTTACTGTATATAACATCCTATTAGCTCATCTTAATAACTTCCTGTGTGTTTCTTTAGCAATATTCCAGAATAAAAGCAATTAAAAGTAAATGTTCCCAAGATTATGTTTAAGCAGCCAGTTACTAGACTTGAAATGGCACTTGCCCACAGAATCACAGCTGAAGAAACATCTTACTGTAAACAGCCCCATGGGATGTGTTCATTCAGTACAAAGAAATGGCCTGACTCCATTCGAGAAACCTATCAATCTGCTCTGACCATTTTGACTCGACTTCAAAGAACCAAAGCTTGTCTCGTAGTCTCTGGAGGAGCAAATTGAAGGATTGCATGTAGTTGGTGTTCAAAAAATGGGCAATTTATTTAAAAAACTGGTGTGCACCAGGTGTCCAGTTAAAGCTGATCTACCCAGGAATGAATTTGGCACAGCTTTTACATTCTCAATTGAGATATTACCAGCAAAACTCCATTTTGGTAACAGAATGGTGAAAACGGGAAGACTTAACTAAGTAACAGACTTGGTCCTGTTTACAGAAGAAGATTATTATCCACAGGTCTAACAGCAAATCCAATTTTCTATTACAACAATGCGTGAACTCTATAACATAATTAAACTTGGGTGCCGTCATTGCTGCATTCCATTTCTCTACTTCTGGACTTTGCCTACAGTTCCCTGTCACATTAGCACAACCCACATCCCTATTTATAGTTATTAGCCCTCACTACAGCAGTCTAACAGGACACCACATGACATAAGGACTCTATACAGATCCATACATTTGGTTTATTATTGTCACATCCCAGATACAATGAAAAGCTTGTCTTGCATACTGGTTAAACAGATCAAATCATTACACAGTGCATTGAGGTAGAATAAGGTAAAAGAACAGCAATGCACGAATAAAGTGTAAAAGATATTGAAAAAAGTGCTGTGCAGGTACACTTTAAAGAACAAGATCATAACAAGGTCAATTGTGAGGCAAAGAGTCCATGTTATCGTACAAGAGGTCTCCTAAGATAACAGTGAGATTGTGGTGAACTACATATACCTGTCTGGACTGCTCCTGTGGCTCCTCCCACAGACCCCCTGCTGACTGCTCCTGTGGCTCCTCCCACAGACCCCCGCTGACTGCTCCTGTGGCTCCTCCCACAGACCCCTGCTGACTGCTCCTGTGGCTCCTCCCACTGACCCCTGCTGACTGCTCCTGTGGCTCCTCCCACAGACCCCCGCTGACTGCTCCTGTGACTCCTCCCACAGACCCCCCGCTGACTGCTCCTGTGGCTCCTCCCACAGACCCCTGCTGACTGCTCCTGTGGCTCCTCCCACAGACCCCCTGCTCCTGTGGCTCCTCCCACAGACCCCTGCTGACAGCTCCTGTGGCTCCTCCCACAGACCCCTGCTGACAGCTCCTGTGGCCCCTCCCACAGACCCCTGTATAAAGGCGATTGAGGCCTGAGCCCGGCCTCATTCCCCAGGATGTAGTGTTGTTCATTCTTCCAGTCAATAAAAGCCAATACCTCGCTTCCTACGTCTCAGAGTGAGTTATTGATGGTGCATCAGGGATAGAAGCCTTTCAGGTTTTTCACCTTCTAATCAATGGGAGAGGGGAGAAGAGAGAATGTCAGGGGTGGGTGGAGTCTTTGATGATGCTGACTGTTTTACAGAGGAAGCGAGAATTACAGACACAGTCCGTAGGGGAGGTTAGTTCCTATGATGTCCTGAGTTGTACCACAGTGCTAGAGTTTCTTGTGGTCACATGCAGATCAGTTGCCATACCAGGCTGTAAGGCAACCAGGTGGAATGCTTTCTATGGCGCAGAATGAGAAGAGAGAGTGGGAGTGGGAGTGACCTTGTTTTCAAGCAGTCCCCAGCAGGTACCAGCAACGGAAGGGTAATTACAAGTGTCCCAGGAACTGCAAAACACTAACAAGAGAAAACACAGGCCAGGAAGTAGCATAGTCTCCCTGTAGCACTCAATTCCCTGATCTTTTAAAAACATATTATTTCTTTCACCCCAATGACATACTTTCAAAACTCTAGGCTTCATTTGCTTCATGGTGGAAAATTCCCAACCATTTGCAAGAAGAATTGGAGTGGGATAAACTTCGCTTTCCATATTACAAGATATTAAGATATTTTTGGGGAAAGCAATTTCATTATTCACACATCTTCTGATAGCAAAAAAAAAGTGTTAAAGTCAAAAATCAAGGCAGAGGATAGTTCACCAATGACTGAACCAATATCGGGAATGTATACCAACAATGGCTAAGGTTTCAGCACTTGAAGGAAAATGGTTTTCAAGGACGTGGGGAAGGAATCTACAAATGAGATTGACAGAAACAGAACAAACATGACAGGCTAAATGGCCTTTCTCAGGGCTGTGACCATTCCACTATTTTCATCCAGATATGCCAGATAGAGAGCTGAATCATGAAACCTTTGTTTGCCAAGCAGAGTACCCTTGCATTAGCTTCCCCACCTGTAACAGAGTCACGCACATTAAGGAGATCACTAGAATCAACATTAGTGTGGCACTGTAGCATGATGGTAAGCACAAAGCTAGAGACCCAGGTTCAATTCCCACCACTGTCTGTAAGGAGTTTGTACGTTCTTCCCATGACTGTGTGGCTTTTGTCTGAGTGCTCCAGTTTCCTCCCACTGTCCAATGATGTTGGTAGGTTAATTGGCCATTGTAAATTATCCCGTGACTAGGCTAGGGTTAAATCAGGGGATGCTCAAAGGGTTGAAGGGCCTATTCCCCGCTGTATCTCAGTAAATAAATATGCAGATCCTGGATTGGCCTCTAAAGCCCCCTGAGGACTCACCAATTGGCAACCTCTCAGGTGATCACACTATTACTAATAGTATATAATAAATACTTAATACTCAGATTTATATGATACTCTGTGTCTACATCTAAGGTTTTCATTACTCCTGTGCATACATGTACTTGGGCATATGACAATAAACTTTGACTAAATGTTGGATGTTACCAATTACTATAATTGATAAGATCAGGAGGAAGAATGAGACAGGGATGCAAGGAAAACAGTTCTGTAGTTTTTGGAAACAATAGAGGTAACCAGAATTGCATTGAGTGACAAACATCTCTTCTTCAGATGAAGTTAGTGTGTGAGAACAGCTGGACAATTAATAAGAATTGTTCGCCTCCTGACTTACATTGACGACACAAGACTTCACACTTCACGGTGCTGTGTTACACTTACAAGACAAGAAAAGGATTATGGGCAGAAAATCCTAGCCATCAACTAATCTGGATCACATTCTGCTCCGCACTGCCAAACCCAAAAGACCAAGCTAGCCAATTTTACAAATTCTATGCAGAGCCGCATATGTGCCCATCTTTGTGGAAATGAGATTCAACAGAAATAATAAATGTGATCAAGGAATAACAATAGGCATTTATCTGGTGTCTGTAATGTAACGAAGTGCCCTGAGGCACTTCAAAGGAGCCTCAGAGAGAGAGGGGGAGAAGTGATCAAAAACATTATTTTAAGGAGCTTCTTAAAGACAGAAAGAGATGGAGAGAAGGACAGAAAAATACAGCCTAGAGTTCAGTCCAAGACAATTGCAAGGCCACTAGTAGTCAGAACACAGAACACTACTGCATTGTAGAGGCCCTTCAGCTCATGATGTTATGCCTACCTTTAACCTACTCCAAGATCAATCTAAGTCTTCCCTTTCACATAGCCCTTTGCTTTCTATCATCATGTACCAAAGTAGACTGACTAAATTGAGGAGAGAACCAGTGGACAGAATTTAAGGAACAGAGAGATCTAGGTGATCTGCACTGTGGTAAACCATGTATATTTGTCTGGACATGCCCCTGTGCTGACTACTCCTGTGGTTCCTCCCACAGACCCCTGGATAAAGGTGATTGTGTCACTGCTCCTCCCACAGTCCAGGGCAGTCATCCGGCATGGATGTGCTCCGTTTTACTGCTAATAAAAGCCTTTCAGTATTTACTCTACTTCCAGTCTTTTGGAGTTATTGATAGTGCATCATGTACTGAAAAAGATTGCTCTCTTCTCGATGCTGCCATCAGGAAGAAAGTACAACAGCTCAGGACCAACACTACTTGGTTCAGGCACTTGAACTAGTGGGGATAACTTCATTCAATTTCACTTGCCCCATCACGAAACAATTCCCAGAATCTTCAAGGACTCTTAATCTCATATTCTCCATATTTTTGTACTATATTATTTATTATTTTTTTCTCTTTTGCATCTGTACAGTTTGCTGTCTTTTTCACATTGACTGTTTGCCTGCCCTGTTAGGTACAGTCTTTCATTGATTCTATTATGTCACTTAGATTTACAGAGTTTGCCCACAAGAAAATTAATCTCAGGGTCATATATAATGACATATATGTACTTCGATAATACATTTATTTTGAACTTTTGAAATTTTATTAAGGTGGCCCTTTATGAGTAGTTGGTGTCCATATACTTGAAAACAAGAATTAAGATTATAATATTGTTCCAACAAAGTCTCATGTAGAGATGAGAAACAAGAATTAATCTTTTGATTGGACACTTTACAATTACCTGGACTTGATAGTCTTTGAATTGAGAAGATGATTGGTCTTTGTGTTGTACATTTTGAGCAATCTTGTACTTTTAATTCTGGTAATTTCACACTTCAATATTGGCCCAAAATGTCAACTGTTTATTTCCCTCCATAGATGCTGTCTGGCCTGCTGAGTTCTTCCAGCAGTTTCAAAATTTAAAATAAATTTTATTATCAAATTACATATATGTCACCATATACAACAATAAAATTCATTTTTGTGGGCATACACAGCAAATATAACCATATATAACTATATAACAATTACAGCACAGAAACAGGCCATCTCTTCTAGTCCATGCCAAATGCTTACTCTCACCTAGTTCCACCTACCTGCCCTCAGCCCATAACCCTCCATTCCTTTCCTGTCCATATACCTATCCAATTTTTTTTAAATGACAATATCAACCCTGCCACTACCACTTCTACTGGAAGCTCGTTCCACACAGCTACCACTCTCTGAGTAAAGAAGTTCCCCCTTGTGTTACCCTTAAACTTTTGCCCCTTAACTCTCAACTCATGTCCTCTTGTTTGAATATCCCCACTCTCAATGGAAAAAGCCTATCCACATCAACTCTATCTATCCTCCTCATAATTTTAAATACCTCTATCAAGTCACCCCTCAACCTTCTATGCTCCAAAGAATAAAGACCTAACTTGTTCAACTTTTCTCTGTAACTTAGGTGCTGAAACCCAGGTAACATTCTAGTAAATCTTCTCTGTACTCTCTCTATATTGTTAACTTCTTTCCTATAATTCCAAATCTACAGAATAGTTACAGAATCAATGAAAGATCAACCAGAGTGCAGAAAACAACAAACTGTGCAAATGCAAATATAAATAAATAGCAATAAATAATAGGAACATGAGCTAATGAGGTAAAGCATCCTTAAAGTGAGATCATTGGTTATAAGAATATTTCAATGATGGGCCAAGTGAGTGTAGTTATCCTCTTCTATTCAAACCTGAGGGTTAGCAACTGTTCTTGGACCTGGTGTGCTTTGTGTTCATTGCTTTGGATTTCCAGCATCTGCAGAATCTCTTGTGCTTATGATTTGCAGATCCAGTAGCTATATTTATAAGTCATTTTGACAAGTACTTAAACAGGCAGGGAATGTTAGGATATAGATTACAGGCAGGCAGATGGGAACCTGTGTTCCTATTATATCTTCTTTTGTTCACCAACACTCTTACACCAGCACCATCATCCTTTCTAATATTCAGTAACTTCTACCCACCCTCCCCCATTACCCCTCTCCCCCCCCCACTGTACTTTCTCTGCATCTTAAACCTTTGACTTTTCCCGGTTCTGATGAAAGGCTTTCGACACACATGCTGCCCACCCTGCCTTATGGTACCAGCATTTGCTGGATATTTTGCACCACTTATCTGTTTTGGTTCCTTAAAGTTGTCATAACTGGGGAAGGTAGTGGAGTAAGCTCCCACTATCTATTAAATGCTCCCAGTGGCATACGCCTCAAATAACTTCTGACAACCAAATCCAGCTTCTGGTCTTCACATGTGGCTTAGCTACTAAACCCAGCAAAACCATTTCTACTAACGGGAGAAGGGCCAAAGGCAGGCTACTAGCACCTTAAAACCAGTCGCTTTGGGCAGATGGGACTCGTCAGCAGTGGTTGGTGGCTCATCTAGGAGAAGGAAAACGCTCACCTGAAACCTCCGCTGTCTTGCGGCTATACCCACTCATCGGGAAGGCTTCAGGAGTAAACCCCGAGAGAAAATCCGGAGCTGGAGTCCCTAAGGCAGTGCTACATTGAGTTCAACACTGACTGGCAACTCCTGGTGTCAAACCGTATTGGTGTCCACCATTCCTTTGGTTTCATCAGCTGCGTGGAGGGGGAGCCTACTGCATGGGCAACAGTTTGCTCTCCATAACGTACTGGTCTGGTTTGTGACATCCACGGTTGACCCTGAAGAGCTGGGGCCTAAGATATCAGTTTAGCAGATCAACTGAGGGGTCTCAACTGAGATGTTGAATAACTTGATCACTTTCTCAACACTGATGGTGCGAAGCGAAACTTCCAGGTACCAGTCATTGCTCTCGATGTTGAACCATGACAGCATTACCTTAACAGAAGGATTAGAATATTCAATAAAGATCACCATTTGGTTTTCCTCCTTACAACTAGCCATAATATTCCTCCCTGGACATTGATTCAGTTCTTTCCCAAAGATTTCCCATCCATCCATCCATAGGGATAGCACGGTAACAGAGAGGTTAGAGAAATACTGTTACAGTGCCATTATCACAGTTGTCCGTAAGTTCATCACGGCATGGGTTTTCTCCCACATTCTAAAGACGTATGGGTTATCCATTAAATTGGTCACTCTGGTGTAAACGGGTGGCGTGGGCTTGTTGGGCCAGAAGGACTGTTACCATGTGTATCTCTGAATAAAAAAGAACACTGCAAACTTTCAATTTTCATCAGAACTCAACCTGTTGTAATATTTAATTTGTTTAGTCTTGCAAGTCAAGTACAGTTTATTTTAACTTACGTCATCTTTGTAATGTACTGGGCTACTGCTGCAAAAAGCTAATTTTCAGGGTATTTCTATCCCGGGTCTGTACGCCTCTGTAATAGGGTTCCCAGGGAGTGGTAGCACCTCTGGTGAAGCGACTTGTCGTGTCCGTTCCAGGGCAGCTCACTCTTGCATCCCACCGGACGCTCGGTTCTCACCTGAGGCACCATGTAGCTGTTTGCGTCCAACAGTGGCCACGTCCCGATACACCGGTTCGACAGGTGAGCTAAACCAGCTGACGGTATCCGGCAGCTTTACACCCCGGTGAGATAGGGACATGCCCGCCCTGGTGAAGTCAGCTCCAGCAGATTGAAACCTACCGGCGGGGAAGGCGGTGCTGCAACACTCCATAGAGAGCGAAGGACCTGACGAGACACAGAAGACATCATGGTCACCCGCTGCAACCAGTGAAGATCCCAGTTTGTGACGCTTGTTCATACCACTGGACGCAGACTTCAGAGGCTGAGAGAGTGGAACTGCCCCAGTGCAATGGTTTTCCACTTTCAAGACTCTCCCACACAGGCTTCTTGTCAGTGTTGGACACAATGGCTGACCACCATGTATGCCTGAAGCAATAAACTTAAACTGGAAACTTGAAATATGCATTGTCAATCCAGAGATTCTGTCGGACCTGTCAAATATTTTCAAAATTTTCTAGTTTTGAACCAAAAATGATTTTATCCATTTTAATCAAATTTCCTCTCCTAAGAGAACTTTCTCTAGTTTTTCTATTCTAATCCAAGCAGGTGAAACAGACTAGACTGTCAGGGGGCAGGGCAGGGGACTGAAGGAAAGACTCAGCAGTGAGCCAGCATAGACCGGAACAGAATGGCAGAACAGCCTCCTACTACACAAGTAAATATATTGCTGAAGTTACCGGCCCTGGAACCATTTTAGTAAGTTTAAACATTTTCCCTGAAGTTGCAAACTAAAACTTACTCAACACACACAAAATGCTGAAGAACTCAGCAAGTCTATGGACGGGAATGAACAGTTAATGCTTCAGGCTGAGACCCTTCATCAGGACTGGAAAAGAAGGTGGTAGAAGCTACAGTAAGAAAGGGTGGGGAAAGGAAGGAATACAGGCTGTCAGGTGACAGGTGAAACCAGGAGAGGGGGAAGCTGGGTGGATTGGGGAAGGGGGTGATGTAAAAATGTGGGTGGGGCGCATAGAATAGAATAGAACTTCATTGTCATTGCTCAAGACATTGGGTCTGCAGTGCTCCTCCTGTCCATATTTTCAATGCATTATAATTTAAAAATCCCATATTTACATACAACAAGTGACTTTGATAGTTTGTATCTCTCAAAGGCCATTGGCAAGCTGAGATGTAGCATTTTTCAGCTGCACCACAGCTCTTGAGAAGAAGCTGTTTTTCAGTCTTACTGTCTTGGCTAAAATGTTTCTGCATCTCCTACCAGATGGCAGGAGATTGAACAGACAGTGCTTGGGAAGGGATGGGTCTCTAATAATGTTATGAGCACACATTGACATCGAGAGTTGTAGATTGTTTCTAGGTCCAGTAGTTGAATCCCAGTGATGTGCTGAGCCATCCTAATCACCCATTGGAGTGTTTTGTGATCTGTCTTGCTGCAGCTAGAGTACCACACTGTCATTCTGTATAATATGTTCTCTATCACACATCGCTAAAAGTTGGCCAGCAATTTTTGAGGCAGATTAGCTCTGTTTAAGCACCTCAGGTAGTGCAGTCCCTGTAGTCCCTTCCCTACTGTTGAGGTTGTGTTAATGGACCAAAAGAGCTCAGTGGTGATGTTCATTCCCAAAAACTTGAAACTGGAGACTCTTTCCACTACCTCACCACTTATGAATAGCGGGGCTTGTTCAGAACCTCTTGCCTTGCTGGTCAATTGTCATTTCTTCTGAAAAGGTAAAGGGAATTAAAATAAGAAAAGGTAAAGGGCTGAAGAACAAGGAATCTTATAGAAGAGGACAGTGAACCCTAGAATAAAGGGAAGGAGGAGAGGAGTCAGAGGGAGGTGGTGGGCAGGTGAGGAAAAGAGGAGTGAGAGGATAACCAGAATGGGGAACAAAAGCAAGGAGGGAGAAGGGAGAAAGTATCAGAAATCAGAAAAATTGTAATCTGTGCCATTAGGTTGGAGGCCTCCCAGATGGAATTTGAGGAGTTGCTCTTCCAACCTAAGTTTGCCTTCATCATGGCCGTAGAGAAGGCCATGGACCATGTCATCATGGGAAGTCAAACTGAAGTGAGTGACCACTATGAGATCCTGCCTTTTGCTTCCCTTTTGATTTGCATTTGAAAGTGCTGCAAGGAATTGCTCCTGTTCGTTGTCATTAATAAATGGAAGATCCCACTCTCCCTCTCCACATAATGATGCCATCTTCTGGCATTTAATACTGTTAAACTGATCTGCCTCTGCTGAGAATTTACAGAGCAGGGTTTTGTTTCTGTTGAACCACCTCAATCATTAATTCTTATCACAAAATGGCCCCATAAATAGCACTTCATCTGCTTTGCTGTCTCAAAGTACCTACCCTAGGCTTCTGATTCAAGCAATCGCATCAGAGTTGTCTTCGTGCTAAATGAGCCTTGACATCAGTCTGTCAGTTTGATGAGATGGGATGTCACATAAGGAAGAGCCAAACTATAAAGAGCAAGTATCAATTAAGTTTATTGCATTTGAATTTTTTTTAAATGCAATTAGAGCAAAGATTGAAAGAAAAAAAAAACAAATACCTTTCCTGTGTGTCACTAAATGCAACGTGCTGGAAGTCAAGCTAGATTCTTGAGCTGCTGACCTACCCTTTCTGTTTGCTGGCACAATGTGTACGTCTGAGTTAATGCACGGAGTTAACCATCTTCAAAGGACTGATTCAGTCTTTGCCGTACCAACGGTTTGAACTCAGGGAAAAATTAGGAGCGGCCAGTGACTATGTTGTATCAGTTCACAAAGTGCCACCAACCTAACAAAATCCAGATAGAAATCTAATAACTCGGGCATTTGGCACAATAATAGGTCACTAAATTAACAATATTTCTGATTAAGGCCATGGAAACATTCGCTGGTGGGCTGAATGCTTGCAGGATATAGTGAAAGCTATTTTTTTTTAAATAAGGAATCTTTGGAATTATTAATGGAACATGAGCAAAAATAACTTATGCTAAACCTGGTTAGGAATTAACTAATGAACTCATTTTAATTCTGGGCATCAAACTTGTAGAAAAATATAAGGCTGTAAGTCTTAGGGGTGGCTGAGTAATGCAACAGTTAGAGTCACACTACTACTGTGCCAGCGGCACAGTGCAGCTGTCTGTAAGGAGTTTGTCTCTAATTTCTGTGATCACGTGCTTTTCCTCCAGATGCTCTGGCTTCCTCCCACATTCCAAAGACGTCCAGGTTAGGGTTAGCAAGTTGTGGGCAGGCTGTAATAGTGCCTGAATGATGGCGATGCTTGCAGGCTGCTCCCAGAACGTCCTCAGACTGAGTTGGTCATTGATGCGAATGATGCATTTCACCATATGTTTCAGTGTACATGTGACAAATAACGCTAATCTTATTGGACATTGGGCCCGGCTTGAGTGACCTTTTTCAACTCCTATTTGATCTAAAATTCTCAGGTCGCGAAAGAACTTAAGAACTTTAGAAGCCACTATCGAATCAGATTCCAAGCCATTCAGGTTCGGGTTCAAAGTTCAAAGTCAATTTTATTAACAAATTACATATATGTCACCATATACAACCCTGAGATTCATTTTCTTGTGGCCATACTGAACAAATCAATACAATAATAACCATGTCAGCGTCAACAGAAGTCCGCCCAATTAGTTGAATGTAGGACAACAAACTGCACAAATGCAAAAAGAAGAACCAATAATATAAATAAATAAGCAATAAATATTGAGAACGTGAGATAAGAGTCTTTGAAAGAGAGTTCTTTGGCTGTGGGAATATCTCAATGATAGGGTAGGTGATGCTGAATGAAATTGTACTATTTGGTTCAAGAGACATATGATTGTGGGGTAGTAATTGTTCCTGAACCTGGTGGTGTGAGTCCCAACCCTGGTAGAAAGGGAAGGAGGAGAGGACTAGAGAGAGGTTGTGGGCAAGTGAGGAGAAGAAGGGGCGTGAGAGGGTAACCAGAATGGGGAATGAAATAAAGAAAGAAGGAGAGAGGTACAGAGGTGGGCATTTTACTGTGCTAGACGATTCTGACTCCAATTCAGGGCAGCGATCACAGAGGTGAGCAGGGAATACAGGTTACTAGATGAACAGCAGAGTCCTGGACCAAGACTGCTTTCCAGAGACAAGAGGAGATGAGGCTCTCTTCGAATCAGGTACAGATGAGGCAGAGTGCTTGGCACATTCCTTCAATTTTGTTCAAGAGTTATCCTTCAACACAGGGAAATGGAGAGGGGGGAAAAAAAGTAGATTTACATTTATTTGACTGGTGTGCAGGTGTAGAGAAAAGAAAAACGGGGAGGTAATAAGTAAGTCTTATTTCAGGAGTGACAAGGCTGTAAAACACCATGACTCATTGTGGAGCTGTAAATGCAAACAGACAGATAATCCAAGTAACCATGCCAGTGAGAGAGATGCATTAGAAGAATGCTTCTGCAGAGAATTGCCCTAGAGAGAAGTAATAACATTTGTTCAGTCAACAGTCTATTGCAAATGCAGGATTTACATAATACATGTTCTTAGAGAAAAAAACTGTTTTGTTATGAATTAGTCCGTTGGAGCACAATATATAGCCCATGAGACATCTTTTTCTGCTCTGTCCCAGAGCAACAAAGACTGCAGCAAGCACAAAGTTTCACACCCTTTCTTACCTTTTGTCATCCAGTCTGTCTTGTTCTCTACATTTTCACAGAATCTCTCTCCCTACCACAATCATGTCATGGTTTGAAGGCTTGCGTGCCTCAATGACCTGGAGATCTATGTTGGCTGGAGTCAGAGCCTTGTGTTTTGACTCTTGGTAGGTCATCCATGCCAAACAGATCAAAAGGTAGAGGCTAGACTAAAAGTGGTCCACTGGTCCTCCATGTTTGGGGAATTCAGCTCAGAGCTAACAACCATGACTGGACAAAAAAATTGTTATGGAAACAGCAATGAAGAAAAGCTTTGTTGCTGCCCCAAATGCCAACGGCATAATGGGCAGTAACTAACTCTTTCCATCTCTTCATCTCTGTAACTTAAACCACAGTCATACAGCACTACAGCACAAATATGTGCCCTTTGGTCCATCTGGTCCATCCCGGCCTGATCTTCTGCCCAGTCCCACCTACCTGCACCCAGACCATATCCCTCAATAACACTCCCATCCAAGTACCTATCCAAAGATCTCTTAAATATTGCAATCGAATCTGCATCCACTACTTCCTCTGGCAGCTCATTCCACACTCGTACCACCCTCTGAGTGAAGAATTACCCCTCAGGTTCCCCTTAAATATTTCACCTTTCACCATAAACCTATGACTTCTAGTTCTAGTCTCACACAACCTGAGGGTAAAGAGATGTTTGATGTGTACAATTTCTAATTCTTCTCCTCATCTCATTCTAAATGGATGTCCATCCATTCTGAGGCCATGCCTTCTGGTCCTAGACTTCCCCACTCTTTCCACATCCACATTATCTAGGATTTTCTATATTCTGACATTTCCCTCCCCTTTCTTGATCTCTGTTTCTCCATCTTTGGAGACAAACTGAAATTTTTATAACACTACCATTTCCCACATCTATCTCGACTAGACTTTTTCCCAGCCCATCTCCTGTAAAAGTGCTATCCCTTTCTCTCAGTACCTTCATCTCCACCACATCTGTTCTCAGGTTGAGCCTTTCCTTTCCAGGACATCAGAAATGTTCTCCTTCAAAGAATGGGGCTTCCCTTCCTCCACCATTGATGATGCCCTAATCTGCATCTCCTCCATTTCCCGAACATCTGCACTCACACCACCTTCCCATTACCTTAAGAGTGATAGAGTTCCTCTCATCCTTACCTACCATCCCATGAGCCTCCATATCCAACACATCATTCTCCACAACTTCCACTATCTCCAAAGGGATCCTACCACCAAATACATCTTTACCTCCCACCTCCTCCCACTTTCCACAGAGATTGTTCCCTCTGTGATTCCCTTGTCCATTCATCCTTCCTCTACTAAACTCCCTCCCGACACTTACCCCTGCAAGCAGCTAAAGTGCTACACTTGCCCATTCACCATCTCCCTCACCTCCATTCTGGGCCCCAAACAGTCCTTCCAGGTAAGACAACACTTCACCTGTGAATCTGATGAGGTTGTCTATTCTGTCTAGTGCTCTCGATGCAGCCTCCTCTACATTGGTGAGGTCCATCATAAATTGGGGGACTGCTTCCTCAAGCACCTCTACTCCATCCGCCAGAAGTAGAATTTCCTGATGGGCAAGTATTTTAATTCTAATTCCCATTACCATTCCAACATGTCTGCTCTTGGTCTCCTCTTGTGCAACAATGAGGTCACCCTCAAGGTGGAGGAGCAACATCTTATATTCTATCAGGGTAGCCTCCAACCTGATGGTATGAATATTGATTTCTCTTTCTAGTAAAAAAATTCCCTCCCCCCCTCCCCACACTTCTTCTACACTCCACTCTGGCCTCTTACCTCTTCTCACTGCCTATCACGTTCCCCTGCATCCCCTCCTCCTTCCCTTTCTCCGATAAACCGCACTTTTCTCCTATCTGATTCCTTCCTCTCCAGCCTTTACTTTTCCTATCCATCTGGCTTCACGTATCACCTTCTCACTATCCTTCTTCCCCTCCCTTCCCCTTTTTATTCTGGTGAATTGCCCCTTCCTTTCCAGTCCTGATGAAGGGTCTCAGCCGGAAACATCAACTGTTTATTCATCTCCACAGATGCTGCTTAACCTGCCAAGTTCCTTCACTATTTAGTGCGTGTTCCTTTCAAGATTCCGTAAGTTTCAATGAGATTCCACCCCACCACCATTTTTCTAATCTCCTGTGAGTACAGGCCCAGAGTCATCAAACACTCCTCCTTTGGCTCATACCCCTCTAAACCTCTCTTGTCCAAATAAATGTTGCTATTGCACCCACCTCTACCACTTCCTCTAGCAGCTTGTTTCATTCCCATATGATAGATAGATAGATAGATAGATACTTTATTCATCCCCATGGGGAAATTCAACATTTTTTCCAATGTCCCATACACTTGTTGTAGCAAAACTAATTACATGCAATACTTAACTCAGTAAAAATATGATATGCATCTAAATCACTCTCTCAAAAAGCATTAATAATAGCTTTTAAAAAGTTCTTAAGTAGTTTACTTAAATACATTAAATACAATCAACCCCGGCACTTTAACATATCTTACTCCTGGCGGTTGAATTGTAAAGCCTAATGGCATTGGAGAGTATTGACCTCTTCATCCTGTCTGAGGAGCATTGCATCGATAGCAACCTGTCGCTGAAACTGCTTCTCTGTCTCTGGATGGTGCTATGTAGAGGATGTTCAGGGTTTTCCATAATTGACCGTAGCCTACTCAGCGCCCTTCGCTCAGCTACCGATGTTATACTCTCCAGTACTTTGCCCACGACAGAGCCCGCCTTCATATGAACATGAATCCATCCATCACCTGCTAGCTCTTTGCTCCAACCCTTCCCTTCACTTCATTATGCTGACTGTTTCCCTTCCCTCTTAGTCCATGTGAAGGGTCTTGACCCCAAAAAAATCAACTTCCTGTTTCCTCCACAGATGCTGCCTAACCCATTGAATCCCCCCTGCATTATTTTCATTTTGTGTAGAAATTCCAGCATCAACAGATTCATGTCTCTATATGTGAGGAAAACCCTGCCCTTTGGGTCACCTTTAAAGTTTAAAATTTTCCCCTGTTGACTTTAAACCAGGAGTTCCCAAGCTGGGATCCACAGACCCCTTGCTTAATGGTATTAGTCCATGGCATAAAAAAGGTTGGGAACCACTGCTTTAAACCTACGTCCTCTGGTTTTAAGAGCAACACACACAAAAAGCTGGAGGAACTCAGCAGATCAGGCAGCATCTATGGAGAGAAATAAACAGTTGACATTTCAGGCCAAGACTTTCCATCAGGGCTCTCTTTTCTACCCTGGGTAAAAAGACTGTTACCATTCACCCTATTTATGCTTTTGTTTTATGTTCTTTATTGCTAGTAATAGACGTCTCCTCTTCGAGGAAGAGAAGGACCAACTTAGAGTTACAAAACAGTGAAGAAATATTGTAAGTTGTTTTAAGTGATAGCATTTCTAGAACACTTATTTTTAGGATATAAAATAATGATTAAAGCAAGCTTCTTGCAACATAGAAGATTGCGAGGAAATGGGCCTGTGCAGAGAGATTCTCCTGATCAGATTTCTGCAGTGACAGATGCAGTGAGACATAAAGCATTTAATTGCCGGGGAAACAGGAGATAGACATCACCACTATTATATATCAGTGTCATTCCTTCAATTAGTCACCATGACAGGTTTATGATACAGAAATCTCTGGAATGATTTTCCACACCAGTGTGGTCTCGCATATTAAATGGAAATCAACTTTGAGGGATATGAAAGTTAAAGAGCAATGTTCAATTCCACTCTGTCTGCTGAGCTAGGATCCCGTCCAGATTTAATATGATGTGGCATGTTCATCCACTGTGCCAATGGATCAGATCCCAAGTGTTTATGATCCCAGCTTGAAAATAAACCCTCTGCCATTTATCATCCCAATCAGATGTAGCTATCAGGTACACCACAATTCTCACACTCACTGGGTGCAAACAACTTTCAGCATTGTAGATAGTGATGTATATCTACATTGATAATAGACTTTACTTTGAATTTTGAACTTTGAGAGATTTACCAGGATTCTGCCTGGATTAGAGAACATGTCTTATCAGGATAGCTTGAGTGAGCTGTGGCCTTTCACTTTGGAGTGAAGGAGGATGAGAGGGGATTTGATAGAGGCATGCAAGACAAGAAGCATAGATCAAGTGGATGAGATCATAAGACCATAAGACACAGGAGCAGAAATAGGCCATTCAGCCCATCGAGCCTGCTCTGCATTCCATTATGGCTGATTCTGGATCCCACTCAACCCCTTACACCTGCCTTCTTACCATATCCTTTGATGCCCTGACTGATCAGGAAATAATCAACTTCTGCCTTAAATATACCCACGGACTTGGCCTCCACTGCAGTGGGTGGCAGAGCATTCCACAGATTCACTACTCTCTGGCTAAAAAAACTCCTCCTTACTTCTGTTGTAAAAGCTCGCTCCTCACATTTGAGGCTGTGCCCTCTATACCCTCACCATAGAAAATATCTTCACTACATCCACCCTATCTAGTCCTTTCAACATTTGGTAGGTTTCAATGAGATCCTCCACATTCTTCTAAATTCCAGTGAGTACATGCCCAAAGCTGCCAAACACTCCTCATATGTTAACCCCTTCATTCTCGGGCAACACATTCTTTCTGAGATACGAGACCCTAAACTGTTGACAACACTCCAAGTATGACCTGACTAGTATCTGATAAATTCTCAGCATTATCTCCTTGCTTTGTCTTCTCTTCCCTTGACATAAATGCCAATATTGCATTTGCCTTTTTACTGCAGACTCAACCTGCAAATTAACCTTCTCGGAGTCTTGCACAAGGAGCCCTAAGTCCCTCTGCACCTCTGTTGTTTGAACCTTCTTCCCATTTCGATAATAGTCTGCACTATTGTTCCTTTTACCAAAATGCATTATCATACATTTCCCAACACTGGGAATTCCATCTGCCACTTTTTTGCACATTCTTCCAATGCTTCCTCAGCACTACCCACCCCTTCACCTATCTTTGTATCATCTGCAAACTTTGCCACAAAGCCATCAATTCCATTATCCAATGTGAAAAATAGCAATCCCAATACTGACCCCTGAGGAACACCACTATTCTCTGGCAGCCAACTGGAAAAGGCCCCTTTTATTCCCACTCACTGCCTCCTGCCTGTCAGCCATTCCTCTATCCATGCCAGGTATCTTTCCTGTAACGCCATAGGATTTTATCTTGTTAAGCAGCCTCATGTGTGGCACCTTATCAAAAGCCTTCTGAAAATCTAAGTAAATGACATCTACTACCTCTCCTTTGTCTACGCTGCTTGTTACTTCATCAAGGAGCTCCAACAGATTTTCCCAGCAAGATTTCCCTTTACAGAAACCATGCTGACTTTGACTTATTTTATCATTAGTCTCCAAATAACCCAAAACCTCATCCTTAATAATAGATTCTGAACGTTTCCCAACCACTTAGGTTAGGCTAACTGGCCTATAATTTCCTTTCTTTAGCTTTCCTTCTTTCTTAAGGAGTGGAGTGACATTTGTAATCTTCCAATCCTCAGGTCCATGCTAGAATCAAGTTATTCTTGAAAGATCATGACCAATGCAACTGTTATCTCTCAGCAACATCTCTCAGGGCTCTGGGATGCAGTCCATCCGGTCCAGGTGACTTATCCAGCTTAATATCTTTGAGTTTGCCTTGCACTTTTTTCTTTGTAATAGCAATGCCACTCACTCCTGCTCCCTGACACTCACGGACCTCTGGCACACTGCTAGTGTCTTCCACAGTGAAGACAGATACAAAGTACCCATTAAGTTCATCTGCCATTTCTTTTTCCCCCATTACTACCTCACCAGCATCATTTTCCAGTGGTCCAGTATCAACTCTCACTTCCCTTTTACTCTTTATATAACTGAAAAAACTTTTAGTATCCTGCTTTATAGCCAGGGGACTTTATTCCCAGAGCAGAAAGGGCTAATACGAGGGGGAATTAATTTTGCTATTGGAGGAAATTATATGGGAAATGTTGAGGTAAGGTTTTTACACAGAGTGTAATTGTTGTGTGGAATTCCCTGCCAGGGGAGGTGGTAGAGACAAATACATTAGTAATTCTTAGATTGGCACATGGATGATAAAAAAATGGAGGGCAATGGAGAAGAGAAGGGCTAGATTAATCTTAGAATAGGTTAAAAGGTCAGCACAGCATTGGGGGCCAAAGGGTCTGCAATGTGCTGTAAAGTTCCATGTTCAGATTTCTTTGTTGGATTGGTACTATGGCAACAATTTCCCTATGTGTTCCTGGCCTATATGACACAGGGAATGGTAGGGAACTGAGGAGGGCAGTAGAGCAGAGGAATCTGGGAATACAGATCCATAATACCTTGAAAGCAGCATTGCAAGTTGGTAAGGTTGTAAAGAGAGATTTTGGTACTTTGGCCTTTTGTACATCAGAGTATTGTGTACAAGAGTTGGGAAGTTACGTTGAAATTGAATAAGACGTTGGTGAGGTCCGGTTTGGACTAATGTGTGTAGTTCTGGTCCACTAGCTACAGGAAAGATGTCCACAAGATTGAAAGAGTACAGGAAAAATCTACAAGGATGTTATCAGGACTTGAGGACCTGAGTTATAGGGAAATTATTAACAAGTTAGGAGTTTATTCCCTGGAGTGTAGGAGAGTGAGGGGAGATTTGATATATTTGAACTGTACTTCCCTCAATTGCAGGACTCTGCAGAGAGTGGTGCGGACAGCCCAGCTCATCTGCGGATGTGAACTTCCCACTATTCAGGACACTTACAGTGACAGGTGCATAAAACGGGCCCGAAGGATCATTGGGGACCCAAGTCACCTTAACCACAAACTGTTCCAGCTGCTACCATCCGGGAAACAGTACCGCAGCATTAAAGCCAGGACCAACAGGCTCCGGGACAGCTTCTTCTACCAGGACATCAGACTGATTAATTCACGCTGTTGCAATTGTATTTCTAAGCTATATTGACTGTCCTGTTGTATATCTCACTGTACATACAATTTATAACAATTTGCTAATTAGCACATTGCACATTCACATGGAGACGGAACGTAAAGGTTTTTACTCCTCAAGTATGTGAAGGACGTAAGAAATAGAGTCAATTCAATTCAATATACAGTACAATTTTGGAGAGTATAGACAGGATTAATGCAAGCAGGCTTTTCCACTGAGGTTGGCTGAGACTAGAACTAGAGGTCATGGCTTTAGGGTGAAAGGCGAAATATTTAAGGGGATCCAGAGGAGGAGCTTCTTCACTTAGTGTGAGTGTGGTGCGAACTGCAAAGGAAGTGGTAGATGCGGGCTCAATTGCAACATTTAAGAGAAGTTTGGATAAGTATATGGATGAGGAGTGGTATGGAGGGATATGGTCCAGATGGGACTAGGCAGAATAACGGTGGACTAGATAGGCCGAAGGGCCTGTTACTGGGCTGTAGTGCTCTACGACTCTGTGATTATAATTGGTCTGGAATCCTACGCTGGACTGCGGTCACTTGCCTCTTCCTTGCACATATGCTCCTCCTTTGTGTGAGACTTTTAAATCAAGGAATCCGTCTGCTCTCTCAGGTGGATGTAAATTATTCCGTGGCACAGTTTCAAAGAGAAGCAGAAAATGTCTCCCCAGTCAGTATGTAACCCTCAATCAATATTACTAAAGCTGTTTATTTGGACGCTATGACAGTGTAGCTTCAGGAGCCATGTTGCCTGCAAGTGGTTACATAGCAACCACACTTTAAACTTATTACATTGACTGTGAGAGGCTTTCAGATGTCCTTAAAGGAACAATAAATGCAAGTAAATATCTTGTTTAAAAAAAAGTATCAGCTTGCGGATAAATGCATCTGGCTTACCTGTGATGTACCAATTAGATTTATGGAGATAACTGAGCAGTCAATTTATGCAGAATGTACTCAGAAATGGAAAGGAGATTTATCTGTTCAGCTGATGCTTATCAAGCCATAAATGCTGGCTCAATCACCACCGTCTTTCGGGATGAGTTGAATTGGATCACCAGAAGTAGCTTCAGTTTAAAGTTTCATCTTCGAACAGCAGTGTTCGCCGTCAGAGCCACATAGGAGAGAGATAAAAAACTAGATTATGCACACAAAGCTGCGGAGCCGTACTCATACCTTTTCCTCATGTAGTTAGTTTATTCATGGATGCTGATGTTGCTGGCAACGCCTGGATTTATTATCCATCTTTAATAAACTGAGGAGGTAGTCAAGAGTGAACCAAATTGAAGCTGACTTTCAGTATTTAGAGTGGAGAGTGTAAATACAGAGCACGGCTAAAGCTTTAGATCATTTGCAACAGGATGAAATCATAGTTCAAAGTAAATTTATTATCAAGGTATGTATGTACGACGGGTGATTGATAAGTTCGTGGCCTAAGGCAGAAGGAGTCAATTTTAGAAAATCTATCATATTTATTTTTCCTACATTTACACACTTAGTCCAGCGGTCGTGGAGCATACGGATCCCTTCTTTGTAGAAGTCGGCGTCTTGGACCTCCAGAAGTTGTCCACAGCATGGGCTGATTGATAAGTTCATGGCCTAAGGTAGAAGGAGATGAGTTATTAACTTCAAACTTTCTGCATTTTCACTCAAAGAGTTGAACTGCACTGGCATATTACGAGAGCTGTATAACTCATCTCCTTCTACCTTAGGCCACGGACTTATCAATCACCCTTGCTGTGGACCACCTGGAAGTCCAAGACACTCTTGTTACATGCATGTGCAGTTCAACTCTTTGAGTGATAATGTAGAAAGTTTGAAGTTAATAACTCATCTCCTTTTACCTTAGGCCACAAACTTATCAATCACCCCTGCTGTGGACCTCTTCTACAAAGAAGGGTTCCGTATGCTCCACGACCACTGGACTAAGTGTGTACATATAGGAGGGGACTATGTTGAAAAATAAATGTGCTAGGTTTTCTAAAATTGACTCCTTCTACCTTAGGCCACAAACTTATCAATCACTCCTCGTATATGTCCCCATATATTACCCTGAGATTGAAAAAGGGTCCAGTGCTTTCCCAGCGCATCTGACGAATAAACTCCTCTCGGGCTTTCAGCCGGGTACAGGTATCAATTATAACCAGCGTTTCGATGACAAACTCTGCCATCTTCACCAGCGTTGATGCCCTGAAGATGGCAGAGTTTGCCATCAAAACATGGGTTATAATCTATACCTGTACACGGCTGAAAGCCCAAGAAGAGTTTATTCATTATCCTGAGATTCATTTTCTTGCAGGTGTTCGCAATAAAACTAAGAAATACAATTCTTGTGTTTTTAAAATTTCAGTTATACTTGAGCAATCATGAATATATGGGGACCGTATAGTTAGGGAGTCAGATAGGCAATTCTGTGGACGCAGGAAAGAAACACGGACAGTAGTTTGCCTCCCAGGTGCCAGGGTTCTGGATGCTTCTGATCGCGTCCAAGAAATCCTGAAGTGAGAAGGAGAACAGTCAGAGGTTGTGGTACATATTGATACCAACGACAAAGGTAGGAAAAGAGAGGAGGTCCTGAAAACAGACTACAGGGAGTTAGGAAGGAAGTTGAGAAGCAGGACCTCAAAGGTAGTAATCTCGGGATTACTGCCTGTGCCATGCGACAGTAAGTATAGGAATAGAATGAGGTGGAGGATAAATACGTGGCTGAGGGATTGTAGCGGGGTCAGGGATTCAGATTTCTGGATCATTGGGACCTCTTTTGGGGCAAGTGTGACCTGTACAAAAAGGACGGATTGCACCTGAATCCCAGGAGGACCAATATCCTGGTGGGAAGTTTTGTTAAGACTATTGGGGAGATTTTAAAATAGAATTTGTGGGGGGGGAGGTGGGAACCAAACTGAAGAGACAGAGGAAGAGATGGTTGGCTCACAAATAGAGAAAGTTTGGAGACAATGCGAGAGGGAGGATAGGCAGGTGATAGAGAAGGGATGCGCTTAGACCGATGGTTGAGATGTGTCTATTTTAATGCAAGGAGTATCATGAACAAAGCAGATGAGCTTAGAGCATGAATCAGTACTTGGAGCTATAATGTTGTGGTCATTACTTGGATGGCTCAGGGGCAGGAATGGTTACTTCAAGTGCCTGGCTTTAGATGTTTCAGAAAGGACAGGGAGGGAGGCAAAAGAGATGGGGGCGTGGTACTGTTGATCAGAGATATTGTCATGGCTGCAGAAAAGGAGGAAGACATGGAGGGATTGTCTATGGAGTCTCTGTGGGTGGAAGTTAGGAACAGGAAGGGGTAAATAACTCTACTGGGGGTTTATTATAGACCACACAATAGTAACAGGGACATCGAGGAGCAGCTAGGGAGACAGATTCTGGAAAGATGTAATAATAACAGGGTTGTTGTGGCGGGAGATTTTAATTTCCAAAATGTCGATTGGCATCTCCCTGGAGCAAGGGGTTTAGATGGGGTGGAGTTTGTTAGGTGTGTTCTGGATAAGCCTACAAGAGGGGAGGCTGTACTTGATCTGGTATTGGGAAATGAACCTGGTCAGGTGTCAGATTTCTTGGTGGAAGATCATTTTGCAGATAGTGATCACAATTCTATCTCCTTTAGCAAGAGGATGTGCTGGGGCTTTTAGAAAGCATCAATTTGGATGAGTCACCAGGACTGGATAAGATGTACCCCGTCTACTGTGGGAGGCAAGGGAGGAGATTGCTGAGCCTCTGGTGATGATCTTTGCATTATCAATGGGGATAGGAGAAGTTCCTGAGGATTGTAGGGTTGCGGATGTTGAAGGGGAGTAGAGATAACCCAGGAAATTATAGACCAGTGAGTCTTAATTCAGTGGTTAGTAAGTTTATGAAGAGATCCTGAGAGGCAGGATCTATGAACATTTGGAGAGGCATAATATGATTAGGAATAGTCAGCATGACTTTGTCAAAGGCAGGTTGTGCCTTACGAGCCTGATAGAATTTTTTGAGGAAGTGACTAAACACATGATGAAGGTAGAGCAGTAGATGTAGTGTATATGGATTTCACCAAAGCATTTGATAAGGGACTCCATGCAAGGCTTATTGAGAAAGTAAGGAGGCATGTAATCCAAGGAGACATTGCTTTGTGGATCCAGAACAGGCTTGCCCACAGAAGGCAAAGAGTGGTTGTAGGTGGGTTATGTTCTGCATGGAGGTTAGTGGCGAGTGATATACCTCAGGGATCTGTTCTGGGACCCCTACTCTTCGTGATTATTATAAATTACCTGGATGAGGAAGTGAAGGTATGTGTTAGTAAGTTTGCTGAAGACACAAAGGTTGGGGGTGTTGTGGATAGTGTGGAGGGCTGTCAGAGGTTACAGCGAGACATTGATAGATGCAAAACTGGGCTGAGAAGCGGCAGATGAAGTTCAACCCAGATAACTGTGAAGTGGTTCATTTTGGTAGGTCAAATATGATGGCAGAATATAGCATTAATGGTAAGACTCTTGGCATTGTGGAGGATTTGATGGATCTTGGGGTCCGAGTCCATAGAACACTCAAAGCTACTGCGCCGGTTGACTGTGTGGTCATTAGATTGAGTTTAGGAGCCGAGAGGCAATGTTGCAGCAATGTAGGACCCCAGTCAGACCCCACTTGGAGTACTGTGCTCAGTTCTGGTCACCTCACTACAGGAAGGATGTGGGGAAGCCATAGAAAGGATGCAGAGGAGATTTACAAGAATGTTGCCTGGATTGGGGAGAATGCTTTATGAGAATAGGTTGAGTGAACTCAGCTTTTTCTCTCTGGAGTGATGGAGGATGAGAGGTGACTTGATAGAGGTGTATAAGATAATGACAGGCATTGATAGTGTGGATAGTCAGAGGCTTTTTTCCAGGGCTGAAATAGCTAGCACGAGAGGGCACAGTTTTAAGGTGCTTGGAAGTAGGTACAGAGAAGATTCAGTATTGAGCAGGTTCGGTATTGTCATTTAAAATAAAATTGGATTGGTATATAGACCGGAAAGGAATGGAGGGTTATGGGCTGAGTGCGGGCCACTGGGACTAGGTGAGCGTAAGCATCGGCACGGACTAGAAGGGCCGAGATGGCCTGTTTCTGTGCTGTAATTGTTATATGGTTTTATGGTTATAAGATGTCAGGGGTAAATTTTTTACACAGAGAGTGGTGTGTGTGTGTGGAATGGGCTGCCAGCGATGGTGGTGAAGGCAGATATGATAGGGTCTTTTAAGAGACTCCTGGATAGGTAATTGGAGCTTAGAAAAATAGAAGGCTATGTGTAACCCTAGGTAATTTCTAAGGTAAGGACATGTTTGGCACAGATTTATGGGCTGAAGGGCCTGTAGGTTTTCTATCTACTCATTGATTAAGCATTCTTGTTCATTTAAATAACTCATTATGAGTTATATGTATAAATATGATAATTGCATACATCATCACGCATCACATGATACATGTACTCCTCTCCCAAAATAAACCCCACATTTTGGACTTCCGTATCTTCCTTTAAATTGGATTGATGCTTTGAAATTACAAAAGAATCAACGAGAAACTTCATATAAGCATAAGACTGATAATCAAAAATTGTGCAAATAAGATAAAATAAATACTGAGAACATCAGTTGTAGAGTCCTTGAAAGTGAATCCATAGGTTGCTGAATCAGTTCAGAGTTGAGCTGAGTAAAGTTATCCAAGTTGGTTCAGAACCCTGATGGTTGAAGCGTTATAACTGTTCCTGAACATGGTGGTGTGGGACCTAAGACTCCTGTACCTCCTTCCCAATGGCAGCAGCAAGAAGAGAACATGGCAGGGGCCCTTGATGATGGATACTGCTCTCTTGTGGCAACGCTCCTTGAAGATGTGCTTAATGGTGGAAATTAAGACAAAGGTTATTTCTTTGCAAGAATACTAAAAAGATGCAAGCTGGCAACGATCAACTTTATTCACCATATACATATTAGGAATTTGCTGTGGTGCGTTGGCGCAACACACAACAAAAATCAACACTCAACAACTATAAAGACAATATAAGAATAAAGTTGGAGGTAAAAGTATGGATATAGAATAAAATATACATATTTACTTAAATACTATCATGCATTTACAATGTAAACATCATCATAAAACATGTTTTAATGTGTTTGTAGTGCAGTGCCAAGTCTGAGATAATAGATGGAAGGGGTAGAGCTGCTAACCAGAATGGTTGGTCAGATTAACTGGGGTAGAAATTTTTAAGATGCCATGAAGATTTTCATATAGCATTTTCCAGAAGGGAGTTTTTGGAAGAGGCAGTTTGCAGGGTGGGTAGTGATATTGCAATGATATTTCCTGCCTGCTCTTTTGTCCTGGACATATACAAGTCTTGCAGTGATGGTTCGCTGCAGCCAATGACCTTTTCAGCTGCCCTGATAAGTTTGCTCTAGACCTTTACATATATTGTGAGATGGTGCTGCACCAAACCAAACAGCAATGGCTCATGTGAGGATGTTCTCTATGGTGGCAGTGTAGCATTGCACCAGTAGGTTAGAGTCATAGAACACTATAGTGCATAAACAGGCACTTTGACCCATTTAGTCCATGCCAAGCTATTAATCTGCCAAGTTTCATTGACCTCCAACTGGACCATAGCCCTCCATACCCCTCCCATCCTTGAATATATTCAAATTTTTCTTACAAGTTGAAATCGAACCCACATCCACCACTTGCACAGGCTGCTCAATCACACTCTCACCACCCTTTGAGTGAAGAGGCTCCTCCTCATGTTCCCCTTAAACATTTCACCTTTCACCCTCCAACTATAACCTCTAGTTCTGGTCCCATCCAACCTCAGTGGGAAAAGCCTGCTTGCATTTTGATGCACCATCAATAGCTCTCGGAGACGTGAGGCGAGATGGGCTTTTATTAGCTGGAAGAAAGCACTGTCAGCAGCAAGAGACCATCACACAACATCCTGGAGACTGAGGGGGGGAGCAGTGCCTCCAATCGCCTTTATACAGGTGTGGTGAACTAGATATACCTGTCTGACTGCTCCTGTGGCTCCTCCCAAGACCCTGCTGACTGCCCCTGTGGCTCCTCCCACAGACCCCTGTATAAAGGCGACTGTGGCCTGCTGCTCTCCCTCATTTCCCAGGATGTAGTGTTGTTCTTCAGTCAATAAAAGCCGATATCTCACTTCCTAAGTCTCGGCGTGAGTTATTGATGGTGCATCAATTTTATTGACTGAAAGTTACAACATGGAAACCGCTTTACGCCCAGAACGCCTAGACTTGGACCCCCAAGACCCTGGAGCAGCTCTTGCCTTTGAACACTGGCTGGTGTGCTTCCAATCGTACTTAGAGGAGGTTCGTGCCACCGACTCGGCTGTTCGGCACAAACTTCTCTTCTCGAGGGTCGCCCCAAAAGTTTATTCGTTCATCAGGGACATATCCACCTACGAGGAGGCGCTTGCCGCCCTCCAAAGACAGTACCTGCGGCCAGTAAATCCAGTTTATGCACGGCACCGCTTGGCAACACGAAAACAGCGGCCTACGGAGTCGACTGCTGAATTTCTCCGCGAACTACAGGCACTCGCGCGGGCTTGTGACTGCCAAGCGCTCACAGCAGAACAGCATAAGGAACTCTTGGTCCGAGACGCTTTTGTGACTGGGGTCCGGTCAGTGTGTATCCGCCAGCGGCTGCTGGAAAAAGCTGATCTTACCTTACGCTCCGCGATAGAGACGGCCGATTCGATAGAGGCTGCGCAGCTATACGCCGAAGAGGTCCAGCCACGCGATTCCCCGGTTCCGAGCGAATTCGCCAACGCCGCTGCCAGTCGCGGTATCTCAAACCCCACGAATTCGCCAGGTATGAAACTCTGTTACTTTTGTGGGCTTCTGAAACATGCCAGAAACAGCTGCCCGGCGCGCGAAGCGACTTGTTCCAGCTGTGGGAAGAAGGGCCATTTCGCCATAGTATGTAAGTCTAAACCACGCCCGGGGTCGAGCAGCGCTGCGTCTGAGACCTGGGGGCCGCCATTTTGCATGACCGGATGTGGACAACCATCTTTGCCGGCGTCACCAGGCCCCGCCCCCGCCTCGCCATCTTGCATGCCCGGATGTGAGCGGCCAACTTTGCCGGCGTCACCAGGCCCCGCCCCCGACACGCCCCGTTCACCGCTGGCTTCCGTGACCCTCGATCAAAGCGCTCCGCACCAGCTCGCAAGGTCGATGATGGACATCCTGGTGGAGGGGCACAGGACTAGCTGCCTGTTTGACACGGGCAGCACTGAGAGTTTTATTGACCCGGCCACAGTGAAACGCTGCGGACTCGTGACACGGCCGGTCCGTCAGAAGATCACCTTGGCTTCAGGGTCGCATTCCACAGACATCCGGGTGGGTTGTGTAGCGACATTGGTGGTGCAGGGCACAGAATATCGGAACTTTGCGTTCCTGGTCATGCCTCGGCTGTGCGCACCTGTGCTATTGGGGCTGGACTTCCAGAGCCATCTCGAAAGTGTGACTATGGCATATGACGGGCCTCTCCCACCGCTCACTGTCAGGAATCCTCAGTTTGGTGGGACTTCGCCATATACTCCGTTACCACACACACATACACACCGAACCACACATCCCGCCCAGCACCATGCCGATAGCTGTGCTGCTGACACTATTTGCAACCTCTCCACCCTCAAGATCCCTCCCCCATCGCTGTTCACCAACCTGACCCCCGACTGTAAACCTGTGGCAACTAAAAGTAGGAGGTACAGTGCGGGGGACAGGGCCTTTATTCATTCGGAGGTGCAGCGGCTGCTCAGGGAGGGGATCATTGAGCCAAGCACAAGCCCATGGCGGTCCCAGGTGGTCGTTGTTCGGACTGGGCAGAAAAATAGGATGGTTGTGGACTACAGCCAGACCATCAATAGATTCACGCAGCTTGACGCGTACCCCCTACCCCGCATCGCGGATATGGTCAACCAGATAGCTCAGTACAAGGTGTACTCGACAATTGATCTGAAATCCGCTTATCACCAGCTCCCCATCCGCCCAGAGGACCGCCCTTACACCGCCTTCGAGGCGGGTGGCAGGCTCTATCACTTTCTGCGCGTCCCATTTGGTGTCACAAATGGGGTCTCAGTCTTCCAGAGGGAGATGGACCGGATGGTGGACCAGTACAAACTGACGGCCACATTTCCCTATCTAGATAACATCACCATCTGTGGTCGCGACTGGTCGGACCATGACGCCAACCTCCAACGTTTTTTCCAGGTGGCCAATGCTTTGAACCTCACTTATAACAAGGACAAGTGTGTGTTCAGAACCACACGACTCGCTATCCTTGGGTATGTCGTGGAGAACGGGGTCATTGGCCCTGACCCCGACCGTATGCGCCCCCTGTTAGAACTCCCTCTTCCCACTACTCTCAAGGCCCTCCGGCGGTGCCTGGGTTTTTTTTCCTATTACGCCCAATGGGTTCCCCATTACGCGGACAAGGCCCGCCCCCTGGTCAAGTCTACCACCTTTCCCCTCTCTGCCGAGGCCCGTGCGGCCTTCAGCTGCATTAAAGGGGACATTGCCAAAGCAACGATGCATGTGGTAGACGAGACCATTCCCTTCCAAGTAGAGAGTGACGCCTCTGACGTCGCGCTGGCTGCTACCCTCAATCAGGAAGGCAGGCCAGTGGCGTTTTTTTCTCGTACCCTTCAAGGCTCTGAACTTCGGCACTCCACGGTGGAGAAAGAAGCCCAAGCCATAGTGGAAGCTATTCGGCACTGGAGGCACTATCTCGCCGGCAGAAGGTTCACCTTGCTGACCGACCAGCGCTCAGTTGCGTTCATGTTCAGCAGCCAACAGCGGGGCAAAATCAAAAATGATAAAATTTTGCGATGGAGAATAGAACTCTCCACCTATACTTACGATATCCTGTACCGGCCTGGCAGTCTCAATGAACCGTCTGATGCCCTATCCCGGGGACCGTGTGCTAGTGCCCAGCTCGACCAGCTGTATGCCCTTCATGCCCAACTTTGCCACCCGGGGGTCACCCGGTTTTATCATTTCATTAAAGCCCGGAACCTGCCGTACTCCCTGGAGGACATCAGGACGATGACCAGGGACTGCCAGATCTGCGCTGAGTGCAAACCGCACTTCTACCGTCCTGACACTGCGCAGCTTGTCAAGGCCACCCGCCCTTTTGAGCGACTGAGTATTGACTTTAAGGGCCCCCTTCCCTCCACCGACCGCAATGTCTACTTTCTCAGTATTATTGACGAGTACTCGCGATTCCCCTTTGCCGTTCCCTGCCCCGACACTACTACCACGTCGGTCATAAAAGTCCTGCGCCAGCTCTTCACTCTGTTCGGATATCCCTGCTATGTCCACAGTGATAGAGGGTCCTCCTTTATGAGTGACGAGTTGCGCCGGTTCCTGCTTGCTAGGGGCATAGCTACTAGTCGCACCACGAGTTATAATCCCCGGGGGAATGGCCAGGTGGAGAGGGAGAATGCCACAGTGTGGAAGGCCATACTTTTAGCCCTTAAGTCACAAGGGTTGCCGGTCTCCCGATGGCAGGAGGTCCTCCCTAAGGCACTCCACTCTATCCGCTCCCTGTTGTGTACGTCCACTAATGCCACCCCTCACGAACGCTTATTCTCTTTTCCCAGGAAGTCTGTCACTGGGACCACCCTGCCAGTTTGGCTGACGTCCCCGGGGCCAGTGCTGTTGCGTAAACATGCGAGGAGTAATAGGTACTCACCACTGGTCGAGAAGGTTCACCTCCTGCATGCTAATCCCCAGTATGCCTACGTGGTCTTGCCTGATGGGCGGGAGGACACGGTCTCTGTCCGCGACCTGGCGCCCGCCGGAGCAGCAGACCACTACCCCGAGCACTCCACGGTAACTATGCACCCTGTACCCGAGGTGACTCCGCGCGCACCGTGCCCCACACAGACTCCGTATGCGTCTGTTCCAGGGACCTCGCTCACACGCGAGGGATCCCTGACACCTCCTGTTGGGACAGAATTAACCCACTCTCCGCCTCCGGAGCACACACCACCTCCGGCACCTGTGCCGTCATCACCTCCGTCTCCTGTGCAATTGCAGCCGGAGCTACGTAGATCGCAGCGAACGATTCGACCACCTGATCGACTTAACCTGTAAATATGCTTGGGAATTTTTTTTTAAACAAAGGGGGGGTGAATGTGGTGAACTAGATATACCTGTCTGACTGCTCCTGTGGCTCCTCCCAAGACCCTGCTGACTGCCCCTGTGGCTCCTCCCACAGACCCCTGCTGACTGCTCCTGTGGCTCCTCCCAAGACCCTGCTGACTGCCCCTGTGGCTCCTCCCACAGACCCCTGTATAAAGGCGACTGTGGCCTGCTGCTCTCCCTCATTTCCCAGGATGTAGTGTTGTTCTTCAGTCAATAACAGCCGATATCTCACTTCCTAAGTCTCGGCGTGAGTTATTGATGGTGCATCAACAGGGGTCTTGTGACTCTAGTTAAGTAACGTAACAATGTCTCTTCAGTCCGCACTTTTTTTTTCACTGTTTATTCCAGCCTCAGACTGGCTGAATTAATCTGTAATCACTCGTGGGGAAGCATGCACGAAGCTCTTTCCTTTTTAATTCATGGGATAGAGTTACATACAAGCTGCAACCTCTCAGAAGGTGCCAAGAGCCTAAGAATTAAAGCTGACCCTGCCAACCAGACCACAGGAAGCTGCTCTGGCATGCATACCTGAATTTGCAAGTTTCATTACAATGCACTGGCACATTTTAGCACCAGATGGTCGATGGGCTCGAGTACAACATCTTAAGAAAGTGTTTTGGTTTCAGTGGAAATGGACTGAATACTCCCTAATGATGAAGATGCTCCAGTTAACCTGTCCAACTCTCCTCTCCAGCTGTCCCTTGGAATAAAGGCTTCTCTTGGGCTTCTCAATCAATTTTGCTCTTGCTTTATTCATGTTTGAGAGACTGACAGAGGCAATTAACTAGTTTAAAGGCTTGACAACGTCAGTAAACAATATGAATTCAGCACTCGCTGCAGACAAGCCTTGGCTTTAATCATATCTTGCTTCCTTAATTCTGAGAGCTTCCAGCCAATATCTGCAGGAGATGTTGCCCCATACAAGGACTCTGCACCATCTGCTGGTAATCTTTAGTGAGGAGAAATACCCCTGATTTTATAATGTAAGAACAAATTCACATTTGTATAGTGCTTCATTATGCCCTATAAAATGAATCTTGTTGTAGTAGAGTATGGTGCAAAAGTCTCAGACACACACACACACGCGCACACACGCACATAATTTACTGCTTGCAATTTACTGTTTACATTAAGAACTGAGGACTGTTTTTTGCTTGAATTAATATCTGCTATATGTACATAACTCCAGAATACTCCCTAACATCATCATCATCATCAGTATGTGTTATGTCTTATTGACATGAGTGATCATGGTCTTTCGATTAGCATGATTGTTCTTGGCAATTTTTTCTACCTAGGTAGTTTACCATTGCCTTCTTCTGGGCAGTGTCTTTACAAGATGGATGACACCAGCCATTACCAATACTTTTCAGAGATTACACAAGGAAATCTGCAGATGCTGGAAATTCAAGCAACACACAAAATGCTGGTGGAACACAGCAGGCCCCACAGCATCTATAGGGAGAAGTGCTGTCGACGTTTCAGGCCGAGACCCTTCGTCAAGACTAACTGAAAGGAAAGATAGTAAGAGATTTGAAAGTAGGAGAGGGAGGGGGAAATGCGAAATGATAGGAGAAGACCGGAGGGGGTGGGATGAAGCTAAGAGCTGGAAAGGTGATTGGCGAAAGGGATACAGAGCTGGAGAAGGGAAAGGATCACAGGACGGGAGGCCTAGGGAGAAAGAAAGGGGGAGGGGAGCACCAAAGGGAGATAGAGAACAGGCAGAGTGATGGGCAGAGAGAGAAAAAAGAGGAGGGGGGAAAAACTAAATATATCAGGGATGGGGTAAGAAGGGAAGGAGAGGCATTAACAGAAGTTAGAGAAGTCAATGTTCATGCCATCAGGTTGGAGGCTACCCATACGGTATATAAGGTGTTGTTCCTCCAACCTGAGTGTGGATTCATCTTGACAGTAGAGGAGGCCATGGATAGACATATCAGAATGGGAATGGGATGTGGAATTAAAATGTGTGGCCTCTGGGAGATCCTGCTTTCTCTGGCGGACATTGTCTGCTTGCCGCCAGTGGCCGCATAACCAGGACTTGTGATCTGCACCAGCTGTTCATACGACCATCCACCACCTGTTTCCATGGTTTCACATAACACTGATCGGTTTGGGGTGGTTTGGAGGGTGTTGGGTATATGCAGGTGTTACACCTTGCCCAAGGGCGACCTGCAGGCTAGCAGAGTGAAAGAGCTCTACTTTGGTAGAGAGGTATCTCCACCTCACCACTCCTGAACAGCAAGCATGAAAGGCATCAAGCTCATCAGAGAGTTCATCATTTACAATTCTGTGCAAATGCCTTGGGCATCCTAGCTACATATGTATGCCTACTATGTTTGCACAGTACTATATATGGTGACGTATACATACTTTGACAATAAATTAACTTTAAACTTCAGATTTCAGCAGTGCAGTGGAGATTCACCAGGTTGATTCCAGGGATGAAGGGGTTAACCTATGAGGAGAGATTGAGTTGCCTAGGACTATACTCTCTGGAGTTCAGAAGAATGAGAAGGAATCTTATAGAAACATACAAAATTTTGAAAGGGATAGATAGGATAGAAGTAGGAAAGTTGTTTCCATTGGTAGGTGAGACTAGAACTAGGGGACATTGCCTCAAGATTTGGGGAGAAGATTTAGGACAGAGATGAGGAGAAACTGTTTTTCCCAGAGAGTGGTGAATCTGTGAAATTCTCTGCCCAGGGAAGCGGTTGAGGTTTCCTCACTAAATATATTTAAGAGACAGTTAGATAGATTTTTACATAGTAAGGGAATTAAGGGTTATGGGGAAAAGGCAGGTAGATGGAGCTGAGTTTACGGACAGATCAGCCATGATCTTATTGAATGGCAGGGCAGGGTCAATGGGGTGCTCCTATTTCTTACGTTGTTATGTTCTCATGATTTTTCCAGTTCATTCACTTTTGTCTCTGAAGGTAAACAAGCTTTAGGCAAGAATATTTATGAGGGTCAACCAGAGAAATAATATAATTGAACGGGTTAATAGAATTAGGCAGTTTCAGCAATGTCACAGCTGCACAAGTAAGAGCAATCCTGTTCTGAAATAAAATATATTGTGATCTTGTGGATAGCAACTACTGAACAAACAGGATGCCGGAGCCAGACATTAGGCTCCTGATAGTATTGTGTTTTAGGAACATTGCTCACATTTGCTAAGCTCTGTAACAACTTATATTGCAGCAACTCTATAAATTCAGATAGAATGGGCCAGAACACATTCTGGGCCATTCTCTGATGCATCAGTTAACTTGAGCAACAAAATAAACCATCTCATATTAACAGATGCAAGCCAGCATAGATTTTTAATATCTCCAATAACATTCGTGAAGTATCAGCTACTTATTTTTTATTGTCATGACAGTTAAGAGAGGAGTTTTTGCTAGTACCACAGTCCCTTGATTTTCTTTAAATATTGCAACTGGCAGTTAAAGTTTCAAGTGTAATCTCTTACTTCAGAACACATTCCAGAAAAACTGCCCCAAGACATGTAGAGCCAAGTACTTCAACAGCAATCACAACTATCAGCAGCTAATAATTCAATGGACTATATATCAAGACATAGAGCACTACAACAGAGAAACAGGCCCTTGTGCCCATCTGGTCCATGTCGAACTACTACTTTGCCTAGTCCCATTGACCTGCACCCAGACCATAGCCCTCCATTGCTATCCATCCAAACTTCTCTCAAGATGCTGCTGGTGAAACGCAGCGACAACTTACTGAGAGCAAACAGAACTATTAAATACTTTATTAGTCTGGAGCATAATCACTGTAATCGAGAGCCTGTAACTTTCCTTTTGGATTGAGCTTTTGAACTGCTTGTACGACCTGGCATTTTTGCAGTGTGAATTGAAGTCTCAAAGGTGCAGGACAGCTGCAGCATGGCGGGTATTGGCTGAATTGAGGCGGCAGGGCCCGGACTCAAGAGTGAGGAACAAGCCAATGTTTTGCCATTGCTGGTGAGGGCCTGGAGCCAACTTGAGGCAGCAGATCTGAGGCAAGGTAGAGTCGAGGCAGTGGGGCCCAGGCCTGAGAGTGAGGAACGACCCAAGGTTTGGCCAATTTAAGCCAAAATTTCAGGGCCTGAGGCAAGGGATGAGCCAGTGTTCAGCTCTTTGCTTGACAAGGTTTACTCATTTCTGTGCTGAACTGAGCCTCCAGCTAATGGGCTCCTGGATCAGCTGTGAACTCACTTTCATGAACTTCAGTTTTGAACATTATTGTTCGCATGATTTGTACATTTTTTTGTGCCCTGAGTGTTTGATGGCCTTCTTTCTTATTGGGTTCGATGGGGTTTCTTTTGTTTTTGTGGCTGCCTGTAAGCAGGCAAATCTCAAGGTTGTATACATACTTTGATAATAAATGTATTTGAACTTGAAATGTTGAAATCGAACCTGCATCCACCATTTCCAGCTTGTTCTACACTCTCACCACCTCTAATCCTACCCCATCTGATTGAAGAAGTTCCCCCTCAGGTTCCTGTTCAATATTACACCTTTCCTTAACCTTTGACCTCCAGGGGAGAAAGTCTGCTGGCAGTTACCCTGTCTGTTTCTAGATATATTACCCTATATGTTTCTGAATTGCTAACAAAGTGACCTCTGATAGATGCTGGCTGATATGTTAGGGGCATTTCAGAAGCTCTTAGATAGGCACATGGATGACAGAAAAATGGAGGGCTTTGTAGAAGGTAAGGGTCAGATTGATCTTAGAGTAGGTGAACAGGTCAGCACAACATTGTGGGCCAAAGGGTCTGTATTGTATGATTCTGTTCTATGTTCTATGAGGAGCATTTGGCTGTGGGCCTGTACTCACTGGAGTTTAGAAGAATGAAGGGGGATCTCATTGAAACCTATCAAACACCTAAAAGCCTAGACAGAGAAGACATGGAGAGAAAGCTTCCTGCGGTGGGAGAGACTTGGATCAGAATACAAGTACATCCCTTTAGAACAGAGATGAGGAGGAATTTCTTTAGCCAGAGGGTGGTGAATCTGTAGAATTCATTGCTACAGACAACCATGGAGGCCAAGTCATTGGATATATTTAAAGCAGAGATTGAGAAGGATAATAAATCACTCATGATGGAATGACGGACTTGATAGGCTGAATAGCCTAATTCTACTCCAATGTCTGATTGTTCTCTGGGCCATCTCATGTGCTGGATAATTATTGATTATTTATTTATTATTATTTTTTCTTTCTTTTTGAATTTTGCTCAGTCTGCTGCCTTTTGCACATTGCCCGAACAAAAGACAAATGGTCTTTCATTGATGCCGTTATGGTTATTATTCTATTATGGATTTATTGAGTATGCCCACATGAAAATGAATCCCAGGTTTGTATATGGTGACATATATGTGCTTTGATAATAAATTTACTTTGAACTATGATCGATGCAGCTAGCTACTGAAGTCCCATTACCATTACGCAGCCATCATAACACTTACCTCGCTCTACTTAAGTCCTGTTTTTTCCTTAATTTATACTTTGCTCACCTCTTCCCTTTTCAAGGCTTCCCATCACTTACAAGTAAACAAGTCAGGAGTTCTACTAGAGCTGTGGTTACTTGGATGACTGCAATGGCGCTAAGAGACTTAGTAACATTCAGAACAAATTGGCTTGCTTGATTAACACCTCATCCATCAAGTTAAGCATTCAAGGTTCAAAGTAAATTTATTATCCAATAATGTATATGTCACCATATACAACACTGAGATTCATTTTCCTGCAGGCACTCACAGTAGAACAAAGAAATGCAAGAGAAACAATGAAAAACTGCACACAAACAAAGACTGACAAGCAACCAATGTGCGAAAGAAGACAAAGTGTGAAAATACAAATATTAAGGAGTTTGTACGTTCTCCCCGAGACCGCACGGGTCTCCCCTCGGAGCTCTGGTTTCCTCCCACAGTCCAAAAACTGGATGATAGATTAATTGGTCATTGTAAATTGCCCCTTAATTAGGCTAGGATTAAATTGGGGGTGCTGGGCAGCACGGCTCGAAGGGCCAGAAGGGTCTGTTCTGCATAGTATCTCAACAAATAAATAAATGAGAACATGAGTCGTAGAGTCCTTGAAAGTGAGTCTGTAGGTTGTGTTCAGTGATCACTTCAGTGCTGAGGTGAGTGAAGGTGTCCACACTGGTGCAGGAGCCTGATGGCTGAAAGATAATAACTGTTCCTGTGATACCTACGGCTTCTGTATCTCCATCCTGATGGCAACATGAGAAAAGAGCATGGCCTGGATGGTATGTGTCCTTGATGACACCACTCGTTATAGATGTCCACACAATGCCACCTGTAGAAGACACTGCAGTTACTCACCTGGGTTGTACTGGCAAAAGGTCCCAACCCCTGCCACTAAGGACCAAGACAGAATGTCCATGGAAAGAACACCATTAGTGGTTCCACCCCAAGCTCAGTATTCCAACCTCAAAGTCAAAGTAAAATTTATTATCAAAGTATGTAAATGTCATCTAATACCATCTTCAGATTCATTATCAAAAATAGAGAAAAGTAACAGAATTTATGAAAAGCTACACAGTGCCTAAACAAGATTGACAAACTACCTTTGTGCAAAAGATGGCAAATTGTGTAAATAAAAATACTGATAATGATCATAATGAGAATGCCATGGGCGCGTCACGTTAGTGTAGTAGTTAGTGCAATGATATTACAGATCAACTCCACCATCGACGGTCCCAAGCCCGGTTATGAAATGAAGAGGGTTGGCCATGGGGCTAGCAACCCCATTTCGTAAAAACCCAGGGCTACAGAAACGCCAACAGAATCTCCGAAGACCTCATCCCTGGGAGAGGAAGGATACAGAAAAGAGATGGGCTACACCTGGAGACAATGTGAAAGACTGGAGCAGGGCAGAGGACTCTGGTGAGCTACTGTCAGCAGCCAATGCTCTGGTAGGGATGCTGGGCTTACATAAGTAAGTATTAAAGCTCAGAGCGTCAGAGTATCGGAGTTCAGAGTTCAAGTCCAATGCTGCCCGTAAGGAGTCCCTCCCCATGAAAGCGTAGATTTCCTCTGGATGTTACATCTCCTTCCGCATTCCAAAGATGTAGCAATTAGGTGATTCGATGTAAATTGTCCCGCGATTAGGCTAGAGTTAAGTAGTGCAGTCGGAAAGGCCGTTCTGCACTGTATCTCTAAATAACAAAATAAACATGAGTGGTAGAGAGTCTTTGAAAGTGAACCTGTAAGTTGCAAAATGTGGTGAATTAAGTTATTCATGCCACTTCAAAAGCCTGATGGCTGAATGGTTGAAGGGTAATAACTATGCCTGAAACTAGTGGAGTGGTGTCTAAGGCTTCCGTAGTAGTGAGAAGAGGGCATGGCCTGGATGGTGAGGGTTCTTGATGATGGATGCTGATTTCATTTACACTCCATGTAAATGTGCTCAATGGTGGGGAGGACTTTGCTTTTGATGGACTGGGCTGTGTCCAACACTTCCTGTTTATGTGCTTTGGTGGAATGTAACCTGGGAATTCCGTCTGCTTCCTGCAGTTCCTCTTCACCCCTGTCCACACAACATTTAGGAACACCTTCACTACAAAGTATACCTCAATCTGAGGAGAGTGAGGTGTGCAAGTCTCCCTGCTATCATTCTAACAACTTTCTACAGGAGCACCATTGAGAGTGTCCTGCCTGGTTGCATCATTGTGTGCTACGGAAACTGCAAGACCTTACAGAGGCGAGTAAAAACTGCCGAGAGGAACACGGGGGTCTCCCTCTCCCCTGTTTGTGACATTTACCAGGAGTATTGCAGACAAAGTGCCTGAATTATTGCTGAGGATACCTGCTACCCATCGTACAATCTCTTTGACCCACAATCGACAGGAAGGAGGTACAGAAGCATTAGAACCAGGACTGCCAGTCTGGGTAACAGCTTCTTCCCTCAGGCAGTGAGACTAATGAATAGCCTGTCACCACCGAGGTTTCATCACTAGGACAGCAAGCTGTTCACTGCTTACCTGCGCTGCACACTACATGCATTTTGAATTATAATTTATGAAGTTATTGATGACAATATTTAGTTTAATGTGCTGTGTGTAATATATGTTTTGAGGGTGCACCATGGTCCGCAGGAACGTTGTTTCATTTGGTTGTATATATGTACAGTCAGGTGACAATGAACTAGAATAAGAACTTTGATTTCAGCAGGGGAATTTGGAGTTAAGCCATAAAACATGGCTTTGCGAATAATGACCACACCCTGTAAAATGAATTAAAATAACACCCAATCTTGTTACTTATTGACTGAAATGTCATCCTCACCTAATTCTTCTGAAAGATCAGAGTAATTTAGAATGGTATTTTGAAAATACTCAAATGGTTGAGACACCAAGGTCAACATACTTGGAGGAAATGTTAAATCACTGGGAAAAGTTATCGAGACTAAAATAAGTTTTAGGTTGAAATAGATGGAGAGGAAGTGTTTGGAAGGCTACGGGCCAAATGTAGTCAGATGCAGCTGACTCACTAAGATGGATGAGTTGGGCCAAAGGGTCTACTTCTGTGCTCTATGACTTTGACTCTCCACAAAGAGGGCAAGGAAAAGATGAGAGAAGGTCTGCTTCAAGATGTAATCGCTAACTTCTCCCACTTCTCTGTCTCAATGACACTTCTCAGTGTCACTGGACAGAGGAACAGAATCAACATTTAAGATCAAACACAAGGAAATCTGCAGATGCTGGAAATTCAAACAACAACACACACAGAATGCTGGTGGAACACAACTGGCCAGGCAGCATCTATAGGGAGAAGCGCTGTCGACATTTCGGGCCGAGACCCTTCGTCAGGACTAACCGAAAGGAAAGATAGTAAGACGGTCAGTCCTGACGAAGGGTCTCGGCCCGAAACGGCGACAGCGCTTCTCCCTATAGATGCTGCCTGGCCAGTTGTGTTCCACCAGCATTCTGTGTGTGTTGTTGTTTGAATTTCCAGCATCTGCAGATTTCCTTGTGTTTGATCTTAAACGTTGATTCTGTTCCTCTGTCCAGTGACACTGACTGAGCTGTTATATGCTTCCAGCTTGTAATCGGCACCAAGTATTTCCATAAACAATGGTTCTTCAAAGTGAAATAACTCAAATGCCGGACATCGGAACTAGAAACTAAATGTGTTGTTGGTACCAGTCGGGCAGAATCTGAGAGAGAAGAAACAAATGCAGATTCAGATTTGTTTATCACATGTATATGGAATCCAGTGAAATGTGTCATTTGCATTAACGACCAGAACACACGACTGTGCCGGTTATAGCCCGCAGTTGTCACCACACATTCTGGCACCACAATGCTCAGCAGAACAACACGGAACACACAAAAACAGAGCACAACAAGCAACAGCATGTAAACACGTGACACTCTGCAGATGCTGAAAATGTAGAGCAACACACATAAAATGCAGGAGGGACTCAGCTGGTCAGGCAGCATCTACGGAAGTGAATAAAACTGATGTTCCGGGCTGCGACCCTTCTTCGGGATGGAGAAAGGTGCCAGCATAAGAAGGAGGAAGGAGAAGGGGGTGAGCTGGAAGGAGATTGGTGAAGCGAAATGGGTGGGAAAGGTCAAGGGTTGTAGAAAAAGGAATCTGAAAGGAGAGTAGAGTGGACCATAGGAGAAGGGGAAGGAAGAAGGGACCCAGGAGGAAGTACTGGGCAAGTGAGCAGAGCTAAAATGTCAGATTGGGGAATAGAGGAAGGAGGAGGGGGAAATATCTATATTTATGCCATCAGGTTGGTGGCTACGCAGACGGAATATAAGGTGTGCTCCTCCACCCTGAGTATGGTATTATTGTAGCACAGGATGGGAAGGACAACAGCACCAAAACAAGCCCTGTTCTTCCCAATGCAAACACATCATCTTTCAACCCCAGGGCAGGATGTCTTCTGCCTTCAGCCTCCAGTGGAATCAGGCTCCTAGATATTTAATGTTTCATGTTTGTAGCTTTCCTGCTGAAGGTAATGGAGGGATATGGATTATATGCAAGCAGATAGGATTAGTTTAATTTGACATCATGATATGCATAGAGATTATGGGCTGAAGGGCCTCTCCTTGTGATATATTGTTTTCTCTAGGGTTTTGTGAAGTTCTTGATATTAGAGAGCAGTGTGATTGGTGTAGCATGAGCGAGTTGTTTGAGTCTATTTTGTCTTGGATATTTAAGTGCAAAGCCCGTCTTGGTAAGAGATTATCAGCTGAGATGTTGCACTCAAGGACTCTTCAAAGAAATGTGACCTCCTCACTGATTCCTGGCAATCACTGCTCTACAACTGTTAGAAGTGGAGAAAGGGCATTCAAGATGAGGGTGCTGTTAGCAACAGTGAAGGTACTATCCTTCTGAAATTCTTGTAAAAGTAAGAAGTCAACCATTCAGAAATCACAAGCCATACCTTCTCTTTTCAATGTTGCATCTTGCCGCCAGCAACCTCCTTGTAGGACCCACCCATCTCCTGCCAACTCTTGTTCCATCCCTTCCCTCCACATTTTTATTTATCTGTTTATTGAGTTACAGCTTGGAATAGGCCCTTCCAACCCTTCAAGCCACACTTGCTAGCTGCCCCCAATTTAACCCCAGCCTAATCACAGGGACAATTTACGATGAACAATTAGCCTACCATTAGGGTGTCTTTGGACAGTGGGAGGAAACTGGAGCACCTACCAGCTGCGTCGTTCTGGTGTCTTTGTTCATTGTTACAAGGGGTCTAAATAAATAAAATTATCTTTTAAGCCAGATGAAAGGTCTCAACTCGGAATGTTAACTGTCCATTCCCATCCATAGATGCTGCCTGACCCGTTAAGCTCCTCCAGCCACTTTCTGTGTTGCTCCAGATTCCAGCATCTCCAGTCTCATGTCCCATTTCTGTAGGTGGAGTTAGATTTGCAGGACTTTTACAGCTAGATGTAGCAATATGTCCATACTTCAAAGTCAGCTTTATTATCATATGCACAAGTACCTCAATGCATAGGTACAATGAAAAACTTACTTCCAGCACCACAGGTGCTTTGCATCATTTAACCAGCGTCAAGAAGAAAATCATAACTTCAACATTTTTTTTTACAAGAAAGCACTCAGTTAGAACAAAAAAGGAAATCAAAGTCCACTTTAGTGCGAAGTGATCAAAGTGGTCAGGGTGTTGCTAAGCAGTAGTGATTAGGGCTGTGTTGGTCCAAAAACTAAATGGTTAAAGGGGAGTACAGTAGCTATGAAAATGGTGTTGTGGGACTTCAAGCTTCTGTACCTCCTTCCTGTAGTTGAGGAGAGCCCTGCTGGCATGATTGTGGTTGTATGCACTCAGAAATTCAGCTCTACTCTTTCAACAAAACATCCCCTCTATTCTGTCCATGGTTGAGAACTGGAAGGCATAGATTAAGGGTGAAAGGTGAACTGCTTAAGGGGAAACTAAAGGGGATGTCTTCACACAGAGAGTGGTGTAAAAATGGAATGAACCTCCAGTGAAGATGACAAATACAGGCTTGAATGCAACGTTTAAGGGAAGTTTTAATAGCTGCATGGATGAGAGTGGTCTGGAGGGCAATGGTCCAGCTGCTAGGAGATGGAACTTGGCAGATGACCAGGCTGGAACGGACCGGATGGAACTAGAGGCTGGATCACTCTGGGCACCAAAAGGAGAAGTTGGGGCCCGGGCAGAGAAGTTCTGGTGCTCGTTCGACTGGCCCAGGAGCGAGGTTGCATCATTCTGGGCACTGAGCTGATCTGAAGAGCTTGAGAGAGGCTTCGGGCTGGGCGGCAAAATAGGCGCCCAGAGCAAGTTGCTGGACAGTGCGTGTACTAGGTCTGGAGCCTTTGGCAGTAGATGAGTCCTAGTGCAAGGTACAATCCGCTGTTTAGACAATTTAAATGCCGGCCCAGATCAGAGGCAAGAGCTGGTTTCGCTTACTCTGCGCAGTCTTTAGCTGTTCCTGTGTGACATCAGCTCAGATAGACGGAAAAAGCAGGGGTCGGTTGGGACGGTAGCTGATTTCACTTGTTCTTTGTGGCACTGAAACTATAAAGACTACCCCGTCTGCTGCGCTCCGTGCCCACTAATATGATGAACTGATAAGTGAGTTACTCCAGGCTGCTCTGGAGTTTGGATCGGAGGACTCCAGTTTGGTTTGGAGTGTTGATGTTCACCTCGATTGTTTGCATGGTTTTGTCCCTTGTGTCAGGTGTTGGTCTTTTATTTTTATTATTTCTTTCTTTAAATTGGGTTCTTTTGGGTTTCCTGCTTTACGGCTACTTGTGAGCAAGCAAATCTCAAGGTTGTATAATTTATACATTCTTTGATAATAAACGAATCTTGAACCTTGAAGGGCCCATTTCTGTGCTGTAGTGCTCTATGACCCTAATCATCTCACCAGGCTATCGCATCCAGTCATCACCTGCCTCATTTGTCACAAGGCGCTCTTTAACCACCTGAAAACCAAGCAAGCAATCCTCGATTCTGAAGAACTGGTCTGTTAACACAAAGACCAGGCTAATGATCAGTCATTAAAATTCAATGTTTCATCATTGTATCCACATTAGCCAAAGTAACTCATTTAGGCTCATTGCACTCTCCCTGTTGTCTCATTACTAACGTTCGTCTAATATTCTCTCTCCGCATCCTGTAGGTAACAGCACCCCATCTGTTCATCCAAGTACATGTTTAATGTGATAAGGAATTTTGCCTCCTCCAGCCTTTCAGACTGTGAATTCAAATCAGGCAGTTGATTGCAAGGGGACTCAAACAGGGATGACACTGGAGCAGCAACGGCTGGACTCTCTGGGAGTAATTTGAAAGATGCAGGATTGGTTCATCCTAAAGAAGAGGACAGAAATGAAAAAAAAGGCACCAAAGCAATAGAGGAGGCATAAAATATAGCAAAATTGGTGAAAAGCTAGCGGAAATGGGAACCTTTTAAAGATCAACAACAGGCAACTAATATTAAGGAGAGAAAAGATGAAATATAAAGGCAAGTTAACCAGTAATATAAGAGGATGCCAATAGATTTTTCAGGTGCCCAGTACAGTGTAAAATTCTTAGGCACTTATATATGGCTAGGGTTCCCAAGACTTTTGCACAGTACTGTAATTTCAGTTTACTGCTAGCAATTTACAGGAAATTTACTGAAAACCGTTTTTTGCTTGAATTACTATCTATTTTTACTTAACTCCACAATACTCTGCAACAGCAAGTACAAAAGGCACTGAGCTCATCAGGGAGCGAACCTCATTGCCATTTATAGTACTGTACAAAAGTCCTAGGCTCCCTAGCTACGTACACATACATGCCTAAGACTTTTGCATAGTGCTGTATAAAGAGTAAAAGAGAGGCAAGATTGGACATCAGAGCACTGGAAAGGTAGTAATGGGGTTAAAGAATTTGAGTATGTATTTAAAGCAGATGTTGATAGATTCTTGATTAGTGAGGATGTCAAAGGAAGGGAGGAGAATGGGGTTGGGGGTGGGGGGGAAACAGCCATGATCGATTAGCTGAGCAGACTCGATGGGTTGAATAGCCCAACTCTGCTCCTATGTCTAATGGTTTTATGGAATCTTGTTACTGCTGCTGGCGAGCTTGAATTCCGTTAATTAAGTAAATCCGAAATCCAAAGCTGTGTTATGGGGGAAGAATACTTCAGCATGACTCAAGGAGGACTAAGTGTGTGTGAACAATGCATCTGTGCCTTGTACAGTATTAAATATTTCACATTCCCTGTCTCTTTACAACCACAGGCTGAAGATTTTAATTCATGGACTTCTAATTTAAAACTGACTAAGATTAAATGAGGTCAAATTTGAGGCAACAATGAAATTCTAATGAATCTTCCAAGGTGTACATAGTTAATAAATCCAATTCTGACTGACATAATCAATTAAACAATTCAGACTGGAATTTAAAAGGAGAAACAATCTATTAATCTCTTCTGGTGTGTGCACTCAGGTTTGTCTCTTGCTCTTTCCAATATACCAATTCACCCAGGCTGAAACGGTTGTTGAAATAAGGGAAATTCAAGAGAATTCTAATTGAATTGCTGGAAACACCCAAAATGGTTTGGTTACTAAAACATGATGCTGTGTCAACGGGAGAAATAAAGCCTTCAGTGCATCTTCTCTAATTAGGCTGAATGGCATTTGTCATTCTCCAGTGCTTTGAGCTATTATGAGACTATCTGAACACAGAATCTTTTTGATACATGTTTGGGGGTCCTCTTCATCAGTCTCCCACAACTGCCCTTCCTCAGACCACAGTCATGAAGTATCTGTGCAGTATGGTCAAGGCAACACCAGATGAGAAATGATAAATAGGGAGGAACCATCTCCAATGAGAGAAAGTAGAATGATCTCACCTTGCTCCTTGAGACCAACACCTTCACTGAATCCATAGCCATCGTAATCAGTATGTTGGGAAATTTGTTGTTTTGCAGCAGCACTACAGTGCAATGTGTTAAAAATTAATATGAGGTACAAGATGATAAGAGGCATAGATCGAGTGGATAGCCAGAGACCTTTTTCCCTCCAGGGTAGAAATAGCGATGATAGCTAATATAAAGGGAAACAAATTTAAGACAATTAGAGAAAAGTATAGGGGGCATGTCAGAGATAAGGTCTTTACATGAGAGTAGTGGGTACATGGAACACTCTACCAGGGATGGTGGTAGAGGCAGATATATTAGGGGCATTTATGAAACTCTTAGGTAGGCACATGGATGACAGAATATAAGGGCTATGTAGGCAGGAAAGATTACAGTGGTGCTAGAAAGTTCATGAACTCTGTAGAATTGTCTCTATATAAACATAAATATGACCTAAAATGTGATCAGATCTTTATGCAAGTCCTAAAACTAGATAAAGAGAACTCAATTAAATATATAACACAAAAACATTGTACTTGTTCATTTATTTGTTGATAAAAATAATCCTTAGTACATGTATTTATTTAAAAAGTATGTGAACCTCTGGGGTAATGACTCCTGCAAAAGATTTTTGGAGTCAGGTGTTCCAATCAATGAGATGAGATTGGAAGTGTGGACTGTAGAGGTGCCCCGCCCTTTAAAAGAGCCTGCTCTTCTCAAGAAGATCTGTTTATATGCATCATGCCTCGATCAAGACAAATTTCAGAGGACTTGAGAAGAAGAATTATAGGGATGCATGAAGCTGGAAAAGGATATAAAGGCATTTCTAAAGACCTGAGTGTTCATCAATCCACAGTAGGTGAAATTGCTTCCAAGTGGAGGAAACTCGGTAGTGTTGCTACAATCATACCACGAGTACAACATGCAATGCTGAAAGAAGTGAAAAAGAACCCAAAGGTAGTAAAAAAGACCTATAGAAATCTCTAGAACTTGCTAAAGTCTCTGTTCATGTGTCAACTAAAAGAAAAATGTTAAATAAGAATGGTGTTCATGGAAGGGCACCAAGGAGGAAATCATTGCTTTCCAAAAAAGAAGACATTGCTGCATGTCTCAAGTTTGCAAAAAAACAATGAGATGTTCTACAACAGTTCTGGAGACAACGTTCTGTAGACAAAGTTGAACTTTTTGGTAGAAATGCCCATTGCTATGTTTGGAAGAAAAAGGACACAGCTCACCAACACTAAAACCTCATCCCAACATGTGAAGCATGGTAGAAGGAGAATCATGGTTTGGGGCTGCTTTGCTGCCTCAGGGCCTGGACAGCTTGCAATTGTTGAGGGAACAATGAATTCAAAGTTGTATCAAGACATTTTACAGGAGAATATCAGGGTAGCAGTCCATCACCTAAGCTTAATAGAAGTTGGATAATGCAACAAGACAATTATCCAAAAGACAAGAGTAAGTCAACCACAGAATAGTCTGACAAGGAGAAAATTCATGTTTTGGAATGGCTGAGTCAAAGTTCTGACCATAATCCTATAGAAATGTGGTGGAAGAACCTGAAGCAAGCAGATCATGCAAGGAAGCCCAACAATATCTCAGATTTGAAACAGTTTTGTAAGGAGGAATGGCCTAAAATTTATCCAAGCCAATGTGCAGGACTGATCAACAGTTACCAGAAATGTTTGGTTGAAGTTATTGCGGTACACGGGGTGGGGGGGGGGGGGTGTTGGTCACACTAGCTACTGAAAGCAAAGGTTCACATACTTTTTCCAACAAATACCTGTCAACCAGTAAATGAACAAGTATAAAAGTTTTTGTGCTATTAATTTAATTGGGCTCTCTTTATCTAGTTTTAGGACTTACATGAAGATCTGATCATATTTTAGGTCATATTTCTACAGAAATAGAGACAATTCTACAAGGGTTCACAAACTTTCAAGCACTAATGTTTATCAGGGGTTCACAGCCTTTTTATGCCAAGGGCCAATACCATTAAGTAAGGTGTCCATGGGCCCAAGGGTTACAAAATCTTTGAGTGTGTTGAAAGGTCAGTACAATATTTTGAGCTGAAGGGCCAGTATTGTGCTGTAATATTCTATGTTCTATGTTCAGTGGGTGCTTGAGATTCCCTGTACAGGCAAGAGCCCCTCCAAGTAGCATACTACCCTTCTTTGCAACCATAATACTACTCTTTCATTACCTCTGGGTTGAAATCCTGGAACTTCTACTCAGTTGTCTACCTTCAAGCTCAAACTCCAGTGGCTGCAGAAGATGACTTGCCACTATCGACTCAAATGCAGTCAGGGATGGACAGTTGATTCTGCCCCTTCTGATGATGCATATCTTGTGAAAATGAATAAAGGAATCAGAAAAACAACATTAAGGATATGGGTTTCCTCCTTGAATTTCACCTCTTCTTCACAACTCTTTCCTTCCTCTTGGTCCAAATTTTAATTCATCTTTCAATCTTTCATACAACCTTATGTCATGTGTCAGTGCACATCTTTTATATCATACTGTGAGGGACATTTTGCTACATTAACAATTCAACCTGCCACTGTAGTTGGAAAGAGACAAGGGGAAAGTCACTTGATTTATATGATGTGAGAGCAGAATTAGGCCATTCAGTCATGACTGACTTAATTTTCCCTCTCAACCCCATTCTCCTGCCTTCTCCCTGTGACCTTTGACATCCTTACTATTCAAGAAGCTATTAACCCAATGACTTGACCTCCACAGCTGACTGTGGCAATGATTCAACACCCTCTGGCTATAGAAATTCTTCCTTACCTCTTTTCAGAATCAGGTTTATTATCACTGGCATGTGTCGTGAAATTTGTTAACTCAGCAGCAGCAGTTCATTGCAATACATAATATAGGAGAAAAATAAATAAATATATTACTGAATATGTATATTGAATAGATTTTAAATTGTGCAAAAACAGAGATAATATATATTAAATAAATGAGGTAGTGTTCACAGGTTTAATATCTGTTTAGGAGTCAGATGGCAGAGGGGAAGAAGCTGTTCATGAATCACTGAGTGTGTGCCTTTAGGCTTCTGTACCTCCTATCTGATGGTAACATTGAGAAATGGGCATGCCCTGGGTGCTGGGAGTCCTTAATTATAGACGCTACCTTTCTGAGACACTGCTCCCTGAAGATGTCCTGGATACTTTGTAGGCTAGTACCCAAGATGGTGCCGAACAAATTTACGGCCCTCTGCAGCTTCTTTCATTCCTGTGCAGAAGATTCCCCACGCCCCCCCACCACCCCCATACCAGACAGTGATGCAGCCTGTCAGAATGCTCTCCATGGTACATCTATAGGAGCTTTTGAGTGTATTTGTTGACATACCAAATCACTTCAAACTCTTAATGAAGTATAGCTGCTGTCTTGACTTCTTTATGACTGCATCAATATATTGGGACCAGGTTAGGTCCTCAGAGATCTTGACACCTAGGAACTTGAAACTGCTCACTCTCTCCACTTCTGATCCCTCTATGAGGATTGGTACATGTTCCTTCGTCTTACCCTTCCTGAAGTCCGCAATCATCTTACTGACGTTGAATGCAAGGTTGTTGCTGTGACACCGCTCCACTAGTTGGTATATATCGCTCCTGTACACCCTCTCGTCTCCATCTGAGATTCTACCAACAATGGTTGTATCATCAACAAATTTATAGATGGTATTTGAGCTGTGCCTAGCCACACAGTCATGGGTATAGAGAGAGTAGAGCAGTGGGCTAAGCACGCATCCCTGAGATGCACCAGTGATGATCGTCAGTGAGGAGATGTTATCAACAATCTGCACAGATTATGATCTTCTGGTTAAAAAGCTGATGACCCAATTGCAGAGGGAGATACAGAGCCCCAGGTTCTGTAACTTATCAGTCAGGATTGTGGAAATGGTGGTGTTAAATGCTGAACTATAGTCGATGAACAGCATTCTGATGTAGGTGTTTGTGTGGTCCAGGTAGTCTAAGCTGACAGAAGAGCCATTGAGATTGCATCTGCTGTTGATTATTGTGGCAATAGGCAAAATGCAATGGGTCCAGGACCTTGCTAAGGCAGGACTTCAATCTAGTCATGATCAACCTCTCAAAGCATTTCATCACTGAGAGTGCTACTGCGCAATAGTCATTAAGGCAGCTCACATTATTCTCCGTAGGCACTGGTATAATTGTTGCCTTTTTGAAGTGAATGACAACTTCCGCCTGTAGCAGCTGAGAGGTTGAAAATGTCCTTTAGTACTCTCGCCAGTCGGTTGGCACAGGTTTTCAGAGCCTTACCAGGTACTCCATCGGGACCTTCCGCCTTGCGAGGGTTCACTCTCTTTAAAAATAGCCTCCAAGACAGTGATCGCAGGGTCACCGGGTACAGCAGGAATCTTCACAGCTGCAGTTATATTCTCCCTTTCAAAGCGGGCATAGAAGGCATTGAGTTCATCTGGTAGTGAAGCATCGCTGCCATTCATGCTATTGGGTTTCGTTTTGTAGGAAGTAATGCCTTGCAAACCCTGCCAGAGTTGTCGTACATTTGATGTCACCTCTACCCTTGTTCGAAATTGCCTCTTTACCCTTGAAATAGCCTTCTGCAAGTTATGCCTGGTTTTCTGGTACAGGCCTGGGTCGCCAGACATGAATGCCACAGACACCTCTTGGTTCATCCATGGCTTTTTGTTTGGGGATGTACAGCAAGTCTTTGTAGGCAAACACTCATCCACACAGGTTTTAGTGAAGTTGGTAAGAACTGCAGCATACTCATCCAGATTCAAAGATGAATCCCTGAATACAGGATTCTGATCTAAATAGTTGTCCCTCTATTCTGAGGCTGTGCCCTTTAGTGCTAGACATCTCCATTACTGAAAACATCTTCTCCATGTCCAGTCCATTCAGGTCTTTTGATATTCAGTAGATTTCAGATCCCCTTTCATCATTCTTAACTTAAGCAAATACAGGCGCCGAGTAATCAAACGCTCTTTACATGTTAATTGTTTCTCTGCCAGTATCATTCTCATAAACCTCCTCCAGACCCTCTCCAACCCCAGTCTTAGATATGGGGTACAAAATCAGTCATTATGCTTCAGATATAGTCTGACTAACACCTTATAAAGCCTCAGCATTACGTCCTTGTTTTTATGTTCTAGTCTTCTCAAAATGAATGCTAACATTGCATTTACCTTCCTTACTACTGACTCAACCTGTAAGTTAACCTTTAAGGAATCCTGCTCTAGGGGTGTAAAGATGATGAGAGGCATTGATCATGTGGATAGTCAGAGGCTTTTTCCCAGGGCTGAAATGATTGCCACAAGAGGACACAGGTTTAAGGTGCTGGGGAGTAGGTACAGAGGAGATATCAGGGGTAAGTTTTTTACTCAGAGAGTGGTAAGTGTGTGGAATGGGTTGCCGGCAATGGTGGTGGAGGCGGATACGATAGGGTCTTTTAAGAGGCTTTTAGATAGGTACATGGAGCTTAGTAAAATAGAGGGCTATAGGTAAGCCTAGTAATTTCTGAGGTAGGGACATGTTTGGCACAACTTTGTGGGCCGAAGGGCCTGTACTGTCCTGTAAGTTTTCTATGTCTATGTTTCTAACTCCCAAGTCACTTTGCATCTCTGATTTCTGAATTCACCTACCATTTAGAAAGTAGTCTGTACCTTTATATCTTTTACCAAGGGACATGACCATAAACTTCCCTTTGCAGTATTCCATCTGACAATTCTTTGCCCGTTCTCCCAAGCTATCCAAGTCCTTCTGCAAACTCCCTGCTTCCTTAATACTATCTGCACATCCACCTATTTTTATATCATATGCAAACTTGACCACAAAGACATCAATTTCATCATCCAGCTCATTAATATATAATGTGAAAAACAATGGATCCCAGTAGTAACCATCAGCCAATCAGAGAAGGCCATCTTTATTACTATTCTTTGTCTTCTGCTAGTCAGCCAACCTTCTGTCCATACTAGTGTCTTTCCTTTAATGCCATGACTTCATTTGTTCTTTTTGACTCTGGTTCAAACCAGTCAATTAAGATCACTCAAACACTGGGCTGAGATAACAAGATTACTTCTGCAAACCTGCCATTGTACACAATAAACAGCTTATCTGAGAATGACCTCAGGTTTAGCAGATTAATAGCAGAAACTCGTGTCCATGTTCAATTGCTTTGCTTAAATTATCCCACAGCAAGAATCAGTCTATCAAACAGTTCACAAAATGGAGGCTACTGAGCAGCTTCATAAAATGGCAGCCTCCATTCCTTCAAGCACATGGCAACAACAAAGACCAAATATATCTGGTTCATCTTCTTCCATTGTCCTTGACTCATCCAAGTTCAATGTCTTCTACCATATTTTAATTCATTCATGGACGACACTTTGACTGCCCTTGTTAGCCATGGTTGCCTCACCCTCCCTTTAGAATGCTTCTTTTGCCTTGGGATAAAATGATTCAAGATTCAAACTTATTTATTATTATTCTTCAGTACACATATGTAAAGGAGAACATCTTCCCTGTGATCCTGCATCTTCCAAATTCCTCCAGAATCTCCACCATTTGTTTTTCAAATGCCATCTCTGCTCATGGCCCCTTTCAATCAGCTTTGGTCAACTCCCCTCTTATGCCACTGCAGTTACCTTGGCTCAACTGTAATACTGATGCACCATCAATAACTCTCCAAGACGTGAGGCGAGATATAGGCTTTTATTGGCTGGAAGAACGAACAAGCAGCAATTGACCACCATCCTGGAGACTGAGACCGGGGTGGAGTCCCCAATCGCCTTTATACCGGGGACGGAGGGAGGAGCCACAGGAGCAGTCAACGGGGGGGGGGGGGGGGGGGGGGGGCATGTCCAGACAGGTATATGTAGTTCACCACAAATACTAATATATCTGAATTTAGCATCTGCCTTCAAATTCCAGGGTGAATTCTATCATATGATGATCACTGCCTCCTAATGGTTCCTTTACCTTAAGCTGCCTAGTCAAATCTGCCTTATAGCACAACACCAAATCGAGAATTGTATTTTTCTTAGTGGGCCTCTCCACAAGCTGCTCTAAAAAAAAGTCTCTGATAGGAACTCTACAAATACCCTCTGTTGGGATCCAGCACCAAAGTGATTTTCCCAATCTACCTGAAGACCCCCATGACCATTGTAACATTGCCCTTTGTACATGCCTTTTCTATCTCCCATTGCAGATTGTACCTCACATCCCGGTGACTGCTTAGAGGCCTGTATGTAACCAGCACAGCAATATCCCACAAAGCAACAGAGACTGGATAATGGGCTGCGATGGAGTTAGTATTGGAGGATGTATGAGATATACAACTTAAAATTCTTACTTTATGCAGACATCCAAAAAAACAGAAGAAAACCCTAAAGAATGAATGACAGGAAAACGTTAGGACCCCAAAGCCCCCTCTTCCCCCCCCCCACACTCAAGCAGCAGCAAAGCAACACCCCTCCCCCTCCTCCCACCTTGCTCAGCAAAAGCTTCAGCCCCCCTCCCACCACCCGTCACATAAGCAAAAGCAAAGTTCCAAAGAGACCATGATCTAGAGTCCATCAAAAACAGTTTTCATCCCACCACTTTGACATATCAAACAGGCTCTCTCTATCACTAACAAGGGAGAGAGGTGTCACTCCCGCTACAGCGAAAGGGGAGGTCAGCAGCTCACTGTTTCAATGTTACAGTCTGCAGCGATGCTTATTTCGACGCAGCGTACCCTGCTATCTCAATGTTCCGATCCTCCACAATGCTTCATTTGGATGTGGACAACCTATGTTAGCGCTAGAAATAACAACATTTGCAGTCTGCCCCCAGCATATCATTGGACTGTCAGCCATTGACGCAAATGATGAGTTTCACTGTATGTTTCGATGTTTCAACATACATATGACAAAACTACGGTAATCTTCAATCCTTAATTTTCTGCATATGGGACATTTAAACCTGGAAGTCATTTCCTTTAGGTACTTAAACAGAAGCCATTGAATACCCTGCAATTTCAGTCTTTCTGTGTGACAACATAGGGCCATTATTGCTAATTGTGAAGTAATAAACCATAATGACACGTACAAGAAAGCAGATTAATTGCTGGTTTCAATTCTTAATTTAATAAGACCCACACTTTTAGATGCAAACTGCTAATGGCATGAATAATTTCTATTTAATTTGGCACAGTCGTTGCAATTAATCCTTCCTCTTAAATCAATTGAGTAATCTGACAATTGCCCTTTGACCTACTTGCTGTGGGGCTGACTGTTTGCAATGGTTTCTCTCATTGGCTGCCATCTCGAGGCGCTCTGTTGCCAATCCACTGATTCACAGTAGGTGGCGCTGCTGCTGAAGGAATGGTCCCAGGCTCCCCCAGCCACCAGGATCTTAAACAACAGAGATGTTGGAAATCCAGAGCAACAAACAGCAAAATGATGGAGGAACTCAGCAGATCAGGCAGCATCTATGGAAATGAATAAACAGTGGCATTTTGGTCTCGACCCAAAAGGTCAACTGTCTATTTCCCTCCACAGATGCTGCTTGACACGCTGAGTTCCTTAGTTATGTTATGTACAAAGTTATGTACATTGCTCCAGATGTAATAGAGTCATTGATCATTACAGCATGGATACAGGCCATTCAGCCCAACAAATCTTGCTGATCATGATGCCCTCCCACTAGTCCCAAATTCTTGCATTCAGCCCATTATCCCTCACAGCCCTGCTCGTCCATGTACCAATCAAAGTACCTTTGTCTAAAGAATTGCACAAAAAAGTGGAGAAGGAGAGAGGTGGAGAAACAGAGAGAGAAAGATTCCCATATCTTAAGGTCAAATATTACCACCAATTACAAAGTGATGAATTTCAGAAACAGATTGAGCAGAGCTAAGAACTGGAGAGTGAGTGTTAGACTGGAAGAGGAAACTCTGACACCTACTGTATTACTGGTCTTAACACTTGTTCAAAGTTCAAAATAAATTTATCATCAAAGCACAGGCATAAACCTGAGATCCATTCTCTTGGGAGCATTCACAGTAAATACAAAGGAACAAAACAGAAAATAAATAATAAATAACCAAACAAACAATAAATATAAAATATACTAGAATATAAAAGCAAGAATGCCTTGCTGACACTTTGTAAAGTACTGGTGTGGCCTCACTTGGAGTATTGTGAGCAGTTTTAGCATTCTCATCATAGAAAGGATGTGCTGAAACTGGAGAGGGTACAAATGAGGTTCACAAAAATGATTCCAGAATTGAATGGCTTGTCATGAAGAGCATATGATGCCTCTGGGACTGTATTCACTAGGATTCAGAAAAATGAGGGGTGACCTCATTGAAACCTCTCGAATGGTAAAAGGCCTGAATAGAGTGGATGCGGAGAGGATTTTTCCTATGGGGGGAGAGTCTAAGACCAAATGATACAGCCTCCGAATAGAGGGGCGTCCTTTTAGAATGGAGATGAGAAGGAATTTCTTTAGCTTGAGAGTGGTGAACCTGTAGAATTCTTTGCCACAGATGCCTGTGGAGGCCAAGTCTTTATGTATGTTTAAGGCAGAGGCTGATAGATTATTGATTCCGGGAATGAGGTGGTTAACATATGAGGACTGTTTGGCTGCTTTGGGCCTGTACTCAGTGCATTTAGAAGAACATGTGGGGGACCTCATTGAAACCGTCCTAATATTGAAAGGACTAGATAGGATGGATGTGGAGAGGAAGTTTCCTATGGTGGGGTATCCAGAACTAAAGGGCACAGCCTCAGACTTGAGTGGCAACTTTTCAGAACAGAAGTAAGGATGAATTTTTTTTAGCCAAGGAGTGGTGAATCTGTGGAATGCTCTGCCACAGACTGCGATGGAGGCTAAGTCTGTGGGTATGTTTAAAGCAGAAGGTGATAGATTCCAGATTGGTTGGGTCATCAAGGGATATGGTGAGAAGGTAGGTGTATGGGGTTGAACAGAATCCAGGATCAGCTATGATGAAATAGTGGAGGGGACTCAACGGGGTGAATGGCCTAATTATGTTCCTATGTCTCCTGGTCTTATGGTCTAACTCAGATCCTGCAGACCCATCAGCATCCTTGCATATTTCATCTGCACTCTCAACCTTGTTTACATCTAAACTGTGGGTAGGTGACCAAAACTTCACAGAATACTCCAAATTCGGACTCACCGATGTCCTTTACAACTTCAACATAACATCCCATCAATCCTGTACTCAACACATTGATTTATGAAGCTCAATGTGCCAAAAGCTTTCTTTAGGGCCCTATCTAACAGTGATGCCACTTTCAATTAATCATTGACCTGTATTCCCAGATCCCTTAGTTCTGCCACAATCCTCAGTGCGTGTAAGACCTACCCTGGTTGATCTGCTAAAGTGCGACAGCTTGCACTTGTTTTGCGTTAATTCCATCTGTCACTTTTCAGCCCATTTTTCCACCTGGCCCAGATCCCTCTGCAAGCCATATGATAGCTCTCCTGGCTGTCTACTACATCCCCAATCTTGATGTCATCTGCAGATTTACTAATCCAGTTAACCACATGATCATCCAGATCATTGATATAGATGACAAATAACAAAAGACCCAGCACCAATCTTTGCAGCACACCACTAGTCGCAGGACTCCAGTCAGACCACCACTCTCTGTCTTCTCTCACAAAGGCAGTATCTAATCCAATTTACTTTCTCATCTTGAACGCCAAGCGACTGACCATTCTTGATCAGCATCCCATGTGGGACCTTGTCAAATGCCAAGCTAAAGTCCATGTAGACAATATCCACTGCTTTGCCTTCATCAACGTTCCTGATAACTTGCTTGAAAAACCCGATAGGTTGGTGAGACATGACCTACCATGCATATAGCCATGCTGGCTGTCCTTAATTAGTCCATGTCTATCCAAACATTTATATAACCGGTCCCTCAGAATAACTTCCAAAAGCATTCTCACTTCTGATGTCAGGCTTACTGGCCTTTAATTTCCTGGTTTATTTTTAGAACCTTTTCTTGAACGGTGGAACAACATTGGCTGTCCTCCAATCCACTGGTATCTCTCCTGTCACTAAGGATGATCTAAATACCTCTGCTAGGGCCCCAGTAAGTTCTGCACTTGCCTCCCGCTGGGTCTGAGGGAACACCTTGTCAGGCCCTGGGGATATATCCACTTTAATTTGCCTCAGGTCAGCAACACCTCCTCCTCTGTAATCTGCATAGTGTCCATGAAGTTGATGATGCTTTGCCTCACTTTTATAGACTCTGGGCCCACCTCCTGAATAAATACTGATGCAAAAATGCTATTTAAGATCTCCCCCATCTCTTTGGCTCCACACATGGACGAGCATTCTGATTTTCCAGAGGACCAGTTGTGTCCCTTGCATTCCTATCGCTCTTAGCATATCTGTAAAATCCCTTAGGATTCTCCTTCACCTTTGTCTGCCAGCGCAAGCTCGTACCTTCTTTTAACCCTCCTGATTTCTTTCTTAAGTGTTTTCTTACATTTCTTATACTCCACAAGCATCTCATTTGTTCCTACCTGCCACTACTTGCTAAGCACCTCCTTTTTTCCTTATCCAGGGCCTCAATATTTTGTGAAAACCAAGGTTCCCGACACCTGTAATCTTTATCTTTTATTCTGGCAGGCACATACAAGCTTTGTACTCTCAAAATTTCACTTTTGAAGGCCTCCCACTTGCCAAGTACACTTTTGCCAGAAAACAGCCTGTCCCAGTCCACCCTTATCAGATCCCTTTGGATACCATCAAAATTGGCCTTCTACCAATTTAGAATTTCAACCAGGACCAGACCTATCTTTTTGCATATTTACTTTGAAACTAATGGCATTGTGATCACTAGATGCAAATATTCCCCTACACAATCTTCTGTCACCTGCCCTAATAGCAGATCAAGTATCACACGCTCTCTCACTGGGGCTTCTATGATTAAGGAAACTTTCCTGAACATATTTGACAAACTCTGTCTCATCGAATCCTTTTACAGTACGATAGTCTATTGTTGGGGCTGAGTGAAGTTATCCACTCTGTTCAATCGCCTAATGGTTGAGGGGTAATAACTGTTCCTGAACTTAGTGGTGAGGGTCCTGAGGCTCCTGTACTTTCTTCCTGATGGCGGCAGTGAGAAGGGAGCATGGCTTGGATGGTGTGCGTCCTTGATGGTGGATGCTCTTTTCCTGCACCAGCACTGCGTGTAGATGTGCTCAGTGGTGGAAGGGCTATAGCTGTGATGGATTGGGCCATACCCACTACATTTTGCATGCTTTTCTACTCAAGGTTCAGATTTTCCGTACCAGATTGAGATACAACCAGTCAATGTACTCTCCACTACACGTCTATACGGTTTTATCAATGTTTTAAATTACATGCCAAATTTTTGCAAACTTCTAAGAAAGTAGAGAAGCTATTGTGCTAAAATTCTGTGAAATGGTAACATGGAGGAATTTAAATTTGCTGACTCTCTCCACTCTGATCCTCTGATGAGGGCTGACTCATGGACCTCTGGTTTCCTCCTCCTGTATTCAATAATATCTCCACATGACAACTTACAAGCATTTCTGCAGTGACACCAAGGCTCTGTTGACTCCCTAGAGTGTGCTCAAGATCCTGTGCTGGTGAACTAAGTGGAATTGCTAATAGTGAAGAGAATGCACAGAAACGTCAAGGTAAATCATTCTAAACCATGGTAGATGTAGACTCACAAGAGCACAGATGCTGGAATCTGAAAACAAACATTCTGCTGGAAGAGGTCAAAGGGATGAACAGCATCTGTGGAAAAGAAAGGGATTTTTAATATTTCAGGTCAACACTGCATCAGATCTGAATGCAATACTCTAAAAGTTTTATTAAGCTGCAACGCAACTTCCCAACTCTTGAATTAATTTCCTCAACTAATAAAGGGAAGCATGCCATATGTCTTCTTAATCACCAGAGCAGCCTGTGTGGCCGCTTTCAGGAAGCTGTGAACTTGGATCCCAAGATCCCTCTGCACATCTGGGCCTTGCTTTGGCAGTGTACTATCTCCTTACATTTCTGGCAGCTGGGGCTCATCAGTCGTAGTTAGCAACTCATCTGCGAGAAGGAAAATTCTGAATTCTCCGCTGCCTTGCAGCTCTATCAAATTCATGGGGAAGCCATTGAGAGTAAACCCTGAAGCTGGAGTCCCTAAGGCAAACCTACGCTGAGTTCAAAGCTGACTAGTAACTCCTAAGACATTGCTGGTATAAATCGCATCGGTCTCTTCTGTTCCTTTGCTTCGTCAACTGCATTGAGAGGGGGAGGTTGTTAGGACCAGCTTCTTCCCCTCTGCCAACAGATTTCTGAATAATTTGAACACTATCTCACATTTTCCTCTCTTATTGCACTACTCTTTTATATTTCTTATTGTAACTAACAGAGCTGTGCAAAAGTCTTGGGCACATTGATATAGCAATGTTGCCTCAGATTTGTGCAAACCTGTACATTGGTTAAGATAAGAAGGTGGTATGGAAACATGAATAAGGGTACGTAGCTTTGTATTAGTCCAGTGGTATAAGTATTACTTGGCAACCAGAAAGACATAATACACAGTATTTTTTTTACGCACTGCACTTCACTGCTGCCAAACAAAACATATGGTGGGTGTCCATCATGTCCAATAATGACAGGAAACACATGCGAGAGCTTTTAAAGTGGCAAAGCTGTTGCATTGGGGCAATTCCACTCTCTCGACTTCAGATGTCCGGGTCCACTGGCACGAGCAAGCATTACAAACCAGGGTCTTCCTTGGTTGCAGTAGATAACCGTGATGTCTTCTGTGCCTTGTCATGCCTTCACTCTCCATGGAGCATTGCAGCACTGCCTTTCTGGCTGTTGGGTCTCAATGTAGGTGTTATCAGCCCAGTCTCCCAGAGATGACTACACATGCTGGGACAGGCACGTCCCTAACTCATCGGGTTATGAGGCCTACTGGTGACCCTCAACAAGTTAAGCTCGCCTGCCGACATTTTAACCTACTCGAAGATCAATCTAGACCTTCCCTCCTGCAGAACCCTCAATTTTCTATCATGAATGTATCTCTCTAGGAGTTTCTAAACTGTCTCTAACGTATCTGCCTCGACCACCACCCCTGGCTTGAGTACCACACACCCACTGTTCTCTGTGTAAAGAATTTAGCTCTGATATACCTCCCTAAACTTTCTTCCAATCACCTTCAAATTATGCCTCCTTGTATTCGCCATAAGGATAGGTGGTGAGGGTAGAAACTTACCCTTATGTCATTACATTATGGTTAATACAAGAGACTGTTGAAATTTGTTGTTACAACCATTAGTGCTGTTACAGGGTGCACAAGTCTCTAAGGAAGTTGTAGTGTGATCAGTTGCGTCAAATATCATGTTCTCCAAAATGATTATGTATGTCTTCTAAGAGTGTTCAGGTGGCTGTAGAGGGTCCATGATCCACATATTCTGAAGAGCTTCCAGATCTCACAGTCCTGCTCCCTTCACCACTGTTAATCACATAGGACTTACAGTGCCTATAAAAAGTATTCAACCCACTTGGAATTTTTATGTTTTATTGTTTTACAACATTGAATCACAGTGGATTTAATTTGGATTTTTTGGCACTGTAAAAAAAACTCTGTCATGTCAAAGTGAAAACAGATCTGTATAAAGTGATCTAAAATAATTACAAATATAAAACTCAAAATGATTGATTCCATAAGTATTCACCCCCCCCCCCCTTTAATATGATGCATCAAGTTATCACTGATGTAGCCAGTTGGTTTTAGAACTCACTAATTAGTCAAATGGAGATCTGTTTTTGGAGACCTGTGTGCGGTCAAGTTGTTTCCATTGATTGGAGTAAAAGTACGCCTGTATCTGTATGGTCCAATCGCTGAAGATAGATAGATAGATAGATAGATAGATACTTTATTCATCCCCATGGGGAAATTCAACTTTTTTCCAATGTCCCATACACTTGTTGTAGCAAAACTAATTACATACAATACTTAACTCAGTAACAAATATGTTATGCATCTAAATCACTATCTCAAAAAGCATTAATAATAGCTTTTAAAAAGTTCTTAAGTCCTGGCGGTTGAATTGTAAAGCCTAATGGCATTGGGGAGTATTGACCTCTTCATCCTGTCTGAGGAGCATTGCATCGATAGTAACCTGTCGCTGAAACTGCTTCTCTGTCTCTGGATGGTGCTATGTAGAGGATGTTCAGAGTTTTCCATAATTGACCGTAGCCTACTCAGCACCCTTCGCTCAGCTACCGATGTTAAACTCTCCAGTACTTTGCCCACGACAGAGCCCGCCTTCCTTACCAGCTTATTAAGACATGAGGCGTCCCTCTTCTTAATGCTTCCTCCCCAACACGCCACCACAAAGAAGAGGGCGCTCTCCACAACTGACCTATAGAACATCTTCAGCATCTCACCACAGACATTGAATGACGCCAACCTTCTAAGGAAGTACAGTCGACTCTGTGCCTTCCTGCACAAGGCATCTGAGTCAGTATCCTGCCAAAATCTGCACCACGAAGACAAAAAAACATGCCAAGTAACTCTGAAAAAAGCGTATTGAAAATCATAAACCAGGAGACGGATAGAAGAAAATTTCCAAGTCACTGAATATCCCTTGGAGTACTGTTAAGTCAATCATCAAGAAATGGAAAGAATATGGCACAGCTGTAAATCTGCCTAGAGCAGGCCGTCCTCAAAAACTGAGTGATTGTCCAAGAAGGGGACTAGTGAAGGGGACCACCATGATCAGTTACAATTCTGGAGGAGTTACAAGCTGCAATGGCTGAGATGGGGGAGACTGTGCATACAGCAACTGTTGCCCGGGTGCTTCACCAGTCGCAGCTTTATGGATAGTGGCAAAGGAAAGCCAGGTAAAAAAAGAACTTAAACAAAATCCCGACTAGAGTTTGCCAGGAGGCATGTGGAAGACTTGAAGTCAGCCGGAAAAATGTTCTATGGTCTGATCAAATCAAAAGTGAGCTTTTTGACCATCACCGCACATTATCAAAAACCCGCCATCCCTACCATGAAGCATGGTGGTGGCTGCATCATGTTGTGGGGATGCTTCACTGCAGCAGGCCCTGGAAGGCTTGTGAAGGTAGAGGGTAAAATGAATGCAGCAAAATACAGGGAAATCCTGTTGCAGTCTGCAAGAGAACCGTGCCTTAGGAGAAGATTTGTTTTCCAGCAAGACAATGATCCCAAGCATAAAGCCAAAGCTACACAGGAATAGCTTAAGAACAACAAAGTTAATGTTTTGGAGTGGCCAAGTCAGAGTCCAAACCTCAATCCAATTGAGAATATGCAGCAGGACTTGAAAAGGCCTGCTCCCTCGTGATCCCCATGCAATCTGACAGAGCTTGAGCAGTTTTGTAAAGAACAAAGGGGGGGAAATTACAGTGTCCAGATGTGTAAAGCTGATAGAGACCTATCCACACAGGCTGAAATTGCTGCCAAAGATGGATGTACTAAATACTGACTTAAAGGGGCTGAACACTTATGCAATCAATAATTTTTTTAGTTCATATTTGTAATGAATTTAGATCACTTTGTGGAGATCTGTTTTCACTTTGAAACAAAATGGTCTTTTTCTGTTGATCAGTGTCAAAAAAGCCAAATTAAATCCACCATGATTCAATGTTGTAAAACAATAAAACATGCAAACTTCCAAGGGGGGGAGGGTGTTGAATACTTTTTATAGGTACTATAATCTGGGATATTAGGGTGGATTCCCTTAATGGAGAATGTCTATGCATGGCCTTATTCAAAATGGCGAGGCCGATGCGTGGACAGCCACCGCATGGTCCTTGACAAATTGGGGTCAGGGCCCAGTGGCATGGAATGCAAGATGACTGGGTCCCTTCACAGCTGAAGCCTTCCTCTGCCTTCACTGCCATTGTGTAGTGTCATCATCTTCCGCCTGCTCTACCGTGGTTAGATCACTCTTTGTGTGGAACCTCCTCCTTGGCCTTACCACCAATGGGTGACCCCACCAGAAGCTAAGCACCAGATGGTTAAACTCCAGGTGGAGGTTATCTCTCTCAGGATCTCAGGAACTCAGAAGCCTCTCCACCTCGATGACGATTGTCGGAGAATTCTCTAAGAAAAGGATATCTTCATTCAGCTGGTCCTACTGTAGAGGTGTCATATTCTTTTTTCCCTCCACAAAAGAAAGCTCCTTGTAGTGAGATTTATTGAAGTCCCAGCCAATAAATTTCAAACGCCTCAACGCTTCCAGTAGCTGTGATGCAGAAAGGAATGGAAGCTGTGAAGAGAGGACGCCTGCATTAGCTGTCTACTGCACCTTTATACAGGTAGGGTAGAGTTTCCCTCACCACCAATACCAGCCAACATAAACAAGGTGGTAGATCAATGTATCCATTGTGAGATCTCCCAGAACTTCCCCTCTGTGATGTTCCAAAGCCTCTGATTGAGCAGGTGTGAAGAGGCAAGAGGCCAACAGTAAAACAATGCTATTTTGTGTGCTCTGTATGTGGGAAAAGGAGATCTCAAAACCATGTTATAATGGATCACCTGAAATGTCATAATATTTCAACAGGCTCTGAAACTACATCACACCACTCGGGCTAACAATGGGGCAGCTGGTGGGGATAGCTTACATGTTGAAAATGAAATCTAAACTTAAAACATAATGTTTAAAGATGATCAAGAAAGTTCACATGCAAGGGAGTGCTTCAAGTTAACAGAGTTCAATTTCAAGTTCAAGTTTATTGACATTCAACCATGTACATGTATACCACTAAATGAAACAATTTTTCTCCCGACCATGATGCACAACATCTTGCATATAACAGTATATATAACTCACACACAACACATGAAGTAATATTACCACAAATAAATTAACAATTGATATTTATTGCTTATTTCTTCTTCTTCTTCTTCTTCTTCTTCTTCTTCTTCTTCTTCTTCTTCTTCTTCTTCTTCTTCTTCTTCTTCTTATTATTATTATTATTATTATTATTATTATTATTATTATTATTATTATTATTATACTTTGTTGTCATTTGCACATTGGCTGCTTGCCCATCCTATTGTGTGTGATCTTTCATTGATTCTATTGTGCTTTTTGGATTTACTATGATTGCCCGCAAGAAAATGAATCTTGGGATTATACATAGTGACAAATGTGTACTATGATAATAAGTTTACTTTGAACCACGTATTGTCCATCCATTATTTCCCTGGACTGAGTGACTTGTTGGGCCACTTTACAAGTCAAGTCAAGTCAAGTCATTTTATTGTCATTTCGACCATAACTGCTGGTACAGTACATAGTAAAAATGAGACAACGTTTTTCAGGACCATGGTGTTAAATGACACAGTACAAAAACTAGACTGAACTACATAAAAAAAAAACACACAACAACTACACTAGACTACAGACCTACAAAGGACTGCATAAAGTGCACAAAAACAGTGCAGGCATTACAATAAATAATAAACAGGACAATAGGGCAAGGTGTCAGTCCAGGCTTCGGGTATTGAGGAGTCTGATAGCTTGGGGGAAGAAACTGGTACATAGTCTGGTCATGAGAGCCTGAATGCTTCGGAGCCTTTTCCCAGACGGCAGGAGGGAGAAGAGATTGTATGAGGGGTGCATGATAATGCTGTTTCCTTTGCGGATGCAGCATGTAGTGTAAAGGTCCTTGATGGCGGGAAGAGAGACCTCGATTATCTTCTCAGCTGACCTCATTATCCTCTGCAGGGTCTTGCAATCCAAGATGGTGCAATTTTCGAACCAGGCAGTGATGCAGCTGCTCAGGATGCTCTCAATACAACCCCTGTAGAATGTGATGAGGATGTTTGCAGGGATGTTAAGGGGTTACTATGAGTCCTGAGATACCTATAGACCAGACCAGATGAGATGGCAACTTTCAGTCATTGAAGGAAATTAGCTTTGTAATTTATTTTAAATGTCCAAAGACATTGAGCTAGGAATTGCACAGTCCCAGCCAGATGGATTAACATGGATTTGTTCTAAGAGTTGCTGTTGCTTTGTGTGAGGGCCCTGGCAGTGATATTCCTTCTCATATGAATTTCAAGGCATGGCAAGTTCAATATCTATTTCCTGCCACTAATTGACCCCTGTAATGTAGTAATGATATGTTATTACATTTCTTTTTAACAAACTGTGTGAATTTCCATTTTTAAGTCAACATGCAGTTCTGAGCATGCCCAGTAAATCAAGTGTGCCAATAAAGGAAACTAGATCCAAAGTATTAATTCCTTTCCTCCCACAGATGCTGCTCAAACTTCTGAGTTGCTCCAGTTCCCAGCACCTTTTAAAGAGATAAATATTAGTTTTATTTGGTCATACTGTATGTACATCAAAACATACAGTGAAAAATGCTTAGCGGACGGAACGCCACAGAACATATCGAAATAGAGCACACCAGGTGACCAAGTGACAACTGCAAATCAAACCCCATTCCTTCCACCCATGCACATACACAGTCTTCCAACCACAGGATGGGGCATCTTTGGCCTCCTGCCTCCAGTGGACTCATGGATTTGTAGCTTCTCATACTCAAGCACACAATGTCTACTCCGACAGTTAAGGTAATCTAAAACAATCAATTCAAACTGATCTGCTGCCTTGACTGCTTTTAAAGAAGAGGGTCCCAACTGTATTACCTACAGGTAGTGTAGGGTCAGCATGGTAGCATGGCAGTTAGTTTTACAGTGTCAGCGATCACTGACTGGGGTTCAATTCCTATTGCTGTCTGCTAGGAGTTTGTACATTCTCTCCGTGACCGCGTGGGTTTCCTCTGTGTGCACCGGTTTCCTTCAACATTCCACAGATATATGGGTTAGGGTTAGTCAGTTGTGGGTATGCTACACTGGCGCTGGAAGCACGGCCTCCTCAATTCTCGGCGATTTGATTTGACACCAATGACACATCTCACTGCATGTTTCGATGTACACATGACAAATAAGGCTAATCTTCATCTAATCAATCAGCAAAGGTCTCTGTACTTTACAGCCTGTTTCCATAGCACACAGTTGACTGTTTGTTCAAATTATGATTAAAATAATAAGCCAAAGAACTCAAATTATTTTTTTAAAATAAAGATGTTTATTACTAACACTTCAGGTTAGCTATAGACTTAGACTCTGCACCATCTGGTGGTTCAGATTTGAAACAGCAAAGATTTTCCCTCAGTTCACTTAAGATTCAGTCCCAGAGGAAAGTGGCATATGTGCTCATTACTGTTAAATGTATGAGGTACAGTAAAAAAAACTTGGTTTTCCATGCTATCAAAATAGATTATTTCATCATACCAGTGTGCTGAGGAAGTCCAAGTGAAAACAATAACAGAATGCACAATCCACCCAATGACCACATTATTAGGTACACAAGTACACCTGTTCATTAATGCAAATATCTAATCAGCCAATCATGTGGCATAACAGCATGTAAACATGGGCTAGAGGTCCAGTTATTGCCCACATCAAACATCAAGATGGGGATGAAATGTGATCTAAGTGATCTTGACCATATAGTGATTTTTGGTGCCAGATATGGTGGTTTGAGTATCTCCAGAACTGCTGATTTCCTGAGATTTTACGCACAACAGTTTTCTTATGACTATGGCACAGCTCCAATGTCATATTCACATTTGCTAATGTCATCACTGTCATTGGCTGAATCAAAGGTGGTGATGAATCAGCATATAGGAAGGAGATTGAAAATCTGGCTCTGAGTGTTGCCATAACAACAACCTCTTACCAAGGAACTGATTATTGACGTCAAACGGAGGAAACCAGAGGTCCATGAGCCAGTCCTCATCGTTGGATCAGAGGCAGAGAGGGTCAGCAACTTTAAATTCCTCGGTGTAATTACTTCAGAGGACCTGTCCTGAGCCCAGCATGGAAGTGCAATTACAAAGACAACACGGCAGTGCCTCTACTTCCTTAAGAGTTTGCAAATTTTCAACATTGATAAAATGTTGAGAATCTTTGACAAACTTCTATAGATGTGTAGTGCTGTGCATCTTGACTGGCTGCGTCACAGCCTGGTATGGTAATGCCAATGCCATTGAAAGGAAAAACCTACAAAAAGAAATGGATATGGCCCGATCCATCACGGGTGAAGTCCTCTTCACCATTGAGCACATCTACATGAACTATTGTTGCAGGAAAGCAGCATCCATCATCAAGAACCCCTAATATCAGCACATACTCTCTTCTTGCAGCTGCCATCAGGAGGAAGGTAAAGGAGCCTCAGGACTCACACCACCAGGTTCAGCAACAGCTATTGCACCCAAACATCAGGCTCTTGAACAAAAAGGATAATTTCACTCAACTTCACTTGCCCCATCACTGAAATGTTCCCACAACATATGGACTCATTTTCAAGGATGCTTCATCTCATGTTCTCGATGTTTATTGCTTGTTTATTTATTTATTTTTTTCTTTAAGTATTTGCACAACTTGTTGACTGTTGCACACTGGTTAAATGTTCAAGTTGGTGCAGTCTTTAATTAATTTTATTATGGTTATTATTCGGCTATGGATTTATTGAGTATGTTTGCAGGAAAATGACTCTCATGGTTGTATATGGTGACATATATGCTCTTTGATAACAAGTTTACTTTGAACTTTGGTCACTGCATACATTTTCTCTAAGTATAGGAGAGTACAAGATTGCCGGAGAATGGAGATGTTATTTTTCCTCATAACTAAATCGTTTCTATGCTTGCTTGAATTTTTATATAATCACGTATATTTGTGTAATTGTTCAGTAAATATTCCAGTAATTGAGGTATGGCTGTTTCTGTATTTTTCTAGAAGCTTTTCAGCTTTCTGCAACATTTTGCTGGACTTATTGTCACATTCATATAATTATGAATGGCTCGCTCCTTGCAAATATGAGGATGGGTTTCCACAGGGCCCCATCTTCCGACAAAATGTTGACAGCGCTTCTCCCTATCGATGCTGCCTGGCCTGCTGCGTTTCACCAGCATTTTGTGTGTGTTGCTTGAATTTCCAGCATCTGTAGATTTCCTCGTGTTTGCGTTTGAATTGGTGGACTGGACTGTGTTCAGGAAGTCAATTTTGAGCCTGGATGAGTATGCCACAGTTGTCTCCAACTTCATCAAAACCTGTATGGATGAGTGTGTACCTTACTGTACCTTCTCAAACCAAAAGTCATGGGTGAACCAGGAGGTTTGTCGTCTGCTGTGGGCTAGATCTGTGGCATTTAAGTCAGACAATGCAAGTCCGTGTAAGAAAACCAGGTATGACTTGCAGAGAGCTATTTCAAGAGCCGAGAAATAATTCTGGGAGTGGTTGGAGGTGACATCAGATGCATGTCAATTCTGGCAGGGTTTGCAGGCTATTATTTCCTACAAAGCATAACCCAACATCATGAATGGCAGTGACGCTTCACTCCCTGATGAGCTCAATGCCTTTAATGTTCACATTGAAAGGGAGAATAAAACCACACCTATGAGGATCCCTGCAGAATCTGATGACCCTGTGATCTCTGCCTCGGAGGCTAATGTCAGGCATGTCACCCAGGCAGAGGGTGATCCCTCGCAAGGCAGCAGGGCCCATTGGACTCCCTGGTAAGACTCTGAAAACCTGTGCCAACCAACTGGCGGGTGTATTCAAAGACATTTTCAACCTCTCACTGCTACAGTTGGAAGTTCTCACCTGCTTCAACAGGGCAACAGTTATACCAGTGCCCTAGAAGAGCAGCGTGAGCTGCCTCTAAGACTATCGCCCGGCAGCATATTTACTGTGATGAAATGATTTGAGAGGTTGGTCACGGCTAGAACCAACATCTCTTCTCATGAAGGACCTGGACCCACTGCAATTTGTCTGTCGCCTTAATAGGTCCACAGCAAATGCAATCTCAATGGCTCTCCCCACAGCCTTGGATCACATGGACCATGCAGGTACCTTTGTCAGGGTGCTGTTTATTGACTATAGCTCAGCATTAACACCACCATTCCCACAACTCTTTGCTACAGAACCTAGGCTTCATACCGCCTTCTCCAACTAGATCATCAACTTCCAAACTGTAAGACCACAACCTGCAGATTGGTCATAACATCTAAATCTCACTGTCGATCAACACTGGTGCTCCACAATGAGGTGTGCTCTGCTCTGCTCTCTTTACACCCAGAACTGTGTGGCTAGACATAGCTCAACTGCCATCTATAAACCTGCTGATGATACAACCATTGTTGACAGAACTTCAGATGGTGACAAAAGGGCGTACAGGAGCGAGATATACCAGTGAGGTGAGTGGTTTCACAGCAACAACGTTGCACTCAACGTCAGCAAGAACCAAGAGCTGATTGTGAACTTCAGGAAGGGTAAGACGAGGGAACAAAAACCAATCATCATAGAGGGATCAGAAGTGGAGAAAGTGAGCACTTTCGAGTTCCTGGGAGTCAAGATCTCTGAGGATCGAACATGGACACAACATACTGATGCACTATAAAGAAGGCAAGACAGCGGTGATATTTCATTAGGAGTTTGAAGAGATTTGGTTTGATAACTGAAATACTTAAAGACTTCTACAAATGTACCATGGAGAGTATTCTGACTGGCTGCATCAACATTTGATGGGGGGGTGGAGGGGGCTACAGCACAAGATCAAAACAAGTTGCAGAAACTTGTAAAATTAGTCAGCTCGATCGTGGGTGCAAAACTCCGTAGTGTGCAAAACATCTTCAAGGAGCAGTGCCTTAGGAAGGTGGCATCTATCATAAAGGACCCCACCACCCGGGGTGTGCCCTCTTCACACAGTTACTGTCAGGAAGGAGTTACAGAAGCCCGATGGCACACACTCAGCGACTCTGGAACAGCTTCTTCCCCTCTGCCATCTGCTTTCTAAATGGACATTGAATCCATGAACACTACCTCACTACTTTTTTAATTCTGTATTTTTGCACTACATATTTTAACTTAACTATTTAATAGACATATATATATTTAACGTAGCTCAGTTTTTTTCTATATTTATTTATCTATCATGCATTTCATTGTACTGCTGCCATAAAGTTAACAAATTTCACGACGTATTAAATCTGATTCTGATCCTGAAATTCTTACAGACAGACAGACATACTTTATTGATCCCGAGGGAAACTGGGTTTCGTTACAGTCGCACCAACCAAGAATAGTGTAGAAGTATAGCAATATAAACCATAAATAATTAAATAATAATAAGTTAATTATGCTAAGTGGAAATAAGTCCAGGACCAGCCTATTGGCTCAGGATGTCTGACACTCCGAGGGAGGAGTTGTAAATTTTGATGGCCACAGGTAGGAATGACTTCCTATGACGCTCAGTGTTGCATCTCGGTGGAATGAGACTCTGGCTGAATGTACTCCTGTGCCTAACCAGTACATTATGGAGTGGATGGGAGTCATTGTCCAAGATGGCATGCAACTTGGACAGCATCCTCTTTTCAGACACCACCATCAGAGAGTCCAGCATCAGAACTGAACTCTGAACTTTAATGTCCAGAGATATAATAGCATTGCACAAACCGTTAACCATGGCACTATGTCTCTTTAGCAGTTTGTCGACATGTTTGAAAAAATCCAGTCTGCTTTGATAATTTGTACATCTTGTAGGATATACATTGCGCATATGAAAGGTTGAGAGGAATGTGAGCCTAACACTGGCAAATGGGACAATCATCTCGGTCAGCTTGGCCTTGGGTTGAAGGGGCTTGTTTTGGCCTATATTATTCTATGACTCTACTTTTTTAACAAAGAAATCACTGCAAAAAATGGCCAATAAGAAAGAAATTGTATGCAGTCTCTTATAAGCTGTAGTTTAGGAAGAAATAGCATTCTCGCTGCTGCCATCAGGAAGAAGGTATAAGAGCCTTAGGACTCGCACCACCAGTTCGAGAACAATTACTACCCCTCAACCATCAGGCTTTTGAACAGAAGGGGATGGTGTCACTCAACTTCACTTGTCCTGTCATTGAAATGTTCCCACAACCAATGGACTCACTTTCAAGGACTCTTCACCTCATGTCTTCGATATTTATTTCTTATTTATTTATATTATTATTTCTTCTTTTTGCATTTGCACAGTTTGTTGTTCTGCACTCTGGTTGAATGCCCTAGTTGGGTGGCCTTTCATTGATTCTGTTATAGTTATTATTGCATAGATTTGTTGAGCAAGCCGGAAAGAAAATTAATCTCAGAGTTGTATATGGTGACATATACTTTAAAGTCCAAAGTAAATTTATTATTAAAGTACGCACGTATGTGTCACCATATACAATCCTGAGATTCATTTTCTTGCAGGCATTTATATTAGGACAAAGAAATACGATAGAATCAATGAAATACTACACACAAACAAAAATTGTCAAGCAACAAATGTGCAAAAGACAACCTGTGCAAATACAAACACACAAATAATACTAATAAATAAATAAACAACAGATAAATATATAGACAAATAAACAAACAATAGGTAAATAAATAGTTTAGATAAATAGATAATACTGAGAACATGTGAGCACATCAGTTGTCGTGTCTTTGAAAGTAAGTCCATAGGTTGTGGAATCAGTTTAGCGTCATGGGAAGTGAAGTTGTTCACTTTCAGAAGCCTGATGGTGAAAGGCAAAGCACTGATTCAAGAAAGAGTTGATCTGGCATTAGTCCAATGAGTCCACTTCACTTTAATTGGAAGGCACGGCTACAGGGAGAGTGATAAGTTAACTTACTTTTTTATTTTAAATTAATTGCGTTTAGCTCAATATATGTAATTGTTTGTAATTATATTCTTCAGCATTTCAATTAAAAATACACTTTAAAAATTTTATTTCATTAGTATTCTTACTTTAAAACAGTACCTAAGTGCATTGAATGCTTGTAAATGCCAAAAATATTTGCGATTATTTAACATAGATGAAAATTTTGACAGCTTGTGAGCTGGGGAGGAGGGGCGGAAGGCAGATGTGGGTGTTGGTGGCAGTCACTGGCTGTCTGAACCATCGTAAGCAGAGGGAGCAGTGCCACTCATTGAGAGAACCCTCCTCTGTGCCTGGTCTCAACGGGGACTGGCCTGCCCAGTACACTTTGCTCAGTTGGAAGTTTGAAGTTCAATGGGGATGAAGGGGAAGGGAATGAATCCTGTGATCGTATTGAGTGGCAAAACACGTATGAGGGATTTGGTGGTTTATTCCTCCTGTGTTGAAGGACAGGTGACTGAGAAGCTTAGACCCTGAACAGCAGAAGGCATGAGAACATATGAAATAGGGGCAGGAGTCAGCCATCTAGCCCGTCGAGCCTGCTCCGCCATTCAATAAGATCATGGCCGACCTGGTCGTGGACTTGGCTCCATTTACCTGCCTTTCCCCTATAACTTTTAATTCACCTGGTATGCAAAATTCTGTCTCACTGTGTCTTCAAAATATTAATCAGGTAATGAATTATTTAATCATAATTTAGGACTAAAATATAAAAACAAAACTGTGATGTTGAGGTTTTATAAAGCACTAGTGAGGCCTCACTTGGAGTATTGTGAGCAGTTTTGGGCAAGAGTAGGTTCATAAAAATGACTCCGGGATTAAAAGGCTTGTCATATGAGGAGTGTTTGATGGCTCTGGGCCAGTACTCACTGGAATTCAGAAAGCCATTGGATGTTGGAAGGCCTTGACAGAGTAGATGTGGAGAGGAGGTTTGCTATGGTGGGACAGACTGAGACCACAGGGCACGACCTCAGAATACAGGAATGTCCATTTAAAATGGAGATGATGAGGAATTTCTTTAGCCAGAGAGTGGTGAATGGGTGGAATTCGTTGCCACAGTTGGCTGTGGAAGCCAAGTCATTGCGTACGTTTAAGGCAGAGGTTGATAGATATTTGATTAGTCAGGGCACGAAGGGTTAAAGGTAGAAGGCAGGAGATTGAGGCCGACAGGGCGAGGGATCAGCCATAATGAAATGGTAGAGCATACTCGATGGGACAAATGGCCTAATTCTGCTCCTATATCTATGGTCTTATTGTAGCTTCTACTGCTTCCTTCATTCAGAGAGTTCCACAGCTGCACAACTACAGGTAAAACAGTTTCTCCTCAACGCCATCCAAAATCTGTTTCCCCAGAATCGTGGAGCTATGTTCTCTAGTTCTAGAAACATTCTATGCTCTAAGTTCATTGACTGGAGCATTTTTCCATCCAATGTTTCTCAAGCCATAGGAAAAACACTGCTCCCTTCTCAGGAAGAACCAGAGATTGAGGCGGAAGGGGAGAACCAGCTATGCTGGGTGACTGCTGTAGGCTTCTTCTACAGCTTTGCTTTTAGATATGGAACATAAAGAAAGATAGAGAACTAAATTCACTGTTATAATGAGTTGACTGCTGGTTACTAGTGGTCTTCCACATGGTTTGATGTTGGGACAAATTCTTTTCATGTTATATGCTATGATTTGGATGACAGAATTGACAGCTATGTGGTCCAGTTTGCAAATGATACAAATGTAGGTGGAGGGGCAATAAATGTTGAGGAAGCAGGGATTCTACAGAAGGACCTAGGGAGATTTGGAGAATGGGCAAAAAAGTGGCAGATGGAATACCGTGAAGGGAAATGTGTGGTTATACATTTTGGTGGAGGGAATAAAGTTGCAGACTATTCTCTAAACAGGGAGCAAATTCAAAACTCAGAGAGGCAAAGGGACCTGGGAGTTCTCATGCAAGATTCCCTAAAAGGTTAACTTCCAGGATGAGACAATGAAGAGGAAGGCAAATGCAATGTAGGCACACATTTCAAGATGACCAGAATATAAAAGTAAGGATGTAATGCTGAGGCTTTATAAGGCACTGGTCAGAATATCCTTGGAGTATTGTACAGTTTTGAACCCATTATCTAAGAAACCAGGTGCTGGCATCAGCGAGTGTCCAGAAGAGAATGAAAGGATTAATGAGAATGATCCCTGGAATGAAAGGGTTAACATGTGAAAAGCATTTGCTGGCTCTGGGCCCGAACTCACTGGACCTGGGAAGAATGCATGGGGGAATCTCATTGAAGCCTATTGAATGTTGAAAAGCCCAGATAGAGTGGACATGAAGAGGATATTTCCCAACCAAAGGAGAGAATAAAAATATTCTAGTACATCTATAACTACATCCTTTCCAGATAACCATTGAGAGAGGGAGAGAGAGAGTTCCTGTTTACAACAAGAGAGAGAATGGGAGAGTCTAGTATCAGAGGACATAGCCTCAGAATACAAGGATGTCCCTTTAAAAAGAGAAGAGGAATTCCTTTAGCCAGAGGCTGGAGAATCTGTGGAATTCAATGCTACAGAAAACTGTGTAGGCCAAGTCATTGGGTCAGTTGTGCTGTGAGGATTACATTCCTTGACTTCTCTAGTGCCTTTAACACCATCCAGCCCAAGATCTTAAGGCACAAACTAATGGAGATGGGAGTAGACTCTCACATGGTGGATTGGATAGTGGACTACTTGACAGATAGACCTCAGTATGTGCGGTTGGGAGACTGTAGGTCTGACATGGTGGTCAGCAGCACAGGAGCGCCGCAGGGAACCGTACTCTCTCCGGTCCTGTTCACCCTGTACACATCAGACTTCCAATATAACTCGGAGTCCTGCCATGTGCAGAAGTTCGCTGATGACACGGCCATAGTGGGGTGTGTCAGGAATGGACAGGAGGAGGAGTATAGGAAACTGATACAGGACTTTGTGATATGGTGCAACTCAAACTACCTGCGTCTCAATATCACCAAGACCAAGGAGATGGTGGTGGACTTTAGGAGATCTAGGCCTCATATGGAGCCAGTGATCATTAATGGAGAATGTGTGGAGCAGGTTAAGACCTACAAGTATCTGGGAGTACAGTTAGACGAGAAGCTAGACTGGACTGCCAACACAGATGCCTTGTGCAGGAAGGCACAGAGTCGACTGTACTTCCTTAGAAGGTTGGCGTCATTCAATGTCTGTAGTGAGATGCTGAAGATGTTCTATAGGTCAGTTGTGGAGAGTGCCCTCTTCTTTGTGGTGGCGTGTTGGGGAGGAAGCATTAAGAACAGGGACGCCTCACGTCTTAATAAGCTGGTAAGGAAGGCGGGCTCTGTCGTGGGCAAAGTACTGGAGAGTTTAACATCGGTAGCTGAGCGAAGGGCGCTGAGTAGGCTACGGTCAATTATGGAAAACTCTGAACATCCTCTACATAGCACCATTCAGAGACAGAGAAGCAGTTTCAGCGACAGGTTACTATCGATGCAATGCTCCTCAGACAGGATGAAGAGGTCAATAATCCCCAATGCCATTAGGCTTTACAATTCAACCGCCAGGACTTAAGAACTTTTTAAAAGCTATTATTAATGCTTTTTGAGATAGTGATTTAGATGCATATCATATTTTTTACTGAGTTAAGTATTGTATGTAATTAGTTTTGCTACAACAAGTGTATGGGACATTGGAAAAAAAGTTGAATTTCCCCATGGGGATGAATAAAGTATCTATCTATCTATCTATATTGAAAGTGGAGATTGATCGCTCTTGATTAGTGAAGATGCTAAAAGATGCAGGGAGAGGGTAGAGGAATGGGGTTCAGAGGGAAAATAAATAAGCTGTGATGGAGTGGCAGAGCAGATGGGTCAAGAGGTTGAACGGCTACTTTTGCTCCTATGAATTACAGTCTTATGGTCTTCTGCAGGACAGAAGCAGAGTAATTGAACAAATGGGGCTCAATAATAAACGAGAGCAAACAAAGAACTGTATTAGCCGGAAGGGACTTTGGAAGACTGAGAGGTGATCGCAGTGCTACATGGTAACTTCTTTAATAACTTGAATGGAGTGATACTGGAAAAATGATTGTCCAGGTTCCAAAGCTCACAACTGAGACCACCTTGAAGAAACATGTCTCCCAATGAGGACTGGGGATGAGAGCTAATTTGTCCACACGCGTGACGATTCTTTTGAATGCTCTCACCCTGACAGATATAGAACAGTACAACACATAACCCTTCTCCATGATCCCTCCTAACCCCTCCATTGTTCTTACATGCATGTGCCTATCTCGCTTACGCATGGCTGATTTAAGAAATTTTAATGCTATCGAGCGTTCATACCACCTTCCACGCTGCTACAAAATGAACGTAGAAACATGGATGAAGAAGTCATTCACCAATCAACAACACCATAACCATCTCAATTCCTACTCACATCTAACTCACATACTTTGACATCCTTAATGCACAGGGTGCCACAGCAGTGTTAGTAGTTGGCAAATGCTATTACACTTGGGGTATTGAAGTTCAGAGTTCGATTCTGACATTCTGACATCTCGAGGGAGTTTGTACATTCCCCCCCCCCCCCCCCCCCATGAATGCTCTGGGCTTTCTGGTTTCCTTCAAGGACATACTGGTTAGTAGGTTAATTGGTCATTGCAAAAAGTGTCCCATGATTAGGCTGGGGTTAAGTAGGGGGGATGCTGGGTGGTGTTGCACATTGGGCTGGAAGGGTTTGTTGCATGCTGTATCCATAAATAAAATTAAGATAAGTAAAATAAATAAAATAAATCTATGTCTAACTTGAAAATATTTATGGTCTAATCAACTAGTCTTACTGCATCAAACACTGTAACAAGTAGAACAGGGTCAGTCTATCCCAGTGGCTAAGATCTCTCATATTTGCAACCACTCTGCATCCTCTCTAGGATCTTTATGTTCTTTCCAAAGTAGGTTGACAATAATTGGATGTGAATCCAGTTATCACTGAAATTTATAAACATTCCACTATAAACTGATGGCAAAGACTGGCTCCAGTTCATTGAAATCTCTGCAAGAAGATACTATGATAGGGTCAAGCACACAGCAGCTTCTGAGGATGTTTGAAATTCAAAGTAATTATCTAGTGAAGAACCTGAGGAACTCCTAGGAGTGATGGATGCTCCTTCTTGCCGTTACATGTCTATTCGAAATCCTATCTGGCTGTACTGTCTTAGCAAAGGCTTCTAAACTGCCCTGTCAGAAACAGAGGGAGACAGTGAATATGAATTCACATTATCCTTGAATGGAGTTGTTGAAGAGACCACCTGGCCCATGTGCTCTGTACTTCTTCAAATTTAATTTTCTTTTATCTATAGTGCAGAGTAGGGCCTTCCACCCTGCCTCCAAGCAACCCCCAATTTAACCCTGACTTAATCATTTTACAATGACCAATTAACCTACCAACCGGTATGTCTTTGGACTGTGGGAGGGAATCCACGCAGTCATGGGGGGGAATGTACAAACTCTTTACAGGCAGTGGTAGGAACTCTTTTTACGAGAAATCCAGCTTGCCCCATTCTGAGTTTCCTCATAACACTTCATTATTTTCCCCGGGGCATAATTCTATTTCCTTTTAAAGGCTACCATTGAATGGAGACACCCCCCCCCCCAACTCCACCAGGTAGTAACTTCATAATCCTAGCCTCTTGTTTCCAAAGTTGCCCTTTTGTATGTAGCATCCGTGCCCCCTATTTACCCGTTTGCCTAGGGTGAACTGCCGTCGCCCCGCCAACAGTGCAATACTTCAATGTAAATACGAAGTAATGCCCCCCCCCAGTACATGCTCACAACACAAATATCAGACAATACACCAAAGGCGAGTGAATAATTGCAACTTTATAGTTATTTCTTAGTGATGGGTTAGTGAAACAGGTAACCTATAGGTGCCAAATCAGTAAGATTATCAGTTTGTGCACATAATATTTTAATACGTTGAAGCTCACGCCTCCAGTTCCATCCACAATGACCTTCCAAGCCTTCAGCCACCGTCCGAACCGCCAACGTCCAGTATCCGCCGCCCTGGAACCGCCGTCTGCTCCTCACACGCCCGTCCTCCTCGCTCGCCTCCCGAAATAAAAACCCGCAAACTCCCGCTCAGCTCACACATACAAGATGGCATAACAATTCTCCATTGGTTAGTTCCCCCCCCCCCTTATCTGCAGTTATAACCCAAAAATGCCAGATACAGAAACCCATTACAGCTTTAAACAACATTACAGAGAAGCCATTTTGTTAGCCTGAACAGTTAACACCACAGTTAATGGTACTGAGAGCCCTGCATGGACCTTCCGCTTTAACTGCTCCCTCTAATTATTGATTGTTAAGCCACGAAAAACAGTTTCTCTTTCTTTTCTCCCTTTAAAGCTTATGTTCATATTGATTTCACTTGAGTTGGTCCTCTGGATGTGGGTATAAATATCTACAAGTCAACATGCTCCAGTGTTTTAATATTGCATTTGGAAGACCAGGAAGCCCTAAGATGGTTTCTTCATCAAATGTCTGCTGCTGTCCTTGAGCCTAATGGTAGAAGATTCCAGGATTTTGTATTCAAAATTTCAAAATTCAAAATAAATTTATTATCAAAGTACATATACAACCCTGAAATTTATTTTCTTGCTGGCATACTCAACAAATGCAATAATCATAATAGAATCAATGAAAGACAGCACCAACAGGCAGACAACCAGTGTGTAAAATGCAATAAACTGTGCAAATACAAGAAAAAAATATAATAATAAACAATAAGCAATAAATATTGGGAACATGAGATAAATGAGTCGCTGAACGTGAGTCCATACATTGTGGGAACAGTTGAGTGATGGGACAAGTGAAGTTGAATAACATTATCACCTCTAGTTCAAAAGGCTGATAGTTGAGGGATTGTAACTGTTCCTGAACATGGTGGTGAGGGTCCTGAGGCTCCTGTACCTTCTTTCCTGATGGCACGAGAGAGAAGAGAGCATGACCCTGGAGGTGGGGGTCCCTGATATGGATGCTGCTTTCCTGTTACAATGCTCTGTGTAGATGTGCTCAGTGGTGGGGAGGGCTTTACCTGTGATGGTCTGGGCCATACCCACTACTTTTTGTAGAATGTTCCATTGAAGAGACTTGGTGCTTCCATACCAGGCAATGATGCGTCCAGTCAATATACTCACCACCACACATCTATAGAAGTTGCTCGAAGTTTTAGATGCCATGCCAAATCTTCACAAGCTTTTAGAAAAGTAGAGACATTTTGTTCGTAATGTGTGCTGGGCCCAGGATAGATCCTCTGAAATGATAACACTGAGGAAGTTAAATTTTCTGAATGATGGAAGAAGGGTGGGAAGTGTCTTTGATTGTGCTAGCTACTTTACTAAGGCAGTGAGAAGTATAGACAGAAAAAGATCATTGCACAGAGACTGGGAAAAGGGAGGCTAACATTCTTTCCTAAGCTAATAGTTGAGTCTTCACCCAGTCACTTACTCAGTGCGGTGTCCGAGTAATACATCACATAACACCTTGACCATTCACAGGAACTTTGGAGTCACAGGGACTTGTATAGAACCAGGCTCTATGGCCCACTGTATCTATTCTGACCATCCTATACTAATCTACTTCTATTCTTGCACTTGGTCCATGGATTTCATTACCTTGGCTTTTCAAGTGTTTGTCTGGAGCAAAGATTCTTAGTCTTTTTTATGCCATGGCCCAATACCATTCAGCAAGAGGTCTGTGGACCCTAGGTTGTGAAACCCCAGTCAAGAGTTCTTAAATGTTAGGGTCTCTGCCTCCAGCACCCACTGTGACTGTGTTCCAGATTCTGAGTCCAAATTTTGTTACCAAAGTTTTTCCTCAGGGTTCCCCTCTAATTTTCGAATACCCTCCGCTCTCTTGTACTAGATGCCTCCATTCTCTAATAACTGTGCAACTGGAGCTCAACCTGGAGAAGTGTGAAGAGATTCATTTTGGAAGGACAAAAAAACTTGAAGGCAGAATACAGATTTAATGGCAGGATTCTTAGAAGTGTGGAGCCAATGATCCCTCAAGGTTGCCGTGCAATTGATAGGATTGTTAAGAAGGCATATGGTGTCTAGGCATACATCTATGGTGAAGGCATATATTGTTAAGAAGCCTACATTAGTGGGGAATTGAGTTCAAGGGCCTTGACGTAATGCTGCAGCTCTGTAAAACTCGGGTTGGAACACATTATTGTGCTTGGTTCTGGTTGCTTCATTACAGGAAGGATGTAGAAGCTTTACAGAAGGTACAGAGGAGGTTTATCAGGTTGCGGCCTGGATTAGAGAGCATATCTTATGAGGAAAGGTTGAACGAACTAGGGCTTTTCTCTGTGGAGTGAAGGAGAATGAGAGGTGACTTGATTGAGGTGTACAAGATGATAAGAGGCATAGATCAAGTGGACAACAGGAGACTTCTTCTTGGGGTGGAGATGGCTAAAACAAGGAGGCATAATTTTAAGGTGATTGGAGGAAAGCATAGGGGAATGTCAAAGGTAATCTTTTTTTAACAGAGTAGTGGGTGTGTGGAATGCACTGCCAGATGTGGTACAGGCAAATATATTAACGGCTTTTAAGAATCTTAGATAGGCACGTGGATGATTTTAAATAAATGAAGGGCTATATAGGAGGGAAGGGTTAGATTGATCTTAAGAGTTGGTTAAAAGGTCAGCACAACATTGTGGACCGAAGGGCCTGTACTGTGCTGTACTGTTCTATGCTGCCCCGTACCAGATGCCTCCATTGTCCAATATTTATGCATTATCAATATCATTTTTGTTACTGCAGTTAGGACCTCTGAAAAAATCTATAACATGAAGAAATGCTTTTGCTATTTGTAGGAATTCTAAGTGGCAGTTGTGATAATCACAAATTCATTTTCCACGCACACTGTGAATTAAACCTCATCCAATATCCCCAGAAGGGATTATTCTGCTCAGGCAAGCATTGTCTAATACCACAGACACTGGAATGCCTTTAATGTAGACATTTTCTGTTGAGAAGAAGCAAATGGCGTTTTATAAATGATGTCAGCTCACAGGGGGAGTAAGGCTGCTACAAACTTAATCAAAGTTATTAAAAAAGTAAATCAAACACTCGCTGACAGTTAACATAGAAAGGGGAGGGGCTTACATTAACTTCTTAAGTGCCATTAAGTTTGAAAGTTGCTTCTGGTTCATGTGACTTGTCGGTTGCCAAGGTCCGCTTCTATAGCCTTGTATTCATGCAATCTCTATAGGACTCTATATTAACGTTGAACTATGAACATAATGTTGCATCAACATCCAAGAGCCTATATGTGTGAGAGACATCTGCCAGACTTCTGGTAAGAGTTACTTATGTTGACTGAAGATTTACATATACAGTACATGAGGCTATTTGGGCCATTTGTTTCATACTAGCTCCTAACAAAGCAATTTTAATTTAATTTATTTATTTAGATGTATAGTGTGGAACAAGCCTTTCTAGCTCACAGATGCTCCGCCCAATGACCCACCTATTTAGCACGAACCTAATCACAGGACAATTTACAATAACTGATTAACCTACTAACCAATAAGTCCTTGGATTGATAAGAGGAAACCAGAGCACCCGGAGGAAACCCACATGCTAACTGCTACACACCGTGGTGCTATAATTCTATAACGTGGGCAATTGCCTAGAATGTATTGTCTCTCATGCCCAACAATTCCTTTTTCAAAAATTTGTTTATCAGTTACCTACACCAGCAGTGGATCAAGCTGGCATCGCCTCTTTACAATGAGATGCCAGTTTACCTCAATCTACTCTTAATTCATCAACTTACTTTCCTTCTCCCTTGGAGTCCATTTTTATGAGAAGATTCTAGAATTTTTGACTGCTGTTCTGACCTATCTATCTTCAGATGTGGATTTTTAAAAAAGCTAGAACACCAGAATAATATACTAAAAGTAGATTTCAATGGAACTGGGTATGGTGAAAAGAGCTGGGTTAATAAATAAAAATCTTGCGAAGATGCAATTTAGGCTTATCAGAAGTAGACTGAGAAAACATTAAAACACCAGATTCATTTAGGGTGCCACAATATCGTAACGGTTAGTGAGATGTTATTATAGTTTGGGGTGTTTCGGAGTTTGGAGTTCAGTTCCAGTGCTGTCTGTAGGGAGTATGTACGTTCTCCCCATGGACACCTGGGTTTCCTTCGGGTGCTCGTATTTCCTCCAACAGTCCAAAGACATACCAGTTAGAGGTTAATTGGTCATTGTAAGGCTAGTGGTAAATAAGTGGATTACTGGGCGGTGAGCCTCGTTGGGCCGGAAGGGCTTTTTCTGTACTGTATCTTGAAATAAAATATCAATTTAATAAAAATAGATTTCAGTGGATAAAGTGAAAAGAGCTATCACTGAAGCTCAGTGAAGATCGACCATGGATGTTACATCCTAGCTGACTAGATACGCAAGCTGGGGCAGCACGATATGCAGAGCAAGCTGTTGCCCACGCAGCAAGCTCACCCTCTCCATGCATCTGATGAACCCAAAGGAACAGCAGAGGCCAATACAGTTTTGCACCAGTGATGTTGCAGGAGTTACCAGTCAATGTCAAACTCAACATAGAACTGCCTTAGGGATTCCAGCTCTGGATTCTTCCCTCGGGGTTTACTCCCGAAGTCTTCTCGAGCTGCAAGGCAACGGAAGTTTGAGGTCAGAGTTTTCCTTCTCCTAGGTAGGCTGCCAACCACGGCTGATGAGCCCCATCTTCCCAAAACGAACATTATCCTGGTGATATATTGGGTACATCTCCCAGCAGGACCTTCTCGAATCAGGGGTCATGGTCTCAGAATAAGAGGTTGGCCATTTTTGCTTCTTCTTTCAGTGGGTCATGAATCTTTGGGAATTTCTGTCTAATCAAGCTGTCCATAAGACATAGGGGCAGAATTAAGCTATTTGGCCCATCAAATGAGCTTCACCATTTCATCCTGATTTATTAATCCTCTCAACCCCATTCTCCTGCCTTTTCTCCGTAACCCTGATGCACCGACTAATCAAGAACCTATCAATGTGGAATCATTGCATATTTAAATACTAAGAATAGACAGATTTTTGGATCCATGAGTTGACTGGAGAGGCAAGGAGGCCAAGATTTTACCGAATTTTGTAAAAGACTTAAAGGAACCTGTTAACCTTCCCCTGAGCCATTTAGTCTTAAGATGGGTAAAAGGATCATAATTAAAATTAAATTCTTAGTTGCCTCCTAAAACAAGACTCCGTACCATTCAGCTGTTTCCACACCTGCAAGATAATCCCTTTCAGATAAGAACAAGCTAATATGTGAATGAATTTTATTACAAAAAGATTTACAAAAATTAAATAATACAGTATTAATGCACATATAAAAAGCAAACTACAGCCTCTTTCAATAACACATTGCAACCATCACAATATTTTCACGTTCCTGCTTGGCTGGTACATGGGGAGACCCACTACATGAATTTGATAATAAATTAAAAAATGTACAAGCAATATAATATTTAGTTTAAAAAGGCCTCGAAAGCAAACCATCAGATACATAATATACGAATCAACTTCTGAAATAAATGGCAAGAAGAATTAAAGTACGTGTATTTTTCCCTCAATCTTGCTTTTTCAAAGAGGGCTTAAAATAGTTATCTTCCAGCCTCTCCAAAATTCTAATCAGTTTTCTAACAAATCAGGATTTTCACTCCCCGTAAGTTAGGTTTTGGGCAACAAAGGTGCATGACAGAATTCCAATCTCATAATTCACTGTTTCCCTAATAAAAAAATATAGAATTAGGCTGGGACCCCACTTGCTCTTTTCCCTTCCCTTCACTAAGCCATACCACTCCAGGTTTTTTCACGGCATAGGAGGCTGTTCAGCCTGTCAAGTTTATACTACCTCTTAGAGAACTCTTATTATTGCATTCCTCCACATATTCCTTGAAAGCACTTGTCTCTCACACGCCCGGTAACTCCATACTGCCTCTACTTCCTCTCACCTACAGTAGCTGGTTGAGCTATAGACAGACAGAAACATCAAGTTCAGCTCATTTCACCAAAATCTCACCACCCATCCCATTCATTCCCCTAGCTAATCTTGTGCTTATTTCACCATCTCTTGTGTGGGCTGTACTGGCTGAATTGATGGGGATTCTACTCAACATTTGGCAACTAGGCACTTAGTTTTTCTTAGTCCAGTCGTTGAACACTCACTGGGCTCCTAATTTGTCTTCATTATCTCAATACTGCGATGCCATCCGACAACCAGCTTTATCTTGACTTGTGTGAAGAAAGGTCTGCCATTCTCCAGAAAAGACTGCAGTTAAAAGTTATGACTGGTGTGACCATGATAGCACTAGAGATGTCTTTCCAAACGGAAGAACCTAAGAAATAGGAGCAGGAGTCGGCCATCTGGCCATCGAGCCAACTCCGCCATTCAATAAGCTCATGGCTGATCTGGACATGGACTCATGTCCGCCTACCTGCCTTTCCCCCATAACACTTAATTCCCCTACTGTGCAAAAACCTCGTCTTAAATATATTTACTAAGGAAGCCTCCACTGATTCATTGGGCAGAGAATTTCACATATTCACCACCCTCTGGGAAAAGCAGTTCCTCCTCATCGCCATCCCAGACTTACTCCCCCCAAATCTTGGGTCTATGTCCTCTAGTTCTAGTCTCACCTACCAGTGGAAACAACTTTCCTACCTCTATCTTATCTATCCCTTTTATAAACAAATCCTTTACTCTTAGTTGAAGGAACGCAAACGAGCTTCTGGTGAGCAAAGAAAAAGCCTCAAATATCAAAATCAGCCTGACGAAATTCAACATTACATCTAAAAACTGGGAAGGTATTGCAATCAATATAAACAGCTGGAAGAATTCTATGCTGCATGGGGGTGATGAACCCTGTGCTACAGAGATCAAGAGGCAGCTATGAAAGGAGAGACTAAACAAGAAAAAAACCCAGCCACTAACCACAGCGACCACTTACTCTTGCCCCCACTGGACCAGAACACGTGATCCGGTACATACATCCACCTGAAGACCCACCAATAGGCAATCTCTTAGAAAACATCATAATCAACCAGTGATCATACCACTACTAGGGACGGCTCCATTTGCAGACAACACCAGGGGGCACAACAATGTAAGAAAAATTCAAGATTGAAATAAGATTTTAGGATTAAGGGGGTATCAAGGGTTAAGGGGAATTGACAGGACATGGAGCAAAGCCAAGATCAGAACAGCAATATCTTGGTCAAATGGCAAAGTGTTAATCACTAATAAATCTAAAGGAGGAATCTAATTCAGGAAGAACATGAGATTCTGCAGATGCTGGAAATCCAGAGCTACACACAGAAAAACCTGGAGGAGCTCAGCAGGTCAGGAACATCGATGGAAACTAATGAACACTCGGCGATTCGGGCCGGGACCCTTCAGCAGCAACTAAAATTCAGGAGGTACTTCTATAAAAAGGGTATAGGGAGAAAGTAAAACTCAATATCTTCATGAGAGTTAGAATCAAAAACATTTTTGGATTTAAAGCAAGCAAAACCTACACAAGTATTGTGTACCATTCTGGTTACCCTATTATCGAGAAACACATGTTTAAGCAGAAACAGTGCAAGGAAGACTTGTGAGAGCTTTGCCAGATCTCGAGTGCCTGGGTTACAGGAAGAGGTTGAGCAGGCTGGTACTTTATTCCCTGGAGCGCAGGAGGCTAAGGGGCGATCTTACAAAGGTGTTTAAAATCACGAAGGGCACAGTAGAGTGAATGCACGCAGTCTTTTTTCCCAGGGAAAGGGAAACAAAAACTATAAGGCATAAATTTAACGTGAGAAGGGAAAGATTTAAAAGAAACCCAAAGCAAGTTCTTCAGGCAGAGGGAAGTGCTTATATGTAATGCATTGCCAGAGAAAATAGCTGAAGCAGGAACATGCAAACCTTTAGAGAGAATGTGGGCCAAATGCTGATAAATGGAATTAGCTTAAATGGGCATCTTGATTGGGATAGTCACATTGATCCAAAAGCCCCGTTTCTGGGCTGCATTGCTCAGCTCTAGGTAAGAAAGGGAAAGAAAATGCTGAACATTTATATGAATGTATTTACATATCTCCTTCCACAATGGTCCAGGGTGCTCTGCAGTTGCCTATGAGCTGGATCGTACTATATGAGCTGTATGTGACTGTATGCATTGTGTTTTGCACACTGGCCCCAGAAGAATGATGTTTTGTTTAGCTGTATACATGTGTATGATTGAATGACAATAAACTGGAACTTGAAAATCTGATGGGAAGTATCTGAGACAGTGCAGAATCTTCTTGAAAATTTATTGGAACACAAAGTGAAATTACTTCTGCAAGCACTGACTGATTTCACAAGAGAAAAAACTATCCACTGGTACTTTGGTATGTTGTTCAACAAATTAATCCATCTAGGAGTCTCAGAACAGAGGGACGTCCTTTTAGAACAGAGATCAGCATTGAGTGGTGAATCTGTGCAATTTGTTGCCACAGGCCCAAGTCATTGGGCATATTTAAGGCAAAGGTTGATAGATTCTTGCTAAGTCAGGGAATGAAAGGATATTGATAGAAAGCAGCAGATTTGGGTTGAGAGGGAAAATAGATCATGATGAATGGCCCAATTCTGCTCCTATATCTTATGGCCCAGCAGCCTTCAGAAGCTTTATATTAATCACTAACCAATTTCTACTAGCAAAACATGGAAGGTGTTCAGCAAGAGTGTGCATTATTTTAACTTTGTCAACATTTTTGTTGGAACGACAAAGGAGATGGGGTAAAGAGCCTATTATTTAACAAACAATCTGTTTGCTTTCCAGATTTGTTGAGTAAAGGCAGTTTGCCTTGATGGTGAACAGAGGAGGTTGGCAGCATAAATCCTGTAGGGGGTTGATGGCCTAGTTGTATCATGTGATGGAACCTCCAAAACAAAGTTTCCAGGCAGAGTTGACATTCCTATGGAGTACACGGTGTACAATGAGAGTGAGGCAGAATGAAGGTATAGGTTGGTATTCTGGTGGATAAATATGTGTATGTACATCTTGGTGAAAAACTGATGTAGCCCAATAACACTGTCAGTGGCCAGGCTGGTGGAAATTTGCCCTTTGTTTTGCTGAATTCCAAAGGAAGCAAATTAATGCACATGGATGACTACATTGTGCATTTCGCACTTATAGGAGTCTTTGGCAAGCATGACCCCAATTCACCGGTGCAATACACAGTGCTAGTAGATCCTCTGAGTGTTGTCCTGGAGTACACCTTTCTATAATCCAGGATGGACAAGAAAGGGAGTCCATAACATTGCTTCCATCTCCCTTGCACACTGTTTGTATCCATGTGCTGGTACTGTTTATTTCCCTGTAAGGATTGTGGTGGGAGGAAGATTGGGCTTTTGGGAATGATGTTGTGAAGACTTCATCGGATGAATTAGAGTCTCGCACTGCCTGGCTTTTATCTACATCATGTAGAGGGTACAGCAGCCAGGTCTGAGATAAGCTCTTGCAGAGATCAATCACAGCCTTGACAGGCGAATGGTTTCCTTCCACGCTGTGTGATTACCTACCTAATGACATTGTAGTTTCCAGTATCACTCACCAGTTGCCACAGGGGACAATCATGGAATTAGTAAACACACAGGACAGTTTAAGTCCTTCTCCTAGAATCACTGGATCTTTCTGATAAACATTTCCTTTAAAATACATATCTTTCTCTCAGCAACTTTATATAGAAACAGTACTGTGCAAAAGTTTTTGGCACTTATGTATTACCAGAGCACCTAAGATTTTGCACAGTACTGTAGTAATTTTTAAGTATTGCACCCTTGACATTCCCAACATTCCTTGTTATCGCCAGATTTACAAACTTCTTTTCCACTCCTCATTGACAGTACTGTAGACCATGTGCATGTAGACAGGATTAGCTTCAATTTAGATCAGGACCATCATGGACTTTGTGAATACTCCGTGCTTTTCAGAACTTCTGTACATTAGTTTATGGAAGTATTAAGGAAGATTTTCCATTGTAAAGATATAATGATATTTCTCACATGCAAACACACACATACTGAATATCCAACAGGCAGTTTGGTGCATGAAGCTTACATTATTCCTACATTAAAAGAAAGGCTGGTAGCTCAGCTTGGGACAGGCTGTTAGGCTGGAAATTAGCACCACATTCTTAATGTCGCGCTTGACATTCTTGTGAAGACAGTAATCCCCCATCCATCAGTAAGTGCATTAACCTTGTTCTCTCACAAAGCAATCGCAGTCCACAGGCTCGTTTTATATAGAATATTCACACACACGCACTCATGCACACACTCACTCACAAACACACGCAAACCCATATGAAAACAATCACACAAACTGTTAATATTTCTTACAAAAATGCACATTTTATGTATATATATATATTTTTTTATACCTAGGTAATTGTCTGATTCTCCACACTGATGAATATTCTATTTATCCAGCTGGATAAAATACCATCAACAAGAGTTGGATTTGCTGGCAAATACTTTAAAGTTTCAAAGTCTGTATAGCACCAACGGATCATCTCATCTTCATTATTAGTCCTTCAAGTCCTGCTGGATACCAATGGCCCATCAATCATTGGTAAGGGTGACATAACAGCCTACTGACCTTTGTCCAAACCTGTCCCTCAACCACCTCAATAAAGGACCACAAGGGGCGCTGATTTAGGCATCCGCCCTTTTGTTGGACTAAGTCAATCCTTCTTGACCGCAGCCAATAAATAATCTTGTTGGGGAGAGCCGTGGGGAAAGGAGGGGGGTGTTTAAGAGAGGAGGTCGAGGTGAGCACAGCGGCTATGATGCTGATCGCTATCGATTGGTTCTGTTGCAGGACTTGCAGCATTGCTTGCCGTAGAACTTGTGGCCACAGACACCATGTTGTGGCACCAGGTGACACCAGCTAAAGTAGTCAACACAGTTGAGATCTGCAAAGGGAGAAGAAAACATCAGACAGTGAAGGATAAAACCCACAACGTACAGTAAATCACATAATACTCTTGATACTTCTCCTATCCAGCTGCAAAAACATTTAATCTCAAATATGTCAACCTGTTACCAGTCTTAGCTGTTACAGTACTTTGTGGCTGTCTCAGATTACTAAAACAGATATCTGTACTGGTAATCCAGAGATCTCACTCATGGCAAGTCTTTAGATTCAAGGTGGAATTCTTGTTTTGCAAATAACTCACACTTCAGTGACGAGGCAGAATAACAGTTTGGCACAAACTAGATGGGCCAAACGGCCTGTTCCTGTGTTGTAGAGTTCTAAGACTCTACAACTTCCTTTCTACCTGTATCAGAACTGGCCACAGCTGCCTGTTGTCACGTTGGGTCAGCTCTTTTGTAAGTCTAGCGTTTTTGGTCGAACCCACAGCCTTTGCATTCACGACACCGTACATAGGCAAGGGTCAGCACACAGCAGTGTAGCGGTTAGTGTAATTCTATTACAGTGCCAGCGACCAGGGTTCAATGACCATGCAGATTTCCTTTGGATGCTCTGGTTTCCTCGTATGGTGGTGGCATCTGTCGGTCTCGAGAGACCATGGATCTGCGCCTGGAGTTTCCAGGGTGCAGGCCTGGGCAGCGTTGTATGGGAGCCTGGCAGTTGCCCAAGCTGCAGGCCTTCCCCTCTCCACGCCACCGATGTTGTCCAAGGGAAGGGCACTAGGACCCATGCAGCTTGGCACCGGTGTCGTCGCAGAGTAATGTGTTGTTAAGTGCCTTGCTCAAGGACACAAACACGCTGCCTCAGCTGAGGCTCGAACCAGTGACCTTCAGGTTACTAGCCTGATGCCTTGCCCACTAGGCCACGCGCCAACACCTCGTATGAGTTAGTAAGTTAATTAGTCATGTGGGTGTAATTGGGCGTCATGGGCTCATCGGTACAGAAGGGCCTGTTACTGGCTGTATCTCTAAATAAAAATAAACAAAGAAATTTAATCTGATCTTCATTACAGATAGGTCACTTGGTCTTGCCCTATCAGAGATATTCTCTTGGTTCTACCCATCTCCCTCGCGCCTTGCCTTCTCTGCTACCTTAACCAATTGATTACTACGGATGGGTGAAAAGGTTGGCAATAAGGGGTTGGGTTGAATGGCCTGGCTCAGTACATCTCTATAACCCTCCAGGGATTCCGAAGATTCACTACCTGCTGAGAGAAGAAACCTTACATCTTAATCTCAATCTGTGACCCATGGTCCTAGACTGCCAAACACTTTACACTCTCCAATTCAAAAAGCTCTCCTATTATTCTTCCAAACTCCAGGAAATACAGTTCCAATCTATTCAGTCTTGCCTCACTCAATGAAATTTATTTATTGAGATATAGCATGGAATAAACCCTTCTGCACTGCCCAACAACCCCCCAATTTAATCCTAGTCTAACCATGCGACGATTTACAATGAGCAATTAACCTACCAGCTGGTACGTCTTTGCACTTTGGGAGGAACAGAAGCACCCAGGGAAACCCACGCGGTTAGGGGGAGAACGTACAAGCTCCTTACAGGCAGCAGCAGGTATTGAACACGGATCACAAAAGCGTGCTAACCACTACACTACCATGCCGCCCCATCTACCATTGATAAGGAGTTCAAATTTACACAATGCACAATAGTCTAACAAACTGCAGGATAACATCCTTCCTCAGTGGTATGATAGAATTGCAGTTACTGTAATGTTTTACAGTGCCAGTGATCCAGGTTCAATTCCCACTGCTGTTGCAGTTCTCCCTGTGACCCCATGGGTTTCCTCCAGGTGGTCCGGTTTCCTGTGGGTTAGTGTTAGTAAGTTGTGAGCATGCTAAGTTGACGTTGGAAGTGTGGCCACACATACTGTACTTCGACTGTGCTTGTCGTTGATGCAGAATGACACATTTCATTGTACGTTTCGATGTACATGTGACAAATAAAGCTAATCTTTTCCTCCTGTATTCAAAACACTGTCAGATGGCTCAATCCTTCTGCTAGAGCGTTGGGGCCTCTGCCGCCCAAGAGGAGATTTACCTTTCCTGGATGATGGACAGAAGACTGTATTACAAGCTCTCGACACGGCTGGTTTCTGGTGGATGAGGCATCCCACCGAGGGTCTCCCCTGCCGCAGGCAATGCATGGTTCGGATCTGGACTCCACCCCCACACGTTACCGTACACTGCACGGAAGGAAAGAAATGCAGACCTGCCTTTAATTACTGTTAACGTACTCTGGCTGTTTGAAATGAGTACATTGCTGGAGGACAGTTACTGCTGTAAGTGTCCACGACAAAGTGACAATGACAAGGCAGTCTGGTTTTGTTTGGAGTGTAAGGACTGATTATGAGACTGAAGGCCCATTAGGTCTGTCAGCGCAGTCAGTAAGGGGAGCTCTTCCCTAATCTCTTATAACCATCTGAACATGCACATGGGAGTTTGGCACATAGCTCCAGGTGAAAGGAAACATTGCTCGGGTGTAAGTTTTCCTTGGCAAATACTAAAAGACAGGTATCAGAGTATATTGACCAACCAGTGTCATCACTTTACCTCCCATCAACCCACTTGCACAAACAGTGCTCAGTCTCCAGGATTCAGCCTTTGACTTCATGGAATTCTACACGACCTTTGGGATTTGACCTTCGGTATTAACACCTGGACTAGCCAATCACAGGACCCCAAACTCCAGGCTGACCAGCCCTCATGTCCACTGCTCGCACAGACATCCGACTGTGGAGTGGAGCTTTGCCCTCTAACTCCTCCACACTCTTGTCCCTAAATGCTAACCTGACCCATAATTTCCCTCTCCGTCCCCAAAGTCATCCCTATGAAATTTAAAAGACAACTACGTCTGAGACACAATCGCAATGGAAACTGCAGTGTGGCCCCATCTTGACCTTTCTGATTGTTTTTTTGTGCATTTTCAGGTCCTTTCTTATCTCAGCACCAGCCCTAACACAATATTTTGATTTTTAACCATCTTTGGGAGATGGTTTTAACAGCAAGGGGGAGGCTTGTGTTATATTGAGGTGTAGGAGATGAACAGTTCCCCTGAAGGATCTTCAACAGGAAGTCCACCGGTATACGTTGGAGGAGGTTGGACCAACTGTACATGGAGTGAAACGGAGGGAGTTGAGAATAACAATCAAGCTGAGAGTGGCCTTGGATGTGGTACTGGGAGACAAGTTTGAGAACAGGCGGATAGGAGTGCTGCAGCAAGGGATGAAGTTGTTTCACACTGGCACCCAGCCAAGGGTCCAGTACATGCTTGGGTTGCTGGGATAAAGCCAAGGAATGCCAACCCCAGGATAACGCTGCCAAGATTCCCCACAATGATCCAATGAACAACACTGCCCAGCAAATGGCACCATTACGTATCCCAGACGTAGAAATTGGGTCGGGATCATAAGGTTGACCGATAACAGGAATAATCAGACAAGTTTCCTGATTGGTACAATGTGACCTAGCACAAAAGTGACAAATAAAGTTTACTGCAAGTGCAAACAATATTCAATTACATGACACTGAGGAAAAGAAAGTGCCACAGGATCTAACTGCACGGCTTTACTGCGGTTTCTGGGCCTGAATCAACATCAGGCCTTGGCCTCCTACCTGTTGCCATGGCGACGCGTACCATGCCGGTGCGGCGTTATTAAGGATTTGGTTCATGGAAGGATTGGGGCAGACACCCAGGTTACACGCTCGCTCAAGATCGACTTTTGCCTTGGGCAGGTGCCGACATCTCCTCTGAGGGAAGGGGACGTACTTTCCCGACAGACTTTTCTCGCTGCACTTCAGCTCCCGCTTTTGTACGCCGGGACCGCAGGACACCGAGCACTGTGTGAGGCAAAAAAAAAGTGCTGTTTTACACGAGAAGTAATATATTAAAGATTAAAAATTTAGCTTCGGTTGTCACATTGAAATATAGAAACACACAGTGAAATGCACCATTTGCGCCAAAGACTAATATTGTTCGAATATGTGCTGGGGGCAGCTTGCAAGTGGTGCATGCCCACAACTTACTGACCCTAGCCCATACTTCTTTGGGAGGTGAGAAGCTACCAGAGCACCAGGAAGTAACCCACACCATCATGGGGAGAACGTACAGAGTCCTTATAGATGGCGGCTGGAACTGAACTCCAATTGGTAATCATTGGTTCTGTAATAGGATTAAGCTGAAGTAGGTTAATTGGTCATATGGATGTAATTGGATGGTGCCAGCTCGTTAGGCTAGAATGGCCTATTGCTGTGCCGTATCTCCAAGTAAATAACTGCTAGGTACTGTGCTGTAAACAGCATTCAAAGATGATCACAAGTTCACAGCATATAAAATGGCAAAGAGATCCCTATTGCTGCTCAGTTACCCTCCTCCTCCCGTTGAGAAGTAAGCAACTATGAAGAAAATTGTCGACTCCATCAGTGCAAGTGGTTGAAATCAGCAATGCCAGTGATACCGCTATACCATACCAGCATAGAATAGATATTTACATATTAAGATACAGTGCAGAACAGGCATTCTGGCCTTTAAGCCATGCCGCCCAGCAATCCCCTGATTTAACTCTAGCCTAATCGCAGCACAAGTTACAATGACCAATTAGCCTACGAACCAGCATGTCTTGGGACTGTGGGGAGAACATACAAACTCCTTACAGGCAGCGGTGGGAATTGAACCTGGATCGCCTGTATTGTAAAGGGTTGTGCTAACCACAACACTACCAAGTCACCCTATAAATTACCTTCTCTCTTTTGGCTCTTTCCAACTAATCGCTGCTAATTGAATTTGACTTTAGAGCAAACAGAAAATCTAATTTATTTTTAACATCCACTATAAAGATAACCTTAAATAGTTAACTCCTCTTCCTCTCAATATTTGCAGCTAAGCACTGCCGGCTCCATTATCGTCACCAGCCTCCCCATCATCAAATTCATCTTCAAAAGGCAATGCCTCGAGAAGATGGCATCTGTCAATAAGGACCCTCACTATCCAGGATACGCCCTCTTCTCGTTGTTACTATCAGGGTGGAGGTACAGGAGACAAGAAATCAGTAATTTAGGAAGAGTGACTTCCTCTCCGCCATCAAATTACTGAATGAACAATGAACCCATGAATGCGACCTCTGTTTTTGCACCATGTTATTTTATTACACTTATTATAACTTTCATGTCTTTGCACTGTACCACTGAAACAAAACAACACATTTCATGACTTATTTCAGTGATAATAAATCTGATTCTGATTTATACATTTAAAGGTTTAGAATGTGTCTTTGATTCCTCTGGGCAATGCTCAGCAGAAAGGTGGTGGTGCATTTTGATAAAGGCTCTTTGACATGAAGCTTGATTCTCATTCCACGGACGCTGCCTGACCTGCTGGCTGTTTCCAGCATTTCAGTTCCTGTTTCCCATTTCAGCATTTTGATTTTCAATTATTCCTCGCAGCTTCTGAAATATATTCCCCTTGAAATTTATAAAACTAAATGCCAGAGATGAAGTACTGTGATTGTTGCAAGGAGTCAAGATGTTTTTTTTTAATCCTTGCACGTCGAATTATCCACTATGTGCAGCCACTAGAATGTCTGCTTTAGCTTCAAGTTCAAGTTTAATTGTCATTCAACCATTCATGAGTACAGTCAAATGAACCAGCATTCCTCTGGGGCCAGGGTGCAGAACACAGCACCAACAGCACACACAGCACAAGGCACATATAGGACATAAAACCATAAGACATAGGAGCAGAATTAGGCCATTCAGCCCATCAAGCCTGTTCCAATATTCCATCATAGCTGATCCTGGATCTGTGGAATTTGTTGCCACGAGCGGCTGTGGAGGCCAAATTTTTAGGTGCATTTAAGGCAGAGATAGATAGGTTCTTGATTAACCAGGGCATCAAAGGGTACAGGGAGAAGCAGGGGAGTGGGGATGACCGGAAGAGTTGGATCAGCCCATGATTGAATGGCGGAGCAGACTGAATGGGCCAAATGGCCTGCTTCTGCTCCTATATTTTATGGTCTTATCCACTCCCATACACCTGCTCTATCACCTTATCCTTTGATGCCCTGACCGATCAGAAAACAATTGACTTCTGCCTTAAATATACCCACAGACTTGGCCTCCACCGCAGTCTGTGACAGAGCATTCCACAGATTCACCATTCTCTGGCTAAAAAGAATCCTCCTTACCTCCATTCCAAAAGATTGCCCCTCAATTCTGAGGCTGTCGGCTCTAGTTCTGGATATCCCCACCAAAGGAAACATCCTCTCTACATCCATCCTATCTAGTCCTTTCAACATTTGGTAGGTTTCAATGAGATCCCCAAGCATTCAGCTGAACTCCAGTGAGTACAGCCCCAAAGCCGCCAAGCACTCCTCATATGTTAACCCCTTCATTCCATATATGATAGCAAGCATGTATAAGATACTAGCGAAGTACAGTCACACAAGAATATATAGTCCAAATCCCCGAGTCCATGAATATTGCAGCAGTCTGCAGTCAAACATGATAGATTGTCTTCTGCTGCGCGAACACTGGAGGGCAGCACTGACACCTCCAGTACTGACTCTCTCTTGGACGGCTACAGACAGGGGACACCACAGGTTGCGGTCTAGTCCCTATTATGACCAAGGCCACGCAGCTCCCCTGCCATCAGCACCTGCTGTTCACCAATAAACCGATGAACCGGTCCTTTAGCATTCCATATTACCAATGTCCAACAAGAAAACACAAGAAAAACGACTAAGGTAATCACTTGCTGTTAGACTGGATACCACCACATAACTCAAGTCCTCAGGTCCTGACAACATCCTTTTAAATTTTCTTTCTTTCACTTTTATTAATATCTTTCCTGTTGGTGGGTGACTAGGACTATACACGATACTCCAAATATAGCCTTACCAACATTTGAAACAACTTCAACAGAACATCCCAACTTCTGTACTCATGCCCCAATTAGCTTGCTCACGTGTACATCGAAACATACAGTGAAATGCTTTAATTGTATCATATGAAATCAGCTTGGATTGTACTGGGCAGCTCTTGTGTCACCACGCATAGCAATTCCACAACTTACTCACCCCAAATGCATGACTTTGGAGCGTGGGAGAAACCCAGAGCATCTGGAGGAAACCCAAGTGGTCACAGAAAGAACATACAAACATCTAACAGATAGCAGTAGGAATCCAACCCCAATTCACGATCGCTGATGCTGTAAGGCGACTGCACTAACTGCTACACTACTGTGTTGCCCTGATTTATGAAGGTCAATGTGCAAAAAACTCCTTAATAACCCTTATTATCTGTGATGCTATGACAACATAACTTAGGTTAATTTAAGTTTGTCATGTTTATAATACGCTATGCTGTTGCAACACAATGAATTTCATGGCACGTATATTCTATGTATGCCAATGACAAGCTTGCTTGCTGGGATTGTACCATCCACAAGGTCGCAAAGACATTCCCCCTTATCAGTAAGGCAATGCCAGACCTCCGCCCAGGCTGATGTGATCCACCTCAGTCGGTCATTCTTCGGGCACCTCCGCAGCACGCACATCTCCTGATTCTTCGGCTTTGTTTCCTGGCTACACAGGCTGTCCGGGACGGTGTGCGGTTTGGACGTTGGGTTGGTGCCTCTGCAGTAGACGTTGCGCTTTCTCAATCCCCGGCCACAGGTTTTGGAACACTGGAAAAAGAATGTGAGAAGTTGGAGAAGGTGCAGGTTGCAAAAACACAAAACATAGGAGCAGAATTAGGCCATTCAGCCCATCAAATCCACTCTGCCATCTCAACCCAATTCTCCTACCTTCTCCCCGTAACCTCTGACACACTTACTAATTAGCAACCTATCAACTTCCATTTCAGATATACCAATGACTTCCTCAGCCAGGTTAGCACTTCAGCAAAAGGCCATGGAGGTGCCACATTGTCAGAGGTGCTCTCAGGTATAATGTAAAAAAAAAGCTAAACATCTTGTTTCCCCTCCTGCAATACAAATAGGTCCTGTGAAACTGCAAGGAATTCTCTTTGACATTCTGTTTGACAGTTCCCTTCAAACATTATTCCTGAAACAGGTTAAGTGTCTGTAGGCCTTTGTGATTACAAAAAGACTTCAATGGCTGTAAAACTTTTTGGTATCCCGAGATGATAAGGGACTACAGAAATTTAACTTGTTTGTTTTTATGGCAAAAATATTGAGAAGGATCTTATGGAACTTCTTTTCCATCTAGAAATCACAGTACAATGTCTTTAAATCTATCCTTACCAATGGGAAAGCACTGGACGTCCTAGATAAGTCATCATCATTACCATTATGTGCTATGTCTAAGACAGGCAATCATGGTCTTTGACCATGATTGTTCTTGACAAATTTTTCTACAGAAGTGGTTTATCTTTGCCTTCCTCTGGGCAGCGTCTTTACAACACAGGTGACCCCAGCCATTATCAATACTGTTCAAAGATTGTCTGCCTGGCGTCAGTAGTCACATAACCAGGAACTGTGATATGCATCAGCCACCCATACGACCATCCGCCACCTGCTCCCATGGATTCACGTGACCCTGACCCGGGGGTGGGGGGGCTAAGCAGGTGCTACACCTTGCCCCAAGGAGACCTGCAGGCTAATGGAGAGAAGGAGCGCCTTACAGCTCCTTTGGCAGAGATGTGCCACCACTTAGATAAGTACCTCGCTTTAAAGACTGCTTCTCTGACTATCCAGACTGTAATGTATGGATCTATTTCTTTCAGAGCAATGACACCCCCCCATCCTTAGCACTACATACCGATCTGTTGTCTGCGCATGTTCATTGTTCTCTCTCTCACTGCAATGTGAATACACCTGTTAAAGCCATCTCCAGCATGTGTGCCTTTATTTAATTGATATAGAGTTGTGCACAGACACAACAAAGACAAAATCATGCTCTGTACTAGAACTCTATGCTTACATGCACCTTCACTGCAGCAGCTTTGAGAAAACCTGCGGACACAATGCTGACTGATGTTTCTTTTTCTTAATTGGAAGCCTTAAGGAATATGGAGGAAAGAGAGAGTTATGAAATTCAGGCACAGTTCAGCTGTAGTAGGCAAGAGGCAAAAGACTTCAAGGATTACAGACTTGAGAGAGAGGTTTCTTTTTACACAGAGGATTTGTTAATGGAATGAGGTGCCAGAAGAAATAGTTGGGGCAGACACAATAACAATGTTTAAAGGACACTTGGATTGTTACGTGCAATGAGAAGAATGTGAGCCAAACACAGGCAAGCTGGGCCATCCTAAAGTCCCACTTGTGGCAGGTGGTGCAGAGGTGCCCAATTTATGATGGCTTCACCAATAAATTCTAACTTTATTTCTGTATTCTGTTGTATTTCTTTATTTAATTCTAAATGCCTACAAGAAAATGAATCTCATGGTGACATATACTGTATGTACTTTGATAATCAACTTTCTTTGACTTTGAAATTTTGCTGCCCTCTAACGCTATTTCTGGCTTCCCCCTGCTGTGATACTTCCTGTGCTGCTGAGTATATCTAGCGTTTTCTGTTCTCTATCCAAGACTTCCAGCAAGTGCGCATTTTGAACTTTGCAAGAAGTATTCCGCACTTACAGATATATGGATTGCAATAACACACCTCCCCCAGATTAACGAATGATAAATTACTATGCCTAAAGGTATTCAAATCAAGACAAAGGTAATCTCTATAGCTTCGGTCTTCATTGTTAAATTCCAGGTGGCAGTCTGGACCACAAGATTGTATCAGGAGCCAGAACGTGCAACTTGTCCAAGCTAAAACAATTATTCACTGACACCGCCGTATAAATTACCATAGATACTTGTCAAACACATAGATTCCTATCACCTCCTCGATGGAGGAAGGTGCAGAGAGGGCTTAGACTTTCCAAAGTGGCTTTCAAAGTGGGTGCTTAATTCTGGGGCTGGTCACTGGATCTCGAAAAATAAGCTGCTATTTCACCTTCTTCAAATGAAATAAACACACAATACATTGAAATACATTATTACTGAGTAAAACATACTTAGACCAAGGTGACAAGAATGGACTTGGTTCCTGGGTTTGCCATGTTGTAAGGTCATAGACTACTACAGCACAGATACAGGCCCTTCTGCCCATCCAGTCCATACTGACCTGATCTTCTGTCTACTCTCATCCACTTGTACCCGGACCATAGCCCTTCATAACCCTCTCCAAACTTAGGTGTTGTTGGCAATTCGTTCCACCCTCTCAGAAGCTCCCCCTCAGGTTTCCCTTAAATATTTCACCTTTCACCCTAAATCTATAACTTCTAGTTCTAGTCTCACCCAACCGGAGGGGGAGAAAACTTGTATGTATTCACCCTATCTATACCCCTTATGATTTTATATACGTCTGTAAGATCTCTCTTCATTCTCCTGCACTCCGGGCAATAAGGTCCGAACCTACTTAACCTTTCTCTGTAATTCAGGTCCTCAAGTCCCAGCAGTATTCTGGGAAACTTTCTCTGCATTGCTGAGCATTGGAGAGGGTTCAAAGGTGGTTCTCGAAAATGACTCTGGGATTGAAAGGCTCATCATATGAGGTGGGATGTCATTGAAACCTATTAAATGTTGAAAGGCCTTGATAGAGTGGATGTGAAGAGGATGTTTCCTATGGTGAGAGAGTCTAAGACCAGAGGACACAGCCTCTGAATCGAGGGGCTTCCATTTAGAACGGAGATAAGGAGGAATTTCTTTAGCCAGAGAGTGGTGAATCTGTGAAATTTGTTGTCACAGGTGGCTGTGGAGGCCAGGTCATTAGACATATTTAAGGCAGTTGTTGATAGGTCAGAGCACGAAGGGATATAGGGAGAAGGCAGAAGATTGGGGCTGAGAGAGAAATGTATCAGCCATGATGACATGTTGGAGCAGACTCGATGGGCCAAGTGACCTAATTCTGCTCCTATATCTTTTGCTCACATGATCTTTCAAGTTCATTGATATCTTTCCTGTAAGTAGGTGACCAGAACTGCACAAAATACTCTACATTCAGCCTCAGTAATGTTTTGTACCATTTCAAGATCATACCCCAACTCAATTAATGCCTAATTTATAAAAGGCAATGTGTTTTAAATTCCCTTTACATTCCTCTCTACCCTCTGGATAAAGATGCTTCACCAGAACTTCACACCAAGTTTATTATTGACCCTTATCTTTACAACCCTGTCTACAGAGGCTCCTATGTATATATTTGTTGTGTTCACCCTTCCAAAGGGTAAAGAGTGTATCTGGTCACCATTAAGTTTGGTAGTCTATATAAAAGACCATTGGCTTGTTAGTCTTCCCTTAAAGTTAGATTTGTACATTTCTGTTACCATTCCAATAGATCACTTTCTTTCCAATACATCTTTTCCAGTCCTCTCGCCTATTCTATTCCTAGTAACTCTGAGACCGGAAATGTTGTACAATGCACTAAGTGAATAAAAGAATTGCCAGTAGGATTGCTTTTGTGTGGAGTTTAGAGTATCCTTGTTCAGGCACGTGACTTCTTGGCAAATGAAGTCGATTAGGACCCACAGGTTGTATGATGACTGTGACTGAAACATGATTGTCCCGAGACAGGAGCTCTAAATCACTGGCGGGTAGTAAATTGCAAATCGCTATGTACTGACAGCTCACCAGATCTAAACAGGTGTGGTTTAGTTTACTGCTGTCAGAAGAGCAAGTGAAATCCTTAATACAACCTTCAGAGGGCGGCAACATTGTGTGAAAGAATAACAAAGTGCTTTCAGAGAAGCCTCATTCCTTTCAGCTCTATTCAAATGTCTAATAGGAAATGAAAAGCTGCTTGTAAGTGCTGGAATGCATCCAAAAAAGGCTTCTATTACAGGAGAATACGTCCGTACAAAGGGATTTCCAAATCCGATTTGAACTAAGTTTATTTTTGTACATTCGGGATATGAGGAAGTCACCAGCAAATCCTTATGCTTTATCCATTCTGACATGCCCTTGAATTGAATAACGTGTTAGGACATTTCAGAGCACAGTTAAGGGTCTATTTTACATAGGGCCTGAACTTTTCTGTCCTTTTCTCATAGTTCCAGGGAAGATGTCTGTAAATTCCTGGCTCTCTGCAAAAATTCAAGGTAAATTTATTATCAAAGTACATATATGTCACTATATACAACCCTGGTATTCATTTTCTTGTGGGCATACTCAATAACTCCATAATAGTTTAATAACCCTAACAGCAACAGTGAAAGACAACACCATATTGGGCATTTATCCAGTGTGCAAAAGACACACTGTGCAAGTACAAACAGAAAGACAGAATAATAATAAATAAACAAACAATAAATATCGAAAACATGAGATGAAGGGTCCTTGAAAGTGAGTCCGTTAGTTGTGGGAACATCTAATGATGAAGTGAAGTTGAGTGAAATCATTCCCTTCGATTCAAGAGCCTGATGGTTGAGGGGCAATAGCTATTCCTGAACCTGGTGGTGTGGGCTCTGAATTCCTGTACCTTCCTCCTGATGGCAGCAGCAAGAAGAGAGCACGTCCTGGTTGGTGGGGATTCCAGATGATGGATGCTGCTTTACTGTTACAATGTTTTGTGTAGACATGCTCCACGGTGGAGCGGGCTTCACTCGTGATAGACTGGGTTGTATCCATTACTTTTTGGAGGATTCTCCCTACAAAGGCATTGGTGTTACCACACCAGGCCATGATGCAGCCAGTCAATATATTCTCGACTACATGTCTATAGAAGTGCGTCAAAGTTTTAGATGTCGTGTCAAATCTTTGCAAACTCCTAAGGAAGTTGCGGCATTGGCAAATTCAATTGATACACAATAAAAATGTGTAACCACTGAATTTTTGCAATTATGGACAATTTTTAAAAAGGCAGCATGGTGGCGCAGTACAATACAGTGCCAGAGATGGGTGCAATTCCCACCGCTGTCTGTAAAAGTTTGTACATTCCAATGACACATGGGTGAGTTTTAGTAAGTTGTGGGTATGCCATCTGGGTGCCAGAAGCGTGCCAAAACTTGAGGGCTGTCCTCAGCACGTACTTGGACTGCGTTTGTCGCTGATGCAAGTGACACATTTCACTGCATAATTTGTTGTTTCAAGGTACCCGTGACAAATAAGGCCTATCTTCTTCTTATTTAAAAAAAATAAGTTACGTGCAGCAGGACATGCACACAAGTGTTGATCCGAGGATACTTTTGAAGCAGTTGTAAAATATTACAAGCCCTTCATAAGGAAATGTGTCTCTCAAGAGATACACAGCCAGAAGGATGGCAATTTTGTTCATTTAGCCAGCTAGATTCAGCAAGTTACCAAATAATCTCTACAGATGCACCATTGAAAGTGTTCTGACTGGTTACATCACAGCTTGGTAAAGCAATTCCAGAGCATAGGCTGCAGAGATTAGTGGATACCATAAGATACAGGAGCACATCTAAGATAATCGGTCCACTGAGTCTTCCTTGTCATTCCATCATGGCTGATTTATTACCCCTCTCAACCCCATTTTCTGATTTCTCCCCATAACCTTTGATGCCCTCAGTATTCGAGAACCTATCAACCTCTGCTTTAAATATACTCAGTGACTTGGCCTCCACAGTCGATTGTGGCAATGGCTTCCACAGATTCACTACCCTTTGGCTAAAGAAATTCCTCCTCATCTCTGTTCTAAATGCATGTCCCTCTGGTCCTTGATTCACCCGCTACAGGAAACATCCTCCCTACATCCACCTTACCCAGATCTTTCAATATTCAATAGGTTTCACTGAGATCTTCCTAAATTCCAGCGAGTACAGGTCCACAGTCATTAAATGCTTCTCACACTTTAACCCTTTCAATCCCAGAACCATTCTCATGAACCTGCTCTGGACCCTCTCCATGATCAGTACATCTTCTCTTAGATAAGAGGCCCACAACTGCTCACAATACTCCAAGCGAGGTCTGACCAGTGCCTTATAAAACCTCAACATTACATCCTGCTTTTATATTCTGGTCATCTCGAGATGAATACCAACATTGTATTTGCCTTCCTTACCATAGACTCCACCTGAACCCTAGCCCTCAGGGAATTCAGCACAACTCCCAACCTCCTTTGCACCTCAGATTGTTTGATTTTTCTCCCCGTTTAGAAGGGTCCATAGCATTGAAAAAAATTGGGAACACCTGGTCTATGTCTTGATTCCTTCTACCAAAATGCATGACCATGCACTTCCTGACACTATATTCCACCTGCCATTTCTTTGCCCATTCGCCCAAGTCCTTTTGTAGGCTCCCCGCTTCCTCAATACAACCTGCCCCCCTCCAGATATCTTCATATTAATAGCCATAAGGCCATCAATTCCATCATGCAGATCATTTACATATAACTTGAAAAGAAGTGGTCCCAACATGTGGAACACCACACATCACTGGAAGCCAACCAGGAAAGGCGTCATTTATTCCCACTCTTTGCCTCCTGACAGACAGCTGATCTTTTATCCATGCTATTATCTTTCCTGTAATACCATGGGCTATTAACTTCTTAAGTAGATTCATGTGTGGCGCCTTGTCAAAGGGCTTCTGGAAATTCAAGTGAGCAATATCCACTGTCTCTCCTTTAGTCTATCTTGCTTATATTTTTCCTCAAATAATTCCAACAGATTCCTTAGGCAAGATTTACCCTTAAGGAAACCATGCAGAACTTGGGCCTATTTTATCATGTCCCTCCAAGTACCCCAAAACCTCATCTTTAATAATGGACTCCAAGATCTTCCCAACCACAGAAGTCAGGCTAAATGGCCTATAATTTCCTTCTTCTGCCTGCCCCTCCCACCCCCCCCCCCCTTCTTAAAGAGTGGAGTGGCATTTGCAATTTTCCAGTCCTCTGGAACCATTCCAGAATCTAGTGATTCTTGAAAGATGAGCAACAGACACAAAGTGCCAGTCCTGCTGAACGGTTTCGGCCTGAAACATCGATTGGAATTTTTTCCATAGATGGTGCCTCACCTGTTGAGTTCCTCCGGCATTTTGTGTGTGTTCCTTGGATTTCTAGCATCTGCAGATTTTCTCTTGTTTGTCATTCTTGAAAGATCATTACTAATGCCTCCACAATCTCTTCAGCCACCTCTTTCAGAATCCTGGGATGTAGTCCATCTGATCCATGTGATTTATCTACTTTCAGACCTCTTCCTTCTTAAGCACCTTTTTGTTAGTAATAGTAACAACAAACAGTTTTGTCCCCTGACATTCTTGAATTTCCAGCATACTGCTAGTGGCTTCCACAGTGAAGACTGACATAAAATAATTATTAAGTTCCTCCACCATTTCTTTATCCCTCATTACTACCTCTCCAGCATAATGTTTCAGCAATCCAATATCCACTCTCACCTCGCTTCTGCCCTTTATATAAGAAAAACTTCTGATATCCTCTTTTATATTATTGGCTAGCTTCACTTCATACTTTATCTTTCCTCTCCTTGGGCTTTTTTTGTTACCCTATGTTGTTTGTTAAAAGCTTCCCAATCCGCTAAGTTCCCATGACTTTTTTTTTGCTATTTTATATGAGCTCTCGTTTGATTTTATGCTGTTTTGAGTTCCCTTGTCAGTTATGGTTGCCTCATCTTTGCTTTAGAATACTTCTTCATCTTTGGGATGTATCTATCCAGCATCTTTCAAATTACCCCCAGAAATTCCAGCCATTGTTGTTTTGTCCCTGCTAGTGTCCCCTTCCAATCAACTTTGGCCAGCTCCTCTTTCATGCTCCTGTAATTCCCTTCACTCCACTGTAACATTGATACATCTGACTTATATCTTTCCCCTTTCAAACTGCAGGGTGGATTCTATCATATTATGATCACTGGTTTCCTTTGCCTTAAACTCCCTACCTAATCAAACTCGGTTCATTACACAGTACCCAAATCAATATTTCCATTCCCCACCACAAGCTGCTCTAAAAAGCCAGCTTGGAGGCATTCTACTAATTCCCTCTCTTGGGATCCAGCACAAACTTGATTTTGCCAGTCTGCCAGAACAACCCCCATTGACATCAATGGTTTTGGAGTTGAGAGGGTGAACAGCTTTAAGTTCCTCGGCATACACATCACATAGAATCTCATGTGGTCTGCACACACCACTGTGTAGTGAAAAAAGCACAACAGTGCCTCTTTGATCTCAGACAGTTGAAGAAATTTGGTATGGGCCCCCAAATCCTAAGAACTTTCTACAGGGGCACAATTGAGAGCATCAACGCCTGCTATGGGAGATGTACTTTCCTCAATCACAGGACTCTGCAGACAGTGGTGCAGACAGCCCAGTGCATCTGCAGATGCGAAGTTCCCATGATTCAGGACATTTATAAAGACAGGTGTATAAAAAGGGCTCGAAGGATCACTGGGGACCCGAGTCACCCCAACCACAAACTGTTCCAGCTGCTACCATCCGGGAAACAGTACTGCAGCATAAAAGCCAGGATCTACAGGCTCCGGGACAGCTTCTTCCACCAGGCCAACAGACTGATTAATTCATGCTGATACAATTGTATGTCAATGTTATATTGATTGCCATGTTGTACATACTATTTATTACAAATTACTATAAATTGCATATTGTACATTTAGATGGAGACGTAAAGATTTTTACTCCTCATGTATATGAACGACATAAGTAATAAAGTCAATTCAATTCAACTCATTGAAATCACCATTGCTATCATAACTTTGCCCTTATTACATGTCCTTATTTCTATTTCCTGTTGAAGTTTATATCACACATTCTGGCTACTATTTGGAGGCCTGTATATAACTCTCATCAAGGGCTTTTTACCTTGCAGTTTCTTAACTCTACCCACAAGGGTTCTACATCTTTCGATCCTTATGTCACATCTTTCTAAGGAGTTGATAGGGATTGTCTATCTAGCCTGGTCTATCATGAGCATAGTCATCCCCACCCTTGTCAGCATCTATAGGAGGTACTGCAACAAGAAGGCCGCATCTATCGTCAAGTATCCCCACCATCTAGACCATGTCCTATTCTTGCTGCTACTGATAGATAGATAGATAGATAGATAGATAGATAGATAGATAGATAGATAGATAGATAGATAGATAGATAGATAGATAGAAGCCTGAAGCCCAACACCACCAGGTTCACGAACAACTATTTTCCTACATCCATCAGGCTCTTGAACCAACCTGTACAACCCTAATCCTTCCTCAGCAATGAAGCACCTCAGGCCCCCTCATGCGCTACAATGGACGGGTTTTTTCTGCTCTAATATCTTGTTTTCAGCATCAGAATCTGTTTTTTTTTTTATCACTGACATATCTCATGAAGTTCGTTGTTTTTGTGACAGCAGTACAGAGCAAAACATGAATAATAAGTTGCAAAAAAAATGCAAAAAAGGAATAGCAAAGTAGTATGTATGGACTGTTCAGAAATCTGATAGCAGAGGGGAATAAGCTGTTCCTAAAAAGTTAAGTGTGTGTCTTTGGACAATCAGCACAACTGGCAAGGAGAGTTGGGCCCAAAGGCCTATTTCATACTGTACAGCTCTATTACTCCATGGTGTGAAACCATATTTAGCCATTAGTGTTATCAGTATGAGAGGCACTTTTTGCTTATGGATGTGTGCACGTAGTCTCATCTATTTTAGGTTTGCATATTCTTACTGCTTGCTTATTATGACATGGAGGGAGACCATTTGGCCCACTGAGTCTATGCCAAATCTAAGCAGAGCCAAACCATTACCTTCATCCATCTTGTCTGATATCCCTGCAGCTCTGCAAACAATAATCTTATAACCTTCCCTTTTGTGTCCGCTCTCCCATCACCTTCCCTCGTGTCCCTGTTCTCCATCACCTTCCCTCGTGTCCCTGTTCTCCATCACCTTCCCTCGTGTCCCTGTTCTCCCATCACCCTCCCTCGTGTCCCTGTTCTCCATCACCTTCCCTCGTGTCCCTGTTCTCCATCACCTTCCCTCGTGTCCCTGTTCTCCATCACCTTCCCTTTTGTGTCTGTTCTTCCCTTTTTTTCTCGTTTGATACTAATCTACATTTAGGTACCAAAAGCCACATTTGATCAAACTATCAGTATTTCTTCAGAAAGTGGGAGGAAAGCTGAGGACCTGAAGGGAACTCAGGTTGGGGAAGAATGTACTAACTCCAGCCAGGTAATGCCCAAGTTTAGAATCGTGCCTCAGCCCATGGAGTCATAAGGCAGCTTTCATCCATCTAAGATATTGGATGTGCAGACGATGTATTGCATATGTGGCATGATAAACGTGGCCCTAAAGAGCACATCCCTCACACCATTTAAGGAGTATCTGAACGAGCTTGTTAATAGGCAGATTAGACTACAGGCTAACTGCAGGTGGATGAGGTATTTGATGGCTGACACGGTCACAAGGGGTCACAAAGCCTGAACCTACCCAACTGCACTGTGAGAGTACCATCAGCTCAAGGACAAAAGAGATTCAGAAAGATAGCTCACTATCAGCTTCTCAAGAAGAATAATAGATAAGATATTGGAGCAGAATTTGGCCATTTAGCCCATTATGTCTCCTCTGGCATTCAATCATGGCTGCTTTTTGCTCCTTTCTCTTGTGTTCTCCCCATAACCTTTAACCCTGTACCCAATCAAGAACCTATCAATCTTTGCCTTAACGACACCTGGTGACTTGGTGGCAATGAGTTCCACAGATTCGCCATCTGTTAGCAGAAGAATGGATGGGCAATACATGTTGGCCAAAGAATTAATAAAGAAGGAAGTACCATGTTTGGTGGTCTAGAATAGAATCCCACCCACAGACATGCTGCAAAATTGTTAGCATCCAGTCTCAATGAGTCCCTAAAAGACAAATATGGATAGGTGGGCACTATGTGGTTTACCTGGGTCCATGGTCCTGTGCTCCATTCAGGAGGGCAGTCCTGGATGTTGCAGGGCTGTACTTGAGGGGGTGTTACCATGGGGCACATGGAGTGAGGCACGGCCTGGTCGCGTTGGAAGGCCACCTCGCGGATGCACTGGAGTTGGCGGGTCTGCTCCCCTCCCCCGCAGGACCTGCTGCACTCATCCCACTTGCCCGTAGACCAGCTGTGAAGGGAACAGAAAAGGAACAAGACAAAATGCGTGAGCCGGGTGATGAAGATCAGAGAAATGTGACAAGACCCAACCCATCACTAACACAACCAGGAATGTGACCCAGATGTTTCTCCTCAGATGAGATCCATTTCTTCCTCCATCTTCTGTTAGATGTATATCTGTAATAGGATTAGTGACTTGGCTTATATGTAGCTGATAAAAATAAAAACATACATATTTGTTCAGGCTTTTATTTGTTAAGTAATAGCCCTGCTGATTTTCATTTGAAATTCAGCTGGACCACAGCAGGAGGGCAGCCATTTTGTTTTCATTGAGATTTTCAGCCAGACTGAACGTCATAGGCACAGTCCTTTCATATTTCTTTCGTTTCCACCATCAAAATCATCATCTGTATCTGTTGTTTTAGTTCATAAAGGAGAATGCTATCTGAGCAATATTTTGTGTTAACATTATATAAAAGTTTATTCTTGATTATCAGTACACTGTTTAACCAGTCTTGGTAATTTAAAGAATTCTAAGCTGATATTAATCTTCTCGCATACTTTAAAACTTTGCTTACTCATGTTGTGTACAAAATTTGGATATTTTACATGTAAATCTAGCTTCATGTGAAAACAGATTATGTGCTTTACCGGCATATATATTTCTCGGGTTTCTGATCGGCTACAGGTATCAATTTTAACCGATGTTTCGACGACAGACTCTGCCATCTTTATCAGGGATGCTGCCTGGACATGTCTACTCCAGTGGTATATATTCCCACAGTGTCGGTCCCTCCTGATTGGTTAGTCCTCAATCAGGTTTCTGTTGTTCCACCTTGTTTACAATTGAATTCCAGTTCTTACTTAGAGCTTGCAAAAATTCTTTCTCTCTAATTTTATTTCAATGTCTTCCTTCTCCAGGCAGTCTCAAAAGACATTGGCGCAGCAGTACAGTCCTGTGCCGTCACAGTCAAACCTACGGCCATTGCGAACACAACGTCCTGCTACCGGCAATTTCTCTGGGTACCCCAAATGGATACACCTCCTATATTCCTTAAGGTGGATTTGCACCATGTGTCCTGCTGGGCCAATATCCACTGTTCCGCATTCACAGGGAGTCCTGTCACTGCCAGCTGTCCTGAGTCCCAGGTCATCTTTCTCCCACATAACCTGGGATTTGAGCTTCCAAATAGGTTTGAAGATGGTATTAATCTCACATTTCTTCAGGATCCTGGTGATCCTTCCAGAAACCATGGAAATATAGGGAAGACAGGTGATAATGACAAGTTCTTCATCTTCCAGATACCTCTTCAGTGACAGAGTTCCTCTTACCCTTACCTACCATCTCACGTGTCTCTGCATCCAACACATCATTCTCTGTAACTTGCACCATTGTCCAAGGGATCTTACCACCAAACATATCCCCCACTCTCTACACTTTCCACAGAGATCACTCCCTCCATCATTCCCTTGTCCATGGTCCTCTAGGCACTTATTCCTGCAAGTGGCCAAAATGCTACACCTGCTCATACTTCCTCACTTCCCTTCAGGGGTACAAACAGTCCTTCCAGGTGAGGCAACACTTCACCTGTGATCTGCTGGAATTGTTTATTGTGTCTGGTGCTACCAAAGCAGCCTCTTCTACATTGGCAAGACCCGATATAAATTGGGGGAACCACTTCACCGAGCTCCTCCTCTCCATCCGTCAAAAGCGGAATTTCCTGGTAGCTAAACACTTTAATTTTGATTCCCATTCCCATTCCGACATAGCAGTCCATCTCCTCCTCCTGTGCCATGATGTGGTCACGCTCAGGATGGAGGAGCAACATGTTATATTCCGCTAAGTTTGCCTCCATCGTCATGGCATGCATATTGATTTCTCCTTCTGGTAAAAAAAAGAAATTTCCTTCTCCCTCCTCTCTTCTTCTATTCCTCTCTCTGGCCTCTTACCTCTTCTCACCTGCCTATCATCTGCACCTGGGTCCTCACCTCCTTCCTTTTCTCCTATGGTCCACTCCTATCAAATTCCTTCCTCTCCAACCCTTTCTCTTTTCTACCCACCTTGCTTCACCAAAGCACCTTCTAGCTATCTCTTTCCCCTCCCGTCATCTTTCTATTCTGGTGTCTTCCCCCTTCCTTTTCAGTCCTGAAGAAGGGTCTCAGCCTGAAACGTCGACCGTATTCATTTCCATGGATGCCACCTGACCTGCTGAGTTCCTCCAGCATTTTATTCCATATCTGTACTTCTAATTTTATTTTTAAGTGATATTTTTATAAATGCTGAATGTTATTTTATTGCAGGTCACACCGAAACGGCAGAACAAATTTCTTATATATGTAAATGTTATGGTAAGTAAAGTTGATCTTTGATCATTTACCTTTAACCTATGCAGATCGGCACTTTATACAAGGTACTTTCCATTGAGAGCAATGCAAATAATTCTATTTATTTATTTATTTAATAAATAGGCTCATCTGGCCTAATGAGACTGCACCCCCCAATTACACCCATGTGACCACCCGTCCGGCTTTGGAATGTGAGAGGAAACCAAAGCGCCAGGCAGAAACCCACATGGTCACGGGGGGAATATACAAACTCCTTATAGACATCTTGACTTTGACTTCACTGTCATTCAGCATTTTATTAGCTTCCCTCTATCGACTTTGGTCCCGAGGTAGATCCAATCGAAGCATTTAATTGCAACAAGATGCTCCACAAGTACAAACACTACTAGATGTTAACAAAAGAAGCACTTTCCAGACAGTTGATTTAAGAGACTCCAATCTCTGCCAGTGTAGAAATGTGTCTGGGAAGTCTCAGTCCTAAGTGGGCATCAGCTCACAGCATAAAAACTGATAACCACCATTTGGGGACTCAGTGAAAGGCAATTATTGTGTCTGACAGTCTGGGGAAAGTGAATTAACATCAGAGCAGAACGACTGATAGGCACAGCAGTGTATCGCTGCTCTTGTAACAACTATCCATTTTGTACATGCTGACTTCTCCAACAAAATAATCTCAATGTTCCGAGGACTCTCATACCTGCTACTTATAACAGGCAGCACTGTCAAAAGCAGGTCACGCTGGTTGTATTTTAGTGAATTTGTAAGTTTCTCAGGAATTTGTTCAAGTTGAAGATTTCAATCACAATCTAAGATCGTTTAATGTCATTTCCAGTACACAAGTGTAAAGGAGAACAAAATAATTATTACTCCAGATCCGTTGCAGCACAAAAACACAATAAAGAACAGAATAATAAAAAAGCACGATAATTATGAATACATAAAATATATTAGATACACCAATTGATTGTATGTCCATAAAGTGACACTAGGCATGAGTGTCTGTACTTAAGGTGACCAACGGGAAATGTTAAGTAGTGGTGGTGGGGGCTGTGCAGGGGTGCGTTAGTGGGTGGAGGAGTTGATCAGTCTTACAGCTTGGGGAGAGTAACTGATTTTGAGTCTCAAACAAGAGAAGATCTGTAGATGCTGCAAATCAAAGTATGCTGGAGGGACTCAGCAGGCCAGGCAGCATCAATGGAAAAGAGTAAACAGTCGATGTTTCAGGACAAAACCCTTCATCAGGACTGGAACAAAGAGATGAGAAGTCCATGGCCTCCTCAACTGCTATGAAGAGGCCTCACACAGGTTGGAGGAACAACACCTTATATTCTGTCTGGGTAGCCTCCAACCTGATGGCATGAACATCCATTTCTTGAACTTATGGTAAAGACCCTCACTTCTCTTATACCAGTCCCTGTTCCCATTTCTCTCTCTCACATTATCTCCTTACTAACCCTTCCCTTTTTTCCATGGTTTCTGTCCTCTCCTATCAGATTTCCTCTTCTCCAGCCCTTTATCTCTTTCATCAATCAACTTCCCAGCTCTTTACTTCATCCCATCCCCTCTCCTGGTTTCACCTATCACCTACTACCTTGTACTTCTTCCTCACTTCCCTCTACCTTCTAACTCTGATGTTTCATCTTGACTGTTTACTGGGTCAACTGTTTACCCTTTTCCATAGATATTGTAAGGCTTGCCGAGTTCCTCCAACTTTTTGTGTCTATTACAATGCTTTTGAGTCTGGTGGCCCTGGCGTGGATGCCACATGGCCTACTCCATAACAGAAGTGGGGCAAACAGTCCATGAGCAGGGTGGGTGGGATCCTTCATGATGTTACTGGCCTTTTTCCAGCACCTTTCTGTATATACAGTATGTCCTTGATGGTGGGTGGGCTGGTAGGTTGAACTAAATCAGTTCAGTAACCAGCGAACATAGCACTATTTCTATCAAAAGATCAGCTCCATAGATGATGCCAGTATCTCACATCACTATTTTAATTAGTATCCAAAGATTTTTAATGAGGAGGATTTTTTTGGTTTGGTTCATTGTTGTCACATATAGCAAGACGTAGTGAAAAACTTGACACAGATGAAATTATTACATAGTAGATTGAGTTAAAATAAGGAAAACATTAACAATGTAGAATAAAGCATAAAAGCTACAAAGAAAGTGCAGTACAAGTACACGATAAAGCGCAAGACCCTTATGAGGTAGATTGTGAGGCCAAGAATCTATCTTATCGTACAAGAGGTCCATTCGAGAGTCTGAAAGTAGATAATCCAACTTTGAACTTTAAACATGACTAATCCAAGCCAACGCTCACCTGACAAAATATGAGCGTTCTGACCATTGTTGGTAATATAATTTGTTCATTATGTGCTCTGTCATATGATGTAGGTGATCGTGGTCATTCCATGACCATGATTGTTCTTCGCTAAGATTTCTACAGGAGTAGTTCACCATTGCCTTTTTTTGGGCAGTAAAGTCGGGTGATCCCAGCCATTATCAATACTCTTCAGAGATTGTCTACCTGGCGTCAGTGGTCACGTAACCAGGACTTTTGAAATGGATTAGTTGCTCATATTACCATCTACCTCCTGTTCACATGGCTTCATGTGACCTTAATTGGGGGGGCAAAGCAGGTGCTACATCTTGCCCAAGGGTGACCTGTAGGCTAGCAGAGGGAAGGAGTGCCTTACACCTCTTTGGTAGAGATATATCTTCACCCCACAATCCCTTTTAATAACATAATAATCTCAAAAATGTTTTTCAAATGTACCAATATGTAGCAAACCACCTGAAATAGATAGGGTACTGAGCCAACCTGACAAGGTTTAATCTGACTGTTTTATCAGATTATACGCTCACCACCCTGAGCTTGCGACCGATAGATGGGTCCTTTTCGGCTCAAGTTGAGATCAATTCACTGTAGAAAGCAGAGTGCAGTTGCATTTAACTACGAGCAACCACCCCTCCAATTCCTAGAAATCCTGGGACTGACTAAACCAGAGAACAAATTGGAACTTTCTAACTTCTGTTATAGTGATCTGTCAGAAACATTCAAAAATCGACTTAACTTTTATGTGAATTTTACAATGTAGAATATTCCTCTGGGCTGAAATTTATAACTAAGCTCAGGAACACAGACTATATCACACTCAATTGCCGGCCATAATACAACTTGGCAGAGATTCAAAAGGTTGTACCTGATCCAATAAATATGTCATGGTCAAATGAATTTTTGCAAAGGTTTAGCGATGATGTTCTGGATAACTGTCAAGGTTTTATGTAGGGCTAAAAGACTTTGATGAAATTCCAGCCAGCCACCATTCTCATAACACAAACCCACAAGACTTCAGTTCCTCAGCCTTCAAGGAAGCATTTAATTTTCAACAGGATGAATAAAGAGAAAGTGACTGCAGCTGATATAACTGAACAAGCTAATCCGGCAGCTCTACCGACACAGAGCGACCCTGACTTTTATCAAAATACTAGAGGTGTTGGAAACCTGAACCAAAAAATAAACAGAAAGCGCTGAAAAGACTCAATAGGGCGGGCGCCGCGGTAGCATATCATTTGGTGTGACACCATTACAGCTCGGGTCATCTGAGTTCGGAGTTCATTCCCAACGTCCACTGTACAGAGTCTATACATTTCCCTGTGGAATGTGTGGGTTTCCTCCCACAGTTCACACACAAACCGGTTGGTGGGTTAATTGGTCATTGTAAATCGTCCCGTGATTAGGTGAGGGTTAAATTAGGGGTTGTTCAGTGGTGCAGCTCAAAGAGCCGGAAGGACCTATTCTGTGAAGTATCTCTAACTGAATGAATGGATGAATAGATAGGTAAATAATCAATCAATCTGTGGAAAGACAAATACCTAATGATTTAACCCTAATACTCCTTCATCTGAAAAACAGTCGTTGACATGGAATGTTAACTCTTCCACAGAATTCCAAATGTTAACCTTGATGCTTCCCTGTTCTCCCTTCTTTCCACAGATGCTGCCTTACCTGGTGAGTGTTTTCTATATTTTGAATCTTAATTTTAGGAACCAATGTTGAACATGTCTAATGCATGGGGCAACATTTAGATGTTTCTTTTATACTATTTGGAAAAAGGATGTTGCTTGCAAAGACCACATTAGAGGTGATGGTGAAGCAGCATCTTGAACCTCAGCAGACTTTTTGGCCAAGGTGTTCGCACAACGCTGTTAGAATATTAGACATCAAACAGCACAGCACAGTGCAGGCCCTTTGGCCCATTCTAACCTACACTAACATTAACCTTCCCTCCTACATAGCCCTCCAATTTGCCTATCAAAGAGACTCTTAAATATCCCAAATGCATCAGCTTCAACCAGCACCTCTGGCAGCGTGTTCCACATACTTACCACTGTCTGCATGAAGAACTACTTCTATAACATCTCTCCCTATACTTTCCTCCAATCACCTTAAAATTACACCCTTGTGTATTAGCCAATTCTGCTCTGGGAAAAAAAGATGCTGGCTGTCCATTATATCTATGCTTCTTATCGTCTTATATACCTCAATCAAGTTGTCTCTCATCCTTTTTCATTCCAAAGCGAAAAGCTCTAGCTTAATCAGACATTCCTCATAAGTCACTTCCTTTAATCCAGGCAGCATCTGGTAAATCTCCTCTGCAACCCTCTAAAGCTTCAACATCCTTCCTATAATGAGGCAACCAGACTGAATCCACGAGTCTGGAGGCTGAAAACTACGCTGGGGTTATAGGACTGTACATGCGTGAAGCTGGGTGGGTGGGAGGGAGGAATGGGGCTTGTTCTGCTGTTTTTGCTTGGTGTGTTCTGTTTTGTTGCTCTCTGCATTGTTCTGCCAAGCATTGTGGGCATGCTGTGCTGGCATTGACATCTGTGGTGACACATATGGAATTGTAAAGCATTACAGCACAGACAAAGGCTCTTCGACCTATCCAGTGCACGCTGAACTGTTAACCTACAGAGTCCCATCAACCAGCACTCAGACCATAGTCTCCATACCTCTCCTATCATGTGCCTATCCAAATTTCTCTCAAATGTAGAAATCGAGCCCGCATCCACCACTTTGGCTAGCAGCTCATTCCACACTCCCACCACCTTCTGAGTGAAGAAGTTCCCCTCATGTTCCCCTTAAACATTTCACCTTTTACCCTTTTCCCATGACTTCCAGTTCTAGTCTGATGCAAGCTCAGTAGAAAAAGGCTATTTGCGATTACACCGTCTGTAACCCTCATAAATTCATATACTTCCATTAAAACTCTCTTCATTCTGCTACGCTCTAGAGAATAAAGTCCAAACCTGTTCAACCATTCCCTGTAACTCAGCTTCTCAATTCCTGGCAACATCCTTGTAAATCTTCACTGCACTCTATTAATCTTACTGACATCTTTCCTGTAGGTAAGTGATCAAAATTGCACACAGTACTCCAAATTAGGCCTCACCAAGATCCCAACTCCTGTATTTAGTACTTCGATCTATGCAGGCCAGCATGCTAAATGCTTGCTTTATGACCCAATCTACCTGTGACACCGCTTTCACTAGGGAGTTATGGATCTGTATTCCCAGATCCCTCTGTTCTACCCCACTCTTCAGCACTCACCATGGAAGACTTACCCTGGTCTGTCCTCCCAAGCTAAAACATCTCACACTTTTCTGTATTAAATTTCATCTGCCATTTTTAGCCTGTTTTTCCAGCTAGTCTGGATCCCGTTGCAGGCTTTAATAGCCTTTCTCACTGACCACTGCACCCCCAAACTTGGTGTCATCCTGAAATTTGCTGATCCAATTTACTACGTTATCGTCCAGATCATTGCTAGAGATGAGAAGCAACAACCGACTCAGCATTAACCCCTGCGGCACCCTACCAGTCACAGTCAGAGAGGCAACCATTGACTACTACTCTCTGGATTCTCCCACACAGCTAATGTCCAATCCAATTTACTACTTCATCCTGAATGCCAGTACCTGATTCTTCTTGACCAGCCTTCCATGTGGGACATTGCTAAAGTCCACATAGTTGTCCCGGCATATCCTTGGGTGTGTTGGTTGTTAACGCAAATTGCATATTTGTATGTTTCGATGTATATCTGATAAATAAATGTGAATCTGAATACAATACTCCAAGTGTTGTCAAACCAAAGTTGGGGAAGGAATTTCAACATTTAATCCATTAATGAGCAGGGCAAGAAATACATTTCTAATAAATTTACAATGATCAAATAGATTTTTGCAAAGTTATAGTGACGTTCTTGAATATTAATTTTACACAAGGCTAAAGTGCTTTCAAATTCCACCCAGCTCACAATATATGCTGGAGATGGAGGGAGGGGGACACCGATATTCATTGCATTGGGTGGGTTACCACTCAGGTGGCCACTTTTTCCCAGACAATGTCAGGCTTTGAGTGTCGAAGCCGCACACATCCAGGTAAGGAATGTGAATCTGAATACAACGCACCTGATGTGTCTAATAGATGCAGGAGGGATTTGGGTGTCAGGAAGTGAATCACTTGCCATAGGGTATCTGAACTCTCTTATAGACATAGCATTTATGTGGCTAGCCCATAGTGAACCTGCCATGGTAGAAAGAAACCAACCCGCCCTCCCCAAAAAAAAACCCCAATTGAATCAGGGAGACGCTACGAAGTCCATCACCATTAGGACTACACATCACCTCTGAAGCATCTTTCCTGTACTTACCCAGCTTCTCAACAGACGCAATACCCTAACTATCCCTGCATAATATCGGTAAAATGTCTTTCCTGCTCTCCTTGTTCTATTGATAATTGCTAAGTCTATTCATATGTTCACATTTATTTTAGTTTGATTTCTGACATTTGCACGTGTAACCATTCTGCTCATTGCTGAGTGCTCATGGCTGTTTGCATTGTTGTTTTATAAGAGTTGGTTGCTATTGTGTTATTTGTTATTGTATTCCCCTGTATAATATATTTGGCACCGAAGCACAATCCATTCTGTTGTGTTTCACATACTGGAAATAAAGAGTTATTTATTTATTGATTGATTGAGACGCGGAGTGCAATAGGCCTTTCCAGTCTTTCGAGCATCGCTGCCCAGCATCCCCAATTTAACCCTAGCCTAATCTCATGACAATTTACAATAACCAACTAACCTACCAACTGATAAATCTTTGTCTGTGGGAGGAAATGGGGGCAGCCGAAGAAAACCTGAGGAGAAACCCAGGGTCATGGAGAGAACGTACAAACTCCTTACAGTCAGCAGTAGGAAATGAACCTGGGTCACTGGTACAGTAGATCATTCTGCCACCCACCGCCTTCTGATACTGCTTCTGAAAATCTCCCTGGAAGGGTATTTCTACAGTGATATCCGGAATGAAGATTTTCATTTATTAGCACCCCATCGACCCCATGCGTCACAGCATGATAAAGCAACTGTTCTTTCCCAAGACTGCAAGAAATGCAGAGAATTGTAAACACACCCCAGTCCATCATGAAATCAAACCTCCCTTCCTACAATCCATCTGTACTTTGCACTGCCTCGGGGAAACAGCTAACATAATCAAAGCCCCTCCCAACCCAATTAATCTCTCCTCTACTTGCCATCAAACAGAAGGTACAAATGATTGAGTGCACACACCTTCAGCTAAAAGGACGGTTTCCATCCTGCTGCTATTGTTGTACCGTGGAGAGCATTCTGACAGGCTGGTATGGAGGGGCTACTGCACAGGACTGAATGAAGCTGCAGAAGGTTGTAAATCTAGTCAGCTCCATCTTGGGCACTAGCCTGCAAAGTACCCAGGACATCTTTAGGGAGCGGTGTCTCAGAAAGGCAGCGTCCATTATTAAGGAACTCCAGCACCCAGGGCATGCCCTTTTCTCACTGTTACCATCAGGTTGGAGATACAGAAGCCTGAAGGCACACACTCAGCGATTCAGGAACAGCTTCTTCCCCTCTGCCATCCTATTCTTAAATGGACATTGAAGCTTTGGACACTATCTCACCTTTTTTAATATATAGTATTCCTGTTTTTTGTACATTTTTAAAAATCTATTCAATATATGTAATTGATTTACCTGTTTATTTATTATGATGTTTTATTTTATTTATTATTATTTTTTCTCCCTCTTTGCTAGATTATGTATTGCATTGAACTGCTGCTGCTAAGTTAACAAATTTCATGTCACATGCTTGTGATAATAAACCTGATTCTGATTCAGATAAGACTCTTGAAAGGGCCACTTATAAGATCATAAGATATAGGAGCAGAATGAGGCTATTTGGCCCATCAAATTTGCTCTGTCATTTCATCATGGCCAGTCCATTTCCCTCTCAGCCCCAATCTCCTACCTTCTCCACATAACTCTCCATGCCCTGAATAATTAAGAATCGATCAACCTCTGCCTTAATTATACCCAATGACTTGGCCTCCACAGCAACCTGTGGCAATAAATTCCACAGATTCACCACTCTCTGGCTTCCCATTGTATCTCAGTAGGCATGACAATAACAGAGTAATTATCAATTACTGTATGACTTTGACAAATTTCTACCGATATATGGTGGAGAGTATGTCGACTGGCTGGATCACAGCCCGGTATGCAGTCACCAACGCCCTTGAAAATCCTACAAAAAGTAGTAGATGCGTCCCTTGACTACATCAACATGAAACGCTGCTGCAGGAAAGCAGCATCTAGCATCGGGGATCCCTACAACACAGGCCATACTCCCTTCTGGCTCCTGCCATCACGAAGAAGGCACAGGAGCCTCAGGACTGACACCACCAGATTCAGGAATAGTTACTCCCCCTCAACCATCAGGCTTTTAAACCACAGGGGATAACGTCACTCAACTTCGCTTGCCTATCGCTGGAGTCAATCAATGGACTCACTGCAAAGACTTCATCTCGTGCTCTCGCTATTTATTGCTTATTTATTTATTATTATTATTTCTTCTTTTTGTATTTGCACAGTTTGTTGATTTCTGCATTCTGGTTGAATGCTCCAGTTGGGTGGTCTTTCTTTGACTCTGTTAAGGTTATTAATCTATAGATTTACTGTGTATGCTGACAAAATGAATCTCAGGGTTGTATATGGTGACATATATGTACTTTGATAATAAAATTTACTTTGAGCTTTGAACTTTATGTTCACTCCCTCTTTCATGGATGCTTTGTGACCTCATAGGGTAGACCAATCTACAAAATCCATTGCAGGAACTCACCAAGAGTCTTTCAAACTGCTGATCTCACTTGCTAGTCTGTCTACTTCCACAGGAGGCTAAAAAAAAATTTGGCATGTCCGCTTTGACCCTCATCAACTTTTGTAGATGCTCGACAGAGAGCGTCCACTCCAGATGAATCATGGCTTGGTACAGCAACTGCTCTGCCCGTGACCACAAGAAACTGCAGACAGTTGTGAACACAGCACAATGCATTGTGGAAGCCAGCCTCTCCTGTCCATGGACACTATCTACAATTCTCTCCACCTCAGTAAAACAGACAGTGCAACTAAAGACCCACCAAGTATTCTCGCTTCTCCCCCTCCCCCATCAAACTTAAGATTCAAAAGCTGGAAGCCATATTCCCTAAGCTTAACGAGAGCTTCAATGCCACTGCTATGTCTATTGAATAGTGCCCTAGTACAATAAGATGGGCTCTTGACCTCATTATGGCCTTCATCTTCTTGGTATTGGTATTGTCACATGAGCTGAGATACAGTGGAATGCCTGTCTTGCATACTGTTTCTACAGATCAGATCATTACAAAGTATATTGAGCTACAATAAGATAAGGCAATAATAATGCAGAATAACGTGTAAAAGATACCGAAAAAGCGCAGCGCAAGTAAACGATAAATTGTGGGTAATCATAATGAGGTAGATTATAAGGCCAAGAGACCAACTTATCATATAAGCCACTGATTACAGTGGGATAGAAGCTGGTGGCACATAGTTTCAGGCTTTTGTATCTTCTGCCCAGTGGGAGAATGAAGAGAAAATATCTGGGGAAGGTGAGGCTGTTGATTATGTTGGTGCTTTACTGAGGCATAAACAGAGCTCATAGATGGGAGGCTGGTTCTGAAGCAGTGTCACGGCCCGAAACGTTGACTATTTATTCCTTTCCATCGATGCTATCTGACTTAGCATTTTCTCCAGCATTTTGTGTGTGAAGCTGGTTACTGTGATGTGCTGAGCTGCACCCACAACTTTCTGTAGGTTTTCACAGCCACGGGCAGAACAGTTACTACACTAAGCCTATCTGCCTGCATTGCACTTTCCCCGTAATTGTAACACTTCATTCTGCATTCTGTCATTGTTTTTCTTTTTACTGCGTCAATGTACTGAAACGAACAAGTGAACTGTATGGATGGCAACGTTTCCACCAATTTAACACGCCTGCACAATTTCTCTTTCAGTTACACACATCACAACAAGTTAGAGTTATGTTCTCATTTCAACATTACTGCCAGCAATAAACTCTCCATCTCCCTTGTAACTGTACCATTTAGACTATGTGCACCAGGCCGCTTGCAGAAGTTCACTGAAACCTTCTCGGGGCAAATAAGGAAGGTCAATAAATGCTGGAATTGCAAGCAATGGCCACATTCAGAAAATGGATATTGTTTTACAATGTGGTTTTGAGTTAGGCACCAAGATCTACTTTCTCTTTTGGTAGTTTCCAATATAGAACCAGTCCTGGAGGGAGAACCTCTTATACAACGGATAAATACACTCACACCCACATAATACACACAGTTATCAGACTCCTGAATGAACCTCCTGAATGATAATATGGCCTCTTGACCTCAATTCACCTCATTATGATTTGCACTTTATCATTTACCTGCACTGCACATCTTTGGTAACTTTTGCACTTTTTCCTGCAATACTAATTGTTTTATGGGTGGCGTAAGGCTCTCCAAAGGAGGTGGACAGCTCTCCTTTCCTCTGTTAGCCTGAAGACCACCCTTGGGCAAGGTGTAGCACCTGCTTAGCCCCCCGATCAGGGTCACCTGAAGCCACGGGAGCAGGTGGTGGATGGTCGTATGAACAGCTGGAGCACATCACAAGACCAGGTTATTGTTAACGGCTGGGCTCACCTGTCTTGTATAGCCACTGCCCAAAAAGCAGCAGCGGCAAACCGCTTCTGTAAAAAAAATGTGCCAAGAACAATCACGGTCATGGAAAGACCATGATCGCCCACGTCGTATGACACAGCGTATAACAAACAAACTACTGTTTTACTTTATTCTAACTCAGTGCACTGTGTAACGATTTGAACTGAACAAACAGAAAGCATGACGGGGCTAGCAGTACTCCAAAAACAAACCTCCTTCAGGGGGAAAATATGGTCGAGGCTGCATACTTCAGAAAGCCAGCCTTGTTAAAACCAGAATATTACAAATAACCTCTCATCTATGAGTAAACAATCCATTGAACATTATCCCAAACAGAATGAATAATGACTAGTAATAAAGTGTAGGCTCAGAAAGGAGCGTGAGGAATGTCAACTACAGACCAACAAACTTTTACAGATCTGCTGTTGAAAGTATCCTGACTGGTTGCATCATAGTTTAACAGTGCCAGAATGGAGAAAGTGCAGAGAGTCATTGATACTGCCAATTACATCACGGGCACATCCCTCCCTACCATTGGTTGTAACTACAGGAGGCACCGCCGCACGAAGGCGATCAAAGATCCCCGCCATCCGGGCCAAGGTACAGAAGAAGCCTGAATTCCCACATCACCCAGTTCAAGAACAGCTACTTCCCTTCAGAATTAGGTTCTCGAACCTACTTGCAAAACCATATTCATGTCAGTTTAGCGATGCCACTTTGACCACCTTGTAGTAAAATAAGACCTTTTGTTGTTCTAATTGTGTTTTCTTGTAAATGTTGGGTACCTTTCATGATTAATTAATATTTTTTCTTCTGTATGCTCCTTTGTCCTCTATTGATGCTGCCTGACCAACTGAGTTCCTCCAGCACTTTTTTTTGCCCTTATTTAATGTTAAGAAAGTGCAAATTTAACTGAAATCTTCACAAATCAGAAGCTAAATAAACGTCTATGAACAGGTTGCAATGGTAATGCACTGTACCTCCGTCCCAAGGCCTTGCTGGCAGAGGACAGAGAAACATACAGGCATACAGAAAAGAAACAGGCCCTGAGCCTTACCAAATCTGTACAGATCATTAACCAGCCATTTACACTAATCCTCCATTAGCCTATTGTTTTTAATCACCCTATTCTCATCAATTCCACTAATACTCACTTACACACCAGAAGGAATTTACAGTGGTCGGTTAATCAAACGGCCCTCATGCCTTTGAGATGTGTAAGGAGACCCGAGCACCCATTAAGGGAAACCCATGCAGACAGAAATAACTTGCAAACTCCGCACAGACAGCACCCGAGGTCAGGATCAAAACTGGGTCTCTGGCGCTGTGAGGCAGCTGGGTCTTAGCGCTCCACTGTGTATCTTCTACTTTGTCCCACCCACTCTTCCAGCTGGAATTGACAAACTAATTATTTTCCCTCCAGACATGTTTTATAACACTGACTAACAAGCTCTCATCCATGCAGCTTCACCGCAGTTAGTAACCAGTTTAATTTGACGAGATTAATGGCCATAATAAATCAAGGGAGACAAGCACGTAAAGTAAAAAACTATTAACTGTCAAGAACAGTATCCAGAGATGTCTTCCCAACACACAAAAATTCACGAGCATGATAACCCTTGTGAAAATGAGGGTGGAGGAATGCATTGTGCAGGGCTACTGCAGTCAGTTTCAAGATTAAAGGACAATCATTTAAGATTGTGATATTTAGGAGCTTCTTGTAGATTGTAAATCTCTGAAATTCTCTATCCAGAGAGAAGTGGAGCTGGATCGTTACCTGTATTTAAAGAGATGATAGCTATCCTCACAGTGGCCACATTATTGGTACACTGAAATACCTGAACGTTAATGCAAATATCTTATCTGCCAATGATGTGGTAGCAATGAAGTTCACTTCTTGACCATGTTTCTCTCTTCCCTCCTCCCACCTTTTAAATCTACTCCTCAGCTTTCCTTCTCCAGTGCTGCCCCAGGGTCTCAGCCCGAGACGTCGACTGTACTCTTTTCCATAGACGCTGCCTGATCTGCTGAGTTCCTCCAGTATTTTGCTTGTGTTGCAAGAAGTTCAGTTGTTGTTCAGACCAAACATCAGAATGGCAGAGAAAAGTGATCTATGTGACTTTGACTGTGGAATGATTGTTGGTGCCAGATGGGGTGGCTTGAGTATCTCAGAAACTGCTGATCCTCTGGGATTTTTATGCACGACAGTCACAAGAGTTTACAGATAATGGTGCAAAAACAAATGACGTCCATTGAGCAGCCGTTCTATGGGTGAAAGCACTTTTTTAATGAGGTCAGTGGAGAATGGCCAGACTGGTTCAAACTGCCAGGAAGACTACAGTATCTCAAATAACCATGTATTACACAGTGGTGTACAGAGAAGAATCTCTAAACCACGGCATGTTGAACCTTGATGTGGATGGACTACAGCAACAGAAGACTGTGAACATGCAGAGACATATTCAGTGGCCATTTTATTAGGTACAGAAGTTAATTAATAAATTAGCCACTAAGTGTATTTTTAAATGGTGAAGGAATTGAGGGCTACAGGAAGCTGGCCAGGGAGAGGCGCTGAGGCCAGGGTGTATACTGGATTGTAGGGCAGGCTGGAGGAGCTGAGTAGCTCACTCCTACTTCAATTATCTTGAGTTCCTACAAGATCCCAGTTCAGAATAGAGCAGCAGAGAATCTGCTGGAAGATACACAACACCTGGGGAGGAGAGGAGCTGTTAACGTTTCAGGTGAGAGTGGAGGGAAGAAGGTCAGTATGAAGAGGGGAAGAGAAGTAGTGAGATGAGAGACTGAAGTGGTGGTGAGGTGGTAGACTGAAGTGATGTTGATTGAGGAGGGGTATGAGGTGGCAGAGAGGTCATGTTAGGTAAGGGAGGGAGGTGGGGTGGGTTCAGGATACACTGGCAGGTGGATGATAGATGAATGCAGTCAAAGAGAGGGAAAAGGAACCGAAAGGGAGATGGGGTGAGATAGGGGGTGTGAATATGAAACAGGTCTTGTCAAAATGGGCATGAGTGGAGCTTATGCCCAATTCCTGAGTAGGTCAGTGTACAGACTGAGGAAGAGAGAAATGGCCAGGATCATGCTTGATTTACAAGGATACACATTATATTGAAAGAATAGACAGGAAGGCAAAGGGGACGCATTGCTTTGTTGGAAAAAAAATGAAATCAAATCATTACAAAGCTGTGACGTAGGGTCGGAAAGTGTTGAATCGTTGTCAATAGAGCTAAGGAAGTGCAAGGATAAAAAGACCCTGATGGGAGTTGTATACAGACCCCAAAGAGTAGTAAGGATGTGGCCCACAAATTACAGTGGGAGATAGAAAATGTACACAAAAGGGGCAATGTTACAATAGTCATGGGGGACTTCAATATGCAGCTAGATTGGGAAAATGCAGCTAATGGGAAGCTAAAGTCAGATGTATCAGTATTACAGTCGATTAGAGGGAATTACAGGGGCCTGAGAGAGCAGCTGGCCAGAATTGTTTGGAAAAGAACACTGGCAGGGATGATGGCAGAGCAGCAATGGCTGGAGTTTGGAAGCAATTTGGCACAGGATAAATACATTTCAAAAAGGAAGAAGTATTCTGAAGGAAAAATGACACAACTGTGGCTAACAAGAGCATTCAAAGCCAACATAAAAGCCAAAGAGAGGGCATATAATAGAGCAAAGATTAGTGGAAAGTTAGAGGATTGGGAAGCTATAAAAACCCAACAGAAGGCAACTAAAAAATTCATTAAGTAGGTAAAGATGGAATACAAAAGTGAGCTTGCCAATAATATTAAAGAGGATACCAAAAATTTCTTCAGATGCATTAAGTGTAAAAGAAAGGTGAAAGTTGACATTGAACCACGGGAAAATGGTGCTGGACAGCTAGTAATGGGGACAACAAAACAGTGGACAAACTGAATAAGTACAGTGTATCAGTCTTCACTGTGAAAGACACAGGCATTCCATGGGGAGGACGTACTGAGACTTCTTATATAACAATGCTGCAGTTACCCTCAGATCTATGGAATGCCCCGAGCTGTAAGAGCAGCGTGCTAACAGCTATGTTACGTAGCGTGTTGGTACTCTCAGACTCCGCATAACGCTACCTCGCATAACACTGATTCGTTACGACACGATTATCCAATTCTTTATTGAAACATTTTTAAATGACAGAAATTCATTCTAAACAACATTTAAAACTTCTCATGAGTGGCCACCATTACAGTAAACATACAATCAGCCAATGAGAGCACCTCACACTCACAGCCAATCACATATTAGTTCACGCTCTGCCTTCCCAGTGTATGCAAACATTCTTGCTCCCTCACCAATTTATTCCATTTCATTCACCGTTAATGTTTGGGAAGTTCCAGACAGAGTAGTGCATTTAAGCGATCTAGGAAAAGTATTAGCATGGATGTGAAACTGTAAGTGATACGGCGTGAGGATGTTAATGATGATGACGCTGAAGAGATACTGCATACTCATTGTGAGAGCCTTAATAACGAGGAGCTTTGAGAATTGGCAGAGCAACGCATCCTGGGTGAATCTGAGGATACGGACGGAGGAGAGGAAACACCAGCAAGAAACCTCACCACAAAATTCCTCACACTAGCATCACCACGACCACACAAGTCATGGACCAGTTCATCGAGAATGACCCTGACTGGGGGCAAAGCAATAAGGCGAAGAGAGGTGTTCTCGACATGATTTCCTGCTACTGAGAACTGCTTCATGAGAGGATACGTAAGACAAGGCAGTCAAATCTTGACGCCTGCTTGAAGAAGAATCCAAAGTTAGAGGAGAATCCGGAATCTGGTTCCTCTAAGATGTAACCACCACCCACTTCCCTTCACTGCCACTGTGATGTGTTCCTGATCCACTGATGTACAGGTTAGGACTATTTGTTACTCCACAAATTACTGCGTATACATAAAATAATATATCATATATCACGGGTTTGATTTTTTTTATCAGGCACACATTTACACGACCCCACATAGCGCTGATTTACATAGCAGTCCACCTCTGAGGAACACAACTTCAGCTTCACCGGGATCTGAGTGTACAAAAATGGGCACACAACTGGGTAATCAGTTGCCACATGCAAAATATGCAGCTTCATCTCAGCAGGGTGGTTAAAAAGGGAAGAAGAAGAAATAACGGGAGAGACATACGATGGAAGCAGGAGACAGGATTTTACACACACTCTTAGTTTATACAATCCTTTACCTTGGAGACGAATGTTTGCTGGGAAAAAAGCTTCCTGTCTCCTAAGGCTGCTCTTTAACAAGAACCAGTGCAATGTGCAGCAGCCGACTCTAAAATACAGTGCTCCTCAGGCACGTAGAGTCAAAAGTGATAAGAGAGTTTATGACAACAACCATTCATCAGCGGAGCAGACTGCACTAATGATGTCTGAATGGTGGCCAGATTCTCATTCAGAGAGAAAAGGGGAAAATTGTCAGTTGGCAGCTCTCCTGACAACTATTGTTGGGTGGAACACTGAACATGCAACCCAACAGCTTTCACCAAGTTTAATGTAGTAAAGGTTCCCAACTGTGATCAATAATACTTTGACCCACAGAAGGAGACCTGTTCATCACCAGAGCAAAGAAAAGAGCTCAAAAAGTTACTGCTGACTCCATCCAACATAGTAGTCACCTATTCGCCAAATTGTCATCAGGGAAACATTACAGTCCACTACCACCAGGATCTGCACCATAAGATCATAAGATATAGGAGTAGGAGAAGGCCATTTGGCCCATCGAGTCTGCTCCACCATTCCATCATGGCTGATCCTTGATCCTCTCAACCCCATACATCTACCATATCCTTGATACCCTGACCAATCAGGAAACGATCAATTTCTGCCTGAAATATACTCACAGACTTGGTCTCCATCGCAGTCTGTGGCAGAACATTCCAAAGATTCACTACTCTCTGGCTAAAGAAGCTCTCTGTCTAAAATGTCACCCCTCAATTTTGAGGCTGTGTCCTCCTGTTCTGGATACCTCCACCACAGGAAACGTTCTCTCCACATCCACCCTATCTTGTCCTTTCAACATTCTGTAGGTTTCAATGAGATCCACCCACCCTCCACTGTCATCTCTGAGGCGTCTTTCCTGTAGATATTCAGTTTCTCAACAAAACTCACTCAGGTGTAAGGCCCTGATGCCGAGGTACGGCCTAGGATGTGCTGGGACACATCATCAGTGATATATCCTGGGGTCATCCAACATCAGACAGCTTTGCCCAGGCTTGTGTCCCAGCAGCATTGATCCAGGGAAGGGTGCGTAGCTCACGCCTCCAGATCCGTAGCCACCTGGAGGCTTGCTCAACAGCCTCTGAGGCTACGTCCGCACTAGACCTGATAAATCCATAACCAAAGCTTTTTCTCTTCATTTTGACTCTCTGTCCACTCTGAAACGATATTTTCCTCCCCCGAAAACAGAGCTTTTCTAAAACGCCCTCCAGAGTGTGTAAATTTGAAAACGCTGCTTGGGCAGAGCAGTGTGGACGGGGTGACTGGAGATTTCTAGAAATGGTGTCATGATGTGCTGGAACAACCTAACAATTTCAGAACAGATGGCAATGAGACTGAAGCCAGAAGAGTTAGAAATGTACTCACCAAATACTTTGATCCATATCTTACTGAATAAATAAGTATACTCACTTTGCCCTGTTTTCTGTCCTTGCTTGTATGAAGGTGGTTTGCCTATTTATGCAAGTACTTCTCTGACAATAGATGTGTAACAGCCTAATGTAACATCGTACGGAAATACAAGATAACACTGATGCAGACATGTTTTATACATTTAACAAGGTGCTTTATTAATGCAACAAAGTTAGTCAGTTTTTCAATGTTCGTTGTCAGCCGGGTCATACTGTCTGTGAACTCTCTGTCGGTTGCCTCCATACGCTCCAGTATTTGTTTTTTTTTTGTTTTAAGTCCTCCTGCATGAGAGCCAACAGCTGTCCGTCGTTTGGCAATTTCCTTTTAAGTTTTTCTAGTCTGTAACTGCACAAACGCGGGCTTTCACTGCGAGATTCGACACCAAACAAGTCGCTTGTTTTCTGTAGATGTGTTCTGCGCATGCCCAGTAGGAGGAGATTTGTCCAAATACCCGTTTTAATGTGGATGGAGGTATTTTCAAAAACGCAAGGTGTGGACGCCTATCGTTTTTATGTGAAACTGGCGTTTTCAAAATAAAGTGTGGATGTAGTCTGACAGCCCTGACAGCTAACTGTCCCTGCACAACATCTGCTAAATGGTGTTTCCTGCTCTCCTTGTCCTATTGATAATTATTCAGACTGTTCATACTTTCACATTTATTTAAGTTTGATTTCTGACATTTGCACATGTGACTGTTCTGCTGATCGGTGATTGCTCCTGGCTATTTGCACTATTGGCTTGTAAACTGTTGGTTGCTATTGTGTTGTCTGTTATGGTATTGTCCTGCGTTTTATGCTTGGGAGCGAACCACTATCAATTCTGGTATGCTTCACGTATTGGCAAAAAAAGTGATTCGGATTCTGATAACAAGACAGATATTTGATAATTTGGCCTATTTTCAAGCTGTACATCTCTGTGGCAATGAACTCCACCAGGGTCTCTGGAACCAGGTTTATCAGAGGAACGCCAGATAGGGTAAACAAAAAAGAAGCAGGTTTATTTTTAACTTCTCACCACATGAGCGCAACACTGTATTGTGGTGTTAGTGCATCATGTTACAGTGCCAGCAATCACTGATCAGGGTTCAATTCCCACCGCTGCCTGTAAGGAACTTGTATGTTCTCCCCATGACTGCATGTGATTCCTCCGGATGCTCCGGTTTCCACCCACGTTCCAAAGACATATGGGTTAGTTTTAGTAAATTGTCAGCATGATTATGTTGGCACTGGAGGCTTGGCGATGCTTGTCGGCTGATCGGATTTCATGCAAATATTGCATTTCACTGTGTATTGTGATGTACAGTACATCGATAAATAAAGCTAATCTTTAGCTTTATCAGCACATTGAGTACTATTTAAAAGTTGTAATACAGGGAAAATAGAGCTGATGATTTAAGTGTGATAATCCACAGCTAACTATCTTTTAGTCAATCGCATAGAAGGACAAATATGCGTTCAGTGGTGCATTGGGGTCTTTTAAGTCCATCCAAGGGAAGCATGGGCTTTGCTACAACGCACCGTTGGAAAAGTGGTGACTCAAACAACGAAGCAATCCTTGACTTCAGAAGCAAATGACTGTAGATGCAGAAATCTGCAAGATAAGCTAGGATGTTGGAGATACCCAGTAAGCCATCAACAATGCAGTACGAGGGTTGATGAGTAAAAGCAGCTGGCACTCAAACCAGCTACTCAAGAATTACAGGAATGCACGCAAATCACCTACCCAAGAATTACAGGATTGTGTTCAGACAGCTACCCAATAGCCTCAGTAGAGAAGAGGCTGCCTGTCTTTTGCAATGGGCAGGGATGTTCATCAGGCTGAATTTGGATCAAGTGTTGACTGTGCATGTTTGTCTGTGTTTGTGAGCCAATGGAACAGAGACACTGTTGACCACACCTCCATAACATGGCAAAACATCCGATATGTTCTGCATGATATTAACTGAACAACGAGGAGGGATTACAATCTCAATAGAGAAAGTTAAAAAAGACATAGGTACTGTGCAAAAATCTAAGGCGCATATATATATATATATATATATAGCTAGGGTGTCTCAGACTTTTGCACAGTATTGTAGTAATCTGATGTATTGCACTATACTACTGCAAAAAAAAATAGTTTCATGACATCTGTGGGTGATGATAAACCTCATTCTGATATGGGTCTCTATTGTGGACTGAGAGAGGGAAGGAGGTAGGGAAAGGGGAAATCATGGCTGGGAAAAGGAGAAGGGAGAGGGGAGGGAGCAGGAAGCACCAGAGAGACATTCTGTAAAGACCAATTGTTTAGAATCAAATGACCTTGCCTGGTGTCTCAGGGCTGGGTGTGTCTGCACCTGTGCAACCCCCTGCCCCGGCACTCCTTCTCTGCCAGCTGTCCCACACCCCTCCCGTGGCGCTCCACTCTCACCATTCCCAACTTCCTTTGCTCACACCAGATTTACAAACTCGCTCTCCACTCCATGTTGACAAATACAGTGATATGCAAAAGTCTTAGGCACCTAGCTGCATATATGTGCCTAAGACTTTTGCACAGTACTGAAAATGTTGAAAATCAGAAGTGAAAACAGAAAACTCAATAAACACTCAACATGTCAAGCAACATCTGTGGAGAGAGAAGCAGAGTTACTGTTTAGGTTGAGGGTCTTCTCCTGTCTCTCCTCTTACAGATGTTACATGCCCTGTTGAATGTTTCCATTTTATTTGCTTTATTAATAGAAGCCACTTGCACCACACACCTAGTCAAAGATGAAGCAATAAAACAAGTCCATTGGCCCACTTAGTTTGTACCAACCATTTACTGTCTGATTCTGAGGTCACTGGCAAAAGGAACGTACAGTACAACAGCACAGAACAAGAACAGATTCTTCGGCCCACCGCGATATTCCAAAGTGATCAACCTAAAGTCTAATTACACCATCCTTTCTACCTGCTCCTGGTCCGCATTCCTCCTTATTCTGCATACTCAGGTGTCTATCTAATTGTCTCTGTCATATCTGTCTCAGGCAAGACACCAACCACTCGCTTGCCCTGCACATCTCCTTTGAAATTTACCCTTTTCCCTCTAGCATTAGATATTTCAACCCTAGGGGAGAAAGACATCAGCTGTCCGCTGCACCTATGCCTCTCAGAAGTTTGTGAATTTTTATCAGGGCATCTTCACCGTTGAAGATAACTTCTAAAGGCTGCATTTCAAGAAGGTGGCATCTGTCATTAAAATCCTTCACCATCCAAAGCCACTGAACTATACAGCACGGATAAAGGCCCTTCAGCCCAACGATTCCATGTCGACCACACTGTGTATCCAGCAAGTCCCACTTTCCTGTGTTTGTCCCATATCCCACCAGACTTCCTCCTCCATGTACCTACTAAATTACTTCTTAAATGATACTACAGTACGTGCCTCAACCACTTCCCCGGTAGCTCCTTCCATATCCCTGCCACCATCAGTAGCCTAGTGGTTAGTGTGACACTAATACAGCTTGGGGCATTCCAGAGTTCGGAGTTCAATTCCAGCACCCTTCTGTAAGGAGTCTCTGTACTTCCTCACCATGGAATATGTGTGTTTTCCCCGGGTGCTCCGCTTTGCTCCCGCAGTTCAAAGACATATTGGGTAAGTTAATTGATCATTGTAAGTTGTCCTGGTGATTGAATTAGTGTTAATCATGGTTGTGGGGTTGCTGGGGTGACGAGGCTTGAAGGGCCTACTCCGCACAGTATCGCAAGATAAATAAAATTAAAAGAAGTATGCCTCTTAGGTCCCTTTGAAATCTTTCCCCCACTCACCCAAAATCCATGCCCCTTAGTTTTGGACACGCATACCCTGGGGAAAAGACTGCTACCGTCCACCTTATCAAGCCACATAAATACTTCCAGTTTCTGTAGTTTAAAAATGTTTATTCTTGGTTTGAATTTAATTGATATCCTATTCCCAACTCCCAGTCTTTGTTTAGTTCTTCACTGGGTCAGTTAAACTTGGTCAAGTGCAATCAGTTCTCTTCTAAGCGTAGATTTCTGTGGCACACCATCACTGACGAGTTCAGAGTTTGAGGCCTGGAGTTCAGGCTCTGGTCATCGTCAGGTCCTGGGGTCAATGGGAAGCCTGGCAGTCAAGGTCTGACGGCTGAGGACCTAGTTCTGCAGGTTTGTGAGATCACTGGGGAAGCCAGAGGCCTGATGTCTGCAAGTCCAGAAGTCTGCTGGAGGCCCAGAGGCAACTTGTCTGCAGTTCTGGGGTCAGAGGTGTATGTGGAAAAAGCCTTGTTTTGTTGCTGCGTTGTTTTGTGGTTATTGTTCTTGTAACACTCACCCAACAGGCTGGTATATGTCTAGGGGAAAAGGAGATCCAGCCACTCACCAACCCCACCTCCCGTACACGCAGGTGCTGTGGGAATCAAGTTTATGCCGCGCGCACACTCAAAGTATCAAACTCACACCAGATACCGTTATGGAATACACTTTAAAGATTTTACTAAAACTAAAAGAGTACTATGCAATACAGTATATATGAAAGAAAAGAAAAAGTAAAAGGCGCCAACTTATCAAAGTTCAGTTAGTTTAGTGCACATCGTTGGAGCTCAACCATCAAACCATTCGACCCCTCGTCACCTTCCTCCGACCTCCACGTCCTTGCACCTGGGACCACCCCGGTGGTCAACCAAGCAGTGCAGCGCACGTCCACCTTCCTCAGCGTCTCCTTCCCGACTCCCCTGAAAAAACCGCGAAAACCCCCAAGCTCCCAGCCTCACAAGACAAAATAACATTCTCCATTGGTTAACAAATGAATACAATCCCGATATCAGCAAGTCTAAAGTCTAAAGAGAAACACTTAACAGACAAAGAAGCATTCCTACTCTTAACAAACCAAAGAAGCCATTTTGAGTAACATACACAGGACATTGTACATTCTTTTGTTGCTTCTGTTGTTCTGCTGAAGATTCTGAGCCTGCTGTATTGGCACCAGAGTGTGTGGCAACACGAGCGGGCTGCTTCAAGCATATCCCAAGGTTGTCTTGATTGTTAACACAAATGACACATTTCATTGTACGTTTTGATGTCCGTGATAAATAAGTAAATCTGAATCTAAGTATGGTCATTGTTCTCTCCCACTGAGAAAGTCAGAGCATTGGCAAATCCTGCTGTAACTCTTCAGCCCGCATGGGATCAGTCTACCTGGCCTTCACAGGTGTCCCCGACAACTCACGCATTTCCTGCTTCTGCCCTGAACCCACTGCAGGCTGGATCTCCTACTAATCCCTGGGGTCAGCCACACTCCTGATGGCGCTGCTTGCCTAAATCTTCCCTCGCCTGTGCCGGCATGCTGCTCCTTATGTTTCAGGCTTGTGTTTCTCACTGTGGGATCACCCACACACACAGCATGCTGGCACATCAATAATGCTGACAGCCAGATTTAATTAATTAAATGTTTGGAAAAACCTATTGAAAATACCCAAACGCTTTATTTTACACATCACAACTGGAACAAATAGCTGCACCTTTAATGTCACTTTCACCGATACCTACTTTAATCTACCGTGACGTGGAGATGTAACAAAAGCTGAGCTATTTGAACTGATCCTGCATCGTACAGCTACCACTAGCGAAGCATTTGTGGATGATTGCTTACAAGCGATGAACTATGGGCTGAGATTGGGTGACAGAGTCTCCTTCAGTGTGGCTGTGATGTTTAGCTTGTCATTACGATGGGGTGGTGGGGTGGAGATACATCTCTACCAGAGGAGGTGTAAGATGCTCCTTCCCTCCACTAGCCTGTGGGTCACCCTTGGGCAAGGTGTAGCACCTGCTCAGCCCCTCCCAATCAGGGCTGCGAGAAGCCACGGGAGCAGGCGGTGGAGGTTCGTATGAGCAGCCGGTGCATATCACACATCCTGGTTATGCAACCACTGACACCAGGCAGCCAATCCCTGAAGAGTATTAAGAGTATAGGGGGGGAAAAGGGGATGGGAAATGGTGAAGGGGAGTGGGGTGTACAGGAAGTTTGAGAAATCATTGTATGCCCTCGGTTCGATTCTAACCTCTGAAGCTGCCTGTGGAGAGCTTGCACACTCTACCTGCGAACACAAGGGTTTCCTCCCACACTTCAAAGAGATGCAGGTTGGTTGCTTAGTTGGCGTTGTGTGTAGATGAGTTGGGGGGGTGGTGCAGGAAATAGGTTATGGGAATGCAGGGTATAATAAAAATGAGTTCAGTGTGAGCTTAGTATAAATGTGTTCTTGATGGCTAGAACAGGCTCAGTGGGCTGAAAGGCCTGTTATTCTACTGAATGATTTTGACTCCATGACTGGCTTCAGCATTGCTTGCTATAGAAACCCCAGTGAATTCAAGAGGCAACAGAGACTGGAGAACTCATCAACAATACAGCTCTCCCCACCACCTACTGATGTTCTGGCGAAGGATCTTGGCCCACGTCAGTTCTTTACTCTTGACCTGCTGAGTTCCTCCAGCATTTTGTGTGTCTTGCTTAGATTTCCAGCATCTGAAGATTTTCTCTTGTTTGTGCTTCTACTAATGTCATTATGTTTATATTGGTTTACTACCTAAATGTTGAGGAAATTATGTATAATTTGTGTCTGTCAGGTTTAGCCATTATATTGATTATCTTCTATCCTTCAGACCAGAATGAAGGATTTTGAATTGAAAGCTAATTTATTTCTATCATGGATACGTACAGTCCTGTGCAAAAGTCTTAGGCACACACGTTTTATATTTATACACACATATATATATATATATATATATATAAAAAAATATAGAGCTAGGGTGTCTAAGATGTTTCACAGTACTGTTTCAATTTACTGCTGCAATTTACAATTTACACTAAGAACTGAAGACTGCTATATTCACACAATGCCAGAATACTCCCCAACATCAACCATAAAAGGCATCGAGCTCATTAGGAACTGAAGCTCAGTGCCATTTACAATATTGTGCAAAAATCTTAGGCACCCTAGCTATACATAGATGCCTAAGAGTTTTGCACAGTACTCCATGACCATGACAATAAACTTCAACTTGTTAGAGGAGACTGAACACCCACACTAAATGTTTTAGGAACAGCGTCTTTCCCTCTGCCGTCAGATTTCTGAATGGTCCATGAATGGTGGTGCAAGTGTGGAAGAAGCTGCCAGTGGAAGTGGTGGAGGAGCGCTTCAATGCGACATTTAAGAGAAGTTTGGATAGGTACATGGATAGGGAGGGGTTCGGAGGACTATTGTCCAGGTGCAGTTCGATTTGACTAGGCAGAGTAACAGTTCCACATTGACGAGATGGACCTGCTTCTGTGCTGGGTTGCTCCATAACTATAACAAATCTATTCATATCGATATATGCATTCTCTTTTCCTTCTCCTTTAGTATCAATTTTCCTTACATCCCTCCTCTATCATTTGACTCACAGTTTAGCAATTATATTGGTTATCTCCTACCTTTCAGACCAGAATGAAGGATTTTGACTTGAAAGGTCGACTGTCCATCGCAGGTGCTGCCAGATCTGCTGAACAACTCCGGTGCCTTGTTTGTTAACTGTTATTTCTAGATTCTCCTGCATGTGGAAGCATCCCCTCCACATCCAGCACGTCAAGACCCCTCAGTTCCTTCAATATTACACTTAAGCCCCTCTCACACTTCTAAATTCCAATGGACACAAGTCTGGTCTGTCCAATCTTTCCTCATAAAACAGTCCTCTTGATCCAGTTATCAGTCTAGTAAAGCCTCTCCGAACTGCTTTCAAGACATCTACGCTCTTTCAGCACTCCAGGTTTGATCTCAATGACACCCGCTGTGATTAAATCATAACCTTCCTACCTTGGTATGGTTGGCGGGTTGGAGATGGGTTTCTATCAAAGGAGGTTTATGATGCTCCTTCCCTCCGCTAGCCTGCGGGTCACCCTTGGGCACCCGCGTTTACCCCGATCAGGATCACGTGGAGCAATGGGAGTAGCTGGTGCATATCACAAGTCCTGGTAATACGACCACTCACTGACAAGCTGAAGAGTTTTGCTAATGCCTGGGGTCGCCCATCTTGTAAAGACATTGCCCAGTAAAAGGCAATGGCAAAACACTTCTGTAGATAAATTTGCCAAGAACAATCATAGTCATGAGACCATCATTGCCCATGTCATACGACATGGCACATAATGATGATGACCTTGGTAGTCCATTCCTCTCATATATACTTCCTGTGAATTAAGCATCAGGACATGCAGATCCATCTCTGAGCTCAGTAATCCCTCACCATTTAAATGATATAATTCCTGCTTCATTTTTCTTTCAGAGATGTAGAAGACCTTCCATCAGATTTTGTCCATAAGTTGAAAAATATACAAAAATCACTTGACCTTCACAGTGACATCAAAAACATATAAGCTTACTAAAAATGAAAAATTACTAAAAGTGGGAGACAGAGAAAAGTAGTTCAGCCATTTGTAGGAATGAAAGTGTGTCATTCGTCAAAATTTTATCTAATAATACTGTGCTGAAGTTTTGAATTAAATAATACTATGGGAGCCCATTCATATCTATGGGTGTCCTTAAGATATAGGAGCTGAATTAGGCCATTCGCCCCAATGATTCTGCTCTACCATTCCATCATGACTGATTAATTTTCCCTCTCAACCCCATTCTCCTGCCTTTGCCCCGTAATCTTTGGCACTCTTACTAATTAAGACCGTAAGACCATAAGACACAGGAGTAGAATTAGGCCATCTGGACTATTGAGTCTGCTCTGCCATTCAATCATGGCTGTCCTTTTTTTCTATCTCCTCCTCAACCCCAATTCCCAGCCTTCTCCCCGTAACCTTTGATGCCATGTCCAATCAGGAATCTATCAATCTCTGCCTTAAATACACCCAATGACCTGGCCTCAACAGCTGCACGTGGCACCAAATTCCACAAATTCACCAGCCTTTGGCTAAAGAAATGTCTCCACATCTATTTTAAAAGGGCGCCCCTCTATCCAGAGGCTGTGCTTTCTTGTCCTAGACTCTCCCACCATGGGAAACATCCTTTCCACATCTATTCTGTCTAGGCCTTTCAACATGCAAATGGTTTCAAAGAGACCCCCCCCCCCCCCCTCATCTTTCTGAATTTCAGCAAGTACAGACCCAGAGCCATCAAACGTTCCTCATATGATAACCCTTTCATTCCTGGATCACCGTTGTGAACCTCCTCTGGACCCTCTACAATGCCAGCACTTTTTTTTCTAAGATGAGGAGTCCAAAACTGTTCACAATACTCAAGGTGAGGCCTCAGCAGTGCCTTATAAAGCCTCAGCATCACCTCCTTGCTCTTGTATTCCAGAATGCTTGAAATGAATGCTAACATGGCATTTGCCTTCCTCACGACTGACTCAACCTGCAAGTTAACCTTCAGGGTGTTCTGCACAAGGACTCTGAAGTCCCTCTGCATCTCTGATTCCTGGATTTTCTCCCCGTTTAGAAAATAGTCGGCACATTTATTTCTACTACCAAAGTGCATGACCGTGCATTTTCCAACATTGCATTTCATTTGCCACTTTCTTTGCCCATTCTCCTATCTGTCTAAGTCCTTCTACATCCTACCTGTTTCCTCAACACTACCAGCTCTTCCACCAATCTTTGTAATCTTCTGCAAACTTGGCAACAAAGCCATCTATTCCATCATCTATATCATTTATATACAGCATAAAAAGAAGTGGTCCCAACACCGACCCCTGCGGAACACCACCAGTCACTGGCAGTCAACCAGAAAAGGATCCTTTTATTCCCACTCACTGCTTCCTACCAACCAGACAATGCTCTAACCATATTAGTAACTTTCCTGTAATACCATGGGTCTTAACTTGGTAAGCAGCCAACTGTGGCACCTTGTCAAAGGCCTTCTGAAAGTCCAAATATACAACATCCACGACATCCCCTTTGTCTATCCTACTTGTAATCTCTTCAAAGCATTCCAATAGGTTCGTCAGGTAGGATTTTCCCTGAAGGAAACCATGCTGACTTTGTACTATCTTGTCCGTGTCCCCAAGTACTCCATCACCTCATGCTTAACAATTGACTCCAACATCTTCGCAACCACTGAGGTCAGGCTAACTGGTCTATAATTTCCTTTCTGCTGCCAGCCTCCTTGAGTGGAGTAACATTTGTAATTTTCCAGTCCTTTCCCACCAAGCCAGAGTCCAATGATTTTTGAAAGATCATTTCTAATGCCACCACGATCCTAGGGTGCAGTTCCTCTGGTCCGGGTGACTTATGTACTTTTAGGTCTTTCAGCTTTTTGAGCACCTTCTCTCTTGTAACAGTAGCTGCACCCACTTCTCTTCCTTCACACACTACAATGTCAGGCATACTGCTAGTGTCTTCCACAGTGAAAACTTATGAACCTCTGCTTTAAACATGTCCAACAACTTGGCCTCCACAGCCACCTTGTCAATGAATTCTACAGACTGACCATCCTCTGTCTAAGCAAATTTCTTCTCTTCTGGAGGGGAATCCTTCTATTCTGTGGCTGTGCCTCTGCTCCTAGACTCTCCCATTGTTGGAAACGTCCTCTCCACATCCACTCGATCTAGATTTTTTAGTATTTGCCAGATATCAATGAGATCCCCTTGTTCTTCTAAACTCCAGTGAGTATAGACCCAGAGCCATCAAATACTCTTCAAATGTTAACCCTTTCATTCCTGTGAACATTCTTGTAAACTCTCCCACCGTTGGAAACCTCCTCTCCACGTCCACTCTACCTAGACCTTTCAAGTCATGTGTTGCTAACCCGTGGTCAGCCTGTAACTGTAAAGGAACTCCCCATGTGCATGTGGATCATTTGTCAGCATTTACCTTGCAGGGCATGGCTGAGTGTTACAGGTTACCGTTCCTGTCACAGGCCTTGTGTGTGCTGTGCACAAGCTGGTGTTGACCTGAATGAGGTGGTCCTGCAGACAATAGGCCATGGTCACCATTTTTCCTGTGAAGAAATTAAAAGGGTGTTAATGTTTGAATTAATCCAGATAAAGACTTCACGGAGAGTTTGTAGGTTGATAACCAAAGGTGGTGATAAGCCACTCCACTGGAAAGGCTAAACTTCCTATGCTAATCTGCCATGAATTAAAATGTGCACGGAGAAATGTGAGTTATAAGACCATAAGTCATAGGAGCAGAATTTGGCCATTCAGACCATTAAGTCTTCTCCAGTATTCGATCATAGGTTTGAGAGGGAAAATCTTTCTTCTCGTCTCATTGCCTAGAGAGAGAGTTCTTACTCACCAGAAGATTTTATAGCATTGAAAATGACCCGTTAGTCTGCTCTACCTGTGAAAATTCTTTGAAAAAAAAAGACAACTCATTAGCCCATTTTCCTTGCCCGTCTATGGAGGGGAAGAACAGTCAACATTTTGGGCTGATGCCCTTCATCAAGACTGAAAGGAAGGGGTCTGAAGTTGCAATAAGAAGGTGAGAGGGGGAGGCAGGTGATATTAGGCTAGGGGGAAAGTGGGTGGGCGGGGGAGGGAGCATGAACTAAGAAGCTGTGAAGTGATAAGTGGAGAAGGTAAATGGTTGAAGAAGAGGGAATCTGATAGGAGAGTGGGAAGGAGGAGGAGCACCAGAGGGAAGCGATGGGCAGGAGAGGAGAAGAGAAGCAGTGACAATGTCTCCCATCCACTCCATAATGTACTGGTTAGACACAGGAGTACATTCAGCCAGAGACTTATTCCACCGAGATGTAACACTGAGCGTCATAGGAAGTCATCCCTACCTGTGGCCATCAAACTTTACAACTCCTCCCTCGGAGTGTCAGACACCCTGAGCCAATAGGATGGTCCTGGACTTATTTCCACTTGGCATGATTAACTTATTATTATTTAATTATTTATGGTTTTATATTGCTATATTTCTTCACTATTCTTGGTTGGTGCGGCAGTAACGAAACCCAATTTCCCTCGGGATCAAAAAAGTATGTCTGTCTGTCTGTAAGAGGGGAGCCGGAATGGGGAATGGAAAATGAGAGAAGGGGGAAAGGGACCTACTCTCTAGTCTTCAACGTTTCTTTCCTTTTATTTATTTACAGAAACAGCAGAGTAACAGGATAATCAGTCCTTGCTGTCCAATTACACACCTGTGACCAATTAACCTACCAATCTTTGGAATACCGGAGGAAACCGGAATACCTGGAGGAAACCCACCCCGTCGCGGTGAAAACGAAGAAGCTCCTCAGACGGCGGCAGGAATTGAACCTGGGTGCTGCAATAGCATGCTACACTACATGCCCCTCCAACACAAGAGATTCAGCAGATGCTGGAAATCTTGAGCAACACACAGAGAAAATGCTGGGGGAGAGCACAGTGGATCATGGGAGAAAGGGAAGGAGGAGGGGCACCAAAGACGTGGGTTTTCATGTCATCCTACTAAGCCACCGCATTGAGCTAGGCCTGCGGTAGTGGACCTCAGAGAACAGAGCACCAAAGGAAACTTTACCAGCCTGATATTGCTCTGAAGACCATGGGCTACAAAGCAGACAAAGCCATACACTGTGCTTCCAACAGAAAATGTTAACATTTTCTCTCTCTCTCTCTCTGGGGAGAGCTTAAGAAAAGAGCTTTCTTCTTCAGATGAATGAGAGAGGTACTCACCTCCAGCACATGATGCAGAGCAACTTGATCTCACGACCACCCAGGTGTAGTTGTGCCTCGGAACAGTGGCCTTGCTTTCATTAGCAGACTTGGGTAAAGTGTACTCCCACACAATACCTGGATTCTTGCCTTGTAACAGAATCTGTTGGCGGAGAGGGGGTGGTAGGGGCAAAGATTGCAAAAGAGGGGAGGAATGGGGTTGGGGGGGGGGGGTTTAAAGAGTTGATGAACAGGATTAGTGTAAATTAATGCTCTCCACCGCTAACCCTAACCTGCATGTCTTTGGAATGTGGGAGGAAACCGAAGGGAAGCAAGCTGTCGTGGCAAGAATGTATAACGCCTATAGGCAGCGGTAGGAACTGAACCCAGATCAGAGATCACTGGCGCTGTAAAAAAATGCGTTAAACACTATGTTATCATACTGCCCATTTGGTCAATTGATCTCCGAGCCACAACAACATGGTTAACACTCAAATGCCCTCTGACATGTCACTGGGAAAAGAAACCCATCATTTATCAGCCCCAGATCAATGCATGCTGGTTTCTTGTCAGCAAAGTCTACCTTCTATAAGGAAGTTAAAACAGAACAGGTATGATGACCAGATTCTCACCAGGATCCCATTCCTGAGTTCCTTCCGAGTGGCATACGGGTGCTGGTTCCAGTGACCCATGTTTGGCCTTGCCACTGTGTGGAGTTTGAACAGTGCGGGCTTCCCACAGGTACTCCGATCCCCTCCCACATCTCAATTGTCGAATTGGGTGGGTGACTGGAGAATCAGACAGACATTTGAGAAGGAATGGATTACAGGGAAATAAGTTGGGGAACTGGACTTCTGGAATCATACTGAGAGCTGACATAAACTTTTTGGAGCCAACAGTCTCCTTTGAAAAACAGCCAGGAGTCATGACCAATGGATTATTCCCTTGCATTTACAAGGTTTCAGTCTATGAACTGAGCTCTTAGAATCAAATCTAATCGAGTAATACAGCAGGAATACCAGGCCTTTCGGCCCAAATGGTCCATCCTAACCATGATGCCCATCCAGGCTAGTCCTGTGGTTGGTCCATATCCTTCCAAACCTCTCCTATCCATGGACCTGTCCATACGCATTTTAAAAGTTATCATACCTGTCTTGATCATTTCCTCTGGTATCTCATTCTATATACTTTCAGTGTGTTTTAAAAAACAGTTGTACCTCGTTCCCCTTAAATCTTTCCCCTCTCAACTTAAATTATGCCTTCTATTTCTTGATTTCCCCAACCCTAGGAGAGAGAGCACATTCCAGCATTCCTCTTTCCAATCTTCTGTTATACTCTGGCTTCTTTCCCTTCCTTTTCAGTCCTGAAGAAAGATCTCAGCCCAAAACATCAACGACTTATTCCTCTCCATAGATGTCGCCCGACCTGCCGAGATCCTCCAGCGTTTTGTGTGGGCCGCTCTGGATTTCCAGCATCTGCAGAATCTCTTGTGTTTAAGACCGTGCATTCACCAGAATGCTCAGATAAGCTCACAAATTGTAAGGCTGAGATTGATGGGCAACACAATCACTCTTCTCCTTGACCTTTCCTCCCGGCTCCAGAGAGTCCAGTTATCTCTCTGTTTAAATCCTTCTCTGCCTGCATCCTCTGAAAGAATTCACAGACCGAGACGGCTTTCTCAGGCGCTGCTCTGCAGCCTCACTAAACACCAACATTCTGAGTCCTCCAACTGGTTATCAGCTCTTCCCAAAAATTTACGATTGGCATTAAGAAAAGCTTGTATCAGCATGTCCTTGTCCCCGATACATGTCTCTCACATCTGCCTTTACATGCCCCTGAATGACATTAACCACAAAATGGTACCCTCTTGACCACAGGATTTTAGTGCAGTAAATTTTACGGCTTTCTAAATCCTGATAAATATAGGTTTTGGTATCAGAATGAGGCACTGTGTTAGGTTTCCCCTCTTGGGTCTGCATTCTTGCTTTTGTTGAGTTTAGCCTCAGGCATAGTGGAAGCCAGAGGAGACAACGACAAGCGTTGGGAATAAATAATTTGTTGCTCGTTATCAATTATCCCCTCAGGCAGGGGGATAACATCTCTTGCCAGCTGTGCTGCGGATCCTTTTGGCACTCACTCAGTGGTATCGTTCACTATGATGACTGATGGCGCTGGTCTAGTCAAAGGCACCAGAGTGCATAGTGACTCTTGTGGGCTGCCCCCAGCACATCCTTAGGATGTGTTGGTTATTAATACAAGTGACCCATCTCACTGTATGTTTTGATTGCTGGCAGGTGGTAAGATAGAGCTCCCTCACCCTCAACACCAGTGCCCCTCTTTTATCTCTATATACCCCTGACCGTGTCACCACCCACAGCTCCAATCTGCTAAATAAATTTGCTGATGACACTACATTGATTGGCCTAATAGTAGCAAGGCAGCCTGCAGAGAAGAATCCATCACCCTGACACAGTGGTGTCAAGAAAACAACCTCTCCCTCAATGTCGCAAAAACAAAGGAGCTGGTTGTGGATTACAAGAGGAATGGAGACAGACTAACCCCTATTAACATCAATGGATCTGGGGTTGAGAGGGTGAACAGATTTAAGTTCTTTGGCATACACATCACCGAGGATCTCATGTGGTCTGTACATACCGGCTGTGTGGTGAAAAAAGCACAACAGTGCCTCTTTCACCTCAGACAGTTGAAGTTTGGTATGGATCCCCAAATCCTAAGGACTAACTACAGGGGCACAATTGAGAACATCCTGACTGGCTGCATCACTGCCGGGTATGGAAACTGTACTTCTCTCAATCGCAGGACTCTGCAGAGAGTGGTTCGGACAGCCCAGCACATTTGTAGATGTGAATTTTCCACTATTCAGGACATTTACAAAGACAGGTGTGTAAAAAGGGCCCGAAGGATCACTGGGGACCCGAGTCACCCCAACCATAAACTATTCCAGCTGCTACCATCCAGGTAATAGTACCATAGCATAAAAGCCAGGACAAACAGGCTCCGGGACAGCTTCTTCCATCAAACCATCAGACTGATTAATTCACGTTGATGCAATTGTATTTCTATGCTATATTGACTGCCCAGTTGTACATATTATTTATTACAAATGACTATAAATTGCACATTGTACATTTAGACGGAGACATAATGTAAAGGTTTTTACTCCTCGTATGTGAAGGATATAAGTAATAAAGTGAATTCAATCCAATATACATGTGATAAATGCATAAATATGTATAAATTGATCTGAATTTCATATTTTTTAGTCCTAAACTTATTAAGGGATCTTGAAAAGACCTTAATATTTATCAATGAAAGGGTCCCTGAAGCACATTCACTGTTTCAAAAGGGAATTGGCGCCATGGAAGTGTAGTGGTTAGAGTGACGCTTGGGCTTTACGGAGTTCGGAGTTCATTTCTGATGCCATCTTTAAGGAATTTGTATGTTTTCCTCATGACCACAGGTGCTCCAGTTTCCTCCCACAATCTAAAGAGCTAGTCAGTGTAAATTGTCGCATGTTTAGGCTTGTTTTAAACAGGTGGGTTGCTGGGCAGTATGGCTCATTGGGCCAAAGGAGCCTGTTCTACACTGTATCTCTAAATATATAAATGAATTGATAGATAAAAAAATAAATTAAATACAGTGGATTCCAGTAAATTGGGCCATCAGTTAATCCGGACAGCTGCTTATTTGGGACAACTCTTAAAACAAATCCACATCCTGAACATAGCCGGGATTCCTTTCATTTATTTGGGACACTATGCCACTTAATTGGGGCAGGAGACTGTTGCCGAACATTTTCAAACTAAAGTCAATCGTCTGCCGTTAGACACAATGCCGGGCTGTGAGAAAACAGTTTTTAAAGAGCATCAGTTGTGTGTGCTTGTGTTCAAAAAGCAGTGATTTTGGTCACAGACATTTCTTGAGAAATAACAGTAAGAAAATGTTTTGCCCACCACTGTTTCAAGCACACAGGCTGGAAAATGTCAGAAACGGCCAGGAGTGAAAAATTAAATGATTTCACTTCTTCAGCAAGTTAGGTACTACAAGAAACCTGAAGATATCGACAAAAATCATGAATATTACAATGAAAATGAAGATTTGGAGGATGCAATCTTAAACAGCAACGTATGATGGCAGCCCAGTATCTGCACCAGGTACCTGCACTGATTTTGTTCATTTCCGCTCAAAAAAAACAGCTTATCCATCGATAAATATTAGGAATTAATACACAGCTTTATAGTACACCAGTGGTATTGGTAGTGTTCTCATTTGTTTTGTATTTTATTTAAAAGCATAGTTTGTTACTCCGTTAAATGGTAGTTTGTCTTTTTAACTATCTTCATGAAGCTTCAGCTCATTGGGGCAGCTGCTTAATTGGACCAAAATGTACTGGTCCTGATTTGTCCCAATTAACTGGAATCCTCTGCATTCGAAGCTGAATTAATTGCAGGTGCTACAGGAATGTGAAGAGTGGAGAAATGAACTAGGGAGGCATCTGCCAATATTTGAGTAGAGTGAGCTCCTCCAGAGCTCTATCACTCTGGATATCTCCTTCTTATCTTTTCATTCATCTGTGCCAATACCTGAAAATGTCTAAGCAGGTGAGCTGTGAAGCATCTGGCATCATAGTTACCTTTATCAGCATCATTATGTGCCATGTTGTATGATGTGGGTGGTGAAGGTCTTCCATCCGTCTTTACTCCAATCAATGCCTGTGGGGAAGACCCCTTCATGCTAACTGTTCTTCTTTTCTCTTTCCATGGCCATGATTGTTCTTGGCAAATTTTTCTATAGAAGTGGTTTGCCATTGCCTTCTTCTGGGCAGTGTCTTTACAAGATGGGTGACCCCAGCCATTATTAATACTCTTCAGAGATTGTCTGCCTGGCGTCAGTGGTTGCATAACAAGGACTTGTGAGCTGCACCAGCTGCTCAAACAGCCATCCACCTGCTCCCACAGCTTCACGTGACTGTGATCGGGGGGCTGAGCAGGTGGTACACCTTGCCCAAGGGTGAACTTCAGGCTAGTGGAGGGAAGGAGTGCCTTGCACCTCCTTTGGTAGAGGCTTACCTCCACTCTGCCACCCACAAAATTCAACATGAATTATTGTGTGAGCGCCTTCAGGCTCCTGTACCTCCCTTCTGATGTTAGCAATGAGAAGAGGACATGTCCTGGGTGATGTGGATCCTTTATGATGGATGCCTCCTTTTGGGGCATCGCTCCTTGAAGACCTCCTGGATGCTAGTGCCCGTGAGGGAGTTGACTGAGTTCACAACTCAGTAAGGTGAGTTGTATTAATCATGAAAACTACTGGCTGTCACTAAAACACACCTGGTGTACTCATGTCTTCAGGCAGAGTACACTTAAGTAAAATAGTCAATAAAATGATTTCCAGGTTTTTTCTTGTAGAGGTCAATATGCATTTATCTCTTTACAAGAGAGGGCAACTGTTCTGGTTAAATCACATTTCAAAGCATCAATGACACAAGTCAAGGGGAAATAAAGGATTTGCTTGGGAACGAATGACTGATTACTTGTGAATTTTAAGCTGATAATTCCCATTGGAATATGGATCGCTTCCACTTTCATCTATTTTCCTGCATCCTGTAACATCACAGTGCAAAGCTTCAGTGGGTAGTGTTACAGATCTTGATAGGAATGCCCTCTTCATCCACTCACACACTAACATTATCAACCGATGTCCCACAATTACAGCCACGAGAAAACATTATAATCATCACAGCTCCCTTGGTGAAGTGGGGGGGGGGAAATTCACACAGAAATCTTAAATCTGAATGAGTCCAAGGTAGGGGAGAGAACCCTCAGCTGAAGAATAAACCTTCCAAAAGAGCACTGGGAGAGCTCAAAGGTCAGTGGTTTCTATCTCTCTTTAACTTTGAGGTCAAGTGTTCCCACCAGATATTTTTATTCGTCGCACTTCAGAGATTCTCTGTCTAGCAATAACTCTTGACCACTTCAGGTGGGCACGCAGGATATACTCATGGGGGTGACATGTTTGGGTACTGCCTGACAAATGACTTCGGACACTGAGCCGTACTTGAGGGGCAGGGCTCTTGATTGCAGCATTATAAACTGGACACTGGTACAAACATTAGCCTTCTCCACAAGGCTCTCTAACTAAGCAATAGCTACTGACTGAGGTCACAATGCCACCAACACCTCAATGTGCTCCCAAGATTAGTTTCTGCTTCTGCTGGATCCTGCATATTTTGTTTTAAAGATTATTACAATCTTTCTCACAGAAAGTAGCCACCTTAACTGAACTCCTCTTATACACAATGCAGAGGCCATGGTAGCAAGATTGTCAAAATAACCCATATACAGCACTGTGCAAAAGTATTACACAGACAGACACAGACACACACACACTCACACACATATATTTATATACAGTTCCTATGACTTTTTGCACAGTAATGTATATAATGTCGTTCGAGTTATCAAATAACACAACACGACTGAGCTAATACAAAGCTAAGTTCTCTTATTTCTGCTTCCCAACCAACTTCCTATTTTAAACAATATACAGTACTGTGCAAAAGTCTTAGGCACCCTAACTATATATACATGCCTAAGACGTTTGCACAGTGCTGTAGCGGATTCCCACCAGACTCACGCTGCACCTGGATGTCTACTGTCCCAAAAGCTTTGCCTTGCTTCACATTGCTTCATGGATAAGAGTTTTCTTTCAGGTTGGAAACAAACAATAGAGCACATAGGTTTAATGTGAGATGGGGGAAGTTTCCAGGAAACTTCTGAGGAGTTTTTTTAGGTGATTGGAACACACTGGTAGAGGAGGTGGTGGCAGCAGCAGATACAAGAGCAACCTTCAAGAGGCATTTAGAGAGGGGCATGAAGAGGAAGGAAATGGAGGAAGATAGATCAAGTGCTGGCAGTTGGGATGAGTTTAAAATGGCATCATGGTCAGCATCTACTTCATAGGCTAAAGGGCCCTTTTCTATGCTGTACTGTTCTGTGCCAGTGAAGGCACAGAGCAGGCTCAAATGTGAAATGAGGCATGGTTGTTGGTGCAATGGACCTCATCCAGGATGAAAAGTGGGATGTCCATTTAGGACAGAGATGAGGGGGAATTTTTTAGCCAGAGCGGAGAATTTGTTTTCATGGGCAGCTGTGAAGGCCAAGTCTTTATGTATATTTAAGGCAGAGGTTGATAGATTCGTGTTTAGTCAGGTCATGAAGGAATACAAGGGGGGGAGGGGGTAAGGCAGAAGATTGGGGCTGAGAGGGAAAATGGATCAGTCACGATGAAATGGTGGAGTAGACAATGTGCCAAATGGCCTAGTTCTGCTCCTACATCTTTTGGTTTTGTTCTCTTATTTCAGCATCGGTCTGATGGCAATCAACTACCGTACATGGGTCATCTTGACCTTCTCATTGTTAGCTAAAGATTGAACCTTGGTCTCAGCATTCGAATAGCTACCTTCTCAGAGAAAAAAAAATTGCAATAATCTTTGTCCAATGTGGGGACTCTCTGAATCTCTGCTCCCCTAATCGTTAGTTTAGAACCTCACCAACAAGGCTCCCTCCAGCTCTCTGAACCTCAGGTTTAAACTCTTGGGCCGAGTATCATTCAATATGTCGTAAGCACAGCACGACAGTACAGCTTTCAGAACTGCTGCATTGCGACGCCAGTTTTGACTGAGGTTTCCTTTGCAGGATGTTGAGCCATCAAGGGTGGCACAGTGCTAGAGTGGGTAGACTGCTGCATCTCAGCGCCAGGCACTGGCTCAATCTGATCGCAGCTGCTATCTACCTGGAGTTATTGTGACCCTGTGAAGTTCTTCTGGGTTCCCCCCATTCTAAATTCCCAAAGAGTATGGGACACATGTTTCCTGATTATTATAAACACAAGAGATTCTGCAGATGCTGGAAATCCTGAGCAACACACACAAAATGCAGGAAGAACTCAGCAGGTCAGGCAGCATCTATGGAGTTTTGGGCCAAGACCCTACATCAGGACTGGAAAGGAAGGGGGCAGAAGCCAGAACAAGAAGGTGTTATTCTCCACCACTTGCTGAGTTCCTCCAGCACCGTGTGAGTGTGTGTGTCTCTACTGTTAGTCCTCGTCTACTCCCTTGTTATTAAATGATGGCGGGTCCCTGTCCAAGAGTTTAGTCTTGACACAGTCATTGGGAACTGCCATTACAAACCCTCCTGGCACCAGTTTCACAACCCTTAAAGAACAGCAACTTTAGCATCTCCTCAAGGGCTGAACACGTTTGCTGCAAGCATATATTCTGTGGTGAAGAAGTTAATATCGTCCTGGGACCTGAACAGATCCTCATTTTACTTATAAATACACAAAATGCTGGCAGAACTCAGCAGGCCAGACAGCATTTTGTGTTTTTATGTATTTCCAGCATCTGCAGATTCACTCGTTTTGTCTCATTTTACTTATACTTGGAGAAACAGAGTACAACAGGCCCTTCTGGCCCAATGAACTGAGCTGCCCAGCAACCCACCTATTTAACACTAGCCTAAGCACAGGACCTACTAACTGGTATGTCTGTTGACTGCGGGAGGTAATCTGAGCACCCAGAAGAAACCCACGGAACAATGTTCAAACTCCTTACAGATGCCACCAGAATTGAATGTTCAACTCCAACGCCGCCAGCTGTCATCGCGTTGTGCTAACCGGTATGCTACTGTGTCGCCCCGTGAGGCTTATTGGGTGGTGGGTGGGGGAGAGTTTGTGGAGAATGTTTACACAGAGAGCACAGTGAGATTAATGGGACACAGTTCCACTTCCTTGACAAATCTATCCTTATCCCTCACCACTGGAATCAAATATCACTCCAGCCCTTTGCCGCTGAAACAAGTTCCTCTCTGCCATTCTACTTACATGAGCCGCCGTCCTTGAATTACTCACCAATAATAAGAATTGACATTTGCTTTTGACACCGAACTGATATTTATAGTTTTATGTCTTCCACCCAGTGTAACTCTACTCTGGGAACATTCAGCACCCTTGGACTCACTTGCAAGCACTCTGCTTCTCATGTTCTTAATATTTATTGTTTATTTATTTATTTATTTTAACTTTTGCATTTGCACAGTTTGTTGTCTTTTGCACACTGGCTGTTTGTCCATCCTGTCGCGTGCGGTTTTTCATTCATTCTATTGCTTCCTGGATTTACTGTGTATGCCCAGAAGAAAATAAACCTCAGGATTGTATATGGTGATATACAGTACAGTGCATAGATCTTAGGCACCTATATATAGCTAGGTTGCCACAGGGTTTTGCACAGTACTGTAACTTCAATTTGCTGCTTACAGTTAAAGATTTACATTGAGAACTGACAACTGTATTGTGTCTGAATTATGATCTGCTATTTTCACATAATTGCAGAATACTCCCTAACAGCAAGCACAAAAAGGTATCAGGCTCATCAGGGAGCGAACCTCTTTGCTATTTATGGTACTGTGCAAAAGTCTAAAGCACTCTAGCTAAGTATATATATGCCTAAGACTTTTGCACGTACAGTATATGAGCTTTGAAACTCTAACATTGATACAGGGCACCCATAAGAACAGACCAGATATTTGAGGCAACAGACTAAAATCCTCCGTCTTCCACCTGCTCCACCCAACATAACCAGGAAAATGTCTCCCTTTCTTTAGTCCTGTCTGTTAGATTGTAGTTGGATAGGGCCTAAACTCCATACAGAGTGCCAATGGCCACTGCTGGTGCACTATTAGTCCCATCAGGGCAAAAGACTGTTGACGGTTCTGTCTGTTTCATCACCTCCCTGAAGGGAGGAGCAGGATGGAGGAGCAAGGTGCTGTCCAACTGCACCACACACTGATGAATATTACTACTCTCCTTCTGGCCTGAACCCCATCCAGCACACTTAAGATCCATTTCTTCAAAAATCGTGGTTTTTCCCCTCAACTCCACCAGCCTAACAAGATTTCTCCTGGTTTCTTGTTCATCCCTGATTTCAGTCACTAACTATACACATAATTGTCAAGAATCTAATGGCTGGAACTCCCGCTCTGAATCGCTTTTCTATCTCTAATGTGTGTTTTTTTTTACACAGCAAAACCACAAGACCATAAGCAGAATTAGGCCATTCGACCCAAGGAGTCTGCTCCACCATTCCATCATGGCAGATTTATCAACCCTCTCAACCCCATTTCCCTGCCTTCTCCCCGTGTGGCGCGGCATCCAAGCTGGTGTTGGTGCACCCTCCCACCCCCACCACTGTTTGCTCGACAGAAGACAAGTCATATTGTGTTTGACTGCAGACTGCTGCAACGTTCATGGACTCAGGGTCTTAGATGACTTTTTTTTTGCGTGACTGTATTTTACTGCTATCTTATATGTGCAATATGTCCCTCATGATGTGAATGACTGTTGGTACTATCTTTTGCACCTTGTCGCCAGAGTAGAACTGTTTCATTTGGCTGTATCCATGGGTATTCGTGTGTGGTTAAATGATGATTAAACTTCAACTTAATCAACCTCTGCTTTCAAAATACACAAATAACTTGGCCTCCACAACCATCCGTGGTAAAGAATTCCACAGATTCACCATCCTCCTCATCTCCATTCAAAAGGGACATCCTTGTATTCTGAGGCTATATCCTCTGGTCCTAGACTCCCCGACTCTAGAAATCTCAACGTCCACAAAACCTTTGATCACCTGCTTCGGATGTAACCTGGCATCCAATTTTGTCCTATCATATCCCTTGAACAGACCTCTTATAATTTAAAAGATGACCTCTCGATCTCTCAGTCGACCTTGTAGCTTATTTTTCGACCTGCACCAAACTTGCTCTGTAACTACAACACTAAATTCTAAATCTGTTTTTCTTCCTTTTTATTATCCCAAAGTACTCATATTTGGATGGAATACAAATAAAGCTTTTCATAATACTTCTGTAGAGCTGTGGATCGTGTACTATTGTATGTGTGTGGTGTGTTTACTGTGTATGTGCGTTCATGTGTTTCTACATGCAGACATATAGGTGATACAAAGTCTCTACATGTCTGCATGTGTAAGGATGTGGCACGTTTCTATAGTATCTAGAGCAATCACGTAACGTCACCAGCGATCATTGGGAGAATACTATCAAGCAGGAGGTACAGGAACTTGAAGACCCACATCTCAATGTTCAGCACCAGCTTCTTCCCCACTGTCATCAGCTTCTTGAACCAACCTAAAAAAAACAAGTCCTAATTCTACCTCAGACTGTATTTCCCGAAACCTGCACGAACATTTATTTTTGTTTATTTCGCTAAGTTACCTGCAAGTATAATTTAGTTTTGATTAATTTATGCATGTTGTATTAGTGGGGGAGCCATACTAAGATGAGGAATAACTACCATTCCATGCTGACACCGACCGCTACGTTAGCGCCCGAAGGTGGCGACACCGCAGGCTGCCCTCAGCATAATCCTTGCTGATCTGATTTGACCCAAATAATTCATTTCACTCTCTGTTTCAATGCACGTGTGACGATAAAGCTGTTCGTATCTTAGAAGCATAAAAGTGTAATTTATGTGGATGTACGCGGCGTAGGAGAGTATGTGAGTGTTCATGCATACATAGGTGATTGTGTATATGTGTCTATGCACATCTGTGTGTTTATATGTGCATCTATGTTTGTGTGCACGTGTGTCTTGGTGCAAGTGGATTTGACTGCAGCCACATTTTATCAATCAAGTTTAGCAAAACTTATGAAAAGAGACAGATATTGCAAATATTAGTTTAGGGAAAATATAATGTATCATAATAAGCAAAGCTGCTATCCAAAATTCATGTTCATTTGATATGGGAGTAGAAAGAGGCCATTTGGCCCATCGAGTCTGCTCCAGCATTTCATCTTGGCTGATCCATTTGCCCTTTCAGCTCCAATCTCCTGCCTTCTCCCTGTATCCATTTATGCCCTGACTAATCAAGAATCTATCAACCTTAAACATACCCAAGGACTTGACCTGCTCAGCGGCTTGTGGCAATGAATTCCACAGATTCTCCACACTCTGGCTAAAGAAATTCCTCCTCATCTCCATTCTAAATGGATGCCCCTCTAGTCTGAGGCTGTGTCCTCTGTTCTTAGACTCCCCACCATAGCAGCCATCCTCTCCACATCCACTCTACTGAACCCTTTCAACATTCGATGTTTCAATGAGGCCACTGCTTATTCTTCTGAATTCCAGCGAGTACAGGCCACAGCCACCAAACACTTCCCGGAATCATTTTTGTGAACGTCTGCTGAACCTTCTCCAATGACAGAACATCGTTCCTTAGATAAAGGGCCCAAAACTGCTCATGTGTGACGAACAAAAATCCCACAAACCATTCATTGCTACCCCTTGACTGGTGTGCTTCCCTCATCTGGCCCCCAATTAAAAACTCTTCAAAGCACTAACGTCAATATTTTGTAACCTGTTGCATCCAATTAGACTCTTCTTTCATCTGCCACAATAAGATGAGGACCCAGCCATTACATCACACTGTCTGGGATTTTAATTCTCATTCTGAATGAGAAATAAAAGAAACCACAAACAGTTCCTTTTCAAAGCTGAGAATCTAATGATGAAAATACTGTGCACGGGACACACATCACCCTTTCATTCCAGCATCTCTGCAGTGATTAAGTGCCGGCCATTTAGAAAACTTTTTCGCTGGGGAAATCGTTCTCAGAAAACTGCGATGGGCTGTAATTAAATTAGAAGCTGGGAGGAGAGCTCCCCAGTGGCACCAATCCCACTGAGTCCTCCAGCCAGCTGCCAAGCTGTCACGGGTAATTTTGTGGCACACACAAGTGATGGGAGCGTACAAGAAGGGGGCATAGAAAAACGACTCACTTCAAAGACGAGCGACTCATTAGTCGGTCCGGCTGAAAACAGGCTCTCGGGTTTGTCAAAAGAACGCTGGTAGCTGAACTCAGCTCCCGCGAAGACGAACTTCCCTGGCCAGTCAACGGTCCAATCTCCAGTCAGGTGGTACTTGCCCGTCAGGTTGCGCACGGCCAGGTAACTAGTGGAGATCTCCAGCTCGCGCACGTGGATGTTGCGAGCCCCGGCAGGAACGGTAACAACAGCGTAGTACTCTTCAAGGCAAAGGGAGAGGAGTGACTTGGGGTGGAAAGCAAGATCATTCAAACATCAAAAAAGACATACGTGTTAGTCGGTTAATTGCTCACATCGGGTCCAATGTACAGAAGGGTCTGTTACTGTGCTATATCTTGAAATAAAATAAAAACATTTATCAAAGTCCTCTAAGTGTGTTCTCTGTATTGTGATTCAGAAGCATGGGATCTAATCAGAACTCTCTCCTCCACCTCCTCTCCTTTTCCATTCCCCACTCTGGCTCCCCCTTTGCCCATTCCCTCCCCACCTGCCTATCACCTCTGCCTGGTGCCCCTCCTCCTTCCCTTTCTCTCATGGTCCTCTCTCCCCTCCTATCAGGTTCCTTCTTCTTCAGCCCTTTACCTTTTCCACCTATCACCTCCCAGCTTCTCAATTCATGCCCTCTCCCCCCACCCACCTACCATCACACTCACCTGGCTTCACCTCTCACCTGCTGGCTTGTACTCCTTCCTTCCCCCACCTTCTTATTCGGGCTTCTACCCCCTTCCTTTCCAGTGCTGATAAAGGGTCTTGGCCTGAAGCAGACTGTTTATGCCTCTCCATAGACACTATGTGACCTGCTGTGTTCCTCCAGCACTTTGTATGCATTAACTATAACTAGACTTCCTTTTAATATTACCATTATTTTACCCTGCATCCAAGACCCAAGCTAGACAATAATTGTTTGATTGAAGATTGAATGGTTGACAACACCGGGATTTGAAAATAATAATAGCTTACAGTTAAATAAAGATAACCCTGAGATTCTGAAGAAAACATGACAAATTGTACAAACTTGATGCACACTTCCATTTCAATGAGAAAAGCAGGGCAACATTTTTTTTTTATTTTATTGAGATACAGCGTGGAGCAGGCCTTCCAACACTTTGAGCCACACTGCCCAGCAACCCATGATTTAACCCTAACCCAGTCACGAGACAATTTATAATGACCAATTAACCTACCACATACTACATCTTTGGGCTGTGGGAGGAAACCTGAGCACTCAGAGAAAATCCATTCAGTCACAGGGAGAACGTACAAACTCCTTACAGGCAGCAGTGGGAGCCAAGATCAGGAAAGGATTCCGAAGGTTCAGATATTCCCTCTAGCATGGAGATCAAAATCAAACGGGGCACAATCTTAGAATTAAATCATTTAGGAGGAACATCGGGAAGGACCTTCTTAAGATTTTACATCTCTGGGAACAACTGAAGCTTTCAAGACTTTATTCCTAGGATGTTGCTTCACAGACAAGGGCAACAGCTGTTATCCATCCCTAATAACCACATAAACCAGGACTAATTTCAAGTCCTTAGATGAACCTAAACCAGTTCAGATAAGGATGGTAGATGAAGAATGTTAGATCAGTTCCATTGTTTCCTGGTCATTGTTACCTGTCCATTATTCCAAATTCATTTTGAGTACTGGCTCACCAGAACTCCTTAGATGACACATTCAAACCCACAACCTCGATCAGCTTGGGCAGCAAGAGTATTGGAAGACCCTCAAGCTGGAAGTTGCCCCCCAAGCCACACACCATCTGACTTTGAAATATATCGCCTTTCCTTTATGGTTATTGGGTCAAAATTGTTGAACTCCTTCACTCTTCGGAGACGGCGGTGATTCGAGAAGGCAGCTCACCGCCACTTTCAGAGGGGGAACAAGTGATAGGCAATTAAGTGCTGGCTCAGCCTGTGAAGACCACATCCCTTGAATAGTCATAGAGTAGCTATAGAAAGGTGTAGCACAGAAATAGGTCCTTCGGTCCATCTAGAAAATGCTGAATAATTTAAAATGCCTACTCCCATCAACCTGAACTGGGACCACAGCCCTCCATACCTCTACCATCCGAACTTCACTTAAACATTGAAACCAAGATGGCATGCATCATTTGCACTGGCAGCAAACACTCTGACAACCCTCTGAGTGAAGACGTTTCCCCTCATGTTCCCCGTAAACTTTTCACCTTTCACCGTTAACCCATGACCCCTGGTTGTAGTCCCAGACAACCTCAATGGAAAAGCCTATTTGCATTTACCCTGTCTATACTCCTCACTATTTTGTATGCCTCTATCAAATCTCCTCTCAATCTTCAACGTTCCAAGGAATAAAGTCCTAACCTATTCAAGTCTTTCCTCATAACTCCAGCCCCAGCAACATCCTTGTAAATTTTCTTTTACACTTTCCATCTTATTTACATCATTCCTGTAGGTAGGTGATCAAATCTGCACACAATACTCCAAATTAAGCCTCACCATCACCTTACATAGTTTCAACATAACACCCCATCTCCTGTAATCAATATATTGATTGATGAAAACCAATCAATATATATTGATAAATAAATTTGGATGTACACTTGCCATTTTCATAAATCTGCTCATCAAAACTTCAGGCCTCTGCCTATTTCACCTGTAGCTTAACCACTTTGCCTCCTCATCACATGTTGCAGATATCCAGGGATAAAAGATCAAGGCAGATAATTTAGGCTGAGGTCACGATCTGATCAAATGGAGGAGCGGAAGAAAGAACCACACCAGACCCACTCAAACATGGTAACAGAGTGTAAGGTTCTATTAGATCCTGTAAAATTTTTTAGTATATTTTCAAATGATGTATGCAGACATCTTGTGGGAAGATAGTAGACCCGAATCTCACTCCAAACTGCATTTCTTGTTCCAGATTTATAACTCAAAGCAATCAGATTCATGAGATCACAGAGGGATGTATTTAATACTGACTAAGTGGAGCTGAAAAAGCGTCTTTGAAACTGTTAGGAACCATGAGCATTATGTGATCATATTAAGCTAAAATTGTTCCCAGTGACTTGCGTCTTTTGAGATTTGTGTTCAATGAAACAGTAGCGCAGAAAGTCACCCCAGCTCAGTTGTGTAGTTGTGATTGTTCTATTCTATTCTTCCTGTGCTTGGTTCCTCAAAGTTGATAATGATGACGGGGGTGGTAATGGGGACAAGCTCCCACTACCTACTAAATGCTCCCAATGGGATGCACCTCTAATAGCCTCTAACAACCAAGTCCAGTTCCTGGCCTTCACGTGTGGTTTAGCTACTAAGCCCAGTGGAACAATTGTAGGGACAGGAGAAGGGGCCAAAGTGGGTTAAGTGGAGCCTTAAAACCAGTTGCTTCCAGAAGGTGGGGCTCATCAGCTGTGGTTGACAGCTCATCTAGGAGAAGGAAAACTCTGATCTCAAACCACTGTTGCCTTCCAGCTACACTCACTCATGGAGAAGGCTTCGGGAGTAAACCCCTTGGGAAAAATAGAGAGGTGGAGCCCCCAAGGTGTAACACTGACTGGCAATTCCTACGAAGTTGCTGGTGCCAAACAGCATTGGTCTTTGCTGTTCCTTTGCGTTCAACAGATGCATGGAGAGGGGGAGTTTGCTACATGGGCAACAGCTTTCTCTCCATATTTGACTCCCCAGATTTGCATATCTCGACAACTAGGATGCAACATCCATGGTCGACCCTGATCGATGGAAGCCTCTCTCAGCGCCTGGTTCTATTACGGTCAGTGCAACTGCGTATCGGAGTAAGATTAAAACACGCAGCGATTGTACACAGAACAGTATGACAACATAGTGGCTAGCACAGTGTTTTACAGCGCCAGCAACTGGGGTCCAATTCCCACCACTGTCTGTAAAGAGTTAGTGAATTCTCCAGGTGATCTGGTTTCCTCCCACATTCCAAAAACGTACAGGCTAGGATGGGTAAATTGCAGGATTGTCTGTTGGTGCTGGAAACGTGGCAACACTTGCAAACAGCTCCCAGCACAATCCTCGAAATGTGTTGGTTGTTGACACAAAACAATGTATTTTACTGTGTTTTGACGTACATGCGACAAATCAAGCTAAACGTGTCTCACAGTCAGAGAGTTCATCAGTCCACCAACTCTACACTAATCAACAGGGACCAATCCTACACTAACTCTGTTTTATCCTCCTCACGTTTCTGCCAGTCCAGATGAAGGTTCTCAGCTCAAAAAGTAAGTTCCTCCATCACAGATTCTGACTGACTTGCCAAGTTCCTCCATCACAGATTCTGACTGACCTGCCGAGTTCCTCCATCACAGACTCTGACTGACCTGCCGAGTTCCTCCATCACAGACTCTGACTGACCTGCCAAGTTCCTCCATCACAGATTCTGACTGACCTGCCGAGTTCCTCCATCACAGACTCTGACTGTCCTGCCGAGTTCCTCCATCACAGACTCTGACTGACCTGCCGAGTTCCTCCATCACAGACTCTGACTGTCCTGCCGAGTTCCTCCATCACAGACTCTGACTGACCTGCTGAGTTCCTCCATCACAGACTCTGACCGACCTGCCAAGTTCCTCCAGCGCAGTTTCTGCCTGACCTGACCAGCTCTTTCAGCAGATTCTGCCTAACTTGCCAAGTTCCTCCAGCAGATTCTAACCAGTCCATCTTTTGACTGTGGGAGGAAACCAGGGCATCTGGAGAAAACCCACACATTCTAGAGAGGATGTTCAGACTCCTTACAGAGGATGGAGGGATTAAACTTCAAACTCTGATGCCCCGAGCTGTAATAGCATTGTGCTAACCGCAATGCTACCGTGACACCCCATGATAAGCCATAAGGCAGCTGGATTAATACAGAATTATACATACAGAATGCTGAAGGAACTCAGCAGGTCAGGCAGCATACCACTTCCTCACCTGTCTTCACCTAACACCTTCCAGCTTGTACTCCTTCCCCTCACCCACAACACCTTCTAATTCTGGCTTCTCTCTACTTCCTTCCCATTCATGGTAAAGGGTCCCAGCCCAAAATGTTGACCATTTATTCCACTGCATAGATTTGGTGCGCTCCTCCAGCACTTAGTGAATGCTGCTCTGGATTTCCAGCATCACAGAATCTCTTGTGATATACGTACGGACCAATAATATTTTTTCAGTACTAAAACCCTCTTTCTTTGAACCTATGAGACTCTGTTGGACGCAGGATGGTTTTCTAAGTTCGAGCAGATCTGCCAAAGGTATTTAAGTAATGCTTTCCAAGAGACATTACTAGATGAATGTGTTACACACTCCTCCACAGATGTCTGTTAGAGGTATATGGGGACGTTTTAAGGGTAAGTTTTATTTACACAGAGTGGTGGGTGTCTGGAATGCACTGCCTGGGGTGGCGGTAGAGGCTGATACGTTAACAAACATTTAGATAGGCACATGAATGTCAGGAAAATGAAAAGGGATGCACATTATGTAGGCAGAACAGATTAGTTTAGTTGGCCATTTGCTTATTAATTTAACTAGATCTGCACAACATTGTGGGCGAAAGGGTGTGTTCCTGTGCTGTAATGTTCTATGTACTAGATGCACTTACCGTTTGCCCGGTGCTGCTGAAGGTATTGCCCTTGAAAGAATTTGCAAGTTGAATTATCTCCGTTGCACACTCCGCAAGCATCCATGGTGGCCTTTGACCCCAGAACTCGGTCACACCCCACTGCCTGAAGAAACAGTTCACCAATTAAGGATTAAGGTTAGAATAACTACTTTAACACAGATTGAGAAGTGCCCTCGCCTTGGGCCTTTCCGTTCTGTTTGACCCCAGCTAATCAAGGACTTAACCAGTTTTACTACTCCCTTCCCCCTACCCCTGACCATTTCCAACATCCAAGCTGTACGTCATGTCAACAGTGGATGGGAAGTGCAGGCAATCAGAATGATTCTGGGCTGCTTGCAATTGTCCCTCAGACAGAAGAGAGGCAAGAAGCAGTCCTTGCTTGGCTGTTCTTTTGTGCAGAAAGAATTTATATTTATCGCTCTCACACCCAGATCCTGAAGCTAGCTCACCAATCCCTCTGCTTCCTCAGGAGGCTAAAGAAATTTGACATGTCCCTGTCGACCCTTACCAATTTTTATCAATGTTCTATAAAAAGCATCCTATCTTGATGTACAGTACTGTACAAGGTCTTAGGCACCCAAGATTTTCTCATTCTCCCATCTTCCCTCTCCCGTCGGGTAAAAGCCAAAAGCACATACTACTATGTTCAAGGACAATTTCCATCCCACTTGAATGAACCTCTTCTATGATAAGATGGACTTCTAACCTCACAATCAACCTTATTATGATCTTGCACTTTATTGTTTATCTGCACTGCACTTCCTCTGTAGGTTTTACTTTATTTAACATTATTATAGCTTTAACTTGTTCTAGCTCGATGCAATGTGATCTGTATAAACTATGCAAGACAAGCACTTTAATGCATGTCGGTCATGTGACAACAGTAAACCAATTCCAGCACTAAAATCTTATTGAGGGTCAGCTACCTATCGTGTTCAGTGAGAGATTATTGAGGCATCTGTCTCACAGAGTCATAGAAGACTATAGCACAAATTCAGGACCTTTAGACTACATTGTCCATGCTGAACTGTTCATCTGCCTAGTCCATTTGAACTGCACCTATACCATAGCCCTCCCTGCCCCATATACCTATTCAAATTTCTCTTAAATGTTGAAATCAAACCCGCATCCACTGCTTCTGCTGGCCACTCGTTCCACGCTCTCATCACCCTCTGAGTAAGAAGTTGCCCCCTTATGTTCTCTTTAAACATTTCACCCTTAACCCATGGTTTCTAGTTCTAGTCTCATCTAACTTCAGTGGAAAAAGCCTGCTTGCATTCACCCTATCTATACCCCTCATAATTCTGTATACCTCTATCAAATCTCCCCTCATTCTCCTACACTCTAAGGAATAAAGTTCTAACCTTTTCAAACTTTCCCTATAACTCAAGCCCTGGAAAGATCCTTGTCCATTTTCTCTGCACTCTTTCAATCTTATTTTCAACATTCCTGTACATAGGTGACCAAAACCGCATCCAACGCTTCAAATTAGGCCTCACCAACATCTTACACCACTTCAACATAACATCCCAACTCATGTACTCAGTACTTTGATTTATGAAGGCCAGTATGCCAAAAGATTTCTACCTGTGATGCCACTTTCAAAGAATTGTGGATCTATATTTCCAGTCCCTCTGTTCTACAACAGTCCTCATATATTCCTTTCTTCAAAATATATTCTCTTTGTGATTTTTAATAATAGGAACCCTGCAGGTCTCTAGAGTATAAAAAAAGGGAAGTCTTGTTATAATCCATGTTGCTTTAGCCTATCCACAACAGGAAGTATTCAGCACCTCACCTCACACATGCCGTCAATGCAGACATCAAATCTGTTCTCAACACAAAGGGTACCATCCTTCACTTTGTTGGACATGGCGAAGAAAAAATCAAAATCCTCAGCAATGCAATACAGCTTGCAAACATCTTCATCTGCAAGTACAAAATCAAAATCGTTACTTAAAACCACACCACAGGGCAGAAGCCAGAATTGTATAGCTATCTGCCATTCACTTGTACTGGTCTTTATGAGCTGCAGATTATATCAGATGGTGACAGGAAGAGACAGAAGGCAGACACATCAATCTCTGGACTCATGTCAGTTTGATCCACAGGCTAATCCCCGGGGCAGTTCTGATAAGATATGTTTAGACAGCAGTAAACAATGGCTAAACCTCATCAGTGATGGTACTCCAGCAATGGAAGCCCAGGAACCAGGAATGACTAAGAACAGATACTTCACAAGTATGAAAACGCTCCTTCAGAAGATTAGCCAGTGATAAAATCAATTCCTGAAAGTAGCACAGTATTACATCAACAGGCCAAATGGCTAGTGCTCCTACAACACAGGCAGACAGACAGACATACTTTATTGATCCACAAATCCCTTCTCAAACTCTTCTTCATTCAACCACATCTACAACTTGTTGATTGGTTATCTTCACCTCAGGTTCTCCTCAAGGTAGTGAGTTCCTCATTTCTCCCCTCTCTCTGGGTGAAGATCTCGCTCCCCTGAATCCTATGCTTTTCTCATTAATAACCAACTGATTATTTTAAAATCACTCTGCCTGGTTTTATAGGATTAAAACTTGCAGGAATCCATTTTGCTTAGCTGTTTTTGAATGTCTTCTCAGAAATAGAAGTGAAGCCACTTCTAGTTGAATTGCCCACAGACTCAAATTGCCACAGGGTAAAAAGAAAGTTGGAGATAGATAGAGTGCTCAGAAAACTATCCATTCTTTCCTGGGTTATGGTTTTCTGAACACTGTATTAGAGTTGCTTGGAGTATTCTTTTGTCTCCATGGTGTAGTTTTTGCCAGGTTACTGATTACAGGTTACAGACAGACCTTCCAGATAAAGGTTTACTTCTAATGCCATCAATTGAAGCACCTTGATTGCACATCGGTCTCCAAAAACAGAACTACCTTTATCTAATTACGTGACTTCTAAAACCAATTGCCTGCACCAGTGTGTCATATTAAATGGGGCGAATACTTATGCAATCAATTATTTTGTGTTTTATATTTGTAATTAGTTTAGATCACTTTGTAGAGCTCTGTTTTCACTTTGACACAAAAAAGACTTTTTCTGTTGATGAGTGTCAAAAAGCCAAATTACTATTGTAAAACAATAGAACATGTAAACTCTGGGGGGGGGGTGGGGGAATGAATACTTTTTATAGGCACTCTAAGTACAATTCTGAACTCTACGTGTGAAACCAGTCAGCCAATTTGCACACAGCAAGTCCTCGTTTATAGCAGTGGTCTGACAACCAGAAAATGATGGCATATGAAGGTGTAAACCTTGGCTAGCACACTGTGGAAGGATTTAATTTGAAACCATTCTAAATAATCTGTGATGTCCTATCAAGAATTCAGAATATTAAACTGAACGAAGAAGGGATGTAATGCTGGGCTTTATAAGGTATTGGTTAGACCACACCTGGAATATTGTGAGCAGTCTTAGGCTCCTTATAAAAGAAAGGGTGTGCTGGCATCAGAGAGGGTCTAGAGGAGGGTAACAAGAATGATTCTGGGAATGAAAGGGTTAATGTATGAGGAATGTTTGATGGCTCAGGGATTGTATTCACTGAAGATTAGTAAAGTAGGGGGATCCCTCATTAAAACCTATTGAATATTGATAGGCCCAGGTAGAGTGAACGTGGAGAGGATGTTTCCTATAGTGGAGAAGTCTAGGACCAGAGGGCACAGCCTCAGAATACAAGGAATTCCCTATAGAACAGAGATAAAGCAGAAATTCTTCAGCCAGGTGGCGGTGAATCTGTGGAATTCATTGCCACAAGTGGCTGTGGAGGCCAAGTCATTGGGTATATTTAGAGCTAAGGTTGATGGGTTCTTGATTATTAAGGCATCAAACGTTATGGGGAAAAGGCAGGAGAATGGGGTTGAGAGGGATAATAAATCAGCCACGATGGCTGAATGGCCTAACTGAAGGGGAAATAAATTGTATGCAGGGCTATGTGGCTCACCGCAGGGATTACAGTACCGTGTGACCACAAAGCAGAAGATGACACAATTGAGGTCTTTACAATTGAGCAGGGATTTTCAATGGGATGGGTGCAAAGGAGATTTTAGTAGTTATGGAGTGTCCAAGTTTGGAGGCTAACCTGGATAAAATGAACAAGTGTCTTTGTACTGTGTGAATGGTATACACGGGGTCAACCATCACCAGTCCCTGTGTCTGCCCCAACACAGACCAGCCATCCCCACCTGGATGAACAATAACAGCAGTCCAGCTGGCTATGGCCACCGCCGACTGTTGCAGGGATGAGAGGGAAGAGGCGGCTGCGTATCGCAGTGGGGAGAAACACAGTGGGGCAGGAGGTTTGGCTGCCCGACGTCTGGGAGCCTAGACCGGCTGTTCCGACTGGGGGCCCGTGTGGATGCGTCGGGGGGCAACACTGTACCTCGGCGCTGAAGCCGTGGCTCTCTGGCAGGGCAGCTGCAGGAAGAGGTCCAGGTAGGTGCAGAACAACCACTACCAGTCTCACAGCGGCCCACCGAGGTGCAGCACACCCCACAGCAGCCCAGCAGAACCGGGGGCAAGCGGTGGCAGCCAACAGCCAGGTAGACCTACCCACCACTGACTAGCAGCAATGAGCAGGTGAGCGATCCCATGCTGGCCTAGGTGAGGAGATGGTGAGTGTGGGACGGCAGCCAAAGTGGGTAGAGGTCTCCGCCCTGGACCCAGAGAACAAAGCCCTATACTCTCACTGTTAAGGTGCTATTCCAGTGGTAGCCTTTTTCTGACAACAGCAGACATCTCCTGCAGCTGGTGGTCCCCTGAGGGCTTGGCACCACAGTGCTGCGGTTCGCTTATAGGCTGGCGGGAGCAGCGATTCCGGGGCCACAAAGACGTTGGGCAAACTGCGCAACCGCTTCTACTGGCCTGGGTGGCGCACGGGCTGGCGGGGGCCGGCCATTTCGGAGTTGCCAAGATGTCGGGCGGGCGCCGGCCTGGGTACAGGCAGGACGTGGAGTTGTTCGTGCACTGCTGTGACACTCGCACGTCCCAGAAGGGGCAGGACCACCAGCCTAGGGTGCCAGTGCTGCAGTACATGGTGGGGGCCCCAATTGCCCCACCCAGAAGAAGGAACAACCCCCCAAGCTGGGAATCTGTTGGGAGAGGTGATTAACCGCATCTCCTGTGTGGTACATTGGGGTGCGGTTGCCTGAACGGTGGAAGACAGCTGTGCTGCACCAGGACCAGCTGGCACCGTATTGGCCCTCGGCCACCACCAACCCAGCGAGGCTACAGGGAGGAAGTGACACTCTTGAGTGCCCTGCCTCTTGCCTCAGCAGACAGTGCCTCCTTTGGGGATTGGGGTGGGGGGCAACCCAGCAGTGTCACTGACCACCACCGGGACTTCTGGACTCTGGGGTTGTTGGGGATGGCTGAACCCTCAGGTGGGGGCAGTGTAACGCTCTGGGGTTGGGGTCAGGCTTGGTCGACAGCCCGACCCAGAATTCCTAGCGGCCATTGCTATTTATTGTTCTTGTTTAAAATGCTTTCATGGGATTATGGTGGGGTGTGCAAGTTCATTTATTGCTACATTTTAGCTTGGGTTATACATTTAATTACATGTATGTCTGTGAGTCACCCTAACTGTAACCAGTGTGTCATCATCACCTCCCTCATCAGTATATGAGTGAGTGGGATCTCATAGCACCCGTTCCGTTTTTGTGCTTGTCGCAATAAAGACACAAGCTGGGGTAAACGAGCTTTTCTCGTCTGTCATCGTGGACAAAATGCTCGCCACAATATGCTGGCGATATTAAACCTGATTTAGATTCTGTTTCTACTGTGCTCTGTGTACCATGAAGACTGCTGAGTTAATTGTTCCCTGTAATTTGCTCCCGGTGTGTAGGCACGATCTTGGGAAAGTCGATTAGAATATGTGGAAGATTTAAAAACTGGGAATACTGTAGGATTAGTAGTAAAGGGCAATTAATGTTTGGCACAGGCCTGACGGGCTGAAGGGCCTGCTAGCTTTATAGCTCGATAGTAAGAATGTGAAATTTGCTGTCAGGACTGACAGCTGAGGTTTTTTAACGTGGATCTGAGTATCAGGAAGGAGAAAGGAATGGAATTTGCGATGTCTGGGGTGAGACTGGCTGAAAGAAAGCGGAGTCCGGTACAGCACAGACAGCAAGTACATGCCAGGCACAGCAGAATTCCAGCCAGTAGCCCAAGGTTTGGACGGGGAAGCACTTGAGACTCATACACACTCTCAACGAAGCCCCATTAAAACGCAGCATTTGAATAGTTACCATCAACCTTTGTGTAGGGCTTCCACTTGTAATACCACCCCCTGAAGGGTTTGCTGTTGTACTCGGCACACTGCTGAGCTCGAAAATCAACGCCGTTGCCTGGGCAGGCCTGGATGTTGCACATCTGATAGGTCCGGGTGGATCCTAGGCAGAACTTGCCACCGTACTGAGGCCTACGGAATGGAAAGAAGACACACTGAGTGTACGGACCAAGAAATGAAACACCTACTACACCGGCGTCCACCGTTCTCTGTCAACTCTTAAGCCCCGCCTTGTTCTTTGTCCATCCATCCTCCTGGTCGCCTCATCAGATTCACTTGAGCTGCTGACATGTACACTACCCACCTTAACTGTTGATCTTCAATCACACTCAGGATTAAGATTAGTTTCATTTGCCACACGACCAACAAAACATACAGCCAAATGCGTAGTTTGCCTGCCCTATTGTCCTGTTTGTTATTTATTGTAATGCCTGCATTGTTTTGTGCACTTTACGCAGGCCTGGGTAGGTCTGTAGTCTAGTGTAGTTGTTTTTCTTTCTCTGTGTTTTTTACGTAGTTCAGTCTAGTTTTTGTACTGTGTTATGTAACACCATGGTCCTGAAAAACGTCGTCTCATTTTTACTATGTACTGTACCAGCAGTTATGGTCGAAATGACAATAAAAGTGACTTGACTTGACTTGTGTCAAAACCAGCACAGTCCAAGGATGTGCTGAGGGCAGCCCGCAAGTATTACCATGCTTCAGGCACCAACATAGCATGCCACAATTTACTAACCCTCTCCTTGGATTGTGGGAGAAAACCGGAGCACCTGGAGAAAACTCATTCGGTCACAAAGAAAATGTAAAAACTCCTTAGAGATAGAGATGGGTAATGAACCCGGCTCACAGGCACTATAATATGGTTATGCTAACCGCTACACTACCATTCTGCCCCATAAGTCCCAGTAGGTTAGGAATATTAGGAATTGATTCTATTGTGGTTATTATTCTACTATAGATTTATTGAGTATGCCCAAAAGAAAATGAATCTCAGGGTCATATATGGTGACATATATGCACTCTGATAATAAATTTACTTCAAACTTTCAATAGGTTAGGACTTTATCCTCTGATGCGCAGGAGAATAAAGGGAGATCTTATGGAGGTATACCAATTATGAGGGGTATAGATAGGTTGAGTGTTTGCGCGTGGCCAAGTGGTTAAGGCGATGGTCCAGTGATCTGCAGGTCACTAGTTCGAGCCTCAGCTGAGGCAGCGTGTTGTGTCCTTGAGCAAGGCACTTCACAACACATTGCTCTGCGATGACACTGGTGCCCTTGGACAACATTGGTGGCGAGGAGGGGGGAGACTTGCAGCATGGGCAAATACCGGTCTCCCCTACAACCCTGCCCAGGCCTGCGCCCTGTAAACCTTCCAAGGCGCAAATCCATGGTCTCTCGAGACTAATGGATGCCTATAAAAGACAGGTTGAATGCACACTGGCTTTTTCCCCCTGGGTTTGGGAGAGACGTGAGGTCATAGGTATAGGATGAAAGCTGCAATATTTAAGGGAAACTGAGGGGTAAGCTTCTTCGCTCAGAGGGTGATGTAAGTGTAGAGTGAGCTGGCAGCGGATGTGATAGATGCAGGTTCAACTGCAACATTTAAGGAAATTTTAGACAGCTGCATGGATGAGAAGGGTATGGAGGTCCTTCGTACAGGTACAGGTAGATGGGACTTGGCAACAGATCATATCAGCATGGGTACAATGGGCAGAAGGGCCTGCTTCTTTATTCTAATAAAGAATATGACTCTTTGATCCACTGAATTCCTCCAGTAGATTGGCTGTCGTTCCATGCATTCATGAGACTGTGCAATAATAGTGTTAAGCTAACCAATGCGTCACCCTCAAATCAAAGCCAATTCTCTTCACCTCACTTGCTTATCACCTCCCTTTGATGCTCTTCCTCCTTCTCATTCTCCCATGGTCCACTCCCCTCTCCAATCAGATTCCTTCTTCTTCAGCCCTTTACCTTTTCCACCCAGCCCCTCCCAGCTTCTGATTTCAACCTTCCTATCTTCCCTCTCACCTGGTTTCCCCTATCACCTGCCAGCCTGTACTCTTTCCCTTCCCCTCACCTTCCTATTCTCTCTTCTTCTTCCCCTTCCTTTCTAGTCCCGATGAAGGGTCTCAGACTGAAATGTCAACAGTTTATTTCCCTCCATAGATACAGCCTGACCTGCTGAGTTCCTCAGCACTTTCAAAGTTCAAAGTAAATTTATTATCAAAGAACATATATGTTACTATATACAACACCGAGATACATTTTCTTGAGGGCATACTAAATAAATAAATAATAGAACAATAAGCATAATAGAGTTCATTGTCTTACCATAAAATCCAATCTGATTGTCCATCTTCACTGGGGCAAAGTGGGTGGCTCACCACTCTCAGGCTTTCAGGTTGTGTGTTAAACTCTTACTCATTATAGGGACATAAATGATGCTCTAATGAAGGCAAAATGTTTAGGAAGTATCAAGAATTTGAAGGGGATTCCTCCCAAAAATATGTCCAGCATTGCCAGGTATGTGCTAGCTGGTCTGCATGTTTGTGATGTTTACTGGTACTGTAAAGCATTGTGCTAACCACAGCGCTACTGTGCCACATCATAACTTCCAAATTCACTGGAAGGCTACTTGGGCCAATCATGTTGACTAAATGCCAGGCACCAGTCTCCCAATCTGGGTGCTCTATGCTCTGTCATTCAATGAGATAAGCAAAGAGATTCATCTATTGATATAAAACCTCTTTTAAGAAATATAGCAGACATGGAAGAGATTCTGCAGACGCTGGAAATCCAGAGCAACACGCACAAAATACTGGAGGAACTCAGCAGGTTAGGCTGTATCTATGAAGAGGGATAAACAGTTTTGGGCCAACTCCCTTCATCAGGAGCGGAAAGGAAAGGGGAAGAGGCCAGACTAAGAAGGTGGGAGAAGGGAAGGAGTGCAAGCTAGAAGGTAAACACAAAGTAGACTGCAGATGCTGGGGTCAAAGCAACATGTACAACAAGCAGGAGGAACTCAGCAGGTCAGACAGCATCTGTGGAAATGAGCAGTCAACGTTTCAGGCCGAGACCCTTCGTCGTGACCCAAGGACGTCAAGCTAGAAGGTGACAGGTGTAACCATGTGAGGGGGGAGATGAACCGAGTAGGTGGAAGAGGTAAAGGACTGAAGAAAGGATCTTATAGGATAGTGGACCATGGGAGAATAGGAAGGAGGAGGGGCACCAGGGGGAAGTAATGGGCAAGTGAGGAGAAGAGAAGGTATAAGAGGGCCCACTGCTTCCAGAGAATCTCTGACTCAACGTGCAGTTTGGTACGTTGGTTTTAAATTTCTTGCCTTGTTCTGAAGGACATTCTGAAAATGTACATGTTTAAGCAAAGTAATGGTAGGACCATGGGTTGCACCTTGCAACCTCATTCACCCCAATTCGGTCCTGACCTCCCACAGCTGTCTTTCTGGAGGCTGCATGAACTAGTGCAGTAGTGTATCAATTAGTGTAACGCTACTTCAGAGCTGGTGAGCAGGGCTCAATTCCTGCTACTGTCTGTAATGAGCTTGGACGTTCTCCCCACAGCCACCCGGATAACCTCCAGGTTCTCCCATTTCCTCCCACAGATCAAAGACGTAAGGGTTAGGGTTAGTAAAATGTGTTCATGCTATGTAAGCCTGCCAACACTTGCAGACTGGCCCTAGCACGTAGTTGGACTCTGCTGGTTGCTGACACAAATGAAGCATTCACTGTATGCTTCAATATTTCAATGTACCTGTGACAAATAAAGCTGATCTTTTATCTTTAATGTTCTCCTGATAACCATGAGGGTTTCCCCATAGGTGCTCCATTGCCTTCCTGCATCCTGAAGAGATGGGAGTTTAAATTGGAGCAACACTGGCTCATTAGGCCAGAAAGGCCTATTACCATAAGGCATAGGAGCAGAATTTGGCCACTCGGCTCACTGATTCTGCTCTGTCATTCCATCATGGCTGATTTATTATCCTTCTCAAACCTAGTCTCCTCCCTTTTCCAGTAACCTTTGACACCCTTACTAATCAAGAATCTTTCAACCTCCAGTTTAAATATGCCCAATAGCTTGGCCTCCACAGGTTTCTCTGGCAATGAATTCCACAGATTCACCACAGTCCGCCTAAAGAAAATCATCCTTGTCTCTGTTCTAAAGGGACATCCTTCTATTCTGAGGCTGCGCCTTGTTGTACAACTAAATAAATAAATACAAATAAATGGCCACAGAAGATTGCTGTTAGTGTGTGGATGTATGGTGGATTCTGGAGGGAATCGATAGGAATGTTCTTGATAAGATTGTGTAATTGGGTGCTTATAGACTGCATGGGTCTGTTTCAGTGCTCGATACGGCAAACTTCCCTTTGAAGTGTTAAGAGCTACCATTACATAGTGAAATTACTTGCATTTTGTCAGGAATCCCCAACCTTTTCATGCCATGGACCCTTACCATTATCCGAGGGGCCCATGGACCCTCAGCTCTATGTTAACTGAATGAAGCAGAGGAGGTGAGAGACTGTGGAGTGGTTGTGTAATTCCAAAGAGAAAACCCCTCACTCACTCAAAAGTTTAAAGATACTGTAAGCTTTGCTTGCCACATGCACATCGAAACACAGAGTGAAATGCACCATTTATGTCAACAAACAACATAGTCCAAGAATGTGCTGTGGACAGCCCACAACCATTGCCACACTTCCGGTGCCAACATAATACTAACCCCAACCAGTACATCTTTGGGACATGGGAGGCAACTGGAGCATGTGGAGGAAATCCACATGGTCATGGGGAGAATGTAAAAATTCCTTAGAGACAGAATCAAAATTAGGTTTAATATCAGGTTTAGCACACTGGCACGTGCTAAGAAATGTGCTGCTTTCCAGGTGCAGTATATAAAAATATAAATTACAGTAAGAAATACATATATATGAAATGTGTGTGTATAAATATATATATAATTAAATAAGTAATGCAAAATAAAAAAAAGTGTGAAGTAGTGAACATGAGTTCATTGTCCATTCATAAATCTGATAACAGAGAAGAAATTGTTCCTAAATGACAAAATGAGGGTGGCTATAGATGCTGCTCATGAAGAACACTGAAAAGTATCAGAGATAAAATATTTCCCTCTGTGACACTCAAATAAATATGATAGTGTCAAATACTGTTGTCAATTTGTTTTAGAAACCACCTGAATTTTCTTCTTTACAAAGAACTATTTCCAAAATATATGGCTTATTAAAGCTCTCACACAGCGGCCACACATCCCGGGGGCAGATCTTAAATCACTCCCCAAGGTTGACTGAACAGATTTTATTATTAGCAGGTTGGATGTCTTCCAGCTGCAGGAACACATCTGTGCAGGAAGCCAAAGATTCCCAACTGTGCCCAAACACAGAGGCTAATCTGCAATGAAACTCAGGAGCGCGATTAAATATACTGCCTTGCTCCTCGATAAATCCAAAGATATTGTCAGACATCTATTTTCTTGTGGAGAAATCATCACTTCCTAATAAATACCCATTAACTACAGAGAGAAAACATGTCACTTGTGAAGTGGTTTCAGCACAAATCTCTCAAGAGTCATATACTGCTGGCTGTTTTCCAATTCTACCTATCTTTAGGAGGTTGCTTTGCACAGACTGTTAGAAGAGAAGTAATTTATTGAGGGGGTATCTGCTACAAAACTTAAACAAAGGAGGGTTGGCAGAAAGTAACACACATAAAATGCTGGAGGAACTCAGCCGGTCAGGTAGCATCTATAAAAATGAATAAACTGTCGAAATTTTGTGCCAGGACTCTTCATCAGGGACTGAGAAGGAATGAGGAAAATGCCAGAATAAAAAGATGGGGGAAGGGGCAAGAGGCAAGCTGGAAGGTGATAGGTGAAGCCAGCTGGGTGGGAAAGGTCAAGGGTTGGAGAAGAAGGAATCTGATAGGAGGGGAGAGTGGACCATGAGAGAAAGGGAAGGAGCTGGGGACCTAGGTGAAGTGAGAGGCACTTCTTTGGCTAACTCAGGAAGTGAGAAGAGGTAAAAGGTCAGAGTGGAGAATAGAAGAAGGATGGATACTGTTTTACCAAAAGGAGAAATCGATATTCATGCTATCAAGTTGGAGACTGCTTAGATGGAATAGAAGGTGTTGCTCCTCCACCCTGAATGACCTCATTGTGGCACAAGAGGGGGTATGGACTGACAAAGTTGACGCTTGTTCCGAGCTCTGAATTAGCCAAGTGAGCAAGTTGGGTTCTGCTTGTTTATTTATTTATTTAATTTAGAAATACCTTCTGGCTGAACAAGCCACACCCCCTAGCAACCCACCTATTTAATCCCAGCCTAATCACAGCAGCACTTACAATAACAATTAGCCTATTAACCGATACGGCTTTGGACTGTGGGAGGAAACCAGAGCACCCGGAGGTAACCTATGTGCTCTCAAGGACAAACAAACTCCTTACAGGTGACTTTGGAAATGAAATTCTGACGCCCCAAGCTGTAACAGCGCCATGCTAACCACTGTGCTACTATGGCGCCCCTGTGTTATTGGGCACCGCTGTTAAAAACTAAAGCAATGAGTGGGGAATGGTGAGCTAAGGAGAAAATTAGAATTGCTCAGGGATCTGGATCACTGATAAAAAACAAACTTGCATTCATACAGTAGCTATTATGCCCGCAGGTTGTTCCATGGTGCTCTGCAGACCATAACCATTTTTTTTTAAAGTGTAATCACTGATAGAATATAATACAAGTATGGCTATTAGTGCATGGAATGTCCTCACAAACAGCAGGGTAAAAATAACCAGAAAGTAAAACGGAAAATGCTGTGCTGAGAGTTAATGTTTCAGGTTCCAGATCAGATAATGGGCTGGGGGGATCAAAAACCAGAGGGTAAGGTTTAAGGTGAGAGGGGAAAGATCTAATAGAAACCTGAGAGCTAAGTTTTTTACACAAAGTGTGGTATGTATGTGGTATGAGCAATCAAAGGAAGTTGTTTAGGCAGGTACAGCAACAAAGTTGAAAGCACATTTGGACAGGTACACGGATTAGAAAGGCTTAGATGGTTATGGGCCAAATGCTGGCAAATGGGCCCAGTTTGGATGGGGCATTTTGGTTGGCACAGATGTACCTGTTGGACTGAATCACCTGTTTCTGTGCTAAATGATTCTAGTAGCAGGCAGCTGTTGATCAGACAGGATCATGGGTTTGCGCCTCTGGTGGGCTGTGTCCTCTCCAGGGTGCAAGCCTGGGCAGGAAGATTTGAGGAACCGACTGTTGCCCATGCCTGCGGATCCCCCTCTCCACGTCACTGATGTAGTCCAAGGGAAGGGCAAGCACCGATACAGCTTGGCACCAGTGTCATCACAGAGGTTGCCAGAGTGAAGTTGTAAGCATCATATATAACCATATAACAATTACAGCATGGAAACAGGCCATCTCGGCCCTTCTAGTCCGTGCCGAACGCTTACTGTCACCTAGTCCCACTGACCTGCACTCATCCCATAACCCTCAATTCCTTTCCTGTCCATATACCTATCCAATTTTTTTTTAAATGACAATATCGAACCTGCCTCTATCACTTCTACTGGAAGTTCGTTCCACACAGCTACCTCTCTCTGAGTTAAGAAGTTCCCCCTCGTGTTACCCCTAAACTTTTGCCCCCTAACTCTCAACTCATGTCCTCTTGTTTGAATCTCCCCTACTCTCAATGGAAAAAGCCAATCCACATCAACTCTATCCTCCTCATAATTTTAAATACCTCTATCAAGTCCCCCCTCTACCTTCTACGCTCCAAAGATTAAAGACCTAACTCATTAAACTGCCTTAGGAACCCGGGCTCCAGATTTCTTCCTCGGGATTTACTCCCGAAGTCTTTCCCATGGGTGGGTATGGCTGCAAGGTTTAAAATCAGAGTTTTCCTTCTCCTAGGCGGGCTGCCGTCCAAGGCTGACGAGCCCCACCTGTCCAAAGCAACTGGTTTTGTGGTGACAGAGGTCTGCCTTTGTCCCATCTCTTGTCAGCAGAAATAGTTTCGCCGAGCCTAGTAGCTAAGCCACACGTGAAGGCCAAGATTTGGAGCTGGTTGTCAGAGGCTGTTAGAGTCACACGCCATCTGAAGCAATTTATACCCCACTACCACTCCCAGCTACAACAACCTTAGGAACCAAATTCTCTAGGACTATGACAAGATCTGTGTCTTAAATAACAACTTGCTGTAGAAGTCTTCTCTGTGGCCTGTATGTTAACCATTGATGATGTTAACCATTACATTAACTGGTTATCCTTTCATACAATTTACACAGGTACAATTACGTGTGTGTATGAGACAGAGAGAGTGAGAGAGAGAGAGAGAGAAGCGTGAGGGTGAGAGAGAGTGAGAAAGAGAGAGAGAAAGAGAGAGAGAGGGGTTATATGAGTGTGTGTGACAGAGATTAAGGGGACTGTCTGGAAAATTGTAGGGGGGAGTGTGTGTTTTGTGTGACTAGGAGAATGTGCATAAGCCTCCATGCCTGAGGAGCTTTTGTGTGAGTGAGACAATGTGTGAGAGGGAATAGACCATGAGAAAGTGAGAGGGTGTATGAGAAATGCAGTAAGTTGCGTGTGAGTGTGAAAAATAGGGTGTGAGATTGAAAATAAGGAAGATTAGATTTAAGATTATCTCATTTGTCACATGTACATCGAATCATCAAAACATACAGTGAAATACATTGTTTGCGTCATTGACCTGTCCAAGGATGTGCTGGGGGCAGCCCGTAAGTGTCACCACGCGTTCGGCGCCAACATAGCTTGCGTGCAACTTATTAACCCATTCATCTCTGGGATGTGGGAGGAAATGCACGTGGTCATGGGGAAATGTAGAAACTTTTTGCAGACAGTGGCAGAATTGCACCTGGGTGCCGGCACTTTAACAGCATTACACTAACTGTGACGCTACCGTGCCGCTGAAAGAAAGTGACAGGAGAAAGAACAGACGAATGGCAGTAGGAAAATCTATTTGAGACACCTCTAGTTCCTGAGGAGACTGAGGTCCTTTGGAGTATGCAGGCCTCTCCTTCACATGTTCTAACAGTCTACTGTTGCCAGTACGATCTTCTATGCGGTGATGTGCTGGAGCACGGGTGATGCCACAGGCTCAATAAACCGATAAGAAAGGCTGGCTCTGTTATATGAGTCAAACCGGACACACTGGAGACTGTGGTAGAACAAAGGACCCTATGGAAAATCCTGGCAATTCTGGACAATATTTCTCACCCTCTGCGTGCCACCTTGGCTGAACAGGAAGCACTTTTAGCCAACTACGCTGCTCCAAAGAGCTCTATATCACGTCATTTTTACCTTCGGCCATTAGACTCTATTATGAGTCAACCTGGAGCCAGAGAAGTGATGACACCCTCCTGTTAGACTGTTTGTGGTAACTTATTTTTTATTCTTTCTTCTTTTCTAATATTTATATCTAAGCACTTTTAATGCTACTGTGATACTGTAATTTCCTTTGGGATCAATAAAGTATCTATCTATTTCCTTTGATGTAATTCTTGCCTGCAATCATGTTAATTAACAATGGAATATTCATCCATTAAATGCACTCTACAGGAAACACCTTGGGAACCAGGCTCTAGTGTGCTCACTGTGACTGACTACTGTCCATATCCACAGTAAAGGGGGGGGGGGGGGGGGGGGTGATTGATAAGTTCATGGCCTAAGGTAGAAGGAGTCAATTTTAGAAAACCTAGCACATTTATTTTTCAACATAGTCCCCTCCTACATTTACACACTTAGTCCAGTGGCTGTGGAGCATATGGATCTTGGACCTCCAGAAAGTGTCCACAGCAGGGGTGATTGATAAGTTTGTGGCCTAAGGTAGAAGGAGATGTCCATGTCCATGCTGAACTCTTTGAATGATTATGCAGAAAGTTTGAAGTTAATAACTCACCTCCTTCTAACTTAGGCCATGACTCACCCCTCGTATCATTGAATGCCAACTTTGATACACAGCAGACGGTATAGTGGCACTGAGAAAATGTCAAATAGATTGAATCTGCTTCTCTGACTGGTCAGTTACGGATCAATGGCTGGTCTCCTGAATTGGTCATAATGACAAGGGTTCAAATCCCACTCTCACATACTTGAAACCATGACCCAGACAAATAATTCCGAAATATACCTTATTGTGGGTGGTGGTGTGGAAATACGCCTCTACCAAAGGAAGTGTAAAACAGTCTTTTCTTCCACTAGCCTGCAGGTCACCCTTGGGCAAAGTGTAGCACCTGCTTAGCCCCCCGATCAGAGTCACATCAAGCCATGGGAGCAGGTGGTGGATGGTTGTATGAGCAATTGGTGCATATCACAAGCCCTAGTTATGTGACCACTGACGCCAGGCAGACAGTCTCTGAAAAGTATTGATAATGTCTGGGGTCACCTGTCTTGTAAAGACACCGCCCAGGAGAATGGCAAACCACTTTTGTAGAAAAATTTTGCCAAGAACAATCATGGTCGTTGACCGTGACTGCCTACGTCATAATGATTTGGTACATAATGATGACGATGACATTCATAATAAAAACTATTTATAAGAATAAACCATGTAACACCTTTTCATTCTTACACTTGTAGATGATATGTTCATGGTGGTAAATTACATTTTAAAAGCAGCACCACTGTCATTCATGTAGCCTGTAGTGGTACACTACTACAATACTAAAGGAGCTTTCTCACCCAACTTGGCTTCTTCCTGTCCAACAGCAGAAGAACTCCACACCGTGGTCCTTCCCTACCGAGCTTTTGTGGTGTCTGCACGGAGCTTCAGTGCGACCTTTAGAATGTATTCCAGCAGCATGGAATGTGCCAGTCAGCGGCATTCCCTTATGGATATCTAGATGTGTCTATGGACATCTCGCTGATATACCAGTGCTGAACTGAGAAAATGATACCATTTCAGTATACCATCTCTCTAGAAGAATTCCAGGTTCACATTTCTTTCTTAATTGGACATGAAAGATCCCAGGGAATTATTCAAAGTGCCCTGGCCAATATTTGTCCTGGAATCATGTTCACTGGAACAGATTGCCTGGCCATTATTACACCACTGCTTCCAGGGTCTTGCTGCGCACTAACTGGGCACCACACTACCTACATTGCAATGACAATTCTTTTGATGTGGTTCGATTGACTGTAAGGTGCTTTGGGGTGCCCTGAAGTTGTGAAAGACACCACAGAATACTGGAGGAACTCAGCAGGTCAGGCGGCGACTCTGGAAATGAAGAGTTTCAACCTGAAGCATCAACAGTTCATTCATTTCAAAGTAAATTTTTTGTCAAAGTACTCATGCAGTATACAACTCTGAGATCTCTCTTCCCATAGACTAAGGAAGGACATGATTGTACTGGATTGGGTACAGAGTGACTCACTGGGTCGTTGTGTAGCATAGGATGCTTGAGTTATACAGCAAGGTTGGGCTTGTTTGAGACTGTTATAGACACTGGATCATTTCCAACACACATACTTCTTCAAAGACGGTCATCATAGAAATGGTGTGGTGTGGGGTGGGGTGGGGTGGGGGGTAAAAGGGAGACACAGAAAGACAAAGTGAGAAATAGACTAAGGAGGGGTGGAGAAATGTACAATGTGAGAAAGGACAGAAGGGTTGAAACTACTGGTGACTAAAGATAAAGGGGAGACAGAGGGAGAGAGTAAGAGGGGAAAAAAAAAGCACATTGACTGGCAATGCCCACCCCGGCACATGCTAACTTCAAGTGGATGCCCTCTCCAGATGCCGTCTGACAATTCAGCAAGTCTCTGACATCTACGACCAAGAATAGGTTTGAGGTGAGAGGGCAAAGATTTAAAGGGGACTGAGAAGCAAGTTTTCACTCAAAGGGTAGCGTGGAGATGGAAAAAGCTTCAGAGGAAGCAGCAGAGGCAGTCATGGTTACAATAATTGCTATGAAGTGCTTCGAGCGATTGGTTATGGCACACATCAACCATAACCTACCGGTCAACCTCGACTCTTTGCAATTCGCCTACCGGAGCAACAGGTCAACAGCAGATGCCATCTCTCTGGCACTACATTCCTCCTTAGAACACCTGGAGAATAAAGACGCATATGTAAGGCTCCTTTTCATCGACTACAGCTCTGCCTTTAATACCATCATTCCAAATAAACTGATTCCTAAGCTCTGGAACCTGGGTCTCAGCACTCAGATCTGCAGCTGGATCTTCAACTTCCTCACAGACAGGACCCAGGCTGTAAAAATAGGGGACAAGCTCTCCTCTACTATCACTCTGAGCACCGGTGTCCCACAAGGCTGTGTACTCAGTCCCCTGCTGTACTCACTGTACACCCATGATTGTGTAGCCAATTTTCCATCGAACTCAATATATATTAAGTTTGCTGATGACACCACAATTGTAGGCCGTATCTTGGATAATGATGAGTCTGAGTACAGGGAGGAAATTAAGAACCTAGTGGCATGGTGTGAAGACAATAACCTATCCCTCAATGTCAGCAAGACAAAGGAATTGTTGTTGACTTCAGAAGGAGTAGCAGACTGCACAATCCCATCTACATCGGTGGTGCGCAGGTGGAACAGGACAAAAGCTTTAAGTTCCTCGGGATGAATATCACAAATGACCTGACTTAGTCTAACCAAGCAGAGTCCACTGCCAAGAAGGCCCACCAGCGCCTTTACTTCCTGAGAAAGCTGAAGAAATTTGGCCTGTCCCCTAAAACCCTCACTAATTTTTATAGGTGCACCGTAGAAAGCATTCTTCTAGGGTGCATCACAACCCGGTATGGAAGTTGTCCTGTCCAAGACTGGAAGAAGCTGCAGAAGATCGTGAACCTAGCCCAGCACATCACACAAACCAATCTTCCATCCTTGGACTCACTTTACACCACACGCTGTCGGAGCAGTGCTGCCAGGATAATCAAGGACAAGACCCACCCAGCTAACACACTTTTTGTCCCACTTCCCTCTGGGAGAAGGCTCAGGAGCATGAAGATTTGTACGGCTAGATTTGGGAACAACTTCTTTCCAACTGTGATAAGACTGCTGAACAGATCCTGACCCGGATCTGGGCCATACCTTCCAAATATCTGGACCTGACTTGCACTACCTTACTTTCCCTTTTCAATTTTCTAATTATGATTTATAATTTAAGTTTTTATTATATTTATTTTGATTTGTACTTCAGGGAGTGCGAAGCACAGAAACAAATATCACTGTGATGATTGTATGCTCTAGTATCAATTGTTTGGTGACAATAAAGTATAAAGTATATTTAGAAGACATTTGAAGAGGTACATGGACATGGACTGGGAAGGTTCAGAGCCTGGGTTCCCAACCTGGGGTCCACAGACCCCTCAGATAATGGCAGGGGTCCATGGCATAAAAAACGGTTGGGAACCCCTGGATTAGAGGGGTAGGAATCAAAGGTAATAGTAAAGAAGGTAGGAGCCTCGGGACAGTTATTATTACCCCTCAACCTCAGGCTCTAGAGCCAGTAGGGAGAACTTCACTCAACCTCACTTTCCCCATCACAGAACAGTTCAAACAATCTATGGACTCATTTTCAAGGACTCTTCATCTCATGTTCTCCAAATTTATTTCTTCTTATTATTATTAATATTACTAATGTTGTTACTATTTTCCTTTGCGTTTGCACAGTTTGTTCTCTTTTGCACATTGGTTGTTTGCCCTGTTGGGTGTGGTCTTTCATTGATTCTATTGTGTTTCTGCGATTTACTGTGTATGCCCACAAAAAAAACAAATTTCAGGGTCATACATGGTGACATATACGTACTCTGATAATAAATTTACTTTGAAATTTGAAAAGGAAGCATATAGCAGCTACAGGTAGTCTCCGAGTTACGAACGTCCGACTTACGGACAACTCGGACTTACGAACTGAGGAAGGAGAACGCTGTCCGCCATTTTAAGTCAGATCACCGACGCCGTCCGCCATTTTAAGTCGTTGTCGTTGACGCTGTGTTGAGTGTGTAACTTTGTATTTGGCTTAAATTTTTCTTAGCAAGATTCACCCTGACCCCGCCACCCCCCCCCCCCCCCACCATTCTGGTCGGCGGGCTCAAGATTCGAGAACAGAGGTTCCCGAGTTTGATCCAGTGATAGACCGCTCCCGAGCGCGCCGGGTTGATGTCGATCCAGTGACTCCCGTACCATCCGTGCCGTGTTGATGTCAGTTCGCAACTCGACCTCATAAAAAAAACACTGCCACCTCCAGTTTAAATTCCCACGCGGAATATTGTGGAGGATCAAATACCCAAACCCAGCACAGCCCCCACTTGTCCCATTTAACCTGTCTCAGTGCGGAGGTCCTTAGGACCCAGCGGAGCTGGGGAGCCGGCGCAGGTCGGGACCCGCCACCCACAGTATTTCTGTTCCATTGACGGGAAGCGATCATGATTGAAAATAAAGTGGAAATAATAAAGCATTTGGAAAGAGGTGAAATGTCATCGGTCATTAGAAAAGCGTTAGGCTACAGTCGGTCAACAATCGCAACAATTTTAAAGGATAAAGTGAGAATAATGGAGCATGTGAAAGGCCCTGCCCCGATGAAAGCTACAATTATTACTAAGCAATGCAGTGGTTTAATTATTAGAATACATACGTTTCTTAAGTGTTTTATATGCATAGAAAGGTAAAATATATACTATATACTAAGACAAATGTTTGATTAACTGACGCTAAGTAATACCGGATGTACTTGTTCCGACCTACATACAAATCCGACTTAAAGACAGACTCAGGAACGGAACTCGTTCGTAACCCGGTGACTGTCTGTACTCAGGATGATACCTTGGTAAGCATGGACAAGTTGGGCCGAAGGAGAACAACGGCAACAGGTGATGGGAGCACTGCCATCCACACATTTCCTTGAGGGGTAATAATAACTGTCCTGAACACACTTTTTGTCCCACTTCCCTCCGGGAGAAGGTTCAGGAGCATGAAGATTCGTACGGCCTCTTGCATCTTCCGAATTTGAAAATATTCTGAAGTAGTTTCATTTCCTCTGCCCAAATCCTGGAGTTTCTTGCTCACTGGTACTGCAGGAGTTTATCCAAATCACTGCAGTGGATTACACTGCTTTCTTGAGGAGATACAAGAATAGGTAATGAACCAAGCACATAAGAACTTAAGAATAGAAGAAACTGGAGCAAGAGATGGCCATTTGGAATATCAAGCCTACTTCCCATTGATCAAGATCACGGCTAATCTTCCACCTTATCATTTCCCTCCCTCCAATCTCTTCATTCCTCCAGTATTCCACTCTGCAATTAATAACAGAATATCCACAATATTCTGGATAGAGGATTCAAAAGATTCACCACTCTCTAAGTGTAGATATTTCTTCTCATTTCCTCCTCCTGAATGTGCATTTAGATTCTGGGTTTCCTCGCTTGCAAACCCAAGACAGTTTAGATTGGCAACAACATGTACTCCACAACATCCATCAGCGTAGGTGCACCACAAGGCTGTGTACACCTACCACTGCGTCCAGCACAAAATTCTCCAGAATTTCCACCATCTCCAATGAGATTCACCCCCGCCAAGCACACCTTTCCCTCCCCCCCCCCCCCGCCACACTGTCTGCTTTCCGCAGGGATCGCTCCCTATGAGACCTCCTTGTCCATTCATCCCTCCCCACTGATCTCCCTCCTGGCACTTAACCTTGCAAGCAGAACAAGAGCTACATCAGCTCATTCAGGGCCTCAAACTGTCCTTCCAGGTGAGGCGACACTTAACTTGTGAGTCTGTTGGGGCCATATACAGTGTCCAGTGTTCCCAATCCGGTCTCCTGTATATTGGTGAGACCTGATGTAGATTGGAAGACCATTTCGCCAGTCACCTACGCTCCGTTCGCTAGGGGAAGCGAGATCTCCCAGTGGCCACTGCGTTAATTCCACTTCCAATTCCCATTCCAATATGTCAATCCATGGCCCCCTCTACTGTTGCAATAAGGCAACACTCAGGTTGGAAGAACAACACCTTATATTTTGTCTGGGTAGCCTCCAACCTGATGGCATGAACATTGATTTCTTGAACAACCGGTAATAGCCCCCCGCTCCCTTCAGCATTGCCGATCCCCCTTTCCCTCTCTTGTCTTATATCTTTGCCTGCCCATCACCTCCTCTGGTGCTCTTCCACCCTTTTACTTCTTCTCTGGCCTTCTGTTCTCTCCTATCAGACTTCTCCTTCTCCAGCCCTGTATCTCTTTCACCAATCAACTTCCCAGCTCTTTACTTCATCCTTCCCCCTCCCAGTTTCACCTATCATCTAGTGTTTCTCTCTCCCCTCCCCCATCTTTTAAATCTACTCCTCATCTTTGTTTCTCCAGTCCTTCTCAAGGGTCTCGGCCTGAAACAATGACTGCATTTTTTTCCATATACGCTGTCTGGCCTGCTGAGTTCCTCCAGCATTTTGTGTGCATTTCTCTGGTTTGTGTGCCTAGCCTCCTGCTCTACTCACTTTATACTTATGACTCTCTCGCTAAGCAGAGCTCAAATGCCATATTCAAGTTTGCTGACATCATAGGACAAATCAAAGGGGGTGATGAATCAACATACAGGAGGAAAACTGAAAATCTGGCTGAGTGGTATCATAACAACGACGTCTCACTCAATGTCAGAAAGACCAAGGAGCTGATTATAGACTTCAGAAAATGGAAACTACAGGCAATGAGTCAGTTCTCATCAGAGAATCAGAGATGGAGAGTGTTAGCATTTTTAAATTCCTGGGTGTTATTATTTTGGAGAACCTGTCCTGGGCTCAGCAGCTAAGTGCAATTATAAAGAAAGCCTGGCGGTACCTCTACTTCCTTAGGAGTCTGTGAGATTCAGTATGACATCTAAAACATTGAGATCTTCTATAGATGTGTACGGGAAGTATACTGACTGACTGCATCACAGCCTGGAATGGGAACACCAATGCCCTTGAATAGAAAATTCTACAGAAAGTAGTGGATACAGCCCAGCCCAACACAGGTAAAGCCCCCCCCCCCACCCCCACAACTGTTGAGCATGTCTGGATAAAATGCTGTCACAGGAAAGCAGCATCCATCATCAGGGACCTCCACCACCCAGGATGTACTCCGTTCTCACTGCTGCCATCAAGAAGAAGGTACAAGAGCCTTAGGACTCACTCCACCAGGTTCAAGAACAATTACTCCCCCTCAACCATCAGGCTCTTGAACAAAGGGGATAACTTCACTTGCTCCATCATTAAAATATTTCCACAACCAATGGACTCACTTTCAAGGACTCCCCACTTCATGTTCTCGATATTTATTGTTTGTTTATTTATACTATTGTTCCTCCTTTTTGCATTTGCAGTTTGTTGTCTTCTGCACTCTGGTTGAAAATCCTAGTTTGGCAGTTGTTCTTTGATTCCGTTCTAGTTTCTATTCTATATATTTGTTTAGTATGCACACAAGAATGCTCAAGGTTGTTTATGGCGACATATATATATTTTGATAATAATTTTTACTTAAAACTTTGAATGACCTCCTCTTTATTCTGAGATGGTACCCTACCTGCATACTCCTCGGTCATGGCAAACATCTCCCCCACCACCCAGGCAAAACTTGAAACAAAATTAGAAAATCCTGGTATAACTCAGCAGGTCAGGTGACATCTGTGGAAAAAGAAACTGTAGACATTTCAGATACGGGACCTTTTATCAGCACTGGGAAGGAGAGAAACAGGTTCCTTTAGTTGACATGGAAGGTGGTGGGAGAGCAATGGGTAGGACACAGGGAGTACCTCAGACTGGGTGAAATTGTTTGGCAGACATGAAACTGTAGATGCTGGAATCTAGAGTAAGAATCAAAATACTGGAGGAGCTCAGCGGGTCAGGTAGCCTCTGTGGAAAGAGATGGAGAGTTGAGGCTTTGGCTTGACACCTTTCACCTGAGATTAAGTAACAGTTAAATATCAGAAAAATTCCGGTTGTCTACGTGCTGTGTTGTCAAAGTCCATGCAATGTGGTGTTGCCTGGCCTGCAGGGACTTGCAGAGTCCTCAGAGTGTAACACCCATTAGAACGGTCACCTAACCAGCGATGAGTTGCAGGACGGAAGAGTGCCGTCCCTCTCCGCACATACCTGGAATGCTCACCGTATGCCAGGTTAAACAGAGAGAAAAAAATATTCACTGTCTTCCAGCCAAGACACTCCCTTTCCATGAATAATCTATTAAGTGACCCTGGTGTGAACTTAATTCTGGCGAAAATCTGATTCGTTATTAATCCACACCATTTGTTCATTGTTTTTTCAAGAAGTCGGAAGGAAAGGAACAGGAGGGAACCTGTTGTGACTGCTTCACATTCAATGACGTCATGTGTATTATCTCAGTCTACCCCACTGACATGCTTTAATTCTACACAATTCCTCACACTGTTCAAAAAACTGGGAAACTGGGACTATACTCTCTGGAGTTCAGAAGAATGAGAGGGGATCTCATAGAAACATACAAGATTTTGAAAGAGATAGATAAGATAGAAGTAAGAAAGTTGTTTCCATTGGTAGGCGAGACTAGAACTAGGGGACATTGCCTCAAGATTCAGGGGAGAAGATTTAGGACAGAGATCAGGAGAAACTGTTTTTCTAATGTAGAAGGAGATGAGTTATACAGCTCCCATTACATGCACATGCAGGTCAACTCTTTGAGTGATTATGCAGAAAGTTTGAAGTTAATAACTCATCTCCTTCTACCATAGGCCATGAACTTATCAATCACCCCCGACGAGTTATTAACTTCAAACTTTCTGCATAATCACTCAAAGAGTTGACCTGCATGTGCACATAATGGGAGCTGTATAACTCATCTTCTACCTTAGGCCACGAACCTATCAATCATCCCTGCTGTGGACACTTTCTGGAGGTCCAAGATCCGTATGCTCCACGACCACTGGACTAAGTGTGTAAATGTAGGAGGGGACTATGTTGAAAATAAATGAAACTGACTCCTATCATAGGCCACAAAACTTATCGATCACCCCTCGTATTGTGCTGACAATGTATCTTACTCTAGAAGCTGCCTAGAATTTCCCTACTGCATAGCCCTTTATTTTTCTAAGCTCTATGTACCTATCTAAGACTCTCTTAAAAGACCCTATTTTATTGGGGAAGTGAAATGGTCTGTAAGTTGTCCTGTGATTAGGTTAGCGTTAATCGTGTTTGTCGGGGCTTGCTGTGACAGCATGGTTTGAAGAGGTGGAAAAGCCTACTCTGCACATATTTCTAAATAAAAATACAATTTCTATGCCTTTTCCTTATAAATTCTCCTGAACAGCCCTACTGTAATTATTCAGCTTAATTATTCACTCAAAAGATAGATGAGCTTTATTTGTCACATGTGCAGTACATAGAAGCATCAATGTACCTGTGAAAGTCATTTGCGCCAACAACCAACAGAGTAAAAAGGTGGCTGGGGGCAGCCTGTAGGTGCTGCCATGCTTCTGGTACCAACTTATGAACCTTAACCTGAACATCTCTGGAAACAGGAAGAGAAAAATAAGTGGTCACGAGGAGAATGCAGAAACTTCCTGCAGACAGTGGCAGGAATCAAACCCCAATCTGTAAAGCATTATACCAGCCGTTATGCTGCCATGCCACCTTAACACCCAGCAGTAACGAGACAAGGACTGCAAATGCTGGAATCTAGAGCGACAAACAAGCTGCAAGAAGAACTCAGCAAGCCGAGCAGCATCTGTAGGGGGAGAAGAAATAGCTGACCTTTTGGGTCTAAACCCTGTGTTAGGACGGGTGCAGGGTTTCAACCCAAGATGTCAGACAATTCCCATTGAACACAGCTGGTGAAACGCGTTGCAGGAAAGCAGCATCCATCATCAGGGACCCCCACCACCCAGGACCTGCTCTCTTCTCACTGCTGCCATCAGGAAGAAGGTACAGGAGCCTCAGGACTCACACCACCAGGTTTAGTAACAGTCATTACCATTCTGCCATCAGGCACTTGAACCAGAGGGGATAACTTCACTCAAGTTCACTTGCCCCATTATTCAAATGCTCCCACAACCAACGGACTCACTTTCAACGACTCTTCGTCTCATGTTCTCCATATTTATTGCTTATTTATTTTTTATTATTATTTCTTTTTGTATTTGCACAGTTTTGTTGTGTTTACACACTAGCTGAATGTCCAAGTTGGTCCGGTGTTTTATTGATTCTGTTATGGAAAATGGATTTATTGAGCACGCCCATAAGAAAATGAATGTCAGGGTTGGATATGGTGACATATATGTACTTTGATAATAAATTTACTTTGAATGTTGAGTTCCTCCAGCAGATTGTTTGTTACACCCACCAGTATATCCCTACTACAACCCTCCCCTCGATTTGCCACCACTGCTGATTTCAATCTGTCATAGTGTGTAGGGTGCTACTTCAGTGTTAATCCTGCAGCCTCCTCCAAGTTGGGTACAGGGTAGGGCATGCTTCGTTCTATTCCAGATAAAGCAGTTATTAAGGTGCTGTCAGCTGCCTGCCAGGTGTGGTTGTGTCTTGCTAAGCTAACAGAGCCACTACCCATGCAAACTACTTATTCAAATAACTTCAGGTTTGAACAACCATCCTTTAAGTTTTGATAACAGTAGCTTAGTAACCAGCAATAGAAATGCATCTGTATGACATCCCCTTGTCTTCTGCTTTAAAAATTGGCTCCCAAACCAATGACATTCACTAACACACAAAATGCTGGAGAAATTCAACAGGTCAGGCAGCATCTCTGTAAGGAAATAAACAGTCAATGTTTCGGGCCAAGACCCTCCATCAGTTCTCGGTCCGCAATGTCGACTAGTTATTTCCCTTCATAGAAGCAGCCTGGCTTGCTGAGTTCTTCCAGCATTTTGAGTCTGTTGCTCAAGATTTCCAGCGTCTGCAGAATCTTTTGAGTCTCCAATGAGACAGAAAGGATTTTGAAAGATTAGCTTTACTTGTCATAGGTACATCAAAACATACAGTGAAAGGTGTTGTGTGTGCCCAATCAAATCACGAGGATTGTGCTAGGGCAGCCTACAAATGATCAAGGTATATTTATTATCAAAGTGTGTATGCAGTTTACAACTCTGAGATTCGTCGTCTCCAACCAGCCATGAAACAAAGAAAACCATGGATGTCATTCAAAAGAAAAACACCGAACCCCACCCCCCAAGCGGAAAAAAACAAATCGCACAATCGACAACAAGCCAAAAACACAGGATATAAAGAAACAAAAATTGTTAGCACAGCTCCGGCACCAACACCGTATGCCCACAACTCACTGACCCTAACCCATACATCACTGGAATGTGGGAGGAGACCAGAGCACCCAGAGGAAACCCATGTGGTCACAGGGAGAACGTACAAACTCCTTACAGACCGTGGTGGTGTTCGAACCCTGTCCTTACAGCCAGTGTGCTGTAATCCACTACTAACCGCAGTGCTACCATACCACTCATTCCAAGATTCCAAGCTAGAGATACGAGAGTGACCAGATATTCTTTTTCAGTGTTGATGGCAAAGACATAAATGCTACCACTGGTCTTCTTCAGTAAATACTTGGGCTGGGAGGCAGATGAGACAGCAGGGTTTAAGCTTTCCAGAGGGAATTGATAAGCTGAAACTGTTCTACCTGGAGCACAGGGGGCTGAGGTGTGATCTGAAAGAGGTTTGTAAAATCATGAGGGTTTGCACAGGGTAAGGGGAGTCCAAAATTAGAGGGAACAGGTGTAAAGAGAGGCTTGGGAGGCAAGTTTTGCCAAAGATATGGTGGTGAGAATATGGAATTGAACTGTATCAGATTGACTGCGAGAATATGGCAAGTGCACGTGACCGATAGATCGCACGGTTTAGGACTGGACCTCCTGCATGCAGAAGGCACTCTCTTTTTGGTGCGGACTTTGAACACGCATGATTTTTGCCTCGGTGGGCTCGGTTCATTGCTCCTGCTCTTAGAGTTGCCCAGCATGCACGTTACTAACACGACTCAGTAAAAAGGTTGAATCATATCTCTCCGTTGTCAGTCTTGCTCCGCGCACACATTACAGAGATGAGCTGCCAAAAGAAAGTGATAGAAGCAGGTGCAATTACTATATTCAAAATGCATTTGGATAGTTACATAGATGGGGAAGATTTAGAGCAAGGATTCCCAACCCTTTTTATGCCATGGGCCAATGCCATTAAGTAAGGGGTCCGTGGACTCCACAGGTTGGGAACCCCTGGCTGAGAAGGATATGGGACAAATGCAGACAACTGAGATTACCGCAAGTAGTCAACCTGGTCGGAGAGGGTGAATTGGGCCGAATGGCATGTTTCTATGCTGTTTAACTCTAAGGCTCTATAAGAGAGACACAATGGTGATTTATGACCAATAGGGTTGGCTCTTGGAGTCCATAAAGGGTTAAACTGAATGGCTGCCATGCTAAATGAGGAAACCAAGGTGAGGGCTTTGGGAATGCCCACAAAATCAATAGCTGTCATTGACATCCCTCTCCTGACAAAGCAACAGGAGGCTTCCCCGGTAAAACGCTGGGCGATCTAGCCACAACCCGTGCAACTGCCCTTACTTTGGATTGTTGCAGTGTCTCTCCCGGTAGGATACTCCACCGCCGCAGGTCCAGGAGCACTCCGACCACTCTGACCAGCCGGACCACTGACCGTTGATGGGCTTGGGCCCGTTGTCACCCAGTTTCAGGCACTGACCTCGCCGACACCACTGATGAAGCAAAGGAACCAGGGGTTAGACCAGTGAACATTACGGCACCTGACAGGCCCTTCGGCCAGTGATGTTATGCTGACCCTTTTAACCTACTCTAAGCTCACTCAAACCCTTCCTTCCCATATCGCCCTCTGGTTTTCTTTCATCCATTGCCTATCTAAGAGTCTCTTAAATGTCCCTAATGTATCTGCCCCTACCTATGGACTCACTTTCAAGGACTCTACAACTCATGTTCTCAATATTTATCACTTTTTTTAGCTTTGTTGTTATTTGCATAATTTGTTGTCTTCTGCATATTGGTTGTTGTTATGCTGCGTAACTCCAAAACATTTAAAACTAATTAAAGAATGACACAGAGCCGGGATAACTCGCGCACGTGAGCTTTGTTTTTACTTTTAGAGAGATATGCTTGTATGACATGGCATAACCTGTAATGCATTCTTTAAACAAAGAATTCTTAATCAAACAATATACTTACAATATTACTGGAATATTTAACTGTCATTCATTCTCTGGGGTACTCCTTTGTTTTTGTGGATGTTTGCAAAGAAAGAGAATTAGGGTGCTCTGCACAAGGACTCCCAAGTCCCTTTGCATCTCAGATTTTTCGATTTTCTCCCCGTTTAGAAAATAGCCTGAACATTTATTTCTTCTACCAAAGTGCATGACCATGCATTTCCCAACATTGTATTTCATTTGCCACTACCTTGTCCATTCTCCTAATCTAAGTCCTTCTGCATCCTACCTGTTTCCTCAGCACTACCTGCCCCTCCACCAACTTTCAAAACATCTGCAAACTTGGCAAGAAAGCCGTCCATCATCTAAATTATTTATATACAGCATAAAAAGAAGTGGTCCCAACACCGACCCTTGTGGAACACCACTAGTCACTGGCAGACAGCCAGGGAGGGATCCTTTTATTCCCACTCGCTGCCTCCTACCAATTAGCCAAAGCTCTAACTATGCCAGTAACTTTCCTGAGGGGGAAAGCCTGCATGCATTCACACTATCTACACCTTTCATAATTTTGTATCCCTCTATAAGAGCTCTCCTCATTCTCCTACACCCCAGGGAATAAAGTCCCAACCTATTGGGATTTATGTTGCAGCCAGTGACCTGGGTTCAATTCCCACCGGTATCTGTAAGGGATTTGTAGATACTACCGCATGGGTTTCTTCCAACATTCCAAACACATACGGGTTAGTAGGTTAATTGGTCACATGGGTGCAACTATGTGGTACGAGTTCATTGGGCTGGAAGGGCCTGTTATCATGTTGTATTTCCAGATAAAAGATAAAGTATTTTATCTTTTGAGATAAGGTTGAGACGCATCTGTGGGAGGAGAGGAATTTCCAATGTCTTGAGTCAAAACCCTGTATCAGGACTGAGAGTGGGTTGGTCAAGTGGGCCAGTGTAAAGGGGTGAACGGCATTGTGAGCCCAAATACATGCTCAGCAGACCACACTCAGGAGCCGTGCAAAAAGACAGGCTGGCTTGCAAAAACGTCTCCGAAGCGACAAATCTCTCAAATAAAACTCAAGAAAGTTCACAGCAAAGTTCAAAGTACTCATACATCACCATATACTACCCTGAGATTCACTTTCTTACAGGCATTCACAGTAGAACAAAGAAACATATCAGAATCAATGAAAAGCTATACACAAAGACTGACAAAAAAATCATTGTGTAAAAGATGACAAACAGTGCAAACACAAAAAAATACAATAATCAAGAAATAAGTAAATAGCATTGAGAACATGAGTCGCAGAGTCCTTGAAAATGAGTCGATAGGTTATGGAATCAGTTCAGTGTTGTGGTGAGTGTAGAGGAGTCTGATGGTTGAAGGGTGATAACTGTCCCTGACCCTCCTTTACCACCCTCCCAGTGGCAGCAGACAGAAGAGGGCATGGCCTGGATGGTGGGGGTCCTTGTTGACAGATGCTGCTTTCTTGTGGTATGGGCCCTTGCAGACATGCTGAATGGTAGGGAGAGTATTTCCTCTGACGGACTGGGCCGTATCTACTTACTGTTGGCTTTCCCGCTCTCTGTTGCTAAGTATCCTTAATTCTTGGCTTATAGAGACTGGCACTTTGCTTCTCAAGCTAGACTGTCCAGCTGAGCTGAAAGCGGCCAGTAAACAGCAGTTTCATTTGGAGTTCCATTTCGCCCCACCATTTCTAGTCTTCACTAAGAGGATTAACACTTGACATAAAAGGCAACATTAACTGATTGATTCCAGCTGAGGTAATCGCTTTAGCCCTGACCATGTTTATTCCTTTCTGCAGGGACCCCCTGTAGCAAGCAAATTGCAATCATGTGATAACTTCTGTGGTCTAATTGTTGGGGAAGAAAGAGATACAGTATAATTAACGTTAGCAACCCGGCCTTGGCGGTGGGCCAACATTCATCTCATGCCTTCCACTTCCACTCTGCCATTTATCATTCAGTATCTCCTCTCAGCACGCACTTTCAAACTTCATGCTGAGTACCAAGTACTGGGCTGTAACCTCATCGAGATGTCAGTGTGCGCTCCGTCATCTCAGCACTCCAGTAGACCTTATTTAAAGCAGACATTGAAACAGGGTTCAATTTTCTATCCCGAAGGCACTGACATAGAATGCAAAGAGGCAGGGGTAAAGATGCTCAGGATGTGCACTGCCTGGCTCTGTTGAAGACAACCACCGACCATCAACCTTCAAGACTGGGGCCCCTGAAACCAGCTGGAGATCAGTCAACTCAATAGCACGAGGCCAGCATGGTAGCGTAGCTACCGTAACACCTTACAGTGCCAGCAGCCCGGGTTCAGTACTGCCGCTGTTTGTAAGGAGTTTGTACATTCTCTCCCTGACCACGTATCCCTCCTTATTTCAAAAAAAGCTTACGGGTTTGAGTTGGGCATTGTGAGCATGCTATGTTGGCGTAGGAAGTATGGCAACACTAACAACCTTGGACTGTGTTGGTCGTTGATGAGAACGACACATTTCACTGTAGGTTTTGATGTACGTAGAACAGCACAGCACAGGAACACATCATTTGGCCTGCAATACTGTGCCAAACCAGCTAAAAAGCAAACCAAAAACACCCAAACACTAATCCCTCTCACCTACATCATGTCCATATCCCTCCATCTTCACCTTCAGTGCATGCCCTCTGGTATTAGACATTTCTACCCAGATACTCTCTGTCCACTCTATCAATGCCTCTCATAATCTTATAAACCTCCATCAGATCCCCCCTCAGCCTCCAGCACTCCAGAGAGAATAACCCAGGTTTCTCCAGCCTCTCGTGATAGCACATGCCCTCTGAACCAGGCAGCATCCTGGTAAACCTCTTCTACATCCTTTCCAAAGCTTCAACATCCTTCTGATAGTGGAGTGACTGGAACTATATGCAATACTGCAAATGTGGTCTCACCAAGGTTTTATCGAGTTGCAAAATAATCGCTTGACTTTTGAACTCAGTGGCTTGACTAATAAAAGCAAGCATTCCAAAAGCCCTTCTTAACCACCCAATTTAAATGTATAGCCACTTTCAAAGAGCTATGAACTTAGACCCCAAGACCCTCTGCTCAGCAACAACATTAAGGATTTTGCCCTTAACATAATACTGTTTCCTTGCATTTGCCCTTCCAAGGTGTGACATTTCCCATTTGGTTAAACTCCATCTGCCATTTCTCTGCCCATATCTGTAACTGATCTATATTGTGTGTTTTCTTTGCCAGTCTTCTACATTATGTAAAACTCCATTAATCTTGGTATCATCCATAAACTTACTAACTCATCCATCTACATTTTCATTCAGGTCACTTATATACAACACAAACAGCAGAAGTCCCAGTACAGATCCCTGTGGAACACCATTAATTACAGACCTCCAGCTTGAATAAATCCTTTCAACCACTATTTTCTGTCTTCTATGCACAAAGCAGTTCTGAATCCAAACAACCAATTTGCCACAGACACAGATCCCATGCATCTTAATCTTCTGGGTTAGCTTCCCACGAGGACTTTGTCAAACACATTACTAATATCTATGAAGACACCATCCACTGCCTTACCCACTTCAATCTCTCTTACCCTACCCACTTCAAACTCTCTTATCACTTTGTCAAAAAACTCAATCAAGTAGGTAAGGCATGACCTACTACACACAAAGCCATGCTGGTTCTCCCTAATTAGGCCATGGGTTTCCAAATGCTCTTGTATCCCATCCCTAAGAATTTACTCCAGCAATTTCCCTACAACTGATGTGAAGCTAACTGGTCTTTAGTTCCCAGGATTCTCTCTTGTTACTTTTTAAATAGAGACACAACATTAGTCATTCACCAATCCTCCGGGACTTTGCCTGTGACTAGAGAGGACACAAAGATATTGGTCAAGGGCCCAGCAATCTGATCTCTTGCCTCCATCAATAACCGGGGTAAATCCTATCAGGCCCTGCAGACTTCTCCTCGTTAGTACTCATTAGGAGGCCCAACAAATCCTTCTCGACCTCTAAATGCCCCAACGTATTTATACACTCAGTACTGATCTCCTGGTCCTCCATATCATTTTCCTTGATAAATACTGACGCAAGGTACTCATTAAGTACCTCACCCATATTCTCCACATCCAAACAAATGTTTCCCCCTTTACCTTTGAGTGGTCCCACCCTCTTCCTAGTTCTCCTCTTGCTCATGATGTATATATAGAATGCCTTGAAATTCACCTTAATCCTTGCAAAGGACTTTTCATGGCCCCTACATGTGAGAAATAAATCTAACCTTTAAATTCATGTAGATTGCATCAGGGGTAAATGTCCTTACCATTAACACAGTGGTGGAGAGGTATTAATAAGTGAGCCCTTAGGATACTTGAGTGGAACCAGCAAGGTTTCAACTTGGATCAGCTTTGTTCTTCTTCGACTGCCTGAAGCATTGTAAGTCTAGAAGTGCTCAGGACATGCTCTCACCCAGGACATGTTCTCTTCTTGCACCACCAGCATTCAGGAAACGTTATTACCCCTCAACCATTAGGCTCTTGAACCAGATAGGATTACTTCGCTCGCCTCGCCACTGAAATGTTCCCACAACCAATGGGCTCAATTTCAAGTACTCTTCATCTCATGTTCTCGATACTTACTGCTTATTTATTATTACTGCTTCTTTGTTTGTGTTTGGACAGTTTACTGTTGTCTGCACTCTGGTGAACACCCTAGTTGGGCGGTCTTCCATTAATTCTGATATAGCTATTATTTTAGAGTTGTTGATAATGCCCACAAGAAAATGAATCTCAGGATTGTACATGGTGACATATATGTATTTTGATAATAAATTTACTTTGTACTTTGAAATCACATCATCTAGATTGAATTTTGTCATGTACTAACCATCCGCTAGCAATATTGGTGGCACTGTCTGATGCCCAGAAGACACCCACCTTATTAAGTCCACACATTGTTCCTTCTGCAGCTGGCATAAACTTAGTTTCACATCTGTGGCCACTCCTATGACACCAAAGAGCTTTGCAAATATCCTAAAATGAATAGAAAAGGAAGAGTGTCAGCAAAACTACATGCAATATAGCACCATGAAACAACGGCAACCTTGCAGCAAGACCAAGGGAGTGATCATGGACTTCAGGAAGCTATACTTCATTAGGAGCACATGTCACCAGAGACTCCAGCAAATTTCTACGCAGGTGCTATGCACAGCATTCTGACTGGAGGCTTCAATGCACAGGATCAAAAAAAGGCTGTTATAGACTCAGTGAGCTCCATCATGTCCCCACCATCGAGTACATCCTCAAAAGGCGATGCCTCAAGAAGGCAGCATCCATCATTAAGGACTCTCACCGTTCAAGACATGCCCTCTTTTCATCATGACCATCAGGGAAGAGGTACAGATGCCTGAAGATGCACATTTAATGTTTTAGGAACAGCTTCTACCCCTCCACCATTAGATTGCAGAATGGTCCATGAACACCATCCCACTATCTTGCTCTCATAATGCACTTGAAAAGGACAATCTAATTCTCTTTCTGAGGCACTGACTGATTTCATCTCCATCATTACACTGAATGAGCTCCTGATCAGAATCAGGCTCGCAGCTTTTGCCCAGAAGTTTTAATCTGTATCCCTTTGGTCCTTTGCCACAATCCCAGAGAAGAAGATCCCTTTACAACAGAGATGAGGAAGTAATTCTTTAACCATAGGGTGATGAGTCAATAGAATTCATTGCCACAGACTGTGTGAAGGCCAAGTCACCGGGTATATTTAAGGCGGAGGTTGATAGGTTCTTGATTAGAAATGGTCTCAACAGTTCAGAGGGATAATAAATCTACCATGATGGAACAGCAGACCTGACTAGATGGGCCAAATGGCCTAATCCTGCTCCTATGTCTCCATGGTTTTATGGGTCTGTCAGCTCATAGGAATAGCTCCTGATAATTTTACTGAATGTTATCCAACTATTCATTCCCACAATAGGCACAAGGAGAGGCCAATGACTTCTCACTGCTATACCTACGGAACAACAGTCACCTTTATATTGTAGTAGAGATATGGTCGACATAATCAGAAATATGAGCAACCCACCATGATAATATTATTAAACATTAGGCTTTTGGACATACTTGTTCCAAATTTCACTTTAAGCTAGACTGATTATAAATGAGATAAGCGAGAGCTGGTCTCTTGGGCTGAGGTCACTATTGAATAATTTTAGCGGAAGATTAAAAGAACTGACAGAAAGATATTAAGTTTCATTTTGGCTTTCACTAATCTTCAGTGAGAAGTTATTTCTGGGAAGACAGATGGCCTCGTGCGGACAGATGGGATTAGTTTAAGGTGGCATCATGATCAGATGGATATAGACCCCTCGACCTACTGCACCCATGCCAGCCATCAAGCATCAAATTACACCACTCCTGCCCTGAACCACTTTTGCTCCCCCCATATTTTCAACAGTTCCCTCACCAATTCAACCACTCACTGAAAACATTCGAGGCAATGTACTCCCCCTCTGTGAATCTCTCAACTCGCACACTGTCGGGAGGCGTGTGGAAACTGGGCCGCCAGAGGAACCTCACGAGGTCACAGAGACAATGAACAAATTCCACATGATGCAGTCTGGCATGAACTTAGTCTCTGGTGCCTTGAGCTCATGGCGTTACCAACTGCATCATTTTTTTATGTATATAAGTGCTCGAGCAATGAAAGGCTACAGTGCTGTGCAAAAGTCTTAGGCATCCTAGCCATATAAACGTGCTGGAAGACTTTTGCTAAGTACTGTATTTCGTCAATAAAGCCAGTGTCCTCTACATCCCATGAGCAGTGTTGCTCAAGATTTCTAGAATTTTCTTACCTCAAACCTAGTGGTATGTGCTTTCAAGCTTTTTTTAATCATCTGCCTGTTGGAAATGGAAGAAAACGATTGAGGTGGGAGCAGTCTTTGCTTATGTCTCCTGCTTTCCCGAGGCACCGCAGAGTTTAGTCAGAGTTCATAAAGGGGAGGCTGGCATTCATGACGGAATGAGCTGTGCTCACAACTCTCTGTAATTTCTTGCGGTCATGGGCAGAGCAGTTGGCACATCAAGCAGTGATACAGCTGGATTGATCCTCCGACTGGCAGTGTTCAACAACAGGCAAGTCCACGTGGAACTTGAGATTTGCTCAAAATTTCCTGAATTTTCTGCGTTTTGAGTGTGTTGCTTAAGATTTCCAGCATCTGCAGAATCTGTGTTTATCCTCTCCATTCCATTACCAGTTCGATCTCTTCCTCACAATTCCTACAAGCTAATTTCCTGCAGAAGGCTCCGCATGTCCTCACACAAGAAGACCTGCAAGATCTTCAGATCCTGATCTGACATCTAAAAAATGATGGCTCCAACTCAGTTCAGTTCAGTTTCAGTTTATTGACATTTAGAAACCACAAATGCAATGCAGTTAAAAAATGAGACAATGTTCCTCCAGAATGATATCACAAAAGCACATGATAAAACAGTCTACACCAGAAAAACCACATAACGTTTGGTAATCCCCAAATCTAGAGTCCTGAGAGGCTGCTGCGTATTAACATCGCGCTACCATCTTAGCGGAAAGGAGCTCCAAACCCACCAGACAAAACAAGACTACCCAGACACACCAAGTCAGGAGACCAACTCTACCACCCAACAAACCAAAAACTAAAGCTATAAGACCTACACAAAACCACATAGTTACATATAGTTATAGTTAACATATAGTTACAACAGTGCAGACAATACCATAATTAATAAAAACAGACTATGGGCACAGTAAAAATAGATGTTAAAAGACTATAAGTTCGAAAGAAACCACCACACAGTTTCCACAAGTCCTCAGGGCCCCGATAGACTCGTCATCCCACGCCAGCGGCAAAAGGGAATACCCCCGCTATGGACTTCCAAGGCTTCGCCGGACCCAGTCTCGCAGACGCAGCACACAGTGAAAGCGCCCCGACCATCACAGACTCCGAGTCCGTCAAACCTCCGAGCCTCCGACTATCCCCTCTGAGCACCATCCTCTGCCGAGTGCACTATGACACCCCCGCCAACGGCCACCAGCAATGCGACCCCGAGGACTGGGGGCCTGCTCTTCTCAGCAGAGACCCAGACCTCACAACAGCAGCAGCAACAAAGAAGGCCTTCCTGAAGATTTCCAGATGTTCCTCCGTGCTCCCATGTCTGTTTTTCATCAGATTAGGATTGTGCACAGCACCCCGCTTAACAAATAACAGATATCAACTCCGGAGTGGCCGCTGGAAACTGCGTCGCACCGCCATCTTGCTCAGCTGCTTTGACATTGGGAGATGAGGCCAATATTCCACTGAGTTCCACGTGGACTAGCCTATTGTTGAATAACTGCCAATGGGAGGAGCAGTCCAGATGAATTACAAGTTGGTATGCCAACTGTTCTGTCCGTTACCACAAGAAATTACAGAGAGTTGTGGGCACAGCTCAGTCCGCCATGAACATCAGCCTTCCCTCCATGGACTGTGTCTATACTTTGCTCTGGAAAGCAACCATCATAATAATACACACAAAATCCTGCTGATGCTGGAAATTCAAAACAACGTACACAAAATACTGGAGGAATTCAGCAGGTCAGGCAGCATCTATGGAAATGAATAGTGTCGACGGTTCAGGCTGAGACCCTTCTTCAAGACTGAAACGGAAGGGGGAAGACGCCAGAATAAAAAGGTCACCTGAGGAGAAGGGTGCCTAAGGCTTTTGTAGAGTAATGTCTTTCTCAACATGGAGCGGAGAGCAAGTTTGTAAATCTGGCGGGAGCAAAGTATGTTGGGAATGGTGAGGGTGGAGTGCCGCAGAATGGGTATGGTACAGGTGATAGGGAATAAATGTCAAGGGCGGGAGGCGGGGTGGTCCAGGTGCAGACACTAGGCAAATTCATTTGATTCCAAACAATTGGTTTAAAATTCATCACAGAATGTCTCTCTGGTGCTTCGAGCTCACTCCTCTCTCCCTTTCCCTTTTCCAACCATGATTCCCCACTCTCAGTCCACAGTAGAGAACCATATCACTGTGACTAGTAGTGTACAGCAGAGATCGGTTGTTGCTTGTCATCTACTTTATCTCGGGTTTTCACTACCTTCTATCTTTTTCCCTATACCCTTAATTCTAACCTGGGTTAGCCAGTGGATGAGGAGGAGACAGGGTCCACTGCAGTTCCTATTGCCAGAATTTTGTAGAGATTGTCAAATCAAGCTGTGGCCAGGTGACCTCTTTCCACTGAGATACAAATAAGATTAGCTTGAGCTGCCACGTGGACATCGAAACATACAATAAAATGTGTCATTTGCATTAATGACAAACACAGTCTGAAGATGTGCTGGGAGCAGCCCACAAGTGCTGCTAGCACCAACAATGGAATGTGGGAGGAAACTACAGGAGAGAGGAATGGTCACGGGGAGAACGTGCCAACTCCTTATGGACAGTGGCGGGAATTGAACCTTGATCTCCGACACTGTAATTGTATTACACTAACCATGCGCTACCATGTCACCCTACACTCTATATGGTCTCCACAAAGGTACAGAGCAGTGGGAATTGAGCCCGGATCGCTGGCGTTATGTTACGCTAACTGCTACACTACTGCGCCGTTCTCCAGTGTATTTCCCAGTGAAGCCAAACAGCCACTCAGCCTAGAGCTGGTCTCATTTTCACCAGACTGGTTTGGCTAAAACTGAGTGGAATGAAATCCAGTTCTGGTCAGTCTGGTTGAATGGAGATGCCACCAGACTGGGTCTCTTCCCCTCCGCTGAGTGTGAAACAGGTATCCAACCTGAACCTTGTGCTGTTTTTCATGGATGGTTCAGTTAGAACCAAATAATGAACTGCTGGAGGTTCTCTGTGGGTCAGGGCGGCATCTATGGAGACAGAGGGATGTTTCTAGGCCCGCTTTTGCACTGTGTTACTCTTTGACCCTATAACTTGAGGTAGTTTATTTACTTACTGCCAGTTACACTGCTACCACTGAGGGCAGCAATGAAGGAAGGTCCTCCATCCCTGTCTGTCCATACCATCGCACACAGATGATGGAGGATTCTTCTCCATTGCTGTTTCGGTAACAATTTTGTTTTACCAGTCAGGGTTGTTATCTCTGGAGGGCTGGTGGACCTCTCGTAGTCTAGCCTCTACTCTTTGACCTGGTTGGTATGGATAATCCTACCAAGAAGCAAAGCACAAGCTCTCCAGGTCATTGAGGCACGCAAGCCTCCAAATCCTATGACAGGTTTGTGAACCCCATGGAGGACAACCTGAGGTAGATTACAGTTATATCAGATTGGACACATTAGGAACACAGTTAAACTTTTAGGTCAGAGTTTGAACTGGAAGTCTTCTGCCTGAATCATTAACTGCACTCTTGATGCCCAGGTGCCACATGAAATTAGGAACACAGGAGATGGTGCAGATGCTGGAAATTCAGAGCAATATGCACAATATGCTGAAGGAACTCAGCAGGTCAAGAGCCATTATAAAGGGGAATAAATAGTCAGTGTTTCAGACCAAGACCCTACATCAGGCATTTATCCAGCATTTTGTGTGTGGTGCATGAATTTATATGCCTTTCCAGGGTCTTCTGCCTATCTATCTATCTACTTTTGATTTTAAGCAGCTGACATACCTTGGACAGAAATAAAGTTCTGTGACTAGCTTAAAAAAAATCACCAAAGGAACACAAAAGGGAAATGTGGGAATGTTGAACATGAATAAAGGATTTTTTTAAATTTAAAGTACTTACTTACAACAGGCAGTTTAATACTTTGGCAACAAACTGACTTGTGGTATTATGAGCCCATTTGTAATAATAGCATATGTTCCAGGGAAATTGAATTCTCCCACATCTGCCAGATGTATAAAGGTCAAAGAATTATGGGGGATGGCATTTCTCTGTAATCCTTTTCAGATTAAATTCTATAAATTTGCAGTGAATCTTTTAGTCACAGAAGTCACAGAGAAGTACAGCACAGAAACTGGCCCTTTGGCCCTTCTAGTCCATGTCGACACCATTTAAACTTCCTACTCCTATCGACCAGCATTGGGACCTTAGCCCTCCATATCCCTACCATCCATGTACCTACCCAAACTTCGTTTAAAAGTTGATATTGAGCTCACATGCACCATTTGTGTGAGTGGCTCATTCCAAGCTCACAACCCTCTGCGTGAAATAGTTTCCCCTCACGTTCCGCATAAACTTTTCACCTTTCACCCTTAACACATGACTTCCGGTTTCAGTCCCACCCAACCTCAGTGAAAAAAGCCTGCTTGTATTTACCCTGTCTATACCCCTCATAATTTTGTATACCTCTGTCAAATCTCCTCTCCATCTTCTATGTTCTAAGGAATACAGTCCTAACCTAGTCAATCTCTCTGTATAGCTCAGGTCCTCCAGACCTGGCAATATCCTTGTAAATTTTCTCTGTACTCTTTCAATCTTATTTGTATCCTTCCTACAGGTAGGTGATCAAATCTGCACACAATACTCCTAACTAGCTCTCACCAACATTTTATACAGCTTGATCTGATTCCATGAGTCGCATTAGTATGTAAAATGATTGGGAGCAACGTGAGCTAATGCACGTGTACAAAAAAAATGTGAATGAGAGATTGAGTGAAAATAACCTCAACTAAGGCATGAAAGCAACACAATCCTGTTCTTGTGTGTTATTCCAAAGCATATTTCCAATCAATGTTCTTGCATAGGTATGCTTTTCAAATCGCAAGGTGAAAAGGGCCCCATCTTGACTCTCAAATGGACTGTAAAGTAATAGTCCCACTGGAGTTAGAAATTGTAAACGCATTACACAGTTACATTAGACACATCAATACAGGAGGATGAAGAAATGTTGCACATCCCCTTTGAATCTCATCAAATTTTACTGATGTACCATACAAATCATCCGATTCCGGTACATCAAGGCTTGGCAGGGTAACCTCTCTGCCTGAGACTGCAAGAAACCAGAGCGATGTCGACAAGGCTCCGCTCATTATGGAAACCAACCTCCCATCAATGCACTTTGTCTAAACTTGGGTAAAGCAGCAAGTATTCTCTTTCTTGCCACCTCCCGTTGGGCAGAAGATACAAAATCCCGAGAGTGTGCACCTCCAAGCTGAAGGACACTTCTACCCTGCTGTTTTAAGACTAGTAATGGTTCACTAGTATGATAAGCTGGACTGTCGAGCTCATAATCACTTCATTCAGAAAGAATAAGATGAAGGAACACACACCAGTCCTTATCAAGGGTTTAGAAGTGGAAAGAGTGAGCAATTTCAAGTTCCTGGGTGTCAATATCTCTCAGGATCTATCCTAAGCCCAACATATTGATGCATTTATAAAGAAGGCACAACAGTGGCTATATTGTATCAGGAGTTTGAGGAGATTTGGTTTATCAGCAACGACACTTGTAAATTTCTAAAGATGTTCCATGAAGAGCATTCTAATTGGCTGCATCACCATCTGGTATGGGGGAAGGGGGAGTTACATGGGATTGAAATAAACTGCAGGAAGTTGCCTACTCAGTCAGCTCCATCATGGGCGATAGCTTCCCTGCATTCAGGACTTCTTCAAGGAATGATGCCTCAAAAGGCCAGCATCCATCACTAAGGACTCCGTCACCCAGGTTGTGCCCACCTCTCACTGCTACCATCAGGAAGAGGAAGAGGGGCCTGAAGGCACACACTCAATGACTGAGGAACAACTTCATACCCTGTGCCATCAGAGTTCCGAATGGAAATTCAGCCCAGTACAAACCTATTTAACTCTAGCCTAATCACAGGACGATTTATAACAGCGAGTTAACCTACTAACATGAATGTCTTTGAGCTGTGGGAGGAAATCAGAGGACACAAAGGAAACCCACACAGTCACTGGGAGAATGTATAAACTCATTACAGGTGGCATTGGAATTTAACTCAGAACTTCTCGACACCCCAAGCTGTATTGCCCACGCTGGTAAGATGGTGGTGCGCTTCATCACAGCAGCCTCTCTGGGCCCAACCAATGGTGTAATTATCCTTTACGCCTTTCTTATGATCGCAGAACATACTGGATATTGAGAACACCAAGTCCTACATACCTATCTCACCAATTAGTTGCTGAATAGTGGTGGAGCTGCTCAGCATGGGCTTGTTGAGTGCCGTGTCGTCACAGGCTACAGACACCCAGGGTAGAAGGCGTTGGAGACCGTGTGCAGCCTAATAACCGGTGCAGTTGTTGCACTGACTAGGCCCTCATGCTGTGGCTTCACCTGTTGCGGTCATCCAGGGGATGAGCTGCCAGTGCGGGAGAGTGCCGAGGGGCGGCTAACACACTGGCGTCCAGATTGAGTTGGGGTCTGGCCCCTCTCATCGTTTGCTCGGTGGAAGACAAGCTGGATTGTGTTCACGTGTGGCTGCGGCAGTACATGATGAGAAACCGCTGCATGCTTGTTCTTACAGAAACATGGCTCCAGGACAACATCCCAGGTACCATCAGTCTACCCGCCATGCCTGCGGTATATTTAATATTTCAGTAATATCTGGGTAATTTTGTCAATATACTGTTTGATTTAGCATTCTTTGTGGTATATATAATGCAACGTCGGTTATATGTAAAAGTACATTAACGGCATATGTCATCACGCTACCATGTAATACATGTGTGCCTCACTTAAAAGTAAAGATGAAGTTAGACTCGAGTTCTCGGCTCTCTTGTTTCCCTTTCAATTCATTTTTATGGTTTTAAGTTACAAAACACAACAATGCCACTCAGGGAGTTGTGCTAGTATTGTCTTTGCAACTGGATGTGTTATTGTAGTTATATGTGCTGTGTGCTGTGTCTGAACGTATGCACTGTGTTTTGCATCTTGACCTCGGAGAAACATTTTCATGTATTTGTATACACGCGTATAGTTGAATGACAATTCAACTTGAATTTGAACTTGAACTTGAACGGCGCCATGCTGTTCTTAAAGGAATGGAAATCAATCTGTACACAGACTTCGGATAGAGTGGCTCTTGAACTGAACCCCGTGGTCTGGCACCAAACCAGCTGCTGGCATTTAGCCAATGCTGGCAACGTTCCTCATTAAAGAGGGTAACAATGGCACAGTTGGAAAAGTCATTCTGTCAAATCCTATCTTACTGACCGATCAGTGTTAAAACAAAATCCATTCGTTTCGCGCTGTGAATCTTGGATGTTTGACTGCTCATTAACTTAGTGTAATCATTTGACATTGCTGGGGCTTACTCAGCTGTGCATAGGCTAAAGTCCTTTTAAAACAATGGGGGGAAAAGTTGTCTTTGATTATCAGTCAGATTCCCATGGACTACAAGGTGGCTACAAAGATTTCTTGAGGTGCACTTCAAAGGCTGACACTCGACAGACTGGTAGCAACACATGTTTCACTGAATCTGGCTCGGTGGTGTTGTTCTTGTTGCTGTGTTTGAGTAAATTTCACGTTCAAATCCTCATCCGAGACTTGGACTATGTCCTGGGCCCAGCACAGAGATACAATCATAGCCATAAGAGATGCTGTAGATGCTGGAAATACAAAGGAACACATGTAAAATGCTGGAGGAACTCAGCAGGTCTGGCAGCAACTCTGAAGGAGAATAATCTCCTGGGGTCCACTGTCCTCTCCAATTAGGTTCTGTCTTCTTCAGCCCTTTATCTTTGTCACCTATACCTTTCCAGCTTATATTCCTTCTCCCCTCCTCCCCACCTTCTTATTCTGGCTTCTTCTCCTTTACTTTCCAGTCTTGATAAAGGGTCTCGGCCCGAAACATCAACTATATATTCCCCTCTATAGATGCTGCCTGACCTGCTGAGTTCCTCCAGCATTTTGTGTGTGTTGCATAGATGAAATCAATAGGAAGGCATAACAGTGCCTCAACTTTCTTAGTAGGTTAAGGAGGTTTGGCTTGTCACCAATCACTCTCACACACTTCTGCAGGTGCACTGTTTAAAGTACGCTGACTGGTTGCATTATCGTCTGGTGAATTATTTCGAATGTGCAGGAATGTAACCAACTGCAGAGGTTAGTGGACTCAGTCTAATCCTTCACCAGCACATCCCTCCCCATCACTGGTAGCACTTACATGAGTTACTGCCTCAAGGAAGTATTATCTATCATCAAAGACCCCCACCATCTGGGCCATGCCATCATCTCACAACTACCAGCAGGCAGGAGGTACCTGAAGCTCCACAACACCAGGTTCAAGAACAGCTACGGCCCTTCAACCATTTGGTTATTCAACCGACCAGCACAACTCGATCTGACCAAGGCATTTGATACGGTCAGCAGAGATGGCTTATGGAAGATAATGGAGAAGTTTGGCTGCCCTAGCAGGTTCATCACGATTGTTCGGCAGATCCACGATGGCATGATGGTGAAAGTTTTGGATGATGGTGACGAGTCAGAAGCCTTCCTAGTGACGAACAGTGTGAAGCAAGGATGTGTTCTCACCCCTGCACTCTTTAGCATGGTCTTCTCTGCTATGCTGAATGACACCTTCCACGATTGTCAGGATGGTATACATGACAGATAAAGGACTGGCGGTGGGGTGTTCAACCTCCGGCGTCTACAGGCTGTTACAAAGGTAAAGGAGACCGTCGTCAGAGACCTCTTATTCGCTGATGATTGCGCCCTCAACGCCAGCACAGAGCAGAAGATGCAGCAAGAAATGGACTGCCTCTCACGAGCCTGTGACAACTTCGGACTTACAATCAGCACCAAAAAGACCGAAGTTATGTACCAGCCCGCACCCGGAAAGCCCTACCAGGAACCACACATCACAGTAAAAGGGCAGAAGCTACTGGCAGTCGACAGCTTTACTTATCTGGGCAGTACTCTATCACGAGCGGTGAACACAGATGCAGAGATCAGCAACAGAATTGCCAAAGCCAGTGCCGCCTTTGGGAGACTCCGTGAGAATGTATGGAAGCGGAGAGGACTCAGCCTTACCACCAAGCTGAAAGTCTACCGAGCAGTGGTTCTCACCACCCTCCTCTATGCCAGCGAGACCTGGACTGTCTACAGCAGACACGCTAAACAGCTCAACCACTTCCACTTGAGCTGCCTCCGCAGACTTCTCCACTTACGGTGGCAGGACGAAGTCCCAGACACGGAGGTCCTGGAGCGGGCTAGCACCAAAAACGTCAGGAAAAAATGTCAAATAAATAATATACATAATATAAATAACATAATGTACTGTGCCGCAGCTGCAAAAGGTTCACTTTCATGGGATTTATACTCCATGTATACAAACAATGCTGCATTGTTTGATCCACAAAGAAATAACTCCTCCCAATGTCGGGCCCGAAGTCAGGCTGAGCCAAAAGATCCTAAAGCAATAAATAAAATTTTACGATAAATCAAAAACTCCCAAAACAAACATTTTGTGTGTGTTCCTCAAGATTTCCAGCATCTGCAGAATCTTCTTTGTTTCTAAAGCAATATTTGTTTCTTTCAAAAACTCTCTTATGCACCATCCTACACTTAAAAGATTTGCTATATTTGTTACATGTACATCGACACATAGAGAGAAATGCATCGTTCTGTCTCAACGACCAACACAGTCTGAGGATATGACGGTGGGGCAGCCCGAGACTGTTGCCATACTTACAAAGGCAACATACCATACCATACCCACAATTTACCAAACTTAACCCATACGTCTTTGGAACGCGGGAGGAAACTGGAACACTGGAGGAACTAGGGAGAAGGTACAGGCTTCTTACAGAAAGCGTGGGAATTGAACCCAGGTCACTGGCGTTGTAATGCATTATACTAATTGCTACACTGACATACATTACTTGTTGATGGAGTTACTTATACCTAAAGAAAAACTAACCAAAGGAAGTACTATTTTAGGGTATCCCGATGAAGTGCAAAATAATACAAATGTTTCATCGCTTCTGTGATTTTATGGCTGAGGGATCCTCGCTGCCTAGGGAAAAGGTAGAGATTCAGTGCCAGGTGCACACAGCCTATAGGCTGTGTGAGATTAACAGGGTAAATGAGTTTTTCCGGCTATGTGGTTCATTGCCTTCCAAATTGTACTCTCATCAAGTCAGGCATAGTTAATGAGAAATAAATCAGGCCCTCTCTGCAAGCTGCTTACAACCCGAACTGTGTCAACACGTGAATGGGCAGTTAAACACCAGTCGAGGCGAGTCGATCAATAACTGCTGCTCAGCTTGTTATTGTAAACCGTAAGACATAGGAACGGAATCGAGCCACTTGGTCCATCGAGTCAACTCCATTCAATCATGGCTGATTTATTATTTCTCCCAACCCCATTCACCTGCTTTCCCCCCATAACCTTTGATGCCCTACTAATCAAGAACCTATCAACCTCTGCTTTAAATATACCCAATGGCTTGGCTTCCAAAGATACTTTTGGCAATCAGTTCCATAAACTTACCACACTCTAGCTAAAGACATTCATCCACATCTCTTTTACAAAGAGACATCCATGTATTCTGAAACTGTGTCTTCTGGCCCTAGTTTCTCTCCCACTATGGGAAACATCCTCTTCATGTTCACTCCATCTATGTCTTGCTATGTTGGACAAGTTTCAATGAGATCACCCCTCAGTCTTCTAAACTCCTGCAAGTACATGCCCACAGCCATCAAATGCTCCTCATGTTAACCTTTTCATTCCCAGGATAATTCTAGTGAACCTCCTCAGGACAATTTCCAATGCCAGCACATCCTTTCTTAGGTAAAGGACCCAAAACTGCTCACAATGTTCCTAGTGTAGTCTGACCAATGCCTTATAAAGCCTCAATATTACATACTTGCTTTTATATTCTAGCCTCTTCGAAATGAATGTCAACATTGCCTTTATCTTTATTACCACCGACTCAACCTGCAAGTTAATCTTATACTGCAAGGTTTCCCAAGTTGCTTTGCACCTCCGATTTCTGAATTTGCTCCTTATTTAGAAAACAGTCTATCCCTTTATTCCTTCTACTAAGTGCATGACCGTAGACTTCCGATATATTCCATCTGCCACCTCTTTGCCCATTCTTCTAATCTAAGACGTTCTGCAGACACCCTGCTTCCTTAACACTATCTGCCCTTCTACCTGTCATTGAATCTTCCACCAACTTGGCCAAAAAAAAAACATCAATTCTATTATCCATCATTCAATCCCTACACTGACTCCTGCGGAACACCACCTCTAACCAGCAGCCAACCAGAAAATGCCCCCTTTATTTCCTCTCTTTGCCTCCTGCCGGTCAGCCAATCTTCTATTCATGCTAGCATCCATATTATGGGGACCACATTGTGAATACCGAATGCAGTACGCTATACTGGAGGAGTTTTTTTCCAGGCCTGATGGAGGGTCTTAGCCCAAAATGTCGACTGTTTACTCTTTTCCCTAGATGCTGCCTGGCGTGCTGAGTTCCTCCAGCATTTTCTGTGTGTTGCCAGTGTACCGTCGCTTCACCTGGTCGAGGCATTTGGGTCCCTGGTTGGTTAGAAAGGGAAGACAGAAAAAGAGGCAGGTGTTACATACCCTACAGCTGCTGTAAGAAGAGGGACAAGCATTGCTGCGGATAATAAATTTGTGAATGGAATTTAAGTTTCCAGAGCCATGAACATTTGGGTTTCCTCAGGGTTTTCAGGTTTGATCCCAGGGTATAAAGACATCCAGTTAGTATGTTAATCGATCATTGTAAACTGTTTATCCTAAAGTTAAACAGGTAGGATGCTGGATGGTGCAGGCTCAGTGGGTCAGAGGCCTGTTCTGCACTGTACCACTAAATAAAATAGTCAAAATTCAAGATTATTTATTGTCATTTTTTAGAACACAAGGGTAAAGGAGAACAAAATTATTGTTACTCCAGATCTGATGCAGTACAAAAATCACAAAATAAACTTAAAAGACCACAATTTAAAAAAACATAATAAATACAAATATAAAAGAAATCCCATAAAACATCACTTAGGAATGGTGAATTATGAAGTAATTGGAATTGGTTTGTTATTGTCATATGTACTGAGATACAGTGAAAATCTTTTTCTTGCATACTGTTCATACAGATCAAATCATTGCACAGAGCTTTGAGAGAGAATGAGGTAAAACAACAACAGAATGTAGAATAAAGCGTAACAGCTACAGAGAAGCTGCAGTGCAGTATAAGGTGCAAAATCATAACGAGGTAGAGTGTGAGGTCAAGAGTCCATCTTACCATAATAGGGAGCCATCTAACATCCTTGAGCCTGGTAGTGATGGGGAAGGTGCATCTGGTGATCGACCATATTGAAGGTGCCAGAGAGTATGGAGGAGAATCAGTTGAAACGGAGACTGAAGCGGTGCAGTGAGGAAAAAGGGAGTCTATTCTTGACTTCCAGCAAGATGACAATGCTCTCGGAGACAGTGGTCACTACGGGGCCAACTAAAGGCTGTTATTTTCTACGATGGCCAGACACTGCTGGATGTTAAGAACTTCGAGTACTACAGGTCTACTCCATTGGCAAGTGTCATGTTGGTGGAGAAGCTGGACTTGGTGCGGGCCATGTGGTTGCCGGCTACGGAGATGCATTGGAGCCTGAGCACGGTGGCGGTGTGCCGCCTAACAGCGAATGACCACCTCGCAGCGTAATCACATTGGTAATATGGAGTGCTGCAAGTCCAGTTTCCGGGCTTAGTGGCAGGACCGACAGCAGGGGAGTGGTGCAGCCGAGGCCTCGTGCCCTGTTGTAGCCAGCCAGGAGAGACGACGCCAGTGGTGGTGTGGCATAGCACCTGCGCTGGCATCAGTGCTGCCCTCCAGTGTTCACTTGGTGAAAGACAAATTGGATCGTTTTCATCTGCAGACTGTTGCAGAGTTGTTGTTGTGACAACATCAACAGACACAGGGACTTGGGCTATACTATAGTTTTGTGTGGCTGTATGTTCACTGTTATCTTATACAGTATGTGCTCTATGTGCCTTGTGCTGTGTTTGACTGTCGGCACTGTGCTTTGCACCTCGGTCCCAGAGGAACGCTGTTTTGTTTTTCCTGTGTTCACGTATAGCTGAATGATATCTAAACTTGAACTTTAGGAGGAAGAGAAGGAGTTAGGACAGAAGTGACACGGAGTGACTGAGAGCTCTGAGAGCAGTCCAGGGACCAATGTGAAACACTAACTCTTATCCTCTCTCCTCAGACGCTGGGAGACCTGCTGAGAATTCTAGCATCTTCACCAGATTTTACAAAAACACAAGAGACTACACAAGTGATACTCAGTGGGTTCAGTAGCATCTGTGGAAGGAAAGGAACAGTCAATGTTTCAGGTTGAAACCCTGCATCAAGACACTGAGAATTCCTTTCTCTCCACAGATGCTGCTTGACCTTCTGAGTTCCTCCAGCAGATCGTTTGATGCTCCAAATTAATTACATTCTTTCATGCATGCACTGACAATACTGGCACTTTTCATTCATCCATAAATGCCCATGAAATAAGGAGATGATTCATTCTGATCGCAATCTCAGGAGATCATGCAGGGCAGCTGAGTGAAATTGGAAGAAAGCTGGACTAGAAGTCCACCGTATTATTTCAAAGGAAAAACTAGGCTCTTTTAAAGCTGCTATACGCTCTGCAAGGAGAGTCTATTTGTCCAAGGTTATTACAGAGAATAGTGGTGATTCAAGAATATTATTCCCAATCATAAACTGACTGTTGAATCCTGTCCCAACCTATAGTGTCCTCAGTCAAGCATCTGCCACAAAATGTGAGGAATTCACAATACTTCGTGAAAAAACAAATTTACGTCCATAAGGGAGATTATAGGTACAAATACTGGTAACTTCTACAGCCAACCTCTTATAAAGACAGCATCCATGTGAAAATTTACAGGTATTTCTGATTCAGAACTCTGCAAGATTCTAACAAAAGAGTAAATCAGCAACTTACTGTCCCAACCCTGCCCCTATCACACTTTTAAAGGGCTCATTTAATGGTGTTTTAAATTCCATTAGGAAAATTATTAACACTTCCCTTAGGACTAGAGTTTTTCCAGTCATCTTCAAAACTGCAGCTGTCAAATCCTTAAAAAAGGCCAAACCTTGATAGTGAGGTACCAGGTAATTACAGACCGAACGTCTATCAAATCTTCCCTTCCAGGGAAAAATTCTTGAGAAAGTCATTTTCAACTACTCTACAACTTTTTTTTTTAGTGAGAATATTCAAGAGAAGTCCCAGTCAGATTTTAGGTGCAAACCACAGCACGGAGACAGATCTTAACAAAATTGTCAGCAACCTTAGGCTCAGCACTGACCCCAACACAGTCTCAGTTCTAATTCTTTAAGATCTAGGGGCTTCCTTCAAACGCAACTGACCACCACATTCACTTAGGGTGCCTTGAGTACGGGATTGACCTCTCTGATAGTTTCCTTAATTGTTTTTTTTCATAAACCTTAGAGAAATTTCTTTTATCTGTCTTAGAGAGCACTTTTCTAAGAGATAAAATATAACTTCTGCTGTTGCTCAGGGAAGCTGCCTTAGTCCCCTGCTCTTCTCCTTATACATGCTCCCCTTAGGAGCCATCACTAGAGAGCATAAACTTGATTTCCACGTTTATACAGATGACACACAATTGTATATCTCGGTTGAGCCTGATGATGATAACACTCTATCTTCTCTGACTTCTGGTATGGCTGCAATAAACAAATAGATGAGCAAATATTCCCTAAAATGAAATAAAGATAAAACTGAAATACTTCCGCTCGGTCCAGAAGCCAAAAGAGATAAACTTCTTGATAAATGTGAGAACTCGACCCCCCTTTGTAAAATCAGAAGTAACTAGCCTGGGTATGATCCTTGATTCAGATTTGAATTTTAAATCCCACATAAAGAAAGTAACCAGAGCTGCATTTCTACACTTAAAGAAATATTGCAAAGGTATTGACACGGAAAAACTAATTCACGCCTTTGGATCGAATAGACCAGATTACTGCAATGCACTTTTACTGGCCTTCCAAAGCAAACTACTGACAAACTTCAATTGATTCAGAATGCTGCTGCTAGACTTTTAAGCAAAACCAGGATGAGGGAACGTGTCACTCCCGTACTAGCTACTCTGCATTGGTTTCCTCTATCTTTTAGAATCGATTTTTAAGTTATCTTACTTGTTTTTAAATCTTTCAATAGTCTTGGACCAGAGTATATCACAGAATCCTTTTCATTTTATAATCCTGCTGGAGCTCTCAGGTCTTCTTCCATTGGTCTCTTAAATTTAAACTATCTCCCTCAAAAGATAATTGGCAGGTCAGCTTTTTTGAACTACTCTCTGAAACTGTGGAATTCAATACCTAAGACTGTAAGGGATGAAGATTCAGTTGATACTTTTAAACACCAGTTCAAAAGCTATTTACTTAACCTTGCTTTTAACTAACCTCTTTTCCGCTTTTATTTGCATGTTTGTACTTTCTTATCCCAACGTAAAACACTTTGAACACACTATCTGCATGAAAAGTGCAGATATTATTATTATTGAACCACATCTAGGCAAAGTGGGTGGGACAACAGATTTTCACATCCTACCCTAAAACTATGCCTTCAAGTTTTAGCTCCCCTTCTTTGGGGAAAAAAAAACTGTCTGTATTCACCTTATCCATACCCTACCAAGTTTGTACACCTCTGTAAACATAGAGCATACTATAGAACGTTACAGCAAAGGCCCTTCACCCTATGACATTGTGCTGACCTTTTAAGCTACATTAATCTCACCCTTCCCTCCCACATAGCTCTCCATTTTTCCATCATGTACGTGCCTGTCTAAGAGGTTCTTAACTGCTTTCTTAAGATCCCTCCTCAGTCTCCTGCATTCCAAGAATAGAAATATCAAAGAGTTTCTTTTATTGACTTTTAAAGACAAGATTAAAATGAGAAAGTAGCTGAGCAAAAGAGGACAAAAATGTACCTTCACAAAGTCGAGGGAACACAACTTCGCCTTTGATCCAAACTGCCACTTGCACTGCGTGTCTGCATCGTAGAGCTGGCCTGGCAGCAGGCTGGGGTATTGGTACTCATAGAGCTGCTTCGGTTCATCGACCAGGCAAGAAGCCTGAGCTGTACTGTGAACAAAACATAGTTCAAACTCGTGAGAAAAGGGGAGCGTGACTGACCAGCAAACAAAGCGGGAGGCACGGTAGCGTAGTGGTTAGCACAACGCTTTACAGTGCAGGCGACCCGGGTTTAATTCCTGCCGCTGCCTGTAAGGAATTTGTCCGTTCTCCCCCTGTGACCATGTGGGTTTCATCCGGGCACTCTGGTTTCCTCCCACAGTCCAACGACGTACCGATTGGTAGATTAATTGGACATTGTAAATTGTCCCGTAATTAGGCTAGGATTAAATCAGGAGATTGCTGGGCAGCACAGCTCGAAGGGCTGTTAGGGTCTATACCACACTGTTATCTCAATAAAACTGCCATAGCTAATCCATTGACAGCATCTATAGCATTGGGACCAAGGTTATAGAGAAAGGTTGAATAGGTTAGGACTTTACTACCTGGAGTGTGGGAAAATGAGAAGAGATTTAACAGAGGGTTATAGATAAGGTAAATGCAAGCAGGCTTTTTTCCAGCAAGGTTGGGTGATATTGGAATTAGAGGTCAAAGGTTTAGAGTGAAAGATGAAATATTTAAAGGGAGCCTAGTGGGAAAGATCTTTACTCGGAGGGTGGTAGGAATGTGGAACAAGCTGCCAGCGGAAGTGGTGAATGCAGGTTTGATTTCAACATTTAAGAGAAATTTGGATAAGTACGTGGATGAGAGGGGTACGGAGGGCTTTGTACCATTTGCACGTAGATGGGACTGGGCAAAATAAAGGTCTGGCATGGACTGGATGGACAGAACGGCTTCCTTCTGTGCTGTAGTTCTCTGTGGCTCTACAGGAGGCAGCATCTGTCTCCAAGATCCCACTGGGTCATGCTGCTGCTGTCAAGCAGAAGCCTGAAGTCTCACAGCACCAGGTTGAGTAACAGCTATGTTCCTGCAACCATCAGGTTGTTGAACTGTCCAGCTCAACCCTAACCCTAGCGGACCACTTGCACTGCCATGAACTCACCTCTAATTGTTTCTTTGTATTTTTTGCACCAAGATCTAGTTTCCGCATTTTTTAAACTCTCTTCACTGACTTGTGCACATTTTGCATTCTTTTTATGCTGTGTGCTGTCTGCGCTTGTGATGCTTCTGGCAATTTACTCATTGTAGCTGTCCCTCACCGTTCTTGTGCATATCTGCAAGAAACTCGACCTAACCTGACTAATCAGCCTCAGCCCTGTACTAATAACCCCATTTACCAAGCTGAACCTGTCCAGGACACACGTAGTGATTGGCAGGGTCCTGGGAAGTGTTACTGAACAGAGGACTTGAAGTGCAGGTATAGTGGATTTCAGTTAATTGAGATACATTGGGACCAGTACATTTTGGCCCAATTAAGCGGCTGTCCCAATTAGCCAAAGTTTCATGGAAATAGTTAAAGACAAACTATTGTTAAACTGAGTAACAGATTATGTATTTAATGAAATATAGAATAAATTAGAACCTTACCAAAATTACTACAGTACTATAAAACTGTGCATTAATTCCTAATAGATATCGACAGAGGAATTAATCTAGTGTATGCTTTCATGTCCTTTTTATTGACTGTAAGTGAATAAAATCAGTGCAGACACCAAGTGCAGAGAGTGCTTTCGATGACTGCATCCTCCAAATCGTCATTTTAGTTTTAACATTCAAGATGATAGTCGATACATTCAAATTCTTCATTGTTCCCAACTTGTTGAAGTAGTGAAATCATTTCATTTTCCAACATCTTCAAGCCTGAATGCTTGAAACCGCAGTGAGCAAATCAGTTCTGAATCGTCTTATTGTTTGTTATTCACCCACTTTCAGTGAGTGAAATCACCTTCTTTTGAACACAAACATGCAAATGACACTTTTTAAAAACTATTAACTCTTAATACGGTGTAGTGTTGAATGGTCACATGATGTGTGCGTGACTGACACTAGTTAGAAAATATTCAACAACAGTCTTCTGCCCCAGTTAAGCAGTGTAGTGTCCCAAATAAACGAAGGGAATCCTGGCTCTTTTCTCAATTGCTTTTGTTCTTTAAGAGTTCTTCCAAATAAGAGGCTGCTCCAATTAACCAATGGCTCGATTAATCGAAATCTGCTGTGTATAGTTCCATGGAAGTGACATCACAGGTAGACATAGTGGTGAAGAAGGTTTGTATTATGTGATTATTTTCAGCAGTATAAGCACAGAGTGAGATATCTTGTTAAAGTTTTACAAATCATTACGTTACTCCTCACCTGTAGAACCATGCACAGTAGTGGCTCTCACACTGTATGTGATTAAGCCAGAGAGTGCAAGACAGATTCACAGGAATTTTGTCTGAACTGAACAGCTCAATATATTAGGAGAGGCTGGACAGGCTAGAATGGTTTTCCTTGGAGTGAAGAAGGTTGGGGGTGGGGGGTGTTGTTAGGAGTCACTGACAGGGGTTCAGTTGTCCTGATGAAGGGTCTAGGCCCAAAAAGTTGACTGTTTATTCCTTTCCATAGATGCTGACTGACCTGCTTAGTTCCTCCGGCATTTTATGTGTGTTGTCCATACTTGACTTTTACATTTATACACGAATCCCATTGAATGAATCATCTGGCTGAGATGCACCCCTGAGATGTCATCTGACCAACTTTGAATTCATCGGCTAAAATATCACATTTGTTTTGAGGTAATAATTTGTTAAATATAGACGAGGGAACACAAGGACTATTGCCAAATCTATCTTTAAGAACTATAGAAATGTGAACTGCAGTCTAATGATAACTTGCTTCTTGATTCCCTAAAACCTTTACACCAGCTATGAAGGACATCAGTAATGTGATGGAATATTTAGAGTCTTGGCCTGAAATGTCAGCAGTTTAATCTCTTCCATAGATGCTGCCTGACTTGCTGAGTTCCTCCAGCAGTTTGTGTGTGTTGCTCTGGATTTCCAGCATCTGCAAAATCTCATTTTCAATTTCCGTAGCTATCTGTCAGGGATTTGTATCATCTCCCCGTTACTGCATAGGTTTCCCCCTGATGCTGCACTTTCCTCCCACATTCCAAAAACATACAGGCTAGAGCTAGTGAGTTGTGGACGTACTATGTTGGAAGCATGGTGACACTTGCTGGTTACCCAGCACAATTCTTGCTGATTTGATTTGCTGCAAACAATGCCTGTCACTGTATGTTTTGATTTGCATATGACAAATAAAGCTAAACTTTCAATCTTTAATCTTGTAGAGGGTTATAAGTTTATAAGGGGCATGGTTAGTTGGATAGTCGCTGTCTTATTGCCCAAGTAAGGGAGTCTGAAGCTAAAGGACATCGATCTAAGCAGAGAGGAGAAAGATTCAAAGATTTAAGGTAGATCTGAGGGGTGCATTCTTCACAAAGAGAATGGTGGATATAGGAATGAGCTGCCAGGGTAAGAGGTAGAGGCAGGTACAGTTACTGTGGTTAAAGGAATTTGTACGTGGATGGGAAAGGAAACACCTACCTAACCTTCCTCCAATCCTGATCTACCACAGATCAGAATGACTTCAGCTGCTGTGACCCTCGACGTTCAAGCTCTGTCTCCAAACCTTTACTGCCTCTCACCTTCCTGCATCATACACCTCCGCTCCAATCACTTGGACCACAGTGTCTCAGAATTGAGTAGCAGGGAAGCAGGCCGTTCTGCCCACAGGAACAGTGCAGACCATCAACCACCCAACTACACTAATCCTACACCGAGCTACTGATTCCTTCCCCATTTCCATCAACTCTCTCCAGTCTTAAAAGATTAGCTTCATGTTTCACATGTACATCAAAACACAGTAAAATACATCGTTTGCATCACTGATGTACACCAGGGGTTCCCAATCTTATTTAATGCCATGGGCCAAAACAATTAAACAAAGGCTCTGTGGACACCAGGTGGGGAACCCCAGTACAACACACTCTGAGGCTGTACTGGGGGCAGCCTGCAAATGTTTCCACGCTTCTGGTGCTAACTTGCATGCCCACAACTTACTAACCCAAACTGTTACATCCTTGGACTGTGGGAGGAGACCGAAGCATCCGGAGGAAATCCACGCAGTCATTGGGGAAAACATGCAAACTCCTTACAGACAGCGGTAGGAATTGAACCCCGGTTGCTAGCGCTGTAAAGAGCTGCGCTCGCCACTGCACTACGGCACGGGGCCTCTGACTCCACCACCCGCCTACACAATTCACAGCAGCCAATTAAACCTGTCGCATCTTTGGGATACGGGAAGAGGCTGAGGGTCCCAGAGAAAATCCACAGGGAGAAGGTGCAGCTTTTCTTTAACAGATGGGCACCTGAGGTCAGGATTGAACGGGAGTTGTGGAGCAGCAGCTCGTTCAGCTGTGGTACTGTGCTGGAGTTGGTTACTCTCCTTAATCTCTTCTTCCACAGTCTGACATCAATTGTCTGACCATACAACAATGAAATACCATGGGCCACGTTACTACATTACACTGGCCACTGAGAAGCCAATTGTTCAGCTGTGTAGAATATAGAACAACGAGCAGTGCAGCACAGTACACACACATTACCCATAATGCTGTGCCGACCTTTTCATCTACGCCGCCCTTCCCTCCCACATAGCTCTCCAGTTGTCTTTCATCCATTTGCCTATCTAAGGGACTTTTAAATGCCTCTAATGTATATTTATCCACCACCACCCTTGGCAGTGCGTTCCATGCACCTGCCGCTCATTGTGAAAAAACCTATCTCTGACATCTCCCCGCATATCTGTAGAAAATTTGTCGGAGACTTTGATGAGATGCCAAATCTCTCTAAAATTATAAAAATGAAGAGATGCTGCCACATCTTCTCCAGCTCATCCACACACACATACTGTTCTCAGTAAAGAACCTATCACCCTTACACCGCCCAATCATCTGAAAAGTATGTACTCTTGTATTAGCCCTAGGAAAAAGGCACTCTTCTTACACCTCTTATAATGTTCTGCCTTTCGAACAAGCTATCCCTCATCTTCCTCTGCTTCAAAGAGAAAAGCCCTAGCTTGCTCAACCTTTCCTCATAAGACATGCTTTCTAACACAGAGAGCACCCTGGTAAATCTCCTTCGCATGCTCTGTAAAGCTTCGACATCCTTCCTATAATGAGGCCAGCAGAGCTGAACACAAAACTCCAAATGGTGTCAGGTTCTTCCTCCAGTTTACCTATTGTTCCAGATGACTTATGCTCAGAGATCGAATCGTAAGTTGGTTAATTACAAAGGGAAGGCCCTGCCACCCGTGTGGAACCTACCTGAGGAATCTGCTGAGATACTGCCTGCTGCACACAGACCATGAGAAGATCCCATTGTTCCCAGCCAGGGTGGGAGACATGATATTCCCCTCGGTTTTCCGACATGGATTCCCTTCTCCGTCGTGAATCATGCCAAAGCTTTGTTGGAAAGTAAAGGGTGACAGATGTTAAAAGAACTTTATCAATGCACTGCAGAATTTTGACATGGGAATAATGTACATGAAAATAAAACCATTGATATGAGTACAAATTTTTATTTACTGTTAACTTCAGGTAAAGCCATATTACCCAAATCATAAATCTTTTCTGCATTCTTTCCAGTGAAAATTGTCTTCTCTGCAATTTGAGTTGTGTCATGCCTCTCCATGGCCTCCTCTACTGCCCTGATGATGCCAAACTCAGGTTGGAGGAGCAACACCTCATTCTCTGTCTAGGTAGCCTCCAACCTGATGGCATGAACATCAATTTCTTTAACTTCTAGTATATTCTCTTTCCCCTCCTCACACTTCCTTATTCTGGCTTCTGTACCCTTTCTTTGCAGACTTGATGAAGGGTCTCGGCCCAAAATGTCAACAGTATATTCCCTCCATAGATGCTGCCTGACTTGTCGAGTTCCTTTCCAGGATTTTGTATGTGTTACGGTACTGCAAGTACAACCTTGCCAACATCTTGTACAACTGCAACACTCACTTTCAAGGACTTTATAACTCAAGTTCTTAGTATTATTTTTATTTGCATAGATTCTCTTCTTTTGAACGTTAGATGTTTGTCAACCTGCATCTTATTATGTATAGATTTTCATAAAATTCTATTGTCTTTATTGTTTCTGTAAATGCCTGCAAGAAAATGAATCGTAAGGAAGTAAATGATAACACATATAATAATATTATATAGTAATGACACAATTTCTAAGGATATATTTTCATCAATGAAAACAGGATTCAGCACTCTACACAAGCATAAGCAGTTCTGATAAGAAATATATACCAATATACTTAAATGAAAGTACAACCCAGAAAAATTAGGAAATTATCACTATTGAAGAAAAAGTTAACCAATGGAAGAGCGTGACCCTCCATGGAAGACCTCTCCACGATCTGATCAGACTAGATGTCCACAAGGAAGCATCAAGTGCCTGGCTCAGAGTCGGGGACCTCTTCCCAGAAACAGAAGGGTTCCTTGTGGCAATATAATACTAGGTGGTTAATGCAAAAAAAGTTATCAAAATACATAATAGGAGACCAACAATTTCAAGATGGTAAATACAGAAAATGCCAAGAGAAACTAGAAACAATCCGACACATTACAGGGTCCTGCAGCAGTTTAACTCAATCTGATAACTTACACAGGCACAGTCAAGTGACAAACATCATTTTCCAATAACTGGCTTTAAGATCCAAACTCATAAAAGACACCACACCTTAATATAAATACAAGCCTGGTGCAGTTTCAAAGTCAGAGTCCTACAAATTGATCCCCTATTACAGAGAGGACAATCCATAATAACTATCTGGATGTAATAATACAGGATAAACAAGCAAAAACAACTTACTTAATAGGTATCAGCACTCCAAAATCACGCAACATACAGAAATCAGTAAGTGAAAAAGCCCAGAAATATGCTGAATTAAAAGAGGAAATTGAAAGACTTTGGAACATGAACAGGGTATGGCACTACACAACAGCATTAAAAATTAGGCCACAGAGCAATATTTATGTAAAGCTCCAGAAAGCCACAATATTAATCACCACTAGAATAGCCAAAAGTGCCTAGCGATTGAGAGATGAGTGTGCTCGGCGATTCCCGTAACTCAGATTTTACCAGCTTGAGTTGAGAAAAAATAAATAATTATAACTAATTTATAGAGCATGTACTTATAATAAATTTACTTTGAACATGACATTTCAATTCTTACAGATAATGCCCGATGAATGAAGGCCATTACAAACCATCATCCTCACCTCGCCTGTCTACCTCCAATGCCAATTTTCTTAGGTTCTCCTAAGAACCTCTGATCTTCAACGCTCCCCAAGTCACTACCCTGGACTGACATGATACAAGATAGGAGGGGTGAGATTTAAGAGCACTGAGAGGTAGCTTCTATGCAAGGAGGGTAGTGAGTACCTGGTACGAGCTGCCAGGCGCAGACGGTTCAGTAATATAGTGGTTCGCGTAACGAGATTACAGCACCAGCAACCTGGGTTCAATTCCTTTGCTGTCTAGGGCATTTGCACATTCTCCCGATCATCGTGTGATATTGCTCCGGGTGCTCTATTTTCCTCCCACATTCCAGAGACATATGGGTTAGCAAGCTAGTTGTTCTTGTGGGTTTAACTGGGCAGGTTCCTTGGACTATAAAAGCCTGTTACCATGCTGTTATCTCTAAATAAATAAATAAAATTCCCATATTTAAGAGCCACTGAATAGGTGTAAGGAGAGGAGGGGTTTTTTTAAGACTTACAGGTCAAATACAGGGAACTGGGAGGATACTGAGGTCAGATGGACCAATTAGGCCACAGGGCCTATTTCTGTGCTGAATTACTCAATTACTCTAATAAATAGGATTCATGTAGGAATATGCTTGATGGTTGACATGGACTTTAGTGGGACCAAGGACCTGTCTCAATGTAATATGACCGTAGCTCTCTGGCAGGGGTTCCCAACCTTTATCATGCCATGAACCAATACCATTAAGCAAGGGGTCCATGGACCCCAGGTTGGAAACACCTGCTCTGTAAGGGAAAACTTTATCACTTAGAGGGTGGATCTCCCAGCCTGTAGGTGCTGGAATGAGGATCAGAGCCTTCACGGAGGAATTGAATCAGCACGGGCGATCAAATGATCTGTGAGCCTGTGGAGAAAGATTGGAGACATTGGACAAGTGGGGTGGTTCGACAGTGGGCCAGTTTCGACTTAATGGGCCAAATAGCTCCTCTCCCCCCCCCCCCCCCAGTGCCGTAACACCTCCGTCATTCTGTGATGCACTGCAGCTGTCCCAAGTGTTAATTGCAGCATAACCAGGGGCTCGAACACCGCACATCTGGTCTGTGCATCTCACTTCCAATTCCGCAGCCAGTCTGGGCTTCATGGTTCAGCGGTAGCCAGAAGGGAGCCTGCAGTCCTAACTCCCACGGCTACACTACAAAACAGTAGCTACAATAGTAATGAGTTGCTTTTTTTTCTTTAAATGGGAAGTTCTCCGTTAGGGCCAAGGCAACGGCCAACAAAGCAACTTTACTTGTGAAGAAGGGAGAGCCTTGCTCTTCAGCGAAGTGTTTGGCACTGACCGTAACAGAAGTTGCTTCCAACAGTGAAACACCATAATTAAAAGTCTGCAGGAAACTAGTTTCAGCTTGCGTAAGAGGATCCTCCATCTGTTCGATCTACAGCCTGTAATAAATACACAGTGCAGTACATTCTAACTCCCACCCCGCACCCATGCTCTTCTCGCCAGCTGCTGGCCTGTCACATTGATGTCTTCTTAGCCGAAGCCTGAACAGGCTTGTTTAAATATAGAAACCTGCTTTGAAAAGATGAATTCAGAGATAGAACAGTGGAATTAGGTTTTCCTGAGGCTGGGGGTTGTAGATTTGTGCTTATTGAGAGTCCCTCACCTCTGCCATTTTCTACCTGCTCCTTACCGTGGACAACTGCGATGATGAGTTACAGGGAAAGGCTGGAAGGTTAGGACTCAATTACATAGAGCGCAGGGGAATGAGGAGAGATTTGATGGAGGCATACAAAATCATGAGGTGTATAGACAGAGTAAACGCAGGCAGGCTTTATTCCACTGAGGTTAGGTGAGACTGATCTGGAGGTCACAGGTTAAGGGTGCAAGGTGAAATATTTAAGGGGAACCTGAGAGGGAGCCTCTTCACTCAGGAGGTGGTGAGATTACGGAACGAGTGGAGAAGTAGCCGATGCAGGTTTGATTGCAAGATTTAAGAGGTTTGGATAAATACATGGATGGAGGTTATATTGAGGGCTATGATCCAGGTATAGATTGATGGAAGAATAAGGAAGAATAACAGTTTGGCATGAACAAGATGGACCGAAGGGCCTGTTTCTGTGCTGTATTGACCTATGACTCTATGAATAACTCAGTATCAAACACTGCATGGTGACAGGATGCTCAGGGAAACCCAATCTCATCTTCCTGTTGGTTATCCATGGACAGTGGGCAAACTGATTTATAATGAATTTAGTGGCTACTTGAAGAGGTTATAAGGTCTTTCCACAATTGCTTTCCAAGTTCCTACTCAAAGAAATATCAAATGTCCTTTGGAAATTCCTATTGGATCTGCCTCAGGCAACACATTCCAGAACAAAACGTTTCACTGCTTAAAAGCAATTTCTCCTTCCCTCACCTCTGGCTATTTTAAGAATAGCCTTAAATCACCAGTTATTGACTGGAAATGCTTTGCATTTATTTAATCCATCAAAAGCATTCAGATTTTAAAACAGCTAAGAGAGTGAAATCATTCACCAATGCATAAAATTCACCTTTGGTGGAAGTGTAGGTGGGATAGAGGTGGCGGAAAGAGATTCCAAGTTAAGGAGCAAGAATCTAGGGAGCTGAGGGCATTGGTTGTGAAAATATAAACAGAAGACACTGGAAATACTCAAACAAGACAAAGTCTGCAGATGCTGGCAATCCGAGCAACACACACAAAATGCTGGAGGAACTCAGCAGGCCAGACAGCATCTATGGAAAAGAGTACAGTCGACGTTCGGGCTGAAACCCTTCGGCAGGACTGGAGGGAAAAAGCTGAGGAGTAGATTTGAAAGGTGGGGGGAGGGGCAAGAGAAACACCAGGCGATAGGTGAAACTTGGAGCAGGAGGGATGAAGCAAAGAGCTGGGACGTCGATTGGTGAAAGAGACTGAAGGCCAAGGAAGAAAGAAAAATGGGGGAGGAGCGCCAGAGGGAGGTGATGGGCGGGCAAGGAAATAACATGAGAGGAGGACAAGAGGATGGGACACAGTGGGGGTGTGGTGGTGGAGGCATTAATGGAAGTTTGAGAAACCGATGTTCATGCCTTCAGGTTGGAGACCCATACAGAATATAAGGTGTTGTTCCTCCAATCTAAGTGTGGCCTTATCCCGACTGTGGAAGAGACCATGGATGGACACATCAGAATGGGAATGGGAAGTGGAATAAAAATGGGTGGCCACTGGGAGACCCGCTTGTTCTGGCGGATGAAGCATAGATGCTCGGTGAAGCGGTCTCCCAATCTACGTTGGATCTCACCGGTACACAGGAGCACCAAACACAGTGTATGACCCCAACAGACTCACAGGTGAAATGTCGGCTCACCTGGAAAGACCGTTTGGGGCCCTGAACAGTAGTGAGGGTGGAGATTTAAGGGCAGGTGAAACATTTGAAATACTCAGCAGGTCAGGCCAAATTAGATGCTGCTTGAACTGCTGAGAATTGTAGCATTTTCTGGGGGGGGTTTCGGGATTTCCAATATTTGCAGTTTGATTTTTGATCACGCATTTGTGGTGAGCAAGGCTTGTGGAGTAGAACAATGGTTCGCTCAAAATGTTGCTGCAGAGGATTGATGAACTGGGGAGGTGCACAAAGAAATGGTGCTGAACATTACATAGAGCAGTACAGCACGGACGTACCATTTGGGCTGCAATAGTAAGCCAATCTTGATGCCAATTTATACTAAATGTCCTCCTTTTGGGTATCATCCAGATACCTCCAATCCTTTCATTTTCACACGTCTAACCAAAAGCCTTTTCAATGCCACCAAACTGCCCACTTACAATACTACCTCTGTTAACTCATTCCAGTCCATCACCTTCCTTCCACTTCAAATCTGCCGCTTTGCCCAAACCTTTGTGCATCTGCCCTAAGACCTCCTTACTTTTTAATCCAACACCAAGTTATCTACCACTCCTATGTGATACCAGAGCTATATATAAATTTCCCTCTGCCTTTGTTCTCACAGTGGGCGTCATTAGGCGGCGAGAATGTCTTGCATCATTTGAAGGACTGATTTATGAAGGTCAAGGCGGAGGAAATGCCGTCTACATGAAAGACAGGCACAACACCTCAGTCCAGAGTGGTGCAATGCATTCAACTTGTGTTTTTACATGAGGGGCATAGATACGGTAAATGTACACTGCAATCAAAAATTACAGTGCATAGGTTTAAGGTGAGAACGGGAAGACTTAAAAGGGATCTGGGAGGGAATTCTTGATGCAGACAGTGGCGTGTAATTGGAATGAGCTGCCAAAAGAAGTGCCTGAGGCAGATGCAATAACTTTTAAAAGATAATTGGACAAGTAGATGGATAGGAAAGGTGTAGAGCAAGAGCAAGGGTTCCCAACATGGGGTCCACAGACCCCTTGCTTAATGGTACTGGTCCATGGTGTAAAAAAGGTTGGGAACCCCAGGTGTGAAGGATATGGGCCAAGCGTGAGCAAATGGGACTCACTTAGAAGGGCATTTTGGTAAGCAATGGGCCAAAGGGCTTGTTTCCCTGCTAACTGACTTACTGACAGGCGCAAAATCTCTGTACAGAGTAGTGCATTGCATGCAACTTCAGTATTCTTCCATGAGGGGCAAAAAAAAGTGAACGCACACAGTCTTTTTGGCAATCTGCATCTTCTCCGTGACCATATGGGTCATCATTGCATCACTTGCCTCCCATAGCAAGTTGGATGGTATCTGGTCACTGGCAATTGCTTCCAGTGTGGAGGTGAGTGATACCATTCGGGGAGAGTTGAGAGTAACGGAGGGAGCACAGAATGGGTTTGTGTGGACATGTGCTTGAAGGCTGGCGCAGGCTGATGCAGGATTTTGACCAGATCATCACTGGTGTCTTTGAGCTAATGAATCAAACAGGTCATTACTGCGGAGGGGATCTCACTGAGTGCAAATTGGGTGCCTGCTTCTGATGCTGCTGAATTCATATTGGGTGTTTTAATGGCTGTAAAGCACCAGCAGTGGAGGCAACACTTGCTATAAGATTAAAGGCTAACTTTATGTGTCACATGAACATTGAACTATACAGTGAAATCCGCCGTTTGCATCAAATCTAATCAGAGAGGATTGTATTGGGCAGCCCACAAGTGTCGCCACATTTCTGATGCCAACATAAGGTGCCCACAATTCACTAACCCTAATTATACATCTTGGGAAAGTCAGAGGAAACTGTTGCACCTGGAGGAACCCCATGTTATTATGGGGGAAATGTACAAACTCCTAAAAGACAGTGGTGGGAATCGAACCCCGAACTTACAGTGTTGAACTAACTGCTACACTACCTGTAGATATGCTTATTTATCCTTCTTTAAAGGATTATGACTCTTTGGATATAATTCTGGGTTAAAGTCAGGGTTTGTGTAACTAATGAGCTCTCTACCCAACAAACGAACTCTATTCTTCTTTACACATTACTAACACAAGGCCCAAGACAGAGTATGCAAGTTCACTGAAACAAAAATCCACAAAATAAATTCACATGGGGTGAATTCTAATAACTGGAACAAAGGAAACAGCAGTTTCCTCAGATTATTTCCAGGACCCGACTGTAATTTCTGGAGCACCAACCCCTTCTTCCTTTTTATAAGCGACTGCTGATGAGATTGGCTTTCTGTTTGCAAAATGTTCCATCGTCAAAACTGATCTTTTTGTTCCAACACCACTCCTAGAGAATGCTGCCATCTTCCATCACCCAATGCACCCCCCAACACCCAGTCAAAAGCAAAAATATAGAAACTTAAATTTGAACTACCACACCACAGGACCATAAGGCATAGAAGCAAACTAGGCCATTCAGCCCATCTTCTGTCACCTTAGTTGTTTCTCTTTTCTCAGCCCTATTCTCTTGCCTTCTTGGCTCAATCACAATCTTACTGAGTGGAGTACCAAACTTGAGAATCACACGGTCTATTACTGCTCATAACTCTTACATATCAACTCACTTCTGACAAAATTTGGCATGGAATAGATGGGCCTCAGTGCCTGTTCCTGTGCTGGACTTTTCTTTGATTCAGTAAGGCAATCCAAAAAGTGGACGAAGACTCTGTGAGAGTGGGAGGGCAGCGATATATAGATCAATATCACTTACTTATGTCCGGATTCATGAGCGATGGTAAAAGCTAGGCCTAATCCTGTGTCCTCGTTGATGGTGCAGCTTCGATACTTGCTGCACATCCCACTGATCGGAGCAAAGCCTGCAAAACAGATCAAAGTTCCATTAACCCTCCCTTCCACAAAGGACAACACGCAGCACACCTCCAGAGTGAGTAGACTAATCGAGTCCGAGTCCCATCAGGGCGCGGTGGAGCTTTATCCAGAGGATGGGAGCTGTCCTCTAAAACTTCCTTTTTCCACGCACACACTTTCCAATGGACGAGCTTGCTTCACCTAGCAACCCAAATGATGCCAAAGGCTCCACAGACCTGGAGCTGAACACTCTGCTGAGCATCTGGGGAACTTTCAATCATGCCAAAATAAAAAAAACCAACTCTTTGCATCAAATGCGAGACAGCCTGTGGCTAAGTGACATTGACACACGCTTTCCCATTCCTATGGGCTATCCCACTCTGCTTAGGTCTCAAGACACAGGAGCAGAAATAGGCCATTTGGCCCATTGAGTCCCTTCCAGCATTCCATCACGGCTGATTTATTGTCCCTCTCAATCCCATTCTCCTACTTTCTCAGTTTTTCTCTTCCTGAAATTCAAATGACAATGGACCCCACACGTTATTGCATGCAAACTCCCTGTGAAATCTTTACACCAAAAGTACTTTACAAATATTTGCAATGAATACAATGCTGCTGGAGGGCTATATTGTCAAAAAGTGAAATCTAGAACATAGAATATTACAGCACAGTATATACTCTTGCACGTGTTGGTGCAAATCCATGGTCTATCAAGACTAACGGAGGCCTACACTACACATACACTCTTCAACTCTTGTGCCAACCTTTTAACCTACTCCAAGATTAATCTAACCCTTCTCTCCCACATAGCCCTCCATTTTACTTTCATCCATGTGTCTATCCCATGGCAGAATTCAAAAGAGGGATGTAGCTGCTCTAATAATTGTCCCTCCATTGATGTTACCAAGAGGATGTTATATAACTCCCTTTTTTGAACAGAAGCAAAGTTGCCTGGCCTGTACCTGTGCTGTGCCCATGTTCCAAAACATATACATATTTCGATAAAAAACTTACTTTGAACATACCACCAAATTTGAGGATCATGGCACTTGCTTACCCAAGGTGTCACAAGGCTCGTTCTTCCAGGAGCAGATGTCCAACCCGGTGAGCAGCACGGCGTGGTCATGCCGCTTGCCGTCCTTGCCCATCAACCTCGACTGCCACTGGCAGAAGCTGTTCAGCGACTGGTCTGCGTGATGGCTGATCACCAAACCGGGCTGAAAGAAGAAACCAACACCGCCCAAAATTTTTTTTTTCACAATTAGTTCCACAACTGCGACGTGCTAAGACTCCACCCAACTTAAGAAACATGAGTGGGCCACGTGACCCTTCTTGGCTGCAACATCATCCAATAATTTCATGATTGCCACATAACAATAAATTTCATTACATATGTCAGTAATATTAAAAATGATTCTGATTCTGGTTGTCCACTTCCCTGTCCAAACCCCATATCTACCAAACCCTCAATGTCTACTGATGTTAATTTAAACAATGTTGAGTAACTGAAAAGAGAGTTGCAAAGGTTTGCAATCATTCACATGAAGACCTACTCTCTACACTCATGACTATGTAGCCAGGCAGAGCTCAAACACCATTTGTAAATTTGCCAAAGACACAACTATCATTGACATAATTTCAGATGCTGTTGAGGGTGGCATACAGGATTGAGATAGATCAGCTGGTTGAGTGGAGTTGCAGCAAGAAGCCTGCACTCAACATCAGTAAGAGCAATAAACTGATTGTGGCCTTCAGAAAGTGGAAGTCAGGACAGCACACACCAGTCCTCATTGAGTGGTCAACAGTGAAAACGGTTAGTAGCTTCAAGTTCTGAAGCATCAACACCTCAGAAGACCTAAACTGGACTGAAACTATTGATGCAGTCACCAGGAAGGTGTGCCAATGCCGGTACTTCATTAGGAGTTTGAGCAGATTTGGTACATCACCGAAGAGCGAATTTCTAGAGATATAGCATGGAGATCATTCTGTCTGGTTGCATCACAGCCTGGTATGGAGGCTCCAATGTACAAGATCGAACAAAAAGAAGCTGCGGAAGGTTTGAAGACTCAGCCAGCTCCGCCATGGGCACGAGGACATCTTATAAAGGTAGTGCCTCAAGAAAGCGGCATCCATCACTAAGAACCCTCACCATCCAGGACATGCCCTCTTCTCATTACTATTATCAGGAAGGAGATACAGGAGCCTGAAGGCACACACTCTACATTTTAGGAACTACCTATTTCCTGTCCCTATTTGATTTCTGAACAGTCCATGAACACAACCTCATTATTCTGCAGTCATTTCACATTCGTTCATTCATCTATTTATTTATTATTGTTGTGTATTGCATGTACTGCTGCCACAAAAGAACAGATTTCACAACATATGTTAATGACAATAGACCTGATTCTGACCACTCTCTTGATCTCACTTTGAAAGGGCTGCCCCACCATTCTGAGATCACCACTGACTAAAGTGCAGATGTCTGCATTCTTAATCCTGACACTATTACACCCAATCTCTCAATGGCTGATCAAGACAGTCGGCAATTACCTCAGTTATCAGTTACTTTAGCTCAGGGCTTCCCGACCTGGGGTCCACAGACCCCTTGCTTTGGTCCACTGCGTAAAAAAGGTTGGGAGCCCCCTGCTAGCTGTTAGCGCTCAGCTTAGGAATGTTTCTCATGTACAGGACGGTTATTAGGAGCATGAGAATAACTTACTGGATCCTTTTCCAAGAGCAGTAGGCTCACAACCATAATCTTTATGTCACTTCCGATCGTCCCATCTTTGAAAAGGCTGGACACCTGTTAGAAAAATAACATTTCAGAATGTAAAAGGAGTAGCAACAAAAACTGCGACGTTCAGCCCAACAGATTTTTGCCAAAGACGCCCACCTCTCGATGACTTTCCATTTAATTTTCTCTCACGAGCTTTTACCACTCTACCGCAAATAAAATCCATACTGTACGTCCCAACCACTACCTGTGGAAACATGTTCCACATTCCCACTGTTCTTTGAATAAAGATGTTTTTTGATTCAGAAAGGGCACAGTAGCATAGTAGTTAGCACAACACTTTACAGCGCCAGTGATTGGGTTTTAGTTCCCGTCATTGCCTGTAAGGAGTTTTCACGTTCTCCCTGTGACCATGTGGGTTTCCACTGGGTGCTCCTGCTTCCTCCCACATTCCAAAAATGTACAGTCAGGGGTTAGTCAGTTACGAGCGTGCTATATTGGTGCCGCAAGCACCACATTCTCAGATTAAGCTGGTTGCTGACACAAATGACGCGTTTCACTGTATGTTTCAATGTACATGTGACAAATCAAGCTAATCTTTAAGATCTTTGAACTTCTTTGTTCTGAATTCCTTACAGGACTTACTAATGACTGTGCTGTTATATGGAACTGCTGGATAACAAAATAATCCTACATGGGAAAATGGAGCAGTCAAGCATACAGGACCACAAGCCAGCCCTGCAGTTCCACTGGACTGTGGTCACAATAGCATGACCAAGACCAGGGAACGATGATCCGCGGATATGAGCAGGATTTTGGCCCAACTACAAGTTAATCAGCGACATCTGCACACCAAAGGTGGCTGTAGCTGAGCTCACCGACATTGGACACGACAACAATGGCTGCCATTGACACAAAGGCCTACCATGTTCATAACAGTCAGGATGTAGGTGGTGATGTTCTCCTGGCCATGCTTCTCTAGCATTTTTTTGTCCGCAACCACCAGAGTCTCGACGGTCAGCCCCTGGTTCTTCGGTGAATTAAGGGCAGTGCGCTTTAACCTGCCCCTGGGGCTGTATTCATCGGGCAGGATGTGGATACCCTCTGCTGGAGGATGAGGCATGTCTATAGAATGGGTGTAAGGGAGGAGAAAGCAGAGAATCTTCAGTTTCAAAGGGAAATCAAAGGCCACTTATTGCAACCACCACATATCAGGGACACAGAGCACAGCCATTCACAACCAACAATATGCATCGACCTGTAAAGGTTTCAATGTGAAGTCGAACTCAAGATTCGAGATTATTTATTGTCAATTGTCAGTACACAAGTGTAAAGGAGAATGAAATGACTGTTAATCCGTATCTGATGCAGCATAAACAACACACAATAAGCATAAAGAACACATTAAAGAACACAAGTATAAAAACAGTGGAGTCTGGTTAACTGGCCATCAGTTTAATTGGGAAAGCCGCTTATTTGGGACAACTCTTAAAGAACAAAAACTAATCGAGAAAGTAGCTGGGATTCCCTTTGTTTATTTGGGACACCATGCTGCTTAATTGGGACAGGAGGCTGTTACTGAACAGTTTCTAACTTGTGTTAGTCACAGCACTAGTGTGACCAATAGATGCTGCACTGTGCTTAGAACAAAGAGTTCTGAAGTAATGTCAGTTGTCTGTGTTCGTATTCAAAAAGCAGTGATTTTTGTCACTGATAATTGGTGAGAAATATGCAGTAAGGCCATTCAAAATTCTGTTTGTGCACCGTGGTTTCAAGCTTTCAGGCTTGGAGTGAAAATGAAAGGATTTCACTACTTCAACAAGTTAAGGACTACAAAGAATTTAAAGGTATGGACAAATATCTTGAATGTTACAATGAAAATGGAGATTAGGACGATGCAGTCATAGACAGGGTGTCATAGTCAAGGCAGTATATTATCTGCACTGATTTTGTTCATTTACAGTCAATCAAAAAACACAGAGCAGCATCCACTGGATGAATTCCTTTGTCTATAACTATTACTGAGTTTTATAATACCTTATTAGAATAGGTAGTGCTCTCATTTGATCAGTATTTCATTTAAATTCACTATTTGTTTCTCAGTTAAATGGCAGTTTTTCTTTTTTTAATACCTTTTTAACTATTTCCATGAAAGTTTGGCTAATTGAGGCAGCCTCTTATTTGGAACAAAAGTACTGGTCCGAATGTGTCCCAATTAAACAGACTCCACTGTACATAAGATTAGCTTAACGTGTATACCTAGACTGAATGTTATGTTCATAAAGTGACATCAGCTACATAAGGTGACTCTGATAGGAAATCACAAAGTAGTGGTGATAGGGAGGGTTAATGTGTGGAGGCATTGATCAGCTTGACAGCATGGGGGAGATAACTGTTTTTGAGTTTGGCGGTCCTGGCATGGATGCTGCATACCATCTTCCCCGACGGGCATGGGAGACAGAGTCCATGAGCAGGATGGGTGGGATCCTTTATGATATTGCTGGCCTTTTCACAGCACCTTTCTGTATGCACATCCTTGCTGCTGGGTAAGCTGGTTCTAGTAACACGCTACCCACTGTAGAGCTCTCCTGTCTGCCACAGTACAGTTTACACACCACACAGTGCTAAAGTTCTCTCAACTATGTAACTGTAGAAAGTTGTGAGTACTGATGTACATAAACCAGCTCTCATCAGCCTCTTCAATAAGGTATAGGCATTGGTGAGCTTTCTTGACTGTGGGGGATGTGTTCTGGTACCACAAAAGGTTATTATAATGCAATCCTGATACTAGGGACCGGAGCATTCAGAAAACCCTTGTGGCTTTCACAATGGTCCAACATTTGTAACTTTTAGTCAATGCAGTTTGTTTCTAGACCTCCTTTTGTTATTGCTATTCTGTGCCTTTTTAATCAGGGCGGCCTGGAACACAGAGTTAGATTGAAATGAACTGAGCTGAACTAAATACAGCTGGACTCTTTTTGATTTTGCACTTTGCATTCTGTGTTTCTCACTCATTTTTTTTTGCTGATTGTGTGATTTGTTTTTATTTGGGGGGTTTTTTGGCAAAGGGAGGGGTTTGATGTTTTTCTTTGAATGGGTTCCAGAGTTTTCTTTGTTTCGTGGCTGTCTGTGAGAAGACAAAATTTAGGCTTGTGTATCGTATACATACTTTGCTAATAAATGTACTTTGAATCTTTTAAGCACATCAGGAAGCCATGGAAGACAGAGAAAAGCACAACATAATCCCATTCCAGTCCATGAGAGCCAACCTATGGACAGGGAATGCGGAATCCTAATATTTATGTGAACGACTCGCCACTCTCTGCTTGGCTTGTGCTTGCTACTCTTCAAGAGTGGATGAACTTTGTAAATGCCCTCGGTGTCATAACGGATCAGGGAACTGGGTGGGAGCTTGGGGAGCCGGGTGAAGGAGGGTAATAGGCAATCTGAATTGTTTCCCTAGCCTCCCCTTCACCAAGCAGCTGGACCTGGGAGGATTTGCAAGGAAGATTGCAGGTACCTCCAGCAAGAGGTCTGAACAGAGGCTCAACTAAAAATGAGGACACTGGATCACAAAGTCTTCAAGAGGGAGCGTGGATCTCAGCTGGGGCTTGATGAGCGGGATCCAGAACAGCAGTAGATTTTCTCATGCATGTGACTGGGTAATGGTGTTTGATTGGAGGGCGCTGGAGCAGTACTGTGGGCATTTAGTAGATCTAATACCTCACAGAGTTGGAGACTTCAGGAGGAGTCAGTGTGGAGTTTGCACATTCTCCCGTTAATGTGTAACCATTCCACAGCCGAATCAGAATCAGGTGGAAAATCACTGGTATACAATGTGAAATGTGATGTTATGTGGCAGCAGTACAGTTTCAGTAAAATTTCTGGTCGAGATGCCGCCAGTGAACAACGATGCCTCGGGCGACATAATTCAGATAGTCAATTATTTCACTTTTTCTACATCTTCTTTTCATTTTAGTTGGGTTTTGGAAATGGTTACAACCTATGACTTACAGTTTGGAGTTTGATTGAGCAATCTAGTGCTCTGCTGTCCCCTGAAAATTCCAGGACAGAACCGTGAGCACAAGCTGCTTTGAGAAGATCAGAGACGGAGCGCAGGGTAATGATCGGCTATATTTCTTGCTCATCAAAGCAGTGAGGAAGATAGAAACATCGAGGTGAATGCAGAGGAGGCTGGGTCGGCAGGCACTCTCCAAGGAAGCTGTGGGTTGGCAATCATTCTCCACGGAAAGACCAAATTCGAGCAATCGCTGTCTTCGATGCTGATGGAGAATGTTTTCGAAATTCTGAGATTTATGTGATTATTGGTGTGGACTATCGTCTCCTACAGTTTTCTGTGATCTCTTTTTCATTGCCAATTGGTGGATTGGGAGTTTGGGGTTTTGGGGCCTAACGCCCTCGTGGGCGATATGTTAAGTTTTTGCGCGAGGCAAGGGTTGGGGATTTGGGGTCTGATGTTCTTGCTGTTCTTCTAGTCTGGGGAATCTGTTATCTTTTTGCAAGGGAGAGGGTTTGGAGTTGATGTTTTAGCTGCTATTTTCCAGGTGGGCGATTTGTTAGATTGGGGTTTGTGAGCTTTTGTTTCTTTTTATTTTTCGTGTGGGGAGGTTTGCTGTCTTTCAATGACTTCCATGCTTTTTCTGCATTTCATGGCTATCTGGAGAAGACAAATCTCAAATTTGTATTCTGTACCCATACTTTGATAATAAAATGAACCTTTGGACATTGTGATATATAATAATAAAATCAGTACATTACTGTAAGAAGTATAAATATATTTTAAAAAGTTAGATAAGTTGTGCAAAAAGAGAAAAAAAAAAGTAATGAGATAGTGTTCATGGGTTGAATGTCCATTCAGAAATCTGATGACAGAGCGGAAGAAACTGTCCCTGAATCATTGAGTGTGTGCCTTCAGGCTCCTGTACCTCCTCCCTGATGTTAGCAATGAGAAGAGGGCATGTCCTGGGTGATGTGGGTCCTTAATGATCGATGCCGCCTTTTTGAGGCATCATTCCTTGAAGACGTCCTGGATGCTAGTGTCCATGATGAACATGACTGAGCTTACAACTTTCTGCAGCTTATTTCAATCATGTGGAGCACACCCCCCCCCCCCCATTCTAGACAGTAATGCAGCTAGTTAGAATACTCTCCACGGTACATCTGTAGACATTTACGAGTGTCTTTGGTGACATACCAAGTCTCTTTAAACTCATAATGAAATATAGCTACTGTAGGTGTCTTCTTTGTACTGCAGCAATATGCTGGGCCCAGGATAGATCCTCAGAGGTTTTGACAACCAGTAACTTGAAATTGCTCACCCTTTCCATTTCAGATCCATAGATGAGGACCGGTGACTGGTATCACCTCGTCTTACCCTTTCTGAAGTCCACAATCAATTCTTTGGTCTTGCTGACGTTGAATACAAAACTGTTGCTGCAACACCTCTCAACCCGCTGATCTATCTCGCTTCTCTACACCTTCTCGTCACCATCTGAAATTCTGCCAACAATCGTTGCATCGTCAACAAATTTATTAATGGCATTTGAGCTGTGCCTAGCCACACAGTCATGGGTGTGGAGAGAGTACAGCAGTGGGCTAAGCACACACCCGAGGCACAGCAGTGAGGAGGAGACGTAATCTCCGATACACAGAGACTCTCATCTTCTAGCGAGTAAGTCAAGAATCCAATTGCATGGAGAGGTACAGAGCCCCAGGTTTTGGAGCTTTTTGATCAGAACTGTAGGAATGATTGTGTTAAACGCAGAGCTGGAGTCAATAACTAGCAGCCTAACTTAAGTGTTAGTATTGTCCAGGTGATCCAAGGTCACACTGAGGAGCCAAAGAGATCACATCCGCAGTAGATGTATTGTGGCGATTGGCAAATTGCAGTGGGTCCAGGTCCTTGCTTAGTCAAGAGTTGATTCTAGCTGCAATCAGTCTCAAAGCACTTCATCACCATAGATGTGAGTCCTACTGAATGTTAGATGTTAACTCAGCTCACCCTGCTCTTCTTGGGCACTGGTATGATTGTTGCCCTTTTGAAGCAGGTGGGAACTTCCAACTGTAGCAATGAGAGATTGAAAACGTCTTAGATCACACATACCCGCTGGTTGTCACAGATTTTCATAGCACAACATCGGAGCCTGTTGCCTTGCAAGTGATCACCTTCTTGAAAGACATTCTGATGCCAGCCTTGAGACAGAGTTCACAGGGTCACTGGATGCTGCAGGGATCTTTATCGCTGTAGTTTTATTCTCCTTTTCACAGCTTAAGAGGCACTGAGCTCCTCTGAGAATGAAGTATCACTGCCATTCATGACGTTAGGCTTCACTTTGCAGGAAGTAAAGGCCTGCACACCCTCCAAATTAACTGGTTGATAGAACATAGAAATTTGTAGCACATTACAGGACCTTCGACCCACAATTTTGTGCCAACCATGTAACCTACTTTAGAAAGAGCCTAGAGCTACCCTATCACATAGTCCTCTATTTTTCTAAGCTCCATGAACCTATCTAAGAGTCTCTTAAAAGACCCTATTGTATTTGCCTCCACCACTGCCGCCAGCAATGCATTCCACATACCCACCACTCTCTGTGTGGAAAACTTACCCCTGACATCTCCTCTGTACCTGCTTCCACCTTAAAGTTATGCTCCCTCATGTTAGCCATTTCAGCCCTGGGGAAAAGCCTCTGGTTATCCGCACAATCAATACCTCTCATTATCTTATACACCTTTATCAAGTCACCTCTCATCCTCTGTCACTCCAAGGAGAAAAGACCAAGCTTATTCAACCTATTCTCATAAGACACGCTTTCCAATCTAGGCAACATGCTTGTAAATCTCCTCTGCACTCTTTCTATAGTATCCACATCTTTCCTGTAGTGAGGTGACCAGAACTGATCACAGTACTCCAAGTAGGGTCTGACCAAGGTCTTATATAGCTGTAACATTACCTCACAGCTCTTGAACTCAATCCCATGGTTGATGAATGCCAAAGCACCATACGCCTTCTTAGCAGCACTGTGCAGCAGTTTGGAGCATCCTACGGACATGGACCCCAAGATCTCTCTGACCCTCCATGTGGCCAAGAGTATTCCCATTAATATTATATTCTGTCTTCAAAGTTGACCTACTAAAATGAATCACTTCACGCTTATCTGGGTTGAACTCCATCTGCCACTTCTCAGCCTAGTTCTGCATCTTATTGGTGCACCGCTGTAACCTATGACAACCCTCCAGACTATCCACAACACCCCCAACCTTTGTGGTCATCAGCAAACTTACTAATCTACCCAGCTCCCACATCCCAAAGACATGCAGGTTGGTGGATGTAAGGGCCACAGTAACCCACTAATACTCTGGCCTGTAGGCAAGTGGAAGCATATGGGGATGTAGAGGGAGAATAGAAATAATGGGATTAATGCAGACGGTCTGTTAATGGGTGACTGATAGTCAGAATAGACCTGGTGGGCTGAATGGCCTGTTTCTGTGCAGTACTCCTCTTTAACTTCACGACTCTGTGACTCCATCACTAAATGAGAGCAACAGGCAGCTGCCTATCATAAGCGAGAATACTTTTGGTTAAGCCCATGGCTACCGGCACCTGTAGAAATATCCTTCACCAAGTATTAAACGCTCAGGAGAAAGAAACTGTATAAGCTTTTTATTAAAAAAAGATTATCATTTCTGCTGACCGAGCTAAATTCTGGCACTGTTTAGACAGCACTAAGTATTTTTTTCTGAGTGACAGGTTTCTCTGAGTTATCTCCATGAGGCTGCACGAGAGAGACAAAAGCCTGAGGGAATACTTATGAAACAAGGTTTCTTGGCAGGGGAAGAGCATCTCAAATCCCAGGTGCGTCAATAGATAAGGTGTGAATTTACCAGCAAGATAAATGTTTTTTTTACAGAGTGCAAGGACGCTGGAGGAAGGTAGTCTGTGCTAATCAACCTACTCCATGATCTCCACCACCAACCACCTGCCAAACCACGCCCTGCAGTAGGGACTAACATCACGAAAAATGTTTTCCCAGCATAGAGGAGTCTAAAACTAGAGGGCAAATCTTTAAAGTCAGAGGAGGGAAATTTGAAGGGGATATGAGCAACGTTCTCCCCAAGGTGCGTACGTATACAGCTTTTGCTACTAGCACACAAAGGAATTTAAATTGCGCACAAAAGGTCGTCACCATCTACCTCGTTGGCATGTTAATTATATTTCACGATCGTACACAATCACATCCCCTTTTTCCGTTTTCTGAAGTTAACGATGTTGACAACGTGGAGTTTGTGATGATTTGTCCGCAAATTTTAGAACTGGCTCATTTATACAGTTTTTACTGAAGAAATTATTCAGTGTGCACATATTGTACTGAGCAAAAAATTGCACAGCACTAGATTTTTGCGCGCACTGGCCGTTGCAAATTACAGGGAAGATTGGATATGAGAGGCAACTAATTCAGAAAGCAGGAGAATGGGGTAAAATGGGATGCAAGATCAGCCATTGATGGAATGGCAGGGAAAACTTCATGGACTTAGAGGCCTAATTCGGCTCCTATGTCCTGTGGATAAATGTTGGCTAGAACACTTCAGTGAATTCAAGGGGCAAATCAAAAAATCCTGGAAATATTCATCCAAAGCAGAATGCTGGAACTACTATACAAGCCTGGTATTGCTGAGAATTTCCAGCACTTTATTTATTTATTTATTTATGTATTTAGGAGTATGGTGTGGAGTGGGCCTTTTCGGCCCAGTAACTTCCAATAAACCCTAACATAATCACTGGACAATTTACAATGGCCAGTTAACCTAGCCAGTACACCTTCAGACTATGGGAGGGAACCAGATCACCCACACAAAGCTCATGCATTCCATGGGGACGAGGTACTCCTTACGATCAGCACCTGAATTGAACTACGAGCTCCGGAACACCCACCCATAGCTGTAATAGTGTCATGCTGACCGCTACACTATCGTGGCACCCTTATTAAATTGGTACAACAACATTTAGGTCATATATCATTCTAGTGTCTTCCCACCTCCATTTCAGTCCCGAAGCAGGGTCTCAGCCTGAAACGTCAGCTGTTTATTCCATTCCATTGATGATGTCTGACCTGCTGAGCTCCTCAAGCATTTTGTGTGTGTTGCTTAATATTTAGGTACAGGGCTTGCTATCTTCTCTGTATCGTTCTGTGTGTTTGTACTGCGATCCTGATGGACAACAGAATTGTGTGGTGTGGCTGCCCCTCAGTCACCGATCGGTCAGTCATAGTTCTCTGCAAGTGGCATCATAGGTAGACAGAATGGAGAACAAGGCATCTGGCACTCATTCCGGGTGTTCAGTACGAGTGGAGAGATATTATGCAGAAGATGCTGGTGAGGCCATATTTACAGTATTGTGTACAGTTTTGACAACCCTGTAATTGGAAAGTTGGGTTCTGGGTGGAAATACAACTCTACCAAAGAAGGTGTACGGCACTCCTTCCCTCTGCTAGCCTGCAGGTCACCCATGGGTAAGGTGAAGCTCTTGATTAGTTCCCCCCTCCCCTGATCAGGGCTACTTGACACCATGGGAGCTGGTGCTAGATGGTCATATAGGCAGATGGTGCAGATCACAAGCCCTGGTTCTGTGACCACTGACACCAGGCAGACAATCTCATAAGAGTATCGATAATCGCTGAGGTCACCCGTCTTGTAAAGACACTGCCCAGAAGCATGCAATGGCAAACCACTTCTGAAGAAAAACTTGACAAGAATAATCATGGTCAAAGATGGAGAAAAGAATAAGAACAGCAGATGGAAAAACAGATGGAAGACCGTGATTGCCCAAGTCATACATAATGATAATGACATTATAGGAAAGACTTAAGTAAACTGGAAAGAATGCAAAGAAAGTCTATGAGAATGCAGCCAGGATCCAAGCAAGTGAGTTATACGGAGAGGCTGGACAGACTTGGACTTTACTGGGGCAGCACAGTAGTGTAGTGGTTAGCGTAACGCGATTACAGAGCCAGCGGGTTGGGTTCAATTCCCGTCACTGGGAGTAAGGAGTTGATCCGTGACCATATGGGTTTCCTCTGGGTGCTCCGATTTTCTTCCACATTGCAAAGTCTTGTGGGTTAGACTGTTAATTAGCTACATGGGTGTAATTGGCTGGCATGGGTTCGTTGTGCCATAGCTAAAAATAAATAAATAAGATTTTTATTCCCTGCAGTTTAGGAGACTGAGAGATTGTTGTATAGTGCAGTATAAAGTCTTCAGAGGCCTAGATAGGGTGAGTGCATACAGTCTTTCTACAGCAAAATAACAAGAGAACATGGGCTTAAGGGGAGAGGGGAAATATTTGAAAGAGAACTTCTTCACAAAGTGGTTGGTGTGTATACAGAACAAGCTGCCAGAGGAGGTAGTTGAAGCAGGTACAAAACAAAATTTAAAAGACAAACAACACACACAAAGTGCTTGGAGGAACTCAGCAGGCCAGGCAGCAGCTATGGAAAAATGCTCTGTCCACCATTCAGGCTGAGGCTCATCGGCAGGACAGCTCATTTCCATACTGAGCAAACGTCGACTGTACTTTTTTCCAGAGATGCTGCCCGGCCTGCTGAGTTCCTCCAGCATTTTGAGTGTGTTGCTTGGACTTCCAGCATCTGCAGATTTTTCTCGTATTTGTGAACATTTAAAAGACAAGTACGTGGATTAGAAAGGGTTAGAGGGATATGGGTAAAATGTAGGCAAAAGGTACTAGCTTAAATGATCGATCGCCTTGGTTAGCATGGGCTAATCATAAAGAACAATACATAATATAAAAATAATTCTATAAAATACAGTGCACAAGTAACTGCCATATACATAGTGATTGCATGTACACAAAATGAGACTGAGTGATGTATATGGTGAGGGGTGATGGAGTGAATTGCAGAATGGACAATGAAAGAAAGGGAAGGAGGAGGGACACCAGATGGAGCTGATGGCAGGTGAGGAGGTATACTGGCCACGTTACATTGCGATTATGAACACAGGCAAGTCCCACTGGAGGTTTACAGTGGAGACAACAAGTAGGAGCTTCAACTCACCGGCATCCCTAAGAGCAAGAGTGCCAAATTGGGTTCTCAGCACAGGAGGGGGACTTGAGCATGGTACCTTATGACTGAGGCAATGCCAACTGAGCCAAATGCAGCAGCAGACAAGTGCTCCAACTCAAGTACTATTTTAAGTGGCAAAGGCACCCTGAGTCTGAGGAAAAGGCACGGCATTACTGAAAAACAGTTTTTGAAAGGTAGGTGACAGATGGGCTGAAGAACCTGAAGGCCACTTTATTATGCACACCTGTACACCTGCTCGTTAATGAAAATATCTAATCAAGCAATCATGTGGCAGCAACTCAATGTATAAGAGCATGCAGACACGGTCAGGAGATTCAGTTCCCAGTCAGACCAAACATCAGAATGGGGAAGAAATGCGATGTCAGTGACTTTGGCCATGGAATGATTGTTGGTGTCAGACAGGGTGGTTTGAGTATCTCAAAAACCGATGACCTGCTGGGATTTTCATGCACAACAGTCTCTGTAGCGAAAAACAATAAACATAGAGTGAGCAGCAGTTCTGTGGGTGAAAACACTTTGTTAATGAGAGAGGTCGGAGGAGAAGTGACAAGAATGGTTCAGAGTTCAAAGTAAATTTATTATCAAAGTGCATATATGTCACCATACACAACCCTGAGATTCATTTTCTTGCCAGCATACTTAATAAATTAAACAGGAAGGCGAGAGTAACTCAGTAACCACGCATTACAACAGTGGTGTGAGGAAGAGTAGCTCTGAACACACAACACGTTGAAACTTGAAGAGCTACGGTAACAGAGGAGTGCACTGGGTGGGGCAACTCCTATCTCCAATAAAGTGGCCACTGAGTGCTAGTCAGTGATAACAAACTGGATTCTGATTCTGTATTTTAACTTTGCTTCAGGGAAAAGAGAGGTGCAATGGCTTGTCTGAGAGCTGGCAGAGCCGTTCCTGCTGCAAGATTTAATGGCGATGGTAAAGAGCACAGGGTATGACAAAACGAAGCATTCAGTTTAAAATCCTATGGCATTACAGCAGTAACAGTCCATCAACTCTGTTCCAACATGAAAACTGGACATAATCTGCCAATAATATTGAAGTGGAATGGAGTGCTGACCCAGATTTTGGTGCTAAAGCATTATTGATTTATTTTATTTAGCAATACAGCGCCAATTACGTTCCTTAAGGCGGTTATAGCCTGGGGATGGCAATGGGGATAAGCTCCTACTATCTATTAAATGCTCCCAATGGCGTGTGTCTCAAACAGCCTCTGACAACCAAGCCCAGCTCCTGGCCTTCACAAGTGGCAGATCCGTTTCTACTGACCGGGAGAAGGGGAAAAGACAGGTTAATGGTGCCTTACAAACAGTCGCTCCGGGCAGATGGAGCTTATCAGCCGTACTCATGGCAGCTCATCTAAGAGAGGGAAAGCTCTGATCTCAAACCTCTGTAGCCTTGCAGCTATACCCACTCGTGGGGAGGGCTTCAGGAGTGAACCATGAGAGAGAGTCCAGAGCTGGAGTCCCTAAGGCAATCCTACGTTGAATTCAACACTGGCTGGCAAATCCTGCGATCCTTTCGGTGCCAAATTGTATCGCTCTCTGCCACTCCTTTGGGTTCAACAGTTGGGTGGAGAGGAGGAGCTTGTTACCTGAGCAACAGCTTGCACTCCATATTGAACTTCCCTGTCCTGCGTATCTAGACATCCACGGTCAGCCCTGATCAACAGAGGACTTCATCAATCCAGGGTAGGCTCTTGGACACTGCCCAGCAGCCCTCCAACAACCCCAATTAATCCTAAACCTAATCATGGGACAATTTACAATGACCAATTAACCCACCCGGTACATCTTTGGAACAAAATGGCACTCCCAGGGAAAACCACGCATTCAATGGGGAGGACGTACAGAGACTCCTTACAGGCAGTGCCGGAATTGAACCCCGACACCCCGAACTATAATAGTGTTGTGCTAGCCACTATACTTCCATGACACCCAAAACAGATTAGTCACAGATACACAATGCTTATGTTTCTGGTCCTGTTTTGGGGTCTGAGGTCTGGGCAAGAGTTGAAGCATCCTCTCCACATCCACGCTATCCCTCATTCTTCTGAATTCTAGTGAATACAGGCCCAAAACCATCAAACACTTTTCATACGAAAGTCACTTAATCATGGAATCATTTTTGTGAACTGCCTTTGAATGCTCTCCAGTGTCAGCATATCCTTTCTAAGATAAGGGGCCCAAACCTGCTAACAATACTCATGTTACAGCCTCACCAATGTTTTCTTAAGTCTCAACATTACATCCTTGCTTTTCTATTCTAGTCCTCTTGAAATGAATGCTAACATCGTATTTGCCTTCCTCACCAGACTCAACCTGCAAATTAACCTTGAGAGAATCCTGCACATAGACTCCCAACTCCCTCTGCACCTCAGATTTTTGTATTTTCTCCCCATTTAGAAAATAGTCTACCCCTTTTATGACCATACACTTCCTAACTCTGTATTCCATCTACCACTTCTTTGCCCATTCTCCTAATCTGTTGAAGGCCTTCCTGTAGCCTTTCCACTTCCTCAACACTACGTTCCCCACCACTATCTTCATATTGTCTGCAAACTTTGCAACAAAGCCATCAAATCGATCATCCAAATCATTGACATATAACATAAATAAGCGGTCCCAACACAGACCCCTGAGGAACACCAGTTGTCATCGGCAGCCAACCAGAAAATGCTTCCTTTAATTCCACTCTTTGCCTCCTGCCAGTCAGCCATTGCTTTATCCATGCTAGAATCTTTCCTGTAATACCATGGGCTCATAGCTTGTTTAGCAGCCTCATGTGTGGCACCTTGTCAAAGCTCTTCTGAAAATCCAAGTACACAATATCAACTGAATCTCCTTTGTCTATCATATAACCATATAACAATTACAGCACGGAAACAGGCCATCTCAGCCCTTCTAGTCCGTGCCGAACGCTTACTCTCACATCTTCCTTGTTATTTCTTCAAAGAGTTCCAAACAGATTTGTCAGGCAAGATTTTCCCTTGAGGAAATCATGTTGACTATGGCATGTTTTATCATGTCCCTCCAAGTACCCTGAGACCTCATCCTTAAAACTCAACTCCAACTTATTCCTAACCACTGAGGTCAGAGTAACTGGCCTATAATTTCCTGTCTTCTGCCTCTCTCCCTTCTTGAAGAGTGCAGTGACATTTGCAATTTCCCAATCTTTGGAAACCATTCCAGAATCTAGTGATTCGTGAACGATCATTGCTAATGCCTCCACAATATCTTCTGCCACCTCTTTCAGAACCCTGGGGTGTACACCATCTGGTCCAGGTGATTTATCTACCTTCAGACCTATCAGTTTTCCAAGAACCACCTTTCTAGTTATTGTGACTTCAAAAACTTCATGACTCCTGATACCTGGAACTTCCACCATTCTGCCAGTGTCTTCCACAATGAAGACTGATGCAAATACTTATTCAGTTTGTCTACCATTTCCTTGCTCCCAATTACTACCTCTCTAGCATCATTTTCCAGCGTCCTATATCCATTCTTGCCGCTCTTTTACACTTCATGTATCTGCAGAAACTTTTGGTATCCTTTTCAATATTATTACCTAGATTACTTTTGTATTCCATTTTTTCCTTTTTAGTTTTTTAGTTGCCTTATGTTGGCTTCTAAAAGCATTTTTTTTCTGCATAACAAGAGAACTGTAGGTTCCTTCCCTGATCTGGGGAAAATTTCAATCCAGATTTACATATAATTCTGATTATTTTTTTAAGCAGCTGCTGGAAAGCTGCAATTAAAGTAGAAAATATCGGAAATGATGAAACACTCAGGCAGCATCTGTGAGAAGAGAAACACAGTGAGTGTTTCTGGTCGGAAATCCTTTATAAGAACTCTCCTTCCTAATTCTGCTGATAAGTCTTACAGGTACAACATCAGCTCTATTACTCCACCTGCAGAGGCTGCTGCAACTGCTGAGTGTTTGAATATTTCCTACTCTTATCTACCAAAGGGACATGAGAAATGGCTAATAACTGCCAGCGAAGCCCGTAGCCACAAATTCCATGTTGCACCAGAATTTAAATGTTATAAATCAACCATTGGTCTTTCAAGCAAGAGGAACATCTTGTTATTTAGCAAATCTTTCAAGAATCTGCAACTCAGGTTCTTATTATTACTTGTTTGTTTGTTTGTTTATTTACTTATTTTTGCATTTGCACAGTTCATCGTCTTTTGCACATTGGTTGTTTGTCAGTCTTTATTTTTGTGTATTTTTCATTGATTCTATTATATTTCTTTGTTCTACTGTGAATGCCTGCAAGAAAATGTATCTCAGGTTACTATATAGTGTCATATGCACACAAGAGATTCTGCAGATACTGGAAATCCAGAGTAACACACAAAATGCTGGAGGTACCCAGCAGGTCATGCAGCATCCATGGAAATGAATAAACAATCAATGTTTCAGGCAAGTTGATGGTCTTGGCCCTAAACATTTGACTGGCTGCATCAGAGTTGAAACACTAATGCCTTTGTCTGGAAAATCCAACAAAAGGCCAAAATGGATTTGGCCCAGTAGATCACGGGTAAAGCCTTACCAACCATTCAGCACATCTACATGAAACGCTGTCATGGGAAAGCCTCATCCATTATCAGAGATCCTCACCACCCAGGCCATGCTCCTTCCTCGCTGTTGCCTTCATGTAGAAGGTACAGGCGGCTCAGGACTCACACCACCGGTTTCAAGAACAGTTAGTACCCCTCAACCATCAGGCTCTTGAACAAGAGGGGATAACTGCACTCATCTATTGAGATGTTCCAACAACCAGTGATCTCACTTTAAGGACTTGTTATTTATTGCTATTTATTCATATTTGTATTTGCACAGTTTGTTGTCTTCTTGCACTCCAGTTGATCCTTCATTGATCCTGTTTTGGTAACTGCTGTGTAGATTTGCTAAGGGTGCCTGCAGAAAATAAATCTCAGGGTTGTACGTGGTGATGAATATATACTCTGATAATAAAATTTACTTTGAACTTTAAATTCTGATATTAAACCTGATTCTCAATGACCTTTTCTGATTCTGAGATGACTAACTAACAGGAGATTTTTGGGAGCCCATCTATTGCAGAACAATCAGAGTTACTTTATGAGAGGGTTAAGCAATTGCATGCAAACAGTTCATGAGTTCAATATCCACAAGTGCACAAGAGGTATTTTCAAATCAATTAGACAGTATATGTATATATACTTAAATCAAATTAAAATAAGTAATTAAAAAGTTCCTTACATACATTTCTTTCGCCGCCCACAGTAGTGTTGCTTTTGGTCTCTCTCTCGCTGCTGGTACTTGTGCTGTTGGTGGCGGGAAGAATGGAGATAGTGATGCTGGTGATCTGGTTCTCTACCCACCAGTTGCTGCTGTAGTCTCTGCTCCACTGATCGCTTGTAGAGGGCATGAGGTCGCTGCCCAGCAGCTGAGGTGTAGTTGTGTCTCGGTGCCAGGTGATGAGGCAATGGAATTATAAGGTATTCATTTTCTTGGCTCCGTATTAAACCTGACTGGAAGACAAATGGGATTTTTTTCCCCCTTACTATTTGTTGAAACACACAGGAGGTTGCCAGGTGACGCCTTAAATCTCAAACATGTTGAGGGCTGTGTGTTAGCAGGTCAGGGCTGCTGATCAACTTCAAGGGGGCCCTTGTTCTAGCAGACTAACAGTGCCAACATGAACTCAAGAGATTCTGCAGATGCTGGAAATCCAGAGTAACGCACACAAAACGCTGGAGGAACTCAGGTCAGGCAGCATCTATGGAAGAAATGTATTCACGTTTCGGGCCGAGAGCCTAAGCCTGAAATGCCAACTCTATTCCCTTCCATAGATACTGCCTGACCTGAGTTCTTCCAGCATTTTGTGTGTCAACACGAAGCCAAATTATAGTTTGTGAAGCAGTGACATACAAGGCAGTTAAGTCAAGATAGCTGTACATCCATTTTTACAGTGTCCAATGAGCTAAGGCCAAACAAGGCTGAATGGGACAAGTTCGGATGAAGGACCTGTTGCTGTGCCATATGATAGTGGTGTTGAGGAAGCATGGAGGAGAATTTAGGAAGGGGGGGGGGGGGCGTAATGGACAAGAAACCTCTCTGCACTTCCAGAACTGCACAATGCTTCTTTGTAAACTAACACACTCTGCTAGGGACAGTCCCAAGCCCAGCTGTGAAAGGAAGAGGGCTGGGCATGGGGCTAGCAATACCATCCCATAAAAACCCATAGCTACACAAATGCCTACAGAAGCCCCAAAGACTTCATCCTTGTGAGAGGAAGATGGCATATACCTGGGGACAACCTGAAAGACCAGGACAGAGGTCTCTGGCGAGCTGCTGTTTGTGCCCTACGTCCCCCTAAGGGTGATGGGCTTAAGTACAACACTTTGAAGAAGAATGCAAACTGCAAGAGGAACTCCATAGGTCAGGCAGAGAGATGGGTGATGTTTCCAGTCGAGATGTGCATTACATCACATGTTGATATGAGCGCGACCAGCAGTTACTGAACGTCACTCAGTTATCCGTGAGATGGTCCAATCCCAGACAAGAGAAAATCTGCAGATGCTGGAAATCCGAGCAACATACACAAAATGCTGGAGGAACTCAGCAAGCCGGGCAGCATCAGTTCTAATAAAGGGTCTTGGCCCAAAGTGTCAACAGTTTATTCCTTTCCATGAATGCTGCCTGGCCTACTGAGTTCCTCCAACATTTTCTGTGTGATCCTTAAGGTAGTTTAGGTTCACGTGGTAAAGACATTCCTACAGCACGAATGGTGAAGGAGTTACAGGAGATATGACGGAATTGTAATTCATTCTTGAGTCATGCAGTACAGAAACGGGCCCTTTGACCCAACTCCTACCAAAATGCCGATCTAAGCCAGTCCCATTTGCAAGGGTTCCCAAACTGTTTTGTGCCATAGACCAATAACATTAAGCAAGGGTTCCACGTACTCCAGCTAGAAACCCGTTCTAAACCCTTCCTACCCACGTACTCATCCAAGTGTCTTTTAAATGTTGTTATTGCACCTGCCTTAATCGCATCCTTTGGCAGCTCGTTCCAAATACACATCACTGCCTGCATCAAGAAATGCCTCCCAAGTCCCTTTTAAATATTTCCCCTCTCACCTTAAGCCAATGCCCTCTAGTTTTTGATTGCTGTATCCATACCCCTCATGTAGGAACACTAAAGTTGAATACAGTGCAGCTCTCTGCACTGAGATGGTGTGTCTCTCTTTGATATAGAGTGCAGTTTCTCAGTTTTGACTTTCTTAAATCAGCCTCTCAAATGCAGCAGGAAATTCTCAATTCCTGATTGCACCTAGCATGAAAACAAAGGCCTAGAGAGGAAACCCTTTCCCTCTAAACCAGAAGCTCCCAACCTGCAATCCATGGACCTCTTGCTTAATGGTATTTGTCCATGGCATAAAACAGGTTGGGAACACCTCATCTAAACCTTTCTTGCCTCCATACATGTCCAAAAGGCTTTCAAATTATTCATTTGGCCAGGCAGCATCTATGGAAAAGAGTATAGTCAACGTTTCAGGGCAAGACCCTTTATCAGGACACAGTCATGAATGGGCACTCAAGCAAAATTTTATAAAGTGTCTAGCTCACCAAAGATTCTAGCAAATTTCTACAGATGTACTGTTGTGAGCTCTCGAACTGTCTGGTTTGGAAACACCAAAGCACAGAGGGTTGTCAACTCAGCCAGCTTCATCATGGACATGAGTGTCCTCACCACAAGGATATTTTGAAAAACCAATGCCTCAATTAGGCAGCACTGGGAAACCTCAGCACCCAGTACATGCCCTCTGCTCATTGCTATCATCAGGGAGGAGGAACGGGAGCCTGAAGACACACACTCAACATTTCAGGAAAAGTTTCTTCTCCTCCACCATCGGAATTTTGAACGGTCCATGAACCCATGAACACTACCTCGGTATTTTGTTCTCTTTATTGCACAACTTACTTTTTTATAAATGTTTTTATTGTAACTTATATTTTTATCTATTGCACTGTACTGTTGCTACAAAATAACAAATTTCATGACATAACCACGAGAAAGGCTGAAGACGCTGGAAATCCAAAGCAACACACACAAAATGCTGGAGGAACTCAGAAGGTCAGGCAGCATCTATGTAAATGAATAAACAGTCAACGTTTTGGGCCAAGACCCTTCTTCAGAGCTGAGGAGAAAAGGGGAGATGCCAGAATAAAAAGGTGTGGGAGAGAAGGAGGATGATAGCTAGGTGATAGGTGAAGCCATTTGAGTGGGAAAGGTAAAGGGCTGGAGAAGAAGGAATCAGATAGGAGAGGAGTGTGGACCGATTTCATGGCATATGTCAGTGATAATAAACCTGATTCTGTTTAGCTCTTTGGCCTAACCATTAACTAGTTATTTCCCTCCTGATCTGCTGAGTTCCTCTACGTTTTTTGTGTGTACCCCTTGTCAGTACCTGCAGAAAAAGACAGTAGGGACATCAGACTGGGAAGATAATAGGATGTGCTTGTGACTTAGGTAAATTTTGCACCTTCAGAGTAGTGATGTCCCCAGAGAGAAACAAGGACACAAAAGGCCAGCCAAAAGGGAGGAAGAAGAAGTGGTATCACCAAATTTCAGAGGAGAAATGAATCAGAGGTGGAGATGGTGGGGAGGGCGGGGGACTGTTCTGAAATGAATTCTGGAGGTTGGGCACCATGTCGCTGAGAGCCTTTGGTGAGCACACAAGTAGGAAAAGGACCCAAAGGTGCCAGTGGGTGATTAGGTGGGAGAGGATGTGTGGGATTATAGAACTAGAAAAAGGGGTGTGGATTTAAATATAATATCCCAATTTCTATTTATGCTTTTTCTTGCTCATGTCCAGATGCTTCTATCATGTCTGTTGTAAATACCACTTACTGTTGAAGGACCTTTCCTGAGTAGCTGTTTATCATATAAACAAACTCAGTAAGCCTCAGAGTACATTTGAACTGTGAGCACATTACAGTCCAACCTACTTGTTGCATTATCCAATTCCTGTAGTCCTAGAAGTCACCGGAGCCAAAAGAGAAATATGAACTCTCCATCCAAAAGCGTCATGGTAATGAGAGGGATGACAGATGATCAGTCGTAGAGTTATATACAGCATAGAAACAGGTCCTTCAGGCCAACTCGTCCACTGCAAACAAGATGTCTATCCAAGTTAGTCCCATTTGCCCAAAGCTCTCTAAATGCTTCCTATCCATGTACTGTCCAAAAGCTTTTAAAAAATTATCTCAGTATCTGTCTCTACTACTTCCTCCAGCAGCTCATTCCATATACCCAACAGCTTCCAAGTGAAAACATTTCCCCTCAGATCCCTTTTAAATCTTTCCCCTCTCACATTACATCTATGACTTGACTCAGCTGTCCTTATCACCCAGGGGAAATGGGGACTGCTTCCTCAAACACCTCCAAGCCATCTGCCACAAGTGGGACTTTCCGGTGGCCAAACATTTCAATCTCCACTCCCATTCCAATGTGTTGCTCCACGGCTTCCTCTTGTGCAAAGAGGAGGCCACCCTCAGAGAGGAGGAGCAACACCTCATATTCCATCTGGGTACCCTCCAACCTGATGGCATGAATATCGATTTCTGCTTCTAGTAAACAAATCCTTCCACCCTCCCTACCCCCACCGTTCCCCACTCTGACCTTTTACTTCTTCTCACCTGCCAACCACTTCCCCCGGCATCTCTCCTCCTGTGGTCCACTCCCCTCTCCTATCAGATTCTTTCCTCTCCAACCCTTGCCTTTCCCACCCACCTGGCGTCACCTATCAATTTCCAGCTGGCCTCTTTCCACTCTCCCTACCTTTTTATTCTGGCGTCTTCCAGTCTCAGCCTGAAACATCGAGTGCTTATTCATTTCCATAGATGCTGCCTGAGTTGCTGAGCTCCTCCATCATTTTGAGCATATACGTCAAACTCAAGGCCCGCGGGCCAGAATTATCTTTGGCCCGCGAGATAATATCTAATTACTATTAAAGCTGGCCCCAGTAATCGAAGCGCCTATGGTGTATGATATGGCTAATGCTGAGTTTATTCAGGTACCAGGTTTTCAGGGTTTTTAGTGTTTATTCGGCAGTCTTGCTCGGCAGTCTTCTTCATAAGAAACGGAATTTGTAAAGTGAAACACTTTGTAGTTATAGCAGAGACTGAGACACATGAGAGCAGGCTGAAAAAACGGAGGCAACGAAAGCTGCGTTCGTACGTGTCCGACTGATCCGGCCCGCATGAAGCTGCATTTTGCTCAATCCGGCCCGTGACCTAAAATGAGTTTGACACCCCTGATTTTGAGTGTGTTAACCTGAATGTTCTTCCCAGTCTTTATATACATTAGTATTTTAAATGATACCATCTTTACGCCCCTTTATGCCTTTACTTCAGAATGCAAATCTAATCTATCTACAGGTACGTATTTTACACAGCTACCCTACGTATTTATATTTATTGTGTTCTTTATCTTATTGCAGGTTTTTTGTGTTGCATTGTATTCAGAGTAACAGTTATTTGTACTGCTTTGAACATGTGTACTAGAAATGACATTAAACAATTTTGAATCTTATGTTAAGCACTGTTCTAAGAAAAACTAATGTGCTCTTTAATGGTCTGCATGCATTTCCCTCTTCCTAATCTTTGATTGAACAATACAGGGTAATGCAGCACAGGGTGAGCCTTTCAGCCCACAATGTTCAGCCAACCTATAAACTACTCCATGATCAATCTAATCCCTCCATTCTACATAGCCTATTATCATCCATCTTCCTATCAAACAGTCTCTTAAATGTCCCTAATCTATGTCTACCACAAACCCCAGCAGAGCATTTCAGGCCCTTATCACTCTGTGGAAAAACCTACCTCTGACAACCCAATGAAACGTTCCTCCACTCACCTAGAAAGGAGGCCCTGTGGTATCAGCTATTGGAGCCCTGGAAAAAAGGTCCTGGCTGTTCAATCTGTCTTTGGATTTCCAGCATCTGTAGACATTCTCTTGTTTATAATGTGGCACTCTGTCTTACCATCTTAAACATCTTGATCAAGTCATCTCTCATCCCCCTTTTCTCCAAAGAGAAAATCCTTAGCTCACTCAGCCTATTCTCATAAAAAATCCTCTCAAATCCAGGCAACATCCTAATAAATCCCCTCTGTGCTTTCTCTAATGCTTCCATATCCTCCTCTAATGCAATGATTCAGAACTGAACACCAAGTGTGGTCCAACCAGAGTTTTATAGAGCTGCAACATTACAGCTGAAAGAGATTAAGGGTGAAACAGGAGCTGGCGGGTGATGGGTGGATCCAGGCTAGGAGTGAGGGGCAGATGGAGGAGGAGTCAAGTGTAAATAATGGCAAAGGCTGGGAGGTGACAGATGGAGGCAAGAAAGCCCTGTGGATGCTGGAATCTGATCAGAAAGGAAGGCAGAGCATGAAAGCAAATAAAGGTGGTGGGATGGGCTGATGTGACAAGTACTGAGGAATGGCTGCTTGGTCAGGTGGTGGTGAATCTGGTGAATTCATTGCCACCAGGCAAATCATTGGTTATATTTAAAGCAGAGGTTGATAGGTTCTTTGTTAGTAAAGGCATAAAAGGTTGCAAGAAAAGCATGGGAGAATGGGGCTAAGAGGGGCAATAAATCAGCTGTGATTGAATGGTGGAGCAGACTCAATGAACCGAATGGTCTAATTTTGCAACTTTGTCTTATGGTCTGATGGTAGTTCCTTGTTTAGAACTGAGCATAGAACATCAAAATTCAACAAAAATTTATTAGCAAAGTACGTGTATTTTCTTGTAGCCCATCGAATCTGCTCCAACATTCAATCATGGCTCACTTATTATCCCTCTAAACCTAATTCCCCTGTCATCTCCTTGTAACATTTTACACCCTGACTAATCAAGAACCTATCAACCTCTGCTTTAAATATACCTAATGACTTGGCCTCCACAGCTATCTGTGGCAAGGAATACCCCAGATTCACTACCCTTTGGCCTCATCTCTGTTCTAAATGGACACCCCTCTTTTCTGAGGCTGTGCCCCCGGTCCCAGACTCCCCCACTGTAGGAAACATCCTCTGCTCATCCACTCTATCTAGACCTTTCAATAGGTTTCAATGGGATCCCCCCTCATGCTTCTAAACTCCAGAGAATACAGGCCTAGAGCCATCAAATGTTCCTCACACATTAACCATTTCATTCCTGGAATCATCCTCATAAACCTCCCCTGGACCCTCTCCAACGTCAACACACCTTTTCTGAAATAAGGGACCCAAAACTGCTCACAGTACTCCAAGTGCAAACATGGCACTCTGCAAGTGAGAAAAACATTGAAAATGCTGCTTGCTTGGGAGCCATTCTATACTAAATATACATCTTCTGAACTACTATCACTGCAATCCGCAACCTGTAATCTCCCTATAAGAAAGCTGCATTATTTATTTGCTATTTATTATTATTTTGTATTTGCACAGTTTGCTTTCTTTCGTACATTGGTTGTTTGTCAGTCGTTGTTTGTGTGTAGTTTTTCAATGATTCTATTGTACCTCTTTGCTCTACTGTGAATGCCTGCAAGAAAATGGATCTCAAGGAAGTATTGGTGACATATGCATACTTTGATAATAAGCATTCTTTGAACTTTGAACTATGAGAGGACATGGCGATATCAGTGAAGGGAACTTGCTGTGATTCTGTATTTCAGAGTTGGGAGGGCAGCCTGGAGTATACAGAAACAGCTAACCCTTGAGGTGCAAAATGCAAGGATGAGAATCCCAGCGAAAGAGAGAAAGGACTTATTATAGATGTGAAATTAGGCGGTTATGGTGTTGCTTCTGTGATTGTTCCACTCCCTTCCATTGCTCTCCTATCCTGTTGCTTAGCCTGGATGCATAGCCAATGATGTAAGCCCAATGTTCTGGTGTCTCCCAGGAAAGAAGGGAAAAATAACCTGAAAGTATCCAAGACTTGCAAGTATCCTGACTGGTTGCATCAATTCAAACTGTAGAAACATAAGAAACTGCAGAGAAAGTTGTAGACTTAGCCCAGTACAACACAAGCACATCCCTCCCCACCATCAGTAGTATCCACGTGAATCACTCCCTCAAGAAGGCAACATCTATCATCAAGTTTGGAAAAGGCAAGGTAGCATAATGCTTTCACAGAGCCAGCAACCTGGGTTCAGTTCCGCCTCTGTCTATAAGGAGATTGTACGCTCTCCCCATGACCACCACGTCGGATTCCTCCAGGTGCTCCAGTTTCCTCCCACATTCCAAGGACGTTTGGGTTACTCAGTAAATTGGATGGTGTGAGCTCCTTGGGCCAGAACAGCCTGTTACTGTGCAGTATCTCTAAATAAATAAATTTCCCTTTCTCATGGCTACCATCAAGCAGGAGGCACAGAAGCCCCAAGTCCCATAGCATCAGGCTCAAGAATAGCTACTTCCCCTCAACCATTCAATTCCTGAACCCTTATCATTACCTCACTCTGGCAACACCATGACCACTTAATCACTTCACCCTACAATGGATATTTTGCTCTAATTTGGTCCTTACTTCTTACTATAATTTATGTACTGCTGCCACATAACAAATTACACAAAATACGCCAGTGATATTAAACCTGGTTCTGATATTTCTTTATAATTTACATTTTTTTCTTGTGAATGTTGTGTGTTTGATACTATGTGCCTGAGATGCTGCTGCAATTAAGTTTTTCATTGCACTCCTGCTTGTGCACATGACAATAAACTTGACTTTGACCAGTTTTTATGTATTTTTAATTAAGTACGTAGATTGAGAGACTGGGAGATAAACTGATTCTTTTTTTAATGTGCATCCTCGGACCTTCAGCGTCAGTAGGAGTAAGTCCAGGCAGGACTTCCATTTAAAAAGAAGATGATTAGAGAAGCATTATTTGTCACATGTACATCAAAACATTGAAACACACAGTGAGATGCATCGTTTGCATCAATGACCAACACAGTCCGAATATTGTGCTGGGGGCAACCTGCAAGTGTCGCCTTGCTTCTGGCACCAACATCGCAAAATAAACGCAAGCAATGCCTCCTATAACGTAGAGCTCTCCAGTAATGCAGACAAGAAATACGTGCCCTTCTCTGAAGTAGACCTTCTTATTTAGAGGTGAGAGTGTGGCACAGGGGCATTCTGGCAGCTTAGAGCACTGAGATGTTTTCAATGTGGTCTTAAGTGTCCAGGTTGACTTTCAGTTGTTTGTTCAAAGTTCAAAGTAAATTTATTGTCAAAGTACAAACTGTATATGTCACCATATAAAATCCTGAGGTTTGTTTTCTTGTGAGCATGCACAGTAAATCCAAAGAAGTACAATAGAATCAATGCAGGACAGACAAACTGTAGGCTTCCGTTAGTCTCGATAGACCATGGATTTGCACCTTGGAAAGTTTCCAGGGTGTAAGCCTGGGCAAAGTTTTTTTTTAATGGAAGACCGGCAGTAGCCCAAGCTGCAAGTCTCCCCTCTCCAGCCACCAGTGTTGTCCAAGGGAAGGGCATTAGGACAGACAAACCACCAATGTGCAAAAGACAATAAACTGTTAAAATGCAAAAGAAAATAAAAAAAACAATTGAGTTCAAGAGCCATGAGGTAATTTTACAGTTATATAAAGCTTCTGACCCCACCTGTGTTCAGTTCTGGTCACCTCACTACAAAAAGCATGTGGATTCTATAGAAAGAGTGCAGAGGAGATTTACAAGATGTTTCCTAGATTGGAAAGTATATGAGAATAGGTTGAGTGAACTTGGCTTTTCTCCTTGGGGTGACGGAGGATGAGAGGTGACCTGATAGACATGCAGAAGATGAGGAGAGTCATTCATCGTGTGGATAGCCAGAGGCTTTTTCCCCAGAGCCGAAATGGCTAACACGAGGAGGCATAGTTTTAAAGTGCTTGGAAGCAGTCACAAGGGGGGATGTCAGAGGCATGTTTTTCACACAGAGAGTGGTCATTGTCAGCAACGATGGTAGAGGCAGATACAATAGAGTCTTTTAAAAAAGAGACTCTTAGATAGGTACATGGAGCTTAGAAAAATAGAGGGCCATGCAACATTGTGGGCTTGTAATATGCTGTAGGTTTCTACATTCTATTTATGTTCAATAAATAGAGAACATGTGATAAAGAGTCCTCGAAAGTGAGTCCACAGTTTGTGGTTAGCTCCAGGAGCACCAGCAGAACAGGGAACTCCACACTCATTTGGAGTGTCACTTGTGGGAAAACCCCACAGGGTATCAATAACCCACTGAAAACGTGTGTATTATCAACATCATCAAATGGACTCACTTAATTACCTGATTAGTATTTAATTAAACCAGATTCAGGTGACTGTCAGTCAGAGACCTGTGTAAACAGGCTTAGTCCTAAATTACTCCCAACACAGTTTAGGAAAATAACAGCAGACTAATTGTCAAAATATGCCCTCCCTTGTCAGTGACAAAGAGCTTATAAAAAAGGTGCAGGTAATCCACTTTTAGTGGTCTAGTGCACATACTAAAGCTTGCCTTCATCTCTTCCAACATGAATGGTATCACACTAAACCCCGAATAAACTTAAACACACAGTAATCCCTGTGAAAACATGGCACTGTCAATGTGAAAGCTTTTCTTGTCTTTCGGTTGGTTGAGTTGTGACTTGCGTTACCATCCTTGCTTTACTCGTGGCCTTGCAACCCCTGCTAGCACCTCGTTTCTCTTCAGTTCATACGCCTCAAACTTCAGTTCTATCAGGTTGGCACTGATACAGCAGCACCTCACGCTGAAGGAAACCCCAAATTTCAGAACCAGGGTCAGGTTTAACATGACTGGCGAATGTCATGACATTTGTTAGCTTTACAGCAGCAGTACAATGCAATACATGATAAAAATATGAAAAAAATTAATTACGGTTAGTATATATAGATTTAAATTAAACAGTTAAATTAAGTAGTGCAAAAGAAATAACAACAAGAAGTGAGGTACTGTTCACGGGTTCAATGTCCCATCGACATTGGATGGCAGAGGGGAAGAAGCTGTTCCTGAATTTTTGAGTGTGTGCCTTCAAGCTTCTGTGCCTTCTTCCTGATGGTAACAATGAGATGAGGGCATGTCCTGGGTGGTGAGTCCTTAATGATAGACAGCACCTTCCTGAGGCACAGTTCCTTGAAGATATCTTGGATTCTACGGAGGCTTGTACCTGTGATGGAGCTGATTAATTTTATAACTTTCTGCAGCTTACTTCGATCCTGTGCAGTAGCCTCATCCCCTCACCAGACAATGATGCAGCCAGTCAGAATGCTCTCCAAGGCACATCTGTAGAAGTTTTTGAGTGTTTTAGGTGGCAAATCAAATCTCTTGAAGCTCCTAATGAAATATAGCTGCTGCCTCATCTTCCTTACAAGTCTACAAATTCTACTATCTACGGTAGTGGGTCACATCTCAAATAACGATGCGTCGGGAGCAGAGAGTAGATAGAGAGCTTAGTGACACACAGTCGTGACCACAACCTTTCCCTTTCACAATATGGTGCGGCATAATAGCTTAGCTGGTTACACAGCCCGCAATCACTAATCAGGCCTCAAATCCCGCTGCTCCCTTAAGGAGTTTGTACGCTCTCCCGATGAATGCATGGGTTTCCTCTGGGTGCTCCAGTTTCCTCCCATGTAGCAAAAAAATTTAGGGTTAGTAAATTGTGGGCATGCTATTTTGGCGCCAGAAGCATATTGACAATTCAGGGCTGCCCCCGATGCATCTTCAAACTGTGATGACTGTTGATGTAAAACCATGCATTTCACTGTATGTTTTGATATACATGTGACAAATAAAGCTTATCTTAATCTTTAGCTAATCTCAATGTCAAAAAAAGAGCTGGCCATTGATTTCAAGAAGACGGGTGCAGTGAGCAGATTGTTGTCTACATAAGCGGTGTTGGGATTAAGAACTTCAGTTTCCTAGGTGTGAACGTCACCAACAGCCTGTCGTGATCCACCCATATTGATGTCCTGGCCAAGAATGCTCACCATTGTCTCAACTTCCTCAGGAGGCTGAAGAAATTTGGCATTTCCCCGACAACTCTTATCAATTTTTATTGATGCACCATAGAAAGTATTCTGTCTGGGTGCATTACAGCGAGTTATGGTAACTACTCTGCATGTGACTGCAAGAAACTGCAGAGAGTTGTGGACACAGCTCAGTACATCAAATCTCAAGAGTTCAAAGTATATTTATTATCAGCGTATGTTTATGTCACCATATACTATCCTGAGATTCCGTTTCTTGCAGGAGTTCACAGTGGAACAAAGAAATAAAATAGAATCAAGAAGGGGAAGAAAAACTACACGCCTGAAGAAAGACTGACAAAAAGACATTCTGTGCAAATACAAACAAATACAAACATACAAACACGTTAATAAATGATAAGCTGAGATGTAGAGTCCCTGAAAGTGACTCCCTCTCAGAAACCTACCTCCCTTCCATGAACACTGTCTACTCTTCTCACTGCCTCAATAAAGCAGCCAGCATAATCAAAGACCCCAGTCACTCAGGACATTCTCCCTTCTCCTATCAGGCATAAGATGCAAAAGCCTGAAAGTACGTACCACCAGGCTCAGGGACAGCTTCTATCCTGTTGTTTTAATACTATTAAACGCTTTTCTAGTACGGTAAGTTGGACTCTTGGCTTCACAATCTACCTTGCTATGATCAAGCACATCATTATCTACCTGCATTGCGCTGTCTCTGCAGCTGTTACACTTTATTCTGAATCCTGTTATTGTTTTACCTTGTACCAGCTAAATCCTGCCTTCTCCCAGTAACCCTTCAGGCCCTGACCAATCAGCAACCTCCCTACTTCAGCCTTAAATATACCCAATGACTTGGCCTCCACAGCCATGTGTGGCAACAAAGATTATAGATTCACCACACTCTAGCTAAAGAAATTCTTCCCCAACTCCATTTGAGGCTCTATTGTGAGGCTGTGCCCTCTTGTCATAGACTCCTCTACCATAGGAAACATCCTCTCCACATCCAATTGAGACCTTTCAAAATTTGATAGGTTTCAATGCGACCCTCCCTCTTATTCTTCTAAATTCCAGTAAGTACAGGTCCTAAACCATCAATCGGTCATTATATGGTAACCTTCTCATTCCCAGAATCAATCTCGTGAACCTCTTCTGAACCGTCTCCAATGTAATCACTTTCTTACATCTCAGCCCCAGATCTGCTCACAATATTCCAAGTGAGGCCTTACCAACACAACCTGCAAATTAATCTTTAGGGAATCCTGCACAAGGATTCCAAAGTCCCTTTGCACGTTGGATTTTTGAATATTCTTTCCATATATAAAATATTCTACCCTCTTATTTCTTCTACCAAAGAGCATGACCATACACATCCTGACTCTGTATTCCACCTGCCAATTCTTTACCCATTCTCCTAGACCTGCTGCAGCCTTCTTCCTGAAAACTATTTGACTTCATATCCTTCATAAACTTGGCCATAAAACCACCAATTCCAACATCCATATCATTGACATACAATGCAAAAAGAATCAGTCCCAACACAGACCCCTGTGGAACACCACTAGTCACCATAAGCCAAACAGAAAAGGCCCGCTTTATTCACACTCTTTGCTTCCTGCTAGTCAGCCAATGCTCTATCCATGCTAGAATCTTTACTGTAATACTATGGGCTTCTATCTTGTTTAGCAGCCTCATGTGCAGCACCTTGTCAAAGGCCTTCTGAAAAATGTTGTTTTTCCCTGTTCCAATGGCATTTGCAAAAAATACCCGAAGCCAAACTCATCAATGTCTTTAAATTCTCTGAGAGGAAGTGAGAGAAAAATAGAAGAGACATATATAATAAATTTATCTTAAATTCTTAATTATTAATTTGAAAATAGCAGCCAGTGTCACAGCAATTGATATTGCTATAGATGAACCTGGGTAAGTATGCTGCAGTTGTTACTGACTTCATTAAAACCTGTGTGGATGAATGTGTGCCACAAACTCTAACTGCACATTCCCAAACCAAAAGACACGGATGAACCAGGAGGTATGTCGTCTGCGGAAGGCTAGATCTGTGGCATTCAAGTCAGGCAATCCAGGCCTGTACCGTAAAACCAGGTATGATCTGCGGAGTCCTATTTCAAAAGCGAACAGACAATTTCGATCGAGGTTGGAGGCAACATCAGATGCACGACAATTCCTGCAGGGTTTACAAGACATTATATCCTACAAAGCGAAACCCAATAGCATGAATGGCAGTGATGCTTCACTACCAGGTGAACTCAACACACCTTCTATGCCCGCTTTGAAAGGGAGAATACAACTACAGCTGTGAAGATCCCTGCTGCACCTGATAACCCTGTGATCTCTGTCTCAGAGGCCGATGTTAGGCTGTCTTTAATGGAGAGTCCTAATGGAGTACATAGTGAGGCTCTGAAAACCTGTGTCAACCAAACGGCAGGAGTATTCAAGGACATTTTCAACCTCTCACTGCTATGGACAAAAGTTCCCACTTGCTTCAAAAACACAAGCACCTATGTCAGGATGGTGTTCATCGACTGTAGTTCAGCATTTAATACCATCTTTATTGAGAAGTTGCAGAATCTTGACCTCCGTTACTCCCTCTGCGATTGGATCCTCGACTTCGTAACCAGAAGTCCACAATCTGTGCAAATTAGTGATGACATCTCCTCCTTGCTATCGATCAACACTGGTGCAAATCAGGGGTGCGTGCTTAGGCATAGCTTAAATACCATCTATAAATTTGCTGACGATACAACCATTGTTGGTAGAATCTCAGGTGGTGATGAGAGGGCGTACTGGAGTGAGATATGCCAACTAGTGGAGTGGTGCCGCAGCAGCAACCTGGCACTCAACATCAGTAAGATGAAAGAACTGATTGTGGACTTCTGGAAGGGTAAGACGAAGGAACACATACCAATCCTCATAGAGGGATCAGAAGTGGAGAGAGTGAGCAGTTTCAAGTTCCTGGGTGTCAAGATCTCTGAGGATCTAACCTGGTCCCAACATATCAATGCAGTTATAAAGAAGGAAAGACAGCTGCTATACTTTATTAGGAGTTTGAGAAGATTTGGTATGTAAATAAATACACTCAAAACTTCTATAGATGTACCATGGAGAGCATTCTGACAGGCTGCATCACTGTCTGGTATGGGGGTCTACTGCACAGGACCAAAAGAAACTGCAGAAGGTTGTAAATTTAGTCAGCTCCATCCTGGGTACCAGCCTACAAAGTACCCAGGACATCTTCAAGGAGTGGTGTCTCAGAAAGGCAACAGCCTTTACTAAGGACCTCCAGCACCCAGGGCATGCCCTTTTCTTACTGTCACCATCAGGTAGGAGGTACAGACACCTGAAGGCTGAATCACTCAGTGATTCAGGAACAGCTTCTTCCCCTCTGCCATCTGATTCCTAAATGGACATTGAACCCTTGGATACTACCTCACGTTTTTTTTAATATGTAGTATTTCTGTTTTTTGCACAATTTTTAATCTAGTCAATATATGTATACTGTATAAAGTATACTGAATAAGACTTACTTACTTGTTTATCATTATTATTATTTTATTTTCTGCTAGATTATGTATAGCATTGAACTGCTGCTAAGTTAACAAATTTCACGTCCCATGCCGGTGATAATAAACCTGATTCTGATACTGTCAGGAATCGATGGAGACAAAAAAGGCTACAGACGCTGGAATCTGGAGGGACTCAGCGTCTGTGGAGGGAAATCCGAGTCGACTGGAGGCAGAAGGAGCTAAGCTGTCATAGAGTTTAGAATACTTTATTCATTTATTGAGATACAGCGTGAAGTAGGCCGTTCCGTTCCTTCGAATCATTCTGCCTCGCAATGAACCAAATTAACCCTAGCCTAGTCACAGGACAATTTACAATGACCAATTAACCTACCAACCATTACATCTTTGGACTGTGGGAGGTAAGTGGAGCACCCAGTGGAAACTCATGCTGTCACAGGGAGTCTGTACAACGACCTTATCGGCAGGTGTGGGAATTCAGCCTAGATTGCTGGTACCGTAAAATGTTGTGCCAACCACTTTGCTGCTATGCCCCCACTTGGGACTTAATATATGCACCGGTGGTAGGGAGGAATGGGACTTTTTCTGCTCTTGTAGCTTTCTTGGTTGTCGTGTTCTGTTTTGCTATGTTCTGTGTTGGCGCTGGAACGCTTGGCGCCATTTGCTGGCTGCCGCCAGCGCACCCTCAGGTGTGTTAGTTGTTAGTGCAAACAACTCATCTCACTGTATGTTTTAATGTACACTGGGATAAAGAAACCTGAATCTTGAAAATGGAAGGGTTTCTGCCCGAAACGTCGACTGTTTATTCACTTCCATAGATCCTGCCCAAACTGCTGAGTTCCTCCAGCATTTTGTGTGAGTTAATGTTGACAATTGTCAATGACAGTTAATCATCAATGGACAGTTGAGAGGAGGGGCCTAGACCTTAAATGTCAACTATCCAATTCCCTCTACCTGTTGAGTTCTTCCAGCTGAATGGATAATTGCACTTGATCTTTATGGTTGTCACAGCAAATTCATTGCTTTCTCAAACCCTGGGTGGCCAACTATAATTTGCAAACTTTTCTAATTAAATAGTTGGCCAAACAAAACAGTACAAAGGAAGATTTATCAAGGGCCAAATGCTTTTTTTTTTAAAAATGCCTGTCTTGTCAAAAAGCTAAAACAGAGCATTTTATTGTTTAATTAAAGAGTGCCTCAGGGAACTTCTAACATCAACATTCTAAAATAAAAAGTTAGCCCAGGAAGTACTGCAACCATTAGCATGAAAATTTGAGAAGTGGAAGTGGTATCAGGCTGGGTATCTCGGCAGTGTAGCGGTTAGCACTACACTCTTATAGAAGCAGCATTCACCGATCACGGTTCAATTCCTGCCATTAGAGTCTGGAGTTTGCATATTCCACCTATGACTGCATGGGTTTCCTCTGAGTGCTCCAGATTCCAGAAGACATACGTTCAGGATTATGCTTAGTGAGATGTGGGCATGCAACTCACGGTGTCGGCACTGGAAAAATAGCGACACTTGCGGCCACTGTTTCCTCGAGGCTGCGCGGCCACAGAGTGACTGAGGTGCTCCCGACCACATGGCCTTTGCTGCCACGCAGCCAGAATTTCCTTTTACACTGCAAAATGTTTTATGAGAGTGCCGTACAGTTTTCAGGCCATGTAAAAAGTTCTTGCTCAGATCACTGGTTGGTCCATGCAGCTGAAACAAAAGCTAGAGAGAATGTTGCTTGCAAGCTGCCTCCAGTGCAAACCTTGTTTGTTGATGTGAAACGACATATTTCACTGTATGTTTCAATGTATATGTGACAAGTAAAGCTAAAGCACATTATATTAACCTCCAAGAGGACCACGGCCTTGTCGTAGGGTTCGGAGGCTCGGAGAGCTACTTTGGCTGGAGTCAGGGCCTTGTGCTTAGGCTCCTGGCAGTGAATTGTGCTGTGCTATGATGTTTTTGTTAGCATTATGTATGCAAGACTAATTTTTACCCAGAGTAGGTTATCATTGTTGGTAGGTCAAATATGATGGCAGAATATAGTATTAATGGTAAGACTCTTGGCAGTGTGGAGGATCAGAGGGATCTTGGGGTCCGAGTCCACAGGACACTCAAAGCTGCTGCACAGGTTGACTCTGTGGTTAAGAAGGCATACAGTGCATTCGACTTCATCAACCGTGGGATTGAGTTTAGGAACCGAGCGGTAATGTTACAGCTAGATCGGACCCTGGTCAGACCCCACTTGGAGTACTGTGCCTGATTCTGGTCACCTCACTACAGGAAGGATGTGGAAACTATAGAAAGGGTGCAGAGGAGATTTACAAGGATGTTGCCTGGATTGGGGGGGCGTGCCTTATGAGAATAGGTTGAGTGAACTCGGCCTTTTCTCCTTGGAGTGATGGAGGATGAGAGGTGACCTGATAGAGATGTACAAGATAATGAGAGGCATTGATCGTGTGGATAGTCAGAGGCTTTTTCCCAGGGCTGAAATAGCTAACACGAGAGCGCACAGTTTTAAGATGCTTGGAAGTAGGTACAAAGGAGATGTAAGGGGTAAATGTTTTACTCAGAAAGTGGTGAGTGTGTGGAATGGGCTGCCCGCAATGGTGGTGAACGCAGATATGATAGGGTCTTTTAAGAGGCTCCAGGATGGGTACATGGAGCTCAGAAAAATAGAGGGCTATGGGTAACCCCAGCTAATTTCTAAAGTAAGTACATGTTCAGCACAGCATTGTGGGCCGAAGGGCCTGTATTGTGCTGTAGGTTTTCTATATTTCTAGATAAGGATGAATTTCTTTCACATGTGGACAAGTGAGAGGTTTTGCACTTCAGCAGGACTATCCGGAGTAGATCTTACACCATAATCAGTTGGGCACGGAGGAGTGTGTTACAAGGAAGGGATCTGAGAATACAGGACTATAATTCATTGAAAATGGCATCACAGGTAGTTAGGGTCATAAAGAAAGCTTTAGGCACATATGGCATCCGTTAGTCTCACGAGATCATGGATCTGCGCCTGGAAAGCCCTCTCCAGGGCGCAGGCCTGGGCAAGGTTGTTTGGAAGACCGGCTGTCGCCCATGCAGCAAGTCTCCCCTCTCCACGCCACCGATGTTGTCCAACGGAAGGCAAAGGTCGATACAGCTTGGCACCAGTGTCGTCGCAGCAGTTGCCAGAACGACGTTGAAGACAATGTCAGACGGCCTTAGGGACTCCAGCTCCGGGTTTGCCCTCAGGGTTTACTCCCGAAGCCTTTCCCATGGGTGGGTATGGCCGCAAGGCAGCGGAGGTTTGAAATCAGAATTTTCCCTCTCTTAGATGGACTGCCTTCTCAGGCTGACGAGCTCCATCTACCCGAATGTTAGGCACATAGGCCTTCATAAATCAATGTACTGAGTGCATCAGATGGGATGTTATGTTGAAGTTGTACAAGACATTGCCAACACCTAATTTGGAGTATTGTGTGCCATTTTGATCACCTGCCTACAGGAAAGATGTAAGTAAGGTTGAAAGGATAAAGAGAAGGTTTACAAGGATGTTGCTGGATCTGGAGAACCCAAGTTATAAAGAAAGATTGCATAAGTTAGGACTATATTCGTTAGAACGTAGAAGATTGAGAGGAGATTTGATAGAGTTACACAAAATTCTGAGGGGTGTAGATGGAGTAAATGCAAACAGGCTTTTTCTACTGAGGGTGGGTGTGACCACAACCAGAGGTCATGGGTTAAGGGTGAAAGGTGAGAAGTTTAAGGGGAACATTAGGGGGTAATTTCTTCACTCAGAGAGTCCTGAGGGTATGGAATGAGCTACCAGCACAAGTGGTGCTTGCAAGCTCGATTTCAACATTTAAGAGAAGTTTGATAGGTACATGAATAATCAGGATATAGAGGGCTATGGTCTCAGTGCAGTGATGGAGTAGGCAGTTTAATTGACTTCAGCATGGACTAGATGGGCTGAAGTGCCTGTTTCTGTGCTGTACCTCTCTATGACTCTCGCAGTGGTTTGCCTTTGCCTTCTACTGAGTCGTGTCTTTACAAGACAAGTGACCCCAGCTATTGCAAATACTCTTCAGAGATTGTCTGACTAGTGTCTGTGGTCGCAGAACCAGGACCTGTGATTATGCATCCCCTGCCCCCATGGCTTCATGTGACCCTGATCGGGGTCTAAGCAGGTGCTACACCTTGCCCAACCAAGGCTTACCCATAGGCTAGCAGAGGGTAGTTGAGCCTTAAGTTTCGATGTTCATGAGATAATTGGATCTGAATCTGACAAGTTTTTCACTGTTCCTCAGCACATGTTAAAATAATAAAGCAACCCCAACAGGCTGAGTAACACTGACGACAGGATGAGGGTGGGACAGGAACCTGGAAGGTGGTGCGTGGCATGAGATGAAAGTGAGCCCGTCCGTGCCCAATGTCATAAGTCACAGCAGTTGGCTCAGATCTGACTTTGGCATGGGTTTGGGAGGAGGTTTGCCTGGAATCATTTCCTCTTTCCTTCACAACCCCGTCCGAACACACTGCATGGTGTCGGATAGTCACTGTGGTTAGGAGTCTCAAAGGACAAAAGTTAGCTGCCCATTAGGAGAGCCAGAATGTGAACATTTGACCAAGGATTGACAACTGTGTAAAACGAAAATAGACAGGAGTTCACGTGAACGTGTGACACAACTCGTTTCACTGAAGTTTTATATTTTAGATGGAAGACATATACACACTAAATCTGCATAAGCTCGTTGCTAAGGAAAGGTTTTGCATTTTATTTTACATTTAGAGATGCTGTACAGGAACAGACCCTTCCCAATCCAACCAGCCTGTGCCACTCTATTGCACCCACGTGACCAATTAACCTACTAACACATACATCTCTGGAATGTGGGAGGAAACCAGAGTACCCGGAGGAAACCCACACAGTCACAGGAAGAATGTACAAACTTCTTACAGACATCGTACCCAGCTCACTAGCACTGTAATAGTGTTATGCTAACCTCTATGTGGCCATGCCACCCTAAACCATGTACTAGGTAGCATTATTTGGCACTTTTCAAATTACCCTCCCCATTCATTCCCTATTCTCATTGTTGCCATCAGGTAGAAGGTACAAGTACTTGTACCACCAGGTTCAAGAACAGTTACTACCCTTCAACCATCAGGCTCTTGAACAAAAGGGGATAGCTACACTCATTTAAGGACCCTTGTGTCTTGTGATTTCATGCTCACCATTTATTGTTTTTTATTTAGTATCTGCATTTGCACAGTTTGTTTACACTTTACAGTTCCTGATGTTTACAGTTTACAGATCCTGTTTGCAGTTACTGTTCTATAGATTTGCTAAGCATGCCCGCAGAAGAAGGATCTCAGGGTTGTATTTAGTGATATGTATGTACACTGATAATACATTTTACTTTGAACTTCAACATGTTTCCAGTACTGTGCAAAAGTCTTAGGCACATATATGTAGCTAGGGTACCTGAGACTTTTGCACAGTCCTGCAATTTGTTAACGTGGAGCGGCGACCAAGTTTGTAAATCTGGCGCTAGCAAAGGATGGTGGGAATGGCCAGAGGGAAGCGCCGTGGGAGAGGAGTGCCAGGGTGGGGAGAGTGGCATGTGTACAAACACACCCAGCCCTGAGACACCAGGCAAGGTCATTTGATTCCAAGAAAAATGGTTTACTGATCATTACAGAATGTCTCCCTGGTGCTTCCCACTCCCTCCCCTCTCCCTTCCCCTTTTCCCAACCATAATTCCCTTCTCCTGCCGCTGCCACGCTCTCAGTCTACAATAGATACCCATATCAGAATCAGGTTTATCATCACTCAGATATGTCATGAAATTTCTTTTTTTTTTGCAGTAGCAGGAGAGTGTAAAACATAAAATTACTACAGTACCGTGCAAAGGTCTTAGGCACCCTATATATATATATATATATATATATATATATATATATGCCCAAGACTTTTGCACAGTACTGTATGTACAGAATGATCTGTCCAGACGGCCTGAAAGCAAAACATTTTCATTCTATCTTGGTAATACGTGACAATAATGAACCAATTACCAATCTCAGTGCTACTGAGAATTTGCAGTTTGCAAAACTCCTCAAAGAGCAATGAGATTTCTGATCGTGAGCTGTGGCTTTTGGAGGTCGATTATTAAGTACCACACTACTGAGAACTCCTTCCATAATGCATTGAAGTGCCTGTCTAGATTATATATGAACTAGGGTTCATGGTCATTGCCTTGTTGTAAAGAGCTCCTACAAGGATCTTGGATTACTAGAAAAATAAATGTTGGTTTATGGTCTGACCTAGAAATGGTTTTAAAGTAAAACATATGTAATCACAGCCCAGCGTTCCAGGTTTCCTCCTCAATGTTCCAGGGCAGGCCACATCTGTTTGCTCACAAACAGAGAGCTGCTACATTGCACGGTTATCGATGTACTCAGACAGACTCCAACTCCACGAAATGTAATCCTTACTTGAAAATGCAGGCACATGAAATACACTCAGTGACCATTTTATTGGGTAAACCTGCTTGTTAATGCAAATATCTAATCAGCCAATCATGTGACAGGAACTCAATGCATATAAGCATGTGGACATGGTCAAGGGGTTCAGCTGTTGCTCAGACCAACCATGAGAATGCGGAGGAAATGTGATCTAAGTGACTTTGACTATGGATGATTTTGCTGGTGCCAAATGGGTGGTTGGATTATCTCAAAAACTGCTGATCTCCTGGGATTTTCATGCATAGCAGTCTCTAGAGTTTACAGAGAATGGTGCGAAAAACAAAAACCATCCAGTGAACAGCAGTCTCGTGGGCAAAAAGGCCTTGTTAGTGAGAGAGGTCAGAGGAGAATGGATAGCCAGACTGGAAGGCGGCTGTAACTCATACACCCGTGTTACAACAGTGGTGTGCAGAAGGGCAACTCTGAATGCACAACACATCGAACCTTGAAGTGGATGGGCTACAGCAGCAGAAAACCACACCGGGTTACCCCCCCCCCCCCCTTTACCTAATAAAGTGGCCACTGACTGGATGCTCTCAGTACCAGCAGCAAGTCCTCCAAACAAAGAATGAGTACAGAGGTCTGCAGCTCTGCTCACTCAATGTTTTTCAGACCCCACCCATTCCAGATATTCTCTTCCCCCCCCCCCAATCAGGCAGAAGATATAAAAGCCTGAAAGCATGTACCACCAGGCTAAAGGACACACCTGGACCATAGCCCTCCATAGCCCACCCATCCATGTACTTATCCAAGTTTCTCTAAATGTTCTATTCTATCACATTATGATCTTACACTTATATTGCTTACAAGCACTGCACTTTCTCGGTAGCTGTTCCACTTTATTCTGCATTGTTGCTACTTTGACTTCTCTCTCAATGCACTGGGTAATGATTTGATCTACGCGAACAAAACAAAAGGCAGACTTCACTGTATCTTGTTACATGTGACATTAATATAAACCAATACCAACAGTATGTGGATTCCCGCTATTACTTTGAGCGTTGCCTCCTCGAGAGGCAGTTATATTGTGGTCTCTCATTAACGTGCCCTGCTGTTCTCCTTGTTAAATATCTATCACTGTGCCTGCCAAAATCATTTCTGTGGCTCATTTTTCTTTGGTTTTGTTCGCTCTCCCCTCCAACAAGTGTTCAGCTGCAGGTCCAGGGTAGGTTGTGCCAAATCTCGGTGTGTGGCTCGTCTGCTGGGAGCAAGAGGAGCCGAGGAACTCGGCCACGGCAGACGACCCGATGGAGAACTCGCAATCGGTGGCACTCCCACGCTGCCAGTTGATGCCCGTTCCTGCGTGTATTATTGACAAGGATGTCTGTCTGTTTTAAGGAAACAGCTGCATCGAAACAATGCACTCAGAAATGAGAAGCATCATCACGAGGGATGGGGAAAGGCAAAATGAAAAGGAAACACAACAATGCAACAAGTTTTAAATGCTATTTGGTTAAGGCATCCAATTAACCACACTCCTTTGTTCTCATCAAACAGTCCTATAATTACATTTATTTTGATATAATATCTTTGTGTAATAATTATAGATGTTATAATAGTAAGAGGTGATCTAAGATCCTGGGTGGCAGGGTGGAGAACAAGGAAAATTAGTAAAAGAAAGGTTAACTTTACTTGTCACGTGTCAAAACCTACAGTGAAATGCACTGTTTGCGTCTAAGAACAACACGGTTTGAGGGGGCTTCAGAAGCATCAGAGGATCCGAGCAGGACTAGACCACGAGTGAATGTGCTAAACCCAACAATCAAGATTCAGGATTTTTAATGTCACTTCCAATGCAAAGGAGAACTAAATTATTGTCTCTCTGAATCCAATGCAGCACCAAAAAAAAACACAGTAAGATAAAGAACTGGGTAGCAGGGTGCAGATACGTCTCCACCAAAGGAGGTGTAAAGCCACTCCTTTCCTCTACTAGTCCGCAGGTCAGCCTTGGGCAAGGTGTGGCACCTGCTTAACCTCCCAGTCAGGGTCACATGAAGCCAGGGAACAGGTAATAATAATATGAGCAGCTGGTGCATATCACAAGTCCTGGTTATGTGACTAGGCAATCTCTGTGGAGAACTGATAAGGGCTAGTGCCACCCATCTTTAAAGACACTGCCCAGAAGAAGGCTATGGTAAACCACTTCTGTAGAAAATTTTGCTAAGAACAATCACGGTCACGGAAAAACCATGATTGCCCACATCATACAAGATGCCACATAATGACCAAATTATCTAAGATCTACACCACTTCTATGGCTGAAACTGAAAGTGAATAGCACACAAAATGCTGGAGGTACTCAGCAAGACAGGCTGGAAATGATGGAAGCAGAAGCCAGAATAAGAAGCGGGGAGGAGGGGAAAGAAAGATGATGGTAGATGACGGGTGAAACCAGGTAAGTGGGAGAAGATGGGTGACTGGGAAAGGGAGATATGAAGTAAGAAGCTGGGAGGTGACAGGCAGTAGATGTAAAGAGCTGAAGAAGAAGGAATCTGTTTGAAGATGATAGTGAACCATGGGAAAAAGGGGAAGAAGAGGGCACCTGAGGGAGGTGATAGGGGCGGGTGAGGTGAAGGGAAGAGGTAAGAGGGACACCAGAATGGACAAATGAAGAGAAGGGGTGACAAGGGGTGACAGCTGTACTTGCAGTGCAATGTTAAGACTACCGCTCACGATCAGCTCCTTCCATGAGAATATATCACTAAGCAGTGGGCTTAATGCAAGTAAACGTTCACCTTATGCATGCTCCAATAACCTCTGCATGTTGGGTATTTGATGGTCTTTTGTTTTAATGGGATCTATTGTTTTCCTTTGTTTGTAGCTGCCTGTAAAAAGACAAAGCTCAAGGTTGTGTAAAGTATGCATACTTTGATAATTAAATATACTTTGAACTTTGGACAACCATGGAAGCTGAGAGCCATTGGCACAAATCTGCCCCACAACATCCGTGCCCAACAAACCACTGGTTGGAGAACCGACCATCTACGATCCTGTCAGCTAGGGTTCAAAGTTCAATGCATATTATCAAGGTATGTATACAGTACACAACCTCGAGATTCACCTTCTTGCAGGCAGCCACAAAACAAAGAAACGCCATAGACAAACAAGAGAAAATCTGTAGATGCTGGAAATCCAAGCAACACACACAAAATGCTGGAGGAACTCAGCAAGCAAGGCAGCATCTATGGGAAAGAGTACAGTCAATGTTTCAGGCCGAGACCCTTCAGCAGGACCGTAGAACCCATTTAAAGAAAAAAAAACCCACACAACAACATCAAAAAACGTGTGGGAAAAAAACCAAATCACACAAACAACAAAAAGCAAACAAAGACCACACAGAACATTAAACATCAAGCCACTGAATCCCCAAAACCGAGTCCACAGCCACAGGCCAGTGAAGTGAGTAAAGCTGCTCTTGCAGCCAACGGGCATCCACAGCCATCGAGCCAGTCAGTTCAGCACTGAGTCAATGGCTGCAGGCCACAACCACAGATCCAGCTGCACGCCAAAGCACCTTGATCAAATCGTGCAAATAGTAAAGCACGTTCAGCGTTGAGGACATTGAACATCAAACCACAGCCGAAAGTGAGTTCGCATTCATGCGCCGGAAGTCCAATGCTGAACTACATCAATAAGAGATCAAAGCGTCATGGGGCCTATAAATAGGCCTTTCAGCCAAGAGACATCAAGAGAATGTAAATGCTGGAATCTGAATATGGGTAGATCAGAAAGGATGTAGGCTAACAGGTTTTGTGTCAAGTTTGAAGGCCAGATAGTGATAACATGGGTTGGTTGTTTCAGGCCTTCCTTAACATGAAGGATTTGGGCTAGAGTCCATAGCATAACTCATGACAGCACACGCAGTGCCCCATTTTATCATTAACAGGCATATTACCTCACTATTCCTCTTTGGCTCTATCAATCTAGCAGTTGAGTAGAAGGGCAATCATTCGAGGCGAGTCTGATGTTCTCCTAAGGGTTTGACTATTGGTCGACCCTCAGGTGGCGCTGCAGCATCCAAATATTGTGGTGCAGTGTGGGCAAGAGTAAGTGGTGGCTGTGGTTAGTGGTTGGGTCCTTTGGTTGGTCAGTCTTTCCTTGCAAAGATGCTGTTTGCTCACTGTGGCACAGCAGAGGTCACTCTCTTGGAGCACAACTCCCTCGTGAAAAGATTTTCTCCAGGTGTATCTATTGAGTTGAATGTCTTCCCAGCTTTTTAATGTAATGATGAGTTTCTTCACCATTCAACACCTTGAACTTTGAGATGTAATGTTGAATTTATTCAGGCTGATTTTCATGCTATCTTTGAAGCATTTCCTTTGCCCAACAGGGGCTGCTGATCTTCCTTCAACTGGGAGTACACCATTTGTTTGGGGAGACATGAGTTAGGCATCTGAATAACATGTACTATCCATCGGAGTTGGTGTTGCCTTATCATGCTGGAGATGCTGTTCATGTTGGCCCTCTCCAGAACATTGGTGTTAGTATTTCTGTCCTTCCAGATGATCCTCAAAGTCTGCTATAAGGACCTTTAGTGGTATTATTACAGTAGACACATTCAGATGCTTGCTGCAGGTGGTCCATGTTTCGGATACATACAATAATGCAGGAAGGACAGCTGCTCTATAGACCAAAAGTTTTGTTTGGACCTGCAGGCCACATGAGAAAAGGATCTGGTGCTTTCCTGGGGTATATGATATATAAGCTCTTCTCGGGCTTCTAGCCAGTACAGGTTTCGATTACAACCGATGTTTTGATGATGAACTCTGCCATCTTCATCAAGGATGTTGCCTGGGTGTGTCTGGTCCAGTGGTATCTATACCTCCATAGTCCATCCCTCTGTACGTCACATCTTCAAAGACTCTTTTCTTTAATTTTGCATAGGCTCCAGTCGCACACTCAGGCAGTGGCTAATCACTGAGTCAATGTCTACTTTTGAGGAGAGATTGCTGCCAAGGTTTCTAAGGTGATATCTATTGATCACCCTTGAAATCTATCTACAATATCTACAAAATATATCCTCTGACCCTCAACACAGATGCCCCTCAGGATTGTGTCCTAAGCCCTCTACTTTACTCTCTGTATACCCCTGAGTTGCCACCCACAGCTTCAATCTGCTAATTAAATTTGCTGACGATACTACCCTGATTAGCCTAATCTCAAATAATAACGAGGCAGCCTACAGAGAAAAAGTCATCACCCTGATACAGCGGTGTCAAGAAAACAATCTCTCCTTCAATGTCGCAGAAACAAAGGAGCTGGTTGTGGATTACAGGAGGAATGAAGACGGCCTAACCCCTATTGACATCAACGGATCTGGGGTTAAGAAAGTGAGCAGCTTTAAGTTCTTCAGTATACACATCATTGAGGATCTCACGTGGTCTCACATCTGCGCCTATTTCACCTCAGACGGTTGAAGCTTGGTCTGAGTCCCCAAATACTAAGAACTTACTACAGGGGCACAATTGAGAGCATCCTGAATGGATGCATCACTGCCTGGTATGGGAACTGTACTTCACTCAATCGCAGGACTCTGCAGAGAGTGGGGCAGATTGCCCAGCACATCTGTAGATGTGAACTTCCTACTATTCAGGACAATTACAGAGACAGTTGCATAAAAAGGGCCCAAAGGATCATTGGGGACCTGAGTCACACCAATCACAAACTGTTCCAGCTGCTACCATCCGGGAAATGGTACTGCAGCACAAAAGTCAGGACGAACAGGCTCCAGAACAGCTTGTTCCACCAGGCCATCAGACTGATTAATTCACACTGATACAATTATATTTCTATGTTATATTGACTGTCCTGGTATATATACTATTTATTACAAATTTCTGTAAATTGCAGATTGCACATTTAGATGGAGATGAAACGTAAAGATTTTTACTCCTTATATGCGTGAAGGATGTAAGAAATAAAGTCAATTCAATTCATAGTTTTTGATATATCTTGTATAGTACTGCTGCCACAAAACAACAAATTTCACGACATGATGAAATGAAGCCTCTTGTTCAGGGCTGAACATGTTTGTTGTGTCCAGCTGTCTAGATATGCAAGCCAGGGCAGTATAACATGGAGAGCAAGCTGTTGACTATGTAGCAAACCCCCCTCTCCACGCATCTGATGAACCCAAAGGAGCGGCAGAAACTGACACAGGTTGGTACCAGCACCCTTGCAGGAGTTGCCAGTCAGGACTGCCTTAGGGACTCCAGCTCCAGAATTTTCCCTCGGGGTCTACTCCTGAAGCCCTTTCCCATATGTGGGTATAGCCCCAAAGCAACAGAGGTTTGAGATCAGAGATTTCCTTCTCCTAGATGACCTGCCAACCACAACTGATGTGTCCCATCTGCCCGAAGTGACTGGTTTTAAGGTGCCAGTAACCTGCCTTGCCCCTCCTCTCATCAGTAGAAATGGTACCGCTGGGCTTAATAGCTAAGCCACACACGAAGGCCAGGAGCTGGACTTGGTTGTCAGAGGCTATTTGAGGTGCACGCCATTGGGAGTATTCGATAGGTAGTTGGAGCTTGTCCCCATTGCCACACCCGGCTGTAATAAACCTGATTTTGATTCTGCTTTGCCTGTGACACGCATTCTGAAATTGAGCAACAAGAGAAGCCCAAGCCTTTATCCACTTCCCCATGGTCTATCCTTCATTCAGTTAATGGAAGCAACAGTGCTGTATTGCTCTAAGGCACCAAAACCAAGGACTTTGCAATCTAACATCATTGTTCTCTTTGACAGAAAAACAACACACATGAAAATAAATAAGCCTTAATTACATTGGAAGACAACTTCGTTAAATTGATTATTCTACAGCCATTGCATGAAATGATTGGGAACACTAACAACGCAAAAAAGGCTACAGAAAGTGGTGGAACCAGCCCAGCCCATCACGGGCATGGCCATTCCCAACGTTATGTATACTCATATAGAGCCATGCCCCAAGAAAGCAGCGTCCATCATCAAAGAACCCCACCATCGAAGCTACGTTATCTTCACACTATTACCATTGGGCACAAAAATACAACTGCAGATGCTGCGGATCAAAGAATACGTACACGACGCTGGAAGAACTCAGCAGGTCAGGCAGCATCCGTGAGAAAAGAGTAGCCAACGTTTCAGGCCGAGACCCTTCATCAGGAATGGGGGGGGGGGAGGAGAGAGAGGGCTGAAGCCCAGTAATAGAGATAGGGGAGGGGGAAGGGCTAGAGGTGCCAGGTGGAGAACCAATCAGAGGAAGGATAAGGGGGGAGGGGATAAGCATGGAAGAACTGTAGAGATAAAGGAGCAGAAAGTTGAAAGGGGAGAGAGGCAGAGAGGGACCTAGGATAGGGGGAGGGGGAGGGAATTACCGGAAATTGGAAAATTCATTGTTCATACCACCAGGCTGGAGGCTACCCAGACGGTAGATGAGTTGTTGCTCCTCCAACCTGAGTTTGGCCTCATCATGGCAGTAGAGGAGGCCATGTATGGACATATCTAGATGGGAATGAGAGGCAGAGTTGAAATGGGTGGCAACCGGGAGGTCCTGTCTATTGTGACGGACGGAGCAGAGGTGCTCGACGAAGCGGTCCCCCGATCTGCGCCGGGTCTCACCGATGTAGAGGAGGCCGCACCGGGAACACCGGATGCAATAGACAACTCCAGCAGACTCGCAGGTAAAGTGTTGCCTCACCTGGAAGGACTGTCTTCCAGGTGAATTACCATTGGGCAGCAGCTACAGAAGACTAGTAACCCTACAACCATCAGGCACCTGAACTAGCATGGAAAACTTCAATCACTACTAACATGAACCGCTTCTACTACCTATAGACTCACTTTCAAGGACTCTTTACAACTCATGTTCTCAGAGATATTAGTTTGTCTTCTTTTCACATTGGTGTTCGTCAGTCTTTTGTCTAAACTGGTGTGGTCTTTCATTGATTCTATTATTGTTATTATTCTACCATGGATTTACTGAGTATGCCTGCAAAAATGAATCTCGGGTTTGTATGTGGTGACATATATGTACTTTTGATAATAAATTTCCTTTGAACTTTGAACTTTAGTTTTTCATAAAATTATATGGTACTTCATTTACTTTCCTGTATATGCCTATAGGAAAATGAACCTCAGATAATATATGATAACATATCTGTACTTCAATAACAAATTTACTTTGAACTTGTACTTTGAAAAAGACTACATTCATGCGCAACACACACAAAATGCTGAACTCAGCACACCAGGCAAAGAGTACAGTCGACATTTAGGGCTGAGACCTTCTCCAATCCTGCTCTTTTCCACAGATGCTGCCTGGCCTGCTGAGCTCCTCCAGCATTTTGTGTGTGTTGCTTGGATTTCCAGCATCTGCAGACTTTCTCTTGTTTGACATTCGTGCACAAATGGATTGATATAGTTATAGATGAGTGGGGCTGAAGAGCCTGTTTCTTTGATGTATTGCTTTGTGACTCTGCATCAGCTCCTATTATGTAGAGCACTGTGAGACTAAACTCCTTACTTTCCAATTGCTCAAAGTACAACTGCAAACTCTTGAACCTTTTCTCTTCAAACTCTTAACCAAAAGGGGTTTAATCTGGCATGTTTTTAATGCATGTTTTTGAGGAAATCAGAATCCCTTCTCATTCTCTCACTCGACATAGTACTCCAATGGATTGATTCTTCAAAACAACCTGCACTTATAGAATAGGAAACATTACAACACATTCCAGGCCCTTCAGCACTTGCTATTGTACTGACTCGAGAATCAGTGTAACACATAACATTGTTATGCCATGACCCGATACCATGAAGCAAGGGGTCTCTGGACCCCAGGCTGGGGACACCTGGTCTAACGGCTTTTAGGCAGTAAGACAAACCAAGCACAGGAGCCCCTTTACACAAACCACTGATGTGTGGGCTGGTGACTTAAACCTTGAAGGCTGTGGGAAGCTTCAGGACAGTGGTTCCCAACCTTTTTTTGGCCATGCCCCACCTAAACACCTCTAAAATCCTGATGCCCCCTGTGGTGATATCTAATTCTTATTATTCAAAAAGTGAACTCCTATTCACCTGGAGGAACCCTAAAAGACCATTAACTTGGTTTAAACAAGCTTCCAAAGAACATGGCATTCATGAAAGAGAAAAATAAAAGAACCAAAGGACTGTTAAAGTTCTGAGGAAGAAATTACTAAGAAATTGTAAAAAAAAAAGAACATTAAGTGATATTAAAATAACAATAATTAATAAATAAAACAATGCCGATTCGTTTCTACAGCAAACAAAGACAGATACACCGTTTAAAAGAGATGACGCAATGTACACACCTTCACACCACCAAGAACCGAAAGCTACTGCAAAAAGCAGCATTGGCGCGACCTCGTACGAGTTTCTTACGCGTTTGGACTTGTTCATTCGTTCCTTCCTACATCAGTCAATTCATTAATTTAATTATGAAAGCCATTTGATGGTTGTAATGATGGTGATACACTATATATACAGTACATATGCAATTACACATGTACATACACACAAGTATTTTTATGTATGCATACTGTATATACACATATGTATTAACTCGCACACACACTCATACTCACACAGACTTACTAGAAAAAATTCACTGTTAATAACTCATTCTCGAATTGCCCCCCTTAAAAATCAAATTACCCCCCTGTGGGGCGTACGCCCTACGTTGGGAACCACTGCTTTAGGAAGTGAAACAGGAAGAACTGAACAGAGAGAGGGAACTCCAGAGACTGCAGCAGCAATAGCCACAGCTTCCAGCAGCTGAAGACGATCAAAAGGATAAAGTCATTTCCAAGTTGCCTTCTTACAGAACTCCGTGGCATTTAAATACAAATTTCTTGCGTTCAATTTTCAATACCAAACAAATTTGCTCCCCATAACTGCTGATGCAGCATTAACTCTTAGAAATAAAATCCTTTCTGCTCAGTATGTACATTGGGTTTACACCAGCCTTCATCACTGCAAGAGGAGTAAGATCTTTTTTTTTGGAGACTTGATGAATCTCCTGATCCCAGTATAATCCTGATCTAAGCATAAAATTTCTTGGCAAGCTGTTTCAGCTCTTTTTTAAATTCAGCTTTCAACTGTACTTATAATAAGGCAATACAAAAGGAACTTTGTGTTCTCAGCATCTGTTTCAAACCAGTAATCATTGCTCAAAGCTGGACTCAATAGAGCTGAATCAGCCCTGCACAAGGGTTCCAACTGGTACTGGGGAACAGAGTTACTGGGAACAAATTAGTTTGAAAAGCACAGCCCTGACACTAAGATATAAATAATGAGAGATGTCAGACTGGATTCATTAAAAAGATGGCACAATTGGATTGGGCAATTTCCAAACTGTGCTCAGATGTACTAATGTGCACAGATTCAGGATACCATTGTGAGTATGGTTTATATTACATTAATTCACATCAGCACTGATTTAAACCCAAGGGATTGAAGACTAATGACTTTAGCCAGGACACAGTCCCTTGGGACCACATTCAGACCCATTTTGACTCTCTGGTCCCTCCATAAATTTGCAAAGTTTGAATGTCAGCTTGGTTTAACATAGAACAGGAACTGGGCCTTCAGCTCATGATGTCTATGGTGAACATGATGCTGAATTAAACTAATTCTCGTCTGCTGAACAAGATCCACATCCCCAAATTCCCTACATATCCATATGTCTCTCTAAAAGCCTGTCAATCACTATTATCAGAGCTGCTTCCGTCACTAGTGCCTGCACTGATTCCAGCCACCACTCTGTGCAAAGAACCTGCCTTGCACATCTCCTCTTGGTCTGTTGTATAGAAAGGACAGCCTTGAGACTGAATTGTCAAGTCAAAGTTATTGATATAGCACATTTAAAACCAACCCACGTTGACCAAAGTGCTGTAGAGATCAGAGCAGAATAGCTAAAATCACAAATATAAGAAACACAGACATAACCAACAAGGCAAACAGCTTACAGGCACAAAAGAAACAACACAAGGGCCTAGGCACAAGCCAAAAATCAGCCACATCAGGATTCAAACGCTGGTGAATAAAAGTAAGTTTTGAGTCTGGATTTAAAAGAGTCGATGGAGAGGGTAGATCTGATAGGGAGGGGAATGCTGTTCCACTGTCGAGGGGCTACAATAGCAAAGGCACGGTCGCCCCTGAGCTTAAGTTTAGATCGCGGGACAGCCAGGAGCCCCAAGTCAGGTGACCTGAGGGACCAGGACGTAGAATAAGGGGTTAGAAGGTGCGTGATATGGGGGGGGGGGGGGGGGGGGGGGGGGCAGCCCATTTAGGCTTTATAAACGAACAGGAGAATCTTAAAATCAATTCCGAACCATACTGGCAGCCAGTGGAGGGAGGCCAGGATAGGAGTAATATGATCCCTCTTCCGGGCACCTGTCAGGATCCTGGCTGTGGCGTTCTGGACCAGTTGCAGATGGGACAGGGACGACTGACTAATCCCAGCACACTGGGAGTTTGAGTAGTCCAAGCGGAGGGTATAAGGGCGTGGATAACTTTCTCGAAATCTTTGAAAGAGAGAAACTGCTTGATTTTGGCAATAGTACGAAGCTAGAAAAAAACTGGCTTTTACTACTGCATTAACTTGCTTGTCAAACTTAAAGGTGGAATCAAATATCACACCAAGGGATTTAACACGGGGTTTGTCAAGGGTGGACAGGTTACCAAGACTGTTGGTAATCACTTTGATGGAGTCAGGGGAGCCAAATAGGACAACTTCAGACTTGCATTCATTCAGCTGTAAGAAGTTTTGTGCCATCCAACACTTCATGTCCTCAAGGCAGATCATGAGGCTGACTGGATTTGACTGGTCGTTTGGTTTCAAGGGGAGATAAAGCTGTGTGTCGTCAGCATAACAGTGGAAAGAAATCTTGTATTTTTGAATGATTTGGCCGAGGGGAAGCATATGTATAGAGAAAAGAATGGGACCTAGGATGGAACCTTGTGGGACCCCGCAGGAGAGACTAGCTGGGGGAGAAGAAAATTTGCCTTTGTTGATGGAGAAGTTTCTATTTTTGAGGTAGGATATAAACCAGTTTAAGGCAGTGCCATCAACACCGATCCTATACTGGAGACGGTCTATTAAAATGGCATGACCAACCGTATCAAACGCTGCGCTAAGGTCAAGAAGAATTAGAATGGCAGAGTCCACAGAGTCGATAGAGAGGGGAGAGGTCATTGTACACTTTCAGCAGGGCAGACTCTGTGCTATGATAAGCCTTAAAACCTGACTGAAATCTTTCCAAGATGTTGTTTTGGTGTAAGTAGGGCAGCAATTGACTGAGAATAACCTTTTCGAGAATGGAAGTTTAGAAATGGGTCTGTGGTTACTAGGTAAGGTAGGGTCTAAGTTAGGTTTTTTCAGGAGGGGCTGGACCATGGCACGCTTGAAGCAGGTTGGAATGGTACCAGTGGGCAGGGAGCTGTTGATAACAGAGAGGATGCTGGGATGGGCTATGTCAAAAACATCCTTCAAGAGGGCAGTGGGAACAATGTCAAGAGGGCAGGTTGCAGGTTTCATGGCGGACACAATCTTTGTAAGGAAGGGAAGCGTGATGGGTTGGAAGCAGTCCAGTTTAGATGAACAGACCAGTGAGACAGCAAGGTCACGGGGGGGGGGGGGGGGGGGGGGAAATGTTCATTCTAATGTCCTCAACTTTGCTAATGAAGAATTTTTAAAATCCTTCATACTTAGCAGGGGACACATCGAAGCTGTTACTAGGGACGGGACAAATGACAGAATTTATGGTACTGAATAAGACCTTGGGATTATGAGAGTTGTTAGAAATTATGTCAGAAAAGTATTTTGCTCTCGCAGCTCTAACTGCTTCCTGATATTTGTGAAGACTGTTTCTCAAAATTTCCAAAGAAATTTGAGGCTTATCACACTTCCACTTTCGTTCGGATATTCTGCACTCTCTCTGGTGCTGGTGGTGTCATTAAGCCAAGGCAAACCTTTAGGCTTAGGCATTTTCAGTTTAAGGGGAGCAATAGTATTCAAAATAGAAGAGCGGGTGTTATTAAATAAGGAAGTTCCTCATTACTGAGGGTTGGAGGAGAAGCCTCAACAGTGCAGTTGTGTTGTGCTGCTTTTTAAGCAGTATGCATGCAAGATTCATTTTTACTCAGAGTAGGTTATCACTGTTGGCTGGAGTCAGGACATTATGCCTTGGCTCTTGGTAGGGTCGCCCACACCAAACAGGTCAAAGGGTAGAGGACAGACTAAAAGTAGTCCACCAGTCCTCCAGGTTCCAAGGTTCAGCTCAGGGTTAACAACCCCGACTGGTAAACCAAAACTTTTACAGAAAAGGCAATGAAGAATCCTTCTACATCCGAGTGCGATGGTATTCCTGAGTCTCCACCTGGGACTTGCATGACGGACAGTAGTGAAAACTGAGTGGAAACTACTGACATGATGAAGGAAGCCCTGAACACTGCCCGAGATGGAGGACCTTCATTGCTGCCGTCAATGCCAGTGGCATAATAGGTTGTAAGTAGGTTATCATGTTGGACGTTAACACAAACTATGCATTTCCATTAGACCATAAGACACAAGGACAGAATAGGCCATTTGGCTTATCGAGTCTGCTCTGCCATTCATTCCATCATGGCTGATTTATTACCTCTCAACCCATTTCCTGCCTTCTCCCCATACCCTTTGATGCTCTGACTAATCAAGAGCTTAACCTCCACTTTAAATGTGCCCATTGACCTGACCTCCATTGCCATCTGACTGTGGCAATGAATTCCACAGATTTACCAATCTATGCTTAAAGAAATTCCTCCTTATCTCTGTTCTAAATGGATGCCCCTCTATTCTGAAGCCGTACCCTCTGGTCCCAGACCCTCTGACTATAGGAAAAATGTCACTGTATGTTTTGATGTAACAAGTAAATGAATCTAAATAGACTGGGTTTACTTAGATTTCTGGCTAAAATCATTGCAATCACAAAACTGGACAAAGTATTTCTGCACCTGATCCAGGCCAGTGGACCTGACATTTATTTGCCCAGCTTCAGGCACACATCTTATGGTGTCGGTGTTCCCACTACACCCATTTCTCCACTTCCCTGACATAAATTGAAGCTGAAGGCTCAATAGTACATTGAGCTGTGGAATAGTGCCATTCAGACTAGGTCACGCCAGCTTGTTAATTCTCTCATTGTTGAAAGGGACATTCCAATGACATCATGAGACCTGACTAAGCAGCTATACAACTCACTAGAGATAGTCACTGTAAAGGTGCACTGACACCACATTCTACTGGCAAATGGCACAATGGTGTGGCAGAGTGACACACACCCCAGTGAAAGGTAGAAACACACACACACACACACACACACACACACTTTTCCCCTCAGCTTGAATGAGGCTGGAACTAGAGGTCATAAATTAATGACAAAAGATAAAATATTATGCAGCATCTGAGGAGGGAGCTACATCACTGCAATCCATCGTCAGATTTCTGAATGGCCCATGAAGCCATGAATACTAGCTCATTATTTTACTCTTGCTTTCCACAACTTTTTAAAAATTCTTTTTTGTAACTTATAACCTTCCACACGGAATTAATATTGAAGTAAGAAAAAGGATTCAACAGTGGCTGAATGGGAGATGCCAGAGAGTCGTGGTGGATAACTGTCTGTCAGGTTGGAGGCCAGTAACCAGTGGTGTGCCTCAGGGATCTGTACTGGGTCCAATGTTGTTTGACACATACATTAATGATCTGGATGATGGGGTGGTAAATTGGATTCGTAAGTATGCAGATGATACTAAGGTAAGTGGCGTTGTGGATAATGAAGTAGGTTTTCAAAGCTTGCAGAGAGATTTAGACCAGTTAGAAGAGTGGGCTGAACAATGGCAGATGGAGTTTAATGCTGATAAGTGTGAGGTGATACAGTTTGGTAGGAATAATCCAAATAGGACATACATGGTAAATGGTAGGTCATTGAAGAATGCAGTAAAACAGAGTGATCTAGGAATAATGGTGCATAGTTCCCTGAAGGTGGAATCTCATGTGGATAGGGTGGTGAAGAAAGCTTTTGGTATGCTGGCCTTTATAAATCAGAGCATTGAGTATAGGAGTTAGGATGTAATGTTAAAATTGTACAAGGCATTGGTAAGGCCGAATTTGGAGTATTGTGTACAGTTCTGGTCACCGAATTATAGGAAAGATGTCAACAAAATAGAGAGAGTACAGAGAAGATTTACTAGAATGTTGCCTGGGTTTCAGCACCTAAGTTACAGGGAAAGGTTGAACAAGTTAGGTCTTTATTTTTTGGAGCATAGAAGGTTGAGGGGGGACTTGATGGAGGTATTTAAAATTATGAGGGGGATAGATGGAGTTGATGTGGATAGGCTTTTTCCATTGAGAGTAGGGGAGATTCAAACAAGAGGACATGAGTTGAGAGTTGGGGGACAAAAGTTTAAGGGTTACACGAGGGGGAATTTCTTTACTCAGAGTGGTAGCTGTGTGGAAGGAGTTTCCAGTCAAAGTGGTAGAGGCTGGTTCAGTATTGTCATTTAAAGTAAAATTGGATAGGTATATGGACAGGAAAGGAATGGAGGGTTATGGGCTGAGTGCAGGTCGGTGGGACTAGGTGAGAGTAAACGTTTGGCACGGACTGGAAGGGCCGAGATGGCCTGTTTCCATGCTGTAATTGTTATATGGTTATAGTATTTTTTATGTATTGCACTGTAATGCTGCCACAAAACAACAACTTTGAAGGTGTATGTCATGGGGCACTTGTTAAAGAAGCAGAGACAGGAAAAGACAATGAACAATTTCAATCAGTACCAGTGAGTTTGCAACCAATTAACAGGGTGGGCAAGGCTTCCCTTATAACCTCAGTCACCAACTCTGATGAAGACTGCAGGCTTAACCATTTTACTTTTTTTCTTGTAGATTTAAATGTCGATTGACTAAGAATCATCAGTTCGTGGAATGATACAAGTCAGAATCAGAATCAGGTTTATTATCACCAGCATGTGACGTGAAATTTGTTAACTTAGCAGCAGCTGTTCAATGCAATACATAATCTAGCAGAGAGAGAAAGAAATAATAATAAATAAAATAAAACATAATAATAAATAAACAAGTAAATCAATTACAGGTAGATGGATAGGAAAGGTTTAGTGGGATATGGGTCAAACACAGTGAAAAGGAATGGTCTTAAACAGACATTTGGGTCAGCAGGGACAAGATGGGCCAAAGTGCCTGCTACTGTGCTAAACGGCTTGGTGAGTCTAAAATTCTGAACTGATTCCACAACCTACAGACTCACTTTCAAGGACTCTAAAACTCAAGTTCTCAGTACTACTTGTTTATTTTTTAAATTAGCACCATTTGTCTTCTTTTGTACTTTGATTGTTTGCCAGTCTTTGTTTATGTGTAATTTTTCATAAATTCTATTGTATCTCTTTATTTTCTTGTAAATGCCTGCAAGAAAATGAATTTCAAGGGAGAATATGGTAACATGCATACTTTGGTAATAATTTTACTTTGATACAGCATTCAGCCTTTTATGCTTGTACTTGTGGTGACCATTATCCTAATTTCAGAATTTCAGATTCAACAGCAAGTGGTTTAATTATTCTTCCAAAACTGACTAGTGACCCGTAAACAAAGCCGAACATGTTTAGACTGGAGGCATCTGATTTAGCATTAACCTCATGGATAAACAGTCATCTAAGTCCATCAGACCCAACCGCAACTTTCACTGCTAATGTATTTGTGTTGGCATCAAAATAACCCAGTGGTTTAATGCAAAATTCCTTGGCAATCCCATTGAATTTTGTAGAGCAGAGCCTTGTCATTCCTGGCCTTCCGCTGCATCCCTGCATCATCTAAGTCTCCACTTGGAACCAGTAGCAGTACAAAAGCTTTAACAATGGACGAACCACAGCCAGTCTGTTTGAACCTGCATTGTGATGAGGGCATACCAGTTGCTATATTTCATTAGGAATCAGGCTATATTTCATCCGTTTGAAGTGCCTTGGCCCAAAACATCAACTGTTTATTCCTCTCCATAGGTGCTTGCCTGACCTGCTGAGTTCATCCAGCATTTTGAGCGTGTTACTTTGGATTGCTAGCATCTGCAGAATCTCTTGTGTTTATGTTTCATTAGGAGTGAGGAGATTCTGTACGTCACCAAAGACTCCAGCAAGTTTCACCGAGAGCATTCTGCCACGTTACATCACCACCTGATGTGGAAGTGCCAACACACAGGAGCGGTAAAAGCTGCACAGGGTTGTAAACTCAGGCAGCTCCATCACAGCGCAGAACTAAACACACACCCTCCCACCATCAAAGACGTCTTCAAAAGTCGATGCCTCTAAAGGCAGTGTCTATCGTTAAAGGACCCCCACCACCCAGGCCATGCTGTCTTCTCATCAGGGAAGAGGTACAGGATCCTGAATCAAATCAAATTCAAGTTTAGTTATCATTCAACCATACATAAATACAACTGAATGAAACAGCATTCCTCTGGGGCCAAGATGCAAAACATACGCAGTACATACAAAAAAGCGTGCACGCATACAGTCATGCACAAAATAAATGAATACATATAAAAAAAGACACACACTCAGCATTTTAGGAACAGCTTCTTCCTCTCTGCCATCAGATTTATGAATGGACAATGAACCAACCCATGAACACTACCTCAGTATCTTGCTGTCTTTTTGCCCGACTTATTATATATATTTTATATATTTCTTATATTTTTATATATTTTCGGGTAGATGGAGCCCGTCAGCCTGGGAAGGCAATCCATCTAAGAGAGGGAAAACTCTTGATTTCAAACCTCTGCTGCCTTGTGGCCATACCCACTCATGGGAAAGGCTTCGGGAGTAAACCCCGAGGACAAACCCGGAGCTGGAGTCCCGAAGGCAGACTGACGTTGCCTTCAACCTCGTTCTGACAACTCCTGCGACATCACTGATGCCAAGCTGTATCAGCCCTTGCCCTTCCCTTGGGCAACATCGGTGACGTGGACAAGGGAGACTTGTTGCTTGAGCAGCTGCCGATCTTCCATACAACCTTGCCCAGGCCTGCGCCCTGGAGAGGACACTTGCAAGACTTTCCAGGTGCAGATCCATGATCTCGCGAGACTAACAGATGCCATCCATTTCTTATTGTAACCTACAGTATTCTTATTACGCATTGCACTGTTCTTCTGGCACTAAACAACAAATATCACAACATGTTACTGTTAATAAACCTGATTCCAATCCTGAAGTGCTGTCTATGTAATGGTCATACGGAAGATGATTGTGTAATTGGTACAGCAGCAGCAGCAACAGCGCAAGGCGGACGACCACTGAGAAGATCAGAACCTTTCCACTCCTGATGTACATGCCCATGTCCATCAACGTAAACAATGAATACAGCAAGTGTCAGATACAGTCTATTGTTTACACCAGCAAAGTCAGATTCTTCTCTCAGCATCCCGGATATTGCAGCTCTCTAAATAATGCCAACTAAAGCCAGTTTACCAGATGAAATACTTAAGGAGAACCTGAGGGCAAATTTATTTTTATTGAGATACAGCGTGGAATAGGCCCTTCTGGCCCTTTGAGCTGCACCGTCCAACAATCCCGATTTAATCCTGGCCTAATCGTGGGAAAATTTACACTGAACAATTAAACTGCCAGCCGGTACATCTTTGGTCTGTGGGAGGAAACTGGAGCACCCAGAGGAAACACACGGGGTCACAGGAAGAATGTACAAACTCCCTACAGGTAGCAGAGGGAACGCTGGGACTGTGAAGCATTGTTCTAACCATGACGCTACCGTGCCGCGCCAAGGGTGTCTATCACACCACACTCCGAGTGAACTTCTTCACCAGAGACTGCGAGAATGGAACGAGCTACCAGTGGTAATGGTGGACGCAAGTTCAATCATAACATTTTGGAGTTTGGATAGGTATAAGGATGAAGAGCTATAGTCCAATTGCACGATTTGAAACTAGATGGATCAAACAAACTAGATGAGCCATAATGCTTGTTTCTGCGTGCTCTATGACTTTACTATTTTTTCTTCTCTATTTATTTATTTGTTTGTTTATTTATTTATTTGGGGATGCAGGACATAGCAGGCCCTTCTGACCCTTCAAATCACACCACCCCAGCAACCCCATAACCCAACCTAATCTGCATTTGCCCCTCTCGCTCAATGCTGCCGGAGGATTGTGCCGGAGTCTTCTGTGTAGTTCATGTTATGATGCGTTCCTGCTTTCTGGTTATTCTTTTACTAATTGCTAATTTATGCGGTTTTGATCGGGGCTGACTGGCTCTGCAGCCTGCAGTCAACGAATTATACAATGTTAAGTTGAACTGAACTGATCTAAACTGAACCTTCCTAGACTGCTTCAATGACTTCGTGGTTTGACGTTTTATATTCTGTCTTTCTCACTTGTTTCTTTTTCCATTTGGATGACTTGTTCTTTTTTTGTTTGTTGGATGTTTCAATTTTTAAATGGATTTCATGGTATTTCTTTGTTTTGTGGCTGTCAGCAGGAAGATGAATCTCAAGGTTATATACTGCATACGTACTTTGATAATAAATGAACTTTGAACTTTAGTCACGGGACAATTTACAATGACCAATTAACCTACCCAATATATCTCTGGATTGTGGGAGGAAACCAGAGCACTCGGTGAAATCTCACGCATTTTATGGAGGGGACATACAGAGATCCCTGACTGAACAGCATTGGAATTGAACTCCAAACTCTAAAATGCCCCAAGATAAATAGTGTCATGCTAACCATAATGCTCTCATGGCATCCTACGTAACAAAACAGTGTTTACCAATTCTACTGTTGTGACTTTGACCTGAAATTATAATGTTGTTTCCCTTTCTACAGTGTTGCTTGATTTGCTGAGTCTTTCCAGCACTTTCCCGAATTAATTTCTGATTTTTGGCATCTGCAGTATTTCTGATTCCGGTTATTTGACTATTTCAATTGGTTAGTTTAATTCTTGGGCTGCATGGAGTGGTCCAGGGAGGGATAACACTTCTGGTGTAGGAGCTTGTTGTGTCCACTCTGGGGCAGCTCAATCTCCTTCGGTCCCCACCGGACACTCGGCTCTCACCTGTGGCTGTCTGTATGCAACAGCGCCCACACCCCGGTACACTGCTTTGATGAGCAGGCTGAACCAGGTGAGGTTAGCTGGCAGCCTCATACCCCAGTGAGACAGAGGTATGCCTGTCCCAGCAGTCTGGGCGGCTGACATCCACAGCGAGAGCCAGCGGCCGGGATGGCGGCATTGCAGTGCTCTGTGGAGAGGTCATCCACCGCAACCAAGGAAGACCCCAATTTGTCACACACGTTCGTTCCACTGAACCGGGACTTCCAAAGAGTGGAACTACCTCAGTGTAATAGCCTTCCCACCTTAAAGATGCCTTTGCAATGTGATTTGGGATAATGCTGCCGGTGCTTCAAAAAACCCAGATCATCGGTATATACACTTGAAATTTTGTCATAGAGCATATTTAACACCGAGAATAGACATCAAATGGGACGGGTTCCTGACCCATATTGCTCATTTTGCCTCCACGGTACCATTTGTTCTTTTATACATGTTGTATGGGAATGTCCAGGGGTATTTGGTTTGTGGGGAAAGGTTATCAGTACTCTTACAGAACTAACAGGGGTACAATTACTAATGGACCCCACTGTACATCTTCTAAATGGTGACTACCACCTTTCCCTTATGGAACAAAAACACGCAAAGTCTGGCTGGCAGATGATTGTAGTCCAGCGTTGGAAACCTCCTCATGATATTTCAAGTACTCACTGGCTTCGGAGCTTTCTGGACATTTCTTACCTGGAATTATCATCAGCAAGAGTAAATGATGCAAGACCAAACACCATCTTAATGTGGACAAATTTGATATCTGACTTAAAAGATCTTTTGTTAAAATAGGAATGCTCTGTCTGTGTATACACAAAGTGCACTGCAGATGCTGTGGTCAAAGCAACACGTACAACAAGCTGGAGGAACTCAGCAGGTCAGACAGCATCCGTGGAAACGAGCAGTCAATACTTCGGGTCCTGACGAAGGGTCTCGGCCCGAAACGTTGACTGCTCATTTCCGCGGATGCTGCCCAACCTGCTGAGGTCCTCCAACTTGTTGTACGTGTTGCTCTGTCTGTGTATGCACTACTATTCAGTTGGTTGGTGGAGGGGAAAGGGATGGGGGGGGTAGAGAGGGGTGGAGGGGGGAGGGGTGGAGAGGGGGGTGGGGATGAGGATGAGGGGTGGAGGGGGGATGGCGATGAGGGTTGGGGGGGTGGCTGGGTTAAACAGTCAAAATGTAATTGGCAACTGGTTGTATTGAATGTAATTTGTTGATGTTGCAATAAAAATTAGTGATTAAAAAAATGCCCTTGCACAGGTTTCCTGTCATCGTTGCAATTGATGGACAACAACCACTACCACCTGTTTAATACTGCTTCCACAATCTTCCTATGCGTATTACATCTGATCACTATCTAACCTGGTGAATGAATTCACATTTACATGGCACATTCTAAACTGTTTCAAAGACAAAGTCACTAGGAAAATTAGGAAACACAGTAGACAATTTGCTCTCAGGAAAATCTCACAAATGCCAGAGATGAGGTCAACACTGGCCAGGATACCACGGATATTATTTATCAGAGAAGAAGCATTCACATCCATCCGAAAAAAAGTAGGAAAGTTATTAATTTATTATCATATCTGAACGACGGCACGTCCACTAATACAGCACACCAGTGTATGTTTAGATGCCGATTCCCAGGCCTCTGGAGTAGAACTTAAATCGCCAACCTTCGCTATGTGAAGGATTGTGATTGACTGTAGAGAGAAACCATCTCTATCATACTTCTGTCTGGATGGCAGACTCAATAGGCTTTGATACATGTAACAAGACCATAAGACATAGATGCAGAATTAGGCCATTTGGCCCATCAAGTCTGCTCTGCCATTCAAACATGACTGACCCTTTTATCCCCTCCTCAGCCCCACTCACCAGCTTTCTCCCCCTAACCTTTGATGCCATGAATCCACTCCAATCCATTTCTCCCCATGCAAGAGGGAAATATTGATACCTACCCACCTGTTATTATCAAATCACATGCATGTCACCATATGCTACCTTGAGAATCATTTTCCTGCAGGCAGTTACAGGAAAATAAAGAAATACTGTAGAATATATGAAAGGCAATACAAACACACAACTAGCAAATCAATGTGCAAAAGAAGACAAATTGAGCAAATAATAAACTAATAAATACCATTAAGAACGTGAGTCACTGGAATCAGCTCAGAGTTGAGGTGAGTGTAGGTATCCACACTGGTTCAGGAGCCTGATGGTTGTAGGGCTCTTGAACCTGAAGGTGTGGGACCTAAGGCACAAAGTTCAAAGTAAATTTTATTATCAGAGTACATATATGTCACCACATATACAGCGGCATGCAGAAGTTTGGGCACCTCTGGTCAGAATTTCTGTTACTGTGAATTGCTAAGTGAGTAGAAGATGAACTGATCTCCAAAAGTCATAAAGTTAAAGATGAAACATTATTTTCAACATTTTAAGCAAGATTAGTGTATTATTTTTGTTTTGTACAATTTTAGAGTGAAAAAAAGGAAAGGAGCACCATGTAAAAGTTTGGGCACCACAAGAGACTTTTACCAAGGTCTCAGACCTTAATTAGCTTATTAGGGGCTATGGCTTGTTCACAGTCATCGTTAGGAAAGGCCAGGTGATGCAAATTTCAAAGCTTTATAAATACCCTGACTACTCACACCTTGTCCCAACAATCAGCAGCCATGGGCTCCTCTAAGCAACTGCCGAGCACTCTGAAAATTAAAATAAATGATGCCCACAAAGCAGGAAAAGATAGAAAAGCATTTTCAGGTAGCTGTTTCCTCAGCTCATCATGTAATTAAGAAATGGGAGTTAGAAGGAACGGTGGAGGTCAAGTTGAGGTCTGGAAGACCAAGAAAACTTTCCGAGAGAACTGCTCATAGGATTGTTAGAAAGGCAAATCAAAACCCCTGTTTGACTGCAAAAGACCTTCAAGAAGATTTAGCAGATTCTGGAGTGGTGATGCACTGTTCTACTGTGCAGCAACACCTGCACAAATATGACCTTCATGGAAGAGTCATCAGAAGTAAACCTTTCCTGCGTCCTCACCACAAAATTCAGTGTCAGAAGTTTGCAAAGGAACATCTAAACAAGCCTGATACATTTTGGAAAAAAGTCCTGTGGACTGATGAAATTAAAATAGAACTTTTTTGGCCACAATGAGCAAAGGTATGTTTGGAGAAAGAAAGGGTGCAGAATTTCATGAAAAGAACTCCTCTCCAACTGTTAAGCACGGGGGTGGATCAATCATGCTTTGGGCTTGTGTTGCAGCCAGTGGCACGGGGGACATTTCACTGGTAGAGGGAAGAATGAATTCAATTAAATACCAGCAAATTCCGGAAGCTAACATCACACCGTCTGTAAAAAAAAAAGCCGAAGATGAAAACAGAATGGTTTCTACAACAGGATAATGATCCTAAACACACCTCAAAATCCACAATGGACTACCTCAAGAGGCGCAAGCTGAAGGTTTTGCCATGGCCCTCATAGTCCCCCGACCTAAACATAATCAAAAATCTGTGGACAGACCTCAAAAGAGCAGTGCATGCAAGTTAGCTCAAGAATCTCACAGAACTAGAAGCATTTTGCAAGGGAGAATGGGTGAAAATCCCCCAGACAAGAATTGAAAGACACTTAGCTGGCTACAGAAAGCGCTTACAAGCTGTGATACTTGCCAAAGGGGGTGTTACTAAGTACTGACCACACAGGGTGCCCAAACTTTTGCTTCCGGCCCTTTTCCTTTTTTTTGTTATTTTGAAACTGTAAGAGATGGAAATAAAAAAGCCATCTTGCTTAAGATATGAAAGAAATGTGTCATCTTTAACTTTATGCCTTTTGGTAATCAGGTCAGCTTTTACTCGCTTAGCTATTCACAGTAACAGAAATTTTGACCAGGGGTGCCCAAACTTTTGCACGCCACTGTACCTCCTACCAGAAGGCAGTAGTGAGAAGAGAGCATGCCATGGATGCACAGCAGGAGACTTTCTGAATGGTGAAACGTGGGAATCAGTAGAGGTGCAAACACGGTGTTCAGAGACCTGACCGGGGATCATTACATGTCCCACACAAGTACAGAGAGACCAGTGGAATGTTGTTCTTCATCAGAATCACTGACAAATATTGTGAAATTTGCTGTATTGCAACAGCAGTCTACGGAACAGGAAAACAAAGGAACATAAATTTCACAAAGATAAAAATAATATAAAATTCTGATAACCTGGGACTTTGTTGGTGCCAGACTTTACAGATTGCAGGATGTTACGCCTATTTATAACTGAATACACCTTTGTTTATTCATTGGAAGATTCCTTTTACTTCAGCTGTTTACAGCACTGTGCAAACGTCTTAGGCACATACACTGTATACAGTAGCTAGAGTGCCTTAGCCTTTTGCACAGTGCTGTATTTATTAATGAGGAACAGAGAGAGAGTTTGTGAATCTGGTGGGAGCAAAGGATGCTGGGAATGGTTTATTATCATTACAGAATGTCTCTCTGGTGCTTCTGGTGTATGTGTTGCTCCTTTATTTCACTTATTTTTTAAACAAATTGCACACATGGTACATTAATGTATTTTCCAGTAAACCCAGTAAGCAGGGACTACACAAGCATTGAGGAACTCAGCAGGTCAGGCAGCATCTATGGGAAAAAGTAAACAGTCTACGTTTAGGGCCGAGATCCTTCATCAGGGCCGGGAAGGAAGGGGGGAAGGAGTCAGAGTAAGAAGGTGGGGGAAGGGGAGGAAGAAGTGCAAAGTGGCAGGTGATAGGTGAAACCAGGAGATGTGAAGTAAAGAGCTGGGAAGTGATTAGTGGAAGAGCTAATGGGCTTGAGAAGGGGGAATTTGATAAGACAGAAGACCATGGAAGAAAGGGACGGGGAGGAGTACCAGAGGGAGGGGATGGGCAGGTAAGAACAGAAGGTGTGAGAGGGTATCAAGAATGGGGAATGGCGAAGGTGGGAGGCCAATTACCAGAAGTTCAAGGAATGGATGTTCATGCCAGATTGGGGGCTACCCAGATGGAATATAAGGTGTTGCTCCTCCAACTGGACTCATCTCGCCAGTAGAGGAGGCAATGGACTGACATGTCAGAATGGGAAAGCGAATAGAATTGAAATGGGTGGCCACTGTGGCAGACAGAGCTGCTCAAAGAAGTGGTCTCCCAATCTATGTAGGTATTTTGGGAGACCACTTCATCGAACACCTTCGCTTCTCGAACATCAATTTCTTGAACTTCCGGTAATTGCCCCCCACCCCCCCTTCACCATTCCTCATTCGCGGTTCCCTCTCATGCCTTCTGGAGTTCCTCCAGCGTTTTGTGTGTGTTGCTTTGGACTTCCAGCATCTGCAGATCTTCTTGTGATTGAGGAAGGGCTCCTGACCCCTGGTATTCCGGACTGTGATCCTGGCTCCAGCTCCATTCCCAACACCCACTCCAGAATTTGGTTCTGCACCGTGAATCTATGGAATTTGAAGGGTCTCGGCCCGAAATGTTAACTGTTTATTCTGCTTCATGGATGCTGCCCGACCAGCTGAGTTCATCCAGCATGTTGTGTGTGTTGTGGTGTTATTAGTGATCCTAATACCAACCCCTATGAAACACCACTAGTCACCGGCAGCCCCCTATATTACCACCTTTTGACTTCTGCCAGTCAGCCAATTCTGCACAAGCTAGTAACTTTCCTGTAATTGCAGAGGCTCTTTCTGATTAAGATGAATTTAAGAATATTTATCATACATTTAAGGTGAGAGAGGGAAAGTTCAAAGAAGGTGTTTGTACACAGAGTGGTGGCTGCCTGGAGTGTACTATCGGGGTTGCAGTAGAGAGAGATAGGAGAGGGGTGTGTGGGAGGAGAATATATGGAGAATGGATGAATAAAGACCACGTTCTGTCAGAAGGGATTAATTTATTTAGGCATCATTTGCTTAATTGGTTTGGTGCAACACTGTGGGCTGAAGGGCCTGTTCCTGTACTGTACTGTTTTATGTTCCACGTTCTAGCTGCAACCGCACGTTACCACCAGGAGGTGGAGCATCGTGGGCAGCAGAACCCCATGCCACCAGAAAGATAACTTGCATTCATGAAGCATCTTCCTGACCATGACGTTCCACGGTACTTCACAGGCAAGGAAACACACTTAGGGTGCAAACACCCTTATACAGTCGGAATTACAGCAGTTAAATCACCTAATTTAATGCTAGCCTAATCACGAGACAATTTACAATGACCATTAAACCCACCAACCAGTTTGTCTTTGGACCGTGGAAGGCAACTAGAACATCCAGAATAAACCCATGTGGCCACAGGGAGAACATACAAACTCCTTAGGGTCGGAGGCGGGAATTGAACCCAGGTTGCCTCTCCTCTGAAGTATTGAGCTAACCACTACTCCACCATGCTGCCCTTCTGTAGAGACAACTCAGAGTGACCAGTTAATATAGCAACCAATACATGCATTGGATGCAGCAGGAAACTGCAGCGTGCAGGGGAAGCTCACATAGTCACAGGGAGAGCAAGCAGATTCCACACAGATAGCACTGAAGGTCAGAGTCAAACCCCTAAGACCAAAAATTAGGCCATTCATCCCATCAAGTCTGCTCCACCATTCCATCATGGCTGATTTATTATTCCTCTGAACCCCATTCTCCTGCTTTCTACCCTTAACCTTTGACACCCTCACTAATCAAGAAACTCTGCTTTAAATATACCCAATTTTTTTGGCCTCCAAAGCAGTTAATTCCACAGATTCACCATCCTGTGGCTAAAGAAATTCCTCCTCATCACTGCAGGGATGTCCTTCTTTTCTGAAGCTGTGTCTTTTGGTCCTAGACTCCTCCACTGTCGGAAATATTCTCTCCACATCCACTCTATCAATATAAGGTCACTGGAGAGATGAGGTACTGCATGCAGATCCACTGTGATGTAGAGAATGTTTCAAAGTTCAAAGTAACTTTGTTGTTGAAGTACATATATGTCACCATATACAGCCCTGAGATTCGTTTTCTCTTGTAGGAAGAAACGGTATCTGTAAAAGTCAGCAATAGGGAATCCAGATAAAGCATCTTCACTGAAAATCTGGTGAGAATTTGGAACTGGGGTGCAGCTAAAGGGAGGGTTACAGAAACATCTGATGAGGAAGAGAGCGGACACTCACGCTGACAGACAGATTACGACAGCATTGTCAGGAGTGAGGGACTGAGTTAGCAGGAGAGACCGGACATGCCAAGACTTATCCTTTGGAGCACAGAAAACGGGGCAGCGGGTGAACTTACAGAGATGTATAAAATCATGAAGTGGACAGATTGGGTGAAGGTACTCATCTTTCTTCCCATGACTGAGGAATCAAGAATTAGCGGGCATAAGTTTAAGGGCTCTGTCCGCCAGAGGAAGCAGGATCTCCCAGTGGCCACGCATTTTAATTCCACGTCCCATTCCCATATGTCAATCCATGGCCTCCTCTACAGTTGAGATGAAGCCACAGTCAGGTTGGAGGAACAACACCTTATATTCCATCTGGGTAGCCTCCAACCTGATGGCATGAATGTTGATTTCTCTAACTTCCGTTAATGCCCCTCCTCCCCTTCTTACCCCATCTCTATTCATTTATCTGTTTGTTTGTTTGTTTGTTTGTTTGTTTATTTATTTATTTATTTTCTCTCTCTCTCTCTCTCTCTCTCTCTCTCTCTCTCTCTCTCTCTCTCTCTCTCTCTTTCCCTCTCACAATAACTCCTTGCCTGTTCTCCATCTTCCTCTGGTGCTCCCCTCCCCCTTTCTTTCTTCCAAGGCTTTCTGTCCTATGATACTCCCCCTTCTCTAGTCTTGTACCCCTTTTGCCAATCAACATCCCAGCTCTTAGCTTCATCCCTGACCCTCCTGTCTTCTCCTATCATTTCGGGTCTCCCCCTCCCCCTTTCAAATCTCTTACTATCTCTTTTTTTCCGTTAGTCCTGACGAAGGGTCTCGACCCGAAACGTCGACTGTACTTCTTCCTATAGGTGCTGCCTGGCCTGCTGCGTTCCACCAGCATTTTGTGTGTGGGGCATAAGTTTAAGGTGAGTGTGAAAAGATTTAGCAGGATCTTAAGGGGCAACATTTTCACACAGAGACTATTTGGAACAAGTTGTCAGAGGAAGTGGTTGAGACAAATACATTAGCAACATTTAAAAGCCACTTGAACAGATTCATGGATAAGAAAAGCTTAGAAGTACATGAGCCAAGTGCGAGCAGATGAGACCATCTTGGTGACAGGAACTAGATGGACTGAATAGCCGGCTTCCATGCTGTATGACTCTATAACTCTACTCAGAAGAGAAGAGAGAGTACATGAGGCACAATGTGGGACCATCTAAACAGCATGGCCTATATCTGTATCATCGGGGTAGCACGGTAGCTTAGCAGCTAACATAACACTTTACACTGCCAGTGACTGGGGTTTAATTCCTGCCAGTATTTGTGTTTGTACATTCTCCTGGTGACCTCGTGGGTTTCCTCTGTCTCCTCCAGTTTCCTCCCACATTCCGAACAGGCATACGGGTTAGAGTTAGTAAGTTTTGGGCATGCTATGTTGGGGCCAAGAGCATGGTATCACTTGCGGGCTGACCCTAGCACATCTCCAGACTGTGTTAGTCACTGACGCAAAAGGACGCATTTCACTGTATGCTTCAATGTACGTGACAAGTAAAGATAATCTTTAAATATATAGCCACCTCAAGCATCACTACCAAATTACAAAAATGATTGACTTTGTCCTGTCTTAAATGAATTGAACTTAAGTTAATAATGATGAATAATTTATCAACTTGACTCTAAATACTTAAGTATCTCACAGGGCCAAACCTCACCTTCAATTTAAAATTTCTACGATTGAATGCTGCTGTTAAATTGGTGGTTGAAGGTAATTTTTTTTTTGACTGAACTAGACCCGTTCTTCATAATGTGTGAGTTAAAATATTTTCAAATGGATTCCTATGTCTAAAGTACCATTTGTGGTCTCGGGATACTCTCATGCGTTACAATCCCTTGAGGTCACAGAAATAAAGTGGTGCACAAGTCTTCTCAGTCAATCTCAGCAAACCAAACACTGCAGGAGGAAGTATCTGGAGGTCCATGAGCAAGTCGTCATTGGGGAACAGAGACAGAGAAGGTCAGTAGTTTTAAATTCCTTGCCAATAACGTATCAGAGGATCTAACATCAGCTGAACTTTGCACATCCCCATACTCATGTCAGTCTACAGATGCGCAGTAGACAGCACTGCTGGTTGAGTGGTACCACGGAACAATCTCTCAGCTCAACAGCAGCAAAAACAAAAGAGCTAATTATTGACTATAGAAAGAAGAAACCAGAGGACCATGAACATGTGCTTAATAAGGGAACAGAGATACATCACTGCTTAGTACAGAGACTGCACTGCAGCAGACAAGAAAACTCGACAACAAGTAGACAAAACTGTCCAATTCATCACCTCACTTGCCTACCTGCTATCAAGGAAATACAAATATACAGAAAGGTGCTGGAAATGGATCAGTAACATCGTGAATGATCCAACCCACTCTGCTCTGGCCCGTTTTTCCCATTAGGAAGGAGGCTGCACAGCATCCATTCAATGATCACCAGATTCAGAAACAGTTACTTTCTCCAACAAGTAAGGTTGATCAACACCTCCACCCACTAAGCACACTACTTTACATTATTTCCCATCAGTTACCTTATGTACAGCTTACCATCATTTTATAGACGTACAATCAGTCTTTGTTATAAGCTATCTTATGTAGTTATATTTATTGTGCATTATTATTATCAAGTTCCTTATCTTTTTTGTTTTTTTGTCCTGCATCGGATCCAGAGTAACAATTATTTCATTCTCCTTCACATTTGAGTACAGCAATTGACATTAAACAATCTTGAAGAAGGGTCTTGGCCTGAAACGTCGACTGTTTACTTTTTTCCACAGATGCTGCCTGACCTGCTGAGTTCCTCTAACATTCTGAGTGCGTTGCTCTGCAAACAATCTTGAATTTTTTCTGGGACCAGCACATAAGTGTGGTCACAAATAAGGCACGGCAGTACCTCTATTTCCATAGAAGTTCGCATAGATTTAACACTATCACTATCATTTAACATAATTACCCTCTCAAAACTAATCAACAAGCTCCAAGACCTAGGCCTTGATACGTCCTTCGGTAATTGGATCCTCCATTTCCTCACTTGCAGACTCCAGTCAGATTGACAACAATATCACCTCCACGATCACCATCCACACAGGTGCACCAGAAGGCTGTGTGCTTAGCCCCCTGCTCTACTCACTTCATACTTCTGATTCTGTACAGCTCTCTATCACTATATTTAAGTTTGCTGATGACACCACTGCTGTTGGCCAACTCAAAGGAGGCAATGAATCAGCATATAGGACGGAGTTTGAAAATCTGGTTGAGTGGTACCACGGAACAATCTCTCAGCTCAACAACAGCAAAAACAAAACAGCTAATTATTGACTATAGAAAGAAGAAACCAGAGGTCCATGAACATGTGCTTAATAAGGGAACAGAGATAAAGAGGGTCAGTAGTTTTAAATTCCTTGGCATTAACATACCAGAGGATCTGTCCTGGGACAGCACATTAGCACTGTCACAAGCAAGGCATGACAGTGTTTCTGCATTCTTAGAAGTTTGCATAGGCTTGGCATGTCACTAAAAGCTTTGATAAACTTCTATATATGCACAGGATTCTAACTGGTTGTATCACAGCCTGGTATGGCAACACCAATGCCCAAGAATGGAGAAATATTGTTTTTGTCCTGTGATCAATCTAAGGTTAAATAGCTGGATGGCTGGGATGTGCAGCTTGTTGGGCTGGAAGGGTCTGTTCCATACTGTGTCTCTGAATAACTAAATAGATAGATGTTGTTTCCATGATTAGCACTATGCACCTTTATTACATCCCTGAATTTGTTATAGCTTGCAAGAAACTTTTGTTCATTATGTGCTGTATCGTATGACTGGGCGATCATAGCTGCATGACCATGATTATTCTTGGCAAATTTTTCTACAGAAGTGGTTTGCCATTAACTTTACAAGGCAGGAGACCACCACCACCATCAATACTCTTCAGAGATTGTCTACCCGGTGTCAGTGGTCACCTAACCAGAACCTGTGATGTGCACCAGCTGCTCATACACCTCCTGCTCCCATGGCTTTACATGACCCTGATCTGGGGGCTAAACAGGTGCTACACCTTGCCCAAGGGTGACCTGCAGGCTAGCAGAGGGAAGGACCTCTCTCGCTAGAGATGTATCTCCACACTGCCACCCCGCAAGAAGCAATGGGTCTAAATTTATTCCCTTAAAAGGCACAATTATGGAATTACAGTGTGACAGTCATAGCTAGAGCATGTTAAAAGGAAACAGATTTTAACAGAACTCTTCACTGACATCTCCCTATGATTCCTGAAAACTTTGGTAATACAAGGATAAAATCAAAGCATATTAAAAAAAAGATCAAATATATTGTTTGATGATTGATACGTAGAGATGGAGAAGAAGGTACAAAGAGGCAGGGATGATTTATTATTAGATACAAAGAGAATATCAAACATTGTTCTTTCATTTCTCACATTCCAGCGTTGAGTTCAATAACTTGCCGCACAAGACACTAGCATATTTTAAAACTGATTATCCCTGCCCACATCACCAAATATCTTTTCCCACCCCTCCCCTGAATTTCATATCAATCAAAACATTTCACACTGACTTTTCTCCTAGCATCCCACTCCCCTGCTCTGAAGCACCTGCTCAATATATCGAGTGGATTGAGGCATAGATCAAGTGGACAGCCAGACTTTGTCCCAATGGGTAAAATGAAAGGGTCTAATTTTAAGGTGATTAGAGGAGTGGGGGGGAATGTCAGAGTTAAGTTTTTTTCTACATAAAAAGTGGTGGGAGTGTGGAACATCCTGCCAGTTGATAGAGACAGATACATTAGGGGCATTTATGAGGCTCTTAGAAAGGCACATGGATGAGGATAGAAAAAATGGAGGTCTATGCAAGACAGAATGCTTAAATTGAACAAGATTGATTCAAGTTTAATTGTCATTCCACCATACATGAAAACAGCCAAATGAAACAGCTTTGCTCTGAGGCGAAACACAGTCACACACAGCGCAAGGCACAAAGAGCACATATAAAACAGCAAGCACATACAAGATATCAGTAAAACAGAGTCACACACAAAAAACACACGGGGTAGCGCAGGACCCTGAGTCCATGAATGCTGCAGCAGTCTGCAATCGAACACAATATAGCTTCTCTTCTGCTAAGCAAACACTGAGGGGCACTGCCCCCAGCACTCCAATGGAGTGCACTGGCTCCAATAGCTTTCTCCTGGGTGGCTGTAAACAGGCAACACCACGGCTTTGGGCCTAGTCCTCGCTAGGACCAAGGACACGCAGCTCCCCCTGCTGAACGCCAATAAATCAGTGAATTGGACTTTTTCCACGTTAATAATGTCCAACAGGGTCACGCGATCACAAGAAAAGTGGCTACAATGACCACTCGCTGTTATACTGCACACCATCTTTGTGCACTAACTCCTCCGATGCCTCTCTGACACAGGCAGCGGCACCATCTGCACCAATAGATACATCTTGCACTACCCCGTATATTTTCAGTGTGTGACCAGTAGGTAGGTTAAAAGGTCAGTGTAATAGCATGGGCCAAGGGCCTGTGCTGTGTCGTACCGTTCCATGTTCTGTTTTTAAATTCAAGAATTTGGTGGAAACTCCTTTCCGATTAACAGCTCAGCAGCTGTTAATGAATGTGAATGAAGTTGGAATCTTTTTATTACCAGCTTGCAAACTGAAGGGGGTGGTGAGTTTCTTGCCCTGATGAGAAAGACCCCCATCGTGCGTAACTAAAAGGAGCTGTGTGCACATTTGCAGCATGAAAAGCATTCTAACTGGCTGCATCACCATCTGGCATGTGGGGAGCATCTGCACAGGATCAAAGTCAGCTGCAGAGAGCTGTAAACACAGTCGGCTCGATCATGGGCACTAGTCTCTTTAGTGTCCAGGACATTTTCAAGGAGCAATGCCTCAAAAAGACAGCGTCCATTATTAAGGACCCCCATCACCCAGGACATGCCCTCTTCTCATTGCTGCCATCAGGTAGGAGGTACAGAAGCCTGAAGGCACACACTCAGCGATTCAGGAACAGCTTCTTCCCCTCTGCCATCCCATTTCTGAATGGACATTGAACCTACAAACACTACTTCATTACCTGCCGGCATGAACATCCAACTCACAGACCTCCGTTGATACCCCTGCCCCCCACTTACCCCCATCCCTATCTATTATTTTAGTCTGGTTCTCTTTCTCTCTCTTTCTCCCCCCCTCACTATAATCTCCCCCCAGCCCTACCTTTCTTTCTATTTTATTTCCCATAATTCTCCACCTTCCCCCTAGCCCATTTCCCTCCAGCCTATCACTTCCCAGCTCTCTACTTCATCCCTCCCCCCATTTCTTATCCCCTCTCGACCATCCCATGTTACTTCACTCGTGATAAAGGGTTTCGGCCCGAAACATCGTCACTACCTCCTCCCATAGATGCTGTCTGGCCTGCTGAGTTCTGCCAGCATTTTGTGTTTTTACTACTTCATTACTTCTATTTTTGCACTACTTATTTATTTTATTTAACTACTTTTTACATATATATATACACACACACACACACACATATATGTATACTTACTGTAAGTCACTTCTTCACTATGTATTGCAATGTACTGCTGCTGCAAAACAACAAATTTCACATCAAACGCCGGTGATATTAAACTTGATTCTGATTCAGTTGAGATCTGGGTTTGTGAGTGGGAGAGAGTGAGGTGAGCAAAGTGTTTCAATTCTCCTAGGGATTTTGTTCCTTGTTCATTGGGCTGACAGCTAGACGTAAATTATCAGAATTCGCCCATCTGAGGGAGAGTCGGTAGTCAGTAGTGTCTTACCACTGAGCTCTTAAGAGGCCCCGTCTACTCTCTCAAGTAAATGTAAAAGATCCCATGACACTTCTCTTTGAAGAGCGAGTTCTCCCCAGCGTCCCTGCACAGTAATCTCTCAAACATTGTTATTGAAACAGATTATCTGGTGATTATCACATTGCTGGAGCTTTCTGTGCGCAAGCTGCTTTCCTCATTTCCTACACTAAAATGGTGACTATACATCAAAAAGAATTTCACTGACTGTCAGACAATCTGAAGCCTGTGAAAAATGCAATAAAAATTCAAACCTTTCTTTCAATTAAGATGTGACTAAATGAATGAGACGGTAATCGTTTACAGTCAAAGACACAGACTTTGCCTTAAGGATAAGCATGAGGCTATCAACACTTATTTAAAGAAGAATCGGGCAGTAACTTCTAACATCTGTGTACATTATATGTGGTTAAACTTGAAAATGAGGAAATTACTCTCCAACATGCCCAGTATCTCTACAAGCAGCAGTACACTACCTCACTCTTACATTTGGCACTGAAAACAAAGTCAGAGGTGACATTACCACCAGATAACCAACTAAACGTGGGAGAGAGATTGGGGTTGATCTGGTCAGGACAAAAATAATTTTTAACTGCCCTTAATTGCTGACTATTTCTGATCACGATTTCTGATCTTAAGATTAAGGTTTGCTTCATTTTTCACATGTACATCAAAACATCGAAACAAACAGTGAAATGTGCCATTTGCACTAATGACCAACACTGGGTGCAGACCACATGCTTTGAACGCCAACCTAGCACGCCACAACCTGCACATGTGGGAGGAAATCAGAGCTCCCGGAGGAAACCCACACAGTTTCAGGGAGAGCGTCCTCACAGACAGAGGCAGAAAATGAACCCCAATCTTCCGACCAGTGGCACTGGTAAACACCATGCTATCATGCTGCCCCTTTTTAGAAATCCTTCTAATAAAAGATTTTTAAATAACTATTTACTTTAGTCTTTAATTTTTTATTGCTCTCCATCTCTTCATCCAATCATTCTTTGCCTCCCTTTGGACTGTTTCCTGCACATTACTTTATAACACATTGGGCAATGGCGTGCAGATACGTCTCTACCAAAGGAGGTGTAAAGCACTTCTTCTTTTCACTAGCCTGCAGGTCACCTTTGGGCAAGGTGTAGCACCTGATTAGCTCCCGGTCAGGGTCACACGAAACCAGGGGAACAGGTAACACGAGTGAATCTGCAGATGCTGGAAATAAAAAAAACAGAAAATGCTGGCAGAACTCAGCAGGCCAGACAGCATCTATGGAAAGAGGTAGTGAAGACGTTTCGGGCCGAAACCCTTCATCCAGAGTGAAGTAACATGGTATGGTCGAGGGGGGATAAGAAGTGGGGGGAGGGATGAAGAGAAGAGCTGGGAAGTAATAGGCTGGAGGGAAATGGGCTAGGGGGAAGGCACCAAGGAAGGATATGTGACTATAATACCGGGTCTGGGTCAGCGTGTGACTATAATACCAGGTCTGGGTTAGCGTGTGACTATCTACAGGTAATGGATGGTTATATCAGCAGCTGGTGCATATCACAATTCCTAGTTATGTGACCACTGACGCCAGGCAGACAATCTGTGAGGAGTGTTGATAATGGCTGGGGTCACCCATCTTGTAAAAACATTGCCCAGAAGAAGGGAATGGCAAACCGCTTCTGTAGAAAAATTTGCCAAGAACAATCATGGTCATGGATAGAGTAAAGCATAAGAACAACAGCATGAAGGGAGTCTTCCCCACAAGCACATTAAAGACAGAGGGAAGATCATGATGGCCCATGTCACATGACATGACATATAATGATGATGATCAATAATCAATGCCTCAATAAAGATTCTTCAACCAAATGTTTGAAGTTGCTGTTTGACACTGTACTCAACACGAGTATTCTCCTAAACACCATGAACTTCTGTAAATTAACCAAAGGAATCATAAAAGTAATGAACCATAAGTATTTGATTGTGAAATCCACACCAATAAACGATGCAGAAGGTGATAATTAGCAGTTATATTAAGCAACAAGCTGTACAGTAATATAAGAAAGCTTAGCTTACTGGACCAGTCCAACAACTATAAGACCATAAAACTTGGGAGCAAAATTAGGCTATTTGGCCCATCAATTCTGCTCTGCCATTACATCATGGCTGATTTATTATCTCTGTCAACCCTATTCTCTTGCCTTCTCCCTTTACTAATCAAGAATCTATGAAACTCCTCTTTAAATATCTTGGCACCATAGCTATTTGTGGCAATGAATTCCAGTGAATCACTACCTTCTGTCTAAAGAAAGTCCTCCTCATCTCTGTTCTAAAGGGATATCCTGCTATTCAGAGGCTGTGCCCACTCGTGCAAGACTCCCCACTATATTAAACATCCTCTCCATATCCACTCTGTTTAGATCCTTCAATATTTAATAGGTTTCAATGAGATTACGCGCCTCCCCCCCCATTCTTCTAAACTATAGCAAGAATAGGCCCAGGTCCATCAAACATTCCTCAGGTGTTAATCCTTCTCATGAACCTCCTCTGGACCCTCTTCAATGCCTCCACACCCTTTCTTAGGTGGCTAAAACTGCGCACAATACTCCAAGTGTGGTCTGGCCCATAAAGCCAAGCTAAATGGTGAAATTGATCATACACCAGTCTTCTGTTCTTGAGATTTGAGCTTCAATTCAGTCCAGATCCGATCAGATTAAGGTTTTGTCTACCCCTTGACTACAAAATGAACACAAAACCTCGAGTATCACTCACCACCCAACGAATGTTATCCAATGCACAGTAACAGCCATAGTCATAGGAGCCACTTTGGGGAGAAGATACAGAATAGCTTTATATGTTAATGTATGTAGAAACATGAGGTGAAAGTGTTACATTTACGTCTATGTTTGCACTGTGCCGGGGGCAGCCCGTAAGAGTCGCCAACGTGGCACGCCCACAACCCACTAACCCTAATGCTACATCTTTGGAATGTGGGAGGAAGCCAGAAGAAACCCACGTGGTCACAGGAAGAACAGAGAAAAGAAGATCACCAATAGACAAGTACTTGCTCCTTGATCATGACAGCCTGGGATGGAATGTTGCTTGGGAATTTGGGAGAGACTTCATTGGACAAAGCAATAGGGTCTTTCATCTGAGCATATTGTGAAACAGCAGAAATGGGCTCCATATCTTAAAACCTCTCAAACAAAGTGCATCTCTTCTAGTGGTTGGAGAGTATTTATTTATTTAGCGACACAGCATGGAGTAGGCCCTTCCAGCCCTTCGAACCTCGCTGTCCCAACAACCCCGCAACTCCAATTAACCCTAACCTAATCACGGGACAGTTCACAATGACCAATTTACCTGCCCAGTATGTCCTTGGACTCTGGGAGGAAAACCCACGCATCCCATGGGAAGGACATGCAGACTCCTTACAGAGGACGCAGGAATTGAACTCCAAACACCAATGCCCAAGCTATAATAGTGTCGTCCTAACCACTACGGTAACCATGGATGCCAGAACTGTAATCGCGCTCGCCAACCTCTACACTACCATGGCGCCACTTTGAGCTCCATCTTGTCCTCTGAACTCATGTTCTAGGCCGGATGGGAACACAGTTCCATCTCTGAAAGATAAAGGCTAAGGTTTGGAATTAGACAGACTTGGAAACCTACAGCCTCAGTCAGTGTGACGTTTCACAGTGACTGGTGCAGACTATGCTACGGTGTGAATGGCAGCGTAACGTTTTCCAGTGTCAGCAAACAGGGTTCAACTCTGGCTGCTGTCTGTAGGCCATTTCTACGTTTTCCCAGTGATCGCATGGGCTTCTTTCGGGTGCTCCAGTTTCCTGCCAAGATGTACAGCTAGGGTTAGTAAATTGTGGGCTTGTTATGTTAGCACTGGAAGCATGGTGACATTTGCAAGCTGATTTGATTTGATGCAAACGACACATTATACTGTATTCTTCACTGTACACATGACACATAAAAGCTAATTGTTAAAAAATCAATGCACTTGACTGATGCTGCTGCAAGCATGTTTTCATTGTACCTGTGCATGCATGTACTTGCATATCGCAATAAGCCTGACTTTGACTTTGAAGGTAGTTTCGTATGATGAAGGCCGAAAGATCATGTATAAAAGTAGCTGTGTAGTCTACGCCAATCCTGCCTTAAAACAACAGACCCAAATGCTGGAAACAAGAGTGGAAGTTCTAGCATATCGGACCAGAGATACATCACTGGAACTCTACCGTGGATGGTCGCGAGCCAGCCGCAAAAGGAGGAGGCTTGGCATGGAGCCAGCAACCCCGTCCTGTAGAAACCCAGAGCTACAGAAACGCCAACAGAAGCTCCAGAGGCTTCATCCCCGGGAGAAAAAGAGTCTTCGGAGATGGGCTACAACTGGGGGCAGTTTAAAAGACTGGCCCAGGATAGAAGTCTCTGGTGAGCTGCTATTGACATACTATGCCCCAGTACGGTTTAGCAGAAAGATACATTACAGGCATTCTATTCTGCATCTGATTGTCACTGAATTGAGCCAACTGCTGAAATTTGACAACAAAGTGCAATATATAACCTTCCCTTAGCATTGATATACAACAACTTAATGAGTGCCTGTGAGTCTGAGGGTCTGGGAACAAGAACTGGAGGCCCGGAGGTGGCCGGACCTGGGGTTGGAGGTCTGGCTGTGCGTGTGAGTGGGAGGGATGGGACAGGGGTTTGTTTAGCTGCTGTTGTCTTGGTTTATTGTAGTTGCCGTTGCTGCTTCTTGTTCTGCTGACCACGTGGGCTTGTTGCGTTGGCGCCGGAATGTGTGGTGACATCTGCAGGTCACCCCCAGCACATCACAGAACATGGAAATTTACAGCACATTACAAGCCCTTCAGCCCACAATGCTGTGTCAGCCATGTAACCTACTCTAGAGACTGCCTAGGATTTCCCTAGCGCACCTAAGAGTCTCTTAAAGGACCCTATTCTATCCGCTTCCACCACTGCCGCTGGCAGTTCATTCCACACACCCACCACTTTCTAGTGTGAAAAACCTACCCCTGACATCCCCTCAGTACCTACTTCCAAGCACCTTAAAGCCATGCCCCCTCATGTTAGCCATTTCAGCCCTGGGACAAAGCCTCCCGCTATCCACACGATCAATGACCCTCATCATCTTATACACCTCCATCAGGTCACCTTTCAGTCTCCATCGCTCCAAGGAGAAAAGGCCACATACACTCAACCTATTCTCATAAGATATACCTTCCAATACAGGTAACATCCTTGGGTTGTGCCGGTTGTTATCATGAACGATACATTTCACTGTATGTTTCAATGTACATGTAAAAAATAAATCCGAATTTAAAACCAAAGCACCTTGTGAATTAAAGTACTGGAGGTGTTTTTTATTATTATTAATTTATTTATTGATTAATTGAGTTACAGTGTGGAATAGGTCCTATCGAACTAATCATGGGACTAATTTACAATGACTAATTAACCTACTAACTGGTACTTCATTGGACCGTGGGAGGAAACAGGAACACCCAGAGAAAACCACGCATTCCAGGAGGAGGGCACACAGACAGTGGCGGGAATTGAACCCAGGTCCCCAGTCACTGGTACGGTAATGCGTTACGCTAACCACTACGCCACTGTGACCAAAATAAAGCCTGATGCAATGGGAAAGATAACAACAGTACTTCATCAGGCCTCCAGTAATGCAGGTAAACAAAGACAGCCAAAACCATTAAACAGTACATCAGACAGATACGCCATTGAGGCATTGAAATACGCCAAGGTATTGCATCCGTTTAAGTCATTTTGATACTTCTGAAAGATCATATGACAGCATTGTATCTGCTATAAAATTCTATCTGCTTTTCATTTCCCATTATAAAGTTACTGCAGAGATGATTTTTCCCAAGGGTTCCATTTGCTCATTATTCCAAACATATGGAGTAACAAAAAACAACCCTGATGTATATTTTCTTTAACTTTACCTCTAATCCTTCTGCAACGCAAGGCAACTCAAAGGTTCTGTCGTCAGTGTGAAAGTTCCCCTGAAGAAATCCTCGGGGCTGCACATCCCTAATGAGTTATTTTCCTTTATAGAATCCTTGCTCGAAGATTTCGAGGTTTTAACTCAGGTTTGGCGCATGTGGCCTGGGATTGTCACCCAGGATCATAGTTCATGTGCCTATAAGCAACTTTGGAAATGGAGGATAACTAGTGGCAGGGTAGAATATGCCACGACCCCCAGTACCGTCAACCTGGGTTCAAACCCGACCTCGGTTGCTGTCTGTGTGCGAATTTAAGATTCAAGTTAACTTATCACATGTACATCAAAACAGACAATGCAATGAGCTGTTTGCGTTAACAACCAACACTGCAAGTTTTCGGGAGCTACGCTCGGGGTGTCAGAGTTCAGAGTTCAATTCCAGCACCGTCTGCAACAGGTTTGTACGTCTGTCCCGTGAGCACATGGGTTTCCTCCAGATGCTCCAGTTCCCTCCCACATTCCAACGCCTCCCGGTTAGTAGATATATTGGTCATTGCAGCACCTCTACTTCCACAGCAGTTGCAGAGGTCCAAGACGGCATGTAAAACTTTGACAAACTCCTACAGGTGCGTAGTGGTGTGTATATTGACTGGCTGTAACACAGCCTGGTATGGAAACACCAATAACATTGAACAGAAAATTCTATAAAAGGTGGTGATACAACCCAGACCATCTTCGGTGAAGCCCTCCCAACCACTGAGCACATCAGCATGGAACGTTGGCACAGGAAAGCAGCATCCATTACCACCCAGGTCATGCTCTCTTCTCACTGCTACAATCAGGATGAAGGTACAGAAGCCTCAGGACTGACACCACCAGGTTCAGGAACACTGACTACCCCTCAATCATCAGGCTCTTGAACCAAAGGAGATAACTTCACTCATCTTCACTTGCCCATCATTGAAATAATCCCACAACCAATGGGCTCTCCTTCAAGGACTCTTCATCTCATGTTCTCAATATTGACTGCTTAGTTATTTATTATCATTTCTTTATTTTGTTTTTGCAGAGTTTGTTTTCTTCTGCACTCTGGCTGAAAGCTAAGTTGGGCGGTCTTTCAATGTTATGGTTATTATTGTATAGATTTATTGAGAATATCTGCAGAAAAACTAGAAGGATAATAAATTTACTTTTAAAGTGTGATTAGGGGAGGGTTAAGTAGGTGGTTTGGTGGGTGGTGCAGCTCATTGGGCCAGAAGGACCTGTTCTTCATGGGACAGATAGATATGGATGGATGGATGGATGGATGGATAGTCAAACACCAACACAGCATGCCCACAATGCTCAGCATAATAACATATCACACATAACACAGAATACAATAAGCAAGAAAAACAACAACAGCAGACCAAACCTGTTCCTCCCTCTCACCCACCCACGTACACAGACCTCTAACCCTAAGGCAGTCCATATTCTAAGGCCTCCAGTGATCTCGGACACATGGACATTTGGTACATTTGCCACAATAGGTCTACAGCAGATGCAATCTCACTGGCTCTCCACACAGCCTTTTGTTCACTTGGGCAACAGGAATACCCATGTCAGGCTTCTGTTTATTGATTACAGCCCAACCCTCAGTACTAATCAACAAAGTCCAAAACCTGGGCCTCTGTACCTCTCTCTGCAACTGGATCCTTGATTTCCTCATCGAGAGACCACAGTCAGTGTAGATTGGAGATAACATCTCCTCCTCACTGACAATCAACACTTGCACACCTCAGGGATGAGTGCTTAGCTCACTGCTCTACTCTTTCTACACCCACGACTGTGTGCTTAGGCACAATTCAAACGTCATCTATAGATTTTCTGATGACACAACTATTGTTGGCAAAATATCAGATGGTGATGAGGAGTCGACACGAGTGAGAGAGATTGCTGGTTGAGTGGTGTCGCAACAACTTTGCACTCAATGTCATTAAGACCAAGGAATTGATTGTGGACTACATGAAAGGGAACATAGAACATAGCACATAGAATAGTACAGCACATTACAGGCCCTTCGGCCCACAACGTTGTGCCAACCTTCAAACCCTGCCTCCCATACAACCCCCCATCTTAAAATCCTCCATATACCTGTCTAGTAGTCTCTTAAACTTCACTAGTGTATCTGCCTCCACCACTGACTCAGGCAGTGCATTCCACGCACCAACCACTCTCTGAGTGAAAAACCTTCCGCTAATATCCCCCTTGAACTTCCCTCCCCCTACCTTAAAGCCATGTCCTCTTGTACTGAGCAGTGGTGCCCTGGGGAAGAGGCGCTGGCTGTCCACTCTGTCTATTCCACTTAATATCTTGTACACCTGTATCATGTCTCCTCTCACCCTCCTTCTCTTCAAAGAGTAAAGCCCTAGCTCCCTTAATCTCTGATCATAATCCATACTCTCTAAACCAGGCAGTTTAAGTCAAAGTCAAAGAAAAAAAACACCATTCTTCATCGAGGGATCATGAGTGGAAAGGGTAAGCAGCTTCAAGTTCCTGGGTTTCAAGATCTATCCTGGGCCTAACATATCGATGCAGCTACAAAGAAGGCACAACAGCAGCTATATTTCATTAGGAGTTTGAGAAGACTTCTCACCAAAGACTCTTGCAATCTTCTATAGATGTACCATGGAGAGCATTCTAACTGGTTGCATCACCGTCTGGTATGGAAGGGTCACTGCAAAGGATCAGGAAAAGCTGCATAACGTTGTAAACTCAGCCAGCTCTATCCCCAGCTAGCTCCCCCAGCATCCAGGGGACCTTCAAAAGTCAATCCCTGAAAAAGTGGTATCCATCACTAGGGACCTCCATCACCCACAATATACCCTCTTCTCATTGCTACCATCAAGAATGTGGTAAAGGAGCTTGACGACACAAACTCAATGTTTTAGAAACAGCTACTTCCTCATCGCTATCAGATTTCTGAATGGACAGTAAGCTAATGTAAACTACATCACTACTTTTTTTCTCTCTTTTTCTATGATTTCTCCCTGCACTACTTATTTAAGTTTTATCTAAAAGTCTTAGGCACATGTAAAAGAACCTGTAAAGCAAAGATGCTTTCAAAGATAATAAAATGAAAAATTATTTTAAATATCAAAAATACTATGAAGAGAAATAATCAGTAAAAGACTAAATCAAATCATTATTGGGTGTGATCACTCTTTGCCTTTAAAATTGCATCAATTCCCTTAGGTACACTGTAATGCAGTTTTAGGAGAAAATTGGCTGGTAGGTTATTCCAAGCATCTTGAAGAACTTGCCACAGTTCTACTGCAGACTTTGGCTGTCTCACTTGCTTCTGTCTCTCTGGTAATCCCAGAAAGCCTCGATGATGTGGAGATCAAGTCTCTGTGGAGGCCTACCATCTGAAACCATATCCAAAATCTGGGATGCCTAAGATTTATGCAGTTCTGTGTATGTATGTTTCTTATCGCAATGTACAGTTGTATTGCATTATGTATTGCAATGTACTGCTGCCATAAAACAACGTACTTCACGTTTGATCCTGATTCTACTGTCTCAACAGGTCCATCAGCCCGTCAAGTCTGCTTCATTTCCCTCTCAGCCCCATTGTCGTGTTTTCTCCCCAAAACTTTTGATGCCCCTACTAATTAAGTCTATCACCCTCCACTTTATATACACCCAATGACTTGGCCTCCTCTGTTGTCTGTGGAAATGAACTCCACAGACTTCTCTCTATTTGGAGGCTGTGCCCTCTGGCCCTATAGAAAACATCCTCTCCATGTCCACTCAATCTAGCCCTTTCAATATTTGGTAGGTTTCAATGAGATCATCCCTCATTCTTCTAAACTCCAGTAAGTACAGGCCCAGAGCCATCAAAATCCCCTCATACATTAGCCCTTTCATTTTTTTAAATCTCCTCTGGTCCATTTCTAATGCCAGAGAATCCTTTCTTAGAATGGGGGCCCAACCAGATAATTCCAACTCTACCTTTACACTGTCCAAATGTGAGTCAGAAAGCACGGGTCATCTACCAAACCAGCCCCTCTTACTTAAAGCTGCAGCCCGTCAAAGAGGAGTTCTCGTCAATGGGAGGTGATGCAGACAACCTGAAATTCCCCACAGTCACTGTGGATAACACACTCACAGCACAAGAATAACCCTGGCAGATTCCCCTCTGCGCACACACTGCAGAAAAGATAAATTCTTTCCCAAGGCTCCAGAAGAACAAAGCTATCATTGTGCCCTGTGCAATGCCACTTAGCATTAGAACCCCAATCTTGACTTGGTGTTTTATCAACACAAACCATCCACTCTGGCCTCTTACCTCTTCTCCTAACCTACCCATCACCACCCCTGGTGCCCCTCTGCTTTCCCTTTCTCCTTCGGTCCACTCTCCTATCAGATTCCGTCCTTTCTAGCCATTTGCCTTTTCCACTTAACACCTCCTAGCTTCTTACTTCATCCACCGCTTCTTCACCTATCACCTTCCAGCTTGTACACCTTCCCCTCCCCCTACCTTATTCTGGCATCCTCCCCCTTCCATTCCAGCCCTGACGAAGGGTCTCAGCCTGAAACATCACCTGTCTAATCATTTCCATAGATGGTGCCTAACCTGATGAGTTCCTCCATCATTTTGTATGTGTAACACAAACATTTACCTGTAAATGTTAATATTGTCAGTCTTCATCTTCCTAGCTTGGAATCAAAACATTGTGTAGACCTTTTCTAATTGACAAACACTGGGCCCTTAACAATGAGTCAAGAGTCTGGTATAAAGAAGCTAGACAATTGTGGCTATCAATGGAATTCAGGTTGCTCTCAGGTGCCGAGAGCGCCTCCTTAAAGATTGATGCACATTACCTTCAGATTTATGTGAATCTGGTTACCTACCTGAAAGGGGTAGAGGTTCCAAAGTACAATAAAAACCTATGAGAGGTATAGTTCCTTTGTTCGTTATGTGCTGTGTCATATGACGTAGGTGATCATGGTCTTTCAATCACAATGATTGCTCTTGGCAAATTTCTCTACAGAAGTGGTTTGCCATTGCCTTCTTCTGGACAGTGTCTTTACAAGACGGCTGACCCCAGCCATTAACAATACTCTTCATAAATTGTCTGCCTGGCATCAGTGGTCCCATAACCAGAGCTTGTGATGTGCACCAGCTGCTCATACAACCATCCACCACCTGCTGCCATGGCTTCACATGTCCTTGATCGGAGATCTAAGCTGGTGCTACACCTTGTCTAAGGGTGACCTGCAGGCCAGTGGAGGGAAGGAGCCACTTACACCTCCTTTGGTAGAGACGCATCTCCACCCCGGTGTATAGACAGCGTGAGTGAATGCAGGCTTCGTCTCCTCAGGTTGGGTGAGACTAAAACTAGAGGTCATAGGTTTAGGGTGAAAGGTGAAGTAATCAAATAAAGTCTGAGGGGGAATTCAAAGGGTGGTGCGATTGTGGAACATGTGACAAGAATTAACCAAAACCAAACACAATATGGAGGAATAGGACTCAAGGGAGTGAGGACGGATCCAGAAGGTCAAAAGGGCGAATCCTGCTTGATCGCATGCATAAAAGAGCTTGAGCATTTGTTGCTGATAACGTACAATTTTGTTTGATCTTGTAAGATTTGCTGATTATTCCTTTTACCAAATTACCCATGGTTGAGGTCTGTGCTTTGAAGTAACACATTTGAATCCAACATCAACTTCAATCAGGGAGACTACAGTCAAAATGATGGATAGTTTCCCATGTAGTTTTACTGAATTCCTCACATTACATGAGTCATCTGATTTCACTTTGAGCTTAAATGAAGCAAAGCACTACAGTTCCCCAACATCCCAGAAACAATGCTGTGACTTCACCATGCAAGGACAGTATCAGTCAACACATCTTACTCCTGGTGAAATCTTCTCAGGTTGTGCCCTCCCCCTCAAATCCCATCTCATCCTTTCCCCTGCACTCTCCTGATTTGCAGCAGGGAATCAAATGGCAGCTGCACAAGCCTCCCCACCTTCCAGGACATCTTCAAACAGAGGTGCTTCAGCATCCATTATAGAAAACAGAACACGAGACACTACATTGTAGTGGCCCTTCAGCACAAGAAGTTCTGCAGACCTTTTAACCTACTCTAAGATCAACCTAACCCGTCCCTCCTACATTGGTTGAGGGGGGATTTGATCGAGGTATTTAAAATGTTGAGAGGGATAGATAGAGTTGACGTGAATAGGCTGTTTCCATTGAGAGTAGGGGAGATTCAAACGAGAGGACATGATTTGAGAGTTAGGGGGCAAAAGTTTAAGGGAAACACGAGGGGGTATTTCTTTACTCAGAGAGTGATAGCTGTGTGGAATGAGCTTCCTGTAGAAGTAGTAGAGGCCAGTTCAGTTGTGTCATTTAAGGTAAAATTGGATAGGAAAGGAGTGGAGGGTTATGGGCTGAGTGCGGGTAGGTGGGACTAGGTGAGATTAAGAGTTCGGCACGGACTAGGAGGGCCGGAATGGCCTGTTTCCGTGCTGTGATTGTTATATGGTTATATGTTATATGGTTATAAAACAAATTTCAAGGTCATATATGGTGACATATATGTACTTTGGTAACAAATTGACTTGGAGCTTTGATATAAGGTTTTGTATTTGATGAACACAAATGAATTGCAAACTTGCCATATGTCGATAGTGCAGCAATGTACTGCATATTCAGTTCCGTGTGCATTATTGATTTCATGAGTTATAGCCATACAGCACAGAATCAAGCCAGTTGGTCCTCACTTCCATGCTAACAAATCATCAGGTACTTTTTGTGCCCCATGATGAGGTCACCCTCAGAATGGAGGAGCAACATTTTGGTAGCCTCCAACCTGATGGTATAAATATTGATTTCTGATTCTGTTAAAAAAAAATAACCCTCCCCTCCCTGCTTCTCCACCCTGACCTCTTACTTCTTCTCATTTACCACCTCCCCAAGGACCACTTCTCCTTCCCTTTCTCTTATGGTCTGCTCTCCTCTTCTTCTTTCTTCTCCAGCCCTTTACCTTTCCTACCCACCTGGCTTCACTTGCCACCTTTGAGCACTCTTCCTTCCCCTCTCCCCACCCTTTACTTCTGGCAGCTTCCCCCTTCCTTTCCAGTCCTAAAGAAAGGTCTCAGCCCAAAAGCTTGAGTATATAGATATTAAGAAAGAGGATGTGCTGATGCTTTTGGAAAGCATCAAGTTGGATAAGTTGCTGGGACTGGATGAGATGTACCCCAGGCTACTGTGGGAGATGAGGGAGGAGATTGCTGAGCCTCTGGTGATGATCTTTGCATCATCAATGGGGACGGCAGAGGTTCCAGAGGATTGGAGGGTTGCAGATGTTGTTCCTTTATTCAAGAAAGGGAATAGATAGCCCAGGAAATTATAGACCAGTGAGTCTTACTTCAGTGGTTGGTTAGTTGATGGAGAAGATCCTGAGAGTTAGGATTTATGAACATTTGGAGAGGTATAATATGATTAGGAATAGTCAGCATGGCTTTGTCAAGGGCAGATCATACCTTACGAATCTGATTGAATTTTATTCAACATGGAGGTCGGTCACCAGTGGTGTGCCTCAGAGATCTGTTCTGGGACCCTTACTCTTTGTGATTTTTATAAATGACCTGGATGAGGAAGTGGAGGGATGGGTTAGTAAATTTGCTGATGACACAAAGGTTGGGGGTGTTTTGGATAGTGTGGAGGGCTGTCAGAGATTACAGCTGGACATTGATAGGACGCAAAACTGGACTGAGAAGTGGCAGATGGAGTTCAACCCAGATAAGTGGGAAGTGGTTCATTTTGGTAGGTCAAATTTGATGGCAGAATGTAGTTTTAATGGTAAGACTCTTGGCAGTGTGGAGGATCAGAGGGATCTTGGGGTCCAAGTCCATAGGACACTCAAAGTAGCTGCGCAGGTTGACTCTGTGGTTAAGAAGGCATACGGTGTATTGGCCTTCGTCAATCGTGGAATTGAATTTAGGAGCCGAGAGGTAATGTTATAGCTATATAGGACCATGGTCAGACCTCACTTGGAGTACTGTGCTCAGTTCTGGTTGCTTCACTACAGGAAGGATGTGGAAACCATAAAAGGTTGCAGAGGAGATTTACAAGGATATTGCCTGGATTGGGGAGCATGCCTTATGAAAACAGGTTGAGTGAACTTGGCCTTTTCTTCTTGGAGCGACGGAGGATGAGGGGTGACCTGATAAAGGTGTATAAAATGATGAGAGGTATTGATTGTGTGGATAGTCAGAGGCTTTTTCCCAGGGCTGAAATGGCTGCCACAAGAGGGCACAAGTTTAAGGTGCTTGGAAGTAGGTACAGAGGAGACATCAGAGGTAAGTGTTTTTATGCAGAGAGTGGTGAGTGCGTGGAATGGGCTGCCAGCAACGGTAGTGGGGGTGGATATGATAGGGTCTTTTAAGAGACTTTTGGATAGGTATATGGAGCTTAGAAAAATAGAGAGCTATGGGTAACCCTAGTAATTGCTAAGGTAGGGACATGTTCGGCACAAATTTGTGGGCCGAAGGGCCTGTATTCTGTTGTAGGGTTTCAATGTTTCTATGTTTCCAAAATTCAGCTGTGTATTCATTTCCATAGATGCTGTGTGGCCTGCTGAGTTCTTCTAGTGTTTTGTGTGTGTTATTCATCTATACTAAGCCCTTATAGTATACTTTACTACCTCTTGGTCTAGCCCTTACAGAGTAATGACACCAGGGTGCTACTGTATGTCATAGGATCACAGAGCAACTCAGCATAGATACAGGCGTTTTGGCCCAGCTAGTCAATGCCAAACACACTGTCTGCCTGGTTAGTCCCAATTTCCTGTGTTCAGCCGATATCCCTTCAAGCTCCATTCTCCTGAATCTGGAGAGAGTTCATGTGAATGGTGGTGGGGAGGTGGGGAAGAAAATGGGATGAGTGTAGGATTAGTGTAAGTGGACGGTGCCTGGTCAGCACAAACATGGTGGGCAAGAGACCTGTTTCTATGCTCGGTGTATCCCCTGGCCTTTAACCACAGGCTAACGGAGAGAGTTTTTTCCTCTGTTCACTTGAGCTTTAATATCTCTTGGAAAACCTCTAACATATCTCTTAAGGTCTTTACTTGATCCAAGAGAACAAAGCTCAACTTCTCCAGTTCTATTTATCTCCACATTCTGCTCTGCTGTTGTCAATTCAACTGACCAGACAGGTGTAAACACCACTGTTAGTCAATAATCTTACAAGTCTTTCAAGATTCAAGTTTATTTTTGTCACGTATACAGTACATTGAAACACACAGTGAAATTTGCTGTACCAACTAATGCACCATTTACAAGTTTGCTGATGACACCACTGTTGTGGGCTGTATCAAAGGTGGCGATGAATTAGTAAACAGGAGGGAGATTAAAAATTTGGCTGAGTGGTGTGATTACTATAACTTCTTACTCAATGTCAATTAAGACCAAGCAACTAATTGTAGACTTCAGGAGGGGGAAACCAGGGATCCATCGGCCAGTACTCATTGGAGGATCAGAGGTGGAGAGAATCAGTAACTTTAAATTCCTGGGTGTCATCATCTCAGAGAACCTGTCTTGGACCCATCATATAAATATAATTGAAGAGAAAGCACAACAGCGCCTCGATTTCCTGAACAACCTGCAGAGACTTGGCATGTCATCAAAAACCTAGGGAAACTTCTATGGATGTGTGGTGGAAAGTGTGCTGACTGGCTGCATCATGGCCTGGTATGGAAACAGCGGTGCCTTTGAGCAGAAAATCCTACAAAAAGTAATGGACACGGTACCCAGTACATCATGGGTAAAACACTCCCAACCATCAAGCACATCTACGTGAAACGTTGCTTAGCAAAGCAGCATCCATTATCAGAGATCCTCACCACCCAGGCCAGGCTCTTTTCTCGCTGCTGTCATCAGACAGAAGGTACAATTGCCTCAGGACTCACATCACCAGGTTCAAGAACAGTTACTTCCCCCTCAACCATCAGGCTTTTAAACAAAAGGGGATAACTATGCTGATCTAAGGACTCATTCATCTTGTTATTTCATGCTCATTATTTATTTATAGCTGCATTTACACGATTTGTATGTCTCCCATCCACTCCATAATGTACTGGTTAGGCACAGGAGTACATTCAACCAGAGACTCATTCCACCGAGATGCAACAATGAGCGACATAGGAAGTCATTCCTGCCTGTGGCCATCAAATTTTACAACTCCTCCCTTGGAGTGGTCAGACACCCTGAGCCAATAGGCTGGTCTTGGACTTGGCATAATTTACTTATGCTATATTTCTACACTATCCTTGGCTGGTGAGACTGTAACGAAACCCAATTTCCCTCGGGATCAATAAAGTATGTCTGTCTGTCGGTCTGTCTGTTTACAATAGATTTTCTAAGTATGCCTGCAGAAAAAGAAAAATGTATGCAGTGACATGTATGCACTCTGATAATAAATTTTACTTGGACTTTGAGGGTGCACAAGAGACAGCCTGTGTTACCACACATTCCAGTACCAACATAGCATGCCCAACACAACAAGCAAAACAAGCCCTGTTTCTCCCTCAAACTGCTCTCCACGCACATACAAAGACCTTAAACCCCAGGACAGACCTCCAGCGGACTTGGTAAACTTTAAAAAACTGATATCTAACATTTAACAAATTTTTCACCAGTCTCTTGCCAAATGTCTGAGAATCCCAATGGCATTACTCATCACCAGATCAATTTGAATCATTTACACTTCATTACAAGATCGTCATTGGGATTAAAGCCAATTAAAATCATTATTTCTTCCATACCACATCAATTTCAATCAAGAATAGTCAAATACGCTCAAGTCTAAACCACATCAGGACTATTCATTTTGAACAATGACGTACAGGATGGAAGTACTATTGGTCACCACTGCTTTGGTCACTTGGCAACGACTGAACCGTTGAAAAATTAAGATAGTTCACGTCCTTCTAAATAAAGATATTGTCTGACTAACTGAGTTCCTCCAGCATTTTGTGTGTGTTGCTCAAGATTTGCAGTATCTCCTAAGTTTGAGATATTTAAGGAGCATCACACAGGGTGAAGGAGGATGTGCTTCCACTCCGAAGTACCTAACGAGGCAAAAGTAAAACTGCACTCACCCACCGATGGGGCAGACATGAGGGTAGTTAGTGAAGTGGCACGATACTTCTGCCACTAATGTACACCTGTTGTATATTCCTCAGGGTACATTCTCATAGTTTTCAACAGTGTCCCAAAAGCTCCGACTCCACTTGGAGTAGTCATGGACCAGATTCCCAGAAGTCATTGTGGGCATTGCATTTCTTCAGAGGGGCCTTGAGCACATCCTTAAACCCTTACCATAGTCTGCACAGAAAACTTTTCCCATAACAGAACTGGGAACCGGTATGGTATGTGGAGGTTAGCCTCACACTTTGCAGGCGACAGCTGCAAAATAGATCGAGTTTGAATTGCCAGCGTTGTCTCTATGCTCTCCCCAGGACTGCATCGGTTTTCTCTGGGTGCCCCGTTTCCTCACATATTCCAAAGACATACGGATAGAGACAGGGTTCATAAGCTGTGAGCACACTATGTAAGTGAGGTGAAAATTGTGGGCTGCCTCTTCAACATTCCCAGACTGCATGGTCACCTTATGTACATGTGACAAGTAAAGCTAATCTTATTCTTAACAGCATACCTGTTTCAGGGGTCCAGTGTCAAACATAGTGCGTCCAACAAAGTGAAAATGCTTTATAATAGACCAAAATCTTTATCGTCTACCAAATCCCAATGCGATTAATTCCACAGAAAGGATTTTATATTCAGGACAGATTTTTAACCTTCACTAGAGGATTAAATGTCTGTTGGGTGGACTGGGGATTTTATGTACCATAAATACTGAAGTATCCAGAGCCTTCAGCCCAATGGATCAATGCAGACCCTCAACCACCTGTTCACATTACTCCTTTGTGCATCCCATTTTCTATTCCCATCCTCTGTCCCATCAAATCCCCTTAGTTTCTACCACTCACTGATACAGAGGGGGCAAGTTACCGCAGCAAATTCACCTCCCAACCAGCACACCTTTGGGTTGTGGCACAGACTCAGAATAGAAGGATGCCCCTTTACAAAAAAGAAGAGGAGGAATTTCTTTAGCCAGACAGTGGAATTCATTGCCAGAGGTGGCTGTGGAGACCAAGTCACTGTTGCGTATTTAAAGCGGAGGAGGATAAGTGCTTAGTTAGTAAGGGTATCATGAGTTATGGCGGAAAGGCAGGAGAATGCTTTCAGTAGGAAAATAAATCAACCAATCAAATCGCAGGTCAGGTTTGATAAGCCGAACAGCCAATTCTGCTCCTACATCTTATGTAAACCTGATCGCCTGGAGGAAACCTACAGGCTCCTTAGGAGAACATTTAAACTCAGCATAGACTGGACCCAACACCAGGATGGAATCCAGCTCTCTGATGCAGCGAGTCATCAGTCCTACTGAGTCACCACATCACCCCTACTGCATCACTGTTCCTACTGAGAGGCTGTGTTATGATTGGCTGAGCAACTGTTCCCATTTAGCAATGCCAGGTGCCAGGTTTCCAATGCATTCATTAGATAAGGCAAGAGCAACTTGATGACAGTCACATTCCATCACAGCCCAAACATTCTTCTCTGTAGATTGGCACTCGGTACCTAATAAAGTGGTTACGGAGTGTATGTTAATTGACTTATGCTGCTGTAGCCCATTCATTCAAGGTTCAACATGCTGTGCATTCAGAGATGTTCTTCTGCACACCACTGTTGTAATAATGCATGGCTATTTGAGTTACTGTTAGCTTCCTGTCAGCCAGAACAAGCCTGGCCATTCTTCTTTGATCCCTCTCATTAGCAAGGTGACTTTGTCCATAGAACTGCAACTCATTGAATGCCTTTTTGTTTATAGCACAATTCTCTGTAAACTCTGAAGACTTCTACGAGTGAAAATCCCAGGAGATCAGTCATTTCTGATGTACTCAAACCACCCCATCTGGCACCAATAATTCCACAGTCAAAGTCACTTAGATTACATTTCATTTTTAATGTTTTTATACATTTTTTAGATTACATTTCATCCCCATTCTAATACTTCAACTGAGCAACAACTGAACTTCTTGACCATGTCTGTATGCTTCCATGCATCGAGGTGCTGCCACGATTGGCTGATTAGATAGTTGCACTAACAGGTGTGCCTAATAAAGTGGCTGGTGAGGTGTATTTTCTGAGTGCTTTACATTTGAACGTTATTATCACCATCTCACAAAGATATAAATATACAAGTCCTTGTACTTGAGGTAATTATTCAATCTCAAGCTTCCATCTTCAGGTTGTTCATTCGTTATGTGCCATGTTGTATGACGTGGGCAACCTTGGTCCCATGACCATGATTGTTCATGGCAAATTTTTCTACAGAAGTGTTTTCCATTGCCTTCTTCAGGGCAGTGACTTTACAAGACGGGTTACATTAGTCATTATCAATACTTTTCAGAGGTTGCCTGGCGTCAGTGGTCGAGTAACCAGGATTTGCAATATGTACAGCTGCTCAAACGACCATCCACCATCCACTCCCATGGCTTCATATGACCCTGATCGGCAGGGCTAACCAGGTATTCACTCCATAATCTGTAACCCCTTTATCAATCAAGAACCTATCGATCCCTGCCTTAAATACACCCAATGACTTGGCCTCCACAGTCCTCTGTAGTAAAGATTTCCACAGATTCATCATCTTCGGCTGAATAAATTCCTCATCTCAGTTTTATTTATTCTGAGGTTGCGCCTATGGATCCTAGACTCTTCCACTAATGGAAACATCCTCTCCACATCTGCTTTATCCAGGCCTTTCAGTATCTGGTACATTTAAATGCGATCCACCCCCTCATCCTTCTGAGCTCATCAAGAGGCATGAAACGCCTGTCATATATTAAGAACTTCATTCCTGGGATCACTCTTGTAAGCTTCCTCTGCGCCCTCTCCAAGGGCTGCACATCATTCATCAGTATGAAGCCAAAGATTGCTCACAATATTCCAAATTTGGTCTGACCAACATCTTATAAAGGCTCAGCAGTACACCCTTGCTTTTACAGTCTCTAACTGATTCATCCAAAGGGTGGAAACATCTTCTCAATTACAAACTGATCAAACACTTTTATAAACTCATACTGTTTTAATCCCAGCACAGATGTTCATGATGCAACTCCAATTTAGTAAGTCAATTCCTATTTCCTCAAGGAACTAAAAACATATGAAATAAAAGCAAGAGTATGACACTCACCCCTTCCTAGTAAAATTATGGTTTCCAGTTCACCATCGAGGTCATATGCTCTTCTCACTGCTGCCATCAGAAAGGTACAGGAGCCTCAGGACCCTCACCATCACTTTCAGGAACAGTTATTACTACACAACCGTCAGGCTCTTGAACCAGAGGAGATAACTTCACTTTCCCCTTCATTGAATTGTTCTCACAGCCAATGGACTCACCTTCAAGGACTATAACTAATTTTCTCACTATTTACTGCTTGTTTATTTTCATCATTTCATTTTATTTTGTATTTGCACAGCTTGTTGTCTTTTGCACATTGGTTGTTTGTCCATCCTGTTGGGACAACATCATCTTTCAATGATTCTGTGTTGCTTCTTGTATTTGCTGTGAGTGCCCACAAGAATGTATATGGTGACATACATGTACTTTGATAATAAACTTATTTTAAACTTTAAACTCTTCTTTAAACTCAACTTTGCTTTCTGATATTGGACATTAATCTAACACAGACAGACAATAGACAATAAATCTCAAGTACCAGAGATTTCAGGGCAGATTTGATAGAAATATACAAAATTATGAGGGGTATAGATAGGGTAATTGCAAGCAAGCTTTTTCTACTAAGGTTGGGTGATACTAGAACTAGAGGTCATAGGTTAAGGATCACAGGTGAAATATCTAAGGGGAAACTGAGGGGGTTTCTTCACAGAGAGTGGTGAGTGTGCGGAACAATGGACGTGGTAGATGCAGGTTCAATTTCAAAATTTAAGAGGTGTTTGGATAGGTACATGGATGGGAGGGGTAGAGAAGGGTATTGTCCAGGTGCAGGTCAATGGGACAAGGCAGATTAATAGTTTGGCATGGACAAGATGAGCTAACAGGCCTGTTTCTGTGCTGTAGTGTTGTATGACACTGCATTCATCCTCTTTTCCTGCTAATGCAAATCAAGGAGACCAACGTAAACCCCACTTAACCTACAGTTTCATTGGCTATCCTCTGACAGACCAGAATTCAAAAGAGATACACCAAGGATTTAGAAACAATAAAGCATAATGGGTTGGTAGAAAGAGAGGGGCAGTCTGGACATAAAGTAGACACACACATGAAGAACACACTAAGTTTAATCACTGAAGAGCAGAAGCAAAGTAATGCCAAATTATGTGGACAAAACAGCAAACAAAAGAAATTCTGTAGATGCTGGAAATCTGAGCAACACACACAAAATGCTGGAGGAACTCAGCAGGCCAGGCATCATCTATGGAAAAGAGTACAGTCGACGTTTCGGGGCGAGACACTTCAGCACAACAGGTGAGAAAAGGAGTAGAGTTAAAAGGTGGAGGGAGGGGAGGGAGAAACACAAGGTGAGAGGTGAAACCGAGAGAGGTAGGGATGAAGTAAAGAGCTGGGAAGTTAATTGATGAAAGAGGTACAGGGCTGGAGAAGGGTGAATCTAATAGGAGAGGACAGAGGGCTATGGAAGAAAGAAAAGGGGGAAGGAGCACCAGAGGGAGGTGATAGGCATGAAAGGAGATAAGGCAAGAGGGGGAAAAGGGGATGGGGAATGGTGAAGGGGGGGCATGATCAAAAGTTTGAGAAATCGATGACATCAAGTTGGAGGCTACTCAGACGGAATGTAAGGTGCGGCTCCTCCAATCTGACAAAACAGCGGCCAAGAAGGGCTGAAGGGCCTGTTCCTGTGTGTAATGTTCTATGGTTGTATGGTTCTAATGTCTCTATACAGATATTCTAAAGTCTAGTCTAATTCCGCCTACACCCGCTTCTCCCAATTACAGTCAGATTTATTATCACTGGCATATCTTGAAATCTGTTGTTTTGTGGCAGTGGTACCGTGCAATACATAAAATACACTCATCATCACTATGTGCCTTGTCCTATCATATGAGCGATCATGGTCTGACTACGATGGTTCTTGACAAACTTCTCTACATTGCCTTCTTCTGGGCAATGACTTTACAAGACAGGTGTCACCAGTCATTTTCAACAGTGACCTGCCCAAGAGTGATCTGCAGCCAGAGGCAAGTAGCATCTTAACATCTCCTTTGGTAGGGATGTACCATAAGAAACATATAAATTAAAAAAAAGAAAATAAATAAATACAATGTGCAAAAAAAAGAGAGCAAAATTGGTGAGGTAGCATTCACTGACCGCTTAGGAGTCTGATGGCGGAGGTGAAAAAGCTGTTCCTAAAATAGCAAATGTGTGTCTTCAAGCTCCTTCACCTCCTGCCATATGTTTGTAATGAAAAGAGGATATGTGATTGTGTGCAGTTTTGGTCACCGAATTACAGGAAGGATTGAATAAGGTTGAAAGAGTGCAGAGAAGGTTTACAAGGACGTTGCCAGGACTTGAGAAACTGAGTTACAGAGAAAGGTTGGATAGGTTAGGACTTTATTTTCCCTGGAGCGTAGAAGAATGAAGGGAGACTTGATAGAGGTATATAAAATTATGATGGGTATAGATAGAGTGAATGCAAGCAGGCTTTTTCCACTGAGGCTAGGGCAGCAAAAAAAAGAGGACATGGGTTAAGGGTGAAGGGGAAAAAGTTTAAAGCGAACATTGGGGGGGGCTTCTTCACACAGAGAGTGGTGGGAGTGTGGAATGAGCTGCCAGATGAAGTGGTAAATGCGGGCTCACTTTTAGCGTTTAAGAAAAACTTGGGACAGGTACATGGATGAGAGGTGTATGGAGGGATATGGGCCGGGTGCAGGTCAGTGGGACTAGGCAGAAAAATGGTTCGGCACAGCCAAGAAGGGCCAAAAGGCCTGTTTCTGTGCTGTAATATTCTATGGTTCTATGATGGAACATAATGAAGGTGCAGTCTCCTAAAGGCATCATTTATTGATGAGATCCTCACTGCTGGGGAGTCTCATGCTCGTGAAGGAGCTGGCTGAGTTTGCAACCCTCTGCAGCTTTCCCAATCCTGGGCATTGGAGTCTCTGTACAAGATGGTGGTGCAACCAGTTACAATGCTGTCCACAGTGCATCTGCAGAAATTTGCTGAAGATTTTGAAGAATATGCAATCATGGGCTAAGGATTAAAAATATCTCCAAGGTAAAAAGCCAACGTTTAAATATTGGTCAACTCTTTTTTGTCTCCCGGTTTTTTGTTTGATTGAAATCAGTTATGTTAAAGACTAGACCACAGCATTGCATACACAGTGGTGGGTGGTGGCTTTGGTGTGTTTTGAAGAGATGCTGAATCCACATAAATTTGATGGTCCAACTTGGGGGAAACATCTGGTTACGATCTAAATATGAAAACTGACTTTTTTGAAGATTGTTTGAATTTTTTTTTTGGAAAAGGTGATTATATAAAGCTGACAGATTTAGAAAGGTTCAAAAGTGAGGGAAGTTGATTTTCCCATTTATGCGTCAGTCAATATCCCCTCCTGAATGCTGGTGAATAAATTACTTTCGTTATTCTTTCTCTTAAATCATTCCCCTGATGCTGAACTGATAAATACATAGTGATATGATGAAACCACACAGACTGAAGAACAAAGATCCCCAATCCAGGCCAATCCTAAACTTGTACTGAGTTCACGCTTATAGTTAAGAACAAATATATTGACTACAGCTCAGCACAGCATGGAAACCAACCTCTCCGTGGGCTTGTCTGTACTTCTTGCTGCCTCAGTAAAACAGCCAGGATAATCAAATATCCCACCCACCATGGACATTTTTTCTTCCCTCTTCCATTGGGCAGAAGATATAAAATCCTGAAAACATGTACCGTCAGGCTATTAAATGCTGCGGTTATAAAGAAAATTGAATGGTTTCCTAGTACGATGAGTTGGACTCATGAACTCACAGTTACCTCACTATGATCTTGAATGTTATTATCTACCTGCAATGCACTTTCTCTGTAGCTGTTACACTTTACTCTGCATTGCTATTGTTATTGTGGGGAGGCCATCTACAAAAAGACATCCATAAAAAGAAGTGCCTGAAGAATGTGACATTCATCAAAGAATCATCTCTATCCAGGCCATTACTCCTTCACAATACTGCCACCAGAAAGGAAGTACATAAGTCTGAGGACTCACATCCAATGATCAGGAACAGCAATCAGATTCCCGAATGATCTACAACAACGACCTCTTACTCAATCCTTAGGAGTTTACGAAGATTCGACATGACATCTAAAACTTTAACAAATGTTTCTTGATGTGTGTTGGAGAGTACATTGACTGGATGCATCACAGCCTGGTATGGAAACAGTAAAGCCCTTGAATGAAAAATCCTACAAAAAGCAGTGAACTTGGACCAGTCCTCATCACCAGTGAGAACCTCTACATGAAGCATTGCCACAGGAAAGCAGCATCCATCATCAGAGAACCCACCACCCAGTCATGGTCTTCATCTCACTGTTGTCATCAGGAAGAAGGTACAGGAGTTTCAGGACTCGCACCACCAGGTTCAGGAACAGTTATTATCCCTCAACCATCAGGCTCCTGAACCAGAGGGCATAACTTCATTTGCCTCATCATTGAAGTGCTCCCACAACCTATGGATTCACCTTCAAAGACTCTTCATCTCAATACTTATTATATCTTTATTATTAATATTACTTCTTTCTTTTCGTATTGGCTCAGTTTGTTGCCTTTTTCACACTGGTTGAACACCCAAGTTGCTGTGGTCTTTCATTGATTCTATTATGGATTTATTCAGTATGCACACAAGAAAATGAATCTCAGGGTTGTACATGTACTTCGATATTAAATTTACTTTGAACTTTGTAATTTGTGATATCCACCAGGTGTTTTCTCAGGAACATTTGCAGCTGGAAAAAATGCAGCTTCAACAATGCAGAACTGCAGTGCAAGCCGAGTGGGATTTACACTCTCCCCCCGATGTGGTCCTCGAAGCATCTACCACACAGATGCAGAGGTGTACAAGTGAGACACCCGAGATTCTGCAGATGCTGGAAGTCTTGAGCAACGCACACAAAATGATGGAGGAACTCAGGTCAGATGAAATCCTGGCGAAGGGTCTCAGCCCAAAATGTTGACTGTTTATTCCCTTTCATAGACGCTGCCTGACCTGCCGAGTTCCTCCTACACTTTCCATGTGGTGTACAAATGAGGAATTGCTAGATCCTGATGAGTATGCACGACTACTTAGCATTAAAAGATAGGAACACACCTCAGCTCCTGGGACTCTGTGAGCAAGAAATCTCATTGCACCTCAGTGTGAATAACAACTGCCAGACTGCACAGCAGCTCCTTCCCTCAGGGTGTGAGACTAATGAATACCCTGTGGTTCGGCACGAGGACAGCCAGCAGTTTACTGCTTATCTGTGCTGCGCACTACATGCATGGAATTAAAATATTTTATTAAGTTATTTATGTTTTATGTGTTGTGTGTGATATGCATTCTGTGAGTGCACCATGGTCCAGAGGAATGTTGTTTTATTTGGTTGTATATATGTACAATCAAATGGAAATAAACTTTAGCATGAACCGGTTCAAATCTGAATCTGTTCAGCCAAACTCCCAAAACAGACTGGAGGCCTAGCCAACCGCAGATTCTGGAATCTGGAGTGAAAATCAAGATACTGGAAAATCTTAGCAGGGCAGGCAGCTTCTATGGGAGAAAATGGACTATCGGCATTTTGGGTCAGGACCCTTCATCAGGACTCATGAAGGGCCTCAACTCTACCGTTGACCATCCATTTCCCAAATCAGACACACTACTCTGAGCCAGCAGGATGAGATTACCAGTGGAAAAAGTTCAAGAAGCAAAGACAAAGCAAACTACTAGAGGAATTCAGCGGGTCAAACAGCATCTACGGAGGTAAAGGGGTGGCCAAAGTTTCAGGTAGACACCCTGCATTGGTCCACACAAAATACTTGAGAAACTCAACAAGTCAGGTAGCATCTATGCAGTGACTTCGGCAACTGACATTTTGGGAGACCCTTCATAAGGACAGTCGATCAACAATGTTGCTCAAGATTTCTAGATAGATAGATAGATAGATACTTTATTCATCCCCATGGGGAAATTCAACTTTTTTTCCAATGTCCCATACTCTAGCAGCCGCAGAATCTCGTGCTTATGATTCCCTGCATCAGTCCTGCGGTTTGCTCCAGACTCTAGCCCCTGCAGGTCTCCATTGTCTCTAGAAGACTCTAAGATGTGCCTGAAGCCTCCCTGAAGGAGTGCAACATTCCCACTGAGTTCCACAGAAGGAGTGTTTACGATGGTATCAAGAAACTGGAGGGAGCACACAGACACCCTGTGGTAATGTGAAAGGAATGCACTACCTCATGACTGCCCACAAGCCACGGTCTGCCCCACCTGTGGAAGAGTCTGCGATTCCTCCACGAGGCTCAGCAGAAAAGCGAGAACAAGTCATCCTCACTCCATGGCCTCCTCTATTGTCAAGATGAAGCCATACTCAGGTTGGAGGAACAACACCTCATATACCGTCTGGGTAGCCTCCAACCTGATGGCATGAGCATTGACTTCTCTAACTTCGGTTAATGCCCCTCCTACCCTTCCTACCCCATCCCTAATTTATTCCTCCCCCTTTTTTTCTCTCTGCCCATCACTCTTTGCCTGTTCTCCATCTCCCTCTGGTGTTCCCCTCCCCCTTTCTTTCTCCCTAGGCCTCCCATCACAGGATCCTTTCCCTTCTCCAGCTCTGTATCCCTTTTGCCAATCACCTTGCCAGCTCTTGGCTTCACCCCACCCCCTCCGGTCTTCTCCGATCATTTCAGATTTCCCCCTCCCCCTCCTACTTTCAAATCTCTTACTATCTTTTATTTCAGTTAGTCCTGATGAAGGGTCTCAGCCTGAAATGTCGACGGTGCTTCTCCCTATAGATGCTGCATTCCATCAGCATTCTGTGTGTGATCCTCACTCCTGAGGGAATGCAGCAGCCCCCTTACGAGAAAAAAGCAAGGGCAGAATTGTTCAGTTAACAGCTCTTTCTCCTACTGCGCATAACCTACAGACCAGACATTTCCCCAGGGCTGGGAGCACTTCTGTCAGTGTATTCCTTTACATTGTTTTCATTCCAGCAGTTTAAGCCACCGCAAAGTTGGAGACAGTGTCTTTCAGGTCAATTACAGTCATTCCAGCCGGTGACAGAGAGGAAAGAGAGAGGGTCCACTTTCCACTTCACTCCACAAGAAGGAATGTTAATTGAGGGAGAAACTGAAACCCAAGAGAGCATGGAATGAGAGTCCCGCAGCAAAGACATTCTAGTTCACTGCACCTTGGCTTGGCTTGTGCAGACTGTGCAACCCGAGGTAAATACAATTCTCTCCCACAACCCTACAACTTCCTTATACTCATGTTATTTCACGCTTAAGGTGTTTAATCTGAGTAGGTGTAAAGCATTACAATCTGGATGGTCGAATTTCAGAGGCAGGTTTATTCTGGTCGCCCAATTACAGGAACATAGAACAATACAGCACAGTACAGCCCCTTCAGCCCACAATGTTGTGCCGGCCCTTAAACCTTGCCTCCCATATAACCCCCCCACCTTAAATTCCTCCATATACCTGTCTAGTAGTTTCTTAAATTTCACTAGTGTATTTGCCTCCACCACTGACTCAGGCAGTGCATTCCGCGCACCAACCACTCTCTGAGTAAAAAACCTTCCTCTAATATCCCCCTTGAACTTCCCACCCCTTACCTGGGGAAGAGGCGCTGGCTGTCCACTCTATATATTCCTCTTAATATCTTGTATACCTCTATCATGTCTCCTCTCATCCTCCTTCTCCCTCCATCACGACCCTCTGCTTTCTGCAGGCAAGCCAATTCTGAATCCACCTGGCCAAACTTCCCTGGATCCCATGCCTTCTGACTTTCTGAATAAGCCTACCAGGTGGTACCTGGTCAAATGCCTTACTAAAATCCATATAGATCACATCCACTGCATTACCTTCATCTATATGCCTGGTCACCTCCTCAAAGAACTCTATCAGGCTTGTTAGACAAGCCCTTCACAAAGCCATGCTGACTGTTCCTGATCAGACCATGATTCTCTAAATGCCCATAGACTATCTCCAAGAATCTTTTCCAACAGCTTTCCCACCACAGACGCAAGGCTCACTGGTCTATAATTACCAGGTTGCAAAGATGTGGAAGTTTTGGACAGCAAAAGAGGCTTATCAGAGACTTATCAAGTTTGAACTAATACAAGGTAGGATGGATTTTTGCATAGTAGGGGAGTTAAGGGTTATGAGGGAAAAGGCAGGTAGGTGGAGATGAGTCCATGGCCAGATCAGTCATGATCTTATTGAATGGTGGAGCAGGCTCAACAGGCCAGATGCTCTACTCCTGCTCCTATTTTATCTTTTCTTAGACAAACTTGGGTTGTTTTCTTTGGAGCTTTGTTGACTGATGGGAAACCAGTCCTGATGAAGGGTCTTGGCCCGAAACATCAACGGCTTATTCCTTTCCATACATGTTCCCTGACCTACTGAATTCCTCCAACTTCTTGGATGTTGTTACTTGGGAGAACTGATAGAAGTTTATGGATTTATTGGAGGCAGTCAGAATCTTTTTCTCACAGTAGAAATGTCAAATACCAGTGAACATAATTTAAGGTAATAGAGTGAAACTTTAAAAGAGATGCAGAAGTTTGTTTTTACTCAAGTGGTAGATGCCTGGAACATGCTGCCAGGGATGGTGGTGGACATAGAAACATTCACTCGGTATTTGCCATGTGATATGACACAGGGGATCATGGTCCTTCCATGACCATGTTTGTCCTTGGCAATTTTTGTTTCCTACGGAAATGGTTTACCATTGCCTTCTTCTAGGCAGTGGCCAGAAGACCACAACCATTATCAATACTCTTCAGAGATTGTCTGCCTGTCATCAGTTACAAAAGTAGAACTTCTGATCTGCACCAGCTGCTCATACGACCATCCCATGGCTTCACATGACCCTGATCAGGGGGCTGCTGTGCAGGTGGTACACCTTGCCCGAGGGTGACCTGCAGGCTAGTGGAGGGAAGGAGTGGCTTGCACTTCCTTTAGTAGAGATGTTTCTCCATCCCGCCACCCAGTAGATAAGGTAGTGGTATTTAAGTGATTTTTAGACGGACAGATGGAGGGATATGGATCATGTACAAGCAAAAGAGATTTTGTTTAATTTGACATCGTTTTCTGCACAGACATCATGGACTAAAGGGCATATTCACTTTGAAAAAGTTCATCTTTTTAGTTTTAAAGCATGAAGCATCACCGGGGGAGACTGAAAATCTGGCTGAGTGGTGCCATAACTGCAACCTCTCACTCAACGCCAGCAAGACCAAGGAACTGATCATTGACTTGAGGAGGAGGAAACTGGAGGATCATGAGCCAGTCCTCATCGGAAGAGGACTGGAGAAGGTCAATAACTTTAAATTCCTCAGTGTTATTATATTAGAGGGTCTGTCCTCGGCCCAGCACGTAAGTGCAAATATGAAGAAAGCAGGGCAGTACCTTTAATTGAGAGTCTGCAAAGACCCAGCATGATATTTAGAACTTTGACAAACTTCTATAGATGTGTAGTGCTGAGTATATTGATTGGCTGCATAACAGCCTGGTCTGGAAACATCAATGCCCTTGAACGGAATATCCTACAGTCCCAGTCTATCGTGGGTAAAGGCCTCCCCACCATTGTGAACATCTACACATAACTTTGTCTCAGGAAAACAGCATCCATTATCAGGGACCCCCATCACACAGGTCTTGCTCTCTTCTCACTGCTGCCATCAGGAAGGTGGTACAGGAGCCTTAGGACTCACATTACCAGGTTTGGGAACAGTTAGCACCCCTCAATCATCAGGTTATTGAACAAAGGGGATAACTTCACCCAATTTCACTTGCCACATCATTGAACTGTTCCCACAACCTATGGACTCACTTTCCAAGTCCTCTTCTTGCCGTGATCTCAATACTTACTGCTTATTTATTTATTTAATTTATTTTTCTTTTTGCTTTTGCACAGATGGCTGTCTTTTGCACACTGGTTGTCTGCCCTGTTGTTGCGATCTTTCATTGATTCTTTTAATGGTTTTTAGATTTATTAAGTATACCTGCAAGGAAATGAATCTCACGGTTGTATATGGTGACAAATATGCACCTTGATAATAAAGTCACTTTGAACAATAACAAACAAAATGACCTTCTTTAAGCTCACTAACCAGGACAAAGGAACACCTTGATATTTATAGCCTTTGTTTCCACATTCACCTCTGCAAAATCATTTTCTATTGTAATAACAAGAATGTAAATGCATGCATTGGCATCCTTTTCCAATGTTGTTTAGTATGTGTAGCACTCACAAGGATTTGGAGATTTAAATCCCATTTCACAACTTTAACTGAGGTGGGCTCATACTGTCTAATTACTGAGACCCAGCACTAAGTATGCAAAAGATTTCATTGTGAGATTTTGAGGAGGAGCAAAGGAATTATTCCTATTTCCTGGAAAATATTTAGAAACATAGAAAACCTACAGCACAATACAGGCCCTTCGGCCCACAAAGCTGTGCTGAACATATCCTTACCTGAGAAATTACCCAGGGTTACCCATAGCCCTCTATTGTTCTCAGCTCCATGTATCCATCCAGGAGTCTCTTAAAAAAAAAAGACCCTATCGTTTCTGCTTCCACCACTGCCGCCGGCAGCCCATTCCACGCACTCAGCACTCTCTGCATAAAAAACTTTCCCCTGACATATCCTGTGTGCCCACTTCCAAGCACATTAAAACTGCACCCTCTGGTGCAGGCCATTTCAGCCCTGGGAAAAAGCCTTTGACTATCCACACGATCAATGCCTCTCACGATCTTATATACCTCCATCAGGTCACCTCTCATCCTCCATCGCTCCAAAGAGAAAAGGCCGAGTTCACTCAATCTATCCTCTTAAGACATGCTCCCCAATCCAGGCAACATCCCTTGTAAATCTGCTCTGCACCCACTTGTGGTTTCCACATCCTTCCTGTAGTGAGGCGACCAGAATTGAGCACAGTACTCCAAGTGGGGTCTGACCAGGGTCCTATATAGCGGCAACATTACCTCTCAGCTCCTAAATTCAATTCCACGATTGATGAAGGCCAATACACCATACGCCTTCTTAACCACAGAGTCAACCTGCGCAGCTACTTTGAATGTCCTATGGACTCGGACCCCAAGATCCCTCTGATCCTCCACACTGCCAAGAGTCTTACCATTAATACTATATTCTGCCATCATATTTGACCTACCAAAATGAACCACTTCCCACTTATCTGAGATGAACTCCATCTGCCACTTCTCAGTCCAGTTTTGCATCCTATCAATGTCCAGCTGTAATCTCTGACAGCCCTCCACACTATCCACAACACCCCCAACCTTTGTGACATCAGCAAACTTACTAACCCATCCCTCCACTTCCTCATCCAAGTCATTTATAAAAATCACAAAGAGAAAGGGTCCCAGAACAGATCCCTGAGGCACACCACTGGTGACCTCCTTTGAGTGTCCTATGGACTCAGACCCAAGATTTATTCTTCTTGTTCAAGTGAAGTAGCATCGTGGTAGTGCAATGCTTTAAGATGCCCCTCTATGCAGCTGACTGGTTGCTCCCTCTAGTTGAAAGTCTATGAAGCTTGAAGTTTGGAAATGACATGGTGGGGGTTCAAATGGGGAGCAGGGTGAGGAGAACATTTCAGATTTGTAATCCCACTGGAGGATAAATCCAAACTCAGTACACCACAATGTGCTGACTTCTTCAACTTGGGACAAGAGCTAATTAACAACAAAGTTAACTTTGAAATATTACTCTCAGTCCCCAAGCCAAGGGCTGTCGAAAAGAAGCACCCTGACGGAAGAACTCCCACCTCTGGAGGAATGTTCAGACCATGCGTCGGGTTCAACGAGAGAAACAAAATCATTTATCTGCAAGTTTATGTTTCTACTTTTTTTTTCTTGCAAACCTTTCTACTATGCCCTAACACTTTGTTTAAGAAGGAAGCAGCATAGTGATTAAATTATTGAAATATGGTCAGAGACCCAGATTATTGTCACCTTAAACAAGCTCAAAGTTCAACCAGTGTGTAAAAGACAACAAACTGTGAGGAGTCAATCATTGGGAAATCAGAAAATTATAAAATCAAACAACTATATAAATCTGGAACAGAAAGTTAGTATTTGTAATGGTGGATCACTAAGCTATGGATTGTTGCAATAATCCATCTGGTTCACTAAAGTAAAGAGAGGGAAACACTCTCTCTTGAATCAAGACAATGCAAGTTCAAATGCTAGAGATTCAAGCTCTCATGACATGCCAATGGTACGCCGCATTGTCAAATTTAGGATTAAACCCGGGGTTCTCACCTTTTTTCATGCCATGGACCAATACTATCAAAAGGTACAAGTAAGGTGGAAGTCAGCTGCTACGTCAAAATTAATCCATCAACAAGAACACGGGGCCATAGGTGGAGACTGGTTAAAGGGAGATTTCAGACCAACATCAGGAAGCATTTCTTTACACAGCGAGTTGTGGAACAAACTACCTAGTTGTATAGTTGAGAGTAATACCTCAGAGACTTTCAAATCTAAACTCAATAGTTATTTCAACACACAATGTGAATAGGAATTTGACAAGATTTGTCAGGCCAAATGGCCCGTTCTTGTCAAAAACTTCAAATTGACCTAATGTTCTTTAAGCAAGGGGTCTATGGACCCCAGTTTGGGAACCCCTGCATTAACATTGACAATAGGGTGCCACTGTAGCGTGGCAGTTAGCACGACTATTACAGTTTGGAGCATTCCAGAGTTCAAAGTCCAATTCCAGCACCATCTGTACGAAGTTTATACGCGAACGTGTGCGTTCCCTCCAGGTGCTCCGGTTTCCCTCCACAGTACAAAGACGGACAGTTAGTAGGTTAATTGGTCTTTGTAAATTGTCCTGTGATCAGGCTAATGTCAAATAGATGGGTTCCAACCTGTATCTCTAAATTGGGCGTGACCAACCTGGGGTCCATGGACCTTTCAGTTGATGGTTGGGGTCCATGGCATTAAAAAGGTTGGGAACCGCTGATCTAATTTAATAAAATAAAATATCTCCCCTTCAGGTGGATGTTAAAGGAATCTCGTGGTACTGCTTCAAAGAAGAAAAGAGTCTGCTCTGGAGACCTTGCCAATATTTATGCTCTGACCAACGTCACTGCAATGGATTTCCTGGTCATTTATGTTACTGATGTTTATAGAACATTTGCTGCAGTATTATGACCAAAGTTAACACTGAACCACAAAGGGGGCTTTTACAACAGACCAGCCAAAGATAGATTTAGTGAAGGATGGAGAGCCAGAGACATCTGGGGAGGAAATTCCAGACCTGAAGTCTAAGCAGCTGAAGTCACCTAGATCTTTGTGATGAATTAAATCATATTTAATATACTGGTATCAATACATAGCAGAAAGAACCATATGTCTATAAACTATCTGACACGTATAAATTTTACACCATACGCAGGATATTACTTCAAAGTTTGACAGTGAAACAAAATGCAGAAATATAGTACCCACATTCAACATTTACATTGAAACAGGATGTATATATTTAGGTAAAACATGCCAGATAAGTTTAACTGAAAATATTTCAAAATGACTATATCTTAGTATAGAGAACAAAGAGAGGGACAATAACTTTAAAAGAGACACAAGAGACTGCAGTTACCGGATCTGCAGTAACTCAGAAGCATCTGCAGTGGGAAATGGATAGTCGATGTTTCGGGTCGAGACGATTCAACTAGACCAAAAAAAAAATGAGAGGAGAAAGAGCTAGTCTAAAAAGACAGAAGGAAGTGGTGGAGTAAGAACTGGCAGGTGATAGGTAGATCCACGTGAGAAGAAGATAGGCAGATGAGGGCATGTCAGAATTATGTCAAAAGTTGGGAGTTGATAGGTGATTTGACAAAAGGCTGAAGAAGATGGAATCTGATAGGAGAGGATGGTGGAACATGGAATAAAGTGAGGTAGGTGGGTAGGAGAATCAGTAGGAGTGCGTGGGTGATGGGCAAATAGAGAGAGCAAGGGAGGGATAAGACATAGGGCAATGTGGACCAGGTAGAGCAGGAGGAGAGAGAATTAATCAAAATAGAGAAAAATTGTTAGAGAGGAAGCAGTTTCAGGAAGTTTGAGAATATCTGATGTTCCCACCACATTGCTGGAGACAGCAGAGGTGTAACGTCAGATGATGTTCCTTGAATTTTCATTTGACCACAACCTGGTAGCGGAGGCGGCCACAGACAGATATGTTGGTGTGAGAAAGGGAAGCAGATCAAAATGTCTGGCCATTGGGAGATCCCAGGCAGCACAGTGAATGGACTGAAAGTGCTCGACAAAGCCATCCCCTAATCCTCCAATATAGAGCAGGCCACACTGAGAGCAGCGGATAGAATAAATAACACCAATGGTTCCACAAGTTTAAATTTTAAACTGGGTGCAGAAGATCATTATACACAATTCTGTGAAGAATTGAGGCTTTCTAAAGCATTGACCAAGCCCACACTTGAAGCATTGTAAGCAGTTTTGGACCCCTCATTCAAAACATGTACTAGCATTGGAGAGGGTCCAGAGGAGGTTCATGAGAATGATCACAGGAATGAAAGGGTTAACATATGGGAGCAATTGATGGCTCTGGGCCTGTACTCACTGGAGTATAGAAGATTTGGGGGGGGGGGGGAGGGGGAAGAATCTCGTTGAAACTAATTGAATATTAAAAGACCTAGATAGAGTGGAGTGGAGTGGAGAAGATGTTTTCTATAGCGGGGGGAGTTTAGGACCAGAGGCCACAGCCTCAGAATAGAAAGATATCCCATTAGATCAGGTGAGGTTGAATGTATTTAGCCAGAGAATAATGAATCTGTGGAATTGCCACTGATAGCTGAGAAGGCCAAATCATCAAATATATTTAAAGTAGAGGCTGACAGGTTCTTAATTAGTAAAGGCATTAAAGGATACAGGGAGAAGGCAGGAGAACAGGGTTGAGTGGAAAATTAAATCCACCAAATGGCCTTATTCTGCTCCAGTGTCTTATGGTCCAAGAACAAGTCGAGAATGTTGCTGAAAAAAGTATCCTGAACACAGAATAAAAAGGGCAAATAATTACAGTAGGAGTCAGAACACTCCAGTTGTATGAAGTATTTTGCCTTTCTCCAGATGTCAAAGGAGATTGACTGGAACTTTAGCATGGAGTTAAGTAGACATGAAAAGCTACAGAGAGCAGATGGGAGGGGGGGTGGAATTTGAAAGGGGTGGTCAAAATACTGAAAGGTATAATTAAACAAATACGACTCTCCATGGTGGAAGAGCTGGAAACCAGAGGACACAGTTTTAAGGTTATTGGCAAAGGAACGTCAGCAGCATTGGAAAGCATTTTAGCACAGTGAGCTGATATATGAAAAGTTCCTATTGAAAAGGCCAATGAAAACAAACTGAACAGCAGAAATGGAAAGGTAGAGAGGGCATAAGATTTAAAGGGTAATACACACATAATCATGGAGGAGCACCACTGCCTGGCCTGCTTCTACGGAGAGGAATAAACAGTCGATGCTTCAAGCCGAAACCCTTCATCAGATTCAAAGTGGATCCTAAGGGCAGGTTTTTCCACACAGAGGCTGGTGGGTGCATGAAACGAGATGTCAGAAGTGGAAAGGACCAGTACTACTACAACATTTAAAAGATATTTAAACATGTATGTGGATAAGAAATACTTAGAGCAATATGGACCAGAGGTAAATGGAACTGAGCAAGGAACTATGGTCAGCATAGTCTAGCTGAGCCAAAGGGCCTGATTTCATACTGTATTACTCTGTCATTATGACACAAAGGCTAAAGTTTGCAGAGAAAAAGAGCTAAGGAGTAGTGAACAGTGGCATCAGAGCACTGGGTCACTCTGTATGCTGCGTCATCCTTAACTTCACAATTTAAATACACATTAAAATTTGCATTCTACATTTGACATGATTTCAAATTCAGCACCTTCATTTGGTAGCTGTGTTAGACATGTAAAAGGACTAATAATCCAGAGAATGTGCATTCAAATCCCACCCTGCCTTCAGTATTTTGAGATGCGAGGGAAAGAACACACTACCTCACAACCACACAGAAACCAACCACCCAATCCATGAAAGGGTCTGTGATTATCACATTGGCTTCATCAGAGCCCACCAAACTGGAATGGAAGCACTCCACCCAGGACTGCTCGAGTAGGTCAGTAACATAAAGAGAAAGAGCAGGAACAATTTTTGAGGCAAATGGAAGATATCCATAACTATAGCTTAGGTATTCCTTCTCAGACATCTCAAAGCCTTCTACACCCAGTGAAATGCAGGTGAAGCATGGTCAACGAGGTGCTCTTGAATCTCCAGCAAAGAGAACATAGCAAGCTTCCACCAACACGAACATTGAGAGAACGAGGGCTTTTCTCTTTAGAATGAAGGTGGATGAAAGGGGGACTTGGAGGATGTGTACAAAATGACAAGACGCATAGATAGGGTGAATAACCAGAATCTTTCTTCCAGGGTAGAAATGGTTAATACAAGAGGGTATTAACAATTTTACACAAGAGTGTTCTGGGTGCTTAGAATGTCTGCCAGCAATGATGCCGGAGCTAGAAGTATTAAGAGCATTTAAGAAAGTTGTAGGCAGGCACATCAACAACAGAGAAAAAAAAAGAGGGCTATGTAGGAGAGGAGTGTTAGATCAGTCATAGGGTGGGTTAAAAGGTCAGCACAACAAAATGGGTCAAAGGGCCTGTATTATGCTGTAATGTTCTGTTTGTAAAGTTGGTAAGCCAAAACAATAACTGCAGATGCTGGATATTCTCAACACATCAAGCAGCATCCTTAGAGAGAGAAATGCAATTATTTTATATATTAATAGTATTTCTATTATGTTACTGAAAATGTTTGCCTCATCACATGTTGCCTGACCTGCTGACTACTTCCATTATGCTTTGACTTCAGTGAAGATGCATCTGGGACCTACACTTGCTCATTATCTTCTGTTACTGTACCCATCCAGTTCAAGGTTCGATGTGTTATGCGTTCAGAGATTTCCTTCTGCACACCACTGTTGAAACGCACGGTTACTTGAGTTACTGTCAGCTTGAATCAGTCCAGTCTTTCTTCTCTGACCTCTCTTTAACAAGGCATTTTCATCCACAGAGTGCCATTCGTTGGGTGTTTTTTGTGTTTCTTGCACCATTCTTTGTAAACTCTAGAAGTAGGGGTTCCCAACCTTTTCATGACATGGACCTTGACACTTAATCAAGGCGTCTGTGGACCACAGGATGGGAATCCCTGCTCTCGAGACTGCTGTGCATGAAAACCCCAGATCATCAGCCACTTCTGAGATACTCAAACCACCTCAACTGGCATCATCCAACATTTCATGATCAAAGTCAGATAGATCCTATTTCTTCCCCATTCTGACATTTGGTCTGAACAACAACAGAACCTCTTGACCATCACTGCATGGTTTTATGCTTCGAGTTGCTGCAACTTGATTGGGTGATTAGATATTGTGATATCAAGGTGCATAGGAGTACTTTGGCCACTGAGTGTGTATTGACCAAGACACTGGAAATAACTCCCCTGCTCTTCATTGCAACTTTGCCAGAGCACGTTTTACATCCATTTGAGAGATCACACAGGGATTCAGTCCAACACTTCCTCCAATATGAAGATTATAAGTACTCACATTACAAACACTTCCTGATCTGAGCCAGAGTGCTTTTCACCCTAAATCAATTCTTCCTTCCTTCGCTTGGTGTTATCCCCCTCATTTAATCCAAGAACTGTGACACAAATCATTTTAACTGACAACCCTAAATCATTTTCTTCAACTGTTAAAAAAAAAACTAGTTATGACATTGCTTTCACATTCCACTTTTCAAACACATCCATCTCAGAATTACTCCTGAAATTTGTGTGCTTCAGCTCTGCAGAGCTGTTGGCAACAGTCCAAACAGGGGGGAAAAAATCATCTTTGATTAATTGTGAGCACCCTATACAGAAATGTAACTCCACAAACATCAGAGTGATTTGGAATGGGCAGGACACTCAAGTATCGGAAAAGCTCTCTGCATTAAATTGGACACTTTCTCCAGATTAAGATGAAAGTTTTTGCTGCTCGTGCTTTCAAACAGAGGAGGTGCACAGTGAAAGGTCACAGCCCAGGTGAGGAGAGACAGTCTCTCCACTAAACAGCCGGCAGGTCCTGTATTTGCTCCCATAAGACCAGAAGACATAGGAGCAGAATTAGGCTCATCTATTATGCTCCTCCATTTCATCACAGCTGATTTATTATCCCTCTCAACCCTACTCCCCTGTCTTTTCCCCATAACCTTTGACACCCTCACTAATCAAGAACCTGTCAACTTCCACCTTAAATATATTTAATAACATGGCCTCCACAGCCATCTATGGCAATGAATTCCACAGATTCTCCACCTTCTGGCTAAAGAAGTTCCCCCTCATCTAAAGAGATATCCTTCAGAGGCTGTTCTACACATTAGGAAATACCTTTTCCAAATCCACTCTGTCTAGGCCTTTCAATATTCAATAGGTTTCAATGAGATCCCCCCACCCCCCCACACCATTCTTCTAAACTCCAGTGAGCACAGGCCCAGAACCATCAAACGCTCCACATATGATAATCCTTTCATTTCCAGAATTATTCTTGTGAACCTCCTCTGGACTCTCCCCTATGTCAGTACACCCTTTCTTTGATAAAGGACGTCAAACTGCTCACAATACTCGAAGTGCGGTCTGTCCAATGCCTTACTTAGCCTCAGTATTACATCCTTGCTTTTATATTCCAGTCCTGTCAAAATGAATGCTAACATTGTATTTACTTTCCTTACCACCGTCTCAACCTGCAAATTAACCTTCATGGAGCCCTACATGAGAACTCCCAAGTCCCTTTGCACCTCAGATTTCTGAACTTGCTTCCCATTTAGAAATCGACTATGCTTTTATTTCTTCTACATGACCCACCCCCCACCCCGTTCCTTGCAGAGAGACGCAGCTCAGAAGGATTGTCACGATCAGGCTGCACAGCGGCAGGATCAAAGATTCACAGAAATTTATGGATTAAGAAGCGATCAGACAAGTTCTTGCCTCATCTGCGTGATCCACCAACCTACTGCAAGGCTAGGGGAGGGCTTCTGCATTCACTGCCTTACAACAAGGTTGTGGGGTCAACCAGCACAAAGCAGCATCTTCGGACAACCCAAACTTCATGTTCACCAATGAGCATCAGAAACAGAACCAGAATTTGGCCATTCAACTCATCAAGTCTGTTCTGTCATTCCATCACGGCTCACTTATTCCTCTCAGCCCCATTCTCCTGCCTTCTCCTTATTAGGTCAGATTAATTCCATTGTAATTGGGCCTGATCAACAGAAGGGATGAGGCAGATCATAGGAAAGAGATTGCACTTGTGTCAATCTCAGAACTACAACCCAAGCCAGAATAAACACACCAGATTTTGCAGAAGTTGGAAATCCAGAGCAACACACACACACACAACACACACAACACACACAACACACACAACACACACACACACAGTGCCGAAGGAACTGAGCAGGTCACGCAGCATCTACGGAGGGGAGTAAACAGTTGACGCTTCAGGCCAATACCCTTCATCGGTAGTGTGTCAATTAGCACGACACTATTACAGCTCAGGGAATTATGGAGTTCAGAGTTCATTTCCAGCGCCGTCTGTAGGTAGTTTGTACATTCGCCTCATGAGTGTGTAGATTTCCTCCCAGTGCTCCGGTTTCCTCCCAAGGTCCAAAGATGCACCACTTAGAACAGTTATTACCCATCAACTATTAGGTTCTTCAACAAAAGGGGATACTACACTCATTTGCCCCATCATTGAGATATTTTCACAACCAATGATCTCACCTGTAAGGACTCTTTATTTCATATTCTCGTTACATATTGCTATTTATTTATATTTGCATTTCCACAGTTTGTTCTTTTCTGCACTCTAGTTGAGATTGCATTGATCCTGTTATAGTTACTATTCCTTAGACTTACTGAGCATGCCCACAAGAAAACAAATCTCAGGGTTGTATATGGTGACATATTTGTACTTCGATAATAAAATTTAGCAAGTGTCGCCATGTTTCGGGCGCTAACTCCCTCAGTGCTGCACGAGGAGCGTCAACCAAGAATCCGAATCAGGTTCATTGTCACCGATGCAAGTTGTAAAATATTGCATGCTGATTTGCGACAGCTGTGCAATGCAGGTGTAACAAATTACTATAAGCTACGAAGGAAATCAATAAATCATGCAAAAGAGGAATATCAAGATACTGTTCATGGGTTCAGAAATCTGATGGCAGAGGGGAAGAAGCTGCTCCTAAATCGTTGAGTTTGGGCCTTCAGGCTCCTCACAGAGTCTGAGCACAGAAACAAGCCCTTCGTCCAATCTAGTCTGTGCCTAACCATTTAAACTGCCCTCACCTACCAACCTGCACCCAGACCATAGCCCTCCATACCCCTACCATCCATGTACCCATCCAAGCTGCTCTTGAACATTGAAATCGAGCCTGCGTGCACCATTTGCACTGGCAACCTTTTTCACACTCACGACCCTCATGATGATACTAGTGAGAAGAGGGCGTGTCCTGGATGGTGAGAGTCCTTCAAGATGGATCCTGCCTTCCTGAGACTTCATGTTTTGAAAATGTCCTCGGTGGTGGGGAGGTTTGTGGGCCATGGTGAAGCTGGCTGAATCTATAAGCCTCTTACGATCCTGTGCATTGAAGCCTCCACACTGGGGTGATGCAGCCAGCCAGAATGCTCTCCAGAGTACACCTGGAGAAACTTGCTACGGTCTGTGGTGACGTACCAAGTCTGCACTCAGATATCTGGAGTGGAATTTGTACAAACAACCGGCTGACTCAGGGACTAGACTGAAGCCCACTGAGGTACAAGACACACTCACTGGTGAGACAACAGCAAAATACTTGTAAATCAATAAACACAGCAAAATTAGGAAACTTTGACATCTGCCAGAATCCAGGAAATATGTTTTATGGAGTCCTAGCATCTTCTCATCCTGGTTTGATCGCACACAAAAACAAGATTTTCCCAAGACCCAGACATGAAAAACAAAATCTAAACCTACATGACAGAGTATGCAATAATTTCAAAGCAAAGTGAACTTGTAAAATAAAGTGAGCACTGTGATTCTAAAACTATAGTATGGGGGGGGGAATGGGGTAGCGGGGGAAGGGTGGTGGAGCAGTTGGTTAACTTTGCTTTTGAGTCCCAGATGAATTAAGCCTTTGCTTCAGTTGTGGGATCAAAAATTATCAACGTCTTAAATCAGTTCCACCACAAAACACCCGGAGATGCTCCCTAAATTTTTTGTAAATTTATTACGTGTTTAAAAAAATGCAGAATGACACAATCTAATGGGAAACAGACACAACACCACTATGGGTGGCATATTACACAAATGGCTTGGAGACAGATGCAGCAGTATGGAGAGTGTTTAATAGCACTGGGCCTGTACTTACTGGAGTTTAGAAGAATGAAGGGAAGATCTCATTCAAACCTACTGAATATTGAAATTATCCAGTGGATGTTTCCAATCATGGGAGTCTAGAACCAGCAGCCACAGCCTCAGAATAGAAGGACATCCCTTTAGAACAGGGATGAGAAGGAAATTATTTAACCAGAGGGTGGTGAATCTGTGAATTTCACTGCCATAGGCGGCAATAGAGGCCAACAAGTCACTCGGTATGTTTAAAGCAGAGATTGATAGGTTCTTGATTACCAAAGGTATCAAAAGCAATAGGAAGAAGGCAGGAGAATAGAGTTGAAAAGGGGGGGGGGGGATATCAGCCATGATTGAATGGTGGAGCAGACTCAATGGACCGAATGGTCTAATTCTGTTCCTATGATACTATGCCAATGTCTTAAATATATATATGTTTAAGATTTTAAAAAAATCTTTATTTATAAAAAATAAAAGATTTTTGCAGTTTTGTATTTGTCAACATGGAGTAGAGAGTAAAATTGTAAATCTGACAGGAGCAAAGGATGTTGGGAATGGTGAGAGTGGAGCATCTCAGGAGGGGTATGGGACAGGTGGCAGAGAAGGACAGCCAGGAGTAGGGAGGGGGTGGCGTAGGCGCAGACACAGAGCCCTGTGCCATTAGGGATGGTCATTTAATTCCAAACAATTGGTTTATTGACCATTACAGACCATCTCTCTGGTGCTTCCCTCTCCATCCCCTCTCTCTGCCCCCTTCTCACTCTCAGTCCACAATACAGATCCATATCAGAATCAGGTTTATAGGTAGTCGGGGTGAATATATGGGTTGAACGATGTAGATAAGCTGCAGTCATTTCTGATAATGAACTTCAGGGTTTCTTCTATGTGTTTGGGTCCAATGTGTCCATTCACAGCTGCAGGACAGGTTACACAGGAAGACTTGCATTTATTTAGAAACTTTCAATTCGATTTCAGGAAGTCCCACAGGTCTCAATGGCCTTTCAAAGTACTTCTGCAATACAGGCACTTTTCTTACCATCCTACCTCAATACATCATAGCTTGGTATGGCCATTGTCCGTCACAGAAAGGAACTGCAGAGTCACGGAAATAACTCAGTGTATCACGGAATCCAGCCTCTCCCCACGGATTCTGTCTACACGTTTTGCTGCCATTGGAAAGCAGCAGCCAATACAATCAAAGATCCCTCCCACCCCACTAAATACCTCTTCTTTACTCCCCACCAATCAGGCAAAAGAAAGATGCCAAAGTTCAAAAACAGCAAACTCAAGAATACCTTCTATGGCACTATTGTAACAGTTTTGAACAGACCTCTTATGTGATAAAGATGAACACTTCATCTCATAATCTACCTCATTGTGAACGTTGCATTTGATTATCTGCCTGCATTACACTTCCTCTCTAATTGCAGCTGGATCGTTTTTTTTTCTTCTGTACTTTCTTGATGTTCTCAAGAATGAAATAATCACCCTGGATGACATGCTAACAAAAGCTTTCACTTTATCTCTGTACATTTAAGAGAAGCTTAAATGCTCAACTTTTCAACTCATTTAATGTTTTTGTGTATTTCTTCCTGTAACTTACAGTACATTTTGTGTACTGCACACAATTAGCCCATTTCAGGATATTAAAAAAGCAAGTTCTAAGGGTGACATTATAGTTATGGGTGACTTTAATTTCCCAAACATTGAGTGAGAGAACCCAATGATTAATGGATTACAGGAAAGTGAATTCATTGAGTTATAGAATGATTGTTTTTTTGACCCAGTTTGTCAATGTACCAACAAGAGGTGAAGCTTAGATTTGATATTTTGTAACAACCAGGATAGAATTTTGAGGATGGAAGGTGTTGAGCTTTTAGGAATAAGTGATAACATTATTAGTCTTGAGGCTTTATTGGGAGAGTATATCAATAAAAACCAAAGCCACTAAATTGATTTTCAGAAAGTCAAAGTTTGCACAGATGCAGCAAAGACTTCAGAAGGTAAACTGGAAGGAACTGCTTGACGTTGGTCAGTTGAGGAACAATGGGGTTGATTTAAAGATGGAATACATGCAGTGCAGGAAATGTTCATACCTAAGGTTGGGAAAGAAATAAAAATATATCAATTACATGATGAATAAAAGATGTTCATAAAAATTATCAAAGACAGCTATATAAGGAATACAGAAAAGATAGAAATGATGTTAACCATAGGGCAATTGGAAAATTTGGATTGCCAAAAGGCAGGTTGACAAGGATATTGCTGATAATACTAAGATTGACCCCAAGAGATTTATTCAATACTTAGTAGTAAAAGAAAAGTCAAGGAGGAAGTTAAGTGTATTAGGAGTAATAGTGGAGTGTTACTCTTAACTAATGTTTTACTGAACTACTTTCCTATGAATATGTTAGCAATATGCTAGTAAATGAGGAGAAAAATCATGTTGTTTAAAGTGACTTAGAGATCTTATAAAGTGATGTCCTACTTCAGCTGAAAAGGCTGAAAGTTAATAAATCTCCAGGGCCAGACAACATATATCCAAGTTAAATTAAAGAGGTCTGTGATTATGTATACAAACCCCTAACATGTATTTTCCAAAAGTCATTGAAGACTGGTGAAATTCCTAAGGGCTGGAATTGGCCAAGCGTTACCCCAGTATATAAGAAGGGTGACTGCACTGACCCTGGTAACTATACCAATAAGCTTAACTTGTATTGCAGGCAAGATAATGGAAACAGTAATAAAAATGAGGTGGAAAAGCCGTTGATAAGAATAGACATATTAGCAGAAAGTCAGCATGGGTTCAGAAAGGGGGAATCATGTTTTACTTATATGCTGAGATACTATGAAGAGGCAACTAAAAGTTATGAATTCAGAGTGGTTGATATCATTTACTCGGACTTTCAGAAGGCTTTTGACAAGGTACTCCATAAGAGGTTAATAATCAAATTACAGGAGGTAGGGTCTCACAATGTGCGAATGGGTGCAAAATTGGCTCAAAAACAGAAAACAAGTTATGGTGAGACGATCATTTTCACACCAAAAAGATGTTAAAAGTAAGGTTCGGCAGGGATCGATCTTGGGGCTGCTGCTGTTTTAAAATTTACATTAATGATTTGGATAAGCACGCATCAAATAAACTAGTGAAGTTTGCTGATGACACAAAATCAGGGAGATGGACTGACAACATTTTAGCCAGCAGAATCAATACAGCTAGATCTAAACAAAATCCAGGTGTGGCAGATAAATGGCAGATGAAATTTAATGTGAATGTAAAGTATTATATATAGGAAGTAGGAATACTAGATATAAATATACAACGGGGTGGTGGATTGAGTTGGTAAGTGCACTGAATTGGAAGGATTTCAGCGTCCTGGTAGACTCATCGCTATCAACACCTAGACAATGCACACAAGCGATTAGGAAGGCTAATAAAATGTTGGGCTATATAATGTGCGCAGCGGAGTTCAAGTCTAGAGATGTTCGCCTTAAGCTGTATAATGCACTTATGATGCCACACTTTGAGTACCATGTACAATTTGGGTCTCCATATTGTGTGAGGGATGTGAAGACATTGGAGAGAGTCCAGAGAAGGGCAACTAGACTCATCCTAGGTCTGCAGGGTACGATCTATGAAGCCTAAAGTAGTTGTAGAATGAGACGAGACATGACAGAATCATTAAGGGTATAAATAAAGTGGATGCCAGCTGCTACCTCAAGACTAATCCATCAAGGATACGGGGCCATAGGTGGAGACCGGTTAAAGGAAGATTTCAGACATCAGGAAGCATTTCTTTACACAGCAAGTTGTGGACACATGCAACAAACTATCTAGATATGTAGTTGAGTAGGACCTTAGAGAATTTCAAATCTGTATTTGATAGTTATTTCAACACACTACATGAATAGGACTTTGCCAAACTTTGTAGGGGCAAATGGCCCACTCTTGCCGAAAATGTTCTGATGTTCTAATTTCCTAACTATGCATGTGTACAACTGCCTTTCAGATGTCATCATTGTATCCATCTCTACCATTCTGCTGCCATGGTAGCATAGAGTTAGCACGGTATATTACATCTCGTGATGCCAGAGTTTGAAGTTCAATTCTGGCATCCTCTGCAAGCAAGTTCGTACATTCCTTCTCTTATGTGTGTGGGTTTCCTCCAGGTGCTCCAGCTTCCTCCCACAGTCCACAGACGTACCAGTTAGTAGGTTAAATGGTCATTGCAAATTGTCCCACTGATTAGACCGAGACTAAATCCGTGGACTGTCGAGCAGTGCAGCTGAAAGGGCTGGAAGGGCCTGTTCTGCGCTGTACCCCTAAATCAGGGATTGCCAACCTGGGGTCCACTGACCTCTAGGTTAATAGTAGGGGTCCATGGCATATATAAACAAAAGTTGGGAACCCCTGCTCCAAATGAAATAAAATTTCTTCTAGCAACTCATTTCATATAACCACCACCCTGTGTGAAAATTTGTCTCTTAGATTCCATTAAATCCTTCACTCTCGTCTAAAACCTATGCTGCTCCTACCCTGAGGAAAACACTGTGGCTCTTCAAATTATCTATGCCCCTCAAGATTTTATCCACCACCACTGGATATCACTGAAGTAGAATTAGGCTATTCAGCCCTAACTGTTCTGCTCCACGATTTAATAATGACTGATTTTATTATCCCTCTCAATCCCATTCTCCTGCCTTCTTCATTTAACATTTGACACCCTTACTAATCAAGAACCTATCAACCGCTACTTTAAATATACCCAATGGCTTGACCTCCACGGCTGTCTGTGGCAATGAATTGCACAGATTCACCACCCTCTGGCTAAAGAAATTCCACCTCGACTCCGTTCGTAATAGATGCCCTTGTATTCTGAAGCTGTGCCTCTAGTGCTAGACTCCCCCAATATCGGAAACATCTCCTCCATGACCACTCTATCAATCAGTGAAATTCCCCCCCCCCCCCATTCTTCTGAACCATTAGAGTTAAGTTTTATTTTTTTGCACACAGTGGACTATGCATGGAACACACTACCAGTGATTGTGGTAGAGGAGGGCCACATGGAAGGGAGGCGTCACATTAATCTTAGAGTAGGTTAAAATGTTGGTATAACATTGTGGGCCAAGAAAGCTGTACTGTACTGCTGTATTGTTCTATAAAACAGTCCCAGCCTACCCAGCTTCTCCTTATAACCAAAGCTCTCCAGTCCTGATAACATTCTTTGTACCTTCTCCAGTTGAATGATTCTTCCTGTAGCAGGGTGGCCCGTACTACACTCAAAATGAGGCCTGAGCAGTGCCTTGTGCAGCTGCAAGGACAGCAGATTCCCTTCCCCTTCCATGCAAGACATGAGTGAACAAATTGATGGTGTCATCATGATCACTAATGAACCAGATGAAATCTTAACTCATGTTTCTGGATTAATCGTCCAAGATTCTGATCTGGTAACCATTTTACAAAGATTTTCTTATTAACCATAAAGCAGTCTGTGGCATGGCACTGAGGAGTGTGGTAGAACAGAGGAATCTGGGAATACAGACCATAATTCCTTGAAAGTGGCGTCACGGATAGAGTGGGTTACAAAGAGAGCTTCTGGCACACTTGGCCTTCATAAATCAATGTTTTGAAAACAGGACTTGGGATGTTATGTTGAAATTGTATAATATGTTGGTGACGCTTAATTTGGAGGATTGTGTGCAGTTTCAGTCACCTACCTACAGGAAAGACGTCAATAAGATTGTGAGAGTGCAGGGAAAATTTACAAGGATCTTGATGGGTCTCAAGGACCCAAGTTACAGGAAAAGATTTAATAAATTAGGACTCTATTCTCAGGAACGTAAAAGATTGAGGGGAGATTTATATAGATGGGGTAAATGCAAGCAGGCTCTTTTCACTGAGGTTGGGTGGGGCGACAACTAGAGTCCATGGATTAAGAATGAAAGGTGAGATGTTTAAGGGGAACACGAAGGGAAACTTCCTCACTAAGAGGGCAGTGAGAGCGTGGAACGAGCTGCCAGAGGAAGTGGTGGATGCAGGGTCGATTTCAACATTTAAGAGAAACTTGGACAGGTACATAGATGGGAGGGACATGAAGGGCTATGGCCCAGCTGTAGGTCATTGGAACTAGGCAGATAAATGGCTCAACATGGACTAGATGAGCCCGTTTCTGTGTTGTAGTGTTCTAGGACTCGAATTTAGGACATGCGCTGTCTCAAATTTATATTTCCCCACAACACAAGAGGACAGTTCTCTGTGCAGTCCCGTTTCCCCAAGCCTTCCAATCAACACAAATCATCCACCCAGAATCTTTACTATGACACGAAAGGAGGATATCTATTTATCATTTATTGCCATACAGTGCAGAATAGGCCCGTCTGACCCTTCAAGCCACGCTGCCCAGTAACACACAATTTAATCCTAGCCTAATCACGGGATAATTTACTATGACTAATTAACCTACCAACCAGTGGTACTTTGGAAAGTGGGAGGAAACCGGACGGAGCACCCAGAGGAATCCCACACGGTCACAGGGATACATACAAACTCCTTTCGTGTAGCTGCAGGAATTGAACCCAGGTCACTGGAACTGTAAAGCATTGTGCCAACCACTACACTACCCCTCTCCCATATTTAGCCCATTACTCCACTGCTAGCTCCCAGCAAGGCAATCCCTTTCAGTCCCACCCCAACTCTCCTTACTTCTCCATCGCTATTTTTACTTATTCTCTCAAAGTTGAAAGTAAATTATCAAAGTTCACATATGTCACTACATGCTACCTTGATATCCATTTTCTTGCAAGAATTTACAGGAAAATAAAGCCTTTATAAAGAAAAAAATAAGCAAAAACTGACAAACAACAACATGCAAAAGACGACAAATTGTGAAAACAAACAAATACATTTATACTGAGAAGATGAATCCTTGAAAGCGAGTCTGCAAGTTGCGGATTCAGACACACAACATACTTGCCAAGTCCCCTTTGCCAGCTGGACACTCACCAGAACAGCATTTATAGGCTTGAACCACTTGAGAACAATGACAGAAGAACACAAAACACTTCCAACAACAGGTATGACTCTATGAATCCATTCTCGTTTACGCTAGAGTGCTGGAGGCTGAACGATTTACACAAGTGGCTAGGCTAACAGGGAATTCATGTTTATTTACCAAGAATAGCATGCAGATAACCAGTCTCTTCCTCTCTCCAAGGATTCAGTGTAGTGCGGAGCTCTCTGAATTCTGTGGCTCACAGAATTTCAAAAGATTTTTGAAGTATGTGGATGGCAGAGTCAAGATAAGTCTCTACCAAAGGAGAAAGGTGCTCCTTCCCTCCATAAGCCTGCAGGTCACCCTTGGGCAAGGTGTAGCATGTGCTTAGTCCCCCTGTTAAGGTCACGTGAAGCCATGGAAGCAGGTGGTGGATGGTTGTATGAGCAGCCAGTGTCTATCACAGGTTCTGGTTATGTGACCACTGACGCCAGGCAGACAATCTCTGAAGAGCATTGATAATGGCTGGGATCAACCATCTTGTAAAGAAGGCATTGGCAAACCATTCCTGCAGAAAAATTTGTCATAAACAATCATGGTCATGAGACCATATCACCCACATCATACAACACGGCACATTATGATGATGAGTTTTCATTACAAAACAGACAAGAAATTCTGCAGATGCTGGGAATCTTAACAACATGCTAAAGGAACTAATAACCAGTCTCAGCCTGAAATGTTGAAAATTTATTCCCTCCATAGATGCTGCTTGACCTTCTGAGTTCTTCTAGCATTTTGTGTGTGTAGTTCCCATCACACTGAGCAAAGATCCAAAGATAGAAAGTGGACAACGTCAGTTTGGAGGCTGGTTGGATCATGTTGCTCTTTTAACCAAAGTTTCATTTTAATTTACTTAGCGATACAGAACAGTGACAGGCCCTTCCGGCCCAGTGAAACTGTCCCATTCTAAAAACACCCATGTGACAAATTAACCCACTGACCCGAACTAATAGAACCAGTGGACATGGGTTAGGGCTGAAGGGTGTAGGTTTTCAAGGGTAACTTCTTCAAGGGTAGTTTCTTCACTCAGAGGGTGGTGAAAGTGTAGAAAGAGCTTCCAGCAGAAGTGATGGGATACAAATTCGATTTCAACATTAAAGAGAAATTTGGATAGGTACATGGATGGGAGGGTATAGAAGATAATAATCTGGGTACAGGTTAATGTTGAAACATAATAGTTCAGCATGGGTCAGACGGGTGAGATGTGCTGCAGTGCTCTATGACTCCGACTCTATAATCCATACAATATAAAGCATGCACCACCTCTGAAGGATGCTCACAATCCATCTCGAACAAAAGGGTCTCCCACTGGATCGTATGCTACGACCGGTTCTCCCTCAGCATCTTCTCTCTTCATCTCCCTCTCAAACAAAACCCTGAGCCCAACATTGTTGCCCCTCACCAAGAAAATCTCCCGCTAATTGGATGGCACACATTCCATATCATCCCTCATCTTCAACGATAACCCAAACCGGCTGAAGGCAGAACAGTGCTAAGTGAAATACCTACAGCACAACAGTTTTAAGATATGAGCCAGGGCAAATAAATAAATAAATAAATAACTGGAGCACTCGGAGAAAACCCAAGCGGTCACGGGAAGAATGTACAAACTCCTTACGGGCAGCATCAGAATTGAACCCAGATTGCTGGTGCTGAAACCACATTATGCAAACCAATATGTTACCATGCCACCCCATTAAATTAGTCACAGAGTTACACAGCATGGATACAGACCCGTCAGCTGATCTGGTCCATACCAGCCAAGATCTCCACTGAAGCTGGTCCCATTTGCAGTGTTCACTCTCAACCTTCTAAACCTTTCCAAATCCTCATACCTAGACAACTGTCTTTTCAAAGTTATTAATACCTGCTCAACCACTTGCCCTGGCAGCTCATTCCACATAGATACCAACCTTTGTGTAATACAAAGCTTCCCCACCCATTCCCCCCCCAGTTCCAAACTCGTTACAACAACAAAGATGTTGAGGGATGTGAAGTCTTATTGTCTTTCAGTGTTAAATTTTCTCTCCATTAAACACAAATATACAAAGAACAGGGATTATAAAGAAAGGCAAAATAACTCTTCAGCACCCCACAAATAGCAAATTTATATTTTCTCCTCTCCTTTAATGTTAGTGGATGGAAAATCACAGAGCATCTGCTCAATAGAGAGTAATGGTTTGGAATTCTAATCCCAAATTCCCTCCACAAAGTGAGACATCAAGACCTGAACCACTAATGACAGAGTCCTTTCTACTAACATAATTAACATTTATTGATGTGAAAACACAAGGCGCCTGAGACTCACATTGAACAAACTGTCTTGTTGGTTTAGCTGGATAACTTGATTTGAAGCTGCAAAGATGAATCTGTTTTTACCAACTCACGGTTGGCACAAAAATGCATTTCACTGTATGTTTCGAAGTTCGTGTGGTAACTAAATGAATCTGAATCTGAAATTTTATTTTATTTTTTAATTTTTATATTGAGATACAGTGCAGAACAAGCCAGGCTGTGCCATCCAGTAACCCAGCGATTTAACCCTAGCCTAATCACAGGGCAATTTACAATGACCAATTGACCTACTAACCAGTGTGTCGTTAGACTCTGATTGCTGCAATGTGACCAATGCCATAATAGGTCTAAACAGAAACAATCTCACTGGGCCTCCACAGGGCCTTGTATCACTAGGACATTATTAATACCCATGTCAGGCTGCAGTTTATTAAACACTGATTGTAGTCAAAACAATCATACCCTCCATTCTAATCAAAAAGCTACAAAACTTGAGCTTCTACCCGCTTCTGGATCCTTGATTTCCTCACCAGGAGATCACAATCTGTGTGGATCGGAAATAACAGTTCCATCTCACTGATAACCAACACTGGTGCACCTCAAAGATGTGTGCTTAGCCCATAGCTCTACTCTCTCTATTCCTACGATTGTGTAGAACACAGTTCAAACGCCATCTGCGTAACTTTGCCAATGACAACTATTGCTGGCAGGATTTCATACGTTGATAGGAGACACAAGGAGTGAGACTGATCAGCTAGTTGGCAGATGTTGTAGCAACAACCTTACACACAACATTAAAGAATTGAATGTGGACTTGGGGAAGACGAGGGAACACACACCAGTCTTCATTGAGGGATCTGAATTGCAAAAGTTGAGCAGTATCACGTTCCCGGGAGTCAACATCCCTGAAGATCTATCCTGGACCCAACATATTGATGCAATTTCAAAGGGCATAACAGCGGTTATAATTCATTAGGGGTTTGAGGAGAATTGGTTCAACACATTAGACACACATAAATCTCTACAGATATACCGCGAAGAGCATTCTAACTGGTTGCATCATTGACTGGTAAGGAAGGACCACTGCACAGGATCAGAAAAAACTCTCCCAGTTCCATCATGAATACTAGACTCCTCAGCATTCAGGACACCTTGAAAAAGTGATGCCTCAAAAAGGCGGCATCCATCATTAAGGACGCCCATCACCCAGGACATGTCCTCTTCTCAATGCTACCATCATGGAGGTGATAGAGTAGTCTAAAGACACACACTCAGTATTTCCAGAACAGCTTCTACCCCTCTGCCATCACATTTCTGAATGGACGATGAACCTATGTACACTACCTCATTTTTTTGTTGTTGTTGTTTTCCACTTTATTTGCAAAATTCATTTAATTTTATTCAAAGATTCAAAGAACACTAATTATCAAAGTACATACGCAGTCCACAACACTGACAGTCATCTTCCCAGACAGCCACAAAACAAAGAAACACCATGGAACCAGTTCAAAGGAAACATCAAACACCCAAAGCACAAAAAAGAGAACAAATCACGCAAGCAGCAAAAATAAAAGCGAGAAAACACAGAATATAAAACATCAAACCACAAAGTAATTGGAACAGTCTCGGAATGTTCAGTTTAGATCAGTTCGGTTGAATTTAGCAATGCGTCATTCATTGACCGCAGGCCGCAGAGCCTGTCCATTCCGATCAAAATCGCAAATAAAAAAGAGTAACCAGAAAGACATCAATAACATGAACTACAGAGTCCAATCCACAAATGATGTTGATTGAATGAAGCCATTCTATAAAATCTGTCCAAGGATGAACAGATTTATTCAAGTTGATTAATTGGCAAACATACTTCCTATACTGGGGCAACAAGAACGGAATTGCAAATAATTATTAAACACAGAGATTCTGCAGATGCTGCAAATCCTGAGCAACACACACAAAATGCTGGAGGAAGTCAGCATGTATGAAGGGGAATAAACAGCGAACATCTTGAGTCGAGGCCCTTTATCAGGATTGGGAAGGAAGGAGTCAAAGCCAGAACAAGGGACGTGTGGGAAGGGGAAGGAGTGAGAAGGGAAATTACCTGCCAACCTGTACTCATCGAGTGAAGTTCAGAGGGAAACCAACACCGTTGAAAGAGATTAGCTGTACTTGACGCATGTACGTTGAAACATACAATGAGATGGAGTGTGCCTCAATGACCACAGTTCGAGGATGTGCTGGTGGCAGCTTCCTGTGCCAACACAACATGCCCACTAACCCGAAACTGTAGGTCTTTGGAATACGTGAGGAAACCAGAGCACCTGGAGAAAATCCACATGGTCATTGTGAGAACGGGCAAACTCCTCACTGACAGCAATGGGAATTGAACCCCATCTTTAGATTGCTGGTGTTGCAATGCATTACACTAACCAACCACTATGCTACTGTGCACGATTTGAAGGTGTTGCATACACTCCCATACGCAGATAAAAATGATCCCAAGGCACGTTATCAAGGAAATTAGGGAACTTAAACCACTAATTATTTACTGAAGTATTTGGAGTAGAGCAACCTAATGTCCCATAGCCAGTAACCAAGCAGGAAAAATAATCATCTGCTTGTTATTAAGTGCTGCCTGTGGGAGCCTGCTAATGCACAAATAAGCTGCTATGTTTCCTACAGTAACAATAGTAGCTATTTGAAATTGAAATCTCTGGAGTTTCTTGGGGTCACCTGCACCGCAGTTGCCATGCCAAGCTGTATGGGTTATGGTTAGTAAGTTGTGGGCGTGCTACGTTGGCATTGGAAGCATGGTGACACTCGTAGGCTGCACCCAGCACATCCTCAGTCCCTGACACAAACAGCACATATCAATGTATACTTCAATGCACGTATGATAAATAAAGCTAATCATTCTCTCTTCTCCCCTCTTCCATTGGGCAGAAAATACATGGACTCCGTTCTCACTTCTCACTGCCTCTCTAATGCAACCATCTTTGTCAAAGACCCAACCCACCCTAAACATTCCCTCTTCTACACTCTTCCATCAGGGAGAAAACACAAAGACCTGAAAGCATGCAACACCAGGCTCAAGGGCAGCTTCTACCATGATGTTATAAAATTATTAAATAGTTTCTAGTTTGATAAATTGGACAGGAAGTCTTAATCCACCATGTTATGATCTTGGCACCTTATGGCCTACATGCACTGCACTTTCTCTGTAGCTGTTGCACTTTATTCTTCTTTGTCAGTGTTTTACCTTGTTCTACTCCAACGCACTGAGTAATGATCTGATCTGTAAAAACAGCGTGCAAAACAAGCTTTTGTGTACTTCAGGACATGTGGCAATAATAACCCAAAACATCAGACACAAAATGCCGGTGGAACTCAGCAGGTCAGGCAGCATCTATGGAAATCAATAAACAGTCCATGTTTCAGGTCAAGATTGCTGGGCAGTGTGGCTTGAGGGACCTATTCCACACTGTATCTCAATAAGCAAAATAAAAGATTTATGGACACAGCCGAGCACATCGCGGAAACTGCCTCCTATCTATGGACTGTCTATACGTCTCACTGCCTCAGTAAAGCAGCCGGCATAATCAAAGACGGTACCCAACCACAGACATTTGTTTGGCGTGGTAACATTGCAGTTGCTGTAATATGTTACAGTGACAGTGATCAGTGTTCGATTCCCGCTGCCGTCCATAAGGAGTTTGCATGTTTTCCCCACAACCACGTGTCTTTTCTCCCTGTGCTCCAGTTTTCACCCACAATCCAAAGATGTACAAATTAAAAGGTCACATGGATGTAATTGGGCGGAGCAGGCTTGTAGGGTTCTACATAGAACAAGCAAGTTCCCTGGTCAGTGCCCTCAGAATCTAACACATTTCAATAAGATCACATTTCATTAGACTCCTCCCCAAGCATAGGTGCCTGACAAATGACCCAAGGATTTTTATAAAATCATGAGGGTCACTGTCATAAGGTGAATGGTCCCAGTCTTTAGCCCAAGGTCAAAGAGTCCAAACTGAGAGGAGAAATTAAAGGGGACCAGGAGAAAGATATAAAAGTGACCAAAGGGCATTCTTCCCCACCCAGAGTGTGGTGGGTATTCAGAGGAATTGGGGTTAAACACAGTTAAATGGGACAAACTCAGGTAGGTAAATTGGTTGGCATAGACAGGTTGGGCAGGAGGCCTGTTCCCATGCTGTATAACTCAAACTCTGACTCCTGAGAAAATAGGAACCAACTCCTCAGATCATTCATCGCAATACTTCATCCCAGGCAGGGCTTCCTGACCTGGGGACCACTGACCTCTGCCTAATGGTATTGGTCTGTAACACGAAAGAGTTTGGGAACACTGAATCCAGAACAGCGTCTGTGGTGCATTTTTGTACACTTATGGCAAATTGACTAGTTGCTTGGGTGAACCAAAAACCGCAGTGTGCGGAAGAATTTCTATGACAAAGATATCTGTTTAAAAATCTGAAATGAGTCAGATTACAGGATATTTGTCCTTGTACTCTGTTGTTTTCCTTGAGCAGGACAGCAAAAATTGCAGAAGTTCAAAGTAAATGTACTTATTATCTATTACCAGGCCCTTCCAGCCCAACAAGCTGGCACTGTCCAATTACACTCATGACCAACTGGCTAACTAACCCGTACATCTTTGGACTATGGGGGAATAGCAGAACACCCAGGGTGGAGAGAACGTACCAACTTCTTACCAACAGCGGTGGGAACTTGATCGGCACAGGCAAGTTGAACCAAAAGACCTGTTTCTGTGCTGAATAACTCAAGCTCTTAACTCCTGACAAAATAGGACCAACCTTCTCAGACACAACACATTGATGCAATTACAAAGAAGGCATGACAGTGGCTATATTTCATTAGCAGTTTGAGGAGAATTGGTATGGAACCAAAGACACTCGCAAATTTCTACATATATACCGTGGAGAGCATTCTAACTGTTTGCATCACCGCGAGGTATGGACGGGGCCACAGCGAAGTTTCAATAAAAATCTGCAGGAAGTTGTAAACTCAGCCAGCTCCATCATGGGCACTTACCTCCTCAGCATCCAAGACACCTTCAAAAGGGGATGCCTCAAAAAGGCTGCATCCACCATTGAGGACCCCCATCACCCAGCACATGCCCTCTTCTCATTGTTACTAACAGGAAGGAGGAACAAGAGCCTGATTCAGGAACAGCTTCTTCCCCTCTGCAATCAGATTTCTGAATGGACAATGAACCTGTGAACACTTCCTCAGTTTTTTTTTCTTTCCTCCTCTCTTTACACTAATTTTTGATTCTTTTTATTCTTATTGTAATTTATAATTTTTATTTCTGCCTTTCATAAGGTTGAATGGCAGGGTGGATTGACATCCAAACCAAAGGAGGTTGTAGGTGCTCCTTCTCTCTGCTAGCCTGCAGGTCACCCTTGGGCAAGGTGAAGCACCTGCTTAGCCCCCCATCAGGGTCATGTGAAGCCATGGGAGCAGGTGGTGGATGGTCATATGAGCAACTGGTGCAGATCAGAAGTCCTGGTTATGCGATCACTGACACCAGGCAGACAATCACTGAAGAGTATTGATAATGGCTGGAATCACCCTAGAGTAAAGGGAATTACAGAGGAATGAGAGGAGCAGATGACCAGAATTGATTGAAAAAGAACACAGGCAAGGATGATGACAGAGCAGCAATGGCTGAACTTTCTGGAAGCAATTTGGAAGGCACGGGATATGTACATCTGAAGGAAAGATGGGCACAACCGTGACTAACAAGAGAAGCAAAGCCAACAAAAAAGCCAAAGAGAGGGCATACAATAGAGCAAAAAATAGTAGAAAGTTAGAGGATTGGGAAGCTTTTAAAAACCAACAGAAGGCAACTAAAAAGGTCATAAAGATAAAGATGGAATATGAAAGTAAGCTAGCCAATAATATTAAAGGGGATACTAAAAGTTTCTTCAGATACATAAAATGCAAAAGAGAGGCAAGAATGGATATTGGACCACTGGAAAACAATGCTGGGGAGGTAGTAATGGGGGACAATGAAATGGCAGATGAACTTAGTAAGTATTTTTGCATCAGTCTTCACTGTGGAAGACACTAGCAGTATGGTGGAAGCTCAAGGTGTCAGGGGTTATGTATACGAATTTACCACAACTAGAGAAGGTTCTTGGGAAACTGAAAGGTCTGAAGGTAGAGAAGTCACCAGAACCAGATGGTGTACACCCCAGAGTTCTGAAAGAGGTGGCTGAAGAGATCACAGTAATGATCTTTCAAAGAATCGCTAGACTGTGGAATGGTTCCGGAAGACTGGAAATTGCAAATGTCACTCCACTCTTCAAGGGAGAGAGGCAGAAGAAAGAAAACCATACGCCAGTTAGTCTGACATCAGGGGATTGGGAAGTCGATTATTAAGGATGAAGTCTCAGAGTACTTGGAGTCACATGATAAAATAGGTTGCTGTCAACATGGTTTCAAGGGAAAATCTTGCCTGACAAATCTGTTGGAATTCTTTGAAGAAATAACAAGGATAAACAAAGGATGTTGTGTACTAGAATTTTCAAAGGCCTTTGACAAGGTGCCATACATGAGGGTACTTATCAAGCTATAAGCCCATGGTATTACTGATGAAATAGGCAATGCAATGTTGGTATTCTTTTCAGAACGACTAGATTCTAAAAGCAAGAATGTGATTTTGAAACTTTATAAAGCACTAATGAGGCGCCATGGAGTAGATTAGGGATATGTTGAAATTGAAGAGGCTTCACAGGAAGTTCACAAAAATGATTCCACGATTGAATGGCTTGTCATATGAAGATCATCTGATGGCTCTGGGCCTATATTTACTAAAATTCAGCCTCAGAATAGAGGAGCATCCTTTTAGAATGGAGATTAGGAAGAATTTCTTTAGCCAGGGGGAGGTGAATCTGTGGAATTCTTTGATAGATAGATACTTTATTCATCCCCATGGGGAAATTCAACATTTTTTCCCAATGTCCCATACACTTATTGTAGCAAAACTAATACATACAATACTTAACTCAGTATAATAAGTATTGTATGTATTAGTTTTGCTAATATTAGTATTAATATTAGTATGTATTAGTAAGCCACAGGCAGCTGAGGAGGTGACGTCTTTATGTATGTTTAAGGTCGAAGTTGACAGATGCTTGATTGGTCAGGGCAATGAAGGGACATGGGGAGAAGGCGGGAGATGGGAGCCAAGAGAAAAATTGGATCAGCCACGATGAAATGGCAGAGCAGACTCGATGGGCCAAAAGGCCTAATTCTGTCTCTATATCCTATGGTCTTGTAAAGACACTGCCCAGAAGGCAGCAATTGCAAACCACTTCTGTTGAAAAAATTACCAAGGACAATCATGACCATGGGACCATAATCACCCATGTCATATGACATGGCACATAATGATGATGATCATAATGCACTGCCGCCACAGAGCAAAAAATTTCACGCTATACATCTGTCGGTGAACCTAAACCAGATTCTGATTCTGAATTATATTCAGCACATTGGTGTTGTAAAACATTACGCTACTGTTCCACCCTGGTACCTTGATATTAAATTTATTGTCAAAGTACATATAAATCACCATAGACCATCCTGAGATTCATTGTCTTGCGGTCATTCACAGTACAAAGGAATACAACTGAATCAATGAAAACCTACACAAAAGCAAACAACCAAAGCAGGAATGCATCTTTTGGTTTTACTTTTGCCTGATACACTGAAATGTTCCAATTACTTCAGAACCCAGTGTAGCGGTCACTGACAGCAAACCGAAACTTGCTGAGCGACTGAGTATGGGAGCTGACACCGTATGACGAGTTTCCATATAACTAATTTCCAAGTCAGAAAAAAGTACTTTTAGAATCAGGTTTAATATCATCAGCTTATGTTATGAAATTTGTCTTAACGGCCTGTTATGATCCCAGCCCCCTCCTTCTTGAGAATCGCAAGATCGCTATTAATTCGGGTCTTGGACCCAGGAAATGAGACAGAATCCTCAGAAAGACAAAGCAACAGATTTGGCCATTGTTTCTTGGAGACACCTTTGTGGATTGCGATCCTATACGTGCCAGCTCTCAGGGCAACGTGGGCTGGGCTACGTGCACACCCTCGGGCAATGTGGGCTGGGGATTGCATCACCCCACCCTGATTGACATCTACAACCCTGCAAGTCAAGATAAAAGAGGGGCTGCAGGGGGCAGTCCCTTAGCGACGCACCAGAAGGAGACACCATCGCTCATCACTCCCATGATAACGGGAAGCTATTCGGAAGCCACGTGTGGTCCGTTTCCCCTGGCCTGGGGAACGGGTGGCTGATAACACCGAAAAGGACTTCGAACTAACGACGGGGAACCCACGTTCCCGATTCAACGGTTTGTGTCCTAAAAGACTGGGCAAGTTCTTTTCTCACCAAAATCTCTCTCTCTCTCCAACCAGTGAAAACCCAGCGGTCCCCAAAGGCTAAAGCCTGCATGAACTTGGAGAGACTTTTATATTTCCATCAGACAATATTTTTACCCCTAGACAAAATGATAGAGCCATTTCTTATTGATGATTATTACTATACCGGCGCTTTAGATTGAGCATTGACGACGTGTATTATCTGAATGTTTGTCTTAACCTTACTTTTGTGCCTCTTTATAAATAAAGACTTTTAAAAATAGTACCATCAGACTTCAACGGACCTCTCTATCTTTGCTGGTAAGTGACTCAGTTACGGGGTACGTAACAGGCCGCAGTACAATGCAATACATAATATTACAAAACGGCAATTACAAGTATATATATTAAGTAGTTAAATAAGAGGTAGAAAATAAGTAGTGAGGTAGTGTTCAGGGTTCAATGTCCATTCAGAGGGGAAGAAGCTGTACCTGAATCATTGAGTGTGTGTCTTCAAGTTCCCGTACCTCCTCCCTGATATTAGCAATGAGAATAAGGCATGACCTGGGTAATTGGGGTCCTTAATGATGGATGTCGCATTCTTGAGGCGTGCTTCCTTGAAGATGTCCTAGCCCATGATGGAGCTGACTAAATCTACAACTCTCTACAGCTTATTTTGGTCCTTCCTCCCTCCCCCTCCCCATACAATGATAAAACCGGTTAAAATGCTCTCCAAGTTACATCTGTAGAAATTTCCGAATGTCTTCTGTGACATATCGAATTTCCTCAAACTTCCCATGAAATATAGCCACTATCATGCCTTCTTTGTAGCTGTGTCAATATATTGGGTCCAAGATAGATCCTCAGAGATACCAGCACCCAGAAACTTGATAAGGCTCACCCTTTCCACTTCTGATCCTTCTGAGGACTGGTGTGTGTTCCCTCATCTTACCCTTCCTGAAGTCCACAATCAATTCTTTGGTCTTAACTGACAGAGTGCAAGGTTGTTACTGCAACACCACTCAACCGGCTGATAAATCTCAACTCTGTTCAATCCTTTATTGCAAAATCCACAAAGGCGAACGATATGATAGAGTTTAAAAATCTTAACAAAACTAAACTAGCAACTTAGCAAAATAAGAACAACTAGCGTAATTAAATGAAACTAACGAAATAAGCGCTCCAATTAGCAGTCAACAAAAAGAAATCGCCCCGGCTCACCCTCTGTCAACTGGACTGAACTGACTGAGACTACACACATTCACTTCTACCACACCCCAACCCACGTGACAAACTAACCATAATAAACGCGCAACAATACAATACGCACAGAAGGGAAATATATTCATGGCTCATACACCTAGGTTTCACTGGCACTGAGAGTTCAACAGTACGGCATCTCACTGCCTCACACTCCAGCAGCTTGTTGCAAGGGCCAGTTCATTCGTGGGCTTAAATTAATGCCCAGTTTGAAAAGGAACATGAAAGGAGTGGATGAAGGTAAACAGAGGTCCTTTCAAGCAGCAATAATCTTCATTCCAAATCTCTTATCAACCGAACAGCCAACATGGTTGCCTGAACAAACAAACATGGCTCCTGCTCAGTTTAATGAAACAATTTATACTGTAAAACCTTGACAAGGGCTTCCCCTCCCCACTAACCTAGCTAATTGAGCCGGAATCTAAATGAACTTTCTTAATGTAAACAGGCTCAAGGCTTATCATGGATCCAGTAAACACCAGCTGGATCTCAAACAAAGCCCATCCTCCCACAAAGGTCAAGAGAGATAACTTTAACCTCAATGCCAATAAGGTATTTCAAAAATACAAGAGCTTTACACCCTTCTTTCAATCTTGTTGTGTGTAACAATAATTAGCTCCGCTCACTTCTCACCACTCCCAGAGGGCAGGAGGTACAGAAGCCTTGGGTCCCACATCACCAGATCAATGTAAAGCAATAGCTGCTCCTGAACACACTGAATCAAAAATCAGGTTTAATATCAACAAGGACTCATCTGTGCCCCCATGGACTCATTTTCAAGGACTCTTTATCTCATGTTCTTGATACTTATTGCTTATTTATTATTAGTACTTTACTTTCATATTTCCAGTGTTTGTTGTCTTCAGCATTTTAGCTGAATGCCCAAGTTAGGCAGTCTGTCATTGATTCGGGTATGGTAATTAATCTATAGATCAAGTATGTCCACGAGAAATTGAATCTCAGGGTTATTAATAGTGTCTTATATGTACCTTGATAATAAACTTACTTTTGAAATTTGAAACTTCACATTATTAGGGATATTAAACCCGGTTCTGCTTATGATTACCCTACAAACATCAGGCTCTTGAACTGGCATGGATAAATTCAATCATCACAATTCTGATTCTACACTTTCAAGGACTGCTTTACAACTTGCGTTCTCAGTATTGCCTTTATTTGCACATTTCGTCATCTTTTCCATAATGGTTGTTTGTCAATCTTTGCTCATGTGTGACTTTTCGTAGATTCTACAATTCTTCTTTATTTGCCTCTAAATGCCTACAAGGAAGTAAATCTCCAAGTAGTGTATGGTAACATATATACCGTAGATTCCGGATTTTAAGCCGCTACTTTTTTCCCACATTTTGAACAGCTTTGAACTTTGCGGCCAATAATCTGAAGCGGCTAATGCATGGTTTTTTTTCATGCCGCCTCGTAAACATTTTGCCTCGTAACAGTAGACCAATAAAATTGATGAGTAGTTCACAGAGGTCCAATGAAATTGTACGATAAATCAAGCGCACTTTCACAATTAAATTATTGTAAATCAGTCATTTGTACTCACCCTCATCAACATGGAAAACACTCGAAGAAAAGCATTGTGCTGACTACTTAGTTTAAACTATATTTGTTTTCTGTACTACATCGCGGGATGCTATGACGTCACACCCGGTTTCGCCGCGTCTTGTGGGAAAAATGCCGTTTGCGATGAAACGGAAAGGAGGGGGGGAGCGCATTACGCGAGCGGCTTTGGATCTGAGCGAACTCTGCTTTTAAATGCCGTTTGCGATGAAACGGAAAGGAGGGGGGAGCGCATTACGCGAGCGGCTTTGGATCTGAGCGAACTCTGCTTTTAAGTTAAAGGTGATCAATAACTTTTCCTGGTAGGCTGCAATATATATATTTTTTTACCAGTCGTTAGGAGATATTGGAATGTTGTTCAGTAAAGAAGTATACGCAACGTATATTTAAAAGTAGCCGCGTACGGGCACGGTTCGAAAAAAAGCATTTGCAATATGTATTTGTTTTTGTTACCATATGGATTTAATTAAAAGTTAAAAAAATCCTCACGTGTAATATCTTTCTGTGTAAATATCTCATATTACAACGTGGGACACCTGCGGCCGAAAATCCGGTGCGGCCTAAAATCCGGTGCGGCCTTTACAATTAAAAAAATGATTTTATTTCTAAAATTAGAGCCAGCGGCTAAAAATCAGGTGCGCTCTGTAGTCCGGAATCTACGGTATACACTTTGATAATAAATTTACTTTAACCTTGACCAGGGCCACTACATTTAAACCCCAGACTACTGTAAACCCAAGAACAAATACAAACCAATGCTTCCTCTGCACGGTCCTATCAATCCCAAGGCTGCTTCCGCACACACAAGAGTCCAATGGAGTGAATTTAAGGTGACTTTACAATTCCAAGCCATTTGAGATTTCAACCTAGATGAGTATATTTCTTGTACATTTGGGACGGGTGAGGGTACAGACTCTGTAACCAAAAGGGGCAGCATTCCTTCTCTTCTTTGTAAAAAAAAGTAAACACAGCCTGACAACTGTGCAGCACTTTAAATGTTATCTTCTGTAATACGCATACTATGAATATTTAGAATGAAAATTGAAAAATCACACACTTTTGATTTTATTTATTAATTGAAGTGTACAATGAAATACAGTAACAAATAAACTCTTTCATGTTTTGAACATTTAAATTTACACAGCATCAGTGTTCAGTGGGCTGGTAGTCTATTAACAATGAGCTTCCATTCTGTGTTACAATTTGTAACAGCACTGAAACTTGAAAACTTTGAAGCTCTAAAATGTTTCAATTTAATGTTGCAATACATTATCACAATTATATTAGGATAGATTTCAAAATTATATTAGCACAGTTGCAAAATTATATTTACACAACTTTAAAATTATATTAATATACAAACGAAAATTTCAACTGCGCAGCAACAAATGCTACATGCATGACAGCATTTTCAGTTACAGCGCGACTGCTCACCCACGCAGCTTTGAAGGAGCAGTGCAAAGGGTTTACTTCTCAAGTTCAGACAGCACTCCTGACACTTAGGAACAGTGCAACACAGTACACGTCCTTCAGCCCACAATATTGTGCCAAGATTCACAACTAAATTAATCACCTCTGCCCCCCACACAATATCCATTGCTTCCCAAATGTTATGCCCACCCAAGAGCTTTTTAAATACGCCCATAATACCTGCCTCCACAACCACTCCTGGCACTCTCCACTGTGTAAATAAACTTGCCCCACATTTTTTCCTGTAACTTACTCCATTCACAGTAAAGGCATGTCCTCTTGAAAAATTATCACCAATCTTTTAACATCACTGGGTCTAAATCTTAAAACACCCTCTCCGAAGTCAGCTTTCCCAGCAGCAGCAGCTCAGAAGGGATTTACAAATGACTGAGTTATTGAGATACAGCATGGAATAGGCCTTCTGGCCCTTTGAGTCGTGCTGCCCACCAATCCTAATTTAACCCCAGCCTAATCATGGGACAATTTACAATGATCAATTAACCTACCAACGGGCACGCCTTTGAACTGTGGGAGGAAACCAATAGGAAACCCACTCGGTCACGGGGAGAACATGCAAAACATTTTACAGACAGCAGCAGGAATTGAGCCAGAGTTACTGGTACTGTAAAGCGTTGTGCTGATCTCTGCGCTACCATGCTGACCCAATAAATACTAGGTCTTGCCAGCAATGCCCAAATCCCGAAAGTGATTTAAATCAAGCTTAATTGTCATTCAACCACACTTGTATTCCCGTGAATACAGACAAATGAAATAGTGTTACTCCAACTCCAGTTTAAGTTAAACATATGCATAAGAACATGGATTATTGTGTTTGCTATGTTTCGTTTTACAACAGTCCTTTATGGAAGGTAACCTACCACTCTTTACTCATCTCCCTTCACTGAGAAGCAGGACTTCTTTCAGTTTATGCACAGATGGAAATGGGTAAAAGTTAAAAGTTAAATGGTTTGCCAAAAATGTTGAAATACAAAAGAACAGAAAAAAAATGAAATTTAAAATCTGTCAAATCTGTGGGGTGAAGCTGAGAGCTGGAAAGGTGATAGCTTTTCCCCCCTCTTTTTTTCTCTCTCTGCCCATCACTCTGCCTGCTCTCCATCTCCCTCTGGTTCTCCCCTCCCCCTTTCTTTCTCCCTAGGCCTCCCGTCCCATGATCCTTTCCCTTCTCCAGCTCTGTATCCCTTTTGCCAATCACCTTTCCGGTTCTCAGCTTCACCCCACCCCCTCCGGTCTTCTCCTATCATTTTGCAATTTCCCCTCCCCTCCCCCCCCCCCCCCCCCCCCACCCACTTTCAAATCTCTTACTATCTTTCCTTTCAGTTAGTCCTGACGAAGGGTCTCGGCCCAAAACATCGACAGCGCTTCTCCCTATAGATGCTGCCTGACCTGCTGCGTTCCACCAGCATTTTGTGTGTGTGTTGCTTGAATTTCCAGCATCTGCAGATTTCCTCATGTAAAAACCTCCTCTATTCCTCTCTGAAGATTCCTCAGGCCCTTCTATATAACCACATAACAATTACAGCACAGAAACAGGCCATCTCGGCCCTTCTAGTCCGTGCCGACACTTACACTCACCTAGTCCCACCGACCTGCACTCAGCCCATGACCCTCCATTCCTTTCCTGTCCATATACCTATCCAATTTTACTTTAAATACTCACCCATGAGGACAGACAGGGAATCAGCTGAACACCTCAGAGGAATAGATGCACTTGCATATATACACTAATCAGAGGAGTTGGCTACTCCAACTCGATCGTGCTCTGTCATTCAATAAGAACCCCCCCAGTCAATCTGCTCATAACTTAAACCCAATCTAAGCACAAAAGCCTTTTAGCCATTTGATTATCAAGCACATATCTAACACTTCTTTTAAAGACACTTCAATTGTCCAAAGAAACACCAACTTCAGAGAGTAAAAAAAATCAGATTTATTATCACTGATACATGTCATGAAATTTGTTGTTTTACAGCAGTACAGTGCAATACATAAAAATTACTTTACAAAATACAAAATCAAATAATAAATAAATAATGCAAAAAAGAGAGCAAAATGGTGAAGTGCGGTTTTCGGGTTCATCAACCATTCAGAAATTTGGTGGAAGAGGGGAAGAATCTATTTCTAAAACACTGAGAGCACGCTTCAGGCTCCTGTACCTCCTCCCTGATGTTAGCCATGAGCAGAGGGCCTGCCCTGGGCACTGGCAGTTCTTAGTGATGGATGACACCTTCTTGAGGCATTGCCTTTTGAAGAAGTCCTGGATGCTGGGCAGGCAAGTGTCCACAGTAGAGCTAGCCAAGTTTACAACCCTTTTTCCGATCCTGTTCCTTGACATCTTTATACCTGACCATGACGTAACCAGTCAGAAAGCTCTTCCAAGTTACAGCTGCAGAAATTTACAAGAGCCTTTGGTGACATACCAAGTTTCCTCAAACTTCGAATGACATATAGCTGTAGTCATGCCTTCTTTTTATTAAATCAGTATGTTGGGTCCAGGATAGATCTTCAAAGATGTTGACACCTAGGAAATTGAAATGGCTCACCCTTTCCACTGCTGAACCCCCAATGAGGACTGGTATGTATCCTCTCCACTTTCCTTAAAACCATAATCAATTCCATGTTGTTACTGACATCATGTCATCTATGGTACAAATAGACAACCCTTATTAAAACTATTCCAGATTCTCCCACAAGATAAAGCAATCTCTCACTTACAAACCCAACATATCTCTTCCTTTCCCCATTTCCAGAGCACTGAAGTGCTTACTCAGGTTATGAGTTCAGATTTTGGCACAGGGATAGGTTTACATCCAGCAGACTTAGAAAACACGACACTTCCAAATAAGCAAGAGCTGAGAGCTCAACTCCAAACTTGTAAGCCGACAGCCGCAATGGTATGAGTCTGATGTCAAGATGAAGGGAAGTGGTTTTGGCGCTCACTCAAGAGTCTACTGCATGTGAAGAAGAGGAGGTGCACGAGAGACTAGCGAGAGAACGAGCTGTTCCAATGGAGTCAAATAGAGGCCCCACATGCAGAAACCCAGCCGCAGAAAGACAAATGCTGATATTGATCAGATGAACATCAAAAACATCATGGAAATTGCAAAAACACAAGACAAGATCAGTTTTATTTGTCACATGCAAGTGAAAACATACAGTGAAATGTGTCATTTACGGCAACACAGTCTGGCAATGTACTGGAGCTCCTGAAGGGTCATCACACTTCTAGCGCCAATACAGTACGGTCACAGCAACACACTCGAAATGTTGGGAGGAGCTCAGCAGGTGAACACAATTTACGAATCCTCACCTGTACATCTTTGGTATGTGGGAGGAAACCGGAGCACCTGCAGGAAACCCACACGCTCCAAGGCAGAATGCACAAACAGTGGCGGATTTTGAATACCGATCAATTTTACAGCTGGCACTATAAAGCAGTGTGCTAACCACTACACCACCAGGCTGCCCCATGCAACGTCGCGGTGCAGTCAGCATAAGTGAGTGCAAACACTCTTCCACCTCCCATTTGCTCTACAATACCAGTCAAAGGGAAATAATGAATCTCCCTTCCTCATTTATCATTCCAAAAATGCATTTACTGGATCAGAGAAACCTTTTCAAGTCATTGTCAACTGAAGATCTCTCTTAAGCAAGAGACAATGAAGAATAAACTCCTTTTGAATAAACTGACCTGATCACCGACCGAACACAACCTTTGGACTTACTTTCAAGGAATCCACAACTCACATTTTCAGTATTATTTATTACTTTTTTTTATTTGCACAATTTGTCAGTCCTTGTGTGTAGTTTTTCTATCAAATCTATTATATTTTTGTCCTACAATGCATGGCCGCTAGAAACTGTATCCAAGTGTAGTATTTGACGTCACATTCATACAGTACTTTGATAATAAATGTATGCCCACTTTTCTCCACTAAGATGAGAACCACTATGCTTCACAGGCTCTTTCTACATCTCTAAGATCTATAAAACCCACTCTTTACCCACATTTTTAGTCTAATGCCCTGGTGTCAACTTATCCAGCTTTACACCAACTTATTTCAATTACCAGCATCAGCAGTACTTTGGTGAGAGCTCTGTGCCTGCAGAGCTCAATGTGACCTGTCGTCTCACAATAAGGTGCCCCATGTTCAACCTTAGTCGTGGTGCTAAGGTCCCCTCATTCTCCTATGTTCCAGACCTAGCCTGGCCAACCTCTTCCTGTAACTCAGGCCCCCCTAATCCTGGCAACATGCTAATAAATACAGGAGATTTTGCAGATGTGGGAAATCCACAGCAACACACACAGAATGCCGGAGAAACTCAGCAGGTCAGGCAGCGTTCATGGAAATGAATAAACAAATCGACGTTTTGGGCCGAGACGCTTCAGCAAGACTGGAAAGGAATACCAGAGTAAAAGGTGGGGGGGGGGGGGGGGGAGGAGGGTGAAGGAAAGAGGACAAGCAAGAGGAAACAGGTAAAACCAGGTGGGTGGAGGGTAGAAATGAAGAAGCTGGGAGGTAATAGGTGGAAAGGGCAAAGGAAGAATCTGATTGGAGAGCAGAGTGGACCATAAAATAAAGGGAAGAAGGGGGAACACCAGGGAGGGCGGGGGGGGGGTGATAAAAAGGTGAGGAGACGAGGCAAGAGGCCAGAGTGGAAAATTGAAAAAGGGAGAAAGGGGAGGGGGGGGGAAATTACCAGAAGTTAGAGATATGCATGTTCAAGCCATCAGGTTGGAGGCCAACTAGGTGGAATACAAGGTGCTGCTGCCCCAGTCCGAGAGTGGCCTCATTGCAGCAGAAGAGGAGGCCATGGACTGATATTTTGGAACAGGAATGGGGATAGAAATTAAAATGGTTGGCCACCAGGTATTTCTGCTTTTAGTGGATGGAACGGAGGTGCTCAAAGCAATCCCCTAATCTTAGTCGGGTCTCATCAATGTGGAAGAGGCCACATCGGGAACACCGGATACAGTAACTGACCCTAAATGGTGGAGTGTTGCCTCACCTGGAAGGACTGTCTGGGTCCCTGAACACAGGTGAAAGTGGAGGTGAATGGACAGGTTTAGCACTCTAGCCATTTGCACAGGTAGTGCCAGGAGGGAGACTTGTAGGAAGGAACAAATGAAGAAGGGAATCAAGGAGGAAGTGATCCCTGCAGAAAGCAGAGTGGAGGGCAAGTAAAGATGTGTGTGATGGTAGGGTCCCATTAAAGGTGGAAAGTGCAGAGAATGGTGTGCTGGATTCCAATGTAGGCGAGTACAAGTGGAACTCTATCCCTGTTAAGGTGACGGTAAGCTGCCTTGAGCATGGATGTCTGGGAAATCGAGCAGATGCAGGCGAGGAAAGATTTAATGGAGGATGAAGGGAAACCCCGTTCTTTGAAGGAGGTCGTCATGGACAGGAAAGCCTCAATCTTGGGAACAGATGTGGCAGAGCTGAAGGAACTGAGAACAGAGAATGGCATTTTTTACAAGAGAACAAGGTGGGAAGAGGTATAGACAAGATAGCCCTGGGAATCAGTAAGCTTAGAAAAAATATGCTCATAAATCTTCTCTGCATTCTTTCCAGTTTAACCAGATATTTCCAGTAACAGGTTGACCAAAACTGTATACAGTACTCCAAGCGTGGCTTCACCAATGACTTATACAATTGCAATATTTTGTCCCAATGCCAATACTCAACACCCTAACTAATTATGCCCAACATACTAAATGCCCTTTTCACCACTACATCTACACAAGATATCACTTTCAACAAACTATGCAGGTACTCCTAAGTCTCTCTGTTCCATTACACTTCCTAATGCCCTACCATTCATAGTACAATTCCTACCCACCTTTGACTCTCCAAAATGCATCACCTCACACTTATCTGCATTGACATTCCCTTGCTGCTCCTTGGCCACTTCCTTAACTGATCAGGATCCATCTGTAATCTCCAATAAGCTTCACTATCACCTCCTAATTTTGTGTCTTTTGCAAATTTACTTATCAAGCCTTGTGCAGTCACATTTAAGTGATGAATAATGAGGGTCCCAGTTCCAACTGCTGTGGCACACCGCTAGTTACTGACCTCCATACTGAGAAACAACCTTCAATCATAACCCTCTGCTTTCCACACATAGCCAAATTTGAATCTAGCTACCAAGCTCTCGCTGGTTTCTGTGGTCATAACCTTCCAGACCAGACTACTATGCGGGATCTTGCCAAATTCTAAACAGGCAAATTCCACTGTCTTTTTGGTTACCTCTTCAAAAAAAAAATTATACAATGGTTTGTCAAGCACCATGCACAAAGCCATGTTTTCTCCTCAATCAGTCCACATGATGGTAATTTTATTTAGAGATTCAGCGTGGGTTGCTGTTAGTGTGGCCCTTCCAGCCACACCACCAGCAACCCACAATTTAAGACAATTTCGGCAAACAGGACAATTTACAATGATCAAATAACCTACAACCGGTACATCTTCGGACAGTGAGCGGAAACTGGAGCACCAGGAGGAAACCCACGCAGTCAAGTGGAGAACATACAACTCCTTACAGGTGACATTGGACATCAACCCAGACACCCCAAGCTGTACTACAGGGATTCTGTACCTCAGAATTTCCTTGGTAGCTTCCCCACTTTTAAAATGTTCAAAAGTCAAGGCTTTGAGAAGAGCCCTAGAAACAGGAAAGTCAGATGGAGAGCTGCAGAGGTTAAGGAAAAACGTCTCAGTAGTTGAAGGTGTAATGAACCAACGTCAAGACACTGGGTAAGCAACAGACCAGAACGGAAAGACAGCAAAACAGGAGATAGCAACAATACAGAAGGCTTTGGAAGGAAGTCAAGAGTTTCAAAAAGGTGTCATTCCTTGATTTAGAGGCAATATCCAACATGAAGCACAAAGGTAATGGGTAAAAGTGAACCAGGATTTGAAGTGCTTCAGGTCCACAGAGTGTTAGTAAAATGCCTGGGAATATGTCTGACTAGTCAAATCCAGGGGTAATAAAAACACTGACAGAGGAAAAGTAAGGTCAATAAGCTAAGACTAACACTTCAAATCTGAAATTAAAATTGAAAATACAATAAATGACCTCGTAAACTATTCAGGATGGCCAACATAAAAAAATTTAAGAGTTTAAATGCCGTCTGACTTGCTGAGTTCCCCCAGCACTTTGTGTGTGTTGCTTTCCAGCATCTGCAGAATCTTTATGATTTAAAGGAATGGAGATTGAGGACAGGATGCAGGTGAGTAAGTTAGCAGTAGACCAATCTCTCAAGTCGAGAATGATGTTCTCCCAAAGGGTTATTCCATTAATGAAAAAATGCCTGTGCGTGACTTGTTTAAGTGGGGAGGCTAATGCATGGGCAGACACCACATTATCCTTGACAGATTGGGGTCAGGGTCCAGTGGCATGGAATGCAAGACAAGGGGCACTTCACTGCTGCAGCCTTCCTCCATCTTCACAGCCATTGCGATGTGTCATCATCGTCCGCCAGCTCTATCACTGAGGTCTTGACTGGATCGCACTTTGTCCGGAACGTCCTCCTTGACCTGGCCGCCAAGCGTGGCCCTACAAGGAGCTAAGTTCTGGACAATATCACTCTCGGGATATCAGCACGAACTTCACCACGATAAGGTAGCGATTCACGGAACATAGGACAGCACAGATGAACATAGTAGATGTATCCAACTGCGCAAGACACAAGCCTTGAGCAGTCAACTTAAGCAGAAGATGCCCGAAGTAAATTGCTCTACTTCCCAGCATTGACATGCACTTCCATAAATTCTTAAGAGAAATAAATTACATCACCATATACTTAAGGCATCCTTAGCCCTTAATCATGTCATTTAGCCTACTGAACTCTTATTTCATATCCTGGGTATTTGAAAACTCTTTGAATCACTCAACTCTAATCATCCTTCAGAAGATTATGAAGTTTACAATTTATGACAAACCCCTGGGCCAATCTTGACAGTACATTCAGCTGGATAAACACTGCTCCTGAGACAGACATTACTTCAAGACGAGGGCTATCCAGTGACACAATGTGTTAGAGGGCTCCTGCAGAGAAGCTCCAAGCCTGCTCCTTCCAATTTATGAGCTTCTGACTTCTTCTAGTGAGCAATATTAAACAGAGGCTTAATGTTACATGAATGATCACCTAATTCCGATATATTGTGTGTCAAATTTCAAAGTTCAAACTAAATTATCAAGTATGCATGTCACCATGTACTATTCGGATTCATTTTCTTGCAAGCATTCGCAGTAGAACAGAGAATTGCAATAGAACCAATGAAAATCTACACACAAAGACTTAAAAACAACCAGAGTGCAAAACACAACAAACCGGGCAAAATACACAAATTAACTCCTGTCTCAGCAATAGACAATTGGTGCAGGCGTAGGCCATTCAGCCCTTTGAGCCAGCACCGCCATTCAATGTGATCATGGCTGATCATCCACAATCAGTACCCCGCTCCTGTCTTCTCCCCATATCCTTAAGCAAGGACCTGGACTGGACCCACTGCAATTTGCCTATTACCACAATAGATCTGCAGCAGATGTGATCTCATTAGCTCTTCATGCAGCCTTAGATAACATGGACAATACAAATACTTATGTCAGGATGCTGGTGTTTGACTACAGCTCAGTGTTTAACACAATCATTCCTACAGTTATATTCAAAGAGCTTCAAACCTGAGCCTTTTTTACCTCTCTCTGCCACTGGTTCCATGACTTCCTCAGCAGAAGACCACAATGTGAACAGATCAGAAACATCACCTCCACCTCAATATTGGCACACCTCAGGGATGTGTGCTTAGCCCATTGCTCTACTCTCTCTACACCCATGACTGTATGGCTAGGAAAAACTCAAATACCATCTATAAATCTGCAGATGACACCACTATTGTTGGCAGAGTTTCAAATGGTGACAAGGCGGCGTACAGGAGTGAGACATATCAGCTAGCTGAATGGTGTCGCAGCAACAACCTTGTAATCAATGTCAGTAAGACCGGAGAATTGACTGTGGCCTCCAGAAAGGTTAAAAATGGGAACACACACCAATCCTCAAAAGGGATCAGAAGTGGAAAGAGTGAGCAATTTCAAGTTGCTAGGTGTCAACATCTGAGGATCTATCCTGGGCCCAACTTATCGATGCAATTACAAAGAAGGCACAACAGTGGCTGGATTTCATTAGGACTTTGAGGAGATTTGGTCTGTCTCTGAAGCCACTTGCAAATTTCTACAGACATACTGTGGAAAGCAGTCTAGTATGGGGGGGGGGGGGGGGCTACTGCACAAGATTGAAATAAGTTGCAGAAAGTTGTGAACTCAGTCAGCTCCATCACGAGCACTAGCCTCCATGACATCTTCAAAGAGATGCCTCAGAAGGGTGACATCCATTACTAAGGGCCTCCATCACCCAGGACATGCTCGCTTCTCATTGTCATCATCAGGAAGGCACACACCCAACGATACAGGTACAGCTTCTTTCCCTCTGCCATCCAACATACGTCAGGGATAAATATTAAATAAATAAATAAATACTGAGCATCTCAGATCTTAAACTTTTAACTACTGTCAAAAATACCCTCTGCTGCCCGGCATCCAGGTTTTGGAAACTCCCCTCCACCCAATGCTCTCCTCACTTGCTCATTACTTTCAGGCACTCCTTACAATACTTGCCCATGCCTTTGCTTAAAGCAGCTATACACTTCAGATGATTCCATGCTATGCTAATGGCTCTACATACACTTAGCTGCTGCTTTATCAGGTACAGGAGCAACACAGTTATGAGCTAATGACAGCTTGAACTGGCCTGGCCATTCTCCTCTGACCTTCTCATCAACAAGGTGCTTTTACTCACAGAAATGCCGCTCACTGGATTTTTTGTTTGTTTTTCCACACCATTCTCTGTAAACTCTAGAGATTGTTCGGCATGAAAATCCCAGGGGGCTAGCAGTTTCTGATATATTCAAACTATCTCATCTGGCAAGAGCAATCATTCCACCGTCAAGGTCATATAGATCACATTTCTTCCCCATTCTGACACTTGGTCTGAGCAACAGCTGAACCGCCTGACCACGTCCACAGGTTTTTATGCTACCACACAATGTTTGCATTAATGAGCAGGTGCACAGGTGGCCACTGGGTGTAAAAGCAAGTTGATTTCGTCTGCATTCTCCCTGGCTTATTCTTCTGGAGAACTGTTCAGAAACTTCCAGTGTCATTCGACATGCTGTTCATGGGCCACTTCGGTTTTTGCATAATAGTTAGGTGTTTCTGCTCACCTGAAGTTAGAGGGGCTAAACCAAAGCCCCATCTGCCCTCCAGGGTGATCAGTGTCTTACAAATGCTAACACGAGGAAATCTGCAGAAGCTGGAAATTCAAACAACACACACAAAATGCTGGTGGAACGCAGCAGGTCAGGCAGCGTCTATAGGAAGAAGTACAGTCGACGTTTCGGGCCGAACGTCCTGACGAAGGGTTTCGGCCCGAAACGTCAACAGTGCTTCTTCCTATAGATGCTGCCTGGCCTGCTACGTTCCACCAGCATTTTGTGTGTGTTGTTTATACAAATGCTGTTTGGAGGGGGGGGTTGGGCAGCTACCCATTCATGTCCTGGATGCTGCTTAGATAGCACAGCATGTCTTATGAGGGTAGTTTGAGCAAGCTAAGATTTATTTTTCCCTTTGAAGAGGATGAGGTGTACGAGGTGATAAGAAGCATAGATCGAGTGGACAACCAGACTTTCCCTTCAGAGCGCAAATTACTAATACAAGGGGGCATCATCTTAAGATAATTGGAAGAAAGTAAACACGGCATGTCAGGGGTAGTTTTATTTTTTATATACACAGAGTAGTGGGCATGCGGAATGAGCTGCTGGGGGTGGTGGTAGAGACAGACACTTCAGGCACATTTTAGAGACTTATAGATGGGCACATGGAAGAGAGTTATGTGGGAGGAAGCTCTGTCACAGTCACCACCTTTGCTCTCATTGGCAGAATCAAACTTGAACATGGCATTGAAGCTGTGCTTAGCCTCACAGTCTAAGTGCAAAGTGAGCAGAGCAGGGGGCTAAGCACACAAAACTTGATGTGCTCTTGGACAGCTGGAGACCGCGGGGGAGATGTTGTTGCCAATCCAAACTGACTAGGGTCTGTAAGTGAGGAAATCTTGGGGAAGAGAGTTAGAAATGCTGATGACCATTCAAAAGGAAAAGGAACCAACCGCCGGCTTCTTAAGGTCACAGTTCACACTGTCTTCGCAGGGCTGTCTGAGTCAATCTTCCACAAGGATCAAAAGGTTACCTTGATCTTTGGATGGCGAGTAGATACTCTGCTGCAAGACAGGAGGCTACTTGCATCTTGCCAGCAGAATAAATGACCCTGTTTATTTTGGGACTCTGGCCCCTGGTTTAGACATCATCAACCCAGAACCCATCCTGTCAGGCCCCAGATTCAGTCTTATTTACAACATGGACCTCAAAACATACAGTGAAATGTGTTAACTACAATGCACCCCCAGATATACTGGGGGCAGCCTGCATGTTGGCACATTCCAGCACCAACATAACATGCCCACAATGCTCAGCAGAACACACAAGCAACAAAGCAATAACAGCAAAACGAGTCCCCTCGCTCGCTCCTCTCACATGCTTGGTTCTCGAAGCCCAAGCCAAGCTATCCACAGCTTCCAGTGGACTTGTGGATTCGCAGACTTGGGGCTCCATCAGGCCTGATTTCTGCACCACCTACCACCCCTCAGGCCCCCTGATCCGGACCTCCTGTCGGCCATGGGGCCCTTTCTTCCTACATAGGCCATAACCTTTCATTGTTTTTTTTTAATCAATGTGCCTATCTAAGAGTTTTTGGCAACACACACAAAATGCTGGGGGACCTCAGCAGGCTAGGCAGCATCCATAGAAAAGTGTGAACAGTCGACGTTTCGGGCCGAGACCCTTCAGCAGGACTGGAGGGAAAAAAAAAGAGGAGTCAGAGTAAGGTGGTGGGGGAGGGGAGGAAGAAACACAAGGTGATGGGTGAAACAGTGGGGGGGGGGGTGAAGTAAAGAGCTGGGACGTTGATTAGTGAAAGAGATACAGGGCTGGAGAAAGAGGAATCTGAGGAGAGGGCAGAAGGCCATGAAGGAAAGGAAAGGAGGGAGGATCACTGGAAGGGGGTGATGGGCAGGTAAGAAGGTGAGGGGGAAATGGGAATGCAGAATGGTGAAGGGGTGAGGGGCATTACCGGAAGTTCCAAAAAAAAAAAAAATCGATGTTCACACTATCAGTTTGGAGGCTACCTCAATGCAATACAAGGTGTTGCTCCTCGAACCTGAGTGTGGACTCATCGCAACAGTTGAGGCAGCCATGGACTGACACGTTGGGATGGAAAAGGGAAGTGGAATTAAAATGGGTGGCCACTGGGAGATCCTGCTTTTTCTGGCAGACAGAGTTAGGTGTTGGCAAAGCAGTCTCTCAATCTAGGTCGGGGCTCACCGATATACAGGAGGCCAGACTGGGAGCACCAGATACAGTACACGACCCCAACAGACTCACAGGTCGCCTCACCTGGAAGAACGGCTTGCGGCCCTGAATGGTAGCGAGGGAGGTGGTGTAGGGGCAGCTGCAGCACTTGTTCCCCTTGCAAGCATAAATGCCGGGAGAGAGATCAGTAGGGAGGGACGATTGGACAAGGGAATCACGTAGGGAGCGATCCTTGTGGAAAGCAGAAAGTGAGGGGGGCAGGAATAGAAAGATGTGCTTGGTGGTGGGATCTTGTTGGAGATGGTGGAAGTTATGGAGAATTATGTACTGGACGCAGAGGCTGGTGGGGTGGTAGGTGAGGATAAGGAACCCTATAGTGAGGTGGCAGGAAGATGGGGCGAGGGCAGACGTGCAAGAAATGGAAGAGATGCAGCGACGTAAGCATCGATGATGGAGGAAGGGAAGCCCCTTTCTCTGGAGGAGGAGAACGACATCTTCTTAATTCTGGAATAAAACGTCTCATCCTGAAAGCAAATGTGACAGAAATGGAGGAATTGAGACAAGGGGTTGGCATTTTTACAAGTAATAAGATGGGAGAGGTATAGTCCAGGTAGCTGTAAGAATCAGTGAGTTTATAATAGACGTCGGTAGATAAGCTGTCTCCGGAGATTGAGACAGATCAAGAAAGAGGGAGGAAGGAGTCAGAAACAGACCAGGTAAATTTGAGGGCAGGGTGGAAATTGGAGGCAAGTTTGATTAAGTCAACAAGCTCTGCATGGCTACAGGAAGCAGCACCGATAGGAAAAGTTGGGGAGTGATACCAGTGTGGGCTTGGAATATAGGCTATTCCACGTCACTAACAAAAAGGCAGGCATTGATGAAACTCATGCGAGTGCCCATGGCTACACCTTTTGTTTGAAGGGATTGGGAGGGGCAATGTGTTCAGGTACCCTACAGTGTCTAAACAAGCTTACTTATCACATCTCCCCAACCCTTTCCTCCACTGGGAACCTTTCTGCCCCACACAGAGTGGAGAGTACCCAGAGCTCACTGCCTGGGGGAGTGCTGGTATTTAAGAAGTGTCTAGATAAGCACTTAAATTGCTTCAGCATAGTGGGTCGTGGGTAAGTGCTGAGAAGGGGGGATTAATATTGGAAGGCTGTCCACTGGCTAGCATGAATGATTTGGGCCAATTGGCCTGTTTCTGTGCTGCATGATTCCAAGGAACAAACGGGCTGCCAATGTAGCAGCGAGTCTATGTCAAAAAGAACTGAATCTCTAAAATGCCTGAGGTTGTGAGGCATGCTGTGTAAATGCAAACTATGCTTTTTTTTTTTACGGCATCCTCTCCCATTGTGCTGTGTGATTGATCAGTATTGTGTTACATCTGCTGATGTTCTCATATTCCACCATGGAAACCCTAGTAATTGAACTTCTTCAAAAAAAATTGATAAAAGCACAAGTGACCAGAAATTTGACAGATTGTCATCATTAAAAGTGGCAACACTGATATGCTTCAGGGAAGAAAATACATTGTATTCACTCATTGAACGTGACCATCGACCATGATCAGCACATGACGTTTGTCCCTAATTGCCCCCAATGGCTTTCTGCACCATCTCAGTGAGCAGGTACCCTGGTAAGCGTCCTGACTGGCTGCATCACTGCATGCATGGGGACCCAGAGCGCAGGACCTGAAAAAGTTGGAGGTTTGTAAACTCAGCTGGATACATCATGGGCTCGCACCTCCACACCATCAAGGACATTTTCCCTGATGGGGGCGGCAACGTGGCGTGGTGGTTAGCACAATGCTTTGCAGTACAGATGACCCAGGTTCAATTCCCACCGCTGCCTGTAAGGAGTTTGTACGGTCTCCCTGTGACCGAGTGGGTTTCCTCCGGATGCTCCAGTTTCCTCCCACAGTCTAAAGATGTACCGATTGAAGATTAATTGGTCATTGTAAATTGTGCCATGATTAGGCTAGGATGAACTGGGCAGTGTGGCTTGAAGGGCTGGGAGGGCCAATTTCACATTGTATCTCAATAATAAAAGAGACAATGTCTCAAAAAAGGTAGCTTCCATCATTAAGGACCACCACTTTCAAGTTTGCTCTAAATAAAGACTAACTTAGTGTGGGTTTACTTTAGAACTGCTGCTCAACCCTGTGTGTATGCAACCCCTTCACCACCGTAGCATCCGGTTCCAGGTGAACCCCTCGCATTGCCCACTGGGAAATGAAGTTCTTTATAATGCATTCTAACACAATCGCTATTTAGGACTCGTCCTCTTTTCCTTACTACCATCAGGGAGGAGGTACAGGAGCCTGATGACACAATGTTTTAGGAACAGCTTCTGAATGGTCCATGTACTCAGCCTCACTATTTTGCACTCTTTTTTGGATTACTTACTCTTTTTTTTAAAAAAAAAATCTTCATTATTGTATCGGGTGTTTTTGATGTATTGCTGCTGCAAAACAACAAACCCCACTGCATATCTCAGTGATAATAAACCTGATCCTGATACTGAGCAGGTTTAGCGCTTACAGGTCTGCGTGTCTGGAGTCAGTTATCACACCTACTGGATGTAGAAGGCAGATTACTTTCCCTGAAAAGCACAAGTGAACCTTGTGCATTTAAAAAATGCGCTTCCTAGGACTGATCTGACACCAGTCTCAAAATTATGGCTTACTTCAGAATCCTTAAGAAAATACAACTGTTCAATACCAAACAGCAACAAGGCAGGCAGAAATATGTACAAAAAAAAGTGTTTGAAGCAGTCTTGGATTAACTGTAAATCTTTTGGCAAGGTCCTTAGCACTGAAAGCAAAGACGTACAGTAGCCAAGCAAGTTGATTGATTTCATGAGTATTATTCTCATCCCAGCTTACGAGTCTTGTACCTTCAGGGAGTTCGTGCTATTGCATTCCAAAACTACAGACCAACAAAACCGACTCTTGACTGCAGTAGTCTTCACCCCTCCAGAGGTTAAAATTCTGGCCTTGCACAGTGCCCAGGTCATTAAAATTATTTTTTTTTATCAGTTTGCCAAGCCGCTCAGGCCTGTTCTTGCGCTGTACGGTAATCTGAATGAGTGTTTGCAACCAGTTCTGCAGCCCTTTCAGGCAAGTATTATATTGTATTGTATTCAGATGCCCTCTATAGGCAGCAGATTTAATGGTAATTAACTGAATCTGGTATTTTAAAGTGAGCCTCAGTGGCTGAGTGGTTATAGCACAGAAAGGGTCCATTCTTGTTTCCTCCATGTTCCAAAGACATACGGGTTAGGGTTAGTAAGTTGTGGGCATGTCAACACACACAAAATACTGGAGGAACTCAGCAGCTCAGGTAGCATCTATAGACAAGAGTACAGAGACATTTTGGGCAGATATCCTCCATCAGGATGTCATGCTAGTGCCACAAGCATGGCAACACTTGAGAGTTGCCCCAGCACACCCTCGGACTGTGTTGGTCATTAACGCAAACCAGGCATTGCACTGTACATTTCATTTTAATCTAGGTACATATGACAAATAAAGCTACTGTAATCTTTCAATTTCAATGCTCAAAGTTCAAGTGAATTTTATTATCAGTACACCACATACAACCCTGAGATTCATTTTTCTGCAGGCATACTCAGCAAATCTTTAACAAAACAGTCTTAAAAATAACAGCCATCTTCCATGGGAAAACCAGTTCTTAATCCAAGCTTGCAATTCACCCTGAATCCCACCATGCATCTTTAACTTCGGAATCAACCTACCATGGGGACCTCATCAGATGCCTGTTCAGTCCATAATGGTTCAAATTAAAAACAATCAAGCGAGTCCCCTTTCCCTGTCCTCTCCTCAGAGACCCAACAACTTCCTTCCTTTGTAGTTATTTATCCAGCTCCCTTTTGAATGACCAACTCTCAGTTCTTACCCATGGCTACAACTAGCTGTCTGCATGCAGCAGCAGCCGCATCCCGGAATACCTCTTCGTCAGGCGGGTGAGGGAAGCCAGTGGATCTCATACCCCAGTGAAATAGGGACATGCCTGTCCTAGCACGCAATGTCAGCTCTGGAGGACCGAGTGTCTGAGATTGGAGGACCGAGTGTCTGAGATCTAATGGCCAGGAAGGCAGTTTCTGTAATGCTCTGTGGAGAACGAAGGGCATGAGGAGGGAACAGAAGTCATGGTTACCCACAGCAACTAAGGAAGACTCCAGCCGCGATGACTAACCGTGCTACTGGACCCGGACTCCCGAGGTCGAGAGGGTGGAAGTGCCCCAGTGCAATGGCTTTTCCACTTTAAAAAACTCTCACGCAGAGTTTTCTCGTCATCGTCGGACACCAATGGACAACCAGCACCATCTGAATGCTCCAACTGAAACTGTACAGTTCTGCTCTGACAGCGGGGTGATGCAGATAATAAAGCTGCTGCCTCTGAGGCTTCCAGTGGACCAGGTTCAGTCCGTGTGGAACTTGCACATCCTTCCTGTGACCACATGAGCCTGCCCCCAGGTGGCCCTGTTCCCTCCCACATCCCAAGTGCACGAGTTCAGCAAGCTAATCGGCCACTGTAGATCATGTGTACGTAGATTGTAGAGCTTACGTGAAAAGTGGGGAGAATAGAGTCATACATTACGGTATGTGGGCAGGACACTACCAGAACGCTTTACAGCACCAGCCAACAGGATTCAATTCTTGCCACAGCAAGGAATTTTTACCCTCTCCCCATGTCCCCCTGGGTTTCCCCCAGTTTCCGCCCACAGTCCAAAGACGTACAGATTAATAAAGGTTAACAAGTTGTTGGCATGCAGTTTTGCTGTCAGAAGCATGGTAACACATGCAGGTTGCCCCCGCAAAGCCTAGGACTGTGTTGGTCATTTCACTGTATGTTTTGAACATACAATACAAATGTAGCAAACAAAGTTAATCTAATCTAAAAATCTGGCTAACAACTGGCTAACCCTAACCCATACATCTTTGGAATGTGGGAGGAAACCCCCAGCACCCAGCGGAAACCTACACGGTCACGGGGAGAGTGGCAGGAGTTGAGCCCTGGTTGTTGGCGCTGTAAAGCGGTGCGCCAACCACTTTGCCATCATGCCACCCTTCTACCATGGAGGTCCATGACCAGTGGTGGGACCCCCTATAGAAAGGTCAGTCTCTAACTCTGATTCTGCGACTTTCCTCTGATTGAGGACGTCTTGCTTCTTCTTCTGTTCTGTGGGTTCCAAGGTAGCCAATGAATCCAATTCGAGAATCTTTAACGTCTGTCCGTCAGATCACAATGCAACCTCCTCTGTTCCAACAAGAACAACCCCAGCTTCTACCATCATTTCGCTGTGTGGAACAGTAGGCAGTGGTTAGCATAACTCTACTTCAGCACCAGTTAGGTTCTGTAGATTGTTATAGCTGGGGCTGCTAATGGGGACAAGCTCCCACTACCTATTCAATGCTCCCAACAGCGTGCTTCTTAAATAACCTCTGACAACCAAGCGCAGCTTCTGGTCTTCATGTGTGGCTTAGCTACTAAGCCTGGCAGAACAGTTTCTATTGACAGGAGAAGGGGCAAAGGCAGGTTACTAGCGGCTTAAAACCAGTCCCTTTGGGCAGATGGGGCTCATTAGCCATGGTTGGCATATTAGCTAGAAGAAAGCTCTGATCTCAAACCTCCACTGCCCTGCGGCTACACCCACTCATGGGAAAGGCTTCGAGCGTAAACCCAGAGGGAAAAATCCAGAGCCAAGTTCAACACTGACTGGCAACTCCTGTGACATGGTATCAGTGACCGTCATTCCTTTGGATTTATCAGTGATGTAGAGTGGGAGCCTGCGACATGGACAACAGCTTGCTCTCCATATTGACTGCCTTGGCTTGCAGATCGGGCAGACCGCTGGGACACAATGCCCATAACCAGAGGTTCTCTCCCTCTATTACAGCACCAATGACCCCGATTCAATCCAGGCGCTGTCTGTAAGAATTTTATACATTTTCACCATGACCACTTAGGCTTCCCCCTACATTCCAAAGACATACAGGCAGGTTAGTAGATCAATTGGTCACATGGGTCTAATTGTGCAGTACAGGCTTGTTGGACCAGAAGGGCCTGTTACCATGCTGCATCTCTTAATAAAGAAAATAAAATCCTGGAAACATTTTGCTAAATCTCTCCAAAAACCTTCTCATCTTTAAAGCGGGACACCTGGGTATTGGCACAGTACTCCAGCTTATTAAAGTTCACCACAAATTTGTGGCCCTATACTTTTAAACCCAAGGGATTACCTTACGTTTTTCAGGAAGGGAATCTGCCATCCTCAGCTGCTGTAGTCTGAGTGTGACTCCAAACTCATCAATGGAGTTACTTGCTAATTGTGGTCCCAGTTCAGACCATATGGGGATCAACACCAAATGACCAACGATACTTTAGCAGCAACATCCACTTCGTATGAATGGAAAATGATACAGGATAAAGACTAGCTTTATTTGTTACACATATTTTGAAACATACAGTGAAATGACCAACTTGTGTCAAATCAACGAGGATTGTGCTTAGCAGCCTGTAACGTCACTACACTTCTGGCATCAACAAAGCGCCCACAACTTACCAACTCTAGCCATACTCTATGTCTTTGGAATGCAGGAGGAAACCAGTTAACCTGGAGGAAACCCACAAGGTCATTGGGGAAACAAACTCCTCACATGCGATGATGGAGGGTATCAAAATGTGACCTCACAATGTTGCACTGTAAAGTGATGGCCTGGAGCTTCTGAAGAGAACTGGAGACAGGTTTCCAGTGAAGTTCTCCAAGATGACACAGACTCAACACCAAGCATCAAGATTCACATCAGATTTAATATCACTGGCATATGTCATGAAATTTGTTGTTTTGCAGCACGTGGGCTCACTGTTCATGTAGTAATTTGATGGCACAGGGAAATAAGCTGTTCCTAAAACATTAAGTGTGTGCCTTCAGGCTCCTGTACCTCCTCCTTGATAGCAGCAATGACAAGAGGACAGGCCTAGATGGTGGAGGCATCACATTTTGAAGATGTTCTTGATGTCAAATGGGTGGCTAAGCATAATGGAAGACCAAGATAATGGGTCAAAGAGGACAGGGACATATACAACAGAGAAAGACCATTCAGTCCACCTCACTGACCATCAGCCACCTTCCCACACTATAGTTATAGAATTGCAGAGCTCTACATCACAGCAATAGGTCCTTCAACTGATCTAGTCCATGATGGTAGGCTGTTTTACTACCTAGTCCTATTGACCCACACCTGGACCATAGCCCTCCCATCCATGTACTTATCCAAACCTCTCAAGTGTTGAAATTGATGCAGCATCTGGCAGTTCATTCCACACTCATACCATCCTGAGTGAAGAATCCTGCACAGACTCTGTTAACCTGCCCACATGTCAGCTCCCTCCAGTGTCCAACAAATCCTAGGAGCCATTTATGGTAGTTAATTAACCTAGTAATCTACATGACTTTGGGACATGGGAGGAAACCCACACATTCACAAGAGGGAACATGCAAGCTCCACTGAGATCAGGATTGAACATAGTTTGCCAGAGATCTGTGGTAACAGCCCTTCTGCAGCTGCACCAAGGTTTAATCTGATTTGGATTACAACAGTGTAGGATCCAACTCTCTCTGTCCAGGTGCCGAATCTCCTCCACAGAAATGTCCACTGCCAATTGCCTCCACAGATGCTGCCTGACCCATTGATTTCCTCCAGCAGTTTAGTTCTTTTCCTCCAGATTCCAGCATCTGCAGACTCTCGTCTTACTAGAGTCAAACTCAGTCCAGTTTGGACAGGGCCAAATAGCGAAGGGTAATCAATCCTTTCTTCCCGTCCCCGCTCTCCAACCTCCACCAATCCCAGTCTTGCACACCAGTTACAGGGGGAAGGTGGGAAAATAATAGGAATGGAAAAAAAGTCATTTCCCCATCAATTCTGCTCTGCAGTCCATCATGACAGATTTATCATCCTCAACTCCATTCTCCTGCCATGATGGAATAGCATAGCAGATTCAATGGGCTGAATGGCCTAACTCTACTCCTATATTTATTTTCCTACTTAGCAATTTATCACAGTAACCGGCCCTTCTGACCCACAAGCCCACACTGCCCAATTATCTTGCCAACCCACAAGTCTTTGGAATGGGAGAGGAAACCCATATGATCAATGGAAAACATCCTAACTCCTTACAGACAGTGGTGGGAATTGAACCCTGCCACTGGCACTGTAATAGCATTACACTAACATCGCACACTGATGGGGGACAGTTATCATGCTGTCCCCACCAGTGTGGGAATCAACCATAACTGAATGATAGAGCAGTCTCAGTGGGCTGAATGGCCTAATTCGGCTCTTGTACCTTCTGTGGGTATTCACTTATTATTTTATCGTTTCGTTTCACATTGCAAAACAACATTCCGCTGTTTTACCCTAGTCGCTGATCCTTGTATTATTTCCGTGTATATTCTATATACTGCGAACTTCACGTGAGCAAGGTCTGTAACTGCACCCTGGTGTGTATAACAACAGGTTTATCTAAATCCGAATCCTATTCATTGACAAAACAAGTTTAATTCTTTTTAAATGCAGTTCACATTGAGCAGCTGAGATAACAGACTAGCTAACTACAGTAATGCGAAAGAACAAACGATTAAAAACCCCTGCAGAATTGGAGGATGAAATATGGGAGCAGTTTCCCTGCAGGAGGAGGAGGAGGGGGTGTAGATGGAAGTGTCAACGGTGCGGAGTTGCTGCGTGGACGTGTTAACACTTGCAACGACCGCGAAGGCAGCAGGTGAGGGAGAGAGAGAGAGAGAGAGAGAGAGAGAGAGAGAGAGAGAGAGAGAGAAACTCACCAAGCCCCCACACGTGGACACGGCCACCGAAGATGAACCGCGGTCTCTGACGGACCCCTGATAGAAGCAGTTCGCCTGGGAGGCGGGCATGGGTCTCTCTGTGACCCCATCCAGGCCCAGCGTGTACACCGTGAAACCTCTCGCCAACAGACTGGAGCGGCTCAAATCCAGGATTAAATCTTGTCCCGGGAGGGACAGTTTGTAGTGCAGGGACCCCGAAGGCGCTGATCTTTTGTGTCGGCTCTTAGGCAGATGACCCCCGTCAGGGCCAATTTCAACAGGCGTCACCAATATATAATCTGAAAGCGGGAAAGATTCGTACACAAGATTTAAATTCCCCCAACCCGACAAAAAAAAGTGTTCCGCACCCCGCCCCTCAAAACTTAAATGCGCTCTAACAATTTGCACCACGTCGCTGTAGGTAAGACCATTACTGCGATAACAGTTCACAGTCACTGAATTGACCGGTGACATTATGAGGAGATCGCACTATAACTGCAACGTGGGCGGAATGAGAAAGTCATCTTTTTGGAGAAAGGAATGAATTAACTCTCTCCTTCTCAGGTTCAAGCCATCCATTCCCGGCGCTTAGCTCACGGCCACCCCATAAGTGCGGGGTACTCCAACCAGAGCTGCGTTTTTAAACCCGAGCTGAGCTCACGGAACCTAACTGTGTAACAAGCTGTCTCCGAGCTCCGGAGAGCTGCAAGTTTCAGCTGGACAAGACTCGGGGGCAAAGCTTGAGAATTGCAAACCTAGCCCTTCACTCACAATGATCTCCTGCGCACGGTAAAGAATATCTGAGTGTACTGTACGTATGTGTGTGTCTCTCTCTCTCCTGTGTGTGTGTCTCTCTCTCTCCTGTGTCTGTGCGTCTCCCGCGTCCATACCCCTGCAAATTCCAGAGTTCCTGCATCTACCTTTGCGTGCCTCTGTCTGTGTTACCCTGTGCATCAGTGTGTGTATGAATGAGTGCGTGCCTGGAGAAGTACGTTTCTTGTCTGTATGTGTGCGCCTAAGGCAAGGTATCTTGCAGTGCCCCAGTCTATGCTTATCTCTTAAATACATACTGTGTTTCTGTGACTGTGTATGTCTTTATGCCCATCCTGTCTCGGTAACTCTATAAGATCCTCTCAGGGTCAGTACACCCCCCCATCCCTTTACCCCATCTTTGCACCACCTTTTGCACGCGTTACAAATTCATATACATGCGAACATATACACCCCACCCCCTCCGGATCGTGAAACATATCGACATTTACAAACCGTCGTTAACTCCAGTGTTCTGGGCACGATGTGGGGACCGCTGGCTTTCGGGAGCAGCGCTGCAGAAGTGCAAAATCTGCAAAATACACGGGGGTGGGGGAAGAGAGAATTAAAAAGAGGCAAGTCAAAATTGAAATAGGTTAAAGTTTAAGCACTATGCCTGAATGTCTGCATTTTGCACTTCAACAAAACTCGCACTAAAGTTAATAAATTAAGTGAACTAAACTCATAGCACCTGCCTGCATAATATTGCCAAGCCAGAACGCCGTAAAAAGTTGCATTGCAGAGCTGCAGAATGGGCTAGGTACATTCCATATCGCAAGGGTAAGACCATCCATTTTTGCACTTCATTCGCAAGAGTTTGTTTTAATACAAATGCCACTTAAGTCCTGGAACACGAATGCAAACTTTGCAAACTGGGGCTCCGTTGGTTCAGCATTTTTGGTCGTATTGCTTTTCCTTCAGGCTTGGCGGTGGGGATATGTTGCTTTTGCATTGGCTGGCGATGAGCGAGAGAGACGCCGGTGCAGCCCAGCTGCCTGTGAGTAGCGATGAGCTTCTCGCCTGTCTTTAGCCCTATTCTATGAATGGGGAGACAGACCGGGCTCGTGCTCACTTGCCAAGCCCGGGGACCAATCACCGGGCGGCAAATTGTGCGTAAGCTCCATTCCCCACTTCACACACGGGACTCATCCTGCTTCTCTGCATTTGCTGATATCGCTTCTTTGCGACTCTGGGAATTCGTAATACACACTGAAGGTGTGCTGATGTTCTCACTTTAAACCTTATAGATCGAACCCTGCAACGAAATTCCTTGTTTGCATGAAGCTCTCAGAGTAAACAGTAGACATGTTAACTGCAACGGGACTGTAGTACTGCCTAAAGTGGTACCGAAAGAAACACTGCAGTAACAATAACGGGGAAATACTACATTTCAAAAGTTCAAAGTAAAAGTACGTATACAACTCTGAGATTTATGTTCATAGTAAATGCAAGACACACAATAGAATCAATTGTTGACCGCGCCCAACAGGACGGGCACAAACCAAGGTGCGAAAAACAACAGACTGTGCAAACACAAAGGAAAGATAAAAGAAATAATAAATAAATAAGCAATAAATATCGAGATCGTGAAATGAAGAGTCCTTGAAAGTGAGTTGAATGTTGTGGGAACATTTCAATGATGGGGCGACTGAAATTGTGTGAAGTTAGCCCCTTTGGTTTAAGAGTCTGATGATTGAGGGGGTAATAATCGTTCCTGAACCAATTATACAATTACTCTCAGATTATCTGAGTCATCCTGTAATTAAGTATTTGCTTTTATTCACTTAGGGGATTTGGAGGTTATCACCTGCAGTGAAAGTCTGGGGATAAACTTTATCAGCGTAATGCTTTACCGCCCGAATGGTGGTGATCAGCATTCAATTCCAGCCGCTGTCTGTGAGAAGTCTGTGCATTCTCCCCTTGACCGCGTGGATTTCCTCCCAGTGCTCTGGTTTCCACCCACATTTCAGAGACGTGCAGGCTATGGTTAGTTAACTTTAGGCATGTTGTGTTGGTGCCAGAAGCACGGCGGCACTTGATGGCTGCACCCAACAACATCCTCAGACTGCGCTGGTCTTTAGCACAAACAATGCACTTCACTGCAGGTTTCGGTGTGCATGTGACAAAGGAAGCTAATCTTTACCTTCTATTGTTTGCTTGCCATCCAAACAGATCATGTCATACATAATTACATCCAGATAATAAAAAGAAACCAGAATGCAGAACCCAGAGCAACAAACAACCTGCTGCATGGACTCAGTGATTCAGGCAGCATCTGTGGAGGCAGGAATTGTCTTGTCGAAACCCTGCATCAGAACTGAGTTTGACATCGTGGTCGATACAGATTTGATATACTGTACTCTCCCATGTCTATCTCCCTTGTAAAATAAGACAACCCTTTAATATGAACCTATTGAGATGGTCCCACAAAGGGAAAATTCTCAGCATCTCCCCCTCATTCCTCTTCAGGATCAGCCAGGTTTTACTGTGATCTCCACTCATTTTTATAAACTTAAGGGACCCCCTTGCCTCTTCTTTTATTCTCCACTTTGACCTCCTACTTCTTCTCGCCTGCCCCTGCTCCTGTCTTTTCTCCTACTGTTCGCTCTCCTCTCTGATCAGATTCCTTCCTCTCCAGCTCTTTACATTTCCTACCCTCCTGGCTTCACCTGTCACCTTCCAGCAACCTTTCTTCCCCCTCAATCTTTTTATTTTGGCCTCTTTCCCCTTCGTTTCCAGTCCTGAAGGAGGGTCTCGGCTGGAAGCATCGACTGTTTATTTCCACAGATGTTGAATTCCTCCAGCATTTTGTGTGTGTTGTTTAGCTTGTGTTAGTTGTTACTGTAAATGATGCATTTCACTGTATGTTTCAATGTGCATGGGATACGAAAATGGATCTGAATGACACTGGTTCTCAACAGCAACACTGACGATAATTTCTCTGCTCTTTGAAATAATACTGTGACTATTTTATGGTCCAACTTATGGTTAACATTTCGACCAAAAGCCAGTACCTCCAACCCTCCGCGATCCTGCACTGCATTTGGATGGCAGTTCGAGGCTCCAGAGTGTGACTCGAACCTGTAACTTTCTGCCTCAGAGGAGGGAAGTACGTCCTGACTGAAATAGCAACTGGTGCTGCAGAGCTGGGCGAGGTTGGAGCGAGCGGAGCTGAGGAACCCAACTGCTTTTAATTTTCGAAAGAGCAGCCCTATAAAGTCGCTGTGATGTGGGGAGACGTACACTTAGTGCAGGCACTGAGCCGGTCCCAGCCTTCTGGCTGGCATGTGTGCACAGAATTACCACGCTGCTGGGAAGGAAGACGAAAGACAATGCATGCTAAGTGGTTGAATTTCAAGGGTGGAAGCAGAGGGACCCGAGGGTGTTCAAGCACATACCTTTGAAGTTGGTGACAGGACAGATTAATGAAGCAGTTAAAGCAAATAGGATCCTGGGCTCTCCAGGCAAAACACAAAAATCCAGGAAGTTAGGCTAAACCAACAGAAAACTAGATCAGCCCCAGCTGGAGAATTGCCTTTTTTTAATTAATTTATGGGCTGTGGATGTTGCCGACAAGACTAGTGTTTACTGCCAATCCCTAACTGTCCATGAGAGGTTTATGATAAGTGACCTTCACCAACTCATTCACTACTTTTGGGGAAGAAATATGAACAGCAGTAACTTCCCCCTAATGCCCCCTCTCCTTCCTTTACTCATGGTCCACTCTCCCCTCCTATCAGATTCCTTCAGATTCATGGTCCATTCTCCTCTCCTATGAGATTCCTTCTTCTTCAATCCTTTACCTCTTCAACCTATCACATTCCAGCTACTGACTTCATTCCCCCCCCCCCAACCCACCTGGCTTCACCTATCACCTTTTAACTCATACCCCTTGCCTACCCCCTCACTTTCTTCCCCTCCTTCTTTCTAGTACCGATGAAAGGTCTTGGCCTGAAACATCAACATCTCTACAGATGCTGTCTGACCTGCTGAGTTCCTCCAGCATAGTGTGTGTGTTACTCTGGATTTCCAGCATCTGCAGGATCTTTTGTGTTAAGTCTTTGGTAATTATTTATTATTGTCACACATATAGTAAAAGAAAACTTTGTTTTACATGATATCTGGACAGGTCATTTCAAAGTTAAGATCGTACCAAAAGAAAAGGAGTGACAAAATGCAGAATGTAATGTTACATTACAGGTAGACCGTAAGGTGCAAGGGTCACGACAAAGTAGATTGAGAGATCAAAAGTTCACTGTTGTCATACAAAACGTCCTTCAAGAGTCCTGTAATAGCAGAGTAGAAGCTGTCCTTGAAACTGGTGGTACGTGCTTTCAAGTGTTGTACCTTCTGGCTGATGGGTGGGAGGGGTATTCAATTACTCTGGCTGCTTTATTAAGGCAGTGGGAAGTGCTTTTTCAGGGCAATGGGGGGGGGAGGCTGATTTTTGTGATTTTATGTGGCAGTATTCACAATTCTGTACAGTTTCTAATGGTCCATTGTTGATGTAGGAATGGCCAGTGTTATTTCCAAATTAGCACAGCGTGTGCCTGGAGAGCCTCAAATGCAGGGAAAGTAATTACAAGAAAATCTAAAGCTAAGCTACATTGGAATTCCTTGGTGCAGAGGGTTATATAGTCATATAGCACTACAGCAGTCTCTTCTCGTCTGTACTGAACTGTCCCAGATTCTGCCTAGTCCCATAAGTCGATATCTGGGCCATAGCCTCCATACCTCTCCCATCTGTGTACCTATCCAGACCTCTTTAAATATTGCATTTGAATCCGCATCTACCAGATCATTCCACACTCTCACCACCCTCTGAGTGAATAAGTTCCATCTCGGATTCCTCTTAAATTCACCCTGAACCTCTCACCTCTAATTCCAATGTCACCCAAAGTCAGTGGGGGAAAAAGTCTGCTTGCGTTTGCTCTATCTATACCCCTCATAATTTTGTATACCGCTATCAAATCTCCCCTCACGCTCCGATGTTCCAGTGAATAAAGAGCTTTTTAGCTCATCAACTTCCAGCACCATCCTTGTAAACTTTCTGTGGACTCTTTCAATCTTTCAACCCTTTCTTCTCAGGAAGTCTTTCCTCCAGAGGGTTGTGGAGAGTAGATCACTGGAGGCATCTTAACAGGAGGCACGTACATATTTGAAATACCAGGGAATTGCAAGTTTTTGTGGAACTAGCATGGAAGAGCCCTGAGGCAGATCAGTTATTATCATGTTAAGTGGTAGGAGAGGCTTGAAGAGATTCAAGGTCTACTCCTGCTCCTATTTTCCTGTTGTTCTGTAGAGAGGAACCTGCAAGTGATGGTGTTCTTCTGCACCTGAAGCCCTTGTCCTTCCAGGTGGCTGAGTTCAAAGATAACAGTGATAGGATTGGGCCGAGCCAGCATGGATTTACCAAGGGTAAATCATGCTTGACTAATCTGTTGGAATTTTTCGAGGATGTAACCAGGAAGTTAGACGGGGGAGATCCAGTGGATGTAGTGTACCTTGATTTTCAGAAGGCATTTGATAAGGTCCCACATAGAAGATTGGTGGGTAAAATCAAAGCTCAGGGCATCGGGGGGAAGGCATTGACATGGATAGAAAACTGGTTGGCAGATAGAAAGCAAAGGGTAGCGGTGAATGGGTGTTTCTCGGAATGGCAGGTGGTGACTAGTGGGGTGCCACAGGGCTCGGTATTGGGACCACAGCTGTTTACCATTTATGTTTTCGATTTGGATGAAGGCATAGAAAATAACATCAGCAAATTTGCTGATGATACTAAGCTGGGTGGCAGTGTGACATGTGATGAGGATGTTAGGAGAATTCAGGGTGACTTGGATAGGCTGGGTGAGTGGGCAGATACTTGGCAGATGGCGTTTAATGTGAATAAGTGTGAGGTTATCCACTTTGGGAGTAAGAACAGGAAGGCAGATTATTATCTGAACGGTATAGAGTTGGGTAAGGGAGTAATACAAAGAGATCTCGGAGTCCTTGTTCATCAGTCACTGAAGGTGAATGAGCAAGTGCAGCAGGCAGTGAAGAAGGCTAATGGAATGTTGGCCTTTATTACAAAGGGAATTGAGTACAAGAGCAAGGAAATCCTCTTGCATTTGTACAGAGCCCTGGTGAGACCACACCTGGAGTATTGTGTACAGTTTTGATCTCCAGGCTTAAGGAAGGACATCCTGGCTGTAGAGGAAGTGCAGCATAGATTCACGAGGTTAATTCCTGGGATGTCTGGACTGTCTTACGCAGAGAGGTTAGAGAGACTGGGCTTGTACACACTGGAATTAAGGAGATTGAGAGGGGATCTGATTGAAACATATAAGATTATTAAGGGATTGGACAAGATAGAGGCAGGAAATATGTTCCAGATGCTGGGAGAGTCCAGTACCAGAGGGCATGGTTTGAGAATAAGGGGTAGGTCATTTAGGACAGAGTTAAGGAAAAACTTCTTCTCCCAGAGAGTTGTGGGGGTCTGGAATGCACTGCCTCGGAAGGTAGTGGAGGCCAATTCTCTGGATGCTTTCAAGACGGAGCTAGATAGGTATCTTATGGATAGGGGAATCAAGGGATATGGGGACAAGGCAGGAACCGGGTATTGATAGGAATTGATCAGCCATGATCTCAAAATGGCGGTGCAGGCTCGAAGGGCTGAATGGTCTACTTCTGCACTTATTGTCTATTGTCTATTGTTAAAGAAGCATTGACCTGTGGTTGCTGATGTGACCACATTTGCTGTGGTCATCTTGCAGCAGTGATGGAAAGAATAAACATTTAGGTTGGTGGAGCGATACAGATGAAGTGTACAGTTCTGGGCATTACCTTGAGGAAAGGCTGTAGGCTTTATGAAGGGTTTCAGGAGAAGTTGCCAGGCCTCGTCACAAAAGTTAATCCATTCCTCTGCTTCCGCAAATGCTGCCTGGCCTACTGTGTTCCTCCCGAACTCGAGATACAGCACTTGTATTCTCTTGTGTTTCCAGGAGACACGTAATGAGAGCTTCTAGTTACAGACACAGGCTAGAGAAACCGGGATTACTTTCCTTAGGTTTAGCAAGTTTACGATGAATTAACAGAACTGTTAGAATCATGTAGGACTGAGATTTTAAAAATTCTCCAGTAGCCGGACAATTAGTAGCCTGGAGCCACAAATTCAATTTGAATGAACGAAGTAGAAACAGCATGTGGTGTTGAGTTCAAAGAGTGGTTTGGGCCTCGGGTTTATAACCTGACTGGATCATGAATGCAGATCGAACAGTAGCCTACAAATAAAAACCAGATCTATCAGAGCAAACGCATGACAAAACGCTGCAGGAACACAGCAGGTCAGGCAGTGTCTATAGAGGGGAATACACAGCTCTGAGACCCTTGAGCAGGACTCAAATCAGATGTATCAGGTTGACTGAGATTTGAACTGGAGGCCATGGATTTAGAATGAAAGGCGAAATATTTAAAGAGAATCTAAGGGGGAGCTTCTTCACTCAGAAGGGTGGTGTCAGTGTGAGACGAGCTGCCAGCAGAAGTAGTAGGTGTGAGCTCAACTGTAAAATTTGAGCTCTTAGGGGTTTGGATAAGAACATGCATGAGAGGGGTATGGAGGTCTATGGTCTGGGTGCATGCAGAAGACTGAGCTGGCATAGACTTGATGGGCTGAAGGGCCTGTTTATGTGTTGTAGTGTTCTGTGACCCTATCCTCCCTCTGTCATTGAGGTGGAACAGTGGAAGGATGTGGGAAACGCACCGCACAATAGAACACCCTGGGTAACTTTCTGTTAAGAAATGGCACAAAATAGATGGACAGAATGGACTTCTTCAATGATTGTGTAGATCTGGACATTCCTTTGCAGGCAATGAAGCTCTTTTTGAAGATTGTCACTGTTGTGATATAGGAAGAGTAGATCAATCACTCAATTCAAGGATGATGTTTTCCTGAGTGTTTATTTCCTTAATGAGGAACACCTGTGTGTGACTTTGTTTAACGTGAGGGAGCTGTAGTGCAGGCAGCCATGGCATGGTACTTGACAGATTGGAGTCAGGGTCCAGCAGCAAGATAACTGCAGCCTTCCTCCGCCTTCACTGCCATTGTGATGTGTCATCATCTTTTGCTAGCTGCATCTCTTGGTTGCATCACCCTTTGTCGCGAACTTCCCCCTTGATCTTATCTCCATAGGTGACCCTACCAGGAGATAAGCTCCCGATGGAATTGCTCTCAGGAACTCACGTGGCTCTCCGCTGCGACGAGCTGATGATCCTCGGAAAAAGAAGTAAACAACTTGTGCACAACGTACCACAAAAGGCAGAGTTAGTGGCTGAGATTCTCATATCATGTCATTCAAGGACAATGACAAGGAGACTTTGAAAAGGTGCAATAGGATATTTTGTGCCCCATCCGGTACTACGGCCCAGTCCATCATGGGCAAAGCCCTCCCCATCATTGAACACATCTACATGGAGCGCTGTCACACCAAAGCAGAAAAATCATCAGGAACCCACAACTCCCAGGTCATGCTCTCGTCTTACAGCTGCCATCAGGAAGAAAGCACAGGAGCCTCAGAACGTGGAGCAGAATCAATGGGCTGAATGGCCTAGTTATGCTCCTGTGTCTTATCATCTTATGGTCTAACTTCACTCAATTTCACTTGCCCCATCACTGAAATGTTCCCACAACTGATGGATTCATTTTCAATTACTCTTCATGTCATGTTGTCGAAATTTTTAGCTTATTTATTTATTTTTGTATTTACACAGTTGATTGCCTTTTGCACACTGGCTGAACAGCCAAGTTGGTGTGGTCATTTATTGATTCTATTATGGTTATTATTCTATTACGGATTTATTGAGTATGCCTTCAAGAAACTGAATCAGAGTTCTATATGGTGACTTATATGTACTTTGATGATAAATATACTTTGAACTTTGAGTGGAGCGACACTCCCTTTGTGTCGCACAAATGTTATATCCTTGGATTTCCTCTCAAGGTCCTGGAGTGAACTCACAAGCTTTCTAATGCAGAGACAAAAATGCTGCCGCTAAGCCAAGGTTAACACCAGGGAAAGGTGAGGTCCAGTGCTTGTGTTTAACGCAGATATTCACGTAGAGCCCTGTGCACGGATTTCCATTTCAGGGATGAATGGCAGCGAATCAACTCCGCACACTGGGCCTATAAATGGCGCGGAACTCAACTCGATCTTATCAATTGTTGAATTTGCTTATCATTGCAGTACCAGTGAATCCAAATGACCACATGAACTGTTCGAAAGGATGCTTGAATGAGATTTCTATAAACTGTGACTGGTCCCTGCAAATCTGATCATCTTGGTACCACAGCTCATTTGATTGTACATTCAGCAAATCCAACTAAACAACATTGTAACGCTGCAAACAGTACACTAGCAAATTAAATGCCAAGTGGGTCTCTGATCTCGAAGGAAATACTGGCAGTGAAAATCCGAATCGAGTTTATTATCGCTGGCATATGTCGTGAAATTTGTTATTTTGTGGCAGCAGTACATAAAAAATAAAAGTTATTTTAGAATAACAATTTAATAAATAGTGCAAAAAAGGAATAGTGAAGTAATATTCATGTCTTCATGGACCATTCAGGAATCTGTTGTCAGAGGGAAAGAAGCTATTCCTAATACATTCAATGTGCATCTTCAGGTCCTGTACCTCCTCCCTGGTGGTAATGAGAAGAGGTCATTTCCCAGATGGTGACAGCCCTTAATGATGGATGCCGCTTTCTTGAGGCACAGCCTTTTGAAGATGTCCTTGATGCTGGGGAACGTTGAGTCCATAATAGAGCAGGCTGACTTTACAAACCTCGGTTGTCTTGTGTGATCCGGTGCATCAGGGCCTCCATACCTGGAGGTGATGCAACCAGCCAGAAAGCTCTTCAAGGTGCATCTGTAGAAATTTGATAAAGCTTTTGGTGACATATCAAATTCCCTCAAGCTCCAAATGAAGTATAGCTATTGTTGTGCTTCCTTTGTGATAATGTCAATAGGTTGGGTAGAGGATAGACCTTCTGAGATGTTCTCACACAGTCACCCTTTCCACTGCTACCTCTCAACAAGCAGTGGTATGTATTCTCCTGACTTCCTTTTCCTGATGTCCACAATCAATTCCTTGGTCTTACTAACACTGAGTGCAATGTTGTTGTGACACCACTCAACCAGCCAATCTGCCTTGCCCCTATACGCCTCCTTGTCACTATCCGAAATTCTATGAACGATAATTGTGTCATTCGTTTCACAGGTAAATTAAGTACCACCTTTTAAAATTTATTTGCTCACATTTGATAACCTGGAAATTCCTGGCAAGGGTAGAATTTATCGCACCTCTTTAAAATCCCCGAAGGAAATAATGGTGAGCTGATCTTCCTAAGGTACTTGCTCAGTATTGTATTTGTCAACATGGGGTGGAGAGTGAGTTTGTAAATCTGATGGGAGCTGATGCACCATCAATAACTCACTCTGAGACGCAAAAGCGAGGTATCGGCTTTTATTGACTGGAAGAAGGAACAAGCAGTGAGTGACCACCATACTACATCCTGGAGACTGAGAGGCTGGGCTCAGACCTCCATCACCTTTATACAGGGGTCTGTGGGAGGAGCCACAGGAGCAGTCATCAGGGGGCGTGTCCAGACAGGTATATGTAGTTCACCACAGGAGCAAAGGATGTTGGGAATGGTAATGGTCTACCATTGGTCTTCCTAAGGTACTGCAATCCTCCTGGTGAAGGTTTTCCCACAATGTGTGCAAGGGGAGAGTTCTAAGATCTTGTCCTCATGACAATGAATGAATGCTGATACATTTTCAAGTCAAGTTGAGAACGTGAAGAGGGTAAGGGAAACGTGTAGAAGGGGTGGGCGAGGGGTAAGTGTAGCAAAATATGTAGACAGGACCAGGGAGAGGATAAGTCATTGGGGAAGTGTAGGAGGACAGGGAAGAGGTAGCTAAAATAAGATGCCAGACAGCATGTGGCAACCACAAAGAAGAGGAACCTTGCGACCACAAGGCAATGTGTTTGGCAAAGTATTTTGAGCTATATACCTATTTCGAGTGTTTTGCTTGCGTCCATACCCATTCCAAGTATTACGCTTGCTTCTATGCTTATTCCGAGTATTTTGCGTGCTTAGCTATGCAATAGCCAATCAATTGATGAATTTGAATCGGTAACCATATTTGCGAATGTAGTACCCTGCTTTTGGGTATAAGTATGACCTTTGTAAACCGACAAATTGGGAGTTGGCTACCTTACGCCCGAAGTGCGTGGGGCCGCGAACTCCTCTCTGAATAAAAACCATTTCAGAGGTAATTTCGTGTCTCTGGTGTTTTTCCTCAACTGAGCAGGTTAATAATTTCAGGTTGAAAAAGTTACCATGTAGCTTGAGTGGAACCTGCAGGAGGTAGATAGGTTCATAAAGAGAAGTTTTTGGTACATTGGCCTTCATAAATTAGAGTACTGAGTATGGGAGTTGGGATGTTATGTTGAAGTGTATAAAACTTTGGTGAGGCCAAATTTGGATTATTGTGTGCAATTCTGGTCACCTACCTACAAGAAAAATATTATTAAAGTTGAAAGAGTGCAGAGAAAGTTTGCAAGGATGTTGCGGAGACCTGAGTTCCTGAGTTATAGGGAAAGGCAGAATAGGTTAGGACTTTATTCCCTAGAATGTAAGAGAATGAGGGAGATTTGATAGATTATGAGAGGTATAGATAGGGTAAATGCAAGCAGGCAGGCATCGAAGTTGTGTGAGATTAGAACTAGGGGAGAAGAGAACTAGGTTAAGGGTGAAAGGTGAGATATTTAAGAGTGAGGATCCGAGGGGGAACATCTTCACACTGAGGGTGGTGCAAGTGTGGAATGAGCTGCCAGCAGAAGTGGTGGATGCAAGTTCAATTGCAACATTTAAAAGGAGTTTGGACACGTACGTGGCTAGGAGGGGTATGGAGGGCAATGGTCCGGGTGTGGGTAGATGGGTCTAAGCATTGACTAGATGGTCTGAAGGGCCTGTTTCTGTGCTCGATGTGGTGTTGTTTACTTGCACTTGCTGTCCTTGCCCTCCTTGGTGATTGAGGCCACACATTTGCAATGCACTGACAGAACTGCCTTGGCAAGTAATTGCAGTGGATGTTGTCGATATCCGGCACTGCAGCAAGCGTGTATCAGCGGTGGAGAGAACAGATGTCCAGGCTGGTTACTGGAGTGCCGATCAAACAGATTGCTTTGCTCAGGATGATGTTGAACTTTTTGAGTGCTCTTGGAGCTTCATTTATCTGGTGGGCAAGTGGAGATTATTCCATCCCAATCCCAATTGGATCCTCGTGGTATAGGAAATGTTTCCAGGCATCAGGAATAGAGTCAATAATTGAAGTATACCTAGTGCCTGGCCTGTAATTGTAGTCCCACATACCACCAGACTCAAGAACGGTTTCTACGTTGCTGTGATCAGTCTCTTGAATGGACGTTTTATACACACTGAAGGTGAATTCTTAATCTCTTGATGTACCTCATCATGGCCCTTATCTACCTTTCCTTTTGTATGATGTTGATATATTTGTCTGTGGAATGATCTGTCTCGATGGAACACAGCCAAAAGTTTTACACTATATCACTGTCATCATCCTCGTAATGTGCTGTGTCATATCTTGGTACATGTGACAATAATACACCAATTACAAAATTGCCAGAGACTTATGTGATTGGTCACGGGGGCCATGTCATCTTCTCACTGCAGCCATGAGGCAGGAGGTGCAGAAGTCCCACACCCTCAGATTCTAGAGCAGCAACTCCCCTTCAAACATTTGGTTCTTAAACTAACTGGCATGACCCCAATTGTTAATCACAAATAAAAGAACAAAGGAGATGTCCTCCTTCTTCAAAGAAAAGGGCTACCCTTCCTCCACCATTCTACAACCACATCTCTTCCATTTCACGCATGTCTGTTCTCACCCCGTCCTCCCGCCACACTACCAGGGATAGGGTTCCTCTTGTCCTCATCTACCACCCACCAGCCTCCACACCCAGCACATAATTCTCTGGAACTTCCGCCATCTCCAACGGGATCCCACCACCAAGCACATCTTTCCTTCCCCACCACTTTCCGCAGGGATTGCTCCCTACAAGACACACTTGTCCATTCATCCCTCCCCACTGATCTCCCTCCTGACACTTATCCTTACAAGCAGAGCAAGTACCTCACCTGCTCCTACACCTTCTCCCTCACGACCATTCAGGCCCTAAACAGTCCTTCCAGGTGAGGCGACACTTCACCTGTGAGTCTGTTGGGGTCATACACTGTGTTTGGTGCTCCCGGTGTGGTCTCCTGTATATCGGTGAGACCACACATAGATTGGGAGACCGCTTCGCTGAACACCTACACTCCGCCCACCAGAAGAAGTGGGTTCTTCTAATGGCCGCCCATTTTAATTCCACTTCTCATTCCCAATCCAAAATGTCAATCCATGGCCTCATCTACTGTCACAATGAGGCCACACTCAGGTTCGAGGAACAACACCTTATATTCCATCTGGGTAGCCTCCAACCTGATGGCATGAACATTGATTTCTTGAATGTCTGGTAATGCCCCCCCACTCCACCTTTTCCCTCTTCCACCTGATCTCCTTGCCTGCCCATCGCCTCCCTCTGGTGCTCCTCCCCCTTTTCTTTCTCCCATGGCCTTCTGTCCTCTCCTATTAGATTTTTCTTCTCCAGCCCTGGTTCTCTTTCACCAATCAAATTCACAGCTCTTTACTTCATCCCTCCCTCTTCAGGTTTCACCTCTCACCTCGTGTTTCTCACTCCCCTCCCCGCACCTTTTAAATCTACCCCTCAGCTTTTTTTTCTCCAGTTCTGATGAAGAGTCTCGGGCCAAAATGTCAACTCTACTGTTTTCCATAGATGCCTCCTGGCCTGTTGAGTTCCTCCAGCATTTTGTGTGTGTTGCCCTAATTATTAATGTTCTACATCACTGTGACCACTTGCGCTAAAATGGACTGCACTCTTTTTGTTATAACTGTGTTCTTCCTGGTAAAAACTATGTGTAATTCATGTCTAATTTATGTTCTTCTTGTGAATGCTGCTTATCTGATACTGTTTGTACCTTCTCCTCATGATTGTGTGGGTTTCCTCTCACATATATACGTAGGTAAGGTGCCTAAGATTTTTGCTCAGTACTGTATTTGTCAACATGGGGTGGAGAGTGAGTTTGTAAATCTGATGGGAGCAAAGGATGTCAGGAATGGTAATGGTCAAGTACCATGGGAGGACTGTGGAACTGGTGGTAGTGAAGGAATTCATGGGTGCAAACTCGTCCACCCCGAGACACCAGGCACAGTCATTTGATTCCAAACAATTGCTTTAAAGATCATTACAGAATGTCTCTCTGGTGCTTCCTGCTCCCTCCCCATTCTCTTCCCCTACTCCCAACCATGGTTCACCTCTTCCTGCCCCCTTCCCACTCTCAGTCCACAATAGAGACCCATATCAGAATCAGGTTTATCGTCACTCACGTCATTAAATTTGTGTTTCTTCTGCAGCAGCGGTACAGTGAAATGCATAAAATTACCACAGTACTACACCTTTGGTACACTATATATATGTGGCTAAGACTTTTGCACAGTGCTGGATGAGTTATGATTAATAGGTTGTGGGCATGTTATGTTGCCACTGGAAGCATGGCGACAGTTGTCGGCTGCCCAGCACATTCTTGGACTGTGTGTATCGTTGATGCATTTCATTGTTTACATACACATGTGACAAATAAAGCTAATCTTTAAATCTTTACACTCGAGTTTGACTTTGATTTTGGTTCATTTCTCATCAGTGGTAACCACCCCTTTCCCCCAGGATGTTATGTTCAAGCTCAGGTACTTGCAGGTAATTGTGACCAGAGGTGTGAATATCAACGGTAAGTGATCAATCAAGTGTCATTGCCTGCCATTTCTGTGGTCCAAATGTTACTTGCCACTTACCAGCTCATACCTGTTATCTAGGTCTTGCTTCAGACAGACTTGTTCATCTCATTTTCCTTTTGCGATGTGAATGGGTTTGAACCTTGCACAATCATACGTGGACATCTCCACTTCTGATGGAAGGAAGGCCAGTGAAGAAGCAGCTGAATGTAGCTGAGGCTTGTACACTGCCCTGAGGAATTCCGGCAGCAAAATCCTGGCATGATTAGCCACTAACCACAACTGCCTGTCATTGGAGAGACTTCCCTTCGGTTTCAGGTTTACCAGAGCTCCTTGATGCCTTCCTCTGTCCCACGCTCTGGGCCTGTACTCATTGGAGTTTAGAAGAATGAGGAGTTATCTCACTGAAACCTGTTGAAGCTTAGATAGAGTGGACATGGAGAGGATGTTTTCACTGTGGGGGAGTCTAGAACCAGAGGGCACAAACTCAGAAAACAAGAACATCCCTTTAGAACAGAGATGAAGTAGAATTTCCTCAGACAGAGGGTGATGAAACTGTGCAACTTTTTGCCACAAACGGCTGTGCAGGCAAAGTGTTTGGGTATACTTAAAGAGTAAGGTTGGTTGGTGGGTTCTTTATTAGTCAGGATGTCAAAGGTTGTGGGGAGAAGACAGAAGAATGAGATTGAGAGGGATAATAAATCAACTATGATAGAATGTTGGAGCAGACTCGATGGGCTGAATGGCCTAATTCTGCTCCTATGTCTTATGTTTCCATGACTGCAAGGGGCAGTCCCTCTGTAGTTCAGCTCCTTGATCCACAATACTAAGGGCCCTGTGTGCACAATGCTCCTGATAAATAATTGTTGTAATTGTGACCAGAGGTGCGAAAAGTACTGGAATACCAGGCTCTAACTTAATCAGGCTGTTGTCTGGTTCCCCTAGTCTTTGCTGTATCTTTCTTTGTAAATACAAAAGATTCTGCAGATGCTAGTGACACACACACACACACACACACACACACACACACACACACACACACACACACACACACACACACACACACACACACACACACACACACACACACACACACACACACACACACACACACACACACACAATGCTGGAGGAGCTCCATTGTTTATTGCCACCTCGTGATATCAAGTGGAGTGAGTGCAATTGGCTGAAGACTGTCCTATGTATTGGTGGAGTTTTTAGGAAGAAGCCAAGGTGAGCCTACTCAGCACTCAGCCTGGACAATAGGGAGTGCTTCAGTCTTGTGTTTCACACTCACTCTGTTATTGAGGATGAGGGTGGCATCTCCTTTCTCTTTTTTTAGGGCCCTTAGCCCCCAGTGGAGCCTAGGCCATTGATGACCTCTTGCCACCATCGTATGAAGTCAATGGTATGGTTGGAGTTCATCAATGTTTCTGTAATCTATTGCATCCACTGTACAGGGGATTGGCCTATACAGCTTCACCAGAGCCATGTTAGCTGGCCTTAACCATTTCCGCCTCTCACAACAGGTAGATTAGGTTTGGACTTTGAGAGGCATTTCCTCCTCTATGAGCTGTTTAATTGTCCATCACCCTTTGTGACTAGATACCGCAATGTTTTAATCTCATCTTGCATCTACATGATGGTGTTCAAATCATCCCACAAACTTTCTACCCAGTGAATTGTTTTGCCACTGTAGATGTTGGTGTAGGTATTGTGAGTACATCAAGCTCCTACAAACACCAATGCCATGGTAACTAGTTTTGGTGACCTAGGTTGATGATCAAGTATTGTCCAGGACACTGAGGATAGCCATCCCAATCTGCCTGTCAGGACAAAGGGTCTCGACCCGAAACATTGACTGCTCCTTTCAACGGATGCTGCCCGACCTGCTGAGTTCATCCAGCTTTTTTGTACGTCTTGATTTGACCACAGCATCTGTATGTACTTTGTGTTGATCAAGTCTGCAGGGCTTGGCTAGGGACTGAAGGTTGGAGGTGGGATGTCTGTGAGTGTGAGAGACCAGGGCTAAGGACTGGAGGCCCAGAGACAGCCTGACCAGGGGTTGGAGGCTTGACGGTATGTGTGAAGGGTTGGGTAGGTGGGTAGGAGTGTGAGAAAGGGGCTTATTTTGCTGCTGGTTTTTATTCTGTTGTTATTGTTGATGTTTGTATTGTCTGCTAAACATTGTGAGCATGCTGTGTTGGAGCATGCTGTGTGACTGCACTTGTAGATTTCCCCCAGCACATCCTTAGGTGGGGTTGGTTGTTAATTTCACTGCATGTTTAAATGTACAATGGATCTGAAATCTGAATCTGTCTGACAGACTAGATGGTTTAAGCTTCCTTTTTGAGACATTACATAGAATCTGTGAAATGTCACGGAAAGGAGGACAGTTGTCCCATGACACCTATACCAGCTCCTGGAGTTATCCCACAGCCTCATTCTTTCTCTCTAGCCGTGAAATTTATTCTCTTTTAATCTCAGTCTCAATCTTTGACACCTTTGATTGACACTAACAATTAAACACTATGTCTGTAGGCATTGCCACGGTGCCAAACTATCGGATCAGCCTGTTTTCGAGTTTCTGAAGTGGGACGTGAATATGCAACCTTTTGAAACAGAACAGAAAGTGGCCAGGAGATGGGCAAGATTATTTTCTGTGACTCATTTCAGTGGCCACTCACCTCAGAAAAAAAGTCAACAGGGTAAGTAACTATGGAGCACATCATGATAGTTCCCAAGGGAAGTTCAAGTTTCTTGTCGTGGGGATACATCTGCAGGGCACAAATGCCATAAGACCACAAGATACAGGAGCAAGATTAGGCTACTTGAGTCGCCCTGCCATTTCATTACAGCTGATCCATTTCCCTCTCAGCCCCATTCTCCTGCCAGTTGCTTCAGTGTTTTGTATGTGATACACTGGACTTCCAGCATCTGCAGAATCTCTTGTATAAGGATAGGAAAGGTCTAGAAGGATATAGACCAAATGCCAGCAAATGTGATGACCCTGGATGGATATCTTGGCATGGGCTCGTAAGACCAAATAAAGCAGCTGAGTTTCTACCACAATCCAATAGTTTCACAATCGCCTTCAGTGTTAAAGTAAGACATGTATTTTAATATTGCTGCTTACAATCTCAAGGCATTTTACAGGACTTTACAGGCAGTGGGGTATCTCTGATTTGTTTTGTTGCAGTGTAACAAACACATTATCCACACCACACACAGCAAATTCCTGTAGCCAATATGTAACCATAAAATCATAAGACATAGGACCAGAATTAGGCCATTCAGCCCTTCTTCTCTGCTCCACCATTCCATCATGGCTGATTTATTACCCCTCTCTACCCTATTCTCCTGCCTTCTCCCCATAATCTTTGACACCTTTACTAATCAAGAACCTATCAACCTCTGCTTTAAATAAGCCTGACGGCTTAAATTCCACAGCTGTCTGTGGCAATGAATTCCACAAATTCACCACTCTATAGCTAAAGAAATTCCTCCTCATTTCTGTTCTAAAGGGATGTCCTTGTACTCTGACAGTAGACTCCACTATAGGAAACATCCTCTCCATGTTCACTACAACATTCCTGTGGATCCTCTCCAATGCCAGCATATACTTTCTTTGATAAGGGGGTCCAAAGTTGCTCACAACACGTCCAATGCGGTCTGACCCATTAGGGCCTGTTTTCATGCTGTCTGACTCTATTTTCCTGCAACCTACTTTCCACTGACTAATATCTTCCTATGTTGCAACAAAGAACACAAGGTATCATGGTGGGTGTAAAGCACTTTGGGATGTCTTGAAAGGGATATGAAAGTTGCCATAAAAATGCAAGAACTTCTCATTAATTAATGCACGCTGCCTGGGATTGTACAAGTACAAAATTCTCTAGACATAGAGTCATAGAAAAGTACAACACATAAACAGGCCCTTCGGCCCATCTGTTACATCTCAAACTATTTAAACTGTACACTCCCATTGACCTGCACGGGGACCATAGCCCTCCATACTCTACCATCTATGTATCTACCAAACTGCTCTTAAATGTTGAAATTGAGCTCGCATGCACCACTTGTGCTGGCAGCTCATACCACACTCTCACAACTCTCTGAGTGAAGACATTTCAGACAGACAGACAGACATACTTTATTGATCCCGAAGGAAATTGGGTTTTGTTACAGCTGCACCAACCAAGAATAGTGTAGAAATATAGCAATATAAAACCATAAATAATTAAATAATAATAAGTTAATCGTGCCAAGTGGAAATAAGTCCAGGACCAGCCTATTGGCTCAGGGTGTCTGACACTCTGAGGGAGGAGTTGTAGAGTTTGATGGGCACAGGTAGGAATGACTTCCTATGATGCTCAGTGTTGCATCTCGGTGGAATGAGTCTCTGGCTGAATGTACTCCTGTGCCTAACCAGTACATTATGGAGTGGATGGGAGTCATTGTCCAAGATGGCATGCAACTTGGACAGCATCCTCTTTTCAGACACCACCGTCAGAGAGTCTCCTCATGTTCTCCTCAAATGTTTCACCTTTCACCCTTAACTGATGACCCCTTCTTACTACTGTTTGCTATCCAATGACTCTACTGGATTAACCCTTCACTGGATAGTGAATACCGGTACTTTGGGATAAACTGAGAACATGCAAATCGAATCTTCCAATAAACCATCCGAGGAATTCTTAGCTTACGCCCTGCTACAGAGCAGATCATGTTGTTTTTCCGAGTGTTAATGCAAGCAATGGAATTCCAAGCTCTTTAGTTTTCTCAGGATATCCTTTTCTCAGAGGCCTACAGGCAGTTTAAACCAAAGGGTGATGTCAGCTACCTGAAATATGGCCATCTGAGAACTCAATTTGTTTTAAAAATAAACATCCTACATAAGAAGTTCTTGTCAGTGTCAAAAATAGTGCAGTGGGCACCTCTCCCTAGTCTTGTGGTAGGGAACTATAAGTTCAAGTCCAACTCCTGAGATTTGTGTGCAAAAATTTAGACTGTTGCTCATGACAGTACTAAGGGAGAGCTGTTGTCATTAAGAAGAATTATTAATCAAAGACATGGAGGATCTCTGATGTACCTGTAAAATTTTTGTTGTTGAACTTCAAAGCAGATCACAAGAATCACAAGAATTTTTAATAGTGCCCTTGGCAATCATTATTCCCTAAACACAAATCACTCGGACCAGAGGGCAAAGCCTCAGAACAGAAAGGCATCCCTTGAGAATAGAGATGAGGGGGAAATTTCTTTAGCCAGAGGGTGGTGAATCTGTGGAATTCATTGCCACGGATGGCCGGGAACTAAGTCATTGGGTATATTTAAAATGGAGGTTGATAGGTTCTCAATAAGAAGGGTATCAAAGGTTATGGGGAGAAGGCGGAAGAATGGGGTTGAAAGAGATAATAAATCAGCCATAATAGAATGCAGAGCAGATTCAATGGGCCAGATATTCTGCTCCTATGTATATGATTTTAACATTGGCTGTGGGAGCTTGCTGTGTGTCGTGTGGCCAGGGCATTTCCTACACCACAATGATACCTACACTACAGAAATACTTCCCTGGCTGTAAAGTCCTGTAAAATGCCTTGAGAGTGTGAGCAGCAATATCGAAATGCACTCTTACTCATAACACTGAAGGGGAATGTGAAGCTATTGGATTATCATAGAAATCCAACTGGGCCATTAAGGCTTTGAGATATGGAAAACTGCTCTTCTTACCCATTCTGGTTTGTCAATGACTCCAGCCATTGTGTTGGGAATTTGTGGTTGCAACATGCAACAAAAAAACAACATTCAACTATCATAAATAATTTTTAAAACATGAATATAAAGTTAGAGGTTAAATACAGACATGGAATACTATGGATTGGAGGGCATACCTTATGAGAATAGGTTGAGCATTCTTGGCCTTTTCTCCTTGGAGCAACGGAGGATGAGAGGTGAATCAGAAACAGAATCAGGTTTATTATCACCGGCATATGTGAATAAGGTAGCTTGATTAATTTTATTCCTCCTGTTCTTGCTTGTTTTGCACCAAAACTTCTCTTGCCCCACCTCAAAAGTCCATAATTGATATCCCAACATATCCTTTCATTTGTTGTATCACTTTTCCAAGTCAATTGGTCGGAGAGGAGGAAGTTTGTTAAAACCTTTTGGATGGTGCTTGACCGTTTGGCAATACTTAAAAAGGTGACTTGCCGAAGTAAAATGAGAAGTAGGTCATTTTATTAATATCCTTAGAAGCCTTATTCATGGAATCTCCAAAGAATCAGTACAGTTGGCAACTCTCGAACTCTTAACTGCTGCACCCATCAGCCATTCAGGCTTTAACCCATTTTGGACACAATTAAACAGACAGTAAAATTGTCAAATCAAACCTGATTTTGTGGATTTTACAGTTTGCGTTAAGCATTCAAAATTTAGCTGCATTTGGATCCATCTTCTCCCTGGTGTCCATGTGCCAACTTTGATCTAATGGGGGTGGAAGTCTGAATGGGCAGTTTGCCCTCTCTGACACTGAAAACAGAAGATTGGGGAACTTTAATGATGCATGTCAGACTAAATGTATCTACACCACAGCTGGTGCACAGCTGAAAGTGCGTTCAACCAGCATCTCTCGCTAATCGGTTTTGGCCTAATTTTGATTTGAGAGAATTCAAATCCAAATTATACATATTTCATCAACAGAAAGCCAAAACCACTTGGGACTAACATGAATGATATGTTGTTCCAGGCCTGTTATTTATTCAAGAAAGCCCTTTGTAAGCTATTTTATGTAATTTTATTAATACCCCTAAAGGTATATTGAAAACTCTGTCTGTTCTCGCTGTAGATTAGGAGAATAAGAAGGATCATATTGAAAGCTCTTAAATATTGAAAAGCAAGGGTTTCCAACCTTTTTTTATGCCACGGACCAGTACCGTTAAGCAAGGAATCCATGTAACCCAGGTTGGAAACCTCTGCATAGAAGGGATGTAGAAAGGATATTTCCTATTGTGCTTGAGTCTTTCTATTCTAGCATAGCTTCAGAATAGAAAGACGTCCCTTTCGAAGAGAGATGAGGAGGGATTTCTTTATCCAGAGAGTGGTGAATCTGTGGAATTCATTACCAGATGGCTGTGAGTCCACGTCATTTGGAACATTTAAAGCAGAGTTGATAGGTTCTTGATTAGTAAGAGTGTCAATAGTTATGGGGAGAAGGCAGGAGAATAGAGTCGAGAAGGAAAATAAATTAGCCATAATTGAATAGCAGAACAGACTCAATGGGCCAAATGGCCCAATTCTGCTTCTATAAATTATGGTCATATGGTCTAAGCCTCTAAGGTTTGCAATTCAATATATCCAATTCTAGTTACCATGAGTCTTTTCCAAATAAAAACTTCATTTCACCTGCAGAAATGTAACTATTGGCAACCACTGCCTTTCTTCAACTGTTGATAACTCCAACCTCCAGACCATGGCCACAGACTTGTAGACATTGGGGGTCCATCCTCCAGACCTGCCAACCCGGGGGCTTCACTGACATTGGGACTACACCTGGGCTCTATGGGAGTGATGGAAGAGGTGCACCATCTCACCAACTACCCAACAACATGCTCATCAGCCACCTGCAATGTGGTTCCTGCACTGGTCACATTAGTCATCTCTGAACTGATAAAACTGGTGTGAATGCAAATCATACTTAATCCCAATAGAGTTTCTGAGGAGAAGAGATTTTGTGTGAGGAATTAAACTGAAGCCAGTCTGCTCTTTCTGTTAGGGAATATTCTGGAATTAGGGTATATAGCAAATATTAACTTCAGCAACTAACTTCAGAAGCCAATCTTTAAATCTGCATGTGGATTGTAGATTAAATTTAAAATGCAGCCCTGGACAATAGTATCCTAGAGCTGTGGACATCAGTTAAATACAAAACTAGATAATGCTAATTAACATTCATTTTGGGTGTCTGCAATATGTGTTCAAAGAAGGGGGTGTGAAAATTATATGTAATTCAAAGGAAACATTGTAGATACATTGTAACTAGATAATTGTTCTTTGATCTTTAGCATGTAGAATGTCATGTAATATTGGGTGAAACCGGCCCCTTCCTCCAAAGGGAACTCAACATGATGTCGGCTACTCGTTTTTGTTAAATAAAACACTTCTGTGTCTACCAGCTTCAGTGTCTCTCCAGGAATTTTGTTTATGTTACAACACTTCCATTAATGTACTAGGCCAAATAGTATAAGTATTCCATAGTGACTCTGACCATTTTTTAAATCCATCAACCAATATCTTTTTCTACAACACAAGAGATTTTGTAGATGCTGGAAATCTTGAGCAACGTGCACACAAAATGATGGAACAACTCAGCAGGTTGGTCAGCATCTATGGAGCAGAATAAACAGTCGACATTTTGGGCAATATCTATCCATCAGGACTTGAACAAAAAGGGAAAAGAAACCGGAATAAGAAAATGAGTTGTGGAGGGGGCAGGGACTACGTCATGGCAGATGATAGGTGAGACCAGGTGTGGCGAAAGGTTGGTGGGTGGGAGGGGTGTTGATGTGAGAAGGTGGGTGAGAGGGCGAGGGGAGGATGTGAGAAGCTGGGAGGGGATAGAAGAGGTAAAGGGCTGAAGAGGAGGAATCTAAAAGGAGAGGACAGCGGACCATGGAAGAAAGGGATGGAGGAGGGAAACCAGAGGGAAGAGAGCAGAAGAGAAGGGGTGAGAGAGGAACCTGAATGGGGAATGGAAAAAGAGAGAAGAAGGGGAGCGGCATGGAGAAATGACTAGAAGTTAGAAAAATCAATGTTTCTCTAATTGGGTTTGGTGGATACCCAGTCTGAATATGAGGTGTTGCTCCTCCAACGTGAGTTTGGCCTCATCATGGCAGTACAGGAGGTCATGGACAGGCATGCCAGTATGGGAAAAGGAAGTTGATTTGAAGTGTGTGGCCATAGGGAGAATCTGCAGGCAGAACAAAGTTGTTCTGTTCTTGTCATTACTATGTTTGTGTTTGTGGGAGCTTATTGCTGTGTTTCCCACATCACATTGCTACCACTCATTAGCAGAGTTTTGGGATGATTTTAGATCATGAAAGGTACAGTAGTAATGCAAATAACTCTTCCTTGCACTCAGCATTTATGTAACTCTCTTCCCGACTGTCATGTTACAGGCAGGGTGAATCATGACTATACTGGCAACTGCTTGAAGTGCATGGGCCACACATCTCAACATTAAACCAAGACTCAAATTCCTTCTCAACTTAACCCTGTAGGAGAACCTAAAGAAGATGAGAACAGTTTTCTCAATAGTACTGGCAAAAAAGAAACCTATAGTCAGTATCACACAAAGTCATCAAATAATCATTGACATCTTGATGTACATGGAATTCACTGTAAGACAATTATATTTTCAACCTTAAACTGTAACCAATGAGATACTTTATTTTCTGAAAAGACCTTCAGCAGATTCCAAGGGAAAATAATGTGCAATTATAAATAAAATGACTCCTTTATTTTGTGATACTAGGCCAATTATAAAGAATAAAGAAATATATAAAATAATATTAAGAGGATGGATATGGAATAAAATGTGAATAAATGCATAAATGCCAGCATGTATTACAATGTAAACAGCATTATAAAAATGTTTTGAAGTGTGTGCAGTGCAGTGCAGCGGTGGGGATAATAGATTCGGAACAATCTCAATCCAATCTCAAGCAGTATTAAAAGAGCAATTTAAAAATGGTTACTAACTTGGCATTAATTAGGCACCTGAATCAGGGCACATAATGAGGATAGAAAATGAACAAAAGAAAACCTCTGAACTGGAGAGGTAATTATGGCAGAAATTAATGGAGGATCGTGAACAGGGGAGAACAGAAAACAATCTTCTGAAGTTATGGTTAAGAGATTCATTTGGGCAGAGATATTTAGAAGCATTTGATCTGATTTTAGGGTGGTGCGGTGGAGACATGTCTCTACCAAAGGAGGTGTAAGGCGCTCCTTCCCTCCACTGTCCTGCAGGTTACCCTTGGGCAAGTTTCAACACCTGCTCAGCCCCCCGATCAGGGTCATGTGAAGTCATGGGAGCAGGTGGTGGATGGTTGTATGAGCAGCTGGTGCATATCACAGGTCCTGGTTATGCGACCACTGACACCAGACAATCCCTGAAGAGTGTTGATAATGGCTGGGGTCACCCGTCTTGTAAAGACACTGCCCAGAGGAAGGCAGTGGTAAGCCACTTCTGTAGAAAAGTTTGCCAAGAACAAAGATGATCGTGGGACCATGATCACCCATGTCATACAACACGGCACATAATGAGGATGATCTGATTTTGAAATGCAAGACTAGGATCTATGTAGAGCTTTCTTCTCTGAGAATCATCACCTTGTCGTGGTGGCGAGGCTTGTGAGTTCCTGAAATCCCAAGAGCAATCTAGAGTTTAGCTTCTGTTAGGGTCACCAATGGTGATAAGGTCAAGGAGGAGGTTCCAGACAAACAGCGATCTTACCAAGACCTAACAGTGGAGCTGGCAGAAGATGATGGCAATTACAATGGAAGGGAAGACAAAGGAAGGTTTCAGAAGCAAAGGGTCCTCAGTCGTCTTGCATTCATGCCACTGGATCCTGACCCTGATCTGTCAAGGACCATGTGGTGGCTGCCTGTGCATCAGCCTCCCCATGTTAAACAAAGTCACACCCAAACATTCTCCACTGAGGACCCCCCAATGGACAACCCCTTATAGGAGCATCTTTCTCAACTCGAGTGATCACACTACCAGAACTTGACTTTATTGCATAGTCATGGAAACTGCAGCAAAGATAAACATCCTTGGAAAGAAAGAATATTCAATATTTGAGGAAAAAAAAACTCCTAACTGCCTTGTGGGTACTAATGCTGCTCGAAAAATTCAAAGTTTGTGATCAGAACATTAATTAGCAGAGACATAATTAAAGGTTGTGTGTCAATTTTGGATGACGTCAATGCAGAGAAAAGAACACAAACTTTGAAGACTTCAATGATCTCAGGTACTCAAGTCAGGAGAGAATCAAACAACTGAGATTTTGTGTGCCTGAACTGCAGCTTTCTATAATTAAAGGGTGCAAGTTCGTGAATCCCATCTGTGGGAAAACAATATCCTTCAAACTTTAGTTAAGGTTTCCGAAGGGGCTTTATTGTTTCTGGAAAACAGCTGATATGGCACACTGTTAATTGAATGCATCATTGACTGCAATTGTTAAATATGTTCAGGGCTTTAATGAAGTAACCAACCAATGTGCAAGGTTTGGCTGCAGGTTAAAATGGATTGTTGTCAGGCTGGTGGGCTGTGACTAATATGGTAGCACAAGGACCAGTGCTTGGTTCCTAGCTCCACAACATCAAATTTACTGCACAGAAGCTCTGTGTTTGTATCAACCACAATGCCAACTTAAACTAATCCTATTTGCCTGCACATGATCCACATCCCTTCATTCTCTGACTATGTGCCTGTCTCAATTATTCATAAAAATTGATATTGATCTTCCGTCCTCTCCTACTCCCCATTACCAGGCTCTGGATAGACAGATAGATAGATAGATACTTTATTGATCCCAAAGGAAATTACAATGTCACAATGGCATTACAAGTGCACAGATATACAAAAATACAAATATTAGAAGATGGTAAGAAAGAATAAAAATTATAAGTTACCTTAAAAATAAGACCTGCATAGATTATACTGGTGACAACAGACTGGTAGAACATGTGAAAGAGAGGCCTGCATATTCCAAAGGACCTCTCTCTCCTCAGGAATTAGAGGTGTCTCTGGACCTTCTTGTACCCAGCCTCTGTATTGGTGCTCCACTCAAGTCTGTCATCCAGGTGCACCCGAAGGTATTTGTAGGTCCTCAAGATATCCATGACTTCAACATCAATAGTTAAAGGGAGCAGTGCCTGCTTGGTCTTCCTAAAGTCCATCACCATCTCTTTTGTCTTATGATATAAGACCAAAAGACATAGGAGCAGAATTAGGCCATTCAACCCATCAAGTCTGTTCTACCATTCGATCACGGCTGATTTATTTTCCTCTTAAGCTCATTCTCCAGCCTTCTCCTCATAGCCTTTGATCCCCTTACTAATTAAGTCCTTATTAACTTCTGCTTTAAGTATACACAATCACTTGGCCTCAGCCCAATTCCATAGATTCACCGTCCTCAGGCTAAAGAAATTTCTACTCATGTATTTCTATTTCGAGGCTGCGCACTCTGATCCTAGACTCTCCCGCTGTTGGAAAAATACACATCCACTCTAATATTCAGTAGGTTTCAATGAGATTCCCCTCTCATTCTCCTAAACTCCAATGAGTACAGACACTGAGCCATTGATTGCTCCTCACGTGTTAACCCTTTCCTTCCTGGTATCATTGTCATAAACCTCCTCTAGACCCTCTCCAATGTCAGCACATCTTTTAGCTACAGAGCCCAAAAGTTCTCACGGTACTCTAAATGTGGTCTGGTCAATGTCTTATAAAACCTCAGCATTACATCCTTGTTTTTATATTACAATCCTCTCGAATTGAATGCTCATATTATATTTACCTTCCTCAATACCAGCTTAACCAGCAGTTAAATTTCAGGGAATACTGCACTAGGACTTCCAAGTCCCTTTGCACTTCAGTTTCTGAATTTTCTCTCTATTTAGAAACCAGAACACCTTTATTCCTTCTAACAAAGCGCATGACCATACAAATCCCTACATTGTATTCCTTCTGCCACTTCTTTGCCTGTTCTCTCAACCTGCCCAAGTCCTTCTGCAAACTCACTGCTTCCTCAACACCAACAGTCCCTCCATCTATCTTCATGTCATCCGTACCTACCACTCTATGCAGTGAAACTTATTTTGCACCTCTCCTACAAACTTCTCTTTTCTCAACATAGAGCTATGTCCCTTATTGTGTGACACTTCCACACTGGGGAAAAGTCTCTAACTACCCACTCCGTCTCTGTGAGAGTCTGACTGGCTACACTATCGCTGCCCTATCTCTACCCCACACATCCAATCTTTCACTGAGGGATCCAAATATCTGAGTTTGCTGATGATATTAGTCAGCAACTGTGAGTACAGAGATGGATCCTGCACCGGCTTCACCCCCTCTCAAGGGCTCCGTGGCTGAAGGCTCATTTTTGGGGATGCTGCAGTTAATGTTATTTGTTTACTTTTCATTGTTTGCACACCTCGTTCTTTTTTTTCACACATTGGTTGTTTGATGGTCTGTGTTGTGCGGGGCTTTTCTTTAAATGGTTTCTACTATGTTGCTTTGTTTTGTGGCTGCCTGCAAGAAGGTGAATCTCAAGGTTGTATATGCTATACATACTTTGATAATAAATATACTCTGAACTTTGGAGGAAAAGTGGTTTCAAAAGGATTCCAGTGATATAAGCAACTGGTTCACAATACAACGTGGAGAAATATGAGGTTGTCTATCTTGGTGCCCAAAAGAGAAAAACAGAGCAATGATCAAAATGGGGAGACTTGGGAGGTTGGAGGTTCAAAATTCCTTAACAATCTCCTCAGCTGGGCAACTCCTGATAGACAACAAATGTAGGTATCGTATTATTCACATTTTAATTCCTGCTTGTGTTCTTTCTGGTCTGCTTTGCTTTATTCTCAGTTTATCCATAAGACCGTAAGACCATAAGGTATAGGAGCAGAAGTAGGCCATTCAGCCCATCGTGTCTGTTCCACCATTCAATCATGGCTGATCCAATTCTTTCAGTCATCCCAACTCCTCTGCCTTCTCCTCATACCCTTGATGCCCTGGCTAATCAAGAACCTGTCTCTCTTTGCCTTAAATGCACCCAGTGACTTGGCCTCCACAGCTTCTCATGGCAACAAATTCCACAGATTTACCATCCTCTGGCTAAAGTAATTTCTCTGCATCTCTGTTCTAAATGGACATCCTTCAATCCTGAAGTCGTGCCCTCTTGTCCTGGATTCACCTACCATGGGAAATAACTTTGCCATACCTAATCTCTTCAGGCCTTTTAACATTTGGAATGTTTCTATGAGATCCCCCCTCATTCTCTTGAACTCCAGGGAATACAGCCCAAGAGCTGCCAGACGTACCTCATACAGTAACCCTTTTATTTCTGGAATCATTCTCGTGAATCTTCCCTGAACCCTCTCCAATGTCAGTATATCCTTTCTAAAATAAGGAGCCCAAAACTGCACACAATACTCCAAATGTTGGCTCATGAATGCCTTATAGAGCCTCAACATCACATCCCTGCTCTTATATTCTATACCTTTAGAAATGAATGCCAACATTGCATTTGCCTTCTTCACCACCGACTCAACCTGGAGGTTAACCTTTAGGGTATCCTGCACAAGGACTCTGACGTACCTTTGCATCTCTGCATTTTGAATTCTCTCTCCATTTATATAAATAATAATCTGCCTGTTTATTTCTTCAACCAAAGTGCATGACCATGCACTTTCCAACTTTGTATTTCATTTGCTACTTCTTTGTCAATTCCCCTAAACTATCTATGTCTCTCTGCAGGCTCTCTGTTTCCTCAACACTACCCATTCCTCCACCTACTTTTGTATCATTGACAAACTTAACCACAAATCCATTAATACCATCGTCGAAATCATTGGCATACAACGTAAAAAGCAGCGGTCCCAATACCAACCCCTGTGGATCTCCGCTGGTAACCAGCAGCCAGCTAGAATAGGATCCCTCTATTCCCACTCTCTGCACTCTGCCAATCAACCAATGCTTCATCCATGCTAGTAACTTCCCTGTAATTCCATGGGCTCTATCTTGCTAAGCAGTCCCCTGTACGGCACCTTGTCAAAGACCTTCTGAAAATCCAAGTACACCACATCCACCGTATCTCCTTGTTACAAGGAGGAATTGGGAGTGGAGCCAAGTGCAGGACATAGACACAGGGGTAGTATAAACAGAACAGTGTTTATTGATAGTTACCAGAGATGCCAGGGAGCGAGGACAAAAATGTCAACATGGACGTAATGTTGGATAACAAACCGGTAAAACCTGAACTTGGTCTTGTACTCGGACTTGACCAGGACTCGGAACTTGGAACTTGAATCTTGACTCGGACTTGACCCAGGAACTGCGCACGGCAGGCTCCCGACTCAACTTAGTCTCAACCGGCCATGAAAACGACAGAATTCGGATCTTACTTGGAGTAGCGGCAAATCAGCCAGCAACTCAGCTGGACACGAAAATGACTGAATTCACTGAGCGGCCCCGGCACTGAAGCAACTAGGGTCTACATTTCTTGGCAGCCCCGAGACAAGCATAGCTGCCTTGCTGAGATGACTGGCTTCTGGTGACAGGTTACCCGTGAGGAACTTCTGATGACGGTCCAGCACCGAGTAGCTGTAACCCAGAGCCTTTTATGCTGCCGGTTTGAAATGAAGATCAGGTGCCTTAATCAAGGCGCCCAACAGAACACGGGGGAAAGGAAATAACTGGAATGAGGAGTCCACGGACCGGACTGTGACACTCCTTTGGCTACCCTGCTTGTAATTTCCTCAAAAAATTGCAGTAGGTTAGTCAGGCAAGATTTTCTTTTCAGGAAACCATGATGGCTTTGGCCTATTTTGTCATGTGCCTCCAGGTACTCAATTTCATCCCTAACTATCGATTCCAATAACTTTCCAACCACTGACGTCAGGCTAACAGGTCTATGGTTTCCTTTCTGCTGCCTCCCACCCTTCTTAAATAGCAGAGTAACATTTGCAATTTTCCAGTCATCCAGTACAATGCCAGAACCTATCGATTCTATCCAATCTTTTCCATCTAAAACAAATGCGGCTGGTGTTGTGCTCTTGGTACAACATCCATTTATACAACACTTTTTTTCAGCTGATATGTTGGTGCCGTATCTCTAGTAGAAAGTAAAAGTCAATCTGTTGACTCTATCTTTCCGCTTTCTTTTTCCATTGTTATGATTAACAGAAAATTTAAGTACTACAAGTAAAAAGAACATAGCTATTAAACAAATTTTATAATGTGAAGACGTTGTGGCTAATAAAGTGTTTCTGAGCTATGGTCACTTTACGGATGTATGTAACCCATTTTGCACAGAGTTCTCATGGGCTGCACCTGCTGAGGTAATAATCTATTTACAGTCATAGTGCGATCACTCGAGTCGAGTATGATGTTTTCCTAAGGGAATATTCCCTCACTGGAGAACGCCTGTGCGTGACTTTGTTTAATGTAGGGAGGCTGATGCATGGGCAGCCACCACGCGGCCCATGAGAGATTGGGGTCAGGGTCCAGTGCAAGATGACTGGGGACTTTCACTGCTGCAGCCTTCCTCTGCTTTGACTGCCATTGTGATGTGTCAGCACCTTCTGCCAGTTCCACCGCTGAGGTCTTTGTTTGGATCCTTCCCGTTCACCTTACCGCCATGAGTGACTCTACCAGAGCTAAGCTCTGGGCAGCATTGGTCTCGGCATCTCAGGATCTCACAAGCCTCTCCGCCACGGCAAAGTGACGATCCTCAGAGAAGAATAATATATCTACTGCATTTCGTCAGGACTGTTCAATGTGTGGCCTGGAGGAGTGAAGTCACTCGCAAGCCAGCCTGATCCAGATCAGGATACCGTGGAAGTGCTAGACTATAATAATAGTAAACTGGGTTGGTTTTACGGTTGCCTGATGAATTCATGCTCACTGATATCACATTGCTGTTTTAAATCCGGTATAAACTCTTGAGAAACTGTGGTGGGAATTGCACACTTGTCTTCAGACATCCTTCCACTAAGACTCCTGTCACCAAGCCAATTTAAGACCCAATTAACAAACTCACCTTTGGATCCCACACACGTAATTTTTGGCTAATCCGATCGCACTTCAACTCCACAAACTCCAGTTACATGCAGTAACCATTCATCCTGATGCTTATCAAGTAACTAATTGATTGTGGACTTCAGGAAGAGCAAGTTGAGGGAACACACACCAATCCTCATTGAGGGATCAGGAGTGAAAAGCATAAGCAGTTTCAAGTTCCTTGGTGTCAACATCTCTGAAGATCTATCCTTAATGCAATTACAAAAAAAGCACGACAGTGGCTATATTTCATTAGGAGTTTGAGGAGATTTGGAATGTCAACCAAAGACTGAAGCAAAATTCTACACATGTAGCATGGAGGGCAGTCGAACTGGTTGCATCACCATTTGATATGAAGAGGCCACTTCACAGGATTGGAAAACATTGCAGAAAGATTTAAAAATCAGCTCGCTCCATCATGGGAACTAGCCTCCTCAGCACCCAGGACACTTTCAAAAGGCGATACCTCAAAAAGGCGGCATCCACTATTATGGACTTCCATCACCCAGGACATCCCCTCTTCTCTTTGCTAGCATAAATGAGGGGGACAGGAGACTAAAGACACATACTCAACGTTTCAAGAATAGCTTCTTCCTGATTTCCAAATGGACAACGAACCCATGAAACCTCTCTCAATGTTTTCCCCTCTCTTTTTGCGCTGCTTATTTAACTTATTTTTTATATATACTTCTTATTACAATTTACAGTTTTTATTATTATGTATTATAATATCCTGTTGTCGCAAAGCAACAAATTTCATAACGTGTGTTGGTGATATTAACCTGATTCTGTTTCTATCTAATTCTGATCTTAAGATACTGAAAGACCTCAGTTCCACTGCCCCTTAAGAAACAGAATTTTTAAGACTCATAATTCTCTGAAAGAACAAATGATGTTGTTTCAAATGGGTGATGACTAGTGATAGGTTCTCCCACAAAGGAGACATCTTCTCCATATATACTCCATCAAGACTTTGGGTCAAACAGCATCTAAGGAACAAAATGAACAGTCAACATTTTGAGTCAGAACCCTTCATCTAGCTTGAAAGATGAAGCAAATAGCTGGATATTTCTCTTCTATCATTTAGTCCTGGTGAATCAATCATTGCTTTAATCAGCGAAATGGTGTCTGCATCTCATCTGCATCTAATATGTTTCTATCAAATTCCCTTTCCCTGTTCCAAGCTCAAGTGGATACAAGAATAGCCTGTCGAATATTTCCTTAGAATACATCCCTCCCATTCCAAATATAGCTTTGCTGCTTCTATAGATCTCGTTGAAGAAGACCAATACTGCAGACGTTGCTTCTCTAATACCCCTGAAGAAGGAACATTCCAAATAGATTTTATCCTGAACTCTCTGGAATGCAGCTTGAACCTATAATCTCAGAGCAACTACTGAGTTGGGATGACATTCCCAAATTTGTGATAAACTTAGGCCAAAGTCAAAGTAAATTTACTATCGAAGTATAAATACGTTACCATAGACTAACTTGAGATTTATTTTCTTGCAAACACTTATCAGGAAAAAATACAATTGAAATTATGAAAAACTATACATAATCAAAGACAAATAAGTAAAGTGCAAAAGGAGACAAATTGTGCAAATAAAAAAATAATATTGAGAACATGAGTTGCAGGGTCCTTGAAAGTGTGTGTGGAATCTGTACGGAGTTGGAGTGAGTGAGGTTGTCCATGCTGGTTCGGGAACCTGACGGTTGTGGGATACGAGGAGTGGATTCATCCAGTTCAGTGAAGTGCTGGGATTTTTTTTAGACACAGATATTTTTAAAAAAGTCAATGTCTGTGTGAGGGGTCTTTTCCCTCAGCTTGGAAAATTGGAGAGCTTCAGGAAAGTTAATTATAGAAGCAAACATGATGAGTTCAAGCAGGCAACATCCAGAACATCAATCATTACGGGACTGAAGGGTTTGTACCTGCATTGTCTGTTTGCAGATCTAAACTAGTCCGAGGTACATTTCCAACATTTTCTCTTCAGATTCCCGATCGCCAGTATTTATTGTATAAAGTTTATTGCCTGCTTTTTGAAGTTACGTTGACTGGACTCTGATTTAAGGGCATTTCCTGTTTGACTAATATGAGCAATAATTACAAAGCTCATCCTTAAAAGTGTAGAATGAACTTCTTTTCTACCTGAGAAGGCAGCCCTGTAAATTTAAACAATAGGGATTAGCTTTATTTGTCTCACGGATGTTGAAACATAAAACATTGTATATCAATGATTTGGATGAAGGAATTGATGGCTTTGTAGCTAAGTTTCAGACGATACGAAGACAGATGGAGTGGCAGGAATCATTGAGGAAGCAGAGAGGTGACATAAGGGATGAAATAGATTAGGAGAATGGGCAAAGAAGTGGCAAATGGAATACAGTGTTGGGAAGTGTATGGTCATGCACTTCGGTAGAAGAAATATAAATATAGTCTATTTTCTAAATGGAGAGAAAATTCAAAAATCTGAGGTGCAAAGGGACTTGGCTGTTCTTGTGTAGGATTCCCTAAAGGTTAATTTGCAGGTTGAGTCAGTGGTGAGGAAGTCAAATGCAATTTTAACATTCATTTCAGAAGGACTAGAATATAAAAGCAGGGATGTAATGTTCAGGCTTTACAAAGCACTGATGAAGTCTGACTTGAGTACTGAGAGCAGTCTTGAGCCCCTTATCTAGGAAAGGAAGTACTGAAGCTGGAGAAGGTTCAAAGGAGGTTCGCGAAAATGACTCCAGGATTAATAGACTTATCACATGAGAAGCGTTTGATGGCTCTGGGCTTGTACTCACTGGATTTCAAATAATGAGAGGGGATTACATTGAAACCCATCAAATGTTGAAAGGCCTCTATAGAGTGGATGTGGAGATGATGTTTCCTATAGTGGGGGAGTCTAAGACCAGAGGAAACAGCCTCAGAATAGAAGGACGTCCTTATGGAACGGGGTGAGAAGGAATTTCTTTAGCCAGAGAGTGGTGAAACTGTGGAATTCATTGCCGCAGACGGCTGTGGAGGCCGAGTCATTGGGTATATTTAAGGCAGAGGTTGATAGGTTCTTGATTAGACATGGCATAAAAGGGTACAGAGAGAAGAAAGGAGATTGGGCTGAGAGGGGAATGGATCAGCAGAGCAGACTTGATGGGCCAAATAGCCTAACCCTGCTCCTGTATCCTACGGTCTTAAAGATTGCCAAGAATTGTGTTGCTTGCATTAACGACCAACACAGTCTGAAGATCAACACACACAAAATGCTGGTGGAACAAAGCAGGCCAGGCAGCATCTATAGGGAGAAGCGTTCTCGAGGTTTCGGGCCGAGACCCTGTCTGAAGATGTTGCTTGGGGAAGTCACCACTGTCACCACACTTCCTGTGGTGGCATAGCATGCCCACAACTTACTACTCCAACCTGTGCAGCTTGATATGACAACTGCTCTGCACGGGACTACAAGAAACTACAAAGAGTTCTATCCTTTTTGGAATGTGGGAGGTATCTAGAGCACCCAGAAGAAACCCACACGATCACGGAAAGAACGTATAAACTTCTTGTGGACAGTGACCCCGATCTTCTGATCACTGGTGCTGTAGAGCATAATCCGAACTGCTATGCTACCTCGCCACCCATATTTGATTGCGAGTGAAGTATCAAACTCGATAAGGTACCTTACGACCAAGGCAGAAATATTAGGATACTAAATCCAATTAGTTGATGAACTTACCTTTCCTCTGAACTGGAGATATACGTCATGTAAAATATACTTATGGTGACGTGAAAAGTAATGGAACAGTGTTGAAAGCGGTGCTGAGCTATAGGGACAGGTAGGGTGGGCTAGGTCTTCATTCCTTGGAATGTAGGAGAATGAAGGATGAGTTTATGGAAGTGTTTAACATTATGAGAGGAATAAACATTGATGGTAACAATCCTTACCCCAGTATAGGGGAATTCAACACGAGGGTGCCTAGCTTATGTGTGAGAGGGAAAAGATGTAGTCAGCTCCATCATGGGCACTATCCTCTGTAGTATCCAGGACATCTTCAAGGAGCAATTCCTCAAAAGGACAGCATTAAGAAACCCCTTCATCCAGGTCAAGTCTTGTTCTCATTGCTACCATCAGGAAGGAGATTCAGAAGCTTGAAGACACACACTCAGTGATTCAGGGACAGCTTCTTCCCCCCTGCCATCCAATTTCTGAATAGACATTGAACCCTTGAACACTACCTCATTACTTTTTTATTTCTATTTTTGCACTACTTATTTGACTATTTAATATATATACTTACTGTAATCCAGTTTTTAAAAATTATTATGTATTGCATTTACTGCTGCCACAAAGACAACAAATTTCACACCATATGCCAGCGATATTAAACCTGATTCCGAAAATGGGACCTGAAGGACAACTTTTACATGCAGAGGGTGGTGAGTATATGGAACCAGCTGCCAGAGGAAGTGTTTGAGGCAGATACAGTAGTATCATTTAAGAAGCTCTCGGACAGGTGCATAGTGGAGTGGAAATTGGAGGGATATGGGCTGAAGACAGGAAATTGAGACTAGCTGGATGGACAAGATGCTTTGGTTTGGCTGAAGGTCCTGTATCAGTGCTGTATTGTTTGATGACCTTATGACAAAAAGATATAGTAGGATTTTGAATATCGGTGAGCAATGTTCCCACTGAAGTGTGCACGTGTGCGTGTGCACTCTCCTGTTGCTACTAGTGCACAAAGGAATTCAAACTGCACATAAAAGGTTGTCACCCTCTATCTTGTTGGCATGTTCAGTGTATTTCACGATTGTACACAATCACATTTCCTTTTCCGGATTCTGATGGGGATGGCGTTGTCAACATGGATTTTGCAATGATTTGTCTGCAGATTTTAGGACTGGCTTATTTATACCGTTTTTATTGAAGGAATTATTCAGTGCGCACATGATGTCACTGGGCAGAAAACTGTACAGCACCGGATTTTTGCACACACCAGTCATTACAAATTAGAGGGAACATTGTTGGCAAGTTATGAAGGTAAAGTTTGTCTTTGGTTGTTAGAATGGTTGTGTAAATGTTGGCAGCTAGTTACAGTATATTCTCTCACAAATGTTCTGTTTCATTGGGTTCTATGGGGCTGAATGTATAGACTGAGTGGAACTGAATGTATAGACTGGCTGGAATTAATGGCCAATGTTCTCTAGTGAGGTTGTGCCAGTGGCTCAAGATATATTTATCCTCCCTCAGAGTTTACACAGATGAACGTAGGCATTTTGGAGAGCACAAAGTTGTTCTGTCATACCACTAGATCATGGCTGGATTCCATTTACCCACCTCCTTTGCTCTATTGACTCCCTTGTCCAACCTTAGCCAATCACTCTCAGCTTTGAAAATTTTGATTATCACAGCCTTTTGGGTGAGAAAGGAAACCTTGTATCACCCTTCCTTTATAGAGAGGCTTCCTGATTTCCCTCCTAAATGGCTTAGCTCTTTACTTCACTCATTGTGCACCAGAACTTTGTATTTATACTATCACCTTAACCCTGCAAAGGGCTCTGAGCCATTTCATCAGTGTGCTACATAAAGAGGTCGCAGGCGATAGACTGAGCCTGGCCAAGAGCTTGAGAGGTGAGAGATTTAGGGAGGGCATTATAGAGCTCAAAGACCAGGCAGCTGTGAGTGCTGTCCAAGGCACCCTCATCCAAGCAAGATGCTAAACCATAATATGGAGGTGCAGTTCTCGAGTTGTCTGTTGCCTCACTCAAGTAACCAATTTCATCCGGGAGCCTGAATGAACATCTTATTTACATTCCAGCACTAGGCCATTGCATCACTACACTCACCTGAATTACACAGACTTGCAGGTTGTAGAAGCTTCACAACAGCTTGGCGTGGTGACTGCTCTGCCCAAGACTGCAAACAACTGCAAACAGTTGTGGGTACCACTCAGCAAATCAGAAAAGCTCCTTCATGCACTCTGTCTCCACCTCTTGCTGGCTTGGAAAAGCCACCAGTAGAATCAAAGACCCCACCCACCCTCAGCATTCTTTATTCTCAAGAGTCTGAAAACATCCATCACCAGGCTCAAGGACAGCTTCTGGCAGACGATTGAACAGACCTCTTGTAGAAAATAGATGGACTCTTTTCTGGAACAGGCCTTTCCAGAAAAATGAGTTGCAACCACCCAGTAACCCATCCATTGAAGCCCAGCCCAATCACAATGACCAATCATCTTATTAATCGATACATCTTTGTACTGTGAGAGGAAAATGGAAGACCCAAAGGAAAGCCACATGCTCATGGGAAAGATGTACAAACTTCTAACTGAGCTCCAAATTCTGACAATTTTTCACTGTAGCATGGCACGTGTGAAAATAATAACAATAAACCAAATGATTTCAGCAACACTTGGGAGGGGTTCTTGCTCTTTATTCTCCAGTCCTGCCAAAGGGTTTCAGCCGGAAACATTGACTGTACTTTTTTCCATAGATGCTGCCTGGACTGCTGAGTTCCTTCAACATTTTGTGTGTGTTGCTCAGATTTCTAGCATCTGCAGATTTTCTCTTATTTGTGAATTGATTTCAGCAACATTCAGATTTAAATTTATTTATCACCTGGACATTGTAGCATACAGTAAAATGTGTTTGTAATGCCCTGGTTAAGATTTCTACTGGTATGCTGTGAGGTATTTTATTTTAGTAGTTTTCTGTAGGTGCATTGCGCACTGCTGGTAGAACCTTTTGGCTTTGGCTAAAGATAAGGAGCCATGTTGTTCAACTTGGGAATTTTGTGTCAGCCAATCAGGATGGTAGGATCAGAAGGTTCTAGAGAGAGCTGGGTGGAGAGAGATTTGTGATGGACTGTGGAGGGGTTGCTGGTCTTTTGGCAGGATATGCAGAGAAGAGAAGAGAAGATCGGGGGAGGCGCCCATAGGTTCCAACCCTGAGATTGGAAGCCATGAGCCAAAGAAAACTATGGAAGCATGGAACTCATTCAGAGAAAAACTTCAAACCCTCATTAACAAAAACAAATACACTAATGGCAAAAAAAGAGCTGTGGGAGTTCGCAAAATGGTTTATGGTCAATTTTATTTTGATTAATAATATTGTACAAAATTGGTTCCTGAATTTGCAACAGGATCCTAGAATGAGCAAGTTAATCTAGTTTTAGACACAACTTGACTGATAAGTATTAATTTGAACACCTAGGGAAATTGTCCAGCAATATCTTTACAAGAATACTGTGGGATCTTTGGGATACAGCTGAGAGGGTTCAGACATTTCAGGCACCATTCCTGAAAACTCTATTGGTCTGCCTACTTCAATTTACTTCGCCACTTCAGTGAGGGGCTTGAACCAATACCTCTGAAATAGTTGGAGACATAAGAAACTGCAGATGCTCAAATCAAGAACAGAAAAGATAAACAGCTGGAGGAACTCTATAGATTGGGTAGAATCTGTGGAGGCAGAAGGGTAGTCAATATGACCAAAAGACTTAGGAGGAGAATTAGGCCATTCAGCCCAACGAGTCTGCTCTGCCATTGATCCTGGCTGATTTATTATCCCTCTCAATCCCAATCTCCTGCCTTCTCTCTGTAACCTTTGATGCCCTTACTAATCAAGAACCTATCAACTTCCACTTTAAGAATACTCAATGACTTGACCTCCACAGCGATCTGTGACAATGAATTCCACAGATTCACCAACTTCTGCCTGTAGGAATTCCTCCTCATCTCCATTCTAAATGGCCGTCCCTCAATATTGAGGCTGTGCCCACCGATCTTCAACTCCCTCACTATAGGAAACATCCTCTCCTTGTCTACTGTAGCTAGGCCTTTCAATATTCAATAGGTTTCAATGAGATTGCTCCTCATTGTTCTAAACCCCAGTGAGTACAGGCCCAGACCCATCAAACGCTTTTCATGCGTTAACTCTTCCATTCCTGGGGTCATTCTCATGAACCTCTGTCTGAAGCCTCTCCAATGCCAGCATATCTTTTCGGTTGAGACCCTGCATTGATTCAAGGTCTTAACTCAAAAGGTTGTCCAGTTCTCTGCTTCCACAGATGCTACCTGACTTGCTGAGTTCCTCCAGCAGTTTGTTTTCTGTTCCAAGTTAGTTGGCTTAGTAAGGCAGAACATGCCCTGATCAATTTACCCCCTGTACATCTTGCAGCAAAAAACAATTTGCAGGAGGAACTTAATGGTGGAAAGCAACCATCAAAACCCTGCAAGAGGACCTAACTTCACAAGTGTCACTATGCTTCCAGCATCAACATATCATGCCCACAACTCACTAAGATTATGTCTTTGGAATGTGGCCATCTCAAGGAAACCCACAAGGTCAGGGGCGATGTTACAAACCCCTTACAGAGAGTGGTGGAAACTGAACTCTGATCTTACAGCTGGTGCGGTAAAGCAGTACGTTAACTACTGTGTGATCGTGCCACCCATACGCTATTGTGTCGTCCAAGCATATCGTCGAACTTTGTTGGTCATTGACACAAATGATACACTTCACTGTACATTTTGATGTTTCAATGCACGTGTGACAAATGAAGATGATCTAATCTTTGTGGTGTAAGGAGGAACTGGAGCATCTGAGTGGTCACAGACAAGCAGAAGTTGTCGAGATTGAAACCTGGTCCACAGCTAACCGCTGTGCAACAATGCCAAACTAAGCCATGATTTTTGATCACGTTTGCTTGTTAGGAGATGAGGGATTGCATTGCAGGTGTGCTCAGTGAGAAGAAGGTGACAGGCAGGTGAGTAGGAAAGGTGAAGGGCTGGAGAGGAAGGAATCTGATAGGAGAGGAGAATTTACCATAGGAGAAAGGAAGGAGGAGCAGACCCAGGGGGAGCTGATAGGCAGGTGAGAGGAGGTAATGGGCTACAGTGAGGAATAGAAGGGTGGGAGAGGGAAATCAATATGCATGCCATCAGGTTGGAGACTACACAGGGTGAATATTCCTCCACCCTGAGGGTAGGCTCATTGTGGCACAAAAGGAGCCCATGAGCAAACATGTTTGAAACGGAATTAAAATGTTTGGCAATTGGGAGGTTCCGCTTTTGGCAGATGGAGTGCTCGACGAAGCGGTCCCCCAGTTTATGATGGATCTCACTAATGTATGAATGAACCAATGAATAATGAGTCGGCACTTCTGGCCAAGACCTTGATGCTGCTGAGTTCCTCCAGTATTTTGTGTTTGTTACCCTGGATTTCCACCATCTGCAGAATCTCTTGTGTTTATCCTTTCATAATGCAGTGGACCTGTTTAAGAAGAGCTCTATACGAGGAAATCTGCAGATGCTGGAAATTCAAGCAACACACACAAAATGGTGGTGGAACACAGCAGGCCAGGCAGCATCTATCGGAAGAAGTACAATTGACATTTCGGGCTGAGACCCTTCATCAGGGCTAACTGAAAGAAGACCTCTGTTCTCTAAATGTAAGCTAACTGCTTTCAGAAGGTTAGAAACTTGGGGAGCAACTTAATATTTACTGACAAATGTTAGGCGGTGACAAGGGGGACACTCCATGTCACCCTGATGCCTTTCCACCGGAGATGGTCAATAGCACAGGTTGGTGCTTTTGCCTCATACCTCCAGTGAGTGTTGGGTTTATATGCTCTCACTGTGACCTTCTAATGCTCTCATTTCTTCCCATGTCCCAAGTAGGTGTTGGTGGGTTAATCAGCTGCTATAAATACCCTTAGTGCCTTTAGCAGGGGAATTGAAGGGATAAGAAAGTACAGGCCCAAAAGAAATCAGTGGGGAAATGGGCGATAGAATTGAACTCCAAACCAACCTACATTCAATGGGCCAAATTACCTCCCTGTATGACACGAGGAAATAAATGTAAGGCACCAGAGTGAAAGGCCCAGCTCTGTCAACTTGTCTGGATGAGTGTTGTTTCAACAACTCTGAAGATGCTCATTCTCCTTCTGATGAAGTAGCCTGCTTGGCTGGAACTCCATCCATCACCACAACCCTCTCTCCCTCCACCTGCAGTGCAATTGTTCTACATTCCATAGGTGAAATGCATTAGAAAATTCTGGGGTGTAATGTAGCCATTAATGTAAACTTGTAACAGCACCAGTGACCCAGGTTCAAATCTGTCGCTGTCTATAAGGAGTTTGCATGTTTTCCCTCCATACTATGTGACTCTAGACCCGCAATAAAGTGGGTGACTCTTAAGCCCTTTTTTTTAATGTTCTTGGAAGCCGCTCAGTCAAGAGCAATATTTGGTCTTGTGAATGAATGAAAGACTGAGAACTTACTGTGTCTTTGTTCTTATGTTGAGCCAAATACAATGGATGAGTTGACATAAGAGACTTCAGATGCTGGAATCTGGATCAACACACAAGATGATGGAGGAACTCAATGGGTCAGCCAGCATCCATGGAGGGAAATGGACAGTGGATGTTCTGGGTTGAGACCATTTATCTGGACTGGAAGATAGAGAGAAAGATAGCCAGTGTAAAGAGGTGGAACAAGAGCTGGCCAGTGACAGGTGAGGAGGGATGATTGGCAATGAAGAAGGGGAGAGTGGAAAGACAGGGAGTGGGAGGAGAATGTGATGAGAATTATCATTTAGATATTTAGTGCAGAGGCATATTATTGGTCCTGGAGGAACTCTGCATCCTACACTACCCTACCTAACCTACCCTGCTCAGTTCTTTGAGTGAGGATTGGACTAGAATAGAAATCCTTCCATGCCAGCAAGTGCTCAGCTCCTGGATTCATCAATCATCTGCTAGCTTATGTTCCAGCCCTTCCTGTCACCTTCTTATGCTAACTTTCCCTCAGACCAGGTGAGCCATCTCAACCCAAAACATCGATTGTCCATTTCCCTCTCCAGATGCTGCCTGAACTGAGTTCCTTCATCATCCGGTGTGATGCCACAAGGCTCCTGATTGTCCAAAGTCTGAGGCAAGCCTCCAAGTTGACACAAAACCTGTGGTCTAGTGTTTATTTACTTAGATACAGTGTAGTGAAGGTCTTTCTGGCCCTTCAAGACACACTGCCCAACATCCCCCAATTTACCCCTGGCCTAATCATGAGGTAATTTACCATGACCAATTAAACTACGAACCAATATGTTTGTGGACTTCAGGAGGAAACCAGAGCACCTGGAGGAAACCTACACAGTCATGGAGAGTGGGACGACAAGGTAGAATATGGACCAGAGAGTATTACAGCACAGTACAGGCCCTTTGGCCCACAATGTTATGCTGACCTTAGGCAGGACAGCATAGATGTGATGAAAATTAATGTTTAGATATTTAATGTTGAGAGATTATTCATTTATTCATTGACATACAGTGTGGAATAGGCCTTTCCAGTCCTTCAAGTTGCACTGCCCAGCAATCCCTGGATTTAATTCTGTTCTGATTCACTCCTAATTATGGGACAATTTACAATATCCAAATAACCCCCAACCGGTCTGTCCCAGAACCAGAGCACCTGGAGGAAACACACGTGGTCACGGGGAAAATGGACAAACTCCTTACAGGCGGTGGTGGGAATCGAACCCCTGTCACTGGTACTGTAAACCATTGTGCTAACCACTACACTACCTTGCCGCCCCCAGACATTGTTGCTTCTGGAGGAAATCTGTGTCCCACAGCTCCCCATCTTCCTTACCCCTTCTCAATGCTTGGGGTGGGGGAGTTGTTGCATTAGAATAGAAATCATTCCCTTATTAATGAGAAAAGTAAGCCATACATTGCAATAAAGACAAGAATTTTAAAAAATATATTGCCTGCTCAAAAAGGTAGAATTTCACACAAGCTGCAAAAACATAAAAGGCAAGTCCAGGATAGGCCATTACATGAGTTTATTCTGGAATATTTCTTTAATTCATAGTGAGCAAGACTGATCTCTTCAATGACCCACAGTCTGGGCTGAAGACAGTAATATGCATGATGACAGACAGCAGTAACTATGGGCTTGGTGAGCCAGGTGGATGACTTGGATTGAATTCAGATCGCCTGGGGCTATGCAGTTTTAAGATAGAATTTAAATTTGGGGTCTGGTGTTTTCCGGCTCAACTGCTAAAACATATTCATCCACTCTCCACAGCTCATTGGAGCTCCTCGGACAATGCCCCAAGCATTTAATCCAAAAGTGTGAGACGAGTATTGAAATGGTCGAAATCAGCAATAAAACCCAAGCGTACTTCAAAGCCAAAATCACTAACACATTTCTTTTAGAGCAAGATACCGAATCAGAAACTAACTTCACACCGTGTGAGCAGAGAGCAGGGGGAGGGTAGCAGATATTTGTATCAACATTGAAATAAGATACCAGCTACCTTTCCCCCCCAAAAATCATTGTCTTTTGACAGATAATTATTTTTCAGTTTTTTAAGTAATCTCCCATAGGGAGAACTCGAAATGATTTTTTACAAATTTCATTTTTAGTTTTTAATAGGTTTAGCAACTTCACCTGTTTCAATCAGTTTTTCAACTTTTAATTAATTTTCCTCTTTCATCAAAAGACAATGTACACTTTTGCCGAATTTGCTCTTGCAATTATTACGAGTAGGAAAACTCATCAGATTTTCCCAGCATGCATTTTCGACAGTAATTGCTAATAATTACACAATTTAATGACTCTACGGAGATACTTTAAAAATCTCTTATCTTGGTGAATTTATGGGTTTGAGTCTGGAATAAAATAAAGGAGAATTACAGCACTGAGCAAAAGTTGCAGGCACATGCAATATATATAGCTCGGGTGCCTAGGAATTTTGCACAGTACTGTATTTGTTAACATGCAGGGCAAGGTTGTAAATCTGGAGGGAGCAAAGGATGTTGAGAATAGCGAGGGTGGAGTGCCACAGGAGAAGTTTGGGATAGGTGGCAGAGAAGGAGTGCCAGGGTAACAGTGGGGGGGGGGGGTGGCCTGTGTGTAGACACACCCAAAGCTGAAAAAACCAGGGGAGGTCATTTGATTGATTGACTGTTACAGAATGTCACTCTGGTGCTTTCTGCTCTCCCCTCTCTTTTCCCCTTTTCCCAGCCATGATTCCTTTCTCCTTACCCCCTTCCCACTCTCAGTCCACAATAGAGACCCATATCAGAATCAGTTTTATCATCACTCACACTAATTGCTGACTTACGCATGCACATTGAACTGTGGTTCTCCTTGCAAAGTGAATATATGAGTTAACTTTCCTCTAAGCATATGCCTTTATTTATTTGATATGTAGTTGTACAGAAACAACAAACTGGCAACAAGTATGAACCTGAATGTCCATGGATATCACCAACTGCGCCAAAGTTACGAGACAACAGAGTTCAGAGGAAGGAAGAGAGGCAGCGAGAGGAAAGAGTGAACTGAACCAGTATGGAGAAGGAAAAGGCAGTCACGGATGTAAGAAAAGGGCGCATGAGCAACAGTGCAGAGTACACTGTGAAAGACGCACAACGAGCAAAGCTAAAGTAAAAATAATATGAGGTTGGGCTTAGTTGGGGAAGTTGATAAATTTGATAGTGCTGATGAGAACTGGGTATTATATATCGAGAGGGTTGAACTGTACTTTAATACAAGTGATGTGGATAAGGTAAAGAAAGTGTCCACATTTCCTAGCTTAATGTGCTAGAACATACAGTAACTTAGTAACTCTTGAAAAACCAGCAAGCAAAATCACGAGTTCAAAACCGCTAGTAATAGCTGAGATATTTACAATACACAGAAGGAACCAGTCAAAAGATGAAAGCATTTCTGAACACATTTCAGAATTTCACAAACTTTCCCAAAACCGTGACTTTGGAGATAGACTTTCTGATGAATTAAAGGACAGACTTGTATGTGTCATGCATTGTTAAAGCACTCAAAAAAGGCTACTAAAGCCAAAATGTTACCAATGTGGCAAATCTTCCCATGATGCAAATGACCATTGGTTCAAAGAAAAGGTTTGCAGAAAGTGTCACAAACAAGACTGCATAGAGAGAATGTGCAAGTCAGATAAAAAGCACAACCAAAGATAAAAACCACACAGAGTGAAAAGTTTCAAACATAAAACCAAAGAAATGCATAAAGTGACGGAATGTGAAACTGAATCAGACAACATAAAGTCTGACAAAAGTGAGCTCTTATGCCTAGCATTACTGAAGCAGACTGCAAAATCATATGGATCACAACAGATGTGTCTGGTGTAAAACTGAAAATGGAGCTGGATACAGGGTCAGCTTTGTCTGCGATTCAGAGGCTGACTACAACAGACTGTTTTCTAAGTTACCTTCAGAAAAAACTTCGATGATGCTAAACACCTACACAGGTGAAAAAGAGTCTCCCAAAGGCCAGCTGAAAGTGAATATGATGTATGAAGGCCAAACGCCGCAGTTAGAGCTTTATGTGTTGAAAGGTGGAGGGGCAACCCTTTTGGACGTGAATGGTTGAGCAAAATTTAACTAGACTGGCACACAATCAAAGTTCTCAATGTGTCATCAAAAGTGTTACTTTCAAGGACTCTACAGCTGATGTTCTCAGTCTTATTTATTCTTTTATATGCACGATTTGTATTATTTTGTGCATTGGTAGTTTTGTCAATATTTATTTCTGCATAGTTTTTCATAAATTCTATTGTATTTTTTTATTTTGCTGTAAATGCTCACAAGTAAATGAATCTCAGGGTTGTATATTGTCTCACATATGAGCTGAGATAATAAAATTACTTTGTCTACATTGACTTTGACCTACATTCTAATCTATACTCTTAATATAGACGACAAACAACAGGGACCCAGTTCCAATCCTGGTGGCACACCATCGATAAGAGGTCTCCAGTCTTAAAAACAACCGTCTACTGCAACCCCTGAATCCTTCCACCAAACCAAGTCAATCTTATATCTACTTGTCTAGTTCACTTTGGCACTCATGTAACCTTGTCCTCCAGACCAGCTGACTGAGCAGGCTCTTGTCATGTAGAGTCATGCTACAAGTCCATGTAGACAATATTTTATCTTGTTTAGCAGCTTATAGTTATCTGGCTTCCCTTCGAGACCTTTTTAGATTAAGGTACAACCTTTGCTACCCTCAGACTTACAGGATCTTATCTATGGCTAAGGAAAGCACAAATATATCTGCCTGGGCCCAGAAATTTTTCAAGAGTTTATGTCGTGTCTTTTGCTGCTTCCTACAGCTTTGATGGAGTTCTGCAATGATGATCATGTCATTGAGCAAGCAAGAGCTTTCCTCTTTAGAGCAAAGGAAGATGAGAACTCACCTGATAGAGATGTACAAGACAATAAGAGGCATAGATCAAGTAGATGGACAACACCTTTATCCCAGGGCATCAATGGCTAATACGAGAGGGCATAATTTAAGGTGATTGGAGGAAAGTATGGGGTTGTCAGAGAGTATGCTATTTACACAGAGCAGGGTGGGTATGTGGATCAAGTTGCCAGGTTGGTGGTAGAGCCAGATTCATCAGGGACATTAAAGAGACTTTCAGACAAGCACAAGGATGAAGAAAAATGGAGGACTATGTGGCAGTGAAGTGTTAGATAGATGTTGGAGATGGTTAAAAGGTTGGCAAAACATTGTGGTCTGAAGTGCCTGTGCTGTGCTGTACCTTTCTTTGTGCACACTGCTTCCAGATGGATGGATAGCATTACGATTCAGCTGTCACTTAGGGAGCAGATCTTCGGCCGCAGAGAGGAGGTGGATGAGGAAGAAGCTGGCAATGGTGTAGCCTGTGACCAACAACAGAGAAAGCCTATCCTATTGTAATTACCAGTGACTCCTTTCCTGAGGATGCTTTACAATTACAATTGCAGTACCTCTGGGATCCCCAGAATAACCTCCCTTTTCCTAGATGGGAGCGATGATGTTGTGCATTGGAAGCTAAAGTTCTTTGGTGCTTAGTTTTAGGATTTTGGCATACTCTGTTCACAAGACCTTGTTACTATTGAGATGTGACATACTCCTCCCAACTTTTTGTCGATTAGGGTTGCCCAAAAGATTGAATTAACTAGGCTGCTATGGGATGGAGTCAAGTTCCTTCTCACGGAGGTTGACTGCCCTTCTGTCCTATGCCTTCATGCTGAAATCATAACTGTCAACTTAGTCAAGAAGATCCAGTAATCATTTTGTGGATCTTGCTCTTTATATAACTTTCATTGACAATACTATGGTAACGCGGTACTGGTTTAATGGTGAAAAATATTTGATTAATTTCTCTGCTGAATGATCCCACAACGTGAATTCTGGGATTCAACCAGGGAATAGAACAGAAGTGATAGCCATGAAAGCACTTCATTGTTAATAAAGATCGCATCTCATTCATTTGTACCTTCAGTGAAAGGAGATCTTGTCTCAGCTGGTCTATCTCAAAACCTTCAGCATTGAGTTTTCATTCTATCAGGCTCTGAAACGGCTGTTTGGCAAAGACCAGGTTAAAAACAGCTAACTTTGAGCAAACATTTAGTTGTCATTACCACAGATGGCTGTGGAGACCAAGTCACTGGGTATGGTATATGATATTGATGGGTTCTTGATTAGTAAATGCATCAAACGTTATGGGTACAAGGTAGGAGAATAGTTGATATAAAAAATAAATAAGCTATGATTGAATGGTGAAGCAGACTCGATGTGCGGAATGGCCTAATTCTGCTCCTGTGACTAAAGACTAAATGGCTTTCAGTTAATTACTGAATGGTGTTAATTGGTAGATCTCAGGTTGAAGCATAAGGTCATAAGTCCATAAGACATAGGAGCAGAATTAGGCCACTTCTCCATAGAGTCTTCACTGCCATTTTATCATGGCTGATTTATTATCCCTCTCCACCAGAGGGGATAACTTCACTCAACTTCTCTCTCTCTATCACTGAAAATTTCCCACCATCTATGAATACACTTTCTAGGACTCTTCATCTCACGTTCTTAATATTTATTGCTTATTTATTTATTATTATTATTATATCTATTGTTTCCTTTTTTACTTGTACAGTTTGTTGTCTTTTTCATATTGGCTGTTTATCTGTCCTGTTGGGTGCTGTCTTTCATTGATTCTGTTGTGCTTCTTGGATTTACTGTGTATGCCTGCAAGAAAATGAATCTCTGGGTTGTATATGGGGACATATATGTATGCACTCTGGTAATTAATTTACTTGGAACTTTGAACTTTATCTTCACCCTGCAACCTTTGAGGTCCTTACAAAAAAGAACCCATCAACCTCTGCTTTAGATATACCCAATGACTTTGGTCTCCACAACCCTATTTGGCAATAAATGCCACAGATTCTGGCTGAATAAATTCCTCTTCACCTTTGTTCTCAAGGGTCATCTTTCTATTCAGAGGTTGTGTCCTCTGGTCTTAGATTCCCCCACTATAGGAAACATCCTCTCAATGTCCACTCTATCTAGTTCTTTCAATATTGGATAGGTTTCAATGAGCACCCTCTCCCATCCCCCATTGTTCTAAACGCCAGCGAGTACAGGCCAGAGTCATTGAACATTCCTCATATATTAACTCTTTCATTCCCAGGATTGTTCTCATGAACCTCCTCTGAACCTTCTCCAGTGCCACTACACCCTTTCTTAGATAAGGGATCCAAAACTGCTCACAATACTGCAAGCATAGTCTGAGCAAAGCCTTATAGAGCTTCAGCATTACATCTTGCATTCACCTTCTAGTCCTCTCGAGTCCAGGATCAGCCAGGGACCTATGCTTAGTCCTAATCCATTAAACCGTCCAGGAAGGCGAGGGTTCCCCAATAGGAAATGAATCAGTTTTGGCTTTGATACTACAACACTCTGTGCTTAGAATGAGCTCGCTGACACTCACTAACCAGACCAACACTTGACAGAGAAATGGATTAGCCAAACTACCAGAGGTCTGTTCGTACACAAGGAGCTGCATTCAGCATAGAAAAAGCCAAGCCTTTCAGAAGCTGAGAGTGTTGACCAGGGACCTCGTCCCTTGTTGCTTTTGGTGGTAGTTCTCATGCTTGTAGTTAGTCAGTTGGCTCAGCATTTGGCACTACCCATTAAATCTGCACTTAAATGTGCATAACAATCGCTTTCTGCTAAAATTATGTGTATGGAAATGTCCTGTGGGAATTCTTTAAAATAAAACAAGTTTTTATCAAAATGTACGGAGAATTTTTGAAAATCCACGAGGGTTGAAAGTTGAGTGAACCCATTATGCAAAGATATCATTTTCTTCATTTATGGGAATGTTGCCAGAACTCCTTCAGGAAAAAGTTGAGAAGGCTAGGACCTTATTCCTAGGTATCTAGGAGAATAAGAGGTTACCTTTTTGAAGTGTCTGCAATCATGAGGGGCACAGATGGGGTGAATGCACACAATCTTTTTCCCCAGGAAAGGGAATCAACAAACTAGAGGTTTAACATGGAAGTGGAAAGATTTGAAAGGGACCTGAGGGGGTGAGATTATTCACACAGAGAGGGTGGTGTAAATACATGGAACTAGCAGTCAGAGAAATTTGCTGCAGCAGCACAACAACATTTCAAAGATGTTTGGACAGGTATAAGGATGGGAAGAGTTCAGAGGGGATACAGGCCAAATGCTGACAATTGGAACTACCCTCTATGGGTATCTTGGTTGGCATGGTTGGGCCAGATTACTATTAAGAATGTTAGAAATCTAGAATTTGCTTTCTTTTCTATCAATCATATGTATCGGCTTCAGCTGGAAAACCTGAGATTTAAGCCAACAAAATCCATACCAGTTAAAGGCAACAGTGGATGTAGATCAAAGATGGGCAGGTGGCAATAGAATGTGGACCAGCCATTGTCTACATATGCAGCATGAGGAGCTGACATCTCATCCCGAGCTGCTCTTTCACTAATTTGTGGATTACAAATGCTACAAAGAGCAGCAGCAACAGTGAGGTTTTGGCAGAATAAGAGAAAGTATATGACAAATGGTGCAGAGATTTACGAGGAGTGAAAAATCGTGACTATTAGGAAGGGTTGGATATGCTGGGGTTGTTTTCTTATAGGTGAGGCTGAAGAGAGAATTAAAGTTTATAATATATTGAAGGGCATAGATCTTCCTTCAGGTTTAGAAATCTGGATGGAAATGGCATAGATTTATAGAAGGCAGATGAGGAAAGATTTTATCTTCCAGAGATGGCGAGGTTTCAAACTTGCTGTCTGGTAGGTAAGTGGGGTGGGGGGGGGGGGGTGTGCAAAATCCTCTTTACAAATGAAGAAAAGTGACTTGCAAGACTACACACCTTATGTTGGAGCGTGGGATTGGACTGAAGGCCTTTTTGATGATCAGAATTGATGTGATGGGCCAAATGGTCTGCCGTGTCCTCATTACTTTCCTTGGAACATGTCTAATTGCCTTCAAACCAAGATGGTTGAGACGCTGCCACATTGTTGGTCTGGGATCACTTATAGACCAGACTAGAGAAGAAAAGCCAATTTAGTAACTAGTTACTAAACCCAAGGATGTCAACGAGCCAAGTAGTTTCTTACAATATCTAGTTGTTTTCCAGTCACTATTACTGACACTCACGGTACAGTTATAGATCTAATTATTTTAAATTCCTCTTCTGTTTTGGAGGAATTTGTGAATGTATCCAAATTATCTTGTTATGTTCATTATCAAAACCACAGTGCCACTGTACCAGATATACTTTCAGTCATATTAAGTAGGATTTAAGATTATAAAGATCCACCTAGACATACTTGCATTGCTACTATTTTCTTTATTTCAAAGTATATGTAGTAATTTTGGTTTTCCAGTAAACTGCCACATCATTAAATTCTTTCATGGACCCGGCACCAGATCTGTGCATTCAGGATATCACAGCATCACGTGAATTAAGCATGTCTATTTCCAACCCACCCTCCAAAAGGACCACAACCTTGTCATGGTTTGGAAGTTCCATGCCTCAATGATCCGGAGAGTTATGCTGGCTGGAATCAGGGGTTAATGCTTTGGCTTTTGGTAGGGTCAACCATACTAAATAGGTCAAAGGGTAGAGGTCAGACTAAGAGTGGTTCCCCCCCAATTCTCCAGGTTCGGGGGTTCAGCTCAGGGCTAACAACCCTGACTGGTCAAACAAAACTGTCATGGAAACAACAATGAACGCTGCCAGAGATGGTCCTTTGTTGCTACCCTAAATGCCAGTGGCGAAATGGGCACAAGAAGAAGAAAGAAATAGCCAACCTGCACCATCATCCCCTGCATTAAAACAACGACCAACGCACAAAATCAAAATCTCTGTAATCAAAGAGAAATTCTGTGACAGAAGCAAGACAATATGGATTGCTGTAAATATGAAACAAAAACCAGAGATGCTGGGGGTTGGCATCTATACAGAGAAGAAAAAATTTGGGATCAACGGCAACGAATGGAGAACTTCCCCTCCGGGCCTCTGGGTAAAATGACAAATTCTGAAATATACACTCTCTTCCTCCTCAGACATATTGCCTGATTTTTTGAGATTTAGATCATAGACCATAAGACATAGGAGCAGAGTTAGGCCAATCAAGCCACCAAGTCTTTACCATCATTCAATCATGGCTGATTTATTATCTCTCTCAAACACACTCTTGAAGGTGCAGGATGGTTGTGACATGGTGGATACATGCCAAGTTGAGGTAGTGGGGCCTGGGCCCGAGTACAGCAAATGAGCCTATGTTTAGCCTTTGCTGGAGCGGGCTTGATAGCAATTCAATATGGCAGAACCGAGGAGGCAGGACACTGGGTCAAAGAGCGTGGAATGACCTAATAGTCTGGCTGACTTAAGTGCTGGGGCAGATTGAAAAGGTCAGAGTGTTGGTGCCAAAGGCAAGGGATGGGCCAGTGTTCAGCTTGCTGCTCTGTGAGGTTTTCTCAGCTCTGTGTTGAGCTGAGGCTGCGGCCTGCAACTAATGGACTCCCGGATTGGCTGCAGTGATGACTGGCTTCGTGGCTGTGGACTCACTCTCGCAAACTTCAGTTCTGAGTGTTAATTACTTACTTTTTTGTTTGCATGATTTGTTTTTTTTCTGCACATTGAGTGTTTATGGTCTTTGTTTTTAATGGGTTCTGCTGGAGTTCTTTGTTTTGTGGCTGCCTTTAAGGAGACAAATCCTAAGGTTGAATACAGTCAGCCCTCCTTATCCGCGAGGGATTGGTTCCAGGACCCCTCGCAGAAAACATGGATGCTCAAATCCCTTATTTAACCTGTTTTAGTGCGGTGGACTTTAGGACCCAGCAGAACCCCAGAACTTATTTAACCTGTCTCAGATCGGTGGTCTTTAGGACCTGGCAGAGCTCTGAATCCGCAAAGTTTCTGTTCACAAAAATAATCACGATCACGATTGAAAATAAAGTGGAAATAATAAAGCGATCGGGAAGAGGTGAAACGCCATCGGTCATTGGAAAAGCGTTAGGCTACAGTCAGTCAATGATCGGAACAATTTTAAAGGATAAAGTGAGAAAGGCCTTACCCTGATGAAAGCTACAATTAATACTAAGCAACGCAGTGGTTTAATTATTGAAATACATACGTTTCTTAAGTGTTTTATATGCACTGAAAGGTAAAATATATACTATTTTCCCAGACAAACGTTTGACTGATGCTAAATAATACTGGATGTAGCTGTTCTGACTTACTTAGTAAGAGAACTTCTGATTTTTTTCGATCTCGATCCATGATAACCTACACACATCTCCCGTATACTTTAAATCATCTCTACTTATCATACCTAATACAATGTAAATGCTATGTAAATAGTTGTTATACTGCATTGTTTAGGGAATACAGTAATGACAAGAAAAAATGCTGTATATGCTCGAACAACAAGTGCTGGAAGAGAACTTCTGGGTTTTCTCGATTTGCGGTTGGTTGAATTCGCGCATACGGAACTCGCGGATAAGGAGGGCCGACTGTATAGTATACATACTTTGATTATCTTTGAACGTTCTCCTCTATTCTTATAACCTTTGATGCCCTAACTGATCAAGAACCTACCAACCTCGGCTTTAAATATATCCAATGACTTGGCCTCCACAGCCATCTGTGGCAATGAATTCCACAGAATCACCACCCTCTTGGTGACAGAAATTCTCCTTATCTCTGTTCTAAAGGGATGTCCCCTGAAATTGTGCCCTCTGGTCCTAGTCTTTTCCACTATAGGAAATACCCTCTCCACATCCACTCCATCTTGGCCTGTCAATAACAAGCAGGTTTTAATGTGATCCGCATCACCCCCCAACCCCAGTTCACTTGCTAGTATTTGTTACTATACTGGAGAGGGTGCAAAGAGGTTTTATGAAGATGCTACAGGGACTGCAGGGCTTGGGTTATAAGGAGAGGCTGGAGAGAGCGGGATTTTTTCTCCTGGAATGCAGGAAGCTGAGGGGTCACTTACGGAGGTTTAGAATATTCTGAGGGGCACAGATAAGGTGGAGAGTCACAATCTTTTTTTGCAAGGGTAGAGTAGTTGAAAACAAGAAGCTGGTAAAATCGAAGAGGGCACCCTTCCAGTTTAAGATGATGCTACCGAAGATGTGCAACAGCTTACTGGTAGATTGGAAGGCAAGAGATTTGATGAAAAACATTACTGATAACATCTTTTCTGAAACAAATTTTTGTGAACAATCGCTGCAGACAGTGAGGAAGCAGGCGAAAGTGAGTCTGGTTCAGGAGATGAGCCGTGCTGGGGCATTGCGAGGTGCAATTTGCTCGAGCTGGGGTTGCAGGCGGAGTTGGTGGTATCATCGCTGGAGATGGAGTGAGTGATTTAGAGGGGAGTCGCGGTGGAAGAGGTTTGACACCCACCCACCTAACCCGGGTGTGAGGTTGGATCACTCCAAGTGCCAAGCCGATTTGGTGAGATCAGGAGTGGCTTCATGCTGGGCGGTCCAACGGTATCGTAGAGCCGGGTTGGGGATCCTAGAGTGAAGCACAACCTGGTGTTTGGACAATTTAAACACCGACAGAGATAGACTGGAAGCCTGAGTGTCAGGAACGGAGATGAGGGCCGGGCTGATTTCACTCACTCTCCCTTGAATGTTCATTCTTTCTCTGCAGCGCCAAGGCTGTGAACTGATTCAGCTGCTGTGTATGGAGGGTTACACAAAATATGAGGGGCATGGAGAAGGTGTATAGCCACAGCACTCTTTGCATGGGTAGAGGAATACAAAACAAAGGGGCAAAGGTTTAAACGAAGTGGGGAAAGCTTTCAAAAAAGACCCAAGGGGCAACTATTTTCCCACACAGAGAGTGATGAGGATATGGGGCAAGCTGCCAGAGGAAGTGGTAGAGCTGGGTACAATCACAATATCTAAAAGGCATTTGGACAGTTACTTGGATAGGAAAGGTTTAGAGGGATATGGGCCAAATGTAGGCAAATGGATTGAACTTAGGTAACTTGGTTAGCATGAAGAAGTTGGGCCAAAGGGCCCATTTCCAAACTGTATATATCTAAACCTTTATTTCTGGGTTTTAATTCCGTGATCCTGTTGTGGGTGACAGATTTAATCAGTATCATTTTTTGTATGACAGACACAATCTCCCATTGATTATTTAATTCCCATGGTGTAAGCCCAAGGTCCATCAATTTGTATGATTTTATAATAATTAGGCACTTGGAGCAGCTGCTTTGCATTAAAATTGCCTCAGGTATTTATCATGGCTTAGTCGGGACCACTTTCCCTTTGTGTGTTCCAATCCCACTCGAGATTTGATCGCAAGATCCTGGCTGATACTCTAATGAGAACTGATGCAGTACCATGATCTTTGATGGGATGTCCTTTTAATGAAACTTTAGACTAAGATATGGTCTGCACCTGAAAAAATATTGTGAGGGATTATTTGACAGAGAAGCAAGGAAAATACCTCGGTGTCCAGACAAATATTTATGCATTAACTTTATCACAAAAAATCAAATCACGTTACTTTCCATTACCATAGACTTGTTGTGTAAACATAAACACGAGATTCTGCAGACGCTAGAAATCTAGATTACACACACAAAATGCTGGAAGACCTCAGCAGGTCAGGCAGCCTCTATGGAAATGAATAAATAGTCGACGTTTTGGGCCGAGACCCTTCTTCAGCACTGGAAAGGAAGGGGGAAGATACCAGAACAAAACGGGTGGGGGAGGGGCGGGAGAGAGGTTAGCTAGAAACTGATAGGTGAAGCCAGATGGGTAGAAAAATGAAGGACTGGAGAGAGGAATCTGATAGGAGAGGTTAGTGGACTGTAGGAGAAAGGGAAGGAGGAGGGGACCCCGGGAGAGGTGATAGGCAAGTTAGAACAGGGGTTCCCAACTTTTTTTGCACCGTGGACCAGTTTAATATTGACAATATTCTTGCCGACCGCTTGGTGGGGTGGGGAGGTGTTAATCACGACTGGAACATAGGTGGTAAGTCAACTAAGTCACTTATAAGTGGCTAATACACTCAGTTTCATTTCTAAAAGGGTTTATCTAACGAATTCAATATTAAACACACAGCACATATTTTCCCAGTATGAACATATAAAATCATTGCAACACAGCAATATCGCTGAATCAGTGGGAGCCCGGGGGTTGTTTCCCTGCAACAAGACGGTCCCATCGAGGGGTGATGGGAGACCACGATACTCAAAGGGGGTTCCTTATGTCCAGTATATTCCGCAATTTAGTTTCCATTGCATTCACTGCAGAAAACCCCGCTTCGCAGAGATATGATGTTGGAAATGGAAGCAACGTTTTCAGTGCTTTCGTGGCTACCTCAGGATATTCTGCCTTGACTTTGATCCAGAATGCCGGCAGAAATGTTATGTCAAACATACTTTTCAGCCCACCGTCATTTGCAAGCTCGAGGAGTTGATCTTCTTCCCGCTCTGACATGGATGACGCGTGGGTCATGACCTCGCATGCATTCAAGTTCCAACAGTGGGCGTGACAGGGAATGAGGAAAGGTGCAGCTGACTCATATAGTTTCATATCGACAAATCATATCGTTTATTCACGGCCCAGTAGCACATGCTTTGCGGCCTGGTGCTGGTCCGCGGCCTGGTGGTTGGGGACCACTGAGTTAGAAGAGGAAAGAGGCCAGAGTGGAGAACAGAAGAAGAAGGGAGGGGGAGGGAACATTTTCTTTAGTGGAAAGAGAACAGTCGACATTTTGGGCCAAGAGGATCTGAACATGAATGGCAATAAAACGGTTTGGGACATTATACAGTTCTAGGTGGGGCAGAGAAACGTACCCTCCAGCTCATTAAGCCCACACTAACCATCAACCACCCATTTACAACCTGGAGCCACAAGGGGCTACAGATGCTGGAACAAAGAAAAAGATGGAGAAAATCATTGGCTTTGTGCAGGGAAGTGTTCACTCACGATGAAAGGTTCATTTCCCTCCAGTGACACTGCCTCAAGCTCCTCCTCCTTCTTGCTTGTTACCCAATTCCACAAATCCCACCTTATTCTCCTCAGGTTCTATCACTGACCTACACGTGAGGGACAACTAACAGCGACCAGTTAACCCACCGACCTGCAAATCTTTTGGATGTGGAAAGATTACCCAAAAGATCATGAGGACAATGTGCAGACTTCACACAGATCGAAGTTCAAAATTTAAATCAAACTTATTATCGAAGTATTACAGGTATATGTTCAAAGTTCAAAGTTCGAATTAAATTTACTATCGGTACGTATATGCCACAATATACTACCCTGAGATTCATTTACGCAGGCATTCACAGTAGAACACAATAGAATCAATGAAAAACTACATACAAGCTAAGACTAACAAACAACCAAAGTGAAAAAGAAGACAAACTGTGCAAATGCAATAAATAAATAAACAAACAAACAAACAAACAATGCAGATATCACTTGGAGTCAGGGTTGAACCCGTGTCTCTGGTGCAATGAGGCAGTGACTCTACTGTGCCACTCCTGTGGAAGGTATTACCTGAGGTTGTTCCTTTCTTACATCAAATTTGTTCAGAAATTGAGATGCCCACCCTGAGTTAGTATTAGATAATGGTATCAATACCTTGTACTCTGTCTTTGAGATTTGGTCTGATTAGTTTCAATAACATTGAGTTCAGAAGCAGAGCCAGCTTGCTACTGCTACTGTATACTGCGGTTACGAGGATCAGCTTTGATAGAATTTCTTGGCAAATCTGGCTCAGGACCCCCAAAGTAAGGGAGGGTGGACCACAGGTTCAGTAATGAGCATAGAGTGTTAGAACAGTACAGCATAGTACAGGCCTTTCGGTCACGATCTTGTGCTGATCCTTTAACCTACTCCAAGATCAATCTAACCCTTCCACCCACATGGCCCTCCATGTTCCTTTCAACCAACTTTAAAGTTTGAAGTAAATTTATTATCCTAGGACATAGAACTCATGATATACTACCTTGATATCATTTATTTGCAGGCAGGTACATGGGGCTTAGAAAAATCGAGGTTATGGGTAACCCAAGGTAATTTCTAAGGTAAGGACATGTCCAGCACAGGTTTTTTGGGCCGAAGGGCCTGTATTGTGCTGTAGGTTCTCTATATTTCTATTCACAGTTGAATAAAGAAATACAACAGAATTCATGAAAAACTACATACAAATATAGTATTTGTATATTATATAACAACCGAACAACCAAACAACCAATATGAAACAAAAACAAACCAGGTTTAGGTACAGTTATTATCCCTCAACTATCAGGCTCTTGAACTAGAGGGGATAACTTCACTTGCCCCATCACTGAACTGTTCCTGCAACCAATAGGCTTACTTTCTTCATCTGATGTCCTTGATATTTATTGCTTATATATAATCATCATCATCATTATTATTATTATTACTATTATTATTTTTTTCTTTCATACTTATACAGTTGTCCTTTGTACACTGTTTGTCCTTCCTGTTGGGTCCAGTGTTTAACTGATACGATTGTGTTTCTTGGAGTTACTGTGTGGGCCCAAAGGGAAATGAATCTCAGGGTTCTATCTGGTGACATACATTCACTTTGACAATAAATTTACTTTGAAGTTTGAGCTCGTGGTCATACAGAGGACTGGAATCCTCTCTTTTCGGTAATTCTCACTTGCTTACAGAAGGAGTGACCTTAGATGTATAAAATCATGAAAGGTGTAGAATAGTCACATTCCCTTTTCCACTTCAGGGGGGTCTAAAATGAGAGAACACTGACTTAAACTGAGAGGGAGAAGATTTAAAAGGGACTTGAGCTGCAATGTCTTCCCCACCGAGGGTGGAGCATGTATTAATTATGTTAATTATTGAGATACGACGTGGAATAGACAATTCAGGCCGCACTGCCCAGCAAACCCTCGATTTAATCCTTGCCTAATCACGGGACGATTTACAATGGCCAAGCTTGTACATCTTTGGACTGTGGAAGGAAACGGGAGCACCCCGAGGAAGCTCAGGGGTTTCAGCATGTACAAGCTGCTTACAGGCAGCTGTGGGGCTCCCTCTCCCTTCTCACTGCCTTGGTTAAAGCGACCGTCACCTACCCTGGATATTCCTCTCTTCTCACCTCCCCCATCAGGCAGAAGATAAAAAATAGTACATACCACCAAGTTCAAGGACAGCTTCTAGCCCACTATTACAAGACCATTCAACGGTACCCAAGTACGATAATATGGAATCCTGACATCATAACCTCCCTCCCCATGGACCTGCAACTTGTTGTCTGTGTGCACTGCACTTTTGTCTGTAACTCGAACACTTTATTGGTTTCCCTCGTTCTAGCTCAATGCACTGTATAATGAAACAATCTGTATGTGCAGCATACAAAGTTTCTCACTGTGCTTCATTCCATTTGATAATAATAAACCTATTTACATGGCTTATTTATAGTAATTATTTACAGTATGGCACAGGTCGTAGAACCATTGCCTTGTAGTATCAGAGAGCGGGGTCCAATCCTGACCTTGCGTGCTGTCCATGTAGAGTTTGCATATTCTCTCTATAATTGCCGGGGTTTCTTTTGGGAGATCTGTTTTCCTCTCATATTCCAAAGACACGCAGATAATTGGCAATTGTAAAACTCCTCCAGTGTTCAAGTGAATGGTAGAATCTGGGGACAATTGTTGGGAATGAAATATTCGGGATAAATGTAGGATTATTGTATAATGTGTGGTTGAACTAGTGAACTGGTCTCAGTCTGCAAAGAGCACAGTGCAGACTCTTTGGCCCATGATGTTGTGTCTTACTCTGAGGTCACTCTACCTCCAAGAGGACCACAATCTTCTCATAGGGTTTGGAGACTTGTGTGCCTCAGTGCCCCGGGGAGCTATGCCGGCTGGAGTCAGGGCCTCATGCTTTGATTCTTGATAGGGTCACCTATGCCAAACAGGTCAAAGGGTAGAGACCAAACTAAGGGTGGCTCACTGGCCCTCCAGGTTCAGGGGTTTCGCTCAGGGCTAACACCCCAACTGGTAAAAAAAAATGTTACAGAAACAGCAATAAAGAATCCTTCTACATCTGTGTGCAACTGTATGGACAGACAGATGAAGAACCTTCATTGTTTCCCTACAGGCAAATAATGATGAAGTTCAATCTAACCCTTCCTTCCTACAAAGCCCTTCATTTTCCCATCATCCGAGTGCCTATCTAACATAAATCTGAGACTCTAGCACAGCCCTGGCAGTACGTTCCATGTGCCCACCACTCACTGTGTAGAAACCTACCCCTCACATCCTCCCCTCCACTTTACTTTCCTCCATTCTCCTTAAAAAGGTGAATGCTTGGCTTATCCATTTCAAATTGTCTTTCAGGTCATTTTTTACCATTAAAGTAAAAATAAAGTCTTAAAAAAAAGCAAACATTTCAGCGGGCAAAGGATAATGCAGCTTTCATGAGGAACATGGTTCCTGTCAGATTCATCAAAGGCAGCATTAAAGGCTCGATCCATTGCATTCCTCTCATTTTTGCAGTTATTATACAATTAGTGGCAGAATGACAGATGTGATTATCTGCAGGTAAGTCATGAGTTAATAATTTTAATCACTAGAGGATTGCAAAGCAAATAACTAATTCATAATTGACCACTGCATCTGGGCCTTTGTGCTTGATACAGCAGTCCTCACTGCAACAGTAACTTATCATTCCACGCAGTACAGAGGACACCTGACACCACTTCATGAAATATAGTGCGGGCGTGATGGTGTGTGTGAAAGAGCGAGTGTGTGTGAGAGAGAGAGTGTGCGTGTGTGGGTGCGTGGAGAAAATGTACATGGGTGAGAGAGAGTGTTTGTGAGAGAGACAGAGTGAGTGGGAGAGAGAGAGTGTATGTGTGTGTGTGTGTGTGAGAGAGAGTGTATGTGTGTGTGTGTGTGTGAGAGAGAGAGTGAGTGGGAGAGAGTGTATGTGCTTCTGTGTTTGTGTGTGTGAGAGAGAGACTGAGTGGGAGAGAGAGAGTGTGTATGTGTCTGTGTGTATGAGAGAAAGAGAGAGAGAGAGAGAGACAGAGTGAGTGGGAGAGAGAGAGTGTATGTGTCTGTGTGTGTGTGAGAGAGAGACAGAATGAGTGGGAGGGAGAGAGTGTGTGTGTGTGTGAGAGAGAGAGAGAGACAGACAGACAGAGTGAGTGGGGGAGAGAGAGTGTATGTGTCTGTATGTGTGAGAAAGAGAAAAGTGAGAGAGACAGCAAGAATGTGTGTGTGTTTGGGTGTGTGGGTGTGTGGAGAGAATGTACATGGGTGAGAGAGGTAGTGTGTGTGAGAGAGAGAGAGACAGAGCAAGTGGGAGAGAGAGAGAATGAATGTGTGTGTGAGAGAGAGAGAGTGAATGTGTGTGAGAGAGAGTGGATGTGTGAGAGTGAGCGTGAATGTGTGTGAGAGAGTGAAAGTGGGAGAGAGAGAGTGGGAGAGAGAGTGAGTGAATGTGTGTGAGTGAGAGTGAGAGAGTGTGAGAATGTATGTGTGATGGAGGGAGAGGGAGACAGAGAATGGAATTTCATCAGACTGACCTGGTGATCAGGTGATCCTGTGGCTTCTCTTGTATTTAAAGCAAAGGCAGTTTGCTTACTGACTAGGTTAAGTAAAATCTGTGTGTTGGGGGTGAGTTCGAGGGCAATATTGATGCTTTGAATTGAGATTATGCACTAGGACTGGATGGTGGCACTTCTGATGCAATGTTAACTTGAAACGTTGACAATTCCTTTCGCCCACAAAGGCTGCTCGACCCACTGAGCTCCTCCAGCAGTTTACTTGTTGGCCTTGTTTCTAACATCTGCAGTCTCTTGTGTCTCTCTGCTTCAGGCAAGAGGTGTTGCCAGAGGAAAACCCTGTGAATACATGGATGACATAACCTCCATTACCATGAATCGCATGATCCTGGCCAAAGGCCTCTCTAAACTAGGGCTTCTGTTTGCAATGCACTGAGATTATCCAACCTACTGACATAACTCTAGCACTAATTTTATTTTAATTGCGTACATAGAGAGTAAATTATGACCCACATCGTAACTACAAGAAGAAGGCTGTGGGAGGACAGTTGTACAACTTGTAAAGCTGCTGCCTTGCAGTGCCAGCAGTTCAATCCTGCCAGTCTGGAGTTTGCACAGTCACCTTGTGACTGCACAGGAGTCCTCAGGATGCTCCTGTCACGGTGTGCACTCACAATGACTCAACCCAAGTGCGGGGGAACGGCAGACTCTGTCACGGTGTGCACTCACAATGACTCAACCCAAGTGCGGGGTAACGGCAGACTCTTTCACTGTGAGCGCTGGCAACGACTCAGCCCAGGTGCGGAGGAATGGCAGACTGCCACACAGAGACAGAAACAAGAGGCTTTACGAAGGAACACCAACAAGAGCTTTGCTGGCACGACCGAGCGACACCGCAAGATAAATCATTCTCCGCCCACTGCGTTAAATGAGAGTTTGCATAAAATAATCATAGAAAACCAAAATCCCATGCCAGTCACAATTAACATGACAAGATCAAACAGGAAGCACAAGGACTTAAAGATTCTAGTTAAGACAACAATTAGTAAATGCACGTGCTTGAAAAACCTTGAAGCCCAGCATTCTACGGCAGGCTACAGGGGTCCGCAGGGCTCGTGACAGCTCCAGTCTCCTTCCACATTCCAAAGACTTGCAGGTTAACTAACCACTGTAGATTCTTCCCAGTGCGTAGACAGATGGTGGAATCTGGCTGGAATGGGCAGGACTGTGTGGAGAATGGTCCAGTGGTCACTGCGACACCTTTACGGTTTGGAGTTTAATTCTGGCGCCATCTGGAAGAAGTTTGTACGTTCTCCCCGTGACAACATAGGTTTCCTCTGGTTCAATTGGTCATCGTAAAAAACTTGTCCTGTGATTAGGCTAGGGTTAACTAGGTGGGATCTTGGGTGGTGCAGCTCATTGGGCTGGAAGGCCGGTTGTGCACCGTGTCTCTAAATAAAATAAATGAGAACAGAATGAGTGTAAATGTGTGCGTGATCGTGTGCATGTTTGCAATGGGCCGAGGGTCTGTTCACATGCCGTTTGATTCTAACTGACTAATAATGCAGTTCCTCCAGCATTTTGTGTGTGTTGCTTATGAATTTATTGAGATCTCCTCACTCAGTGGGTAACTTCTCCGAAGAAATGATGAAGAAGTAGTTGTGTTGGTGTGTGGCCTAGTGGATAAGGCATTGGTCTAATGATCTGAAGGTCACTAGTTCGAGCCTCAGCTGAGGCAGCGCGTTGTGTCCTTGAGCAAGGCACTTAACAACACATTGCTCTGCGACAACACTGGTGCTAAGCTGCTTGGGTCCTAGTGCCCTTCACTTGGACAACATTGGTACCGTGGAGAGGGGAAGGCTTGCAGTGTGGGCAACTGCCAGTCTGCCCAGGCCTGCGCCCTGGAAACTTTCCAAGGTGCAAATCCATGGTCTCACAGACAAACGGATGCCTATTTATTTCTATAGTTGTTCCCAGTTCTTTGAGCTCATAGGTGGATATGGACATAGATCACTGGAAGCAAGAAAGCTCCCTCACAGGGAGGGCATATACTCAGGATAGAGGGCATCCATTTGAAACAGATGTGGAGAGATTCCTTTAGTCAGAGGGCGGTGAACTTGTGGAATTCATTACCACAGGCAGCTGTGGAGGCCAGGTCGTTGGGTGTATTTAAGGCAGAGATTAATAGGTTCTTGATTGGACATGGCATCAAAGGTATTGGGAAGAAGGGCAGGGAGTGGGGTGGGGGGAAGGATCAACCATGATTGAGTGGCGGAGCAAACACAATGGGCCAAATGGCCTAATTCTGCTCCTATGCCTTATGGTCTTATTTCTTTTATAACCTGGCTCAACCTTGGTTCATTCGGCATCTCTTTCACACCACATCTCATGGTTTGGATTCAAGGGCCCAACTCTGAAAATGCAGTGTTCCCTCCAGTGACTTGGAATTGACAATATTCAATTCAAAATTCAAAGTTCAAAGTTCAAAATGTATTTATTATCAATGAACATATACATTATAAACCTTGAGATTAGTCTCCTAACTGCCATGAAACAAAGAAACCCAAAAGAACCCATGAAAAAGAAGAACCCCATTGAATACCCAATGTGCAGAGAAGAGAAAAACAAATCATTCAAACAAAAAATGCAAGCAAGGAGCGTTCTGAACTGAAGTCCACAGAGTCTGTCCCCAGACTATTATAAAGATGCTATAAAGCAAACAGGTCCGCGGAGGATGCCACCTCATTAGCTCTTCACACTGTCCTGACACATCTGGGGGGAAAGGGCACATATGTGAGGATGTTGTTTGTTGACTATAGCTCTGCTTTTAATACTGTCATCCCCAGCAAGCTCATCTCCAAACTCCACCAGCTAGGCCTCAGCTCGTCACTCTGCAACTGGGTCCTGAATTTCTTGTCAGGACGTTCACAGGCAGTGAGACTGGGTCCTCACCTGTCCTCCACTACTATCCTGAACACTGGTACACCACGAGGTTGTGTATCGGGTCCCATACTCTACTCCCTCTTCACTTACGACTGTGTACCTGCATTTAACACAAATACCATCGTCAAATTCACAGATGACAAAACAGTGATCAGTTGATCTCCAACCGAGACGAATCAATGTACAAAGCGGAGGTACAGAATTTAGTGAGCTGCATGCGCAGGGAACAACCTGTCTCTTAATACAGCAAAGACTAAGGAGCTAATTATCAACTTTGGGAAGTCACAGGATGACGAGTACGCTCCAGTCTACATTAACGGAGACATAGTGGAGAGAGTTTCACGTCCAGTTTCACGTTTCTGGGAATACACATCTCAGAAGACCTTACGTGGTCCACTAACACCACAACAATAGTTAAGAAAGCAGAGCATTGCTTGTTTTTCCTCAGAACGCTGAAGAAAGCTGGTCTACCTGAACCGATGCTGGTGACCTTTTACCACTGTACCTTAGAGAGCATCTTAACATACTGCATCTCTGTGTGGCATCTCAGTTGTACAGCAGCTGATAGGAAAGCACTTCAGTGGGTCGTCTCTAGCGGACAGAGGATCATCGGGACACAGCTCCCAGCCCTGCAGGACACCTACAGCTCACGCTGCCTAAGGAAAGCTACAAGCATCTGTAAGGATGATACACACCCATACATTCATCTGTTTAAACTTCTTCCATCTGGCAGACATTATAAGATTTTCTATGCTCGCGCTTCCAGACTGAAAAATAGCTTTTTTCCCAGAGCTATAATAGCTCTGAACCAATCGATCAAGCATCATCATAAATTTGTTCTATTGCTACTTTTAATACTGGTTTTATGGCTGTCATGCATCTGAGTTGTGCTTTTGTACTGCTGGACATTGCTTGTACTGGCTGGTTACTTGATTTTATTTATTGTTTATTTATTTATTTTATTTGTTGTTGTTTTATAGCATTGATTATGAGAGTTGCAAACCCATTTTTGCTGTATTGGTGCATGAAAATTGTACTATGTAATCACAATAAAGATATTTCATTTCATTTAGTTCAGTGCAGAAAGGAGCAGTCAGCTGAACTGGCCAATCCCTCGCCTCGGGCCCCAACACCTTAATCTTTGCAATCTGGCCTGGTGCTTAAACCATCATCCAAACATCAGGGGCAGTTGCTTCAATACCCTCTGGGGTCATACGCTGCCACCTTGATTCACTCTGTAGCGAACATTTCCGACTCAGCCCAGTGCTTAAAACAATCGAACCTTGGTTCTTCCTTGCTCTTGGCCTCGGGCCTGCTGCCTCACCTTGCCCCAGTTCTGCCACATCAAATTGACTCCAAATCCAAAGGGAGTCAACAGATTAGTGTTTCCAGTGATCATGTACATGTGAATATTCAATTCATTGGTACACGTGACTTGGAAATATGGTCACATGTACCAAGTCACTTGCACAGTCTTCATACAGATCAAATCATTACATAATTCATTGTAACAGCTACAGAGAACGTGCAGTGCCGTTGGAGTACATGAGGAGTTATCAAGATAAGGCATTGGCCAGACCACATTTAGAGTATTGTAAGCAGTTTTGGGCCTCTTATAAAGGATGTAATACCATTTGTGAGGGCCCTTAAGAGATTTACAAGATTGATCCCAGGAATGAAAGGGTAAAGATACGAGGAGCATTTGATGGCACTGGGCCTGTACTTACTGGAGTTGAGAAGAATGAAGAGGAGCTCATTGAAACCCATTACATGTTGAAAGGCCTAGATAGGGTGGACATGGAGAGGATGTTTCCAATATTAGAAGAGTCTAGGACAGGGGGCACAACCTCAGAATAGAAGGACATCCTTTCAAAATTTAGATAAGGAGGAATTTCTTTAGCAAGAGGGTGGAGAATCTGTGGAATTCAGTACCACGAATAACTGTGGAGTCAAATTACTGGATATACTTAAAGCAGAGTTTGATGGTTTCTTGATTAATAAGAATGTCCAAAGTTATGGGGAGAAGGCAGAATAGGGTTGAGAGGGATAATAAGTCAGATGTGATGGAATGACAGAGCAGACTCGATGGGTCAAATGGCCTAATTCTGTTCGTATGTTCTTTCAAATGAGCTGCTAAGTTGAGGCTCTCTTAGGGAGATATGAAAAATTCCAGAGGACTAATCAGTGATGAGTTGGTGGGAGTGGGTTTAGAGGGTGGGGGGATTAACACATTTCCCTTATCAATACTTGATGCATCTACACAGAAAGATAGGTACACTGTACATATTAAGGAGAAGGGAACAGAAGTTCATGCAGATAGAGCTAGATAACAGACAACGGGGGAGGGGGAGGGGGGGGATATCATGTGGATCATAAACTATGCAACGATTGTGTCTTAGTTTTGGAACTCACATCCTACAAGCAATATCATTGGGAATTGTCTGTATTATATTGTCCAATGTTGCTTGTGGAAACTTCATAGCAAAAGACCTGTATTTTTTTAAAAACACATCCAGAAAAGCAAATTGGTTGCAAAGTTCTCTGCAACAACATGAAATCCTGAAAGGGGCTGCAGAAATGTGTTTTTCTTCTCATTGATCAAGTTAGTGAATAGCTGAGCATTAAGAGCTGCTTAAGACTGATGTCTACTTTCTCAAGTTGGTTGATGTACAATGGACTTCGGTTCAGTATAGGGCTGGAGAGGGTCCATTGACCAAGGTGCCACCTTCTGGGTGCCAAACTGACCACAAATCCACTTCTATGTGGTCGCTGATTGGGAAAATTATGTGGATACAGATGCCCCCATCTATGGCAGCAAACAGTGATGTTTCAATGCCAAAGGTGATAAAATGATTTTACTGGCAATAGGTGCTTGTTGATAAGACAACAGGAAAACATCCAGGAGGATAAAATTTAAAGGTGAAAGATTAGTTTTATTTGTCACATTTACATCGAAACATACTGTGAAATGCATCTTTTGCGTAGTGGCTAACACAGTGCAAGCATTGTGCTGGGGGGTAGCCCACAGGTGTTGCCATGCTTACGACAAACCAACATAGCACACCCACAGCTTACTAGTGCTAGTCTTAATGCATGCATTCTTTCCTGGAAGAAACCCATACGGTCAGGGGAGAACGTACTAACTTCCCGCAGGCAGCGGCGGGAATGGAATGGGATCCTGATTGGTGATTGCTGGCTTGTAAAGTGTTGTGCTAATTGCTGTGCCGCCGTGTAGCTGCATAGCAAGAGGGGAAACGGGTAGAAAAAGTCTTGGAAGGAAAGGAATCTTTTTACAGGTAGTTTGACAGATGAAGAAATGTATTGGGCTAATTCCAAGATCAGATGTGGGAAACACATCTGGGGAAATGATGATTTCCTGTCTATTAATGTGTGTGAAAAATTACTGATCACTTGTCCACAATGACCAAAATGTCATTTTCAGTTGCCAGCCGCCAGGTTGTGAATTTGGAACCTCTGTAATATGTGATTGGTTGAAATATAGAACAGGAATGTAGATAGTTCCATAGAGACAGGCATTTCCATTTTATCTGGAGTGACTCCTCAGATTTGATTTCAAGGTGAAACATGTTTGCAACAAATTAGAAGGTATAAGAGTAATGTAGAGCATACAACAAAGTGGATTTAATACTCCTAATTACATATTTCTTGCAGTTGATATCTTCAAATAATTCATAATAATAGGATGAAGGATACTTTGTAACATTTCTTTGAAGGCCAGAAAAGAAAATGGAGTCGCTTATTTGAATAAAAGAATAAACAGTTCAAAATATTGCAAAGGATGAATATTTTTTATGCAAGTTTACATAACAGTCCAGGGTACGGCCCAGTCCATCACTCATGGGTAAATCTCTCTCCACCATGGAGCACGTCTACAGGACAGGTTGACACAGGAAAGCAGCATCAATCATCAGGGATCTCCACCACACAGGTAATCCTCTCTTCTTGTTGCTGCCATCAGGGAGAAGGCACAGGAGCCTCAGGACTTACACCACCAGGTTCAGGAACAGTTGTTACCCCTCAACCATCAGGCTCTTGAACCACAGGGGATAACCTCATTCAACTTCACTCGCGCCATCACTGAGCCACTCCCACAACCTATGGACTCACTTTCAAGGACTCTTCATCTCATGTTCTTGATAGTTATTGCTTATTTATTTATTATTGTTATTATTTTTCTTCTTCTTTTGTTGTATTTGCACAGTTTGTTGTCTTTTGCACACTGGCTGTCCGCTCTGTTGGGTGTGGACTTCCAATGATTCTATTTTGGTTATTGGATTTACTGAGTATGCCCGTAAATATGCAGCGGGAGCCATTTTCATCTTTTCTTCTCATCGGAGTTAAGAGAGGCCGGACTGCGCAGGCGTGTGACGTTGGGCAGTGAAACGGGGAAGATTTAAAAAGGACACAGCCTTATACAGCGGGCAGTGCTGTTTGCGGGCAGCGGAGTGAGCCGGGAGCGGAGTGAAGACTTAAGGGCTTGGGCTCAACGGGTTTAGGCAGAAGCGGGCAAGGCAAGGTAGGTTTAGGTTTCAGTTTTTCCTGTTATTTGAGGAAAGGGGGAATTATGAGTGTGAGGGCAGCTTGTTGTTCTTGGTGTCGGACGTGGGAGGTCCTGGAGTCTCCTAGCCTCCCGGACGTCCACATCTGCGCCAGGTGCGCCGAGCTGCAGCTCCTAAGGGACTGTGTTAGGGAACTGGAGCTGCAGCTCGATGACCTTCATCTGGTCAGGGAGAGTGAGGAGTTACAGGCAGGTGGTCACACTGGGGCCACGGGAGGCAGACAGGTGGGTCACGGTTAGGAGAGGGAAGGGGAAGAGTCAAGTACTAGAAAGTACCACAGTGGCTGTACCCTTTGACAATAAGTACTCCTGTTTGAGTACTTTTGGGGGGGACAGCCTACCTGGGGGGAGCAACAGTGGCCGTGCCTCCGGCACAGATTCCAGCCCTGTAGCTCAGAAGGGTAGGGAAAGGAAGAGGAAGGCAGTAGTGATAGAGGACTCAATAGTTAGGGGGTCAGATAGATGATTCTGTGGACGCGATCAGGAGACCCGAGTGGTAGTTTGCCTCCCTGGTGCTAGGGTCCGGGATGTTTCTGATCGTGTCCAAGATATCCTGAAGTGGGAGGGTGAGGAGCCAGAGGTCGTGGTACATATAGGTACCAATGACATAGGTAGGAAAAAGGAAGAGGTCCTGAAAGGAGAATATAGGGAGTTAGGAAGGCAGTTGAGAAGAAGGACCGCAAAGGTAGTAATCTCGGGATTACTGCCTGTGCCATGCCACAGTGAGAGTAGGAATGGAATTAGGTGGAGGATAAATGCATGGCTGAGGGATTGGAGCAGGAGTCAGGGATTCAAGTGTCTGGATCATTGGGACCTCTTTTGGGGCAGGTGTGACCTGTACAAAAAGGACAGGTTGCACTTGAATCCTAGGGGGACCAATATCCTGACGGGAAGGTTTAATAGAGCTGTTAAGGAGGGTTTAAACTGATTTGGCAGGGGGATGGGAACTGGAATGATGAAGCGGAGGAAAGGGAAAACAGAAATAGATCTAAGGTAGTGAGCAGTAAGGATGTCAGGAAGGACAGGTAGGTGATGGTGCAAATTTGCAGCCATTCAGATGAGTTGCAGTGCAATCAATGCAAAAAGTACCAAATACTGGACTTGAGGTGTTATACTTAAATGCACGCAGCATAAGGAATAAGGTGGATGATCTTGTTGTACAGTTACGATTGGCAGGTATGATATTGTGGCCATCACTGAGACGTGGCTAAAGGATGCATGTCTCTGGGAGCTGAACATCCAAGGATACACGGTGTATCGGAAGGATAGGCAGGTAGGTAGAATGGGTAGCGTGGCTTTAATGGTAAGAAATGATATTAAATCATTAATAAGAGTTGACATAGGATTGGAAGGTACAGAATTTTTATGGGTTGAGCTAAGAAATCGCAGGGGTAAAAGGACCCTAATGGCAGTTATCTACAGGCCTCCAAACAGCTGCAGTGATGTGGACTATAAATTACAACAGGAAATACAAAAGGGTTGCCAGAAGGGCAGTGTTATGATCATAGTAGGGGATTTTAACATGTGAGTGGATTGGGAAAATTAGGTCGGCATTGGATCTCAAGATTGAGAATTTGTAGAATGTCTATGAGATGGCTTTTTAGAACAGCTTGTTGTCAAGCCCACTAGGGGATCAGCTGTACTGGATTGGGTATTGTGTAATGAACCAGAGGTGATTAGAGAGATGGAAGTGAAGGAACCCTTAGGAGGCAGTGATCATAACAGGATTGAGTTCCTGTGAAATTTGAGAAAGAGAAGCCAAAATCCGATGTGTCGATATTTCAGTGGAGTAAAGGAAATTACAGTGACATGAGAGAGGAACTGGCCAAGGTTGACTGGAAAGGGACACTAGTGGGAAGGACAGCAGAGCAGCAGTGGCTGGAGTTTATGCGAGAAGTAAGGAAGGTGTAAAACAGATATATTCCAAAGAAAAAGAAATTTTCGAATGGAAAAAGGATCCAACCGTGGCTGAAAAAAGAAGTCAAAGCCAAAGTAAAAGCAAAGCAGAGGGCATACAAGGAAGCAAAAACTAGTGGGAAGACAGAGGATTGGGAAGTTTTTAAAAGCTTACAAAAGGAAACGAAGAAGGTCATTAAGAGGGAAAAGATGAACTATGAAAGGAAGCTAGCAAATAATATCAAAGAGGATACTAAAAGCTTTTTCAAGTATATAAAGAGTAAAAGACAGGTGAAAGTAGACATAGGACCGATAGAAAATGATGCTGGAGAAATTGTAATGGGAGATAAGGAGATGGCGGAGGAACTGAATGAGTATTTTGCATCAGTCTTCACTGAGGAAGACATCAGCAATATACCGGACATCCAAGGGTGTCAGGGAAGAGAAATATGCTCAGTCACAATTACGACAGAGAAAGTACTCAGGAAGCTGAATAGTCTAAGTGTAGATAAATCTCCTGGACCAGATGGAATGCACCCTCGTGTTCTGAAGGAAGTAGCAGTGGAGATTGTGGAGGCATTAGCAATGATCTTTCAAAAGTCGATAGATTCTGGCCTGGTTCCGGAGGACTGGAAGATTGCAAATGTCACTCCGCTATTTAAGAAGGGGGCAAGGAAGCAAAAAGGAAATTATAGACCTGTTAGCTTGACATCGGTGGTTGGGAAGTTGTTGGAGTCAATTGTCAAGGATGAGGTTATGGAGTACCTGGAGGCATATGACAAGATAGACAGAACTCAGCATGGTTTCCTTAAAGGAAAATCCTGCCTGACAAACCTAGTGCAATTTTTTGAGCAAATTACAAGTAGGCTAGACAAGGGAGATGCAGTGAATGTTGTGTATTTGGATTTTCAGAAGGCCTTTGACAAGGTGCCACACGTGAGGCTGCTAAACAAGATAAAAGCCCATGGAATTACGGGAAAGTTACATACGTGGATAGAGTGTTGGTTGATTGGCAGGAAACAGAGAGTGGGAATAAAGGGATCCCATTCTGGTTGGCTGCCAGTTACCAGTGGTGTTCTAAAGGGGTCCGTGTTGGGGCCGCTTCTTTTTACTTTGTATGTCAACGATTTGGATTATGGAATAGAAGGCTTTGTAGCTAAGTTTGCTGATGATGCAAAGATAGGTGGAGGGGCCGGTAGTGCTGAGGAAACAGAGAGTCTGCAGAGTGACTTGGATAGATTGGGGGAATGGGCAAATAAGTGGCAAATGAATTACAATGTCGGAAAGTGTATGGTCATGCACTTTGGTAGAAGAAATAAATGGGCAGACTATTATTTTAATGGGGAGAGAATTCGAAGTTCTGAGATGCAACGGGACTTGTGAGTCCTCAGGCAGGATACCCTTAAGGTTAACCTCCAGGTTGAGTTGGTGGTGAAGAAGGCGAATGCAATGTTGGCATTCATTTCTAGAGGAATAGAATATAGGAATATGTGATATTGAGGCTCTATAAGGCACTAGTAAGACCTCACTTGGAATATTGTGTGCAGTTTTGGGTTCCTCATTTAAGAAAGGATGTGCTGACATTGGAGAGGGTTCAGAGAAGATTCACTAGAATGATTCCGGGAATGAGAGGGTTAACATATGAGGAATGTTTGACCGTTCTTGGACTGTACTGCTTGGAGTTTAGAAGAATGAGGGGGGACCTCATAGAAACATTTTGAATGTTGAAAGGCATGGACAGAGTGGATGTGGCAAAGTTGTTTCCCATGGTGGTGGAGTTTAGTACGAGAGGACATGACTTGAGGATTGCAGGGCGCCCATTCAGAGCAGAGATGCGAAAAAAATTTTTTAGCCAGAGAGTGGTGAATCCATGGAATTTGTTGCCACGGGCGGCAGTGGAGGCCAAGTCATTGGGTGTATTTAAGGCAGAGATTGATAGGTATCTGAGTAGTCAGGGCATCAAAGGTTATGGTGAGAAGGCGGGGGAGTGGGACTAAAGGGGAGATTGGATCAGCTCATGATGAAATGGCGGAGCAGACACGATGGGCCGAATGGCCGACTTCTGCTCCTTTGTCTTATGGTCTTAAGAACATGAATCTACATGTTGTATATGATGACAGAGATGTACTTTGATAATAAATTTACTTTGAACTTTGAGATTGCCTCTTTTAGTAAGAACATCACATACTGAGCCTAAGCACTTGCCTCGGTGAGGCTAGTGTTTGAGGCTGTAATTGCCTGACGGGCAGTGTTCCGTCCACTAAATCATGGATTTACATCAGTTTAGGAATTTAAATTATAAAAGCAACCACATCAAAATGTAACTTTCAAAAAAGCAAATTTTAAGGAAAATAGAAGCTTTGATCATTAATGAGGTGCCATTAGCCTCTTGCATACCAGATAGCTGAGTACAGAACACAAGGGTCAGATCTGATTTTAAACACTCTCCAGTCATGTCTTCGACATTTCCCTTCTTTCTCCTCTACCTGCAAGAAGTTTCAAGAGCTTGAAAACCCGGACACTAGACTCAAAGGAGAAGTTTCTTCTCCACTGCTATCAGTCCTCTGAAACAACTACTTCTTTTATTTATTTAGAGATATAGCACGGTAACAGGCCCCTTCTGGCTCAATGAGCCCACACTGCCCAATTAGCCTAATGAGTGACCAGTTAACCTACTAACCCGTACGACTCTGGGATCTGGGAGGAAACAGGAGCACCGGGAGGGTATCCACATGGACACGGGGAGAATGTACAGATTCCTTACAGAAGCGGTGGGATTTGAACCCGGGTCAGTGGTGGTGTCAAGCGTGCCGCCTATTCCCGGTGATGCTGGCATGTCCTTGAATCCTCGATTTACTACTTCTGTTTTTGACATTTGAACAGTTCTTTTTGCACTACCTCGGTCTAGGTAGCAGGGTGGGTGGAGATAGGTCTCTACCGAAGGAGGTACAAGGAGCTCCTTTCTTCCAGTAGCCTGCAGGTGAGGCGTAGCACCTGCTTAGCCCCCAATCAGGGTCAGACGAAGCTATGGAAAGAGGTGGTGGATGGTTATATAAGCAGATTGTGCATCTAGGTTATGTAACCACCGACACCCGGCAGACAATCTCTGGAGAGTATTGATAATGACTGGAGTCACCCGTCTTGCAAAGTCACTGCTCACAAGGCAATGGCAAACCACTTCTGTAGAAAAAAATACCTAGAAAGACACTCTCCTTTGAACCATCAAGTCCATGCTGATCATTGAGCTCCCACTTCATTGCATTTTACTCTCTCTGCTTTCTTCTTGGCACCTTTATCCCACAGATTCCATCACTCACCCACGCGTAGTTCCACCACTGAGCATGTAGACAAGGAGCACTGTCACAAGAAAGCAGCATCTATCAGTAAGGAACCCCACCATTTAGGCCACGCTCTTTTCTCATTGCTGCCATCGGGAAGGAGGTACGGGAGTCTTCGATGTCACAGCACCAAGTTGAAGCACAGTAATTACCCTACCAGCATCAGGCTTCTGAATGAACCAGCGTAGGTAACTTCATTCACCTCAACAGTGAACTGATTCCACAACCTGTAGACTCACTTTCAAGGACTCTACAACTCATGTTCTCAGTACTATTTATTTATTTGTTATGATGATGATGATGATTATTATGATTATTATTATTGTAGGGTACAGTTAGTCACCCTTTCCACATTGGTTGCTTGTCTGTATTACTTTGTAGTTTTTCATTGATTCTATTGTATTTCTTTGATTTACTGTGAGTGCCCACAAGAAAATGAGTCTCGGGGTAGAATATTGCAACGTATATGTACTTCGATAACAAATTTATTTTGAATTTTGAATGAGCTAGTCGACCACATCGTGACTGTTTGTGCAATGTGGTTCTGCGAGTGCCTGGCACACAAGGTTTGTCACTGCATGGTGAAATAGAAAGAGTGCAGTGGAGATTCATAAGGACGTTGCCAGGACTTGAGAGAGATTGAGCAGGTTGTGACTTCTTTCACTGAAGTGTGGGCGAATGAAGAGTGATCCAAAGTTATGGAGGCGCCAGAATGACAAAAAAAATCCAGTCCTCAGATTGTTTTCTTAGAGGGCTGAACAGCCACAGGATCCATGTCTGGTGTGTTAGCCTGAAAGGTAAGAGCTTTACTCATTTTCTAAGGCATGTTGCATCCCAGTCTGATGTGTAATCTCCAGTTCACAGGGTTGCGAGCAGCTGCAGAGGGTTACAGACTCAGCCAGTTCCATAACGGGCACAACCCTCTCTGCCACTGGGGACATCTTCAAGAGACGGTGCTTCAGGAAGGCGGTATCCATGATTAAAGGCCCTCACCATCCAGGACATGCCCTACTGTCCTACGACTACTGTCGGAAGGGCAAAGAGCCTATTCCATTGTTTGAGTCTAGATTAATGTATATACTGGAATGGGTAAAGAGGGCAGTTCCTTTACTTGAAGGATTTTTGTGACAGTCTGGGTGTTTCATGGTTACTGTTTCTGAGATTGGCTTTTGTTTTAATATATTTTCAAATTTTTGAATATAATTAATTGGACCAAAATTCCCCAGCTGCCATGGTGGGAACTTAACTCGTATCTCTGCATCAATAGGCCGGAAACCTGGCTGCTAGCCCAGTAACTTAACCACTGCATGACTATCTTCCTCCTGTGTGTTCCAGGGGGGCACCTTCAAGCACTGGAGAGATACCACCAGCACCTATCCTGCAAAACCTTCCCAATCTATCGGCAGGATAAAGGGCCTGTTTTGCTGTTGTCGCTTGTTGTGTTGTGTTCTGTGTTGGCTATGTCAGCACTGGAATCTGTGGTGACACTTGCGGATTCGATGTTCGTGCTGGCGGGTTGGAGGCTACCCAGGCGGAATATAAGGTGTTGTTCGTCCAACCTGAGTGTGGCATCATCGTGACTTTAGAGGAGCCCATGGATTGACATATTAGAATGGGAATGGGAAGTGGGATTAAAATGGGTGGCCACTGGGAGATCCAACCTGATGACATGAAAAACAATTTCTCGAACTTCCGGTAATGTCCCCGCCCTTCTTCTTCACCATCGCTATCCCCTTTTCCCTCTCTCACCTTATCGCCTCCCTCTGGTGCTCCTCCCCTCCTTACTTTCTTCCATGGCTTTCTGTCCTGTCCTATTATATTCCCCCTTCTCCCTTCTCCAGCCCTTAACTCTTTCACAATCAACTTCCCAGCTCTTTACTTCACCTCTCCCCCTCCTGGTTTCACCTATCATATTGTGTTTCTTCCTCCCCTCCCCCCCACCTTTTAAATCTTTTTTTCTCCACACCTGCTGAAGGGTCTCAGCCCGAAACGTCGACTGCACTCTTTTCCATAGATGCTGCCTGGCCTGCTGAGTTCCTCCAGCAATTTGTGTGTGTTGCTTGGATTTCCAGCATCTGCAGATTTTCTGTTGCTTGTGGAAACAATACAACAGGATATTTTATATCCACAGTAGCTAGTTGGCCCTCATTATAATATACAAAAGACAGCCCCTTGATACTGAAGGTCTCTGTAGACTGCAATGAAGCCTGGATTCTGTGCTAAAGCACACAAAATGTTCATGTTACATTGAGCTAACACAGAACTAACCAACCTGTGAGGGAATCTTAGACACAAGAGATTTGCAGATGCTGGAAATCCAGAGTAACACACAAAACGCTGGAGGTCAGGCAGCATCTATAGAGCGGAATAAGGAGTTGATGTTTCTAGCTGAGATCCTTCAGAGCTCAGTCCTGATGAAGAGTCTAGACTCACGATATCAACATCAGTTCCTCCAGTATTTGTAAACACAAAGTACACTGCAGATGCTGGGGTCAAAGCAATACGCACAACATGCTGGAGGAACTCAGCAGGTTGGGCAGTATCCGTGGAAACGAACAGTCAATGTTTCGGGCCGGGTCCTGATGAAGGGTCTCGGCCTGAAATGTTGACTGTTCGTTTCCATGGGTGCTGCCCCCGTTGAGTTCCTCCAGCGTGTTGTGCGTATTCCTCCAGTATTTGTGTGTGTTATTTTGAGTGTATCCCTTGCCAATATCTCCAACCCTGAGGCTCTAATTATGCACAATCAGTTCCAGTAGGCAGGCCCTATTGTTCATAATGACACAGATTCCTTAAACACTTTGTGTCAGAGCAAGAGATTATCAGATGGAAAACATATTCAAGGATGTTCCTGAAGCCTTCCCAAAAAATTGCAGGGATGGCTACTGGGAAGAACTCCTGTGGGTTTGCGTGGTAGGGTAGTGGTTAGCACAATGCTTTACATAACCGGCGATCGATCACTGATCGGGGTTCAATAGTCGTCACTGCCTGTAAGGAGTTTGTACATTCTTGCTGGGATGGCGTGGGTTTCGTCCAGGTGCTCTGGTTTCCTCCCATGTTCCAAAGACAGATCAGCGATAATAAATTATGGCACAGAAGCATGGTGACACTTGTGGGCTGCCCCCAGCACACCGTTTTGGCTATTGACACAGACAATGCTTTTCACTGTATTGATATGCAAGTGGAAAAGCTGACAAGATAGGGTGAGGTTTCTTTGGCACCTTAATAAGCTACTAGGTACACAGTACTGTGCAAAAGCCTTAGGCATGCTAAGTGCCTGAGGCTTTTGCTCAGTACTGTAGTAATTGTATGTATTGCACTGTATTGTTGCCACAAAATATAACAAAGTTCATGACATATGTGAGTGACGATGAACATGATTAGACAATTGGAAAGATGTTATTTACAGTACTTTAAATGGCAATGAAGTTCACTCCCTGATGAGCTTTTGTTCTTGCTGTTAGGGAGTACTCTGGAGTTAAGTGAATAACGCAGATATTAATTCAAACAAGAACTAGTCTTCAGTTCTTAATGTAAATTGTAAACTGCAAGCAGTAAATTGAAGTTACAGTACTGTGCAAAAGTCTTAGACACATGTACTGTATGCTGTAGCTAGGGTATATAGTACTGTATTTGACAACACAGAGTGGAGAGTGAGTTTGTTATTCTGGTGGGAGCAAAGGATGTTGGGAATGGTGAAGGTGAACCACTGAGGGACGGGTGTGGGCATGTGGCAGATATGGATTGCCGGTGGGGGGGGGGGGGGGTGGCCTGGGTGCAGACACATCAGACTGGAGACACCAGGCAAGGTCATTTGACTCCAAGCAATTGGTTTAGTGATCGGTACAGAATATCTCTCTGGTGCTTCCTGCTCCCTCCCCTTTTCCCAATCTTGATTCCCCTCTCCCTGCTCCTTTCCGACTCTCAGTCCACGACAGAGATCCATATCAGAATCAGGTTTATCATCACTCACATATGTCATGAAATTTGTATTTTTGAGCCGTACAGTGTAATACTTAAAATTGCTACAGTACTGAGCAAATATCTTAGGCAATCTAGCAATATACTGTATATGTGCCTAAGGCTTTTGTACAGGACTGTACAGTATATCTTAATTTTTACTGCTGCAATCTGCAGCCTGTAATTTTCCTTTAAAAATACTTATTTTACTTGCTGTTCTGTCTTTATTTTGCATGGTTTTTGTAAATTCTATTGTATTTCTTTATTTTCCTGTAAATGTCTGCATAAAAATGAATCGCAAGTTAGTATATTGTACTTTGAAAAGAAATTTACTTTGACTTTGACGTATAAAGGTAATAATAACCCCTAACCCTAACCCTAATCATTAGCTATTTATAAACAGAAGCAGCATTCGGAATGACATAGAGAACCTTGGGTCTAATTGCTGGTAAAACACACAAGACCATGGTAAACTAGGCATGGAGTATAGCACCTCCCAACGATGCACCACATTCAACCCCACCTACTCCATACTGTGGTAGAGTCAATTGGTCCGATAGAGTCATGGAAAAGTACAGCCCATAAACAGGCCCTTCATACCATTTAGTCTGTGCCTTAACCATTTAACCAGCCTACTCCCATCGACCTGCAGCAGGACCACTGCCCTCCAAATCCCTACTATCCATGTACCTATCCAAAAACTTCTCTTAAATGTTAAAATCAAGCTCGCATGCACCACTTGTGCTGGCAGCTCATTCCACACTCTCACAAAAATGTTTTCCCTTATGTTCCTCTTAAACTTTTCAACTTTCCCCCTTAACCCATGACCTCTGGTTGTAGTCCCACCCAGCCCCTGGAAAAAGTCTGCTTGCATTTACCCCTTGTAATTTTGTATATCCCTGTCAAATCTCCTCTCAGTCTCCTACATTCAAAGGAATAAAGTCCTAACCTATTCAAGTATTCTTTGTAACTCAGGTCTTCCCAACCTGGCATCCTTATGAACTTTCTCTTACTCTTTCAGCCTTGTTTACATCTTTCCTGTAGGTAGGAGTTAAAGAACATGATCTTCAATCATAAGGGGCCACCTGAGATAAAGGAGCCTTGTTTATGAAGTCCTGAGCACTCTGAGGAGCAAGCAGCGCCCACTTTGACTTGGCGAACATCTCTTCCTCACTCAGCACCTCTCACCGCATACGAATTGGCTGCTGCATTCCCTACATTATTAGAGGGCCTACTCTTCCAAAATGTGGATGTGCTGACTGTCCCATTTCTGTACTGTAGTGCTCTATGGCTCCACTTTATTGGCTGCAATCCAACATCCCAAAGATCTGTAAGTGCTAAACTAATCAAAGTATATTAAAACTCTCTGTCCTATCCTACCAACCAAAGCAGGATGGGAGGGAGGAGGGCTGGAGGTGTATAGCTTGGTAGAGGAGGGGGAGAAAATAACTCCCGATATAAATAGAAGAGCTTTAGGAAAAATATGCAAACCAGTTTAGCTTTTATCCAAGAGAAACAGGGTTTGTTGTTCATTAACACAGTTGTCTCACATGGATGTGATGGTGCCAATCCCACACAACAGGAACATTTAACCCAAGTGTGAAGAAGTCATTTTCTCCTGCACAGGACACACTAACACCAGCTCAATGGGATTCCTGCTACTCTTGCTCATTTCCTTGGGTAAACATTTGGCCAGGTTTCATTCAGTGAGGGTGTTAGCGCCTGCACCAGCATACCTCAGTTTCACAGTTGTAATTTCATGCTGGTTTAGTTTGGATCGGGAGACAGGGTGTCTGTTGGAGTTGTGCTCCTTTCTTTGCCCTGTTGAAATTTAGACCTCCCATTCCAATGGCAAAATCAGAAACTGGCAGAGAAATTTAAAAAATGGGTCTACAATTCCTCTGAAATCTCCAGGAACTAAAGATTAATTTGAGGACATTGTTATGAATGATCCCAGGAGAGAAAAAAAGAAAACTCAAAAATTGTACCAACATTTTAAATTTTTCCATCGGCTTTATTCAATATTCTCCAAGCACTGGAGAAGGAATCTGTTTGAATGAACAGGGATGTGGTGTGACAGAGCCTCCAGGAATACATCCAACCAGAGTTGGCAGGACGGGGCTGAAGGGATGTGGATTTAACATTGTAGAATAGTTACAAACACTCGCCTTCCCATAATGTAAATTAAAGAAAGTGGAAAGAGTGGTTCTATAGAAATGTTCCCTTGGGCAGGAGAAGGAGGTGACAGCATTAACGTACAGAGAAAATTAGAAACTGATGGCTTTTTAATCTTCCACTCTTCCGTCCAACATGGTGAATAGCATGTGTAGTGAGGAGGCGGCGAGAAATTAAATTAAACACCTCTCACTGATCCCACTACCTTCCTGTTGTGTCCTGAGCTTTGCCTGTCAACGTATTACCTCTCCTTTTTCTTCCCTTTGCACTGTTCAAGAGATTAATCACAGAGAACTGGAGGGTTTGCAGCCCCATCCTGTCATGTTGCATGAATTCCTGACAGGACAATTCAGAGTCAACACATCTTTTTTTCCTTTTTGGGAATCCCTTTTGTTAGGGCACAAACCTCACCCCCTATCATAGAAAGTCAAACATTGCAGCATAGGAAGTGGCCCTTCACCCCATCATGTCTGTACTGGCCCTGATGTCACTCTGACAAACCTTATTTGCCAGCAAATGTTCTATACCCTTCTATGACAGAACAAACTCTGCAGATGCTGGAAGGCGGCACAGTAGCGTAGTGGTTAGCACACTGCTTTACAGTAGTGATGACATGGGTTCATTCCCACTGCCTGTAAGGAGTTTGTACGTTCTCCCAGTGACCACATGGGTTTCCTCAGGTCCAAAGCCGTACTCTTTAGTAGATTAGTTGTTCATTGTCAATTGCCTTGTGATTAGGCTCCGATTAAATTGGGGATTGCTGGGCAGCGGGGCTTGAAGTGCCAGAGGACTTATTCTGCACTGCATCCCAATACACGAATCAATGAATGAATGAATGAATAAATGAATATTCCAAAGCAACACACACAATGTGGAGGAACTCAGTAGGACAGGCAGCATGTAATGGAGAGGAATAAAGGGCCAAGACCCTTCATCTGGACAGGAAAGGAAGGGGAAAGAAGCCCGAAGAAGAAGATGGGGGAGAGGAAGGAGGACAAGCTCGCAGTTCGTACTTCTTCAGGATAGGATCAAGACCTGAAATGTCGACTGTTTATTGATTTCCATAGATGCTGCCTGACCTGCTAAGCTCGTCCAGCATTTTGTCTGTGTACCCATCTATTCCTTGTCTGTTCATGTGCCTGTCTAAATGCCTTGTTTTGTCTTCTGTCTTATCCCTGAATGTAACTAAACTCCACTTCAATGCAATGTTCATCTTTGGAAGTCAGTCCCAAGAGATTGTGTGGAGGCTCCTTCAATGTCTGTTCAAGATGGTGCCAAGCTGAGAGATTAGTCAGCGTTATGGCTCAGATTTAGTTGTTTTCATTAGGTTTGTGTGGATAGTTTTTGGGACAGCACGGGGAGTTAGGAATCAGATTAAGTTTAAGGACAGGGATGTGTGGAGAATAAAGAGACAGGAGCAGGAGCCAGTACTTGGAGTCTAGGTCGAAGTGTTTCACGGTTGAAGATCAGTGTTGCTGGGGGTTGGCTCAGCACGTGCAGGAGAGAACAGTGATCTCAGATCGGCCAGTCGCAGATTGGAGGGCCAAAATCCCGAGGATTGGAAAGTCCCTGGGTTGGAGGTCCAAGCGAGTCTGGCAGTCAATGCTCAAAGGTCAAACCCAGCATCGGTGAATCCTGGTAAAACTTGTGATTGGCGCTAAGGACAGAGACCAAAGATCTCCAGGTGGGTGAGTCCATATGGGTGGCAGTCCCAAGGGTCAGCGATTGGCAAATTCTGAGTTGTGGCCCAAAGGTCAAACACATGATCGGTGAGTTCTGGGATTAGTGAAGTCTGGAGGGCAAAACTGAGGTTCAGAGCTGTAACTTATATTGTAATCTACAATAACTTTTACGCATTGCTCTATATCACTGCCTCATGTCAGAGATCCTTCATCAGCACTGGAAAGCAAGCTGGTAGGTAATATGTCAGACTAAGTGACAGGGATGGGTGGGGAAGGGGATGATGTGAGAAGCTGAGAAGTGATAGGAAGAACAGATACAGGGCCAAAGAAGAAAAAAATCAAGCAGGAGAATTCAACGTGCATGGAATAAAGGGAAGGAGGTGAGGAACCAGAGGGAGGTGATAGCAATTCGCAAGGTCAGGGGAGCGGAATAGAAGGGGGCGAGTGGGTCACCAGAATTGTCTCAGGATAAAACCTGGGTTGCTGGAACTGTGATCTAGATATTATCCTGAAAAATAATACTGTTTACTTCCCCTCAACTAAAAAAACAGCCTTTCAGCAGTCTGCTTTCCTTTCATTAGCTACCTTTATATTGAGGCCTCATTCATCCCAGGAGCATGAATAATGCAAGAATGCCCATTGTGTTAAACTCATCACTCTTTGAAACACCAACAGGTAACTTAGTCAATTTCAATTATTTCATCATGAAGATTGATCAGTGTTTTCAGTCATTATTTCCATTTCACGAAGTCATCTGGTCTTAAATCTTACTTTATCTACTTTGCAGTGGATTATAACCTTTACAATTCCCTCCACTCTGAAGAAAGATTGGCTGCTTTGTTATCGGCTTCTGTGGTCGTGGTCAATAGGGACAGGTTTAAATGCTGTGCGGTTCATGTACAGAACTCCCCAAACTGCAGTTAGTTTCACAGAGTAATGAATGCAGAAGCAATTAACATTGTTGCTATTAAGGCTGCAAAATCTCTCAATCTTACTGTTTCACTTCAGCAGCAAGATTCTATTATGTGCAAATTTTGGTATAGCTGATAATTATTAAATACTCAGGGTATGAAGTTTTTAAGTTTCTGAGTGTTTTAAAATTGTTTAATATCATTTCCAGTACAGAAGTGCAAAGGAGAATGAAATCATTGTTACTCCAGATCCGATGTAGCCAAAAAAAACACAATAAGATAAAGAACACAAGAATAAGAATAATTTAAAAATACAATAAATATAAATATATGATAGCTCATATGCATTGATCAAATGTATGTCGATAAAGTGATGCTAAACACAAGAGTGTCTGTACATAAGGTGACTGACAGAAAATGATAAAGTGGTGGAGATTGGGGCTATGTAGGTGTTGATCAGCCTTACTGCTTGGGGAAAGTAACTGTTTTTGAGTCCGGTGGTCCTGGAGTGGATGCTACATAGCCTCCTCCATGATGAGGGTGGGATGAAGAGTCCATGAGCCGGGTGGGTGGGATACTTCATAATGTTACTAGCGGTTTTCCAGCACCTTTCTGTATATATGTCCCTGATGGTGTGTAGGCTGGTGCCAGAGATGCACTGGGCAGGTTTGACTACCCGTTGTCGAACCTTCCTGTACACTGCAGTTCAATTCCCGCACGGTGCAGCGATGCACCTTGTTAGGATGCTCTCGACTGCGCATCTGTAAGATGGCGTGAGTATGGGTGCACGTTGTCCAGCTCTCCTCCGCCTTCTCAGGAGGTAGTTTGCAAAACGCACTTCCCTTTTATTTCCGTGGCTAGCACAGCTTCCTTCTGCTCTCTGGTAAGTAAATCCTGGATGGAGACGTGGAGATGTTGGAATCCGGAGCAACAAACAGTCTGCTGGAGGAAATCAGCGGGTTGGCCAGCACCTGTAGAAGGAAAGGAACTGTCAACATTTCAGGTTGAAATCCTGCAGCTGCATCTTCAAGGACCTTTTCAACGTCCAAGATAAACAGAGCGATGGTACTGGCACATTTGTCACATTTGCTGCACTGCAGGACACAATGTAGAGCCCAACATAAACCCGGAGGTGCTAGAATTCCTCAGAATTCCAACCTTTGTGGGTCTTTTATCTAAATATACAGTACTGTGCAAAAGACTTAGGCACATATACCGTAGATTCCGGACTACAGAGCGCACCTGATTAAAAGCCGCTGGCTCTAATTTTAGAAATAAAATCAATTTTTTACTTGTAAAGGCCGTACCGGATTTTAGGCCGCACCGGATTTTCGGCCGCAGGTGTCCCACGTTGTAATATGAGATATTTACACAGAAAGATATTACACGTGAGGATTTTTTAACTTTTAATTAAATCCATATGGTAACAAAAACAAATACATATTGCAAATGCTTTTTTTCGAACCGTGCCCGTAACGCGGCTACTTTTAAATATACGTTGCGTATACTTCTTTACTGAACAACATTCCAATATCTCCTAACGACTGGTAAAAAATATATATACTGCAGCCTACCAGGAAAAGTTATTGATCGCCTTTAACTTAAAAGCAGCGTTTTCGCTCCGCCGCTCGCCCTCTCCTTTCCGTTTATCGCAAACGGCATTTAAAAGCAGCGTTTCGCTCCGCTGCTCGCCCTCTCCTTTCCGTTTATCGCAAACTGGTATCCCACAAGACGCGGCGAAACCGGGTGTGACGTCATAGCATCCCGCGATGTAGTACAGAAAACAAATATAGTTAAAACTCTTCTAACTTTAACTAGAAAATGAATTACTAAGCGAAAATATTATAAACTAAATAACTGCCATAAAGGCAGCACAATGCTTTTCTTCGAGTGTTTTCCATGTTGATGAGGGTGAGTACAAATGACTGATTTACAATAATTTAATTGTGAAAGTGCGCTTGATTTATCGTACAATTTCATTGGACCTCTGTGAACTACTCATCAATTTTATTGGTCTACTGTTACGAGGCAAAATGTTTACGAGGCGGCATGAAAAAAAATCATGTATTAGCCGCTCCGTTTTAAAGGCCGCAAAGTTCAAAGCTGTTCAAAATGTGGGAAAAAAGTAGCGGCTTAAAATCCGGAATCTACGGTATATAGTTAGGGTGCCTAAGACTTTTGCACAGTACTGTAGCAATTCTGGAAATGTTGTATAGCTGTCAGCAAGACAATTTGCATGACAAATGTGAGTGATGATAAACCTGATTCTGATATGGGTCTTGTGGACTGAGAGAGGGAAGGGAGCAGGGAGAGGTGAAACATGGTAGGAAAAAGGGGAGAGGAGAGGGAGGGAACGGGAAGCACCGGAGAGACATTTTGTAATGATCAATAAACTAATTGTATGGAATCAAATGACCTTGCCTGGTGTCTCAGGGCTGGGTGTGTCTGTACCCAATGCCACCTGCCCCGGCACTCTTTCTCTGCAACTTGTCCCACACCCCCCCACCACCCCAGCAGCTCCCCACCCTCACCATCCCCAACATCCTTTGCTCCCACCAGGTTTACAAACTTGCTTTCCGCGCCACATTGACAAATACAGCACTAAGCAAAACTCTTAGGCACCCCAGCTATATGTAAGTGCCCAAACCTTTTGCACATTACTGTACCTATACCTTTAAGATATATCTATACCTTTGTATCTCAGCCAATATCACTGTAGCATAGCAGTTACCGCAACACTATTACAGCTCAGGGCGTTCTGGAGTTCAGAGTTCAATTCTGGCACCATTCTTTAAAGAGTCCCTGTACTTATTCCCTGTGGAATGCAGGTCCTCCAGTTTCCTCCCGCAGTCCAATATCGATAGATAGGTAGAAACGTTATTGATCCCAAAGGAAATTACAGTGTCACAATAGCATTACAAGTGCACAGATATACAAATATAACAAATATTAGAAGAGAAGTAAAAAAGAGTAAAAGGTAAGTTACCTCAAACAGTCTAACAGGAGAGGGTCATCACTTCCCCGGCTGTAGGTTGACTCATTATAGAGCCTAATGGCTGAGGGTAAGAATGACCTCATATAGCACTCTTTGGAGCAGTGCAATTGTCTTAGTCTATTACTAAAAATACCTCTCTGTTCAGCCAAGGTGGCATACAGAGGATGAGAAACATTGTCCAGAATTGCCAGGATTTTCCGTAGGGTCTTGTGTTCTATCACAGCCTCCAGTGTGCCAAGTTTGACTTCTATAACAGAGCCAGCCTTTCTAATCAGGTTATTGAGCCTGTTGGCATCACCAGTGTTGATGTCATTGCCCTAGCCCACCACCACATAGAAGGTTGCACTGGCAACAACAGACTGGTAGAACATCTGAAGGAGAAGCCTGCATGCTCCAAACGACCTCAGTCTCCTCAGGAAATAGAGGCGACTCTGGCCCTTTTTGTACACAGCCTCTTTATTGGTGCTCCACTCAAGTCTGTCATCCAGGTGCACCCCCAAGTACAGCACCTGTAGGTCCTCACCGTATTCACGTCTTCACCATCAATAGTAGCAGGGAGCAGTGCAGACTTAGTCTTCCTAAAGTCCATCACCATTTCCTTTGTCTTACTGATGTTGAGCTGTAGATGATTCAGCTTGCACCATTTAACAAAGTCCTACACCAGGGTCCTGAATTCATCCTCCCGTCCTCCCTTTACACACCCAATTATTGCTCAGTCATCAGAGAACTTCTGCAGATGATATGACTCTGTGTTGCATCTGAAGTCCAAGGTGCAAAGATATACCGGGTAGTTAATTGGTCATTGTAAATTGTCCCATGAATAGGTTAGGGTTAATCAGGTTTTTCAGGGGTTTCTGGAGCGGTGTGCCTCGAAGGACCGTAGGGCCTACTTTGCGCTGTATCACTATAAAAATCACCTCCTCCTCAATCCATTAGACTTGCCCTTTTATTTGAGCTGACAGACACAAGCCCACCTTGTCTGGGGCCAAGACCTGGTGGCCCAGAGGCAACCTGTATTGGGTTGGAGGCCTGTCTCTGTGTGTAACTAGGTGGATAGGTGGGAGTTTGGAAAGGGGGCTTATTTTGCTGTTGTTGCCTTGTTTTGTTGGTTTTTTTGTCACTTGTGTTGTTCTCCTGAACATTGTGGGCATGCAATATTGGCATTGGAATGTGATGCCACCCTTGTGGCCTGACCCCAGCACATCCTTAGGATGTGTTGTTTGTTACTGCAAATGACTCATTATACTGTATGCTTTGATGTATGTGTGATAATTTATTTATTTATAGAAACATCACAGAACAGGCACTTTTTGGCCTAACGAGCCACATTGCCCAGTAAACCCACCTTTTAACCCGAGCTTAATTACAGGACAACTTACAATGACCAATTAACCAACTAACTGGTGCATCTTTGGACTGTGGGAGAAAACCAGAGTATACTGAGGGAACACACGTGGTCACAGGGAGAACGTACAAACTCCTTACAGACAGCTCTGGAATTGAACTCTGAGCTCCGACACCCGAGCTGTAACAGAGTCACACTAACCGCTACACCACCGAGGTGGCCAAATCAATCCAAACCTGACCTTTGGTACTTGTGTATCACAAAAGAGCCCATTTCAGGCTCTGTAGGCTTCATACCTGTGCTGTGATTGTTTCGGAGTTGACAGAAGAATTGGTTTGTCACAGTATTATGACTGCAATTTTTATTTGTTTAAATTTTAATGTCTATATCTTTCATCATTCAAAAAGTTCTAACTTTACACTTCATAGTCCTGAGATTACAACACAATGAACAATGTTTTATTGTTCTATTATGGCTTTGCCGACCACTTCCAATCAACATTGACAATTTTTAACCGAAGGATATGCAAGTTGAAGGGTGAAGTGGCTACTTTAAATGCCTTTGTGGGTGAACAGGTAGAGTCTGAGGGAATGTATGAGAAAGACTAACCATAGTGGGTGGCGGACAGACAACGCAGACTCAGAGAGTCTAGGACCAGCCTCAGAAGAGAAGGACATCCCTTTTGAACAGAGATGCGGAGGAATTCATTTAGCTAGAGGGTGGTGAATCTGTGGTATTCATTGTCACTGGGTACTGTGAAAGATAATGTCATTGGGTATACTCAAAGTGCAAATTGATGGATTAGTTAGTGAGGGCGTTAAAGGTTGTCGGGAGAATGTAGGAGTGTGGGATTGGGAGGAAAAATAATTCAGTCTTGATCAAATGGCGGAACAAAACCAATGGACTGAGTGGTCTAATTCTGCTCCTGTGAATCAAGCTTCTAGACTCAAGACTGCTTTATGTCATTTACTGTACACAACTGTGAAGGAGAATGAAATAATGGTTACTCTGGATTCCATGAAGCACAAAAACACAAAAGATAAAGAACACAATAATAATAATAAATCACAATAAATATAAACACATAGTGTAGTTTATATATGTAGGTTTCTCAGTACCAGTAACGGTGGTGTTAACTGTTCAGGCTAATGAAATGGCTTCTCTGTAATGTTGTAATGGGATCCTGTGTCTCATATGTTTGGGTTATGGGTATTGATAAGGGGAAAACTAACCAATGGAGAATTGTTATGCTATCTTGTCCGTGTAAGCTGAATGGGAGTTCGCGGTCTTTTTCGGGAGGAAAGCGAGAAGGACAGGCGTGTGAGGAGCAGACGGCGGTTCCAGAGCAACGGATGCTGGACGTCGGCGGTTCGGACGGTGGAGGAAGGCTCGGAAGGTCGTTGTGGAAGGGAACCGGAGGCGTGAGCTCCAGCGTATTAAAATATGTGCACAAACTGACAAACTGGTTATTACTTTGGCGCCTTTAGGTTATCTGTTTCTACTAACCCATCACTAAGAAATCACTATAAAGTTGCAATTATTTACTCGCTTTTGGGTATTGTGAGTGTGTACTAGGGGGGCATTACACTGAAGTATTGCACTACTGGTGGTTTACCTGAGGCGGACGGGGGTCAACTGGGGGCACGGAGGCTACATATACATAGATTGATTGTTCAGTACCTTGTAGAATTGTTCATCCCCCAACCCTTTCTTCACATAAATAAGTATTACAGCCAGAGATTTTAATCAATTTAACTGAAATTTTTGATTTGTGAATCACAAGCTCTTTTTTTCATAGAAGAGCCCAAAAAAGCAGGGAAAATTGTAAAGCATGAAAAACTAAAAATTCAAAAACGGAAATGTCAGCAATTCAAACGTGTTCAACTCCCCCTTGCTCAGTACTTAGCTGAACCACCTCTCACAGCTATTACAGCCAGTAGTCTTTTTGGAGAAGTCTCTATTTGCTTTGCACAAAGTGATGGAACAAAATTTGCCCATTCCTTCTTGCAAAATTGCTCAAGCTGTGCCAGATTAGTTGGGGAGCGGTGGTGGACAGCAATCTTGAGATCTTGCCAGAGATGTTCGATTAGGTTAAGGTCAGGACTCTGACTGGGCCACTTAATGACATCAATTTTCTTCATTTGAAGCCACTCCATGTTTGCTCTGCCAATGTGTTTTGGGGCGTTGTCCTGCTGCAAGATGAATTTCCTCCCCAGTTTAAGCTTTCTGGCAGAAGCTAGCAGGTTTTTATCCAGGATCTCTCTGTATTTAGCAGCAGTCATCTTCCCTTCAATCCAGACCAGATTTCCAGTCCCTGCTGCTGAAAAGTATCCTTGTAGCATGATGCAACCTCCACCATACTTTACAGTCGGGATGATGTTATCTAGTTGATGCACAGTGTTAGATTTATGCCACACATAATGCTTAGTAATTATGCCTAAAAGTTCCACTTTAGTTTCACCCATCCTTCTTCCACATCTTTGTGGTATCTTCTAAGTGTGTGTGTGCCCTTAACTCCTGGTGGAGTTGTTGGGGTGCCGTCATGACAAGCTTTTTGCACTGATCTCTTTTTTGGTAATTGCTGTCTCTTTTTTGGTAATTTCTCATCCTACAGCATGTGTTGGGCATCTGAAACCTGGTGGAGCCCATCCCTCTCCAGGTTTTTTTTTACGAGGTCGAGTTGCTAGCTCGACACTCAACCCAGGCACGGATGGAGAGCGTGCGAGGGAGCCGGCCAGATTCGAACTCGGGACCTCTCGCCCCAAAGTCCAGCGCTGATGCCACTACGCCACCAGCCGGCATCTAAGTGACACTTTGCAAAGTCTTTGCAGGGAAGCGTATGCGTTTCTTTTTAGCCAGGGCTTCTTCCTTGCCACTCTTCGATAAATACCCTTTCTGTGCAAGGATATTAGAGTTGGTGGAGCCATGAACTTCATCTTCTGTTGCAGCCACCGATTTCTGCAGCTCACAGTAGCCTCTTACAAGTGTCATTCTTCTCTGAAAACTAAGTTTAGAGGGATGGCCTGGCTTAGACAGTGTGACTGGGTTTTCATATTTTTTTCCACTTTTTCACGATGGACTGCTCTGAACTGCCTTTGAGATGATCTTGCACCCTTTCCCTGATCTCTGCTTCTCTATTATCATTTCCCTGATTCTTCTTAAATGCTTTTTTTGCTTTCATTTTGACCTGGTCTGTTGAAAATCCACCGTACGGCTGGACCTTACAGAGAGATAGGGTATTTGTTCACGTGATCCTCCAATTTTCTACATCAACAATTTGGGTTAGTTGGTAAGGTAATAGACAGTATTGCACCTGAGGAATGTTAGTGTAGTGATTAAAAAAGGCAATGGATACTTTTTCAGCCTTGCAATTTTGGTTTTTAATTATAAATTAAAAACCGATGACACAACCGTGGGCTGATGACACGGCTGTGGGCCGATGACATGACCGTGGTGGGTCTCATCAGCAAGAACGACGAGTCAGCTTACAGAGAGGAGGTGCAGTGGCTAACGGACTGGTGCAGAGCCAACAACCTGTCTCTTAATGTGAACAAAACAAAAGAGATGGTTGTTGACTTCAGGAGGGCACGGAGCAACCACTCCCCGCTGAACATCGACGGCTCCTCAGTAGAGATTGTTAAGAGCACCAAATTTCTTGTTGTTTACCTGATGGAGAATCTCACCTGGTCCCTCAACACCAGCTCCATAGCAAAGAAAGCCCAGCAGCGTCTCTACTTCCTGCGAAGTCTGAGGAAAGTCCATCTCCCACCCCCCCCATCCTCATCACATTCTACAGGGGTTGTATTGAGAGTATCCTGAGCAACTGCATCACTGCCTGGTTTGGAAATTGCACCATCTTGGATTGCAAGACCCTGCAGCGAATAGTGAGGTCAGCTGATAAGATCATCGGGGTCTCTCTTCCCACTATCACAGATATTTACACTACACGCTGCATCTGCAAAGGAAGCAGCATTATGAAGGACCCCATGCACCCCTCATACAATCTCTTCTCCCTCCTGCCGTCTGGGAAAAGGCTCCGAAGCATTCGGGTTCTCACGACCAGACTATGTAACAGTTTCTTCCCCCAAGCTATCAGATAGATAGATAGATAGATAGATAGATAGATAGATAGATAGATAGATAGATAGATAGATACTTTATTCATCCCCATGGGGAAATTCAACTTTTTTTTCCAATGTCCCATACACTTGTTGTAGCAAAACTAATTACATACAATACTTAACTCAGTAAAAAAAAATATGATATGCATCTAAATCACTATCTCAAAAAGCATTAATAATAGCTTTTAAAAAGTTCTTAAGTCCTGGCGGTTGAATTGTAAAGCCTAATGGCATTGGGGAGTATTGACCTCTTCATCCTGTCTGAGGAGCATTGCATCGATAGTAACCTGTCGCTGAAACTGCTTCTCTGTCTCTGGATGGTGCTATGTAGAGGATGTTCAGAGTTTTCCATAATTGACCGTAGCCTACTCAGCGCCCTTCGCTCAGCTACCGATGTTAAACTCTCCAGTACTTTGCCCACGACAGAGCCCGCCTTCCTTACCAGCTTATTAAGACGTGAGGCGTCCCTCTTCTTAATGCTTCCTCCCCAACACGCCACCACAAAGAAGAGGGCGCTCTCCACAACTGACCTATAGAACGTCTTCAGCATCTCATTACAGACATTGAATGACGCCAACCTTCTAAGGAAGTACAGTCGACTCTGTGCCTTCCTGCACAAGGCATCTGTGTTGGCAGTCCAGTCTAGCTTCTCATCTAACTGTACTCCCAGATACTTGTAGGTCTTAACCTGCTCCACACATTCTCCATTAATGATCACTGGCTCCATATGAGGCCTAGATCTCCTAAAGTCCACCACCATCTCCTTGGTCTTGGTGAAGACTCCTCCATACCCGAAGCCTGGACTGACACCTTGCCCTATTGTCCTGTTTATTATTTATTGTAATGCCTGCACTGTTTTTGTGCACTTTACGCTGTCCAGTATAGGTCTGTAGTTTAGCTTTCTCTGTGTTGTTTTTTTTTACGTAGCTCAGTCTAGTTTTTGCACTGTGTCATGTAACACCATGATCCTGAAAAACGTTGTCTCGTTTTTACTGTGTACTGTACCAGCAGTTATGGTTGAAATGACAATATAAGTGACTTGACTTGGTTGACTTGACTTCAGTAAATTGTTGACATGCTTTGAAATTTCTCTTTTGATTTGACAAGTTGCACCATGTTTTGCAGACTTGCTCAAAAAATCCTACTTCAATAGTTTTTAAATTTAGAAAATGAGACGGCAAAATGTTAAAAGAGCAGTGGGAACTGAATACATTTTCAATGCTCTGGATGTCCATTAAGTGATGCCTGGCACAGGAGTATCTATATAAAAGGTGACTGACAGGAAATGAGAAATAGTGGTGATTTTAAGGGTGGAGGTGTTAATCAGCTTCACTGCTTGATGAAAGTAGCTGTTTCTGACTCCGATGATCCGGGCGCCGCGGATGCTCCGCAGCCTCCTCTCTGATTGGAGTGGGACAAACAGTGCATGAGCTGGGTGGGTTGGATCCTTCATGATGTTACTCGTTCTTTTCTGACGCCTTTCTGCATGTATGTCCTTGATGGAGGATAGGCTGGTGCCGATGTCGCGTTGGCAACTTCTGATTAACAAGAGAAAATCTGCGGATGCTGGAAATCCAAGCGACACACACAAAATGCTGGAGGAGCTCAGCAGGCCAGGCAGCATCGATGGAAAAAGTATAGTCGACGTTTCAGGCCAAAACCCTTCCGCAGGACTGGAGAAAAAAGATGAGGGGTAACCACCTTTTAAAGCTACTCCTCATTTTTTTTTCTCCAGTCTTGCCGAAGGGTCTCAGCCTGAAACGTCGACTGTACTTTTTTCCATAGATGCTGCCTGGTCTGCTGAGTTCCACCAGCATTTTGTGTGTGTTGGTTGGCAACTTCTGACTTCCCACTGCCGAGCCTTCCTGTTCGTCACAGTACATTTTCCGTACCATGCAGTACCTGATGCAGCTTGTTAGGACGCTCGATACTGTGCATCTGTAGAGTGACGTGAGTGTAGATGTGCATAGCCCAGCTCTCTTCAGCCTCCTCAGAAAGTAGAGACACTGGTGAGGTGAGTTTTCGTGATTGCGTCTGGTGTGTTCTCAGCCCATGGGAGGTTTTTGTGAGTTGCGGTAAAATATCAGAAAAATGAGTCTGACTGGATGACTTTGAGGGGCCCAGCAATCTGGGCTAGAATGAGTAAACCAGAAGCATGTTGTGCACACTGAATTGCAAATGCTGAAAAAAAAGCAATCAATGTGTATAAGCCAGCTGCCTGGATTACAGAGGAAAATGTGGGAAAGGAAAGAATATTTATTTTTTTTAATTATATTTTTAAGCTCTTTTTCTCCTCTGGGCTTGGAAAGTTAGAAGGACAATGATCAATGTGAAATTGTGTAATTTCTTTGTGGCCCACTAGAAAACCCAGCAATAATTGAAAAAAAATTGTTCAGGAGATGTTGGGAAGAACTTATCTTCCACCCAACAGACATGTCGACAAATGGTGGTTTGTGAAAATGCCAAAACATTTCACAGGATAATGTACAGGCATCCAATTTTGTCTGGGATGTTAACTAATTGGATCTTATGTTGAAGCTCAGACATTTCATTAAATGTGTATTTAAAACTTTGAGCCATGTATTATTAGTGGTTGGATGGGGGAGTAACGTTTATAAGTCATGGACATGTACAGCAGAGAAACAGGCCCTTCGGCCCGATATATTCATGCTATTATGGCTACCTATACTAATCCTGCTTGCCAGCATTAATTCTAAATGTTTTTACTGTTCCTGCTTTCAAGTCTCTAGCGCAGGAGATCCCAACCCAGCGTCCATGATCCCTAGCTTAATGGTCTGACGAATCTTATAGAATTTTTTGAAGATGTAACTAGTAGAGTGGATAGGGGAGAGCCAGTGGATGTGGTATATTTAGATTTTCAAAAGGCTTTTGACAAGGTCCCACACAGGAGATTAGTGTGCAAACTTAAAGCACACGGTATTGGGGGTATGGTATTGATGTGGATAGAGAATTGGTTGGCAGACAGGAAGCAAAGAGTGGGAGTAAACAGGACCTTTTCAGAATGGCAGGCAGTGAATAGTGGGGCAAGGCTTAGTGCTGGGACCCCAGTTGTTTACAATATATATTAATGATTTAGACGAGGGAATTAAATGCAGCATCTCCAAGTTTGTGGATGACACGAAACTGGGCGGCAGTGTTAGCAGTGAGGAGGATGCAAAGAGGATGCAGGGTGACTTGGATAGGTTAGGTGAGTGGGCAAATTCATGGCAGATGCAATTTAATGTGTGTGAGGTTATCCACTTTGGTTGCAAGAACAGGAAAACAGATTATTATCTGAACGGTGGCTGATTAGGAAAAGGGGAGGTGCAACGAGACCTGGGTGTTATTGTACACCAGTCATTGAAGGTGACCATGCAGGTACAACAGGCGGTGAAAAAGGCAAATGGTATGTTGACATTCATAGCAAAAGGATTTGAGTACAGGAGCAGGGAGGTTCTACTGCAGTTGTACAAGACCTTGGTGAGACCGCACCTAGAGTATTGTGTGCAGTCTTGGTCCCCTAATCTGAGGAAAGACATTCTTGCCATAGAGGGAGTACAAAGAAGGTTCACCAGATTGATTCCTGGGATGGCAGGACTTTCATATGAAGAAAGACTGGATCGACTAGGCTTATCCTCACTGGAATTTAGAAGATTGAGGGGCGATCTTATTGAAACGTATAAAATTCTAAAGGGATTGGACAGGCTAGATGCAGGAAGATTGTTTCCGATGTTGGGGAAGTCCAGAACAAGGGGTCACAGTTTAAAGATAAAGGGGAAGCCTTTTAGGACCGAGTTGAGGAAAAACTTCTTCACACAGAGAGTGGTGAATCTGTGGAATTCTCTGCCACAGGAAACAGTTGAGGCCAGTTCATTGGCTATATTTAAGAGGAAGTTAGATATGGCCCTTGTGGCTAAAGGGATCAGTGGGTATGGAGAGAAAGCAGGTACAGGGTTCTGAGTTGGATGATCAGCCATGATCATACTGAATGGTGGTGCAGGCTTGAAGGGCCGAATCGCCTACTCCTGCACCTATTTTCTATGTTTCTATGTATTGATCTATGGCATAAGAATAGTTGGGACCTCCTGGTCTAGGCCTTTTCTCTTTGGATTGAAGGAGTATGAGAGGTGACTTGATAGAATTGTATAAGGTGATAAGAGGCATACATAGAATGGACAGGGAGAGACTTTTTCCTAGAAATAGCTAATATGAAGGGCATAATTTTAAACTGATTGGAGGGAAGTGTAGAGGTATGTCAGATACCTTCATTAGTTGGGCAATTGAGTTCAAAGCCACCAGGCAATGGTGCCACTTTATAAAACTCTAATTTGACCACACCTTGAGTTTTTTGTTCAATTCTGGTCACCTCATTATTGGACAGATGTAGAAGCTTTTAGAGAGGGTGCAGAGAAAATTTACCAGTATGGTGCTTTAGTTAGAGAGCGTGCCTTATGAGGATAGATTGAGGGAGCTCTTTGGAGCAAAGGAGGATGAGATGTACTTGATAGAAATGTTTAAGATTATAAGAGACACAAATAGAGTGGACCGGAAGCACCATTTTCCCAGGATGAACCAAAGACCATCCTTCTAAGGTGAGTGGACGAATGCTAGGGGGAGATGCCAGAGTTTTATTAGGTTTTTTTATACAGAAGGAGTGGTAAGTGTCTGGAATGCACTACTGGAGCTAATGGTTGAGGCAGGTACACTAGGGACATTAAATCAACTCTCAGATGGGCACGTGGATGAATGAAAAATGGAAAGGTATGGTTCCCTCAGACGGAAGGGTTAGATTGATCATGAGCAACACACACAAAATGCTGTGGGAACTCAGCAAGTCAGGAGGCAACAATTCAGGGGAATAACCAGCTGATGTTTCAGGCTGAGACTATTCATCAAGGATAGAAATGAAGAAGGCAGAAACCAGAATAAGCAGGTGGGGAGGAGTGGAAGTACAAGCTGGCAGGTGAGGGAGAAGGTGGGTGGATGGGGAAAGGAGGAATGAAGTAAGAAACTGGGAGGATGGAATAGGTTTATTATAGGTTAGCACAACATGATGGGCCAAAGGGCCTGTACAGCTCTGTACTGTATGTACTTGAATATAAAAGCAAGGGTATTGTGAGCAGTTTTTGAACCCTTATCTTAGGAAAGCTGTGCTGAAACCGGACAGGGTTCAAAGGAGGTTCATGAAAATGATTCAGGGATTGAAAGGATCATCATCTGAGGAGCATTTGATGGCTCTGGGCCTGTAATCGCTGGAAGTTAGAAGAATGAGGAGGAATCGAAACCAAACAAATGTTGAAAGGCCACGACAGAGTAGATGTGGAGAAGCGTATGTACCACCTGGGAAAGGTTTCACTGCTAATGTCATGGTTTTTCTGTAGCAGTTTTCAACTTCCTATCACTTTCCAGGACTCCAGCTCATATTCTCAATATTTATTGCTTATTTTTTTCTTTCTGTATTTGCACAGGTTGTTGTCTTTTGCACTTTGGTTGAATGCCCAAGTTGGTTAGGTCTTTCATTGATTCTATTATAGTTGTTATTCTATTATGGATTATTGAGTATGCCCACAAGAAAATAGATCTCAGTGTTGTATATGGTGACATATATGAACTTTGATAATAAATTTACTTTGAACTTTACTACCCTGTCTGTCTGTGTTCCTATTTGCAGAGAAGCTTTGCCATGGGGACAGTAAACACAAGAGATTCTGCTGATCCTGAAATGCAGACACTGTTGTATGTGTGAAAATCCCAACAGATCGGCAGTTTCCCAGTAACTCAAACTACCCCGTCTGGCACCAAGTCCAAGTGATTTAAATCACATTTCCTTCCCATTCTGATGTTTGGTCTAAACAACCGAACCACTTCACCATATCTGCAAGTTTTTAATGGAGTGAGTTGCTGTAACATGATTGGCTGATTAGATATTTGCATTAATGAGCAGGTATACAGGTGTATCTAATAAAGTCGTCTCTGAGTATATCTGTAAATCTCTAGCCCAAATATACTCAACAGTTCACTCAATGGGCCAAATGGGCCAATTTTGCTCCCATCTCTTTATTTTTATGGTCTTACAATTCCATAGTTCTGCATAGAGAATTCAAAAAATTCACTATTCCATAGCAGGAGAAATTCCTCACCTTAGTGACCATTTTGAGATTCTAACTTCTGATTATCAATGCCCCAGCTAAGAGAAACATTATCCCTTCATATAATCTGTCAAGCTCCATAAAAACTTTGTATATTTCAATGAGCTCATCTCTTGTTCTTCTAAACTCTAGAAAGCATTGCCCAATCTGCTTACCCTCTCCTCATAAGAAAGCCCCGTCATTCAAGGAGTGACACTTGGAAATCTTTGTTGCCATCTCTTCTAACCTTTATTAGGTGGGGAGACCAACCCTGTACTCAATGTGTGCTCTCACCAGGGCCCTTTATAAACTCAAGTCAAAGTAAATTTATTATCAAAGTACACATATGTCACCCTATTCTACCTTGAGATTCATTTTGATAATACTGAGAAAATGCATTGTGAAGAGTCCTTCGAAGTGATTTTGTAGGTTGTAGGATCAGTTCAGAGCGGTGGTGGTTGTAGGATAATAACTGTTCCTGAACCTGGTGGTGAGGGACCTAAGGATTCTGTATGTCCTGCCCAGTGGTAGTAGCAAAAAGCAAGCACGGCCTGGATGGTGGCGGTCCTTGATAATGGATGCTGCCTTCCTGTGGTGACACTCCTTGTAGATGTGCACCATGGTGGGAAGGACTTTGCCTGTGATGGAGTGGGCTGTATCCACCACTTCCTGTAATTTTTCCATTCCTGGGCTTTGGTGCATCCATACCAGGCCGTGATGCAACCAGTTAGGCTACTCTCCACTCTGTTTGTTCAAGTTTTCGGTGACATGCCGAATACAAAGAATATTACAGCACTTACTCAAATAATTTTTGGTGATATTTGGTGAACGTGCTCCTACCTGACACCTAGTGGCTTGTTAAATACTGACAGTAAGATGAAATAAAGATCAAAGTTCAATGTAAATTTATTATCAATGGACATATATGTCACCATATACAACCCTGAGATTAATATCCTTGCGGGCATTCACAGTAAATGCAAAGAAACAAACAAAACAAACCAAAATAATTATAATAAATAAGCAATAAGTATCAGGGACATGAGATGAAGAGTCCTTGAAAGTGAGGCCATTGGTTTTGGGAACAGTTCAAGTGTGGGGCTGAGTGAAGTTGAGTGATGTTCGGTGAAGTGATCCACGCTGGTTTAAGAGCCTGATGGTTGAGTGTTAATAACTATTCCTAAACCTGGTGGTGTGTGCTTTGAGACTCCTGCACCTTCTTCTTGATGGCAGCAGCGGGAGGAGAGTATGACCTGGGTGAAGGAGGTCCTTGATGATGGATGCTGCTTTCTTGCAACAGCACTCCATGTAGCTCAGTAGCTGGGAGGGACTACTTCAATATTATGAGTGAGTCATGTGCAAAGAAAAAGTAGAAGTTGGTAGTTAATTCTGACTTGACCATAACTTGCAGTAATGTAAAAACCAGTGACGTAAAGCATTCTTATTGGGGCACTATCATAAAAAATTGAGATTTTGCAGATGCCAGGAATATTGAACACACACAAAATGCAGGAGGAACTCAGCAGGTCAGACAGCATATACGGAGAGGAATAAATAGGCCAGGACCCTTCATCAGGACTTAAATTTAACGCTGACTGAAAGGTAGAGAGTAGTTTTCTTGGATAAAAACATGTGTTTTAAGGAACATCTTCACAAGGGTGCAGAAAGGTTGAGAAGCTTGGTGGAGTGTGGGTGTTCAGGGCTTCTAGAATGTCAAAAATCACTGCAATTTTGGAGAGCCAAAATCTGGAAGAACATTAAGACCTTGAAGTACTGTAGGCCTGGAGGATGTAGAGGATGGAGGGGGAAAGGGTACGAATAGATCTGAAAGTAAGGTAATGCACTGTAGCCTTTCTAGGCCAGTAGCCGATGTAAATTGGTGAGGACTGAGGAGATGGTGTGAGGGACTGAGAGTGCAAGTAAAATGATGGAAAAACTCAGCAGGTCAGGCAGCATCCTTGGAGAGAGAAGGAAGAGCCTTTCAACTGAAATATTAATTTTGCTTCCTTCACCACAGCTTCTCCCTGTCCTGCTGAGGGTTTCCAGAATTTGCTGTATTTACTCAAATATCCAGCTTATGCAGCATTTTGCTTCTCGACAGACAACTTAATGTGAGTCAGGATGTGGGCTTCAGTGTACACAGGGTGGAGCATGACAGGCCTGGCAAGCAACTATCGGAATAGCAAACACTGACTTTTGTTCTATCAATGTTCTGGTCCAAGGTTAGGGAATTGAATCCACAGATAGAACCTCTGCCTGCTTTCCATTATGTAAAGTGGGCATGTCAAACTCAGTCCTTGCACAGGCTTGGAATTTCAACTTTAATATCTACACTGAAATCAGGTGAAAGGCTCACAAGTTGTGAATGAGCTTTGCATCAGAGCCAGAAGTAAGCCCTCAGACTTTTACCACGTAAGCATTAATTGATTCAAGAAAGAAACTGATTAATGTGGCCGAGACAGGTAGGGGTCTCATGTAGATAGAGAAACAGTACAGGTATTTGAGGCTAGTAAACTGATCATCAGTTTTGTTAAGGTTGTGTTGAGTTAAAACACAGAACAGTACAACACAGGAACAGGCTCTTTGGTGCACAATATGCTGGACTAAATCAACTGGCAATTAACCACCTAACTAAATTAATTGCTTGTGCGTACTTAATGTCCATAACTCCCTTCCCACACCATTCTCTGTACATTCACATGCCTGTCTCTTCAATATCATATTTTCCTCCAACGCTACCCCTGGCACTGCATTCCAAGTGCTCACAACTCTCTATGCTATAAACCTTGCACAGCAAGAACCTTTTGAACTTTTACCCTCTCTCCTTAACTGCATGCCCTCTTCCATTTGACATTTCAACCCTGGGATATAGCTACTGGCTGACTACACTATCTATGCCTCTTTTTATCTAATAAACCTCCATCAAATTTCCCCTCAGGCTCCGTCGCTCCAGTTTGTCCAACCTCTCCTTATAGAACATCGCCTCCAAGCCAGGCAAGAACACAGTAAGGTTCTTCCAAATATTAATGAGCAAATCATGTATTTAAAGTGCATTAATTAACTATTTAACTAAAATATAAATATACAGCGAAATAAAGAAAAATAATGAAAAATAAAGAACTTAGCTAAACTGACACATGCAAAATGCTGAAGGAACTCAGCAGGTCAGTTGTTTGAGTCCTTATGAAGGGCCCTGGCCTGAAATGTTGGCTCTTTATTCTTCTTCTCAAATGCTGCCTGACCTGCTGATTTACTCCAGCAGTTCATGTGTGTTACTCTGGATTTCCACCAACTGCACAATCTCTTATGCTTAACTAAATGGACTTTTTCCAATGAAGATCAGTAACCTTCTTCAGATGAATAGAGCAATACTACTTATTGAGTCCCCTCTATTGGTCAGGATCATCCATGGATGTTGCATCCCAGCTGTCTACGTGGTATACAAGCCAGGGCAGTATGATAGGAAGAACAAGCTATTGCCCGTGTCTCAGGCTCCCCCTCTCTACGCAGCTGATGAATCCAAAGGAACGCCTGAGAACGATATGGTTTGGCACCAGTGGCATCACAGAAGTTGCCGCTCAGCTTGTAACTCAATGTATGACAGCCTTCGGGATTCCAGCTCTGGATTTTTCTTCAGGGTTTACTTCCAAAGCCTTCCCTAAGAGTGGGTATGGCCACAAGGCAGCGGAGGTTGGAGATCAGAATTTTCCTTCACCTAGATGAGCTGCCAGCCGTGGCTGACGAGCCCCACCTGCCTGAAGTGACTGGTTTTAAGGCACTGCTATCACGCCTTTGCCCCTTCTCCTGTTGGTAGGAATAGTTCCGCCAGGCTTAGTAGCTAAGCCACATGCGAAGGCCAACAGCAAGAGGCTATTCAAGATTCATGACTTTGGGAGTATTTAATAGGTAGTGGGAACTTATCCCCATTACCACTCCTGGCTATAACAAGCTTAGCGAATCACTGTTTAATACTTCTCCATCAAAATTCTGGTCCATCCAGGCCATTAGCTGAGAATTACTCAGAACTGCACCCATACTCAATGGTAGGTCTAATGGAGAACAAGGCACTGTGTGCATGTACCTTTAGTGTATGGGATTCTGAAATAGGTTAACACATCTATTTCATCCAGTCCTCCATTAAACTAGCAGCTTGCCATCAGCACCATCAGGCCTTATATCGATTCATGGTTACTCTGACTGGAGTTGCACTCTAGTGGCATCCTCCCAGTAGTATGCAATGTTACCACATCACTGGTGGGAAGGCCAACTCTGATACCGCTGATACATTTCCATCCCAAGTGTGCGGCAGACTCTGTCCATACGGTACAAAGCTGGCTTGAAATGTTCACAGCAGCACATATCACTTGGGGAGCTCCACAAAATAGTCTCAGAAATTTCTACAGATGTATGGTGGAGGCCACTTTGACAGGTTGTATCAAAGCCCGTTATGGAGGCTCCAATGTACAGGATTGCAAGAGGCAGGCAGAAGGTTGTAGATTCAGCCAGCTCCATCACAGATGCAACCCCACACACCATTGAGGACATCTTCAAGAGGTGATCACATCCATTGTTAAGGACCCTCACCATCCAAGACATGTCTTCTTCTCATCACTACCATCCGGGAGGAAGTACAGGAGCCTGAAGACTCACACTCAATGACTTAGATGCAGCTCTTTAAAATTTCACAGGTTAGTGACAATAAAACTGATTCTGATTCTGCCGGGGCTGGGGTATAATGGGCAAACATTCAGTGGCCACTTGGTTAGGTACACCTATACACCTGCTTGTTTATGCAAATATCTGATTAGCTAATCATGTGGCAGCAACTCAGTGGTCAAGAGGTCCAGTTGTTGTTCAGACCAAACATCAGAATGGGGAAGAAATGTGACTTTGACAGTGAATGATTTTTGGTGCCAGATTGGGTGGTTTGAGTATCTCAAAAACTGCTAACCTCCTGGGATTTTTCTGCATAACAGTCTCTAGAGTCTATAGAGAATGATGAGAAACACACAGAAAAAACATCCGATGAGCAGCAGTTCTGTGGGTGAAAATGCCTTGTTGATGAGAGAGGTTGGAGGAGAATGGCCAAACTGTTTCAAGCTGACAGGACGGCGACAGTAACGCAATTAACCCTGCATTACAACAGTGGTGTGCAGGAGAATATCTCTAAACACACAACACATCAAACTTTGAAGTGGATGGGTTACAGCGGCAGAAGACCATGAGCATACACTCACTGGCCACTATTAAAGTGGCCACTGAGTGGATGTCAAGTGAGTGAAGCAAGTGGAGAAGAATAAAAGGGATGCAAAGATTCAAAACATTTTTATGCAGGAATATTCAAAGTTATTTCAATGCATGGACGATGCCAAACTACATTACAATGTAACACCATTAATAACACAATTTGTTTGCTATTTTAACTTAAACATTGCAAGATTGCTCGCTTTGTGCTCAATCCTTATTAATATTCAAACCAGGTGCTTAATAAATGGAAAATATGTATTGTCAATATTTGTATAAGAATAAATTGATGTAAAACATGCACATTCCATGTGCGATGTTGATTGCAGCGTCTGTGCTATTGGGATATGCTCCGATTAGTAAAGTTGCCTCAAATTACACCAGATTTAATTTCAGACTCATTAGAAAAGTCACATCACGCACGATGTTGCTTGCATTATTTTGACAAATTATAAATTACTCTCAGAATAATTCTGAGATTGTAAGAATTCCAGTATTTTGTTAATTAAAATATATGTGCATGCAAATGTTAAGTACCTTTAACATTATTACATGGCTCTCATTTAATCAAGACGTTTAAAGATACATCTTACTGATTGACTTAGGCTTCCACCGTGTGTGGGCATCACAGGCAAGGTTGAAATTATCGCAGTCTTCACAGCCACTGACACACACAAGGACAGCTTCTATCCCACTGCTGTCTGACTCTTGGATGGACTAACATACACTAAAAGATGAACTCTTGATTTTTTTGTCTATCTTGTCATATCTGTTGCAATTGATTTATAAAGATCAGCTGTATTTGTCACATGTACATCGAAACATCGAAACCATCCATGAAATGCGCCGTTTGTGTTAACAACCAAAAGTGTCCGAGGATGCGCTGGGGTGGCCAGCAAGTGTCTCCACACTTCCGGCACCAACAGCATACTTATCCTTGCCCGTTTGTCTCTGGAATGTGGGCGGAAACTGGAGCATTTGGAGGAAATCCACTTGGCAATGGGGAGAACGTAGAACGGACCGTGGCAGGAATTAAACCCAGATCACCGGTGCTGTAAAGTGTTACAGTAACTGCTAGGCTACCTGCACTGCATTTTGTGACTGCAACTCTACGTTCTGCATTCAGTTTTTCTTTGTACGATGTCAATATACTTACATATGGCATGATCTGATTGGACGGTACACAAACAAATTTTTGCACTGTACCTCTCTACAATGCTTACTGCCCATTACGCTGTTGCCATTTAGGGCAGCAAAGAAGCTCCTCCATCTGCAGTCGCATACAGATAAAGAAGGAATCTTCATTGCTGTTTCCGTAACAATTTTGTTTGGACCTGTCAGGTTTGATAGACCTGAGGTGAACTCTCAACCTTGGAGGACCAGTTGATTATTAGTCTTGCCTCTAACCTTTGACCTGTTCGGCATGGGTGACCCTACCAAGAGCTAAAGCATAAAGCCCTGACTCCAGCCAACTTAGCTCTCCAGGTCACTGAGGCACGCAAGCCTCATTACAAGGTTGTGGTCCTCTTGGAGGTATTGGTACAATAGATCAACCCAAATAACCTGCTTGAGCAGTATGGAGCAATACAAAGAGTCCGTTGTACTAGTGGAGTGTGTGGAGACCCAGACAAATCACATTTGCTGATCACTTCCCCTAAAGAAAATCAAAGAGTCAGAAAGAACTTCCCTTTGATCTGGTGGTTTCATTGTCTGAAACCAATTTTATATTCCATATTCATCATCATTATGTGCTGTGTCATATGACGTGGGCAATCATCATCTTTCCGTGATCATCTCTGTTCTTGGCAAATTTTTCCACAGACTAGTTTGCCATTGCCTTCTTCTGGGCAGTGACTTAACAAGAGGGTGACCTCAGTTAGTCTGCCTGGCGTCACTGGTCGCGTAACCAGGGCTTGTAATGTGCACCGGCTGCTCATATGACCATTCACCACCTGCTTCCATGGCTTCACATGATCCTGATTGGAGGTGGGGGGAGGGAGGATGATATGCATGTGCTACACTTTGTCCAAGGGTGACCTGCAGGCTGGTGGAAGAAAGGTTCACCTTACATCTCCTTTGGAGGAGATATATCTCTACCCCGCCACCCAAACTTCATAGTAAATAATTAAATTTCAAAAGCCTTGGTTCCCACTTTCCAGTAACTGAATGACTTTGTTTTTGCCCTGAATTGGACACTAAAAGAATAGAAAACCTTGCCTCTCTATGGCTAGGCTTTGAATCTATTGTGTGGACAATCGATACTCTCCTTTGACCAATCTCTCCTTTGATGTCGCTGCTAATTCCTAAACATAGTATGAGAAGGATACAAGCAGGGTTATCCTGGGATCAGGGCTCAACTTTGAGCCAATCATTATTGACAATATCCATGAATCACGATCAGAATCAGGTTTATTATCACTGACGTATCAATATGTAGAACCTTTAACATAATAATGCATCCCAAGAGCATACTCAGGGGAAATATTGATATCAAAACACACAAGGAAGTAACAATTAGAGGTGAATTAAATGAGCTACAGTACTCTGCAAATTCTTAGGCACATATATGTAGCTATGGTGCCTAAACATTTGGACAGTACTGTAGTAATTTAATGTAATGCACTGTACAGCTGCCACAAAAAAAAACAAATTTCATGACATGTGTGAGTGACGATAAGCCTGATTTGGTAACAGGAAAGACATAATATACAGAACTGTAAATGGAAGTGAGGTTCGCTCCCTGATGAGCTCAATGCCTTTTATGCTCACTGTTAGGGAGTATTCTGCAGTTATGTGAAAATAGTAGATAATAATTCAAGCAATAAACAGTTTTCAGTTCTTAATGAAAGTTGTAAATTGAAGTTACAGTGCTGTGCAAAAGCCTTATGCACCATTGCAATATGTATGTGCCTTAGGCACAGTGCTGTATACGTTGAAGAGAGCCTAATGAGGGAATTTTAAAACTTGATGGAATGACCATCAGTGATGAAGCAAATTGAGCCAGTTATGTACAGGGAGACAATAAAAAGATTATGGGTTATGTGCTGAAAAGAAAATTTTGCTGTTTATGAATTAAGAACATCAGAAATATGAACAGGAATAGATCACATGACTAAGTCTGCTTTGCCACTCAAGAGATCATGGTGAAAGTCAGCTTTGTTTTTCTTTCTGTAGAAACTGACTGATCTGCTGAGGGATTTTGTTCTTGTTTTAGATTTCTAGTTGGCCATCTTTTGATTTTCAGATTATGTCTGAAGTTACCTTTGCCTTATGTCTACATTGCTCTCCTTTCCCAACATCCCTTGTTTCCTTACAGTCCATGGATTTAACTACCTCAGTCTTGAATCTAATCAATGATTCAACCTGCATAGCTCTTTGGGGTAGAGAATTCCAAAAATTTTGCATTTCCTCTTCATAGAAACACAGAAAATAGGACCAGGAGTAGAGTAATAAACTTTAACCAAATCACAGCCGATCTTCCAAATTCAGGATCCTATTCCCCTTTTCTCCCAGTGTCCCTTGACCTCTCTAATCTTTAGATCACTATCTATTTAATTAGTTGATCCCAACTCTATTCTGTGGCAGGGAATTCCATAAACGTTTCTCTGCATCTCAGTACTGACTAGCTTCATCTTCTATCCTTAGAGTTCTGAATTTCCCCAAAGCTGCAATCTACCTCTCCACCATTACACAAGTCTGTCCAGTCTCGTCAGGATTTTAAAGGCTCCCCATCTCAGATGGTTGACACCTTATTCTTAATTTTTGCTCCCTCAACCTAGATTTCTCCAAAAGGGGAAACAAGTTCGCAGCATTCATTTTGTCACGCACCCCAAATTTTGGAGTGTTTCAATGAGATCTGAACTCTAATGAGTGTGGGTTTAATTTCATCTTAAGTCAGCACCTTTATCACAGTAACAACCTTGTCTGAACTGCTCCTGTGCATACAAGGAGACAAAAGCGGTACATTTTCTTCTATCTGTTCTCTCTGCAGTATCACCAAAGTCAAAGTACCTTTATTATCAAAGTGTGCATGTAGTATTCAACCCCGAGATTCATCTTCTCCACAGACAGCCAAGAAACGAAGAAAAACAAGAAAGAAGAACCATGGAACCTGTTCAAAGAAAAAAAGCAACTGTCTGTAGTAAGAATTCTTCAGTTTTGTAGCCAATTTCCCTTGCAATATAGGTTAACTTTCCATAGGATTTTCTTAACAATCAACTGCCAATTTACCTCCTCACTGATTCACAAACCTCTCCATATGCATAAGCATCCATCTTCAAGGTGCTTGCTTTCTGTACAGCTCCTAAGGTGTCACAACACTGACAAATTTCAACAGATGTACTGTGGAGAGCATATGGTCTGGTTGCACCTCCATCTGGTGTGGAGGCTCCAATTCACAGGATTGGGAAAAAGAGCTGCAGAGGGTTGTAAACTCAGCTAGCCCCATCTTGGACTCTACCCTCCTCACCATCAAGGCCAGCATCAAAATGCACAGCCTTAAGAAGACGGCATCCGTCAAGAAGGATGTTCACCATCCAGGACATGACCTCTTCTCATTATCACCATCAGGGAGGACGTATAGGAGCCTAAATTATCATGTGTTTTAGGAACAGCTTCTTCCTCTCCTTCATATTCCTGAATGGTCCATGAACCCGCAAACACTACCTCAGTATGTTGCTCTCGTTTTGAACTACTGTTAATATACATTCTTATTGTAGTTTACAGTTATTGTTTAGGTATTGTGTGGTACTACTATCACAAAATAATAAATTTCATGCTATGCTGGATGTCAGTGATAATGAACCTGAATCTGATTCTGGGTATGTGGAACTGATGGAGAGGCGGAGACTGCAATCATCTCGGTGTTTGGAAATCCTGTAATGTGATAGACGAGAGAATCATGTTGTGCCAGCTTCTTACCATAATACAGTAAGGGTTCCCAACCTTCTTTATACTATGGAGCCTTACCATTAACTGAAGGGTCCATGAACCCCAGGCTGGGAACCCCTGTTTGAGGCCTCAGACCACCCATGGACATATTATTGCTTGTGTAACCAAGATGGACTGTTAATTGCCAAGAACACAGAAGAAATAGCTTCTGCTTTTGGAAGGAGCATTTGGGAGAGTACCTGAGGAGAATGTGAAGCAGGTGCCTACTTTGGAAATGTGTTGTGTACCTTGGTGTGAAGCCAGTGAAAGAAAAAGCAGAGGCCATCACAACTCTGCCACAAACTGCAAGTGTAGCAGAGCTCAAGTTTATCTGAGTTACAGTACAGAATTGGGCACAATTCAGTTCAGATCTCACAAATTATTGAGACCATTGCATCGTTTGTTGAAATAGGATGTTAAATGGAGACGAATGAGAGACATTATAGTATATACACTCTGCGGCCTCTTTATTAGGTACACCAGTACATCTGCTCAATAGTGCATATATCTAATCAGCCAATCATGTTGCAGCAATTCAATGCATAAAGGCACCAGACATGGTTAAGAGGTTCAGTTGTTTTTAAAACCAAACATTAGAATGGGGAAAGAAATGTGATCTAAGTGACTTTGGCTATGAAATGGTTGTTGGTGCCGGATGAAGTGGTTTGAGTGTCTCAGAAACTGCTGATCTCCTGGGATTTTCATGCACGAGAGTCCCTAGAGCAGGGGTTCCCAACCTTCTTTATGCCACGGACCCTACCGTTAACTGAGAGGTCCATGGTCCCCAGGTTGGAAACCCCTGTTTGAGATTTATAGAGAATGGTGTGAAAAGTAAAAAACATCCAGTGTGTGGCAGTTCTGTGGACGGAAATGCTTTGTTAATGAGAGAAGTCAGAGGAGAATGGCCAGAGTGGTTCAAGCTGACAGGAAGGTGAGAGTAACTCAAACAACCAGGCATTACCGCAATTGGCTACAGCAGCGGAAGACCACACAGGGATCTACTACTGTACCTAATAAAGGGTCTACAGAATGTACCTGGTAATAATAAACACTACAACAAGTGCAAAACAACAGAATGGTGCAAAAACTGTAGTGAGTTCTGAACTAGTACAAATAAAATGCTAAAATAGCAACAGAATAACCAAGAGAGGTAGAATTAAGAGTATGGGAACATGGATGCAGTGTGTATAAAGCTGTTTTTAAGTCTGGCTGTCCTGCCTTTCAAGCTCTTGTGTCTTCTCCCAGAGCAGCGTTGGCTCCTCATCTAAGAAAGGATGTACTGACATTGGAGAGGGTTCAAAGGAGGTTCACTTAAATTATTCTGGGATTGAAAGGCTTATCATATGAGGAGCATTTGATGGCACTGGGCCTGTACTCTCTGCAATTCGGGAGAATGAGGGGGGATCTCATTCAGACCTATTGAATGTTGAAAGTCCTTGGTAGAGTGGACGCGAAGAGGATGTTTCCTTTGGTGGGAGAGTCTAAGACCTGAAGACACAGCCTCAGAATAGAGGAATGTCCATTTAGAACAGAGATTAGGGGAACTTCTTTAGCCAGGGAGTGGTGAATCTGTGGAATTTGTTGCAAAAGGTGGCCGTGGAGGTCAAGTCATTGGGTAGATTGGAGCTGAGAGGAAAATGGATCAACCATGATGAAATGGCACAGCAGACTCAATGGGCCAAATGGCCTAATTCTGCTGCAATATCCTATAGTCTTAAAGTCATCTTCTTGGACCCTTAGCTTGCAGTGGAGTATAGGCCATTGATGACTTCCCACAGCGATCCTCCGAAGTCAATGGTATGGCTGTTCATAATTTTTCTGTAATCCGTTGTATCCACTGTACAGGGGATTGGCCTAAACAGCTTTACCAACAGCTTCACCAGTGCCCTGTTGGCTGGACATCGATTTCCACCTCTCACAACGAAGATGTAAGCATGGTCTTAAAGTAGGAGAGTGAAAAATGAATGTTAAAGATGGTCTGCATCATTGATGATACTCTTCGACCATAAAATGACAAGACATTAGATCAGAATCAGGCCAACCGGCCCAAAGAGTTTACCCCACCATCATGGCTGATTTATGATCCCTCTCATCCCCATAACCTTTGACACCCTGTCTAATCAAGAACCTATCGACCCCGCTTTAAATATACCCAATGACTTGGCCTCTTTGCCTTCCTGAAGCTTTGATATTTTAAATCAGGACACTTCTGAATCTGCAATCATTGAAACTGTGACACACATGTGTCCTCGCAGAACACTGCAGGCAAGAATTCATTGGGACGAGGTTGGAATGTGATTGGGATCCAAACAGTTGAGGTGGTTGCAATTGAGTGAGTTAATTCCTGTGGAATTACAGTCTGATTTGGTGTCAAATTAGGCCGAGGCTCATTAGCTGCAGGAAGACCAGTAGTAGCCTTTCTGTACCAGGTCCAAGAGCAATATCAAATTATTGCTTTTCATATTTTTTCCTTGAACTGGACCATAAACAGAGACATGTGCAATGTGTATGTGATTTCTCCTCATTACAGTTTGCGATATTCAGCATGTTTTATTTCCCCAGACTTAATAATTGGAGAGGGAGTGGGGAAAAAGTCAAGATGTGAGAAAAAAGCATGTTTGTTTTCTGATATTATCGAGAGACAGCCCTTTGGTCAGCGGGAAGGGTTTCAGTCGTGGTCTGTTTCGCCTGTTGAACAGGTATTTGCTTAGAGCAGCAGTGCCCCTGAGCTGGCCTCTGATTAGATTTCACTCCCAGATAAGAACTAGAGGAGGATCTGAATTTATTTAGCACCTTTCATGTTGCTAATGGCAATTTTATTAAGTTTTACAAGAACAAAAGAACAAAGAAAGAGGAGCTGAGAGAACAAAGAGAAGACAAAGGGAAAAAACAGCTGTGGTCTTCTCAGATTCAGATGAGAGATAAAAAGATTCCACTGATAACACTTAACCTAGAAAATAACCAGATTCAAGCGACTATTTCATAGGTTAATTGCTATCACTGGAATCAGTCTCCAGTGGAAGTTTCACTATCTGAGGTCCCAATATGCTTCATGGCCAGTGAGACACTTATGAAATGCAGTCGCTGTTTTTGGAAACACTTCTGACAATAAGACCATAAGACGATAAGATGTCAGAGCAGAGTTAGGCCATTTGACTCATTGAGCCTGCTCCTCCATTTCATCATGGTTGATCCATTTTCCCTCTCAGCCCCAATCTCCTGCCTTCTCTCCTTATTCCTTCATGTCCTGACTAATCAAGAATCTTTCAAATTGCCTTAAATTTGACCAATGACTTGGCTGTCACAACTGCCTGTGGCAAAAAATTCCACAGATTTACCACTCTCTGGCTAAAGAAATTCCTCCTCATCTCCATTCTTAAAAGACGCCCCTCTTTTCTGAGGCTGTGTCCTCTGCTCTTAGATTCCCCCCACCAAAGAAAACATCCTTTTCACATCGAGGCCTTTTAATATTCAATAGGTTTGAGTGAGATTCCCCCTCATTCTTCTGAATTACAGTGAGTATAGGCCCAAAGCCATCAAATGCCCCTGGTATGCTAACTTTTTCAATCCCGGAATCATTTTCATGAGCCTCCTTTGAACCCTCTCCAATGTCAGCTCATCCTTTCTTAGATAAGCGGCCCAAAACTGCTCACAATACTCCAAGTGAGGCCTGACCAGTGCCTTATAAAGCCTCAACATTCCATCCTTGCTTTTATATTCTAGTCGCACACAGAAGACTCTCACGAACAACAATATAATAACAGTCAAATAACCTGGAGAATGCAATCATTGCTCAGAGAGCACTCTTCCTTCAGAAGATGTAAAAGAATGTACTTGAGGGAGACGGTATAGGCTTGTTGGATGGCAATGCTTTTGTGATCCAAAGGCTCTTCAAAAGTCAAGAATGAGACATAAAACTCTAGGAATAAACAGTCAATATTTTGGTCAGAGACCCTTCATCAGGACTAGAAAGAAAGGGGAAAAATGTTGGAATAAGAAGGTAGGTGGAGGGGAAGAAGTACAAGCTTGCTGGTGATAGGTGAGACCTGCTGAGTAAGATGGATAGGTGGGGTAGGGTGGGGGATGAAGTAAGAACTTGGAAGATGATAGGTGGAAGAGGTAGGCTGAAAAAGAAGGAGTCTGATAGGACAGTGGACCATAGGATAAAGGGAAAGAAGAGGGGCACCTGAAGGTGGCGATGGGTAGGTAAGGATACGAGAAAGGGTGTGTGGGACAACAGAATAGGGAATGGAAAAGGAGAGAAGGGATAGGGGGAGAAATTACTGGAAGTTGGAGAAATTCATATCAGTTTGGAGGCCACCCAGCCCGAATATGAGGTTTTACTCTTCCAACTGGCATATAGCCTCATCATGTCAGAAGAAACCATGGACTGAAATGCTGGAATGCGAATGGGCAGGTGAATTGAAATGGTGGACTGCTGGAAATCCCATCCTTTTTTGTGGATGAATGAACAGTGTCCGTCTAGGGCAGGGTTTCCCAACCTGGGGTCCATAGACACACCTCCCCCTCGGTTAATGGTAGATGTACATAGCATTAACAAGAAGATTGAAATCATTTCAGAACTGGGGAAGAGATAAAGCAGTTTAGTCAGGAAGCAGAGAAGTTGGGAGAGATCAGATGGAATGAAGGGAATTTCTCTGATAGGACACAACAACAGTCATTAGGAGCTGAGAATCAAACCACTGGGGAAACTCAGTGAGTCAGACAGCATCTGTGAAAGGTAATGGTGGAGACAAACTGATTGGTTGCAGGGTTTTATGGAGACAAACTGATTGGTTGTGGTGACTTGTGGAGACAAACTGATTGGTTGCAGGGTCTTATGGAGACAAAATGACTGGTTCAATCTCCCTGCAAACTGTCTGAAGCTGATTGTTCACAAACATTATATCTCTGACTCTAATCATAAACTGGAGGAAAACTGCTGATGCTGGAAATCCAAGCAATTCAAACAAAATGCTGGAGGAACTCAGCAGGCGGCATCTCTTCATTGACTGTTAACTCTTTTCCATAGATGCTGCCTGGCCTGCTGAGTTCCTCCAGCTTTTTCTGTACCTCTGACTCTAAATGAGGCTCTGTAGACATATCCACTTCTTAGGCAGTCACTCAGACTCACCTCATGAAGTCTCCATTATATCCTGATGCCAGAGTTTGGGTCTGTGAGGCCACTGGGGAAGTCAAAACCCAAGGACTGTGAATCTACGAGTCCATTTGAGACTGGAGGCCAGGGACCAGCTGCCCTGGGGCTTGGAGCACTGTGTGTTGAGTGGGTGCTGCCAGTCAGCATTGAACTCAACATAGGACTGCCTTATGGACTGCATCTCCAGACGTTTCCCTTGAGGTTTACTGTCAAAGACTTTCCCATGAGGGGGTACAGCTGCAAGGCAGCGGAGGTTTGAGATCAGAATTTTCCTCCTCCTAGATAGCTGCCAACCACGGCTGATGAGCTCCGTCTGCCCAAGGCAACTGGGTTTTAAGTTGCTAGTAACCCACCTTCGCTTCTCCTCCTGTCAGTAGAAACAGTTCCAATGGGCTTAGTAGCTAAATGACACATGAAGGCCAAGAGCTGGACTTGGTTGTCAGAGGCTATTTGAGATGCTCATCATTGGGAACATTTAATAGGTACCACATCTGGCTTCAACAACCTTAAGGAACCTAGGAGCAGTCACAGAAAAAACACTTAGTCTGGTGAATAATGTGTAAACTCTGAGCAGTCAGTCAGCACGGGAAATCAGGATTGTCCCAGAGTCTTTGGAGCAGCGAGGCAGTGTCGTTACGAGCGTCACCACTGTTCTGTCATCTGCTCATTGTTTTAACAAACTGCACCGCTAATTAACTCAGAAATGTGCTCAGCTTTATTCAGCTGCAGATGAGCACCGTGAGAAACGTAGCCAGTGTCACCAGCTGAAATCCTGAAACACAGATTACTGCGGTTCAGTGTTTAACAAGCCGGGCACAATTTTACTGCTGTCAGAATCACACAATGATTGAGGTGCTGCAGGGCCCTGCTCTGCCAGTGACACCAGTGGGCACACAACGGGACCGGAAATCCACATCTGGTCCCTGGCAACGAGTGCAGTGCCACACATACCAGCACGTAACCACACACTGAGAACTCCACCGCTTTCATTGGGAACGCAAGGCACAACATGATATGTTCTTGCCAGCAGACTCCGAAGCTGGAGAGATTCATGCTGCTCATACCTTGAAGGAAGAGACTCCAAGAAGTCTTTGAGAACAGGCACAAGGATAGAAAGGTTATTTTTTGGGGAACTCTTTTTATGTTTGACTAACCATTTGACCTTCTCCAGTTCCTGTCAAGAGATCTAAAGAGGTCAGTAGCTTGTTCTGCTCTTCTGTATCATTATGTCTTCTTTTCATTACCACCATCAACAAGGAGGTACAGGTGCCTGAAGACACCCTCCCACTCAACCTTTTAGGAACAGCTTCTTCACCTCTACAATCAGATTTCTGAATGGTCCATACACCCATGAACACCCCCTCACTATTCTTCTTTCGCACTATTTATTTTTTTATACATAGCAGCTTACAGTAATTTTTTATGTCTTGCCCAGTAGTACTGACACAAAACAACAAATTTCACGATGTGTCAGCGATAATAAACTTGATTGTGATTCCTCTTGTGAACCCATGATTCTGGTCTGATTCTATCACTAAAGACTCACTTTCAAAGATTCTTTACAACTCATATTCCCACAATTATTTTTATTTGCAGTCTTTCTTTTGCACATTGGTAGTTTATCAGTGTTTGTTTGTTTATTTGTAGCATTTTGTAAAATTCTGTTATATTTCTTTTTTTTCCTGCAAATACCTGAAAGAGAATGAATCTCAAGGTAGTAAATGTACCTGATTCTCACCAGGAAGGAGGTACAGGAGCCTGAAGACACACGCTCTCAACGTTGCAGGAACAGCTTCTTCTCCTCTGCTGTCAGATTTCTGAGTGGACATTGAACCCAAGAACACTACCTCACTACTTTTTGCACTATTTAGTTAATTTAACTTATATAGACGCACACACGTTTTATTGTAGTTTACAATTTTTATTATTATGTATTGCAATGTACTGCTGCTGTAGAACAATAAATTTCACAAAATATGCTGGTCATATTAAACTTGATTCTGATTCTTTGGTAATAAATTTACTTTGAAGTTTGAACCTCCCCCAATCAAGTTCCTTACTTCGCAGTCCCTTTCCCCTCCTCCGCCTGTTCCAACCTGCCAATCAGCTACACACTCCTTTATCCCCTCTCCTACTCAGCACTGTTCCCCTGCTCCCCAGCACCCCTCCCTGATCTGGTTCCACCCACCACCTTCCTTTCCTATCAGTTCCCATGATCTAATTATCCCATTATCACCACTTATCTAATTCAACAATTTTATATACTGAATTTCTAATTGTAAATTACAGCATTTTTTATGAATTGCACTGAAATGCTGTCACGAAACAACAAATTTCTTGTCACACAAAATGGTGGCGGAGCTCAGCAAGTCAGGCAGCGTCAATGGTAATGAAAAAACAGTCGACGTTTCAAGCCTTCTTCAGGACTGGAAAGGAAGGGGGAAGATGCCAGAATGAAAAGTTGGGGGAAGGAGATGGAAGATAGCTGGAAGGTGATAGGTGAAGCCAGGTGGGTAGGAAAGGTAAAGGGCTGGAGAGGAAGGAATCTGATAGGAGTGGACAGTGCACCACAGGAGAAAGGGAAGGAGGAGGGGCCTAGGGGGAGTGATAGGCAGGTGGGAAAAGGTAAAAGCTCAGAGTGGGAAATAAAAGAAAAGGAGAGAAGGAGGGATTTTTTTTACCGGAAGGAGAAATCAATATGCATGCCATCAGGTTGGAGGCTCCCCAGACAGTATATAAGGCAGAAACTTTGATTGTTTTTTTTCATTTCCATTAATATTGCCTGACCCACTGATTTCCTCCAGGAGTTTGGCTCCTGTTCTTACTCCCGATCAATGGGCTGAATGGCCTCTTCTTCTATATAAGAACCTCAAGAGGCAAATAACTTGCTCACAGTCTGGTGCATCAGACATTAAGAGATGAAAGGCCTTCTCCTCTACCTATATATCAAAAAGTAGCTCTTGAATCAGTTCAATCTGAGATATAGGAGCAGAATTAAGCCATTTGGTCCATAGAGTCTGCCCCCTTGCCCTTGCATAACAGCAGGATAGAAACTGTCCATCAGCCTAGTGGCATGTGCTTTCAGACTCCTGCATCTTCTACCCAATGGGAAAGGGGCGAAGAGAGAATGGCCAGGCTGGGTGGGTGGGGTCTTCGATTACATCTGATGTCCTTACCTGGTCTTGCTCATATGTGACTTCAAAACCCCCAACTGGGCTGGCTCTTAATTGCCCCCTCCAATCAGTGACAATTAGTAATTAATAACATTTATAATATGTATAGAACATAGAACAGTACAGCAGTGGGTGGGCTCTTTGACCCACGATGTTGTGCCAATCTTTTAATCTTCTCTAAGATCAATCTAACCTTTCCCTCCTATATAACCCTCCATTTTTCTATCATCCATATGCCTATCTATTATAATGAATAATATTTATGATAATATTTGCCAGTGATATCTATCTTTTCTTAAGAATAAATGAACAAAGTTTGGGAGTCTGCTTCATGAAACATCTTGAGCAACGCACACAAAATGCTCTCCAGTAGGTGATGATTAGGTCTAAACTGATATTTACAGCCTACATCCACTCTCCTCCAAAATAGCTCTTAGCAAATCGTTCATTCCCCTCATGCACTTACCCAACCTTCCTTTAAGGGGACTATTTACCCTTAACCACTCAAAGTGACCGCTGCTTCCACATTCTCTACAGCTTCAGAGATGAAAGTGGCCCAAATCTGTGCTGAGCAAGTCCAAGCTTTTCCCCAACTACTTAGGGTGCCACGGTTGTGTCGCAGTTAGCGTGCTGCTACTAGTGTGTTTTTGGAGTTCAGAATTTATTCTGGTGCCGTCTGTGAGGAGTTTCTACGTTCTCCTCGTGACCTTGTGGGTTTCCTCTGGGTGTTCCCATTTCCTCGCACAGTCCAAGACGTACCAGTTATTAGGTGAATTGTTCATTGTAAATTGTCCTGTGGTAGGGCTAGGTGGGTTGCTGTGCGGCACAACTCGTTGGGCCAAAAGGACCTGTTCCATGCTGGATCTCTAAATAACAAATCAATAGAAATGGCCAATCACTGACATCAAATCATTACAAGCTCCACCGGATTCATTGCTTTATGCCTGATTACTATTTCCTTATTTAGAGTCATATTGTACCTCACTTTTTCGGTAGCTTTTACACTTGATTCTGCATTATTACATTTTTTACCTTAAATGCGCTGTGCAATCATTTTGATCTGTATCCAAAACAAGCTTTTCACCGCATTGTTGTATATTTGATAATAATAAGTCAATACCAAAACAAGCCCTTTGGCCCATCTAGTCCATGCTGACCTGATTTTCTGCCTAGTCCTATCTACTTGCACCTGGTTCCTCCATACTGTTCCATATACTAAAGCAAAACTATCTTAAATGTTACAATTTGAACCCGCATCCAGCACTTCCACCTGCAGCTCATTCCACACTCGCTCCACCCTCTGAGTGTAGGAATTTTTCCCTCAAGTTCCCTTAAACCTGTGATCTCTCTTTTCGGTCTCACCCAACTTGAGGGGAAACAGCCTGCATGCAGTCACCTTATCTATACCCCTCATAATTTTGTTTACCTCCAGAAGATCTTCCCTCATTTTCCTGCACTCTACCCCTAACTTATCCAACCTGCAAACTAAAAGTTACCGGGAAGAGCTTTTCTTTTTACCATGACCTTGTTCTCTTTAATTATAATGGAAATAATATATTTTTTATAGTGCGTGTACTTCAATGAGGCATCAGCCAGGGATCTAAGTCCCAATTTGAAAATCTCAGCATTAATGCAACAACCTCATAAAGTCAAAGGAATGTACATCACACCATTCCAAATCAGTTGAAGATTTAGTAATCTAACATCAGTCCTGCATCAACATGGGCTATGACACAGTAACAGACAGGTCAGTTAAGGGCAAGTATACCTATCTTTGAAAGTTTCGCCAGAAGTCACTGATAGGGAATTTGGAATGCTTCTTACTTCTCAGTTTTCAGCAAAAAGAGTTATTATAAAGAATTATACCTGATCAGATTCACCAATCAAGATGAATAGTTCCGTTGAAAAGTTATTGACCTGAACTACACTTAGGTCGCTAATTCTTTATCAGGTGCACTTGTACACCTGCTTTTTAATGCAGATATCTAATCAGCCAATCACGTGGCAGCAACTCATTGCATAAAGGCATGCAGACATGGTCAAGAGGTTTTAGGATCAGCTTCTTCCCCTCTTCTGTCAGATTTCTGAATGGACAATGAACCCATCCATATGCATGCTTGAATAAACATATAATCATATACCAATTACAGCACGGAAACAGGCCATCTCGGCCCTTCTAGTTTGTGCTGACGCTTACACTCACCTAGTCCCACTGGCCCGCACTCAGCCCATAACCCTCCATTCCTTTCCTGTCCATATATCTATCCAATTTTACTTTAAATGACAATACCGAACCTGCCTCTACCACTTATTACTGGAAGCTCATTCCACACAGCTACCACTCTCTCAGTAAAGAAATTCCCCCACGTGTTACCCTTAAACTTTTGCCCCCTAACTCTCAAATCATGTCCTCTTGTTTGAATCTCCCCTACTCTCAATGGAAAAAGCCTATCCACGTCAACTCGATCTATCCCCCTCATTATTTTAAATACCTCTATCAAGTCCCCCCTCAACCTTCTACGCTCCAAAGAATAAAGACCTAACTTGTTCAACTTTTACAGAGCAAACACGAGGAAATCTGCAGATGCTGGAAATTCGAAAAACACACACAAAATGCTGGTGGAACGCAGCACGCCAGGCAGCATCTATAAGAAGAAGCACTGTCGACGTTTCCAGCCGAGACCCTTCGTCAGGAGTCTTCTCTTACTATCTTTCCTTTCAGTTAGTCCTGACGAAGGGTCTCGGCCCGAAACGTCGACAGTGCTGCTCCTTATAGATGCTGCCTGGCCTGCTGTGTTCCACCAGCATTTTGTGTGTGTTGTTTATTCAACCTTTCCCTGTAACTTAGGTGCTGAAACCCAGGTAACATTTTAGTAAATCTTCTCTGTACTCTCTCTATTTTGTTGATATCTTTCCTATAATTTGGTGACCAGAACTGTACACAATACTCCAAATCCGGCCTCACCAATGCCTTGTACAATTTTAACATTACATCCCAACTCCTATACTCAATGCTCTGATTTATAAAGGCCAGCATACCAAAAGCTTTCTTCACCACCCTATCCACATGAGATTCCACCTTTAGGGAACTATGCACCATTATTCCTAGATCACTCTGTTCTACTGCATTCTTCAACACCCTACCATTTATTATGTATGTCCTATTTAGATTATTCCTACCAAAATGTAGCACCTCACACTTATCAGCATTAAACGCCATCTGCCATCGCTCAGCCCACTCTTCTAGCTGGCCTAAATCTCTCTGCAAGCTTTGAAAACCTACTTCATTATCCACAATGCCTCCTACCTTAGTATCATCTGCATATTTACTAATCCAATTTACCACCCCATCATCCAGATCATTAATGTATATGACAAACAACATTGGACCCAGTACAGATCCCTGAGGCACACCACTAGTCACCGGCCTCCAACCTGACAAACAGTTATCCACCACTACTCTCTGTCATCTCCCATCCAGCCACTGTTGAGTCCATTTTACTACTTCAATATTAATACCTAATGATTGAACCTTCCTAACTAACCTTTCATGCGGAACCTTGTCAAAGGCCTTACTGAAGTCCATATAGACAACATCCACTGCTTTACCCTCGTCAACTTTCCTTGTAACCTCTTCAAAAAATTCAATAAGATTTGTCAAACATGACCTTCCACGCACAAATCCATGCTGACTATTCCTAATCAGACTCTGTCTATCCAGATAATTATATATATCATCTCTAAGAATACTCTTCATTAATTTACCCACCACTGACGTCAAACTGACAGGCCTATAATTGCTAGGTTTACTCTTAGAACCCTTTTTAAACAATGGAACCACATGAGCAATATGCCAATCCTCCGGCACCATCCCCGTTTCTAATGACATTTGAAATATTTCTGTCAGAGCCCTTGCTATTTCTACACCAGCTTTCCTCAAGGTCCTAGGGAATGTCCTGTCAGGATCTGGAGATTTATCCACTTTTATATTCCTTAAGTGCCAGTACTTCCTCCTCTTTAATTGTCATAGTTTCCATAACTTTCCTACTTGTTTCCCTTACCTTTCACAATTCAATATCCTTCTCCTTAATGAATACCAAAGAAAAGAAATTGTTCAAAATCTCCCCCATCTCTTTTGGCTCCACACATAGCTGTCCACTCTGATTCCCTAAGGGGCCAATTTTATCCCTCACTATCCTTTTGCTATTAATATAACTGTAGAAACCCTTTGGATTTATTTTCACCTTACTTGTTAAAGCAACCTCGTATCTTCTTTTAGCTTTTCTAATTTCTTTCTTAAGATTCTTTTTACATTCTTTATATTCCTCGAGCACCTCATTTACTCCATGCTGCCTATATTTATTGTAGATCTCCCTCTTTTTCCGAACCAAGTTTCCAATATCCCTTGAAAACCATGGCGCTGTCAAACTTTTAACCTTTCCTTTCAACCTAACAGGAAAATAAAGATTCTGTACCCTCAAAATTTCACCTTTAAATGACCTCTATTTCTCTATTACATCCTTCCCATAAAACAAATTGTCCCAATCCACTCCTTCTAAATCCTTTCGCATCTCCTCAAAGTTAGCCTTTCTCCAATCAAAAATCTCAACCCTGGGTCCAGTCCTATCCTTCTCCATAATTATATTGAAATTAATGGTATTGTGATCACTGGACCCGAAGTGCTCCCCAACACATACCTCCGTTACCTCACCTATCTCATTCCCTAACAGGAGATCCAACACTGCCCTTCTCTAGTTGGTTTGATGTCAGTGATTGGCCATTTCTATTTATTTTTACAATAAATTTAATTTTTAATATATATTATATTAACTGTTTCTTTCTCCTCAGATGTTGCCTGTGTTTCCAGCATTTCCTGTTTTTAGTTCAGACTTCCAGCATCTTGGCAAAGATTCAAGCTGAATCAGAGTGTTGAATAGGAATGCTTCAAAATCACACAAGTATAATATTGCGTAAGTGCCCACCTATTTCAAATCGGCTTTCTATTCCCATTCTGACATGTTGGTCCATGGCCTCCTCTGCTGCCAATATGAGGCCACCCTCTGGTTGGAGGACCAACTCCTCATATTCTGTCTGGGTAGTCTCCAACCTAATGGGATGAATGTCAATTTCTCTAAGTCGTAGTAAGTTCTCTCCTTCTTGCTTTTCTCTTTCTCCATTCCTCATTCCAGTTTCCCTCTTACCTCTTCTCTTCTCCTCACCAGCCCATCACCTCGCTCTGGTGCCTCTCTTCCTTCCCTTTCTTCCATGATCCGCTGTCCTCTCTTATCAGATCCCATCTTCTTCAGCCCTTTACCTCTTCCACCTATCACCTCCCAGATTCGTCCTTTATCCCTCCTTCCCCCTCCCACCCAGCATCCCCAACCACCTGGTCTCACCTTTCACCTGCCAGTTTGTACTCCTTCCCCCTCCTCCCACCTACCTATTTTGACCTCTGCCCCCTTCCTCTCCAGTCCTAATAAAGGGTCTTGGCCTGAAACATCAACACTTTATTCCGCTCCGTAGATGCTGCCTGACCTGCTGAGTTCCTCCAGCATTTTGTGTGCGTTGCTCTGGGTTTCCAGCACCTGCAGAATCCCTTGTGTATACAAGACACAGTTTGCCTTTCCAATCTAAAGCCAGGTGCATAAGCAATCTACATCAAGCCTCAACCCGTCCGATTTGCATTAAAAAGCAGATGGAAACGGAGAAAGGTAAATCAGAGTAAAATAGAGGTCTAGCGAAGACAGTTCAAAATGAATGCATAAGTAGCTGAATAATATCTGACAATATGACAAATACAGTGAGCTTATCAGTTGATGAAAATATCTGTTTCCTGCCTATACAGTGTAGTCAAGAGGTAGTTGTCATGCCAGTTACATCACATGCATATTCTCCCACTGAACGCAGATGGGAGTAATTAGTTAAATTGTAAAATGGTTTATATTTGTCACATGTATTCAGGTACAGTGAAAAAGCTGTCTTGCATATCACTTGTACAGATTCAAAATTGTTTAATGTTATTTCAAGTTCAAGTTCAAATTCGAGTTCAAGTTTAATTGTCATTCAACCATACATGAATACCCATGAATACAGCCAAACAAAACAGCTTTCCTCCAGGGCCCAGGTGCAAAACACAATGCCAACAGCCATACACAGCACAAGGCACATAGAGCACATATAAGACAACAGTCACACAAAGGAAAGCACAACATAGCCCAACTGCCTGAGTGCCACATTCTGCAGATTGATGTGCATGGGATGTAGTCAGCAGTCCAAGCATCACGCCCTAGCACTGTCGCAGATGAAGGCAGTGTAGCTTGCCTTCCGCTGAGCGAACACTGGAGGGCAAAACTGACAAGAGGGGCCAGTCCCCAGCCCAGAGTTGACTGCAGCACACATGTTGCACCCCAGCTCGCTGGTGTCTCTCCCTTGGGCGGCTGCACCAGGTGACCCCGCAGCATTTGTGCCTAATCCGTATTACAATTGAGGCTACACAGCTCCCCCTCAATGAACCAGTAAACTGGACTTGCAGTATTCTACATTACCAATGTCCAACAGGGTCTTGTGATCACATGAGAAAAGTCCAAGACAATCACTGGCTCCATTTGTTAGACTTCGCACACAAACTCTGACTCCTTCCTGCAGCAGGGGGAGACATGGTCAGCACCAAGTCCAGCTCCTCCAACTGACTGATGGGGTCGACCTGCATTACCTGACGTTCTCAATAAGCAGCAGCGTCTTGCAATTGTAAATAGGCCGTAAAGGACAAGCACCTTTGGTTGGACCCAGAGAGGCTGCTACGACCATCTTACAGTGCACTAATACAAAGGAGAAAAAAGTAATTGTTGCTCCGGATCTGATGCAGCACAAAAGAGTCACACAAAGATAAAGAACACAATAATAAAAATACACAATAAATATAAATGATAAGATACCTTTTATACATAGATAGATTGTTTGTATGTCCATAAAGTGATGCTAGCTTCAGGAGTGGCTGTACATAAGGAAACTGACAGGAAATGATCATTCTGATCAGTTCATTATAATGCCGTGTTGATGTAGCAGAAGATAAAACAATACCACACGTCTGGGTACAGTTAGGGATAAAGTGCAGTTCATGTGTACAATAAGCTGCAAGGCCATAACAAGGTGTGGTAAACTATGTGTATACCTGTCTGGACATGCCCCTCTGGCTCCTCCCACAGACCCCTGTATAAAGGCGATTGGAGGCACTGCCTCTCCCTCAGTCTCCGAGATGCTGTGCTCCATTTTGCTGCTAATAAAAGCCTATCGTTCGCCTCCCGTCTCCGAGAGTTATTGATGGTGCATCACAAGGTACGGTCAAGAGTTCACTCTTATCGTACGAGAGCGCCTGGCATTAGTACTCATTTTTTCGCAAAGCTGCAGTGTTGTGTAAAAATTTGTAGATGAGCAGGAACAAGATACTATGAAGTAATTATTGTCACATGTACCAAGATACGGTGAAAAACATTGTTTTACATGTCTTCCAGACAGATCATATGACCAGAAGACATAGGAGCAGAATTAGGCCATTTGGCCCATCGAGTCTACTCTGTCATATCATCATGGCTGATCCATTTCCCTCTCAATCCCATTCTCCTCCCTTCTCCCTGAAACCTCTCACACCCTGATTAATCAAACTCTTTCTTAACTACACCCAATGACTTGGCCACCACATCCGCCTGTGGCAACAAATTCCAGCGAATCACCACCCTCTGGCTAAAGAAATTTTTCCTCATCTCCATTCTAAGTGGACATCCCTCAATTCTGTAGCTGTGTCCTCTGGCCCTAGGCTCACTACCATAGGAAACATCCTCTCCACCTCCACTCTATCAAGGCCTTTCAACATTTGATAATTTTCAATGAGATGCCCCCTTCCCTCATGTTCCAAACATAAGTACAAAGGGAGAAGCAGTACCAGAATGAAGAATATATTGTTACAGTTACAAAGGAAATGAACATGATGAGGTAGAGTGAGAGATCAAGAGTTATCATTATCATACAAGAGGGAGCCACGGTAGTGTAGTGGTTAGTGCAACGCCAATATAACTTGGGGTACTCTGCGGTTAATTTCCAGTGCCATTCTGTAAGGAGCCTGTACACCCTCCCTGTGGAATGTGTGGTTTTCCCCGGGTGCTCTGGTTTCCTCCCACAGTACCGGGTAGGATAACTGGTCATTGCAAATTGTCCTGTGATTAGGTTAGGGTAATTGGGTTTGTCAGGGGGTTGCATGGCATGGCTCAAAGGGCTGGAAGGGCCTACTCTGCATTGCATGCTAAATAAATAATAAAGAGGTCTATTGAGACATCGATTTAACAGCAGGATAGAAACTGTCTCCGAGCCTAATGGTGTGTACTTTCAAGTTTTTCTACCTTCTGCCCAATGGAAGAGCAGAGAAGAGAGAATTCCCAGGCTGGGAGAGGTCTTTGATTATGCTTTCCCAAGGCAGTGGTAAAGATTACGGCCAGTGCAGTCAACGTGTATTAACAGCTACCAGTCCCAAGGAAGAAAATTTCCAAAATACCAGGAAGTGTTGAAACACAACATATAGCTAAAAAAAATACAAGTGTGAATTTGTATATTGCTATTTTTCTGAACAATGGATCATACTTCGCATTAGGACATGGGTTCTGCCACAGTGAAATGCACCGGGCCTAGATTTTGCAGCTGAAGAAGCTGTTCTCGAGCCTATCCAAATCGGTACGGCACTTAGAGTGATCCAACCTCTCCTGACTCTCGACACCTTGCCTTTCCAGTCAATCTGGGCTGGCATTTAAATTATCCAAACTGTGGATTGTACTCGCTTTGGGACTCGGACTCTGGCGCAGTCACTCTAGGCCTAGAAAGCGCCACCCTGCATTTTGCTGCCAAAGACGCTGTTCTCAACCTCTGCAAATCAGCATGGCACTTAGAGCGGTTCACCCTTACACTCGGGAGAGTTGGACAGGAGTCAGAACTCCCCTGTCTCAACATTTTCTCTCCAAATTGTTCACTTCCCACAGCATGGCGCCGACTCCAATTGTGTTGATTCTGCAGTGCACCAGCAGGGCACATCCCGCAGATTTGCTTTGCCTTTGCTCGCCTCTTCGTTGCTTGTGGTGGTAGCTTACTACAAATTACTTCAAAAAAAGTCTTACTAGTAATGTTTTGAATCAAATTCCTTTGCTTTCAAACCACCAGTAGGTTGTCACACGCCATCTTAAACTGGAATCTTCTTCATACTGTTAATTATTCCACACAATATTACCGTGGGACAGCATGGTAACATAGTGGTTAGCACAACACTTTACAGTACAGCCAACCTGGGTTCAATTCCTGCTGCTGCCTGTAAGGAGTTTGAAAGTTCTCTCCGTGACTGCATGTGTTTCCTCCAGATGCTCTGGTTTCCTCCCATGGTCCAAAGACGTACTGGTTCGTAGGTTAATTGTTCATTGTACATTGTCCTGGGATTTGGCTAGAGTTAAATCAGGGTTTGCTGGGTGGTGTGGTTCAAAGGGCTGGAAAGGACAATTCCATGCCGTATCTCAAATAAGTAAATAAATCAATAAAAGCAGACTGCATTCCTCCAGAGCTCTATGAAATGAGTCAAACAAAAATATTTTTGGATTTACTACGACCAATAAATATATCACTAAAGAAAGGAGAAATATATCCTCACGTCATTATTTACAATAGAAGTTAGCTTTGGATAATGCTCTTTAGTTTTGTTCACTTATACTTAGGATGTTTATAAATCAAAATAAAAGTAAGCACACACTTATTTCAGTAGATCATCCAGTGTCAAGTGCTGCAACTGAGGGATCAGTGAGAACTGTCAAAGAAAAACTGAAAAAACAAATATTACACACCACCCACCTACCTCTCCCCTCACCTGGTTTCACCTACCACTTGCCAGCTTCCACTCCTTCTCTCCTCTCCACCATCTTATTCTGCTTTCCTCTCCCTTATTTTTCAGTCCCGATGAAGAGTCCCGGCCCAAAACATCAACTGTTTATTCCCCTCCATGGATACTGCCTGATCTGCTGAGTTCCTCCAGCATTTTGTGTATTGCTCAAGATTTCCAGCATCTGCAGAACTTCTTGTGCTCATGTGGTGAACTACATATACCTGTCTGGACACGCCCCTCTGCTGACTGCTCCTGTGGCTCCTGCCACAGACCCCTGTATAAAGGCGATTGGAGGCACTGCTCCTCCCTCAGTCTCCAGGATGTTGTGTGGTGGTCTCTTGCTGCTAATCGTGGTCTCTTGCAGCTAATAAAAGCCTATCGTTCGCCTCCCATCTCCGAGAGTTATTGACGGTGCATCAGCTTGTTACACAGGTGCTTGAGTTTAACAAGGAGACATCAATTAGCTAATGTTTTGCTAAACAGTAGAACAAGGCCACATCCCATAATAGGTTCTCTTCCCTGCTAAGATACCAAGTCTTGGAAAACTCAGACCAAAGTTAAGCATAGTTCAGCCAAACTTCTGGAAGAGAGGCAGATGAGACAAAAATGTTAATGGCACAAGCTACGAAGAGAAACATCTTAAACAAAATGACAGAGTTCATGTGTTATCACCGTCTAAGAATAATGTTGTTTGGAAATGGGATATTGGAGTGATAGCAAAGGTATACAGTTAGATGGGAAGCAGTATTTGAAACAATTAATTCTGGTGGTGGTTGTCCATTGTGTCTGATGATGTCAGGAAACCTCTGTGAGAGAGATTTTAAAGTAGAAAAGCCATTGCACTGGGGCAGTTTCACTCTCTTGACCTCAGACATCTGGGTTTAGTGGTCGAACGAGTGTCACAAACTAGGGTCTTCCTTTTTTGCAGTTAATGACCATGACTTCTGTACCTTGTCATGCCCTTCGCTCTCCACGGAGCGTTACAGAACTGCCCTCCTGGCCGTTGGATCTCACTCATCCATCCAGTCCGCTGGAGCTGACTTTGCACGCGAGGACAGGCATGTCCCGATCTCATCGGGGTATGCGGGTGCCGGCTACCCTCACCGCGTTTAGCTTGTCTGTCGAAGCGGTGACCTGGAGTGTGGGAATGAAGAGCTTTTGGCAGCTTTGGGCCTGTATTTGCTGGAATTTAGAAAAAATGTGGTGGGTGTAGGGTGGGGGGGGGGGGGGAATCTCATTGAAACCTACCTACCTCACTCTCACTGTTACCATCAGGTAGGAGATACGCAAGCTGGAAGGCACACAATCAATGATTCAGGAACAGCTTCTTCCCCTCTGCCATCCGATTCCTAAATGGAATTCCTAAATCCGTGAACACTACCTCACTTTTTTAAAATATACAGTATTTCTGTTTATTGCACTTTAAAAAAATCTGTTTTATACGTATACTGCAATTGATTTACTTGCTTATTTATTATTGTTATTATTTTATTTATTTATTTTTTCTCTTCTATTTTATGTATTACTTTGAGCTGCTTCTGCTAAGTTAACAAATTTCACGTCACATGCAGGTGATAATAAACTTGATTCTGATGCTGATATTGAAACTACTAGGTACGTGGATGTGGAAAGGATGCTTCCTATGTTGAGGGCATCTAGAACTAGAGGGTACAGCCTCAAAATTGAGGAGCGACCTTTTAGAACAGAGGTAAGGAGAATTTATTTTAGCCAGAGAGTAGTAAATCTGTGGGATGCTCTGCTACAGACTGTGGTGGAGGCCAAGTCTGTGAGTATATTTAAGGTGGAGGTTGATTGTTTCCTGATTGGTCAGGGCATCAAAGGATATGGTGAGAAGGCAGGTGTATGGGGTCAACCATGATGGAATGGTGGAGCAGACTCGATGGGCTGAATGGCCTAATTCTGTTCTTACGTCTTATGGTCTTACTGTCTTATGGTGTGGCAGCTGTCACATGCAAACAGCTGGAGCCACAGGTGAGAGCTGAGTCTCCAAAGTGGACCAAATGAGTGAGTGAGCTGCCCTGGAATGGACAGAGAAAAGGCACTCCTCCCTGGACACCTCATACATCCTATGACAAAAATACTGGAGAATAATGATGTCATGGAACTCAAAGTGCCTCCAGACGATGTTCCACAGGGAAGAGAGGAAGAAATAACACAACATTCTACCAAATCCAGTCAATAGGGCACCACGTTAGCGTAGCAGTAAAAATGATGCTATTACAGTTTGGGGCGCTGGAGTTTGGAGTTTAATCCAGCCGCGTCTGTAAAGAGTCTGTATGTCCTTCTAGTGAAATGCATGGGTTTCCTCCAGCTGCTATGGTTTCCTCCCACAGTCCAAAGATGCAGCAGTTAGTAGGTTAATTGGCCCTGTGATTACAGTGGGGTTAAATCAGGGTTGCTGGACAGCTAGAATCGAAGGGCCAGAATGGCTTATTCCACACTATATTTATTTATTGAGATACAGTGTTGAGCCTTTTGACCTGCGCCACCCAGCAATTCCCTGAATTAATCATGGACAATTTACAATGGCCAATTAACCCACCAACCGGCACATCTTTGGCCTGTGGGAGGAACCCTCCGCGGTCATGGGGTGAATGCACAAATTCGTTACAGGCAGCAGCAGGAATTGAGCCTGCGGTGCCCTGTACTATAAAACATTGCATTAACCACTACGCTATCGTGCAGCCTAAATAAATAAAGACCCATCTTCCTCAGTTCTGGAGACAGAATCACCAATGTGTTCCTTTGAGAAGATGAAAGAGGTTTTGAAACCTTTTGTGGAAGTTAAATATTAAGAATAAATTTATTTTCTAAAACTGTATGCTGGATCACTTATGTAACAGCTTATGAGTATGTATGACAGATGTCCATGAACTTGGAACAAAAAATCTACATATAGTTTAGAAAACCAAAATACTTCAGATAGTGGAAATGTTTGTTCCTCTCCGCATCTTGTGGTGCATCGGACGGCAACTTTGCCACTTCTTTAGCATCTGTCTGATTTATACGAGACTGAATTGCTAACTTGACATTCAACTCGCCGCAGGTGGAAAGCGTGCAAGGAGCCGGCAGGATCCGAATCCGGGATCATTCTCCTCGAAGTCTGCTGTGGATGCCACTACACCAGCAGCTAGTAAATTCTGGAAAGCTAAAACAAAAATGGAAAATGCTGGTCTCATGCATTGAAAGAGAAAGAGGCAATCAAGTTTTGAGGTCACCATCTCCGCTCAGGTCTCGTGTCCCTTCTTAATGTTGATGGCTGTCATCAGAATTCTAAAGAAAACCTTCAGCTAGGACGCTGGCTGTCTTTGTCTGAAAGTGTTTGAGCTGCTGAGTATTTCCAACATCTTTTGCTCCTGCTACATGTGTTTCAGCAGTCTTCCACAGCCCTTACTGATACATCATGTTCCTGACACTACACTTAGAATAGGAATCCATGCATTCTTTACAAGCTGACAAAGCCCTAAACTCTGAAATACTCTTCCTAAGCCTCTGGTCATCAGTCCTATTTTGGCCTTAAGAGTTTTTGTGTCAAATTTTCTGTGAAAACATTCCTGTGAAGTGTCCTGATACCTTCTGCTTTGTTAAATACGCTAAATGCTATATCATTTTTGAGATTTTTCTGTGTGTTTCTAATTCCCTGTAGGTTTTCATTACTATTTTCTTCACAAAAATCATGAGTGTTTTTTTTTAAAAGAGTATTCTCAACTCAATAAACTTGTTAAAATATTTATAAAAGGACAAGAGACATTGGTGTTGTATTCTGGAGTTTCAAATGTCAGTTGTTGGCCCTGAAGGGAGATTCTGCCCTTTGCCAAGTATAGATAGAAGGTTATAAAGCAGTGGCAACCACTGACCTGTCTTAGAAATGTCTTTCAACACAAAACCATTTTTGTTGCCTTTGGCCAAGTTCTCGTACAGCTAATGGTAGCACAGGAAGGAACTGGTCCGAGACACTGCTCACACATGAATTGAAGAGACCACAGCAATATTTAGTGCCTGAAACCAAATGCACTTCACACTGCACTGTCTGTCTCCCTGGTGAGGACTGAATCCCTTGAATATCTGACTAGTAATGTTATTTCACATCAAATCAGAAGGATCCACAAAGATGGTGAAAAGAGAGAATGTACCTATTCGATTCATATTGAAGATCTACGTGTGATCTACGTTGGTCAGGGTCGACCGTGGACGTTGCGTCCTGGCTGTTTAGATATGCAAGCCTGGGCAGAACAATATACAGAGCAAGCTGGGGCCCATGTAGCAAGCTCCCCCTCTCCACACACCTGACCATTACTGTTTGCTACCAGCACCACCACAGAAGCTGCCAGTCAGCATTGAACTCAACGTGGAGCTGCCCTAGGGATTCCAGCTCTGAATTTTTCCCTCGGGGTTTACTCCCGAAGCCTTCCCCATGAGTGGGTATAGCTTCAAGGCAGTGCAGGCTAGGGATCAGAGTTTTCCTTCTCCTAGATGAGCTGTCAATCATGGCTGATAAGCCCCATCTGCCCAAAGTGACTGTTTTTAAGGCACCAGACTTTGCCACTTCTCCTGTCAGTAGAAATGGTTCTTCCGGGCTTAATAGCTAAGCCACACGTGAAGGCCGGGAGCTGTACTTGGTTGTCAGAGGTTACTTGAGGTGTACGCTATTGGGAGCATTTAATAGGTAATGGGAGACAAGGGAAAATCTGCAGATGCTGGAAATCCGAGCAACACCCACAAAATGCTGGAGAAACTCAATAGGCAAGGCAGCATTTTATGGAAAACTGTAGCGTTTGGGTCGAAATGTTTCAGTCCACCAAAGGATTTCAGCCCGAAATGTCGACTGTGCTCTTTTCCATAGATGCTGCCTGGCCTGCTGAGTCCCTTCAGCACTTTCTGTTGTGTTATTGGCAACAGGAGCTTGTCCCCATTACCACCCCCAGCTCTAATAACCTTACGGAATCTTTGGGTGAATCTCATTAATAAATAAATGCTGCTAAGAGGAGGATTATCACAAAAGCTACAAGAGTGCTGCCACCTTTTTGCATCCCAATGCAAGGATGAAGTATGGAGGAGACAAAGAAAGAGATTACAGGGAAAAGGAGGGTAATGATTGAGATGCAGGTAACACATCACTCGATCACTTGATCACAACTTGAGTGATTGCGCTAATTGCATCCCAATCGTTACCCTTCTTTTCCCAGCAATTTCTTTCTTTGTTTCCTCTATATTTTTTACTTTATTTTCTGAATCTTTAATCCCCTTGTTTCTATTTCCTTTTCTGCCTCTCTTTCATTTCATTCAGGTTTCCTCTCTCATTTCTCGGTTCTGTTCACAGGTCTAACCTGTACCACACAAAATGAAGCCACTTGATGTCAGCACCAGCAACACGAAGGATTGGCTAATACTTCTCAAGTCTTCTTCTTTATTTATTATCAAGCCACACCACCCAACAATCCCCTGATTTAATCTGAACCGAAGCACAGGACAATTTACACTGACCAATTAACCTACCAACTTCTTTGGACCGTGGGAGGAAACCCACACAGTAAAGGGGTGGTGTAACAAAATCCTTACAGGCAATGGTGGCAATTGGACCTGGGTCGTTGGTATTGTAAAGCGTTGTGCTTACTGCTATGCTACCGTGCCATCATGATTTGCTTTCTTCCTTTAGGAAAATACTGATTATAATAAATTCTATGTTTAATACACTAAATTCTCTTTTAAAATTTACCCTGATTGATGCCTCCACACACTAATCCACTCTGTCTCACCCCCACCACCACTACTTTATCAGTTCCTGGCAGAGTCACTGATGCACCATCAATAACTCTGAGACGTGGGTTAAGGTAGGCTTTTATTGGCTGGAAGAAAGCACAAGCAGCAAGTGACCACCACACAACATCCTGGAGACTGAGGAAGGGTCTGTGGCTCCAATCGCCTTTATACCGGGGTCTGTGGGAGGAGTCACAGTCTGTGGGAGGAGCCACAGGAGCAGTCAGCGGGGGGGGCGTGTCCAGACAGGTATATGTAGTTCACCACAGTCACCTTACGTACAGACACTCCTCGAGTCAAGTCAAGTCAAGTTGCTTTTTATTGTCATTTTGACCCTAAACTGCTGGTAGAGTACACAATAAAAACGAAAAAACGTTTTTCCAGGGCCATGGTGCTACATGAAACTACACTAGACTATGTGAGACAACTCAAGGCTACACAAGACTATATAAAAAAACACAAAAACTACACTAGACTACAGACCCACGCAGGACTACATAAAGTGCACAAAACAGTGCAGGGCACTACAATTAAAAAAAATAATAAACAAGCTAGTAGAGGACAAATTTCAGTATAATATTATAATACACTGTGCCTAGTGTAATGTATGGATCTATTTCTTTTAGAGCAATGACTCCCCTTTAGCACTATGTAAGGGCTGCTGTCTACGCATGCATTGTTCTCTCTCTCTCACTGCAATGTGAATACAAAAGTTAAACCCATCTCCTGCGTGCGTGCTTTTATTAAATTGATATGTAGTTGTGCACAGTCAGAACACCTAGCGTCACTTTATGTACATGTAATCAATCTATGTATATAAGCTATATTATGTATTTATATTTATTGTGTTTTTTTATTATTGTGCTCTTTATCTTATTGGTTTTTTTTTTGTGCTGCATTGGTTCTGGAGTAACAATTAATTTGTTCTCCTTTACACTCCGCCACGAATGGTCCCAAGCCTGTCTGCAAAAGCAGGAGGGTTGGGTATGGGGCTAGCAACCCCATCCCGTAAAAACCTACAGAAATGCCAACAGACATCCAGTGACTTCATCCCTGGGAGAGGAAGGACACGCCAAGAAGATGGGTCATAGCTGAGGACTGCTTGAAAATTTAGCCCAGTGGCAGAGGATTCTGATAAGCTACTGGTGGGAGCCTATGCCCCAGTAGGGGTGATGAGCTTAGGCAAGTAAGTACACTTGTGTACTGGAAATGACATTAAACTATCTTGAATCTTGAGTCTTAAATAGTGCATTCCAGACTGCAACCATGTACTGCATTAAAAATCATATTTCTCCAATTGTCCCTCAGGCTTTCAATGATTTAAATTATTAATGTTATTCTGGCATTGGTGGACCATGATGCATACCTACAATGTTTACATGGTACAACCTAGTCACGGCCCTTGGCGGATTCTCCACACTTTCCTTTCTGCATTGTATTTTCAAATACATCAAAGTCCACTTCTTCGGTGAGAGCAGGTTTGTATTCGGATCATGCTACATGACTGAGAGGAAACCTGCTCCTCTGTCCCATCACTCTGGTGTGTTGCCATTGGGCTAAGCTCTTTGGTTTGAATGCTGCTGTCTGCCATCCCCAAGGCTGGTCATTTGAGGAAGATAAAATGCTATGTGTCAAAGCGGAGAAAAACCCTTTATAATAATCTTGCTCCAGGGTACTCCAGTCTGAATGGAAATTTGATGAGAAAGAATACTGGTCTTGGAGACGGGTCTGGTAAAATGTTCTGAGTCCTGCTGTTACTTGAAATGGAGCTTGTCCCAAGGACCGCCACAGGGTCAGGCAATGGGTGGTCTTAATGCGGGGGGAGAGAATAAAGTCGCATATTGTGGGGCAGCCAGTCAACGCATACCTTGCCAGTGAAATGGAACTGAATAATCTTGCACTAGGACTGTTCTACTTCTGACAATTCCGAAAAGGAAGAGAGAAAGAAACGGATTATTTTTAAAACTTCTTATTTCCTCTGGGTATTCCAAGCTACCTGAAACACGCTTCTTTTTGGAAAGGCAACTGCTGCAGTTAAGTAAGAAACACATTAACCAATTTGTGCACGTGAAGATCCAGAGAAATGCACACAAAATGCTGGGGGAGCTCAGCAGTTCAAGCAGCATCTATGGAAAGGAATACACCTTCAACTTTTTGGGCTGAGACCCTTCATCAGGATTGGAAAAGACAGTAAAAGATGACACAATAAGAGTATTTAAAAGTGTTGTAGATAGACTCCATGGCATTATGGACACCAGCCTCACCAACAATGAGGACATCTTCAAAAGGCAATCCCTCAGAAAGGCGGCATCCACCATTAGGACTTCCATCAGCCAGAACATGCCCTCTTCTCATTGTTATCATCAAGGAGGAGGTACAGGAGCCTGGAGACACACAATCAACATCTTCTCCTCTGCCATCATATTTCTGAATGGATAATGAACCCACGTACATGACTTTACCATTTTTTCCCCTTACGTATTTAATTATATATATTTCTTAGTGTAATTTATAGATTTTTTTGTTACACATTGCCATGTACTGCTGCCACAAAACATCATATTTCACAACATATACACGAGAAAATCTGCAGAGGCTGGAAATCCAGAGCATCACACACAAAATGCTGGAGAAACTCAGTAGGTCAGGCAACATCAATAAATGAATAAGCAGTCAACATTTTGGGCGGAGACCCTTCTTCAGGACATACTGTAAATAAAATATTGATTTGCTTTAACAATGATAATTACCAGATAAATGTTGGGCAGGGTTCTTTGAATATCTTTCATCTACCCTGGAGGGCAGAGTCTTTGTTTAGTATCCCATTCAAGGAATATCACTCATTTATGAGGCACTTTTGCCTGCTACACACTGGGAAAATTCACATGTAGAACTTCCAAAGGTCGATTCAAAATGAAACTCTTTAAATATCCACAAGGAGCTAATTTGAAGGACTATGTGGAGAGGGTGGGAGAGCAGGACTAGCCTGATTGCTTCAAAGAAGGGCTAGTACAAGATTGACAGGCTGAAGGACCTCTTTCCATGCAATATCTCTTCTGCCATTCTTTTAAAGATACAGTTAGCTTTATCTGTCAGACGTATGTCGAAGCACACAGTAAAGTGCATCGTTCGCCTCAAATCAAATCCGCAAGGATCATACTAGGCTGCCTGCAAGTGTTGCCAAGCTCCTGAAGCCAACATGGCATGCATTCAGCTCAGTAAGTCTACCCGTGTCTTTGGAATGTGGGAGGAAATCGGAGCATCCAGAGGAAGCCCATCTGGACATGGGAAGAATGCACAAACTCCTTACAATTCAGCAAGAATTGAACCCCAATCTCAAAAGACTCATGTGTGATCTGGCTCTTGGGTTTTTCTCTGTGGAGGATGAGCGGCAACTTGATAGAGGTGTATTAGAGGCATAGATAAAGTTGTCAGCCAACATTTTTATCCCAGGTCAGCAAAGGCCAATAGCACAAGACATCCTTTTAAAGTTCAGGAGCGAGGTCAGAGGTCGTTTTTTCACGCAGAGAATGATAGGCACACGAAATGCACTGTTAGGGTTTGTAAGAGAGGATACTACATTAGGGACATTTAATAGACGTGTTTGGGCTCATGGATTGTAAGAAATGGAGGGCTATGGGCCATGCAAAAAGGAATGATTAGATTGAACGTGGGGTTGATTAAAAGGTCAGCACAACATAGTGAGCTGAAGGGCCTGCACTGTGTGATACTGTTCTGTGCTCTGTGTTCTATATTTCTACAGACTTCTGCCTCAAAGTGAAGTTTACCACTAAATCATTTAATACTGCCAGGCTAACTCAATGTGGACCAGGTATCAACCTTTACCAGTGGGTTTGAATTCACATCATGTTGGGATGATCCAAAATGTAAGTAAGCATTCAGATTTGTATCTCCACCATGGATGGTCTCAAGGCCAGATGCAAACATAGGACGTTTGAGCATGGGACTAGCAATCCTATCCCTTAAAAACCCAGTGCTACAGAAATGCCAACAGAAGCTCCAAAGATCTCATCCCTGTCAGGCCAGGTAGGCATCTCCCAATCTCCGCTGGGCTAACAGGAGCCACTTGCCACTCATTTCCAACTCATCATCCTCGGCATATTTAAACCCCGCTCTCATCCACGGTCCTTTGCTCACCCAGCAAACCAGCCACCCTTAACCAGGTTCTCCTAGCCTTAAGTTACCTGTTGCCTGCGGTGCTCAGTATCCATTCTCTCTTCTTTTGTGATCTCTTGTGGCTTCTTATTTTGCAGTCTGTAATCGAAGTTGCCATTCATTACTGAGTCATCTCTGATGCTCTGCTTTTGGGTCAAGCCTCTTCTACAGTTTCTGACACATCCCTGGGAGAGGAAGGATACAGAAAGAAGATGAGCTACACCTGGAGACAATGTGAGAAACTGGCCCAGGTCAGAGGACTCTGGTGAGCTACTGTCAGCGGCCCATGTCCCAGTAGGGGTGATGGGCTTAAGTAAGCAAATAACTCAGATTTGTCCAAATCACTTCCATATCAATGTGGCAACTCTAAGCAGAGCATATTATTTGGAGCCAGTGGTTTAGAGTAATATCAGAGTGAGGGAGATCTTGTTAAACCAAACCAGTTATTATTTTTCATGAGGATCATTTTTGTTACATGAAGGATATTAATTCTCTTTGTTTTTCTTTTGTATTGCATGCTGAAATTTGCTTTTAATTAGTTTTATTTTTGCAATGTAAGCATCATTTAATTGGGAGAGTTTACTTTTCTGAGCTGCATGTTGATTTCGGGAGAACGAACATTACATTTGTAACAGAAGTTATCCGGAGTGGTTGAGGAGGTTGAAACCCAATCTTGGAGGACTGGCCAATTTGATTAACCATGAGAATGCTCCGGGCATCGTCTGAGCCACCAGATTAGGAAACCGTCTTGAAAGCATTCCGTGGTGTCTGTGTTTTGAAAAACCAAGATAATTTGAAGTTCAAACAATTTGCAGAGTGATCTACGTGGACCAGTTCCCTGTTGAGAAATAAATCCGCCTTTAAATTCATTCCCGCTTCATGAGTTACACAGACAACAGGGCCTGTAATCCATCACACAAATTCATTCCACAGAATCTGATGAGATGATTTCAGATGCAAAGTGCAACGCACTTAGGTAGTGTGTTTAGCTCAGTAAGGGATATGTCTGAAGGTAGCTTAATTTATTTAGCACCTTCCCTGACATCAAAGTCAAAGTAACATTCATATGTATATGTTATCTGATACTATATTGAAATTCATTTTCTTGCAGGCATTTACAAGAAAATAAAGAGGTCAAGAATCATAGAACACTATAGTACATAAACAGGCCCTTCGCCCCATCTAGTCTGTGCCAAGTCATTGATCTGTCTGCTCCCATCTATCAGCACCCGGACCATAGTCCCCCATACCCCTCCCACCCATGTACCTATCTTAAATGTTGAAATCAACCCCGCATCCACCACTTCCACTGGCAGCTTGCTCAACCCTCTCATGATCCTATGATGAAGATGCTCCCCCTCATGTTCCCTTTAAACATTTCACCTTTCACACTTAACCTGTGAACTCTACTCCTAGCCTCACTCAGCCTCAGTGGAAAAAGTCTGCTTGAATTTACCCTATTTATACTGCTCATAATTTTGTATACCCCTATCAAATCTCCCCTCAATCTTTTACATTCTAGGGGATAAAGTTCTAACCTATTCAATCTTTTCTTATAACTCAGTTCCTCGAGTCCCAGCAATATTCTTATAAATTTTCTCTGCACCTTTTCAACCTTGTTTACATCTTTTACATCTTTCCTGTAGTTAGCTGACAAAAACTGCACAGAATACTCCAAATTAGGCCTCACTGATGTCTTATACAATTTAAACACAACGTCCCATCTCCTGTACTCAATACATTGGTTTATGAAGGCCAATGTCAAAAGCTTTCTTTATGACCCTACCTATCTGTGATGCCACTTTCAAGGAATTATGGGTCTATATTCCCAGATCCCTTTGTTTGACCACACTCCTCCATGCCCTACTGTTCACTGTGTAAGACCTAACCTGGTTGGTCCTTCCAAAGTGCAACACTTCACACTTGTCCGCATTAAATTCCTTCTGCCATTTTTCAGCCCATTTCACCAGCTGGTCCGTATCACACTGTAGATCATTGATATAGATGACAAACAACAATGGATTCAGCACTGGTCCCTGCGACACACCACTAGTCACAGGCCTCCAGACAGAGAGCTAACCATCTACTACCCACTTTCTGGATTCTTCTGCAAAGCCAAAGTCAAATCCAATTTACTACCTCAGCTTGAATGGTAAGGGACTGAACCTTCTTGAACCTTCCATGCGGGATCTTGTCAAAGCCTTGCTAAAGTTTATGTAGACAACATCCATTGCCTTGTCTTTATGAACTTTCCTGCTAACTTCTTCAAAAAACTCTACAAGATTGGTTAGACGTTACCTACCACGCACAAAGCCATGTTGACTATCCCTAATCAGTCCCCATCTATCCGAATACTTATACATCTGGTCCCTTGGAATACCTTCTAATAACTTCCTCACTACTGATGTCAGGCTCCTGGCTTATTCTTAGAGCCTTTTTAAAACAGTGGAACAACATTAACTAGCCTCCAATCCTCCAGCACCTCACTTATTGCTAAGGACAGTTTAAATACCTTTGCCAGGAGCTCTGCATTTTCTGTACTTGTCTCCACAGGGTCCAAGGAAACATATTGTCAGGCTCGGGAATGTACCCACCCTGATTTGCCTCAAGATAGCAAGCACCTCCTCCTCTGTAATCTGTGTAGGTTCACGACCTCACTGCTGCATTGCCTCACTTCTATAGACTCACCAGCAAATACAGATGAAAAAAATATCCATTTATGACCTCCCCCATCTCATATGGCTCCACACATAGATTGCAACTCTGATCTTCCAGAGGACCAATTTTGTCTTGCAATCGTTTTGCTCTTAATAGATCTGTAGAAGCTCTTCGGATTCCCTTCCAGCTTGTCTGCTAGAGCAACTTCACACCTTCTTTGAGCCCTCTTGAGTTCCTTCTTAGTTGTTCTCTTGCTTTCCCTATACTCCATAAGCATCTCATTTGTTCCTTCCTGTCTATACCTTCATTATCTTAACCAGGGCCACAATGTCTCTCAAAAACCAAGGTTCCCTGAACCCATTATCCTTGCTTTTTATTCTGACAGGAACATACAAGCTCTGTATCTCAAAATTTCACTTTTGAAAGCCTCCTGCTTACCAAGTAGACCTTTCCCAACCTGTCACTATCCACACTCGCCAGATCCCCTCTGATAACATCTGAACAATAAAATACAGTAGAAATTATGGAAAACTGCACGTAAACTAAGACTGACAGTCAATGTGCAAAAGAAGACAATTGGTTACAATTGGTCATCCACGCAGGTCCAGGAGCCCGATGGTTGTGGGTAATGTTCCTGAACCTGGTGGTGTGGAAGTTGACACCTGACTGATGGTAGTAGTGAGAAGAGGGCGTGGCCTGGATGGCAGGGGTTCCCTGAGGCATCTGAAGACTATTTAAAACTTTCGACTCCAATACCCTGCTTAACTCTAAGCTGCAGGGCGTTAATTGGGTTATAATATTCTTGGCCCTGAATTCAAACACTCACTAATAGATATTCACGTGTGTATATAAACAAAGACACATGTTCAAGCTGTACACTGCTGTTCTGCAAGCACTCATTTCAGAATCAGAATCAGGTTTATTAACACTGGCATATGTTGTGAAATGTGTTAACTTAGCAGCAGTACAATGCAGTTCATGATAGAGATAAAAAAAAACTGTGAATTACAGTAAGTATACATGTATATTAAATAGTAAAATTGAAAAAGTAGTGCAAGAACAGAAATTAAAAAAAGCAGTGTGGTAGTGTTCATGGGTTCAATGCCCATTTAGAAGTCTGATGACAGAGGGTAAGAATCTATTCCTGAATCATTGAGTGTGTGCGTTCAGGCTCCTGTACCTCCTTCCTGATAGTACCAATGAGAAGAGGGCATGTCCTGGGTGATGGGGGTCCTTAATGATGGACTCCATCTTTTTGAAGAACCGCCCTTGAAGATGTCCTGGATACCATGGAGGCTAGTACCCATGATGAAATTGACTACTTTTACAACTCTCTGCAGCTTACTTCAACCCTGTGCAGTAGTCACCCCATACCAGATAGTGATAGAGTCAATCAGAATGCGCTCCATGGTATATCTGTAGAAATCTTCAAGTGTTTTAGCTGACAAATCAAATCTCCCAAGACTCGTAATGAGGTCTCATGATTCACCATCCCTATCAATATGGCAATTATAAGCAAAACATATTATTACGAGCCAGTGGGTTGTTGTAATATTATCATGAGGTAGAGATAGCTAAACCAAACCAGTAATGACATGGTGACAAAAGGGATTCTGCAGATGCTGGAATTCTTGAGCAATACACACAAAATGCTGCAGGAACTCAACAAGTCAGGTAGCATCTATCTATTGCCCATTACCCTGCTGGGGTTTAGGACAGCAATGAAGGTCCTTCATCTCTGATGGTGTTCAGAGCTTCCTTCATCACGTCAGTAGCTTGGCTTTCACTACTGTCAGTCATGGAAGTTCAGGGTGGAGTCTCAGGAATACTGTCGCACTCAGATGTAGAAGGATTCTCCATTGCTGTTTCCATGACAATTTTGTTTTACCAGTCAAGGTTGTTAGTCCTGAGCTGAACTCCCAAACCTGGAGGACCGGTGGATCACTCTTAGTCTGTCCTCTACCCTTTGACCTGTTTGGCATGGGTGACCCTACCAAGAGCCAAAGCTTAAAGCTTGACTCCAGCCAACATAGATCACACAAGCCTCCAAACCATGGCAAGTTCATGGTCCTCTTGGAGGAAGGCAGCGTCTGAGGGAAATAAATTGTCAAAATACCAGGCCAAAACCTTTAATCGGAACTGGATCTTCAGTTTGCTAAGTTTCTCCAGCATTTTGTGCAAGTTGCTCAATAATATGGGGATTTCATCATCTGACATCTTGTTCTGGAGTGAATGACTAAGGCAATGTACAGAGGCTGCCAAAGCAGCTGGTGGTGTGTGGACTATGGGGAAGTGGTAGAATATGGGCTAAGGCAGAGAGTTTGTGAGCCATCAAAACAGTCTGGCTGTAACTGTTCTATATGCCAACAGGCCTCCTGGATCCTGTTGTGTTTCTCTGGATATCCTGACTGCAGTTTACATATTGCCAATAGCGGATGTTAAACAAGCACTCAATATATTGAATTGAAGCACTCAATTAAAATACAAGATACAGCCTCCCACAAAACTTTTCAAAACTGGACCAATCTGGCTTATTTGAAGAAATCTCTGCTCAATTATCATCAACATATTACTTGCAGCACCAGGGGTTCCAACACATGCGACAACTACATTGTGCATTTAATATTTCAGTAATATTCAAGTTATATTATAAATATATTGTTTGATTTAGTATTGTTTGTTTAAATAGTTCATTAAAGGTTATATGTAAAAATACATGATTACACCAGCACATCATATGCACACACCTCGTTAGAAGTAAAACAAAGAATGTACACGAGTTAATCTGGCCCTGTGTTTTTCTTTCAATTAGTTCTTTTATGATTTGGAGTTACACAAATAACAAACTGTTGCACTACATTAGGAATGCCTGCCATTCCATGCATAGACCACATTTTGGGAAATCTGATCCCTTAGCTGTCCTCCTCCTACTTGTATACAGGCAGAGGCTAAAGAGCAGAGCTCCATAGGTAGGGATAACAAATGGTCACAGGAGGCTGAGGGCAGCTACAGATTGCTTCGTGTTGGTAGACTGGGCTGTGGTCAAGGACTCATCAGAGGATTTAAATGAATACAGCACTGTTGTCAAAGACTGCATAAAAACAATTGTAGGTGAGGGTGTCCCACAAAGCAAATCAGTCTTCCCTAACCAGAAGCCCTGGATGAACCATGAGACCTGCAATCTGCTGAAGGCCATAACAGTGGTATTCTGGTCATGATTCACCAACCACATCTCCATCAATATGGCAGTTATAAGCAAAACATATTATTGGGAGCCAGTGGCTTCTTGTAATATTATCATGAGGGAGAGATTATACATGCAATCAGTCTAAGTATATAAGCTAATCTTATGCATTTACCCTTACTGTGTTCTTTACGCTAATTGTGTTTCATCTGTGCTGCATCGGATCTGGAATTACAATCATTTTGTTACTGAAGAACGTGTACCAAAGAATGACAATAAACAATCTTGAATCTTGAATCCATTTTACCCCAGTTAAATAGGAGTTGAGAGACTGAACAGCCAGGGCCAAACTGAGTGGGCTCAAATGATAATGTGGCCCGCCACCTCTCCAATGCTTAATTTGTCGAATAAAGTCAGCAACATTGAAACTGAAGGAAATATCAAATCTGGAAAGACCTAGGTAGAGTGGATATGGAGAATGTGGAGAGGATGTTCATATTGTGGTAGAACAGAGGTGAGGATGAATTCCTTTAGTTGGAGCATGGTGAATCTGTGGAATTCATTGCCATAGACTGTGAAGGAAAAGTCATTTGAGGTACATGAAGCGAAGGTTGATAGGTTCTAAATAAGTAAAGGTTATAAAGGGTTATAAAAGGTTCTAAAGAGAAGGCAGCAGAACAGGGTTGAGAGGGATAATAAATTGACCATGATGGAATGGCAGAGTAGATGATATGCTGACTGGCCTAATTCTGCTTCTATTTCTTATGGACTTATGTATTGTGACAGCTAGCCTTACCTTACTGTCTGTTACGTCACTGCCATTTAGGGCAGCAGTTAAGGTCCTCCATTTCTGTCTGTCCTCGCACACTCAGATGTAGAAGGATTCTTCATTGCTGTTTCTGTAACAGTTTTGTTTGACCAGTCAGGTTTGTTAGCCCTGAGCTGAACCCCTGAACCTGGAGGACTGGTGAACCACTACCCTTTGGCATGGGTGACCCTACCAAGAGCCAAAGTATAAAGCATATAGCTTTCTGGGTCATCGAGACACATAGACCTCTAAACTACAACAAGGTTGTGGTCCTCTTGGAGGTTTGACAGCTGGATTAGAGGTAAAAGTTGATGAGGGGGGCAGTGAAAGCAGAGCTGGACAAACAAGTGCAAGAGCGGAAAGTGAGTGGGTTTAAACGACAAAAGAGTTGTGAGTTCAAGCCAAAAGGAAAAGGTAAATTATAAATAAAGCTCAAGTGAGTTAACATGAAATATTAATGGCACCTCTAATAAAAATTCCAACTTACATATTAAAAGTCAGCCTTTACACATGTAGCAATTGCTACCTCTAATGCGTCCACACAAGGTTAATTGGAACTATCGTTGTAAGACAAAATGGAAATTGTCATTTGAGAAGGCAAATAATGGTTTTATTTTGCTTATGGGTAGGTCAATGCAGCAAAATGTTCATCAGCCTTCTCAAAGGAGCAGGGAATGGAGTGAAGCTAATCATTAGTGCAGGCAGACACGATTCCCCTTCATAAAGTTCTCTGTGAAAACCCATCTCGTGGAGCTAAAACAATGCTTTCCATGCTGGTTGAAGATTAACTGACAAGTCTTGCCTCATGCCTTGATTTTCTGTTAAATATTACAAGTGACAAGGAAGCGAGAGTTTTCACAGTACACCGAACAAAATGCAGAAAATCATTCAGCCACCATTTATAGATGGCGCCCGGTTTTAAGCAAATGCAAGGCAGGTGAGTCATTACATATCGATGACCTGATGACATTTATTAACCAATGTTTAGTACAGATGGAAGGTGTTCATTAACAAGTTTTGTGTCAGATGCTGAAGAACCAGGTCAAACGTACATGAGTGCAGGCCATGCATTGAGGCTGCTGGTGATTTCCTATCTCTTTGCAAACTGTTACAAATTAATGAACAAAATAAACCACTCAGCCCTACAAGTCTACTAGTCTCAATGCTCCATCCAATTTCACCCAGCCCCAACAATATATTTAATTGCCCATTATTTTTTAAAAATCTTTATGAGTATACACTGACCGGCCACCTTATCAGGTACAGGAATGGGACCTGGTGTGGTCTTCTGCTGCTGTAGGCAGCCACTTGAAGGTTCAATGTGTTGTGCATTTAGAGATGATTCTCTGCACACCACTGTTGTAATGCATGGTTGCTTGAGATACTGTTGCCTTCCTGTCAGCTTGAACCAGTCTGGCTGTTCTCTGATCTCTCTCATTAACAAGGCATTTTTGCCCACTGAACTGCCGCTCACTGGATGCTCTTTCGTTTCTTGCACCATTTTCTGTAAACTCTAGTCTCTAGAGTCTAGAAACTGTTGTCTGTGAAAATCTCAGGAGATCCAACCACCGTGTACAGAACAATCCATAGTCAATGCCACTTAGATTAAATTTCTTCCCCATTCTGATGTTTGGTTTTGGTGAACAATAACTGAATCACTTGACCATAGCTGCGTATATTTTGCATTGCAACATGATTATGTAATTAGATAGTTGCATTAATGAGCAGGAGTAATCATGTACAAGAGTCCACTGTGTATATATCTTTTCCAAATTGGCACCAAATCTGCTTCCACCACTCTTTCAAACTGTGCATTCCAAATACAGAAACTTCTCCTAAGTCTCTATCTTTATCCGTTATCTCATGGAAGTGATAATTCAGTTTCAGTTGTGTTAAGACCAACCTGTGGCATTAATGAATATCCGTATTTAGGCAAGATCATTCACTCCCAATCAACACAAAATTCTACACATTTATGGTTCACTTGCCAAAGCTTAGGTCAGGTGGAGTGCATTAAACAAAATTGAATTCTTACTGGAGACGTGTTACGGGTCTCCACTTGTGGAAGTGCCAGCAAATGATATCTAACTTGATCGCTGATCTAGTCTTCATCACAAACCACAGGGGCCATTACCTGGTTGTGACTCTGGCTGAACATGGCATTAACAAATATCGTTGACAACAAACTCTATTGGACCATCTGTGAATAAGATTGCTTGAATGGCCTCTGAAGATTATCTTCGCAGAATTTTGCATTTGGAAACCTCTGCCAATCTTTCAATCCTTTGTGCATTCTCTCTATTCTCCATCTTCTTTGCAAACATTCAAGTCTTCTGTTTCCGATTTTGGTGTTCTGGTCATCCCCAAATTTAATTCTATCCACTTCTGACAAAAATGCAAGGTTCTTAAGCTGCAATTTCCTCGCTTTGTATTTCGTATCCCTTTTTTAACTATCCAATATGATACATGTATTTGACCAAGCTTCTGGTTGTCTGCTTTGATCTCTTGAGTTTAATAATCTTGTTGTGAGACAATTTGGGAAATTCTACCACGTTAAACACACTTTTTAACTGCAGGATCTTTCAATTGTTTGAGTAAATCCAGTCAACATACTAACAGAGCTAACATAATCATTGCTCAGACAGTATGTTAGTTGGATAATAATTCAAGAACGTATCCAATAAGGGACATAAAATCCATTCGTAGTCTTTTATTAGCAATGTTATTCTATCGCATTGAGTGTCAGATGTTCAGTATTTCTTAATGAAGGGATCTTATCTAATTCAGGGTTTGGTTATCCAATTAGATTGGAAACAGAAAGTGCTATGTATTACTGAAATAAGTGGTTTACTATTGGAATATTTTACACCATAAGCTTTCAGCAGACCATAATCTGAATGTCTGTCTGTGCCAAGACATGGAATTCTCATAATCATATGACATGAAGTGTTGCAGAGAAGAATTTTTCATCCAGTCTTCGCTTTCAAAGCCAACATTTTTTCCCACCAGTACCCAAGGCAGATTGTCTGGTTACTTATTTCGATCTTCATTGAATCATGGCGCAAATAATGCCATGCAGTCCATTTGCATTTAAATGTTCAGATTTATCATAAATGTACTGAGGCATAATGCTTTACAGCACCAGCTGTAAGATCAGTGTTCAATTCCTGCTGCAGTCTGTAAGGAATTTGTATGTTCTCCCTGTGACAATATGGGTTTCCTTTGGGAGCTCTGGTTTCTTCCAAAAGTATGAGTTAGTAAATTGTGGGCAAGTTATTTTGATGTATATATATCTATCTATATGTAAGGGGTTTCTTCTTTATGTTACTGCATATGTTAATCAAAATGGCTTCTTGCAGCTTGTTTGGGTTATAATTACTGATAATGAGGATTGTATTCATTTGTTAACCAATTGGGATAACTTCCAAAAGTATGAGTTAGTAAATTGTGGGCAAGTTATTTTGATGTATATATATCTATCTATATGTAAGGGGTTTCTTCTTTATGTTACTGCATATGTTAATCAAAATGGCTTCTTGCAGCTTGTTTGGGTTATAATTACTGATAATGAGGATTGTATTCATTTGTTAACCAATTGGGATAGATGTTATTTTTTCTTGTGGGTCTGTAAGCCAGTGTTCCGGGGCTTTTGGGGAATTGGAGGGGAGATCGCGAGAAAGGAGAATGTGCTGGATGCGCTCTGGTCGTCCGCTGAGGTTGGTCCCACGCGGCAGGTCGAGGAGGTCGGAGAAGATTGAATAGTGGACCGAAGACTTCGATAGTTGGGCTCCAATGGTTGTGCATGAATTGACTGAACTCTGATAAGTTTTGGTGCCTTTTCTTTCATATATATTGTATCGCTATTAATTACCTAGTTCTAGTATGATTTATAAAGTGTAATTTGTAAAATGTACAGTGTGTGCTGGCTGATGATTGATGTTTGAGGCCGTATCAGGAGGCATTGCACAGCAACCGATGCAACCGTGAGACAAGGTTGGGCAGGGGACGGGGGTCTCCCTTAGATGCGTACAAGCCAATATAACTGAGCGTTGTGTGTGTGTGTGTGTGTGTGTGTGTGTGTGTGTGTGTGTGTGTGTGTGTGTGTGTGTGTGTGTGTGTGTGTGTGTGTGTGTGTGTGTGTGTGTAACTAAGACTTTTGCACAGTACTGTGGTAATTTTAGGTATTACAGTATACTGTTGCTGCAAAAAACAAAAACAAATTTTATGACATTTGTGAATGATGATAAACCTGATTCAGATATGGGTCTCTTTTGCAGACTGAGAGTGGGAAGGGGCCAGGGAAAGGGGAATCATAGTAGGGAAAAGGGAAAGGGAGAGGGAAGGGAGTGGGAAGCACCAGAGAAACATTTTGTAATGATCAATAGACCAATTGTTTGGAATCAAAAGACTTTCTCTGGTGTCTCAGGGCTCAATATGTTTGCACCTGTGCCAACCCCCACCCTGGCCTTCCTTTTCTGCCACCTGTCCCACACACGTTCCCAGGTGCTTCTTCCTCACCATTCCCAATATCCTTTGCTCCTACCAGATCTACAGACTTGCTCCCTGCTCCATGTTGACAAATAAAGCTAACCTTTAATCTTTAAGTCTTTAATGGGTTGAGGAAAACCACAATGTCCATCTTGGTTAGCAAGCTTTTATCTAGATGACGGGAGATTATTGAGGGATCTAGAAATCTGAATGTATGATTCACAAAAAGGCAAATGATTTTGAGAACTAATTGATTGCTGTAAGTTATTGCAAGGGCAGGTGAGTAGAAAGGCAAAGGCTTATATTGCAGTTATGTAGGGAATTGGTGATACAATTCCTGCAGTATTCCTTCTTCAAGGATCGTCAGTTTGTTGTGGTGGAGAGGCTTTTGAGTTCTTCAGATCCCAAGAGCAATGCTGTCTGGAGTTTAGCTCCTGATAGAGTCACCCATGACACTAAGGTCAAGGGAGAGGTACCAGTCAAAGAGCAATCCAACCAAGATTTCACTGATGGAGCTGGTGGAAGATGATGTCACATCACATCAGAAGTGAAGGCGGAAGAAAGCAGTGATGGGTCCCAATTGGCTTGCGTTTCATGCGACTGGACCCTGACCTTGATCTTACAAAGACCATGTGCCTGTGAAACAGCCTCCCCAGGTTAAGCAAAGTTACACACAGGTTTTCTCCATAAGGAGCAGAATACATGGGTCCTGGACTGGCCACAACAGCCACCTGAGGATTCATTAATAGACAGCCTCTTAGGAGAACATCATACTCAACTCGAGTGAATGCATTACTACTACTACCTGCAATATTAAAATTTGTAAATAGTTTGGAAGCCATTCAGAGAAGGTTTATTCAGCAGATACATTGAATACCTGGCAGCTAGTCTTTTGGGCAAAGGAAGGATGGGAAGGACTTGTACCCATTGGAGTTTAGGGGACTTCTGACTTAAATCATGTCCCTATGAAGGCCCTTAGCGGTATGACAGGGTGGATGTAATAAGGAGTTTTCCCCTTGTGAGACAATTTTAAATGAGGGGGTTACTATTAAAAGAATTGGGTCATCCATTTAAAACTGAGAGGAGGATTTTTTTCCCTCTGAGTCATGAATCTTCCTAACTCTGTTCCTTAGCGTACCAAATATATTCAAAAGCTGAAGTAAATAGATTATTAATAAGAGGATGAAGGTAGTTGGGATATGAAGTTGAGGTTACTAGAGAATGGGTCCGGTAGTTTGACTGAAAGCATTATATCTTAATGATACATTGAATGAGGGTTTACTTGTCACTGGTAACTCCTACAGAAAAACAAATGGCCAATCAGCAACACACTCACTTTCGCTAGACTAACGTAGTGAAAACCTGTGCAGAGAAATGATGGACCACATCTCAGGTATGTACCTGTCTGATCTCAAGGCACATCAAGGTGTTGGATTTAGAGCAACTAAAAATCTGCTGGAGGAACTCAAAATTCAAAAAAGTTCAAAGCAAATTTATTATTTATTAAATATATTAAATTTTTAATAGTACCTATTTGTCACCATATACAATCCTGACATTCATTGTCTTGTGGAGATCCTCAATAAATCCAATAACCATACCAGAATCAGTGAAAGACCACACCAACAGTGCGGGAAACCAGTGTGCAAATACAAAAAGAAAGAAAATAAGAAATATTAATAATAGTAAATAAGTAAACAATAAACATTGAGAACAAAAGTTGAAGAGTCCTTGAGAGTGAGTCCATTGTTTCTGGGAACAGTTCAATAACAGGGCAAGTGAGGTTGAGTGAAGTTTTCCTCTCTGGTTCAAGAGCCTGTTGGTTGAGGGGTAATAACTGTTCCTGAACCTGGTGGTGTCAGTCCTGAGGCTCCTGTACCTTCTTCCTGATGGCAGCAGTGAGAAGAGAGCATGACCTGGGTGGTGGGCATCCCTGATGACGGATGATTTCATGGATCACTACATGTAGATGTGCTCAGTGGTGCAGAGGGTCACTGAAGAAGTTCAGCATGAGCCCCCAAATCCTCAAGACCTACAGGGGCACCATTGACTGGTTGTATCACTGCCTGGTATGGGAACCGCACCACCTTTGATCGCTGGGCACTGCAGAGAGTGGTATGCACAGCCCAGCACATCTATGGATGTGAGCTTCCCTCCACTGAGAACATTTACAACACCAGGTGCATAAAGAAGGCCTGGAAGATCATCGGGGACACGAGTCACCCCAACCATAAACTGTTTCAGCTGTTTCTGTCTGGCAAATGGTACAGCAGCATTAAATCCAGGTCCAACAGGCTACGGGACAGCCATTAGACTTGTAAATTCACATGTCTGTACATTGCGATGGAGTCATAACACAAATATTTTTACTCTCTCACGTGGTGGGATGGATGTAAGATTTAAATAAATTCTGATCTTTACCTGTGATGGACTAGGTTTTCATTCAAGGGCATTTCTATACTCAATAGCTCGAGCAGCATCTGCGGAGGGAAACGTGTTGTCAATGTTTTGGGTCAAAACCCTGAATCAGGACAGATTTCCAAGGAATTGGACTTATTGTGCTCTAAAGGATCTGCAGTTGGCTTTGCTGTTTTAGAGAATCATGCTTTATAGATACACCAGGCCGTGCCTGGGTGTCAGATGTGATCTTCATGAAGGATACCAATGCCACTGTGGTAGACGCATCCATTCACTTTGAAGACAGCTGCCGTGCTTTTAACACTGTACATTTGGAAAAAATCTAACAAAGCCACTATGAGGCAGCTGTCATGGACACATGTAAGGTTGCCACAGACAGTTAATTTATGTTTTATAATTGTCAGCAGAGGGACGTGGTTTCCAGAAAGCAAGAGTTTCATGGAGTTCCTCAACACTGTGAACTATAAGACTTATTCCTTAAGCAACCAATGCTGGTCTTTTATATGCCAGTAATATTTTAAGTTTTTTCTTTATGGACTTCTAGTTGGTTTTTAGTAAGGTTTATTTTTGGTGTATTTATCAGTTAATATGTTTTATGTTAAGGTTGCAGTTTTAGTGTGTTTGTTTTAGATTTAGCCAATACTCTTGAGGTTTTAATACTTTATAATAGTCCAACAAATGAACTTATTTAATTTGTGCACAGTACATCAAGTGAGATTGCATTATAACTAATACCCTAATCAGTCTAGACCCTGGTTGTTTGGTTGATGATCCATTTAGTCTGTGTTTCCAGAATTTCGTTGTTGGCTTTTGATCATCACACTAGATGTGGCTTTTATTCTTTAGATGATTCACACTAAAAGTCGGGTGAAGGAACATTTTTAAGTTGTTTATTTATTCTAAATACTGTCTCATGTCCTGTGCACTGAGTGTACGAGTGCAGGAATTAAATAAACTTGTGTGTGATGGGGTATTGGTGAAAGTGTACAATGCCCATTATAGTGGTCCATTAAGTAGACAAAGCAAAGTGTAACAGATCAGTCACATCCGATACTAATGTCCTAAGGTTTGCGATCAAATAGTCAGAGGCAAGTGATTTAAGAAGCTTAATTCTCTCAGATTCAGATTTATTTGTCACGTTTATTTGCATTGTTTGCATTAATAACAAACATGCCTAACAACAGTAGGGTACTGAGGAGCTTGGTACAACAAAGTGATCTGTGAATCCAGGTCAATAATTCATTGAAAGCGGTGGCACAGGCAGATAAGATCGTAAAGAAACCTTTTAGCACATTGGACTTCATGAATCAAAGTTCTGAGTACAGGAGATGGAAAGTTATGTAGATGTTGTATAAGACATTGGTGAGGCCTAATTTAGAGTATTATGTTCAGTTTTGGTCACCAGCCTTTAGAACAGCTGTAAATAAGGTGGAAAGAGTACAGAGAAAATTTACAAGGATGTTGCCAGGACTGGAGAACCTGAGTTTTAAGGCAAGATTGAATAGGTTAGGACTTTATTCCTTGGAATATAGAAGATTGATAGAGGTATACAAAATTATGAGGGGTATAGATAGGGTAAATGCAATCACGCTTTTTCCACTTAGGGTGGGTGGGGCTATACCTAGAGGTCATGGGCTAAGGGTGAAAGGTGAAAAGTTTAAGGGAAATATGAAGGGAAACTTCTTCACTCAGAGGGTTGTGAGAGTGTGAAATGAGCTGCCAGTACAAGTGGAGCATGCGAGCTTGATTTCAATGTTTAAGAAAAGTTTGGATAGGTGCATGGATCGTGGGTGTATGGTGTGCTATACTCCTGATGCAGGTCAATGGGACTAAGCAGGTTAAGTGGTTAGGCACAGACTAGATGAGTTAAATGCCCATTTTCTATGCTGTACTTTTCTATGACTCTATGAGGCTGTGCTGGGGCAGCCCATGATTGTCACTACACCTTCTGGTGCCAACATTGCATGCACACAATGTTCAGAAGAACAACACAAACAGCAACAGCAGCAAAACAACAGAGAGAGGAAGAGAAAAAAAAACAAGACAACAGCAAAACAACCCCCTTTTCCACTCTCCACCATCTTCTCTCACAGGCCTCCAACCGCAGGAAAGTCTACCTTTGGGCCTTCAGTCCTTGGTCCTGGACTTTCAGACTGGCAGACATCATACCTCCAACCTTCAGTACCTGGCCTGGATTCACAGATTCAACCCTTGGGCCTCTACTTCCTGCTTAGGCCTTTAGATCCCTTAGATCATATATGTCAAACTCAAGGCCCGTGGGCCAAATCCGGCCCGCGGTGGAATTATCTTTGGCCCGCGAGATAATATCTAATTACTATTAAAGCTGGCCCCAGTAATCGAAGCGCCTATGGCATATGATATGGCTAATGCTGAGTTTATTCAGGTACCAGGTTTTCAGGGTTTTTAGTGTTTATTCGGTTTCCCTGGTTTATTTCCTGAATATCATTAATGAATATTTTTTTTTCTATTAGAGCTGGCCCGCCGGTATATTGCATGCACCACTAATACTACAAATCCCACAATGCACTGCCAGTGCATTGCTCGCGGTTGCCTTACTCTCTCATCAGCATCCTTATGGCGCTAGTCACGTGTGGTCAACTTTCAGCTATCCCTCACCCCAAAAATGGCTGAACGAAAGGCGGACTTTGAAAACAGGGGTTTTCAAGGCAGGTGGGAGGCAGAGTATATGTTCGCAGATATAAAGGGCAAACCTGTTTGTCTTGTGTGCGGAGACGGTGTGGCTGTAATTAAAGAATATAACGTAAGACGACACTATGAAACGAAACACCACGCCAAATACAAGCATCTGGACAAGAAACAGAAGCTCCAGAAGGTAGAAGAGTTGAAAAGAAGTCTGGCGTCACAGCAGGCTATGTTCACAAAAGCCAAAACACAAAGTGAGGCTGCTGTAAAGGCTAGTTTTATTGTGGCAGCAGAGATCGCTAAATCAGCCCGGCCCTTTACCGAGGGAGAATTTGTTAAAAACTGCATGACGAAAGTTTGCGACGTCGTGTGCCCAGATAAAAGGCAAGCATTTTCAAATGTGAGCCTGAGCAGAAACACAGTTGCTGACCGTGTACGTGAGCTTGCCACCAATCTACAACAACAGCTGGTGGGGAAGGGAAGAGATTTCATCGCATATTCCCTTGCTGTGGATGAGAGCAGGGACACTTCTGATACTGCCCAATTGTCAATTTTCATTCGTGGAGTGGACTCAAGTCTGTGTGTAACAGAGGAACTTTTGGGATTAAGATCAATGCATGGCACAACTACTGGAAAAGATCTCTTTGAAGAGGTATCCAGATGTGTAAATATAATGAGGCTGCCTTGGGATAAACTTGTGGGACTGACGACAGATGGAGCGTCCGTGATGTGCGGTCAAAAGAGTGGATTGGTGGACAGGATCTGGGAGAAGATGCGGAAGGAAAACGGCGCAGGTGAGCTGACAGCTTATCACTGCATCATACACCAGGAATCGTTGTGTGGCAAAGCCTTGAAAATGGAACATATAATGAGCACCATAACACGAGCAGTTAACTTCATAAGAGCCAAAGGTTTGAATCACCGTGAGTTCAAGTCGTTTCTGGAGGAGTTGGGTTCAGAATATAATGATATGCCCTATCACACAGAGGTGCGATGGTTAAGCCAAGGAAAAGTGCTGAAAAGATGCTTCGAGTTGCGTGAGGAGATCTGTCAGTTCATGGAAAGCAAAGGGAAAGACACAACAGACTCCGGGATAAAAAGTTGCTTTGTGAAATGGCGTTTCTGTGTGACATCACGAGCCATCTCAATGCGCTCAACCTGCAGCTTCAGGGGCGGGGTCGTGTGATCACAGACATGTACGCTGCAGTGAGGGCTTTTAAAACCAAGCTGTGCCTGTGGGAGACGCAGATGCAGCAAGAAAACTTGAGCCATTTTCCGTGTTGCCAAACTATGAAAGAGCAGGTTTCTACCGCAGTGTTCCCACGTGCAAAGTTTGCTGAAAAACTTAGCATACTTGGTGCCGACTTCACACGGCGATTTGCCGACTTTGAAGCCCAAAAAAGCAGGTTTGAACTGCTCAGTAATCCATTTGCAGCTGACGTGGAAAGCGCACCAACCAACATACAAATGGAGCTGATTGAACTCCAATGTAGTGACACACTCAAGGCAAAGTATGACTCGGTGGGCGCTGCACAGTTTCTACGTTTCATTCCCGACACAATGTCCCAGCTGCGTACCCAAGCTGCTCAAATGCTCTCTGTGTTTGGCAGCACATATCTGTCTGAACAACTGTTCTCTTTGATGACGATAAACAAAACATCACACAGGAGTCGTCTTTCTGATGAACACCTTCACTCAATTCTGAGGATTTCCTCAGCTCAGAGCCTGACTCCAAACATTGATGAACTTGCATCCAAGATGAGATGCCAAGTATCTGGCTTAGACTAGTGTGAATCACAGAGTGTTGGCCTGTGGAAAAATGTTTTCGTTAGAAATTACTCCGGAAAAGCTGCAGATAAAGCCATAAGAAATAAATGCAACTGATTTTTTATTTATTTAATGTTCAATGTTGTTTTTGTAGGCAATAACCTAAGCTTTGTTAGTTCCAGGTTAATATGTGTAATAAATTCATTTCAATAAGTTTTGCAATAAACGCTGAACCAGTCCGGCCCTCGACTTGTACCGATTTTTAAATTTTGGTCCACTGTGTATTTGAGTTTGACACCCCTGCGTTAGATCTTTGTACCTTTAGAAATTTCCATCCCCAAACTTTCTGAGTTCTATACTTTGACCTTTGGGTTTGCCCTCTGGACTTCACCAACCTCTGAGTATCTAAGCCAGGACTTGTTGATCACGGGTTTATTCTTCGGGCATTGAGTGACCTGACCTCTGAGATCGACCGCGGAGCGTTTTGGGCCTTGACTTCCAGACTTGCATGGACCTCCGATCCCAGTGGCCAGGATTGGTGGGGGGTGGGGTTGGGGAGGAGTCACTTCCCCTCATGACTCCCACCTGTCTCTCGTGTCTGTGATTACGAGAAAGAAAGCTAACATTGATACTTAATATCCTTGAGGTATTATGCTCGTGTACCTAAATATCAATAGGAATCAAATCATACTCCATGTGGCTGTGGATTAGGTTCTGTTGGGGATCCAGCAATGTTTATGCAATTAGGGGGATATTCCAATTGCAATAGCCTTCATGTGTTCGATGAAATATTCAGAAGACCACATTGGCATGAAGTCAAGCTCAAACAAAACAAACATGCCTTCATCCAGAAGGAGATAATTTATTTAGTTCTTGCAAGCAGATGAAGATGAGCCGCAGCCAGTTAAAGAGAAAACTAAGTTTATCATCAAAGTCAGGAAGCCCAATAAATGTTATTGAGTTTGAATCAAAACAATAGCAGATTCTATCCCAACATTACCACATTGCTGACAGCACTCCAACTATTAAAGAAGGTTGAGCCTTAGTTTCTGAGGCAGAGATCCTATCATCTGCACAAAAAGCCTAGTATCTCTACAAGAAAACCTTAGCAGTAAGTATTTTTTTGTGTGGATTATAATGCCACAATGTGTGGAAATTGGTTGTAATGTTTCCAAAAATGTGGCCAAGCGATGATTAGTCATGTCATGGACAATAGCCATGACAAATCTGATACATATTTATCTTTCATGCTGACAAATATATGTGGACTAATATGCTATTCCCTTCTTCCTCCTCCCGTTTGGCAGCCTCTTCGTACTGAGGCCACACGCTTCTACTCTGACTTGCACGAGATCAGACGTGGCTGATGGAAGATAGTGGCGTAAGACCCATGGACTGCCCATCGGTGCCATCTGGCACAGGCAAATGCAAAAGTCCAGATGGTGATGGTCAAAGCCTGGAAAGTGGAGGCCTGTCCTGGAGTTGGAGGACAGTCCATGTTGGTGGGTAGGAGGCTTGTTTAGCAGATGTGGTTTTATAGACAATAGACAATAGGTGCAGAAGTAGACCATTCAGCCCTTCGAGCCTGCACCGCCATTCTGAGATCATGGCTGATCATCTACTATCAATACCCGGTTCCTGCCTTGCCCCCATATCCCTTGATTCCCCTATCCATAAGATACCTCTCTAGCTCCATCTTGAAAGCATCCAGAGAATTGGCCTCCACTGCCTTCTGAGGCAGTGCATTCCACACCCCCACAACTCTCTGGGAGAAGAAGTTTTTCCTTAACTCTGTTCTAAATGACCTACCCCTTATTCTTAAACCATGCCCTCTGGTACTGGACTCTCCCAGCATCTGGAACATATTTCCCGCCTCTATCTTGTCCAATCCCTTAATAATCTTATATGTTGCAATCAGATCCCCTCTCAATCTCCTTAATTCCAGCGTGTACAAGCCCAGTCTCTCTAACCTCTTTGCGTAAGACAGTCCGGACATCCCAGGAATTAACCTTGTGAATCTATGCTGCACTTCCTCTACAGCCAGGATGTCCTTCCTTAAGCCTGGAGACCAAAACTGTACACAATACTCCAGGTGTGGTCTCACCAGGGCCCTGTACAAATGCAAAAGGATTTCCTTGCTCTTGTACTCAATTCCCTTTGTAATAAAGGCCAACATTCCATTAGCCTTCTTCACTGCCTGCTGCACTTGCTCATTCACCTTCAGTGACTGATGAACAAGGACTCCTAGATCTCTTTGTATTTTTCCCTTACCTAACTCTACACAGTTCAGATAATAATCTGCCTTCCTGTTCTTACCCCCAAAGTGGATAACCTCACACTTATTCACATTAAACGTCATCTGCCCACTCACCCAGCCTATCCAAGTCACCCTGAATTCTCCTAACATCCTCATCACATGTCACACTGCCACCCAGCTTAGTATCATCAGCAAACTTGCTGATGTTATTCTCAATGCCTTCATCTAAATCATTGATGTAAATCGTAAACAGCTGTGGTCCCAATACCGAGCCCTGCGGCACCCCACTAGTCACCACCTGCCATTCCGAGAAACACCCATTCACCGCTACCTTTTGCTTTCTATCTGCCAACCAGTTTTCTATCCATGTCAATATCTTCCCCCCAATGCCATGAGCTCTGATTTTACCCACCAATCTCCTGTGTGGGACCTTATCAAATGCCTTCTGAAAATCGAGGTACACTACATCCACTGGATCTCCCTTGTCTAACTTCCTGGTTACATCCTCGAAAAACTCCAATAGATTAGTCAAGCATGATTTGCCCTTGGTAAATCCATGCTGGCTCGGCCCAATCCTATCACTGCTATCTAGATATGCCACTATTTCATCTTTAATAATGGACTCTAGCATCTTCCCCACTACTGATGTTAGGCTGACAGGATGATAGTTCTCTGTTTTCTCCCTCCCTCCTTTCTTAAAAGGTGGGATAACATTATCCATTCTCCATGTCCTTGCTTGTTACTGCTTGTTAATCCTTGTTTATTGCTTGTTGTGTTCTAATTTGTTATGTTCAGTGTTCTGCCGATCATTGGAGGCATGCTCTGCTGGAGCCATAATCTGTGGAGATACTTGTAGGCTGTCCCCATCACATCTTTAGGTTATGTTGGTTGTTAACGCAAATAACACATTACACTGTATGTTTTGTTGTACATGTAATAAATAAATCTGAATCTAAATCAGGTTTATTATCTCCGGCATGTGTTGTGAAATTTGTTAACTTAGCAGCAGCAGCTCAATGCAATTCATGATAACATGGAAAGAAAAAAAAGTAAATCAATTGCAGTAAGTATAAATATGTACATCAAATAGATTGAAAATAATGCAAAATCGCGTGCATCGGGGGTCTTCACAGCTATCGTTACATTTTCTCTTTCAAAGAGGGACATAGAAGGCGTTGAGCTCATTTGGGAGTAAGGCATCGCTGCCATTCATGCTATTGAGTTTTGCTTTGTAAGAAGTAATGTCCTGCAAACCTGCCAGAGTTGACATGCACCCAATGTCCCTCAAACCTTGCTCAGAATTGTCTCTTCACTATTGAAATAGTCCTCTGCAAGTAATACCTGGGTTTCTTGTAGAGACTTGGGTCACCAGACTTAAATGCTGCAGATTTAGCCCTCAGCAGGCACCAGACCTCCTGGTTCATCTACAGCTTTTGGTTTGGGAATGTATAAGAAATTTTTGTAAGCACACACTCATCCACACAGGTTTTTAAATTTTTTTTATATTTTATTGTTTTATGTGAAACACAGATTTTAACGCAGTCGGCAACAACTGCGGCATACTCATCCAGATTCAAAGATGAATCTCTGAATACAGTCCAGTCCACCAATTCAAAGCAGTCCTGTAAGCACTCCTGTGCTTCCCTTGTCCATACCTTCTTGGTCCTCACTACTGGTGCTGCAGTCTTCAGTCTCTGCTTATACTCAGGGAGCGGAAGTACAGCCAGGTGATCAGACTTCCCGAAGTGAGGGTGTGGAATAGCACGGTACACCAAGACCAAGGAGATGGTGGTGGACTTTAGGAGATCTAGGCCCCATATGGAGCCAGTGATCATTAATGGAGAACGTGTGGAGCAGGTTAAGACCTACAAGTATCTGGGAGTACAGTTAGACGAGAAGCTTGACTGGACTGCCAACACAGATGCCTTGTGCAGGAAGGCACAGAGTCGAATGTACTTCCTAAGAAGGTTGGCGTCATTCAATGTCTGTAGTGAGATGCTGAAGATGTTCTATAGGTCAGTTGTGGAGAGCGCCCTCTTCTTTGTGGTGGCGTGTTGGGGAGGAAGCATTAAGAAGAGGGACGCCTCACGTCTTAATAAGCTGGTAAGGAAGGCGGGCTCTGTCGTGGGCAAAGTACTGGAGAGTTTAACATCGGTAGCTGAGCGAAGGGCGCTGAGTAGGCTACGGTCAATTATGGATAACTCTGAACATCCTCTACATAGCACCATCCAGAGACAGAGAAGCAGTTTCAGTGACAGGTTACTATCGATGCAATGCTCCTCAGACAGGATGAAGAGGTCAATACTCCCCAATGCCATTAGGCTTTACAATTCTACCGCCAGGACTTAAGAACTTTTTAAAAGCTATTATTAATGCTTTTTGAGACGGTGATTTAGATGCATATCATATTTTTTTACTGAGTTAAGTATTGTATGTAATTAGTTTTGCTACAACAAGTGTATGGGACATTGGAAAAAAAGTTGAATTTCCCCATGGGGATGAATAAAGTATCTATCTATCTATCATTCTTGATGGTGGTGTAACAGTGGTCCAGTGTGTCTGGTATTGCAAGTGATATGTTAATGGCAATTATTTAGTGACTTCTTCAGACTGGCCTGGTTAAAATCCCCCAAAATGACGGGAAGGTGTCAGGGTGTGCTGTTTCATATATGTTGATTCCATTGTTCAGATCATCCAGAGCTTGTTTGACATTGGCCTGAGATTGAATGTATACCAGTACCAAAATGATGGCAGAAATCTCCTGGGGCAGGTAAAATGGACAACTCATCATTGCAAGATATTCCAGGTCTGGTGAGCAGAATTGGGACAACTCTGATACATTTGTGCATCAAGAAGTTGATCATGAGGCATACATTTCCACCTCTGCTTTTGAGAGACTCGACAGTCCCATCCTCACAGTGTATAGTGAACCTGTCAATCTGATTTACTGCGTCCGGTATGGACGGGGTTTACCAGGATTCTGTGAAACAATGTACGCAAGTGGTCCTGACATTCCTCTGATACAGCACCCTAGCTCTGAGATCTTCGATTTTATTTATTAGAGACTGCAAGATAATAATGTAGTAGAAGAAGGCAGAATCATAAGAGAGGTGATAGGCAGCTGGAAAAGGAGGCAGAGAAAAACTGGGATGGGGGAAGGGAGAGGGAGGGAATTACCAGAAGTTGAAGAATTCGATGTTCATCCCAAGGGGCTGGAGACTACCCAGATGATATATGAGGTGTTGCTCCTCCAACCTGAGTTTGGCCTCATCATAGCAGTAGAGGAGGCCATGTACGGACATATCTGAATGGGAATGTGAAGCAGGGTTGAAGTGGGTGGATGTCTCTCGACTTGTCCTCTTTCTTTAAGGATCATGGTTTCCCTTCTGCCGTCATCAAAGATGCCCTCACCCGCACCTCCTCCATTTCCCGCACTTCGGCCCTCACCCCATCCTCCCGTCACCACAACAGGGACCGTGTTCCCCTTGTCCACACCTACCTCCCCACCAGCCTTCGGATCCAGCATATTATCCTCCGCAACTTCCGCCAACTTCAACAGGACCTCACTACTTAGCACATCTTTCCCTCTCTACCTCTCTCCACTTTCTGTAGGGATCGTTCCCTCCGTGACTCCCTGGTATACACGTTCCCCCCCCCCCCCCCACCCGGATCTCCTACCTGGTACTTATCCCTGCAAGTGTAAGTGCTACACCTGTCCTTACACCTCCTCTCTTACCACAATTCAGGGCCCCAAACAGTCCTTCAGGAGAGGCAACACTTCACTTGTGAGTCTGTTGGGGTAATCTATTGCATCCGGTGCTCCCGGTGTGGCCTCCTCTACATCGGCGAGACCAGACGCAGATTGGGGGACCGCTTCGTTGAGCACCTCCACTCTGTCCGCCACAACAGACAGGATCTCTCGGTTGTAACCCACTTCAACTCTGCTTCACATTCCCATTCGGATATGTCCATACATGGCCTCCTCTACTGCCATGATGAGGCTAAACTCAGGTTGGAGGAGCAAAACCTCATATACCGTCTGGGTAATCTCCAGCCCCTTGGCATGAACATTGAATTCTCCAACTTCCGGTAATTCCCTCCCTTCCCTTCCCCCATCCCAATTTCACTCTGCCTCCTCTTCCAGCTGCCTATCACCTCCCTCATGATTCAGCCTTCTTCTACTACACAGTGCTTTCCTCTTACATTCCTTCTTCACCTTTCCTGCCTATCCCCTTCCTGCTTCCCCTCCTCCACCCCTTGATCTTTCCTCTGATTGGTTTCTACCTTCCCACCCTCCCCCCACCTTCTTTATAAGGCCCCTGCCCCCTCCCTCTTCAGTCCTGACGAAGGGTCTCGGCCCGAAACGTTGACTGCTCGTTTCCACGGATGCTGCCTGACCTGCTGAGTTCCTCCAGTTTGTTGCACGTGTTGCTTTGATCACAGCATCTGCAGTGTACTTTGTGTTTATGATACAATAAAGTTAGACAAAAGATACCCTTTGGCACGACTTTTACAAGATATTGCCTGGTAGTTAAATTACAAGAAGACTGACCTACTTGGCCGGTAAGGAACACAAGCCACGCTATCCAGCACCGATGCCTTCACTCGTAAAAATCTAAAGCATCCACATGTAAAACATGTCAAGTTACCGATATTCTCAATTCACCAACAAGCATAAACAAATTCACATGGATATAATCAATTAATACTCACCTTTCCTCACCATGCCCAGGATCTCTGGGAGGAACTTAATCCCAAGGCACCACCAGCTTCTACTGCAGAAAACAAAATAGTCTCCCCACTATCCTGCAAGTGCGTAATGACATAACTGTCTCCACGTAAAGGCACAGCCAACTATTCTAGCATTACCCAGATGGACGCCTAAGTAGCGATAATGAATAAGATTTGATGGTCACCTGGTTAGACAGTTCTGTAGGAAAAGTTGCCAAGAAGAATCTTAGTCATGTGACCATGATCACCCACGTCATACAAAACGACACATAATGATCGTGATGAATCTTCACGGGTTCATGGACATTTCAAACATGAGGTGGAGGCGGGGAAGAGGCTGGGCCTAAAACACTGAATATGGGTCTTCAGACTCCCGTACCTCCTCATTGATGGTAGTAATGAGAAGAAGATATGTCTTGGATATTGAGGGTCCTTCATGATGAATGCCACTTTAATGAAGCACTTCCTAGGAATGAGGGTGAATCTTGTCTACTACATTTCCAGCAGAAAAGTGGAGGTAGGGGATGGAAGCTATGCAAGTACATCAGGTCAAACAGCAAAGAGCAGTTGTCTACTCTGCATAATGGTATTTGTGTGCTAGGACCTCCCAGCAAGTCTGCAATGGGATATCAGAGAGACTGAGGAGGCTTGAGAACTAGGAACTATCCAGTCAAAACTAGCAGTAAATTTTGCAAAGTATATTTTGACCAGTTGCTCCCAGCCCAATAATATCTAGGATCGTAATGCAGGTTTTTGTAAGTAAAATTGCAGCGGCGTTTTAGGTTAAAGAGAAATTGCGACAGCTCCTTTATTGTTAACCAAACACAGAACATGAAGTGTGGTTAAAAAAAAATCTTCACGACATTACATCATCACGTCAGACCAGCCTCTTAAAGGGACCCCCAATTCAATGTTGGTGGTTGTAAATTATTCAGATGTATCCACCCATTACATTACCATACAGTAGCAAAGCTGTCATGTCTCATGTGTTCTACAAGGAACATAAGACCATAAAACATAGGAGCAGAATTAGGCCATTCAGCCCATCGAGCCTGCTCCACCATTTCATTAGGGCTGAATCTGGATCCCACGCTGCCACAAGAAAGCCACATTCATCATCAAGGATCCTCACCATCCAGGTCACATTCTCTTCTCACTGCTACCATCAGGAAGGAGACAGAGGAGCCTTAGATCTCACACCAGCTGGACCAGGAACAGTTATTAATCTTCAACCACCAGGCTCTTGAATCTGATCCGGGCTGTGGATCCACACCCATTCTGCCTGATTCACCTCCATATTGGAGGCAATGTACAGCGGTCATTTACAAACCCACACATCTTCGGAAACAGGAGCAGCCCGAGGAAACACATGCTATCACAATGAGAACATGCAAACTTCACACAGAGAGCACTGGAGGTCAGGATTGAAACCAAGCTGCAGGAGATATGGGGCAGATCTACTGGCTGTGCCACATTTCCTGTTGCATAACCACCACAACTCTTACAGTTTGTAAACTCACCAAAGAAAGAAGAGTCTTCAATGTCAACCATTAGAAAACTCTAGGTGGTAAAGACTCAAGAGAGAAAGTAGAACCTTTGATGAAGATTACCTTTCAGAGTCAGAGAGAAACACCAGGATGACAACGGTCTCACAGAACTGCACCGCATCCTGCTTCCCAGTGACGCTGCACTGGATGTCAATGCATGTGTGGCTCAGGGATTAGGCTTCTCACTTGTCACAAGTAAGATCCTGTGAAAGGTACTATCTGCAACACCGTGGGACCCTTGACAATGACCCCTTGTTCAATCAGTCGAATGCCATCCTCTATTTCGTGGTCAAAGTGTTTCCAGGGAGGATTGCCACCTCCTGACCTTTGAATTTAGAAATAGAATGGTTGCCAACTGAGCCGTATCTGACATTGACAGGAGTGAATATGGAGAGGCAAATGCCTTTCATCTGTGTACTACGCATGAAAACACTAACGACTCCATGAGCATTTATAAAACCTGAAATAACACGAGAGTAATAACCCACCAACCGTCTGCACCAAATTAAATGGCTGGTGTCACTTTGCTATGTTTTGACAGAATGTCACTCAGAAATTTGTGTTCCCTTTTAGAAAGTTATAACATATATGAAGGAGTTTATTGAGTAGCTGACAAGTAGGTTTTAGTATTATGGCAGAAATTACAGCGATCTGACTGCAATTATTGATTACTGTTGAGTTATCCAGTATTCTTGCTGAGGATTCACACCAAGTAAAAGATTATGTAACAAACCATAACAGTGAAAAAGCTAAAAACAGTATAATCAAGAAGAGAAGTACCACTTCTACATGCAACTAAACGCTGTGGAAGAACTCAGCCAGGGATTGACTCCAGACTGAATGGATTTTAAAAGGTGTTTGGAACTCTATGCAAGAACTTGTACCAACCATCTCAAGGGGGTGGTACAGCAGCGTACAGTAGTGCATTTGCGTTCCAGAACCAGTGATCTCGGATTCTGCCACAGCCTCTAAACTGTTAGTATGTTCTTCCTGTGATCACATGGGTTTCCTCCGGGTGCTCCAGTTTCCTCCCACATCACAAAGGTGTGCATTATCTATGCAGCTATTATTTATTTATTTATTAATTAATTGTGACATAGTTTTTAAGAATGTTTTGCATTGTCTGATGCCAAAAAACAACAAATTTCATGCCAAATGTCAGTGATAATAAACCTAAGTCTGACTTTAGAATATGGAGCCATTGTGACTAACTTGGTCAACATCGACACATTGGGCTGAAGGGCCTCTCACTCACCACGATTGAAAACTGAGCATGCTTTTTTAATGCTGAGTGATTGAAAAGCATTGGAGACCAAAAGGCTAGGCGTTCTTGTAGATGAATCATTTGAAGCCAACATGGGAATAGCCACTTCTGGCTTCTGTTTTTTATGAACTTTTATTTGGATTGTCATCACGTCTTCAATCGATGATTCCACCCACCATACAGAACCCTGGTCTCATCCCATGCCCACATTAACTAGTATGGATATCAGTATCGAATCACAAGGTCTCCTCATCCCAGTATTATGAGGCAAGGTGTTGCAAGACTTCAGTAATGAGTAGGCCTCTTTGCATGCCCAGCTCCACAACACCCTGACACCCCATGATGGAAGAATGGGTGAGGGGTGGAGCGAATTCTCCAGTCAGTAGTCAGAGATTTACATGGATCGTGGGAGAATGCTGTTGACTTACACGCTGTTATGTTATACTTTGTAACTTCAAGACACTAAACTAATTCAAAAGAAGACACAGGAGTCTGAAAATGTGGGTCTAGTGTCGTTTGCATTAAGCGAGGTGTGCACATATCATGTGGTAGCGTGACGACATATGCAATTCACATATCCATACATTTAATTTGTAGTGAATTATTTAAGTGAACAAGAATGCTTAATCAATGACATTTACAAGATGACTCAAATATTACTGAAATATTAAATATACAACATACCTACATTAGAGCGACAATCAAGAAAATAATGTTGTGCACTTCGGGAATTCATGAAATGGAGATGAATTTAAATATATTTCTGTTTCTTTAAGTAGTTAAAATTTGACGCCAAGGCACATGGAACACAACTAGTGCCAAAACCTTAGAGGACAGAGGAAGACTTTATGTCAATGTTTTAATAAATTTTATGTAAGAAAAACAAATTAAGTGAAAGCTAAACAACTGAACTTAGTTCCGTAATGCTCGGGTTGGGAATGCACAAGGACTCCAGGCTGGCAAAGGGTCACAGAGATAGATTCATCACTGTGGAAGAATGAAAGCAAGAGACAAATGGACCAGTGTCTGGCAAAGCTGGCTAGATTCAGCCAAGCCAGGTAAATTATGCAGTGCCTATTTTAGGAAAACCCTGTCAGTAGTGGTTCAGTGGGTAAATGCAGTTGCTTAAATCAAAGGCTGTGGGTTCATATTTCCGACATAGACATTCGGAATCAGAACCTGGTTTATTATCTGTGATGGATGTCATGAAATATGTTTTTAACAATGATTGTAGGTTACACAAAGTAAAGGAATAAACGATGCAAACATTCCTGCCGCTGACTGTAAGGAGTTTGTACGTTCTCCCCATGACCGTGTGGGTTTCCTCCAGGTGCTCTGGTTTCCTCCCACAGTCCAAAGACGTACTGGTTGGTAGGTTAATTGGTCATTGTAAATTGTCCCATGATTAGACTAGCATTAAATTGGGGGATTACTGGATGACACAGATGGGCCTATTCCACATTGTATCTCAATAACTAAATAAATAATAGGAAAGAAAGCAATAGCAAGGTAGTGTTCATGGGTTCATGGGCCATTCAGAAATCTGATGGGAGCAGGGAAGATGCAGTTCCTAAACAATGAGTGGAGGGCTTCAGGCTCTTGTATCTCCTCTCTGATGGTAATACTGAGTCTGCAGTGCTGTTAGAGGACTGTAATGACTGGAAGCAAATGCACTGTTAAACAAAGGCACTTTCTATGATGAAGGTAAAGAGTCCCATTGCCATCACATCAAAAGAAGAGCAGTGGCATAACAGAGTCAAGGAATTACCCTCAGTTTGGAAGATAGGCCCTTCAGCCCAATGCATCCATGCTGACCAAGATGTCTGCATCATATTTTCCTACTTGCCCGCAGCAGTTAGCATAAGACTTCATAGCACCAGCAATCAGAGACTGGGGTTCAAATTCTGCCACTGTGTTCAATGAGTTTGTACATTCTCCGCGTGACCATGTGGATTTCCTCCAGGTGCTCTGGTTTCCTCCCACAGTCCGAAGATGCTTGGGTTAAAGTTAGTAAGTTGTGGGGATACTAAGTTAGTGCCAGATGCGTAGCAACACTTGCAGGCTGCCCCCAGCACATCCGCGGACTGTGTTGGTCATTGACACAAACGACACATTTCACTGTGTGTTTAAATTCACATGTGAAAACTTAAACTAATCTTTCAAAACCCAATCTGTAGGTCTTCAATAGATCACCTAGATGTTTATTTTTGTATGTTTCTCCCTTGGACCACATGGGTTTCCTCCAGGTGCTCCGATTTCTTCCTATCATCCAAAGGCATACTGATTGGTAGGTTAATTGGTCATTGTAAATTGTCCCATGATTAGGCTTGGGATAACTTGGGGGTTGCTCAAAGTGCCAATACCGTGCTGTATTACAATGAACAAACAAACAAACAAACAAACATATAAATAAATAAATAAATAATGTTATCCCTTTGTGGATTATGGGAGATTGTTGTACACTTGCACTTCCCTGCATTACAACACTGATGATGATCAAGCTAATTACGTCATGCATTTTTGGATGTCACGAAATGGACACCTTAAGTAACTAAAATTTGATCACTAAGGCACATAGAACACAATTGGTGTCCAAAATCTTAGAGAGAGGAAGGCAGCACAGAGTTTAGGGAATGAATTCCTGAGTTTCAGATCCAGGCAGCCACAGTTATGTCTGTCAGCAGTGGAGCAAAGTTCAAGGAGCATGCAAGAGGTCAAAATCGGAGGAGGGAAGGGTGGAGCAGGTTATGGAAAGGAGCCTGGTGGTTTGCTTATGTAACACACACAAAATGCTGGAAGAATTCAGTAAGTCAGGCAGTATCTACGGAAACAAATAAACAGTCAACATTTCAGGCCAAGACCCTTCCTCAGGTCTGCTTATGTTCCTTGTTACTGGTTTTCTTTGTTTTACTACTTTCTCCTGCAGGGTACAATTTGCACTGAGATGTGAGCTTTTTCACTGATCTAATCCCTTGCATTAAATCTTTGGGACCCGTTCCCTAAAATTCCAAAATGGAAGATACAACATTTTTGCCTTTTAAGGTAACAATTTGCACATATGCACTGACCGGGAGTGGGGGGTGGAGAAATGTTTCTCAACTTGGTCCTTCCTCCTTCTAATTCCACAAGTGTCTCAGATAGTCAACAGATCGTGGGACACCCACATACATAGGGCAGACAGCAAAGTCTGTGCCTAACAGGTACTGACTGGCTGAATGGTGATTTACATCATTTATTCCCACACATGAGAAACGAATGACAGGTACAAGGTTGTTAAAACGGCCGAAAATTAGCTGTTTCTTTTCTGTGTTGTGATGTTCCAGACAAAAGCAACAAAGACTGCATTTTTGATCAGATTCATGCTTTTAAGTAAAAAATTAAATTATGATCTTGGCACCACTCTTATAACAATAATCACAGGCATCCATACCACAAAGTTTAACAAAACATGTTTATGATAGATTTGATCATATTTCATTAACAGAGCCATTTATTTCCTGTGATCAGTGGTACATAATTATAGTTTACAGAAAAATACCCACCTGATTTGAAAAAAAATTAACTCTAATTAATCTAAAGACTTAATTTTTTTCTCTTTTCAAATTTTCTTTTGATCTTTGAAATTGATAACTTTGGTTTTCCACAGCATGATGTGTAAGATTGGGGTGGTGAGGTGGAGATATGTCTTAACCAAAGGCAGTGTAAGGTGCTCCTTCCCTCCACTAGCCTGCAGGTCACCCTTCGGCAATGTGTAGCACCTGTTTAGCCCCCCCCCCCCAATCAGGATCACGTGAAGCCCCAAGAGCAGGAGGTAGATGGTCATATGAGCAGTTGGTTCATATCACAAGTCCTGGTTTTGCGACCACTGCCACCAGGCAGACAATCTCTGAAGAGTATTGATAGTGGCTGGGATCACCCATCTTGCCCAGAAGCTGACAATGGCAAACCACTTCTGTCGAAAAATTTGCCAAGAACAATCACGGTCATGGGACCACGATCGTCCATGTCCTACGGCACGGCACATAATGAACAAACGAACAATGTGTGAGATGAAGATTGTCAGATACAGCAAACTAGGGAGCGGACATGAGATAGGAGTGAAAACAGGGAGATGACATGGAAAATAGGAAATTAGGTTGTGAAGTACAACATAACAGGAACAGATAAGGAGCATGTGGTGAACTACATATACCTGTCTGGACACGCCCCCCCCCCCCCCCCCCGCTGACTGCTCCTGTGGCTCCTCCCACAGACCCCGGTATAAAGGCGACTGGAGGCACTGCTCCTACCTCAGTCTCCAGGATGTTGTGTGATGGTCTCTTGCTGCTGATGGTGCTTCCTTCCAGCTAATAAAAGCCTATCTTGCCTCACATCTCCGAGAGTTATTGATGGTGCATCAGAGCAGGTACATTGGATGCAGGAAAAAATAGGAGCAGGAGTGGATGCTACAAGAAAGTTAGGGGGCAAATCAGGATATTTCAGGAAAACAGGCAGCAGACATATTGAATACAGGAAAATAAAGAACAGACAGACAGGCTAGGACTTGTTTTACTCTTGGAGCGTCAGAGATTGAGAGGTGCATAAAAATCATGAGAGCATAGATAAGGTTAATGCATGCAATCTTTTTTTCCCAGGGTGGAGAATCGAGAACGAGAGGGCAAAGGTTTAAAGTGAGAAGGGAAATCTATAATAGGAATTTGAGAAGCAACTTACTTTTCTTTCCACGGAAGGCGGTAGGTACATGGGACAGGCTGCCGGAGGAACTGATTGAAGTAAATACGGTACAGTAACAGGTTTTAAAATCGTCAGGGAGTTAACCAATCCAAGTGAGGTCACTTTGGACTAGAAATTCAATATGTGTCACCCCTGCGGTGAAGAAGCTGGGGAAAAGCTGTGTAAACTGAGACTTTACTTATTGGAGCTTAGAAAAGTGAGAAGTGGGTTGAAACATCAGATTCTTCAAGTTGTAGAAATTGTTTCCCCTCATGGGGCAACGTGGAATTTAGGAAGCTTAATTTCAGAATAAGGGATTGAAAGTGGATGAGGAGGAATTTCTTCCGGCAGAATGTTTAGAATTCTTTCGCTCATTTGAGCTGTGGAGGGAGAGTCACCGAATGTATTCAATGCTGAGAGAGATAAGGCATTGTTCTACAAGTGGGTAAATCAGAAACATAAAGCTAAGGCCAAGCTTGGATGAGTCATAATATTATTGAGAAGCACTGAAGGAAGGAGATTTAAAAATAATTTGCTTTATTTGTCATGTGTACATTGAAAATTCAATGAAATGCTTATTTTTTGTTAAATCAAATCAGCAATGGTGTGCTGGGGGCAGCCCGTGACTGAAGCCACGCTTCCGGTGCAAACATAACTTGCCCATAGCTGTGGGAGCATCCGTATGAAGTCCACATGTTCACAAGAAGAATACCCGCAGTCCTTACAGACGATGGCAGGAATCTGACTCCAGTTGGTGACTGTTGGCACTGGAGAGCAATTCTGTAAACCCCGATGCTATCGTGGCACAATTAGTGCGCAATTAACAGCGCACTGATGCTGCCTCCTCGTATGGTGATGAAACATTTGCAAGTAAGTTGCCGATGTCGGAGAACAACTCAACTCAGCTAAAACCATGTCTTGTTCAAACATAAACACACCGATCTGTCATTTCTCTCTGATACAGCAAACTTACCATCAGGTCCTCAGTTGTGTCCTCAGGTCCTCAGTTCAGTTCGGTTCCCACCCCCCAGAATTCTAGTTGAAACTCTCTCCAGTAGCTTTAGCAAACCTTCCCGCCAGGATACTGGTCCCCCTGGGGTTCAAATGCAACCCGTCCTTTTTGACACAGGTCACACCTGCCCCAGCAACTGCATATTTGCAAACAAGTTTCTGGGCAGAGGGGGCTCATTGCTCTGGATTCTTCTACTTAAACAAACTATTTACTTAAGGGGTACCTGCTAAAATAGCTCGTCCAACAAAATTTGTCACTGAGCCACACAAAGGACAACTTAGGTCACAAGGACTAAGTAAACTAGAATTTGGTTTAATTTGTCTATGTTTTCCCATGTAGAACTTATGCATAAAAACCTGGACAGATTACATGATATGTCTCAGTATGGCTGACATTTCTTCACCAACAACTACAGAGATAAAGATTCCATGTATTGCTCACCATTTCTGGCATAAGTTAAGGCTTTGGGGTGCAATATATGACTTGTGTTAAACATTCACATAGAATTGTATCACGTTGTTGAGACAACCCTTCCCCAACGTTCCCTAGCGAGAAGAGTTTAAAAAGAAGAGAGGATTTATACAGCGGGTGTTGGAGGAGCGGGCAACAGAGTAGGAAGGCTTTGGCTCAACGGCCTTTCGACGATAAAGGAAGTATGTGTGTGAGGCTGGTTTTCTGTGCTCAGTGTCAGATGTGAGAGGTCCTGGAAACTTCTAGCCTCCCGGATGGCCACATCTGCTCCAGGTGTGTCGAGCTGCAGCTCCTTAGGGACCACGTTAGAGAACTGGAGATGCAGCTCGATGACCTTCATCTGGTCAGAGAGAGTGAGGAGGTGATAGAGAGGAGCTATAGGCAGGTAGACACTCCGGGGCCTGGGGAGACAGATAAGTGAGTAACAGTCAGGAGAGGGAAGGGCAAGAGGCAGGTGCTAGAGAGTACCCCAGTGGCTGTCCCCCTTAACAGTAAGTACACCTGTTTGAGTACTGTTGGGGAAGACGGCCTACCTGGAAGAAGCAACAGTGGTCCTCTGAAGTCAATGCTATAGTTGGCACAGTGTCTGGCCCTGTGGCTCAGAAGGGTAGGGACTCTATAGTTAGGGGGTCAGACAGGTGATTCTGTGAACGCAGGAATGAAACACGGATGGTAGTTTGCCTCCCAGGTGCTTGGGTCTGGGATGTTTCTGATCACGTCCACAATATCTTGAAGTGGGAAGGAGAACAGTCAGAGGTTTTGGTACATATTGATACCAACGACATAGGTAGGAAAAGGGAGGAAGCCCTGAAAACAGACTACAGAGAGTTAGGAAGGAAGTTGAGAAACAGGATCTCAAAGGTAGTCATCTCGGGATTATTGCCTGTGCCATGCGACAGTGAGTATAGGAATAGAATGAGATGGAGGATCGTGGCTGAGGGATTGGAGCAGGGGGCAGGGATTCAGATTTCTGGATTATTGGGACCTCTTCTGGGGCAGGTGTGACCTGTAAAAAAAAGGACGGGTTGCATTTGAACCCCAGGGGGACCAATATCCTGGCGGGAAGGTTTGCTAAGGCTACTGGGGAGAGTTTCAACTAGAATTCTGGGGGGTGGGAACCGAACTGAAGTGATGGAGGAAAAGGAGGTCGGCTCACAAATGGAGAAAGCTTGGAGACAGTGCGAAAGGTAGAATAGGCAAGTGATAGAGAAGGGACATGCTCAGACCAATAGTTTCTGACGTGTCTATTTTAATACGAGGAGTATTATGAATAAAGCGGATGAGTTTAGAGCATGGATCAGCACTTGGAGCTATGGTGTTGTGGCCATTACAGAGACTTGGATGGTGCAGGGGCAGGAATGGCTACTTCAAGTGCCAGGTTTTGATGTTTCAGAAAGGACAGGGAGGGAGGCAAAAGAGGTGGGGGCGTGGCACTGTTGAAAAGGAGGAAGTCATGGAGGGGTTGTCTACGGAGTCTCTGTGGGTGGAAGTTAGGAATAGGAAGGGGTCAATAACTCTACTGGCTGTTTATTATAGACCACACAATAGTAACAGGGACATTCGAGAGCACATAGCAAGACAGATCTGCAAATGTGTAATAATAACAGGGTTGTTGTGGTGGGAGATTTTAATTTCTCAAATATTAATTGGCATCTCCCTAGAGCAAGGTGTTCAGATGGGGTGGAGTGTGTTAGGTGTGTTCAGGAAGGTTTCATGACACAATGTGTAGGTAAGCCTACAAGAGGAGAGGCTGCACTTGATTTGGTATTGGGAAATGAACCTGGTCAGGTGTCAGATCTCTCAGTGGGAGAGCATTTTGGAAATAGTGATCACAATTCTATCTCCTTTACCATAGCATTGGAGAGGAATAGGAACAGATAAGTTAGGGAAACATTTAATTGGAGTAAGGGGAATTACGAGGCTATCAGGCAGGAACTTGGAAGCATAAATTGGAAACAGATGTTCTCAGGGAAACGTATAGAAGAAATGTGGCAAATGTTCAGGGGATATTTGTGTGGGGTTCTACATAGGTACATTTCAATGAGACAGGGAAAGGATGGTAGGATACCGGAACTGTGGTGTGCAACGGCTGTTGTAAATCTAGTCAAAAAGAAAAGAAGAGCTTATGAAAGGTTCAAAAAACTAGGTAATAATAGAGACCTAGAAGATTATAAGGCTAGCAGGAAGGAGTTTAAGAATGAAATTAGGAGAGCCAGAAGGGGCCATGAGAAGGCCTTGGCGGACAGGATTAAGGAAAGCCCCAAAGCATTCTACAAGAATGTGAAGAGCAAGTGGATAGGACGTGACAGAATAGGAAAAATCAAGTGTGACAATGGAAAAGTGTGTTTGGAACCGAAGGAGATGGCAGAAGTACTTAGTGAATAGTTTGCTTCAGTATTCACTATGGAAAAGGATCTTGGCAATTGTAGGGATGACTTGCAGTGGACTGAAAAGCTTGAGCATGTAGATATTAAGGAAGAGGGTGTGCTGGAGCTTTTGGAAAGCATCAAGTTGGATAAGTCACTGGGACCGGACAGGATGTACCCCAGGCTGCTCTGGGAAGTGAGGGAGGAGATTATTGAGCCTCTGGCAATGATCTTTGCATCATCAATGGGGACAGGAAAGGTTCTGAAGGATTGGAGGGTTGCGGATGTTGTTCCATTATTCAAGAAAGGGAGTAGGGATAGCCCAGGAAATTATAGACCAGTGAGTCTTACTTCAGTGATTGGCAAGTTGATGGAGAAAATCCTGAGAGGCAGGATTTATGAACATTTGGAGAGGCATAATATGATAAAGAATAGTCAGCATGGCTTTGTCAAAGGTAGGTCATGCTTTATGAGCCTGATTGAATTTTTTGAGGATGTGACTAAACACATTGATGAAGGTAGAGCTGTAGATGTAGTGTATATGGATTTCAGCAAGGCATTTGGTAAGGTGCCCCATGCAAGGTTTATTGAGAAAGTAAGGAGGCATGGGATCCAAGGGGATATTGCTTTGTGGATCTAGAACTGGCTTGCCAACAAAAGGCAAAGAGTGGTTGTATATAGGTCATATTTTGCATAGAGGTCAGTGACCAGTGGTGTGCCTCAGGGATCTGTTCTGGTACCCTTATTCTTTGTGATTTTTATAAAGCACCTGGATGAGGAAGTGGAGAGATAGCTTAGTAAATCTGCTGATGACACAAAGTTTGGGGGTATTGTGAATAGTGTGGAGGGCTGTCAGAGGTTACAGTGGGACATTGATAGGATGCAAAATTGGGCTCAGAAGTAGCAGATGGAGTTCAACCCAGACGAGTGTGAGATGGTTCATTTTGGTAGGTGAAATATGATGGCAAAATATAGTATTAATGGTAAGACTCTTGGCAGTGTGGAGGATCAGAGGGATCTTGGGGTCCGAGTCCATAGGACACTCAAAGCAGCTACACAGGTTGACTCTGTGGTTAAGAAGGCATACAGTGCGTTGGCCTTCATCAACCGTGGGACTGTGTTTAAGAGCCTAGAGGTAATATTGCAGCTATATAGGACCCTGGTCAGTCCCCACTTGGGGTACTGTGCTCATTTCTGGTTGCCTCACTTCAGGAAAGATGTGGAAATCATTGGAAGAGTGCAGAGGTGATTTACAAGGATGTTGCCTGGATTGGGGAGCACGCCTTATGAGAATAGGTTGAGTGAACCTATTCTCCATGGAGCGACGGTGAATAAGACGTGACCTGACAGAGGTGTCCAAGATAATGAGAGGCATTGATCCTGTGGATAGTCAGAGGCTTTTTCCCAGGGCTGAAATGGCTAGCATGAGAGGGCATATTTTTAAGGTGCTTGGAAGTAGGTACAGAAGAGATGTCAGGGGTAAGATTTTTACATAGAGAGCAGTGAGTGGATGGAATGGGCTGCCGGCAGCGGTGGTGGAGGTGGAAACGATAGGGTCTTTTAAGAGACTCCTGGATAGGTACATGGAACTTAGAAAAATAGAGGGTTATGGTTAAGCCTAGGTATTTCTAAGGTAAGGACATGTTCAGCACAACTTTGTGGGTTGAAGGCCCTGTATTGTGCTGTAGGTTTTATTTGTTTCTATATTTTCCCTCTTTTGACTCCGCTTTGGGAAAGCAGCCAACAAAATCAAAGACCCCTCTCACCCCAGTCATGCTTAATTCTTCCATCTTCCAATGAGCAGAAAATACAAAAACTTGAGAACACTACAACCCTGTTGTTATAAGATTACTGAATGGAGGTCTTGTACAATGAAAATGGAATCTTGACTTCACCATCTACCTTGCCATGGCCCTGCACCTTATTTTCTACATGCAATACAATTTTTCTGTAAATGCAAAGCTAGATTTCAGAATCTGTTATTACTTTTCCCTTTGGACTATATCAATATACTTATGTTTTGAAATGACTTGCATGGACAGCATGTAGAACTGTATCTCTTTACGTTCATTCATTCATCATGTGCCATGTCGTATGATGTGGACGATTATGGTCCTTCCATGACCTTGAAAGATCTGGGGAAATATTTTGACAGAAGTGGTTTGTCATTGCCTTCTTCTGGGCAGTGTCTTTACAAATCGTGTGATCCCAGCCATTATCAATACTCTTCAGAGATTGTCTGCCTGGCATCAGTGGTCGCATAACCAGGACTTGTGATCTGCACCAGCTGCTCATACGACCACCCACCACCTGCTCCCGTGGTTTCACATGACCCTGTTCGGGGGGCTAAGCATGTGCTACACCTTACACAAAGATGACCTGCAGGCTAGCAGAGGGAAGGAGTGCCTTACACCTCCATTGGTAGAGATGTATCTCCACCCCACCACCCTACATGTAACAAAAATAAACCAATCAGTTACCAGTTAAGATGTCAATTGAAGAAGCTGCAGTGTCACAAGAGTATCTGCCACCCTGGATTATGAAATCAGAATCAGTATATTCTCATTATTCAAAGGATCAAAGTACATTTATTATCAAAGTACGTATGCAGTCTACAAACCTGAGATTCGTCTTTCCACAGACACAAAACAAGAAAACCATGGAAGCCATTCAAAGAAAAACATCAAACCCCCAACATGCAAAGAACAAATCAAGCAAACACACACAAAATAAGCAAGAAACAGAGAATATAAAACATCAGACCACAAGTCATTGAAACAGATTCCGTTCAACCCAGCGCCACATCGTTTGTTGACTGCAGGCCTGTCCGCCCCAATCAAAACCACACAAGCTAGCAACAAAACAGGAGCTACCAGAAACAGAAGCACATCATAATGTGAACTACAGAGTCATTGAATAGGGAACAATTCTGAGAGGTTGGTCAACCTCTCCTTACAGCTGTGCAGTCTTTTGCAGCTATGGACTTGACTAAGTCATGAGAGATGCTGAGACACACTGGAGATCTTCTTTTCCCTGCATTCCCCCCACGTCTGTGGCAACTTTCTTTACCACTGTCAGTGAGGAGAGCCCTGTTATGATTTGTAATCAACTGCACAACAGTGATATGGCAGCTTCTAGGTTTCCATGCATTCCCACATGTCTTATATTAGAGTACAATTTGGTCCAAGTACAACCACAGGGTTGCTTCACCCATCTTTATTCATTTCTCTGGAGGACTGAATTAGATTTTAGCACTACATGCAAGTTTTATTTCTGCAGATGAACCTTGGAGAGCATTCTAACTGGTTCCATCACTATCTGATATGGACTGCATTGGATTGTAAAAGCTGCAGAAGGTTATAGATTCAGCCAGCCCCATCGTGGGCACTAGTCTCCTCAGCTTCGAGGACATCTTCACAACATGACACCTCAAAGTGGCAGTATCCGTCATTAAGGATCCCACCATGCAGACATGCCCTCTTTACATTACTACCATCAGAGAGGAGGTACAGGAGTCTGATGACATCTTAATGTTTTAGAAACAGCTTCTTTCCCAGCACTGTCAGATTTCTGAACAGATAATAAACACATGAACACAACCTCACAATTTTTGCTCTCTTTTTGTGCAATTTTCCTTATTGTAATTTATGGTGCTGTTTATGTACTCCTGTTGCGAAATAACAAATTTCATGACATATGTCAGTGAAAAAAAACTTGATTCTGATTCTAATTCAGTTCAACAGAATTCCAAGAAATTTAGATTAATGTAAGACATAACAGACTCCAGTAAAGATTCATGTAATCTGAATTAGAAAGGATAGTGTGTAATTCTAATGGGAGCAAAGAATTTGGTTAAGCAAACATGGGAATCTGCGGCTGGTTGAGCTTAGTGAAGTTGGAAGACAACAGCTTAGCTCCAAACAGGACAAAATAGTAGATTTTCTGATTTGTACTTGGCTTATTATTGTAACATGTACCAAAATACAGTGAAATGTTTGTCCTGCAACAGCTCAAATAATCACTTCATAATGCATTGAAGTAGAACAAGGTAAAACAATAATAATGCAGAACAAAATGTAGCAGTGACAGAGAATACTGTGCTCAGTTCCGGTCGCCTCACTACAGGAAGGATGTGGAAACCATAGAGAGGGTGCAGAGGAGATTTACAAGGACGTTGCCTGGATTGGGGAGCATGCCTTGTGAGAATAGGTTGAGTGAACTCGGCCTTTTCTCCTTGGAGCGACGGAGGATGAGAGGTGACCTGATAGCAGTGTATAAGATGATGAGAGGCACTGATCATGTGGATAGTCAGAGGCTTTTTCCGAGGGCTGAAATGGCTAGCATGAGAGGGCACAGTTTTAAAGTGCTTGGAAGTAGGTACAGAGGAGATGTCAGTGGTAAGTTTTTTTACGCAGAGAGTGGTGAGTGCATGGAATGGACTGCTGGCAACGGTGGTGGAGCCAGATACGATAGGATCTTTTAAGAGACTGCTGGATGGATACACAGAGCTTAGAAAAATAGAGGGCTATGGGTAACCCTAGGTAATTTCTAAAGTAAGGACATGTTTGGCACAGCTTTGTGGGCCGAAGTGCCTATATTGTGCTGTAGGTTTTCTATGTTTCTATGTTTCTAGAATAGGAATCTAGTTGTGGTGGGAAGCAAAAAGATTTGGGAGCCGAAGTCAAGTTTATTGTCATATGCACAGTTGCACTCTTGCACGTACTGGAGTATGTGTTAAGTCAAGGTCGTCAGAATGCTGGCACATGACAGAGAATGACCTTGCCAAGCTGTCGTCATTCCACATCATGAGCCTCCGGAAGATCCTCCCTATTTTCTGTCAAAGTAAGTTCTCCAACCACACCCTACTCCTTCAGTGTCATCAAAAGACCATGGCCCCAGTCATCATGAGGAAACGTTGGAGATGGGTTGGGCATGTGATGAGAAGAGAGGTCAACTCCAGCATCAAGACAGCACTGTGGTGAACTACATATACCTGTCTGGACACGCCCCCCCCCTTGCTGACTGCTCCTGTGGCTCCTCCCACAGACCCCGGTATAAAGGCGATTGGAGGTACTGCTCTCCCCTCAGTCTCCAGGATGTTGTGTGATGGTCGCTTGCTGCTGACTGATCTCTTCCAGCTAATAAAAGCCTATCTCGCCTCACATCTCCGAGAGTTATTGATGGTACATCAATTTTATTAGCTGGGAGAGAGCAGTCAGAGGCAAGAGACCATCACACAACATCCTGGAGACTGAGGGAGGAACAGTGCCTCCAATCGCCTTTATACAGGGGTCTGTGGGAGGAGCCACAGGAGCAGTCAGCAAGGGGGGGTGTGTCCAGACAGGTATATGTAGTTCACCGCAAGCACTTCATTGGATCCCTGAATTGCAAAAGGAACACGGAAGACCAAAGAGAGCTTGTCACCACACCGTTGAGGCAGAAATGAGAACTCTGAACCACACCTGGGCCACAATAGAAAAAGTGGTCAAGGAGAGACAGAGATGGAGGATCTTCATTGCTGCCTTAAACGCCAGTGGCATAATGGGCATAAAAAAAAAAGAAAAAGCACTGCTACATGTATGCATAGTTGCAATGAAAAACTTCTTTGCAGCAGTCTTACAGACTCATAACATCAGATACACAGTATTCACAAGAAAAAGATAAATTAGCTTAAATTATTCAAAATTAGACAAGAAAGAACACAATTGGAATAATGAACATGCCTCTGTAGTGGTCAAGCAGTCAACTTATTGTTATTGTGGAAGTGAAGGTAGTGATTAGGATTGTGTAGGTTGGTTCAGGAACTGAATGGTCAAAGACAACTAACTGTCCTACACTGATGGTATAGGACTGTGCCTCTGTTCAGAGACAATTGGCACACAGACCTAAAGAGCTAATTGGATGTTGAGCTTTATTACAATGGAAATGACAGTAGTTTTCGATGGTCTCTAGATCATAGTCTCTTTGCTATTGCTTGCATTGAAGGTGATGGGGGGGAATTGATATTTTTGCTGGAGCAAGTTGGGGGGGAGGGTTACTGCTTGGGCATGGGAGGGGGAGGGGTCTGGGGGGTTCTAACGTTTTCTGTCATTCATTCTTTTGGGTTTTCTTTTCTGTTTCGTGGACGTCTGTGAAGAGTGAGATCTTCAGGTTGTATATTGCATACATTCGCTGATATTAAATTGAACCATTGAACCAATAGTACATAACGGGGAAAAATGTACATTTCATTTATGAAGGCACCACCTTGATGAGTTTTGGCCATTTTGGCTGAAGGGTGTTTGCAAAGCAGAGTCACCAGAAATGACGCCAATCTTAAACAGGGCAGGTTGCAAAAACTTTATTTGCATATCTTGAAAGTTGGAGGCTGAGAGGTAACACTGTTAACCATTTAAAATAAATCTATCCTCGTGTCTTTGCATATAATTTTAGCATCTCTTCTGAGATTGTTGTGTTCAGTACAAACTCAAGAGACTAAATCCACAGTCTGGTGGCGTTGCAGTTTCCTGCAATCTGAATGCTGCTTTAGCAGCAAGGCTGATCCCAGCCTTACCCTGTGGTTCAGTTTGGACACAGACAAACCAGTTCTCTGTACATATATTACCTGAGTGGATCCATTTGATTCTGGGGCATTAAATAGATACACATTTTGACCAGATACTTGGCAAGCAGAAAGGGACAACTGAAAGCCAGCAGTTAACACATTTGTTTTGCTGGCAGCTGGTGTCTCTGCAGAGGCAAATATGTGGAGGTTAACTTTTGTGAGCTTTAGAATAAATCAAGGGGATCATGAGATCTTCAGGACAAGAATAACGTGAGGACTCTATTAATTTAAAGGCTAACGATATTGAAGAAAGGAAGGACTTTCATTTCTAAAACACCCTAAATGCTTCTGGGATGTGTGGATGAGGTGTTCTGTATTAACATTCCCATTATGAAGCTCTTTAATTAAATCTGAATTATGGTATGATCATGATTTGTCATCTATCCCATATTTATTCATTTTTATTTTTTACTTAGAAATCCAGCATGGTAATGGGAATGGCCCAATGAGTCTGTGGCGCTAAATTACACCCATGTGACCAATTACTCTCCTAATTCTTGCAAAACAGCTTTGAGTTGGTGCCTTGAATCACCTAAGCAGAAACTATTCCTGTTCCCACATGGTGGCAGATTGGATAGAGTAGCTGCCACGCAGGTTCATCACTCCATGCATGACCTTGGCCTGAGATGTTTTCTCTGTGGAGTCTGCACATTCCCCTTGTGACCATGTGGATTTTGCCCAGATATTCCAACTTCCTTCAACATCATCGAGTTGAGATGGTAGGCAATGGCGGCATGGTAACTTTGCAGTCAAGACATTTGCTTTACAGTGCAGTGATCCGGGTTCAATTCCCACCGCTGTCTCTAAGGAGTTTGTACGTTCTTGCGTGGGTTTCCTGCCACATTCCAAAGATGTACAGGTAATTGGTCACATGGGTGTAATTGGGTGGCAGGGGCTTGTTGGGACAGAATGGCCTGTTGTATCTCTAAATAAATAAATAAGCTACCACTGTACATTGCCCCCTAGTGAAGTGGGTGACTGGAAAATCAGCAGAAAACTGATGAGTATGTGGGAGAGAATAGGCAGCAGGGAATTAAGTGGGTTTGATGTGATTGCATGGAGAGCCAACCCAGACACGATGGGCTGAATGCTCTCATTCTAATTATACAAAAAGACTGGGCTAGCACAGTAGTGTAGTGATTAGCACGACGCTTTACAGTGGCAGTGACCCGGGTTCAATTCTTGTCACTGCCTGTAAGGAGTTTGTATGTTCACCCCATGACAGCGTGGGTTTTCTCCCAGTGCTTCAGTTTCCTTCCACAGTCCAAAGATGGACCAGTTGGTAGGCCAATTGGTCATTGTAAGTTGTCCCATGATTAGGTTCAGATTAAATGAAGAGACTGCTGGGCAGCATGCCTTGAAGTGCCTACTCCACACTGTATCTCAATAAATAAATAAATATTAGACAAGAAAGACCATAATTGGAACAATCAAAATGACACTGTATTGCAAAGGGTCACGGTAGTCATCGTATTTCACTTATTTGGAGAGACAACGTGAACAGCTCACCAAGTAGCAACTCCCAGCAACCCACCAATTTAACATTACTGCTACCGTTCCCCAGCCTGATGTCCAAAAACCCCGTGCTTAATGGTTTTGGTCCATGGCATAAAAATGTTGCAAGCACCTGTTGTCTAATCACAGGACAATTTATAATGACCAATTGACCTACTAACTAGTCTTTGGGTCAAGGGAGGAAACTGGAGCATCCGAATGAAAACCACACGCATGTGGGAAGGAACACACAAACTCGCTCAAAGAGGAGGCTGGAATCGAACTCTGAATTCTCATGCCCTGAGCTGTAATACTGTCACAGTAGCCACTACACTACTGCAGCGCCTCAAATTACTAAAGTGGAGGTACAGTAGTGATTAGAGTTGTGCAGGTTGGTTCAAGGACTGAATGGTTGAATGGTTAACTTTATAAGATCACACAGCATGGACGGAAGAGTTTAACTTGATATCTACAATGAGTTTGTAGTTCTTTGGTTCCTGAAGCTTTTTACATCATGCTGTACAACTGAAGAAGTGAATCCCCGAATCCCCTGTGGGACACTGTCCTGTCAATGTTTAAAGTTGCTTTATAATCAGCATGTAGGAACCTTAAGTATGTTGCAGGGTAGCTAGTGAACGAATGTTTCCTTTTTGTTCCGATATTCATTCCACACTTCTGACACAAAAACATAGTGAGGACTGGGTTATGGGGAGAAGGCAGGAGAATGGGGATGAGAGGGATAATAGATCAGCTGTGATGGAATGCCAGAGCAGACTCAATGGGCTGAATGGTCTAATTTTGCTCTTATGTCTTATGGTCTTATGGACTGAGAACTACGAGTCTGGATCTGTGATTCCAAATCCTACCACTCTGTGGCAGAGTGCGCCATCAATCCATTCTGTGCTCAGATCCAGTGTAAATAGAATGCCAGGCACAAGCTTTGATCTCACTTAAGTTTTGGTTGGTCTTCACATAAAGTTACCAAAACTTATAGCATAGAAACAAGATGCATTTTGATGTCTTTGTTTATGCTCTTCAAGAGTTTCCTCCCAAGACATAGAAATCCTATTATAAACACAAGAGATTCTGTGGATGCTGGAAATCTCGAGCAACATTCACAAAACGCAGGAGGAACTCAGCAAGTCAGGCGACATCTATGGTCCACCCTTGTCCCCTATCAGATTCCTTCTTCTTCGGCCCTTTAAATCTTGCACCTATCACCTCCCGGCTTCTTAGTTCTACCACTCCCTCCCGCAACCAGCCAACTTCCCCCTCAACTGGTTTCACCTATCATCTGCCAGCTTGTACTGCTTCCCCTGCCCCCACCTTCTTTTACTGGCCTCTGCCCTCTTCCTTTACAGCCCTTATGAAGGGTCTTGGCTCTCCTACAGCAAAACTTAAAAACTAATCAGGCATGGGCTAAAAATAACTGGCCAGTAACATCTGTGCCGCAAAATTTCCAAGCATTGACCATCTCCAACAAAAAAAGACAACATTCAATAACATCACAAACATGAGAAATTCTACAGATGCTGAAATTCCAAAACAAAGCACACAAAACACTGGAGGAACTCAGCAGGTCAGGCAGCATCTACAGAAATGAATAAACAGTAGACGTTTCGGGCCGAGACACTTTCTCAGGACTGAGAAGGAAGGGGGGGGGGGGGGGAGATGCCGGTATAAAAAGGTGGGGGGAGGGGAAGGAGGCTAGCTGGTAAGTGACAGGTGAGGCCAGGTGGGTGGGAGAAGGAGGAATCTGATAGGAAAGGAGAGTGGACCTGAGAAGAAAGGGAAGGAGAAGGGAACCCAGAGGGAAGTAATAGGCAGGTCAAAAGACGTGACAGGTCAGAGTGGGGGATAAAGGAGGTGAAGGAAAAATCAATATTCATGCCATCAGATTGGCGGTAACCAGACGGAATATAAGGTGTTGCTCATTTTGGGATAAGAGGAGGCCATGGATCAACACTTCTGAGCGGGAATGGGAATTAAATTAGCATCACCTTTTTGTTAGCATTGATATCTGGGGAGACACCATTCACCCGGAACTCAAATGGATCCACCAGATACTGTAGCTTCAAGATCCACTTGGGAACTGTGCATGCTGCTCTTGACATCCCAAATCCTACCCACCACTTACTTGTTGGTCAATATCCAAGAACCCTGCCAAGAATAAAGCACACTACTTGTTTGACAGACTGACCATTCACTTGTAAGACCTTTGCTGTTGTTCCCTCATTGTAGGATTAACTTTATTTGCTATATACATTTACATCTATGGGTGGTCGGGTGGAGTTACGTCTCTTCCAAAGGAGGTGTAAGGTGCTCCTTCCCTCTGCTAGCCTGCAGGTCACCCTTGGGCAAGGTGTAGCATCTGCCTCGCCCCCTGATCAGGGTCATGTGAAGCCATGGATGCAGGTGGTGGATGGTCGTATGAGCAGCTGGTGCATCTCATAAGTCCTGTGACTTGAGTACAAGAGTATTGATAATGCCTGGGTTTACTCAACTTGTAAAGACGCAGCCCAGAAGAAGACAATGGCAAACCACTTCTGTAGGAAAATTTGCCAAGAACAATCATGGAGCACCCACATCATATGACATGGCACATAATGATAAAAATGACATTTACTATAATGCTGTTCAAAAGTCTTGGGCACATATATATAGCTCGGGTGCTTAAGACTTGCACGGTACTGCATCTACTAAATCTTTACCAATATTAACAAAAAGACTCACCAATATTGCTGTTTCAAGGGCAAATAAAGAAAGTTTGGAGATGGAGGCACTGGTGAGCCCTCACTTAGAGTATTGTGAGCAGGTTTGGGCCCCCTGTCTAAGAAGGCATGTGCTGACATTGGAGAGGATTCTGGGAATGATTGGATTACCGTTTGATGGCTCAGAGCCTATACTCACTGGAATTCAGAAGAATGTGGGGGGATCTCATTGAAGCATATTGAATATTGATAGGCGTAGATTGAGTGGATGTGGAGAGGATGTTTCCTATGATGGGATGTCTAGAACCAGAGGGCAGAGCCACAGAATAGAGTGATGTCCTCTTTGAATGAAGATGAGGAGGTATTTCTTTAGCCAGAGAGCAGTGGCTCTGTGGAATGCGTTGTGGCGGCTGTGGAGGCCAAGTCATTGGCAGAGTTTGATAGATTTTTGATTAGTCAGGACATGAAGGGTTACTGGAAGAAGGCTGGCGATTGGGGCTGAGAGGGAAGTGGATCAGCCATGTTGAAATGGTGGAGCAGACTTGATGGGCCAAATGGCCAAATTCTGTCACTTTATCTTATGGACTTATGGTCTTATGGAAGACTTTCCACCATGTGTTTCCTATCAAATGAGATTTAACCCACGCAAGATATGATATAAAGAAAAGCTTACAGTGCTCTGCAAAAGCCTAGGTACCTACATGGTACCTACCTTACACAGTACTGTATATTAGGAATTTGCAGTGGTATGTTGGTCAGGGTGTGACTTGCAACAAAAATCATTCAAAAATTATAAAGAATAAAGAATGCTATAAAAATCGCATTAGAGGTTAAAGAGCAGATATGGAATAAAATGTGCATAAATACACAAGTACCTGCATGTATTTACAATGTAAACAACAGTATATAAATTGGTTTAAAGTGTTTACTGTGCATCGATGAGGGTAATAGATAGAGGGGCTGGGACTGCTAACTAGAATGGTTGATCAGACCAGCTACTTTGGGGAAGAAACCTTTAAGATGATGCAAAGTTTTTTTTTGTTTTAGTAGTCTTACAGCCCTTTCCAGAAGGGAGCTTTTGGAAAAGGCATTTTGCTGGGTGGGCAGCGTCCACAATGAGTTTACCTGCCTGCTTCTCTGTCCTGGACATATACACGCCCTGCAGTGATGGTAGACTGCAGCCAGTCACCTTTTCTGCTGACCTGAAAGTTCACTGTAGTGAACCATAGTGTACGGCATCTAAAAAAATTCATCAGACTTCAAGCTTAGGCTTTCTAACTCTGCCTGGCAAACCTCAGGTCTCCAACGCTATGAAGTACAAGTGCATCACACTGCCATTTTCTGATCCCTCTCTAAATTGTACATCATCCAGAGTCGGAAATATAATCACCGCTCCTCCATTAAGTCTAGGTCTAATTGTTGAAACTTCCCACATAAGAGTGTAATGGGTGTATCTTCACCAGTAGAGAGACAGCACATCCAAAAATTGGTTCATCACCACCTTCTCAAAGAAAATTAGGGATGGTAGAATATTCTGCTCTTGCCAGTGATGCCTGAGTATAATGATAGATGAAAAAAATCCTATCACGTTCTAAACCAAAACTTTTTCCAACTTTTATTGGTTTGGTTTGGTTTGGTTTATTATTGGCACATATACCAAGATACAGTGAAAAGTTTGTCTTGTATAGTCATCATGCCTATCAAATCATTACACAGTGCATTGAGGTTGAACAAGGTAAAGCCATGACAATGCAAGGTAACGTGTAAAAGTTATAGAGAAAGTGAAGTGCAGGTAAACAATAAAGTGCAAGATCAAAACGATTGTGAGTTCAGGAGTTCATCTAATTGAACAAGAGGTCCACTCAAGAGCCTGAGAACAGTGGGGTAGAGGCTGTCCTTGAGCCTGGTGGGACATGCTTTCAGGTTTTTGTACCTTTTGCCTGATAAGATGGGGAAGATGTGAGAATTTCCAGGGTCAGTGGGATCTTTGTTAAAGCTGAGGCTGCAAGAAGTGTAGACAGAGTCTGTAGAGAGGAGATTGATCTTATCATGCACTGAGCTGTGTTCACAATTCTTAACCTTCTAAATATTTTTTTTCCATCGATTCTAAAACTCACATTCTGGATGGATTCAGTACTGAATAGAAGAGAGATGGATGTTTGGATAACTGCCAGTTGCTCAGTATCTGTATTGACCTTTTATTGAACATTTTAGGTCTTTAAGTCTGTCATATATTAACCTTTAAAGAATCAAGAATTGTTTTTTGCATTTAGATTTCAACTCATCCAATATGTTGTTGGTAATTTCTCTACTAATAAACCAGAATAGCAGCAGATGCAAAACTTAAAATGATTATTCTAATAGAATAATTTGACCTTGTTTATGTTCAGAGAATGAATAGAGTAATTTGAGCATCTGGTCTTGTTTTAGAGCTTGTTTGCTTCTTGAAGTTCCATATGTTGCTTAATCATTTGGTTAACAGCAGAAGAAAAAGTAATATGTCCTCCTTGACATTTGAACATTGCCTGAGATGCCTTGATGATGTCAGATTGGGGAGTTTACTGGAAGTCTTCCCCGAAGTTTTTGTCAGCTGGGCTTCAATGGACAGCTCTAAGCCTATTACTCAGAAGTCCCTGTTTCAATGTCCCACTCAAGAAAACAGACCATAAAAATTAGGCTGGCTCTCCAGCAGTGTAACATTGAATAAGTCAGAGATGTCATCTTTCTGGCGAAATGGTAAATCAAGTTCATATTTTTTCTCTTGGGTGGATGCAAGTTTTTCTTAACTTCTTCCTTGTCCCTATTTTGAAAACAGGAGGGATATTTATAATAGTGGAGCCAACAATTCTGAAGTAAATACATGTTATCTGTTGTTTGTGTATAAATCGGCTGCTAACATTCCTACTTTGCAATCTTGAGGCCCTCCATTGCTTAGGGTCAACCATGGATATTGTGCCCTAGCTGTCTACATTATGCACAAGCCAGAGCAGTATGCCATGGAAAACTAACAACGCAGCAGGCTCCCCTTCTCCCCACTGCTGATACAGCCGAAGAAACAACAGAGACTAACACAGCTTGGCACCAGTGGCATCGCAGGTGCTGTCATTCAGCTCTGAATTCAATGTAGGACTGGATTAAGGACTCCAACTCTGAACTTCTCCTCGGGGTTTACTCCCGAAGCCTTCCCCATGATTCGGAATAGCCGCAAGGCAGCGGAGGTTTGAGATCAGAGTTTTCCTTCTGCTGGCTGAGCTGCCAACCACAGCTGATGAGCTCCATCTGCCAAAGCGACTGGTTTTAAGGCACCAGCAACCCACCTTTGCCCCTTCTCCTGTCTGTAGAAACAGTCCCACCAGGCTTAGTAGCTAAGCCATACCTGAAGGCCAGGAGCTGGACTTGGTTGTCAGAGGCTGTTGAGGTGCACTCCATTGGGAGCATTTAATTGGTAGTGAAAGCTTGTTCCCATTACCACCTCCTGGCTATAACGAACTTAAGGAGCCACGTTGCAATAGTTGCTAGTCTTCAAAACCGCTTTGCAATGGTTGCAAAAGGGTACAATAGGCACCATATGGACACATTTTGATCATTCTTTTGTAGTGAACTTAAGCACAGTGAGGTGAGTTGCATTGGGAATGAGTTACAGATTAGCAATTGAGTTTAATGATTCCATTTCTCAACTTTTTCCTTTGGTTATATGGTTTAAACCTCATCTGGTGTGTAACAGTTTGTCACTAGGATAAGCATTAGTTTGTGGTTTTGTTTTTTTAAACTAACAAATCCACAGATTCTTGTTCTTAGATTCTGAAAGGGCTATAGGATTTCTGAAAGATTACAGCCACATTTAAGTTATTCCTCTTCATTATGCAGTAGGTTCATTTGATAAAACACACAAGCAATGTGCATTTATAAAGCACAGACTGGGCGCCATGGTAGCGTAGAGGTTAGCTCGGAGCTTTCCAGAGTTCGGAGTTCATTTCTTCCACCATCTGAATGGTGTTTGAACATTCTCTCTGTGACCAAGTGGGTTTCCTCCTGGTGTTCTGGTTTCGTCCCACAGTCGAAAGGCATACCAATTAGTTAGTAAAATGATCATTGTAAATTGTCCTATGATTAGGCTAGGGTTAAATAGGTGGGTGGCTGGGCAGTGCAACTCCTTGGGCTGGACGGGCCTAGTTTGTGCCATACCTCTAAGTAAAATAAATAATATTGAAAACATCAAAGATATTCACATAAGCAATAAGTTGATTCTAAAACAGCAAAGGAGAAGTGACTGAAAACTTGGTCAAGATAATAGATATTAAACACATGTTTAAAGGTAAGATTGAAATGGAGAGAGGTGGACGAGTGTAGAGTCAGAACTGTCTGACAGGTTCAGATTCACATTCATTTATTTATCACATGTACATCGTAATGTACAGTAGAAAACATGGGCAAAGCTAAAGATGGCGTCAGCGGGCAATTTCTCCCAGCTCATCAACTGATTGGCTGCATTTCGGTATGTCCATGTTTAGCCTGAAATCGGGTGACTTCGGGGCCTGCGTGGCCCTATGGACATGAATTCTCGCCAGTGTCACGGCGGAACATTGAAGGCAGCGAGACTGTCTGTCACAGGGCTCAGCACTCAGTATCTGATTTGCCATTTCTCAAGTTGGGGAACTCAAAATAAAAAGCAACCCTTCTGACTGACTGTAACGATGAAATAGTAACTGTTGTCTCCCCTGTTGCTGTGCAAGGAGCGATATCTGTCCATCCCTTGTTAGGGAGAGGGCGTGCCTGTGGGATGTCAAAAATGTTGGAGTAAACAGCTATTTTCTGACGTAGTGTTGACCTTGGTCTCTCTTTGGACGCTTTGCTGTCGTGGGTGGGAATGGTGCTGCTTTATGCTAGAATAAATGGGGGAGGGGAGGGGAGGGTTGATGCTTCTTGGTGCTGTTTGTGCATGGGAGAGGGACAAGGGGCTTAGGGATTTTCATGTCTTTCATTCTTTGGGGTTTTTTCTGCTGTTTCGAGGATCTAGAAGGTCTAGAATATTATAAGGCTAGCAGGAATGAGCTTAAGAATGAAATTAGGAGAGTCAGAAGGCCTTGGTGGACAGAATTAAGGAAAACCCCAAGGCGTTCCACAAATATGTAAAGAGCAAGAGGATAAGATGTGAGAGAATAGGACCAATCAAGAGTGACAGTGGAAAAGTGTGTATGGAACCGGAGGGGATGGCAGAGGTACTTAGTGAATAGTTTGCTTCAGTATTCACTACAGAAAAGGATCTTGGCGATTGTAGGGATGACTTCCAGTGGACTGAAAAGCTTGAGCATGTAGATATTAAGGAAGAGAATGTGCTGGAGCTTTTGCAAAGCATCAAGTCACTGGGACCAGACAGGATGTACACCAGGCTACTGTGAGAAGCGAGGGAGGAGATTGCTGAGCCTCTGGCAATGATCATCAATTGGGACGAGAGAGGTTCCGGAGGACTGGAGGGTTGCGGATGTTGTTCCTTTATTCAAGAAAGGGAGAAGAGATAGCCCAGGAAATTATAGACCAGTGAGTCTTACTTCAGTAGTTGGTAAATTGATGGAGAAGATCCTGAGAGGCAGGATTTATGAACATTTGGAGAGTTATAATATGATTAGAAATAGTCAGCATGGCTTTGTCAAGGGCAGGTTGTGCCTTACAAGCCTGATTGAGTTTTTTGAGGATGTGACTAAACACATTGATGAAGGAAGAGCAGTAGATGTAGTGTATATGGATTTCATCAAGGCATTTGATAAGGTATCCCATGCAAGGCTTATTGAGAAAGTAAGGAGGCATGGGATCCAAGGGGACATTGTTTTGTGGATCCAGAACTGGCTTACACACAGAAGGCAAAGAGTGGTTGTAGACGGGTCGTATTCTGCATGAAGGTCAGTGACCAATGGTGTGCCTCAGGGATCTGTTCTGGGACCCCTACTCTTTGTGATTTTTATAAATGACCTGGATGAGGAAGTGGAGGGATGGGTTAGTAAGTTTGCTGATGATACAAAGGTTGGGGGTGTTGTGGATAGTGTGGAGGGCTGTCAGAGGTTACAGCGGGACATTGATAGGAAGCAAAACTGGGCTGAGAAGTGGCAGATGGAGTTCAACCCAGATAAGTGTGAAGTGGTTCATTTTGGTAGGTCAAATATGATGGCAGATTATAGTATTAATGGTAAGACTCTTGGCAGTGTGGAGGATCAGAGGGATCTTGGGGTCCGAGTCCAAAGGATGCTCAAAGTAGCTGCGCAGGTTGACTCTGTGGTTAAGAAGGCATACGGTGTATTGGCCTTCACCAATCGTGGAATTGAATTTAGGAGCTGAGAGATAATGTTGCAGCTATATAGGACCCTGGTCAGACCCCACTTGGAGTACTGTGCTCAGTTCTGGTCGCCTCACTACAGGAAGGATGTGGAAACCATAGAAATGGCGCAGAGGTGATTTACAAGGATGTTGCCTGGATTAGGGAGCATGCCTTATGAGAATAAGTTGAGTGAACTCGGCCTTTTCTCCTTGGAGTGACAGAGGATGAGAGGTGAACTGACAGAATTGTATAAGATGATGAGAAGCATTGATCGTGTGGATAGTCAGAGGCTTTTTTCCCAGGGCTGAAATGGCTGCCACAAGAGGGCACAGGTTTAAGGTGCTGGGGAGTAGGTACTGAGGAGATATGAGGGGTAAGTTTTTTATGCAGAGAGTGGTGAGTGCGTGGAATGGACTGCCGACCACGGTAGTGGAGGCGGATACAATAAGGTCTTTTAAGAGACTTTTGGATAGGTACATGGGGCTTAGAAAAATAGAGGGCTATGAGTAAGCCTAATAATTTCTAAGGTAGGGACATGTTCGGCACAACTTTGTGGGCTGAAGAGCCTGTATTATGTTGTAGGTTTTCTCTGTTTCCATGTTTCTATGACACTCAAAGCTGTTATGCAGTTTGACTCTGTGGTTAAGAAGACATACAGTGCATTGGCCTTCATCAGTCGTGGAGTTGAGTTTAAGAGTCGTGAGGTAACGTTGCAGCTATATAGGACCCTGGTCAGACCCCACTTGGTGTCCTGTGCTCAATTCTGGTCACCTCACTGCAGGAAGGATGTGGAAACTATCGAAAGGGTGCAGAGGAGATTTACAAGGATGGTGCCTGGATTGGGGAACATGCCTTATGAGAATAGGTTGGGTGAACTTGGCCTTTTCTCCTTGATGCGACGGAGGATGAGAGGTAACTTGATAGAGGTGTACAAGATAATGAGAGGCATTGATTGTGTGGGTAGGCAGAGCCTTTTTCCCAGGGCTGAAATGGTAAGCACGAGAGGGCACAATTTTAAGGTGCTTGGAAGCAGGTACAGAGGAGATGTTAGGGGTAAGTTTTTTACGCAGAGAGTGGTGAGTGCATGGAATGGGCTGCCGTTGACGGAGGTGGAGGCGGAAACGATAGGGTCTTTTAAGAGACTGCTGGATGGATACATGGAGCTTCAAAAAATAGAGGGCTATGGGTAAGCCTGGGTAGTTCTAAGGTAAGGACATGTTCGGCACATCTTTGTGGGCTGAAGGGTCTGTATTGTGCTATAGGTTTTCTATGTTTCTATGATGTCTGCAGAGAGTAAGAATTTACATTCTTTGATATTAAATGGAACTATTGAACTATTGAAATGCAGTGTTTGTGTTAACAACTAACACAACCTACGAGGCTGGGGGCAGCCTGAAAGAGTTGTCACACATTCTGGTGCCCACAATGGATGGCCTAATAGAATCAGTCAGTTGCACAATCTGAAGGAGAAACAGATTGAAGCATTATCACACCTACCAGAACACAAAGGGTTCTTTCATTGAGTGATAGATGAACTCAGCGGGTCAGGCAGCATGAATGGAACAAAATGAACAGCCAATGTTTCAGACTGAAACCCTTCATCAGGACACTTTATTTCTTCTAAACACAGATGCTACAGATGCTGGAAATCCAGAGCAATGCACACAAGATGCTGGAGGAACTCTGGAGGTCAGGCACCATCTATGGAAATGAATAAACAGTTGAAGTTTTGGTCAGAGACCCTTTGTCATAGATTGGAAAGGAAGGGAAAGACACCAGAATAAAAAGGTGGGAGAAAGGGAAGGAGGATAGCTATAAGGTGATAGGTGAAACCAGGTGGGTAGGAAAGGTAAAGGGCTGGAGAAGAAGGAATCTGATAGGAGAGAGATAGGAGAGATAGATCCATTTATTTCTTCTGATTCTCACACTTCAGATGTCAGCTCAGTCCAGAGGAAGTGAGTGAGGTTAGCTTGTTAAAAAAAGTTTGCTGGTGACAGACAAGGGAAAGAAAATAGTTACAGTGTGCTTGTGAAAGGGAAAGCGTTGGAGAGCTTGGATTAAGGCTTGTGTTGACCGCAGATCATATGAGAATAACACCATGAAGTGGCAATTGAAGGAATGCATGGGAAAAGGCATTAAAAGCTCACGATTTCTTCAGTTCTGGCAAGGTTTTGAAGATAATTATTGCACAGAAAATGCTTATTATCATGAGAGATCTTCCAAGTCCTCCTCAACCTGGAGCAATTGAGTGATGACTGTGGTTCCCGAATGATTTGCTTGAAGCTGGAATGAATGAGAAAGACCAGGAAGCTTGAACCATTAATATTTTAAGATTCTTTCCAGATAGTTAGCTATTATATTAAGTTGTATTTTTTGATACATTTAAGGTGGTAATTTGCGTGGTAGATTTTTCAGTTGTATTTGTATTAATGTTTTTTTGTATTTTCTCACATGTTCAAATCCTGAACTGTCGAAATAAATACCAAACGCTTACTATTCTCAGCACATCAAATGATTGTGTTGTATTGTAACAACTGACACCACAAACACTCTGGACCCGGGCTCTGTATTCATGGGTAGCAATCCATCCAATGTTACATAATGTTCTAATATTTTTTTTTATTATTTTACCCCTTGGCTGGATTTTAACATCACACTAGTGGTGGCATATTTTTTTCATTTAGAGAGTAGATGACCTACTTAAAATGGTCCATCTGGGACCATCCAGGAGGTTGAAAACTTCGTGGATGAGAGTTTTACTGAGCTGGTCATACCCAGATAGCAGGCTTCGGATGGTAGATTGGTGATCACCAGAAGTAGGGGAGTAAACAGTCAGTGTAGTGTTTCCCTATGGCCATTCCTCTCAGCAACCTGTACAGTACATACCTGCTGTGGAGGGGGTGGGGGGGGCGATGACCTATCACGGCACAGCAGCAGCAGCCAAGCCAGTGGGAATGTGGCTGGCTCTGAGGCTCAGCGGGGAAGGGGAAAGTCGGGCAGGGCGATAGCAATAGGAGGTTTGAGAGCTTGCGGGGGCGGGGGGGGGGGGCGGGACGGAGATCAGATCCTGCGGCTGTGAAAGTGAAGGTAAGATGGTGTGTTGCCTCCCGGGTGTTGGGGTCCAGGATGCCTCAGAGTGGCTTCAGAAGATTCCTGGGGCGCCGGGGGGGGGGCAGTGAGCAGTCAGAAGTTGTGGTGTACAGTGGCGCCAATGGCATACGTAGAAAGGGGAAAGAAGTCCTGCACAGTGAGTATAGGAAGATGGGGAAGAGGGTGAAGAGCAGGATCTCCAAGGTGGTAATCTCTGGATTTCCAAGGATCTCACCTGTTCCGCTGAACACCTCCATCCTGATCAAAAAGGCGCAACAGCACCTTTATTTCCTGCGGAGCATCAAGAAAGCTCACCTCTGTCCCAGGATACTGACGGACTTTTACCACTGTACCACTGAGAGCATACTCACCATCTGCAACTCAGTGTGGTATGGCAGTTGTCCCGTATCGGACCGCAAAGAACCCCAGCGTGTGGTGAAAACTACCCAGCAGATTATTGGCACCTAATTGCCCACCATTGAGAACATCTACTATAAACGCTGCCTGGGCAGGGCGAAAAGCATTATCAAGGTTGCATCTCATCCTAACCATGGACTTTTTACTCTCCTCCCATCTGGTAGGCACTACAGGAGCCTCCACTCCCACACCAGCAGGCTCAGGAAGAGCTTCTTCCCCTAGGCTGTGACCCTGCTGAACCTCACATCACAGCGCTAAGCAGTATTGTGCCCATATTGTACTGTCTCAGTACTTTTATATTTGTATGCTGCAGCTCTTACTTTTTATTTGCAGTTATTTTGTAAATAACACTATTCTTTGCATTTTGGTTAGATGCTAACTGCATTTCATTGGCTTTGTATCTGTACTCGGCACAATGACAATAAAGTTGAATCTAATCTAATCTAAAGTTACGCCCAGTACCAGATGCTAGGAGTTGGGATGTAATGCTAAAATTGTACAAGGCATTGGTAAGGCCAAATTTGGAGTATTGTGTACAGTTCTGGTCACCGAATTATAGGAAAGATATCAACAAAATAGAGAGAGTACAGAGAAGATTTACTAGAATGTTACCTGGGTTTCAGCACCTAAGTTACAGGGAAAGATTGAACAAGTTAGATCTTTATTCTTTGGAACGTAGAAGGTTCAGGGAGGACTTGATAGAGGTATTTAAAATTACGAGGGGGATAGCTAGAGTTGACATGGATAGGCTTTTTCCATTGAGACTAGGGGAGATTCAAACAAGAGGACATGAGTTGAGATTTAGGGGGCAAAAGTTTAAGGGCAACACGAGGGGGAATTTCTTTACTCAGAGAGTGGTAGCTGTGTGGAATGAGCTTCCAGTAGAAGTGGTAGAGGCAGGTTTGGTATTGTCATTTAAAGTAAAATATGGATAGGTATATGGACAGGAAAGGAATGGAGGGTTATGGGCTGAGTGTGGGTCTGTGGGACTAGGTGAGAGTAAGCATTCGGCATGGACTAGAAGGGCCGAAATGGCCTGTTTCTGTGCTGTAATTGTTATATGGTTATATGCTAGTCAGGGCCATAATAAGATGATGGTATAGATGAATGAGTGGCTGAGGTGCAGGGGGCAGGATTTAAGGTTTCTTGATAATTGGGATCTCTTTTGGGGAAGGCATCACCTGTACCAAAAGGATGGGTTACACCTGAACCCAAGGGGGACCGATATCCTTGTGGGCAGGCTTGCTAGAGCTGTTGGGGAGGGTTTAAACTAAGTTAGCAGGGGAATGAGAACCAGAGTGATAGAGCTGAGGATGGAGCAGTTGGTATACAAGTCGATGCAGTCTGTAGCAGATGATACAGCAAGATTGGAGTCAGTAGGATGAGTTGAATGTAAAATGGGGGCAAAATCACAAAGGACAATGAATGCAGGACTGAATGTGATATTTTTGAATGCAGGCTGTATACACAACAAGGTAGATGAACTTGTAGCACAGCTAGAGATTGTCAGGTATGACTTTGTGGACATCACTGAGTCACGGCTGAAAAAGGATCATAGTTGGAAGTTTAACATCAAAGGATACACCTTGCATCAAAAAGGACAGGCAGGTAGGCAGAGGGGGTGGAGTGGCTCTGTTGGTAAAAATGAAATCAAATCATTAGAAAGACATACTTGATTGAAAGATGTAGAATCGCTGTGGGTTGAGTTAAGAAAAGGCAAGGATAAAAAGTCCGTAATTGGAGTTACATACAGGCTTGATTAGAAATATACACTTCAACAGGAAACAGAAAAGGCATGGAATAAGGGCAATGTTACAATAGTCATGGGGGATTTCAATATGTAGGTAAATTGGGAAAATTAGGTTGGTTCTGGATCCCAAGAGAGGGAATTTATAGAAAGCCTATGATGGCCTTTCAGAGACAAAATGAAGAAGCATTCTAAAGGGAAGATGAGGTAACAGTGTCTGACAAGGAAAGTTAAAGCCAATATAAAAGCGAGTTCATATAATATAGCAACATTTACTTGGAAGTTAGAGGATTGAGAAGCTTTTAAAAATCAGCAGAAGGCAACTTAACAAAACATATAGAAACGATGAAATATGAAGATAAGATAGCCAGTAATATCAAAGAGGATACCAAACTTTTTTTCCTAATATATAAAGAGTAAAAGAGAGGTGAGAATTCATATTGGATCACTGGAAAATAATGTTGCAGGGGTAGTAACAGGATACAAGGGAATGGCGGAGTACTTAATATGTATTTCATATCAGTTTTCACTGTGGAAGACACTAGCAGTCTGCCAGAAATTTGAAAGTGTCAGGGGTAGAAAGGACTGAAGTTGCTATTACTAAAGAGAAGGTGCTTGAGAAGATGAATGGTCTGAAGGTAGGTGAGTCACCTGGACCAGATGCACTATATCCCAGGGTTCTGAAAGAGGTAGCTGAAAAGATTGTGGAGGCAGTAGTAATGATCTTTCAAGAATGACTAGAATCTGGGATGGTTCCAGAGGACTGGAAAACTGCAAAAGTCACTCCACTCTTTAAGGAAAGAGGGAAGCAGAAGAAAGGAAATTATAGATCAGTTAGCCTGGCTTCAATGGTTGGGAAGATATTGGAGTGCATTATTAGGGATGAAGTTTTGGGGTGCAAGATAAAGGAAACCATGGTTTCCTTAAGAGAAAACCTTGCCTGACAAATCTGTTGAAATTCTTTGAGAAAATTACAAACAGGACAAAGGAGAATTGGTGGATGTTGTTTACTTGGATTTTCAGAAGGCCTTTGACAAGGTGCTACACACGAGGCTGCTTAACAAGATGAAAGCCCATGGAATTTCAGGAAAGATATTAGCACGGACAGAAGATTCGCTGTCTGTCAGGAGGCAAAGAGTGGGAATAAAGGGGATTTTTTATGGTTGGCTGTTGGTGACTAGTGATAATCCACAGGGGGTGGTAGTGGAACTATTTCTTTTCATGTTACGTGCCAAGGATTTGGATAATGAAATTGATGGCTTTGTGGCCAAGTTTGCAAATGGTGGAGGGGCAGGTAGTTTTGAGGAAGCTGGGAGTCTGCAGGAGGACTTGGACAGATTGGGACAATGGGCAAAGAAGCGGCAGATGGAACATAGTGTAGGGAAGTGTAAGATATGCAATTTCATAGAAAGAATAAAGGTGTAGACTATTTTCTAAATGGGGAGAAAATTCAGAAATCAAAAGTGCAAAGGGATTTAGGAGTCATCATGCAGGATTCCCTAAAAGTCAACTTGTGGGTTGAGTCAGTGGTAAGGAAGGTAAATGCGATATTAGCATTCATTTCGAGAGGACTAGAATACAAAAGCAAGGGTGTGATGCTGAGGCTTTATATGACATTGCTCAGACCACACTTGGAGTATTGTGAGCAGTTTTGGGCCTGTTATCTAAGAAACAATATGCTGGGATTGGAGAGAGTCCAGAGGAGGTTCTCAAGAATGATTCTTGGAAAGAAAGGGTTAATGTATGAGGAGTTTGTGATGGCTGTGTGTCTATACTCACTGGAGTTTAGAAGAATAAGGGGGGAATCCATAGGATGTTTCCTATAGAGAGTGAGTCTAGGACCAGAGGGCACAGCCTCGCAATAGAGGCTCGTCCATTTGGAACAGAGCTGAGAAGGAACTTCTTTAGCCAGATTGTGGCAAATCTGCGGAGGCCAAGTCATTGGGAATATTTAAAGTGGATGTTGATAGGTTCTTGATTACTCAGGGTATTAAAAGTTATCGAGAGAAATCAGGAGAATGGGATTGAGAGGAATACTAAATCAGCCATGGTGGAATGGTGGAGCAGAGGGGAACAGGCTCAATGGGCCAAGTGGCCTAATTGTGTTCCTATGTCTTATGGTCTCAAAAAGCCAGAATAAGGGACAAATAAATGGTTCCATTCACTTGTGATGTAATTGATTCTTGAAACTTCCCTCTGCTGTGGCCCATCAAGATGCCTAGGTTCAGAAGGCCTATACCCAGCTTCTCACATCTACCCAGCTAATTGTATTCATCTCAACAGCTCTTAGCTTGATCAATAGTTCAATAGCTCCATTCTCTTGTCCTTGTACATGACCACTTTTGGATTCAAGCATGTGAAATTAATATTTTTCTCATTATTTAACTTTTACTATGCTCAGTAATATTTTTATATATAATCTATATATGCGTAAATTGTTCAGTGAATTTTACAGTAATTGTAAAAAAGCAGATTCAGTATTTTTCTGGAAGCTTCCTCACTTTTCTGCACCTGGTAGCAGACCACTTGAATCTGGCTATTTCATAGGTTATTTGTTGTCTTTCTAGTCTGAGCCTATTTTAAGTATAAGACGAAAATAACTTCTTTGCTTTTTACCTATTTTTTGGTTAATTTTTGTTCTTAATACACTTAATAAATGATCATAACCAATGTTTTATTCCAAAGAACATTTAGATTGCAAAACCTCCAGATCCAAAACTACCTTTTAGCATCTTTGCCTCACTGAAAGGCAAGAGATTCAGCAAAAGCCGGAACTCTCCAGCAACACACAAAGAATGCTCGTGGAACTCAGCAGGTCAGGCATTTACGGAGAGGACTGAACAGTCAACATTCATCAGGACTGGAAAGGAAGGGGGCAGAAGCCAGAATATGAAGTTGGGGGGGGGGGGGTGGGAAGGAGTACAAGCAAGCAGGTGATAGGTGAAGCCAGGGTGAAACCCAATCTGGCCCCTCCCTGTTCTGTAGGGGAAGAACTCTAGACTGTGTTCCTCTCCCACCAAGCTATTGCAGTGGCTGCACCAAGCTGAAGGGTATCCTGAGGCACTCTGAAATATCAGTCGGCAGCATTCCTCTGCAGACGTCTCGACGTACTGGCAGACCATCAAGTTTCGGGCAGGCCAAGAGCTCTCTTTCACCGAGTTGATGCTCTGCCAGCAGCACTTGGTGTCCTTCTGTGTGTGGATGTGTGTTCCTGGGAGCAGCCTGTAGATCAGAGATCCTCTGTCACACAGCTGCTCAGCGTGAACCGTGACCCAGGCCCTTGCATCATTCTCCAGACCAGAACTCTGTCTGGCCCAACCACATTTATTTATAAGAACAGCTCAGAATGTGGTTTGCTTCTGCAAGCTTTCTTAACATCTAAAAAGCTGGTCACGATTGTGACATTATCCCAACCACTTGCCAGAGTGAGGGCATCTTAATTGCTTTCTGCTTGTATAAGGTGGGGGATGCAAAATTCTAAGGTGATTAGAGGAAAGTATAGAGGAGATGTCAGAGGTCAGTTCTTTACACAGACAGAGGTGGGTGTGTAAAATGCTTTGCCAAGGGTGGTGACAGCGGCAGAAACACGAGGGCCATTTAATGAACTATTAAATAGGCACAGGGATGAAAGAATAAACGGAGCATTATGTAGGAGAACACTGAGCTGAACTGAATATGGCTGGACTCCTTTGCTTTTGGGTATTGGTATTCTGTGTTTTTCGCTCTCTTTTTGTCATCATTTGCACAGGATGGATTGATGATTTTCTTTGAAAAAGGTTCTATGGTTTTCTTTGTTTCATGGCTGTCTGTGGGAAGGCGAATCTTAGGGTTGTCTACTGCATATATACTTTGAAGAAAAAATGTCCATTGAATCCTTGAGGGAAGGGACAGGTAGATCTTAGAGTAGGTTAAAAGGTCAGCACAATATTGTGGGCCACAGGTGTCATGGCCCCGTCTGGTAATTCCCTACCTTGCTATTACCTCAGTAATTGGGCTTCAATCCCCTCATCTAATTTCCAGTCATTCCCACTTCCACTAATTACACACCCCTGCCTTCCATCAGTAAATGCAGGATATAAACCCTGGAATCACAACAAGGAGCTGCCAGTTCATTGGCCGACTCTTGTATGAGTAACCTTGTTTCATGGTTCTTTAGGACTAACAGTTCTAAGTTCCACATCATTCTTCCTGGATTCCCTATGTGAACCTTGTCTCCGTGTCAAGACTCTCCTGGATAACTATTCCATGCTCACGACTGTGCTAATGCCTTTCAATCCTGCCTCCGTGCCTGTGCCCAGCACTTGGGTCCTCCCGCAGCCACGTCCTTGCAACAGAAGGACCTGTACTGTGCTGTTATGTTCTATGAATAAATCAAAAAGAACTTCAAGGCTATTAATGATCCATTTAATCATTTTAACAGGAAAAATTATGGTTTAGATTAATTATTCTCCCTTTCTCTACCTTCTGAAGGAGCATGTATGACTACTGAGTCTGCAGAGAAATATGTCAAAGTTTGCAGGCTTGATTTGAAAATTGCCTGGAGCCAGTGACTCAACCTGCTCATAAGACTTTGAGTAGATAACGTGTCAGTAACACTAAACCCAAGTATTGCTGACAAACACTGAGTTTAATGACACAATAAAATCTCATTAATTATGTCACTTAAAAATTTTCAGTCTTTAGTTGAAAAACCCCCTCCTTCATATGTGTTCAGTAATGCACATTCCAGTGTGGTTTGCAATATTATGATCTATCAGATGTCTACAGCAGCCAGTGAATACTGCAATCATTCTTAAGCCATTCATCCCTGTTGGGGCGTAGGCCACCGACAGCAGCTCATCAGAGTTCTGTGTCCTGGGCCGAATGTTGATCAGCCCCGTTGCTTCCACGTTCAACACGTAAACTCTACGTGAAGATCCTCGCTCTCTGAGGAACAAGATCCTTGGAGCTTCTGTTGGCGTTTCTGTAGCTCTGGGTTTTTACAGGACAGGGTAGTTTGCCCACTCCCAACCCTCCTCCTTTTACAGCCAGGCCACGGACTGTCCATGGCAGAGCATCGGCGGTCATTAACATAATCCAATTATGCTAATTCTCTGCTTCATGAAGGAAGATGAGCTGCCTAGGAACAGATTTAAGCCTAGAGCATTTTGCTCAGAATCAGAATCAGGTTTAATATCATCAGCATATATCATGAAATTTGTTGCTATGAGGCAGCAGTACGTTGCAATACCTAATAATAAAAACAGTAAACATATATGAGGGCCACAAACTCGTCATAGGGTTGGAGGCTTGCATGCCTCAATGACCCGGAGATCTATGCTAGCTGGAGTCAGGGCTTTATGCTTTGGCTCTTGGTAGGGCCACCCATACTGGACAGGTCAAAGGTTAGAGGACAGACTAAGAGTGGGTCTACTCGTCCTCGAGGTTCAGGGGTTCAGCTCAGGAAAAACAACCCTGACTGGTAAAACAAAATCGTTACAGAACAACAATGAAGAATCCTTTGACATCTGAACGTGCTGGTATTCCTGAGTGATGATTTTCCAGTGGCATAACGTGCAGTGCAAGTAAGAAATACATATTAAGTAAATTAAAGTAGTGCAAAAAGTGGTGCGGTGATGTTCATGGTTCAATGTCTATTCAGAAATCAATAAAATCTCCTTGGTGTTTACATTGTTCCAAGCAAGCTATCTCCTACCAACACACACAAAATGCTGATGGAACACAGCAGGCCAGGCAGCACCTATAAGGAGAAGCACTGTCGACGTTTCGTCAGGACGAAGGGTCTTGGCCCGAAACATCGACAGTGCTTTCCCTGATAGATGCTGCCTGGCCTGCTGTGTTCCACCAGCATTTTGTGTGTGTTGTTTGAATTTCCAGCACCTGCAGATTTCCTCATGTGTATATCCTACCAAAGCTGATTGTCCCCATAACTATAATTCCCTTGTAAATATCATAGATCATAGAATAGTACAGATCAGAATGGGCTGTTCAGCCATGATGTGCCAACCTTTTAATCTACTTCACAAAGTACTTTCAAATGCTGTCTTGGAGATACTCCCCCAGTGGTATCTGAGACCAGCCCCACTGGATCATGACACATTGCCAAGAGCCACGTCAAAGTTACTAGACAGATAATTCTGGCCTCTTGTCTATCCCCACCCAATTTCCTTTACCTTTCTGAAACCAGCCATACTTTTAGCTGCTGAGACCCTTAAGCTTCGAACTTCCCTTTCCAACCCTTGCTGAGTATCATTTGCCACATGTTTAGCTCCATTGCACCGGACGTTTTGGCATTATCAGTGCTGATTTGTCACAGATTTTACATGCAAAGCAGCCACATGCTATTTATTGTGCAGGCTTACATATTGATAAGGACAGCTGTCCAAAAGCAGCTTAATGTCAACCTCAAAAATGCAACTAATGCCACATGTTCGATAGATGAGCCAGGACTAAATATCAAGGAGGTCCTCCCCCACGTTGAGACAATTGAAAGGGTTAGATCATAGAACATTGCCACAAAGGCTCTCTGGACCATGATGTGCTGATGAATAGAGGCGGTCACTATGGAACAGAACTCCACCTTTTTTTAAAATCCAAAACGAACTTCATTCATAATAAAAAACATGTACAACAGTAAACTGTACAATGCCTTTTTAATGTTCCATTCATAGACAATGCATTATGTGGTGTTCGATGGTGAATTAATTAAACTAATCCCTTCTGCAATAAAATGGTTCATGGTTCCATTTAATATCAGACAATGTTTACAGTTTACAACCTGTAATTCTTACTCTTCATAGGCATCCACAAAACAGAAGAAAAACCCCAAGAAATGAATGACAAAAGAATGTGAAACCCCAAAGTTCCCTTACCCCAAAGCTCCCTTACCCCCTCCTGCACACAAATAGCTGGAAAGCATCAATCCTCACCCCTCCCTCTCCCCCAACTTATTCCAGCAGAAAGCTTCAGGCCTCCCACCACCCACCTTGCAAGCAATAGCAACACTCCCAAAAATACCATGATGCAGAGTCCATCAAAGACCAACAGTTCAACATCCCACAGGCTCTCTCCCTCACTGACCCTCCATCTCCCTCCATTTCCTATTCGTAGGCCAACGAGCCTATTAAATATTGGAATCATATTTGCCTCCACTACCAGCTCTGGCAGTGCATTTTTGTTCCGCACCTCACTTTAAATGAATGCCATATAGTATTAGACACTTAAACCTTATGGCAACAAAAAGATACTGGCGGTATACTCCATCTTTGTCTCTCGAATGTTATAAAGTTCCGTCAGATCTCCCTTCAGGCTCCCACACTTCAGAAAAAAAAATCCTTAATTTGTCCAACTTTGCCTTATAGCTTGTACCCTGTAATCCAGTCAGTATCCTGTTAAACCTCACCATCACCTTCTCAAAAATCTCCAGATCTAATAATGGTGTGACCAGAACTGAATGACTAGAATTGACTGAAGAAGCAGCCTAACCAGAGAACTATAAAACTTCAATCCAACTCTTGGATTTAGCGCTTCAGCTAAAAAAAGGCAAGCATGCCATATCCATTCTTGACCACCTTATAGCCATTTTCATGAAAGTGTGGACATGGACCCCAAGATCCCTTGGTACATCAACACCATTAAACATCTTGCCATTAACAGTGTACTGCCTCTTTACATTTGATCTCCCAATATGCAACATCTCACACTTGGCCAGACTAAATTCCAACAATAACTTTCAAGATTGCAGGTGCTTTTTGGAGAGATGGTTTCTTGTCAACATAAGGCTGATGTTAAGATAAGTCGCCAACTACATTATCTGGGGTGAAAAAATTGGAGTTGCTTCCTGACCTCTAAAGCTCTGAGATTTTTAAAAACCAAAATAACCATTATTCATAATTTTAAAGTATTTAAAAGAATATACTATCCCACGCCTTTTCAATCTTACATTCATAGTCAATGCATTAAGTAGAAGCTATTACATTTCTCAAAGTCAATAGGATTGTTGCCACTCATGGGGTGAAACACCACTGCAATAATTGAGGGCTTCATTAACCATCCTAGCCCGTCCTTGTCTAGTAGCTGAAGAAACCTATAGTGTGGTCCTTCACCACTGAGCACTTGTGCTGGCTGCACCAAGCTTCAATGTTTTTCTTTCTGACCTAGAAGTTTTGCTGGTGGCATCTCCCGATCTTCAGCATGAGGAGAGAACATAGAGCAAGGCCACTGTTAAAAAGTAGAGGAAAAATGACCTTCAAAAGGAGGAAAGAATAGAAATTTAACTCTTTTTCTAGATTAACCATTGTAGGAAAAGATTGTGTTTAATATTGCCTTTGAAATTTAGTTAAAATTAAAATTAACGTACAGAATTTTTCCTGGATAGTGACCCCTGGTGGTTGCAACTAGACTTGCAAAAGGCCTTTCCCTGAATAGGCCATGCAATCTCAAGCATTCCTAAACCAACCCATTCTAGCTTTGGACTCCACCCTTTCACCACAAACAGCCAGAGTTATGTGCCTGATACTTATTGTTTATTTATTTAATATTACTATGATTTATTTTTCTCCCCGTTTGTATCTGAGCAGTTTGTTGCTTTTGAACGTTGGTTGCTTGTCTGTCCTGTTGGGTTCAATCTTTCATTGATTTTATTATGGCCATTGGACTTACTGAGTAGGTTCACAAGAAAACAAATCTCAGGGTTGTATATGGTGACGTATACGTACTTCAATAATAAATTTGCTTTGAACTTTGAAGGGCATTAGCTTAATCGTGAACGCTGTCATCCGAAGAGAGGAAGATCAGTTCTGCACAGAGTCACTGCCAATTCCCCAAGGGGTATACTCACATCGTTCATTTTTCCTGATTGCTGGAGGGCCACAATGCCCTTATAAACCCCAGTACACTGAACCTTGACTGTATATCCTCCCTTTGGATAGAGATCCTGTCCATAATGCCTATTAGTGCTCTCCCGCCCTCTTTTGCTTGTTACGCTGCTGATGTTTAGGGCAGCAATGAAGGTCCTTCATCTCTGGCAGTGTTCGCAACTTCTTTCATCGTGTCATAAAATTCAGCGTGCACACGTTGTTGTCACTGGGCAAAAAACTGCACAGCACAAGATTTTTACACGCACTGGTAAATTAGAGAGAACATTGGATGGGCCAGTTCAGAGTGCTGCTCCATAACTTGGCTCTGCGCTAAACTATGCTGAACCATGGGACTCTCTTTGCAGATTTCAGTTCAGAATGCTGCTTACTTGCAGTTATTGTTTGCATGATATGTGCTTTTTTCTCTGCACCTGGTGTGTTTGATGGTCTTTTTTTTATGGGTTCCTTTGTTTCATGGCTAGCTATTAGGAGACGAATCTCAAGGTTGTATAATGCATACATACTCTGATAATGAATGCACTTTGAACTTTACCTGAAGCAATTATCAGATAGGCTGACATTCCTTTTCTTTCTCTGCCCCTTTTGAACTGTATTAGCTTGTTCAAAATTACAGACAGTTTTGTCCAACAGGTTCATGCTAAGTGAAAAATGTGAGCGGACTGCTACAGAAAGCATTTCATGGAATCATAAGTGTACTGGTTGTAGTTTGTTAAAGCTCAGTATTTAAACTCCAAATCACTCAGATTAACCTGCTAAATGGACACTCTGCTTGGTGAACTTATATGGCACACTTCATGTTTGAGAATGTTATCCAACCAATGAAATGGAGTGTTGTTAAAGGGGAACCACTGAACTAATTTACATACAACGAGATCCAGCTGACTCTGATCAAATGCTCTGTTTTGGTGAACAGAATTTAAATTGCTGGAGGAACTCAGCAGGTCAAGATCCAAGTTTATTGAATCACATGTATATTGAAACATACAGTGAATGTGTCATTAATAATACACCCAGGTGCACACATTCTAAATTAGATATAATGTGCCCATAATGCTCAGCAGAACAACACAGAACACACCAAGCAGCACAACAAGCCTGTCCCTCCCTCCACCCATACATACATATAGACAGCTTTAACTCCAGGACAGGCACCTTTTTCAGTCTCCAGGCATGGAGATATTGAACTTCAAGCAGAACCCAATAGACCTGTAGTGCCAGTGGAGGCAAGGGGATAGCTGATGTTATGGGGAAAGACCTTGAATTGATTTGATGGATAGGTATTGGCTATGATTCTGTGGTTATTTCCCCAGTATGAACTTGTGTCTTGGGCTCTTTAATGACCACCAGAGATGCAGTACTGAAAGCTGTCGCTTATATAATTTTGATTTGATTTGAAGCATAAGATGGAAAGGCATCCATTTCCATCTTCTCTTTATTTGCCCTTGAAACCGCAAAATCTGTGAGTCTTAAGTTTTTGTTAATATCAGTAAACATTCAACAGGGACAGTACTGTGAAAAGATCTTAGGCACCCAAGCTATATATATGTGCCAAAACCATTCACACAGCACTGTAGGAGATAGTTTTACAATCTGCACCTTTAATACATCCACACTGGAGAGTCAGCTGATTTTTTTATGAGTCTGTGATGTAAGGTTTGAGACCACAGCCTGATGAATCAGAGACAATGGTGTTACCCACTGAGACACAAATGATATTTAGTTTAGCATTTGCGGTACTGTTCTGAATCATTAAAGTGTGAACAGATTGCTTCTCATGGCGAGCATTATCCCACATTCATGGTGAATTTAAAATAAGATGTCATATTGCACATCTGAATAAAATGCATTGGATTTGTAGATTCTGCAGATGCTAAAAAACCAGAGTAACACATACACAGAAAAATCCTGGAGGAACTCAGCAGGTCAGGCGGCATCTCTGAAGGGGAATAGACTTTTTGGGCTGAGAACCCTACATCAGGACTGGAAAATAAGGGGCGTGGAGCCCAAATAAAAAGGTGGGGGAGGAGAAGGAGTACAAGCTGACAGGTGATAGATGAAGCTAGGTGAAGGGGAAGGTAGGTGGGCGGGTGGGTGGGTGAGGGAGGGGGCATAACGTAAGAAGCTGGGAGGTGATTGATGGAAGATGTAAAGGACTAAAGATGAAGGAATCTGATAGGAGAGGTGAGGGGGCTATGGAAGAAATGGAAGGAGGATATCCACTAAACATATACACTGTTAAAGTTACAGAAAAAAGTGCAGTGCAGGTAGACAGATAAAGTGCAAGGGCCATGACGACATATATTGAGAGATTAAGTGAGCATTTTTATTCTACAAGGTCCATTCAAGGGTCATTAGAACAGAATAAGCACTGTCCTTGAGTTTGATGTTGAGTGTTCTCAAGGTTTGGTATCTTTTGCCTGATGGGGAGGTGGGTGGGGGGGGGGTAGAATTGAGAATGGCAGAGGCGGGAGGAGTCCCTGATTATGTCACCACACAGAGGAAAATCATGGAATCAATGGAGGGGAGGCTGAATTCTATGATAGATTAGGCTGCATTCACAATTCTGTGCAATTTCTTGCGGTCTTCGATGGAACAGGTGCCATAGCAAGCTGCGATGTAAACAAATAGGTGCATCTGTAAGTATTGGTGAGGGTCTAGGGAACACACTGAATCTCCTCAGCCTTCTGAGGTGGCCAAGGCACTAGTGGGCTTTTTTGGGCATATAGTGTCTATGTGGTTGGACTGGGGCAAGCGGTTGATTATATTTACAGTTAGAACCTTGAACCATTTCCACCCCACCACCAGGGATACAAGCCAGGGTGCGTGCTCTGCACCACTTCCTGAAATCAAAGACCGGCTCTTTTGTTTTGCTGACATCAAGAGAAAGATTATCGTCATGACACCTCGTCACTAGGCTCTCTGTCTCCCTCACTGCTGTAGTGCCACCTGAAGGCAGTGGACGAGTTAAAGCAGAAGCTGGCCACGCATTGTGAGTGTAGAGGAAATAGAGTTGGGTACAGAAGCCGTAACCTTGTCACGGGTTGCTGCCTGTCCAGGCCGATTGCATTCTAGTGGTCCGGAAGGCAAGAATCCAGTTGCAGAGGGGGGGAGGGGGTTTAAGGGGTGCTGAGTCCAGGTCTAGGAGTTTGGAGATGAAAACGTTTGGAATTATGGTACTGAAGACAGAGCTGTAGTCAGTAGGAGTTCTAGGAGTCTGTCCTAGAACTGCTGAGTATATCGTCCACATGGAGGTAAAACTAAAATCAGATTGTTGTTCCTGATTAAAACAGTGTCGGCATGTTAAAGCACCACAAGGATAAGTACAACTCTGTGAAATGTGGAACAAATCCAGATGCATTGCCCCTAACTTTGGAACTCCTCAATTTACCTCTTCTAATTCCCAAGTACTTTTGATTTTCTATCTAGTCCCAAGGAGCGAAGGGCACAGAAGATGTCATGGTCATCCGCTGCAGGTGATATTTGCTTGTACCGCTGCACACGGACTTCTGTGGTCGAGAGAGTGGAACTGCCTCCAGCGTAAAGGCTTGTCCACTTTAAAAACTCTCCCGTACAGGTTAGCTGTTGGCGACATGATCGACAACCACACCCCAAGGAGATGTGATATGTAACGGTACGTTGTGGGAGGAATGGCAGGGTAGTGGTTAGCATAACACCATTACAGCGCCAGCGACTTGGGTTCAATTCCACCGCTGTCTGTAGGGAGACTGAACGTTCTTCCTGTCTCTGCGCGGGTTTCCTCCGAGTGCCCCGGTTTCTGCCCACGTTCCAAAGAGGTTTGGTTTAGTGGGTCAGTTGGTCACAGGGTGTAATTAGGCATTTGCAGGCTCATTAGACGGTTTTGTACCTCTAAAGTAAAAAATGACAAGATAGCAGGAAAAACTTCAATATAAATGGAAAGAGAATATTTCAATAAAGAGGATATTCAACAGGACAGCAGACCTTACCCTGTGCTCCACGTCTATTTTTGCATATCGACGGGATGTGGTTATAACAGGCATGACCAGTATTTATTATCGAGACAAACATCATTTATAAGATAGCAGCCATCCATCCTCCCAAACCACACCATTCCTCACGAGCCCTCTCACAGGGCTCTTCGGAGGTGTTCCAGGACTTTAGTGGAGAAACAGCAATTTTTTTTCACACGTCAGCAGGATTTGTGAGTTTGAAAGAAACCTGCAGGCGGTTGTCTTCCCATGTGTTTTGGGCGAGTTTGAGAACTCTTATCAAAGTAATCTCGGTGACTTGTTAGAGTGAATGTCAGAGGAAGTTTGGTCTGAAGTTAAAGCATTACCCCAGAAAGCCTCAGTAGAATTTGCAACTACGTGGGGATATGTAGAGCATAAGAAATCAATGCAGGAGTAGGCTATTCAGCCCCTCATTCCTGCTCTGTGTTCAATAAAGTCACGGCTGCTAATTCAGCTCAGTTGCACGTTTCTGCAGATTTTTTAATTCCCTCAGAATTGAAAATATAAAAACATTCTCGGTCTCTGAGACATTTTAAGTATGATTAAATATAAACAGTCACAAAGGGCAAGTGATTTTTGCAAACCATGATCTACTTGGATTTCTCACATTCTTTAATGTATGAGCAGCCCTGGGCCTGTACTTGTGCGTGTTTAGAGGAGTGAAAGGGAAATTCTCATTGAAATCTATAGACTATTGAAGGTCTAGATAGAATGAATGTGGGGGGGGGGGAATGTTTCCTATATTGGGGGAGTCTAGGATCAGAGGGCACAGCCTCAGAATAGAGGGACATCCGTTTAGAACAGAGATAAGGAGGAATTTCTTGAGCCCAATGGTGGTGAATCTATGGAACTCATTGCTACAGACAGCTATGGAGGCCAAGTCACTGGGTATATTTAAAGTAGAGGCTGAAGTGTCTCAGAAGTTATGGGGAAGGCGCAGGAGATGGGGTTGAGAGGGACGGTAAGTCAGCCATGATGGAATGGTGGAGCAGTCTTGATGGGCCCAATAGCCCAATTCTGCCCCTATGCCTTATGGGTTTTTTGGCTTTACCTGACTGAGGAAGAAGACCTTGAGTGGCAGCTCCAGAGACACAAATTCAACCCTGACCTTCGGCGCTGTCTCCACAGGGTTAGCTCACTCTCTCCTTTCACCAAGTGGATTTCCACGCATGCTTTAGTTTCTTTCCACATCTTAGATTGGTAGGTTAATTGGCCACTGTGAAATGCTGTGAGCCTGCAGGTGGGTGTTAAAATCTAGGGAGAGTGGTAGAGTGCGGGCAAATTAAATGTAGAACGAGTGTAAATGGATGACTAATGGTTAGCATAGACCCAATGGACTGATGACCCATTTTGTGACAAAGAGAGTTTACAAAGATGTTTCCGGGGCTCGAGGATCTGAGTTATAAGGAAAGGCTGATAGGTTGGAACTTGAGTCCTTGTAACATAGAAGATTGAGGGGAGATTTGATAGAGATATACAAAATTAAGAGGGATAGAGAAAGGATAAATGCAAGCAAGCTTTTTCCATTGAGGTTGGGTGTGACTACAATTAGAGTTCACAAACTAAGGGTGAAAAGTGGAAAGTTTAAGGGAAACACGAGGGGAACATTCTTCACTCAGAGGGTCATGAGAGTGTGGAGCAAGCTGTCGGTGCAAGCAGTGTACATGAGCTGGATTTCAGCAATTAAGGGAAGTTTAGGTATGTCCGTGGATGGTAGGGTTATGGAGGACTATGGCCTGGGTGCATGTCAATGGGAGTAGCCAGTCTGAATGGTTCCACATGGGCTAGATGGGTCAAAGGGCTCTCTCTCTCACACCCCTCTCAGTCCACCAATCACCTCAGAATCCTTTATTTCCATTCCCCTTCCCCTCTGTGCTGGCCACCTCACCACTTCACTCTCATGCAGGAATTAGACATGCTGAGTTACTTCAGCAGATTCAGACTCAGATTTACCGGTAATTCAGATTCATTTATCCGTCACACGTATATCGAAAATCTCAGACTCCTTCTTCTCCACCCCTTAACCATTCCCATCCACCAGGCTTCACCTATCATTTTCCAGCTAGCCGCCCTCCCCTCTCATTTATTCTGGCATCTCCCCCCTTCCCTCTCAGTCCTGAAGAAGGGTTTTGGCCTGAAATGTTGACATCTATTTTTTTTATTTCCATAGATGCTGCCTGACCTGCTGAGTTCCTCCTGCATTTTGTGTGCGTTGCTGTATAATATGCCCATTATGTCAACAGTCCGCACACGCAAGGATGCACCAGGGGGCAGCCCGCAAGTATCACCACATGTTCTGGTGCCAATTTAGCATCCCCACAATGTTCCACAAAACAACACAAGCAGCAGCCACAACAAAACAAAAAAAAAACAACAGCAAAACAAGCCCCTTTCCCATCACTTCCGCCCTCCCACCTACTTACACACCCAGCCCTCCCCACTCCCCACTCACATACACAGAGAGGCCTCTATTCCCAGGACCGTCCATCTCTGGCCCTCTGGTCCTTGTCTCCATTGTTGATTGAGATTGTAGCATTTGATTCTTTTGTGTCTTCATTATAAGTCAGGTTAATCCTGTTCTTGATCATTCCTGTATCTTATGCATGAGAATCCATTCCAGGAGATTTCAAAAGACTTCAGAGTCTTTCAGTACTTGTGAACCCTCATGAAATCAAAAATAATTAGAAAAAACCTTAAGTGGATAGCATAAACCTCCATAGGTCCTTCGCATCTATCAGATCAACACTTCTTTTCCAAATGTTCCCATCTCAAAAAGCAGCTCGATAGCACAGACATTAGAGAGACATTCCCTCTATGACGTGCTTGTGTGAGCGTGAATACATCTTTTGCTATTTAAACTGCGTGCAAATGGTTGTCACCCTCTCCCTCATTGGCATGTTAATTATCTTTCACGATTGCACACAATTACATTTCCTTTTCTGGTTTCTGATGCAAACTCAGTTGACAATGTGGAGATTGCGATGATTTGTCTGCATATTTTAGAAATGGCTTATTTATATTGAAGAAATTATTCAGTGCACACATGTCATCGCTGGGCAGAAGACTGCACAACACAAAATTTTTTTCTCCACTAGTCTCTACAAATTAGAGGGGACATTGTGTTAGAGTAACATTTTACGGTGCTTGTGATCGTCGATCAGAGTTTAAATCCTGCTACTGTCTGTAAGGAGTTTGTATGTATTCCCCATGACACATGGGTTTCGTCTAGCTAATCTAGTTTCCTCGCACATTCCAAAGACATACAAATTAGGGTTAGTAAGTTATGCACATGCAAAATAGGCACCAGAGGCATGGCGACACCCAGCACATTTTAGGACTGTATTGGTTGTTGACACAACAAATTTTCAAAGGTTTCAAAGGTACATTTAATGTCAGAGTAATGTATACAATATACATCCAGAAATGCTTTTTCTTCGCAACTATCCATGAAAACAGAGGAGTGCCCCCAAAGAATGAATGACAGTTAAATGTTAGAACCCCAAAGCCCCCCCCCAGCTCCCCTCCCTCCCATGTATAAGCGGCAGCAAGCAACAATTCCCCCTCCCCCCACCAGCAAAAAAAACATCAGCACCCACCACTGAGGATTCAAGCGTGCAGCAAAGACACAGACTTGCAGTACCCCAAAGACCACTGTTCACCCGGTATTCGACATACCACCGGCTCTCTCTCTCTCCCTAATAAGGGAGAAAGAGGTGCCTCTGTTTCACAGTGCAAGGGGAGACGTAGCAAACAGCTCGCTCGTTACAACGTTAAAAGTCTGTTGCATCGCTTTTTCCGAGTTCTGTGCCCAAAGATCTCAAATCTCTGGGCACACAGCCACAGATCTTATGACTCCCATGACGCGCTGCTCTGCTGGGACACTGACCTCCGATCGCCCGTCTCCAGAGCCACGAGATCTCTGCCCTCCGAAGGCGAGCTGAGCTCTTAGGCCACGCCCTTGGCGAGTCGAATACCAGCCAGTCGTGAAACCCCGAGAGCGGGTCCCATTCCCTCAAAGAACCATAGTTAACATGGAACTCCAGGTCAGGGTCTTCAAAAGTACCCTGAAAGGGAAAAATAGAGATATGAAAGATGGAAATAGAGCTGTTTCCGAAGATGCAAGCAGAGGAGTCGCCATGTCTCCTCCTAACCTTCTCCTCCAAACTGTATATTTCAATGTTTCAATGTGTATGTGACAAATGAAGCTAATCTTAATCATTCTTTCTTTAACCATCTGAGCCACAGGTCTATGTTCCAAATGTTATATGCAGCCTGCCCCATACACAGGCAGCTAATTTTGTTCCTCTGCATTTGAGTAAATTTCCACGGAGCCTGCTGTACAGATAACTGGAGCTCTTCCAAAGCTGTGGTTGAGATGGGATCGACTGCCAGTGAGAATCAGCGAAAAGACTGTGAATGAGCAGAATGTTCAAGTATTCATAGACCAGCCTCCCATCGTGTTCTGCTTGAGAACTACCACAAAATATTATGGCTATTTTGAACACAACGCCCAGACACGATATCTGAGAGACTCTCCACAGACAGGCTTGTGTAGAGCCCAAAAATCATACTGATGTGGGATTGTTACATCTATAAATCCTGTATTTGTTTGCTGCTCAAATTAAAACTTTTAAGCATTTGAGCATTGTACAGGGTGGCTCTGGCTCTGCTGGTAGCTCTCAGTCAGAAAGCTGTGAGGAGAAGCCACTTAACTACTTCAGAGGAAATTTAGTGTCTTTGTGCAATGTTGAAGGAGAATTCAAGTGTCATTTTTGGTCTTTGTTTGAGTCAGAATTTTATTGAGGTAGGTCATCTAGCAAATATTGAAAGGCCTGGACTGGATGTGGAGAGGATGTTTCCAATAGTGGGTAAACCTAGGACACAGCCTCAGGATAGAAGGACGCCCCTTTAGAACAGAGATGAGGAGAAATTTCTTTAGCCAGAGGGTGATGAATCTGAGGAATTCATAGCTATGGATGGCTGTGGAGGCTGTTTGAACACATACAGACCTCTCCCTAATTACAAGAGATTCTGCAGATGCTGGAAATCTTGGAGTAATGCACACAAAATGCTGGAGGGAGTCAGCAGGCCAGGCAGCACCAGAGGAGGGAAATAAATGATCAATATTTTGGGCTGAGTCTCTTCGTAAGGACTGGAAAGGAAGGCGACTAAAGCCAGAATAAGAAGGGGAGGGGGAAGGAGTAAAAGCTGGCAAGTCATAGGTGAGAATTTCTGCACTTCTCAGCATTCAATTCAAAAGTTTGAAAATTATGGTTCCTCTCTCACTTAGATACACTTTTTACTGTGATGTGGATTTTTGCTTCTCACTTATCATCTGCCAGCTTCTACTCCTTCCACTGCTCACTCAATGGTATTATACTCGTGGCCACTTTATAAAGTATCTCCTATAGCTTATAAAGTGGCCACTGAGTGTATGTTTGTGGTCTTCTGCTATTTTAGCCTATCCACGTCAAGGTTCCACGTGTTTGCGTTCAGTGATGCTCTTCTCAACACCGCTGTTGTAACGCATGGATATTTGACTCAGGCTACATCCACACTACGCTGGATAAATCCACAACCGAAGCTTTTTCTCTTCGTTTTTACCCTCCGTCCACACTAAAACGGTGTTTTCGTCCCCCGAAAACAGAGCTTTTCAGAAACGCTTTCCAGGGTGAGTTATTTTTGAAAACGCTGCTCAGGCAGATCAGTGTGGACAGCATAACCAGAGACTTCTGAAAACGCTATCAGACGGCAGCATGCTATTTCATTGTTTTCTTGAACGCAACCTAACAATTTCAGAACAGATGGCAAAGAGACTGAAGCCAGAAGAGTTAGAAATGTACTCACCAAATACTTTGACCCATAACTTACTGAATAAATAAGTAAACACGAGGAAATCTGCAGATGCTGGAAATTCAAACAACAACACACACAAAATGCTGCTGTGTTCCACCAGCATTTTGAATAAATAACTATACTGTACTCAGTTTGCCCTGTTTTCTGTCCTTGCTCGTATGAAGGTGGCTTACCTATTTATGCAAGTACTTCTCTGACAATAGATGTGTAACAGCCTAATGTAACATTGTATGGAAATACAAGATAACACTGATGCAGACATGTTTTATGCATTTAACAAGGTACTTTATTAATGCAACACAGTTAGTCAGTTTTTCAATGTTCGTCGTCAGCTGGGTCAATCTGTTCGTGAACTCCGTCGGTTGCCGCTGTACGCTCCAGTATTTGTTCTTTTTAGTTTTAAGTTCTCTTGCACGAGAGCCAACAGCTGTCCGTCGTTTTAAGTTTTTCTAGTCTGTAACTACACAAACGCGCACTTCTACGGCGAAATTCGACACAAACATGTCGCTTGTTTTCGGGAGATGTGTCCTGCGCATGTGCAGGAGGAGGAGATTCGCCAAAATCTCCGTTTCAATGTGGATAGAGATATTTTCAAAAACGCATAGTGTGGACGCCTATCGTTTTTACTTGAAACCGGCGTTTTCAAAATTATCCTGTCTAGTGTGGATGTGGTCTCACTGTCACCTTCCTGTTAGCTTGAACCAATCTGGCCAATCTTCTCTGACCTCTCTCATTAACAAAGCATTTTCACCCACCAAACTCCCGCTCACTGGATGCGTTTGGTTTTTCACACTACCCTCTATAAACTCCAAGGATTGTTGTGTTTGAAAATTCCAGCAGATCAGTAGTTTTTAAGATACTTTAACCAACCCATTTGGCACCAACAATCATTCCATGATCAAAGTCACATAGATCACATTTCTTCACCATTCTGATGTTTGATCTGAGCAACAACTAAACTTTTTGACCATGCCTGCATGCTTTAATGCACTGAGTTTCTGTCTCATGATTGGCTGATTAGATATTTACATTAATGAGGTGTACATGTGTACCTAATAACCTACTGCAATGAAGCGATTGCCCGTCTTTGATATCCCCAATGGTTGTTAGATAAGGTAACTATTTCTAGTTACCACAGTCACATTTGGAATGTTAATTTTAACTTGGCAAATGTTTTACCTTAGAAACTGTTCATAACTTGTGAGTGATTAGAAAATTTGCAATTGCGATCTACAGTTCCTTGAGGAGGATGACGTTTTGGATACCACTTCCACTGAAATATAACCGGTGATGAGCTGGATGGCCAGTTTCACACAGAAGATGGTGTGAAACGAGCTGACAGAGGAAGTGGTTGAGGCAGGTATAATGTCAATTTTTAATAGACATGGAGAGGAAAGGTTTGGAGGGACATAGGCCAAATGCTGGTAAATGGGACTTGCTTAGATGGGCATCTTTGCTTGCATTAGTATCAGTATGATAAGATGGACTCTTGGCCTCACACTCTATGTCATTATCATCTTGCACTTTATTATTTGCCTGTATTGCAGACTTGTATGGAAGACTGCCATACTGACAAAAAAAAACCTTGCCCAGGCTTGCGCCCTGGAAACTTTCCAAGGTGCAAATCCATGGTCTATCGAGACTAACGAAGGCCTACACATACATTGCACTTTTAACCTTGTTTGTTACACTTTATTCTTCATGGTTATTGTTTCACCTATCATAGCTCAATTCACAGTGCAATAATTTGATCTGTATAAACAATATGCAAGACAAGCTTTTTCAGTGTATCTTGGTACATGTGACGATAATAAACTAATTCCAGTACCAAAACCAATACTAAACATCAAAATCACACCACATTGCTATTGATATTGACTTTATCACCGTCATCAAGGTGGGGGAGTGGGACTAAATGGGAGAATGGATCAGCTGATGATAAAATGGCAGAGCAGACTCGATGGGCCGAATGGTCGACTTCTGCTCCTTTGTCTTATGGTCTTATGGTCTATCATTGAGATACTGTGTAAGGCTTGTTTTGCAAGATCATGTCATACATAATTACGTCGAGGTAATGAAAAATAAAATAGAAAGCTGCGCATAGTATTATAGTTACAAAGTATGCAAGGCAGACCGACAAATAAACTGGAAGGGTCATGCCAAGATGTGGACTTCAGCAGTTCGTCTTTCGCCTATGAGAGACCTGTTCAAGCTTTTGGTAACAGCAAGTTAGAAGTTGTCTTTGAGCCTGGTGATGTATGTTTTCTTTTTGTAACTTCTGTCTGATGAGAGAAGGGAGAAGAGATAGGAGCAACACACAAAGTTCTGGAGGAACTCAGCAGGACGAGCAGTTTCTATGGAAGGGAATAAACAGCCAATGTTTCCAGTTGAGACTCTTCACTCAGCCCAAAATATCGACTGTTTATTCCCCTCCAAAGATGCTGTCTGGCTCACTGAGTTCCACTAGCATTTTGTGTGTTTCTCTGGATTCCAGCATTTGCAGAATCTCTTGCGTTTATGATGGAGATGGGAGGACTACTTGGTTATATTGGTCATTTTCACCAAGGCAATGGAAAGTGTAGACATGATCGATTGAATGATTGGGTGAATGGAGCAGAGGTTAGTTTGAATGATGGAGTCATGATACAGAACACTGCTAGATACAATTGTCCAACAGGAATGCAGAGAAACCAGTCAAACACTTTTTCAACCCTTACCCTTACCACCAATATTCTTCTAATTATTGAAGGAATCTATCTAAAGAAAGGAATATATTTGTACTATCTAAATGAATTTTATCACTGGGTTTGTACACAACAAGTCCTTAGGACAATTCCAAAGAATTGTCACCTCTACCATCTACTGTATACATACAGTACATTATAACCATCCCTAATTGATAATGTGAATAATATACATGAAATGTAAGCACATTTTCCTCTTAACCTATAGGCTCTCCTCCAGAAAAGCATCTGTGAAAATAAAATAGACCAGATGATTGTCCAGAAACAATTAATGCTCTGTTTCCCTCAGGTTGGAGTTCCGATGCAATGTGTGGGTGACGCAGGGCAGTGCCAAAACTCTTGACTCAAGACACCACAAGGAGCCAGCATGCTCTGGAAACGACTCTGACCACAAACATTAAAGTGCATTATGTTAAAACACTTGAGAAGCAGAGCATGAAAGTAAGTGGAGAAAAGGCATGGAATTTGCTGTTGTTTTATCCAGCCTTCTCGCAGGAGTTAACTTGGCCATTTGGCACTGTGGTTTTGTGCACTGGGTGTTTGAGTGGAAAAACAATATGCTTCCGGCTAGTCTCTATTGCTGTTTCGTTATGTCATAGAACATCGAATGTAGAATAGTCCAGGTCCTTCATCCCACGATGTTCTGCCGACCTTTAAACCTTCTCCAAGATCAATCTAACTCTTCCATCCCTTGTAGTCCTCCATTTTCCTTCTAATCCATGTGCCTATCAAAGAGTCTCTTAAATGGCCATAATGTATCTGCTTGTGTGTGTTTTCCACACACTTACCACTCTTTGTAAAAGTCCTACCTCTGACATTCCCCCCTCCAAACACCTTAAAGTTATGCCCCTCGTATTAGCCATTTCTGCCCTGGGAAAAAAGTCTATGGCTGGCTATTCTATCTATGCCTTTTATCATCTTGTACACCTCTAACAGGTCACCTCTCATCCTCCTTCTCTCCAAAAAGAAAAGCCCTAGTTAGCTCTAGCTAACTTCATAAAACATGCTCTCTTATCCAGGCAGCACTCTGGTAAATGTCCTCCGCACACTCTCTAAAGTTCCATATCCTTCCTATAATGGGGCAATCAGAACTGAATGTGATACTTCAAGTGTGGCCTAACCAGAGTTTTATAGAGCAGCGACATTACCTTGCGGCTCTCGAGCTCATTGCCCCACTAATGCAGGCCAACACACCAGACGCCTCTATCAATTTGCACTGCAATGTTGAGGGTCCTATGGATGTGGAGCCCAAGATCCCTCTGTTCCTCCAAACTATTAAGAATGTTCTCCAGAATGCTGCAGGACAGAGGAAAGTGAGGGTACATGTGCAAGCATCCTTTAAAATGGCAAGGCATTTTAATGGTCACTGATGTCTATCAAATCCTCTCATTAATAAAGAGAAGCAAAGCAAGAGGTGCAGAGCCATAATTTCCACATCAGCCCAGAATAAGCTGCAGAGTGGAGTGGACTCAACCCAGTATATCACAGGCACATCTCACCCCATCATTGAAAGTATCTACATGAGGCACCTCAAGAAGGCAACATACATCATCAAAGACCTCCTCAACACAGGCGCCATGGTAATGTAGTGGTTAGCCCAATGCTACTACAGCTCAGGGTGTTGGAGTTCAGAGTTCAATCCCAGCAAACTCTGTAATGAGTTTGTATGTCCTCCCGTGGAACGCTTGGATTTTCTCTGGATTCTTCGGTTTCCTCCCACAGTCTAAAGACATATTGGTTCCTAGTTTAATTGATCATTGTAAGTTGTCCTACGATTAGGCTAAGATTAAGTCAGAGGGTGTGAGGTGGCTTGGCTCAAAAGGCTGGAAGGACCTACTCTGCATTGTATCTCTAAACAAAATGAAAATAATTGGACCATAGAACCATAGAACATTACAGCACAGTACAGGCCCTTCAGCCCTCCATGTTGTGCCGACCCATATAATCCCTAAAAAAAAGTACTAAACCCACACTACCCCATAACCCTCCAGTTTTCTTTCATCCATGTGCCTGTCCAAGAGGCTCTTAAATACCCATAATGGTTTAGCCTCTACCACCATCCCTGGCAAGTAATTCCAGGCACTCACAAACCTCTGTCTAAAACACTTACCCCTGATGTCTCCCCTAAACTTCCCTCCCTTAATTTTGTACATATGCCCTCTAGTGTTTGCTATTGGTGCCCTGGGAAACAGGTACTGACTATCCACCCTATCTATGCCTCTCATAATCTTGTAGACCTCTATCAAGTCCCCTCTCATTCTTCTACACTCCAAAGAGAAAAGTCCCAGCTCTGCTAACCTTGCTTCATATGACTTGTTCTCCAATCCAGGCAACATTCTGGTAAATCTCCTCTGCACCCTCTCCATAGCTTCCACATCCTTCCTATAATGAGGTGACCAGAATTGAACACAATACTCTAAGTGCGGTCTCACCAGAGATTTGTAGATTTGTAGAGTTGCCTTCTTACTGCTACCTACAGAAGCTTGAAATCCAACACCATCAGGTTCATAAACAGTTACTCCCCTTGAACCAAGCTGCACAACCGTAATCATTATTTAGTTCAGCAACACTGTCATCTCTTTGACCACTTTGGACTACAATGGACATTTTTTTGTTGCAATTGCTTTTACTTTTGTATAATTATGCTTCAATTCTGTTGATAATTTTTGGGTGTTTTGTGAATGCTACTTACATGACGCTATGCACCCACCACTCAGGACGTGCTTTCTTCTAGCTGCTGCCATCAGGAAGAAGGTACAAGAGCCATGGAACTCACACCACCAGGGTCAGGTACTGCAATTGCTCCTCAACATCAGGCTCTTGAACCAAAGGGAATAACTTCACTCAACTTCACTTGCCCCATCATTGAAATGTTCCCACAACCTTTGGATTCACTTTCAAAGACTCTTCCACACATTTTCTTAATATTTATTGTATGTTTATTTATTACTAGTGTGTCTTCATTTGTATTTGCACAGTTTGTTGTCTTCTGCACTCTGGTTGAACACTCTAGTTTGGCGGTCTTTCGTTTATTTCCTGTATAGTTATTAATCTATAGATTTATTGAGTATGCCCACAAGAAGGTGAAAGCTCAGGGTTGTATATGATGACATATACATAGTTCAATAATAAATTTACTTTGAACTTTGAATTTGCTTTGGTGCTGCTGCAAGTGAGTTTCTTATAGCACCTGTGCTTATATGTACTTGTGCATATGACAACAATAAACTTAATTTGGAAAAAGAGTTGCTGAAAACAGTTTAGAAGTGCAAACCCCTTACAGACAATGACAGATTTTAACCCGGGTTGCTAGCACTGTAATAGGGTTACGCTAACTGCTACGTTTCTGCACTGCCCCAGAGGAAACATTTACCCTGTTATGGTATGGAACTTATTGACATGGGTAGGGGTTTGAGATCAGAAGAGAGAGATTTAAAAGGGGCATCAGGGGTAGCTTCTTCACACAAAGGTTGGTATATATTTGGAACAAGCTGCCAGAAATGGTGATTGAAATAGGCACATTAGCAACATTTAAAAGCCATCTAGATACCTATACACACAGTGCAAAAATCTTAGGCACATATATGCAGCTAGGGTGCTGAAGACTTTTGCACAGTACTGTAGTTATCAACATGGAGCAGCGACTGAGTTTCTGATGTTGGGAATGGCAAAGGGGGAGCACTGTGGAAAGGGTATGGAATAGGTGGTAGAGAAGGAGTACTGGGGCAAGGAGGTAGCACGGGTGCAGACACACCCAACCCTGAGACACCAGGCAAGTTCATTTGATTCCAAACAACTGGTTTATTGATCATTACAGAATATCTCTCTGGTGCTTCCCACTCCCTTCCCTTTTTCCCAACCATCAGAATGAAAATCAGGTTTAATATCACCGGCATGTACTGAAAAGTTTGTGGTTTTGCAGCAGCAGTACATTGCAATACATAATGCTGAATACTGTGAATTACAGTAAGAGGCATATATATAGAAAACAGTTAATGATTCGGGAGCAGCTTCTTCCCCTCTACCATCCGATTTCTGAATGGACTTTGAGCCAATGAACACTACCTCACCACTTTTTTATTTCTATTTTTGCACCACCTATTTATTTTAACTATTTAATATATATAGTATGCTTACTTTAATTCAGTTATTTTATCATTATGTACTGAATTGTACAGCTGTTACAAAGACACCAATTTTCACGACATATGCCAGTGATTCTGATATATATTGTATATAAAATTTAACTTAAGTAAGTAGTGCAAAAAGTAGAGAGGTAGTGCACACTACCATTGGCACAATGCCGATTCATCAATTTGATGGCAGAGGAGAAACTCTGCCTGAATTGTTGAACCATAACCCCTCTCTCCCTGCCTCCTCCCCACTCCCAGTCCACAATAAAATCCATATCAGAATCACCTTTATCATCACTCCGTATGCCATGAAATTTGATTTTTTTTTTTGCAGTACAGTGTAACACCCAAAATTATTGCAGTAGCCAAAGACTTTGGCACAGTACTGTAGGTACATGGATAGAACTATGAGCCAAACAAGGGCAGAGAGGACTTGCATGGTTGAGTTGGGCAAAAAGCTTTGCTTCATACTGTATAATTCAGTAAGTAAATGTGTACTGGAGACAGAGTCAATAAGTAAAGCCAAGATGGAGACACAAAAGACTGCAGATCCATCCCTTCACTCAGCCTTTTTATATTTGCTGTTTCTCATGTCTTTCAGTTCCAGTGAAGCACTTTGCCCAATATTTTGACTGTCCATTTCCTTCCTCATTCAGGAAGAAATTGGATGAGCCTGAGAGAGCCATGCAGAAGGAGAAGGGGAAAAGGATTCTTTTTCTGAACTTACAGCTGAGCTGTATGACCTCCCTCAGTGCTGTCACCTCCCTCAGTGTGACAAACGTACGATCCCATGCAAAGGTAGGGTGAGCCTATTGGAGGAGGGCTCCAACGAAAGCTCCCCTCACCCAACAAATGGAAGCTTCTGCAATCCAGCCAACAGTTTGACTCTAGCAAACATAGAAGCTGAAGGATGTTTAAAAAATGTTAATGAGGCTTGCTTTTCATCAGTTATTTCTGGATGACAGATGGAGTTCTAATGAATATTATATTTTAAATGAGAACCACAAACAATTTAAGTGCAATTAATCTAAATTACAAGCAATTCTTGGTTTTGCTAAACAAATCTTGTTTAGTAAAAAAATGTTAAACAAAAAAAAGTGAACCCTTCGGCAATAGCAATTTTTTTCTAAATCTGAGAAAAATTCTGTAGTTCACTGTGAACACACACACACACACACACACACACACACACACACACACACACACACACACACACACACACACACACACACACACACACACACACACACACACACACACACACACACACACACACACACACACACACACACTTACTTGATAAGTTCGTGGCCTAAGGTAGAAGGGGATGAGTTATACAGCTCTTGTTACATACACATGCAGGTCAACTCTTTGAGTGATTATACAGAAAGCTTGAAGTTTCTTCCACTCATCTCCTTCCACCTAGGCCACAAACTTATCAATCACCCCGATGAGTTATTAACTTCAAACTTTCTGCATAATCACTCAAAGAGCTGAATTGCACGTGCACGTAACGAGAGCTGTATAACTCATCTCCTTCTGCCTTAGGCCACAAACTTATCAATCACCCCTGCTGTGGACACTTTCTGGAGGTCCAAGATCCATATGCTCCACAGCCGCTGGACTAAGTGTGTAAATGTAGGAGGGGACTATGTTGAAAAATAAATGTGCTAGGTTTTCTAAGATTGACTCCATCTACCTTAGGCCACAAACCTATCAATCACCACTTGTATATTAAGTAGTTGATGCACCATCAATAACTCTCCGGGACGTGAGGCGAGATATTGGCTTTTATTGGCTGGAAGAAAGAACAAGCAGTACCGGTAATTGACCACCACACTACATCCTGGAGACTGAGGGCAGGGCTCAGGCCTCAATCGCCTTTATACCGGGGTCTGTGGGAGGAGCCACAGGAGCAGTCAGCAGGGGGGCGTGTCCAGACAGATATATGTAGTTCACCACAATAGTTAAATTTAATAGTGCAAATACAGAAATAATAAAGTGAGGTCATATTCATGGCTTCAAAGGATATTTAGAAATTGGATAGCAGAAGGGAAGAAGGTGTTCCTGAATTGCTGAGGGTGTGCTTTCAGGCTTCTGTACCTCCTTCCTGACAGTAACAATGTGAAGAGGGCATGTCCTGGGTGGTGGGGTCCTGAATGATGGAGCCACCTTTCTGAGGCACCGCTCCTTGAAGATGTCCTGGATACTATGGAGGTTAGTACCCATGATGGAGCTGAATAACTTTACAACTTTCTTTCATATGTTTCTTACTTCTAGAAACATAGAAAACTTACAGCACAATACAAGCCCTTCGGCCCACAAAGTTGTGCCAAACATGTTCCTACCTCAGAAATTACTAGGCTTACCTATAGCCCTCTATTTTACTAAGCTCCATGTACATATCTAAAAGCCTCTTGAAAGACCCTATCATATCTGCCTCCACCACCATTGCCAGCAGCCCATTCCATGCACTTACCACTCTCTGAATTAAAAACTTACCCCTGACATCTCCTCTGTACCTACTCCCTAGCACCTTAAACCTGTGTCTTCTTGTGGCAACCATTTCAGCCCTGGGAAAAAGCCTCTGACTATCCACATGATCAATGCCTCTCATCATCTTGTACACCTCTATCAGGTCACCCCTCATCCTCATTCTGTAACATTCTTTTCACTTGCAAGCAAAGAAACAAACAAGGCAGGTGAGAATTAATTGACTGTGCCTGGTACTGGGTGAACAGATAAATCTAACAACTTCAGCAGAATCCCTTCCTCTCCATTAATGAGTTTAAACACTGCCTGACCACCCTGCAGCCAAGATACCAAATCATTGTACCAGAAACATATCAAGTTTCTCTAAAAATGAAGTCAAGGTTTTCATGTTGACCCTGATAGTCTGTTTGCTAATAATTTGACTGCACAATAAATCATCTAAAAATGTCCTCTTCTCTGAGATAAAAACAAAATACTTTGGCATTCAGAGGCTGTCAGGAACCATGCTATTCTGAGTATTATTTATTGTGACTGCTTTTGCAAACTTTCTTCAATTAACTTCAATCAACCATGAACATGGGTTTTGTCTCTTGTACAAGATCACTGTGTGCTTCAGCATTTGTTCCTTCAGTTCCCAATACATTCTTACTTCATAAAATCAGTTCAACCCAAGCTTCCAGTTATAATCACCCATCCTAATCTTCATCATCTTTAATATCGCTGTTGAACTTTGACCCTGCCTCACTGGTGAAGCCTACAGAAGGCAGAGAAGGTCAGCGAGAGCATTGCACTCCCTGGAAAATGGCAAGGCTTATTCAATATCCAATTATTTAAGATACTAGCCAGAATGCAGCTCAGAAGATGTGATCATTTTGATAATGGACTCTGTTCTGCGTTTTAAACCCAGGCATACCATAAGACCATAAGGCATAGGAAAAGAATTAGGCCATTCATCCCATCAAGATTATGGTTGAATTATTATCCCTCTCAATACCATTCTCCTCATAACCTTTAATGACCTGACTAATCAAGAACCTATCAACCTCTGCTTTAAATATACCTAAAGACGTGGCCTCTACCTGCATCCATGGCATTGAATTCCACCGATTCAACACCTTCTGGTGAAGAAATCTCTCTTCATCTCTGTTCTAAAGAGACATCTGTCTATTCTGAGACTCTAGTCCTAAACTGCTCCACTACATCCTCTGCGCACCCACTCTATCTAGGCCTTTCAATATGCGATAGATTCTAATGAGATCTCCCTTCTTCTTTTAAACTCTAATGAATACATGCGCAGAGGCATCAAGCGCTTCTCATACGTTAACCTTTCAATCCTGGAATCATTCTCATAAAGAAATTTCTGCTTCTAATCAGATTTCCTTCTTATTTTCATCATTGCAGTGAGAGTAGATTTCTAAGTCATTAAACTTTTTCAACAAACTGCTTCAGACAACAGTCTCATTCAGTCTTATTCAAACATATTTCAGAGCAGAAACAATAATAAAGTTTATTCAAACTTCAAACGGTGGAACCATATTCTAAACGAGTCGTACTGTACTGTCAAAGTGTTTTCAGACCCTTGTAAATGGGAATATGGGGTTCTGGCCATTGAAAAGCATTTGAAGTACTTGAGGAGCTGAGTAAATGTACCATTGCAAACACACATCCAAGCAAAACAAACTCAAGTGCGTATTTTCAGGAGCAGTAAGTGATGGTGAGTGGTGTGTAACACAATGGATAGCTTTTTAAAATATTTAAAGATTCAAGATTATTTATTGTCATTCTTCAATACACGATTGTAAAGGTGAACAAAATAATTGTTACTCTGGATCTGAAACATAATTTTAAAAGCTCAATAAGGATAAAGAACACTATAAAAAACCAAAAACAATATTAAAGCAATCCTATAAAACACAATATTTTACACATAGACTGACTGTATATACAGTACTGTGCAAAAGTTTTTAGGGACATATATATATAGTTACGATGCCTAAGAGTTTTGCACAGTACTTGTCAATGTGGACAATGTGGATCTGAGAGCAAGTTTGCAAACCTGGAGGGAGCAAAGTATGTTCAGAACAGTGAGAGTGGAGCTGACACTCCCAACCCTGAGGCACCAGGCAAGGTAATTTGATTCCTAACAATTGGTTTATTGATTATTTCAGAATGTCTCTCTGGTGCTTCCCACTTCCTCCCCTCTCCCTTCCCCTTTCCCCAACCATGATTCCCCTCTCTCTACCCGCTTCCCACTCTCAGTCCACAACAGAGACCCATATCAGAATCAAGTTTATCTTCACTCACATATGTCATGAAATTTTGTGGCAGCAGTACAGTGCAATACATGAAAATTACTACAGTACCATGCAAACTTCTCAGGTACCCTAGCTATATATATGTGCCAAAGGCTTACACCACTACAGTATCCAAAGTGAAGCTAGGTGATGTATATGTAGTGGTGGTGAGGGTTAATGGGTGAAGGTGACGATCGGTCTGACAGCTTGTGGGAAGTAGCTGTTTTTGAGTCTGGTGGTCCTGGCATGGATGCTACAAAGCTTCTTCCCTGATGGGAGCAGTCCATAAGAAGGTTGGGTGGGATCCTTCATGATATTGCTGGCCTTTTTCTGGGATCATTCTGCACATATGTCTTTGATGGTGGGTAGGCTAATGCTGGTTTACATCATTACGTCATTCTTTGTGTCATTTGAGGTTTTCTTCATTATCCAATAAGATGCCTTCCTTCCATTACACTGGATAATCGGGGGCTAGCTGCTAATATAAACACCTGGCATTCATATTCTCACCTTCCTTTCTGGCAGCATTAGCCTGCATTCAAGTGACTGGGCTTGTGGGAGCTGCTTAGCTAGGGCTGGATCCACGAGAAAATCCACCAATCTGGTGCCGGTGGATTTCACCAGATTCCTGCTCTGACACTGGGCTCCACGTGGCATCCCACAGCTGATCATGTTGACCATTTTCAGCAGGAGGAAAACTGTGTCCTTGACTATGGAACTGCAAGCAACAGTTAGGATATTCCTAAAGCATGGGAATGCCCTAAGGTTATGGTTTACTGGATCTGAGGCTTTTTCAACCCAAGGATTCTTCGTAAGTCAAGAATGAGGCAGATAACTTGTTCCATAAGACTTTCTTAGAAACACAGAAGCATAGAAAACCTACAGCACAATGCAGGCTGTTTGGCCCACAAAACTGTGCCAAACATGTCCTTACCTTAGAAATTACCTAGGGTTACCCATAGCCCTCTATTTTTCTGAGCTCCATGTACCAGTCCAGGAGTCTCTTAAAACACCCTATCGTATCCGCCTCCACCACAGTCAGTGGCAGCCCATTCCACACACTCACCACTCTCTGCGTAAAAAACTTGCCCCGACATCTCTGTACCTACTTCCAAGCACGTTAAAACTGTGCCCTCTTGTGTTACCCATTTCAACCCTGTGAAAAAGCCTCTGACTATCCACATGATCAATGCCTCTCATCACCTTATACACCTCTATCAGGTCACCTCTTATCTTAAAACTTGTTCCATGTGATCATTTTATTACAAGAACACAGAAAGAACTAAGAGAACAAAGAAAAGGCAAGAGATTAGGGCAGAGAGGGAAATGCATCTGTCATGATGAAATGGCGGAGCAGACTCGATGGGCCGAATGGCTCCTATATCTTATGTTCTTATGGTCTAAGATAAAGGAAAAAGCCGTTGTGGTTATCTCATACTCAGTCTCATCATCATCATTGTTATGTGCTGTGTCGTGTGACATGGGCGATCATGGTCTTTCAAATGTCTTTAATCTAAGATCTAATAAACTCTTCAAAACTTTTGCCTGTCCATCCTTTGACGTAACTCATAAATGTCATGCGCTGTTGACTGCAAATTTTTCTTCCATTAATTTGTTCGATCATTGTAAGATGTTCAAGTTTCTCTTCGCTCTGTACATTTCCCAAAAATTCCAACTGTTGTTTCCCGATCGATGATATCAGATCTATTCTGGCTTTATGCAACACTTCCTCATTTGTTACTCTATCTTTCCACTGTACTTTCATCATTCTTCTTTAAAACCACTTGTCTGCACCTTTGAGTCTTCCCATTTTCGCTTCCATATGTCAGTGTGGAATGAACATAACACCACAACACTCTGCTTCATACCCATAGAAATTACATATCCTTCAAGAGAACCACTATCTCATGGTGTGGAGGCCTCAATGACCAAGACAATTATGTTGGCTGGAGTGAGGGCTTTAACCCCATGCCAAACAGGTTAAAGGGTAGAGGCCAGACTAAAAGAGGTCCACTGGTCCTCCAGGTTTGGGAGTTCGGCACAGGGTGACAACCCTAATGGCAAGAAAAAATAGTTACGGAAACAGTGATGAAGAATCCATTCTACATCTGAGTATGATGGTATTCCTGAGTCTCCACCTGGAACTTGCACAACTAGCAGTAGTGAAAACTGAGCTACTAACCCAACGAAGAGTGCCCTGGACACCCAGAGATATGGACCACCTTCAATGCTACCCTACAGGTAAGCAGTGTTACAGGCAGTAGAGAGAGAAATTGTATATATATTTTATCCATTGTACCTATACCCATACCTATGTTTCATACACAGTCCAGAGGATGCAAAATTTCACTGCTAACAATTAACCTATAAAGTCGCGAGATTCAGCTGGCAAGAAGTCTCCTGTAGAAAAATACAAAGCTGCTAGAAAATTATAGAAGCAATTGGAAAATTCATTGAACCATTACATTGTATATGGATATTGATATAAAAGGAATACAAGCAAGCACTGCAAAGAAACGTGCAAGAAAAATAACAAATATGCTCTGTAATCGGGGTGACAGGGTGGAGATGCGTCTCTACCAAAGGAGGTGTAAGGTGCTCTTTCCCTCTGGTAGCTTGCAAGTCATCCTTGGGCAAGGTGTAACACCTGTTTAGGAGCACCCTCCCCACCCCCCTCTGATCATGTGAAGCCATGGGAGCAGGTGGTGGGTTGGTCGTAGTGTTACTGGTGCACATCACAAGTCCTGGTGATGCCAGGCGGACAATCTCTGAAGAGTACTGATGATAGCTGGCGTCACCTGTCTTGTAAAGAAGGCAATGGCAGATGATCATGATCATAATGACCCACGTCATAAGACGCGCTGCATAATGACAAATAAGCACCATAATCTAACAAGTACAACAAGAATAAAAAATTTTTTATCACTTGGTTACTTCATGAGCATACTCCCCCAAACTTTATCCCCCTGTGTGAAGGTTATGCTGCATTTAAAATGCTGAAATCAAGAGACCAAAGTCACTGATGTAAATTCAAATCTCTTTGAAATTATGAGAATGCGCATCCTTTTGAAATAAACTATTCAGGTTTATGCCTGCAGTACCGAAGTGTTGACGTTTGGTTCCTGAATTAATAAATCTCCAATGTAGTTGTAAGTCATCACTTTGTCAATTTACATGCTTGGTGCTTTGTTGAATTAAGTTCTTAATGTCAACATAATACTGCGTTTTCTGTTAAAACTTCAACAATCCATCGTGTTTCAATACTCATGCTGAATGCTGAGCATTTTTTTTGTGTAGAGAGAAATACACAAATACATTCTGCTTTTTTTCCCCCTTTCTCCAGAAATCACCCTCATACATCTCTGGCTTTTACTCATTCTTGGATCATGCTTTTCCTCCTAGTGTACCACCCAAGTGAATACACCCCTTGTGCTTAACCCTAGAAAAAGAAATTGGGTATTTTGTGGCCACAGGAAGCTCGTTGCCTGCTGAATGATGGAATCTTTCCTCATCTCAGTCCAAAATGCCTAACCCCTTCCTTACAATGTTTCCTGTTTGAGGAAAGTGGCTCTTAGCATTCACTCTGACATGTCATCTAAGATTTTTAACCTTTTAATGAGATAGCTTCTCTTCTAAATGATGGAGAATGTAAGATTAATCTAATTAATCTCTCCTCAAATCTGTTAGCACAGGAATTAATTTAGTGAGGTTTGTTAAACTTCCAGTAAGACAAGAAAGCGGTTCTTGCGGTAAATTAGAATTTAATTTACATGGTTTACATCTTACATGAATTAAGGGGTGCCATGGTAACATAACCATTAGCTAATACGGTGCCAGTGACCAGGGTTCAATTCCCACCGCTGTCTGTAAGGAGTATGCACATTTTCCCCGTAATTGCGTGGGTTTCCTCCGGGTGCTCTGGTTTCCTTCCACTTTCCACAAGCGTACAGTACATGTTAGTAGGTTAATTGGCCACGTTGATGTAATTGGGCAGTGTGGGCTCGTTGTGCCAGAAGGGCCTGTCACCATGCTGTATCTCAAAATAAATATAAAATAAAATTGAAAGCAACTTCTAAAATATTATCGTGACACTAGAACTCAGTGATGGACGGACCGGGACAATTTTAATTGAAACAGTAATTCTTTCAGTTTAGTTGATGTTAAGTTTTAGATTTTACAACTTCATTGTGTTTTCGTGCTGGACTTGGTCCAACTCTAGCAAAGGCTCATGTCTCTAACTAAGAAGGTATTGAACACAAAAACCTCAATAACTTGAGACTCAGATCCTAGCATCCAGTGAAAAGATTTCATCTGTATACCACCCAGACTGATCATTTCATACGTTAATACACTGTAGTAGTAAAACCACTGTACGTAGAATAGAATGTTGCCGTTACAGAGAAAGTGCAGTGTGGGCAAATAATGAACTGCAAAGGCCACACTGAGGTACAGTACTGTGCAAAAGTCTTAGGCACATCTACATACATATTTCAGGACTGCCAGGGGAGGGGAAGTGGTGTGGGTGCAGACACATCCAGCCCTGAGACACCAGGCAAAGTAACTTGATTTCAAACAATTGGTTTATTGATCATTACAGAATGTCTCTCTGGTGCTTCCTGCTCCCTTCCCCTTTTCCCAACTGTGATTCCCCTCTTGAACTCAGCAGGTCGGGCAGCATCCGTTGAATGAGTTCATCCAGCTTTTTTGTACGTCTTGATTTGACCACAGCATCTGCAGTGTACTTTGTGTTTATGATTCCCTTCTCCCTGCTCCCTTCCCACTCTCAGTCCACAATAGAGACCCATATCAGAATCAGATTTATCATCACTCACATATGTCATGATTTTTTTTTGCAGCAGCAGTACAGTGCAATACATAAAATTACTATAGTACTGTGCAAAAGTCTTAGGCACCCTAGCTGGAAATATGTGCCTAAGACTTTTGTACAGAACTGTCGAATCAAGGATCAAGAATTCATCTTTTAGCAAACAAGTATTCCATTAAAGAGTGTAATAGCAGCTGAACAGCAGCTGGTGGTTCACCGTCTCAATTCTGATGAAGGGTTTCGACCCAATACATCAACTGTTTATGTCGCTCCATAACTGCTGCCTGACATGCTGAGCTCCTCCAGCACTTTGTGTGTGCTGCTCAGGATTTCCAGCATCTGCAGAATCTCTTTGTCAGCAGAGGGGAGGCTGACGTGCAGGATAGACCAGATTGTTTTCACAATTCTCTATAGTTTTTTCCAGTCTTGGACTGAGCGGTTGCTGTACCAAGCTGAGATGTATCTGGACAGCATTACAGACTTATGGATTTATTGAGCATGCTCGCAAGTAAAACGAAACTCAGGATTGTATATGGTGATATATATGTACTTTGATAATACATTTAATTTCACCTTTTCTATGGTACAATTGAATATTATACTGGCTCACAATTGGGTCACATTAGGTAAGGATGGTAAATTCCCTTGTCTGTGGATACTGCACTGAGTTGAAGGACTCAGTGTTTTCCCTGTGACCATGTGGGTTTCCTTTCTGTTCTCTGGTTCCTGCCCCACATTCCAAAGATGCACGGTTAGGGTTATTAAGTTGTGGGCATGTTATGTTGGTGCCAGGAGTGTGGAGACACTAGCAGGCTTCCCTCAGCACGTCCAAGAGATTCAAGCTTGCTTCATATTATTTTCCAGTACACAAAGGAGAATAAATATTTGTTACTCTGGATCGGATACAGCACCAAAAAAACAACAAGATAAAGAACACAATCCTGAGAAAATTAATCTCAGGGTTGTGTAAGATGACATATATGTAGTTTGATAATAAATTTACTTTGAATTTTGAACACAATGAAGCATTAAAAGACAATAAATATAAATACATAAGATAAGTTATAAACATTCTATGTACATAAAGTGATGCTAGATAGAGGAGCATCTATATATAAGGTGATTCTAACAGGAAATTAACTGGTGATGGTGGGTTAGTAGGTAGAGGTGCTGATCAGTCTTACTGCTTGGAGAAGTAATTGTTTTTGAGTCTGGTGGTCCTGGCGTGGATGCTACGTAGCCTCCTCCCTGATTGCAGTGGGACAAGCATTTACTGGTATGTTAGTGCCAGTAAAACTGTGCGACCGATAAAAGAGGGATATGAGTGGTGTGAGTGCTCCTGAAGTGATAACCATCTCCTTTGGCTTGTTGACATTGAGGAAGAGGTAACTTCCCTAGCACCAAGTCTTGAGCTCTTCCAGCTTCTCTCTATTGGCTGTCACATCGTTATTATAGATGATCCCCGACGCAAGTGACACACTTCACTGTGTCGATGTTTAGATATACAGGTGGAGTATAATGTCATGGCGTAAAAATTTCAATGATGGGCTGGAAGATTTAATAAGCTGCAGAAGGTTGTAAACTCCATCATGGGCTCGAGCCTCTCCAGCATCCAGGACATCTTCAAGGTGCAATCCCTCAGAAAGGCGGAATCCATCATTAAGGGCCCCCATCACCCAGGACATACCCTCTTCTCATTCCTACCAACAGCGAGGAGGTACAGAAACCTGAAATGTTTCAGGAAACTGCTTCTTCCTCTCTGCCATCAGATTTCTGAATGGACATTGAACCCATGAACACCACCTCATCACTTTTTTTTTCATTTTGTACTACTTAATTTAACTTTGCGAAATATATTCATGAGTCCTGACGAAGGGTCTCAGACTAAAATGTTGACTGTTTACTCATTTCCATTGATGCTGCCTGGCCTGCTGAGCTCCTCCAGCATTTTGTGTGCATTTCTTTGATTTTTTGCATCTGCAGATTCTCTCTTGTTTCTGATTGTGATATTCATTTCCTTCAATGGCTTTGCTCCGAGTGCACTAATTGTGCCTCCAAGGAGATTTTATGATCCAGCTTTTATCAGTTGATGAGGTGCTAATTAATAATGGAAAAGGCTGTATATTTGAGGGTGACACAGCAGGTTATCTCATTTTGCAAGTTAACATATGCTTTGGCTGGTGATGACAGTATGATTTATAAGGCAAATTACAAGACTACCTGCTAATGTCTGCCTCTGTGTTTAACAGTGCTCAGAGAATCACTCAACTTAGCTTTCTAAAGTAGCATAATGTCTGCTTACAGTTAGATTCCTGTCACTGGAATGAGAAGTTAGGGTAAACTTCCTTGATTGCTTTGTGAGTTTATTCAGTGAATATTTGAACTGTGGAGGCTCCCTGCTCTGTGTTAAATTAACTGACTTCAGCGAGAGCAATTTTCAAAGATATTAAATCAAGCCTTGTGCACACACTCTGTTTATAAATCGATCTGTATGTTTGAAAGGGCTTTTCTTTTCTAAATATAGGGTGACAGACAGCACTAATAAGGACAAATGTTTCATAAACAGTGCTCCAGAGGGTAAAAGCACCATAATAAAACCATTTCTTGGTCTATAATATTTCTATCCCCTTGTTCAGTGAAATACCAAGAAGTGGTGGATCATTAGATTTCTGTTCATTCACAGAATGCAGACTTCCAGCATAAATTTGTCCACCTGAATTTCCCCCTGAACTGAGAGGTCTGTTCAGAGTCAAACAGTCTGGGCCCATGTACAGAATACAAATAAGACATAAAATTTGATTTTTACAGTGGCAACGCAGTACATGGTAATAAAAATTACCAAAAGAAGTTTGGAGTTATCTTTTGGTGCTTGGAAGTAGGTACAGAGGAGATACTAGGGGTAGGTTTTTTACACACAGAGTGGTGAGTGCGTGGAATGGGCTGCCAGCGGTGGTGGAGGCGGAAATGATAGGGTCTTTTAAAGGGCTCCTGGATAGGTACATGGAGCTTAGAAAAATAGAGGGCTATGGGTAAGCCTGGGTAGTTCTAAGGTAGGGACATGTTCAGCACAGCTTTGTGGACCAAAGGGCCTGTATTGTGCTGTAGGTTTTCTATGTTCTATGATTCTATGTTTTCAAAGTCCAAAGTAAATTTGTTATTGAAGTACAGTAATGTCACCATATACAATCCTGAGATTGATTTAATTAATTTCTTTATCTGACTTTCAATCTATCTTAAGCAATCAATTATTTCGTGTTTTAAATTTGCAATTAATTTCGATCACTTTGTAGAGATTTGTTTTCACCTTGACACGAAAAAGTCTTTCTGTTGATCAGTGTCAAAAAAGACAAATTAAATCTACTGTGGTGTTATTCAATGTTGTAAAACAATAGAACATGACAACTTTCAAGGGCAGTGAATACTTTTTATATGCACTGTATGTACCTTCTTGCTCTTTTTAAATTTATTGGACAATAAACTGGACTGGTCAAAGAACACTGAGGCTGTCTACAAGAAGGGTCAGAGCCGTCTCTATTTCCTGAGGAGACTGAGGTCCTTTAACATCTGCCAGACGATGCTGAGGATGTTCTATGAGTCTGTGGTGGCCAGTGCTATCATGTTTGCTGTTGTGTGCTGGGGCAGCAGGCTGAGGGTAGCAGACACCAACAGAATCAACAAACTCATTCGTAAGGCCAGTGATGTTGTGGGGGTGGAACTGGACTCTCTGACGGTGGTGTCTGAAAAGAGGATGCTGTCCAAGTTACATGCCATCTTGGACAATGTCTCCCATCCACTCCATAATGTACTGGTTAGGCACAGGAGTACATTTAGCCAGAGACTCATTCCACTGAGATGTAACACTGAGCGTCATAGGAAATCATTCCTACCTGTGGCCATCAGACTTTACAACTCCTCCCTCGGAGTGTCAGACACCCTGAGCCAATAGGCTGGTCCTGGACTTATTTCCACTTGGCATGATTAACTTATTATTATTTAATTATTTATGGTTTTATATTGCTATATTTCTTCACTATTCTTGGTTGGTGCGGCTATAACAAAACCAAATTTCCCTCGGGATCAATAAAGTATGTCTGTCTGTCTGTCTGTTATTGAGATGCAACGTGGAATAGGCCCTTAGGAGCTGTGCCACCCAGCAAGCCCCGATTGAACCCTAGCCTAATCACAGGACAATGTACAGTGACCAATTAACCTACCAACCGGTACATCTTAGGACTGTGGGAGGAAACCAGAGCACCAGGAGGAAACCCATGCGGTCTCAGGAAGAACATACAAACTCCTTAAAAGTCATATCAGGAATTGAATTTGTGTCGCCTGTACTGTAAAGCGTTGTGCTAACCGCTACGTTACCATGCTGCATTGCAGGCATTCACAGTAAGTACAATGAAACACAACAGAATCAATGAAAAACTGTACAGGAACAAAGTCAGATGAACAACCTATATGAAAAAGACAACAAATTGTGCAAACTGTTGCTGTAATGAAACTGATGCTTTGGGTTATGTACCCTCGATATGCATAGCTTTCTCACTGTAATGCATTTTCCTTTTCATTAATGGGCTTAGAAAGAGATTACTTCAAAACCAGCTGAGATCTCAGGGGCAGTCATATCAACCAAAGTTGTTACAGACTGGGCTGACAGCTGCACTAAAATAAATGGCTGCTTACACTGTGCAAGCACATTTGACATATCAGGATTGGAACTGGTTTATTTTTGTCAAACGTACTGTAGTACGTTGAAAGGCGTGCCTTGTATACTTACACAGTGTAGAATACAGAATAATGTGTAACAGTTACAAAGAAAGTGCAGTGCATCTAAACAATAAAATGCAAGATTATAATGAGGTAGATTCCAAGAATCCACTTATTTTGCTAGGGAACCATTCAATAGTCTTACAATTGACATGATTGCTTGCTGGAGATAGACCTCAGTTGGTTGCTGGGGATGTTATGTCAGGAAGTATATCCTGACATAACATCTCCAGCAACAAAGTGAGGTCCATCTCCAATGGGAAAAGGATTAGAAGATGAGAGTGGATCGCATGTGCCCTTGACTTTGATGATGAACCATGAGAAAATGAGATCAGAAAGTTGAGACATGGAAGAAAGTGAGGAGTTGATTGATCTTCTGAAAGTACCATTGCTGGTGTGACCGTCTCAAGCATGCAAACTTGTACATCACGTCTAACGAAGGAGGCAACAAGAAGAGACCCAGAGGCAGCAGGAAATTTTCTCCAGGGAACAAAGTGAATCATCTAGGATGGTGACTACTTTCCTGAACATGTGGTTAGTTGGTAATTGGTATATTATTGTGACATGTACTGAGACAGTAAAACACTTTGTTTACATCTCATCCAGACATAATAGTACAAAGGGAAAAGCTACAGTAGAATGTAGAATAGAGTGTTGCAGTTACAGAGACCCTTCATCCTGAAGGAAAATTCCGTTCTTTAAAGGAGGAGAACAGCTCACATATCTCAGAATGGAATGTGAACCTCATCCTGAGAACAGATGTGGTGGAGACAGAGGAATTGAGGAAAGGGAATAGCATTTTTGCAAGTGACAGGGTGTGAAGAGTTATAGTCAAGAAAGCTGTGAGAGTCAGTAGATAGTCTGCCTCCAGAGATGGAGACAGAGCATTTAAGAGAGGGGAGAGCTTTGTCAGAGACGAACCAAGTAAATTTGAGGAAAGCGTGGAAGTTGGAGGCCAAGCTGATGAAATTGATGAGTTCAGCATGGGTGCAGGAAGCAGCACCATTGACATAATTGATGTAGTGTAGCGCGGTCTCGGCCCGAAATATTGACTGTTTATCTATCTCCATAGATGCCGCCTGACCTGCTGAGCTCCTCCAGCATTTTGTGTGTGTCTTTTAAAAATATATCACGTTATTTACCTCACTTGGTATTTTGTGCAACCTTGTTTCTAATGTTAAGAACATGTTTAATTTTATTTTTACTGCTTTGCTGCAAAATGTATGGTGTTCGGTTAGTTAAGTGTCATAGACTAGTATTTTGGCTTCTGCTAAGATAAAGAGCTGTTTGCTCAGCTGAGGAATATTGTGTCAGCCAATCCTGTTTGTTCTTGGTAATGCTCTGTAACGCTCCATCTAGTGGGATGCCATGGAACATTTGAGAGAGCTGGGTGAGATCAGATTTCAGAGGGACAGTGGTCTGGTTTTGGGGTCTTTGTAGGCAAGGGGCGCAGAGCAGAGCACAAGGAAAGATGCCCGTAGGATTCCGCCCAAAGGAGAGGCCCCATTGTATGAAGTGCTTTGTGAAGACAAATGGTTATAAGGAAGAAGTGCCCATACCCCTGAGTTAGCCAGTTTGTTTAAAATGTTCTTCAAGGGAAGTTTGAACTGTGGCTGATGACATGGATTAAGCACTGTGAGTAAAGCGATACAAGAAATGAGCTCCAACGTTTATGAGCACATTTAGACTGGTACTGGGCCATTTTCTTTTTTTTCACCTTTTTAACTGTTTGTTAAAGTTGAAATACTTGTAAACATACTTTCACTTTAATTTTATGCCAGAGCAAGGTCAATTATTTCCCGGTGAACGATCGCCTTGCATGGTGCAGCATTTACACATCATTTACCATAATTTCCATCAGAACATCCCAGCTTTCCTGTTTGTTTGAACCCGAATCATACTGAACCTAGACATGTGTTGCTTATTGAGGGTGGCCTTTTCACCATCACCCATGTGATGCTGAGTCACATGGTTATTAGTCAGAGTTAACTAATGAGCCTGATATATCACAGCCATGGTGACAGAGTTACACATGTAAATCAGCAGTTGAATAATCATTTTAATAATTAATTCTTTGGGGGTCCCCAACTCCAAACACTGATTGACTGAAAGTATTCAGAAATACATGGATCTTCTGACACAAAAAAAGAAAGAATTTGAATAAAGGGCCGGAAAATAGAGTGGTGATGGAGGTTTGAACTGATTGAACGGTAGGAAGGGAGAAGAAAACAGTCCCAGATGTAGAACATGCGATAGAATCAGGAGAATATAAGGCTCCAGTCATTGGTTCCATCATGCAATAAGTTCTTCTGCCTCAAATAAAGGGTGGTGTGGTGGAGGTACATTTCTGCCAATGAGGCCCTCCTTCCCTCTGCTGGACTGCAGGCCAACCTTGGGCAAGGTGTAGCACCTGCTTAGCCCCCTGGATCAGGGTCACATGAAGCCATAGGAGCAGGTGGTGTATATCACAATCCTGGTTATATGACCACAGACACTAGGCAGACAATCTCTGAAGTGTGTTGATAATGACGAAGACATCTTGTAAAGACACTGCCCAGAAGAAGGCAATGCAAACCATTTCTGCAGAAGAGTTTTGCCAAGAGCAATCATATCAACAGATGGAAGACCATGATCACCCATGTCATATGACATGGCACATGATGATGATGGTGATGACGACCTCAAATATACATTTCCTTTTGTCTTCTGATTCTCTCCTGTTGATCCTGATCTTTAGTACACCCAGATGATGAACATTCACATTATCTGAGGGAGGGAAATCCTCCAAATACACCACCTATGCAAGAAGAAAGTTTGTTTCATTTTATTTCTTCACCACATGTTGGCCAGGGGCTCACCACGACATTCCTCTGGGAACCGGGGTGGGGAAGGTATTAAATGCAGGTCTTGCCAGCAATAGCTATGTCCCAAAAATGAAGTAAAAGAAAATGTAGGAGGAGGATGTCAAGATCAAGGGTCATACTTGTGCCGTTTGCCATTGCTTTCAAGTAAGCAAAGCCATCCCCACAATTGAGCACATTTGCACTGCCACAGGAAGGCGACATCCAGAATAAAGTACCCTCACCATTCATGCCTTGCTCTCTTCTCACTAATGCCATCAGGCAGGAGGAACAGGAGCCTTAGGTTGCACACCACCAGATTCTTGTACAGCTATTACACAACAGCCATCTGGCTCCTGAACTAGCGTGGATAACTTCAGTCACCACAACACTGAACTGATTCCACAACCTACAGACTCACCTCCAAGGATTCTACAACTCATGTTCTCAGTATTATTTTTATATGCATAATTTGTCTTCTTTTGCACATTGGTTGTTTGTCAGTCTTTCTTTATGTACAGATTTTCATAAATTCTATTGTATTTCTTTATTTTTCTGTAAATGCTTGTAAGAAAATGAATCTCAAGGTAATAGATGGCAACATACTCTATATGTACTTTGTTTTAAAAAAACCTTACATTGAATTTACTTTGAAATACTTGCAAATGAATGTAATAGATCAAGAGATTCTTCAATAGAGCTTCTTCAATATTCTTCAATAGAGCAAGGACATCTTCAATAATAAAGATTATTGACTCTTAATTCTTGATTCTTTGTCTGCACTGCACTTGAAGGGAAAGGCCTACATAGAGTAGTGGATGTATCCAGTATAGGGTTTATCCATTTAAGGTAAAACCCACCCCACTACTGAGCACATCCACATCGAGCACTGTCACTAGAAAGCAGCATCCATCATCAAGGATCCTGACCACGCAGGCCATGCTCTCTTCTTGCTGCTGCCATCAGGAAGGAGGTACAAGGGTGTCAACTCCCACACCACCAGGTTCAGGAACAACCAGTTACTGCCCCTCAACCATCAGGCTCTTGAACCAGTGGTGATAACTTCACTGGCCCCCATCACTGAACTGTTCCCACAAACAGTGGACCCACTTTCAAGGAGTCTTCACGTTCTCAATATTTATTGCCTATTTATTTATTATAATTGTTTTCTTTTGTATTTGCACAGTTTGTTGTCTTTTATTGATTCTATTATGGTTATTGGATTTATTAAGTATGCCTGCAAGAAAATAAATTTTAGGGATGTATATGGTGACATATATGTACTTTGATAATAAACTTACCTTGAACATTGAACTTTCCCTGTAACTTCCCGTTGCTATCTGTAAGGAGTTTGTATGTTCTTCCCATGACTGCATGGGTTTCCTCCGGGTGCTCTGGTTTCCTCCCACAGTCCAAACACGTACTAGTTGGTCGGTTAATTAGTCCTTGTAAATTGTCCCATGATTAGGCTAAGATTAAATCTGTGCCTGCTGGGCAGCAGGGCTCAAAGGGCTGGAAGGGCCTATTCAGTGTTGTATCTCAATAAGTAAATAAATAAACAAATAAATAAAACACTACATCCTGTTATTGTACTACCAGGATGTACTTATATGTGGAATGATCTTCCTGGAAGGCATGGAAAACCAGACTTTTCACTGTCTTTCGGTGCCGTTATACAACACAGAAACAGGCCTTTTTGGGTTACCGTGTCTCTGCCAATCATCAGGCATTGGCAATCTATACTAATCCCACCTGTCTGTATTAATTCCATGTCTCTCTCTGTTTTGCTCGATCAAGTACCTGTCCAGACGTGTTTTTCCTGCTTCCACCTCCACCTCTGGCAGCTAATTCCCAAAACCAACTACATTTGGAGTCGAAGGCAAAGGATGGTCTGGCGTTCAGCTCGCTGCACCACAAAGTTTACTCGTCTCAGTGCTGAACTGAGGCTGCGGCCTGCAACTAATGGACTCCTGAGTCGGCTGCAGTGATGGCTGGCTTCCTGGCTGTGGACTCACTTTCATGAACTTCCATTTTGTGTGTTACTAGGTTACTTTTATTGTTTGCTTAATATGTTTTTTTTAACCCTGCACATTGGGTGTTTGCCAATCTTTTTTCATGGGTTCTATTGTGTTTCTTTGTTTTGTTGCTGCCTGTAAGGAGATGAATCTCGAGGTTGTATGAAGTATGTATTCTTTAAACCAGATATTTAATAATCTGGTTTAAAATGGCACTACTGAAGTTGTGCAACAGCTTACTAATAATTCAGAAGGCAAGAAATATGACTAATAACACATTTTCTGAGGTAAATTGTTGTCGACTGTCACTGTGAACTATGGAGAAGCAAACGGAGGTGAAGTTGGTTCGAAGGATGAGCCATGCATGTGCATTGCAAAGCCGAAGCACACCACGGTCAAGGTGGGATTGCAGACAGAGCTGGCAATGCTGTCGCTGTTGGGGTGAATGATTTGGAGAGGAGTTGATGCAGAGGAGTTTCGGTGCCCAGTCACCAAACACAGGTGCGAGGTTGGATCACGCCGAGCTGATTTGGTGAGATCAAGAACGGTTTTGGGCAGGGCAGCCTGGGTGTGTCACTGCGTAGGGGTCCAGGTCCTGGAGCCAAGCACTGCTATCAGGCAACTTAAACACCCGCCCAGGGTGACTGGAAAGCCCGACTGTCGAGACTGGAGGTAGGACAAGGGTTGGGCTGATTTCACTCCCTTTACCACAGGGTTTGTTTCTCTGTCTGTGATGCTAGGACTGTGGACTGCTCTGGGGGGCTGTCATCTCTGCATGCTCGCAGAGTTTTGTCCCACAAGGGTGATGAACTGATATTGAAGCTTGAGCCTATACTGCAGAGCAGATGTAAGGACTCACTGTGGTTTGGAGTGTTGTTTGCATGATGTGTATGTTTTCATTTTCCTCTTTGTGCAGTGGTGATGGTCTTTCTTATTTTTAATTGGTTTCTTTGGGTTTCTTGCTGTACGGCTGCCTGTGAAATCTCAAGGTGTACAATTTATACATACTTTAATAATAAACGTACTTCTAACTTACAACCTTGTGTGAAAATATACCCTTTGATATCCTGAGTGGGTGGCGCGGTCGAGTAGATGGTAGATTAGTAGTTAGCGTAATGACATTACAGCACTAACAATCTGCGTTCGATTGCAAGGGGTTTGTCCCTAAGGAGAGTGTGATTTTCCTCCAAGTGCTCCGGTCTCATTTCACATTCCAAAGATGCAAGCACTAAGGTTGGTAAGTTGTGGGCATGCCATATTGGTACTGGAAGTATAGCGACACATGGTATGCTTGTGCATTTAATATTTCAATACTATTTGAGATATTCTTCTATCTAACTACATGTGTATATATACATACATATATAGTTTAATTAAGAATTTTTGTTCACTTAAATAATTAATTACAGTTTATATGTAAAAATAAGCTAATTGCATATGTCATCATGCACATATGTGATATGTGCATGCCTCACTCAATAAACTCAAACTTCGACGCACATTTTGGACTCCAGGGTCTTTCTTTGAATTAGTTTAATGTTTTGAAGTTACAAAACATAACATCCGGAATATCCTCGGTCTGTGCTGGTGGTTAACACAATCAACATATTTCACTGTATGTTTTAACGTTTCAACATGCATGTAATAAATAAAGCTAATCTTTATCTTTAAACCTCCTCCCTCTCACCTTAAACCTTTAACCTCTAGTTTCAGACTCCCCTACCATGGGAAACAGACTCTGGTGATTTGCTGTATCTATGTCTCTCATAAACTTATTTCCAACTTTCAAAGTAAATTTATTATTAAAACACACAAATGTCACTATATACTACCCTGAGATTCATTTTCTTGCAGACATTCATAGTAGAACAAAGAAATACAGTGAAAAACTACCCACTAAGACTGACAACCAACATGCAAAAGACAAACTGTACAAATAAAAATAGATAAACAATGGTGAGAACGTGAGTTGTAGAGTCTTTGGAAGTGAGTCTATGGGCTGATGTTCAGGATCAGTTTAGTGTTGAAGAAGAAGAAGAATGCCCTTAACTCCTGGTGGAGTCATCGGGGCAATGTCATGACAAGCCTTTTGCACTGAACTTTTTGGTGAATGCTCATCATACGGCGTTTCCGTAGCATTCTCCAGTTTTTTTTTTATGAGGTCAGGTTGCTAGCTCGACGCTTAACCCAGCATGGATGGAAAGCGTGCAAGGGAGCCGGCTGGATTCGAACTCGGGTCCATTCGCCCCAGAGTCCAGCGCTGATGCCACTAAGCCAGCAGCCGGCAGTTTGGTGTTGAGGTGAGTGAAATCATAGCCACCTCTCAGATCCCTTACATTCTTTTCCAAATCTTCAATGTGATAATAACGAACCACCTACCAGTTACCAAACTGAAAACTTCAGAAGTTTCTTTCTGAGGTAAAATTCCAACAAACTCCTGTGATATTTGATTATTTTCCCCCCTCTACATCTCTCCTATGTAGTGCTGTACAGGACAGGGAAAGGCCTCGAGAGGAAAGGATGGTGTGCTGTCCTGATCAAGTACTTTATTTAATGGGGGGGGGGGGGCATTGCTCCTAGCCATTGCTGAGAAAGAATGAAGTGCCCTGATAAATTACTGCTTTTGATGAGCTAAAGTACTTTATTACCTCGGACATTATTGTCACAAAGAGAATGCAATAACAAATGCTTTTTATATACTGCTTATATGTGTGATTGACAGTGAAGTACGAGGAAAATCTAATTCTTTCTTCTGCTACTTAGAGGAAATAAATTGCCTCTGTTGACTTCTCATCAAGTTTTATGTCACAAGGCCAGAGTAATTTCTGAGAGTCCAAGTTGCAAGAACGATAGAGTAGCGTTCATTGCTGAAGGCAATCTTTGCACACATGAACTGTAATGTAGATGGACATTTGGCTAACTTTGTAGCAATGGACGGTGAATGCCTTGTTGTAAGCTTCCCACATCGCTCTTCATTCAGCCCCAATCTGGCCTGTTCCGTCGCTTTGCTTCTCTGGAATGATGAAGCATTTCAGTCATAAATCTTTAATAACAGGGTTTTGAATTACTGCTTCCAGAATGGGTTTCTGAAGGATGGCGTTTCCCATGAAACAAACATTTCTCCACTTGTCAGCCCACCAAACATTTGTTTCCGAAAAGAAGCTGCGACAACTGACTGCAGTCTGACCCAGACAAATAGCCAGTCTTTCCCTCCCAGTTGACCACTGGCATTCCTTTTGTCCTCAATAGACTTCAACACATCTGTAACAGTGAGCACTTAAATCTTATGCTCACAGCGCATCATCCCTTTAGTCTAGGAAAAATTAAAAGTCAAAAATTAATTTGCTTTAAACCAACAGTTTGATGGTCAACAAATAGCTGACTGTTTTGTGCCAGGTGTGATGACGTTAGCCCGATTCTTATTATCGATATAAGAGTGTAAATTTGTTCATCAAGTGGACTCAAATTCCTCCACTCAATACAGAAAAGAACACCACAAAACATTGGAGCAGAATAAGGCCAATCAGCCCATCGAATCTGCTGTATTGGCTGATTTATTATTCCTTTCAATAACATTCTCCTGCCTTATCCCCTTAACCTTTGATACCCATACCAATCAAGAACCGATCAACTCCAGTTTAAGTCTACCCAATGATTTGACCTTCACAGCCATTTGTGGCAATGAATTCCACAGACTCACCACACTCTGGCTGAAGAAATTCCTCTTCATCTCTGTTACAAATGGGATGTCACACTATTCTGAATCTGTGCCTTCTGATGCTAGACTCCCCCACTATAGGAAACATCCTCTCCACATCCACTCTATCTAGGCCTTTCAGTGTTCAATGAGATCCCTCCCACCATTCTCCTAAAAGAAACAGTTACTGAAGGTGCTCTTTGAGTGTTGACAAGTGATTTTTTTGGATTGCCAAGGGAAAAGAATACTCAGCAAGCCTCTGTTTGTTTTCTTTATATGAGTCTCTCGAGTGCTGCCAATGGCAAAATTTATAGCATATGCTGAATAGTAGTCCAATGAACCTTTCTCCTTGTCCATTTACTTTTCCTTAGAGTTGAAGATTCAGGATTTGGAGTTGTCATGCCCTTGTGTCCTACTAGGGACCTTCCTTTCGAACAGAAATGAGAAGCAATTTCTTCAGCCAGAGGGTGGTGAATCTGAGGAACTTATTGCCACAGATGGCTGTGGAGGCCAAGTCATTGGGTATATTTTCTTTCTTTCTTTCCTTCCTTCTGGCAAATCAGACCCTTCCGGCCCATCAAACCAGACCGCCCAGCAACCCACCTATTTAACACAAGCCTAATCACAGGAGGATTTACACTGACCAATTAACCTGCTAATTCGAGCGTCTTTGGACCGTTGGGGAGAGGGGGGAATCTGGAGTACTTCAAATGGTTCAAGTGGTTCCATTTATCATCAGAGAATGTATACATTATACAATGTGAAATACTTGTCTTTGCAGACATCCTCAATAGACAGGAGGACCCCAAAAGAATGAATGACAGAAGAATGTTAGAAACCCAAGGCAACCCCCTCCCACACAAAGAGCAACAAAACATCAACCAACAACCTTCCTCTCCCATTTCAGCTAAAACCGTCTGTGGTGAACTACATATACCTGTCTGGACTGCTCCTGTGGCTCCTCCCACAGACCCCTGCTGACTGCTCCTGTGGCTCCTCCCACAGACCCCTGTATAAAGGCGATTGAGGCCTGAGCCCGGCCTCACTCTCCAGGATGTAGTGTTGTTCATTCTTCCAGTCAATAAAAGCCAATATCTCGCTTCTTACGTCTCAGAGTGAGTTATTGATGGTGCATCACTGTCAGTGCCCACCACTCACCCAGCAACAGCAAAGCACCCAGAGACCATGATCTGCAGTCAACAAAAAGACCTAATTTTTACCTGATGGTTCAATGTGCCACAGGTTTTCTCTCTCTCTCTCACTAACAAGGCACAGAGCGATTTCACCCATTTTCACAGCGAAAGAGAACACTGACAGTCGCTGTTACGATATTACAGTCCGCCACGTCGCGTTCCCATACATCCGCCGCAGAGAAATCCTGATGTTCCATCTCCTGCCGTGCCTCATTCGGCAACACCAGCCTGAAATCGGTCATCCACAGGGTCACCAGGGCCGCGCCCCAGAGATACCATCTTGCAAGCCGTGCTCGGAGGATGTCAGAAAACAGTCGGCCAGCAAGCTCCAGGAATGGGAGCCCTTCAGCTGAAAAAAAAAACGCAGTTTGAGTGCCTCTTGTGGATCAGGACCTTGATAGCACCCCAACTATCTTGAAAAGGGAAAAAAAAGAGACATTAAAGAGAGGAATGAAGTTGTTTTTAAGAATGTGTATCTCCCTAACCAAGCAAATACGCTCAGAATCCACATTATTAGATACACCTGTTTATTAATGCAAATATCTAATCAGCCAGTCATGTGGCAGTAACTCAATTCATAAAAACATGCAGACACGGTCAAGGGGTTCAGTTGTTGTTCAGGCCAAGCATCAGAATGGGGAAGAAATGTGATCTATGAGAATTTGACTGTGGAATGATTGCTGGTGCCAGATGGGGTGGTTAGAGTATCTCAGATACTGCTGATCTCCTGGAGTTTTCACGCAAAACAGTCCTTAGAGTTTACAGAAAATGATGTAAAAAAGCAAAGAAAACATCTAGTGAGTGGTAGTTCTATGGGTGAAATGCCATGTTAATGAGAAAGGTCAGCGAAGAATGGCCAGGTTGGTTCAAGCTGACAAGAAGGCAACAGTATCTCAAATAACCACGCGTTACAACAGTGGTGTGCAGAAGAGCATCTCCGAATGCACAACATGTCCAACCTTGAAGTGGATGGGCGACAGCAACAGAAGACCACACCGGGTTCCACACCTGAAACTAATTAAGTGACCATTGAGTGTAAATGCTGGCCTTAATGGTGATTTTCAGCTCCCAGGAACAACTATGAAATAAAATAATTATCTGTTTATCAACACATTGCTGTTCACCTCAAAAAGGGATTATAAAAAGGAAAATCTAAGTTCTGTAATGTTAACCTTGAACTATTGGTTTCATTAAAGTCATGCAGGGGAAGAAATCTGCTATCCTGATCTAGGCAGGCTTAAATGTGGCTCTTGATCTACCAGGTCTGGAGACAGCTACTTTCTCCAATCATCAGGCTTTTGAACTGATCTGATCTGCACAACCCTCATTCTGCCTCAGTAATGGAGCAACACAGACCAGCTCTTCAGAATCAGATTTATTAGCAATGACATATGTCATGTAATCTGCTGTTTTGCAGCAGCAGTATAGAGTGATACATAAAAATTACTGCATATTTAAAACATAAATACTTAGAGTGAAATAGTCAGCTATTGTTTGCGGATGGTTTAGAAATCTAATGGCCAAGTGGAAAGCTGATCTTTGTGATGATTGAAGTGCCAACCAGATCGGTAAGGTTGGGTACAGGCCTAACTGAGGCAGCGGATTCCAGGCCCCAGAACATATCTAAGAGAATGAACCCGATGTTTGGATGATGGTTTAGGTTTCAGACGGTCAGGGCCTGAGGCAAAGGTCAGCCTGGTTCAGCTCGTTGCTCCGCGACATTTACTTGGCTATACACTGAGTTAAGTGTCTGGGAACAGACTCTCGTGGCCTACAGCTGAAGACACTGCTTTAATGCATTTGTTGCTTGCATGATTTTTTTTTTCTCTCTCTCTCTGCACATTGAGTGTTCGGTGGTCTTCTTTTTGTTTGGGTTCTTTGGGGGTTCTTTGTTTCGTGGGAGCCTGTTAGGAGATGAAATTCAAGGTTATATAATGTATACATACTTTGATATAAATGTACTTTGAACTTTGAAAACATTGTGTGTGTATCCCTGGGCTCCTGCGGCTCCTTCCTGATGGTCGTAAGGAGAAGTGGGCATGTTGTGGATGGTAAGGGGCCTTAATGATGGAAGCCACCTTCTTGACGTACTGCCTTTTGAAGATGTATGTTCTCAGTGGTGTGGAGGCTGGTGCCCATGATGGAGCTGAGTTTACAATCCTCTGTAGCTTTTCTTGACCCTGCATATTGGCTCCCCCAGTGATGCGATGTCAGAATGACTCATGGTTCTTGTTTTCATTTGCATCATTTTTTAAACTAAAGTCTTGCTTATTCAGAGTTATTATTTCACTTTATGGAATAATTTTACATATAACTGATATGCTGTGTACTTTCTGGACTTCTTTTTGGCCTTTTAGCTCCCAGTGAAGTGTAGGCCCTTGATGACCTCCTGTCTTTATCTACCAAAGTCAATGGTATGGTTGGAGTTCATCAATGTTTCTGTAATCTATTGTATCCACTGTACAGGGGATTGGCCTTTTTAGCTTCACCAGAGCCCTGTAGGCTGGCCTTACCCACTTCTACCTCTCACGATAGGTTGGACTTTGAAAGACAACTGTCTGAACTTATGTGTTTGTAATGCAAGCAAGGTTTTCATTGCATTTTACCTCACTATTTATGTGCACATGACAACATAGTCAACTTAACTTGACTTGTTGCACCAAACTGATTAATTCTTCATGTCCACATCACAGGGAAACTTTGGATGAACACTAAATACCAGCAATCACCACAACCCATGAATGAAGAAATAAAAAATAACTTGGCTGATGAATTTCTGACATTGCAATTGTGATTATACTTTAAAAATATTTCAAGGTTGAGTTGCTGAGGTTTTAGAAATAAAAGCTTTTGTCTTTATTCTCTGTCTGAGCTCATTCGGTCGTTGAGCTAATTCCTTGTCCCTTGTTTGCATTTCATTCACTGCCAACTGATGAGTGAGTTTAGAGATTAATGTTCAGCTGATTTATACTTCGTAAAAATAGTTTTTAGGGAGAAGGAAAGCAATTCTAAAATGATAAGTGAATTTGGTAATGTTACTCTGGAAACACAAAGAGATGGCAAAGATAAAAGCTTTGCCTAAGAACACCTGCAGTAATATCAAATAATGGCCCCAAACCTCCAACATTGTAAAGCCATGTATCCTCCTGTTGTAGGTTACTGGACTTAACTAGTTCAAGGATAGCGAGCTTGAATGAAAAACAAATTACTGGAAGAAGTCAGTGGTTCAAGCAGCATCTGTGGAAGGAAACAGACAGGAGATTATCAGGTTATAGAATATAGAACATATAGCTGTACAGCACAGGAATAGACACTTCAAAGTTCAACTTTCAAAGTGAAGTTTATTATCATATATATGTCACCATTTATAGTACAACTTTGAGATTCATTTTCTTGTGGGCATTCTCAACAAATCCATAGAATAGTAACTATAACAGAAGCAATGAAAGACCACCCAACTAGGGCATTCAACCAGAGTGCAGAAGACAACAAACTGTGCAAATGAAAAAGGAGAAACAATAATAATAAATAGATTAGCAATAAATATCAAGAACATGAGATGAAGATTCCTTGAAAGTGAGTCCATTGGTTGTGAGAACATTTCAGTGACGGGCAAGTGAAGTTGAGTGAAGTTGTTCCTTTTGGTGCAAGAGCCTGATGATTGAGGGGTAATAATTGTTTCTGAACCATGGTGGTGGTGAGTCCTGAGGCTCCTGTACCTTCTCCCTGATGGCAGCAATGAGAAGAGGGTGGAAGAGGTCCTTGATGATGGATGCTGATTTCCTGTGACAGCGTTTTGATGTGGATGTGCTCTATGGTTGGGAGGGTTTTACTGGTGATGGACTGGACTGCATCCACTACTTTTTGTGTACTGAAGTAATTAAGCTAATGTTTCTCAATACACTAATCCCAGATGCCTGCACGTGGTCCATATCCCTCCATCCTCTGCATATTCTTGTGATTATCGAAGGACCACCTAAACACCTCTTTGTATCTGCATAAATTTGTCCAATCTCTTCTTTTCATACATCCCTTTGAATCTAGCAGCCTCCAAGTAAACCTCTTTTGCATCTTCTCCACACCCTTCACATCCTTTCTATAGTGGGGCAACCAGAAATGAAACAACATCCCTAACCAGAGATTTGGAAAGCTGCAAAATAACTCCCTGATTCTTGAACTCAACGTGCTGGCTAATAAAGGCAAGTCAAGATCCTTCACCTGAAAAATCTAGAGACCTACATTCAAGTCAAGTCAAGTCACCTTTTATTGTCATGTCAACCATAACTGCTGGTACAGTACATAGTAAAAACGAGACAACATTTTTCAGGACCATGGTGTTACATGAAACAGTTCAAAAACTAGACTGAACTACATAAAAAATACACAGGAAAAAAACTACACTAGACTACAGACCTATGCAGGACTGCATAAAGTGCACAATACAGTGCAGGCAATACAATAAATAATAAGCAAGACAATAGGCAGTAGAGGGCAGTAAGTTGGTGTCAGTCCATGGTCTGCGTATTGAGGAGTCTGATGGCTTGGGGGAAGAAACTGTTACATAGTCTGGTCGTGAGAGCCTGAATGCTTTGGTGCCTTTTCCCAGATGGCAGGAGGGAGAAGAGTTTGTATGAGGGGTGCGTGGGGTCCTTCATAATGCTGTTTGCTTTGCGGATGCAGCGTGTAGTGTAAATGTCCGTAATGGCTGGAGGAGAGACCCCGATAATCTTCTCAGCTGACCTCACTATCCGCTGCAGGGTCTTGCGATCTGAGATGGTACAATTTCCGAACCAGGCAGTGATGCAGCTGCTCAGGATGCTCTCAATACAACCCCTGTAGAGTGTGGTGAGGAATGGGGGGGGGGGGTGGTGGGAGATGTACTTCCCTCAGCCTTCGCAGAAAGTAGAGACGCTGCTGGGCTTTCTTTGCTATGGAGCTGGTGTTGAGGGACCAGGTGAGATTCTCCGTCAGGTGAACACCAAGAAATTTGGTGCTCCTAACGATCTCTACTAAGGATGTTCAACGGGGAGAGGTCGCTCTGTGCACCATGATGGACTAAAATTTTAAATTAAATTAATAATATGGGAGTTTTAAAAGGAGCAGCTACTATTGGTATTCTGCTTCCCAGGGCAGAAATAACTAATGCTAGGGAGCATAATTTTAAGGTGTTTGGGAGGGAGTACAGGGGAAGGTTGGAGATAGGCTTTGACATAGAGAGTGGAATACACTGCCAAGGCTGGTGGTGGAGAGTTACAATAGGGGCGTTTAAGAGACCCATAGATAGGCGCATGATTAAAGACAAAATGGAGAGCAATGTCAAGGGAAGGGTTAGATTGATCTTGGAGACGGTTGAAAGGTCAGCCCAACCTTGTGGGCCAAAGGGCCTGTGCTGTGCTGTACAGTTCTATATTGCATGTTCTATGGTTTTGATTAAGCACCATCCTCCAACAACATGCAGGGTGAGAGAGAGACACTTTGAATACAGGGATATTCCTACACGAGCAGCAAGTGAGAGAAGGAGAGAGAGAGACCTCCACACACAGACACCATCCTCCAGCAGCAGCGAGCAAGAAGCTGGTAGAAGACGGTGAACACCCACTTGCCTTCTGCACTCATCTCAGTGATTTCAATCTTCCTCAAGTGCTTTAATCGGTGAGGAACGGAGTTAATCATAGGCTCAAGCCCTGTTTCCAGGCTTCTTGGCCACTCAATTGACCTGAATATGTACCACCAAAATGTAGACCACAGGCTCCAACAGTAGTAGAACTACAATTGAAAGAAAGAGAAGATGTAAAAGAAGTGAGAGAAGTAGTTTTGTGAACCATCTGGAAGATGGCGCCCATGGTCGCGTTGTTCACTAACGCCATCTTCTTCCGGTAAGTTCAAGTCAAGCACTCGTACTTCCCTGCTCTGCTGTGCTTTCTTTAGTCAATGCTGGTCTTGTCAGTGACACCCTGATTCTTAATAAATTAATAAATAAGAACAGAAGTTTTTCTCGTGTTCTGTCCAAGTAGACAAAATAAATGTTGATGGATTCTGTGACTATTATTTGATGTGTTGTAAATGATGGCTGGCATGAACAGTGGAAGATAGGATGAGTTGGATTCATCCTTCAAAAAGCTGGCACAGGTATCTATGATCTGCGATTCCATGATATTCTGTGGAAGGTTTCAAAGGGGCAATGAGTGCTGGACTTATTTATTGCTGGAAATGTGTGTGCTGGGTCTGTTTTGCATCAGAATTAACAGACCAAATGACAGGAAGTAATTACTGGCAAAAAGTTAATGCACAAATAAAGACAACTTTATAAGGGAAAACAAAGGATGTGCAAAGAGATATTGAAGCTGATGATCGGGCCACTGATGATCCAATTCAACAAGGATATGACCTTTTCTTTGGTAGCTGTTAATACTTCCATTTATCATGCAATCCCTTCTAAAATCATTTGGTGATTCTGCTTTCAAAGTTGAAAGTAAATTTATTATCAAAGTAGATAAATATTGTCATATGGCCCCACTGCCTGTGGGGAGTTTGTGCGTTCTACCCGTGACCAAATGGGTTTCCTCTGGGTGCTCCAGTTTCCTCCAAAAGTCCAAAGACCTACCAGTTGGTAGGTTATTTTCTCATTGTAAATTGTCCTGTGACTACTTTACTTTATTGTCACCAAACAATTGATACTAGAGCGTACAATCATCACAGTGATATTTGATTCTGCGCTTCACGGACCCTGAAGTACAAATCAAATTAAATATAATAAAAATATAAATTATAAATCAGAATTAGAAAATAGAAAAGGGAAAGTAAGGTAGTGCAAGTCAGGTCCGGATATATGGAAGGTACGGCCCAGATCCGGGTCAAGATCTGTTCAGCAGTCTTATCACAGTTGGAAAGAAGCTATTCCCAATCTGGCCGTACGAATCTTTATGCTCCTGAACCTTCTCCTTGAGGGAAATGGGACAAAAATTGTGTTGGCTGGGTGGGTCGTGTCTTTGATTATCCTGGCAGCACTGCTCCAACAATGTGCGGTGTAAAGTGAGTCCAAGGATGGAAGATTGGTTTGTGTGATGTACTGGGCTAGGTTCACGATCTTCTGCACCTCTTCTGGTCTTGGACAGGACAACTTCCATACCAGGTTGTGATGCACCCTAGAAGAATGCTTTCTACGGTGCATCTATAAATATCAGTGAGGGTTTTAGGGGGCAGGCCAAATTTCTTCAGCTTTCTCAGGAAGTAAAGGCGCTGGTGGGCCTTCTTGGCAGTGGACTCTGCTTGGTTAGACCAAGTCAGGTCATTTGTGATATTCACACCGCGGAACTTAAAGCTTTTGACCTGTTCCACCTGCGCACCACCGATGTAGATGGGGTCGTGCGGTTCGCTACTCCTTCTGAAGTCAACAACCAATTCCTTTGTCTTGCTAACGTTGAGGGATAGGTTATTGTCTTCGCACCATGCCACCAGGTTCTTAATTTCCTCTCTGTACTCAGACTCATCATTACCCAAGATACGGCCAACAATTGTGGTGTCATCAGCAAACTTATATATTGAGTTTGATGGAAACTTGGCTACACAATCATGGGTGTACAGTGAGTACAGCAGGGGGCTGAGTACACAGCCTTTGGGGCACCAGTGCTCAGAGTGATAGTAGAGGAGAGCTTGTCCCTTATTTTTACAGCCTGGGTCCTGTCTGTGAGGAAGTTGAAGATCCAGCTGCAGATCTGAGTGCTAAGACCCAGGTTCCGGAGCTTAGGAATCAGTTTATTTGAAATAATGGTATTAAAGGTAGAGCTGTAGTCGATGAAAAGGAGCCTTACTTATGTGTCTTTATTCTCCAGGTGTTCTAAGGAGGAATGTAGTACCAGAGAGATGGCATTTGCTGTTGACCTGTTGCTCCGGTAGGCGAATTGCAAAGCGTCGAGGTTGACCGGTAGGTTATGGTTGATGTGTGCCATAACCAATCGCTCGAAGCACTTCATAGCAATTGATGGTAGAGCCACAGGTCGATAGTCATTCAGGCATGCCACCTTGCTTTTCTTCGGCACCGGGATTATCGTTGCCTTCTCAAAACACGAGGGGATCTTAGACTGAAGCAGGGAGCAGTTGAAGATGTCAGCAAACACTCCAGCTAACTCACTTGCACAGGCCTGGAGAACCCGTCCCAGGACGCCATCTGGGCCTGTCGCCTTCCTTGGATTTATCTTCAGGAAGACTCTTCTAACATCTTCCTTGTTGACGATGAATCTCGATGCCACTGGGTCCGGTTTATCCAGAAGGGGTGGGACGCTCCTCTTCTGTTCGAATCTTTCGTAGAATACGTTAAGTTCATCAGGAAGAGGAGCGCTACAGTTATTGATATTCCCAGCCTTTCTTTGTGCCCAGTGATCTCATTTTGACCCTGCCATAGTCTACTGGCATCTCTCCGGTTAGCCTGGGCTTCCAACTTGGCTCGATGTTGCCTCTTGGTGCCCTTAATGGCTTTCCGGAGTTCACGCCTGGATTGCATGTAGCGACTGGTATCCCCAGACCTAAAAGCCGCAGCTCTAGCCTTTAAAAGGGACTGGACCTCATAATTCATCCAAGGTTTCCGGTTAGGGAATACCCGGATCGTCTTGCAAGACACACAGTCCTCTGTGCATTTCCAAATAAAGTCCATGACAGCTGAGGCATACTCATCGAGGTTAGCTGCCGAATCCTTGAATACTAACCAGTCCACTGATTCAAAGCAGTCACGGAGGACCTCATCCATTTCCTCTGTCCAACTCGACACCACTTTTGACACCGTGACCTCCCGCTTCAGTTTCTGTTTGTAAGCCGGGAGGAGGAGTACGGCCTAATAGTCCGATTTTCCGAAGTGAGGTTGTTGGACATTGTTAGGCTGGAATTCAATCAAGGAATAGCTAGGCTGTGTGGCTCGAAGCTCTGCAAGGGCCTATTCTAAACGGTATCTCAATAAACGAGTAAAATACAACCCTGAGATTCATTTTCTTTTGGGTATTCACTGTAAATTACTAGCAGTGTGCCAGGTTTTGAAGGAAGAGAAGAGAGTGCAGTTACTATTACAAAGGAGCAGGTGCTCAAAAAGCTGAAAGACCTAAAGGTACATAATTCATCCAGACCAGATGAACTGTAAGAGGTAGCAGTAGAGATTGTGGGGGTATTAATAATAATATTTCAAGAATCATTGGATTCTGGAATGGATCTGAAGGAATGGAAAATTGCAAATGTCACTCCACTCTTTAAGAAAGGAGGGAGGCAGCTGAAAGGACATTATAAACCAGTTAGCCTGATCTTGGTGGTTGGGAAGATGTTGGAGTCAACTGTTAAGGATGCGGTTATGGAGTACTTGGTGACACGGGACAAGATAGGACAAAGTCAGCATGGTTTCCTTAAAGGAAAATCTTGCCTGACGAAATTTTGGAATTCTTTGAGGTGATTACAAGTAGGAAAGATAAAGGGGATGTTGTAATTTGGATTTACAGAAGGCTTTTGAAAAGGTGCCATGCATGAGGCTGCTTACCAAGTTAAGAGCCCATGGTATTATAGGAAAGTTGCTAGCACGGTTAGACCAGTGGCTGATTGGTAGGAGACGGCAAGAGGGAATCAAAAGATCCTTTACTAGTTGGCTGCCAGTGACTAGTGGTGTTCTGCAGGGGTCGGTGTTGGGACTGCTGCTTTTTATGCTGCATATCAATGATTTAGATGATGGAATAGATGGCTTTATTGCCAAGTTTGCAGATGATATGAAGATTGGTGGAGGGGCAGGTAGTGTTGAGGAAACAGGATGCAGAAGGACTTAGACAGATTAGGATAAGCAAGCAAGTGGCAAATGAAATGCAATATTGGAAAATGCATGGCACTTTGATAGAAGAAATAAGTGTGCAGACTATTTTCTAAATGAGGAGAATTTCCAAAAACCTGAGATGCAAAGGGAATTGGGAGTCCTTGTGCAGAACACCTGAAAGATGAATTTGCAGGATGCGTCAGTGATGAAGAAGGCAAATGCAATGTTAGCATTCATTTCAAGAAGTCTGGAGTGCAAGAGCAGGGTTGTGATACTTGGCTTTATAAGGCACTGGTAAGGCCTCTCCTTGAGTATTGTGAACAGTTTGGGTTTCCTCATCTTAGAAAAGACGTGTTGGCATTGGAGAGCATTCAAAAGAGTTTCACAAAGATAATTCTGGGAATGAAAGGGTTATCATATGAGGTGTGTTTGATGGCTCTGTGTCTGTACCCACTGGAATTTAGAAGGATGGGGTGGGGGTGGATCTCATTGAAACCTTTTGAATGTTGAACTGCCTAGACAGAGTGGAAAGGATGTTTACTATGGTGGGGAAATCTAGGACAAGAGGGCACAGCCTCAGGATAGAGAGGTATCCATTTAAAACAGAGATGTGGAGAAACTTCTGCCTGTGAATTTGTTACCACAGGCAGCTGTGGAAGCCAGATCATTGGGTGTATTTAAGGTGCAGATTGATAGGATCTTGATTGGCCATGACATCAAAGAGAAAGCGGGCAGTAGGGCTGAGGAGGGGAGAAAAGGATCAGCCATGGCCTAATTCTGCTCCTTGTCTTATGGTCTTTTGAGCTTATGGACATAATTGAATTCAGCATTTTGGTGCAACTTTGGGGGAAAAAAATCAAACTCTCAAAGAAGGTGACTGTTAGGAAGGCACAAAAAAGTCAGCAGCCCAGGCAGCGTCTATGGAGAGAAAATAATGATGTAATGTTGAACAGAGGCATGTTCACACAAGATATGATAAATACACTCAATGACCTCTTTATTAGGTACGTTGCGTGTTTAGTAAAGTGGCTACTTAGTGCACGTTCATGGTCTTCTGCTGCTGTAGCCCACCCACTTCAAGGTTCGATGTGTTGAGAGATACTCTCCTGAACACCACTCTTGTAATGCATAGTTATTTGAGTTACTGTTGCCTTCCTGTCAGCTCGAAGCAGTCTGGTCACTCTTCTCTGACCTCTCTCATTAACAACATACTTGCGCCCACTAAACTGCTGCTCATTGGATTTTTTTTTTTGTGTTTTTGAACCATTCTTTGTAAACTCTAGAGTCTATTGTGCATGAAAAAACCAGGAGCTCAGGATTCATACCTTCATCACTTCGGCACAGAGAGAGAAAGTGTGTGTGTGTGTGTGTGTGTGTGTGTGTGTGTGTGTGTGTGTGTGTGTGTGTGTGTGTGTGTGTGTGTGTGTGTGTGTGTGTGTGTGTGTGTGTGTGTGTGTGTGTGTGTGTGTGTGTGTGTGTGTGTAAGAGAGTGTAACCTTTGACACCCTGACTAATGAAGTACCTATCAACCTCCGCTTTAAATATACTCAATATTTTAAATATGCACAGCCATCTGTGGCAATGAATTCCACAGATTCACCACCCTCTAGTTAAAGAAATTCCTCTGCATCTCTACTTTAAAGGGGTGAGCTTGTATTCTGATCTGTGCCTTCTGGTCCTAGACTCCCCAATTATAGCTTCACTTTCTTTGTGTGCATTTTCTCATTGAATTTCCCTGTTCTGCTGTGAACACCTGCAAGAAAATGAATCTCAAGGCAGTACAAAGATGAGAAAATCTGCAGATGCTGGAAATCCAAGCAACACACACAAAACGCTGGAGGAATTCAGCAGGCCAGACGGCATCTATGGAAAAGAGTAAATAGTCAAGATTTATCTCGGCCCAAAGCATCGACTGTCTACTCTTTTCCATAAATGCTGCCTAGTCTGCTGAGTTCCTCTGCCATTTTTTGTGTGTTGCTTAGGATAGTATATGGTGACATCTACATTTGTACTTTGATAAAAATAATTTATTTTGAGCTTTGAACAGAAAGGAGTGAGGAAATCTGGAGATTTGTTGGTAAGAAATGAGCATTCCATCTTTGATCAAGGAGCGCCTTGATTCAGGTAACTGTACTTGAGAACATTTGATGAATGATTTGTTTGCTTTCAATCCAGTTAGTGGCAACCGACAACAAAAATTCGACGGTTCACCAGAAAATCCAGCAACATTTACAAGCCCTTACTGGTCTGGTTGATGTTGCATGTTGTTTGAACAAAAAGTGCAGCTTTTTTTATAGAGTTCTGCAGCCAACATCTTGCTTCATGTTTCCAATGCTAACAGAAAACAGGCACAATTAAACAGTTTCATCTCCTCTGTGGGTTTTGGCAGAAGACGGAAAGAATGTATTGGAAACCTTTGCCCAGAATTCTGTGTTTTATAATGGTTATTTTATAAAGGAAGAGAGACAGTTAGAATATAGATGTATAAAATCAAAGCAGATTGGGTGGGAGAAACAGACATTGATGGGCAGATGAACAGAGATGCATATGCAGGGCTATAACGGACAGAGATGAAATGACAGATTGAGAAGTAGAGAAATAAATTAGAGAGTTATCAAGATGTAAAGAAGGAGAAAGAAGGAGAGAGAAGGAGAGGTGGATAAGGATGTAATGTTGAGATTTTATAAGGCACTGGTGAGGCCTCTCTTGGAGTATTGTTACCAGTTTTAGGCCCTTTCTCTAAAAAAGATGTGCTGACATTGCAGAGGGTTCAAAGTTTGTTCGCAAACATGATTCTAGAACTGAAAGACTTATCATATGAGGAGTATTTGATGGCTCTGGATCTTTACTCACTGGAATTCAGAAGAATAAGAGGGGTTCTCATTGAAAGGCCTCAATAGAGTGGTTGCTGAGAGTGTTTCCTATGGTGGGGGAGTCTAAGACCAGAGGACACAGCCTCAGAATAGAGGTACGTTCATTTAGAATGGAGATGAGGAGGAGGTTCTTTAGCCAGAGAGTGGTGAAGCTGTGGATTTCGTTGCCATGGGCGACTGTGGAGGCCAAGCCATTGGGTATATATAAGGCAGAGGTTGATAGGTTCTTGATTAGTCAGGACATGAAGAAGTCACAGGGAGATTGCAGGAGATTGGGGCTGAGAGGGAAATGGATTGGCCATGATGAAATGATGGAACAAACTCGAAGAGCCAAATAGCCTAATTCTGCTCCTTTATCTTATGGCCTTATGGTAGATATGTACAGAGAAACTAAGAGTTGGATTCATATGAAGGGATTTCATTGAGAGTAGGGGAGATTCAAACAACAGGACATGAGTTGAGAGTTAAAGGGCATAAGTTTAGGGGTAACACGAGGGGGAACTTCTTTACTCAGAGAGTGGTAGCTGTGTGGAATGAGCTTCCAGTGGAAGTGGTAGAGGCAGGTTCGATATTGTCATTTAAAAAAAAATTGGATAGGTATATGGACAGGAAAGGAATGGGTTGAACGCAGGTCGGTGGGACTAGGTGAAAGTAAGCGTTCAGCACGGACTAGAAGGGCCAAGATGGCCTGTTTCTGTGCTGTAATTGTTATATGGTTATGAGCAACATGATGGGAAAAAGAAGCTGAGAATCATGCTGTAAATGAACAACAGATAGACTTATATTACAAAATTCACACACTAAACTATGATGTAAAGTTCAGGGACCCTGAAATTAACTGATCAATTTAAATACAGTACTGCTGGTGTGTTTGAAGGATAAAAGAGAAAGTCAGGTAAGTGTCTTGAGCATGTTGTGCACTCGAGGTGTCTCCAAATACTTCACAACAAAGGAGTTTTTATTTGTATCTTGTTCATAATAAGGGAAAATGCATTTAAGTTGTACCCACCAATGGTGCTGCCAACCTGACAAACTGTCTCAGTAACTGTAGTTGAGATGCTATCATTGAGGTGTATGGTGTGTTGGCTTTCATTAGTCAAGGGATCGAGTTCACGAGACGAGAGGTAATGTGCAGCTCTATATCGAGGGCATACTTTTAAGGTGATTGGAGGGAAGTACAGGCAGAATGTCAAATGTAGGTTTTTTCACAGAGAGCAATGCACTGTCAGGGGTAGTGGTAGAGGCAGGTACTTTAGGGACAATTGAGAGATGCTCAGATAGGCATATGGATGGTGGAACACCGGAGGGTTATGGAGGAGGGAAGGGTGAGCTGAGAGTAGGTTAAAGGGTTAGCACAACCTTTTGGACCGAAGGGCCTATAGAATACTGTACTGTGCTGTGTTCCAGTGCAAACTCTTCCTGCAGTGTTTACTCCACTATTTTGGGAGCCATGGGAACGTAGTGATTAGCGTGATGCTATTACAGATTGGGGTGGTCAGTCTTTGGAGTTCAACTCCAGTGCCATCTGTAAGGAGTTTGTATGTTCTCCTCTTGACTGCACAGATTTCCTCCAAGAGATCCGATTCAGAAACATAGAAAACATACAGCACAATACAGGCCCTTCAGCCCTCAAAGCATGTCCCTACCTGAGAACTACCCAGGCTTTACCCATAGCCCTCTATTTTTCTAAGCTCCATGTAGCCATCCAGGAGTCTCTTAAAAGACCCTATCACTTCTGCCTCCACCACCGCCTCTGGCAGCCCATTCCACGCACTCACCACTCTCTGCGTAAAAAAGTTACTGACATCTTCTCTGTATCTACTTCCAAGCACCTTAAAACTTTGCTCTCTCATGTTAGCCAATTCAGCCCTGGGGAAAAGCCTCTGACTATCCACACGATCAATGCCTCTCATTATCTTGGACACCTCTATCAGGTCACCTCTCATCTTCCATCGCTCCAAGGAGAAAAGGCCGAGTTCACTCAACCTAGTCTCATAAGGCACGCTCCCCAAGCCAGTCAGCATCCTTGTAAATCTCCTCTGCACCCTTTTATGGTTTCCACATCCTTCCTATAGTGAGGCGACCAGAATTGAAGACAGTGCTCCAAGTGGGGTCTGACCAGGGTCCTATATAGCTGCAACATTACCACTCGGCTCTTAAACTTAACCCACAATTGATGAAGGCGAATGCACTTCTTTGCATTCTTAACCACAGAGTCAACCTGCATAGAAGCTTTGAGTGTCTTATGGACTCGGACCCCAAGACTCCTCTGATCCTCCACACTGCCAAGGCTCTTACCATTAATAATATATTCTACCATCATATTTGACCTACCAAAATGAACCACTTCACACTTATCTGGGTTGAACTCCATCTGCCACTTCTCAGCCCAGTTTTGCATCTTATCAATATCCTGTTGTAACCTCTTATAGCCCTCCACACTATCCACAACACACACAACCTTTGTGTCATCAGCAAGTTTACTAACCAAACCCTCCACTTCCTCATCCAGGTCATTTATAAAAATCACAAAAATTAGGGGTCCCAGAACAGATCCCTGAGGAACACCACTGGTTACCTACCTCCATGCAGAATATGACCTGTCTACAACCACTCTTTGCCTTCTGTGGGCAAGCCAGTTCTGGATCCACAAAACAATGTCCCCTTGGATCCCATGCCGCCTTACTTTCTCAATAAACCTTGCATGGGGTACCTTATCAAATGCTTTGCTAAAATCCATATACACTACATCTATGGCTCTACCTTCATCAATGTACTTAGTCACATCCTCAAAAAATTTAATCAGGCTCATAAGGCACATCCTGCCTTTGACAAAGCCATGCTGGCTATTCCTAATCATATTATCCTAACCACTGAAGTAAGACTCACTGGCCTGCTCCCTTTCTTGAATAAGGGAACAACATCTGCAACACTCCAATCCTCTGGAACCTCTCCCATCCTCATTGATGATGCAAAGATAATTCTCAGAGGCTCAGCAATCTCCTCCCTCACTTCCCACAGTAGCCTGGGGTACATCCCGTCCGGTCCCGGTGACTTATCCAACTTGATGCTTTCCAAAAGCTCTAGCACATCCTCTTTCTTAATATCTACATGCTCAAGCTTTTCAGTCCACTACAAGTCATCCCTACAATCGCCAAGATCCTTTATCGTAGTGAATACTGAAGCAAAGTATTCATTAAGTACCTCTGCTATTTTCTCTGGTTCCATAGACACTTTTCCACTGTCACACTTAATAGGTCCTATTCTGTCACATTTTATCCTCTTGCTCTTTACATACTTGTAGAATGCCTTGGGGTTTTCCTTAATCCTGTCCGCCAAGGCCTTCTCATGACCCCTTCTGGCTCTCCTAATTTCATTCTTAAACTCCTTCCTGCTAGCCTTATAATCTTCTAGATCTCTATCATTACCTAGTTTTTTGAACCTTTCATAAGCTCTTCTTTTCTTTTTGACTAGATTTACAACAGCCGTTGCACACCACATTTCCAGTATCCTACCATCCTTTCCCTGTCTCATTGAAATGTACCTATGTAGAACCCCACGCAAATGTCCCCTGAACATTTGCCACATTTCTTCCATACATTTCCCTGAGAACATGTGTTTCCAATTTATGCTTCCAAGTTCCTGCCTGATAGCTTCATAGTTCCCCATACTCAAATTAAACATTTCCCTAACTTATCTGTTCCTATCCCTCTTCAATGTTATAATAAAAGAGATAGAATTGTGATCACTATCTCCAAAATGCACTCCCACTGAGAGATCTGACACCTGACCAGGTTCATTTCCCAATACCAGATCAAGTACAGCCTCTCCTCTTGTAGGCTTATCTACATATTGTGTCAAGAATCCTTCCTGAACACACCCAACAAATTCCACCCCATCTAAATCCCTCACTCTAGGGAGATGCCAATCAATAAAAATCTCCCACCACAGCAACCCCGTTATTATTACTCCTTTCCAGAATCTGTCTCCCTATCTGCTCCTCGATGTCCCTGTTACTGTTGGGTGGTCTATAAAAAACACCCAGTAGAGTTATTGACCCCTTCCTATTCCTAACTTCCACCCACAGAGAATCCATAAACAACCCCCTCCATGACTTCCTCCTTTTCTGCAGCCGTGACACTATCTCTGATCAACAATGCCATGCCCCCACCTCTTTTGCCTCCCTCCGTATCCTTTCTAAAAACATCTAGAGCCTGGCACTTGAAGTAGCCATTCCTGCCCCTGCACCATCCAAGTCTCTGTAATGGCCAGAACATCATAGCTCCAAGTACTGATCCATGCTCTAAGCTCATCCGCTTTATTCACGATACTCCTCACATTAAAATAGACACATCTCAAACCATCGGACTGAGCACGTCTCTTCTCTATCACCTGCCTATCCTCCCTCTTGCACTGTCTCCAAACTTTCTCTATTTGTGAGCCAATCTCCCTTTTCTCTGTCACTTCGGTTCCATTCCCACCCTCCAGCAATTCTAGTTTAAACTCTCCCTAATAGCCTTAGCACACTTTCCCATAGTCCACAGACCTACAGGTTAATTGGTCAGTGTAAATTATCCTATGATTTGGTTTGGGTGAAATAGGTGGGTTGATGGACGATGGGGCTCATTAGGCCAGAAGGGCCTACTCCACACTGTACAGTATCTCCAAATAAGCAAAACAGATAAATACTTTTTTTTTGTCACTGGTAAGTGGATGAAAACCATATTTGCTTTTTTACTTTGCCAAGAAATTACTCTCAAAGCAAATCAGGGAGTCAATAATCAAACAAATATCTCCCTATATTTGGTAAATTCCCAGTCTCTGAAAGTATCAAATTAACCTGATTTAGTGCATGTGGACATTGAGTAAACTAAATCCACAGTTTAGCAGCATGCTTAATCTATATTTTTCTTGCGAATGCTGCTTATCTGATGCTTTGTGTCTGTGCGAGTAATTTTTCATTATTCCCATGCACACCCGTTCTTACAAATCTGACAACAAACTTGAATTTGACTTTGAGCTTGTCACCCAGTGCTTTCCCCCAGCGAAGACATTTTATTCTGGGTCATCTTCCAGCCGCTAGAGGGCAGTGAACGGCAAACTCCTAACTCAGCCCGAGGTGTCGACTGCTCACTTCCCTCTATAGATGCTGCTTGATCTGCTGAGCTCCTTCAGCATTTTGTGTATGTTGAGGCTCCCACAAGATCTACTAAATTTGCTCTTAGAGTATCGTATAACACTCAAGACATTGGAGATAAGCACAAAAAATCTACAAGCTTGCACTCACTTCCCTCTCCCCGGATGTTGAATGTACACCACCTCAGAATGAGAACCAGGTTTATTACCATTGACTAGCTTGTAATGCATGACTGAATTGTGCATTTGCTCTTCTATGGTTAAAACAGTCAGACATCACGCTAAATTATCCTTACCTTGTCTTGTTGTGTCCTGTCACGAGCATTCAGAAGGTGAGCACAACATTTTACAGTGTACACACTGTCAATATCTTGCATTTGCAATAATATTCAAAGTCTATAGTCAGTATGTAAACTTGTCCTGTTCTATTTTTGCACACACTGTTGACAAGATGTAATTTTATTTGTTTGTTAGTGTTTTGGATGTGGGTATTGTTGGTAACAGTACTTCTGTTATCTCTTTCTAATTGCTCTGAGAAGGTGTTGGTAAGCTAAGACCTCCAAGCCTGTGGTCCTTCTAGTGAAGGAATTCGTAGGAATGTTGATAGACAGGGAGTTTGGGATCACGTTCCAGTGACAAAGGAGCGTCGGATTTAAATTCAGATTTATTTATCACATACAGTCAGATGCATGGTTTGCGTTAACAACCAATGCACCTAACGGTGTGCTGGGGGCAGCCCGCAAAAGATGCTACACATTCCACTGTCAACAGTACTCTGCAGAGCAATACGGAACACGATAAAGCAGAATGCAACAACAAAACAAACCCCTTTCCTTCCTCCCACCCACACACACACATACACACACACACACACACACTGACAGCCCTCCAACTCCAGGACAGACCTCCAGTCTCCAGGCTTCACCCATCAGGCTTGACTTCCAAGGAGGACTTCCTCCTCTTGCTCACACAGTGTCTGATCCTGAGATCGACTGACATGGGACAACTCTACATCCATGATGTCCTTCATCACTAGTCCACATCGCTGGCCTCTGAGCCTGGAGCAGGTGTCTAGCTTCCTGTCACTCTACTTGAAGAGTGGAGTGGAGACCTGGACTCTGGAAGTTCTTCATTGCTTGTCCACATCACTGGACTTGGAAAGACGAGTGGAGATCTGACTTCTAACTCCCCCACATCCTAGACTGACAACTAGCTACCCTGTCTGTCCCAAAACCAACCCTATGAACTTACATCAACCAAGTCTGAGCTGCAATCTCAACAGATTCGGCAGCTCGGTGCTATCATGACTGGATTCTTAGAAGATTCCAATTCTGAAATGTTGGATTAGAGAATGACTTGTCAGACGCCTTTAGAACGTGGGGGCGGCGGGGCTGGAAGGGGGAGTGAAAGGAGCACCCAGGAATACCCAGGAGGTCACAAGGAGAGCATCAAAGCCCCACAAAAAGCAACAAGTTTATAACTGATTTCAATAACTGAAGGAGTAGCCCTATTTGCTGCACCACTATGTCACAAAGTGTTGCAGTTTTGGCTGGATGGTATGTTTTTTTTAAAGTATCTTTGTTGCCTGTCACGTATACTTTTGTACCCCTTACAGAACAAAGGTTGGTTGGTGCCTTGGTCGGATGATTACACTAGAGGGATAATACTGGGATTATATAATATAGACTACAGAGCGTGAAAGTGCACAGTTCCGCAGCTGCTGATGCACCATACTCCATCATGTTTGGATTCATCTTTCCATTAGCATAGGGACCTACTAGATGAAGGGTTTCCTTACTTCAATTCAAGTGCAGCGGTTACTTGTGTCTGAACAGCCACGTAGAGGTGTTTTACATTGGGTTAGTTGACTTTGCTTTCACCATTTAGGTTTAATCATCTGTCTTTGGTCCAATGTGGACAATAGATATTAAAGCTCCAGCTAGAACGTATTGTGTATTCTTGCCACTTATAATATTCCCCACCCCACCCTCCCAGGTGTATTTGAAAGGCGTATTGAGGCAGGTTAGGGACGGTGACTGGGAGAAGGGATTCCCTGGTCATGTTGGTCTTGGTGGGTCAGTGTTGAGGACTTGCAGAGATACTTTATGTTCCTAAATTGCACCATTTGCTTCTACTTCATTCATGATGTCTTGCATATAACATATGCAGGAATTGCGATGGTCTCTGAGAGATTGGCAGCAGGCGTGACTGTGAACATGGCGATATGGAGTTGTTGCTTGGCTCAAGTGTGAGTCACCTATTGTAATTTAGGCACTAATCCCCAATTGTTTGAGGATGACTTTGCCAAGGTAACTCTATCTTACCGCTTGGGAAAATACTTGATTTAAATGCTACAGTATATTGCAAAGCTGGCATACTGGATTTGATTTTATTGTATTTGTTTTTTGTTCAGGTTTTAATTACTTATAGGCTGTGGTAGATGCTGTTCTGGCAGTAAGGAAACAAGATAAACCCATTGACCTCCTCCTGGCTGAAATTATGGGGAAGAAGCACAAAACTGAGAGTGAACCTCAATGGATTTGGTTTTATGTGTGTAAATTTACCAGTTGGTACTAAACTTGCAATATAATAATAATAGCATGACTTTTTATTTTTAATGTAATAATTATTTTAAAATTCAAAACAAAATTTGAACCTATGTTTTGCAGTACACGGAGTGGCACTGTTAGTTGTAAAGTTATTCTGGAGCTGTGCTTTAAGGAGTGTGTTCCATTACACGTGTGGACACAAGACTGTGGATGCTGGAATCTGGAGCAGCAACATTCTGCAGGTGGAAGTCAATGAGTTGAGATGCATTTGTGGGAGTAGGGAGGGTGGAAGAATCAGTTTTGATGCAGGATTTAACACCAAATCATTGACAGTTCTCTTCCACCTTGTAGATGCTGCTTGACATACTGAGTTCTTGCAGCAGATTATTTCTTGTTTTAGTAATAAATAGTGTCATTAATCTTTATTACTTCTTTCCAAGTTACATCGGTGTGCAAGTTTGTCTTCATGGAAGAATGTAATATGTAGAAAGTGTAGTTATAGAGCTAGAACTCTAAGTTTAAGGCATATTGGAATTTCAGCCAATATTTAATCCTCAAATTTGTTTTTTTTCTTCTTGAAAAATCATGGAGCAAGTAGCTTAGTATGGTTGTTTCAAGGACGTAATGCAATGTGTATAATTTCTTTATGTGGCTGTGGTAATGGCATGCAGGAAACCTGTTCACTGGTGCAGGCATTTGAGCTGAATAGATTTACTTGTCATAATTGGATGAAGTTCATAGATTACACAATTCAAGGAACGATTGCCTTGCAAAGAGATTGAATGGCCACACGTGTTTCTGAATCGATTTCTGGATTAAACTGGAGTAATAAGAGAGGAAAGGGCTTCTGAAATATGTTGAAAATTCTTTGACTAGTATATTTGTGGAAAAATTTCTAGACCAAGTATGTTACTACAGAAAAAGTTGAAGAAGCTAACTCCAGTGTTACTTGGATGATAAAGGAATTATGATGAGACCTATCTCCTATTTTATCCACCATAGTCTTTCTGAACATTTTGTACCTGCAAATAATAAATGCCCATTCTCACCATTAGTTTCTTGTTTGAATGACTGTTTGGCTTGCAGTTCTCCCATATAATTCCCTTTGAGCATCTATGAACATTAAATGAGAATTTGTTCTATCAAACATCAATAATGTAGCTCATGCGATTAGCAGCCAAAGATAAACCAAGGGTCTTTTCCCAATAAATGTGAAAAGGACAGTTATAGAGAGACACAAGACTGCATCCTATCAGTCCATGCCATTGTTTCTCAGTGAACTCCTTTATTCCCTTCCTACTGTTTGTCCAGCATATGCTACTTGCTGTGTAGAATGTGACCTCTACATTCTCACTACTAAAGATGTTTCTTCTGAATTTCTCCTTAGTTTTTTTTTGTTGATTAGTTCAGAAGACATATGGTCTTTTGGCCTTCATTAATCGGAGGACTGATTCCAAGAACCGCAAGGTAATGGTTGCAGCTCTACAAAACTCTAGTTAGTCCACACTTGGAAGCTAGAACTGTCTTAAGCCCATTTCAGTGACGGTGAAAGCTGACAGCTCACATAGGCTTTAAAATTAACTAAGAGGTCATTTTGAATAGTTTGGGGAAAAGGCAGAATCTGGCTGTGATTACTTCCTCCAGTGTCCATCATCGGCCAGTTCAAGACCTCACTTGCAAAATGAAGGGATCAGGAATTCCCCTGGGGCTTTCTCTGAGATTGGGAAACAGAAAGGAAAACTGTGGCTGTGTGATCGAAGCTACGAAGAGCTCAACTCTGATTGTTCAAGAACTGACAAGTATCAGGGAATAAAGTGAATGATTATAGTGGTCTGGCAAAATGCTTCCTGTGATTAGAGGGTTTTATCTCCTCAAAGGTGTTATTATGACCCAAGTTTCGGAAGTTTCTAGGATCAAGGATCAACTTTATTCACCATATACATTTACATGTATTAGGAATTTGCTGTGGTGTGTTGGTCAGGGCATGACATGCAACAAAAACAACTTTCAACAATTACAAAGTATAAAGAATTATATAAAAATAGAGGTTAAAAGACTCAAAGTACATTTATTATCAAAGTATGTATGCAGTATATAACCCTGAGATTCATATGGATATGAAATTAACTGTGCATAAATACATGAATACCAGCATTTATTTACAATGTAAACAGTATTACAAAAAGTGGTTTAAAGCGTCTACAGCATCTTTTTTTCCATCAACGTAGGGGACTCTAAAATTAGAGGACACAGTTGAGAGTGGACTGAAGGTGAGAGGGAAAAGATTTTGAAAGAGTTCTGAGGGGCATGTTTTCTAGACAGATGATGGTGGGTATATGCAGTGAGCAGCCAGAAATGGTAATGGTAGCAATATTTACAAAACTTGAAAGGCATTTGGACATGTATAGGGAAGGTTTGGAGGAGTATGGACCAGGGACTAGCTCAGTATGGACTAGTTTGGTTGAGGGTCTTGTTTCCACACTGCTTCAATCTATAAATCTATCACAACATACATTTACTGAAGACTGTGTTTTGTACAATCACACCCCAAAGGTGATTCAGTAATCTTCTGCAGGCCAAGAAATGCGGCAACCAATTTGTGGGTATAAAGCTCCAAAAAAGATCAGATAGTTTCAAGTTAATGTTGCTAGCTGCACAATAATTAGGGGTTAGTGTAACACTTTACAGCAACACTTTATTCCCTGATACAATTCTTCAGCTGTCGGTAAGGAGTTTGCACGTTCTCCCCATTGGCAGTGTACATTTCTTCTGGATGCCTCAGTTTCCTTCCATATTCCAAAAATGTACAGGTTAGGGTTAGTGGTCCAATCACTACAAGGGAAAATCTGCAGTTGCTGGAAATCCAAGTAACACACAAAATGCTGGGGGAACTCAATAGGCCAGGCAGCATCTATGGAAAAGAGTACAGTCGATGTTTTGGGCCGAGACCCTTCATCAGGACTGGAGAAAAAAGATGAGGTCAAAGTAAGAAGGTAGGGGAGGGGAGGAAGAAATACAAGGTAGTAGGTGATAGGTAAAACTGGGAGGGGGAAGGGGTGAAGTTGATGGGTGAAAGAGACAAAGGGTGGAGAAGGGGGAATATGATAGGAGAGGACAGAAGGCCATTTAAGAAAGAAAAGGTGGAGGAAAACCAGAGGGAGGTGATGGGCAGGTAAGGTGTTAATTTGAGAGAGGGAAATGGGAATGGGGAATGATGAAGGGGGATGCTTTACTGGAAGTTAAAGAAATCAATGTTCATGCCTCAGGTTGGGGGTTACCCAGATGAAATATAAGGGTGAACAAGGCTGGTGGATGACAGCTGGTTGTAAGTAGGCTACAGGTGATGAGTTGGAAGCAAGCGGCAGATGACTCCTGGGTGGAGACTGGGAGGTGCCTGCCTGTGCAGATCTGACAGCCTGAATTATAGTGAGAGGTTGGCCAGGCTAGGTCTTAGATTGGCCAGGCTAGGTCTTTGTAACAAAGAATAAGGAGCGACCTTGGAGAAATGTATAAAATTATGAGAGGTATTAGTCTTTTCCCAGGGTAGGGAAATTCAAATCTGGGGGTGTGGATTTATTTGCGTGAGTAGGGAAAGATTTGAAAGAGAATTGAAGGGCAATTCTTTTTTTCATGCAGAAGGCAATGAATATGTTAGATAGAAAAAATGTAAATAGAAAACTGTAGAAAAAAATGGTTAGAGTTGCTTAGAACTTTTGTGCAAAGGTGTTTATTAGGTGAGTATATTGAATGAACTGCCAGAGAAAGTGGTTGAGACAGGTACAATCGTATCATTTAAGAAATTTAGGTAGGGACTTGGAGGAGTGGGACTTGAGGAATAGGGTGGAATGCAGGAAATTAGGACTAGCTGGGTGGGCACCATGTTCAGTATAGACTCGTTGGGCCAAAGGGCCTGTGTCCATGCTGTGTTGTTATATGACTGTGATTCTACGACTGTTTCACTTTTCAAATTGTGCCCCCATCCACTCTCTCAGATGCAGATCAAAGCTGCTTAGAAGATTGGCCATCTTTACACCTTAACCAACTTACTAAAAAAAGAGGTTAACTGGTTAACTTATAAACACAAGAGGTTCTGCAGATGCTGGAAATCCAGAGCAATGCACTCAAAATGCTGGAGAAACTCAACAGGTCGGGTGGCATCTATGGAAAGGAATAAATAATCAATGTTTTGGGCTGAGACCCTTCAGCTGGTTAAATTAGCTGTGTTTTCTTTTTCCAGCTCTTTCTGCTTTTATTTCAGATTTTCAGCAAATGCCCTTTTCTTGATTTTCTAAAATTTCATGTTCACGCGGTGAGCTTAGAACTCGCAATCTCTGCACTACTCATCCATCACCACATTTGCAACATGATCATACCTGTTGCTTCACAGCTACCTCAGTTTTTGGCATCAATCAGGCCATTTTCCTTTATACTTTGCCAATGTTTAGTGTTGCAAGCCATCTGCCAACCATTTAGCTCTTTGAAAATCAGCACTATGATTTCAGGTAATTTTGACTGTTTATTCTTACATTGTGAGCAATTAAATGTGATTAAGTTGCATCCTGAAACCTGTCCAGCTGCGTTGCTGGATCATCAGATATTTCTAGAAGTCCTTGAAGGAAATAGCTGGGTACTTTCAGCTTCCTTCAGTAATGGGCAGGACCTTGCTTACATTTGGTGGAGATTCTAACTGGAACTTTCTTGACTTTCTTAGAAGTTTGCGTAGAGTCACGTCACTAAAACTTTGACAAACTTCTATGCCTAACTGGTTGTGTTACGGCCTAGTATGGCAACATTAATACCCAGAAATGGAATATACTGCAGAAAGTGGTTGATATAACCCAGTACGTCACGGGAAACACCCTCCCTACCATTAAGCACACTTACACGGAGGACTGCCACAAAAAACCGTATCCATCATCAAGGACTCACACTTTCAGACCATGCTGTCTTCTCACTACTATCATCGGGTAGGAGGTACAGGAGCCTTCAGTCCCACACCATCACATTCAGGAAGAGGGATTACCCTTGTTACGAACCCCGTAACTAGGTTACTGACCAGCAAAGATAGAGGTGTCCGTTGGAGTCTGATGATACTATTTTTAACAATATTTATTAGTAAAAATACACAAAAATAATATCAATGCAAATATACAGATAATATACGTTGTCAATACTAAACCTAAAAGTGCGGGTATAATAATAATCAATAAGAAATAAGTTCTATTGTTGTCGAGGGGATAATGAATTGTCCGATGGAAATCTAAAGTTCATTTCAGTTCATACAGGCTGCAGCCGTTGTTTGTTTGTTGCTGTGTTGCAATTATTGGAGAGAGAGAGAGAAATAGAAGAATAACTTGCCAACTTTCCTTGGTACGATCTTGATCTGTATCCGTCCTTTAGCGAGACCGTTCCGTGGAGGACTCGCCACCCAGGCAAGGATGGACACACACACAAGCCCCCCACCGGTCTCATACGTTTCTCCTGGTGTGTGTAAGGGGTGTTCCCCAGACCCGTCTTTTATCCTCACTCATGGGGTCTCAGATGTCAATCAGGTTGTGATGATGTAATCCCTCAACCAGCCCACTCTGGTTGTCCCCTGAGGGGTTTTAATGAATAGTACAGTACTCAATACACAATTCCTTCTCCAAGAGACAATAGCAGTAATCAGTGGTTCCGTTCCACTTGTGTCAGGAGACATTCCGCCTTGTTGTGTATTCTGCGTTGTCTATAACAACTGCCTTTGCTGTTATCCTGTGTCTCTCTCATTATTGACATGATGTGTCTCTCTCTCATTTCCTGGGTCTCAGACCCGAAATAATAGCGATCCTGCGATTCTCAAAAAGGAGGGGGTGACTTTGCACCCTTCGGCCCCTCAGAGGTGCTCCACATTCGTAACACCCTTCTTCTGGCTCCTGAATCAGTGTAGATAACTTCAATCACCTCAACACTGAACCAATTCCACAACCTATTAGCTCACTTTCAAGGATCCTATAACTCGTATTCTCAATATTATTTATTTTTTATTTGCACAATTTGTCTTCTTATGTATAGCGTTTCATAGATCCTATTGTATTTCTTTATTTTCCTGTAAATACCTGCAAGAAAATGATCCACATATACCTAATTTGATAATAAATTTACTTTGACCTGCTAGTGTTCATTTTTTGAAACACACACACACACACACACGCACACACGCATACACACAGTCAAATAAGGAAGATGAGGACTTTGGTCATGGCATCGAAATTATGAAATGCAAGAAATTATGAAATGCAAGTTTAGGCTAGGGAATCCTTATAGTAAGCAAGGGGAATTATCTCTTAACTCGTGCCCTATGTCTGACAAGACATGAGAGCCCTATTGATTTCAGTGAAGATTCTCTGATGGATGATCAGGAAAGATAATCTTATGCTTTATTCCTTCTTTGGCATATTTAATTAACTTTATTTTCTCAAACCATAAGTCTTTAAGACATGGGACCAGAATTAGGCCATTTGCTCTGCCATTTCATCATGGCTGAGTTATTATCCCTCTCAACCCCATTCTCCTGCCTTCTCCCCATAATCTTTGACACCCTGACTGATCAAGAATCTATGAAGATTGTTATTTTTTTAAAAAAATTTCTATCTTAGCAGTTTTTAAGAGAAAGACAAAAGACGACAGGGGTTGGAATCTGGAGCAAGAAACAATCTGCTGAGGGAATTCAACGCGTCGAGCAGCATCTGTAGAAGAAAAGGAATTGTCAATGTTTCAGATTGACCTCCTACAACATAGGTTTCATGGGAGAAGCCAGAGAGAGGTATTAAATGAGTTGCATCTCTGACTGGAGGCCTGTAACCAGTGGTGTGCCACATGGATCGGCGCTGCGTCCATTGTTGATTGTCATTCATTTAGAAGATAATATGATGGACTAGATCAGCAAATTTGCAGGTGACATAAAAAATGAAATCAACTGTTTCAAGGGCTCTGTGTATTGATATTTATAATCTGTGGCTTATTTTTTGCCATTTGCGCAATTTGCTCTTTTTTTTTTGCATGTTGCATGTTTGACATTTTCTCTGAACAGATTCCATGGTGTTCCTTTGTTTCATGCCTGTCTGCGCGAAGACCCTTCTCAGGGTTGTATACTGCATGCATACTTTGGTAATAAATATACTTTGAATCTTTGAAGCTTTGAATCGTTGATTGGGGGCATAGTGGACAGTGAGGAAAACTGTCAAAATTTACAGTATGATTTGGGCCAGCTGGGAAAATGGACTGAGAAATGGCGAACGGAACTTAATGCAGACAAGCGTGAGGTGTTTAACTTTGGGAGGACAAACCAGCAAGCATTATATAGTGAACTGTAGAGCATTGAGGGGTGCTGTAAAGCAAAGGGATTTGGGAATACAAACCCATAATTCCTTGAAAGTGGCATTACAGGTAGATAGGGTCATAAAGGGAGATTTTAGTATATTGGCTTTTATAAATCAGGGCACTGAGAGCACGCGTTTGGATGTTATGTTGAGTTGTACAAGACATCGGTGAGGCCAAATTTAGTAGAGTGTAGTGTGCAGTTATGGTCATGTACCTACAGGAAAAACATCAATAAGCTTGAAAGAGTACAAAGAAAATTAACTAGAATGTTGCTGTGACTGGAAGACCTGAGTTACAGGGTAAGGGTGAATAGATTCTGACATTATTTACTAGAGTGCAGGAGAATGAAGGGAGATCTTCTAGAGGTCTACAAAGTTTTGAGGGGTATAGATATGAGTGAGACTAGAACTAAAGGTCATAGGTTTAGGGTGAGAGGTGAAATACTTAAAGAGAATCTAAGAGGAATATTCATTCAGAGGGTGATGCGAGTGTGGAGTCAGCTCTCAGTAGAAATGGTGGAGGTGGGTTCAATCCATAATGTTTGTTCCACAGAGCACCTCAGTCCCCTTCTAAGTCCTACCTTAGGTTGTTCTCCCAAAGTTCAACATGGGTCCCACATTTAAGAGAAGTTTGGATAGGTACATGGATGGGAGGGGTATGGAGAGGTATATGTGCAGCTGGACGGGACTAGGTAGATCAGGTCAGCATGGACCTGATGTGTCAAAAGGGTTGATTCTATGCCATAGAGCTCTGTGACTCTACGTCTCTGATGCTGCTTAAACCACTGAGTTCCTCCAATAGATTGTTTGTTATTTTTTAAAATTTCTCTGAATGTTGGAGACTTTTCAGAAACTATGAAGAAGTATTACTACCTTTATGGCTGGAAAGCCCTCCAACCAACCCCAACCAAAAGGGGATTGTCGAAGGAGTGCTTCAATGTTAAAGCTTCCAAATGGGGCAACGACTGAGAGTGCTCCACCAGACCTTGAGAAGCAGAGGGCAAGTAGGAGCCGTACAGATTCATGCTAGAAAAAAGTGAATAGCCCTGAGCTGAACCCCTGAACCTGGAGGACTGGTGGACCACTCTTAGGCTGTCTCAACCCTTTGACCTGTTTGTCATGGGTAACCCTTCCAAGAGCCAAAGTATAAAGCCCTGACTCCACCCAACATAGCACTCCAGGCCATGGAGCACGCAAGCCTCCAAACACAATGACAAGGTTGTGGTCCTCTGGAGGTTTGGCTTATTCAAGCAACTGAGTTTCAATGGAATATCTTTTGCCATCAATCCGGTATAAGAGTTGGGTTGTTCTTTCCCCTACCATGAGGGGTTCTTTCCTTCTCTCTCTCTATTCCTCTTTCCCTCTCACCTTCATGTTCCATCTTCCTGCCCTCATTCTTGAATTGCTTAATAAACAATCACAAGCAACAAGATTTATGCCTCATTCTTGACTTTAGAGGTACCTTGGATCAAAAACATCAGCATCCAGCCTTACCCTTCAACCATCAGGCTCCTGAACCAGAATGGTTCATGACACTGAACTGATCATTAACAGGGCATATGGACTCACTTTTAAGGACTTTACAACTCATGTTCTCAATATTATTTATTTATTATTATTTGTTTCTATTAGTATTTGCACAGTTTGTCTTTGTTTTTCACATTGGTTGCTTGTCAGTCTTTGTTTTTGTGTAGTTTTTCATTAATTCCAAAGTTCTTCTGTGAATGCCAGCGAGAAAATGTATCTCAGGGTAGCACTTGGAGACGCATGACAATAAATTTACTTTGAACTTTGGGCTGTTTATGGGATCTTATTTTGTTTGCTGGGTTTCCTGCATTAAAGGAGTGAAACCTAATCTATTGGCAGTAAAACCCTTTTGTGAAAGGCATTATGCATCTTTTTGTAATCCAAGGGCCATACAGATGCAATTTCTGACATGCTTGCCTACATCTACAAGAATTGTACTGGTACCATTTAACTTGTTAACAATTATAACTCACTTGAAAGAGTTCCACATTTACTTCAGCACTGATTTAATTAAGTTGTATTATTACGGTTCATTTGCAGAGATTGCAATGGGTTGTGCATGCAACGGCGCATTCTCCTAGTCACCAGTTCAGCAGGTAACAATTTTCTGTCTCGCTTCTTGACACGCAGAAGCCTGCCGATTATGCTTTGAAAATGAAGCAAACAGGGATGAAGCAGAATTGCCCTCTGTGCCTTGATGAGCACCAACAATGATCAAGAAGCTTGAATCTATCTCAGACAAAACTGTGCCCTTGAATAAACATACAGCAGTTTTCATAGAGGGATCAGAAGTGCAGAGAGTGAGCAATTTCAAGTTCCTGGGTGTTAATATTCTCTGGTCCAAATATACCAATGCAGCTATAAAGAAGACAAGACAGTGGTTATATTTCATAAGGAGTTTGAGGAGAATTGGTATGTCATTTAAAGCATTCACAAATTTCTACAGATGTACTACGGAGAGCATTCTAACTGGCTGCATCACTGTCTGGTTATGGAAGAGGGGGCTACTACACAGGATTGAAATAAGCTACAGGGAGTTTTTACATCAGTCATTTCCATCATGGGAGCATTTGTAGTATTCAAGATGTGGAGCCTTTAAAGGGTGGTGTCCATCATTAAGGACCCCCATTACCCAGGACAGGCCCTCTTCTCATTGTTACCATCAGGGAGGAGGTACAGAAGCCTGAAAGCACACTCTCAGCTATTCAGAAATAGCTTCTTCCCCTCTGCCATCCAATTTCTCAATGGACATTGAACCCATGAACACTACCTCACTACTTTTTTATTTTTGTGTATGCACTACTGATTTAATTTAATTATTTAATATAGTTATACTTAATGTAATTCACAGCTTTTTTCTATGTTATCATGTATTACATTGTACTACTGCTGCAAGTTAACAAATCTCATGACATACACTGGTGATATTAAACCTGATTCTGATTCTGAAATTCATATTCAATGCTCTGAGCAGTTTTTGAAAAACTGTAAGCACTCCACTTAGTTCCGGGCATTTCTAGGCAGCTGTGAAGGGCAAGTCATTGGGTATATTAAGGCAGGAGCTGATACATTCTTCATTAGTCAGGACCTGAAGGCGTACAGGGAAAAGGCAGGAGATTGGGGCTGAGAAAGAAAATGATATCAGCCATGATGAAATGGTGGAGCAGACTCGATGGGCCAAATGGCCTAATTTTGCTCCTATATCTTATAGTCGAACTGGAAGTTGTTAGTTTTCTTACCTAGTGGGAATCTACTGCCATCCGATTAGTCATGGAGAATTGGAGGATGTAAAAAGCAAATAAAATCCTTGAAAGAAAATATGAGAATAGGAGAGAAAATAAGTCTGTAATAGAATTTTGCATTGAAAATCTGTGAGAGTTACCATAGCAACAACCTCTTCCTCAGTGTCAAGACCAAGGAGCTGATTATTGACTTGAGGAAAAGGAAACCCAAGGTCCATGGTTTTATTATTTCGGAGGACCTCTCCTGGGCCCAGCACATAAGAGCAATTAGTAAGAAAGCACAGCAGTGCCTCTACTTCCTTAGGAGTTTGTGAAGATTTGACATGACCTCTAAAACTTTGACAAATTTGTATAGACGTGTAGTGGAGAGTGTATTGACTGGCTGGTATGGAAACACCAATGCCCTTGAACTGCTCATCAATTCCAATTCCAAACATTTAGACAGGTACATGGATAGGAATGGTGGATAAGGCAAATAGGACTAGCTCATGTGGGCATTTTGTTTGGCATGGAGGAAATGGACTGAAGGGCCTATTTCTGTGCTATGTTAGTCTGTGATTCTGATATGTGAAATCATTGCTTAATGCAGGTTAGTGATGCAATGTATTTGATCCAATCGATGATAAAGAAGCCTTCAAACTGTGCAATGAAACCGAAGGAGATCCAAATGTCATGTCTGTTGTATTTGAGCTTTAAGCTACACAGTATATCCATGATTGAATATGCCATTCAGTGCATTACACCTGCGTATGTACACCGCATGTAGCATTGTACTCTCTTACTTAAAGCGCGGCTGCCACCTGCTTGTCTGGGCTAATCACTCGGCTCTCTGTGTGGTCTGCTTACCATCCTAATCTGCTGACACAACTATGACTGGGTGAAACTGTCAAGCCTCCACAGCAACTGCGCTGCAAGCTCTGTGCTCACGAGAAATGAAAGCAGATTACGGAGGGGTAGCGAGCCTTTTGTTGGTTTTAGATGAGAGCCTTCATTCATCAGTCTACCACTCCTGAGCTGAACTGCCAAATAAACAACTCACAGCAGTGTAGTCTCTTTTGTCATCTATACCGTCTGTCCATTATTCCCGACATTGGAACTGGGACAAAGGGCATTCAGTCAGAATGGGCTCAGAAATGCTTCATGAACCGGAATCCAATAGGTGTAGATAGGTAGGACTTCATTGTGTTTCAATTGCCATTTATTGAAGAGAAGTCATTCACTAGGGTGGAAGTGACTCAAAACGTGAGATCCTTAATTAAAAGCTTTTGACTGGGGATTTAGTCTATTTTTACACTTTGTACAGGTAATCCAAAAGGTACACTGAGCTTGATTACCCTTCTTCTTATTTTATTTTGATTGTGTCTGTGGGTGGCTGAGAATTTTTTTAAACTTTTAAACTTTTTGTTTCTTTTGCTCCAGCACATCCATTGCCTGCCCTGTAGGGTGCAGTCTTTCATTGATTCTATTACAGTTATTAGATTCACTGTGTATGCCTGCAAGAAAATGAATCTCAGGGTTGCAGATGGTGACGTATATGTACTTTGGTAACAAACTTACTTCGAACTTTAAATACCAGGTTCATGTGCAACCATCTCTCCCTTGTGCCAACTGTATATCCAAACATCTTAGCTTCCAGATTGTGGGATTCCCATCTTAACTCCACTATAAATTTCACTGTGAGGACTCGATTTGACATCCACCTCACTGGAACTCAAGAAAACATGAACAGGTGTAGGCCACTAAGCCTCCTCAACCCTGACCCACCTTTCAATGTGATCATGGCTAATCCACACAGGCCTCAAACCTCAATTCTTCAATCTTTAGATTGAAATTGGTCAGCAGTTTTAAATTCCTTGACATTAACATATCAGAGGATTTGTCCTGGGTCAGGCACTCGAGTGTCATCACAATGAAGGCATGATAGGAAATGACATTAAACAATCTTGAATCTTAAATCTATATTATTGACTTGGAGGAAGGCAAGAACTGAACTGGCTGTAAACACAAATATAAATAAGAGAGCAAGTTGTGAGCAGAACAAAATGAATCTGCAAAAGGACATAAATCAGTAATGATCTAACATTTGAAAGATGGAATATGTTGTGGGGAGGATATGAGATTATCTGCTTTGATCAGGAAAATAGAAAATTAGAGTATTAACTGAATGGAGTGCGTCTGTAGAATGCTACTACATAGAGAACTCTGGCATTTTACATGTCCTTTCACATAAAACACAGAGGAACATACAATCGGCATGTAGGTCCAGCTAACAATTAGGGAATCAAGCGAAATGTTGACTTGTTGTGAATGTTGACCTGCTCCACCTGTACAGGGCGCTGGTGAGATAAAATTCAGGGTGCAGAATGATCTTATCCTTCATATTTCAAAAGGGACAAACTCACATTGAAGGATGTTTCCGAGCAACTCCACAAGGCTGACCCTTGGAATGGTGAGGTCATCCTAGGAGGAATATGTATGTACGTGTTGTCTACAGCTTTATTAAATATCAGAGACTATCTAATTGAAGAATGAAAGATTTCAAGAGGGTGAGATGCTGAGAGGGGAATTTCTGTTACGGAGGAGCCTTTAAAATAGGGCCAGGGATTCAGTAAAATCGGAGATAAAGTCAAGGAAGAATTTTAAGACCATAAGCTTTAGGAACAGAAGTAGGCTATTTGACCCATTGAGTCTGCTCTGCCATTCAGTCATGGGCTGATCCAATTCTTCCAGTCATCCCCACTCCACTGTCTTCTCCCCATACTCTTTGATGCCCTGGCTAATCAAAAATCTATCTATCTCTGCCTTAAATGCACCCACTGACTTGGCCTTCACAACTGCTCATGGCAACAAATTCCACAGATTTACCACCCTCTGACTAAAGTAACTTCTCTGCGTCACTATTCTAAATGGGCGTCCTTCAATCCTGAAGTCATGCCCTCTTGTCCTAGACTTCCCTAACATGGGAAATAATTTTGCCATATCTAATCGGTTCAGGCTTTTTAACATTTGGAATGCTTCTATGAGATTCCCCCCTCATTCTCCTGAACTCTAGGGAATACAGCCCAAGAACTACTAGACATTCCTCATACGGTAACCCTTTCATTCCTGGAATCTTCTCTGAATCCTCGCCAATGTCAGTATATCCTTTCTAAATAAGGAGCCCAAAACTGCACACAATACTCTAAGTGTGCTCTCATGAGTGCCTTATAGAGCCTCAACATCACATCCCTGCTCTTATATTCTATACTTCTAGAAATGAATGCCAACATTGCATTCGCCTTCTTCACCACCGACTCAACCTGGAGGTTAACCTTTAGGGGATCCTGCACAAGGACTCCCAAGTCCCTTTGCATCTCTGCATTTTGAATTATCTTCCAATCTAAATAATAGTCTGCTGTTTATTTCTTCCACCAAAGTGCATGACCATAAACTTTCCAAAATTGTATTTCATTCCCCACTTCTTTGCCCATTCCCCTAAACTATCTAAGTCTCTCTACAGGCTCTCTGTTTCCTCAACACTACCCACTCCTCCACCTCTCTTTGTATCACTGGCAAATTTAGACACAAATCCATTAATCCCATGGTCAAGAACATTGACATACATTGTAAAAAGCAGCAGTCCCAACACCGACCCCTGTGGATCTTCACTGGTAACTGGCAACCAGCCAGAATAGAATCCTTTTATTCTCACTCTCTGTTTTCTGGTGATCATCCATGCTCGTAACTCCCCTGTAATTCTATGGGCACTTATCTTGCTAAGCAGCCTCATGTGCGGCACCATGTCAAAGGCCTTCTGAAAATCCAAGTACACCACATCTACTGCATCTCCTTTGTCTACCCTGCTTGTAATTTCCTCAAAAAATTGCAATAGGTTAGTCAGGCAGGATTTTCCTTTCAGGATACCATGCTGGCTTTGGCCTATCTTGTCCTGTGCCTCCAGGTAAGCCTTAATCTCATCCTTAACAATCGATTCCAACAACTTCCCAACCACTGATGCCAGGTTAACAGGTCTATAGTTTCCTTTCTATTTCTTCCCACCCTTCTTAAATAGTGGAGTAACATCTCCAATTTTCCAGTCATGCGGTACAATGCCAGAATCTATCAGTTCTTGAAAGATGATTGATAATGCCACCGCAATCTCTCCAGCTACTTCCTTCAGAACCTGAGGATGCACTCCATCAGGTCCAGGAGATTTATCCACCCTACCCTAGAGAGTCGCAGAGGCTCAATCTATGAATGTTATCAGGGCTGAGATATGATGATATTTAATCAGTGGGAGCCGATGGTGATGGGGGACAAGGCTTGTGGAAAATGCTGGGGAAATTAAACTGAGACCGCCATCAGATCAAAGCTAAACTTACAGAATACATACAAAATTCTGGAGGAACTCAGCAGGCCAGGCTGCATCTTTGGAAAAGAGTAAATCGTTGATGTATAGGGTCGAGACCCTTCATCAGGTCCTATACAACAGTGGTGTGGAGAAGAGCCTCTTTGAATGCACAACATGTCGAATCTTGAAGTGGGTGAGCATGAGCATATACACAGACACCACTTTCTTAGATAAAGGAGGTACCTAATAAAATGGCCACTAAGTGTATATTGTAAGTGTGCAAGTCTCTGTCTGTCTGCAAGACACACTTTCATGTAGTTGATATAAATGCAAAAAGAAGATTTTCACTTCAGTTAGAAGCAGAATTCAAAAGGAAACAGTTTTGAAGTGAAAAAGCAGAGAGAAGATTTTGTATGTATCCTCAACATGTGCCTGGAGCTCAGTGCCCGAAAGGACGATGGACGAGGACTGAGATTGGATTTGGGAAAGAGAATTCTGTCTATCAGTAGTAGGACCATGGGTCAAAAGCTGGGGGTGGATAACTTAGATAGTTTTCCAAGAGATAGCACAGAGACAGTGGGCTGAATGGTACTGCCCAGTATCATGGTGTTGTGTATTTAATATTTCAGTAATATTGTAAATATATTCTTAGGTTATGCATTTGTATTTGTCTGCATAATACATTATGGTAATATATAAAAGTATGTGAGTGGTATGCATCATCATGCCACCATGTCATAAGTCTGCACCTCACTGAAAGTAAAATCGAAGTACACACATTATCCCTGGGCTCCTGTGTTTTTCTTTCAGTTACCGGTAGTTTTATGATTTGGGGTTACAATGCTTAATAGTAGTGATGAATAATTTTTAAAACAAACCTAAGCAAATGCTTTGAGAGGCTGGTCAAGGACTACATCTGCAGCATGCTGGACCACCTACAATTCGCCTACCGACAGAACCAATCGACAGATGGCACAATAGCCACAGCTCTACACATCGACCTTACACATCTGGAGAAGAAGGATGCTTATGTGAGAATGCTGTTCTTGGACTACAGTTCAGCATTCAACACCATAATTCCCTCCAGGCTTGACAAGAAGCTCAGAGACATAGGCCTTTCACCTTACGATCTATATGTACTGTACTTTCTCTGTAACGGTAACAATTTATTTTGATTCCTTTTATTGTTTTACAGTACAGATAGATCATAAGGTGAAAGGCCATAACGAGGTAGAACGCGAGGTAAAGAGTCAGTCTTATCGTACTAAGGGTCCTGTTTGATACTCTTATATCAATGGGGTAGAAGCTGTTCTGGTTACTGTTGGTACCTTTTTTTAGGTTTTTGCATCTTCTGCCCAATGGGAGGAGGGAGACGAGAGAACCTTTGGGCTGGCTGGTGTCTTTGACTAAACTGGCTGCTTTACTGAGGCAGTGAGAAATATAGACAGAGTCTTTCAATGGGAGGCTGGTTTCCATGATGTGCTGAGATATGTCCTCAACTGTCTGCAGTTCCTTGTGGTCAAGGCAGACCAGTGGTACTTGAGTGTGGGTTGAAGATCATGTTTCTGTGTTGTTTGACTCTCTGTGAGAGCAACTCTTTAGTGTTCAAACATATGTAACACGTTAACTCCACTTCTGTTTCTGCAGGTGCCTCATGGCCTGTTATTTCCAGCATTTTCTGCCTTTATTTCAGACTTACAGAATCTCCTGCCTTTCCCTTTTCATCTTGAGACATTTCCCCTGTGTTTTCCATCTGGTGATTTTTAATGCATTGTGCAATGCAGGGAAGTAAATACATCTTACAGAGGAAAATAAGTACATTAATCCAGAGCTTCCTGGCATGGTCTCTCCTCCTGCAGAATCCTTTCCCCCATACAACATAGAACATAGATCAGTACAGGCCCTTCGGCCCACAATGTTGTGCTGACCTTTTAGCCTATTCCAAGATCTAAGTACAAAAAGTACAAAGTAAGTTTATTATCAAAGTATATATATGTCACCATATACTACACTGAGATTCTTTTTCTTGTGGGCAGGATTTTCCCATAACCAGGGTTCAATCTGTCCTCAGGTTCTCTCTGTGTGGAGTTTGCATGTTCCTTCTTTGACCGTGTGGGGTTCACCAAGTTAAGTACAAAGAAATATATAGTAGAATCAATGAAAAACTACACACAAACAAAGGACAAATGTGCCAATGTGCAAAGAAAGACAAACTGAACAAATACAAAAAAATGCAAATAACAATAATAATAAATAATAAGACCATAAGATATAGGAGCAGAATTAGGCCATTTGGTCCATCAAGTCTGCTCCACCATTTCATCATGGCTAACCCACTTTCCTCTCAGCCCCAATCTCCAGCCTTTCTCCATAGCCCTTCATGCCCTGACCAATTAAAAATCTGTCAACCTCTGCCTTAAATATACCCAATGACTTGTATTCTACAGCCACTTGTGGCAATGAATTTCACAGATTCACCACCCTCTGGCTAAAGAAGTTCCTCCTCATTTCCATTCTAAAATAATGCCCCGCTATTCTGCCGCTGTGTCCTCTGGTCCTTGACTCTCTCACCAAAGGAAACATCTTCTCCATATTCACTCTATCAAGGCCTTTCACTATTTGATGGGTTTCAATTAGGTCATCATTCATTCTTCTGAACTCTAGTGAATACAGGCACAAAGCCATTAAGTGCTCTTCATATGACAAGCCATTCAATAATACTGAGACCACGAGTTTTAGACTCCTTGAAAGTGAGTCCATTGGTTGTGGAATCGGTTCAGTGTCGAGGTGAGGGAAGATATTCACGCTGCAGTCTAAACCTTCCCTCCCATCATGGTTCAAGAGTGCTTGCCCACTTGTGAAAGGCCCTTCACAGTGGGCCTCCTCATGTTGGCTTTGGATGGAGCAGTGCAGGGACTGGGTGGCAGAGTCATCGCTAGCAGCTGGTGAAGTTGTGGGTGGGGGTTTGTCAGCTATGAAAACCATCACTGGTTTTTAATGGATTGTAAATGTGACTGAAAGAATGCTGAGAAAATTAACGAGAAGGTTGTAGGTACCTGAGCACCAGAGTTATAAAGAAAGATTGAAAAGGTTAGGACTTTATTCCCTGGAATGTAGGAGATATGATAGAGGTGTACAAAATTATGAAGGTGGACCTAGGGTAAATACATGCAGGCTTTTTGCCCTCAAGTTGGGTAAGGTTAGAGCTAGGAGTCGTAGGTTAAGGGTGAAAGGTGAAATATTAAAGGGGAACATGAGGGGGATCTTTTTTCACTGAAAGGAGGATGTGATTGTGGAATGAGCTGCCAGCAGAATTGGTGGATGTGGGTTTGACTGCAATATTTAAGAGAAGTTTGGACAAGTACATGGATGGGAGGGGTATGGAGGGCAACGGTCCAGATGCAGGTCAATAGGACTAGCCAGAATAATAACTTGGCATGGACTGGATGGGCTGAATGGCCTATTTCTGTGCTATAGTGCTCTATAACTTTATGACTCTTTGACTGATCAGAGGCACTTAAAAATTTATTAACTTGAAGTGTGATGCAGGATCTGAAAATCTAACAGGAGTTGCAGTCAATAGACCCCTAGAAAATTATATAGGTAGGAAAGATTTATAGAAATATGGGATAAGGTAGGCAACTGGGTCAGCATGGACCAAAGGGCCTGTTTCTTTGATGTATAAGTCCCTATATCTCTGAAAAAATAGCCTGTAAGTTTCAGACAATATTCCAAGTGTGCTACTTGTGTTAAAAGTGTTCAGGAAAGCAACTGGAAGCAAACCAATGCTCCTGGGGTTGGGATAACAATTCCGCAGCCTGCCAAAACATCTTTGATCATGGAATGTATGAGGGGAGTCTACCCCGGACTCTGTAAAAATGGACTGCAGGATTTTTCCTGTCATACCTGAAAGTAGCTAGTGTGAAAGGGAGCTGGAGTTTACATCAATGGATCATTTTGCTAGCCGTCTCTTTCACAGTTGGGGGGGACAGATCTGAGTGGGCAACATCGTATGACTCATGGGGCAGGGGAGTGCATGCTGCATACCTGTGTAACCTCGGAGTCTAGCTTGGACTTTGCACACCCTCTCTTGAGTGGGCTACAAGAAGAATTCTGCGAAGGAAAAAAAATATGGCATGCAAGAGTTAATTATGATTGAAAGTTCTGGTGTGGTTCAATTCAACAAAAAACTGTCAGAATCACATTACACTCCAGAATGAAAAATGTATATTTTTAGATGTATTGTTTCAAAATAAATGTTCTCTGCACCCAAAATCTGAGGCAAACTTGTATCAGGGAGCTTAACTAGGGAGTCCTGGTGCAGGATTCACTGAACGTTAACTTGCAGGTTGAGTCGGTGGTCAGGAAGACAAAGGCAATGTTAGCATTCATTTCGAGAGGACTAGAATATAAAAGCAAGGATGTGATGTTGAGAATTTATGAGGCATTGGTCAGACCACACTTGGAGTATTCTGAGCAGTTTTGGACCCCGTGTCTAAGAAACCATCTGCTGCCATACTTCTGTAGACTTGGAGAGGGCACAGAGGACGTCCTCAAGAATGATCCCAGGAATTAAAAGATAAACACATGAAAAATGTTTGATGGCTCAGAACCTGTGCTCACTGGAGATTAAAAGAATAAGGGAGGATTCTCATTGAAACTTGTTGAATATTAACAGGCCTAGATAGAGTGGATGTAAGGAGGATACTTCCGATAGCTTAGGATCAGCGGGCACAGCCTCAAATAGAGGAATGTACCTTTAGGATAGAGATGAAGAGGAATTTCTTTAGCCGAAGAGTGGTAAATCTGTGGAATTCATTCCCACAGATGGCCTTGAAAGCCAAGTCATTTGGTATATTTAAAGCGGAGGTTGATCGTTTCTTGATAATTAAGGGCCTCAGAGGTTATAGGGAGAAGGTAGGTGAATGGGATTGAGAGGGATAATACATCAGCCATGATGGAATGGCAGAACAGACTAAATGGACCAAATGTCCTAATTCTGCCCCTATGTCTTATGGCCTTAATTTATGAAGTGAATTTAGTTAGCAAAGTTGCAAAGATCTGAGATGAATTTTGCATTGTCATGATCTATTTTCTTCAGCTTTGGTTCATCTGCAGAGAACAATGGCCACATGTTATGGATTTGAGTCTCAGTTCAAACTTCACCAACCTCAGGCTAACATAAAATCACTAGCTAAAGGCACAAATATGGTGTGGACCATATTGATGTGCTTAAGAACAGAATTGGAATCAGGTTTATTATCACTGACATATGTTGTGAAATTAGTTGTTTTGTGGCCCCAGTACTTTACAAGACATAAAAATCACTATACATTGCAATATATCAATAAATAGTCCAGAAGATTAACAGTAAAGTAGTGTGCATGGGTTCATGGACTATTCGGAAATCTGATTTAGCAGGGCTGTTCCTAAAATATTGAGTGTGAGTCTTCAGTCTCCTAAACTGTACCTCCTCCCTGATGGTCATAATGAGAAGAGGGCATGTCCTGTATGGTGAGGGTCCTTAATGATGGCTGCCTTTTGATGCTCTGTTATTTGAAGATCCTCTTTAAGTTGGGAAGGGTTGTACTCATGACGAAGGGCCTCAGCCCGAAACGTTGACTGCTCCTTTCAACGGATGCTGCCCGAGCTGCTGAGTTCATCCAGCTTGTTTGTACGTCTTGATCTGACCACAGCATCTGCAGTGTACTTTGTGTTAAGTACTCATGATGGAACTGCCTGAGTCCACAATCCTCTGCAGTCCCGTCCGGTTCTGCACATCGGAGCCTCCATACCAGTCGGTGATACAGCCAGTCAGAATGCTCTCCACAGTACATCTCGAGCCTTTAGTGACATACCAAATCTTCTCAAACTCCTAACATACTGTAGTCACTGGCATGCCTTCTTCATAATTGTATTAATGTGCAATACATTCAAGGAATTGTCTTTTTTGTCAAGGCACTGAGTTCAAGAGTCAGGAAGTTATACTGCACCTTTATAAAACTCTAGTTAGAACATATGTGGAATCAAATTCAATTCTAGTTACCCCATCATAGGAGTCATGTGGAGGTTTTGGAGAGGATGCTAAAGAGATTTACAGGATGCTGCCTGGATTAGAGGACAAGTATTATAAGGAAAGGTAGACACATTAGGGTTACTTTAGAAACATAGAAACATAGAAAATAGGTGCAGGAGTAGGCCATTCGGCCCTTCGAGCCTGTACCGCCATTCAGTATGATCATGGCTGATCATCCAACTCAGAACCCTGTACCTGCTTTCTCTCCATACCCCCTGATCCCTTTAGCCACAAGGGCCATATCTAACTTCCTCTTAAATATAGCCAATGAACCAGCCTCAACTGTTTCCTGTGGCAGAGAATTCCACAGATTCATCACTCTCTGTGTGAAGAAGTTTTTCCTCATCTCGGTCCTAAAAGGCTTCCCCTTTATCCTTAAACTGTGACCCCTCATTCTGGACTTCCCCAACATCGGGAACAATCTTCCTGCATCTAGCCTGTCCAATCCCTTTAGAATTTTATACGTTTCAATAAGATCCCCCCTCAATCTTCTAAATTCCAGTGAGTATAAGCCTAGTCAATCCAGTCTTTCTTCATATGAAAGTCCTGCCATCCCAGGAATCAATCTGGTGAACCTTCTCTGTACTCCCTCTATGGCAAGAATGTCTTTCCTCAGATTAGGGGACCAAAACTGCACACAATATTCTAGGTGTGGTCTCACCAAGGCCTTGTACAACTGCAGTAGAACCTCCCTGCTCCTGTACTCAAATCCTTTTGCTATGAATGCCAACATACCATTTGCCTTTTTCACTGCCTGCTGTACCTGCATGCCCACCTTCAATGACTGGTGTACAATGACACCCAGGTCTCGTTGCATCTCCCCTTTTCCTGATCGGCCACCGTTCAGATAATAATCTGTTTTCCTGTTCGTGCAACCAAAGTGGATAACCTCACATTTATCCACATTAAATTGCATCTACCATGAATTTGCCCACTCACCTAACCTATCCAAGTCACCCTGCATCCTCTTAGCAGCCTCCTCACAGCTAACACCACCACCCAGCTTCGTGTCATCCGCAAACTTGGAGATGCTGCATTTAATTCCCTCATCTAAATCATTAATATATATTGTAAACAACTGGGGTCCCAGCACTGAGTCTTGTGGTACCCCACTAGTCACTGCCTGCCATTCTGAAAAGGTCCCGTTTACTCCCACTCTTTGCTTCCAGTCTGCCAACCAATTCTCTATCCACATCAATACCATACCCCCAATACCATGTGCTTTAAGTTTGCACACTAATCTCCTGTGTGGGACCTTGTCAAAAGCCTTTTGAAAATCTAAATATACCACATCCACTGGCTCTCCCCTATCCACTCTACTAGTTACATCTTCAAAAAATTCTATAAGATTCATCAGACTTGATTTTCGTTTCACAAATCCATGCTGACTTTGTCCGATGATTTCACCTCTTTCCAAATGTGCTGTTATCACATCTTTGATAACCGACTCCAGCATTTTCCCCACCACCGATGTCAGACTAACCGGTCTATAATTCCCCGGTTTCTCTCTCCTTCCTTTTTTAAAAAGTGGGGTTACATTAGCCACCCTGCAATCCTCAGGAACTAATCCAGAATCTAAGGAGTTTTGAAAAATTATCACTAATGCATCCACTATTTCTTGGGCTACTTCCTTAAGCACTCTGGGATGCAGACCACCTGGCCCTGGGGATTTATCTGCCTTTAATCCCTTCAATTTACCTAACACCACTTCCCTACTAACATGTATTTCCCTCAGTTCCTCCATCTCACTAGACCCTCGGTCCCTTACTATTTCCAGAAGATTATTTATGTCCTCCTTAGTGAAGACAGAACCAAAGTAGTTATTCAATTGGTCTGCCATGTCTTTGTTCCCTATGATCAATTCACCTGTTTCTGACTGTAAAGGACCTACATTTGTCTTGACCAATCTTTTTCTTTTCACATATCTATAAAAGCTTTTACAGTCAGTTTTTATGTTCCCTGCCAGCTTTCTCTCATAATCTTTTTTCCCTTTCCTAATTAAGCCCTTTGTCCTCCTCTGCTGGTCTCTGAATTTCTCCCAGTCCTCAGGTGTGCCGCTTTTTTTTGCTAATTTATATGTTTCTTCTTTGGACTTGATACTATCCCTAATTTCCCTTGTCAGCCACGGGTGCACTACCTTCCCTGGTTTATTCTTTTGCCAAACTGGGATGAACAATTGTTGTAGTTCATCCATGCGATCTTTAAATGCTTGCCATTGCATATCCACTGTCAATCCTTTAAGTATCATTTGCCAGTCTATCTTAGCTAATTCACGTCTCATACCTTCAAAGTTACCCTTCTTTAAGTTCAGAACCTTTGTTTCTGAATTAACTATGTCACTCTCCATCTTAATGAAGTATTCCACCATATTATAGTCACTCTTACCCAAGGGGCCTCGCACGACAAGATTGCTAACTAACCCTTCCTCATTGCTCAATACCCAATCTAGAATGGCCTGCTCTCTAGTTGGTTCCTCGACATGTTGGTTCAGAAAACCATCCCGCATACATTCCAAGATACCCTCTTCCTCAGCACCCTTACCAATTTGGTTCACCCAATCTATATGTAGATTGAAGTCACCCATTATAACTACTGTTCCTTTATTGCATGCATTTCTAATTTCCTGTTTAATGTCATCCCCAACCTCACTACTACTGTTAGGTGGCTTGTACACAACTCCCACCAGCGTTTTCTGCCCCTTAGTGTTATGCAGCTCTACCCATATCGATTCCACATCCTCTAGGCTAATGTCCTTCCTTTCTATGCCACTTTCTCTAGAGTGGCAGAGGTTGAGCGGAGACCTGTTAGAGGCCTATATAATTATGAGAGGCATAGACAGAGTAGATATCTGGCATCTTTTTCCCAAGGTCAAAATATCAAATCTTAGAGCCATGTAAGGTGAGACAGGGTGAGTTCAAAGTAGACATGGAGGGTAAGTTTTTTTATAACACAGAGAAAGGTGGGTGCTCAGAATGCTCTGCCAGAGTTGGTAAAGGAGGCAAATATGAGAAAGGTGCTTAAGCGGCTTGTAGAGAGGCTCTTTAATATTTAGAGAATGTAAGCATATGGACATTGTGTAAAGGTGATTAGTTTCATTAAAGTTTCCAAGTTCAAGGTAAATTTATTATCAAAGCACGTATATATCACCATATACATACTACCATGATATTCATTTTCTTGCAGGCATTCACATTAGAAAAAAAGAAATACAAAACAATTGAGAAAAAGAACTATACACAATGACTGACAAATAACCAATGTGTAAATGAAGAGAAATTGTGCAAATAAAAAAAATTATAAGCAAATAAAAAATACTGAGAACATGAATTGCTGACTGTTGTAACGCATAGACATTTGAATTACTGTCACCTTCCTGTCAGCTTGAACCAGTCTGGCCATTCTCCTTTCATTAACAAGGTGTCTTTCCTCACAGAAATGCTGCTCACAGAATGTGTTTTGTTTCTTGTAGCATTCTCTCTAAGCGATAGAGACTGTTGTGTACGAAAATCCCACCTGAAATTTCTGACCCCGTCTGGTCAAAGTCACTTCAATCATATTTCTTCCCCATTCTGATATTTGATCCGAACAACAACTGAACCTCTTGACCATGTCTGCATAGTTTTATGCATTGAGTTGCTGCCGCATGACTGGCTGATCAGATATTTGCATTAATGAGCATGTGTGTAGGTGCACCTAATAAAGTGGCCTTGAGTGTAATGTAGCTCTCAATTGAGGAGAGAACTACAAACAAATTATCTATCCAATTAAAAGATATTTTTTCAAAAGATAAAGTTTATATTTCACAATTAGCCATTCATCATTTATGTACAGTATGTATTGTTTATTGTTTAAATTTAGTTTATTCTTGTGAATGTTTCTCCTTCTTAACCTGTAGATTTAAATACACAATTATCATTTTCTCACATGATCCATGTGCTGTCCCCCCTTTGAAAATTATGAAATAAAATCGAGGAAGCATTAAGAAGAGGGACGCCTCACGTCTTAATAAGCTGGTAAGGAAGGCGGGCTCTGTCGTGGGCAAAGTACTGGAGAGTTTAACATCGGTAGCTGAGCGAAGGGCGCTGAGTAGGCTACGGTCAATTATGGAAAACTCTGAACATCCTCTACATAGCACCATCCAGAGACAGAGAAGCAGTTTCAGCGACAGGTTACTATCGATGCAATGCTCCTCAGACAGGATGAAGAGGTCAATACTCCCCAATGCCATTAGGCTTTACAATTCAACCGCCAGGACTTAAGAACTTTTTAAAATGCTATTATTAATGCTTTTTCAGATAGTGATTTAGATGCATATCATATTTTTTACTGAGTTAAGTATTGTATGTAATTAGTTTTGCTACAACAACTGTATGGGACATTGGAAAAAAAAGTTGAATTTCCCCATGGGGATGAATAAAGTATCTATCTATCTATCTAAAGAAAACATTGAGACAAACATTTTTTATAAACCTGTAATTAGGTGTTTTAGCCCTTGACAGCTCCCAACAGATCAACCCCATCAGCCCCATTCCCCATCTCCTTAGTTTATTTGACCCACGCAACCTTTTCTCTGTCAGACTGGCCCTTCAACTTCCCTTTCATTCTTCAAGCCAATGCATAGACTAAGTGGTCTATTCAAGAGTCTTATCACAGCAGAGTAGAAGTTGTCCTTGAGCCTGGAGGTGCATGTTTAGAGGTTTTTATATCTTCTGTTCAGTAGTAAGGGAAAAAAAGAGTGAAAGAAAGAAGAGAGAGGTCTTCTCTCTTCTCCGCTCTCCGTCTATCAGTCAAAAAATACAAAAGGTTGAAATTTACACAAACATGTTCAAGGACAACTCTACCCTGTCATTATAGCACTCTTGAATAGACCTTTCATTTAATACAGAAGGACTCCTGATCTCTCAATCTACCTCACCTTGACCTTGCACTGTATTTGTCAACCTACACTGCATATTTTTGGTAATATTAACATGTAATTCTGCCTTCTGTTGTTTTATCCTTTGTAGTACCTGAATGATAGTCCAGATGACATGCAAAACAAAGTGACAGAAATAAACTAAGTGAGGGGACAACTTACAACAGTCTTAACCCACCAGTACATTATTGCATTGTGGAAGGAAACCAGAACCTCCTTGACAGTGGAATAATATGCAGTTTTTTTCAGATACAACCCCTAACATCAGGACTGAACCAAGATCCCTGGAACAGACTGAGAACAACAGATTGCTTCACTACGAATGTCGTACAAATTTGAAACATGTTTCAAAAAATGACAATTTTCTGGAAAATTTCCAAAAATGAATGAATTGTCAATTTCAGTCTGAGGTTCATTGAGGTACAGTATTGGTAATGTCGATAAGAATCATGGAGTAGGCAAGTCATGATCTTTAAGGTTAAGGTTCCTTTCTCTCTGGGCATGTTTCTCCAGGACAGTCTCTCTTCTTCCTTTTGCCATTGAGCAGAAGATACTAAAACTTGAAAACATGTACCACCAAGCTCAAGGTCAGCTTCTGCCCTGCTAGAAGAGTACTGAATGGTCTCCTCGTACACTAAAATGCCCTCTTGACTTCACAATCTACCTCATTGTGATCTTGCTCTTTATTGTTTACCTGCATTGCACTTTCTCCACAGCTGTTACACTTTATTCTGCATTGTTAGTGCCACAAAGAGTAAAGAGGGCTTTTCTCTTTGGAGCAATGAAGGATGAGTGGCAAACTGATAGAGCTGTATAAAATTATGAGCGGCAGAGACAGAGTAGACTGCCAGCACCATTTTTCAGTACCAGAGGACATCCTTTTAAGCTGATAGGAGGAAAGTTTAGGGGAGATGGCAGTGGTAGGTTGTCTACACACAGAGTGATGAGTGCCAAAATGAAACCTCAATGCTCTGTGTAATGATTTGATCTGAATAAACAACATGCAAAACAAACTTTTCACTGTATCTCAGTACACGTGACAATAACAAACCAATACCAATGCCAATAAGAGGCTGATGTTCTCAAGATTGTGCCAGTGAACAACACAGCCAACAGTGACACCTTGCATACAGTTCACAGACTACTTCTTTTACTGGTTATTCTTTTTTTTTGGGTTGTTCTTGAGTGTTTTGCTCAAGGCAATAATGTGGACTAGGGCCCTTCAGCCTGCAGTGAGTTATTGGCACGATGCTGAACTGGATGAACAGAATATTACTGACTTGTAGTTTGATCTGTTCTGTGCGGTTCACTCACTTTCTGCTGTTCGCACTATTTATTCTTTTTTTAACGCATTGGGTGCTTGATGTTCTCTTCAACGGTTTCCATGGGGTTTCTTTGTTTCCTGGCTGTCTGAGGGAGATCGAACCTCAGAGTTATATTCTGTATACAGACTTTGATAACACATGTACTTTGAATCTTTGGATGTTCCTACCTTGCTATTTTCCAGTCTGACAACTGATGCTGGCAAAGAGGTCAAGAGCGAAGGCCACACTTTGTACCTGGTTAAGAAAGAGCTTGACGAATGTCACATATCGTTCTCCTGTGCTGTGACAAGTTTGAGATTGTTACAACTCAGACCTATTCAACCTCTCCTCACCCCCAACTCGTCCAGAACATACACACACACGCTCACCCTTCACTGCTGAACGGCGGGGATAAGTTACAGCAATTCATAAAAATAAGCCGAAATTATTTATTGTGAACAATATCTTGCTTCATGTCAGACTCAGGAAGACATGTACACGTTGCCTCTTACTATTTTACTCCTTTGGGGATGACAAAGCATCCCCAGTTAATAGGGGATAGCATTGCACGCTGTTATATTAAAATCCACAATGACTTCAGTTGTAGAACAATTGCTATGTGAATGTCCAAGTAACTTTAAACCCCTAACCCGACACTAATGTTACAAAGCTGAAAGCAAGAATTTAATTGTAAAGTCACCCCCCACCCATCGTAAATGAAGAAAGTGACATCCAACACTTGCTGCTTCCCAAGGGATGAACTCACAAGTAAGAATGTTTCGATTCAACCGTTTCATATTCTCTGCACTAATTCCGACTAATGGACTGGGTTCAGGAAGGGGGCAGAGTAGGATTGAGAGAGCATTTTTTTATGGAGAAGTAGAGGAGAAAGGACTTCAGACCTTAGGGATGTGTACTGCCTCAGACTGGCCGAATGCGGTCATTTCTGCAGTGCAACAGAGAATAATTAAGATCAGCATTATTAAGATTAGCTTTATTCGTCACATGTATATCAAAACATCAAAACAAACGGTGAAATGCGCTTTTTGTGTCAACGACCAACACAGCCAAAAGATATGCTGGGACAACACAGACAAAATGCTAGAGGAACTTAGCAGGCCTGGCAGCATTTCTGGAAAAGAGTAAACAGTTGACTTTTTGGGCCGAGACCCAAAAAGGAAGGGGAAAGGTCAGAGTAAGAAGGTGTGGGGTAAGGAGGAAGAAGTAAAAGGTGGCAGGTGATAGGTGAAACCGGAAGAGGGAGAGGGATGAAGTAAAGAGCTGGGAAGTTGACTGGTGAAAGAGAAAAAGAGCTGCAAAAGGGGGAACCTGATAGGAGAGGACAAAAGACCATCGAAGGAAGAGAAGAGGGAGGAGCACCAGAGAGAGGTAATAGGCAGATAAGGAGATAAGGTGAGAAAGGGGAATGGGAATGGGGAATGGGGAATGGTGAAGGGAGTGTGGGTGTGATATTACTGGAAATTCGAGAAATTGATGTTCATGCCGTCAGGTTAGAGGCTGTCCAAATGGAATATAAGGTGTTTCTCCTCCAACCTGAGTGTGGCCTCATCGCAACTGCAGAGGGAGCCATGGACTGACATGTGCTGGGATCAGCCCACGAGTACTGCCGTGCTTTTGGTGCCAACATAACATGCTCATGAATTACTAACCTGAACTCTGCAGATTATAGGGTTCCATAAACAGCAGGACAATGGCAATCAGGTAATCAGTTGAAGATAATTATTCATCAACACATTGGAGAGAGTTTCCTGGTCTTGTTTGAGTTGGTACCATAGGGACTGTACACCCACTTGAGAGGCATTAGTTGGGTTATCTTACGAATACCTTATGAGGAAAAGTTGAGCAAGTTAGGGACTTTCTCCTTGGAGCGACAGAGGATGAGAGGCAACTTGATAGAGGTGTACAATTTATGAGAGGCATAGACAGAGTGGGCTGCCAGCACCTTTTTTGGCAGGACGATAATGCCCAATACCAGAGCACATTCATTTTAGTTGAACGGTGGAAAGTTTAGGGGGATGTCAGAGGTAGGACTTTTACTCTGAGGCTGGCAACTGCATGAAATGCCACTGCCAGGGATGGTAGTAGGCACTGATACAAGAACATTGAAAAGGCTCTTGGATAGGTACATGGATGTATGAAAAATGGAGGGTTATGGGCTGTGTAGATTGACCGTGGATAGGTTTGTATACTGATGTCGGCACAACATCAGGAACAAACACCATAGAACGCTATAGCACAGAACAGGCCCTTCGGCCACCAATGTTGTGCCAACCTTTTAACCTACTCTTAGATCAATCTGATCCTTCCCTCCCACATAGCCCTTCATTTTTCTAACATGCATGAGTCTACCTAACAACAAGTTTACCTGTTACACCACTGGCATTTAGGGCAGCAATGAAGGTCCTCCATCTCTGGTGGTGTTCAGGACATCCTTCACCATGTCAATAGCTTCCTCTCAGTTTTCACTACTGTCAAGCATGCAAGTCCCGGGTGGAGACTCAGGAATACCGTCACACTCAGATGTAGAAGGATTGTTCATCGCTGTTTCCATGACGATTTTGTTTTACGAGTCAGAATTGTTAGCCCTGAGTTGAACCCCCAAACCTGGAGGAATAGTGGACCACTCTTACTCTGGCCTCGACCCTTTGGCCTGTTTGGCATGGCCAAGAGCCAGAGCATCTATAGGAAGAAGCACTGTCAATGCTTCGGGCTGAGACTCTTCGTCAGGACTCAGTCTCGGCCCGAAACGTCGACTGTACTTCTTCCTATAGATGCTACCTGGACTGCTGCGTTCCACCAGCATTTTGTGTGTGTTGTTTGAATTTCCAGAATCTGCAGATTTGCTCGTGTTTGATGTTTGACTTCAGCCAACTTAGCTCTTTGGATCACTGAGGCACACAAACCTCTAATCCATGAAAACACAAAACGCTGGCAGAAATCAGCAGGCTAGACAGCACCTATGGGAGGAGGTAGTGAAACGTCGTCACTACCTCCTCCCATAGATGCTGTCTGGCCTGCTGAGTTCTGCCAGCATTTTGTGTTTTTATTTATTTCCAGCATGTGCAGATTCACTCGTGTTGCCTCTAATCCATGACAAGGTTGTGGTCTTCTTGGAGCTGGGCCTATCTAAGAGTCCTTTGAAGGCTGCTATTGTATCCACCTGTAAGACCCATACTGCGTTGTACTGTTCGATGTTTTACGCAACACCACATCCAAAGGAGGAGCTCAGAAAGGGCACAGCAGCTTTGCTTTAATGTTATAGTTGAAAAGTAACCATCTGGCCATGAATACAGCTTGCTTTTCCCCTATACTAAAATACTGGCTTTCAATATGTGGTTATGCATCAGGAACTCATCAACTCCTGATTCAGAGGCAACAGGGCATCGAACAGCTTTGCGAGAGAGGGGTATGTTCTAGCCACTGTTCCAATACAGGCTTCACTGAAGACACTAACTAATTTATCAATGAATGTGTTCTCATTGAGAAAAAGCCCTGCATTAGTGTTTGAACAGAATACTCAGACTATGTAAGGACTTTAAGAGTTTGTCACAGTCTTGACCACTTAAGTAACTACATCATTTTTGAATGCAATAAATCAAATTCAAATATATCGATCCAAACCTTTACATAAAAATAGTGTCACCTGGTCCTTTAACTCCTCACAAATGGTGACAAGACGTGCCCCTCTCTTTCAAAGCAGCAACCATAGTTCGATGGGTACCCTGCTGCCTCTGAATCATGAGGCAACAGGTTACCACCTAATCCAGGCAAGCATCCTGGTGAAGCACTTATGCACCCTCTTCAAAAGCTCCATGTCCTTCCTGCAAAGTAGTGAGTAGAAATACACACAATTCTCCAAATGTGGTCTGACTGAAGTTCTATATAACTGTAACATGCCTTCACAACTTTTATACCTAGTGCCTTGGCCGATGTGCGCAAACATGCCATACACCATGTTGAAAAATAGTTATGTTATTAATTGAATGGAATTGACTTTATTTCTTACATCCTTCACATACATGAGAAGTAAAAATCTTTACGTTACATTTCTGTCTGAATGTGCAATGTGCAAATCATAGTAATTTGTAATAAATAGTAGGTACAGTAAGTTATACAATAGAACAGTCAATATAGCTTAGAAATACAATTGTGTCAGCATGAATTAATCAGTCTGATGGCCTGGTGGAGGAAGCTGTCCGAGAGCCTGTTGGTCCTGGCTTTAATGCTGCATCCTATCCAGATGAATCATTAATTGGTGTGGCAACTATTCTTCAGATGACTGCAAGAAACTGCAGAGAATTGTGAACGCAGTTCAGAACTTCATGGAAACATCCTGCCTTCTATAGACTCTGTGCTTCTTGCTGCTTCAGTAAAGTAGCCAGCATAATCAAAGGTCAGTCTGGTTATTCTCTCTTCTCCCCTCTTCCATTCAGCTGAAAACACACACCACCAGGCTCAAGGATAGATCTACCCCTCTGTTTTAACACTGTTGAATGGTTTCCCAGTATGATAAGGTGGACCTTTGACCTCACAGTCTACTGTACCTCGTTATGATCTTCCACCTCTCTCTGTACCTATTGCATTTTATTCTGCATTGTTACTGTTTTACCTCCATGCGCCGTGTAATTGTTTGACTTGCAAGAGAAGCTTTTCACTGTACCTCTGTGCATTTGACAATAATAAGCCAATTTAACTCCAACGTGACATAACCTACATGGCTGTGCGGCAAAAGCTGAGAAGTGGGATTAGACCATGTAGAATTTTTGCAGCCAAAATGAACATAATTATTTACTTATTCAGAGACGCGGCATGGAATAAGCCTTCCTGTCCTTCAAGCCACACCACACAGCAACCCCTGACAACCCTGATTTAACCTTAATCTAATCACGGGACAATTTACAACGACCAATCAATCTACCTGGTAAGTCCTTGGACTGTGGGAGGAAACCGGAACACCCAGAAAAAACTCACAGGGAGGATGTACAGAAACCTCTTACAGAGGACACTAGGAGAGATCTCTAAATTCCAATGTCCCAGACTATAATAACATCATGCTAACTGCTAGGCTACCACATAATCTCTTGTTCTGTCATAAACCATACAAAAATAAAGCAGATAATCTACTCGTGAGATTTATAACTGTGATATCTTCCATCGCAATTCTCGTATCTCAGTTCCTATCAAAATAAAATCTCCGACACAAAATAGATCAGGAAATTAACATTTCAAAGTGAGGTATTAAGTGATAGTGTTGACAAATTTTAAATTTTTAGGTTGCTTTGATAATGCATCTTCCACCACGCCGTGAGTTACTCACTAGAGCTTTTTAATTCAGCTCTGACATCTGATAAATCACTCAAAGGAATTTGCTTGAGGAGAACGATAAGTAAAACCCAACATTTTCATGCCAAATGTATGTCACCACTTTCTCGTTCTCTCTGCCTTTCTACTGGGTGATCTCATGGGTTAGACAGCCGACCCCAGTCTGGTGTCTGGGATTCCATACGGCATCGTAATTGTAATGTCCCGAGGTCCCGGTTAAGCACTCCTGAAGTGTAATCTCTGCTCTTAAGTCTTTTTACCAAGTCAGTTGTTTTGTTAACAAAGCCTTTAGAACTGAGATGAGGAGGAATTTCTTTAACCAGAGGGTGGTGAATCTGTGGAATTCACTGGCCACGGATGGCTGTAAAGGCCAAGTCATTGGGTGTATTTATTTATTCAGAGCTACAGTGTAGAATGTGCCCTTCGAGCCTTTTGAGCCCTGCTGTCCTGCAACCCCCAACAACCCCGAGAAGACCCCAATCTAATCACAGGACAGTTTGCAAAGACTAATTAACCTTCTACGTGGTACGCCTTTGGACTATGGGATGAAACCAGAGCACCTGGAGGAAACACATTCATTCCATAGGAAGGATGTACAGAGGCTCCTTACAGAGGACACTGGGATTGAACTCCAAACTCTGGCGTCCCAAGCTGTAACAGCGTTGCACTAACCATGCACCCAAATGGAGGCCTAAGGTGGACATTTAAAGGCTCTTGATTAGTAAGAGCGTTAAAAGGGATAATAAATCAGCTGTGATGGAATGGCCTTATTCAGCTCCTATGTCTTATGCTCTTGCGATTAATTACCAGAGCCAGCTTTTCCAAAGTGTATTGAAGGGTGATTCTGATTGAGGAGGTAAAAACATTGAGAGGTAGTGAGATAGATAGAGTGAAATTGTTTCCTTGGTCAAATTTCTACAGATGTACCATGGAGCGTATTCCAACTGGCTGCATCACCATCTTGTTTGGGGAGGGTGGGGAAGTGTGTGTACTACACAGGACCGAAGTATGCTACAAAGAGTTGTAACCTTAGTTCGCTCCGTCATGGGCACGACCCTCCGTAGTATCCAAGACTTCTTCTGGAAATGGTGCCTCAAAAAGCGGCATCCATTATTAAGGACCCTCACCACCCAGGACATGCCCTCTTCTCGTTGCTACCATCAGGAAGCCTGAAGGCACATTCAACAATTCGGGAACAGCTTCTTCCCCTCTGCCATCAGATTTCTGAATGGACATTGAACTCATGAGCACCATCTTACTAGATTTCATTTCTATTTTTTCACTAATTATTTAATTTAACTTTTTAACATATATACTGTAATTCACCGAATTTTTTTCTCTATATTATCACACATTCTATTGTACTGCTGCTATAAATTTAACAAATTTCGTAACATATGCCGGTGATGTTAAACTTGATTCTGAAGTGAACTAAGGCCATTTTTTGTTGTGTTGTGTGTTTTTGTAAAATAAATTGTGCCCAGTTTATGCTTTCCTTATGTCTCTCTGATGCTATGTACCTGTGATGCTGTTGCAAGTAAGATTTTCATTGCACCTGTTCCTGTAGATGACAATAAACTTGACTTTGACTTTGAGCTGAATGAGATGCTTTAAGATTAAGGGTTAACGATTAGCTTTATTTGTCACATATACATTGAAACTATTGAAACATGTAGTGAAATATATCATTTGCATCAATGACCATCCAAGTCTGGGGATGTTCTGGTGGCAGCCCGCATGCATCGCCACGCTCCTGGTGCCAACATAGTCCACAACTTACTAACTCGAATCCATGCGAGGTGAAAGGAAACCAGAGGTTCTGGAGGAAAAACCACAGATTTCCAGGGAGAACACATCTTTCTCTGTAAACTGTAGTGACTGTTGTGTGTGAAAATCCCAGGAGATCTGCAATTTTAGAGATACACAAACCACCCCATCTGGCACCAAAAGTCATTCCATGGTCAAAGTCACTTCGATCACATTTCTTCCTTATTCTGAAGTTTGGATTGAACAACAACTGAATCTCTTGATCGTATCTGTGTGCTTTTATGCATTGACTTACTGACACTTGTTTGACTGATTAGATATTTGCATTAACAAGCAGGTGTACAGGTGTGCCTACTGAAGTGGCCACTGAGTGTATTTCCTGTGCTTGTCGGGAAAGGACCAAGCAACTTACTTTGGTGATTTTATTTTAGTGGTTCCTCTGATCAAGCAAAGAGGGACCTTGTATAAGGTCTAGCCCAGAGTGAGAAGTGGATGCTGGAAGATCTCACCGGGTTCAGTAGCATCTGTGGAGGCATTGAGGTGGTTGATATACAAATGGGATTTACCTACTTAGACATTCAGCATGGAGCAGGTCCTGCTAGCCTATCAAGCTATATTGGCTAGTCCCCACATATTTAGCCCTAGCCTGATCGCAGAACAATTTAAAATGTGCAACTAACCTACTACCTGGTGCGTCTTTGGACTGTGGGAAACTAGAGCACCTGGAGGAAACCCATGTACTCATGGGAAGGATGCACAATCTTTCTTACAGAGAACGCCAGACTTGAGCTCCAAGCTCCGGCACCCGAGCTGTAATAGTGTCCCGTTAACTGCTGGGCTACCTTGGTGTCCCAGCTGTCCGTTTGTCTCCATAGATGCTGCTCGACCAGCTGAGTTCCTCCAGTGTATTTTGCTTACAAGTGACATGTCTGACAGCACTGAGCAGACCTTCCTTTCTGAAGGGGAGCTGTCATTCCACTGTGGTGCAGTGGCCCAGTTAGTAGAGATGCTGCCTCATAGACCCAGCGGCCCAGGTTTGATCCAGACCCACTGTCCCGTGATGACCGTGTGGAGTTGTTTGCTCTCCGTGTAACCTTCAGGTTCAGCTAGTGGCTTACTCCAGGGAAAGGCAGTCTCCGGCCCGGCCAAACTTGAGAAATCTTGTTTGGGTGGATGCTGCGTGATGTGTTCCCCTGTTACAAATCAGTACCACGAGATAACAAACGGTGCACAACATGCAATTAAACAATTGAACTTTATAATTCTTAATTTGACTGCAGGGTTAGTAAAGAAACAAAATAAAAGAAAAAGGGCCCATTCTCATGAAACAGTCCATTTCACAATGTTGGAGCTCACGGTTTTCCTGTCTGTTCGTTCTCCCTCGATTTTCTCCCCAGGCGTTGACTCCCAACCCCGTTCCAAGTCCACTCCGTTCTGCAATCTACGACTTCCCTGTTCTGGCATCATCTCTCTCCATCTTCAGCTGAACAAAAGACCGCAAATCCCTTCTCTCAGCCCTACGAGAAAGAAACAACCTGCCTCTCATTGTTTGGCACTCATTCCAAAGCCCCCGTTATCTCTAGTCATAACCCAAACATTGTTGCTACAGAAAAACCATTGCATTAGTAGTGAAACATTACAGCTCATTACACTCTCCCCCCGCCAAATTTAGTCATGTCCTCATGACAGTGAGATAATTCGCCAACCCCTCCTGCAAAACACAAAGTCCAACCCAGGTGTAAAAGACAGTGACACAGCTCCCCAAAAAGAAGGGGTCACACTGTATTCCCCCAGTGCTACACAGGCCAGCCTATCCAGTGGTCTCCTAATTCTCTGAGAACTCCGTTCCCCCTCACCTAACTTTTCAGGTTCCAACACTACTGGGGATACCTCCGGTCTACCTGGCGAGACCTCCCCCAGCTCTCACTCTTGCCCACCTGCAGCTCGGACCCCTCTGTCCTGTGGCCATCCCCTGCTTCATCCCTTGCAGGGTCCTGCTGCAACCCAGGCTGGCCACAGCCATCCCTCTCCGATTTCACCTGACTCAGCAGGGGAAGGGCTGGGAGTCTCTTCCCCAATCAATGGGGAGCTAGAAAAAGGCAGCATATACCACACATCCAGGTCCTCATCCTCCGAATCAGTGTCCCTCTCAGGGGTGGGGGCAGGCTTAACCTCTCCTGCTGTTGGCCCTGCAGTTGCCCCACATTTCCGCAGAATCCTCTTACTAGGTGTAGGCTCCAGGTTGGGCTCCGGGTCTATCTGAACCTCTTGTCCCAGGGGCAGCACGTGCCTCTAATGGAGAATCTTAACAGGCCCATTCCCATCCTTTGGTTTCCATCCCAATTGATCGACTGCTCGATCCTGCCCCTCCTTACCCTCTGCCGTCATGGTGATGGCAAACTGACACATGGCCTTCACCCCGAGGGCAGGAACGCTCTTCCACTCCTCGTCCCTGTCCAGTCCCTCTTGCCCCCGTCAGGACAAAGCATCAGCATCAACATTCCTGCTTCCCGACCGTTACTTCGGGATGAAACCCTAGGCGCCAACTCCGCCGGAAACTGCATGTGGCATGCAGTTTTGCCGAGGTCAGGATGTAAGTTAGGGGGCCGTTTCCTGTCCCCACTTCAAACTTGGCCCCATAGAGGTAGTCGCTCAGCTTATCCATCACCACCCATTTCAATGCCAGAAATTCCAACTTGTGAGTGGGATAGTTTTTCTCAGAGGGTGACGGACTCCAGCTGACAAATGCAATGGGTCTCAACCCAGTGCCCTGATCCTGATACAGGATGCCACCTAAGCCCTCTTGGCTGGCATCCATGTGCAGTACATATGGCAATCGGGGGTCTCCAAAAGCCAACACTGGCACCTGGGTCAGCAGTTCCTTCAGCGACTGAAAGACCTCCTCACGTTTTACATCCCACCTCGGTCCAAAGGGCTCCAACAGGCTAAGATACTCTCCACCCCTCCTGTCATTTTCCCCTCTCCCTTTCTTCCCTAAGGGAGGGTAATCGCACAGAAGCTGATTCAATAGGTGACTCACTTTCACATAGCCCTTCACAAACCTCCGATAGTAACCACAGAACCTGAGGAACGAGCGCAGAGTGCTTACAGTCTGGGGTCTTGGCCAAGTGGTCAGTGCCTCTATCTTAGCCGGATATGTAGCTGCTCCATCTAGTGAGACTATGTGCCCAACATAGCTAAAAGATGTTTTGCAGAACTGGCACTTGTCCAGGGAAAGTTTTAACCCTTCAGCTTTCAGGCACCTCAGCACCTTCAGTAGCCTCGCTACATGTTCTTCCAAGGTGGACCCAAACACTGTGAAGTCATCCAGATACACCAATACCTCAAGCAAGTTCATATCCCACATTGTCTTCTCCATGATCTGCCTAAAGGTTGCAGGGGCTCCCAATTCGCCGTGGGGCATCCTTTCGAACTGGAGCAACCCTAGGGGACATACAGATCCCGTCTTCTCTTTGTCGCCTTACTCATCGGGATCTGGCAATATCCACTCCTCAAATCCAGCGCCCTGAGCCACTTTGCACCACTCGGACCAGCCAGCAAGTCTTAGATCCTCGGGACCGTATACTGGTCAGAGACGGTGTGCCTGTTCAGAGTCCTAAGTCCACGCAGATTCGTACTTCCCCATTCTTCTTTTGGGACGCAGATAATCGCTCATGGTTGCTAGGGGATACTGCAACCTGACGGCTCTCACAATGTCATCAGCCTCTAACTCTCACTCAATCTCTGTCACTTTACGTCATCGGAGCACTGCCACTCATTTAACAACTGAGAGGTCTGCTCTGCCCAAGTCTCATACTCCTCTTCCCTTTAGGGGTGGGAGTTATTTCAGAGCCTAGGCAGAGCCTACCATAGCAGAGACTTTGAACCTGGGCATTTTTCCCTTTTATTTGCCAGAGAGGTAAGAGCGGATACTAACTCAGAATCCTCACTCTTCACAGGGGGACTGGGCTAATTAGACATTCCAAATACTACCACTCCTTCCCCTCACTCCTCAGAAACGATGGAACCCTGTTGAAATCTCCACCACCAGCAAATGGAAACTCGACTTGTAATTCGGCCTGCTCCACCACCACTAGGTCTGTGCTGGCCTTTATTAAAGCAAGAGCTGCACCTGCCACTTTATCAAACTTCTGCCCACAATTGCAACTTTAACAGTACTTAACAGACGAAATAATAATTCATCCAGGGTACGAATATCTACCACACTGATTCAATGCTCAGGGTAATCACACAGCATCCAACGAAATCAATCTCGGAATGATACTCCCACAATTGTAACCCTCAGGTTCGGCTAGCAGCTTACTCCAGGGGAAGACAGCCTCCAGCCTGGCCAAACTTGAGAAATCTTGTTTGTGTGGACGCTGCGTGATGTGTTCCCCTGTTACAAATCATTACCACGAAATAACAAACAGTGCACAACATGCAATTAAACAATTGAACTTTATAATTCTTAATTACACTGCAGGGTTAGTAAAGAAACAAAAAAAAAGGAAAAAGGGCCCATCCTCATGAAACAGTCCATTTCACAATGTTGGAGCTCACAGATTTCCTGTCTGTTCGTTCTCCCTCGATTTTCTCCCTGGGCATCGACTTCCGACCTGTTCGAAGTCCACTCCATCCTGCAGTCTATGGCTTCCCCGTTCTGTCATCTTCTCTCTCCATCCTCCGCCGAACACAAGACCGAATCCCTTCTCTCAGCCCCACAACAAAGAAACAATATGCCTCTCATTGGACAGCACACAACCCCAAGCCCCCGTTATCTCTAGTCATAACCCAAACGTTGCTGCTACACAGAAACCATTACATTAGCAGCGAAACCTTACAGCACGTTACATCCTATGACCCTACTTTCCTCTCACATCCCAGAGACGTGGGTTAGTGGGTTGATTGGTAAATTCCCCTCTCACGTGTGGGGGTTGTGATGATCGCCATAATTAGTGAAAAGAATAAAAATTTTAAAAGATAATTGATTATTTAATTTATTTAGAGATATAGTCTCGACAGAGCCCAACAACCCACCTGTTTAACCCTAGACTAATCACAGAACAATTTACAATGAACAATTAACCTACTAACTGGTTCACCTTTGGACTGTGGGAGGAAACTGGAGCACCCAGAGGAAACCCACACAATCACAGGAAGAACGTACAAACTCATGACCGACTCACTGGATTGAACTATAAACTCCAATGCCCTGACCAATAATAGGTTTCATTTTTTTACTTGGCTACATTAGAAGGAGTACCTAAAATTTAAAGGCTACAAATGCAGTGTTTCATAAACAGAAGAATGAGTTTCGATATCTTTTAGCAATCTCCAAACTGCCCCCTTTCATCCAGCTAAAAGAGTCATAGTGAGTAATCAAGTCATAGAGTCAAACAGGCTCTTCAACACGGCACCCCACTCCCTCTGCATCTGTCCTCACCCACACCAATACCATTGTCCCAACATCTCCCACCCCCTCTGCATCTGTCCTCACCCACACCAATACCATTGTCCCAACATCTCCCACCCCCTCTGCATCTGTCCTCACCCACACCAATACCATTGTCCCAACATCTCCCACCCCCTCTGCATCTGTCCTCACCCACACCAATACCATTGTCCCAACGTCCCTCACCCCACTCCCTCTGCATCTGTCCTCACCCACACCAATACCATTGTCCCAACATCTCACCCCACTCCCTGTGCATCTGTCCTCACCCACACCAATACCATTGTCCCAACATCTCACCCCACTCCCTGTGCATCTGTCCTCACCCACACCAATACCATTGTCCCAACATCTCCCACCCCCTCTGCATCTGTCCTCACCCACTCCAATACCATTGTCCCAACATCTCACCCCACTCCTGTGCATCTGTCCTCACCCACACCAATACCATTGTCCCAACATCCCTCACCCCCTCTGCATCTGTCCTCACCCACTCCAATACCATTGTCCCAACATCTCCCACCCCCTCTGCATCTGTCCTCACCCACTCCAATACCATTGTCCCAACATCTCCCACCCCCTCTGCATCTGTCCTCACCCACTCCAATACCATTGTCCCAACATCTCCTACCCCCTCTGCATCTGTCCTCACCCACTCCAATACCATTGTCCCAACATCTCCCACCCCCTCTGCATCTGTCCTCACCCACTCCAATACCATTGTCCCAACATCTCCCACCCCCTCTGCATCTGTCCTCACCCACTCCAATACCATTGTCCCAACATCTCACCCCACTCCTGTGCATCTGTCCTCACCCACACCAATACCATTGTCCCAACATCCCTCACCCCCTCTGCATCTGTCCTCACCCACTCCAATACCATTGTCCCAACATCTCCCACCCCCTCTGCATCTGTCCTCACCCACTCCAATACCATTGTCCCAACATCTCCCACCCCCTCTGCATCTGTCCTCACCCACACCAATACCATTGTCCCAACATCTCCCACCCCCTCTGCATCTGTCCTCACCCACACCAATACCATTGTCCCAACATCTCCCACCCCCTCTGCATCTGTCCTCACCCACACCAATACCATTGTCCCAACGTCCCTCACCCCACTCCCTCTGCATCTGTCCTCACCCACACCAATACCATTGTCCCAACATCTCACCCCACTCCCTGTGCATCTGTCCTCACCCACACCAATACAATTGTCCCAACATCTCACCCCACTCCCTGTGCATCTGTCCTCACCCACACCAATACCATTGTCCCAACATCTCCCACCCCCTCTGCATCTGTCCTCACCCACACCAATACCATTGTCCCAACATCTCCCACCCCCTCTGCATCTGTCCTCACCCACTCCAATACCATTGTCCCAACATCTCACCCCACTCCTGTGCATCTGTCCTCACCCACACCAATACCATTGTCCCAACATCCCTCACCCCCTCTGCATCTGTCCTCACCCACTCCAATACCATTGTCCCAACATCTCCCACCCCCTCTGCATCTGTCCTCACCCACTCCAATACCATTGTCCCAACATCTCCCACCCCCTCTGCATCTGTCCTCACCCACTCCAATACCATTGTCCCAACATCTCCCACCCCCTCTGCATCTGTACTCACCTACACCAATACCATTGTGCCAACATCTCCCACCCCCTCTGCATCTGTCCTCACCCACTCCAATACCATTCTTCCAACATCTCACCCCACTCCCTCTGCATCTGTCCTCACCCACACCAATACCATTGTCCCAACATCTCCCACCCACTTTGCATCTGTCCTCACCCACACCAATACCATTATCCCAACATCTCACCCCACTCCTGTGCATCTGTCCTCACCCACACCAATACCATTGTCCCAACGTCCCTCACCCCCTCTGCATCTGTCCTCACCCACTCCAATACCATTGTCCCAACATCTCCCACCCCCTCTGCATCTGTCCTCACCCACTCCAATACCATTGTCCCAACATCTCCCACCCCCTCTGCATCTGTCCTCACCCACTCCAATACCATTGTCCCAACATCTCCCACCCCCTCTGCATCTGTACTCACCCACACCAATACCATTGTCCCAACATCTCACCCCACCCCCTCTGCATTTGTCCTCACCCACTCCAATACCATTGTCCCAACATCTCACCCCACTCCCTCTGCATCTGTCCTCACCCACTCCAATACCATTGTCCCAACATCTCCCACCCCCTCTGCATCTGTCCTCACCCACTCCAATACCATTGTACCAACATCTCACCCCACTCCCTCTGCATCTGTCCTCACCCACTCCAATACCATTGTCCCAACATCTCCCACCCCCTCTGCATCTGTCCTCACCCACTCCAATACCATTGTCCCAACATCTCACCCCACTCCCTCTGCATCTGTCCTCACCCACTCCAATACCATTGTCCCAACATCTCCCACCCCCTCTGCATCTGTCCTCACCCACTCCAATACCATTGTCCCAACATTTCCCACCCCCTCTGCATCTGTCCTCACCCACTCCAATACCATTGTCCCAACATCTCACCCCACTCCCTCTGCATCTGTCCTCACCCACACCAATACCATTGTCCCAACATCTCCCACCCCCTCTGCATCTGTCCTCACCCACTCCAATACCATTGTCCCAACATCTCACCCCACTCCCTCTGCATCTGTCCTCACCCATACCAATACCATTGTCCCAACATCTCCCACCCCCTCTGCATCTGTACTCACCCACGGCAATACCATTTTCCCACATCTCACCCCACTCCCTCTGCATCTGTCCTCACCCACACCAATACCATTGTCCCAACATCTCCCACCCCCTCTGCATCTGTCCTCACCCACTCCAATACCATTGTCCCAACATCTCCCACCCCCTCTGCATCTGTCCTCACCCACTCCAATACCATTGTCCCAACATCTCACCCCACTCCCTCTGCATCTGTCCTCACCCACTCCAATACCATTGTCCCAACATCTCACCCCACTCCCTCTGCATCTGTCCTCACCCACACCAATACCATTGTCCCAACATCTCCCACCCCCTCTGCATCTGTACTCACCCACACCAATACCATTTTCCCACATCTCACCCCACTCCCTCTGCATCTGTCCTCACCCACACCAATACCATTGTCCCAACATCTCACCCCACTCCCTCTGCATCTGTACTCACCCACACCAATACCATTGTCCCAACATCTCACCCCACCCCCTCTGCATTTGTCCTCACCCACTCCAATACCATTGTCCCAACATCTCACCCCACTCCCTCTGCATCTGTCCTCACCCACTCCAATACCATTGTCCCAACATCTCCCACCCCCTCTGCATCTGTCCTCACCCACTCCAATACCATTGTCCCAACATCTCACCCCACTCCCTCTGCATCTGTCCTCACCCACTCCAATACCATTGTCCCAACATCTCACCCCACTCCCTCTGCATCTGTCCTCACCCACTCCAATACCATTGTCCCAACATCTCCCACCCCCTCTGCATCTGTCCTCACCCACTCCAATACCATTGTCCCAACATCTCACCCCACTCCCTCTGCATCTGTCCTCACCCACTCCAATACCATTGTCCCAACATCTCACTCCACTCCCTCTGCATCTGTCCTCACCCACACCAATACCATTGTCCCAACATCTCACCCCACTCCCTCTGCATCTGTACTCACCCACACCAATACCATTGTCCCAACATCTCACCCCACTCCCTCTGCATCTGTCCTCACCCACACCAATACCATTTTCCCACATCTCACCCCACTCCCTCTGCATCTGTCCTCACCCACACCAATACCATTGTCCCAACATCTCACCCCACTCCCTCTGCATCTGTACTCACCCACACCAATACCATTGTCCCAACATCTCACCCCACTCCCTCTGCATCTGTACTCACCCACACCAATACCATTTTCCCACATCTCACCCCACTCCCTCTGCATCTGTACTCACCCACACCAATACCATTTTCCCACATCTCACCCCACTCCCTCTGCATCTGTCCTCACCTATACCAATATCTTTGTTCCAACAGCCTCTCTTTAACAAGAGAGGTATACAATAGTGACGGAACTATAGGTCAGTTTGCCTAACCTCTGTGGTTGGGAAAGTGTTAGAGTCTGTTATTAAGGATGAGGTTTCAAGGTACTTGCAGACTAATGATAAAATAAGTCAAAATCAGCATGGTCTCTGTAAAGGTAAATCTTGCCTGACAAATCTGTTTCAGTTCTTCGAGGAAGTAATAAGCAGCGTGGACAAAGGGGAGGCAGTAGATGTCATTTAGTTAGATTTTCAGAAGGCATTTGTTAAGGTGCCTCACATGAGGGTTCTTAACAAAGTAAAATCCTATGGTGTTATAGGAAATATACTGACATGGATAGAGGAATGGCTGACAGGCAGGAGACAGCGAGTGGGAATAAAGGGGGTCTTTTCTGGTTGGCTGCTAGTGACTAGTTCCTCAAGGGTCAGAATTGGGGCCACTACTTTTCGCATACTTAGATAATGGAATTGAAAGCTTTGTGGCAAAGTTTGTGGTTGATACTAAGATAAGTGGAGGGGTAGGTAGTGCTGAGGAAGCAATGCAATGGCAGTAGGACTTAGACAAATTGGAAGAATGGGCATAAAAGAGGCAGATGGAATACAGTGTTGGGAAATGCATGATAATGCATTTTGATAAAAGGATCAATAGTGCAGACTATTATCTAAATGGGGAGAAAACTCAAACATCAGGGGTGCAAAGGGACTCATGTAAGACTCCCAGAAGATTAACTCACAGGTTGAGTTTGTGCTAAAGAAGGCAAATGCAATGTTGCCATTTATTTCAAGGGGAATTGAATATAAGAACAAGGAGATAACACTGAAGCTTTATAAGACACCAGTCAGGTTGCACTTGGGCTATTGTCAATGGTTTTGGGCGCTTTATCTCGGAAAGGAAGTATTGTCATTGGAGAGAGCCCAGAGGAGGTTCATGAGGATGATTCTGGGAATGAAGGGGTTAATATATGAGGAGCATTTGGCAGCTTTTCCCTGTACCCTCCGGAATTTAGAATAATGCATGGTGGGGATCTCATTGAAACCTACTGAATATTGAAAGGACTAGATAAGGTGGATCTGGAGAGGATGGTGGGGGTTTCCAGAATTAAAGGGCACAGCCTCAAAATTGAGTGTCAACCTTTTAGAACAGAAGGAAGGAGGAATTTTTTTAGTCAAAGAGTGGTGAATCTGTGGAATGCTCTGCTACAGACCGCTGTGAGGCCAAGTCCGTGGGTATATTCAAAGCAGAATTTGATAGTTTCCTGATTGGTCGGGGCATCAAGGGATATGGAAAGAGGGTAGGTGTAAGGGGTTGAATGGAATCTGGAATCAACCATGATGAAATGGCTGAGCGGACTCGATGGGGTAAGTGGCCTAATTTTGCTCCTATGTCTTATGGTCTTATGGTCTAATTGGTATACTGATCATTACAGAATGTCTTTCTGGTGTTTATCTCTTCCTCCCCTCTTCTTTCCCCTTTTCCCAACCATGACTCTATTTTCCTTGCCTCCTTTCCACTTCAGTCCACAAAGAGACCCATATCAGAATCAGATTTATCATCGCTCACATATGTCATGGAATTTGTTTTTTTTCTTGTGGCAGCTGAATAGTGCAATACATAAAATTGCTACAGCACAGTGACAAAATCTTAGGTACCCTAGCTATACATATGTATGTGCCTAAGACTTTTCCACAATACTGTATATTCTGTGTATTATCTGAATCTATGTACATGTGATGCTGCTCAAGCAAGAAGCTATACCTCACCATACAGACAATAAACTTTTCTCGGCTTGACTTATGTCTGACTTCTATTTGCAACACATAATATTCTGTCTGGGTATCAGTGTGAAGTGAAAGTTTTCATAGTTCTGTAGGCGCATGAAATGGGAAAGGAGAAATTACTTGCTACAGTTGGTGAGCAGAGTTGCTAACAACAGGGAACTGCACCTGATTCTGTTTTCAAAGCCTTTATGTCATCGCCTCTTGTCTGAAATGTTGCCTAGACAGTCAGTTAAAAAATCAGAAATAATACACTCTTTAATTAGTCAACTCATAGTGAAGGAAAATCGGGGTATTTTTTGAACCATGGAGTCTTTTGCTCAATGAACTATTTGTTCTCAATGAATTTTCCACCATAAGTCAAATGTAAAAACAACCCATATTTTAAATGATGCTATAAAGCTACAAGGGGTTTTAAGTCAACATGTATTGAACGTAAATTGGACCCATTGTGATTTTCCAATCAGCATGATTTCAACACCCTGCACCAGTCTACAGAGGCGGTCAGAGAGAGGAGAAAGTGTCAGCCAGAGTGATGCTGACATGCACTTTGAATTTTCTTTTCCATGTTCAATCCATTTTAGGTGAGGATGTATGTTTTTAATGGGATTCTTTTCTGGATTCTCAGATTGTCCAAGATGCTTGACCTTAAAGTGAATTACTTTCTGAAATCCAGATATTTGTGCTGAAGATAAATGCAGCAGGAAAAGATCCTTCTGATCAATCCACCAGTCCAGCTTCTTCCCCTCTCATCACCTTCTGACCAATCCATCAGTCCACCTTCTACCCCACTTATCACCTTCTGACCAATCCAACAGTCCACCTTTTACCCCACTTATCACCTTCTGACCAATCCAACAGTCCAGCTTCTACCCCTCTCATCACCTTCTGACCAATCCATCAGTCCATTTTCTACCCCTCTCATCACCTTCTGACCAATCCATCAGTCCATTTTCTTCCCCTCTCATCACCTTCTGACCAATCCATCAGTCCACCTTCTACCCCACTTATCACCTTCTGACCAATCCAACAGTCCACCTTTTACCCCACTTATCACCTTCTGACCAATCCAACAGTCCAGCTTCTACCCCTCTCATCACCTTCTGACCAATCCATCAGTCCATTTTCTACCCCTCTCATCACCTTCTGACCAATCCATCAGTCCATTTTCTTCCCCTCTCATCACCTTCTGACCAATCCATCAGTCCATTTTCTACCCCTCTCATCACCTTCTGACCAATCCATCAGTCCATTTTCTACCCCACTTATCACCTTCTGACCAATCCATCAGTCCATCTTCTACCCCACTTATCACCTTCTGACCAATCCATCAGTCCATCTTCTACCCCTCTCATCACCTTTTGACCAATCCATCAGTCCACCTTTTACCCCTCTCATCACTTTCTGACCAATCCATCAGTCCCAGCTTCTACCCCTCTCATCACCTTCTGACCAATCCATCAGTCCCAGCTTCTTCCCCTCTCATCACTTTCTGACCAATCCAGCGGTCCACCTTTTACCCCACTTATCACCTTCTGACCAATCCATCAGTCCATCTTCTACCCCTCTCATCACCTTCTGACCAATCCATCAGTCCATTTTCTACCCCACTCATGACCTTCTGATCAAACCCTCAGTCCAACTTCTACCCCTCTCATCACTTTCTGACCAATCCATCAGTCCCAGCTTCTTCCCCTCTCATCACTTTCTGACCAATCCAGCGGTCCACCATTTACCCCACTTATCACCTTCTGACCAATCCATCAGTCCAGCTTCTACCCCTCTCATCACCTTCTGACCAATCCAACAGTCCATCTTCTACCCCACTCATCACCTTCTGACCAATCCATCAGTCGACCTTCCACCCCACTGAACAGTTCTCTAGGACAGTAAGACAGACTCTTGACCTCATAATCTTCCTCATCATGGCCTTGCACCTTATTGACAGCACAGCACTTTCTTTGTAACGCTTTATTCTGCAGAATTGTGATAGAATCTTAAACACATATATAAGGGTAAGGTGCTTGCAAGCTCGATTTCAATGTTTAAGGGAAGTTTGGACAGATAATAGGGGTACTGAGGGCTATAATCTGGGTGCAGATCAATGGGAATAGGCAAGTTAAATGGTTCACTGTGGACTAGATGGGCCAAAGGGCCTCCTCCTGTGCTATATTTTTCTATGACTCATGACTTGAGGGTGCCTAAGACATTTGCAGAGTACTGTATTTGTCAATGTGGAGTGGAGAGCGAGTTTGTAAATTTAGAGGTAGCAAAGGATGTTGGGAATGGCGAGGGTGGAGTGCCACAGGAGGGGTATGGGACAGGTGGCAGAGAAGGAGTGCCAGGAGCAAGGGGTGGTGCAGGTGCAGGCACAGCCAGCCCTGAGACAAGGTAATTTGATTCCAAACAACTGGTTTATTGATCATTACAGAATGTCTCTCTGGTGCTTCCCTCTTGCTCCCCTCTCCTTTCTCCTTTTATAAGACCATAAGATATAGGAGCAGAATTAGGCCATTTGTCCCATTGAGTCTGCTCCAACATTTCATCATGGCTGATCTATATTCCCTCTCAGTGCCAATATCCTGCCTTCTCCCCGTATCTCTTTATGCCTTGACTAATCAAGAATCAAACTGTGCTTTAAATGTACCTAAAGACTTGGCCTCCATAGCCTCCTATGGCAATAAATTCCACAGATTCACCAATCTCTGACGAAAGAAATTTCATCTCATTTCTGTTCTAAAAGGACACCCCTCTAACCTGAGGCTGTCTCCTCTAATCTTAAACTCTCCCACTATAGGAAACATCCACTCTATTGAAGCCTTTCAGCATTCGATAATTTTCAATGAGGTCGCCCTTCATTCTTCTGAATTCCAGTGAATACAGACCCAGAGCCATCGAATACTCTTCGTATGACAAGCCTTTCAATCCCGGAATCATTTCCATGAACCTCCTTTGTACCATCGCCAACCCTTTTCTTTAAATAAGGGGCCCAAAACTGCTAGGTGAGGACTCGGCAGTGCTTTATAAAGCCTTAATATTATGTGCTTGATTTTATACTCTAGTCCTCTTAGAAGGAATGCTGACATCACACTTACCTTCCTCACTGCCAACCCAAACTGCAAATTAACCTTTATGGAATCCTGCACAAGGACTCGCAAATCCCTTTGCACCTCAGACTTTTGAATTTTCTCCCCGCTTCGAAAATTCCTTCTACCAATATGCATGACTATACATTTCCCAACACTATATTTCATCTGCCACTTCTTTGTCCATTCTGTTAATGTGGCTAAGTCCTTCTGTAGCTTCCGAACTTCTGCAAAACTACCTACCCCTCCACCTGTCTTTGTATTATCCACAAACTTTGCTACAAAACCATCAATTCCATAATCAAACTCATTGATGTATAATGTAAAAAGAAGCAGTCCCAACACAGACTGCTGTAGAACACCACAAGTCACCGGCACCCATTAAGAAAAAGCTCCCTTTATTCCCACTCTTTGCCTCCTGCCAATCAGCCACTACTTTATCAATGCTAGTGTCTTTCCTGTAATACCATAGCCTATTAAGCAGCCACACAAGTGGCACCTTATCAAAGGCCTTCTGAAAATCCAAGTACACAACACTTTGTGTATCCTTTGTCTATCCTGCTTGTTACTCCTTCAAAGAGTTCCAACAGATTTGTCAGGCAAGGTTTTCCTTTGAAGAAACTGCGCTGAATTTGGCCTACTTCATCATACATCTCCAAGTACCCCAAAACCACATCCTTAGCAATAAACTACAACATCTCCCCAACCACTGAGGTCAGACTAACTGGCCTATAGTTTCCTTTCTTCTGTCTCTCTCCCTTCTTGAAGAGTGGAATGACATTTGCAATTTTCCAGTCTTTCAAAACCATTCCAGAATCTAGTGTTTCTTGAAAGATCATTATTAATGCCTCCACAATCTCTTCAGCCACCTCTTTCAGAATGGTGGGGTGTACACCATCTGATCCAGATGACTTATCTCCCTTCAGACCTTTCAATTTCCCAAGAACCTTCTCCCTAATAATGGCAACTTTACGCACTGTGGATCCCTGACACTCTTGACCTTCCACCAGATTGCTGGTATCTTCCACAGTGAAGACAGGTGCAAAATTCTAAACCAGTTCATCTGCCATTGCCTTGCTCTCCCATAACTACCTCTCCAGCATTGTTTTCAAGCAGTCGCATATCCACTCTTGCCTCTCTTTTACACTTTATGTATCTGAAGAATCTGTTGGTATCCTCTTTAATATTATTGGCTACCTTGCTTTCATATTCCATCTTTATCTTCTTAATGACTTCTTTTGTTATTTTCTGTTGTTTTTAAAAGCTTCCCAATCCTCTAACTTCACACTAATTTTTGCTTTATTATATGCCCTCTCTTTGGCTTTTATGCTGGTTTTGACTTCCCTTGTTAGCCATGGTAGTGTCATCTTGCCTTAGAATATTTCTTCCTCTTTAGGATGTATATATCCTGTGCCTTCTGAATTGCTTCCAGAAATTCCAGCCATTACTGTTCTGCTGCCATCCCTGCCAGTGTTCCTTTCCAATCAATTCTGACCAACTCCTCTCTCATGCCTCCGTGATTCCCTTCACTCCACTGTAATACTGATACATCTGACTTCAGCTTCTCCTTTTCCAATTTCAGTGTGAATTCTATCATATTATTGTCACTTTCTCCTAAGCGTTCTTTTACCTTAAGGTCACTAATCGATTCTGTTTCACTGCACTACACCCAATCCAGAATAGCTGATCCCCTTGTGGGCTCAGCCACGAGCTGCTCTAAAAAGCCATCTCATAGGAAATTTAGAAATTTCCTTTCTTGGGATCCAGCACAAACCTGATTTTCCAAATCTACCTGCATACTGAAATTCCCCACGACTATTATAGCATTGCCCATTTGGCGTGCATTTTCTATCTCCTATTGTAATCTGTAGATCACATCCTCAGTACTGTTTTGGAGTCCATATATTTACCCTTGCAGATCCGTTGTTCTACCCACAACAATTCAACTCCTTCCAACCCTACGTCCCTTCTTTCTAACGATTTGATTTGATTTTTTCCCAGCAGAGCCATGCCATCCATTGTGCTGATCTGCCTGCCCTTTCAATACAATACGTATTCTTCGATGTTGCTCCCAGCTATAACCTTCTTTCAGCCGTGATTTAGTGATGCCCACAACATCATTCATGCCGATCTGTAACTGTGCTACAAGTTCATCTACCTTATTCTGTATACTGCATATATATTCCATATATTCTATACACATAGTTTTCCCAACCATGATTCCCCTCTCCCTGCCCTCTTCGCACTCTCAGTCCACAATAGAGACCCAAATCAAAATCAGATTTATCATCACTCACATATGTCATGAAAAGCAGTTTTTTTTTTGCAGCAGTACAATGCAAAGTATAATATTACTACAGTACTGTGCAAAAGGCTGAGGCACGTAGCTATATATACTGTATGTGCCTATGACTTTTGCACAGTACTGTAGATTCTGTGATTGTTTACCCATGTGCAGTCTCAATGCACTGAGGTGAAGAAATTATCTGTATAAATGGCATTCAAAATATTTTTTCACTGTATCTCAGTGCATGTGACAATAATAAACCAACAGACATATTATTGAAATTAACTAATTTTTCATGAAAATCTGTAGAACTTAAAATATAAGAACAGCCACTGGAATCAAAGAGTTTATTTGTGCAATCTATGAAGGTAATGATGCAGTTCTACAAACCCTAGTGAGACCACATTTGGAATATCATGTTTAGTTCTGGTCGCCTCATTATAGGGAGGGTGTGGAAGTTTTGGAGAGGGTGCAGAAGAGATTTGCCAGGATGCTGCCTGGATTAGAGAGTTTGTTTTATGAAGAGAAGTTGATTGAGCTGGGGTTTTTCTCTTTGGAGCAAGGAAAGGCTAGATGACTTGACGGATGTGTACAAGATGATAACAGGTAGAGATCAAGTGGACACCAGAGACTTCTTTTGCAGGGCAGAAATGGCTAATGCATAATTTTAAGGTGATTGGAGGGAAGAATAGGGATGGTATCAGAGGTAGCTTTTTTACACAGAAGCTGATATATTGTGGACATTTAAGAGATTCTGAGCAAGGCATATGGATACTTCCGGTTTAAGACTGTGTTGGTGAAGCACAGCAACAACTTGCTGGCAGCAACACAACCATCAACTACTTTATTACTCAATCTTTTTCTCAAAGACCGTCACTGAAATCAATAGCCTGTAACTTTCCGTTCAGAGTTGAGCTTTTGAACTGCCTGTACGACATGGCATTTTTGCAATATGAACGGAAGTATCGAAGATGCAGGATGGTTGTAGTGTGGCGTGTATGGGCCGAATCGAGGTGATGGATGCCGGGCTGGAAACCGGGGAACGAGCCAATGTTTGGCCATTGCTGCAGCGATTCAAAGTGGCAGAACCGAGGTGAAGCAGAGCTGGGGCAGCAAGACCAGGCCCAAGAACAAGGGACGACCTGCTGTTTGGCCAATGTAAGCAACGGGCCAGATTGGAAAATTAGGATGGGGGCCGAATTGACCTGGCAGGGGCCCAGGCCCAAGAGGATATTGAAGTGGTAAGGCCCAGATCAGAGAGTGAGGCATGGCCCAAGCTTTGACCATTTTAAGCGCCAGGCCATATTAAAAAGGTCAGGGTGTAGGGGTCAGAGGTGAGGGACAGGCTGGTGTTCAGCTCACTGTTCCGCGAGGTTTACTCGTCTCTGCCCTGAACCAAGGTTGTGGCCTGCAACTAATGGGCTCCTGAGTCAGCTGTGTCTGACTTCATGGCTGTGAACTCACTTTCATTAACTTCAGTTCCAACTGTTATTTGCTTACTTTTATTGTCTGCATGATATTTGTGTTTTGTCTGCACATTGGGAGTTTGGTGGTCTTTTTTAAATGAGTTCTATGGGTTTCTTTTCTTTCAAAGTTCAAAGTAAGTTTATTATCAACGTCCATATACATCAACAAATACAACAAGGAGATTCTTGCAGGCATACTCAATCAATTCATAATAGAATAAAAAAACCAATATAGAATGAATAAAAGACCACAATAACTCGGGCATTCAACTAGTGTGCAAAAGACAAAGAACTGTAACAATACAAAATGAAAGTAATAATTATAATTATTATAAATATCAAGAACATGAGATGAAGAGTACTTGAAAGTGAGTTGATAAATTGTGGGAACGTTTCAATGATGGGACTAGTGAAATTGAGTGAATTTATCCCCTTTGGTTCAAGAGCCTGATGGCTGAGGTGTAGTAACTGTTCCTGAACCTGGTGGTGTGAGTCCTGAGGATCCTGCATCTTCTTTCTGATGGCAGAAGCAAGAAGAGAGCATGTCTTGGGTGGTGGGTGTCCCTGATGATGGCTGCTGCTTTTCTGTGACAACGCTTCATGTGTATGTGCTCAATGGTGGGGAGGACTTTACCTGCGATGGACTGGGCCATATCCACTGCTTTTTGTAGGATTTTCTGATCAAGGGCATTAGTGTTTCCATACCAGGCTGTGATGCAGCCAGTCAATAAACTCGTTAATATACTCTCCAATACATATCTTTAGAAGTTTGTTCAAGTTTTAGATGTCATGTCAAATCTACTCAGACTCTTAAGGAAATAAAGATGCTGCTGTGATTTCTTTGTAATTGCACTTACGTGCTGGGTCCATGCCTGCTCCTCTGAAGTGAAAACATCAAGGAATTTAAGGTTGTTTATCCTCTCCACCTCTAATTCTCCAATGAAGACTGGCTAAACAGCCTCTGGTTTCCTTCTCCTGAAGTCAATAATCAGCTCCTAGGGCTTCCTGTCACTGAATGAGATGTTGTTATGGCACTGCTCAGCCAGATTTTCGATCACCTTCCTATATGCTGATACATCACCACCTGTGATTTGGCCAATGACAGTGATGTCATCAGCAAACTTGAACATGGCATTAGAACTGTGCTTAGCTACACGGTCATGTGTGCAAATTGAGTAGAGCAGGGAGTTAAGCACACAGCCTTGTGGTGCACCTACGTAGATTTTTACTTCATCCCCGCTCCACCCCCACCTACCTGGATTCCTCTTCACCTGGTCTCACCTGTCATCTGCCAACTTGTACTCCTTCCACTCCCCCACTTTCTTACTCAGTCTCCGCCTCGTTCCTTTCCAGTCCTGATGAAACATCTCAGCTCGAAACATCAACTCTATACTCCCCTCCCGGATGCTGCCTGACCTGCTGGTCTCCTCTGGTGGAGCGGTGTGCACGTGTGTGTGTGGGAGGAGAGCACTGGTTGTTTCCCGAAACTGGAAAATTTAATCTTCATACCTTAAGGTTGTAGGCTTCCTAAATGGAGCATGAGATGCTGTTCCTTCAATTTGTGTATGGCCTTTCTGTAACAGTGGAGGAGACTGAGGACAGACAGGTGAGTGCGGGAGCAGGAAGGAGAGTTAAGGTGTCATGCGACTGGAAACACATGGGGATCACTGTGGACAGAGCACTGGTACTCCGCAAAATGCCTGTTGTAGTCGATGCTCGATGTCTCCAATGCAGAGAAGGTAGCAATGTAAGCACCACATGCAGTAGACCAGATAGGACAAGATGTAGGTGAACGTCTGCCTCACTTCATGGGTGATGTTGAGAGAGGCAGTGAAAGAATGGGTCTTACACTTCCTGCAGATGGCGGGGAGTGGTGAATGCAGAAGTTTTAGAGGAATACGGGCATATGCAGGGATGAATGGGAGTGAACGGACTGTTTCCATCCTGTGTAACTCTGTTACTCTCTGTTCCACGTTAGGGCCGCTCTCAGTGATGAATTTCAAGTAGTGATCTGGCCGGGTCTTTCAATGGTTGACTATTCCCAATTCTGAAATCAGACAAAATATTATTCAAATGAAATGTTATTGGCTGGCAAAGTACACTGTCTGAACCGTGAAGGAGAAGAAAGATCAAATATATTTTACATGTTTCATGGCTTGCCTGGCATATCTCATGGGAAATTGGATCTTCAGATGCTAATAAAACTCCATCTGGTGGTGGATGTGTGTAGCTGCAGGTGTACTATTTTTCATCAAATCTGGACAACTTTGCAAGGCCAATCTTTGTTCCCTGTGGTGAAAGAGAAAAGGAAAATCTCTTGTCGGAACCTGATGACTTTCACCGAAGGATAACATTCATTACCCAGGTCTCCTTGTCCTTTAATTAAAATGATTAAAATTTAGGTTGTTTTCTCTGGAGTGGTGGAGGCCGAGAGGAAGCCTAAGAGAAATGAATAAAATTATGAAAGAGGCATACGCCAATGATGTGAGGAAAATCGCTTAGGAACATGGATTTACACTTATCCAACACTAATCCCGTGTTATTCTCCTCCCAACATTCCCGTCATTTTTCCAAGATGGCGGCACGACGCAGCTTGCAGCGGCCACTCCGGAGCTGATTATCTGTTATTTGTGAAGTGGGGTGCCGTGTGCAATCATAATCGATTGAAAACGGACGTGGGAGCACGGAGGAACATCTGGAAATCTCCAGGAAGACCTTCTTCGTTGCTGCTGCTGCTGTGAGGTCCGGGTCTCTGCTGGGAAGAACAGGCCCCCAGTCCTCGGGGTTGCGTTGCCGATGGCCATTGGCAGGGGCGTCTTAATATGCTCGGCAGAGGATGGTGCTCGGAGAAGCTGTGCCAGAGGGGATGGTCGTCGGCTCGGAGGTTCGACGGACTTGGAGTCCGCTGCGGTCAGATCGCTTTTGGTGTGTGCTGCGTCTGCGAGGCTGGTTTCAACGGAGCTTCCACTGTGTGCTGTGTCTGCGAGGTTGAGTCGGGCGGCGCCATGGAAGTCCATAGCGGGGGTACTCCCTTCTGCCGCCAACATGGGCAACGTGGGATGGCGAGTCTGTCGGGACCCTGGGGACTTGTGGAAACTGTGTGGTGATTTCTTTTGACTTTATAGTCCTTTAACATCTTTGGACTATTTTTACTGTGCCTATGGTCTGTTTTTTTTTTATCAATTATGCTATTGTTTGCACTGTTGTAACTATATGTTGTAACTATGTGGTTTTGTGCAGGTCTTGTAGCTTTAGTTTTTGGTCTTGTTTTTGTCTGGTGGATTTGGAGCTCCTTTCCGGGGAACGCACTAGACGGTAGCGCGATATTAATACGCAGCAACCTCTCTGGACTCTGGATTGGGGATTGCCAAACGTTATGCGGATTTTCTGGTGTAGTTGTTTTGTCATTTGCTTTTGTGATGTCATTCTGGAGGAAAGTTGTCGCATTTTTTAACTGCATTGCATTTGTGGTTTCTAAATGACAATAATCTGAATCTGAATCTGAAGTCTCCCTGAGATTTTACTATCCACCTACACACTAGCAGCAACTTACTGTGGCCAATTGACCTACCAACCTGCACACCTTTGCTTTACAGAGGGCACCGAAGCTCAAACATAGTAACTGCCAGAATGTGCAGTCTCCAGTTAGACAGTAGGAGAGGTCAGGATTGAACTCATATTACTGGAACTAGGAGACAACATCTCTACCAGCTGCACCATTATCCAGAAACAGACGGTAACAGGCTCCTGTGGTACAATGAGCCCGCGCTACCCAATTACAGCCGCCTGACCAATTAACCTACTAATCTGTACATTGTTAGAATGTTGGAGGGACCTGGAGCACCCGGAGGAAACCCACGTGGTCATGGGGAGAATGTACTAACTCCTTACAAACACTGGTGTGAATTGGACCAAGGTCCCTGACACTGTAATAGCGATATGCTAACTGCTACCCTACTGTGCTGCAGTGCAGTTTAAGATTCAAAGTACATTTATTGTCCAAGTATGTATGCAGTACACAACCCTGAGATAACTGTGCTATTAAAAGCTTTGTGAAGTGTCTGGGGTCTCCTGTACTGCAGGAACTATCCAAACATATCAGCGTTGTCATTACTGGTTTAATTAAATAAATTTAATTAAGCAGCTGTTTCCAAATTTGAACTCACATCTCTGGTTCACTCAACTTTAGCTCACAGTCCAACCCTTCTCTGCTATTCTCTTTCAGTCCCACCTCTAGATAAAGCCATGGAAATTTCCTAATGCAATGTAAGAGGAATAATCTGAGATAAAATACTGGGAACATTCTGTTGCAATTTCACTTTACAACTTGGATCCAGATGTTTATCATGGGATGATGAATTTTCACAGTAGAAATGATGTGGATGCTATGGAGAGGGTACAGAAGAGGCTTACCAAGATGCTGCCTGGATTAGAAGGTACAGTATGTGAAGGAGATGTAGAACAAATTTGGGTTGTTTTCTCTGGAGTGGTGAAAACCAAGAGGAAGCCTAACAGAAATGGATAGAATTATGAGAGAGGCATAGATAGACAGAATCTCTTTTCAGGGTAGAAACATCAAATACTAGAGGGTATTCAGTGAAGGTGAGATGGGACAGGTTCAAAGGAGAGGTACAGGGAATTTTTTTTAAAAAAGAGTCTAACGGGTGCCTGGAAAATGCTCTCGTGGTTGGTGGTGAAGACAGGCACGATAGAGGCAATTAAAATGTTTTTTATTAGACACATGAATATGCAGAGAATGTACCAAATGCCATTTCATTCATTCATTAAGTACCCTATCGTGGGTGACCATGGTCTTTCCATAACCATGATTGTTCTTGGCAAATTCTTCTTCAGAAGTGGTTTGCCATTGTCTTCTTCTGGGCAGTGTCTTTACAAGACGGGTGACCCCAGCCACTATCAATACTCCTCAGAGATTGTTTGCCTGGCATCAGTGGTTGCATAAACAGGTCTTGCGATATGCACCAGCTGTTCATACGACCGTCCACCAGGTGCTACACCTTGCCCAAGGGCGACCTGCAGGCTAGCAGAAGGAAGAAGCGCCTTACACCTCCTTTAGTGGAGCCGTATCTCCACCCTGTCACATGTGCTGGTAGAAGGGATTAATTGTCTTTAAGCACAAGAGATGCTGGAAATCTTAATTAGTCTAGCAAAGCATTGTGGACTGAAAGGCCATTTCCTGTACCGTACAGTTCTATGTTCCATGTCTTCGGTGCTTCGGGTATAATGGGACTGAATTTGAAGTTTCCGGATGATCCATTCCCTCTCTGTTTTTGCTTATTTTGAGTTGCAAACCAGGGGACATGGTGATTTGCACATTTACTCCAGGGTATACAATAGCATGCCCCATCACTTGCTTGAAAGTTAACCATATTTTGCACATGTTATTCAAAATACATCCAGGTGCAGGTATTTGGAAGTCATTCTAGAGTTAGAAGTATTATGGGTTCAGTCTAATTTCCTGTAAGTAATGATATTCCTTGTCAGAGTGCCATTTAAACTAGAATAATCATGAATAAACTCTTCTCAGGCTTCCAGCCGAGTACAGGTATCGATTTTAACTGACGTTTCAATGACAGACTCTGCCATCTTCATCAGGGATGATATCTGGGCATGTTTAGTCCGGTGATATTTATACCCCAATAGTCCATCCCTCCTGATTGGTTAGTCCTCATCCAATCAGGTTTCTGAAGTCCCACCTTGTTTACAACCAAGTTCTACTTCTTACTTAGAGTGAGGCCTTCATCTTTGTTAAAATTCTTTTCCCCTAGTTTTATTTCAATGGCTTCCTTCTCCAGGTGGCCCCAAAAACCAGTGGAGCTGCACAATAGTTTTGTGTCATCAAAGTCAATCCAATGGCCTTTGGTGCAGGTTTGCACCATGCAACCCATTGGCCAATATACGCTGTGCCACATTCACAGGGAATCCTGTAAACATCAGTTGGCCTGAGACCAAGATCATCCTTGACCCACATAAGCTGTGATTTGAGCTTCCTTATGGGTTCGTGGATGGAATTGTTATGATATTTCTTCAGGATTCTGGTGATCCTTCCAGAAACTGTGGAAATATCAGGAAGACAGGCAGTAGTGATTGGTTCCCACTTGTTCTTAGTTCTCCTGGTTTTTCTCTTGGCCCTTTCAAGGGCCCTTTTGATTTCCTTCACCTTGTAGCCATTCTGTTTTACTTTAAAAGTGAAATTTATAGATCAGATCGCAGCGGAGACCAACCAGCAGATGCCGAAGTGAAGGAGCAACAGGAACACGGAACACAGATATTCAGCTTGTGTTTAGGTCAGTCCTATATGGAACTTTTCACCCGGGTGATTTGTTCTGAAAAAACACCACTTCACCGGCTTAAATCATCAAAAGCTTGTGTTTGGCGGGTCCATTTTGTCTGAGTAAATACCTTGATTGTGCTGAGTTAGTCTTTTGGTCTTTGGAAATTTAGCCATCTGTTGCTGAAATTAAGTAACTTTTTTTTTTCTTTGCATTCCTGGCAAAATTCCAAGAAGCCAGGCTTTTTGATATTTTAGTCCATAATTACCAGGAGGCTTGTTTGTCCACCACAGTGTTTTTTGTACTAACCTCACCCTGAAGGCACAAGTCCAATTTGTAGTCCCCACCCACTCCGCCTAACAGATTCTAATTCCAATCTCTCTCAGATACTGATCCTCTTAAAGTGAAAGATCATCCCCTGTAACAATCTCTAGTCCCTAGTAACCATCTCTAGTCTATCATAACCATTCCTAGTAACTACCCCTAATCCCTAGAAAATATTCTACCAAGTAACTATCCCTAGACTCCAGTAACTCTTGTCCATAACTCCTAGTAAACATCCCCAGACACTAATAAGTGTCCTTAGCCTGCAGACTTCAGTAAGTAATCCTGGTGCATAGTAACTACTGTTCCCTAGTTTGATAAACTGGACCCTTGGCCTCACAATTTATCTCATTATGAGGTAGATTGTGAACTTACTGTCGTCCTGCACTTCACTTTCGCTGTAGCTGTTCCACTTTATTCTGCATTGTTATTCTTTTACCTTGTTCTACCTCAATGCAATGTGGAATGACCCGACTTGTATGAACAGTACGCAAGATATGTTTTTCAATTCTTGGGGCAGCACGAGGTGTAGCAGTTAGCCTAATACTATCACATTACCAACGACCTGGATTTCATTCCTGTCACGACCTGTAAAGAGTTTGTCTGTTCTCCCTGTGACCGCGTGGGTTTCCTCCGGGTGCTCCGGTTTCCTCCCACATTCCAAAGACATACTTTTTAGTAGGTCAATTGGTCACATGAGCAACTGGGTGGTGTGGGCTTGTAGCTTTTGGGCTAGAAGGACCTGCTACCATGCTGTATGTCTAAATTTTTAAAAAATTAAAAATTCCAATTCAATTTTTCCAGACAATCTAAGCTCAGATCCAACCTCTCTCATTGTTCTTTGTAACTTAAACATCTGATACCTGAACTCTAAAAATAACATTAAATGTAAAAAGTCATGTCAACAAAGCAGAGAGATCTGGGGATACATGAAGCACAAAGCAGTCACACGTAAGTACACCAAGTAGTTAGGAAAACTAATGGAAAGTTATGGTGGTGGGGTGGAGATACATCTCTACCAAAGGAGGTGTATGGTGTTCCTTCCCTCTGCTGGCCTGCAGGTCACCCTTGGGCAAACTGTAGCACCTATTTAGCCACCCCCCCCCCCCCCACCCCTGATCAGAGTCACATGAAACCGTGGAAGCAGGTGGTGGATGGTCATATGAGCAGCTGGTGCATATCACAAGTTATGGTTATGTGACCACTGACGCCAGGCAGACAATCTGTGAGGAGTGTTGATAATGGCTGGGGTCACCCGTCTTGTAAAGACACTGCCCAGAAGAAGGCAACGGCATACTGTATCTTTCTAAAAAATCGCCAAGAACAATCATGGTCATGAAAAGACCATGATTGCCCACGTCATACAACACAGCACATAACAAACTAACGGGAAGCTGTCCACCTATCCCGTCAGGAGCATGTAGAGCACTGTTGATACTATTCACAGAGTGCGGGTGAGACCATACCTGGAGTACACCTTCACCACCCTGAATATACTCTCTTCCCATGACTATCGTCAGGAGGAAGTACAGGAGCCAGAAGACACACACTAAATGTTTTAGAAACAGCTTCTACAGTCAGATTTCTGAACAGTCCATGAACCCATGAACACTAACTCACTATTTTTATATTTCTTATTGCAACCTACAGTAATTTCTCTGCATTGCATTGTAATGCGGCCTCAAAACAACAAACTTCACAACAGTGATAATGACCCCGAGTCTGATTCTCACTAATTACCTGGCTACATCAGCTGCCATCTGCCTCCTGTGGAAGTGCTTGCAGTTTCCACATTGACCTCATCTATCACCTCAGAACACACAAAGCCTGAGGAAAAGCAGCTCCTATTCCATCTTGAGTCATTGACTTAAGAAGCAGCAGGTCCCCACGTTTAAGGAATGGTATATTTACAAAAGAGCAATGGTATACTTACACCAGGGGAATGGTATACTTACACCAGGAGAATGGTATACTTACACCAGGGGAATAGTATACTTACACCAGGAGAATGGTATACTTACACCAGGGGAATGGTATACTTACACCAGGGGAATAGTATACTTACACCAGGAGAATGGTATACTTACACCAGGGGAATGGTACATTTACACCAGGGGAATGGTATACTTACACCAGGGGAATGGTACATTTACACCAGGGGAAAGGTATACTTACACCAGGGGAATGGTACATTTACACCAGGGGAAAGGTATACTTATACCAGGGGAATGGTATACTTACACCAGGGGAATGGTACATTTACACCAGGGGAAAGGTATACTTACACTAGGGGAATGGTATACTTATGCCAGAGGCATTGCAGAGTCAACTCAGAAAGTTAATTTCTGAAATTAAAGATTGACATATGAAGAGATTGAGGAAGGCCAGGTTCATAGGCAGTGAAGTTTTATAGAACTAGAGGCAATCTTATTACAACAGACACAGAATGTCAGAGGAACTCAGCAAGTCTGGCAGCACTATGGAGGGGAGTAAATAGTTGGCATTTCAGGCTGAGACCCACCTGCAGGACTGACCTGCACAGTTCCTCCAGCATTTTGCGTGTGTTGTTTCAGGTTTCCTGCACCAGCAGAATCGCTTGTGTTTGAGGGGACCTTATTGCCTCCCGACTATTGAGGGCATCTTCAGAAGGCAGTGCCTCAAGGCACGACATTCATCACTAAGGAACATCTCCATCTGGAATGTTCCCTCGTCTCAATTCTACCATCAGGGAGGAGGTACAGGAGCCTGAAAATCCATACTCAGTGTTTTAGGAACACGTTCTTCCCCTCCGCCATCAGGGTTTCTGATTGGTCCATGAATCCATGAACACTACCTCACTATTGCTCATTTGCATTATTTATTTACTCAATTGTATCTTATAGCAATTTTTTTAGAGTCTTCTACTGTACTGCTGCCACAAAAACAACAAATTTGACAACATTCTGAATGTCAGTAACAATAAACCTGATTCGGATTCACATTGTTATTCGGAATAACATTGTTATTGTTATTGTCAGTAACAATAAACCTGATTCGGATTCTGGAACAGACACAGTAACATTGTCCAGAGGGTCTTTCTCTTGTGGGATTATGCAGAACTTCAGGGTACAGTTGTTGAATCACTGGTCACCTTATTCCCAGGGATCTGTGGAGGCTGAATCCTTGGTTATAATCAGGATGCAAGTTAACAGATGTGGAAATACAAAGGGTGTGAGGAGATGGAGGAAAGTGGTGTTGAGGCCAAGATTTGATCAGCCTTGATCTTATCAAATGGTAGAATAGTTTCGAGGGACTGATTAGCTTATATCCACCTCCAGCTTCCTACATTTTTGCGCACCTGCTCTCTGCTTCCATCGCAAGCAAATGTAAGCTCTTTTAACATCTGCCTGCAATTTCAGTTCATTTCCTCCGGGGGGAGGTAGAGAGGAGGGTTCCAGATGTACCTCCGAACATCTGGTGAACACCTGGATGAGCAGCTGAGAATAGACCGACAGTATTGATAGCGTTCTCCACTCTCAGAGGACCCAGATAGAGTCACTCATGGGAATTCCAGCACTCGGAACCTACTGCAACGCTTCCTGCCTTTTTGCTTATGTCTTATAATGCTGCGATGGAAATCAGATCATTGAAAGTTTTCAGTTCCTAGCTGTTCCGATTACTTCACCAACTTCCCATTGTGGGTGGGAAGGATGTTATTTAAGAAGTGAGAGACTCTCGTACAAAGATTTAGCAGCGGCCGCACTTCAGTTGATTCCATCCGGCCTCGGCAGCCGTATTGTGAATTCTGGAGATAAAAGCGACTTTAGATGCTGGAGCCTGAAGTGATAAAAAAGAGCTGCTGGAAGAATTCAGTGACTCGGGCAGCATTTAGAGATGGAAACGGGCAATTGATATATTGGGTTGAGACCTCACAAGTTGCCTGTCCAGTTCCTGCCACAGATGCTGCCTGATCCACGGAGTCCCTCCAGTTGCTCATTTTGTGTATCACGAGCCCTACCTGTTCTTATTTGGGGACAGAAGTATGAAGGAGGGGGCATAATTTTAACGTGATTGGAGGAAAGTATTGGGGGGATGGCCTCAGGAATTGCTGCTGCAGTTCTACACTGCAGTCATTGAGTCTGTCCTGTGCACCTCCATTATTGTGTGGTTTGGAGCCGCCACCAAGCAGGATAGAACCAGACTACAGTGCACAGTGAGGACTGCCGAGCGCATCATTGGAGCCTCCCTGCCCTCTATTGTGGACCTGTACTCTTCCAGGTTGAAGAAGAGGGTGGGGAACATCATAAAGGACTCCTCCCATCCTGCGCATGGACTGTTTGATCTGCTTCCATCTGGTAGGCGCTTCAGATCCCTCCAGACTAAGGCTAATAGGCATTGGAGAAGTTTTTTCCCTACTGCGGTCACTTTGCTGAACAGTTAACTGCCGGTTAATTGTCGGCTAACTATTACTTGGATTGCACTACCTGTATGTATAATCTATATTTTCATTTATATTTATCATTATTATTGTTATGAGCAGAGAGACAACATCTGCCGGAAGTAAATTCCTTGTATGTGGATAGGTACTTGGCGATTAAAGTCTGATTCTGATTCTGATTCTGAATAGTGAACATGTGGAACATGCTGCCAGGAATGGTGGTCGAGGCAAATGCGTTAGGAACATTTCAGAAACTTCTATAGATACAAGGATGCTGGACAAATGGAGGACCATTTTCAACAATTGAAGTTCTGAAGATTAAAGAGCGGGTTTAACATTTTTCAGAAAGATATTAAATCTGAACTTACTTCATGTAGGAGAAGTATTAGATTGATTTTAGAGTAGGTTAAATGGTCAGCACAACATTGTGGGCCGAAGGGCCTGTAATGTTCCATGCATATCGACTATTAGCCCCTGCTTGACCAAGAGCCTGGAGTTTGCCACAAGGTTGTAAAATAATGAGAGACGTTGATACAGAAGCCACTTTTCTTATTCTCAGGATCCAAATGGTTAATTCCAGAGGGCAAGTAAGAGGGAATAGTTCAAAGGAAATGGGTAGGGCAAAATCTTAACAGAGAGAGGAGTGGGTGCCTGGGATACACTGCCAGAGATAGTGGTAGAGGCAGATGTGATAGGGATGTTTAAAATGCTCACAAATAAGTGGAGAGTGGAGGAATATGGATCTGTGTTTCAGCTCATTTGGTTTAGCACAGTTTCATAGGCCTAAGGGCCTGTTCCTGTGCTGTACTGGTCTATGTTTTACCTTCTAAATCTGAAGTTGTATGGGACTTTTGTACATTAAGGTGCTGACTCCATCTCTAACTGAGACAACCCTCCTTCGGTAGCTGGTATCCCTCCACAATGAGGTAGCATGGTAGCGCATTAGTCAGAGCAATGCTTTACATTGGCAGCGATCAGAGATTGTGGTTCAATTCCTGCTGCTGTCTGTGTGGAGTTTATACTTTCTCCCCATGACTGCATGGATTTCATCTGGGTGCTTTGGTTTCCTCCCACGTTCCAAAGGTGTATGGGTTAGTGTCAGTAAGTTCTGCGCATTCTAAGTTAACATCGGAAGCATACTGACACCTGCGGGCTGACTGTGACTCCTCAGACTGTGTTCGTCATTGAGGAAAACGACACATTTCACTCGATGTTTTGCTGTTTCAATGTACATTGGACAAATAAAGCTAAATTTTCTCAGCCTCTGTTTTATAGTGCACAAATATGTTTTAAAATCCCTGCACTATTTGTCAATGTAATCTCTTCCAGTTCTATAACTCACCAAAATAACTGCATTCCTCTAACTCCGGCCTCCTGTATATCCTCACATTAAATTGCTCCCAAGCTGTCAATGTCCTAAGCTGTGCCTGACCTGCTGAGTTCCTCCAGCATTTTGTTTACAGCTCCAGGTTCCAGTATTCCTGACACTGCCCGTAAGGGGTTTGTATGTTCTCCCTGTGACTGCATGGATTTCTTCCAGGGACTCCCAATTTCCTCCACAGTCCAAAGACATGCCGGTTTGTAAGTTAATTGGTCATTGTAAATTGAGCTGTGTTTAGGCTGGAATTAAATCGGGGGATTGCTGGTGGGCGTGGCTCAAAGACCCGGAAGGGCCTATTCCATGTTGCTCAATAAATAAATAAATCTGCAGTATTCTCTGATGTCTACACTATCTAATTTGTCTGCATAGGTGTACCTGCTCTGTTCTTAAAAGTCCTCTCTCTGGGACTTCCCATAATGCCAGGACATCAATGCAATAAAATGCGACCTTTAAATGGCTGAATGGCCTAATTCAGTTCCTATGTTGTTCCTATGTCATACAGTCTTATGGTCTTTCTGCCAATGCACCCTGCTCTTTATTGTTGTATGAACTAACTTAGACTAGAGCTCTGCCTGAACTGCCAACTCTTTTCGGTAGTGTGAGATGGAGGTTGGTGAATTTTACTTCTCTTTCATGGTCAAGTTTTTTTTACAACCTTCCAGATTCTTATGTCACAGCCTCAGGTGTTTCCTTCCTGTGTCACTGGAATTGTGTAATTGCATTGCAGAAAAGTGCCGCAGATTTCCCTGCGGCCACACTTACAGGACAGTGATCAGACCAAACTGCACATTGACCCAATAAGTAACTCCACCTCAGACAGAAACTCTTGTTGTACATGGAATAAAAACTGGAGAGAGAGGTGAGAACATGCGAACCAAATTTATTCTGAATGAAACAAAGCAGAAGATCATTTGATCTCTATCCTGTTGTTTGAGGACTAAGAATGATTGAGTTCCAGTGGTTCTTTGACCCACTGAGTCACAGATAGACACAATATTGTTGAATTTGTTTATTCGTTATGCGTCATGTCGTATGATGTGGGCGATCATGGTCTTTCCGTGATCATGAATGTTCTTGACAAATTTATCTACAGAAATGGTTTATTATTGCCTTCTTCTGGGCAGCCGTTATCAATACTCTTCAGAGATCGGCTGCCTGGCGTCAGTGGTTGCATAACCAGGATGTGTGATCTGCAAACATACAAACACCCACCACCTGCTCCTAAGGCTTCACATGACCCTGATCAGGAGCAGGTGCTACACCTTGCCCAAGGGTGACCTGCAGGCTAGTGGAGGGACGGAGTGCCTTACACCTCCTGTAGTAGAGACGTATCTCCACCTCACCACCTAGATTGTTGGATTTGGATGTAGATTTGTTATTTTTCCAGCATTTTCCATGTTTAACTTTTTATGCTGGCTTGTATTTTCATATAATCAGTTATATATATGTAATTGTTAAGTAAATTTTCCTAGTATAGCTGATTCAGTATTTTTCTAGTAGCTACTCAGTCTTTCAGCTGAAGCTGGCACACACCTGAATCTGTCTATTTCATAGGTTGCTCGTTCTTACTGGAATATTATCTCTACTCTCAGTATGAGATGGCCATGGCTTCTTTTCCTTCATTCTTTCTGTGTTCATTCTTTGTTGTTGTAACGCTTAATAAAATGGCTGCAACCACCAAGTCAGAATTGTCTTTTCCTGATTGTCTCTGAATTGTCTCTGAGATTTGTCTTTTCCAGATAGCCATAGGATATAGAAAACAATATAAATATTTGAAATAAAGACATCAATCTCCCCTGCAGAAAAAGAGAAAGAAACAAAACCGCACAAACCCCAAACCTCCCCACCCCTCTCTCGCACAAAAACTAACAGACAACCCAAACCCCCAGCCCACCAGTCAGCAACAAGAAAGAATGGGCGAGAACACGATGGAAGACATAGAAATGAAAGAGGCCCATATGAACTACAATTCAATCCATAAATCTCAGAATTCCAATAACGTCTCCACAGATTCTTATCAATGCCCCCAGTTCTACTACTCCTCTGTACACAAGAGACAAGTTACCGTGGCCAAATAACTTGCCAACCCCAATGTCTTCAGGATGTGGGAGCAAACCCAGCCAGGCACAGGGAAAACCTGCAAACTCGACACACACAGCACCAAAGATCATGATCAAACCCAGGTTAGAGAAACTGTGCTGAAGTAGATCTTCAAATACTTTAGCATATAACATATAACAATTACAGCACGGAAACTATGCACTAACCTAACCAATTAGTCCCACTAACCTACTCTATGTCCTGTGCCCCAGCAAACAATTACCAGCTTCAAGTCTGAAATCTGAATAAAAGTCACTCTACAAACAAACTATTGTGTTTTCCTTGCAAATATAGCAATGGGTCAATAAATATGAACCATAGAATGTTAAAATAATAGCAATGATTTTTTTTGTGAATAAGTTTGTGAGGGAATGCTGCCCTCTGGTGTACATAATCAAATGTACACCAGAAAGAAAATGTAGAGATAGGGTGAGAACAACTTATGTTTGTTTTAAAATATTTTCAAAGTCAAAGTCAAAATAAATTATTACAAACACAAATACAAGATATTCTGCTGATGCTGGAAATCCAAAGCCTCACACACAAGATGCTGAAGGAACTCAGCAGGTCAGAGAGCATCTATGAAAATGAGTAGACTGTTGACATCTTGCGTCAACTCCTTTCTTCAGGTCTGGGAAGGAATAAAAAGGTGATAGGAGGGGAAGGTGGATAGCCAGAAAATTATTATCAAAGTACATATACTGTAAGGTACCATATACTACTTAGAAATCCATTTTCTTGCAGCCATTCACAAGAAACTAAAGAAATACAATAAAATTTATGAAGAACTGTACATAAACAAAGACTGCCAAGCAACAAATGTGTAAAAGAAGACAAACTGTGCAAATAAAAGTATAAATAATACAGTGAACATGAGTTGTAGAGTCCTTGAAAGTGAGACTGTAAGTATTTCTACCTTGCCTAAATGCTCAAAGTACATTCATAGATGCAGCTACTCCAAAATGCTTTGGGTATTGTTACGATTGAAAATGGTTGAACCCTGACTTTTAATCTTTACCAACAGAATGAGAAAACTTTATGTGGTATCAAATTCCAACTCACAAACATGAAGTATAATCTCAAGAGCAGTATACTTCAATGCCAATAACTTTAATAGCTTCAATATTAAATTTATTGAAGAGTGATTGAGAGAAATCCAATCCCTTCTCAGTTTACTTTTTCCAGTAGATTAAAAAGTAGGGTTGGATCTTTCAATCACTTGTTTAGTTTTTATCTTTTCTTCTTCAAATTCCTCTTGACCTCAATGGGGACATTCTTTCACCCAGAGATCCTTGAAATTGAAGATTTAAGTAATATGGCACTGTGATCCTAAGGTAACAAGCTCAATCCTTTGAGTCTTTTCTCTCACTCTCAATGACCTCTGGAAAGAGTCATTGCAGATTTTATTGAGCTGTTAGAAAGAAAATACAGGGCTGGTAAAAATAAATTGTATTTCTACAGCAAAACTTTTAAGTAAAACACTGCAGATACTGGAAATCTGAAATAAAAGCAGAACCTGCTCAAATGTAAGTACTGTATTGAGAAATACAATTAGTGAGTACAGGAAGAAGAAGAAGAAGAAGAAGAAGAAGAAGAAGAAGAAGAAGAAGAAGAAGAAGAAGAAGAAGAAGAAGAAGAAGAAGAAGAAGAAGAAGAAGAAGAAGAAGAAGAAGAAAGCCCTTAACTCTGAGTGGAGTCATCACGGACGCCATCGTGACAGCATTTTTTTTAGCAGGCTTTCTTATTTTTACAAGGCCAAGTTGCTAGGTCAATGCTCAACCCAGCACAGATGGAAAACATGAAAGGGAGGGAGACAGCTAGATTTGAACTCAGGAGCCTTTGCTCTGAAGTCCAGCCACCAGCTGGGTAAGTAAGTACAGGAGTTGGGATGTTATGTTGAGGTTATATAAGACATTGGTGAGGCCTTATATAGGGTATTGTGATCATCTAATAACAATAAGACTGAAAGACTACAGAGAAAATTTACAAGGATGTTGCTGGGTCTTGAGCAACTAAGTTATAAGGAAAGGATGAAAAGGTTAGGACTTTATCCCCTAGAGAATAGGAGAATGAGGGGAGATTTGATAGAGGTATATAAAATTTTGAGGGATATAGGTAGGGTAAACGCCAGCAGGCTTTTTCCACTGAGGTTGGGTGAGACTAGAACTAGAGGTCATAGATTAAGTGTGCAAGATGGAATATAGATGTTTAAGGGGAAGATGAAGGGGAACTTCTTCACTCAGATGGTGGGGTGAGTGTGGAATGAGCTACCAGCGCAAGTGGTGGATACAAGTTTTCATTCAGCATTTAACAAAACTTTGGGTAAGCACAACGATGAGAGGGGTATGGAGTGTTATGTTTCAGTTACAGGTTGATGGGACGAGGCAGAGTAAGAGTTCAGCATGGTCTAGGTAGACTAAAAGGTTTGCTTGTGTGCTGTGGTGCTCTATGACTCTGACCTCTGGAAATAGTCAGAAGGAAGGGTTACACATACAAAATGTTAATTGTTTCCTTTTTCACAAATGCTGAATGACTTGTCCCGTGTTTCCAACGTATTCTGTTTTAATTATCATATTTCTACAGCAACACATGATATTCCTAACTTCAGAACATTCCAAAGTGATTCCCAATCAATCTAGTACAGTCAGATGGTATAAACTCGGAAAACAGCAATTAAAGTCTGCACATTCTCCTCTCCAGCACTGCCCAAGTCTAGGATGGAGTCACCTTCAACATCTTCTCGCTGACAATCAACACAAATGCAGCTCGAGGATGCGTACACAACCCATTGCTCTACTCATGACTGTGTGGCCAGGCACAGCTCAAACAACATCTGTAAGTTTGCTGATGACTCCACTGTTGCTGGCCGAGTTTCAGTTGGCAAAGAGGAAGCATAGAGGAACAAGATAGATTGGCTGGTTCACAAACAGAAGAAAATCTGCAGATGCTGGAAGTCAAGGTAACGCACACAAAATGCTGGAGGAACTCAGCAGGCCAGGCAGTATCTATGGAAAAGAGTAAACAGTTGACGTTTTGGGCCGAGACCCTTCATCAGGTCCTGAAGAAGGGTCTCGGACCAAAATGTTGACCATTTCCTCTTTTCCAGAGATGCTGCCTGGCCGGCTGAGTTCCTCCTGTATTTTGTGTAGACTGGCTGGTTGAGTGCTGTCGCATCAACAAGCTCGCATTCAACATCAACAAGGCTAAGGAGATGACTGTGGACTTCAGGAAGGTGAAGTCAGTAGAAAACCCCAGTCATCACTGAGGTGCAACGGTGAGCAGCTGCAAATTCATCAGCATGGCAGAGATTGAATCCAATATATTGATGCAAACACACAGAAGCACTCCAATGGCAATACTTCATTAGGAGTTTGCAGAGAGTTGGTATGTCACAAAAGACCCTAGCAAATTTCTTCAGATGTACCAATGCTGGAGAGCATTTTGATTGATGCTTCAACGGCCTGTACGGAGGCTCCAACGCACAGGATCACATAGGGCAGTAGATACAGCCAACACCATCATGAACACAAGTCTACTCACAGACAGACAGACAGACTTTATTGATCCCGAGGGAAATCGGGTTTCGTTAGAGCCGCACCAACCAAGAATAGTGAAGAAATATAGCAATATAAAACCATAAATAATTAAATAATAATAAGTTAATCACGCCAGGTGGAAATAAGTCCAGGACCAGCCTATTGGCTCAGGGTGTCTAACACCCCGAGGGAGGAGTTGTAAAGTTTGATGGCCACAGGTAGGGATGACTTCCTATGTCGCTCAGTGTTGCATCTCGGTGGAATGAGTCTCTGACTGAATGTACTCCTGTGCCTAGCCAGTACATTATGGAGTGGATGGAAGTCATTGTCCAAGATGGCATGCAACTTGGACAGCATCCTCTTTTCAGACACCACCGTCAGAGAGTCCAGTTCCATCCCCACAACATCACTGGCCTTATGAATGAGTTTATTGAGCCTGTTGGTGTCTGCTACCCTCAGCCTGCTGCCCCAGCACACAACAGCAAACATGATAGCACTGGCCACCACAGACTCGTAGAACATCCTCAGCATCGTCTGGCAGATATTAAAGGACCTCAGTCTCCTCAGGAAATAGAGACGGCTCTGACCCTTCTTGTAGACAGCCTCAGTGTTCTTTGACCAGTCTAGTTTATTGTCCATTCGTATCCCCAGGTATTTGTAATCCTCCACTATGTCCACACTGACCCCTTGGATGGAAACAAGGGTCACCGGTGCCTTGGCCCTCCTCAGGTCCACCACCAGCTGCTTACTATCAACGACATCTTCAAAAGGTGGACAGCAGCCATCATTAAGGACCTTCACCACCCATGTCACACCCTCTTCTCATTACTACCATCAGGGAGGAGGACAGGAGCCTGAAGACACACAATCACTGTTCTTCCACTCTGCCATCTGCTTTCTGAACAGCCCATAGATCCATGAACACTACCTCGCTATTCCTCTTTTGTGCTTAGATAGATTTATCAATTTATTTATTTATTTATTTATTTATTTATAGTAATTATTTTATGTATTGCACTGTATGGCTGCCAGTAAACAACAAGCCTCATGACATATGTCAGTGATATTTTAGCCAGAGGGTGGTGAATCTGTGGGATTTATTGCCACAGGCAGCTGTGGAGGCCAAGTCATTGGATATATTTAAAGCCGAGTTTGATAGGTTCATGGCTTAGTCAGGGCATCAAATGTTATGTGGAGAAGTCAGGAAAATGGGGGCAAGAGGGATAATTAATCAGCCATGATTGAGTGGTGGAGCAGACTCGATGAGCTGATGGTTTGGTTCTATGTCTTTTGCGCTTATAATAAAACTGACTGATTCTGAACCCTGAGGATTGCATATGAAAGGTTAGCATTAGTCTCTCAGCCGATCCACTGTCTGGGGAAATAAACATCTCCCACATAACTACAGGGAAGTGCCTACCACAATCACCACTCTACAGCTGCTGGTGTTATCTTTGCCTTTAGGCCAAAAATGCAAATTTCCACCTTTACTTTTTCTGGCAATCCAAAAAATGCACTATCCATAACCTCAGTTCTATTTTAGCCTCCTTTAAAAGACCACAGTGTTTTAGAGAGATGTAATAAGACCATAAGTCAAAGGAGCAGAAGTCGGCCATTCGGCCCATCGAGTCTGCTCCACCATTTCATCATGAGCTGATCCAATCTCCCCTTTAGTCCCATTCCCCCACCTTCTCACCAAAACCTTTGATGCCCTGGCTACTCAGATACCTATCAATCTCTGCCTTAAATACACCCAATGACTTGGCCTTCACTGCTGCCCATGACAACAAATTCCACAGATACACCACCCTCTGGCTAAAAAAATTTCTTTGCATCTCTGTTCTGAATGGGCGCCCTGCAATCCTCAAGTCATGCCCTCTCGTACTAGACTGCCCCACCATGGGAAACAACTTCACTACATCCACTCAGTCCATGCCTTTCAACATTCAAAATGTTTCTATGAGGTCCCCCCTCATTCTTCTAAACTCCAAGGAGAACAGTCCAAGAGTGGTCAAACGTTCCTCATATGTTAACCCTCTCATTCCCGGAATCATTCTAGTGAATCTTCTCCAATGTCAGCACATCCTTTCTTAAATAAGGAACCCAAAACTGCACACAGTATTCCAAGTGAGGTCTTACCAGTGCCTTATAGAGCCTCAATATCACATCCCTGCTCCTATACTCTATTCCTGTAAAAATGAATGCCAACATTGCATTCGCCTTCTTCACCACCGACTCAACCTGGAGGTTAACCTTAAGGGTATCCTGCACGAGGACTCACAAGTCCCGTTGCATCTCAGAACTTCGAATTCTCTCCCCATTTATATAATAGTCTGCCCATTTATTTCTTCTACCAAAGTGCATGACCGTACACTTTCCGACATTGTAATTCATTTGCCACTTCTTTGCCCATTCCCCCAATCTATCCAAGTCACTCTGCAGACTCTCTGTTTCCTCAGCACTACCGGCCCCTCCACCTATCTTTGTATCATCAGCAAACTTAGCCACAAAGCCATCTATTCCATAATCCAAATCATTGACATACAAAGTAAAAAGAAGCGGCCCCAACACGGACTCCTGTGGAACACCACTGGTAACTGGCAGCCAACCAGAATGGGATCCCTTTATTCCCACTCTCTGTTTCCTGCCAATCAACCAACACTCTATCCACGTATGTAACTTTCCCGTAATTCCATGGGCTCTTATCTTGTTTAGCAGCCTCATGTGCGGCACCTTGTCAAAGGCCTTCTGAAAATCCAAATACACAACATCCACTGCATCTCCCTTGTCTAGCCTACTTGTAATTTCCTCAAAAAATTGCACTAGATTTGTCAAGCAGGATTTTCCTTTAAGGAAACCATGCTGAGTTCTGCCTATCTTGTCATATGCCTCCAGGTACTCCGTAACCTCATCCCTGACAATTGACTCCAACAACTTCCCAACCACCGATGTCAAGCTAACAGGTCTATAATTTCCTTTTTGCTTCCTTGCCCCCTTCTTAAATACGATCTTCCAGTCCTCTGGAACCAGGCCAGAATCTATCGACTTTCGAAAGATCATTGCTATTGCCTCCACGATCTCCACTGCTACTTCCTTCAGAACACGAGGGTGCATTTCATCTGGTCCAGGAGTTTTATCTACCCTTAGACTATTCAGTTTCCTAAGTACTTTCTCTGTCGTAATTGTGACTGCGCATATTTCTCTTCCCTGACACCCTTGGATGTCCGGTATATTGCTGATGTCTTCCTCAGTGAAGACTGATGCAAAATACTCATTCAGTTCCTCTGCCATCTCCTTATCTCCCATTACAATTTCTCCAGCGTCATTTTCTATCGGTCCTATATCTCCTCTCACCTGTCTTTTACTCTTTATATACTTGAAAAAGCTTTTAGTATCCTCTTTGATATTATTTGCTAGCTTCCTTTCATCGTTCACCTTTTCCCTCTTAATGACCTTCTAAGTTTCCTTTTGTAAGTTTTTAAAAACTTCCCAATCCTCTGTCTTCCCACTAATTTTTGCTACCTTGTATGCCCTCCGCTTTGCTTTTACTTTGGCTTTGACTTCTCTTGTCAGCCACGGTTGCATCCTTTTTCCATTCAAAAATTTCTTATTTTTTGGAATATATCTGTTTTACACCATCCTCACTTCTCACATAAACTCCAGCCACTGCTGCTCTGCCGTCCTTCCAGCTAGTGTCCCTTTCCAGTCAACCTTGGCCAGTTCCTCTCTCATGCCACTGTAATTTCCTTTACTCCACTGAAATACCGACACATCAGATTTTGGCTTCTCTTTCTCAAACTTCACAGTGAACTCAATCATGTTGTGATCACTGCCTCCTAAGGGTTCCTTCACTTCCATCTCTCTAATCACCTCTGGTTCATTACACAATATCCAATCCAGTACAGCCGATCCCCTAGTGGGCTCAACAACAAGCTGTTCTAACAAGCCATCTCGTAGACATTCTACAAATTTACAATATACACATATATATTAACTGTAATTGATTTACTTTTTTTGTCTCATCATGTATTTCATTGTAATGCTGCCACTAAGTTAACAAATTTCACAACATTCGTATGTCGGCGATATTAAACCTGATTCTGATTTTACAGTAGTTTAAAATGCCCATAAGACCATAAGATGTAGGACCAGAATTAGGCCATTTGGTGTATCAAGACTACTCCACCATTTGACCATGGCTGATTTACCAACCCTCTCAACTCATTTCTCCTGCCTTTTCCTATAACCTTTGATGCTTTTACTAATCGAGAACTGTATCAACTTCTGCTTTCAATATACTGAATGCCTGTCCTGCACAGCCACCGGTGGCAGCGAATTCCGGAGATTCATGACCCTCTGGAAAAATATCCCTGCTCATCTATGTTCCAAAGGGACGTCCTTCTTTGGAGGATGCCAGCACAGGATTATGGGCCGAAGGGCCTGTACTGTTCTATGTTTTATATTCTGTGTAAGTTAATATGTTCCTTTATTGAATGTGGAAAGATTATACTCTGCAATGGTGGAGTCAGTGGTCTGCAGAAACAAGGAAAGAAAGCCTGCTTGGAATTTCACTTTGCGGCTAATTACTGTGGTCATGCAACGAGGGCTCATGTGATCCGGTGGGAATGCCTGTGCTCCGCTCTTTCCACGTGTAGCACATAACCAAAACCTCAAAATCTTGGACTCGTGCAGGATCCACCCTGTTCTATCCTTGATGTGATTCCTGGAAGCCCCGGGGCCTCTGGTTGGTCTGCTTTCAGATCCAAATCCCATAAGCCAAAGAGGATTATTACTAACCAAAATACCAACCAGACAATTGGAAAACTATTTTAATAAGTAAATTGCGTCTGAAGTCAAACATTTTCTCAGGCTGCAGTTTTCTTCTATGCCTTATATTTTCCGCTTGCACTAACCTACATTGCTTCCCAGTCCATAGAGCCAAACACCATTCAATTGCTTCCATGTCAGATTTTGATTCAGATTTATTTAACTTACGAACATTGAAACATACAGTGAAATGCAGGATCCATAGCAGTTAGTGTGACACTAACACAGCTCGGCGTTCTGGAGCTGGGAGTTCAATTCTGACGCCGTCTGTAAGGAGTTTTCATTTTCTTCCTCAAGGTGCTTCAGTTGCCTCCAGAGTCCAAAGATGTGCCTGCTAGTAGGTCAGGTGACCATTGTAAATTGTGCTGTGATCAGGAGGGTTGCTGGGCGGTGCGCTCGTCTGGCCAGAAGGGCCGGTTTCTCGCTGCATCTCTCAATAAAATAAACATGCTGGGGGCAGCCTGCAACTGTGGTCGCACACATTCCGGTGCCAACAGAGCACTCCCACAACGCTCAGCAGAACAGCACAAGCAACAACAAAAACAAAGGCAAAACAAGCCTCTTTCCCGACCTCGATCCAAGCAACACACACACACACACACACACACACACACACACACACACACACACACACACACACACACACACACACACACACACACACACACACACACACACACACACACACACACACACACACACACACACACACACACACACACACACACCAGGCCGTTTGTGCAAGATAGATTTCCCTCCCTTCACCATATTAGGGAAGCAGACTTTCTTTAACAATATTAACTTACACAGACACCATTATTCTTTTTAATTTCAGGTCCATCGACAGATTTCGAATATTTCAGTAGCCACAGTAGATTCAGAGTTGTGATTTGTAATACTGGTCCTGTCATTTCACTGTTATAATACACAGAATTACAGTATTTTTTAAGCTTCTTCTCCACTCTCTCTCCCTTTGGGACGCTGCTCAAAACTTCCATTCTGGTTGCCGTCTTAAGTTAGTTAGCCTGGGACGGTTTACTGTGTTGAAGGCTCTACAAGAAAGAAGAATGATATTGCGTGATCACGATTTGCTGCCCGTTACTGCTGGCATTCACAATGAGGGCTGCATAATAACGGGCAACACACAAAATGCTGGAGGAGTTCAGCAGGTCAGGCAGCATCTATGGGGAGGAATAAACAGAAGACCCTTTGGGACTGAGACCTTACATCAGGACTCTATCAAAGGATCCATCTATAATTGTGCAGGCTACGGGACAGATCAGAACCAGAATCAGGTTTATTATCACTAACATATGCTGTGAAATTTGTTGTTTTGTGCCAGCACTACAGTGCAATACATAAAAAATTACTGTTAGTTACATTAAATATATTTAGACAATAAATAAATAGTGCAAAGTGAGAGCTAAATTGAGGGGCAGTGTTTGTGGGTTCATGGACCATTTAGAAATCTGATGGTGGAGGTGAAGAAGCTGATCCTAATGACGAAAGTTCAGCGATGGCCCAAGTGAAACAGGGGAGGTGCTGAAACAGAATGAACAGTCACAGAGTGTGATTCAGAACTGTACAGAACAAAGGAAAATAATAAATTGTATGCCAACAGGACCACTAACTAAAATCTCTCAACCTATCTAAAAACCCACACTGTCACTGCAGATCAAAAGCAGTAACTAGAACTAGATTAATTCTGCTCCTTTAGTAGTGAATATTTAAACCACTGATCTTCATTCCCAGTATATGGACTGAGGTAAACCGGGCGTGCTGTCGTCGCTACGTTTTGATCGGGGCTTGACAAGACTGAAGCAAAAGGAAGGGGGTTAGATGCAGTTACAAAGAAACCCTAATTGTCTGGAATGTGTGCATTCTCACATGCACGATAGGTGTCGTCTTTCAGCTGCCTGCCTGTGACAGCGCCCACACTCCATGGCCATGAAACCTGAGGCGTTGACTGTGTGTCTTCAGGCTCCTGTGTCTCGTCCCTGATGGCAGTTGAAGAGGCTACTTGGAAAGCGAACTAAAACCGCTGAGGGACTGAGTGAGGGAATTGACACTGTGTGACACTGAGTTCCAAGATGAAAAAAGTATGCTTGATCCTTTATTGCATATATGTCAAACTCAAGGCCCGCGGGCCAAATCCGGCCCGCGGTGGAATTATCTTTGGCCCGCGAGATATTATCTAATTACTATTAAAGCTGGCCCCGGTAATCGAAGCGCCTATGGCGTATGATATGGCTAATGCTGAGTTTATTCAGGTACCAGGTTTTCAGGGTTTTTAGTGTTTATTCGGCAGTCTTGCTCGGCAGTCTTCTTCATAAGAAACGGAATTTGTAAAGTGAAACACTTTGTAGTTATAGCAGAGACTGAGACACATGAGAGTGGGCTGAAAAAAACGGAGGCAACGAAAGCTGCGTTCGCACGCGTCCGACTGATCCGGCCCGCATGAAGCTGCATTTTGCTCATTCCGGCCCGTGACCTAAAATGAGTTTGACACCCCTGCTTTATTGTGAAACCAGCAAAATTTGATCCAGGTTAGAGGATTAAAAATAGCAACAGCAAAATTAGTGGTCAACAAAAAATATCCATTCCCTACTCACCCCTTCTAACAGCACAAAAAATGAATATATGAATATACTTGTCAGCGACACCCAGACCCATGTGACAAATTACCATAACCCATAATATAAATGCACAACACAAGATACAACACAGACAGAAAATTGATACATGACTCCCAAGTCTTTGCTCCTAAGAGGGTGGTGATGGTCCTTAATGATGCTGCCTTTTGAAGGTGCCCTCGATAGTTGGAAGCTATCCACACTGGAGCTGGCTGAGTTTACAACCTTTTGCAGTTTTTATCCATCCTAGGCTTTGGAGCCTCCACATAACACAATGATCAGAAAGTCAGAATATTCTCCCTGGTACATCTGTAGAAATAAACAGTTTGCATTTCAGGACGAGACCCGTTCAAGTTCCAGCATCAGCAAAATCTCTTGTGTCTCTGCTGTTTCTGTAATAATATCTCTTTGGTTTGGTGACTATTTCTGTCAGCTGTGACGCTGGCTTTTACATGTTCCTGGAGCTATATATAAATGTATGTAATGATTGCTATTCCAAATCATACGCTGCACAAAGCTTGCTACTTGTACTGCAATCCAGCAAACACTTGGCTTTGTTTCCACATCATTTTTCGTTGCTGCTTCCATTCTTATCTCCCCACCGGCCCATGACCTCCCTCTGGTGCCCCTTCTCCTTCCCTTTCTCCTATGAATCTATGAGTCTATGAATGAATTGGAATCTACGATTCCCATTTACATTCCAACATGACGGTCCACAGCCTCCTCTTTTGTCATGATGAGGTCACTCTCGGGTTGGAGGAGCAACACCTCATATTCTGTCTGGGTGTCCTCCGATCTGATAGTGTGAACAATGATTTCTCTGACTTCTAATAATTCCTCTCTTCTTCAGTTCCCTACTCTTACTCCCTCTTATCTCTTCTCTTCTCCTTACTTGCCCAGCATTTCCTTTTCTCCCATGTTCCACTTTCCTCTCCTATCAGATTCCTTCTTCTCCAGCCTTTTACCTTTGCTACATATCACCTCCCAGTTTCTCACTTCATCTCCATTCGCCATCCACCTGGTTTCATCTATCACCTTCTAGCTTGTATTCCATCCCCTAACCTCCCCAACCTTCTTATTCTGGCTTCTTATCCTTTACCTACCAGCTTTCCAGTCTAGATGAAGGGCCTCAGTCTGAATTGTTGAATGCTCATTCTTTGGAGGGCAGGAACAGACTTGTGGATCTTTGTTACATCCCTCTATCATCGTTTCTTCAACAAGAGGTCCTCAGAGTGGGAAGCATTCTTCTCAGCCAACAGGAATACAAAATTTTAACAAACATAAGAGATTCCTCGTGTTTTTGATCTGTAGAGCCTCTTTTTAAAATTTTGTTTCCTTGTTGGCTGAGAAGAAAGTTTCCCATTCCAGGAGCCTCTTGTTGAACGAACCACAGAAGAGGGATTTAACAAAGATCTATAAAACAAGCTCCTGCCCTCCTTCCCTTGACCAATGGAAGATAATCTGTGCTTAATTTGTTCTGCATTTTATTTTAGTTGCTTTATTAAAGACAATCGAGTTAAAGCCAGTCTGGGTGTAATCCAATTTCTAAGCTGCTGCAGTCAGGTAAGGCAATCAAGCTTTATTACATTTTAGTAATTTTCTGAAGAACTTTTATAAATAGAAAACCACCTACTTATATATTATAAGTAGAAGATTAAATTTGAAGATTCCTCAGGGAAGAGCTACAGGAACCTGAAGTCACACACTCAATGTTTTAGGAGCAGCTTCTAACCCACTACCATCAGATTTCTAAACAGTCCAAGAACCCGTGAACAGCACCTCTCAATTTTGTTCTCTTTTTGTGCTATTTATTTGTTTTTTGAAAATAGGGTTACCACAGTAACTTAGCAGTTAGCATAGCGCTATTACAGCTTGGGGTATCAGAGTTTGAAGTTCAATTCCGTCGTCCTCAGTAAGCAGAATTGCACAGTCCTTCACGTGTGCGCACGTGTTTCCTCCGGGTGCTCTGGTTTCCTCCCACAGTCCAAAGATGTACCAGTTACTAGGTTAATTGATCATTGTAAATTGTCCCGCGGCTAGGCTAGTGTTAAATCGGTGGGTGGGTTGCTGAGTGGTGTGGTTCAAATGTACAGAAGGATGAATTCTACGATGTAACTCTAAATAAATAACTACATTTGCAATAGTCAATTGACTTAGAAGATGAAATAAACGTTTAATAATTTGCCTACTCAAGCCCCTCGGAACTCTCTCATACACACAGACGAACAGGAGAGCACGCGTACATACATGTACACTTGCAAATGTGTGCAAACACTACACATGCACCACCACAAGTAGCCTCATAAATCATGCTGGATAAAGGTCTAAACTGTTACTGTTATTTTTCATGTAGTTTAACATGCTTGCTTATATGTTTGTATGAATTCATCAAAAAGGCTGGATCCGACTTTGGCTACAACCCGGTCTCTTTTGATTTAGTGGTGGACGGGAGGTCACTAAACAAACTGTTATCCATTATGGACAATCTGGAACATCCTCCCCATGACCTACTGAATAAGCAGCGGAGCACCCTTTCGAACAGACTCATTCAGCTCCACTGTCACAATGATCGTTACAGAAAATCTGTCCTACCAAATGGAATAACCATATACAACTGTTCATCTCTGTGTGACAGGAGAACAGACATCATAGTACAATGGTCTGTTTTATTATTTTGTACATTATTATTGCACATTGGTAAGTTATTATTATGTATATTATTAGTTACATCTGCACACTGTTAAGTGTGTTTTTAAATGTTGCTGCTGTAATGAAGTATTTCCCGCTTGGGATCAATAAAGTATTTATTATTATTATTGCTACTACTGTTACTATTAAACATGTGTTAGTCCGTAAATGTTCAGAGTATTGTTTTGGGGTAGACAAACGTCTAATGTCTGTGTGTCTGGGTCTGAATCTGGGTCTGTTGGAGGCTGAAGAAGATGGACTGCCTTGAGATTAGAGGACTATGAATGTGCGTGAGTGAGTGGAAGGAACAGGGTCTTGTTTCCCTGTCATTTTGTTGCTTGCTGTGATCCATATTGTTCTGCCAAACATTGAAATCAATTGAATTGAATTGAATTGACTTTATTTCTTACATCCTTCACATACGCAAGGAGTAAAAATCTTTACATTAATTCTCTGTCTGAATGTGCAATGAGCAAATTACAGTAATTTGTAATAAATAGTAGGTACAGTAAGATATACAACAGAAACATCTATATAGCTTAGAAATACAGTTGTGTCAACGTGAATTAATCAGTCTGCTGGCCTGGTGGAAGAAGCTGTCCCCTAGTCTGTTGGTCCTGGCTTTAATGCTGCAGTACCATTTCCTGGATGGTAGCAGCTGAAACAGTTTGTGGTTGGGGTGACTCAGGTCCCCAGTGATCCTTCGGGCTCTCTTTACGCACCTGTCACTGAAAATATCCTGAATAGTGGGCATTCTATGTTGGCAGTGAAATATTTGCCCCCAGCATATCATTAATGTAAATGATGTGTAGTGTTCTCGCACAGGTGTAAAAACTCTGAACTAAACACGCAGTATAAACCGGTCAATGAGGCGCAATCCCAGTAAGATTAACCGTTTACTGTTCATTCTTCCACATTAACGTATGGTGAAAACTGTTGATAAAACAATACAAAATATATACAGTATTTGTTTCCTTCTTGGCATCACATTTACATCATAAATACTTGCAAAAATAAAACTACAACAACTATATTACATTAAAGTGCAACATACAATCAGAATCTACCAATGCCATTGACTGGCTTTAAATACATCAACACAAACTATCCGCAACTCTTTAAATAACAAAGAACATAAACTTTATCAACTGTCATTACTTTTAACAGAATCAGCATTAATATTTTTACTTCAACATATCGATTATCTCATGAACTTACGGTGTTGCTTCTCTGATGTTTCTAGTACGTAGAAAGAAAAGTTTTCTCGCGCTGATCCTGCACACGCAACCCCCTCCTTCCCGTTTCTCCAAACCAGTATTTTCCCACAAGACGCGGCGAAACCGGGTGTGATGTCATCGCATACCGCGGTATATCACAGACAATGAATTTACTTTAAACAACCTTAACTTTAACTAAGAAATAACTACAAATGAATTACTAAAGCGAAAATATAATAAACTAAACAAATACCTTAAAGGCAACACATGATGCATTTTACAGCATGTTTCAATTTGCATGTGATAAATAAATTTGAATAAACTTGAATCTTTATTTTCAGTGATTTGCACTATAGCTGGTTCTGTACTAGATTTTGTTGTCTCCAGCCTGTGTTTCACCAGTATGAATCAAACTGTCTGATAGGCTATTCTTATGAAAAGAATTTCTTCATCTATCCAGTTCTCAAGTCAACCACTTGGCAAAGTTCTTTCTCTTTCTTTCTTTCCTTGGTCCTCCTTACACACAGAACAGTGAAATCACAAATGAGAAAATCTGCAGATGCTGGAAATCCAAGCAATACGCAGAAAATGCTGGAGGAGCTCAGCAGGTTGGGTAGCATCTGTGGAAATGAGCAAGCAGATAATGTTTCAGGCCGAGACCCTTCATCAGGACTGGGTAAAAAGATGAGAAGTCACAGTAAGAAAGTGGGGGAGGGGGAGGAAAAAACCACAAAGTGAAAGGTGAAACTGGAAGGGGGAGGGAAGAAGTAAAGAGCTGAGAAGTTGATCGGTGAAAGAGATACAGGGCTGGAGAAGGAGGAATCTGACTGGAGAAGATTGGCGACTGGCCATGGAAGAAAGGAAAGGAGGGGAGGAACACCAGAGGGAGGTGATAGGCTGGTAAGGAGGTAAGATGAGAGATGGAAATGGGAATGGGGAATGGTGAAGTGGGGGGGGGGGGGCTTTTACAGTTAGTTTGAGAAATTAATGCACATGTCATCAGGTTGGAGGCTACCTAGATGGTGTTGTTCCTCCAACATGAGTGGGACCTCATCGCGACAGTAGAGGAGGCCATGGATTGACATATTGGAACAGGAATGGGAAATTTGGTGATGATGGTTGGATCTTCGCTTGCGAAGATCAGGAGAATTTTCCCACCTGGGCTGCATCAGTTTATAGCGAGGATCGGTGCGTGTGGACCAATTCTACTCTTTAGGCTGGGGGATGTTCCCCAATGGCACAGCGAGCTGCGACAACTGCGGTGACCGCAAGGCTGTAGGTAGGTTGAGTATTGGAGTTTTCCTTCTGCTGGACAGACTGCCCGGCAAGGCAACGAGTCCCATTTACCCAGGTTTGGAATCTGAGTTGTCCTTCACTTAAGCTGGCTCCCAACCAAGGCTGATGAACCTATCTTGCCCACCCAGTCCAATCCTGACTCACCGGTTGCATGTGGACAAACCATACCAGACACACACATATATACACACACACACACACACACACACACACACACACACACACAATAACACAGATACATATAAACACACACACACACACACATGCATACACAATAACACACAGAGACACACACACACACACAATAACACAGACAGATACATAAAAACACACACACACACAAACCGATACACACATGCATGCACACACACACACAGACACACACACAGAAACACGCACAGACACGTACAGACACACACACACACACACATATACACACACAAGCAGACACACACACACACACACATATACACACACAAGCAGACACACACATGCACACACATGTATACACACACAGATACATATAAACACAGACACACACACACAGATAGACACACACACACACACAGAAACACAGAAACACACACACATTCATGCATACACAAACTCATAGAAACACACACAGACACACACACAGACAGAAACACACAGAAACACACTCAAGCACACACACAGACACACACTTGCACACACACAGACACACACGTGCACACACACACGCACACACACACAAACTCACACACACAGACAGATGCATGCACACAAACACACAGAAACACACACGCACATAGATACACACACAAACTCACACACAGACGCACACAAACAGATACAGAAACACACACACACAGAAACACACACACAGACACACACACATCTCTAGATCAACATACCACTAGCAATTAGTTAAGAATTAAGACAAAGAATATTCATTAAAGAAACATTTTTTGTCATATATTACAAATTTATAGTGCCCCCAAATATTTTATCAGTCACTTCAGAACTTGTAAAGTGTTCTCTTTGATACAATGTAGAATGCCACAAACAAAAGGGAGGGGTGATGTAGGATAATCCTTTGTGTGATGTGGAGGTGCACTGAATATAAGGCAAGGTAATTTTGTGGATGACCCTGGGTAGCATTAAGTTGCAATGTTGCTCCATTTCAGGAAATCCTTTATGGGAAAGCTGCTTCGTGTGTTCACTGGACAGCCGCAGAAGTGGAAGATTGCTGCTGTGAGATTCACAAAATAATGTGGTGTTATGAAAAAACATATTGATGCAATTATGAAGTAGACACTACAGCAGTTACATTTCATTAGGAGTTGGAGGAGGTTCCATATGTCACCAAAGACAATGTAGCAAATTTCTACAGATGGGCTGGCTGATGGCATCACAGTTTGGTACGAAGATGCCAATGCACAGGATTGGAAAAAGCTGCAGAGAATTGTAGACACAGCCAGCTCCATTATGGCATTACCTTCCCTACTATCGAGGTCACCTTCAAAAGGCAATGCTGCAAGAAGACGGTATCCATCATTAAGAACCCTCACCTTTGAGGAGATGCATTCTTCTCGTTACTGCCTTAGGAACCTGAAGGCACACTCTCTCAGCAATTTGGAAACATCTTTGTCCCCTCTGTCATCAGATTTCTGAATGGTTCATGAATCAATGAATGCTACCTCACTATCTTGCTTTATTTTTGCATATTTATTTATTTTTATTGTAATATAACAAATTTTAGGTATTCCACTGTACAGCACTCACAAAACAACAAATTTCACAACATACTCTATGTTTATGATAACAAACCTAGTTCTGATTCTGATCTGCTATGGGTAGTCATGGTCAGAGAGTATTAGAAAATAGGCAGGATGGAGGGACAAGAAACTACAGATACTGAATTCTGGAGAAACACTGGAGGAATTCAGCAGATCAGGCAGCGTCTATGGAGTGAAGTGGAGAGATGGCCCTGGTCAAGACCCTTCATTTAAACTTAAAGATAGAGGGAAGATCATTCATTCAAGCTAGGCAGCACTGTGAGAATCATGTTCTTTGATTTCTCCAGTGATTTTAACACCATATGACCTGCTTTACTAGGGAGTAAGCTCACGGAGATGCAGCTGGATGCTCACTAGTGTCCTGGATCACTAGTGTTCCTATCCAGATGACCACAGGATATGAGATTGCAGAGCTGTGTATAGAATACTGTGGTGAGCAGCACAGGGGCCCCTCAGGGGACTTACCTGTCCACCATCAGGGGTGTCAAACTCATTTTAGGTCACGGGCCGGATTGAGCAAAATGCAGCTTCATGCGGGCCGGATCAGTCGGACGCGTGCAAACGCAGCTTTCGTTGCCTCCGTTTTTTCAGCCTGCTCTCATGTGTCTCAGTCTCTGCTATAACTACAAAGTGTTTCACTTTACAAATTCCGTTTCTTATGAAGAAGACTGCCGAGCAAGACTGCCGAATAAACACTAAAAACCCTGAAAACCTGGTACCTGAATAAACTCAGCATTAGCCATATCATACGCCATAGGCACTTCGATTACTGGGGCCAGCTTTAATAGTAATTAGATATTATCTCGCGGGCCAAAGATAATTCCACCGCGGGCCGGATTTGGCCCGCGGGCCTTGAGTTTGACATATATGATCTACACCTTGGACTTCAGATACAACTTGGAATCCTGCCACCTGCAAAAGGTTCTGAACGACTCAGCAGCTGTGGGCTCCATCAGCCGGGGTCAAGAGGCTAAGTACAGAGGAGTGGTGGACAACTTTGTTGGGTAGTGTGGGTTGAATCAACTGCAGCTCAACATCACTAAGACAAAGGAGTTGGTAGCGGACTTCAGGAAGGTGAAAACACCCTGTATTCCCATCTCCATCAAGGGAATGGATGTGGAAGTTGTCCAGGACTACAAATACCTGAGAACTCACCTGGACAATAAACTGGCCTAAACATACAGGGGCTCTGAACAAGAAGGGACAGACCCGACTGTACTTCCTGAGGAGGCTCCGACCATTCAAAGTCTGCAGTACAATGCTGCCGATGTTCCACGACATAGTGGTGGCCAGCATTCTATTCTACGCTGTAGTCTGCCGGGGCAGCAGGGGGAGAGCAGCTGATGCCAAGAAGATCGATAAGCTCGTCAGGAAGGCTGGTTCTGTTCCTGGGGTGGAACTGGATTCCCTGGTGGTTGTGTCGGAGAGGAAGATGCTGTAGAGGCTATGGAGCATCATTGGTAATTCTGCTCACCCCCTCCATGACACACTGGAAAAACAGGAGCACCGTTAGTAACAGACTGATTCCACCGAGGTGCACCACTGAACACCACAGGAGATCCTTTCTCCCCGTGACTAGTAGACTCTACAACTCCTCCTCCTTAAGTATATAACTATATGGTTTCATTGCTCATCCGTAATTTGCACCATGACTTTTTAATGCACATTTTGTTTTTTCTCCATACCTTAATGCTTACATTTTGTATTTTGAAGTATATATTTATAAAGTTTATTATAAAGTATGAAGTTTTATCTTATCATGTTATGTGTCGTGTCATATAAGGTGGGTGGTCATGGTCTATCTATGACCATGATTGTTTTTGGGAAATTTTTCTAAAGAAGTGGTTTGCCATTGCCTTCCTCTGGACAGTGTCTTTACAAGACGGGTGACCCCAGCCATCAACAATACTCTTCAGAGATTGTCTGCCTGGCATCAGTGGTTGCATAACCAGGACTTGTGATATGCACCAGGTGCTCATATGACCATCCACCACCTGCTCCCATGGCGTCATGTGACCCTGATTGGGGGCTAATCCGATGCTACCTCTTGACGCAGGGTGACCTGCAGGCTAGCGGAGGGAAGGCCTTGCACCTTGTTTGGTGGGAAGATAGCCAGTATAGAGAGGTGGAGGGAATGGGTTGGACAAGAGTTGATAAGCACTAGATGAGGACAGGGGAGAGTGTAAATAGTGATGGAAGATGGAAGGTGAGAAAGAGTATGAAGGAGCTGGCAGCTTCACTTGCCCAGTGGATCAATTGTGTTTAGTGCCACATCTAAGTTGTCCATCTTCAGTCATTCTTTTCCTCATTTGACCCAAGGTTGCACTGGTGTATTGAAGTGAGTTGAACGAAACTTTTTGCTCCAGTTAAACACACAAGCTTTCCAATCAAGAAGACACCAGCAAACAATGATTCTTCGAGCAACATCTTCCACATAGTCAATAATTTTAGTTTTTCTATGTCTTCTGCCTATTCTTTTTATGTTAATTTTGTTTTTGAACCTCTTGAAGCTTGGGCCTTGCAGCCTACGGTTTGAATGAGTGAGGTAGCACCCTGCAGACCCCGAGGAAACTCCAGGAGAGAAATGCGAGCACAAGCTACACGAGGAAAAGCTCAGAGATGAGATGAGGGGCCGTGATCGACTACAGTTCTTGCCGATTAAAGTGCCGAGGTAGATTGAAACATCATGACAAATGCAGAGGAGAGTGAGTGGTTCTCGGAGAGGCCACTGGCTTGTGTTCTTTCCTTTGGAGAGGCCGCAGGTCCAAGTCGCTGCCATCGGAGGGGCCACTGGTTCGAATCGTTTTCCTCGGAAAGGACACAGGTTCGAGTTGCTGCTGTCAGAGAGGCCGCTGGCTCGAGTCTTTTTCCTCGGAGAGGATGCAGGTTCGAGTTACTGCCATTGGAGGGGCCACTGGTTTGAGTCACTGTGGTTGGAGAGCCTGTTGGTTCGAGTTGTTTTCCTCGGAGGGGCCACTGGTTCTAGTTGTTTTCCTCGGAGGGGCTGCTGGTTCAAGTCACTGCTGTCGGAGGGGCTGTTGGTTCCCGATGCTCTTGCAGACGTTATCGCAATTCTGAGATTTATGAATTGGACTGTAGATCATATGGGCCTCTTTCAGTTCAATGTTTGTTTCGTGTTCTGATCCATTCTTTCTTGTTGCCAATTGGCTCGCTGGGGGTTTGGGTGATCTGTTCATTTTTGTGCGAGGGAGGGGTTGGGGGTGTTTGGAGTTTGCGAGTTTTTGTTTCTTTTTCTCTTTGTGTGTGGGGGGGGGAAGATGTATTTCTTCCAATTACTTATATGTTACACTCTCACTGCCCCCTGAGTGCAGAAGTTCCCCTCAGGTTCCCTTTAACCATTTCACCTTTCACTCTTAACCTATGAACTCTAGTTCTAGTCTCATCAACCTCATTGGAAGAAGCCTACTTGCATTTTTGTCCAAATCTCCTCTCAGTCTCCTGCACTCCAGGGAATAAAGTCCTAACCTGTTCAACCTTTCCCTATAACCCAGTTTCTCAAGTACTGGCAACATCCCTGTAAATTTTCTCTGACTTCTTTCAGTCTTATTGATATCTTTCCTACAGATGGATGGCCACAATGCTCCAAACGAGGCCTCACCAATGGCTTTTTATTTATTTATTTTATTTAGTGATAGAGTGCGGAGTAGGTCCTTTTCAGTCCTTCGAGCTGCATCACCCAACAACCCCAATTTAACCCTAACCAATTCGTGAGACAATTTACAATGACTACTAACCGGCACATCTTCAGACTGCGGGAGGAAAGCGTAGCAGCCAGAGAAAAACCCAGGCATTCCATGGGGAGGACATACTGAGATTGCGTCTGCCCGAAGGGAGTTGGAGCAAGAGTGAACAACCAGGGTAGATCCAAGATGGCGGCGCGACGCAGCTTGCAGCGGCCACTCCGGAGCTGATTATCTGTTAATTGTGAAGTGGGGTGCCGTGCACAATCATAAGCGATTGAAAACGGACATGGAAGCACGGAGAAACATCCGGAAATTCCAGGAAGACCTTCTTCGTTGCTGCTGCTGCTGTGAGGTTCGGGACTCTGCTGGGAAGAACAGGCCCCCAGTCCTCGGGGTCGCACTGCCGTTGACGGGGCCATCTTAATACGCTCGGCAGAGGATGGTGCTCAGAGAAGCTGTGCAAGAGGGGATGGTCATCGGCTAGGAGGTTCGACGGACTCGGAGTCCGCTGCGGTCAGGTCGCTTTCGGTGTGTGCTGCGTCTGCGAGGCTGAATCGGGCGGCGCCGTAGAAGTCCATAGCGGGGGTATTCCCTTCTGCCGCCTGTGTGGGATGGCGAGTCTGTCGGGACCCTGGGGACTTGTGGAAACCGTGGTGATTTCTTTTGAACTTATAGTCCTTTAACATCTTTGGACTATTTTTACTGTGCCTATGGTCTGTTTTTTTATCAATTATGCTATTGTTTGCACTGTTGTAACTATGTGTTGTAACTATGTGGTTTTGTGCAGGTCTTATAGCTTCAGTTTTTGGTCTTGTTTTGTCTGGTGGATTTGGAGCTCCTTTCCATGGAACGCGCTAAGTCGGTAGTGCGATATTAATACGCAGCAGCCTCTCTGGACTCTAGATTGGGGTTTGCCAAATGTTATGTGGATTTTCTGGTGTAGTCTGTTTTGTCATATGCTTTTGTGATATCATTCTGGAGGAACGTTGTCTCATTTTTTAGCTGCATTGCATTTGTGGTTTCTAAATGACAAATAAACTGAATCTGAATCTGAATCTGAGATAGAATTAAATGTCACACACAAAATGCTGGTGGAACACAGCAGGCCAGGCAGCATCTATAGGGAGAAGCGCTGTCGACATTTCGGACCGAGACCCTTCGTCAGGACTAACCAAAATCAGTTAGTCCTGACGAAGGGTCTTGGCCCGAAACGTCGACAGCACTTCTCCCTATAGATGCTGCCTGGCCTCCTGTGTTCCACCAGCATTTTATGTGTGTTGTTTGAATTTCCAGCATCTGCAGATCTCCTCGTGTTAGAATTAAATGTGATAGGAAGGGGCTAGTATTACGTAAAAAGGGCCGAGTTGCCTACTTCTCCACCACAATTCGTCTCTACAACTCACCTCCGCAACCTTTTGGACCTGGCAATGATTGGCAGAACAGCAGTGCGCGTTGCTAAGGCAGCGGCAGTGATTGACAGGGAAGTAAGCGGCAGGCGGGGCGGCGGTGCTCCTGTGCAGGTGCGCGGTTGCCAGGCGACGGCAGTGATTGGCGGGGGGGAGGAGGAAGGAGCTGGCACCTGAGGTGTCTTCTGACCAGCGGGAAGGTGAAATTGGTCCGGCGGTCGGGGCTGTTAAAGCCGCCGTGACGGGACGGAGAAGACCGGCCAACTAGCGCTCGCTGCTGTTGCAATTCACCGCCAGCCGGACGGCGCAACAAATCCGCATCCTTTGCAATGGCTTCGGGGCTGCTGGTGAGTACCTACGTTCCCTTAATCGCGCGTTTTATTTCACAGATTTAAGTGCAGACGCATTTCTCCTTATTAATAGACCGCTTGATGGACCCAACAGACGTCATGCACGACTGTCAGCTTTCTACGCGAGTCAGGCTCGTCCCTGAGCCGCTCTGTTTATTTTCGCATGCCCAGTCATTGCGTGATTTTATTTTTGGTGGTAGAAGAAGGGAATTTAATCCACGTTTATGCGCCTTCCGTTCACCAAGTGTGTTCGGCATTCGACGGTCCGGGAACCAGGAATAATTCATTGAAGGCATTCGTAAGCAATAAAATTTAATGCGTGCAAAGCAGGAGCTCAGAAACGCTCCAAAATTCCTAAAAAAAAATTGCTTTGGTTGTGATTCCTCCAGCGTGCGTTTTGCTGCAACCCTTTAGGAATATGGAATGTTTTAATTACTGTTTGTATCCTCTCTGATCGATACTTGGTAGGGTTATCACTTATTTCCTAGAATACAGCAGTGCATAACTCCCGTGGCGCCGAGCCAGTCTCTTGAGATGGAATTGAAACGCTTCCAGTCCCGTTCTGAAGGAACTGGGGAGGTTACTGTTCTAGACACTGTCGCCCTCCGGAGCGGAGGGAATCTCGTAAAGTCACGGAGTGATGGAAACAAATCCTTCCGACCACTCATTTACACGGATCCGACATTAATCGCGTCCATTATTCCTATAAGTGACCCCCCCCCCCGTTACCCATCGATGTACGTGGGGGCAGTTTACAGCAGTCAATTAAATTACCAGTCTGCACGTGACTGTGGAAGGAACCAGGGACATCGGGACATGGAGGGGGGAGTAGCATTCATGGGGCCACAAGACCGTGTAAACTCCACACAACCAGCAGTGGAGGTCAGGATTTAACCCGGGTTCAGAAACACCTAGATAGAGTGGACACGGAGAGGAGGTTTCCCATAGTGAAGGAGTCTAGGACCGGAGGCCACAGCCTCAGAAAAGAGATGAGGACCTTATTTCACCAGTGTGTGGTGAATTTTTGGAATTCATCGCTACAGACGGCTGGGGAGGCCACGTCATTGGGTATATTTAAAGAGGAGATTGCTAGGTTCTTGATTAGTAAGGGTATCAAAGATTGCAGAGAGAGGCAAGAGAATGGCGTTGAGAGGGATAATAAATCAGTTATGATGGAATGTCTGAGCAGACTCAATGGGCTGAATGGCCTAATTCTGCTCCTATAATGGCTGAATGGAGTTTTCAGGTAGAATTTCTACCAGTTGCCACACTGAACCAGATGGATGTACAAACATCCTCCTCACTCTCTCTGCGATTCCTTGTCCATTCATTCCTCCCCACTGATCTCCTTCCCAATACTTACCCCTGCAAGCAGCCAAAATGCTGCACCTACCCCTACCCCTTCTCCCTCAACTCCATTCAGTGGCCCAAACAGTCCTTCCTGGTGAGGCAATTCTCCACCTGTGAATAAGCTGGAGTCGTCTGTTGTGTATGGTGCTCTCCATGCAGTCTGTTCTACATTGGTGAGAACTGTCATAAAATGGGGGACTGCTTTATCGAGCACCTCTGCTCCATCCACCACAAGTGGAACCTCTCGGTGGCCCAACATTTTAATTTCAATTCCAATTTCCATTCTGACATGTCTGTCCATAGCCTCCTCTTGTGCCACGATCAACAGCTTGTATTCTGTCTGAGTAACCTCCGACCTGATGGCATGAATATCGATTTCTCCTTCTGTTTTTAAAAAAAAAAAATCCCTCCCTGTCCCCTCTTCTTTGTTCCCTATTCTGGCCTCTCACCTCTTCTCACCTGCCTATTATTTCCTTGTGGGTCCCCTCCTCCTTCACTTTCTCTCATGGGCCACTCTCCTCTCCTATCAGATTCCTTCCTCTCCAACCCTTTACCTTTCCCACCCACCTGGCCTCCTTCCTTCTAGCTCTCCTTCTTCCCCTCTCTCCCACGTTTTTTTTATTCTGGCATCTTCCCCCTTACCAGTCCTGAAGAAGGATTCCCCCTTACCAGTCCTGATACACCGACTGTTTATTCCTCTCCATCGATGCTGCTGGAACTGCTGAGTTCCTCCGCCATTTTGTGTGTGTTGTTTTGTATTTCCAGCATCTGCAGAGTTTCCTGTGTTTCGTATTGTGAAAGTCCAGGAAAGTGAAGCTAGCAAGAAATGTTTGCCCACAGCAGTGTGTCTGAGACCAGAGGGCATGTGCTACAAGGAGAAGATGGACAAATCTGGGCTGCTGTCCCTGGAGTAGCAGGGGCTGAGGTTTATAATATTAGAGCTACAGCGTGGAATAGGCCTTTCCAGCCCAATGAGCCACACTGCCCAGTAACCCACCTATTTAACACCAGCTTAATCACAGGACGATTTATAATGACCAATTAATTATGAAAGGCATAGCTGGAGTAGGCAGCTGTTTTTTTTTATCAGGGTCAAATATCTAATATTAGAGGGCCTGTATTTGAGGCGAGATGGGGTAGGTTCAAAGGAGATGTGGAAAACAAGTTTTTTTTCAGAGAGGTGGGTGCCTGGAATGTGCTGCCTGGCATGGTGGTGGAGGCAGGTATGATTAAGGTTCAATGTGAGGACAATGGAGGTATGTGGGCATTGTGCAGGCAGAAGAAATTAGTTTAGTTGCCCATTGGATTACTAATTTAATTAGTTCAGCACAGCATTGTGGGCCTGTTCTTTGCTGTAAGAGGTTTTCACCCAAGCAGTGTGAAACACGCTGCCTGAGAAGGTGGTGAGGGCAGGGGCTTCCACAGTGTTGACGAATCATTTGGAAATGCACTCGAATTGCCAAGGTATAGTAAGGTATGGAGCAAGTGCACACACAGTAAGGCCTGGTGTAGAAAGGGAGCTTGATGGTCAACGTGGACATTGTTGGTCTAAAATCAGGGGTTCCAACCTTGGCACCCATAGATCCCTTGCTTAATGGTATTGGTCCATGGCATATACAGTGGCAGGCAAAAGTTTGGGCACCCCTGGTCAGAATTTCTGTTACTGTGAATAGTTAAGTGAGTAGAAGATGAACTGATCTCCGAAAGACACAAAGTTAAAGATGAAACATTCTTTTCAACATTTTAAGCAAGATTGCTGTATTATCTTTGTTTTGTACAATTTTAGAGTGGGAAAAATGGAAAGGAGCACTATGCAAAAGTTTGGGCACTCCAGGAGATCTGACCTCTCTGATAATTTTTACCAAGGTCTCAGACCTTAATTAGCTTTTTGGGGCTATGGCTTATTCACAGTCATGGTTAGGAAAGGCCAGCTGATGCAAATTTCAAAGCTTTATAATTACCCTGATTCCTCAAACCTTGTCCCAACAATCAGCAGCCATGGGCTCCTCTAAGCAGCTGCCTAGCACTCTGAAAATTAAAGTAAATGATGCCCACAAAGCAGGAGAAGGCTATAAAAGAAAACAAAGCATTTTCAGGTAGCCGTTTCCTCAGTTGGTAATGTAATTAAGAAATGGCAGTTAACAGGAACGGTGGAGGTCAAGTTGAGGTCTGGAAGACCAAGGAAACTTTCTGGGTGAACTGCTCATAGGATTGCTAGAAAGGCAAATCAAAACCCCCGTTTGACTGCAAAAGACGTTCAGGAAGATTTAGCAGACTCTGGAGTGGTGGTCCACTGTTCTACTGTGTAGCAACATCTGCACAAATATGACCTTCATGGAAGAGTCATCAGAAGAAAACCTTTCCTGCGTCCTCACCACAAAATTCAGCATCAGAAGTTTGCAAAGGAACATCTAAACAAGCCTGATGCATTTTGGAAACAAGTCCTGTGGACTGATGAAGTTAAAATGAAACTTTTTGGCCGCAATGAGCAAGGGTATTTTTGGAGAAAAAAGGGTGCATAATTTCATGAAAGGAACACCTCTCCAACTGTTAAGCACGGGGGTTGATTGATCATACTTTGGGCTTGTGTTGCAGCCAGTGGCATGGGGAACATTTCCCTGGTAGAGGGCTGAATGAATTCAATTAAATACCAGCAAATTCTGGAAACAAACATCACACTATCTGTGTTTTTTAAAAAAAACCATCTGAAGGTGCAAAGACGATGGCTTCTACAACAGGATAATGATCCTAAACACACCTCAAAATCCACAATGGACTACTTCAAGAGGCGCAAGCTGAAGGTTTTGCCCTGGCCCTCACAGTCCCCCGACCTAAACATCATTGAAAATCTGTGGATAGACCTCAAAAGAGCAGTGCATGCAAGATGGCCCAAGAATCTCAAAGGACTAGAAGCTTTTTGCAAGGAAGAATGGGGGAAAATCCACTAAACAAGAATTGAAAGACTCTTAGCTGGCTACAGAAAGCGTTTACAAGCTGTGATACTTGCCAAAGGGGGTGTTACTAAGTACTGACCATGCAGGGTGCCCAAACTTTTGCTTTGGGCCCTTTTCCTTTTTTTGTTATTTTGAAACTGTAAAGGATGGAAATAAAAAAGTAATCTTGCTTAAAATATTAAAGAAATATGTCATCTTTTTACTTTATGCCTTTTGGAAATTAGGTCATCTTTTACTCGTTTACTCGCTTAGTTATTTACAGTAACAGAAATTTTGACTGGGGTGCCCAAACTTCTGCATGCCACTGTAACAGGTATAAACTGGTATAAAAGACCTGCTTCTGTACTGTATACAGATAACAGTGTGAAATTGTGAAAAAGCACGGGACTGGAGGATTTGTCTTTCAAATAAATACTGTATATACTTAAGATTCTTTCTAATTTGCAATCTGTTTGGAATATTCAGTTCTGCCACTGAGGCCTTGACAACACCATGGGATAGGAATTTCAATCAACACACACAAAATGCTGGAGGAATTCGGCAGGCCAGGCGACATCTGTGGAAAACAGTACAGTCGATGTTTCGGGATAAGACCCTTTGGTGGGAATTTCAGTTTCTCTTTTGGTCTACAATTAGTTCTGCATCTTTGCTGCAAAGGCAACATCAATGGCCATCAAGGACCCCCACCATTCAGACAGCGCTCTCTTCCTCACTGCTGCCATTAGGAAGCAGGTAGAGGAGCTACAGGTCCCACACCACCAGGTTCAGAAACAGCTTTAGCATTCAACCATCAGCCTCCTGAACCAGTGTGGATGACTTCACTCACCTCGACTCTGAAATGATCTCTACAACTCGTGTTCTCAGTACTTTTATTTATGTTTTTTGTATTTGTAAGTCTGTCTTTTGCACATTGGTCAGTTTTTGTGTGTCGTTTTTCTGTGGTTCTATTGTATTTCTTTGTTCTACTGTGAACGCCTGCAAGAAAATGAATCAGAATAGTGTACAGATACTGTATGTACTTTGATAATAAATTTACTTTGAACTTTAATGTTCCTAAGAAATGTTTGTAACCCGGACTGTTTGTAAGTTATAACTGAAATCAGGGTGTGGGAAAGGATCACAGAAGCAGTGATGATGGAACAGTGAGCAGGTATGGGAGGAGCTGGCCTCACAGGGCTTGGTGAGTGAGTCTGTTCACCACTTCCAGCTCTGTCTGGCTCCGCCCAGCCCCCAATCGTTGCGGCTCAGAGAGAGGGAATATTAGAGATACCCCACAGAAACGGGCCATTCGAGCCCTTTAAGCCACATCGCCCTGCAACTTACTGATTTAACCCTAGCCCAATTGTGGGACAATTTACAATGACATTTTTGGACTGTAAGAGGAAACCCGTGGGCACACAGGAAGGAACGCATAGATTTGCTTACAGAGGATGCTGCAATTGAATTCTGAATTCCGTCGCCCAAGTTGCAGCAGTACCGCGCTAACCATTGTGCTAACGTCGTGTCCCAGTGGGCATTCATAAGCTGAGGTAGGAAGCCTGAGAATATCAGCCCTGGCGGAGAGAAGAGGAGATTCCCAAGGATGCTGCCAGGGTTTGAGATGTGTAGTTACGAGGAGAGGCTGATTCAACGCAGAAAACGCTGCCGTCACTCAGCAGGTTGGGGTCAGCATCTGTGAAAAGAGAAACAGTTGCAGATTTGGATATTTTTATCCCACATACATGGATGCATGCAGTGAAATGGATTTGAATGGGTTGCCAAAGAGAATCTACTTCTGCTAGTGGAACTTCCTTGCTAGTGTTTAGTCTGGTGGCCAAAAAGCTCAATTTTGGTTTCATCAGACCATAGATTCTTCTTCCACCTGACTTCAGAGTCTCCACACGTGCCTTCTGGCAAACTCTAGCCAAGGTTTCATATGCTTTCTCTTAGTCACTCTCCCATAAAGCTGCGACTGGTGAAGCACCTGGGTAACAGTTGTATGTACAGTCTCTCCCACCTCAGCCACTGAAGCTTGTAAATTGTCTAGAGTAGTCATAGGTCTCTAGGGGGCCTCCCTCACAAGTCCCCTTCTTGTGGTCACTCAGTGGTCACTTGAGGATGGCCTGTTCTAGGCAGATTTACAGCTGTACCATATTCTTTCCAGTTCTTGGTGATTGACTTAACTACTCCAAGAGATATTCAGTGACTTGGGAAATTTTCTTGTATCCATCTCCTGAATTGTAACCTTTTTGTGGAGTTGCTTGGAGTGTTCTTTTGTCTTCATGGTGTAGTTTTTGCCAGCAGTTGGACCTTCCAGATATAAACCTGTGTGCAGTCAAGTTGTTTCTATTGTAGTATTTTTACTATAATCAATTGAAACACCTTGACTCCACACAGGTTCATATAAGGCTAGGACACCTTAACTAATTATGTGACTTCTAAAACCAATTGGCTGCACCAGTGATGATTGGTGAGCCGTAGTAAGGGAGGGGGGATTTGAACACTTGTGTAATTAATTATTTTGTGCTTTATATTTGTAACTAATTTAGAATCCTTTGTAGAGATCTGTTTTCACTTTGACACGAAAGAGTCTTTTTCTGTTGATCAAAGCTAAATCCACTGTGATTCCATTTTGTAAAACAATAAAACGTGATAACTTCCCTGGGGAGGGGGTGTGAATACTTTTTATAGGCTCTGTTTTTATTTATTTATTGAGATATAGCGTGGAATTCGCCCTTCTGGCACTTAGAGCAGCGCTGCCCGGCAGTGCCTCGATTTATTCCTGGCCTAATCGTGGGACAATTTACAATGCTCCATTAGCTTACTAATCGGCACATCTTTGGACTGTGGAAGGAAACTGGAGCACCCGGAAGAAACCCATTTGGTGATGGGGAAAAATGTAGAAACTCCTTTCAGACAGCAGCAGGAACTGAACGTGGGTTGCCTGTGTTGTTCCAACGTAAAGCGTTGTTCCAACCATTACGCGACCGTGTGGCAGTAGTCTTGGTCAACTTCTGAGCAAAGTCAGAATACTGTTCTTGACAGAAGGGTAGGCATGACCAGGAGTGCTCCTCGCCAAGCACAAATGTATTGTGGAGCTTTCAATCTCTGCTGGAGAAGCGGTTCATGGATATGGCATAAAAGCTGGGCAGAGTAACTGCTGTTCAGGCCTGCCATGAGCACAGTGAATTTTGAGGCAGTAAAGAATGATGGAAGGAATACGACCTTACCACAAGTAGCCACAGGTACATGTTTTGCATGATACAAACTGAAGGCTTTATATTATTGTGCAACATTGGACAACCTTTGTTATGTATTTAAGTAACACCAAAGTAAACTATTTAGTGACAATGTTCCACTGGTACACTGAGTACAAAATTAAGTCCTCGAATGATAAACCAATTTCAGTAATTCATGTGCTCTATAATAATTGCAGCACAAATACAAATGCCTTTTATTTTTTTGAAGTTTTGAGGAATATAGGTTGGGTAAATGCATGCACTCTCTCTCCCCCCCCCCCCCCCCCACTGAGGATGGGTGAGACTAGAACTTGAGGTTAAGGATGAAAGGTGAAATATTTAAAGGGAATATGAGGGGGAACCTATTCACTCAGGGTGATGGGAGTGTGGAATGAGTTGCTAAGGAAGTGGTGGATGTGGGTTCGATTTCAATGTTTAAGAGAAATTTGGATAGTACCTGGAGGGCTAAGGTCAGGGTGGAGGTTAATGTAACAAGGCAAGGACTAGATGGACCGAAGGGCCTTTTTCTGTGCTTTAGTATTTTATGACTCTCACTCTAAATTGCTAGGCTTTAACTGTTCATTTACGAGCTTGTGTAACCCCTTCTTCATCTCACCTGCTGCACATTCGGAGGGCTTGTCACAAGGCACCTGAACTTGAGGGAGAGGTTGAGAGGTGGACAGAAGCATAAAGGTTAGTGTTACGCTTTCCTGTACCAGCGATAGGGATTCATTTCTGCCACTGGCTGTAAGGAGTTTGTACATTCTCTCCTTGATTGTGTAGGATCCTTCTGGGTATTCCGGTTTTCTCCTACATTCTAAAGATGTACCGGTTCGGGTTGGTAAGTTGTGGGCATGCTGTGTTGGTGCTGGAAGCATGCAGCAGTTAGTTGCATGATGCCCCTTACACGTACTAGGACTGTGTTGGTCATTGACATGAATAACAATTTCATTGTTTCATTTACGTCTCTTTGGCTGTCTATCGATTTCGATGTTGACTGTGCTGAGAGTTTAGTCTCTGCAGGCACGTTTATGGGCCACAAGACCAGCATTGGATCGACACCGTCTCCCACATCGGTTGCATTTGTGACTTGACTGGTCTAGCACCGAATGTCTGCGTTCATGACCTGCTTCATATTTCTTCTGCCTTTTCTCAATAGCTGGGATTGACTTCTTGACAATGCAGCGCCAACTTCTTCTGTCCGAAGCATCTTTCTCCCAGGTGTTGACATTCATGTCAGTGTTCTTCAAATGGAGCTTGAGCACATCTTTGTAGCGCAGCTTCTGACCACCATGCTTCCTCTTTCCTTCATGCAGCTCGCCATAGAAAACAGCTTTGGGTAAACGATCATCGCTCATTCTTGTGACACGACCAGTCCAACGCAGCTGAGAAGCTGTGATGAGTGATTCTGCGCTGACTGTCCCAGCACGTTTGAGCACCTCAACATCTGGTACCCTCTCTTGCCACTTGATGGGTAATATTTGGCATAAATGCCCGAGTTGTGTCTTGGTCACTTTGTTGATGTGCTTCCGATACAATGTCATTGTTTCAGTTGAATAAAGCAGAGATGGTAAAACAGCTGTGTTATACACTTTGACCCTTGGTTGCCATCTTAATGTCGTGGCGAGACCAAAGTCGCTTCTGCAAAGCACCAGAGACTTTTGTAGCTGATTGAATCCTCCTCTCAGCTTCCAGATCTGATGAGTTGTTGTTGGTCACAACGCTTCCCAAGTATGTGAAAGATTCAGAACATTTCAGCGCTACCCCATTGACTGATATGATTGGTGGTTGGGTCTCACTGGGACTACACAGAGGAGGAAGCTGGTACAAAAGTTTGGTTTTGGAGACATTGATTCTTAGGCCAAAAAGAGTGGCAGCAAACAAGAAGTGGTCTACAATTTCTTGAATCACATTAACATCAGTAGCAACCAGGGCTGAGTCGTCTGCATACAGAAGCTCTCTGACACATATCTCTCTTGATTAGGTTGAGGCAGCACATGTGAGAAATAAATGTAATCTTTATCCATTGAAAAGCCCCTGGAAGCTTTGGCAGACATCAAATACCCATCTCCAGCTTTGCTGACTCTTAGAATGTGCTTTAAAATGATTCTGGTTGTTTCTGATGGTCTCCTGCACCCCCCCCCCCCCCACAGCCCTACAGCTAGATCTTGTCTGGGACACTGGAAAAGGCCAGTTTTCCCTCACTGTCATTGGCTGAAGTTGCGGTGACATTTCCTCCAGAACGTTTGCTGGGCGAAGACCACCAACAGCAATGGTGTCCCCATTTCCTTCATGAGCAGATTATATTTTAATTTCTGAAATTGGATTCAATTGATTTTTCTTGTGTCTTAAATGGTTTATTTTGAAAGGTCCTTGCTGTATATTTAATGCTAAAGACATTCACGTACAATCAATAACACTTGGGGATTGTAGGGGTTAGTGTAATCTGATTACTGAACTAGCAACCGCTGGTTCAATTCCTGTCGCTATCTGTAAAGTGTTTGTACGTTCTCCCACGTCCACTTGGGTTTCCTCCAGCTGCTCCACTTTCCTCCCACATTACAAAGTTTTACAGATTAGGCAGGTAATTAGTCACATGGGTGTAATCGGGAGCATGGACTGGTTCGGCCAGAAGGACCTGTCACCGTGTTGTACCTCTTTTTTTAAAAAAAATGTTCACCCCTCCCCTAATCGTTCCTATAATCACCTTTCCTTTATCAGATTCCAGCACTTAGTGTTCCAGATTGTCTCTCCCCAGCACCTCTCTGTAGACTTCACCTTCCCATCCTCCTACATCACTCCTTTATTTTTCTTTGTTCACCTTTATCTATCATCCACCTGCCACTGTCTCACAATGCCAAACCCCTTCCCCTCCCCTACCTGGTGTAACCGCCAGTCTATCATCTTTTATCCCTCCTCAGTCCACTAGGTACCTAGGGGGCCTCTGTCTCACCACTCCCCGTCTGCTCTTTAGACTGGGCATCTACCCCTCTCCTCTTCCGATTCTGACCTGAAATGTCAGCAGTTCCGACTCGACCTACTGAATTCCACCAGCTCATTGTCTGTAGCTCCACTCAATAACACCGACAGCTGGAGAGGCTGGGAAGAGGGTTTTGCTGGCTGTTGAAATTGTTGTGTGAGAGCAGCTGGCTTCCTGCCTTACACTGGTCCACAGAAGGAAGTGGGAGTAGAATTCCTGTGTAAACATACTTGAAGATAGGCTGGGACAAACTATTTGGCACAGGGATAGTTGACCAGTGATCCTGGGATGCAGAATACCAACAATTATTAAGATTATAACAATAAGGACATTTGGCCCATTGTGTCTGCTCTGTCATTCTATCATGGCTGATATATTATCCCCCTTAGCCCCATTCTCCTGCCTTCTTCCCATAACCTTTGACATCCTTTATAATCACGAACCTATCGACCTCCACTTTAAATATACCAAACGACTTGGCCTCCACAGCTGTCCATGACCATGAATTCCAGAGATTTGCCACCCTCTGGCTAAAGAAATTTCTCCTCGTCTCTCTTGTATTCTGAGGTTGTGTCCTCTTGTTCTAGATTTAATAATAGACCTATTCTTGTTAAGATACACTTGGTACTAGTTATACATTGGTATTGTTTTTTATTGTCACTTGTACCAAGATATAGCAGAAAAAAAACATATTGCATATTGTTAAAGATTAGTTTTATTTGCCACATGTACATTGAAAAGTGCAGTAGAATGTGTTTGTGTCAATGACCAACATAGTCCAAAGATGTGCTGGAGGCAGCCCGCAAATGTCACCATGCTTCCAGTGGCAACGTTATATGTCCACAGTTCGCTATTGTTATCTGGACATCTTTTGGAATGAGGGAGGGAACTAGAGCGCCCGGAAGAAACCAATGCTGTCATGGGGGAGAATAGGAAAAACCTCATAACAGACAGTGGGAATTGAATCTTGGCTCACTTTTGTTGTAAAGTGTTTTGTTAATGGTGCCACAGTGTAGCTGAGCTAGAATTTGCATGACTACACAGTGAAATTTATTGCAGGTGGACAACTAAATTGCAAGATCATAATGAGGTAGATTGTGAGGCCAAGTGGCTGTCTAATCATACCAGAGAGCTGTTGAAGAGTGGGACAGAAGATGTCCTTCAGCTTGGTGCAAACAGAATTCAGCACGTCCTTTCATGTTCTCCCTGCACTGTCACAAAGCCTGCTGGCGTAAGTCGGCTTGTCCTTTCGGAACCTGCCGTGACCTACCGCCCAAGTTTTCCTTCAGTTCTCCCCCTCGTTGACTGTTCTCTTGGGAATTGCGTGGTGGGCTGTGTGGAATAGTGATCCTGGTATCATTCTGTGCACCTTCACCTGACTAAGTCTGCATTTGCTTCAGTTACAACAAGAATATCGCGTTAACCGGCAAACTCCAGGCCATTATTAGTTCTGATGTCAGTGCGAGGTTCTTGTCGATAGGGTTCCTTAAGGCCGTTGTAGCTGAAAGTGGTAGTGGGGGATAAACTCCCACTACCTATTTTAAAAACTCCCAATGGTATGTGTCTCAAATAGCCTTTGACAACAAAGTCTAGCTTCGAGCCTTCAGGTGTGGCTTAGCTACTAAGCCCAGTGGAACCATATCTATTGACAAGAGAATTGCAAAGGCGGGGATCTAGTGCCTTAAAACCAGTTGCTTCGGGCAGATGGGGCACATTAGACATGGTTGGCAGCTCATCTAGGAAAACTATGATCTCAAAGCTCTGCTGTGTTGAGGCTATGTCCACTCATGGCGAAGGCTTCGGGACTAAACCCTGAGGAAGGCTAGAATTCTGAAGACTGTCTTATGTCGAGTTCAGTGTTGATTGGCAATTCCCATGACACTGCTGGTGCCAAACTATTGGTCTCTGCCATTCCTTTGGGTTCATTAGCTATATGGAGAGTAGGAGCCTGCTGCATGTGTGGCAGCTTGCTCTCTATATTGTACTGCCCTGGCTTCCATATCACATGGACAGCTAGGATGCAACATCCGTGGTTGACCATGACTGATGGAGAGCCTCACTCTAGTGATGGTCAGTCTTGAAATGCTAGGAGTTAACTTCATGGTTTCAACTTTTTTTTTTTTCTGGTTGTAACGTTTTCTTTTATAGTGTAGCAGTTGGGGTAAGTGCCAACCATCAGTGTTCAGCGTTCAATTCCCACTGTTGTCTGTAAGAAGTTTGTATATTCTCTCTGTGGCTGCACTGGTCTCCTCTAGGTGCTCTGTTTTCCTCCCACATTCCAAATGCATACAGGTTTGGGTTAATAAACTATGGGCATGCTACTTTGGTTCTGCAGGCATCAAGATATTTGCGAGCTGCCCCCAGCATAATTCTTGGACTGTGTTGGCCATTAATACAAAGGACGCATTTCACTCTATTTTGATGTAATCTTTATGAAGATGCCTTTTTTTTGCTACAAATCTCTTATAAAAAATATTCACATCCATATTTCCTTATGCCAGAGAAAAGAGGTATCTTCGGCCATCAAATCTGTGTTGGTTCACAGTGCAGCCCCATCACTCCATTCATCTACCCTCTGACCTATTCTTCTATTCCCATTCCCATTAACTCATCCCACATCATAATACCCATTTTAACATTTGGGGCTGAAACTTTTTAAGCCTATTAACCCTTACTGAGGTATAGGCCACCAACAGCATCTCACCAGAGTCCTCAGTCCTGGGCCAAAGATTGTTTGGCTTTGTGGCTTCCACTTTCACAAAACTGTTTTGCGTGTCATCTTGGTGAAGATGCTCTCATTCCCAAGATGAGGGTTTTGGAGCTTCTGTTGGCATTTCTGTATTGTATCTCTGGATTTTTATGGAATGGAGTTGCTTGCCCCATGCCCAACCCTTCTCTGTGACGCGATGGGGACAAGGGTGCTGGGAGAGGACCCACACACAGGACACAAACACGTCTTTCTTAGGTACAATAAAATAGCGTTTATTACTTGCTACACAGAAGATCGGAAAATCGAGGACAAAGAGGAGCACGAACCTCAGACTAGAGGACTCGGGGCTAGGATCGCTGCGGACCTGGGACTTGGAAACAGGGAACTGGGATCGCCGCGGCCATGACTTGGACAGGGGGAACACGGACAGCCGCGGACCTTGGTCTTGGACCCTGGGGACTGGGACCGCCATGGCCCTTGGGGAGCAATGGGTGGAAAGGGGGGAACCCCCGCCGGGCAGCGGCAGTCCGGCTGGACCTCCCCGATGGAGGCAACGGGTAGGAACATCAAGTCAGGACTCCGCTTTCCACTTAGGCACCGAGCCGGGACTTCTTCGAAGGGTAGACATGGGCAACGGGCAGGAACATCGAGTCAGGACTCCACCTTCCACTCAGGCACCGAGCCGGGACTCTTCTTCAGGGGGTAGACACAGACACTGGGCATGACATCGAGCCGGGACTCCGCCTTCAGCTCAGGCACCGAACCGGGGCTCTTCTTCGGGGGTAGACACAGACAAGGGGCATAAACGTCAAGTCAGGACTCTGCCTTCAACTCACCCCTGGTAGATTGACCTTGCCCGGACCCACTCTGACAACGGAAGGCGAATTACTGGTACTCCGATGCGGGCTGGATCACTTTGGCTTGTCGTAGCGGCGGCGGCGACTTGCAAAGGCTTCTTAACACTCTCGCCCCGAACGGCTAAAACCAGGGGCTTATAAGCTGCCGGTTTGGGTCGAGGGTAGATTACCTTGATTGCCAAGCTCAAGGGACTCGTGAAACGAAATTAAAAGGGAACAAGGCGTCAATGGTCCGGATCGCAACCTAACTAAATTTAAATGGGAACCGATCCAGACCATGACATCCTCCTTTTGCAGCTGGGGTTGGGACCATCCAGGGTGGAGTTTTGGGTCAACTTTTAATTAGGTTTAATATCCCTGGCATATGTCTTAAAAGTTGTTATTAAGTCGTTAAAAGCAGCAGTAGTACATTGCAATATATATATAATCTCCATAAATTCCGAATGAAATATAGCTGCTACTGTGTCGTCTTTGTAACTGCATCAATAGATTGGGCAGAGGATAGGTTCTCAGAGATGCTGACACCCAGGACTTTGAAATTGCTCACTCTTTCCACTACTGACCCCTCAATGACGACTGGTGTGTTTTTCCTTGTTTTTCCCTTTCTGAAGTGCGTAATCAGTTCTTTGGTCTTAGTGATGTTGAGTACAAGGCTGTTGCTACAACACCACTCAACTAACTGATGTACCTCACTCCTGTGCACCTTCTCAGCACCATGTAAAATTCTGCCAACAATACTAGTGTCATCAGTAAATTTGAGCAATGCCTAGCCACACAGTCATAGGTGTACAGAGTGTAGAGCACTGGGCTCAGCACACATCTCTGAAGTGCACCAGTGTTAATTGTCAGTGAGGTGGAGATGGTATTTCCAATCTGTGGTCTTCTGGTTGGAAATTTGAGGATCCAGTTGCAGAGGGAGGTACAGAGGACCAGGTTATTGATCAGACCTATAGGAATGATCGAATTGAAGTGTAGTGGCCAATTAACCTGTACATCATTGAGAAATTGGGAGGAATCGGGGGCACCCAGTCACAGGGAGAGCATGCAAGCTCCACACAGACAGAGTGAGAGGTCAGGATCAAGCTTGACTCACTGGAGCTGTATGCCAGTGACTCCAACAGCTACACCACTCTGTACAAGGTACCTCTGGGACAGGAAACCTGCTTTGACCTGTTGAGTTGCCTTGATTATCAGCAAGAACCATTCAACAGAAACATAACTGTATAAAATAGATTCAGAGGAGAGTAATAAATCTTTATCAGTATTTTATAAAGGCCTCATCAAGTTTAAAAAAAAATGAACGTTTTGTGATTATTCAGCTGAGCTGAGACAATTGCGTTTCCTTCCTCTGAGATGGAACGATGTGGGCTGAAGTTGTGCCTCAAAGACTTGTCTTCATAAACCCAGGCAGCACGCCAGTAAATCATAAACACACGAAATTCTGAGATTCTGGAAATCCAGAGTAACAGATTGAAAACGCTGGAGGAACTCAGCAGGTCGGTCAGCATCTATGGAAAGCAATAAACTGTAAATGTTTCAGGCTGAGACCCTTCATCAGGACCACAGTGTTGTTCTGAGAGAACTGCAGTCTTTCATACATTCAGTTCGAGCACTGTCTATTTTCCAAAGCAGGTGCCAGTGTCATATGAAGGGGAAAAAGCTGACATTTGTCAGTATTGGTTCGCTATTATCACATGTACTGAGATACAGTGAGAAGCTTGTCTTGTATGCTGTTTATACAGATAAGATCTTGCACAGTGCATTGAACTAGAATAAGGTAAAACAGTAACAATGCAGGCTTCTGTGGACTTCTGGATTGGCTGCGATGATGCGTGGTTTTGTGAACCTCAGATCTGAATGCTGTTTGCTCGTTTTTATTGTTTGCATGATTTGTTTTTCTCTCTCTCTGGACATTGGGTGTTTGCGGTCGTCTTGTTTTTAATGGGTTGCATTGGGTGTCTTTGTTTCGTGGATGCCCATAAGGAGACAGAGCTCAGGGTTGTATAAATTATACATAATTTGATAATAAATGCACATTGAATAAAGTGCAAAAGCTGATTTAACATCCAGGAAAAGAGCTAAGCAGTAAATAAATACATAATGTACACAAAAAGTATTCAGGGGGAGGAACTATTGAAGCAGGGTACTTTTTAAACATTAAGTAAATGAGTGTTGGCATTATGTGGTCATAATGACTACTAAAATAAATACCATAATGCAGAAATGGGTGGCAGGGCGGAGATGCATCTCTACCAAAGGAGGCTTCCTTCTGCTGTCCTACAGGTCACCCTTCAGCAAGATGTAGCACCTGCTTAGCCCCTTGATCAGGGTCACATGAAGCTATGGGAGCAATTTGGCATATTGACCTACATAAATCAATGTATGTGAGTACAGGAGATGAGATGTTATGTTGAAGTTGTACAAGACGTTAGTGAGGCCTAATTTGGAGTATTGTGTGCAGTTTTGGTCACCTACCTACAGGAAAGACATATACAAAGTTGAAAGAGTGCAGAGAAAATTTATAAGGATTTTGTCGAGGCCAGAGGGTCTGAGTTAAAAGGAAAGATTGAATAGGTTAGGACTATATTCTTTACAATGGAGAAGATCGGGAGAAGATTTGATAGAGGAATACAAAACTGAGGGGTATAGAAATGCATGCAGCCTTTTTCCACTGATGTGAGGTGAGGCTACAACCAGAGATCATGGCTTAAGGATGAAGGGTGGGAAGATTAGACCATAAGATGTAGGAGCAGAAATAGGCCATTCAGCTCATCAAATCTCCTCTGCCATTCCACCATGGCTGAACCCGGATGCCACTCAACTCCATACACCTGCCTTCTCGCCATATCCTTTGATGACATGACTGATCAGGAAATGATCAAATTCCGCCTTAAATATACACAAAGGCTTGGCTTCTCAACCTGTAAATTAACTGCATGAGTACTCCTAAGTCCCTCTGCACCTCTGATGTTTGAATCTTCTCCCCATTTAGTCTTCACGATTGTTCCTTTTACCAAAAAGCATTATCATACATTTCCCAACACTGTATTCTGTCAGCCACTTTTTTGCCCATTCTTCCTAAGTCCTGTTGCAATCGTATTACTTCCTCAGCACTACCTACCACTCCACCTATCTTTGTATCATCTGCAAACTTTGCCACAAAGCCATTTGACCAAGTCCACTATCAAGGTCCTGTATTCATCCTCCTGTCCTCCCCTTATACACCCAACTGTTACTAAGTCATTGGAGAATATCTGCAGATGACATGACTCAGTGTTGTATTTAAAGCCTGAGGTATACAGGGTAAACAGGAAGGGAGACAATTCAGTCCCCTGTGTGGGCCTCAGTGCTGCTTATAGCCATGTCTGACACACAGCTCTAAAGTCGCACAAACTGTGGTCTGCCAGTCAGGTCGTCCATTATCCGGTATACAATGTTAGTGCCAATCTGCATTTAATGGAGCTTTCCCCCCCAGCAATGAGGGCTGTTTGGTATTGAAGACACTTGTGAAATCAAATAACATGATCCTCACAGTGCTGCTCTGCTTTTCCAAATGAGATGGGCTCTGTTCAGATAGATGACCGCATTATTGACTCATATATATCTTCCTTGTAGGCGAACTGCAGGGGATTGATGGCTGATCTGACCAGGGGTCAGAGGTGAGCCAGGACCAGCCTTTCCAGAGTCCTCATGATGTGTGAGGTCAGGGCCACTGGATGGCAGTCATACGGAACACCAAGTCATCACTGATGCAGCCAATTTGTTTTAGAATTTGCACTATTAGTTAAGGTGTCCTAGCTATATATAAACCTATGTGCAGTCAAGGTGTTGCAATTGATTGTAGTAAAAATGCCCCTGTATCTGGAAGGTCCAACTGCTGGTGAGTCAGTATCTGGGCAAAAACGATACCACGAAGACAAAAGAGCATTCTGAGCAACTGCACAAAAAGATTATTGGAAAGCACAATTCAGGAGATGGATGCAAGAAAATTTCCAAGTCACTGAATATCCCTTGGAGTACAGTTAAGTCAGTCATCAAGAAATGGAAAGAATATGGCACAGCTGTAAATATGCCTAGAGCAGGCTGACCTCAACAACTGAGTGACTGTATAAGAAGGGGACTAGTGAGTGAGAGTACGCAAAGACCCATGACAATGCTGGAGGAGTTACAAGCTTCAGTAGCTGAGATGGGAGAGACTGTGCATACAGCAACTGTTGCAAGGGTGTTTTACCAGTCACAGCTTTATGGGAAAGTGGCAAAGAGAAAGCCACCGTTGGGTGGAAAAAAACTCACATGAAATGTCAGCTAGAATTTGTCAGAAATCATGAGGGAGACTCTGAAGTCAGCTGGAAGAAGGTTCTATGGTCTGATGAAACCAAAATTGAACTTTTTGGCCATCAGTTTAAATGTTATGTTTGGCGTAACCGCACATCATCGAAAGCACACCATCCCTACTATGAAGTGTGGTGGTGGCTGCATCATGCTGTGGGGATGCTTCATTGCAGCAGGCCCTGGAAGGCTTGCGAAGGTAGAGGGTAAAATGAATACAGCAGCAGAATACAGGGATATCCTGGAGGAAAACCTGATGTAGTCTGAAAGAGAGCGGCGACTTGGGAGAAGATTTGTTTTCCAGCAAGACAAACACTCCAAGAATAAAGTCAAAGCTGCACAGGAATGGCTTAAAAACAACAAAGTTAATGTCTAGGAGTGGCTGAGTTAGAGTCCAGACCTCAATCCAATTGAGAATTTGTGGCTGGACTTGGAAAAAGGCTGTTCACTCATGACCCCATGCAATCTGGCAGAGCTTGAGCAGTTTTGTAGAGAAGAATGGGGAAAATTGCAGTGTCCAGCTGTGCAAAGCTGATAGAGACCTATCCACACAGACTCAAGGCTGTAATTCCTGCCAAAGGTGCATCAACTAAATAGTGGCTTGAAGGGTGTGAATAACTATGCAATTAACTACCTTGTTGTGGTGAACTACATATACCTGTCTGGACTGCTCCTGTGGCTCCTCCCACAGACCCCTGTATAAAGGCGATTGAGGCCTGAGCCCGGCCTCATTCTCCAGGATGTATTGTTGTTCATTCTTCCAGTCAATAAAAGCCGATACCTCGCTTCTTACGTTCAGAGTGAGTTATTGATGGTGCATCACTTGTGTTTAATAATTGTAATAAATTTGGATCATTTTGTAGAGACCTGTTTTCACTTTGACACAAAAGAATCTTTTTCTGTTGATCAGTGTAAAAAAAAAAGTCAAATTAAATCCACTGATTCAATGTTATAAAGCATTGAAATATGAAAGCTTCTAAGGGGGATGAATACTTTTTATAGGCACTGTATTTATTGTGTTTGTGTTTTCTTTTGCTGCATCAGATCTGGAGTATTGAATTCCCTTTACGCTTGTATGCTGGAGATGGCAATAAATAATCTTGAATAGGGATGTGGATGTAAGAACAGTGGAGGCTTACAGACTATGTAGGAGGGTAGGGCTAGATTGATGATGTTGTATGTTTATATAGGTCAGCACACAACATCATGGGCTGGTGAGCCCATACTCTACTGCTCTGTGTTCTATTTTAAAGCACAGCATATCAAATATAAAGCATTATTGATAATACTGTATAAAACATTCCTTAAGGTTGTTGAAGCCAGAGGTGGTAGTGGAAATAAGCTCCTGCTATTAAATGTTCTCTATGGTGTACATCTCATATAGTCAGTCTCTGCCATCCAGGTCCTGCTGCTGGCCTTCATGTGCAGCTTAGCTACTAAGCCAGCGGAACCATTTCTATTGACTGGAGAAGGGGCAAAGGCGGGTTACTGGCCCCTTAAAAGCAGTCGCTTTGGGCAAATGGAGCTCATCAGCCATAGTTGACAGCTCATCCTGGGGAATGAAAGCTCTGAAACTCGTACGCCTTCTACCTCGCAGCTTTACCCGCTCATGGGGAAGGCTTCGTGAGTAAAAACCCGAGTGGGATGGGGGTGGGGGAATGAGGAGCTAGAGTCCCTACGCCAGGCCTATGTCGAGTTCAACACTAACTTGAAACTTCTGTGACGCTGCGGCTCAGTGGCAGGTGATTGACAGGTGGCAAAGGGCCAGCGTAAGTACGCGGTTGCCAGGCAATGGGAGTGATAGGTGGGGGTTAATGAATGAGCACCTGTGGCATTCTCTAACCACTGGGAAGTTGAAGGTGGCCTGGCAGTCGAGCCCAAGCAGCTCTTACTGCTGTTTCAATTCACCGACAGTCAGACGGCACAAAAAATCTGTATCCTTTGCAATGGTTTTGGGACCACTGGTGAGCATCTATGCTCTCTTAATCACAGGTTTCATTTCACAAATTTAAGTGCAGATGCACTTAGCCTGATTAGTATACTGTACTGCTCGATGCATCCAACAGATGTCATGAAACAGTAATGGCTTTCTAGGCAAGTGGAGCTAATCTTGGAGAAGCGCAGTTGATTTTCATATTCTCTAGTACTGTTATTTTTTTTTAAATTGGAAGTTACTGCAAACAAGCTTGAATGTATTTTCTTTTACTGACGGAATGTACGAGAGGTATAGATAGGGTTAAAGGGGTATAAACAGGGTTAAAGTTGTACAAAATTATGTGGAGTGTAGATAGTGTAAATGCAAGCAGGTTTTTTCCACTGAGGTTGGGTGAGACTGGAACTAGAGGTTGTAGGTTAAGGGTGAAAGGTGAAATATCTGAGGGGGAGCTTCTTCATTCTGAAGGGTGGTGAGAGTGTGGAATGAACTGCCAGTGAATGTTGTGGATGTGGGTTTGTTTTTAACATACAAGATGTTTGGATGTTAGGGTTGTGGTACAGGTGCTAGCCAATGGGGTGAGGCAGAATAACAGTTTGGCATCGACTGGATGGGCCAAAGGGCCTGTTTCTTTGCTGTGGTGCTCTATGACTTAAATGATAATTTTGAAAAGCACAGATCTCTGCATATTGAAATCTGAAGTAAACAATATAATCTTGGAACTGCTCGGCAGGTAATGCATCATTCGCAGAGGTAAATCAATTCAAGGAGTGTTTGGCAATGTCAGGTTGGTGTTTCATTTGGCTGAGTAAATATCGTGTTGAACTTATAACTTGCTAAGATATTCCAGAGCCACCAAAAGTGTATCTGTGTGAAGGTCGTGTTCCAAAGAAGTACAATTCTTAGCCATTGAAAATCAAATCAGAACTTCAGATACTGGGAATGGAAACAGAAAATGTCAGAAATACTCAGTAGGTCAGGCCACATCTGTAGGAGGAGAAACAGAAGTGACTTGTTAAGTCGGACCCTTGGTGCTCTGGAAATACTTGCCCATTGGATGAAAATGCGACTCTAGAACAGTAGTTTGAATTGAAAATTATTTGTATTCAAAGTTACAAATGTGTTTATGTTGAGCATACCTTCATGTTTTCATTGTTTTTAGATTAAATATGTTGTTGCAAGAGATCTTTAATAGTGGATCCCAAGTCAGCCATTGTCCTTGTTGGGATTTGTTTATTTTATATGCTCCCTGCGAGCATACAGTTTCATTTTGTGCATATTCAGATATATATTGGTTTGTTGTGGAGCTGATCTGTGTTTGTCCATATCCAGATAGCTTCAGGGTTCCAATCACAACTGAGAAAACCTGCAGATGCTGGAGATCTAAGCAACACACACCATCTTCAGGATTGGTGTGTATCTTCAGGATTGCTGTGAAGGTGATCTGTTTTATGCATATACAGATATCTTGTTGATATCTGAGCCCTGTAGCTCAGAAGGGTAGGGTTAAGTTAATTCCTTTTCAGTCCAAAGTGGTCTAAGTATTACTGAAATGTAATGATAATGGTTTTATCTTTTCTCTCCCACCAGATTCATGATATCCTTATTTCCATTAACCTCATGGACTGCATTAACATGACTGATGGAGTTATTTATCTAGCAGTAAATAATGTTCAAAACAAGGATAAAAAATTTAATAAATTAGAATTAGAAACATAGAAAAACCTACAGCACAATACAGGCCCTTCGGCCCACAAAGCTGTGCCAAACACATCCCTACTTTAGAACTATCTAGGCTTTACCCATAGCCCTCTATTTTTCTAAGCTTCATGTACCTATCCAGGAGTTTCTTAAGAGACCCTATCATATCCGCCTCCACTACTGTCACCGGCAGCCCATTCCACACACTCACCACTCTCTGCATTTAAAAAAAACAACAACTTACCCCTGACATCTCATCTGTACCTACTTCCAAGCACCTTAAAACTGTGCCCTCTCGTACTAGCCAATTCAGCCCTGGGGATGAAGCCCCTGACTGCCCATACGATCAATGTCTCATCATTTTACATACCTCTATCAGATCACCTCAACCTATTCTTAAAAAGGCATGCTCCCCAATCCAGGCAACATCCTTGTAAATATCCTCTGCACCCTTTCTGTGGTCTCCACATCCTTCTGGTAAGGTGACCAGAGCTGAGCACAGTACTTCAAGTGGGGTGTGACCAGGGTCCTATATAGCTGCAACATGTTAAACATATCTGTAGTACTACGTGTAGAATTGGCAGTCTTTTTTTTAAGGAAATGTGTAAATATGTTGGAAGTAATCCAGGGAATGTTTACTGGGCTAATACCCGGAATAGAATTGGTTTATTATTGTTATGTGTACTGAGATATGGTGAAAAGCTTTTCTTGCATGCTGTTCATTTGAATGACTATGCATTGAGGTAGAAAAAAGTAAAGCAATAATAGAGAAAGTGGAGCACTTGTATCCACTGACATTCTTGAGCTGGGTTGTACCCATATATGCAGCAGGTCTCCAAGGTGACTACATTCTCTTATATTGGAATACTGTAGAGAAGGGAGCTAAGAAGGATGTTGCCAGGACTTGAGGAACTGAGTTAGAGGTTGAATAGGTTAGGATTTTAATCCTGGGGCACAGGAGGAGCAGGAGAGTTCCTAGAGAAATATACAAAATGATGAGGGTTATAGATAGGGTGAACACATTCAAACTCTTTCCCCTCAGGCTGGATGAGACTAGAATTAGAAGTAATAGTTTAAGGGGTGAAAGGGGGAACTACTTTGCTCAGAAGGGGGTGAGAGTGTGGAATAAATTGCAGTTGAAATAGTAGATGTGGGTTCAATTGTAACAGAAGTTTGGAAATGTATGGATCGGCATGTGGATTGGAGGGGTTTGGAGGGATATTGTCTTGGTGCGGGTATATGGGACTAGACAGAAGTCTGGGTCAGCATAGACTGGATGGGCTGAAGGTTCTGTTTCTGTGCAATAGTGCTCTGACTCTTGAGTTAGATCTGAAACTTCAGAGTTAGGATTGGCTGTAAGGGCTGCGGTGAGTGTGAGTTGAGACTGCAACTTCCCCACTCACCCACTGACTCCCCAGCTCCTCTGGGAGAGTCGCTGCTCTGACCTCTCCAGCAGGTCGCCCCACCTGACATGGAGCTGGTGTGGAGTAGGGTAGGCCAACTGCCTAGTTAAAACGCAACACCACTGAGGCTGCAAGAACGGTGTCGGCACGGTGTGATTCCTGCTTAATGTCAAACTGAAGAAATGATAGGAAGGGCAGGTGAACGGCTGCAATCAGGTGTTGATCCAATGCAGTTTCTCCCCAGAATTCTGAATGTCACAGTGAATTGCAGACAGACAGCAGGAGTGACCTTGACTCAAGATAAGTGGATTTTGAAGATGTTTCATCTTGTGTGAGAACCTGGAATTAGAAATCACTGTGTGGGGGGAAAAATATAAGAAGTTGCCTGTTTTGAAACAAGAAATGAGGTGTTTCTTTTTCTCTCTGTCACAGGGTCATGATTCTGTAGACCTCTCTGTCTTTAAGGGTCCCAGCAGTGTTCCGCACATCCAGTCTCAGATGGTATCTCTGACAGTTTATTCCCCTCCAAAGATGATGCTTGACTTCTGACTTGCTGAGTTAATCTGTGTGTGTGTCTCTCTCTCCCTCCCCCTCCTCCCTCTCTCTCTCTCCCTCCCCCTCCCCCTCTCTCTCTCTCCCTCCCCCTCCCCCTCTCTCCCTCCCTCCCCCTCCCCCTCTCTCCCTCCCTCCCCCTCCCCCCTCTCCCCCTCCCTCCCCCTCCCCCCTCTCCCCCTCCCTCCCCCTCCCCCCTCTCTCCCTCCCCCTCCCCCCTCTCTCCCTCCCCCTCCCCCCTCTCTCCCTCCCCCCTCCCCCTCCCCCCTCTCTCCCTCCCCCCTCCCCCTCCCCCCTCTCTCCCTCCCCCCACCCCCTCCCCCCTCTCTCCCTCCCCCTCCCCCTCCCCCTCTCTCCCTCCCCCTCCCCCTCCCCCCTCTCTCCCTCCCCCCTCCCCCTCCCCCCTCTCTCCCTCCCCCCTCCCCCTCCCCCCTCTCTCCCTCCCCCCTCCCCCTCCCCCTCTCTCCCTCCCTCCCCCTCCCCCTCTCTCCCTCCCTCCCCCTCCCCCTCTCTCCCTCCCTCCCCCTCCCCCTCTCTCCCTCCCTCCCCCTCCCCCTCTCTCCCTCCATCCCCCCTCTCTCCCTCTCTCCCCCTCCCCCTCTCTCCCCCTCTCCCTCTCTCCCCCTCTCCCTCTCTCCCCCTCCCCCTCTCTCCCCCTCCCCCTCTCTCCCCCTCCCCCTCTCTCCCCCTCCCCCCTCTCTCCCCCTCCCCCCTCTCTCCCCCTCCCCCCTCTCTCCCCCTCCCCCCTCTCTCCCCCTCCCCCCTCTCTCTCCCTCCCCCCTCTCTCTCCCTCCCCCTCTCTCTCCCTCCCCCCCCTCTCTCCCTCCCCCCCCTCTCTCCCTCCCCCCCCTCTCTCCCTCCCCCCCCTCTCTCCCTCCCCCCCCTCTCTCCCTCCCCCCCCTCTCTCCCTCCCCCCCCTCTCTCCCTCCCCCCCCTCTCTCCCTCCCCCCCCTCTCTCCCTCCCCCCCCTCTCTCCCTCCCCCCTCCCCCCTTATCTCTGAGACATCCTTCTATTCTGTCTCTCTACTCTCTGGTTCTAGACTCTCTTACTATAGGAAATGTCCTCTCCATATAAGACCATAAGATATAGGAGCAGAAGAAGGCCATTTGGCCTATCAAGCCTGCTCCACCATTCAATCACGGGCTGATCCAATTCTTCCAGTCGTCCCCACTCCCCTGTCTTCTCCCCATACCCTTTGATGCTCTAGGTAATCAAGAACTTACCTATCTCTGCCTTAAATGCACCCAATGACTTGGCCTCCACAGCCTCTCCATAGATTCCACAGATTTACCACCCTCTGGCTAAAGTAATTTCTCTGCAATATCCACTCTGCCCCGGCATTTCAATGTTCTGTTGGTCTCAATGAGTTCCATTCCTCAGTGAGTACAGACCCAGAGACATCACACATGCCTCATACGTTAACCCTTTTATTCCTGGGATCATTCTTGTAACCCTGTTCTGGACCCTCTTCAATGCCAGCACCTACTTTCTTAAATATATGGCCCAAAACTGCTCACAATATCTTCAAACGTGGTCTGACCAATGCCTTCTAAAACCGCAGTCTCATTGCACATAATCCCTTATGAACTGAAGCAGTCATTTATTCCCTGCTCAGAGTTGGCAGTGATAATCAGAAACTGGTAATGCATGCACTCTGTCTAATGAAATAAATGTTCATACATTTTATCAGATCATTTTGTTATTAAATGGAAAGGAACGTCCAGCAATAGCTGAGACATGCTCTCAAAAAGGACATTGAATTCTAATTAATTGTGAAACTCTTCCTGTGGTTGTTTTGTTCTTCCAAGGTGTCCCGCAGAATTGGAATGTTTGAAAATGCTGTAGAAGATTGCTTGTACTCCGTAGTTTTCTTTTCTTTTTTTTCAATTATACAGTTCAGAACACGCCCTTCCAGCCTGGTAGCCCACCTATTTAATGGTAGCCTATTCACAGGACAATTTACAATGGCCAATTAACCTACTAACCAGTGTGCCTTTGACAGTGGGAGGAAACCAGAGCACCCAGAGTAAAGCCACGTGGTTACGGGGAGAACGTACGAACTTCTTACGGACGGACTGTGGTAGGAATTGAACGCTGCTCACAGGGACTGTAAAACGTTGTGCTAACCGGTACACTACCGTGCCGCCTCATGGCGAAGATAGCAACCGACTGTGATTCTTTTTCCACATTGGATGACTGGGACTTTGGCCCCGGATTCATGCTAAGTCTCAGGCGAAAATCGGAACTGATCATTAACGTATGTTGCGCAGGTTTGGGAGTATGGGCAATTTTTGCCCTGTCAAAGGTGGGTATCTGCAAAGAACTGAGCAGCGTTCAGGGGTTTCCAGGAAGATGGAACTGCCACCTTCCATGGAAAACATTAATCAGAAGTGTTCCCTGCTCGGAAATCCTTGTTATCTTGTGAGAGTGAAAGGGGATTTCCCATAGTGCCGGGGTTCTCCTGGGTTCCCAGTCAAAATTTATCTCCTACCCAACATCAATAATACTGAGTTTTGGAGTCAAGTCCCAGGGCTGAAACACAGACTTTCCGACCTACCAACTCAGTACTGATATATTTTTATATTTGGCTGAGTGCGAGTCAGTGGGATTAGATGAGAGTAAGCGTTCGGCATGGACTAGAAGGGCCGAGATGGCCTGTTTCCGTGCTGTAATTGTTATATGGTTATATAAGAGCTTTCGGCCTAGAGTGACAGGCTGGCTCCGAGCAACGAGCGTCTAAAATTGAAAGTAATTTTGCTCATTATAAATTTACTCAGAAGCAATAACAAACAGAATAAATAAAATAACTGATTATATTGTAACAAACTTTGCACTAAAGAAGTCAATATCCTTGCCTAAACAGTCGGGTTATTTAGTCCTTGCCTCATTGTTCTTTGTAAGATGTTGCTGTGTGTATATAACACCATTTCGATGATTGCAAAATGTTTGAAAATGTTTTCAAAGAGCTTTCTTTTTCTCTATTTCTCTCATTCTTCTGCTGCCTTCAAGCACCTGGATATTGCTGCAGGCCATTGCTTCCCTCTGCAGCCACCACCCCAAAGTTCTGTAAACAGGAGGAGAATCTGCAGATGCTGGAATTCTGAGCACAAAATGCTGGGGGATTTCAGCAGGCCAGGCAGCATCAACGGAAAAGAGTATTGTCGACGTTTCGGGCCAAAACTCTTTGGTGGGACTGAACCACGATACTCCAAAGCCCTGCTGAAGGTTTTGGTCCGAAATGTCGACAGTTCTCTTTTCCATAGATGCTGCCTGGCCTGTTGAGTTTTCCCAGCATTTTGTGTGTGTTGCTCACCTCGAAAGTATTTTTATTTATTTAGAGATACAGTGCGGAGAACGCCCTTCCGGCCCTTTGAGCTGCAGCGCCCAGCAACCCACCGATTAAACCCCAGCCTGATCATGGGACAATTTACAAAAGCCTATTAACCTAATAGCTGGCATGTCTTTGGACAGTGGGAGGAAACCAGAGTATCTGGAGGAAAACCACATGCGCACGGGAAGGAATGTACAAACTTGTACACAAGATGCTGGAATTGAACTCCAAACTCCGATGCTCCGAGTTGTTATAGGATAGATAGATAGATAGATACTTTATTCATCCCCATGGGGAAATTCAACTTTTTTTCCAATGTCCCATACACTTGTTGTAGCAAAACTAATTACATACAATACTTAACTCAGTAAAAAATGATATGCATCTAAATCACTATCTCAAAAAGCATTAATAATAGCTTTTAAAAAGTTCTTAAGTCCTGGCGGTAGAATTGTAAAGCCTAATGGCATTGGGTCGCACTAACCACTTCACTACGGCGGCTAGCTGTGCTTTTGTGAAGTACTGCAATTCTCAGTGAAGAGCAAAGTTAGCTCAAGTGGATCAGATCCATTTTTAGGTTTCCCAGGAGATACAATTATACTTTTTGAATGATTTGGAAATTAATGATGACATTTTGATCTCTGCAGATCAGTGACGATGAAAAGGGTTATGACCCAGAGTTGTTTTGTATTCCGAAGCACTATGAAGAAGACCTTGAAAGAGTTTTCATTCCTCATGGGCTTATTATGGATCGGTAAGTGAGTTTTGTACCTGGGAATTGGGCATTGTTGGAGATGTAATGTTATATTTATGCAGTCTGACTCCTCTAAAAGCAGCAAGACTTTGAGGGAATTACTCTGTGCTATCCGATTTCCCTCTTCTTCAGCTCTTCACCTTTTCTGCCCATCACCTCCCAGCTTCTCACTTTATTTCCCCTCCCCCACTCATCCATCTTCCTCCTCATCTGGCATCACCTATCACGCCAATGTACTCCTTCTCTTCCTCCCACCTATTCTGACTTCTTCCCCCTTTATTTCCATTCCTGATGAAGGGTCTCAGCCTGAAATATCAATTGTTTATTCCTCTCCTTAGATGCAGCCGTGTTCCTCCAGCATTTTATGTGTGTTGCTCTGAATTTCCAGTATCTGCAGAATCTCTTGTATTAAGGACAAGATTACTCAAACTGTTCACGGAATTCTTGGTTCCTTAAACTGAAGTGCAGAATACAGAAGTTCATGCAGCATCTATGGGAAAGAGTACTGTCTGAATACAGGGAGGGAATGGCTAGATTGATCTTGGAGAAGGTAAAGGGTTCTGCACAACATTGTGGGCCAAAGGACATGTACTGTTCTATGTTCTATACTCAGCAGGCCAGACTGCCTCTGTGGGAACAGAAATAACTTAGATTCAGAGTCGTAGAGAAGTAAAGCACATAAACAGGCCCTTTGGCCCACCTAGTCCAGGCTGAAACTAATTAAACTGCCTATTCCCATCAACCTCCACCTGGGCTGTAGCCCTTCATACGCCTACCATCCATGTACCTATCCAACCTTTCCTTAAATGTTGACATAGAAACGTAGAAAACCTACAGCACAATACAGGCCCTTTGGCCCACAAAGTTGTGCCGAAGATGTCCCTACCTTAGAAATTTCTAGGCTTACCCAGAGCCCTCTATTTTTCTAAGCTCCACATACTTATCCAAAAGTGTCTTAAAAGACCCTATTGTATCCGCCTCCATCACCATTTCTGGCAGTCCAATCCACGCACCCAGCACTCTCTGCATAAAAAAAACCTACCCCTGACATCTCCTCTGTACCTACTCCCCAGCACCTTAAACCTGTGTCCTCTTGTGGCAACCATTTCAGCCCTGGGAAAAAGCCTCTGACTATCCACACGACCAATGCCTCTCATCATCTTATACACCTCTATCAGGTTACCCCTCATCCTCTATTGCTTGCATGCTTCACTAGTGCTGGTAGCTTGTTCTACACTCCACAACCCTCTGAGTGAAGAAACTTCCTTTCATATTCTCCTTAAACTTCTGACCTTTCAACCTTAATCCATGACCACTGGTTTGAGTCTTCCCAAACCTCATAATTTTGTATACCTCTATCAAATCTCCTGTCATTCTTCTACATTCTGGGGGGGGGGGGGAGAAATGTTTCTTCAAATGTATAAAGTGTAAAAGAGGTGAGAGTAGATATTGGACTGCTGGAAAACAATGCTAGAGAGGTAGTAATGGGAGACAATTAAATGGTGGATAAATTGTATATGTTTTTTGCACAAGTCTTCATGGTGGAAGTTACTAGCAGTATGATGGAAGTTCCAAGTGTCACAAATCATGAAGTGAGTCAGGTTACTATAACTAGAGAGAAAATTCTTGGGGAAACTGAAAGGTCTGAATGTAGATAAGTCAGCTGGACCAGATGGTGTATATCCCAGAGTTTTGAACGGTGGCTGAAGAGATCGTGGAAACATCGGCAATGATATTTCAAGAAGCGCTAGATTCTGGAATGGTTCTGCAAGACTAGAAAATTGAAAATGTCACTCCATTCTTCAATAAGGGGGAGAGGCAGAAGAAAGGAAACTATAGACCAGTTAGTCTGACTTCAGTGGTTGGGAAGATGTTGGAGTCGATTATTAAGGATGAGTTGTCAGGGTACTTGGAGGCACATGATAAAATAGGTCATAGTCAGCGTGGTTTCCTCAAGTGAAAATCTTGCTTGACATATCTGTTGGAATTCTTTGAAGTAACAAGCAGGATAGACAAAGGAGAATTGGTTGATGTTGTGTACTTGGATTTTCAGAAGGCCTTTGACAAGGTCCCACACATGAGGATGCTTAACAAGCTACAAGCCCATGGTATTACATGAAAGATTCTAGCACGGATAAAGCAGTGGCTGACTGGCAGGAGGCAAAGACTGGGAATAAAGGAAGCCTTTTCTGGCTGCTGCTGGTGACTAGTGGTGCAATAATGATTTTGATGATGGAATTGAGGGCTTTGTTAAAAGATTTGCAGACAACATGAAGATAGCTGGACGGGCAGGTGATTCTGAGGAAGTAGAAAGGATGCAGAAGGACAGACAGATTAGAAGAAGGCGAAGAAATGGCTGCTGGAATACAGTGTCAGGAAGTGTATGGTCATGAACTTAGGTAGAAGAAATGAAAGGGATAACTTTTTTAAATGGAGAAAAAAAACCCACAAAAACTGAGGTGCAAAGGGACTTGAACAGGGTTCCCTAAAGGTTAATTTACAGTCTGTGGCGATGAGGGCAAATGCAATGTTAGCATTCATTTCAAGAAGACTTGAATATAAAATCATGGATGTAATGTTGAGAATTCATGAATTATCGTGAGCCCAACTTGGAGTATTGTGAGCAGTTTTGGGTCACTTACCTTAGAAAGGATGTGCTGAAACTGGAGAGGGTTCAAAGGAGGTTCACGGATATGATGCCAAGATTGAATGGCTTGTCATATGAAGAACGTTTGATGGCTCTGGTCTGTATGGACTGGAATTTAGAAGAATGTGGGGTGACCTCATTAAAACCTATTGAATAGTGAAAGACCTTGACAGAGTGCATGTGGAGAGGATGTTTCCGATGATGGGAGGGTCTAAGACCAGAGGCAACAGCCTCAGAACAGAGGTATGTCCTTTTAGAATAGAGATGAGCAATTTCTTTAACCAGAGAGTTGTGAATCTGTCCTGATCCAAAACATTCTTTTCCAGTCCTGATCTGAAACATCAATGCTTATTCATTTCTATAGATGCTGCCTGATCTGCTGAGTTCCATCAGCATTTTGTGTGTGTTACTAATATATCACATTTTTCAGTATATAGAAACCATACAGTTAATAAAGTCTCTGGGAGTTTTGAGGCCAGTTATCAATTTGAAATGTTTCATATTGGCCAGTAATCTGCATCATTTAAAATTTAAAAAACATGTCTTTTCCAAACGGTTCACTCCTCGAGCATTTTTTTTGTTTGTGTGTGTGTTGCTCTGGATTACAGAATTTATTGAATCTCTTGTGTTTAAGTATTTATCTATTTCTGGCAGCATCCTAATGTGTATGCCCTGCACTCTTTTTCTGTCCATGATACTGTTCCTGTGGTGTGGAGCTCAAGATTTTGCTCTTAACTGGCTCATTAAGGCTCATTAAGGTTTTATAAAGACTCATCATTTCTGCTTCCACTTTGTGTTTTATTCCCCAGTGATAAAGCCTTAAATTCTATTTTTATGTCCTCAGTGGCCATAAGAAGCTGTCTTTAATGCCCTGAACCTATTCCCAAATCACAGAGAATTACAATACAGCAAGAGACCACGACTACGGTGTGCTTTCTGGCTAAATGTTCCAACAGTCCAGTCCTTGATCCATGTCTTTGCCATTGCCAAATCAATTTGAGGTCCTCCATTGGTCAGGGTCACTGATTCCCAACCTTTTTTACGCCATGGACCCCTACCATTAACCAAGGGGTCCGTGGATCCCAGTTGGGAATCCCTGGTCAGAGTTGACCATGATGTTTCATACCAGCAGTCTATGCAAGCCAGGGGCAGTACGATATGGAGAGCAAGCTGTTACCAATGTAATAGGCTCTCCAAGTGATGGATCTAAAGGAACGCCATAATCAAATAGAGTTTGGTACCAGTGGCGTCACAGGAGTTGCCAGTCAGTGTTGAACTCGACATCAGACTGCCTTAGGGACTCGAGCTCCTGATTTTTTTTTTCCCTCTCTGTTTTTCTCCTGGAAACCTTCCCCAAGAGTGGGTATAGGCACAATGCAGCAAAGGTTTGAGATCTGATTTTCCTTCTAGATGAGCTGCTAATCCTGGAAGATGAACCTCATCTGCCCAAAAGGACTGATTTTAAAGCTCCAGTAACTGGCCTGTGTCCCTTCTCCTGTCAGTAGAAATAGTTCTGCTGGGCTTAGTAGCTAAACGACATGAAAAGGCCAGGAGCTGGACTTGGTTGTCAGAGGCTATTTGAGATGCACACCGTTGGGAACATTTACTGGACCGTTGGAGCTTATCCCCATTACCACTTTCAGCTATAACAACTGTAAGGAACCAAATCAATAAGCGCATTTAATAACAAGTGTCCCCAGGACTGAAACTTATTAGCCACTGCTGTCATTAACATGAGATTCTGCAGATGCTTGAAGTCCAGAGTAACAAATGCAAAACACTGAGAGGATCTCAGGGGGTCAGACAGCATCTATGGAAAGGAATAGACAGGTGATATTTGAAGGATCTCTGCCCGAGACATGAACTGTTTACAGTGTTCTTTTCCAAATATGGTACCTGACCTGCTGAGTTCCTCCAGCATTTTGTATTGGCAACTGCTGTCCTCGGATTTCTGAATGGACGATGAACACTACTTTGCTCCCTATTTTGCACTATTTATTTTCTTAATTATGTCTCAATGTAATTTGTAGTCTGTTGCATGTATTGCACTGTACTGCTGTCACAAAGAGGATTTCATGATGTATGCCAGTGATAATAAGCCTGATTCTGATTCTTAGTATCTCTGTGAAAACTGTCCTTGAATTTTGTTCTGATGATTTGTCTTTTCATTTATTAATTTAATATGTTGTTTTTTCTCTTAAATGTCCTAACTCTTTTTTTAGCTTGGTCAGATACATTTATGGAGTCCAGGTACCACCCATTCACTCCAACTTTTCCATCCATGTGATCTTCTATATGAACCTTTTGACGGCACAACGAGCTGTCAGAGGAAGTCGTGGAGGCAGGGGGAGTAGTATCATTTAAGAAGCACTTGGATAGGTACATGGAGGGGTGAGGCTTACAGCTGGCGTTCCCAACCTGGGGTCCACAGACCACTCAGTTTGTGGTAGGGGTCCATGGTGTATATATAATAAAAAAAAAAGGTTGATAACCCTGGCTTAGAGGGATATAGGCTGAACACAGGAAACTGGAAATGGCTGGCTAGTCATCATTGTTGGCACGGACTTGTTGGGCCAAAGGGCCTGTGTTCATGTTGTGTTACTCTGTGACTCTGTAGCACCTCCTATTCCACCTGGGTAGTCTCCAACCTGCTAACACGAGCATCAATTTCTCTAACTTGTGGTAACTGCTCCCAAACCCTCTGTTTTTTTGCCCGTGTCCCATTATGATAGCTCTTTCATTCATTCTCTTCTGGCTTACCCTCATGATCTCTGGTTCCCCACCTCCTTCCCTTTATACCAAGGTCCACTGTCCTCTCCTATTATGTTCCCTCTTCTTAAGCCCTTTACCTCTTCCACCTATCACCTCCCAGCTTCTTACATCATCCCCCCTCCCCCAATACCCACCTTCCCCCTCACCTAGTCTCACCTATCACCTGCCACCTTGTACTCCTTCCTCTCTCTCCGCATTCTCATTCTGGCTTCTCCCTTCCTTTCTAATCCTGATCAAAGGCTCAAAGTAAATTTATTATCAAAGTACATACTGTATATATCACCATATACAACCCTGAGATTCACTGTTTATTTCCCTCCATAGACTGCCTGACTTGCTGAGTTACTCCAACACTGTGTGTGTGTGTGTGTGTGTTTGTTTTCTTGTATCTGCAGAATCTCTTGTTCATTGATTTTCAACAAGAAATGTATTGGGCTACAGTCGAGATATTGTGCACAATTCCAAGCCTTCTGCCACCTGCAGAAAGTTCACACAAAGCTTGCCAGGAACTATGCGAGGTTTGGTGACAAGTATAGGAACTTGGGATTAGTAAAACAATTCATGTGAAAGGGGAACCTTGTTGACCAGTTGGTGCAACAGCCACTTTTTAAAAATTGTTAACCTGAGAATGGGGAGCTAGGAAATTGTGCAACTGATAGCTTGGTATCCATTGTGAAGGTGAGACTGCAATTAAGAATATTTATCAACTCAGATTTCTCTTGGCACTTAGAGAGAGCCAATAATAACTTGTAAAGAATATCTGTTATCTGAGTAACCTTTTTGAATTGTTTAGGTAAAGAATAAATTGTAGAAGGAATTTGATAAGGTTTTACATAATCTCTTAATTTCCCTCCCACTCCATTTTTCTGTTCCCCACTCTGGCTTTTTACCTCTTATCTACCTGCCTATCACCTCCCCCTGGTGCTCCTCCTCTTTCTGAAGGTCCACTCTCCCCTCCTGTCAGATTCCTTCCTCGCCAGTCCTTTACCTTTCACACCCACCTGGCTTCACCTATCACCTAAGAAGAAGCAGTAAACAGTCAATGTTCTGATCCAGGACCCTTTTTCAGGACAGACAGAACCTTTGTCTTGCCCCTTCCTTTTCAGCCTTGAAGGGTCCTGGCCTGAAATGTTTTTGGTTTACTCTTTTCCATAGATGCTGCCTGACCTGCTGAGTTCCTTCAGCGTTTCGTGTGTGTTACATTACCTCTTGTTAGCTATCATGTAAACCTGTTGGAATTGAATCAGGTTAGGAGGAAGGAAGCAGTAAGTATTGATGATAGGTGTATAACATGAAGAAATTATTCTTTGAGAATCCCAAAAGGGATGTTAGACAGCATCAGGTCCCCAACAGGCCCTTTTGCTACCAAGGCAGCCCCACTGAAGTCAAAAATTGGGGTAGTGATCACGGACCAGAGCAAGCAGCTTGAACGCTGGGTAGAGCACTACCTGGAGATGGATGCAACCCGGGATGTGGTGACTGAAGCTGCCCTGGAGGCACTGCCTGACTTGCCAGTCATGGAAAAGTTTAAAGCATTGCCATCTATGGAGGAGCTCAGCAAAGCTATGGAAAGCCCCAGGGAAAGATGGAATTCCCCCTGATGTCTTAAGAGCAGGAAGCCTAACTTGCTGCATCAACTACCCAAGCTTCTCTGTCTTTGCTGGGAGAAAGGCCACATCCCCCAAGATGTCCAAGATGACAACATTGTCACACTGTATAAGAACAAGGGTGACCATAGTGATTGTAACAACCACAGTGGCATCTCTTTCCTTAGTATTGTGGGGAAAGTGTTATCCCATGTCGTCTTGGCACGATTTCAGAGCCTTGCATCCAGAGTCTACCCAAAGTCCCAGTGCAGGTTCCGAGCAGGCAGGTCTACAGTGGACATGATCTCCTCACTGGGCCAGCTGCAGGAGAAGTGTCAAGAGCAGCAGAAGCCACTGTACCCAGTCTTCACTGATCTGGCCAAGGTGTTTAACCTCATCAGCAGAAACCATTGTACCCAGTCTTCACTGATCTGGCCAAGGTGTTTAACCTCATCAACAGAAGCCACTGTACCCAGTCTTCACTGATCTGGCCAAGGTGTTTAACCTCATCAGCAGAAACCATTGTACCCAGTCTTCACTGATCTGGCCAAGGTGTTTAACCTCATCAGCAGAAGCCACTGTACCCAGTCTTCACTGATCTGGCCAAGGTGTTTAACCTCATCAACAGAAGCAAACTCTTCAAACTCCTGTTAAAGATTGGCTGTTTCCCCAAGACTGCACAACATCATATCATCCTTCCAAAAGGACATGCACAGCACTGTCTGCCTCAATGGAGCAACTTCTGATGTCTTTCCAGTGAGCAGTGGTGTGAAACAAGGTTGTGTCCTGCCACCAACCCTCTTTGGATCATCTTTCCATGCCCCTTCACTATGCTTTTGCAGACTATACTGAGGGCATCTACCTTCGCACAAGAGCTGATGGCAAGCTGTTCAACATTGCTCGCTTGCACTCCAAGACCAGAGTTAGGACAGTCCTCGTCCACAAGGTGCTGTTTGCAGACGATGCAGCATTGACATCACACACTGAAGGCAGCCTCCAACAACTGCTGAACCGCTTCGCCCATGCCGGCAAGGAATTTGGGCTAACCATCAGTCTGAAGAAGACCAGCATCATGGCCCAGGGTGCAGAATCGTCCCTAAACATCACCATTGATGGTTGCTTTCTTGATGTAGTTGACTCCTTCACCTATCTTGGGTCGACCATCACTAGCTCCCTGTTCGTCAAAGCCGAGGTGAACAGCTGGATTGCCAAAGCCGGACTGATCAAGTGAGTGTGGAACAACAGATAACTGACAAAAGAGACCAAGCTGTGCGTGTACCAGGCATGTGTGTTCACACTCCTCTACTCCAGTGAGGCTTGGATACCATGCATCAGCCAGGAGAAGAGGCCAAACTGGTTCCACCTACACTGCCTCGACGCTTCTTGCACATTTCCTAGCAGGACAGGATCACCAACACAGGTTCTGCGGTGGGCTGACACCTTCACCATCCATGCACTACTCAGCCACAGACACCTTGGATGGTTGGGTCATGTCAAACAGATGGACCAAGGATGCATTCCCAAGGAGATGCTGTATGGTGAGCTGAGTGAGGGTTACCACCCTTGAGTGAGGGCCACAGTCAAAAATAGTGTACAATGCACTGAGATAGCAAGGACCAACATGCTCATCAACAAGGCAGCCAGAGTTGCATCACCCAGAGTACCTTCCTCCTTCACCTGCAGCTGCTGTGAACGAGACTGTCATTCTAGAGTGCAGCTGCACAGAAAGTGTAAATAGCCCCAAGTCTAAACCACCAAGAACCACCTGAAAAGTGTTCCCCCATTGTCTCTCGAGATGTACGGATGCCGACAACGATGATCCCTGGCATTGGAGTGTTAGCGATTCACTCTTTTTGTTAGTAGTTTAGATATCCAATGTCACAAAGATTGGTGGTACAGTATGTTGGGCAGATGGGAGCAGGAAACTAGAAAGCTTTTGAAACTTGGTCAAAGGTAAACGTACCCAGATGGATCTCACTGTATGAGATAATTCATTTTGGACCTGGATGTGATAGATCTGAAGATTATTCAAATGAAGTTGCTGATAGTCCTGATTGAGAATCCTTATGTACAAATGTCATTGTTACCATTAAGGTTCACATAATAAGCAAACTATTGATTGAATTTATAAATTGGAGGTGGACGGGAGAAGGTCTCTCAAAACACTGAGGCCACGGTTGGAAGACACAGACACAGACACACAGACACACAGACACACAGACACACAGACACACAGACACACAGACACACAGACACACAGACACACAGACACACACACACACACCCCCTCCCCCAGCATTTTAGGCAGCATCTATGGTGGATAATAAACAGTCAACCTTTCGGGGCAAGACCCTTCGTCAAGACTTCATGAAGGGTTTCAGCTCAAAACACTGACTCTTTGTTCCCCTGAATAAATGCTGCCTGACCTGCTGAGTTCCTCCAGCATTTTGTGTGCAGTGCTCAAGATTTCCAGCATCTGCAGAATCTGATGTTTTTATGATCTGGAAGGTGGTGTAGCTTTGAGTCTGGCACGAAGGAAGGACATATTGCTCTCCGAGTGGATTCACCAGTGTTACTAAATCTCCGGGGTAATATTGGGAGGAGGGAATCTGTGATAAAAGTCTGAAGGTCAGTAAAAGAATTGACCATCACCTTAATTTCCTGCTGTTGTCAGAGTCTGGAGACAAAAAGCATAATGTTGGAGAGATGTAAGAGAAATTTTTATTTATATATAAAACTAGACCCATCTGGCCCATACTCTTGTATACCATGAACCTGTCCAAATACCCTTTTAATGTACCTGCCACTCAACCATTTCCAGTGGCAGCTCATTCTATATAGACAACCCTCTGAATGAAAAAAGTTGCTTCACTTCCTATTACCTCATGAGGAGTATAATCAGAGATGAAGTTGTGTTGTGTTGAAATTGTATAAGATATTGGTGAGGTCAAATTTGAAGTACTGTGTGCAGTTTTAGTCTTTTATTTACAGGAAAGATATCAAGAAGATTGAAAGAGTACAGACAATTTACAAGGAGCTGAGTTACAGGGAAAGGTTAGGACTTTATTCCCTGGAGGGGGAGGGGAGGTGGGATTTGATAGAGGTATACAAAATTATGAGGGTTATAGATGGGTGAATGAATGCAGACTCTTTCCATTGAGGTTGGATGGCACTAAAAATAGAGTTCATGGGTTAAGGGTGAAAGGAGAAATATTTAAGGGGGATCTGAGGATGATCTTTACTCATGGTGGTGAGAGTGTAGAACCAGCTGCAACCAGAACTAAAAGAAACCAAAAGAAAAGTTTGGATAGGTACATGGATGGAGGGGTAAGGGGACCTGTGGTCCAGCTGTGGATCAGTGGGACTCGGCAGTGGGCCAAAAGATCAGTTTCTGTACTGTAGTGCTGTATGACTCCCTTCTCATCATCAACCTATGTCCTCTTCTTTACTCCCCAGCCTTGGGGGTGAAGAAGTGGAAAGACCAAGTCCATTCATTATGCTCCTCATGATCTTGTACACATTAATCAGATCAATGAGGAAATCAGATTACCGTAATCAGATCAAACCTATGCTCCAATGAGGAACGTCCCAATCTGCTCAACCCCTCCCTACTATGCAGTCCCTCAAATCCTGGCAACTATCCTCAAACCACCTCCCCACTCTTTCCAGCCTAATGCCAAGAGCACGATGGCCAAAACTGAACACACTATTGCAAGCGTAGCCTCGCCAGCATCTTGAAACCATCAGTAATTCGATTAATAATTAACTGGATTCTTGCCAGTGGAGGTTTCATTTTGTTTATTTATATAGCGATATACCATGAAGTAGGTCCTTCGAGCTACGTCGCTCCAGTAATCCAGAATAACTCCAGCCCTAACCTCAGAGCAGTTGACCATTTAACCTTCCCGGTATGTCTTTGCATTGTGGGAGAAAACCAGGGGGAGGACATACAGAAACTCCTTATGGAATGGCACTGGAATTGAACGCCCAACCCCGGAACGTGCTCCGCTGTAATAGCGTCGTGCTAACTGCTATTCTACCATGGCTTGAAGAGACAGAGCCAAGAAATGAATGAGGGAAGATAAATATCAAGCATAAAAGCTCTGGGACAGGTGGGAGGGGGTGAAAAACCTGTTGTGTGTCTGTTCTCCTAGTTGAGAACAAGAATGGTGTTGAGTAGTGGTCCAGCACTGAAAGGGTAGGTTGTGAAGCGCTGATGTGGTGAATCAGTAACAAGGGTCATAAACTCGAGAGATGCCATTAGTAGGTTGAAGGCAGAAGCTGGAGGAGATGTTTTTCACATGGAGGTTTATGGAAGCAAAGAAAAACACCTTTGTTTGTTGTGAAAGGCAGTTAAAGCAATGTTATACTGAGAATTGTGCAGGCAGTAGCTGAACAAGCATATACAGTCGGAACTGAAGGAGATGGCTGTATCACAGCTTGAATTGTCAACTCCACTGCTCGAAGCTGCAGGAAATTACAGAACGCTGTGAACACAGACATCATAGTCTATCACACTCACCAGCTGCTCTGCCATTGACTCCGTATACATATCCCACTAACTTGGGAAACCAGCCAGCATAATCAAGGATCCCCTTCCACCCCACCCATGCTCTCTCCTCCCTGCGTCCATTAGGCAGAGGAGTGACAACATGCACCGCCAGGATCCAGGATGGCTTTATCCCACTGCTATTAGGAATTCTTGAATGATTGCTCTGTGCTGCTCTCCAGTGTTCGCTTGTGCTCGGTAGAAGACAAGCTGGACTAAGACAACATCCCATGCACCATCAATGTACAGGCCGTGCCACTCAGGGACTTAGACTATTTAATTTTTTTTGGTGACTCTGCCTTTCTGCCATCATAACTATATGTGCTACATGCTGCTGGTACTGTGTTTTGCAGCTTGGCCCTGGAGGAGCACTGTTTCATCTGGCTATATGGTTGAACGACAATTGAACTTGAACCTAAATACTTGATCTCTCAATCTATCTCGTATCATTTGCATTTTATTTGTCTATCAGAGCTGCACTTTCTACGTTCCGCTATATTTTTTCCCTCTGCACTACTTTGATGTACTTGAATATGGAATCAATCTGGATAGCGTGTGGATATTTCAGTGCACGTTATTTCATTTTTATTTAGAGGTACAGCCCAGAACAAGTTCTTCCGGACCAACGAGCCACATTGCCCAGCAACTCAGTGATTTAACCCTAGCCTAATTTACAATGACTAATTAACCTGCTAACTGGTATTCCTTGTAATGTGGAAGGAAACCAGAGCACCCAGAGGAAACCCATGCAGTAATGGGGAGAATGTATGAACTTCTTGCAGACGACGTCAGCATTGAATTCCGAGCTTCACCCTGAACTCTAATAGCATTGCTACGCTGCACTACAGTGGTAGATGACAGTAATTAACCAGTTACTAGTTGTTCTAGTGGTGGTGTAATGGGGTGAGTGTTATAAAAACCATCGCAAGGACATTAAAGGTTATGAGGAGAAGCTAGGGAAAATAAGTGAGTCATGATCAGATGGTAGACTGGGCTCAGTAGGATAGATGGCCTAATTCTGCTCCTTTGTCTTATAATGTATGACAAACCAGAAGCAGGAAAAGTACCTTTCAAGATCTTGCATGAATAAGTACATTGCCTGATATGTCAAAAATGATATAAATATTCTTGGGCTTAATGACTTATCTGTATCCTTGGGGGGGAATAGAATTAGTTTTTGTTGCATGCTGGATATTATTTCTTAAGAAAATTTGTCTTTTTATTCCAGACTCAATTAATTAACTTCACCCAGCTACTGTTTTAATAGGAATTGTCTCTGTGTCTTAAGACATAAAAACAAGGAGAATGAGTCATGCACCCAAACCTTTGAGTCTGATCACAATTCATCAACATCATGGTCGACCTTGTAGCTTGGCTCCATTATCCTGCACTATCCCCACTTTCCCTGGTTCCATTAAAATCAGGAAGTCTTAGTAGTCTCTGTTCAAAGTTCAAAGTAAAAATATATGTCACCATATACAACCTTGAGATTCATTTATAGACAGTAGGTGCAGAAGTAGACCATTTGGCCATTCGAGCCTGCACCACCATTTTGAGATCATGGCTGATCATCTACTATCAATACCCTGTTCCTGCCTTGTCCCCATATCCCTTGATTCCCCTATCCATAAGATACCTATCTAGCTCCTTCTTGAAAGCATCCAGAGAATTGGCTTCCACTGCCTTCCGAGGCAATGCATTCCAGACCCCCACAACTCTCTGGGAGAAGAAGTTTTTCCTTAACTCTGTCCTAAATGACCTACCCCTTATTCTCAAACCATGCCCTCTGGTACTGGACTCTCTCAGCATCTGGAACATATTTCCTGCCTCTATCTTGTCCAATCCCTTAATAATCTTATATGTTGCAATCAGATCCCCTCTCAATTTCCTTAATTCCAGCGTGTACAAGCTCAGTCTCTCTAACCTCTCTGCGTAAGACAGTCCTGACATCCCAGGAATTAACCTTGTGAATCTACGCTGCACTTCCTCTACAGCCAGAATGTCCTTCCTTAACCCTGGAGACCAAAACTGTACACAATACTCCAGGTGTGGTCTCACCAGGGCCCTGTAGAAATGCAAGAGGATTTCCTTGCTCTTGTACTCAATTCCCTGTGTAATAAAGGCCAACATTCCATTAGCCTTCTTCACTGCCTGCTGCACTTGCTCATTCACCTTCAGTGACTGATGAACAAGGCCTCCTAGATCTCTTTGTAAAAGAGATTACTTGTGGCTATTCACAGGAAATACAAAGAAACAAAAAATAATAAACAATAAATATCCAAACAAGAGATGAAAAGGCCTTGAAAGTGATTCCATAGGTGGTGGGAACAATTCAGTTTTGGGTTGAATGAAGTTGCATGCAGTTATCCCCTCTGGTTCAAGAGCCTTATAGTTGGAGGGTAATAACTGTCCTTGAACCTGGTGGTGTGTGTCCAGAGGCTGCTGTACCTTATCTCCAATGGCAGAAGGGAGAAGAGAACATGGCCTGGATGGTGGGGGTCCTTGATGGATGCTGCTTTCCTGCGACAGCGCTCCATATAAATCTGAGGGCTTTATCTGTGATGGACTGAACTGAAACTCCAGGGTAGAGATTCTAAGGTTCCATCACCCTGTGGGTGAGGAATCTTCTCCTCAGCTCAGTCAAAATGACAAACTCCGTATCCTGAAAATGTGATCCTAATTTCTAGACTCCTCATTCTGGGGAAGTGTCTCACTCTGACAGCTCAGTAGGAATTATAGATTTATAGCTTAGCTTTATTTGTCACATATAAAAACAATGCCTACAGTGCAATGTATAATTTAAGTCAATGACTATCACAGTCCAAATGTGTGCTGGGGGGAGCCCGCAAGTGTCACCGTGCTTTTGGCACTAAGGTAGCATGCACACAACTTATAACCTTAACCAGTATGTGTTTGGAAAGTGGGAGGAAACTGAGGCACCCATAAGGTCATGGGAAGAACATACTAGCTCCCTACAGTGGTGGGAATTGAACCCTGATTGCTGGCACTTGCATTGCATTGTGCTAACATGTTGCTCAATTTGCAGATTTCTATGAGATCACCTCTCAAACAGTGGGCTTGTCTTATGCTTTTTTATCACCAATTTTTATTGCAACACCAACAAATTACATTCAATACAACCAGTTGCTGATTACATTTTGACTGTTTAACCCAGCCACCCCTCAACCCTTATCACCATTTCCCCCCTCCACCCCTCATCCTCTTCATCATCCCCACCCCCTCTCCACCCACACCCCCTCTCTACCCCCCTATCCCTCTCCCCTCCACCATCCAACTGAATAGTAGTGCATACACAGACAGTGCATTCCTATTTTAACAGAAGATCATTTAAGTTAGATAACAAATTTATCCACATTAAGATTGTGTTTGGTCATGCATCATTTACTCTTGCTGATGATAATTCCAGGTAAGCAATGTCCAGAAAGCTCCGAAGCCAGTGAGTACTTGAAATATCATGGGGAGGTTTCCAACGCTGGACTACAATCTTCTTAGCTGCAGTCAGGCCTGCCAGCCAGATTTTGCATGCTTTTTCTGTAAGGGAAAGGTGGGAGTTGTCATTTAGAAGATGTACAGAGGGGTCCATTGGTAATTGTACCCTCATTAGTTCTGCTTCTGACCTATAGATCTCTGGTCTACTAATCCAGTAATTTAATCGTCATGTCACCATATCATCTGAAGCTAGGTTTGGTACATGAGCTGGTGTTGTAGCGGGTCCAGTGCCATTTGACAATAATAACCCATTTGTTCTTTCTCTTCGCAAAAGGACCGAGAGGCTAGCCAGAGATATAATGAAGGATATGGGCGGCGATCACATCGTTGTGCTTTGTGTACTGAAGGGGGGTTACAAGTTCTTTGCTGATCTGTTGGACTACATCAAGGCTCTGAACAGGAACCAGGAAGAGTCACTCCCAATGACCATCGATTTCATCAGGTTGAAGAGTTACTGCGTAAGTACAGCGGCTTCCTGGATTGGGAATAACTTGGCGTGCTGACATCTGATCTTACACAGATTCTCTCACAGTTCAAAAGTAGTTTTCAATATGGTAATCAAAAATATGTCATGGTATTCATTTAATAACTGAATTATTGGTAGAGTATGGGTCAATAATACAATGAAATCAATTATAGCAGTGTATGTAGAGAGGTTATTATAGAAAATAGTTGTATAATGTTGGGCACCCTGTTATCGGAAAGATATTGTAAAACTGGAGAGGATGCAGAAGAGATTTTCAAGGATGCTACCTAGAAAGACTAAAGATTAGAAACGAGAGAAAGTCTGCAGATGCTGGAAATCCGAGCAACACACCCAAAATGCTGGAGGAACTCAGCAGGCCAAGCAGTATCTATGGGGGGATAAAAAAAGTACAGTCAACATTTTGGGCCGAAACTCTTTGGCAAGGTTGGAGAGAAAAGCTGAGGAGTAGATTTGAAAGGTAGGGGAGAGAGAACTGCCAGGCGATAGTTGAAACTTGGAAGGGAGCGAAATGTGGCAAAGAGCTAGGAAGTTGATTGAGGAAAGAGACAGAAGACCATGGAAAAAATGAGAGAGGGGGGAAGGAAGAGCACCAGAAGGAGGTGATGGGCGGGCAAGGAGAAGGACAAGAGGGTGGAAAGATTAGCTTTATTTATATGTCATGTGTACATTAAAACATACAGTAAAATGTGCCTTTTGTGTCAATGACCAACACAATCTGTGGATGTGCTGGAGTAAGCCCGCAAGTGTAACCATACTTGCTCCGCTGATATAGAAGACCCACAGCACTAACCTGTACGTCTTTGGAATGTGGGAGCAAACCAGTGCACTAGGAAGAAACACACACAGTTACAGGGAGAACGTACAAATTCCTTACCGACAGCGTCGGGAATTGAACCCCGATCTTCTAATTGCTGGCATTGTAAAGCATTACATTAAACCCTTATGCTACTGTGCTAGAGGGCCTGAGTTACAGGGAGAGGCTGACTATGCTGGCTCTTTATTCCCTGGAGTGCAGAGGAATGAGGGGTGATCTTGTAGAAGTTTATAATATTGTGTGGTTTATGGATAAGGTGGACAGTCTTCTCCCCAGAGTTGCAGAGTCCGAAACTAGAGGGCGCAGGGATGAGATAAGAGGGGAGAGATTTAAGAGACCCAAGAGGTAACTTCCTTACCCGGAGGCTAGTGAGTGCCTGGAATGAGCTGTCAAGGAAAGTTGTTAAGGCAGTTGTTAAAAAGCATTTCAGTTGGTACTTAAATGGCAGGGGTTTTGGTGGGCTTATGAGCTGAATGCAGGCAACGCGGGCTAGCAGGGAGAATGCTGTGATCAGCATGGGCCAGTTGGGCTGACAGGCCTGTCTTCCTGCTGTATTGCTTTATAACTCTGTGCTCTAACACGCATGTTTCTGACTTGAAGAGAAATTAGATTACTGACAGTCCTCAGGAGTAGAACCCTTACATAACCCAGGGACTGCCTGTAATTTGCTTCTGACTATTTTTGTATTGGTGCAGGTGATGTGTTCAAAGTTGCACTGTACAATGGAATAGCAAATGTTGGCAATGGATCTCATAAGGCACCAGGATCTGCACTGTAGTCACTGTGGTCCCTGATATTTATGGAGCAGAATGTCCAGGCATTGCGGCACCAGGGATAATGGCTCTGAGTGTGTCCCGATTTTCCCCAGTGGCACGTCGTTTTGTTCCTCAATGGTTCTCCACCCAGAATCAGTCAGATGGTTAGTCATTGCTTCCTCTACCCTAGGAGAAGGCTGCAGCAAAGGATGCAGTGCTGGAATGGGGTTAAGTGTGTTGCCTGAGTGGTGTCGGTAGCATCTGGGCCATCAGTCAAAGACAGATGTTAGGGTTTTGGGGACTGGTAAATGAGCAGAGGTTAATGAACTTTGGCTGGGAGAGAAAGATAATAGTTGTAGAGCACTACAGCACAAAATCAGCCCTTTAGCCCATCTAGTTCATGCCAACCTGATCTTCTACCTAATCCAATCTATATCCACCTGGATCATATCTCTCCATACCCCTCCAATCCATGTATTTGTCCAAACTTCTCTTAAATCAAGTCAAGTCAAGTCACTTTTATTGTCATTTCAACCATAACTGCTGGTACAGTACATAGTAAAAATGAGACAATGTTTTTCAGGACCATGGTGTTACATGACACAGTACAAAAACTAGACTGAACTACGTAAAAAAAAACACAGAGAAAGCTACACTAGACTACAGACCTACACAGGACTGCATAAAGTGCACAAAAACAGTGCAGGCATTACAATAAATAATAAACAGGACAATAGGGCAAGGTGGCAGTCCAGGCTTCGGGTATTAAGGAGTCTGATAGCTTAGGAGAAGAAACTGTTAGATAGTCTGGACGTGAGAGCCTGAATGCTTCGGAGCCTTTTCCCAGACGGCAGGAGGGAGAAGAGATTGTATGAGGGGTGCATGGGGTCCTTCATAATACTGTTTCCTTTGCAGATGCAGCGTGTATTGTAAATGTCCGTGATAGCAGGAAGAGAGACCCTGATAATCTTCTCAGCTGACCTCACTATATTACAATTAACCCCATATCCACCTCTTTCACTGACAGCTCCTCCACCATCTGAGTGAAGAAAAACCCTCATAATTTTGTCATTTTGTCACAGCAGCTCTAGGGATCCAGGTTCAATCCTGACCTCTGGACCTTGTGAAGTTTACACCGTGATCTTGTGGGTATTCTGGTTTTCGCCTGCATCCTGAGGATCTGCTGCTGGGTTCCTCAGCCGCTGTTGACTGTAGGTTTGTGACACAAAGAGTCAAAAGGAGAGATGGGTGTGTATCGGGGGAATAAATCACAGGGGCACAGGGAAATGCAGAGCGGTTTTTGGAACTCTCATGGCATGGATCTGCTGGGCTGAATGGCCACCGGTTGTGTTGTTTTACTGGAAGCATACTTTGGTCAGCTGTCTATTCTTTACCCGTGCACGAGAAATGTAAGCTGCTGCACTGCAAGGAGCAGTTACATCAAACATCTAGACGTACACTCAGTTGCCACTCTATTAGGTACAGGAATGGGACCTGGTTGGTGTGGTCTTCTGCTGCTGTAGCCCGTCCATTTCAAGCTTCGATGTGTTGTGTGTTCAGAGATGTTCTTCTGCTCCCCACTGTTGTAATGCGTAGTTAATTGAGTTACTCTTGCCCTCCTGTCAGCTTGAACCAGTCTGGCCATTTTCCTCTGACCTCTCTCATTAACAAGATGTTTTCACCCACAGACCTGCTGCTCGCTGGATTATATTTTTGCAGCATTCTCTGTCAATTCTAGAGATGATTGTGCATGAAAATCCCAGGAGATCAGTTTCTGAGATGATCAAACCATCCCATCTAGCACTTACGGTCAAAGTCACTTAGATCACATTTCTTCCCTATTCTGATGTTTGGTCTGAACAGCAACTGAACCTCTTAACCATGTCTGCATGTTTTTTAAAAAAAATTTGAGTTGCTGCCACTTGATTGGCTGATTAGATATTAATATTAACAAGCAGGTTTGCCTAAGGAAGTGGCTATTGAGTGTAACAATGATAATATCATGCGTCTGTTTCTCAGGAGATATGACTGAATAATGTTCATTGTAAGATTTTTTTTATCTCCCTTTCCTGGAGTACTGTATGCAGTTCTGGTCTTCTTATTGAGGAATGATATATTGGCTTTGGGGGCAGTGCAGAGGAGTTAATTCTGGAGATAGGGGGTTAGAGTTTGAGTCATCTATGACCATACTTGTGTTGTCAGAAAAATGAGAGGGAATTTTGCAAAAACATATGAGCTTATATAAGATAAGAAACATATAAAATCAGGGAAGTTTGATAGAGGTTTACAAAATTGTGAGGGTATAAATAGGGTAAATACAAGTAGGCTTTTTTTTCCCTGCCATTGAGGTTATGTGAGACTAGAACTAGGGGTGATGGGTTTAGGGTGAAAGGTGAAATATTTAAGGGACCATGAGGGGAACCTCTTCACTCAGAGTGCTGTGAGAGTGTGGAATGAGCTGCCAGTGGAAGTGGCAGATTCGATTTCAGCGTTTAAGAGAAATTTGAATAGGTACATGGTTGAGAGGGATATGGAGGGCTATAGTCTAGAAACGGATCAATGGTACTAAGCAGATTAATAGTTTGACGTGGTCTAGAAGGGCCAAAGGCCCTGTGTCTGTGCTGTACTGTTCTATGACTCTATGAAAAGGATAGATAAAGATGGAGGAAGAGAAGCTGATTCCACTGGTAAGTGGGTGGTACAGTAACAGAGTGGTTAGCATGATTCCTTGAAGTCTTTGCACCAGCACCAGCTCTAAGATCAGGGTTCAATTCCTCCTGCCTGTAAGGGGTTTGTACAACCACCTCATGATTGCTTGTGGTTCCTCTGGCTGCTCCAGTTTCCTCTCATCTTTAAAAGACATACAGTTTTGGGTAAGTGTGTTGTGGGCATACTATGCTGGTGCCAGAAGCACAGTGACACTTGCAAGCCAGCCTCCCAGCACGTCCTCGGACTGCGTTGATCGGTGACGCAAACAACTCATTTCGATGTGTATTTGAATAGACGTGTGGCAAATAAAGCTAATCTTTAAAAGTGTGACCAGAACTAGAGGCAGAACCTCAACACTCAGAAGAGTAGATTTAGTACTGAAATGAGGAGAAATTGCTTTTCCCCAGAGAGTAGTGAATCTGTAAAATTCTCTGCACGCAGAAGCAGTGAGAGGCTGCCTCTTTAAATATACTTAAAGCACAGTTAGATAAATTTCTGCATAGCAAGGGAGTTTAGAGTTGTGGGGAAAAAGCAGGTAGGTTGGGTTTACATAACAGCCAGGTCAGCCATGTCTAAATTGAATAGCAGATTAGGCTCAATGGGCCAGATGGCCAACTCCTGCTCCGGTTTCATCTGTTCTTGCGTCCCCTGGCCCAGAATGACTTGAGGCCAATTGTACCATTTCTGCAGTTGCTTAGCCCTGTTGTTTGATGATGTTCGGACTGGGGAATGAAACCAGTGCCTTGCATTTCTGTACAACACATTTACACACGGATCCCATCAAAAGAGCCATCTGGCTGATGCATACCCTTGAGATATCATTACTGCCCAGCTTTGAATTCATCAGCTTAAATATTGCATTTGTTTTGAGGTAATAATTTGTTAAGTATAGTTGAGGGAACACATGGACTATTGCCAAATGTATCTTTAGGAACTATAGAAATGTGAACAGCAATCTGCTGATAACTTGCCTCCTGATTTCCTGAAATCTTTATACCAGCTATGAGGGACATCAGTAACGTGATGAAATGTTTCCCACTTACCTGAATGAGTATGTTCTCAGATAAAGAATCTTGGCCTGAAATATCGACTGTTTATTCCTCTCCATAGAGGTTGCCTGACTTGCTAGGTTCCTCAAGCACTTTGTATATGGATTTCCAGCATCTGCAGAACCTCTTGTTTTTACGAGTATAGTTCCAGTAGAACTCAGCATTATGCTGGGTAAATGTGGACCCTGTCAACCCCCTTAAACACTTGTTTGCTCCACCACTGGTTGTAATTTGTGTCTTCTTCAGAATGCACTACGGGAGTTTGTCAAAAACCCTTCACAAACCCGGCATCTCTGACACCAAGAAAGACGGCGGGGACACCTGAAGGTTCTTTAACACCATTCCTTCATCATTGCTGGACCTAATCAGATTCTGATTCAAATTCATTTATTGCATCTATATTGAAACATGGAGTGAAATGTGTGGATTTGTGTTAGCAGCCATCACACTTAAGGATGTGCTGGAGGCAGACAGCAAGTGTTGCCCCACATTCCAGCACCAAGGAGCATGCCCACAGTGTTCAGCAGAACATCACAAGCAGCAGCAACAGCAAAACAATAGCCAAACAAGACCCCTTCCCACCACACGCGTGCACACACACACCCTTCCAACCCAAACAACTTTCCAACACCTCCAGCAAACTTTCCATCTGATCCACATCCTGCTGTGGTTTTGGATAACATTCTTCCCTATCCACAACATGAAAGCTGGATTTTCCTGATGGCCACCAATTTTTATTTAACCTCCCATTCCCATATTCCTCCTCCACTACCATGATGAGGCTGCTCTCAGGTTTGAGGAGCAGCGTCTCGTATTCCATCTGGATAGCCTCTGATCTGATGGCATGAGCATTGATTTCTCTTTCTGGTAATTTCTTCCCCCTTTGTTCTTTCTTTTTCTATTTCCCTATTCTAGCTCCCTGCTTACCCCTTCTCTTCTCCCCACTTGCCTATCACCTCCCTCTGATGCCCCTCCTCTTTCCCTGTCTCATTGTCCCCAGTCCCTTCCTGTCAGACCCCTTCATCAGCCTTTTACCTCTTCCACTTAACCCTCCCCTCCCCCCCCCCCCCCCCCCCCCCCCGCTTCTCACTTCCTCCCCCTTCACCAACCTAAGCTGGTCACACCAATCACCTGCCAGTTTGTACGCCTTCCCCTCCTCCCACCTTTTTGTGGCTTTTGCCCTCTTCCTTTCAATTCCTGATGAAGGGTCTTGACCTGAAACAAAGACACTTTATTCCCCTTCGTAGATACTGCCTGACCTATGGTTCCTCCAGCAATTTATGAGTTTTGAGGTATCTGCAGACTTACTAATCGCTCATGCTACACTCAAAAGTTCAAAGTATGTTTATTATCAAAGTGTGTATACTATATATGTACCACCTCAAGTCATTAACCTACATCACAAACAAAAGGCGGCAGGCAGCCCATATCCTGGCAGTACACCACTGGTCTCCGACTTTGCCAGAGAACCATCCAGCACCCTCCATCCCTGCTGGACCCATCCAGCCCACACACACTGAGGGCTCTCTCCGCCACTGAATAAACAGGCTCCTACTCCAGCGACTGCCAGCTCCTCCTCCTCACTTGGCTCAGTGCAAATAACGAGTCCCTGGAATTCTTCACTCAACAGCACAATGGCAGCATCTTTCAACAGAAGGACGGCACAGTGCAAGTGCGGGGCTCACTTTAACCCTGAGAGTGATTGAGGACGGGTGATAAACGTTGGCCGTTATCAGGAGCAACACATCCAGTAAACAGAATAAAGCAAAATAGAAACAGCTCATTGTAAAACTGCATCGCCACCCACAGTAGATTAGAACCAGAGACATTATAATGCAATGAGATTTGTTTTTCGGCAGCAATAGAGAAGTATATGTAGTATAATATATAGGAGGCCTTTATGGATCACAGTCGAATATAGATATTACGTGGTAGCTGTCTGTGTTTGACATGTAAACCAGAGCAGTACAATATGGAAAGCAAACTGTTGTCCATGTAGCAGGCTCTCCATCTCTATGCAGCTGATAAATCCGAGAGAACGGCAGAGACTGATATAGTTTGGCGGCAGTGACAGGAGTTGCCAGTCAGTGTTGAACCCAATGTAGGTCTGTATTAGGGATTCCAGCTCCAAATTTTTCCTCTGGGGTTACCCCATGAGTGGATACAGCTGCAAGGCAGTATCGGTTTGAGATTAGAGTTTTCCTTATCCTAGATGAGTGGCCAACCATGGCTAATGAGCCCCATCTGCCCAAAGTGACTGGTTCTAAGACACCAGTAACCCACTTTTGCCCCTTCTGTTGGTAGAAATGGTTCCACCAGGCTAGTAGCTGAACCACACATGAGGGCCAGGATCTGGACTTGGTTGTGGGAGCTTTTCATATATGTATGGTATGTGTATGTAGTGCAAAAAAAAAAGGTGGTGTTCATGGGTTCATTGTCCATTCAGAAACTTGAGTTTACCTTGATTTGGAATGATGTCGAGTGAGACCAGAATTAAATGCTGATGAAGCTCTTCTGATAGTTGTTGACACAATAAAACTTAATTGCTTCTCACTGTTTTATTGTGCATTATATAGAACGATCAAACTGCAGAGGAAGTGAAAGTTATTGGAGGAGATGACCTGTCTTCACTGGCTGGGAAGGTAGGTATAGTTCTCTCATTGATGTTGGAATGGTTTACCCAAAGCATTGATGTTGGGTACCACTTCAGACTAGGAGAAATTTGGTACTTCTAATACAACAATGATGGTTTTGTTAACAACTTTCTCCAACAAGATAGCCGTCAGCTTAATAATTCCATAATGGCTTTTTTAATGCATCCTTGAACTATCCTCTACCAACTCAAGTCTCGTTCTCACAAAGTAACAAGATGGATGGAGTGACCACTTCCAGTGCAGGAAATTTCTGTAGATTTCACTTGTTACACTCACCATTTGATGACCTCCTGTACCCACCCCCACACATTGTTAGAACCCTTGTCCTAGTTGGCAGACCCCCACCATGTTGCCCTGTTTTTTTGAAGTTCTTCAGACTGCTCTACTCGACTCTTTGCTCCATTCTCCTAACTCTGCTCTCCTGTACATTGTCCCCCAAAGTCTCTGCACCCCGGAGCCTCCTGCCTGGATGGATAGAGCCTGCATATGATTGTAAACTCAGCCAGCTCCATCACGGGTACGTCCCTTCCCACCATTGAGAACCTCTTCAAAACGCATCATCAAACAGGCGCTGTCCTTCATTAAGGGTCCTCACTGTCCGGGACGTAGCCTCTTCTCATTAGTACTATCAGGAGGGGTTACAGGAGCCTGAAGACACACACTTCAATGTTTTAGGAACAGCTTCTTCATCTCTGGCATCAGATTTCTGAATTGCCCATCAACCTGTGAACACTGCCTCACTATGCCTGTATTTTTTTTAATTTCAAATTTGGTAATTATTTTATGTCTTATTTTATGTGTACTGCCACCACAAAGCAAGCAATTTCATGATCTTTGTCAGTGATAATAAGCCTGATTCTGATTCTGAACTCCTTCCTCTCTCCACCTTCCCCTTCCACCACTGGCCTTCCCATTAACTTCGTTTCTCTAACTTCATTGATGTGCCTCCTTTTATAATGGAGGTGCACTCTGTTCAGAAGAAATAAAAGCAGGAGTGGGCCAAGCAGGCCAGGAAAACCAGCTCCACCATCCGGTTACTTCAAGGAATGATCACCATTCCCACTGAAATTCTGGCACTGAAATTCTCAACGCCAGAGCAACCACAGCTCACGGGAGCAGAGAAGACAAAGGTTCACCATGAAATGCCCCTTCATCTCTATCCCGGGAGGCTGACCCTCCATCGATGGTCTTGACTCCCCACGGGGAGAAACACGGGGAGAAACATTGCCACTGTCACTGTCCTCTCAATCCCATCATGCCTTGAAGCACACACACACACAGAGCAAGGACTTGACATATTCCTGACTCCGTTCAGATTCAGATTTATTTATCACGTGGACATCAAAACATACGTTAAAATGGATCATTTGCGTTAACAATCAAAACACCTGAGGATGCATTGTGGGCAGACACAAGCGTCGGCGTACATTCCAGCAACAACATAGCACACCCACAATGCTCAGTAGAGCAAAATAGAACATAAAAACAACAGGTCAAAACAACAGCCAAACAATCCTCTTTTCTTCCTCCCTCTCTCCCTCCCTCCCGTCCACATGCGTGGACACTCCAAATCTAGGGCAGCCCTGCAGGCTTCGGCAATCAGGCTTCAATTTTCTCTCAAATTATGACTCCTGGACTAGTCGATGATAGGACCCTGAACTCCAGGCTCAGTCTCTAGCTTATTCGGCTCACCAGTGGCCAACTGATCTGGGATAGCCTGATGTCCATGGATGTCCTTGTCAGCCATCCACGTTGCTGGCCTTTGAACGCAGAGCGAAGACTTGGGCTTGACCTATAACTCTTCTACATCCCTGACCCTAATCTCGAATTGGACCACTATCTCCCCAAGTCATTGTCCCCAGACCCTAACCTGATCTCTTAACTCTCCACGTCACTGTCCCCAAACCCTAACCTGATCTCTAACTCCCCTCTCTGCCCCCAAAACAATCCCTATGAACTTAAAATAAAACAACTCATTTTAAGCAATGATCTCAATGGAGAAAGCAGCTTGGAGCCGTCTTGCCCAGACTGCCTTTCATCAAATATCTGACCAGAATATGATGACTTTCTCAATTTCAGGGGTAATTATTCTAGATGGCAGCCTCTGGGTATGGTACCTAAATCCAAATGTATTTTTTCTCCCCTGGTAAAATCCAATTCTTTCATTTAGTTGTGTAAATTATTAACTAAATGTCATTCCTGCAATTGGATGACCTCTGTAGAACACATGAATCTGTTCTCAATACTGTCTCTACAGCAGTCGAAGGTTGTGCTTGCTTTTTCCCTGCAACTGGTCAAGCTATTACTCAGATTTAATCCTGTCCTTGGATGCTGTCCACGTGGAGTTTGCATGTTCTTCCTGTGTGTGCCTGTGTTTCCTCTGTGAGCTCCAATTTCAGAATCAAAACTGGGTTTATTATCACTGACGTGCCTGTCACCTTTTCATTTTGGCTTCTTTCCCCTTTCTTCTCAGTCCTGAAAAAGGACATCGGACCGAAAAGTTGACTGTTTATTCATTCCCATAGATGCTGCCTGCCCTGCCAAGTTCTTCCAGTATTTTGTGTGTGCATGTGTGTTGCTTTGGATTTCCAGCATCTGCAGACTTTCTCCTGTTTTTTCCACTGAGTTTGGGTGAGATGAGAGCTAGAGGTCATGATTCAAGGGTGAAAGGTAAAATATTTCAGGGGAACATGAGGGTGGTGAGAGTGTGAAATGAGCTGCCAGTGGAAGTGATGGATCCCGGTTTGATTTCAAGATTTAAGAAATATTTGATAGGTACATGGATGGGGCAGGGTAGTAATGGAGGGCTCTGGTTCAGGTGCAGAAAGATGGGGCTGGGCAGAATTATTATTAATGATGTGTATGTCTGAAATTTGTTTTTTTTTTGCAAGATTAGTTTAGTGCAAAGACATGAAAAAATTACTATAAATAATAATACATTATATTTATTTTACATTATTTCCACTATAAATAGTGTAAAGGAGAAAAGGAATAATGAGATAATTCTTCCCACATCCCAAAGACGTGTGGGTTGGTAGGTTAGTTGACCACAGCCTCAGCTAAGACTGCACAAATTTTATTTTTACTGCCACTTTTGAATGAACTCCAAACACTACTGTTTATTCCAAATCTGCAACTCTCCCTGAACCATCTGGTTTTCAAACCAAAGTCTTTTAGACAAGGCTGCTTGATTGGTTTCACTAAATCCCTTTTGAAGAACAGTTTTCACGAACCATTATCTTTCCATTCTGTAGTTAACTGGTCTCTCTACCTTCAATCATTACAGAAACCACCGGATGTAACCACTGTATGGCTGCTGTTAATTTTTTTTTCACAGAAACCTATCTTGCCTTAAAACACCGGGCAATTCCAGACATTTCAGAACCACCTTGTTTAAGTTGGAAAACTTGAAAGATACAACGAAGTCCAATCATTCATTCTTAACTCCCCAAAGTCTCCATAATAAAACTGCCAGGTTAAACCAACACCCACATAGTCTCCTTCATTTTCAGAGTGTTATACTCCTCTTTGTAAACTAAAATGTACACAGGATATTTTCTGAAAAATTTAAATCTGTTTTTTAACTTTTAACAGTTCAGTTGTTGGAAATTGTCTTTTTCTGGTTAATCTATAACATCTCTCATTGTTTAACAGCTCCCATCAAATGTCTCTTGTTCTAATGAAACTAGAATCTTATGGTAGTTCAACTTCATACCAGGTGTTATTCTGGTAGCTTCTACTTCTATTGGTTCAACATTGTGTTTTGGAACCCAAAATTGCTCATAGTATTCCAAAAGTGGTTTATTTAATGTTTTATATAGAATAGTCATTAACAGTGCCTTAAATAGAACCAAAAATAGTAGAGCAGAGTACAGGCCTGAGAGCCATGATGTTCTGCCAACCTTTATAAATCTACACCACCATCAATCTAACCTAACATCTTACACAGCCCATAACCCTCCATTTTTCTTACAGCCATATGCCTATCCAAGAGTCATTTAAATGTCTCTTCCTGGGCTGAAGGGCCTGTAATCTGCTGTTAATGTACTATGTTCTGTGTTCTATTTGCCATCCTCCAATCCTCCAGTACTACCCCTTGTAGCCAGGGTGAACACAGGGATCATCGTCAATGCCCCAGCAATGTCTTCACTTCCTGGAGTAACCTGAGGTATATCCAGTCCGGCCCCAGGGACGTGTTTCTAGATGTTTTTTTCAGTAGCCTCCAGCATCCCCTCTTAACCTCAGCATGATCCAGTACATTAGTTAATTCTGTACTGGTCTCAGATTCATCATTCTGTGGTGAACACTTAGGCAAAGTATTCATTAAGGATCTTCCCAACCTCCTCCATCTCCAGGCATATGACATCATCCCTCATCAACTTCTTCCCTGATTGTTCCAACCTTCACTTTAGCCCTCCTCCTGTTTTTCATGTACGCTATTCTTAATCCTACTCTCCTATTCACCAAGGCCTTCTCATGTGCCCTTCTAACTCTCCCCAGTCACTTCTTTAACTCCTTCCTGGCCACTTTATAACTCTTGCAGACCCTGTCTGGTCTTTCCTTCCTAAATCTTAAGTATGCTTCTTTCTTCTTCGTGATTAGAAATTCCTTTACTCTACCCTCCTTTCTCTGTTTATCCAGAACACCATGCAAGTGGTCCCTAAATAATCCCCCCATTTCGGCTGTGCATTTTCCTAATAACATCTGTACCCAGTTTATGCTGCTGCCAATTGCCATCACGAGCCTTCCCTCAATTAAATCCTTCGCCATATCATTCATTCCTGTCCTTGTGCACAGCTGTGCTAAAGGTCGGGAGTGATGGTCACTGTCTCCAAAATGCTCGCCTACTAAAATGGTGTACTTAATTTTTTAAAAAAATAATCTTTTTCCATTTTCTACTTTGCAGTCCTGGACGTTGCAGATGTGATAGTGGTGCTACAAAGGCTTTTAGATGGGTACAAAGGATATGAATTGTGCTCAGGCAGAAAGGAGTGGGTTAGTTTGACGTCATACGTGGCACCGTCGTTACGGGCTGAAGCACATGCTGTGCTGCTCTGTGAAGTGCAGCTGTTCCAATGTTCACTTTTTTTGTTGAGGCTTTGCCTTTCGAAGATGTTGTTGATGGTGGGGAGGATGGAGCTGGCTAAGTTTACCGTCCTCTGTATGATGAGTGTGAGGGGAGAATAAAAATGGAGATCAATATAAATAGGGGTGGGGGGGGTGTGGTGTTCATGATGGACACCAACTCAGTGGGCCAAAGATCCTGCTTCTATACTCTTTTATTGAGATACAACACGGAGTAGGCCTTCCAGCCCTTTGAGCCACGCTGCCCAGCAATCCCGTTTTAATGCTTGACTATTCATCGGCCAATTAGAATGACCAATCAACCTGACCAGCCAGTACGTCTTTGGACTGTGGGAGGAAACCCACACGGTCATGGGGAGAACGTACAAACTCCTTACAGGCAGCGGTGGGAATTGAACCCGGGTCGTCTCTACTGTAAATTGTCATGCTGACCACTACACTACTGTGCCACCCCATGTGGCAAATAAAGTCTTAGTTCTGCTTTGGAGCCATGGTCAATGTGCAAAATCCAAAATAATCTGGGTTTTTCACTCTTCTTCCTTTGGAAACAACAGCACCACCAACACTCTTTATTTTTTTTTACAGCTGCAAGGACCAGCCATTGCTCTCAGCAAGAAATTTTTACACAGCTTGAAAAGTGCACAGCACTTTAATTTCTTTTTGTAGCATACATACTGTGAATACTGAGAATGAAAGTTGAAAAATCACATACTTTTGATTTTATTAATTGAACGGTAATGGAAATGCAGAGCAATAAAGGAACTTTCACATTTTGTAAGCATCTATCTTTTATTCTATTTGTGTGGCAGCGAAGGCTATGTGCGCAGGAGCATTTTGGTTACTGTATAGCCGTGCAACCATGCTGCTTAGAGGGAACAATGATCAGATCTGCATCGCCCATTCTTTTTCTGCATTTATTAATCTTTAATTCTCATGTGGTAAATGTACATTTTTTTTAAAGAAGAAGAAAAATGTTGCAGAAAAAGGTGTGTATGAGAGATTCCAACCTCGTCATGAAAAATAGTTGTACACCACAGAAATGGACCCTTCGGCCCATATTACCCCTGCTAACCCTCTTGACCATCTCCACTAATTCCTATTTGACTGCATTAGCCTCGCTTATTCACGTGTTTATGCATCTTTTAGAAGTGGTAATTGTATCTGATTCCTCCACCTCTTCTGGCAATGCATTCCAGACGTCAACCACCCTGTTTTAAAATATATTGTACCTCTCCCTTCATAGTCCATCAATAGGTGACATAACATTAAATTAACTGCTAGTGCAGGGATCTGCAAAACAGACTAGGAGTCTGAAGCCTGAATCCAGGGATGACATGAAAATTGGTGGCATTGTAGAGAGTGAGGACAATTTTGAGGCTGTAGGTAGATTGGAAAATTGGGTTGGAAATATGGCAGATAGAATTTAATCCTGACGAGTCCAAAGTGATGCATTTAGGAGGACAGATAGGGGTAGAGGTGCCAGATGAAGAGACAAAATCAGATACAATTACTACTGTGTGTATATGAAGCATTTTGACAGATATTTAGAAAAGTAAGGCATGGAAGGATGGGGATCTATTGTGGACAAATGGGTTTTAGTTTAGATTGGAAAAAATGTCGGCATTGGAGTCTGAAGTGCCTGTTTATGTGCTGTACAACTCTATAACATCATAATATCCATAAAATATTTTTTAATCCATTTATGGGAGTTAGAATGCTAGATCATAGCTTCTGGATTTAGCAGTATGGAATCTTGGAGTTGATTAGAGAGTGGATGAGTCCTTTTCACTTGTTTATTATGACATTGGTGTGACCATGGTCTTTCAATGAACTTAATTGTTACTGGCAAATTTTTCTACAGAAGTAGGCTGCCATAGCTGCCTTCTGGGCTGTGTTTTTACAAGATGCGTGACCCCAGCCATTATCAATACTCTTCAGAGACTGTTGGCCTGATGTCAGTGGTCAAATAACCAGTACTTGTGATTTGCAGCAGCTGCTCATAAGACCATCCACCACCTGCTCCCATGGCTTCACGTGACCTTGATCAGGGGTGGGTGAGGGAAGGGGTTGAAGCTGGTGCTACACCTTGTCCAAAGGTGATCTGCAGGCTAGCAGAGGGAAGGAGCACATAACACCACCTTGGTAGAGACGTATTTACACACTGTCACCCACTTCTAAGTGAATTAATCATCTTTCTAGAAGGCAGTCTTAGCAGGAGGAGGAGGGTTGAGACTAGAAGAGATGTGGCTAAGAACGTTGATTAGTGAAGACTAATATAATGAGGTAATCAAGGCCAAGTCAAAACCAAGGCCTAAAGCCTGTGCCCAGAGCACTTACCATTCTCTCAAAATTGTGCACACTGGTAATTTAATATTTAATGCAAAGTGAAATGAAACTAAAATTATTTGTATTTGTTTTCTCTCTCCCAACTGCTAACACATGATGCAGAACATCTTGATAGTTGAAGTAAGTTGCTTGTATTCTGATCTATTGCAGCATTGTTTAATATTTCATTGGAAGCATTATTTGTAAGATTTATATGTGATTTATAACCATTTAGGGATTTGGAGGGGGAAAAGCTTACTTTGCCCTGACTAATCAAGAATCTATCAACCTCTGCCTTAAATGAACACAATGACTGGGTCTCCACAGCTGCCTCTGGCAATGAATTCCACAGATTCACTATAATCTGGCTAAATAAATTCCTCTTTATTTCCATTCTAAATGGATGTCCCTCTATTTTGAGGTTGTGCCCCCACATCTAAGACTTTTCCACTATAGGAAACATCATCCCCACATCCACTCTATCTAGGCCTTACAACATTCAGTAGATTTCAATGAGATCCCACCCCTCCATTCTTCTAATTTCCAGCAAATACAGGCCCAGACCACTAAACACTCCTCATATGATGAGTCTTTCATTCCCAGAATCATTTTTGTGAACCTCCTTTGAACCCTGTCCAATGTCAATACATACTTCCTTGATGAAGGAGCTTAAAGCTGCTCATAATACTCCAAGTGAGGCAGCAGAGCCTTATAAACCTCAGGTTTACATCCTTGTTTTTATATTCTAGTCTCTCAAAATGACATTGCATTTGCCTTCCTCTCCACTGGCTCAACCTTCAAATTGATGTTTAAGGAATACTGCATGAGGACTCCCAAATCCCTCTGCACCTTGGATTTTTGAATTTTCTCCCCATTTAGAAAATAGTCTATTCTTTTATTCCTTCTACCAAAATGCATAACCATACACTTCCCTACACGGTACTAAATCTGTCACTTCTTTGCCCATTTTCCTAATCTGTCCTACTGCAGCCTTCCTACTTCCTCAAGATGACCTGCCCTCCACCTGTCTTCATATTGTCTGCAAACTTGGCAACAAAGCTATCAATTCTGTCATCCAAATCATTGACATGCAACATAAAAAGAAGTGTTCCCAATGGCTAGCCCCAAGGAACACCACTAATCATTGGCACCTAATCAATAAATGCTTCCTTTATTCCCACTCTGTCTTGCCAATCAGCCAATGCTCTATCCATACTAGTATTTTTCCTGCAATACCATGTGCCCTTAACTTTTTAAGCAGCCTCATGTGTGGCACCTTGTAAAAGGCCTTTTGAAAATCCAAGTTTACAACATCAACTGGTTCTCCTTTGTCTATCCTGCTTATTTTCTCTAAGAATTGCAAGCAATTTATCAGACAAGATTTTCCCTTGAGGAAACCATACTGGCGTATTTTATCATGTGCCTCCAAGTACCCTGAAACCTTATCCTTAACAATTGACTCCAACATCTTCCCAACCATTGAGTCTAGGTAGGCTAACTAACCTATACTTTTCTTTCTTCTGCCTCCTTCCCTTGAAGAGTGGAGTGACATTTGCAATTTTCCAGCCCTCTGGGACCATGCCAGAATCTAAAGATTATTGAAAGATTATTACTAATGCCTCCACAATCTTTCAGAACCATGGGCTGTAGTCTGTCTGAACCAGGTGACTTGTCCACCTCCAGACCTGACTCGGTTTGTATCGCTGATAACACAAAGCCACTTGGGAGCTGTTGCAATATTGAAGATGTTACATGACTATAGATGGTGGTTGTTACGTACTTTAAATAGATGTTCAGCATTAACTAAATATGCATGAATAGGACACATGCTGTGCACACGCTAACATCCAAAATACTTGTTTCCAAGATTTCAGGGGAAAAAAAAGACTTCTCACATTTTTTTACATTCCCCTTTCACCACTTTCTCTTTTGCTCTCACCACCTTCACTTCTATTCACTTCCCAGCATCTCCCTCTGGTACACCTCCTCCTACCCTATCTTCTTTCTGTGATGCACTGATTTGCTCCAGTGACATGAAGGAATTTGGACGTGGCATGAGGTAGTGGCTTCAGAAATCAGTCGGTGGTCAGTTTGTGAGGAAGCTGACCTTTACCAAAGGAGTGAAGTGTGAGGCTATAATGTTCTGACCCTGAGAGGAAGTTATGACCAAGGCTCAATTTAACTCAATGGAGTAAATCTGAGGGAGTAATTTACAATGGATTAGGGACAATTGGGACCAGTATATATTAGCAATAACGTAGGACTTCTGAAATAATATCCTGTATTCCACCGCCTTCCACCCCCTAATTTAAATAATCCAGCTTGCCAACAAACTTGTGTAATTTGGGAATAAACCATTACCTCATGTTGTTTCCTCTCCAGGACATTGTGGAAACTGGGAGAACGATGAAGAAGCTCCTTAAACTTCTGGAGAGTCACAAGCCCCAGATGGTCAAAGTGGCAAGGTAGGGGAATGATCGAACATTCGTCCTGGCTTGACTTAGCTGACAATGGAGAACATAAACAAGAGAAAGCCACATGCCTCTTCGAGCCTTCATCACTATTTAAAATGTATGTGGCTGATTTGATCTTGGCCTTGGCCCCGGCTCCAGTTTCCAATTCATTCCACAAAATGCCTTGGTCTCTTAGGACAAAAGTCTATATCTTGCTTTTGAGTGTACTCAATAACAGTTGTAACCTTCCTTGGGTTAGAGACTTCCAAATATTCTCAACACCCCTTTCCTTTGTACTAAATAGGTGACCCGTTTTGCAATGACTAGGCCCCAACACTTTTAGATTCTCTTACCAGGAAAACACTTTCTTGGGATCTACCCTGTCAATCCTCCTTGCATGTTTCAATAAGGTCATCTCTCGCAATTCTAAATTCCAAGGAGTATATGGAACATTATAGAACAGTACAAGTCCTTCAGCCTTTGTTGTTGTTAACCTTTTACTCTACTCGAAGATTAATTTAACTCTTCTCCTTCCCAAATGCTCTTCCATTTTTCTATCATCCGTGTTCCTATCTAAGAGTCCCTTAAATGTGCCTAATGTAACTGTCTCTACCACCATCCCTGAGTGCATTCCAACCATCCATCACACTCTGTGTAAAAGCAAAATTACTGACTCACACTGCCCGAACATTCTCACAACGCCTTCATTCCAGGAATCAACTCGATAAGCCTCCCTGGACTATCTCCAGGGCTTATTTCTGCTTAAGCAAGGAGGCCAAACTTAAAGGGAAAGAGTTGGAGGATCTCTTGGGTCAACTTCTACTCTGTGTGGTCCATAAGGTGCTTGGGGATATAGGGGGAAGATGGCATATGATTAGCAGTGCCTTTGTGTGAAACTCTCTGCTGTATATGTGAGTAATCCACACCTGATCCTATTTCCATAGGCTTGACCTCAGGGCTGATTTATGATCAGACCTCACTCGCCTGTCTTTGGTTAACAAATTCTGGTCTAACAAAGATACTGTGAATTGAGCTCGGTTGATCAGACCCAAAGCACCCAAGCAATTCAAGTTTCCAGGAGATACAGTAATAAGCCTACAACCACATAAGAGTAACTTGAGCCTAATTTATTATCATAAAACAGAAAGCACAAATAAACCACACTAAATACTATTTAGCAAGTTACAAATATTTTCGGGCTCATGATCTGTAGTCTCCACTTGATTGTTCCTTTCATCAGGGGAATTCTGAATTCCAACATGTGGGAATTCAGATCCACCCTGTATCCATCCTGGACACCAATTGCTTGCGATTTCACTGTCTACAGTGTTTAACTTGTACAGCCACGTGGGTTCACAAAGAGTTAAAGTGTTACTTCGAGCTATTTGGACTTTCAAGCGATACTTTACAAAATTAAATACACAACATATGCTGCCAGGCCAATGGCTAATGGGAACTTCAAAGTTCCAAGATTTGTGGAAGTATTTCCCAATTGCATTCCTTTAAGTCTCCATCCCACTCCCCTGTTATGCCAAGACCCAGCACAAGCTTAATGAACAACACTTCACCTTCCATCAGGTCATGTTGCAGCCTTACAAATTCTCCAACTTCAGCTAGCTAGCTCTCTCTCTCTCTCTCTCTCTCTCTCTCTCTCGCTCTCTCTCTCGCTCTCGCTCTCGCTCTCGCTCTCGCTCTCGCTCTCGCTCTCGCTCTCGCTCTCTCTCTCTCTCTCTCCTCCCTATACACAAACTGGCTACTTCTGATGTAAATCATCTAACTATGATGTTGGGTTTTAATTTTTTTGTCCCCTCACTCCTTTAGTACAGTTTGCCCAGCTGGGCATATTTTGCTATCAGCAGGACATCACACTTCTTTGTCACCCTCTAAATGCACTCATTTGCTCGAATAACCTCTGCAGATCATCCCCATGGCAACCATGGCCTCACTCTATTACAGATATTCCTTTCATCCTATCTATCCCTCCAGTCAACTTTGCAATTTAAAAACTATCCTTTGTCTTTTTTTCCCAGTTCTGATAAGTCTTCTGGCCCAAAAGATTCCGTCTCCACCGATGCTGCCTGACCTGAGCACTTCCAGAACTTTCTTGATGGTATTTAACTCCCAAGAGGCCTAGCTATAATTTTCAACCTGCCTAACTCATTTGTGTGACTCCCTAAGCAGTGAAAATGGCTTCTCCTCAGTGTCTTCTCAGATATGCTACCTAGAAGATCAGCCCATCAATTTTAAACTTTGAGTTTTAAATATAATTTTATTTGCACATTTCAAGAGTGACATGGCTTTCATTTTAATTTGTTCACAGCTTGTTGTTGAAAAGAACTCCCCAGAGCTTGGGATATAGACCGGACTGTAAGTACTGCAGTTTCTTCATTGGGATAACACCTGAGATGTAGTGTGGTACTAGTTTCCCTTTTAATGGCACCAGTGACACCCAGTGGGTGCAAGTCAGGAACATCATTCACAGGTCTAACTCAGCCTGGAGATGAAACAACTACATTATTCTTTTTGGAGAAATGAGACTTAGGGCCAGCTATCATTCTAGTTCCCCTTGGGCCTCTTGCTTTGTTTCCCATTTCTACTCAAAGATGGACATAGAATGTTCTAGCAAGCTGGCGCTTGTATCATAGTTATAATGGCTGCTGAAGGGAGATGAGTTGAGTTTAGGGAACATCTTGCAAGAGGTGACAGCATTAAAGGGGCAGAGATGCTCATAAAAGGGTGTTGTAGAGTTTGGGACCTAGCCTGCTGAAGGTCTGGAATAGATCGGAAGAGGCAAGGCTTCTGCTAGAGTCGCACAAGGCAGTATGGTCAAAAAGGTAAAAGCTCAAAGTGCAAAGAGTGGAGAATCAATGCAAATTAGACTCTGCTGACATTTTTGCAACCGTTACCAATGGGTTCTATTAGCTCAGTTATCCGTCCCTTTTTAATTTGGTTTAAATTCTCATTCTCCTACTTAGTGGGTAGAAGGAGGCCATTTGGCCCATTGATTCTATTGTGACTGCCTGCAACCCCTTTTCCTTTCTCCTTGTAACCTAGTCTCTCTCACCAGCCCATGAACTCCATCTCAGTTCACCAATTAATCACCTACACTTAGGATAATTTATTACAACCAAATAGCCAATCAGCCAGCACACCTTTGGAATGTGAGGGAGTCCTGAGCACCCAGGGAAGGTATATTAATAATTGTAGTGTTAAAGTTGGGGACCATACCTTGATGATTCAAGTAGTCAACCGAATAACAAACTAAGATTTGACAGTTTGCTCTGCTAGGCATTCATCCCAGACTGTAACCACCTTGTGGATGGAAAAAGTCTTTCTCAGAACCCCTCTAAGTCTTGGATGAAAATATGTAAGGTGGATGAGTAAATTTGCAGATGATACAAAGACTGATGATATTGCGGATATGGTGTGATATAGATCAGTTAGAGATATGGGTAGAGAAGTGGCAGTTGAAGTTTAATCTTGTCAAGTGTAAGGTGCTGCACTATGGGAAATCCAATTTAAAATGAGAGTACTTTGTTAATGGTAGGATCCTTAATCACGTTGATGAACAGAGGGATCTTGGGGTCCAGGTACATGGCTCCCTCATATTGGCTGCATAGGTTGATGGGCTGATAAAGAAAGCATATGGTGCCCTTGCTTTCATTAGTCAAGGCACTGAGTTCAAGAGCAGGGTAGATAAATTGTAGCTTCTTAAAACCCTGGTTTGGCCACATTTTAAAGTATTGCATTCATTTCTGGTCGCCTCATTACAGGTAGGATGTGGAGGCTTTGGAGAGGGTGCAAAGATCGTCTGCCGGGATGTTGCCTGCTTTTAAAGATGAACACTAGTTTTACTTGTCATATGCACATCGAAACAACAGTGAGATATATAGTTTGCATCAACGACTGACACACTCTGAGGATAGGCTGGAGGCAGCCTATCCAGCTCCAACAGAGCATGCTCAAACTTACTAATCCTTACTAGTTTGGAGGACATGCTCTCCGAAGAGAGGTTGGACAAGCTGGGGCTGTTTTGTCTGGAGTGGCAGAGGCTGAGAAGAGAACCTGATTTAAATTTGTAGAATTATGCAGAGTATAGACAGCCAAAATATTTTTCCCAGGACTGAAGTATGTAATTCTAAATGACGTGTGAGAGGGGAAAAATACAAAGGATATGAGGGAAGTTTTATTTTACATGGTGGTGGATGCCTGGAATGTGCCTCCAGAGGTTGTGGTGAAAGCAAATAGCATAGGGTGTTTAAGAGAGCCTTAAATGGGGACGAGAATATGCAGAGAAGAGAGGAAAACAGTCAACATGTAGGAAAGAATCAGATTAGTTAGGAGTCATTGGGCACAATTCAGTAGGCTGAGTGCTTTACAGTTCTATGTAAACCTCGTATTCTCCCTCTAGTTTCAAATGCCTCTAATGTGCAAGATTTTACAACATCGATGGGTCGAATGGCCATTAAGCTCATTGCACCTTTTTTTTTAAAGAACTCTCCAGTTAAACTCATTCTTTTCCCATAATCCTGAAATATTTTCTCCATCAAATCTTTGTTGAATTCCATAATAAAACAATGACTGAGATCTTTCAGAATGTGTTTTCTAGATCACAACTGCTAGCTAGCTGTGTAGGAGAAAAGTACTTTTCCCTTGTGTCATCTTTATCCTATTTATTTAACTTATGCACTTTATTTATGTGTAATTCATCTGTAGATTTTACCCTTTTCTAATTTATTGTGTGTTATAAGTTCTATGCTTTATACCTTGGTGCAGAGAAACGTTGTCTCATTTGATAATGTGTGTGTGTATATATATATATATATATATATTTAAATGACGATAAACTTGATTTGATTTTCCAATAAGTCTAACCCCTCTGCCAATAGAAAGAGGTTCCCATTGCTCATTGTATTCCATCCCTCCAGCAGCTGGATACTGTGGTGGGAAGCTGGTAGAATAAATATGATTAAAAGACTGGAGTCCAAATACACTGTGGATAGATTTAAGGAAAGACCTGTTTTGTGATAAGAAGTGCACCAGCAGACACTGTGCTAATTTTTCTTCTATTACAGTTGTAGGATTTGAAATTCCAGATAAATTTGTGGTGGGATATGCCCTGGATTACAATGAACATTTTCGGGATTTGAATGTAAGTATCCAATGCTACCAGTTTCATTTCAGCTGTCTTTTACAAGTTGGTTACATTCTTGAAAGGGAGAAGGCAGGAGAATGGGGCTGAAAGGGATATTAAATCAGTCATGATAGATTGGTGGAGCAGGCTCGATGGGCTAAATGGCCTAATTCTCCTCCTATGTCTTATGGTCATGGCCTTGGCTCAGACAGAGAAGTCATTTGATTAACCGATCCTCATTAAGGATCAATATTTCTAAAGGGAACATCTGGCTGGTGTTAGTAGTGAGACCATGAAACTACCAGATTGTTGTTAATCTCACTTAATCTTTCCTCATCCAGGCAGCACCCTGGTAAATCTCCTCTGCACCGTCTCTAAAGCTTCCATATCCTTCCTTTAATGAGGCCACCAGAAATTAAAGCAATACTCCATGTGTGGTTTAATCATGTTTTATAGTGCTGGAGATTAGCTCACTACTCTTGATCTCAGTCCCCTGACTAATGAAGGCCAACACACCCCATAATTCTTCTTAGCCACACCATTAAGCTATGTGTTAACTTTGAGGGATCCATGGACTTGAATCTCAGGATCCATCTGATCCACCTCACTGCTAAGAATCCTGCCACTAAGCTTCACTCCAGCTCCAAAGGGAAATGACAGCATTAGAGATAGAGACCCTTCACCTGGATTCTGTTTCCTGCCTAATCCTACAACCTCTCAATTACTAGTGTTCAGAAGTCTTACGATTTTAGCTTTGAAGGTGCTTGGCCCTTCCACAGACTCTTGGGAATGCACATCAGATAGTAGAAATGCAACGGGCTACGTTACCTGCTCAGATTTATTTACCCGTTCATGCGTGCATCCAACGATCGATTGGACATTTAAACATGCAGCAAAATGCAACATTTGTGTTAACAACGAATACAACCTAAGGATGTGCTGGGGACAGCCCACAAGCGTCACCACACATTTCTGCACCAACATAGCATGCCCACCATGTTGAGCAGCACAACATCAACAAAACACTCCCTGTTTCTCCCTCATACCCACTCTCCAGCTCACGCACACGGATAGAACAACCTTTAGTTTTTGACCTTCAGCACTGACTCCAGGACTCGCTGTTTAGGGACTTGGAACTCCGGACTTGTTCAGACCATTCATCAAAATCCTAGCTGATCTGCAATAGAGAGTTCCAAAAATTCTCCAGCATCTGATAATAGAGAGTTTAAAAGATTCAGAGTCTTAATTTCTTCCCATCTTCGTCACTGATCCCTTATCTCATTTAGTCTAGATTCTCCAGTGCAAGACAACATTCATTCAGTTCAACTACATTCATCCTGTACACTACCTGTTGACAAGCATCAACCTATTTAAAATAAGCTCACCTCAAAGGGTGCAGTCTTATTGTGTTAAGGGTAACAATTTCAGGTTATATACTGTAGACATTCTCTGATATTAAATTGAACCATTTAAACATCGATAAAAGAATTATAGGAATTCATCGCCTCATTACAGGAAGTATGTAAAAGCTTTAGAGAAGGTGCAGAGGAGATTTATCAGAATGCTGCCTGGATTAGAGAGCATGTCTTGTGAGGATAGATTGAGCAAACTACAACTTTTCTCTTTGGGAGTGAAGGAGGATGAGAGGTGACTTGATGGAGATTTATCAGATGATAAGAGGCATAGAGTGCCTTTTCCCAGGGCAGAAATGGCTAATATAAGGAGACATAACTTTAAGGTGATTGGAGGAAAGTATAGGGACGATGTCAGAGGTAGGTGTTGTTTTTTTTTTTACACAGTGATGGGAGTGTGGAACACACTGCCAGGGGTGCTGGCAGAGGCAGATACATTACAGACATTCAAGAGACTGTTAGATGGATGAGAGAAAATTCAGGGCTGTATGGGAGGGAAGAGTTATATTGATCTTGGAATAGGTTAAAATGTTGGCACAATATCATGGCTGAAGGGCCTGAACTAATCTACATTCTATATTGCCATTTTTCACAACCTCCAAATAGCCTAAGGGATCTCTGACAACTGTTGACATATGGCTTCCTTCCAACTTATGAAGACCTGGTAGAGCCTGTTCATTTGACCAGTTGTTTGAGCACCTAACGGGATGGATTTGGCAGCTGCTGTGGCACCTTCTCCTCGCCAGAAATCTTGGCTGCATTTCTGCTCAGCAAACTGTTCAGGTTATGATCAGATCCTGGGGATCGTCCTCTACTTCTTGAAACATGGTCACTCCTCTGATCTAAGATAGGAAAATTAGCAGTCAGTTTACATAGACTGAGCTCCATATAAATGTTGTTAGGAGAAAGGAACATGAAACAGGAAATCACAGAAGCAGACACTTTAGCCCACAGTGTCAATGCCAATCATGATGCTAAATTAAATTGCACATCTGCCTGAACATAATCTATATCCCACATTTCTGTGCTGAAGTACCTCTTAAATATTACTGTTGTTTACTAGACATTTTCAGCTGATAGCAATTCATAAAGAAAGCTTACCATTTCCCCTGCAGTTCTTTGAAACATTAGTGTGGATTCCTTAATGATAACTACTTGTGCGTGACTTTGTTTAACATGGGCAGGCTAATGCACAGGCAGCCACTGTATGGTCCTTGACAGATCAGGATCAGGGTCCAGTAGAATGCAATGAAAGTCATGGGGGGGACACTTCACTGCTGCCGTTCTGATGTGTCATCATTTTCCACCAGCTTCACCTTGAGGTCTTGGTTAGATTTCTCTGTGTGTGGAACTTCCCTCTTGACCTTACCACCATGGGTGACCCTGTATAGAGCTAAACTCCAGATGGATAACTCTAGACTGCATCACTCTCCAAAACCTCTCCACCATGACAAGGTGATGATCCTGGGAGAAGTTCTGAAACATTAGTATCTAATACAATAGATGTAACCTCCGACATAACTTCATTACTTCATTTCAGAAAAGGGCCATAGAATTATGGAAGCACGGAACAAGTCTGTTCAGATTAAGATTCAGACATGTACATCAAAACATACAGTAAGATGTGTTGTTTGTGTTGGCAACCAAAGGATGTGCTGGTTGCAGCCCACAAATGTTGCCATACCTTAGGCGGCCCATCAAGTGCATGCTAGGTCATAGAAGCCTGTTTTCCCAACTCATTCCCAGCATCGAAAAGAGTTCTAGAGTATTCATTTGGGTAGCTGAAATGGTCCATCCCACAAGCAAGGGTGACGATGAGTAGGAGAAGTATCCACGATTACCTGCTAAATTTAATTCTTCGATCCTGTAAACAGGACTGATGTGGGAGGAAAGGGGGTATAGTGAAGTGTTAGCAACACACACAAGATGCTGGAGGAACTCAGCAGGCCAGGCAGCATCTATGGAAAAGAGTACAGTTGACATTTCGGGCCGAGACCCTTCATCAGGACTGGAGAAAAACAGATGAGGAGTCAGAGTTAGAAGGTTGGGGGGGGGGGAGGGAGGGGAGGAAGAAACATGAGGTGATGGGTGAAATGGTGGAGGGGGTAAGGGGTGAAGTAAAGAGCTGGGAGGTTGATTGGCGAGAGAGATATGGGGATGGAGAAGGGGGAACTTAATAGGAGAGGACAGAAGACCATAGAAGTAAAAAAAGAAGGGAGGAGCACCAGAGGAAGGCAATGGGTAGGCAAGGAGATGAGGTGAGAGAGGGGAAAGGGAATGGGGAATAGAGAAGTAGAGAGATTACTGGAAGTTTGAGAAATTGATGTTCATGCCATCAGGATGGAGGCTACCCAAACAGAATATAAGGTGTTGCTCCTCCAACCTGACAATGGCCTCATTACTTCAGTAGAGGCAGCCGTGGATGGATATGTCAAAATGGGAATGGGAAGTGAAGTGTTTTTTGCCAATAGCTATGGCATTGGATTTGGGCTCAATCCCGACCAGAGTTGTATTCAAGGAAATTAATGCCACCATGACTTCACTTTTGGAGGAACTCAAGACAGGCAAGGCAGCATCAATGGAGGGAAACGGGCAGTCGGTGTATTGTGTGGATACTCTTAATCTGGATCCTCCTTCAGTCCCTGATACATCACCTGTTCATTTCTCTCCACAGATGCTGCCTGATTCACTGAGTACCATAGGGCAACATGGTAGCTTATCACTTTACAGTGCCAGTAGTCACTGATTGGGGTGCAATTCCCCGCACTGCCTGCAAAGAGCTTGTACATGCTCCCAGTGTCTGCATGGGTTTCTTCTCCCATTCCAAAGACATAAGGTTAGGGTTAGTGAGTGGTGGCTATGCCATGTTGGCACTGGAAGCACGGTGATGTTTGCGGGCTGCCCCAGCACAATCCTGGCTGATTTGATTTGACTCAAAATGATACAGTTCACTGTATGTTTGAATGTTCATGTGACATATTCCTGTGACTAAGTGATAATTTAATGATGCTAATCTCTCTTCAAGCAGTTTGTGCTTTGGCCCATATTCTAGCATCTGTTGTCTCTTGTGTCTATCATCACTAATATATTTTTCTCTCCACAAGCTAACTATTTGGAAATAATTTGGCTACTAGCATGAATTATCACATTGGTCTGAATTCTCAAGTTGTATAGAATAAATAAGCAACAAAGTTGGACTGAACCAGCCATGTCAGATATAGGACATGACGCACTCTCATCCTGCACTTGTCACTTACATAACCATGCACCACACACAACTGGTTCCACTCAGGGTCTTGTACTACTGGTATTATTTTGCGACTGTATGTGCTGGATCATAACTATGTGCTGTGGGTGACTCTTGAGGCCCTCTGTTGGCCGGAGTCGACCATGGATGTTGCGTCTCAGCTGTCTACGTGTTACGCAAGCCAGGGCAATACGATATGGAGAGCAAGCTGCTGCCCATGTAGCCAGCTCTCCCTCTCTATGTAGTTGATGGATCCAAAGGAAAGCAGAGACCAATACAATTTGGCACCAGTGGTGTCACAGGAGTTGCCAGTCAGCGTTGAACTCAATGTAGGACTGTCATAGGGACTCCAGCTCCCAATTTATTTCCGTGAGGGTGGGGTGGCTCTCCCAAAAGGTCCCTCATGAGTGGGTATGGCCGCAAGGTAACAGAGCTTTGAGATCAGACTTTCTTCTCCAACCTGAGCTGCCAAACACAGCTGACGAGTCCCATCTTCCCGAAGAGACGTGGTGGATGTTCGTATGAGCAGCTGGCGCATATCACAATCCTGGTTATGCGACCACTGACGTCAGGCAGACAATCTCTGAAGAGTTTTGATAATGGCTGGGGTCACCTGTCTTGCAAAGACACTGCCCAGAAGAAGGCAATGGCAAACCATTTCTATAGAAAAATTTGCCAAGAACAATCATGGTCAAAAGACATATGGCACAGCACATAATAATGATGATTTTATTATTAGACTTCCACTGGACATGTTAAAGTACAATTTAACTTAAATATAAGCAATGCCACAGTCATTGAATTTATTTCTTTTTATCTTTTCTATGTAGCACATTTGTGTGATCAGCGATAAAGGCAGGCAGAAATACAAGGTCTGAAGAAAGGACGGATTCCCTCACAATAACCTGGAGAACTGAGCACAGTAGCTTCCTAAATATCCTTATCATATCAGTTTATTTGTAAGCAGCAGAATGTGGGGGGGAGAATACTCCATCTGGAAATATACATATCTGGAAATAATTCAGATTATTTCACTATTTTTGTATTGTGTTTGATGGAAATGGCTTAAAATTTTATATTTAAAGCATCCGGTAATATTTTACTTCAGCCCTTCTGAAAGTGGTGAGAGCAAAAAATATTTTTGTATTCAAATGTTTTGCTTGTGCAAAGGCGCAGGGGTGCCGAGCTTTCTGAAGGCAAACGTGCCCTTCACGGGACACGGCTCACACAGTTTGAGGGCTGTGGTCTCGACGGTGGCTTTCAACATACTGAGGCGCCCACAAGTAAGGCACCGGCATTCCTTAGAAGGTGATCTGGGTTCTCCTGATGGCCATTTCCTACCTGCTTGATGCCCGGGTGGAGTGGCACTGGTAATTCGATTGCCTCAGTTCTGCCAGAGACCAGGGTTCAATCCCGGCCTTAGCTGCTGCCCGTGTGGAGTTCGCACGTCCTCCCTGTGACTGGGTGGGTTTCCTTTGTGTGCTCCGCTTTCCTCCTGCATCCCAAAGAAATAGCTGTTGTAAATTGCATGTAGGTGATTTGGTGGGGGGGGGGGGGCATTGAATCAAAATCAGGTTTATTATCACAGACTTCTGTCATTGAATGTGTTGTTTTGCAGCAGCAGTACCGTGCAATATGTAAAATATTATAAATTATAATAAGGAATTTACATATGAAATTAGTGGAAAAAGGGAGCAAAAATGGTGGTGAGGTAGAGTTCATGACTTCGTGGACACATGAAATCTGACGGTAGAGGGAAAGAAGCTGTTCCTAAAATGTTGAATGTATGTCTTCAGACCTCCTCTCTGATGGTAGAAGTGACAAGAGGGCATATCCTGGGTGTCAAGGGTCCTTAACGATGGATGCTGCCTTTTTAAGTCATAGAAAAGTACAGCACAGAAAGAGACCCTTATGATCATCTAGTCTGTGCTGAAACATTTAAACTGCCTACTCCCATTGACCTGCACCGGGACCACAACCCTCCATATCCCTACCATCCATGTACCTATCCAAACTTAAAGGTTGAAATTGAGCTCACATGCACCAGTGGCGTTGGCAGCTTGTTCCACACTCCACAGCCCACTGAGCGAAGAAGTTTCCCCTCACGTTCCCAGCAATCTTTTCACCTTTCACCCTTAACCAGATGATGTACCCCATGGTTAGAACCCCATTAGAACCCCATGGTTCTAATAGATGGCTGTAGAGATTGTGGAGGCCTTAGTAATGATCTTTTAAGAATCACTAGAGTCTGGAATGGTTCCAGAAGACTGGAAAATTGCTAATTTCCAGAGGGAGAAGAAAGGAAATTATAGGCCAGTTAGTCTGACCTCTGTAGTTGGGAAATTGTTGGAGTCAATTGTTAAGGATGAGGTCTCAGAGTACTTGGAGGCACATGATAAAATAGGCAGAAGTCAGCATGGCTTCCTCAAGGGAAGATCTTGCCTGTCAAATCTATTGGAATTCTTTGAAGAAATAGCAAGCAAGATAGACAAAGGAGAATCGGCTGATATATATTTTGGATTTTCAGAAGGCCTTTTACAAGGTTCCACACATGAGGCAGTTTAACAATCGATGAGCCCATGGTAATACAGGGAAGATTCTAGCAAGGATAAAATAGTGGCTGACTGGCAGGAGGTAAAGAGTGGGAATAAAGGGAGCCTTTTCTGGTTGGCTGCCAGTTACTAAAGGTGTTCTATAGGCGTCTGTGTTGGAACCAATTTTTTCTTCGTTATATGTTAATCATTTGGATGATGGAATTGATGGTTTTGGTTCAATGTTTGCTGACAATACGAAGATAGGTGAAGGGGCAGGTAGTTTTCAGGAAGCAGAGGGGCTACAGAAGGTCTTAAACAGATTAGGAGAATGAAAAAATAAGTGGCATATAGAATACAGTATTGGGAAGTGTATGGTCATGTACTTTAGTAGAGGAAAGGCAAGGGCTAACTTTTTTAAATAGAATGAAAATACAAAAAAAACTGAGGCTAAAGGGGCTTGGAATTCTTCTGCAGGATTCCCTAAAGGTTAATTTGCAGGTTGAGTCTGTGATGAGGAAGGCAAATACAATGTTAGCATTCATTTCAAGAGGACTAGAATATAAAAGCAAGACTGTAATATTGAGACTTTATAAAGCACTGGTGAGGCCGCACCTTGACTATTGTTAGCAGGTTTGGGTCCGTAATCTTAGAAAGGATGTGCTGATACCAGAGGGGGTTCAAAGGAGGTTCACAAACATGATTCCTGGCTTGAACGGCTTGTCATATGGAGAACGTTTGATGGCTCTGGGCCTGTATTCACTGGAATTCAGAAGAATGAGGGTTGACTTCATTGAAACCTATCAAATGGTGAAATGCCTTGATAGACTCTGCTACCATCGGAGACATCCTCTCTACATCCACTCCAAGTCCAGAGGACACATTCTCAGAATAGAGGGGTGTCCTTTCAGAATGGAGATGAGAAGGAATTTCTTTAGCCAGAGAGTGGTGAATTTGTGGAATTTGTTGCCACACACAGTTGTGGAGGCCAAGTCATTGGGTATATTTAAGGCAGAGGTTGATAGATTCTTGATTAGTAAGGGCATGAAGGGATACAGGGAGAATGCAGGAGATTGGGGCAGTGAGGGAAAATGGATAAGCCAAGATGAAATGGCAGAGTAGACTCAAAGGGCAAATTGGCCTAATTCTGCTCCTTTGTCTTATGGTCTTAAAAATCCTGCTTGCATTTACCCTATCTGTACCCCTCATAATTTTCTATACCTCTATAAAATCTCTGTTCAATCTTCTATGTTCCAAGGAATGCAGTCATTGTCTTTTGAAGAGGTCCATGATGGTGGGGAGGCTGTGCCAATGATGGAGTTGGCTGAGTTCACAGTCCTCTGCATGATGAGTATGTGGAGATAATAAAAAATAAAATCAATATAATTGTGGGGTGGAGGAGATGAGATAATTGGGAAGGGTCTGTTTCTGGACTGTATATGTGCCAAATTAAGTCTTGTTCCTTCTTTGATGCCATGCCAGTGAGCAAAATCAAAACTGATGTGGGTTTCTATCTCTTCTTCCTTTGGAAACAACAGCACCACCAACATTCCCTCTTTTTTTTATATATAGCTGCGTAGACCAGCCATTGCTTTGAGCAGGAAATTTTTACACGGTCTGAAAACTGTGTGGTATGTTAAATGATTTTGTTTTTGTAATATGCGTACTAAGAATATTTAGAATGAAAATTGAAAAATCACATAATTTGGATTTTTATTAATTGAAGCGTGTATTGAAATACAGCAAAGAAAATCTTTCACGTTTCAAAAAATGTTTTCTAGCTGTGCCCAATTCCGGCTAGATGGCAACAAAGGCTATGTGCACGGGAGCGTTTCAGTTATTTTGCGGGAGTGTATCCACGCAGCTTGGAGGCAACAGTGATGAGCATAAAGAAGTAATGAGGGAATCAAAAGATCTAGGATGCCCACCCCATTGTTCCTTACAGGATCATGAAGAAGGTATATGCCACGCTTGTCTTCATAGGGTGACGTAGAATATATAAGTTGGGGCATTATGTTGCATCTTCAGAAAACACCGGCTAAGCTCTACAAGGTGTGCAATTCTGGTCATCACACTACATAAAGGATGCAGTTACCGTGGAGAGAGTGCAGAGGAGATTCACCAGCACGTTCCCTTCACTGAAGGACTTCAGTTATTGGGAGAGGTGGCTTTGGTTTGGCTTGTTTTCCATAGAGTGAATTAGAATCGGGTTTATTATTGCTGACATACGTTGTGAGATTTGTTTTGTGGCAGAAGCACAGTGCAATGCATTAAAAATATGAAATGTAAAAGATATATAAATAGTGCAAAAAGAGAACAGAATGGTAATGTGATGTTCATGGTTTATGAACTATTCAGAAATCTGATGGTGGAGGGAAGAAGCTGCTCATAAAACGTTGAGTGTGTGTTTTCAGGCTCCTGTACGTCCTGTATTGGCACGTGGCCAAGTGGTTAAAGTTTGTCTAGTTATCTGAAGGTCGCTAGTTCAAGCCTTGGCTGAGGCTGCGTGTGTGTCCTTGAGCAAGGCACTTAACCACACAATGCTCTGCGATGACACCAATGCCAGGCTGTATGGGTCCTAATGCCCTTCCCTTGGACAACATCGGTGGTATGGAGAGGGGAGACTGCCCGTCTTCCATTTTAAAAAAAACCTTGCCCAGGCTTGTGCCCTGGAAACTTTCCAAGGTGCAAATCCATGGTCTATCGAGACTAACAGAGCCTAACACGTCCTGTACAACCTATTGGTGGTAGTAATGAGGAGTCTTCTGATAGAACTTGTATCTACTGCACAGGATTGAAGTGAGCCGCAGAGAGTTATAAAATTAGTCAGCTTCATTATGGGTACTAGCCCCTATGGTATTCAAGACATCAAGGATCGGTGCCTCAGAAAAGAAGCTTCCATCATCAAGGACCCCCACCACCCAGGACATGCCATCTTTTCATTGTTACCATCAGGAAGGAGGTGCAGAAGCCCACAGATGCACCCACTCAGTGATTCGGAAACCGCTTCTTCCCTCTGCCATCCAATTTCTGAATGGACATTGAACCCATCAGCACTAACTCACCATTTCTTTTTATTAATTTCTGTTTTTGCACAACTTATCTTAATTTAACTATTTTGTTTATTGTACTGCTGCCACAAAGTTAACAAGTTTCATGATGTATGCCAGTGATATTAAACCTGATTCTATTTTGATAGTTATATAAGAATATGGAAACATACAGAACTGTGCAAAAGTCTTGGCACATGTATATAGCTCGTGTGAAAACAACTTTTGCACAGTACTGTATTTGCCAATGTGGAGCGGTGAGCAAGTTAGTAAATCTGGTGGGAGCAAAGGTTGCTGGGAGTAGCAAGGGTGGAGTGCCAAGGAAAGGGTATGGGGCAGGTGAGAGGAAAGGAAAGGAGCTGGCACGGATATAGACACCCGGACATTAGACACCAGGCAAGGTCATTTGATTCCAAACAATTGGTTTATTAATCATCATGGAATCTCTCTCTAGTACTTTCCACTCCCTCTGCTCTCCCTTCCCCTCTTCTCAGCCATGATTCCCCTCTCCCTTCCCACTCTCAGTCCACAATAGAGACTCATATCAGAATCAGATTTATCATCACTCACATATGTCATGATTTTTTTTTGGCTGCAGCAGTACATAGCAACACATAAAACTACTACTGTACTGTGCAAAAGTCTTAGGCACCCTAGCTATATATATGCCTTAGACTTGGCTCACTACTATGTCTCATATAGATATTCAGCCCTGAGGAAGGGTCTCGCTCTGAAACATTGACTATCTATTCTTTTCCATAGATGCTGCCTGACTCGCTGACTTCCTCCAGCATTTTGTGTGTGTTGATCTGGATTTCCAGCATCTGCAGACTTCCTCGTGTTTGTAGATACTCAATTTTTTTTCCCCATGGTAAGGTGGATCAACAATGAGGGTTCAGGGTTAAAATGTGGGGACCGAGTTTTAAATGGGATCGGAGGGGTAAGATTTACACACACACAGTGTGATTAGTATCTAGATCATGCTGCCAAAGGTGGTGGTGGAACCAGATATAATTACAATGTTTTAGAAGGTACTTGGACAAGTACTTAATGGGCAAAGTATAGGCCGATATGGTCCTAATGTGGGCATGTAGTATAGTTATGCTACATGGTTGGCATGGATATAGGAGGCCAGAGGGCCTTTTGCTGTTTTGTACTCTACTGTGTCTTAATGCAAAAATAGACAGGAATAGGCCTGCCTTGTGGTTTCAGCTCCTTTCAGGAATAAAATTGAGGATCAGGTTCATTATCACTGACCTATCATGAAATTTGTTGTTTTGTGGCATTAACACAGCACAAGACATAAAAATTACTTTTAAGTTACAAAAAAATTGAATAATGCCAATGATGGATAATAAGGCAATGTCATGGACTCTTCAGAAATCTGATGGCGGAGGGGAAGAAGTTGTACCTAATCACAAACAAGAGAAAATCTGCAGATGCTGGAAACCTAAAATGTTGAGTGTGGGTCTTCAGGCTTCTGTACCTTCTCCTCAATGGTAGTAATCAGAAGAGGGTATTTCCTGGATGGTGAGAACCCCTAGTGATGAATCTTGAGGATATCCTCTTGAAGATGTCCTAGATCAGGGGTTCCCAACCTTTTGTATGCCATGGACCAATACCATTAAGTAAAGTGTCTGTAGACCCCATATTGGGAACCTCTGTCCTAGATGGACATGGTTTAAAAAAAAAACAGTGACAGGCAATAGGCTTGTAGTATATCAGAGATCCACTCAAATGCAGAAGGTAAAGCATAAACACAAGTGAGTCTGCAGATGCTGGAAATCCTAAGCAACACACAATTGCTGGAGGAACTCAGTAGTTCAGGCAGTGTTTATGGAAATGAACGAACGGTTGACATTTCGGGCCAAGGCCCTTCTTCAGGACAGAAGATGAAGCAGGACGTGAAGTGATCTGCAGCTTTGCTGAGGGTTACCTCAAGCCAATCACGGTCCAGGGGATCCAGATGATTTTCTGGCAGAGTCCAGTTATATTCTGGGGAGGTAGGATCTAGCTGGCTGTGTCAGATCTGCTGGTTTGAATGAAGCACAGTCCAGGGATTCCAGATTTGCTGGCTTGAATTCATCACAGTCTAGAGATCGCACGGCTTGGTTAGATCCCCCTGACTGTACCATGTCCAATCATAGTGCAGGGGCTCCACTTGCCCTTGTTGCATCTGCTGGCCATTGGCAAAGGGATTGTTATTGTCACATGTCCTGAGGTACAGTGGAAAGCGTTGTTTAGCATGTCATCCAGACAGATCAGATCACAACAACTGCATTGATGTAGTACCAGGGAAAAGAATAACGATGCAGAACAAAGTCTTACAGAGAAGGTGCAGTGCTGGCAGATAATAAAGTGCAAGGACCATAACGATGTGGATTGTGAGGTCAAGAGTCTCTTATCCCTTTAGGGAATCATCCAGTAATCTTGTGCCAGTGTAGTAAAAGTTGTCCTTGAGCCTGGTGGAACATGTTTTCAGGGTTTTTGTATCTTCTGCGCAATGGTGGGGGAGGGGGCACAGAAGAGAGAATGTCCAGTGTGGGTGGGGTGTTTGGCAGGGAGGAGTATGGGCAGAGAGTGTGGAGGGGGAGGCTGGTTTCCATGAAGTCTTGAGATCCCTCTCCATGGACTCTGTCTACACTTGGCATAGCACAGGGAACCTTGCTGGTTCTATGAACTCATTTGGCATTAAGCACTCACCAGACCATATTAGTTTGTGTTGTAAATGAGTACAAGATGGCTTCATTCTCATCCGCTGAGTTGCCAATCGTATGGTCCATCTCCAAGCAGCCTGGTGGTAGTAAAGTGAAGCATTCCTCGAGGAACTTCCCAGCTCATTGGATCACAAGGGTGCATCTGATTCTCCCGTCTTGAGTAGATCCACCAATGGCAGGGTGGAAAAATGCAGATTAGATTGGCAGCATGGTGGAGATACGAGGGAGCAGGTGGAGTCAGGTTTTTAGAGTAAGTCTTGGATTTTACACTCTGATGTTCACCAGAAACCTAAACTCTGTTCGTCTGTTTTTGAGGTTCACGTCTCAAGTACAAAATCCTGGTATGTACTAAGGAGTTGGAGGTGCTGTCTTAGGGAGGAACTGTCAGGGATTTATCCTGGTATGTATTGAGGAGTTGGAGGTACCGTCTTGGGGAGGAACTGTCAGGATTTATCCAATATTTATCCTTCAGTATCATTAAAGTTGGATCATTTAGTTAATCTCCACCTTCATGTTTGTAGGATTTTGCAAGTTGTCTGTCAAGATTCCCAGAGCAGTTCATAAAGTACTCAGCGTGTCCCTGACAGGGGAATGAAAGAAAACACAAGTCTTAATCCTGCAAGTGAATGGGATATGTCGTCATTACCCAGTTGCTCCTCCCCTCTCCAACCAAGATGGAAATTCCACACTATTCTGGCCCCTCAACTTATTTTGTTTGATTACATTGGCTTCTATTTGTATCCATTTGTTGAGGGTATAAAACGCATGTTCACCGCCTACTGCCACTGCATGTACTCATGGTGGTCAAATGCCTCTACACCCAGACCCAAGACACCACAAGCAGAGAATTTTGCACTCCAAGCATTCAAATAATGAATGTAATGCAGAAACGCCCTTATGGTGTACCTCGCATGTATATTTTTGATGGTGTATCTGCTATTTTGAAGTCAGTCTATAATCATGGATTAATAATGTATTCTATTTTTAATTTGGAATGAACTAAAATGAATGCATCTGCAATAAAATAATGCAACAGGAAAAAAGAATGCCTCGACAATGTTTGCTTGTTCTTAACTACCCACCCTGCAAAGGATCTTTTCCAAAAGCTCCTGTCTGGAAAACATTGCAGAACAGTTCAAACAAAAACTTTGTGCCATCTTAGAAGTTTCTTCCTGCAGTTTAATTAACATTCAACCATATATGGGTACAGCTGAACGTGACAGTGTTCCTCTGGGGCCAAGGTGATAAAACATCCACGTGCATTCAAAATAGCAAGAAAGGAAAATCAAAACAGTCACGCAAGAAAAGACATTTTTAGTCCAAGATCCTCAGTGACAAATCCCGCGAATTGATGGTTACTGACAGTCCACTGACTGTTATTCCACCAACAGAGAGCAGCACCAATGGGAGAGGCCAGCCCCAACCAAGCACAGACACCACGCTATCCTGCCTCCGGAGTCTCCTCATCAGGCAATCCCACAGCTCGAGGCTTAGTCCTCACTACCAGCAAGGCTATGCTGGTGCCTCGCTGCCTGTCTCACCACCAAACAAGCAGAAATCAATGTCCGACAGGGTCCTGCAATCACAAGAGAAATGTCCAAGACAGTTGCTCACAATTTCACTGCATGCCACCTTCACACACCAACTCCGATGCCTCCGAGTAGCAGTCAGCAGCACGGTCTGCACCCAGATCGGCTCTCCTGAATCACTGTCCGGCTACTACGAACAACGAGCGACTCACTGATGTGGTAGACCTGCTGTACCATAGCTCTTGGAGTCTAGCATAAATCTTACGATCATAAAAAAACACGTTTAACAAAGAAAAGGACATCTTTGTTTGGTCTCCAAGAGGCCGCAGTGTTCAAATATGCCACCATCTTACCATCTCAGCCATTCTAGTTTGACCCCCCCCCTTTATTTCCCCCTTCTCTGCACTGTAGACATGTTAAACCACGTTTTATATTTATGTTTACACTGAATACATGCTAGTGTCTGTTTTTGTTTGTACTTTTTATAACCATCCTGTCACCTTTATTAGAACATAGAACAATACAGCACAGTACAGGCCCTTCGGCCCACAATGCTGTGCCGACCCTTAAACCCTACCTCCCATATACCCCCCCCCACCTTAAATTCCTCCATATACCTGTCTAGTAGTCCCTTAAATTTCACTAGTGTATCTGCCTCCACCACTGACTCAGGCAGTGCATTCCACGCACCAACCACTCTGAATGGAAAACCTTCCTCTAACATCCCCTTGAACTTCCCTCCCCTTACCTTAAAGCCATGTCCTCTTGTACTGAGCAGTGGTGCCCTGGGGAAGAGGCACTGGCTGTCTACTCCGTCTATTCCTCTTAATATCTTGTACACATCCATCATGTCTCCTCTCCAAAAAGTAAAGCCCTAGCTCCCTTAATCTCTGATCATAATCCATACTCTCTAAACCAGGCAGCATCCTGGTAAATCTCCTCTGTACCCTTTCCAATGCTTCCACATCCTTCCTATACTGAGGTGAACAGAACTGGACACAGTACTCCAAGTGTGGCCTAACCAGAATTTTATAGAGCTGCACCATTACATCGCGTCTCTTAAACTCTATCCCTTGACTTATGAAAGCTAACACCCCATAAGCTTTCTTAACTACCCTATCTACCTGTGAGGCAACTTTCAGGGATCTGTGGACATGTACCCCCAGATCTCTCTGCTCCTCCACACTGAGTTAGTATCCTGCCATTTACTTTGTACTCTGCCTTGGAGTTTGTCCTTCCAAAGTGTACCACATCACACGTCTCTGGGTTGAACTCCATCTGCTACTTCTAAACCCACTTCTGTATCCTATCAATGTCTCTCTCCAAACTTAGACAATCCTCTACACTATCTACAACACCACCAACTTTTGTGTCGTCTACAAACTTGCCAACCCACCCTTCTACCCCCACATCCAGGTCGTTAATAAAAATCATGAAAAGTAGAGGTCTCAGAACCAATCCCTGTGGGACACAAGGACATATTTGAAGAATGCCTTGGGGTTTTCCTTTTCCCTTACTCGCCAAGGCCTTCTCATGCCAACTTCTTGCTCTCCTCAGCCCCTTCTTAAGCTCCTTTCTTGCTACCCTATATTCCTCAATAGACTCATCTGATCCTTGCTTCCTAAACCTCACGTATGCTGCCTTCTTCCATCTGACTAGATTCTCCAGCTCACTTGTCACCCATGGATCCTTCACCCTACCATTCTTTATCTTCCTCACTGGGACAAATTTATCCCTAACATCCTGCAAGAGATCCCTAAACATCAACCACATGTCCATAGTACATTTCCCTGCAAAAGCATCATCCCAATTCACACACACAAGTTCTAGCCTTATAGCCTCATAATTTGCCCTTCCCCAATTAAAAATTTTCCTGTCCTCTCTGATTCTATCCTTTTCCATGATAATGTTAAAGGCCAGGGAGTGGTGGTCACTGTCCCCCAGATGCTCACCCACTGAGGGATCTGTGACCTGACCCGGTTCATTACCTAATACTAGATCTAGTATGGCATTCCCCCTAGCTGGCCTGTCAACATACTGTGACAGGAATCCATCCTGGATGCACTTAACAAACTTTGCCCCATCTAAACCATTGGAACTAATCAGGTGCCAATCAATATTAGGGAAGTTAAAGTCACCCATGATAACAGCCCTGTTATTTTTGCACCTTTCCAAAATCTGCCTCCCAATGTGCTTATATGTGTGGTGGTTGTCCATCATCTCTGATGATGGCAGGAAACTGGTGTGGAAGAGTTTTTAAAGTGGCACTGGGGCAGTTCCCCTCTCTCGACCTCAGAGGTCCAGGTCCAATGGTTTGAACCAGCATCACAAACTGGAGTCTTCCTTGGTTGTAGTGGATGACCATGACATCTTCTGGCACAAAAGATGTCATGGTCATCCCTTCAGTCCTCGTGGAGCATTGCAGTGCCACCTTCCAAGCCACTGGATCTCATTGTTGGTCTCATCCGCCCAGTCTGCCAGAGCTGAACTTGCATACTAGGACAGGCATAGGTATTTATATAGCACCTTTTAGATAGATAGATAGATAGATAGATAGATAGATAGATAGATAGATAGATAGATAGATACTTTATTCATCCCCATGAGGAAATTCAACGTTTTTCCAATGTCCCATACACTTGTTGTAGCAAAACTAATTACATACAATACTTAACTCAGTAAAAAATATGATATGCATCTAAATCACTATCTCAAAAAGCATTAATAATAGCTTTTAAAAAGTTCTTAAGTCCTGGCGGTAGAATTGTAAAGCCTAATGGCATTGGGGAGTATTGACCTCTTCATCCTGTCTGAGGAGCATTGCATCGATAGTAACCTGTCGCTGAAACTGCTTCTCTGTCTCTGGATGGTGCTATGTAGAGGATGTTCAGAGTTATCCATAATTGACCGTAGCCTACTCAGCGCCCTTCGCTCAGCTACCGATGTTAAACTCTCCAGTACTTTGCCCACGACAGAGCCCGCCTTCCTTACCAGCGTATTAAGACGTGAGGCGTCCCTCTTCTTAATGCTTCCTCCCCAACACGCCACCACAAAGAAGAGGGCGCTCTCCACAACTGACCTATAGAACATCTTCAGCATCTCACTACAGACATTGAATGACACCAACCTTCTTAGGAAGTACAGTCGACTCTGTGCCTTCCTGCACAAGGCATCTGTGTTGGCAGTCCAGTCTAGCTTCTCGTCTAACTGTACTCCCAGATACTTGTAGGTCTTAACCTACTTCATTGGAGCCATGTCAATCAATTCAACTTCTACAACATGACCAAAGTTTTAACAAGTGTCTCAAAGGGAGAGGACTAAGGAGAAAACATCAGAGGTTTACATGGAACATACATACCTTTTACAGAAGATGCCAGAATTGAACTCCGGTGACCTGAGCTGTATTGGCATTGTGCCAGAAGCCAAAATTGCAAGACCCGAGAAGTTATAGAGGCGGAGTTGATAAATTGGGTAGATTTGAAGACGAGGAAGAGAGTAACTATCTAACTATCTGTCTGTCTCCATTCTGTCACTTTGCTCTCTACCTCTGCCGTCTCTCTCTTTGGTCACCACGGATCCTTCCCTTTCTCCCTCCCTGACATCGCCCCCTTCCGCCGCCTGGTGGCGCTCACGGCGCTCTATGACGTCAGTAGCCGGTGCCGGCAGGCGGTGACGCGTTCACTCTGCGCCGCGGCGGCTCAATAGGGATGAGCGGCATGGAGCCGGCGGGCCGGCTTTGGGTGCTGCGGCGGAGTGTGGTGAGGTGTTTGGAGGGAGGAGACGGAAAGCATCGCGGGGAGGGGGTGAGGGGAACTGCACGAGGGTGGCTGAGGGGCAGGGAATGGGTGGAGGGAGGGGAACTGGACGAGAAGGGAGGAATGGGGGGAAGAGTATGAGGATATCATCGCACTGGAGCCGATGCAGAGAAGTTCTGCAGGAATGGTATCAGAAACGCCAGTGTGCAATTTGTGTTTTGACAAGTGGTTGTCATTGCTTATTGTTTTGGAGTACGTACGGGCAAGGAAACTTCTCAATCGTGCAGGCGTCCTGTTAGACGTGCTTGATGTGACCTTCGTTGTTAGTATAGGTGATTGGACAAGCATGCAAGAGAAAAGGGTTTAGTTGGTTGCTCTAAGATTTGCATAAGGAAAGTTGGGAGAAGTGAGAAGAGTTTCTGCTTTGGTATGGACTAGTCGGACTGTGTGGCATGTCTTGTGTATAACCCCATGCATACTGATTGAGAAACTAGGATATAATTTATTTAAAGTAAATTTTATTATGCAAATATACCCTCAGATTAATTTTCTTGTGGGCATTCTCCAACGCTATCAAATTGTAACTATAACAGGATCATGAATACATCAACCAGAGTGCAGAAGACAACAAACTGCACTTGCAAACATAGATAAGTACAATAAATAATGAGGTAACGAGTCCTTGAAAATGAGATCATTTGTTGTGCAAACATTTCAGTGATGGGGCAGGTAAAATTGAGTGTAGTTACACCTTTTTGTTCAAGAGCCTTATGGTTGAGGGACTTGTTGAACCTGATAGTGCGAGTCCTGAGGCTCTTGTAGCTTCTACCTACCTGATGGCAGCAGCGAGAAAAGAGCATGGCCTGGGTGGTGAGGATCTCTGATAATGGATGCCACTTTTCTAGACAGTGTTTCATGTAGCTTTGCTCAATGGTTAGGAGGGCTTTAGCCATGATGTACTGGGCCAAATCCTCTATCTTTTGTAGGATTTTCCATTGTAAGTCATTGGTGTTTCAATTCCAGTTTACTTGTAACCTGATCTCCGGATTAGATGTATTAATCCTACAGTTATTTGAACCTTTCCTTAGTGGTTGTGTTTTCAGTTTCCTATGCCTTAAATTCTGGAATTCCAGTCCAGAAGACAGCTCTAGCTGTCTTCAACCACTTAAGCCTAAAATCTGCCTTCTTGACAAAGCTTTTGAATGCCTGTTTTAATATCTCTATTGTTGACTCGGGTGTTTCCTAATAATATTCCTGTGGAGAAGTATGGGATGTGTTGCTGTTTTAAAAACCATCTCACTGTTCTTAATATCTTTCTCTTTTTCTTCTTCTTCTTTCCCTTCACTTTCTTATTTATTCAAAATTGGTTGTCTTTTGCCTTGGGGACTGTCCCTAAGCTAGTCCTACATTGAGTTCAGTGCTGACTGTCAATCTTTGCGACATCGCTGGTGCCAATATGTACCATGTGGGGGAGGGGGGAGACATGCTGCCTGACAACAGCTTGCTCTTCATATTGTACTGCCCTGGCTTTTGTCAGCAGTTAGGAGGGTCAACTATGATCAATGGAGGGACTAATCTGTCTTTTGCACATCGGTTGTTTACCCATCTTTGTTTATGTGCAGTTTTCATTGATTCTGTTGTGTTCCTTTGCATTTTCCGTGTCACTTTTATCCAAGTCTCCCTGCTAACAAAAGACTGGGATAAGTAAGTTCAACATCTCACAATGTAATTCAATACCATTTTGTTAGTAAGCTTGTCAAAGAATTTTATTTTATTTTGAGATGCAGTGGGCGGTGGGGTGGAGATACGTCTCTACCAAAGGAGGTGTAAGGTGCTCCCTCCCTTCGCTAACCTGTGGGTCACCCTAGAGCAAGGTGTGGCCCCTGCTTAGCCCCTGATCAGGGTCATGTGAAGCCATGGGAGCAGGTAGTGGATGGTTGTATGAGCAGCTGGTGCACATCACAAGCCCTGGTTATGCAACCACTGACACCAGGATGACAATCTCTGAAGAGTATTGATAACGGCTGGGGTCACCTGTCTTGTAAAGACACTGTCCAGAAGAAGGCAATGGCAAACCACTTCTGTAGAAAGATTTGCCAAGAGCAATCATGGTCATCGAACTATGATCGTCCATGTCATGGTGGTGATGAGAGATACATTGTAGAACAGCCTCTTCAAGCTCCGTTGCCCAGCAACCCACCACTTAATCAGGGGGCAATTTACAGTAACCAATCCACCTACTGACCTCCACATTTTTGGACCGTTGGAGGAAATTTGAACACACAGAGGAAACGCACGCCGGAAATGAACTCTTGATGCTGTAACAGTGTCGCACCAGCCACTAAGCTTCCGTGGTTCGGGAAGTGGTCAATTAAATCATCATTTAGACGGCACGGTATTGTAGTGGTTGGCACAATGCTTTACAGTACAGGCGACCCAGGTTCAGTTCCCTCTGCTGCGTGTAAGGAGTTTGTCCATTCTCCCCGTCACTGTGGGTTTCCTGCGGGTGCTCCGGTTTCCTCCTGTTAGGTTAATTGGTCATTGTAAATTGTCCCGTGATTAGGCTAGGATTAAATCGGAGGATTGCTGGGTGGCATGGCTTGGAAAGTAGGAGAGCTTATTCTGCACTGTATCTTAATAAAAATAAAAATCTCCATGTCAGCTCCTGCCACCACCCCCACTTTTTAAATCTACTCATGTTTTTTTTTTCTCCAGTCCTGCCGAAGTGTCTCAGCCTGAAATGCCGACTGTTTTTTTCCATAGAAGCTCCTGGCTTGCTGAGTTTCTCCAGCATTTTGTGTGCATTGCTCAGATTAACCACATCTGCAGATTTTCTCTTGTTTAAAATAGTTATCCTTTTGATTTCCCTTTCCAGCCTTGTCTGTGGCTTTGTGGGTTAGCATAAGTCTTTTACGATGCAGTGAGGGCTCCTGGCTCCCCCATCCTAAGCATTCCCACCCTCACTTACTTCATAATTTAATGTTCCTGACACTGGCAGTACCCATACAATTATTTTCTGTGTCTGTCTCCTGCTACTGCATCTTTCTGTAAGCTGGTACATTCAATATTTTAGTTGTGGGCAATGTGTTAAGTCAAGAATATAAAGCTGAGGTACAGAATTGGCTCGGGAAACTGAGCTGAGTTTCCCTTAGGCTGAGGTCACCAGAGCATCATTGTATTCCATTCTGCACAGAAGCTTGGAACTGAGCTGACGATTAACTGACTGCTTTTCCACTTGCAGTCCCTTATACTCACTAGTACGATACGAAGAAACTTCTCGGCACAAACCAGTGGTGAGGTCCGTATCAGAACCGTATTAAAGGAGAGATTTCCACAGGCTTCGTCGATCAAGGTTGTGGATATATCAGGCAAGTACTGAAACTGGTTGGCTTAAATTTTCAGCAGCCTTTAGAAAGAGAGGAAATACTGCGGAGGACTTGCTCACATTTTGACTAGTGTGCAGAACAGAAGCTGTTGAGTTACTGGGCTGGTGAACCATAGGGAAGGATTAAGAGCTGGGGAATTTAAACCTGGTTAATCTTCAGTGAAAGGTTAGTGCTAACAAGTAACTTGGAAACAGTTGATTTATTAAAGTCTCATGGTTCACTGTCTCCCTCAGAGCAACTTATGTGTGCCTCCAGACCCGAAGCAATTCAACCTGAGCCTCAGAATCAGATGAATTATCAGTGGCCTATGTCATGAAATTTGTTGTTAGGTAAAGGGATGAAGAAGAAGGAATCTGATAGGGAGGGATAGTGGACCATGGGAGAAAGGGAAAGAGGAGGGGCACCAGAGGGAAGTGAGAAGAAAGGAAGGGTGAGAGGGGAACTGGAACAGGGAATGGAAAAAGAGAAGGGGAATGGGGAACAAGTTTCCGCAAGTTTGGGAAATCGATGTTGTCATGTCCCAAGAATTGGAGGCTACACAGATAAAATACGAGGTGTTATTGAAATTGTATTGTTAAATATTGAAATTAGTAAGGGATATTGGAATGGAGAATGTTTCTGATATTTAATTTATCAACTAATGCTTCAGGTTTAGATTCATCATATATCGTGATGGAGGGTCTCAGCTTGAAACATCAACTATTTCTGCCTGACTTGCTGAGTTCCTCCAACATTTTGTGTCTATTGCTCAAGATTTCCATCATCTGCAGAATCTCTTCTACCTTTGTTACCATTACATTGACTTACATTGTCTCTCTTGATTTTGGTGCCTGTGGCACTGCGGCTAGAGCCAATTACTGATGGTCTCTTACTCTCCTCTTTCCCAACCCCCCCACCCCCAATAGGAGGTTGTGGAGCCATGTATGAAGTCCACATCGAATCAGTTGAATTTAAAGGAAAGCGACTTGTGCAACAGCACCAGATGATCAACCAGGTACTTGGTGCCCTGGGCTCATTGATATCCATGTGATGTGGGCTGAGGGATGGGTTTGAGCAAGGTTTCTGAAATAGCTTAAAATTAATACTCAAAGCAGCATCATCTTTTTGTGGAGAGTAAATCTCACGACTTGCACGCTGTGAAATTGTGAATGCTCAAGCAGTCATTTAATGGCAAATTTTATCACTGATGTCTCCATTTATTTAAATAACGTTTCTGATATATGGGATATGGTCTCTATCTTCCTATCGTCATTAGTGTTAGAACAAATGGTTTTGTACAGTGAGCACAAAATGTGAAAGGTGTCTGAATTCAGCAAGCAGTTGGTCCAAGATCTTTCTGAAGTCAGGAAAAAGGCATAAAACTTGATGTTTCATGATAATTTCATTAACAGTTAATAGAATAAAGAAAATTAAGAAACAGGCAGTGATAGGGGACTAGTAAGTGAAGGGAGAGAGAAGCAAAAAGATGGTGGAGCCTCATGATCATCTCTTTTAACCTTCATAGATAAAGAACATTCCATTCAGATAATAGTCAACCAATCAGATAATCCCTATTCAAATAAGCACCAGAGAAGCTTCCAGAGCTTTCCAGAATGTTACAAAGAACTGTAACCATGAGAGAACACACTAAACAACTGTGTATACATACTGTGGCCACTAGGTAACATACTATACAGTTATGTGTATATAAATAGTTATGAAAAAGATTTTAGCAAGTAATGTTAAGGTGCAAAGTTAATGACAATTAAACAGTATAATCTAGGGTTTCCCAACCTGGGTTCCAAGGACACCTCAGTTAATGTTAGAGGTCCTTGGCATTAAAAAAAAGGTTGGGAACCACAGGTCTAGACTCTAGTCCAACAATGTTAAGGCCCATTCTCTTGAAAGGTTTAGCAGAAGTGCTGGTGCTGACTTGAAGATCGGCCTGTAGATGTGTAAATATGCAAGCAGCATCTACATACTACAGCTTAATGACTACAGTTGGCTGTGAGTTTCCTGTTTGTTCTATAGATTAGCTCAATTGTAGCAGGAAGCTTTTTGGGGCTGAGTTGTAGTGTTGCAAGGAGAAAACAAATTGTGCGAGAATAAATAAATACTGAGAACATCAGTTGTAGAGACCTTGAAAGGGAATCTAGGTTTTGAAATCAGTTCAAAGTTGTGTGAGTGATGTTATCCACACTGATTTAGGAGTATTTATTGAGATACAGCACAGAATATGCACCTCTAGTCCTTCGGGCTACACCACCCCGCAACCCGCAATCATGGGACATTTTACAATGACCAAGTAACCTACCGACCTGTACGTCTTTGGACTGTGGGAGGAAACTGGATCATTCAGAGGAAACCCACACAGTCACGGGGAGAATGTACAAATTCCTTTCAGGCAGTGGGAATTGGACCCATGTCACAGGTACTATAAAGCGTTGTGCTAACTGCCACGCTACTATATTGTGGCTGAAAGAAGGTCATAGTTGGGAGCTTAATATCAAAGGGGATGTACTTTGTACTGAAAGGACAGGCAGGGTGGTGGTGTGGCTCTGTTGGTAAGAGATAGAATTACATCTTTAGAAAGGGCTGACATAGGGTCAGAGAATGTTGAATCTTTGTGGGTGGAGTTAAGAAATTGAAAGGGTAAAAAAAAATTATGGTAATCATATATAGACCTCCAAATAATAGTCAGGATGTGGGGTTAGGATTGCAAAGGGAGCTGGAAAAGGCATGTGAAAAGTGTAATAACAATTGTAATGGGGGACTTCAATATGCAAGGGGATTGGGAAAATCAGGTTGGTGTCAGATCGCAAGTGAGGGAATTTGTTGAGTTATGGGAGGCCTTTGCCTGTGATGGGTTGGGCTGTATCCACCACTTACTGTACACTTTGTTGCTCATGGGCACTGATGTTTCCACACCAGGCTGTGATGCAGCCATTTAGGATACTCTCCACTGTGCAATTATGGAAGTTTGTCAGAGTTTCTCTCTCTCTCTCTTCTAGGCATTGAAAGACGAAATACAATCCATGCACGGACTGAGGATATTTACTGCTGTTCCAAAGTAGCCAAAGGAGCTTGGCAGAGAGGAGGGACATCGGCAGAACGGAATGGAAAGTAGACCAAAATGTGCAACAAAAGCGTGAATTGTACACGTTCTAGGAAAATGTGTGAATGTGAACAGGGATTAGGTCCTGTGGTGAGCCAAGAAGGTGTGTCCCAGCACTAGATACATCTTCTGTATTTGACTGATTGTCTGCAAGCACCTGAGAATTTGATCATGAACAATTCTAGATCTATAAACACCAGGAAAAGACTTAAAAAGAGAAGCTGATAAACACAATATAATTTTTCTGTGTAGAAGACCTTGAGCCACATTCTTTACACTACCTACCAAAGGATTCAAATGGTGATGGGTTGATGCACTGGGGAAACACAGCAGCTGAATAATTTTATATTTCAAAATATTGACTTATTATTACATGTATTGGGGTACAGTGAGAAACTTCCGCTTTGAATGTTATCAGTACACTGAGTTCGAAAACAGGAAAAGTTATAAATGCAGAATATAGTGTTACAGAGAAAGTGCAGGCAGACAATAAGTTACAAGTTCACAATGAGGTGTTATTGTCATTCAACAATACATGCATACAGTCAAACGAGACAGCATTACTCAGGGGTTGAAGTGCAAGTCGAAGTATCACCTGTCACACACAAGCACAAATGGTATCATGCAATAAAGGAGCCTTGAAACCCACGCCGACCACGATAAAGCCCGTCTCCCGTCGAGTGAACAACATCCTATTGCATGACATTCATTCAATAGTCTTACGACAGTGGAAGGTGTCCTTCAAAGTTTGACAGTAAATTTATTATCAAATCATACACCGTATACTCTCCGAGCCCAGTGTTTCCGGCTTTTGTATCTTCTCTCCAATGAGAGGAGGGAGAGGGGAGCTTGTCCAGAGTGAGTCAGGTGGGGTCTTTGTATTGGTAACTTTTCTAAAGTAGTGAGAACCCTAGCCGGAGTACTGGGGATGGGGCTGGTTTTTGTGATGTGCTGAGCTGTGTCCACCACTCTCACCAGAATTACTTCATGGGTCTTTGGCTGTTTATCCAAGTGTGGAGGTGAATGTGGAACAGTGTTAAATTGTGATGTTGTTTCAAAGTCAGGAATATTCTTGACATAAACATGTGGGGAAAGGGGACTTGTAAATGGAACTGGGAAAATCCCTGCACTGCCCTAAGAAATTGTTGATGAAATGAAAGGCCAGGTCACAAAATAATCCTCTTTAATTAGGGGGAAAGTAAGAATTTCAAATTTCAAAATAAATTTATTATCAAAGTACATATATGTCACCATATCCAACCGTGAGATTCATCTTCTTACAGGCATACTCAATAAACCCAATAACCAAAATAGAATCATTGAAAAATTGCACCAGCAGGGCGGACAACCAATGTGCTAAAGGCAACAGATTGTGCAAATACAAAAAGAGTGGAACAATAAATAAATAAATAAGCAAGTGATAAATGTTAAGAACATTAGATGAAGAGTATTTGAAAGAGAATCCATAGTTTCTGGGAACAGTTCATTGATGGGACCAGTGAAGTTGAGTGAAGATCTCCCTCTGGTTCAAGAGCTTGATGGTTGAGGGGTAATAACTGTTCCTGAATCTGGTAGTGTGAGTCCTGAGGCTCTTGTACCTTCTTCCTGATGTCAGCAGCCAGAAGAGAACATGACCTAGGAGGTGCATGTCCCTGATGATGGATGCTGCTTTCCTGAGACAATGCTTCTCTGTTCAGTGAACTCTGTGAACACATTGTGAAGAGATACTGTTAATATCGTTAGCAGTTTTCTTCAGAACTGAAATGCGGATGTCCAGCTCCCAAAGCACATGTGTGTGTCTGACACTAAAATTCAGAAACCAAAGTGGTCTGTGACCTATGTGGGACACTTAAGGAACAGGCAGCGCTGGGCCAAACTCTGGAGTCACTGGAGTAAACACTTATCACTAAAACACAGGAGTGAACACGCAATCTTGTGTTCGTTGAAAATTTTTCGTCATGTATTATCTGTTACTGGCAGCAGAGGGTGTGGATCACTGAAGTTGCAGACCCAAGAGGGAAACTCACTGAGTGCAGCATCACACAGACATAAAGTGTTGATACTAGAATTGTTTAGGAATTCAATCCTAAACATGACTACATCAGTATTTTGTTTATGTATTCGACATTCTTTAACATTTTAAATGCCAGTGCCTGTGTTTAATGATAGATTTAGTATCAGCAAGAATTATTTTTTAATTTAGAGATACAACGCGGAACAGGCCCTAATGGCCCAACAAGCCGCACTGCCCGGCAACCCACCTACCGGTATTTAACACAGTGACCAACTGACCGACTAACTGCTACATCTTTGGGCTGTGGAAGGAAACTGGAGGGAACCCCGGCACTCACAGGGAGGACACACAGCCAGAAATGAACTCACAAATCCGACGTCCCGAGCTGTAGTGGTTTTGTGTTAACCACAACACTACCTTGGCACCCCGCAAAAATGTACTCTAATTCTAAAGCCATCATAGCGCAAATTTAGAGATCATTTTCTGAATGCAGCAGTCCAGATTCAGGAACAGTTATTACTCCTCAACCATCAGACTCATGGGCCAGAGGGGATAACTTCTCTCAGCCAATGCTGAACTCTTCCCAAAAGCTAAGCATGCCCTTTGAAGGACTCCATCTCATGTTTGTGATATTTATTATTATGTTTTATTTCTTTGTATATACTGTGATTGTCTGCAAATGAATGAATCTTGGGGTTGTATGTGGTGGCATAATGTACTTTAATAAATTTACTTTTGATTTTTGATTCCTCCCATCGTAGCAAGGTTAACAGTGTGAAGCTGTTTCTAGATTGAGGATTAATGAGGACTATGACTTGTGTCCTGAGATCATTGATATCCATTGAAAGGATCACAGGTTTAACAGCTGTATACCACCAGTGCGGTAGGTTCCCTTTGAGAACGCATTCCTGCTCTTGAAGCAGCATCTTTTTCTCTGTGTCCACCTCAGATCCCAGTGCAACAGCTTGGTTGGAACTAGAATCTGTTTGTGAATACCTTGTCCTTCACTTTCTGCTTTGATGGGCCAAGTTCTTGGAACATAGGAAAATGAGAGGAGATTTGATTGGTGCTGTGGTAGCATTGTGGTCAGTGTGATGCTATTTTCAGCTCGGAGTGTCGGAGTTCAAAGTTCAATTCCAGTGTCCTCTAAGCAAGTTTGTGTTTTCCTTCCCATGTGCAAGTGGGTGCTCTGCTCTAGTTTCCTCCCACAGTCTGAAGTTGTACTGGTTAGTAGGTTAGTCAGTCATTATAAATTGTCCTGTGATTATGCTAGGGTTAAAATAGGTGGGTTGCTGGGTGCCACGGTTCAGTAGACTGGAAGGGCCTGTTCTGAGCTGTATCTCTAAGTAAAAATAAAATATAAAATCAAAAAATATGCAAAATTATGGGAGTATAGATAAGGTAAATGCAGGCAAGATTTTTCCACTGAGTTTGGGTGAGATAGAACTAAAGGTCATAGATTAAGGTTGAAAGGTGAAATGTTTAAGGGGAACCTGAGGGGAAACTTTTTCATTCAGAGGGTGGTGCAGGTGTGGAATGAGCTGCCATTGGAAGTGATGGATGTGGCTTCTAGTTTGACAGAAATAGAGACATGGATAAATATTCAAAGCAGTTTCCCACTCTACTGCTGAAGTAGCTATTTAATGAACTTGGGTGCAGTGTCAGAATACGTCCTCGGGGGGTCACTGTTGCCAAAGAAGCCAACTGGAAGTTTGACTTGTGTCGGGAGTTGGCTAGGAAATAACTGCTCAGTTTCACAACCAATTATTTTTATTCTTTCTAACAACAGCAACGTTTCTGTAATTGCAAATGTGCACATGAAGGAATTGCAGGCTGCAGGAAAAGACTTAAGAGAGAAAGATTAGCTTTATCACACGTATATTGAAACACAGTGAAATGTGTTGTTTGCATAAGCACCAACGCAGTCCAAAATTTGCTGAGGGCGAGAATTGTACCTGATCACTGGCGCTGTAAAGCATCATGCGAACCGTTACGTTACCATGCCGCCCAGAGATTGTATGCTCATCACTTGGTTATTCGAATAAAAATCTTCCTCGTGCCTTAAATTGATTGCGGTTTAGATTCAGTTTCTCAGATGAATCAGGTTTAATATCAGTGGCACATGTTGTAAAATTTGCTTTGTAGCAGCACTTCAGTATGATGCAGAATGAAACTATAAATTACAATAATATATACAGTATATAAAATTAAGTAGTGAAAAGAGAGAGCAAAAAAACAATGAGCTAGTGTTCATGAGTTCAATGTCCATTCAGAAATCTAATAGCAGAGCTTAAGAAGCTGCTCCTGGAAAGTTGAGTGCATGTCTTCAGGTTCCTTTATCTCCTCCTTGATGGTAGCATTGAGTAGCGGCATGTCCTGGGTGATGGAGGTCCTTAATGGATGCCGCTGCCTTGAGGGATCGCCTTTCGATGATATCCTCAATGCTGGGGAGGCTAGTGCCCAATGATGGAACTGGCTGAGTTTACAAGTTTCTGCAGCTTATTTCCATACCTGTGCAGTTTTCCCTCAATACCAGAAGTGATGCAACCAATTAGAAAGTTCCACACGGTATATTCCTGTCGAAATCTGTGGGTCTTTGGTGACATAACAAGTTTCCTCAAACTCTGAATGAAATATAGCAGCTCTTATGTCTTTGTAAATGCATTATGGCTGGAAATTGTTACTGTGACTGGATTTAGTCCTTTTAACCTGGGCCCAACATATCGATGCAGCTATAAGGAAGGCAAGACAGAGATTATATTTCATTAGGAGTTTGAGGAGATTTTTGATGTGTCACCAAAAACACTTGCAAATTTCTACAGATGTACTTTGGAAAGCATTCTGACTGGCTGCATCAGTGTGATATGTGGAGGAGCAGCAACAGCACAGGATCGAAGTAAGTTGCAGAGAGTTGTAAAATTGGTCTGCTCCTCGTAAGCACTAGCCTCTTTAGTATCTAGGACATCTATAGTGCCTCCAAAAAGGTGGTGTCCTTCATTAAGAACCCCCATCACCCAGGACATTTCCTCTTTTCATTGCTACCATCGGGAAAGATGTACAGAAGCCTAAAGGCACACACTCAGTGATTCAGGAACAGCTCCTTCCCCTCTGCCATCTGATTTCTGAATGGACATTGAACCCATGAACACTATCACGCTATTTTTAAAAATCTCTTCTTTCACTTTTACACTAATATATACATTCATAGTGTAATTCAGTTTTTTCTATATTTATCATGTATTGCATTGTACTGCTGCCTTGAAGGTAACAAATATCACAACACATGCCGGTGATATTAAATCTGACTGTGAAACTCCAGTGTGTTATTTTTAAGCTGGTTAACATGGACAAATATAAAACCAGACCAATCATATGGCAGATCTCCAGTGTCCCTTGCACATCTACTATCAATAGTAATATTAACTGGTCATTCATCTCACATAGGTATTGCTGGGCAAAGTGACTTTTCAGAACTAAAGTAACTTCATGATGAAGTTTATTGCCTGAGGGTACTTGGAGACACGAGGAGTAAGAAAACACTAGAAGTGCTAGGTCTTTATTTCTGCCCTGTAGCAACAACAATTGAGACAAGGGAATGTATATTGTATACTATGGTTCTATCTCATCTGAAGGACAATGCATTAAGTGAATAAATAAAATTATGGCTAAGGGAAGTATGATAAAATATTAAAGCATTCACTCTATAATTTTCGTGATTTCTTGAAGGATTTTTTTTTCTTCTCTCCAGTTTTAAACTGAATTGGATATTGCAGTGGTGTGGAGCCTCATTCAGAAAAGACAGCCTGGTACTTCATGCAGTGAGCGGGCATAGTCTACCATGAACTTAAAAAAAGGGTGGTGGAAGCTGATAGAACCTTAACTTCGAAAAGGGAGTTGGTCAAGTCCTTGAAGAGGGCAAAGATGCAGAGATGTTGACAAGGGTAAAGTTATAGGAGTGATTGAGTTAGTTCTTCAAAAAAAAAGTTAGCATAGTTACAGTGGGCTAAATGGGCTCAATTTGCAGTGTCATCCTATAAGCAATGATTATTGTTTATAATTGATGATCCTACACTTAGTTGAAGAATTATTATTATTTTAACCAGCAAATTTCCTCACCAACCACAAAAGCAAGTGAAGAGGGTAGACTAGCAGAATTCCAGTGCTTGGCAATAGTGACATGGCTAAGGGAAACGTGGTAAAATATTAAAGCATTCACACTCTCATAATTTAAATGAATTCAAAATTAGTGGGTGACTGAATGGACAGCAAAAAGATATCAGTGGTCAAAAGGTTTAAAGATTTGTAAGGTATAACACGTCATTTGTGTCAATGAACAAAACAGTCCGAGGAACGTGCTTGGGGCAGCCTGCAAATGTCACCATGCTTCCGGCACCATCATAGAATGAGCACAACTTACTAACCCTAACCCTGATCTGTACATCTTTGGGATGTGGGAGGAAACCCGCAAAGTCCTTACAGACAGTGGAGGGAATTAAACTCAGGATCAGAATTAGGTTGAATAACACTGGTGTATTTCAAAAAATGTGTTGTTTTGCAGCAGCAGTACATTGCAATAGATACTAAATTACAATAAGAAATGAGGTAGTTTTTCATTTTCTATTTAGAAATCTGACAGTGGTGGAGAAGGAGTGAGTGGGTGTCTTCAGGCCCCTGTACCATCTCATTGTTTCCTTGATGGTAACAATTAGACAAGGACACGTCCTAAGTGGGGTGGGGGGGGGGGGGGGTCTCAATGACATGCCAGCGTTTTGAGGCATCACTTTTTGAAGATGTCCTCAATACTGGGAAGGCTACTACTGCCCATGATGGAACTGGCTGTTTACAACCCTCTGCGGCTTCTTCAGATCCTGTGCAGCGACTCCTCCATACCAGACAGTGATGCAACCACTTAGAATGCTCTCCACACACATCTGTAGAAATTTGTGAGTCTTTGACATACTGTCTCCTCAGAGATGCATGCTAACTGCTATGCTATCGTGCTACCCTTAGTCTAGTGAGAGCGACTGAAAATGGACAATCTTGCCTAACATTGTAACGCCATACATTTAAGAGAAGGAAAAGCACAATTTGTGAGAGAATAGTGAGAATTGTGAAAAGGGTGAGATCTTGAGCACGTATGTGGATTTGTAAAGGCAGCAGGACGAATATGCAGAGTGCTTAAGATGCTACAGAATGAGGTCAATCAGTAAATATCAGTAGTTGGGCCACAACTAAAGCACAGTACATTTCAGTTGGGTATAGTACATCTGCTCTTTGTGATGTATATAAATAACCAAGATGAGGATGTAGATAGGTTGGTTTGTCAGTTTGCAGATGATACAAAGATTGATGGTGTTGGGGAGAGACTGGCAAAGAATACAGTGGGATATAGATCAGTTACAGATAGGGCCGGAGTAATGGAGCTTACTCCGATTGGACATGAAGTGGTGCTCCTTGGTAGGTCAAATGTAAAGAGACATTACATTGTTAAGGGCAAGACCCTTAATAGTGTTGATGAACAGGAGGATCTTGGGGACCAAGTTTATAGCTGCCTGAAAGTGGCTATACAGGTTGATTATGAAGGCATATGGTATGCTTGTCTTTATTAGTTCAGACACTGAATTCAGAAGCCAGGAAGTTACAGTATGTTGCTGCTTTATAAAACACTTGTTGTGCCATATTTGGAGTATTGCATACTGTTCTGATAGCTCCATTATAGGAAGGATGTCGAGGCTTTGGAGAGGACGCAGAAGATGTTTACCAGGATGCTGCCTGGATTAGGGGGCATGAGCTATAATGAGAAGCTGGACAAGCTTGGGTTGTTCTCTCTGGAGCGGCAAAAGCTGAGGGGAGATCTGATAGAGGTTTATAAGATTATGAGAGGCATAGATAGAGAGTAGACAAATGTCTTTTTTTCCCCCAGGGTTGAAATACCAGAGGGCATGCATTTAAGGTGAGAGTGGGTAATTTCAAAGGAGATGTGAGGGGTAAGTATTTTACACAGTGAGTGGAAGGTGCCTGGAATGGGCTGCCTGGGGTAATGGTAGAAACACAAGCATTAGGGACTCTTAAGAGATGTTTATATAGGCACCTGTATGTGAGGGAAATGGAAATATAAGGACATTGTGTAGACAGAAAGGGTTGTTTAATTGTCCATTTGGTTACTGGTTTAATTGGTTCGGCACAACTTTATGGGCTGTACTAGGTACTCTACTATGTACAGTTCTGGATCCAACTTTTTGCCAATGGTCCCTGCACATGCCTAGGTCAGGTGTGAAGAGCTGTTTGCATTGGCTTTCCATATCTCACAAATATGAGAGTGTTTTGAAGAAGTGACCAAGAGGATCCACGAGAGGCTTTATATGTGGATTTTTGCAAGACTTTTGACAGGACCTTGTGCTGTAGACTAGAACAAAAGGTTGGACCTGTGGTGAGTTAGCCAATTGTATACACAATTGGATCTGTTGTAGATTTTCAGATTGGATACCCTGGCCGGTGGTGTGGCACAGGGACTGGTGATGGGTCCACTAATGCTTGTAATCTGTATTCCTGATTTAGGTGGGAATGTGGGTGCTATGATCTGTAACTTTGTAGATGACACCAGAATTGGTGGTATAGTGTACAATGAAGGTTGTCTAAGGTTACAGCAGGACCTAGGTTAACTGGAAAAGTGGACAAGGGAATAGGACATTCGGGGTCAAAAGAGGTTGCAGGGAATTAAAGGTGTAGCCAGCTCCATCACGGGCACAACCCTCCCAACCATTGGGGACATCTTTGAAAGGTAGTGCCGCGAGAAGGCAGCATTCTTCATTATGGACCTTCACCACGTAGGACGTGTCATCTCATTACTGCCATCTGGGAGCAGGTACAGGGGCCAGAATGTTTTAGGAACAGCTGAACAGCTTTGCCATCAGATTTCTGAATGGTCCATGAACAATATCCCATTATTCATCTTTTGTGCTATTTATTGTTGTAACATATCGTGATATTTTAATGTTTTGCAATGTACTGCTGCCACAAAACAACACATTTCACAACTTATACAGTAATAATAAACTTGATTGGGCAGGAGGTTCAAAGCCTTAGTTAATTAACAATTATTACCGTACAACCATTAAACTTCTGAGCCAGTGTGGATAACTTCAATCACCCCTACTCTGAACTGATTCTATGACCAATAGAGTCACTTTCAACGACTCTTCGCAACTCGTGTTCTCAGTATTTTTGTTTCTACAGTTTTTTTTTGCCCAATGGTTGTCAGTCTTTGTTTATCGTTTTTTTGTAAGTTCTATTGTATTTCTTATATTTTCTCCTGTAAATGCCTGCAAGAAACTCAATCTCAAGGTAGTATATGGTAAAAATACTTACTATAATAATAAATTTCCTTAGAACTGCAATTCTGATCGGGGAAGCGGCCTGCAGTCAATGAACAACACAGTGCTAAATTGAACTGAACTGAAATAAACTGAGCATTCCTAGACTGTTTCAAGGACTTATGGTTTGATGTTTTATATTCTGTTTTTTTTTGCTCTTTTTTTTACCATTTGCACGATTTGTTCTTTTTTTGGATGATGGGGTTTTGATGTTTTTCTTTGAACAAGTTCCATGGTTTTCTTTGTTTCATGGCTGTCTGTGGGAGGTGGAATCTCAGGGATGTGTACTGTATACATTGATAATAAAGTTGAATTTGAAATGATTCTGTTTCCATGGCCTATTGATGAAGCAAACGATACTATTTATTTAGTGCCCAGCAGAGGGAACTCATACCACTGTTCTTGCCTTCTCAATGCAATGACAAAAAGCAACTAACTCTCCACCATTATCTTTCTTCAGTTTGCATGGCCTTGTTCAGTTTCTAAATTCTTCTGAGAGCTCAAGTTACTGGGAGTTCTGATTCCACTATAATCTTTTCTTTTTCAATCTTTTTATTAGTATTAGTAATATGAACAAAAAACAATTGATATATTAATAAAGGGATTACAAACATACAAATTCCCATTGCACGTGAAAGAATACATAAGCAATGAATACAGTATTAATAAGTTTTCCCGAAACATGAACCATATAGTGTATATGTAAGCCAGGTATATCTAGAAATTTCATAATATATAATATAAAAAAGAAAAAAATATATATATGCAAAGTTAACTAACCTACTAATCTAGTGTCTAAAGAAAAAAAGGAAACAAAAAAAGAAAAAAAACTAAAAAAAGGAAAAAAAAGGGCTGTTTATAATATATCACAAGAATACATAAACATCAATGTCGTCAACTCCGATCCTCTCAGTATAAATACGATTAAAGCTATATAAATACTATAATCTGAATTGAACAATTAGCAATTTAGTAAAGCGAGAATTTGGGTTTTTAAATGTCTAATTATCAGGTTATGTAATTTAATTGTTAATCTTGGATTGCTTCTAAAATTGCAGTTCAGACTTGAGCACATAGGAGATCAGAAAAACACCTAAGTTGAAGCACCCGCTGCAAGAGGTGGGGGTTGTAAGGGAGGTACTATCATCTGAGCATGAGATTTAATGGAGGACTCTCTTTAAGTGGGCATTGAGGTATTAGCATCTGGAGACAAAAGGGTGAATTCTGCAGCAGCGTCATGGTGTATATTACTTTGGGAATATCATTGAGATAACCTTGAGGCACGGGGGGGGGGGGGTTGTCAGAGAGGGTCATTATGCAATCAAGGGCTGTTGAGATGCTCTGCTGGAGCGGGAGGGGCGCTGCGGCTGGAGTCGGCGCTCCCTCACGGTAGTCCCTTTGTCCCCCGTGTGCTTCTCGGAGTCGCTGTGGAGGAAGAGAAGAGAGGGTTAGCGAAGGGATGGCCGAGTACCAGCCGGCAAGGTCTCCTCTGTCTATTTATATCTATATGGCGTTGCTTTATGAAGCCGCGGGCGAGAGAAGAGGGAAAACCCGAGCCGGATAACCGGGCGCCGCTAGGGGAGGGCTGGTCACCAGGCCCGGTAACCGAGATCACGGGGGAATAGGGAATGAAGAGGTAGTGGGGTGTAAAGGCAGTGAGTTTGGAGAGAGGGGATTTGGCATGAGACCGGTTTGAAGTGATGGAGGGAAGGACTTGAGGGTGAGGAAGTGGGAGGAGTCTGGGGTTGTAGAGGGAAATATTGGGTTTGGGTCGGCCCTTCAGTACAAAACTCCAATCACAGGAAAAACCTCGTAACGTCTCCCGATTGATTACCTTTCAGAATTTTGAATGTCCTAATAAGAACTTATAAATCCAGTCAGTAAAGACCAGTCTTAATCATTGCCCATTGCTTAGTGCAGTCCCCTTTTCCCAGGAATAAATCCGATAAAATTGCTCTTGTTTATAGTTTACTCCAATGGTCATACTGGTTGTATTCTATCAAAAGCATAACCCATTTTTTTCTGAAGTGAAACAACTTTCTTTCTCAAGATACAGGGTCAGAATTAGGCCATTCAGCCCATTGAATCTGCTGTGCCACTCAATCATGGCTGCTGATTTTCAACACCATTCACAAAATGCTGGTGGAACGCAGCCGGCCAGGCAGCATCTATAGGAAGAAGCACTGTCGACGTTTCAGGCCGAGACCCTTTGTCAGTCCTGACGAAGGGTTCGGCCCGAAACGTCGAAAGCGCTTCTCCCTATAGATGCTGCCTGGCCTGCTGCGTTCCACCAGCATTTTGTGTGTGTTGCTTGAATTTCCAGCATCTGCAGATTTCCTTGTGTTTGCCTTTCAACACCATTGTTCTGCCTTCTCTTTATAAACCTTAACTCCTTTACAATCAAGAACCTATGGATTTCTACCTACATACAAGTGAATTGGCCTCTGAGGCAATGAATTCCAGACTCACCATCTTTTGGCTAAAGACATTTCTCCTGATCCTTGTCTTAATGGGACATCCCTTTATCCTGAGACTGTGCCCTTGGATCAGAGACTCCCACTAATGGAAACATCCTCTCCTCATTTCATTCTATCAGTATTTACTCTTTCAGTGTCCAGTATGTTTCAATGTTCCTGCCCCTGCATTCATAGAGGTCAGGTACAGAGATATCAAGCACTACTCAAACGTTAACCCTTTCATTCATGTAAAACCAGATTTCTTTTGGTTCCTTCCCAGTTCTGATGAAGGGTCTTTATTCTGAAACTTTAGCTATTATCTCTTCTTGCACATATGAGCTAATCTGAATGCTTTTAATATTTTCTGGTTTTTTTCTGGAAGGCAAGACGCATTGATACGTTTTCTCCTCACCAGGCTCATTATAATTTCACCAAGACCTTTTTTTAAATCTATGCCTGTGGTCAACTAATCATTTATGTAAATATATTTTACTTGTTTAAGTTAAATTTACATTGATTCAACAGTAGATGCTCATTTCAGTATATTTGAATTTTGTGCTTAGAGGTTAAATTAAATTTATGCATTTCAATATCAGTCGTATCATGTAAATTGGCTCACATCACCAAGTGGAAGCCTCTGCTGAAATCGTCTGGAAATTCAGCATCAGTTTCCGTATATTTTCTCTCTCTCTACCTCTCCATTTGTTCCAGTGGTATTTCCACTGTCCTGTAGACATTTTATCCACCTGAAGAATACTAAAGCTGCTCTTTATCCCCTGCACAAAATACGGTTCAGAGCTACTGACTCTATTTTTCTTGCCAGTTTCTTCTTGAGACTAAATCAGGTTGTTTGCAAACATGGTATTAGGTTTGAACCTGAGGAAAACCTTGGAACATAACTGCTTTAGCAAAAAGGAAATCACATTTCACCTTTGTACTGCACCTTCACGTTAGCCTACCTGTGGCTACTATCATTCCTGCTTTGGTCACTTGTGGACTTGACCCTTCCCCCTCATGTCACGCTGCCCTTCCTCGATTTAAACTTCAGGAACCTAAAATCATTAAAATTAAGTGATGAGCAGCTGGTCTATCAAGCCTTCTCGGAACTAGAACATGAAACAAAACTTAAGATGCTGGATATCTGAATAAATAAATAATTCATCCATCTATTGTAATACATTTTAGCTTGGCTGTGAAATGTCTAAGCTCTGTGATTTTGGCCCAAATCATCGCCAAGTCTATCATTACATCATTGATTGTCACATCTTTATCTGCCAAAACTGAAAGACCTGGAAATCCCTTCCAAGGTCTCTGCTTCTCTCCTTGTAGCTACGTTTTCTTAGCAGTAGTGGTCTGATGCTAAAACTCCAGAGACCTGAGCTGATGGCTGGAAAACATGATATCAAATCTCAGCATGGTAGCTATGGAAATTAAGATTAGTTTCCAGTAAAAGTTGGAACATAAAGCTTATCACTATTGATACCCATAAAACCCACAATTCACTGAAAACATTCCTTCCAAAAGAATATACAGTGGATTCTGATTAATTGGGATGCATTGGGACCAGTATATTTTGGCCCAATTACACAGCTGCCTCAATTAGCTGAAATTTCATGGAAGTAGTTAAAAAGGTATAAAAAAGACAAACTGAGTAACAATGTATGTATTTAAAGAAATACAGCACAAATTAGAACACTATCAATACTACTGTACTGTAAAACTGTATTAGTCCCTAATACTTACCAATGGAGGAATCCATCCACATCATGTTCTTTTGACTGTAAATAAAAAACCAGCACAGGCACCTAGTGTAGATAATGGACTGCCTTCATTCAATTGTCGACGATTGCTTCCTCTGAATCTTCATTTTGATTGTAACGTTGAAGATGATTGCCAGTACTGTACCTTTAAATTCTTCATAGTTCTTAAACTTGTTGACCTAGTGGAATAATTTCATTTTCACTCCTGACCATTTCTGGCATCTCCAAGCTTGAATGCTTGAAACTGCAGTGAGCAAAACGGTTTTGAGTTGTCTTACTGCTTATTTCTTGCCAACTATCAGTGACAAAAATTGTTGCTTTTTGAACACAAACGCATGCAACTCAAGTTGATGTTATTTAAAAACTGTTTGCTCAAAGCATTGCCGAGTAAGTGCATGTGACTGATTGTAGTTAGAAACTGGCAATAGTCTCCTGCCCCAATTAAGTGAAATAGTTTCCCAAATAAACAAAGGGAATGCTGACTATTTTCTTGATTTGTTTTTGTTCTTTAAGAGTTGTCTGAAATAAGCAGCTGCCCCGATTAACCGAAGACCCAATTAACCGGAAGCCACTGTATTATGTTTATCCGTTCTGTTCTGCTTATGACTTCATAAACTAAAGTTTTAATCCTGATGTATATTCTGAATTAGCTGAGAAACCTCCTCAGTATATTGAACAGATATGTAATTATCTTAAGTTACTTCATTGCTGAGCTTGCTACATCACAAATTCAATTGTGGGTACATTAGCTGAGGATTGTAGATTGTTCTATTCTATTTACAGATCTTCAGAAAATGAGGCAGTCTGTGCTTGCATTTTGCTTAGATTTCAACCAAGCCTGGACTGATAAAATGACAATTAATATTCTTGACAGTCAAGAGCTAGATAATGAGATTCTTATACACTCATAGATCTTCCGCCGTTAAATTTCTGGGTTCAGCATAACTAGACTAGCCTGGTAGCAGATTTGTAAGGTCAGAAACAACTTTTATTTTGGCAAGTAATTCACCACCTTGTTCCTTAAAACTGATCAAGATTTTCATCATTTTTTCTATTATTTTCTGGTGTGCTGTAGTGTCTTTACTTGAAAGGCCTCAGGATATTCTGCTACATTAAACACATTTTGTTCAAGTATAAAAGTACAATGTTCAGTTTGCAGTGCATATCTAATTTAACATCAGTGTCTATTCATCTAAATCAGGGGTTCCCAACCTTTTTCCATGCCATGGTTCATGGACCCCAGGTCAGGAACCCTATCTAAATGTAGTTATTTCAATGTACAGTTTGATAGTTTGTGAATGATTGAATGAGATAAGTTGCTGGAATGCAGATCATAGTCGAAACAATAAAGGGATGAATGATAGGACAGATTCAAAACATGAAACAGAAAGAATAAGAGATCATGTCAATGAAAAGCTCTAGAATTCTTATTGTTCTTCTTTTCAACAACCAGTAGAACGTTTTAAGCAAATTCTTCACATTTATGACACACACAATATGCCAAAAATAGAGTGAGAATAATGTCTGGATATGTTATATGTTATTATACGATGTATAATTTTAAAAAGCTCCTATTTTTATAGTCAAAAAAACATCAGTTATATTTTACTTAAATATTCAGGCAGCATGAATTTTTGATTTTAGGCTTCGAATATGTTTAGATGAAGCCATTTTTAAGCTTCATTCTTAAAAAGAAACCATCGCATTTTTAATTGGTTTAATGCTGAATTATGCATGTTAATCTCCAACTAAATAAGTAAGAAAAGAATTGGCATAGTACTTGAATTCAGCTTTATTGGAACAGAGAGAGCATTAATATTGAGCTCTATTATTCTATTGTTGTCTCTTGTATTTTTGACTCATTGAGTAATCTTAGGGTTGAAATTTATGAACAGACGTTGTCAAGAATGAAGTTGGTGTGAGGGTAATGACTGTCCCATTTGGACCAACTGTACTTTGAATTTCAGGAGCAGTTCCAAATAGTATTGACGCTTTTGGAAGTGGAATCAGTATTAATCCTGGCAAAGTAGATATCAACACACATAGTGTTTAAAACAAAAAATCCATAATCCATTGTAGTAACACTGATTTTAAAGGGAAGGATATCTGAAATATAACATAAATATAATGCAACGTGTGTTATGAAGCTGCATGCTCTTTAGCTTTAGATGAAGTATATGTTGTCGTAGCCTGGAGAAATGAACAAGAAACAGTAAAGGGAGGGAAAGGCTCTTATAAATAAAATATTTTAAACCGTTTGAAAGGATAGATTTTATTACAACTCTCAAAGTGGATTTGCATGTGTTTGAAAAAGATTTCTGAGGTTACAGAGAAAGTCCATAAGACATAGGAGCAGAATTAAGCCATTCAGCCCATTAAGTGTGTTCACCATTTGATCATGACTGATTTATTTTCCTTCTCAACCCCATTCACCTGCCTTCATTCTGTATCCATTGACACACTTACTAATCAAAAACCTATAAACAGCCACTTTAAAATACCCAATGACTTGGCCTCCATAGCTGCCAGTAGAAATGAATTCCATACATTCACGAACCTCTAGCTAAAGAAGTTCCTTCTCATCTCTGTTCTAAAGTGATCTTCTGTTCTGAAGCTGAGCCCTATGGTCCTACACTCTCCCACTATTGAAAACATCCTCTCCACATCCCAGTTTATCTAGGCTTTTAAAAATTGGGATGTTTCTATAGAAAGAGCAAGATGGAATAATTCTTTCAAGGTGCCAACGCAGGAATGATGGGCCAAATTACCTTTTCCTGTTGGGTGATTCAGTATAAAGAGGGTGATGGTGATATTTCTTGACATTTGCTTGTTTAGGATGATTTGCTGATCAAGTACTGCAGTTCTTCATAAAAAGCCTTTGTCGGGTATGGAATTGACGGAAGAGCAAATAAAAAAAAGAGATTGTAATCATTGGCAATGATGCAAGTGAAAGCAATTGAAAATAAGGGAATTTTGGTTGATCGCAATTTGGAGCAAGACATGCTTTATACATGCTGGTATAGGAGGTAGGTATAAGTTGGTTGAAAAGTCAAGAGGATGTGGAATGCAAAGAGGAGTTGTAGAGGTGAAATGTAAAGGTGAAACGTCTATTTTTAAACTCTAGTATTAGGAGGAAGCCATTCACTCTTTCGGTTGACTTCAACTCTACTTGCCTTTGTCTCTTATCCCGTTGATCCCTTTTACCCATCCAACAAAAAAGTGTCAGTCTCAACCTTACACATTTGAAAGAATGAAGCAACTGTAGGTACAGCAGGCGGTGAAAAAGGCGAATGGTATGTTGGCATTCATAGCAAGAGGATTCGAGTACAGGAGCAGGGAGATTCTACTGCAGTTGTACAAGGCCTTGGTGAGACCACACCTGGAGTATTGTGTGCAGTTTTGGTCCCCTAATCTGAGGAAAGACATTCTTGCCATAGAAGGAGTACAAAGAAGGTTCACCAGATTGATTCCTGGGATGGCAGGACTTACATATGAAGAAAGACTGGATCGACTTGGCTTATACTCGCTGGAATTTAGAAGATTGAGGGGGTATCTTACTGAAACGTATAAAATTCTAAAGGGATTGGACAAGCTAGATGCAGGAAGATTGTTCCCGATGTTGGGGAAGTCCAGAATGAGGGGTCACAGTTTAAGGATAATGGGGAAACCTTTTAGAACCGAGATGAGGAGAAACTTCTTCACACAGAGAGTGGTGAATCTGTGGAATTCTCTGCCACAGGAAACAGTTGAGGCCAGTTCATTGGCTATATTTAAGAGGGAGTAAGATATGGCCCTTGTGGCTAAAGGGATCAGGGGGTATGGAGAGAATGCAAGTACAGGGTTCTGAATTGGATGATCAGCCATGATCATACTGAATGGTGGTGCAGGCTCGAAGGGCTGAATGGCCTACTTCTGCACCTATTTTCTATGTTTCTATATTTCTAACCTTTTTAAGATAAAATCCCACGTGCCCACAAAAATGTGCTTCCTGATTTTGATTCTGAATGACCTAGATCTAATTTTAATTCTCTGCAAGAGGGAATAGCTTACATCAGACGATATTGTTCATTGGATACATGCTGCACATGAACTTCCTTCACCTTCGTTGGTCAGCATTTTTGTTCGCAAACATGAGATTCTGCAGTTGCTGAAAATCCTGAGCAATGCACACAAAATGCTGGAGGAACTCAGGTCAGGTAGCATTATGGAGGGGAATAAAGAGTCGATGATTTGGGCCAAGCCTTTTCCTGAGGACATTTCTTGTTCATTCTGCTTACAAATATTTGTTTCTACCTTCTGCTGAAATATGTCTATGCTGTTTACTAAAAACATTCCCTTTAATAGCGAGTTCTATACTGTAAGTACACTCTAGGTAAAGATTAAAGTTTCATGTTGTTGACCTTTCATCAGAACTAGTCAAAATTGGAAAGCAATCAAGGTTTAAGCAGCAGAGAAAGGAGACCATTGGATAGAGCAAAAGGAGTGTCTGCAATAGTGTGTCTAGACTAAGAGACACTGAGTGACACACATGGTGTTGTTTGGTGCTCTGTGAAGTTGGTGAGGACTGGTTCATTGCAACTGATCTTTTTAGGGCAGGAGATGAAAGGGAGAGAAAACAATGTCAGGACAGTGGAAATTGGTAATTGGTCAGTGATCATCTGTGGAAAGAGGAATGTTGAGTTTGTTGATTTTGTGTCAAAACTGGGCAGTTCTGTCACATTGAGGTAGTGAATTCATTGTGGAGCCCTGGCATATGTAGCATGCCTAGGTGAACAATAAGATTCTTTTCCTCAAGTTGATTTTGGAGTTCATTGGAGCAGTATAGGAGGTGAGTCATTTGGAAGTGAGATGGAGAATTAAAGTGACAACTGGAAGCCTAGCCTCACAGTCTACGTTTGTGCCCTCCGATGTATAGGTCTCCTTCATCGTCATAAAGACATCCATCAGATCAAAGATAGCAGCTTGAATCTGTTCATTTTTCCTTGAGACTCACATCTTATTGTTTTGATAGTCCTTGCTGTCTTTTTGCACCTTCTGCAATTCCTTAATAAATGGAGATTGGAACTATGCACTTAAATCTGGTCTAAGGTTCAATACAACTAATAATACTTTTTCCTTTAAATATAAAATTAATACCTAGTATTTTAAAAAGTCCTCCTTCATATTAACAATATCTTTTCCTATACTCCATCTAACAAGTTGTTACCGTAGATTCCGGATTTTAAGCCGCTACTTTTTTCCCACATTTTGAACAGCTTTGAACTTTGCGGCCAATAATCCAGAGCGGCTAATGCAAGGTTTTTTTCATGCCGCCTCGTAAACATTTTGCCTCGTAACAGTAGACCAATAAAATTGATGAGTAGTTCACAGAGGTCCAATGAAATTGTACGATAAATCAAGCGCACTTTCACAATTAAATTATTGTAAATCAGTCATTTGTACTCACCCTCATCAACATGGAAAACACTCGAAGCATTGTGCTACCTACCCTCTTAGTTTAAACTATATTTGTTTTCTGTACTACATCGCGGGATGCTATGACGACACACCCGGTTTCGCGGCGTCTTGTGGGAAAATGCCGTTTGCGATGAAACGGAAAGGAGGGGGGAGCGGATTACGCGAGCGGCTTTGGATCTGAGCGAAATCTGCTTTTAAATGCCGTTTGCGATGAAACGGAAAGGAGGGGGGGAGCGGATTACGCGAGCGGCTTTGGATCTGAGCGAAATCTGCTTTTAAATGCCGTTTGCGATGAAACGGAAAGGAGGGGGGGAGCGGATTCCGCGAGCGGCTTTGGATCTGAGCGAAATCTGCTTTTAAATGCCGTTTGCGATGAAACGGAAAGGAGGGGGGGAGCGGCATTACGCGAGCGGCTTTGGATCCGAGCGAACTCTGCTTTTAAGTTAAAGGTATCAATAACTTTTCCTGGTAGGCTGCAGTATATATATTTTTTACCAGTCGTTAGGAGATATTGGAATGTTGTTCAGTAAAGAAGTATACGCAACGTATATTTAAAAGTAGCCGCGTACGGGCACGGTTCGAAAAAAAGCATTTGCAATATGTATTTGTTTTTGTTACCATATGGATTTAATTAAAAGTTAAAAAAATCCTCACGTGTAATATCTTTCTGTGTAAATATCTCATATTACAACGTGGGACACCTGCGGCCGAAAATCCGGTGCGGCCTAAAATCCGGTGCGGCCTTTACATTTAAAAAAATGATTTTATTTCTAAAATTAGTGCCAGCGGCTAAAAATCAGGTGCGCTCTGTAGTCCGGAATCTACGGTAATCTACTGATCTACAAATTTTAAAGTTGTACTTCAAATTCCTGAGGCCAAATTGCTAATGTAAAACTTGAAGACTGTGATTCCATCACCAGGATGTACCATTCATTACCTTTTCCTAGTCTGAAATTTAGGTTTATCTCCAGCAGCTGTGGTGAGAGTTCAACTGCTGCCTCTGGATGAAAGGTCATATCTTTCCTCTGGACAATAGTCATTATTGTCACAACTTTACCATAATCATGCATGTGGTATGTTATCAAGGTATTCTGAAAAAAACATATTTTACAACTACTACATTTCCTTTCTACTGTTTGTTCTTTAATTTATTACTAGAAATAATTATTTTTGAAAAGTTCTACACTGACTACTCTTGTATATCTTAATTTTCTAGATTTTTTGTATTATATCTTAAATTGTTTGGTCTCTTTCATTATTTTTGCCATTGATGATCAGATAATTATAATTCTGAGGACTTAGTCTGTCTCTTGAATAAAGGAATTATGTTAGCACTCAGACTATGATTTGGCATTATTCTCAGTAATCTGTTTGTGAATGAGATTATATCTGCTATCGCTTTATTTTTTATGGGTAGCATCTGGTTTGAAGGCTTAGTCCTAGCTGAGTTTGATTCTGTAGTACATATACAGCACAACTGTGACATCCATGCCAGTGTTAGTGTATGTGGAATTCCTCTTAGTCTACTTCATTTAATTCAAATTAACATATTACTATATTCCTTTATCACAGGTTTACCTGTCTTTTACTTATATGTGCCTCCTTGCTTTCTGTCTTAAATATCATTATTTCTTTTACTACCTAGCCCACCACTTACTTCAGTAATAAATTTGCTTTGAACTTTGAACATTAATCTCCCTGAAATATGTAACTATCTGCAGTATTTTGTGTTTGCCCTTGGAATTCTCTATCATCTTTTTTATATTCTGAATTTTCTTTTATTATTTAGTATCTGTGCAATTATATCTTTACGTTCACCATAATTTAGTTCTGAAGTTTTGTTTTGCTTTTCTTCCATTGGGTAGATTATCCCTATCCCATTAATTCCTTCCATATTAGAGAAACTAGCAAGTTCCCTGTATAGTCTTTTTCACTGAAACTATCTTTCCTTCCCATATCCTCTTCATCAAAGTTCAAAGTAAATTTATTATCCATGCAAGTATACAGTGCCTATAAAAAGTATTCACCCACCTTGGAATTTTTCATGTTTTATTGTTTTACAACATTGAATCACAGTGGATTTAATATAGCTTTATTTTTTACAATCATCAACAAAAAAAGACTCTTTCAAGTCAAAGTGAAAAAAAGATCTCTACAAAGTGACCTAAATTAATTACAAATATAAAACACAAAATAATTGATTGCAAAATATTCACGCCCCCCCACCCTTTAATATGACACACTAAATCACTGACGCAACTAGATGGTTTTAGAAGTCACGTAATTAGTTAAATGGAGATCTGTTTTTGGAGACCTGTATGCAGTCAAGGTGTTTCAATTGATTGTAGTGAAAATACACCTGTATCTGGAAGGTCCAACTGCTGGTGAACCAGTATCCTGGCAAAAACTACACCATGAAGACAAAAGAACAGCCCAAGCAACTCTGCAAAAAAGTCAGGAGATGGATGCAAGAAAATTTCCAAGTCAATAAATATCCCTTGGAGTACAGTTAAGTCAATCATCTAGAAATTAAAAGAATATGGCACAGCAGAAAATATGCATAGAGCAGGCTGTCCTTAAACATTGAGTGACCATGCAAGAAGAGTACTAGTGAGGGAGACCACAAGGTCTCCCTATGACAACTCTGGAGGAGTTACAAGCTTCAGTGGCTGAGATGGGAGAGACTGCCATATAGCAACTCTTGCGTAGGTGCTTCACCAGTCGCAGCATCATGAGGGAGTGGCAGAGGGAAAGCTACAGTTGAAAAAAGCCCACATGAAATCTCAGCTAGAGTTTGCCAGAAGGCATGTGGGAGTCTCTGAAGTCAGCTGGAAGAACATTCAATGGTCTGATGAAACCAGCATTGAGTTTTTTGGCCATCGGACTAAATGCTATGTTTGGCGTAACCAAGCATTATCAAAGGCACACCATCCCTACTATGAAGTATGGTGGTGGCTGCGTCATGCTGTGGGGATGCTTCACTGCAGCAGGCCCTGGAAGGCTTGTGAAGGTAGAGGGTAAGATGAATGCAGCAAAATACAGGGAAATACTGGAGGAAAACCTGAGGCAGTTTGCAGGAGAACTGAATTGGGAGATTTGTTTTCCAACAAGACAATCACCCCAAGCATAAAGCCAAAGCTACACAGGAATGGCTTAAAAACAACAAAGTTAATGTCCTTGAGTAGCCAAGTCAGCATCCAAACCTCAATCCAATTGAAAATTTGTGGCTGGACTTGAAAAGGGCTGTTCACTCACAATCTCCATGCAATCTGACAGAGCTTGAGCAGAGAAGAATAGGGGAAAGTTGCAGTGTCCAGATGTGCAAAACTGATAGAGACCCATCCATATAGACCCAAGGCTGTAATTGCTGCCAAATGTGCATCTACTAAATACTAACTTGAAGGGGGTGAATATTTATGCAATCAGTTATTTTGTGTTTGATATTTGTAATCAATTTAGATCACTTTGACCACAAAATAGTCTTTTTCTGTTGATCAGTGTCAAAAAAGCCAAATTAAATCTATTGTGATTCAATGTTGTAAAACAATAAAAGATGAGAACTTCCAAGTTCGGGGAGGGAATACTTTTTATAGGCACTGCATGTTGCCATATACAACACAATGATTCATTTCCTTGTTGGTATACTCAGTAAATCCAAGAAACATAATAGAATCAGTGGAAGACTGCACCCAACAGGACGGACAAACAACCAATGTGCAAGACACTAAATTGTGTAGATACAAAAGAAACAAACTAATAATAAATAAATAAGCAGTAAATATCAAGTACATGAGCTGAGTCCTTGAAAGTGAGTCCATAGGTTATAGGAACAGTACAGCAATGGGGCATGTAAAGTTATTCCCTCTGATTTGAAAGCCTGATGATTGAGCATAATAACTTCCTGAACCTGGTGATGTGGGTGACTCCTTTATCTTCTTCCTGATTGTGTTTGCATCTACCCCTGCCTCAACCCACCTGCTACTGAAACCCTCATCTTCATGTTTGCTGTTCTTCATACCGGACTCTGCTAGAGCTGCAATGTTTACCATTTTCCATAGCTTGAGTTCATTGAGGACACTGGAGAATAACCATGGATGACAATGATTAGAAATTCTGGTAGTCATAAAAATTTGAGGAATGATGAAGTGTTTAAAATCATCACCATTATCTAGTACTACTTCATATTGAACTGGCTTGTGAAGTGAATCCATCCCGTTTTCAGTGGCAGAGGATTGTTACTTTGTGGGAAATGCATTTCAACAATCAAAATGTTGCTATTCAATTTTGTTTTGCAAATACACTTTGCCTTTACACCCCTAGAACACGTCAAAGCATGTTAAAGATTTTTTAAAATTAGCATTATTTGACATATGTACATCAAAACATACAGTGAAATGTGTCATTTGCATCCATGATCAACACAGTCTGAGGATGAGCTGGAGGCAGGCCAGAAGTGTTACTATGCTTCCAGTGCCAAGGTAGCATGCCCAGAACTTGCCAACCCTAGCCTGAATGTCTTTGCAATGGCAGGGAAAACCTATGTGGTCACGAAGAGAACGTAGAAACTCCTTATAGATAGCAACATGCACAAAATTGCTGGAGGATCTCAGCATGTTAGGCAGCAGCTATGCAAATGAGTAAACGGTTGACATTTCAGGCTGAAACCCTTCTTCAGGACTCATAGATAGCAGTGGGAATTAAACATAGATCACTGGTGCTGCATAGCATTATGTTAACTGCTACGCTATAGTGTCACCCCAATTACAACCAGTTACAGAGTGGTCAGCAATATATTATAGGAAATGATTTAGCAGGTACCAAGAAATAATCTAGTTATTATCTCAAAGAGTTAATTTTTAAAATAATATTAGGTGAGGGATAATTGTAAATCAGCGCATCATTAAGAGTATGTGTACATTTGCTATTGAGCTTGCCACTTAACAATTGAATTCGAGTCTCGTACAAGACAGCCAACACAATATTATGGTCCTTCTTTATTACAACATCGTAGAATCAGAGTAAAGTGTTTGGAAATGGACTTAAACCCAGATCTTTCTGATTCTGAGACCTACCAACTCTGTAATCAATGACTTTTCCTAATTTCAAAGTGTGGTAACTGCAAGGAACTTACTTTCATTTGGGGAAAACAGCTGCTGGCAGTAAGTGGCAGAGGTCTTTATCTTGACCATCAGAAGGTATACCCTGAAGTGCAAGGAAGTAAATGGCTCTTCAAATGAGGCAAAGATTCCACCACCATTATATTTATATTTATCAAATGAAAAATGATAACAGCATTGAACATAGAACATTACAGCATAGTACAGGCCCTTCAGCCCATGATGTTGAGCGGATCTTTTAACTGACTCTAAGATCAATCTAATCCTTCTCCTACGTAGCCCTCTACTTTCTACTGTAAGTTTGAGAACCATCCCTTGTTTAACTTCAGCTTCTCTACATACAGTTTTGGTGAGAATAACAGCCGCTGTGTACTTCTCCTTTATACCACGTCCCTGGTGTTACAACGGTATTCAGTCAGAAAGATTAATGACTCCATGCTCCAAGAGGATGGAGAAATTATACTTAATTCAGATACCAGACTATTCTCTTGCTGAAGTGCACAGCCAATATTTAATTTCACCAGCTTTAACCTTTAAACACAGTATTAACACTTTTATGGAGAAAGTTGCAGATTAAGATTGCAGAGGATACTAAAATTCCAGAGTGCTGTCTCTAATTGTATATTTGAAATGCTAGAAAACAGCAGGGTAATTGTTACCATATCATTAACTGATGAGTTTATTTGATAACTACTGCTTAAAGCAAAATGTTTGCATTCTGGACCAATTAGCTGAACACCCCCGCTCCCCAATGACATGAGAGCCATGAAAATGCTTCCTTTATATGGTGTTCTGACAAACTGAATGCACTAATCTGACATGCTTAAGATTCATCTGTATGGGTCTCTCTCTGATTTCTGCCTGAATGCTATATGTAAAACTCTGAATGGATTTTGCCAGCAATCATGCTTCTCACATTCTCTTACATTGAAGGAGGCTATTTGGCCCATTGGATCCATGCCAGCTGTCAAAACATTCCCAGCAGTCCCATTTCTTTTCATTCCCACCTCCAACAGCAGATATATCCACAGTTTTGATTTATATTCTCAAACCGTATTTATCATTGGAACCAGAAAGCTTTTCTATTCGTCCTCTTCAGAAGATCCTCTTCACAATATCATTGCCTTAATCCATAGCTTCTAGTCAGATACTTAAAACTCAATTCAGGATTCAGCATGACTATTTTTATTTTATTTTTCATTAGAACCTCTATTAAAGAGAGGGCCAAGCACGCGTTGAAGTTGTACGATATAGGAAGTAAATACTCAGACTTGACTCTTCCCAGAGCTTCAGTGCTTGTGCCTCTATTGATAAGAAACGAGGAGCTCCACGTACTGCTCACAGTCAGATCCATGAAGGTAATGTACAAGTGAATAGAAAGTGTAAGCAATGTCTGAGTTAATATGATAGGGCATTTGTGGCCAGTCAGCCACAGAGATAAGCAATTTAATTCACCGGTGCGGTAGCCTGCATTTCCAACACTTTTAATGGATGGGCAGTGAGCCTTCTAATCCCTGACAGGCTCTTTAATTGTAGAAATATGTTTTATGTGTCATTATATATTTCTTTTTTAGAAATCACTTAAAAATATATAATTATACATCAGGATAGACCACTATTAAGGTGAAATCAAAATACTGCAGCTTCTGGAAAGCTGGAATAAAAACAGGAAATGCTCGAAGTACTCATTGGATCAGGCACCGTCTGTGAAGAGAGAGAATCTAATGAACGACTATCTAGCTATCTGCACACTGACCTTTCTGTCCTCCACCTCCACACTGACTTGTCTAACCTCAGGTTCTCCACCCTGACTTGTCTGTCCACCACCTCCACACTGACCTGTCTGTCCTCAGCCTTCTCACACTGAGCTGTCCTCAGCCTTCACTACACTGACCTATCTGTACTCCATCTCCACAATGACCTGTCTATCCTCAACCTTCACCATGCTGACCTGTCTGTCTTGAGCCTTCTCCACATTGACCTGTCCATTCTCAACATTCTCCACATTGACCATTTTGTCCAGCATTTCCACAGGCCTGTCTGTCCTCAGCCTTCTCTACATTGACTGTCCATTTCTGCCTTTTCAACTACCATCATGACGTTGCATGCAAATTTGAACTACAACATCTCATATTCTGCCTGATTGATCTATATCCCAACTGGATAAATGTTGAATTTTTGCATTTTAAATAATCTATGTTCCCCTCTGACCATCTAAGGTTGATGTGTTCCATACTTTTTCAGAAGCCTTCTGCACTGAAGGCATTACCTCCTCTGCTTAGTATTCACCTGTCAACATTGTCATAACCTCCTCCTGAATTTGCTGTTACATTGATTTTGCTTTTGAGCTATAATGGTTATTAACTAAAGGTCTAGCTGAGTTTTCTCTTAATTTGTAGAGGTTTTGTAAATGATCTAAAGAAGGAAGCTGAGCTGGTGTTCAATTAACATAAAATTAAAACAAGATCTTTGCGCGCAAGATGTGTACTAATTTACGATGTATATTTTTAAACATTTGAATAGTGTGGATTGTTCAAAAATTTCACAGGTATATTACTGTTTGAATAAATTTCAAGATGAGTCAGTTGAGAAATGTTAATAGAATATTACAGATGTGAATCATAAAATTACTAGAACTAGTCAGTTGATAAGTCAGCAGGTAATCCCATTAAGAGGATTTAGATTGCAGCGCTTTTGATCTTAACTCAGAAACTAAATTAGAAAAGTTGGTGCCATAATTTAGATGTATTTATTATGCATTTCAAAAAGGTGAGTTTTGTATGTGATCTTTTTCCAGTAGATTATAGTTTTTGACTTCATATAAAATGGATGGTTTGAATCGTGAGTAAAGATGTTTAATAAAGTGCACAGATTTCCCAATTATTAAAATCAATATTTAAAAAAAACATTATTTCCCAGTTTCTGTGGGAAAGACTTGAGTATTGGTGAATCATCTGTGTTTGTAAAGGATTTTGATAAGAAAAAAATACTTGGCTTTTTCCAGCTGGAAAATTCTATGGGCCTTGCAGAATAAGAAAGTGGTGTGTGGGGTGATCGAACCCTAATCTGGTCAAAAAATGAGAAAATTTGGAATTGATAATTGGTTTATTGCTGCACACATACAGTGGAAAGCTCTCCTTTGCATGCCTTCTAGACATATTGTGCCATATATAAGTACACTGAAAAAGTACAAAAAGCTGAATATAGAATCTTGTGTTATAGTTACAGAGGAGATGAAATGCAAATAACCTCCAAAGATCATGACAATCTAGATTGGGATTGTGATCAAAAGTTTTATAGCAAGAGAGGTCTGTTCAAAAGTTTTACAACAATGGTTAGAAGCTGCCCTTGAGCTTGGTATTATGTGTTCTCAGAAACTTTTGTATCTGCTGTCCAGTGGGAGGGGAGAGAAGAGAGAATGGTGGGAGGATCCTTGGCTGATTTTCCAAGGCAACAGGAAGTGTAGACCAAATCACTGAAGGAGAGTACCATTTTCCTGAGGGTCTGGGGCTGTGTTCATAACTCTGATTTCTTGCAGTCTTAGACAATTTGACAGGTGTCTGATGAAAATGTCAGAACTGCCTTTTCAGTAATGATGCATTCAGAGTCTTAAATTTAGTGAAAAAATTATAAAACTTAAACCACTTCTAACACTTTAAAATGCTTTTTAAAAATCTATAAGCACTTTAAAAAGTTAATCTATTAGATGCGCATAATAGCACAGAAACGGCCCTTCAGTGCATGGTCATCAAATACCTACCAGTGCTAATCCCATGTTAGATCAGAATCAGATCAGATCAGGATCAAGTTTATTATCACCAGCATGTGACATGAAATTTGTTAACTTAGTAGCAGCAATTCAATGCAATACAGAATCTAGCAGAGAAGAAAAAAAATAACAAATTAACAAGAAAATCAATTACATATATCAAATAGATTTTAAAAAACATGCAAAAACAGAAAGACTGTTTTCTAAAAACTGTGAAGTAGCATCCAAAGGTTCAATGTCCATTTAGGAATTGGATGGCAGAGGGGAAGAAGCTGTTCCTGAATCACTGAGTATGTGCCTTCAGGCTTCTGTACCTCTTACCTGGTGATAACAGTGAGAAAAGGGCATGCCCTGGGTACTGGAACACCTAGCCCATAATCTTCAATACCTTAGCATCCCATATGCTTTCTTCACCACCTAAACTACCTGTGCTGCCATCTTCTCAGATCCTTGCAATTGTTAAACTTAACAAGCTATAGAGATGGAAATAAACTTTGTAAAAAAATTATTTTTAAAGTGTTCTGATTCTCACATTCATCCACTCCCATTACAGAAGAATCCACCTTGCATATTTGTGGACCTTGAGCAGAAATACCTGGCAAGTTTAGACCATGAGCATTTAGTCTAAGTTGGTGTGCTCTTCTTCATCTCCATTGCCAAATCCACACTCAAAACACATAGCCCATGATGGGATCTTGTGTGCAACCGTGCCAGCAGAAATCCAAAAAGTGCTGTAGTTTGGCTGGGTGTTGACTACATATAATGACAGTTTTGTTGCATTCAGTCTGTAAACCTAACTACTTATCATCTTAATGTAAACTGCAGGTTGGAGACATTTAAAGGCAACAGCACTTGAGAGTTACAGATAGCATTTGAAGCATATATTTTATATCAAGAATTCAGGAGATGTGCAGTTTGGATCATTTTCTGCTGATGATGGTGCTTTCAGGGTAGAGTAGAAAACTTGCATGATTAAGTACGACCTGCAGTAAAATTGCCACCTGATTTATTTCCTACAGTCATATGGTATTGCTGTCTACCATAGAAAAGTGTTTCATTTGTAATTTCCAACAACCAGTATTTTAAGTTTCCAGAAAAAACATGTCCAAGTTGCATATCTGAAGATAACAAACAGCTAAAAAGTGAAGAGAGCATTTAATTATTGCTGTATAATATCTGTGATGCAACATCAGCCAGTGTCAGACTGACAATTTTCATAATAGTGCACTCGTTGGTTGCACCATTGCAGTGTTGGCAGTGGGTGGTGCAGAATCCAGATTCAGAATCAACTTTATTATTACAGACTGATAATTATATCTAGAGATACAGCACCATAAGTCCTTCTGGCCCAATGAGCCCACACTAGCAAATTACACCTATGTGACCAATTAACTTGCTAACACATATGTACGGAATTTGGGAGGAAACCCACACTGTCAGGGCAAATTTACAAACTCCTTACAAACAGTGGTAGAATTGAACTCAGGTTGCTGGCACTGTAATAGTGTTACGTTACCATGCTGCTTATGATATGAAATTTGTTGTTTTGCAACAGCAATACAGTGCAAAGACATAAAATTACTGTCAATTACAAAAAAAATGTGCTAAGGAAAAATGAAGTATTGTTTATGGGTTCATGGATCATTCAGAAATCTGATGGCAAAGCTGTTCCTGAATTATTAAGAGTTTGTCTTCAGGTTCCTGTACCTCCTTCCTGATGGTAGTAATGAGAAGAGAACATATTCTGGATGACAAGGTGTTTAGAGCTTCAAGTTCCTGTACCTCCTTCCTGATGGTAGTAATGAGAAGAGAACATATTCTGGATGACAAGGTGTTTAGAGATGGATGCCACCTTCCTGACGCATCATCTCTTGAAGATGTCTTTGATGGTGAGGTGGGGGTTGTACCTGTGTTGGAACTGTCTGAGTCTACAACGCTCTGCAAGCCATAAGGATGATTCTGTGCCATTTTCAGTAATGAGCACTAATCCCTTGTAACTAGCGTAATTCTGTGCTAGTTATGTTGCTTCAGCAACAACAGATTCTGAAAAAGAATGAGAAAATAGAGTTTTAGTTAATATGGAACTGGTAATAGAATATTAGAAAGAAAACTTTTTTGATTGTTCCTACCAGTGTGCACTGTCCATGAACTTTATTCATTAATTATGGTACACAACACCTACATTGCTGTGGTCTTAAGCAGTTTTTGCAGAAAACTGGGTAAGATGGCATGTTTTCCATCCCTGATATCAACATACCTGATAGATTTATTTTTTACAAACTAACAGCTTCATTATCACCACTACTAGAATAACTGAATTTGAATCCCCAATTTACCACGACTAGATTTAAGCTCAGTGCAGGCTCGTTAAATATGCCCTCCAGATTACAGGTAAAGCACATAACTAGTTTGCTGTAGTGTAACGTACTATATATGTACCTTGATAATAAATTTACTTCAAACTTTGGAACTTCAGATTAATTGCCTTTTCCACACCCAGAAGCTGGCCAACTTTACAGCTACAGACACTATAGAGGAGTAATCTTGTCTTGGTCCTGTTGCACTAGTTTGGTTCAGACATTAAAGACTGAACCCTCAGTTGCATTCTGCCTTCTTTTCTGCCATGATGAGGCATTCTCAGGGTGGAGGACCAACACCTTATTTTCTGTCCAGGTACCCTCCAGCCTGATGGCTTGAATATCAATTTCTCCAAATGCTGGTCATTTTTCCCTTTTCCCACTTCCCTCTTTTTCATTTTGTCACTCTGGCTCCCCTCTTACCTCTTCACCTCACGTTCCTATCACCTCCCTTGGTATCCCTCCTCCTTCCCTTTCTCCCATGGTCGACTCTCCTCTCCTGTCAGGTTCCTTCTTCTCCAGACCTTTATCTTTTCCAACTATCACCTTCTAGCTTGTACTCTTTTCCTTCCTCCCACCTTATTCTAGCATCTTCCTTCTCCTTTTCCAGTCTTGCTGAATGGGCTCAGTCCGAAATGTCAACTGTTTATTCATTTACAGAGCTGCTGCCTGACCTGCTAAGTTCCTCCAGTATTTTGTGTGTGCTCTTCAATTACATTTCCCTGTAAGACCAACTGAATTTAGGAAATGAGTGACAGAAATAAATGATACAGCTAAATATTTACATCACTAGCAATGTATGAGAAAAATACAGTTATAGTCTGTTATGCTTAATATTATTGTGCAGATGTGTAGATTATAATAATCATTATACTGTGGAGGAAACTTCTAAAATAGCTCCCAAAGATATTTCTCTCTAACTGAGTTTTTGTGTTAAAGTTGCACAGCAGCCAAGGGGAGGTTTGCTTTCCTGGTGGGAAGCAGGAAAAGAAAGACAGAAGTGACATAGATACAGCTCTCCGTGAAGCTCAAGAAGAAATCGGCCTTCCTCCAGATCAGGTGGAAGTTATCTGCAAGCTGGTCCCTGTCATCAACAAGGTAACAGTGGCTTTTACAGGCATCTGGACCAGAGCTAGACTATGGCTAGTTCTTAGTGAATTATAGTACAGGGGTGCTACTCTGGTAGAGAGGAGAAATAAACTCACAGGTCAAACTAATTACTCTCACCGTAACTCCTAACTCTACATGCCAGAATAAGGGTTATAAATGCGAGGAAGTCTAGGTGGCACTTAAAGGGCTATAGAAAGCAGTTTTGCCAGAGTCAGCAAGAATGTTGCCGGGATCGAGGGGACTTGAGTTATAAGGAGAGATTGGATAGGCTGAAGCTTTCTTTCTTGAAGTGTAGGAGGCTGAGGGGTGATCTTATTGAGGTGTATAAAACCACGAAGGACATAAAAAGGTGAATGGTCATGGACTTTTTCCCCAAAGCTGGAAACTAAATGGCGTAGATTTATTGTAAGGTAAGAAATGACTTGAGGGAAACCTTTCCACTCACAGAGTGGTGGGTAGGTGGATCATGCTGCAAGAGGAAGTGGTAGAGCTGCTGAAAAGGCATTTGGACATGGATAGGAAAGGAACCAAACAGAGACAAATGGGACCAGCTCAGATAGGGATCTTCATCAGCATAGACAAGTTGGGCTGAATTGTGAGTAATTTGTCCTTCATGTCTGTTGATTGATATTCTGTATATCAAAAGGCTGGTTAGGAAGGAGACTGTAGAGATAATGGGAGATGGAGATGGAAACTGAATTTCACAAGTCACTTCGATAGTGTATGATTAGGTTTGGCCAGCTTTTGGGGGGAAATAATCATCATGGGCAGGGAGTCAAAGAATATATATACATTATTATAATATTTATCTTTCTGACCCACCACAGGATGATATTTTGGTGACGCCGGTGGTGGCATTTATCTCAGATACCTTCCAGCCACAGCCCAATGCTGATGAAGTGAGTGACGTGTTTATCCTTCCATTGTACCACTTCTTAAAGTCAGAGGAGCACTCTTCTACTTCATACAACTCAGGGATGTTGCTGCACTTCTTTACGTTTAAAGATCGGCATCTGCAAAAGTCATTCACTATATGGGGCTTCACTGCACAGATCTGTATTATCGTGGGCTATTTAGCCCTAGGACAAAAGCCCTTGTTTAAGGTTGATTTTGACATTGATAATCCAATGGCAAGTATGGAAAAATATCTCTTGGCAAAGTATGCAACTAGTAAGTTATGAGCATGTTCAGTACGTTCCCTCTTTCTGTCTTCAAGAGGACGGGTTAATATATTTTATGAGATCTTGTGGTTTCACGTGTAAGTTGGTCCACATTGGCCATTTTAATCGTTTACTTCAACATATAATTTTTGGGCTATCACCTCAATTTCTGCACTTTTTAGTTTAATTTTCCATGTTTTCCGCGCTGATTCTTTGTTGTAAACTGCCAACTAATTAAATTGAATCTTTTACAATGTTACCATAGTTTCTTTAGGATTGCTGATGACATGCTGTGGATTGATGTTACCACAGTTTGTTTAGAACTGCTGTTGACATGTTGTGGATTGGTATCTCAGGAACATTCTCTGTTTAATAAAATATATACATCACACACACAGAAAAATAATAAATTATTTTAGTTATCCGTATACTTAAACTATCACACAGCCTGTTGTCTTTTTTCAATTGTACTAAAAGTAACTTGTCTACTGAATTGATCTTCCACCTTGGGTTCAGTTGTCTCCCAGAACACAGGCATTTGTTGCAAAGTGTGCTATCATAGGAAATTGTGGGAGATCTTCCACTGACTGCCTCTTCTCAGTGTTGGTAGTCAATTGAACAGTCTCACGCAGCACATCATGTGGCAAACCAGTCACATCGCAACACTTACAGAAGGAATTCTTGCATTCATTCTGCTTCAATGTCATCTCTGTCACCTATTAATTGATTTCATGACTAGTTTGTGTTGCTTGTGAGTTAGTGGTTTAAACAAAATAATGCTTCCAGTGGAAAATCTACCCCAAATACCTGGTCCAAGGAAAATCATTCATCAATTACTTTATTTATTTAGACTTACAGTATTGTAACAGCCTTTTCTGGCCCTATGAGTCCATGTTGCCTAGTTATACTTATTTGACCAATTAACCTACCAACCTGTGTGTTTGTGGAATATGGGAGTAAACCCACACAGTTATGGAGAGTATACAAACAGCGATGGAACTGAACCCAGTTCACTAGCGCTGTAGTAGTCTTACACTAACTGATAAGCTGCTCTGCTGCCCTTTGAGTCAACCATTTCAGTTGCATTGTGTATGTTTGCAGTGGTATGATTTCATGAGGGGTTTAGACAGGGTAAATGTAAGCAGGCTTTATCCACTGAGGTTGGATGAGACTAGAATTAGAGGTTATAAGTTAAGGGTAAAGGGGCAAATATTTAAAGGGAAACATGAGGGAGAACTTCTTCACACAGAGGATGGTGAGAGTGTGGAAAGAACTACCAGCAAGAGTAGTGGATCCGGGCTCAATTTCAAAAGTTAAGAGAAGTTTGGATAAGTGCATGGATGGGAGGGATATTGAGAGCAACGGTCTAGGTGTAGGTTGATGGGACTCGGCGGAATAGTTTGGCATGAACTAGGTGCGCTCAAGGACCTGTTTTTGTGTTGTATTGCTCTACGATTCTCTGTGTGGGTACTTGTAACGTCCACCATCTAGTCTAAGGTTTATGTCAGGAGCAAGGTGCACACTGTAATGGAATGTCCAGGTGACCAAGCTGTATGAGTACTGGGGGAGAAGAAAATCAGCCTTCACCATCAGCAAAGCCTGGAAATTGTAAATTGGAATTGCAGCACAAAACCAGTACCTTATTCATATTGCAAAGTGGCTCAGAAGCCCTTCCCAGTCAGATATTGGAATTGATGCAAAAACTGAAGAAATAAATTCAAATGGGGTTGGCAGCTTTGTACCGTCTCCCTGTATGCCTGGTGATTCCTGCCTCAGTGGAGAACATGAACCAAATAACCATATCCTACGTTTGTGGGCATTGTGTGGGAAGTGTTATGTGAAGCATGTGTCTACAGATCAGCATGAACAAGCCAGCATTTTTACAACTCTGGTGACACTTCTTTTTGGAATTCATTATAAAGTACATCGATTCTCCCTCTTAGCATTAATATATTCTCTATAACATTCAGTGGTCTCTGTTTCCCAAGATTGGGGAATCAAGAGCTAGAGGACATGGGCTTAGAGTGAGAAGGAAGAGATTAAATGGGAACCTCAGGAGCAACTTGTTTTCATCCAGAGAGTGGTCTGTACATGGAATGGGCTGCTGAAGAACATTGTTGAGGCAGGTACGTTATCCACATTTAAAAGGCACTTGGACAGGTATACAGATAGAAAAGGTTTAGAGAGAGATTGGCCAAATGCAGGCAAATGGGAATAGGTTAGATGGGTGTCTTGGTCAGCATAGGCCAGTTGGATCTAAGGGCCTGTTTCCATCTCAGAAGCCTTTGGTCCTCTCTGAATGCCCTCTCCAGCTTCTTCTCCATGACACCCACAATTTGTATAATTGATGTCTGGTTGTCTTGGAGACCATATCTTTAAGAGCTTGTACCCTCTTTTGTCTGTTACACAGTAAAGAGACAGCAGCTGTAATGAATTGCGACTGCTGCCTTCAAGAGTCATATTTGAGTGGTGATACTGCTCACAGAAATATCAATGATGGTGAAATCTAACTTCAATTAAAGCTTATTTGATTTGGTGTCAGCACTACACCTTCCAGCAGTGAAATCTTCCACTATTTTTATGCTGCAAAGTTGATAAGCAACCTGTATTTAATACATAGAAGAAAAGGATGAATGTCTTGATGTTGGCTGGGTATCGCCATGATTTCCCCAGGTACTTATAATCTAAAAACTGGGAAGACTTTGCACTCAATAAATACATATGAAAGAATTCTGTGCTACACGAGAGTAACCTTTGCTGTGCCACAGAAAATAAGCGGCATCTGCGAAAGGAGAGACTAAACAACCAAATGACCTAACTCCAGCCACCACTTAGGCCTGCCCACATTGCACCATAATACGTGGATACCCGATGGGCCTCTACAGCCACCTGAGGACCCACCAATTGTCACCCCCTTCGGAGAACATCATACTTGACTTAGTTGATCACACTACTCTAGTATCAGAGATATTGAGTCCACAATTCCTGTACCAACCCTTTAGGAAGTCTTTCCCAGTTAACTCCAGTCTTTTTCCCTTTCTTCACGGTCCTGTAGAATTTCATTTCTTTATGATCATCCATTTGAAAGGCACTTTCAATCTGCCTCTGCTGCACTTACCGGCTGTGCACGTCAGATCAAAAACATCGCTGCATTACAAAAAGTTACCCCCTCCAGATTTTGCCAATTGACTCCAACACATCCTAAGGTTACCACCTCTCCAGTCAAATCACACTACCAAGATCTTTCATATTCATAAGCACTCTTCTAATTGTCAGAGTCCACTTTATCGTCTTATGCACAAGCACATGTGTATACAGGTGCAATGAAAAATCTATCTGCAGCAGCATTATAGGTATGTGGCATCATAAATGCAGTATTCACAAGAAAAACAGATATAAATTATAGACAATTTTACAAGAAGGAACACAATTGGAACTACTTAGATCGTCTATGTTGATGATGCATTATGGTTGGAATGGGCTGAAGGACCTGTATCCACACTGTATTTACCTATAACTGTATGACAATTAGAGTATAAAAAGAGCCCTTAAGAAAGTTATTAACTTCTCTCCACTCAAAACACGGTGATATGAACTCGTACTAAATTCTTTACTGTTCACAGAAGCTTACATTAGGAAAAAAAATAAACACACATTGAATAATTGCTTTGTGGTGCACTTTCACTTAATCCATTAGAGCAAGAATTCCCAACCTGGGATCCATGGATCCTTCACGTAATGGTATTTGTCCATGGCATTAAAAAGGTTGGGAACCCCTGCATTAGCATGATCCTGGGCTTCCAGTAGCTTAACATTTAATCTTTTGCCCCACTGCCCCCCCCCCCAGGCCCTTTCCAGACCTCTCCCTTGGCACTCCACACCATTCCAATGAAGCACGAAAGAGGCCTGAGAAACAGTGATACTCCATTTCACAATCATCTGGACTGAAAATGGAGCTCATTAAATTCAGATTGTAACAGCCAGTTCCATTTTATTAGCAGATGACTGGTAACAATTACATGAATCTACCTTCCATTCAAATCTACTTCAGATTTACCTGCAGTTCTGAACCCTGTCACCACCACTTTAGCCTCGTACAATCATTCCTTTAGTCATTTATCTCTCTTGCCTGCCGTCTGATCACACATCTTCCAGTTTGATTTATACTATCCTTCCCATTTTTCAAGCCTCTACTTGCTCAGAACCCTGTTGTATCGCAAAGGAGTGAGATAGATTGGCTGGTTGAGTAGTGTAACAACAACAACCAGCCAAGGATTTCACTGAGGACTTCAGGAAGATGAAGTCGAGAGAACACACACACCAGTCCTCATTGAGTGGTTAGGTATGGAGAGGGTGAGCAATTTCAGGTTCTAGGACATCAGTATCTCAGTGGATCTATCCTGGGCGTAAAACATTGATGCAATCACAAAGAAGGCACGCTAACTGCTCTACTTATGAATTTGAGGAGGTTTGGTATGTCATAAAAATATCTTGCAAATTTATACAGATGTAGGGTGGAGAGCATTCTATGGATATATAGTAGTAGCATCTCAGCCTGGAAGCTACAATGCACACGATTGCAAGAGGTTGCAGGGGATTATAAACTTAGCCTCCTTCATCACAGGCACAGTCCTCCCCACCATCGAGGACATCTTCAGGAGGCAGTGCCTCAAGAAGGTGGCATCCCTTATTAAGGACCCTTACCATCTGAGACATACCCTCTTTGCTTTACTACCATCGGGGAAGAGGTGCAGGTGCCTGAAGGCCCACAATTGGTGATTTAAGGGCAGCTCCTTCTCATCTACCATCAGATATCTAAACAATCTATGAACTCATGAACACTACCTCACTCTTTGTCTTCCGCACTATTTATTTTGTAACTTTTATGCCTTGTTGCTGCAAAGCAACAAATTTCATGACAAATGTCATTGATAATAAACCTAATTCTGATTCTGTTTCTGATACAATATTTACAATCTGAAACATTAAATCAGTTTTTTTTCTTGAATTTGACCTGCATCACACATATTTTTTCATCTTATTTAATCTCCTCATGAATCTATACTTGAAGGATTAGTTGTCTTTGCAGATGCATCTCCTAGTTTATTGCAATGAAAAATAGCTAAGGTAACTTAAATTTCCAAAGGTTCAGCCATTCAATCTTGTGGGAGAACTCAGTGGGTCAAGCCGCATATATGGGAAGAAAGAAATTGTCAATGTTTCGGGTCGAAGTCCTGCATCAGGATTTGTTTGTTGGTCCAGATTCCAGCATCTGCCATTCCCTATATCAGTCATTCAATCTTGTTAAACTCTCTTAAAAAGCAGATTTCAAAATATGTCACAGAAACAGCACAGACTCTCAATCTGGTCCAAAGTTGATGAACATGGAGAAGAAATGTCACATAGTTATGTAAACATGAGATTCTGCAGCTAAAAATCTGCAGAAGCTGGAAATCCAGAGCAACCCACACAAAGTGCTGGAGATGGGGTGCTGCACCCCAGAGTGCCCAGGAAATAGTGGATACATTAGTGATAATTTTTCAAAACTCTTTAGATTCTGGATTAGTTCCTGAGGATTGGAGGGTGGCTAATATAACCCCACTTTTTAAAAAAGGAGGGAGAGAGAAACCGGGGAATTATAGACTGGTTAGCCTGACATTGGTGGTGGGGAAAATGCTAGAGTCAGTTATCAAAGATGTGATAACAGCACATTTGGAAAGCGGTGAAATCATCGGACAAAGCATGGGTTTGTGAAAGGAAAATCATGTCTGATGAATCTTATAGAATTTTTTGAGGATGTAGCTAGTAGAGTGGATAGGGGAGAACCAGTGGATGTGGTATATTTGGATTTTCAAAAGGCTTTTGACAAGGTCCCACACAGGAGATTAGTGTGCAAACTTAAAGCACACAGTATTGGGGGTATGGTATTGATGTGGATAGAGAATTGGTTGGCAGAAAGGAAGCAAAGAGTGGGAATAAATGGGACCTTTTCAGAATGGCAGGCAGTGACTAGTGGGGTACTGCAAAGCTCAGTGCTGGGACCCCAGTTGTTTACAATATTTATTAATGATGTAGACAAAGGAATTAAATGCAGCATCTCCAAGTTTGCGGATGACACGAAGCTCGGCGGCAGTGTTAGCTATGAAGAGGATACAGGGTGACTTGGATAGGTTAGGTGAGTGGGCAAATTCATGGCAGATGCAATTTAATGTGTATAAATGTGAGGTTATCCATTTTGGTGGCAAGAACAGGAAAGCAGATTATTATCTGAATGGTGGCCATTTCGGAAAAGGGTAGGTGCAATGAGGCCTGCGTTGCATTGTACACCAGTCATTGAAAGTGGGCATGCAGGTACAGCAGGTGGTGAAAAAGGCGAATGGTATGTTGGCATTCATAGCAAGAGGATTCGAGTACAGGAGCAGGGAGGTTCTACTGCAGTTGTACAAGGCCTTGGTGAGACCACACCTGGAGTATTGTGTGCAGTTTTGGTTTCCTAATCTGAGGAAAGACATTCTTGCCATAGAGTGAGTACAAAGAAGGTTCACCAGATTGATTCCTGGGATGGCAGGACTTTCATATGAAGAAAGACTGGATTGACTAGGCTTATACTCACTGGAATTTAGAAGATTGAGGGGGTATCTTATTGAAACATATAAAATTCTAAAGGGATTGGACAGGCCAGATGCAGGAAGATTGTTCCCGATGTTTGGGAAGTCCAGAACGAGGGGTCACAATTTAAGGATAAAGGGGAAGCCTTTTAGGACCGAGATGAGGAAAAACTTCACACAGAGAGTGGTGAATCTGTGGAATTCTCTGCCACAGGAAACAGTTGAGGCCAGTTCATTGGCTATATTTAAGAGGGAGTTAAAGGGATCAGGGGGTATGGAGAGAAAGCAGGTACAGGGTTCTGAGTTGGATGATCAGCCATGATCATACTGAATGGCAGTGCAGGCTCAAAGGGCCGAATAGCCTACTCCTGCACCTATTTTCTATGTTTCTAAACTCAGCAGATCATGGCAGCATCTATGAAGCAGCTGAACTTACAGTTCCTGATGAAAGGTCACAGCCCGAAACATAGATATGTAGCTTCCCCTGAGCAATAGCTTACAAGCAGTAAGACCAACCCCATTTTGCATCAGGAACAATACTCACCTAACAAATGAGAGGCAAGGCAATTTAAATATCAGGAGTACATTTTATTTTTGAAATCTTCAGAGTATTTATGTAATAAGACCATAAGTCAAAGGAGCAGAAGTCGGCCATTCGGCCCATCGAGTCTGCTCCACCATTTCATCATGAGCTGATCCAATTTCTCCTTTAGTCCCATTCCCCCACCTCACCAAAACCTTTGATGCCCTGGCTACTCAGATACCTATCAACCTCTGCCTTAAATACACCCAATGACTTGGCCACCACTGCTGCCCATGACAACAAATTCCACAGATTCACCACCCTCTGGCTAAAAAGATTTCTTTGCATCTCTGTTCTGATTGGGCGCCCTTCAATCCTTAAGTCATGCCCTCTCGTACTAGGCTCCCCCACCATGGGAAACAACTTCGCTACATCCACTCTGTCCATGCCTTTCAACATTCGAAATGTTTCTATGAGATCCCCCCTCATTCTTCTAAACTCCAAGGAGTACAGTCCAAGAGTGGTCAAACGTTCCTCATATGTTAACCCTCTCATTCCTGGAATCGTTCTGGTGAATCTTCTCTGAACACTCTCCAATGTCAGCGCCCAAAACTGAATACAGTACTCCAAGTGAGGTCTTACCAGTGCCTTATAGAGCCTAAACATCACATGCCTGCTCCTATACTCTATTCCTCTAGAAATGAATGCCAACATTGCATTCGCTTTCTTCACTACCGACTCAACCTGGAGGTTAACCTTAAGGGTATCCTGCACGAGGACCCCCAAGTCCAGTTGCATCTCAGAACTTTGAATTCTCTCTCCATTTAAATAATAGTCTGCCCATTTATTTCTTCTACCAAAGTGACCACACACTTTCCAACATTGTAATTCATTTGCTACTTCTTTGCCCATTCCCCCAATCTATCCAAGTCACTCTGCAGACTCTCTGTTTCCTCAGCACTACCAGCCCCTCCACCTATCTTTGTATCATCAGCAAGCTTAGCCGCAAAGCCATCTATTCCATAATCCAAATCATTGATATACAACGTAAACAGAAGCGGCCCCAACACGGACCTCTGTGGAACACCACTGGTAACCGGCAGCCAACCAAAATGGGATCCCTTTATTCCCACTCTCTTATTTCCTGCCAATCAGCCAACGCTCTATCCATGTATGTAACTTTCCCATAATTCCATGGGCTCTTATCTTGTTCAGCAGCCTCATGTGCGGCACCTTGTCAAAGGCCTTCTGAAAATCCAAATACACAACATCCACTGCACCTCCCCTGTCTAGCCTACTTGTAATTTCCTCAAAAAATTGCATTAGATTTGTCAAGCAGGATTTTCCTTTAAGGAAACCATGCTGAGTTCTGCCTATCTTGTCATATGCCTCCAGGTACTCCATAACCTCATCCTTGACAATCAACTCCCAACAACTTCCCAACCACTGATGTCAAGCTGACAGGTCTATAATTTCCTTTTTGCTTCCTTGCCCCCTTTCTAAATAGCGGAGTGACATTTGCAATCTTCCAGTCCTCCAGAACCATGCTAGAATCTATCGACTTTTGAAAGATCATTGCTAATGCCTCCGCAATCTCCACAGCTACTTCCTTCAGAACATGAGGGTGCATTCCATCTGGTCCAGGAGATTTATCTGCCCAATTCCCCTCTACCACCACTCTCCTTCGTCCAGCGGAATTAATTCTTACTCTCAATAATTTCTCCTTTGGCTCCTCCCACTTCCTCCAAACCAAAGGTGTAGCCATGGGCACCTGCATGGGTCCCAGTTATGTCTGTCTTTTTGTTGGCTTTGTGGAACAGTCCATGTTCCAAGCCTATACGTCCCCCTCTTTTCCTTCACAACATTGATGACTGAATTGGCACTGCCTCCTGCACGCGTGCTGAGCTCGTTGACTTCATTAACTTTGCCTCCGACTTTCACCCTGCCCTCAAATTTACCTGGTCCATTTTTGACACCTCCCTCCCCTTCCTTGATCTTTCTGTCTCCATCTCTGGAAACGGCTTATCTACTGATATCTACTATAAGCCTACAGACTCTCACAGCTACCTGGACTATTCCTCTTCCCACCCTGTCTCTTGCAAAAAGGCTATCCCCTTCTCACAATTCCTCCATCTCCACCGCATCTGCTCTCAGGATGAGGCTTTTCATTCCAGGACGAAGGAGATGTCTTCCTTTTTAAAGAAAGGGGCTTCCCTTCTTCCACCATCAACTCTACTCTCAAACACATCTCTCCCATTTCCTGCACATCTGCCCTCACCCCATCCGCCCACCACCCCACTCGGGATAGGGTACCCCTTGTCCTCACCTACCATCCCACCAGCCTCTGGGTCCAACGTATAATTCTCCGTAACTTCCGCCACCTCCAACGGGATCCCACTACCAAGTACATCTTCCCCTCCCCCCACTTTCTGCTTTCCGCAGGGATCGCTACCTATGCAACTCCCTTGACAATTCGTCCCCCCCCATCCCTTCCACCGATCTCCCTCCTGGCACTTATCCTTGCAAGCGGAACAAGTGCTACACCTGCCCTTACATTTCCTCCCTCACCACAATTCAGGGCCCCAGACAGTCCTTCCAGCTGAGGCGACACTTCACCTGTGAGTCAGCTGGTGTGGTATACTGCTTTCGGTGCTCCCGGTGTGGCCTTTTATATATTGGTGAGACCCGACACAGACTGGGAGACCCTTTCGCTGAACACCTACGCTCTGTCCGCCAGAGAAAGCAGGATCTCCCAGTGGCCACATGTTTTAATTCCACGTCCCATTCCCATTCTGATATGTCTATCCATGGCCTCCTCTACTGTCAAGATGAAGCCACACTCAGGTTGGAGGAACAACACCTTATATACTGGCTGGGTAGCCTCCAACCTGATGGCATGAACATTGACTTCTCTAACTTCCGTTAATGCCCTTCCTCCCCTTCTTACCTCATCCCTGATATATTTAGTTGTTTGTTTTTTTTCTCTCTCTCTGCCCATCACCCTGCCTGTTCTTCATCTCCCTCTAGTGCTCCCCCCCCCCCTTTCTTTCTCCCTAGGCCTCCTGTCCAATGATCCTTTCCCTTCTCCAGCTCTGTATCACTTTCGCCAATCACCTTTCTAGCTCTTAGCTTCATCCCACCCCCTCCGGTCTTCTCCTATCATTTCGCATTTCCCCCTCCCCCCACTACCTTCAAATCTCTTAGTATCTATCTCTTCAGTTAGTCCTGACGAAGGGTCTCGGCCCGAAACGTCGACAGTGCTTCTCCCTATAGATGCTGCCTGGCCTGCGGTGTTCCACCAGCATTTTGTGTGTGTTGTTTGTCTCTTCGCTCTTCTGTTTCGCTCCTTCTAAGTTCGGCATGACAAACATTGACCACACTTCTTGCTGCGACGATGTCAGGATGTTTCGAGATCCGGCTCTTTTTGATACGCTTCACAGTAGGCAGACTTTTTGTTGCATCTGTGTGTGCATCTATGACCCGTTGATAGCGGTCAGTGGCAGTCTCTTCCTCCTCCCTCTCCAGTGGGCCAGTGATTTCTCACTTTCACAGTGTGCTGGGCTTGAAGAATAGGTTGTGAGGAGAATGCCTTCCAGTCTATCTTTTCCTTGGGACCCGTGGCTTTAGACTGCTGCAGGCTCAGTCTCACTTGCATTGACACTACTCTGTGGTCAGAACTGACCGAGTTGAAGGTTCTGTAGGCTTCTGCGTTGATCACACAATTACGCCATTTTGTTCTTATGAGACTGTCAGGTTAAGGCCTTGCCTTCCTAGTAGTACCACGTAGCCCAGTACTACCTGTCTCAGGTCGGGTTGTCGGCGACTCAGCCGGCACACCCCCCCGGTGCACTTCGGTTAACCAGGGAGGAAGGTGTGTAGGCACCCAGCAGGACTAAAAACAAAACCTGTCAAAGGGCAGATGAACTCCTCATGAGTCAACGGCCACCTACTGAAGTATGGGGAGTGGCGTGGCACACAGTCTTTCGTTTCGCGCCTTGTAAGGCATTATGATGACATACAACCCAGCAAACCCTATACTTCCAGAGCCGGGAGTGCTCAGGAACTCTGCGGAACGCCCAGACCCCGGCCTAGACAGGCAGTATGAAGACACAACCTCAGACCCCACGGGGAGGGTTGAGTCCGGCAAGGGGGCCGAGCGAAGTGCACCTCTTTTGCGCTGTAAGGTAAAAACGATCATCTCAACCTTCAACGCAAAAACCATCCACCTTTTGCTTTGATGCACAGAGCTGGCATCACAGGCAAGCAGATACGAGATCTCCATCCTGGAGATGCAAGAACACCGTCATGTGCACCTCATCACCTCGTCCGCATGGAGAGAGCCGACAAGGCGGGGTAGGGCTGATGTTGAACCGCAAGGTGAAGAAGTCACTGAGGGGCATAGTCTCAGTCAGTGACAGAATTCTTACTGCGGAACTCGACGGAAACCCGGCAACCTCTGTCATCATCTGTTACTCCCTGCACCACTGCAGCGAGGTGAAGGAGGTGGAGACCTTCTACGGTAAACTTCACAAAGCTGTCACTTCAATACTGGCACATAATTGAAGAACTGCGACCTGGACGACATCTTGCTGGACATATGTAATACGGCACTGATGAAAGGCGACAAACCAGAACAGTGGTCACTCTCAAACATTATCCCTGTCCCCAAGTCTGGATCCCTCACGAAGACAGATAATTACCGTGGTATCAGCTTGACCTGCATCTTAGCAAAGCCATACAATCGGATGATCTTGAACTGGATTCACACTGCCTTTGATCCTAAGCTAAGATTCAGTCAGAATGGTTTTCAGCAGAAGTGCACAACAGTAATGCAAATTCTTGCTCTCCGTAGAATCATCGAGGAAGTCAAGAAAAACAACCTACCAGCTGTGCTTACTTTCATCGATTTTCACAAAGCTTTTGACTCCATTTGCCGAGGTAAAATGCTGAAGATCTTGAGAGCTTACGGAGTGCCAGACCATCTACTGAGAGTAATAGAGTCCAGCTATACTGAGACTATGGCGAAAGCTGTATCACCAGACAGAGAAACAGCAGTGTTCGAGCTCCTAGCTGTTGTGCTACAAGGATACACTCTGGCACCCTACATCTTTATAATCGTCCTTGATTACGCTCTACTTCAAGCTACCAAAGATCATGACAAGCTTGGCTTTACCATAAGACCAGGATGAACCAAAAGGGTCAGACCAGTTATGCTCACTGATGTCAATTTTGCAGATGACATAGTCCTGCTCTCTGACCAGATGGAGGAAGCACAGCAGCTACTGACAAAAGTGGAATTTGAGTGCAATAAAGTTGGACTTCACCTAAACGCTAAAAAGACAGAGTACATGGCGTTCAACTGCGACAAAGGTACTCTCAAGGCCGTAAAAAATGAAACCATTAAGAAAGTCTTAGACTTCAAGTACCTCGGGTCAAGAATGATGAGTTCAGAGAAGGACATAAAGATATGGAAGGCGCTGGCATGGAGGGCTATGAACAACATGAAGGAACTCTGGACGTTGAACCTGACCAGAGAGCTCAAAAAGAGGATCTTCATAGCAGTCATAGAGTCCATTCTCACGTATGGATGCGAGATGTGGACACTCACCAAGACCATGCGAAAGTCACTAGATGGTTGCTATACACGAATGCTCCGGATGGCTCGATGTGAGTTGGCAACAGCACTTGATGAACGTCGAGCTTTATGACGACCTACCGATGCTCACTACTAAAATCGAGGTGAGAAGACTGCAACTAGCAGGGCACTGTCTACTCCACCCTGAGCTTCCTGCCAGCCTAGTCATCACATGGGAGCCAAGCATGGGAGGGTGAACCCTGGGCACCCTCCCAAGACTATGGTCAACACGCTCCTAGAAGATAGCGGTGCGGCTAATGTAAATGAACTGAACACACTGATGAGGGAGAGGGAGGAGTGGAGAGTCCGTCATCATGCCCAACACTGGCCCCCTGGGCCTGAGTTGATGTAGTAGTGGTATCCAGTAGACAGTTGAAACTGCTCCTACTGTGCAGAGGTTGAGAGATCGAATGGTTGTGGATGAGGTGTCTATTAAGTGGGACATTATATTCTGTATGTTGTTGAGCTTAAGTAAAGCAGAGAAAATAGAAACAGTATCAATGCCTTTGACAAACAAGGAAAATCTGCAGATGCTGGAAATCCAACCAACACACACAAAATGCTGGAGGAACTCAGCAGGCCAGGGCGCATCCATGGAAAAGAGTACAGTCCTGCCGAAGGGTCTCAGCCCGAAACGTCAACTGTACTCTTTTCTATAGACGCTGCCTGGCCTGCAGAGTTCCTCCAGCATTTTGTGTGTCAAACCCTTTAAGTCTGTTCTACCATCAATGCCAACATGTCTAATCATCCAATACAGTACCCTGCTCCTGTCTTCTCCTTACATTCTTTGACACCACATCACAAATGTTTGTTCAAGATCCATTAATGTTTTTGGATTTGGAGGGAAGGAAGAGATGTTGGGTAATGTAGATAATGGCACTGCTGTACAAGTTCAGCCACATATGTATCAAACACAATCTATAAATTTGCTGATAACACCACTGTTGTTGGCAGAATCTCAGATGGCAACAAGGAGACATACCGGAGAGATATAGATTGGCTGGTTGAGTGATGTCATAACAACAATCTTACACTCAATGTCAGCAAGAGCAAGAAATTGACTGTGGACTTCAAGAAGGGGAAGTCAGGAGAACACACACAAGTCCTCATCAAGGGATCAGTAGTGGAAAGGGTGAGCAGCTTCTGGTTTCTGAGCAACAGCTCCTTAGATGATCTACCCTGAGCCCAGCATTTTGCTACAAGCATGAAGAAAGCACAGCAGCAGCTATACTTCATTATGAGTTTGAGGAGATTTGGTATCTCACCAAATAATCTAGTAAACTTCTACAGATGCACCATATTGAGCATTATGAATAGTTGCATCACCACCTGATAAGCAGGCTCAATGCAGAGGATCACAAGAATCTGCTGAGGGTTGTAAACTCAGTCAGCTCAATTACAGGCAGTAAGTTCAAAGTAAGCTTATTGCTAGAGTACTTATATGTCACCATATACAACCCTGAAATTCATTATCTTGTGGGCATACTCAATAAGTCTATAGAATAATATCCATAATAACCTACTCGTCATCATCAGGTGCCATGCCCAGTCTGAGCTTTGACTGCCACGGCCCACACACTCTTGTTTCGGGTTAAGTGGATCAATTCATTGGTATTCATTTCCAGTTCTCTGGCTGCTGTCTCCATCATCATTTGTCTTTGCCTTCCTCTTGCTTTCTTCCCTTCAATCTTTTCCATAACTACCGTGCATTCTAACTCCTCTTTCCTAATCACGTGTGATCTGACATGATAACATGCAGGAATGTAAAGCTGCAGACCTCCACCACTGCCAATCCATGGTTGTAGACCTGGTGTTTGTTTATCCATCTTCTCCTTCCCAAAGTCAATGATTTTCTCTTTAGGTTTGCTGATGTTAAACTAGAGATTGTTGTTGCCGCATCACTCAACCAGATGTCCTATCTTGTTCCATTATGGGGGCTTCATTAGGAAGTCACAGTAGTAAGGTAAGATAAACTTGTTTTCCTGATGGGGTCACCAGGATTGACACAGCTATTCTGTGGGACATATTGGTTTTACAAGTGTATCTCCCAGTTTATTACAATGAAAAATAGCTCAACTTATTTAAATTTCCAAAGGGTCAGCCATTCAGTTTGGCGAGGCAGTGCAGCTTAGTCACATCTCATAACAACAGCATAAAGAATTTAGAGCAAGATTATGTCAATGAGTGGGTGGCAAAGTGGAGATACGTCTCTAGCAAAGGAGATATAAGGCACTCCTCTTATAGGAGGTATAGCACTGCTTTGCCCCTCGATCGGGGTCATATGAAGCCATGGAAGCCGGTGGTGGATGGTCGTATGACCAGCTGGTGCATATCATAAGTCCTGGTTATGCGACCACTGGCTCCAGGCGGACAATCTCTGAAGAGTATTGATCACGGTTGGGATCACCCACCTTGTTAAGATACTGCCCAGAAGAAGGCAATGGCAAAGCACTTCTGTAGAAAAATTGCCCAATAACAAACATGGTCATGGAAAGATCATAATCCCCACGTCATACAACACAGCACATAACAAATGAACGAAAGGCATCAATGGGAATGGGTTTGCCTGAAAGATCACCATTAATATAGAAATCATGGAAACTCTATCACAAAATGCCATGCAAAGATGTTTGCTGTGCCCATCTACACCAACAAATATGTCCATATTGGGACTGAATGGAGAAATAGTGTTTGCATTTAACTAATCCAACCAATGGACAGCCTCATGAGCCATCTTTTGGACTTCCACGAAATTCCATGATCAGCGGTCCAGAGTTAATTCACTTGTTGATCACATCTATTTTCTATATCTTTTCCAATTGCCTATCCTTCCATAGATATTGTGGGCTGAATGGTCTGTCCTTGAGCTTGACTGTTCTAAGTTCTATATAGGAAAACAAACAGACATAGATACACACAATTTTGGATGCTCATACAATGTCCCTTGTACATGCACATAAAAATAGATTTAATCTTTCACAGTGATGCACCATCAATAACTCTTGGAGACGTGAGGCGAGATATGGGCTTTTATTGGCTGGAAGAAAGAACAAGCAGCAATTGACCACCACACTGCATCCTGGAGACTGAGGCCGGGGCGGTGTCCCCAATAGCCTTTATACCGGGATCTGTGGGAGGAGCCACAGGAGCAGTCAGCGGGGGGGGGGCCTGTCCAGACAGGTATATGTAGTTCACCACACACAATGAGTGCAGTAGTAAATTGGTTAACAGCAAAGAAATTAGATTCATATCTAGGTTCAGATTCAGATTGAAATCACACTTATATCGAAACATAGAGTGAAAAGCATTGTTTGTGCTGACAACCAACACACCAAAGGATGACTACAGGTGGGTTAAGGTATGAGTGTAGTTAGTGGCTCTGGACCATTCTCCCTGGAGTTTAGCAGAATGAGAGGGGATCTCATTGAAACCTACTGAATACTGAAAGGACGTGAAAGGTCTGTTTAGAGTGGATGTTAAGTGGTGTTTGGGGAGTCTAGGAGCTGAGTGCACAGTCTTAGAATAGAAGGGCACCCCTTTAGAACAGAGTGTGGTGTATCTGTGGAATTCATTGTCTCGGAAGACTGTGGAGGCCAAATCATTGAATATATTTAAAGTGGATGTTAATAGGTCCAAAGTTTAAAACTTCAAAGTTAATTTATTATCAAAGCACATATATGCCACCTTGAGATTCATTTTCTTGCGGGCATTCTTGATTAGTAAGGGTGTCAACGGATACAGAGAGAAGGAAAGAGAGTGGGGTTGATAGGGATAATAAAGCAGCCATGGAGAGAAGTCGATGGGCTAAATGGCCTAATTCTGCTCCTATGTCTTATGGTTTTATCATTCAATCTGACAAGAAGAATGGAACACCTTATTTCCACTTCAGGATTATCTGCAACTGGAACTTGAATGTAGCAGCCTTCCCAAATAATGTGTAGGAAATTGTCATGTAAACACTACAAAGTCAAGATAATTGTTTTCAAGCTTTTATTTTGTGCCAACATCAAGAGTATAAAAGTAAAATATAATGAATGGCAGAGCACTAATTTCCTTCCAAGGTGTAGAATATGACAAGGTCTGTCAGTCATGTCTAATACTATTTTGAGATACTGCCTCGAGAGACAAGAAAATATATTGCTTCTTGGCATATGAGTTTAGCCCTGGGTATTCCCCAGGGCAGTTTCACTCAAGCTTGTCAAAATGTTATTAAACAGCCTCTGAAGGTGTTGGATTAAATGAATAGCTGTCATCTTAAAATTTCCCACCTGCTCATTGCAATCATGGGCACGGTGGTGCGTTGTTTACAACAGCGGACTGCCAAACCCAGAGGAAAGTGAAAGCCATGAGACGAGCCACTAAAAACATTAAAATGGATTGTGATAGACTGGTCAGGAATCCAACCATTCCTTTCTTGCCTGTCTTACAGGTGGCTGGTCTGACATCACAAGACCTAACCTTAAGGCCATTAAGTTGTTATGCTAATGTCAGTCTCTCAAATTTTGAGGACAATCGCCATGGAGGAGTTGATTGGAGTACTGTGCGCACACAAAAGAAGTGTTCCCATGAAGTCTGGCAAAGAGCTATAAAAAGTAGGAAGTTTCTTGATGGAAGTCGTTGATTGGACTTCTGCGCAAATGCAACAGCAGAATTTCTGCGCAGGTCTGTTGAAGAGTTTTAAAAAGCAAGTGTCTATAAAATAGAGGTACCACCCAGTGGAGCAGTCATCTTGGAGTAGGAGCAGTCTGAGTAGTCTGAGTCAGAGTAGTAAGGTGTTGGTTCAACAAGGCTTTGGCGAGAACAGACAGAGGCAAAGTAAGTAAGTAAGTTCATTCCTTATTTATTATTTATTTTTTCCTGGATTAACTCTTGAGAGAAAAGGGAGTGTGTCTGCGGGGCCAGTGTTCTGTTCTGGGTGTCAGATGTGGGATTTCTAGGAGACTTCCAGCCTCCCCAGTGGCCACATCTGTGCCAGGGGCATTGAGATGCAGCTCCTTAGAGATAGTGTTGGGGAACTGGAGCTGCAGCTTGATGACCTTTGGCTTGTTAGGGAAAGTGAAGAGATGATAGACAGCAGCTACGGAGAGGTAGTCACATCAAGGCTATAGGAGACCAATAACTGGGTGACTGTCAGGAGAAGGAAGGCAGAATGTCAGATAGTGGAGAGCACCCTATGGACACTCCACTCAACAATAAGTATTCCATTCTGAGTATGGTTGAGTGTGGGGGGGGGGGGGGGTGAGAGATATACCTGGGGGAAGCAGCAGTGGCTGTGCCTCTGGCACTGTGGGTCAGAAGGGCAGGAAACTGAAGAGGATGGCAGCAGTAATAGGAGACTCTGTAGTTAGGGGGACTGATAGGTGATTCTGCGGTTGTGAAAAAGAAACATAGATAGTAGTTTGCCTCCCAGGTGCCAAGGTCCGTGATGTTTCTGAACGGGTCCATAATATCCTGAAAGGGAGGGTGAGCGGTCAGAAGTCATGGTACGTATTGGTACCGATGACAGGTTGAAAAAGGGAGGAGGTCCTGAAAGCAGAATATAGGAAGTTAGGAAGGAAGCTGAGAAGCAGGACTTCAAGGGTAGTAATTTTGGGATTACTGCCTGTACCACGTGACAATTAGGATGGAAATAGAATAAGGTGGCAGATAAATGCGTGGCTGAAGAATAGGAGCAGGGGGCAGTTATTCCTATTTATGGATCATTGGGACCTCTTCAGGACAGTTGTGACCTGTAAAAAAGAGATAGGTTACACTTTAATCCTAGGGGGATCAATATTCTTACGGGCAGATTTGCTAGAGCTGTTGGGAATGGTTAAAACTGAAATGGTGGGGGTGGGGGGTGGGGAATGGGAACCAGTATGATAGAGCTGCAGATGAGCTAGCTGGCTTACAAGTAGATGACGTACTATGTAATATGAATGTAAGCAAGGACAAGCCAATGATTGGGTACAATTGCAGACGGAGTAAAGAGTTAAGTTGTACCGCAGAGGTGAAGAATGCAGGACTGAAGGTGCTGTATTTAAATACGTAGCATTAGGAAAAAGGTAGATGAACTCGAGGCGCAATTAGAGATTGGTCAGTATGATGTTGTGGGCATCACTAAGTCGTAGCTGAAAGAAGGTCATAGTTTGGAGTTTAACAAAGGATATAAGACCATTAGACCGTAAGACCAAAAGGTATAGAAGTAGAAGTAGGCCATTCTGCCCATCAAGTCTGCTCTGCCATTCAATCATGGGCTGATCCAATTCTTCCAGTCATCCCCACTCCACTGTCTTCTCCCCATACCCTTTGATGCCCGAGCTAATCAAGAACCCCTGCCTTAAATGCACCCAATGACTTGCCCTCCATAGCTGCTCGTGACAACAAATTCCACAGATTTACCATCCTCTGACTAAAGTAATTTCTCTGCATCTCTGTTCTAAATGGATGTCCTTCAATCCTGAAGTCATGCCCTCTTGTCCTAGACTCCCCTACCATGGGAAATAACTTTGTCACATCTAATCTGTTCAGGCATTTTAACATTAGGAATGTTTCTATGAGATCCCCCCTCATTCTCCTGAACTTCAGGGAATACAGCCCAAGAGCTGCCAGATGTTCCTCATATGGTAACTCTTTCATTCCTGGAATCATTCTTGTGAATCTTCTCTGAACCCTCTCCAACGTCAGTATATCCTTTCTAAAATAAGGAGCCCAAAACTGCACACAATACTCCAAGTGTGGTCTCAGAAGTACCTTATAGAGTCTCAACATCGCATCCCTGCTCTTATATTCTATACCTCTAGAAATGAATACCAACATTGCATTTGTCTTCTTCAGCACTGACTCAACCTGGAGGTTAACCTTTATGGTATCCTGCACAAGGACTCCCAAGTCTTCTTTCATCTTTGCATTTTGAATTCTCTCCCCATCTAAAAAATAGTCTGCCCATTTACTTCTTCCACCAAAGTACATGACCATATACCTTCCAACATTGTATTTCATTTGCCACTTCTTTGCCCATTCACCTAAACTCTGTTTACTCAACACTGCCTGGTTCTCCACCTATCTTTGTATCATCGGCAAATTTAGCCACAAATCCATTAATCTTATCGTCCAAATCATTGACATAAATTGTAAAAAGCAGTGGTCCCAAAACCAACTTGAGGGGAACTCCACTGGTAACCGACAGCCAGCCAAAATAGGATCCCTTTATTCCCACTCTCTTTTTCTGCCAATCAGCCAATGCTCCACCCAGGCCAGTAACTCTCCTGTAACTCTATGGACTCTTATCTTGCTAAGCAGCCTCATGTGTGGCACTTTGTCAAAGGCCTTCTGAAAATCCAAGTACACCACATCTACTGCATCTCCTTTGTCTACCCTGCTTGTAATTTCCTCAAAGAAAAGCAGTAGGTTTGTCAGACAGGATTTTCCTTTCAGAAAACCATGCTGGCTTTGGCCTATCTTGTCATCTTTGTGGGAGGAGTTAAGAAACTGCAAGGGTAAAAAACCATATGGGAATCATATATAGGCCTCCACATAGTAGCCAAGATGTGGGGTTGAGATTGCAAAGGGAGCTGGAAAGGACATGTCACAATTGTAATGGGGAACTTCAATATGCAAGGGAATTGGGAAAATCAGTTGGTGTCAGATTGCAAGAGAGGGAATTTGTTAATGCCTATGAGATAGCTTTTTAGAGTAGCTTGTGCTCAAGCCTACTAGGGAAAAGGTTATCTTAGATTGGGTGTTGTGTAATAACCCCAATTTTATTAGTCAGTTTAATGCAAAGGAAACCTTAGGAAGCAGTGATCACAATATGAATGAATTCATACTGCATTTTGAGAGGGAGTCAGATGTGTTAGTATTGCAATGTAATAAAGGGAATTACTGAGGCATGAGAGAGGAGTTTGCCCAGGTGGATTTGAGGAGGATACTGGCAGGGATGACGGCTGAGCAGAGATAGCTGAAGTTTCTGGAAATAGTTCACAAGGCGCAAGGTAGATATATCCAACAGAGGAAGAAGTTCTCAAATGGCAGGGGTAGGCAACAATGGCTGAAAAAGTAATTTAAGGACTGCATAAAAGCAAAGGAAAGGGCATATAATGTGACAAAAGTGAGTGGGAAGTTGGATGATTGGGAAGCTTTTCAAATCCAACAAAAGGCAGCTAAAAAGCTATAAGAAGAGAAAAGATGAAATATGAGGGCAAACAAGCCAATAATATAAAACAGATACCAGAAGTTTTTTCAGTTATGTAAAGAAATAAAGGGAGGTGAGAGTTTATATTAGACCAATGGAAAATGATGCTGTGAGGTAGTAATGGGGGACAAAGAACTTAATGGGTACTTCAGTCCTTACTGTGGAAGACATGAGCTATATGCCATAGGTCCACAAGTGTCAAGGAACAAGAGTGAGTGCCACTGCTATTACAAAGAAAAATGTGCTAGGCAAACTGAAAGGATTTAAGGTAGATAAATCACCTAGACCAGATGGACTACATCCCAGAGTCCTGAGAGAGGTTGCTGAGGAGATAACGGATGCATTGGTCATGAGCTTTCAAGAATCACATGATTCTGGCATGGTCCCAGAGGACTGGAAAATTGCAAATGTCTTTAGTCTCTCCTTCTTCCAGTGTAGAGTGTCCTCCTGCTTCAAAAGATCCACCATTGTTCCTATACCTAAAAAGACCAAGGTAATATGTCTAAACAACTGGCGCCTGTCACACTCACCTCAATAATAAGCAAATACTTTGAGGGGCTGGTCAAGGACTACGTCTGCAGCATGCTACCACCCACACTGGACCCCATACAATTTGCCTACCACAATAACTGATCGACAGATGATGCAATAGCCATAACTCTATACGTCTGGAGAAGGAGGATGCTTATGTGAGATTGCTGTTATTGGACTACAGTCGAGCATTCAACACCATAATTTCCTCCAGGCTCAACAAGAGGCTCAGAGACCTCGGCCTTCACCCGGCCCTGTGCAGCTGGATCCTGGACTTCCAGTCAGATTGCCGGCAGGTGGTAAGAGTGGGCTCTTAAATTCAGTCCTTCTGGCAATGAAGGCCAACATTCCATTTGCCTTCTTGATAATCTGCACAAGCACTTCCAAGTCCCTCTGCACATTTACCATTTTTACCATTTAAATAATAATCTGCTCTTTCATTTTCCCTTCCAAAGTGGATGACCGCGCATTTACCAACATTGCACTCCATCTTCCAGACCCTTGCCCACTCACTTAACCTATCTGTATCTCTCTGCAGACTCTCCATATCTTCTGCACAATTTGTTTTTCCACTCAATTTAGTATCATCAGCAAACTAAGATACACTACACCCAGTCCCCTCTTCCAGATCGTTAATGTATATCGTGAGCAGTTGCAGGTCCAGCATTGACCCCTGCTGCACACCACTCACCACTGATTGCTAACCAGTGCAACACCTGTACATCCCCACTCTCTGCTTTCTATTAGTTAACCAATCCTGTATCCATGCTAATACATCACCCCCAACTCTATGCAATCCTTATCTTATGGATGTCTTTTATGAGGCACCTTATCGAATGCCTTCAGGAAATCCAAGTAAATAACATCCATCTGTTCCCCTCTATCCACTGTGCTCATATCCTCAAAGAACTCCAGTAAGTTTGTCAAACAGGACCTCTCTTTGCTGAATCCATACTGCATCTGCCTGATGGATCCATTTCTTTCCAGATGTCTTACTATTTCTTCTTTAATAATAGCTTCAAGCATTTTCCCAACTACCGATGTTAAACTAACTGGCCTATAGTTGCCTGCCTTTTGCCTACATATTTTCTTGAACAGTGCTGTGACATTCACTGTCTTCCAATCCGCTAGGACCTGCCCAGATTCCAGGGTATTTTGGTAAATTACCACCAAAACCTCTACTACAAATTCTACCATTTCTTACAGTACCCCTAGGATATGTTCCATCAGGATCAGGAGACTTATCTATCTTCAGGCCCACAATTTTACTCAGCATGACCTCTTTAATGATAGCTATTGTATTGTAGTCCTCATCTCCCATTGCATCTTTAGCATGTTAGATGTGTCCTCCACTGTGAAGACTGACACAAAATAGTCATTCAAAACCTCTGCCAATTCCTCATTACCCAATATCAATTCCCCCTTCTCATCCTCCAAGGGACCCACGTTCACTTTAGCCACCCTTTTCCGCTTTATAAAAAATTTTACTAACTGTTTTTATATTTTGTACTAGTTTATTTTCATAATCTAGCTTCCCTTTTTTAAAAAAAATTGCTCGTTTAGTGATTCTTTGTTGCTTTTTAAAGTTTTCCCAATCTTCCAGTTCCCTACTACTCTTGGTGACTTCATATGCACAAGCTTTTAGCTTAATGCCTCCTTTTATTTCCTTAGTTATCCAAGGCTGGCTCTCCCCACCATTATTGCCTTGCTTTTATCTGGAATATATATTTGTTGAGCACAGCGAAAAATCTGTTTGAATGTCTTCAACTGCTGCTCAACAATCCCACCATATAGTCTGTGTTCTCAGTCTACACTAGCCAAGTACTCCCTCATCCCATTGTAGTTGCCATTGTTTAGGCATAATACACTGGTTTTAGATCGAACTATTGCACCCTCCAATTGTCTGAGAAAAAGAGACTATTATCTAATTGGGGAGAAAATTCAAAGATCAGAGGTGCAAAGGGATTTGGATGTCCTCATGCAAGACTCCTAGAAGGTTAACTTATAGCTTGAGTCTGTGGTAAAGAATGCAAATGCAAGATTGGCATTTATTTCAAGTGGAATACAATATAAAAACTAGAAGATAATGCTGAAGCTTTATAAGACACTAGTCAGGCTGCACTTGGGGTATTGTCAACAGTTTTGGGCCCCTTATCTCAGAAAGGAAGTATTGTCATTGGAAAGAGCCCAGAGAGGGTTCACAAGGATGATTCCAGGAATGAAGGGGTTAATGTTTGAGGAGCATTTGGCAGCTTTGGGCCTGTACTCACTGAAATTTAGAAGAATGTGTGGGGATCTCATTGAAACCCACCGAATGTTGAAAGGACTAGATAAAGTGGGTGTAGAGAGGATATTCCCTCTTGTGGGGGTATCCAGAACTAGTGGACACAGTCTCAAAATTGAGGGGCAATCTTTTAGAACAGAAGTAAGGAGGACTTTTTTTAGCCAAAGAGTGGTGAATCTGTGGAATGCTTTGCCACAGACTGCGGTGGAGGCCAAGTCTGTGAATACATTTAAAACAGAAGTGGATAGGTTGGGGCATCAAGGAATATGGAGAGAGAGCAGGTGTATGTGGTTGAATGGGATCTTGGATCAGCCATGATGAAATGGCGGAGTGGATTTAATGAGCTGAATGGCTTAATTCTTCTCCTATGCCTTATGGTCTTATGAGGAATCCTGAGGTGATTCATCAGTCTTACTGTGGGTCAGCCACAAAAGTTGTAGATGTTTTTACGTGAGCTGGAGTTATCTTCCACTTGTCTAAATAAAAAAAATGAAATTAGACTAATATTATGGCAGTGCTGATTGAGTTTGGAACTGATGGAGATAAAGATTTCTGGATAAGTCAGCAACACTACATTCTATCTGTAGGACCCGAGAAATGAAATGAGCCTGTCATGCTGGTTGGGATAACAATGAAGGAAAGAAGATAGTGGAATCAATTAAGTTGTCACCAACAGACTGTTTTTATCTGAAGTATTAGTCTAAATAATGGACACCATGACTAATTGAAATAAGACATTCATCCTGAGCAAGGAAGAGTTGAGTGAGGTACATCTGCATGAGTGATTGGTTCAGTAATGTGCTGAAGTAATTAGGATAGGGAGTATTTTCCAATCCCTACACATAATGAAATAATGACCCACTGAGGATACACACCACTCTTTCCACTTCGCAAAGATACCTGGTGACCTGTCTCATTCTCTGCCATAGCTCTGGGCCTCTCTCTCCACCTGTCATGGGCCTCTCCGACATTTCATTCTCCACTTGATCCATGCCGTCAACCGACAGTTCTTCAATCACTTTCTCCTTCTGGTAAAATTTTTCCCCTCCCCCCCTCTTCTATCCCCCTCTCTGGTCTTTTACCTCTTTGTTACTGCCTATCACTTCCCTCGGGTCCCTTCCTCCGATGGCCCCCTCTTTTGTCAGATTCCTTGCTCTCCAGCCCTTTACCATTCCCTCCCACCTGGCTTCACCTGTCACCTTCCAGCTTGTACTCTTTCCCCTCCCTCACCTTTTTGTTTTGGCCCCTTCCTTTTCAGTCTTGAAGAAGGATCTCGGCCTGAAACGCTGGCTGTTATTTTCATTTCTGTGGATGCTGCCTGACCTGCTGAGTTTCTCCAGCATTTTATGTGTTTACTTATTTTTTGAGATATAGTACAGAATAGGTCTTTCCAACCCTGCTACCCAGCAATTCCCGATTTAATCCTAGCTTAATCACCTACGAACCGGTACATCTTTGGACTGTGGGAGGAAACTGGAGCACCTGGAGGAAACCCACTCAGTGACGGGGAGAACGTACAAACTCACTCCTTACAGACAGCAGAGGGAATTGAACCCAGGTCACCTGCACTGTAAAGTGCTAACCAGTACACTGATCTTATGGCTGTATTCATTATGGCATTTATTATCATTATGTGCACCATTTGCTCTGTGAACATCACACAAGCAAGGAATTTCATTTCACACTGGCGTATATGTAGTAAACCTGAATTAAACCTGAATCTAAAAGTCTGGGAGCTGGCTGAAAACTCTTCAAGAAGCACCCTGATGTTCTTTGCATCAAGGCTTTGCTTAAAGAAAAAAACTGCTAAGAGCTCTTTGTTGTCCACAGCCAAAAAATAGACCTCTGTGTGTTTGTTGCTTAAAATTTAATGCCACAATGCATCATGAGAAAATCATTAGAGTTATTCAGGGTCATACACCCTGTTATATTGTGATCATTGCTGTCATTTCCTTATGAATCGATAAAACTGTAACTTGATCTTTTGTGTAACTGTGCTCTCAGGAATTTTAAAATCTTGTGTCTTACTACCACAGAGACCATAAGACTTAGGAAAAGAATTCGGCCATTCAGCTCACCGAGTCTATAGATGCATGGTGGAGAGAATATTGACGGGTTGCAGCTTGGCCTGGTATAAAAATACCAACTGGCTTGAATGTAAAAGCCTACCAAGAGTAATGGATACAGCCCACTCTCTCATGGGTAAAGTGACTGTCTTGGACGTTCCTTTTGCAGTCACAAGACCCTGTTGGACGTTGATTGCCGCTGACCTGTTCCTGTTGTTTGGTAGTGAGACAGGCGATGAGACAGCAGTGTGGCCTCGGTTGTAGCGAAGACTAGGCCTCAAGCTGCGGGCTTGCGTTGTAGTGTGGCTTCTGGGTTCGGTCGGGGGTGCCCTCTCCTGTTGGTGCTGCCCTCCAGTGTTGGATCGATGGAGTTACAGGCTGGACTTCAGGGAACCATCCATTTGCAGGAATTGCTGCTTAGGGACTTGGATTAAAAATATGTTTTCTTACGTGACAATGTTCTTTTATTTCCCTTCTCGTTATTTTAAATGTGCATGGATGTTTTTGCACATTGGCGCCGGAGGAACGCTGTCTCATTCGGCTGTATCCATGTAAAGTTTGAATGACAATTAAAGTTGATTTGATTTGGTTTTGATTTGATTTATACAAGTTCAACGTTACATCCCAATTCTTCTACTCAGTACTATGATTTATGAAGGCCAATGTGCCAAAAGTTCTGCTTATGATCCTATCTACTTGAGATGCCACTTTCAAGGAATAATGGGTCTGTATTCCTAGACCTCTCTGTTCTACCACAGTCCTCCGTGCCCAACCACTCACCATGTAAATCCAACCCTGGTTTGTCCTCCTAAAGTGCAACACCTCACAATTATCTGCACTAAATTCCATCTGCCATTTCTCAGACTTCTTCCTTAGCTGGTCCAGATCCCACCGCAAGCCTTGACAGCCTTTCTCGCTGGCCAATACACACCCCTCCCCCATCCTGGTGTCATCTACAAACTTGCTTATCCAGTTAACCACATTATCATCCATATCAACGATATAGATGACAAACAGCAATGGACCCAGCACCAGTCCCTGCGACCCACCACTAGCTACAGGCCCTCCAGTCAGAGAGGCACTCATCTACTACCACTCCCTGTCTTCTCCTACAAAGCCAATGTCTAATCTAACTTATTACCCCATTCTGAATGCCAAGAGACCGAACCTTCTAGACCAACCTCCCATGCAGAACCTTGTCAAAGGCCTTGCTAAAGTCCATGTAGACAATATTTACTGCCTTACCTTCATCAATTTTCCTGGTAACTTCCTCAAAATGCTCTATAAAACTCTATAGATGTGACATACCATGCACCAAGCCATGCTGACAACTCTTAATCAGTCCATGTCTATCGAAGTTGTTATATATCCATTCCCCTTTGAAAACCTTCCAATAGCTTACCCCCTACTGATGTCAGACTCATTGGCCTATAATTACCCGGCTTATTTTTAGAGCCTTTCTTAAACAATGGAGTGCATTAGCTATCTCGAATACTCCGGCACCTCACTTGTTGCTCAGAATGTTTGAAATATCTGTGGTGAACTACATATACCTGTCTGGACACGCCCCCCTGCTGACTGCTCCTGTGGCTCCTCCCACAGACCCCGGTATAAAGGCCATTGGAGCCACAGATCCTTCCTCAGTCTCCAGGATGTTGTGTGATGGTCACTTGCTGCTTGTGCTTTCTTCCAGCCAATAAAAGCCTACCTTAACCCACATCTCAGAGTTATTGATGGTGCATCAATATTTCTGCTGGGGCCCCTGCAATTTCTGCACTTGTCTCCCACAGGGTCCGAGGGAACACATTGTCAGGCCCTGGGGATTTATCCACCCAAATTTGCCTCAAGAAAGCAAATGGCTCTTCCTCTGTAATCTGCATACAGTCCGTGACATCACTTCTATAAACTCTGTGTCCATCCCCCGAGTAAATACAGATGTAAAAAATCCATTTAAGATCTCCCCTATCTCTTTTGGCTCCATGCATGGATGACCACTGTGATCTTCAAGAGGACCAAATTTATCCCTTGCAATCCTCTTGCTCTTAATGAATCCATAGAAGCCCTTCAAATTCACTGATTTCCTTCTTAAGTATTATCTTGAATTTCTTACACTCTTCAAGTACCTCATTTGTTCCTTTTTGCCTATACTGGCTATGTATGTACCTCTTTCTTCTTAACCTGGCTTCAGTATCTCTCAAAAACCAAGGTTAAAGTCATAGAGTCATAGAACACTACAGAACAGAAACGGGCCCTCTGCCCATCCAGTTTGTGCCAAGCCATTAATCTGCCTAGTCCCATTGTCCTACACCTGGGCCATAGCCCTCCGTACCACTCTCATCCACATTCCTATCCAAATTTCGCTTAAGTGTTGAAATCGATCCCGCATCCACCACTTGTTCTGGCAGCTCATTCCACACTCCCACCAGCCTTTGTGAGAAGGCTGCCTAAAACTGTTATCCTTACCTTTTATTCTGCCAGGATTACTCAAAATTTCACTTTTGAAGGTCTTCCACTTACCAAATACACATTTGCCAGAAAATAATCTGTCCCAACCCACACATGCTATCAAAATTGATCTTTCTTCAATTTAGAATCACAACCCAAGGACCAGAGCTATCATTGTCCATAATTATATTGAAACTAATGCTATTGTGATTCATTAGTTGCAAAGTGTTCTCCTACGCAAACTTCTGTCACCTGACCTGTCTCATTCCTTAATAGATCTAGTATCACACTCTCTCTAGATGGAACCTCAATGTACTGTATGTACCTTCTTCTTCTTAACCTTGACCTCAGTATCTCTCAGTTGCATGATTAGGGAAATGTTCCTGCATAGATTTGACAAACTCTATCCTATCCAAGCCTTTTACGGTGTTGGAGTCCCAGTCAATATGTGGAAAGTTACAATCATCTGCTATCACAACCTTACGTTTCTTGCGACTGTTCGCAAACTCTCCACATATTTGCCCTTCTAAACCCTGCTAAATCTTTGGATAGAAGATATGAGTGAAGGCAGCATTGATGGTAGTGAAAGGGAAACCCTGCTCTTTGAAATAACCCCAAAGGGGTAACACCTTCATACAGAAGCTGGCAGGTATATGGAATAATTTGCAGAGGAAGTGAAAGATGCAGATACGGCTACAATGTTTAAAAGATATTTAGACAGATACAGTACATGGCTAGGAAAAGTTTAGAAGGATATGGGCTAAAGGCAGGCAAATGGGGCTAGCTTGGGTCAGTATGAACTAATTAGACTGAAGGATATATTTCTGTGCTGTGTAGCTCTGTGACTCTGAGGTGATTAATGAATTGAAGGTGGGGTAATGAAGATTTGTGGAAACATAACTAGAATTTATGGTCAAGGCTGTGGAAAATTTGGCCTCAGTATTGAGAATAACAGATGTAAATGAGGTTGAAAGAGTACAGAGAAAATTTACAAGGATGTTGCTGGGACTGGAGCACCTGAGTTTTAAGGAAAGATTGAATCAATTAGGACTTTATTCATTGGAATGTAGAAGATTAAGGGCAGATTTGATGGGAAATACAAAATTATGAGGGACACGGTGTAAATGCAAGTAGGTTTTCTCCACTGAGATAGTGTGCGACTACAACTAGAAGTCATCGGTTAAGGGTGAAAGGTGAAAAGTTTAAGGGGAATATGAGGGGAAGCCTCTTCACTCACAGGGTCATGAGAGTGTGGAATGAGCTGCCAACACAAGTGGAGCATGCAAGCTTGAATTCAACATTTAAGATAAGTTTGGATGGGTACACAGATGATAGGGATAGGGAGGACTATGGGGGTCGACGGGAGTAGGCAGTTTAAATGGTCTGAAATGGACTAGGTGGGCTGAAGGGCCTGTTTCTGTGCTGTACATTTCTATAAATCAATAAAATAAATTTGGGAACAGCAAGAGACCAGAATTGGAGGCAAGTTTCTACAGGGCTCTGGGCCTTGGGGAAGTTGCAGAGATAGGAGTGATGGGGAATATGGGCGAGTGAGAACCTCAACAAACAAATTAATTATTGGAAATATGTCCCCACTTTACAGAAGATTATATATGTTCATAAAGAAAAATAGAAATGGCTATATCTTCTCAACAGAAGATCAATTAGAGCCTGAGTTAGAATTTGCTCCCATAGTCTATTAACTTTACAATATCTTGACTATTGAAACAAAAAGGAAATACAATTTATCCTTTTGATGTGCCTTGAAATACAACAATCTATCAAGTCAACACACGCAAAATGATGGAGGAACTCACCAAGTCAGGCTGCATCTATCGAAATGAATAGTCAATGTTTTGAGCCGAGACCCTTCATCAGGATTGGATAGGAAGGGGGAAGATGATAGAATAAAAAGCTGGGGGGAGGGGAAGGAGGAGAGCTAGAAGGTGATTGGTGAAGCCAGGTGAGTTGGAAAGGTGAAGGAAACTGATAGGAGAGGAGAGTGGATCATAGAAACATAGAAAACCTACAGCCCAATACAGGCCCTTTGGCCCACAGTGCTGTGCTGAACATGTACTTACTATAGAAATTACCTAGGGTTACCCATAGCCCTCTATTTTCCTAACTTCCATGTACATTTCCAGGAGTCTCTTAAAAAGACCCTATTGTATCTGCCTCCACCACCATCGTCAGCAGCCCATTCCATGCACTCACCATACCCTGTGTAAAAAAAATACCCCGCACATCTCCTCTGTACCTACTTCCAGGCACCTTAAAACTGTGCCCTCTCATGTTAGCCATTTCAGCCCCGGGAAAAAGCCTCTGACTATCCACACAATCAATGCCTCTCATCATCTTATACACCCCTATTAGGTCACCTCTCATCCTCCGTCGCTCCAAGGAGAAAAGGCCAGGTTCACTCAACCTATTCTCATAAGGCATGCTCCCCAATCCAGGCAGCATCCTTGTAAATTTCCTCTGCACCCTTTCTATAGTTTCCACATCCTTCCTGTAGTGAGGTGACAAGAACTGGGCACAGTACTCCAAGTGGGGTCTGACCAGGGTCCTATACACAACTGTAACATTACCTCTCAGCTTTTCAAATCAATCCCATGGTTGATGAAGGCCAATGCACCGCATGCTTTCTTAACCACACAGTCAACCTGCGTAGCAGCTTTGAGTGTCCTATGGTCTCAGACACCAAGATCCCTCTGATCCTCCACACTGGCAAGAATCTTACCATTAATACTATATTCTGCCATCATATTTGACTTACCAAAAATGAACCACCTCACTCTTATCTGGGTTGAACTCCATCTGCCACTTCTCAGCCCAGTTTTGCATCCGATCAATGTCCCGCTGTAACCTCTGACAGCCCTCCACACGATCAACAACACCCCCAAACTTTGTAGAATCAGTAAATTTACTAATCCATCTCTCCACTTCCTCATCCAGGTCACTTATAAAAATCATGAAGGGGACCCAGAACAGATCCTTGAGGCACACAACTGGTCACCAACCTCCATGCAGAATACAACCCATTTACAACCACTCTTTTACTTCTGTGGGCAAGCCATTTCTGCATCCACAAAGCAATGTGTCCTTGGATCCCATGCCTCCTTACTTTCTCAATAAGCCTTGCATGAGGTACCTTATCAAATACCTTGCTGAAATCCATATACACTACATCTACTGCTCTACCTTCATCAATGTGTTTAGTCACATCCTCAAAAAATTCAATCAGGCTCATAAGGCATGACCTGCCTTTGACAAAGCCATGCTGACTATTCCTAATCATATAATGTCTCTCCAAATGTTCATAAGTCCTACCTCTTAGGATCTTCTCCATCAATTTAACAACCACTGAGGTAAAACTCACTGGCCTATAATTTCCTGGGCTATCTCTGCTCCCTTTCTTGAATAAGGGAACAACATCTGCAACCCTCCAATCCTCTGGAACCTCTTCCATCCCCATTGATTATGCAAAGATCATTGCCAGAGACCCAGCAATCTTCTCCCTCGCCTCCCAGAGTAGCCTGGGGTATATGTCATCTGGTCTCGGTGACATATCCAACTTGATGCTTTCCAAAAGCTCCAGCACATCCTCTTTCTTAATGTCTATGTGCTCAAGATTTTCACTCCACTGTAAGTCATCCCTACAATCGCCAAGTTCCTTTTCCTTAGTGAATACTGAAGCAAAGTACCCATTAAATACCTCTGCTTTCTCCTCCGGTTCCATACGCACTCTTCCACTGTCACACTTGCTCTTACATCTTATCCTCTTGCTCTTCGCATACTTGTAGAATGCTTTGGGGTTTTCCTTAATCCTGCTCGCCAAGGACTTCTCATGTCATCTTCTGGCTCTCCTAATTTAATTCTTAAGCTCCTTCCTGCTAGCCTTATAATTTTCTAGGTTTTTGAACCCTTCATAAGATTTTCTTTTCTTCTTGACTAGATTTTCAATAGCCTTTGTAGACCATTGTTCCTGTACCCTACCATCCTTTCATTGTCTCATTGGAACAATCCTATGTCGAATGCCATACAAATATCCCCTGAACATTTGCCACATTTCTGCCATACATTTCCCTGAGAACATCTGTTCCCAATTTATGCTTCCAAATTCCTGCCTAATAGCTTCATATTTCCCCTTACTCCAATTAAATGCTTTCCTAACTTGTCTGTTCCTATCCCTCTCCAATGCTATGGTAAAGGAGATGGAATTGTGATCACTATCTTCAAAATGCTCTCCCACTGAGAGATCTGACACCTGACCAGGTTTATTTCCCAATACCACATCAAGTACAGCCTCCCCTCTTGTAAGCTTATCTACATATTGTGTTGTGAAACCTTCCTGAATACACCTAACAAACTCCACCCAATCTAAACCCCTCACTCTAGGGAGATGCTAATCAATATTTGGGGAAATTATAATCTCCCACCATGACAATCCTGTTATTATTGCACTGTTCCAGAGTCTGTCTCCCTATCTGCTCCTCAATGTCCCTGTTACTATTGTGTGGTCTATAAAAAACACCCAGTAGAGTTATTGAACCCTTCCTGTTTCTAACTTCCACCTACAGAGACACAATAGACAATCCCTCCATGACTTCCTCCTTTTCTGCAGCCATGACACTATCTCTGACCAACAATGCCACACCCCCACCTCTTTTGCCTCCCTCCCTGTCCTCTCTGAAACATCTAAATCCTGGCATTCCTGCCCCTGAGTCATCCAAGTCTCTGTAATGGCCACAACTTCATAGCTCCAAGTACTGATCCACGATCTAAGCTCGTCGGCTTTGTTCATGATACACCTTGCACCATTAGTCTGAGCATGTCCCTTCTCTATCACCTGCCTATCCTCCCTCTCACAGTCTACAAGCTTTCTCGATTTGTGGACCAACTGCCTCTTCCTCCGTCAGCATGAGGAAATCTGCAGATGCTGGAAATTCAAGCAGCACACACAAAATGCTGGTGGAACACAGCAGGCCAGGCAGCATCTATAGGAAGAAGTACAGCCAATGTTTTGAGCCAAGACCCTTCAAAGGGTCCCAGCCCAAAACGTCAACTGTACCTCGTCCTATAGATGCTGTCTGGCCTGCTGCGTTCCACCAGCATTTTGTGTGTCTTCCTCCATCTGCATATTTGTCAAACTCAAGGCCCGCGGGCCAAATCCGGCCCGCGGTGGAATTATCTTTGGCCCGCGAGATAATATCTAATTACTATTAAAGCTGGCCCCAGTAATCGAAGCGCCTATAGCGTATGATATGGCTAATGCTGAGTTTATTCAGGTACCAGGTTTTCAGGGTTTTTAGTGTTTATTCGGCAGACTTGCTCGGCAGTCTTCTTCATAAGAAATGGAATTTGTAAAGTGAAACACTTTGTAGTTATAGCAGAGACTGACACATGAGAGCAGGCTGAAAAAACGGAGGAAACGAAAGCTGCATTCGCACGCGTCCGACTGATCCGGCCCGCATGAAGCTGCATTTTGCTCAATCCGGCCCGTGACCTAAAATGAGTTTGACACCCCTGAGTTAGGGGAAAGAGAAGGGAGAGGGTCCCCGGGGGATGTGATATGCAGGGGGAGACGAGGAAAAAGGTCAGAGTGGGGAATAGAAGAAGTGAGGGGAAGGAAAAATATTTTGCCAGAAGGAGAAATTTATATTCATGACATCAGTTTGGAGGCTACCAAGTAATGCCTTTGAATCATTTATATACATCAGAGTAGCAATTTTATTAAAGATTTATTTACATGCTTGGTGGTTAAGGTATTTTTGGTGATTTAGGGTAACAATTCAGACGGTTAATTGCAGTTTATTGTTCAAATCAATGATCAAGATGAGAAGGTAGAGAGAGCCTCGGCTCACACGAGGGAGTAGCTTAATTCCTGTGGGTGTATGGCTTAAGCTCCCTTTCTGAAGGTGAGAGAAGTCAGATAATGTCATGATTCTCCTGATCTGCCAATGCTGAGGTGACAGGAATGTAATGAGTCAAAGAATAGCATTGAAAATCTCTGCATGTTTAACAGCTCATTTTCATTCAACGTTAGGTACGAGAGATTTTTTGGAAAGCAATTTAACTTTATTGGAAAGATATTTTTGCTGGCATATAATTTTGTCATTAGTGATTTCGCTAACTTCCTATTTTTTTAAATGTTTTATGTTGTGTTGAAATGCGTCAATTTTTAGTTCTGCTGGTGAGTAAGTAGCCAGCCGTCGATCCCAAGGGATCATGGGTTTGTGCATCTGGACGGGAAGATTTGAAGAGCCGGCTGTTGCCCACGCAGCGGGTTCCCCCTCTCCACGTCACTGATGTAGTCCAAGGGAAGGGCAAGCACCGATACAGCTTGGCACCGGTATCGTCACAGAGGTTGCCAGGGTGAAGTTGTAAACAACGTCAAACTGCCTCAGGGACCCCGGCTCCGGATTTCTTCCTCGGGGTTCACTCCCGAAGCCTGTCCTATGGGTGGGAATGGCTGCAAGACAGTGGAGGTTTAAAATCAGAGTTTTCCTTTTTCTTGGCGGGCTGCCGTCCAAGGCTGACGAGCCCCACCTGACCGAAGCAACTGGTGTTGAGGCCTTTGCCCCTTCTCTTGTCAGTAGAAACAGTTCCACCGGGCCTAGTAGCTAAGCCACATGTGAAGGCCAAGAGTCGGACTTGGTTGTCAGAGGCTGTTAGAAATGCATGCTACTTGGAGCACTTTATAGGTAGTGGGAGCTTATTCCCACTACCACCCCCGGCTATGACAACCTTAGGAATCAGTTGGTGAGTACAATAAGTATTACTGACAGAATAAATACATTGGATTCTCACTGATCACCACAAGTTATGCATGGAACATATTGCAGAGAAACAATTAGTTTATCACAACAGACAACTTGGTCAGCAGGAACATGCTTCTGTGTTGTATAACTCTATGTATCTATGAGTCTATGAATGAATTAGAATCTACGACTCCCATTCCCACTTCGACATGTCAAAGCGCATGGCCTCCTCTTCTGCCACGATGAGGCCACTCTCAGGTTGGAGGAGCATCTCCTCATATTCCATTTGGGTAGCGTCTGACCCTATGGTACGAACAATGATTTCTCCAGCTGCTGGTAATTTTTCCCCTTCCTCCTTCCCTCGTCATCAATTGCCCACTCTAGCCCCTCACTTATCTCTTCTGTTCTCCACAACCGCCGATCACCTCTCCTGGTGCCCGTCTTCCTTTCTTCTATGGTCCACTCTCCTCCCCTATCAGATTCTTTCTACTCCAGTCCTTTATCTTTTCTGCCTATCACCTTCCTAGCTGCTCCCTCATGAGAGCAAAGGCTCTCTCTCTCTCTCTACCTTCTCATTTTGAGCATTGAAAGCATAATTGATTGGAACAGTAAACTACAATTTTCAGCCCCACCCACCTGGCCCTAACCTATCACCTTCTAGCTAGTACTTCCTCCTCTCCCTTCACCTTCCTATTCTGGAATCTTCTCCCTTCTTTTCCAGTCCTGATGAAGAGTCTCAGTCCAAAATGTTGACAGTTTATTCATTTCCATTGATGCTCCATGGCCTGTTGAGTTCCTCCTGCATTTTGTGTGTGCTGCTCTAGGAATTAGATTAAAGATGAGCTTAATTTGTCACATGTGCATCAAAACATCAAAACATACAGGGAATGTGTCATCTGTGTCAACAACCAACACCGCCAGAGGATGTACTGGGGACAGCCCACAAGTGTCCCCATATTTCTAGCGCCAGCAAAACATGCTCACAACTTACCAACCCGAATTTTACATCTTTGGGATGTTGGAGGAAATTGGAACACCTGAAGGAAACCCCTAGTGTCAATGGAAGAACATCCAAACTCCTTACAGACAGCAGTGGGAATTGAATGCCAATCTCACAGCTGACATCTTTGTGTCCATCACAGACAAAGTGTTCCCCACCAGTGAGCACTTCTACGAGGAACATTGCCACAAGAAAGCAGCATCCGTTATCAAGGACCCCCACCATCCAGGCCAGGCACTCTTCTTGCTGCTGCCATTGGGATGAAGGTACAGGAGCCATAGGTCCCGCGCCAACAGGTTCAAGAACAGTTATTACCCTACAACCGTCAGGCTCCTGAATCAGGGTGAATACCTTCACTCACCACAACACTGAGCTGATTCCACAATCAATAAATTTACTTCCGAGTCCTCTACAATTCATATTCTCAGTGTCTGTTGTGTGGGAGTGTGGCTTATTTGCTAATTGAAAGCCACTTCTGCCGTGCCTTTTGTTGATTGGTGCATTTTAAAATGTGCCACTCTTCCCATTGGTTGTTTTGTGCACTGTGGCACCTCGTGTCTGGTTTCAAGAACCTTGGGGGTATAAGAGTAATGCATGCGAGGGGTCTGTTCTCTCTTCTTTTTTATAAGGCAAGCTGCACAGAGCCTTTAGGGAGGTTTACTCCGTGCGCATGCTTTTAGTTAAATATCTGTTTGTTGAATACTTAGTTTTGTAGTTTGTGCAACTTGGAGGAAACATAAATGTTTGCTCGAATCTATTACTGTTTGGAAATACATTAATAATATGCTTATTTGTAGTTGGTGTTTTCTGCCTCACTCACCAAAACCCATGAACCTGCTTCCACAGTACAGTATTATTTATTCATTTATAATTCCAAAATTTGTCTTCTTTTGCACAACGGTTGTCAGTCTTTGTATTGGGTTTCTTTGTCTTACTGTGAATGCCTGCAAGAAAATGAATCTCGGGGTAGTTTGATCATAAATTTACTTTGAACTTCGAGCCACCACACCACCATGTCAAAACATTAAATAGGTTAAACAGGTATGCACTGGAAAAATATGGTGAAGAGAGGCATGTAAGTGACTTAATAAAACTTAGAGATAGGTTAAAATTCTGAGGCAAGATTCTCATGCAAAGTAGAAGAGAAGTAGGTCTTCCAAAAGACTATTGATGATGTTGGGAGTGTTGGCCATGTGGTGTGTGGGAGGTGTGCGGGCAGATGAAACTGAGGTTTGCTGTACATTTAATATTTAAGTTAAAATATGAATAATATGGTAGATTAAGTATTCTTGTTTAGTTAAAATAATTCATTATGGGTTATATGTATAAATATGAGAATTGCATACATCAACATTGGAAAGGGTACAGAGGAGATTTACCAGGATGCTACCTGGTTTAGAAAGTATGGATTATGATCAGAGATTAAGGGAGCTAGGTCTTTACTCTTTGGAGAGAAGGAGGATGAGAGGAGACATGATAGAGGTGTACAAGATATTAAGAGGAATAGACAGAGTGGACAGCCAGCGCCTCTTCCCCAGGGCACCACTGCTCAGTACAAGAGGACATGGCTTTAAGGTAAGGGGAGGGAAGTTCAAGGGGGATATTAGAGGAAGGTTTTTCACTCAGAGAGCGGTTGGTGCGTGGAATGCACTGCCTGAGTCAGTGGTGGAGGCAGATACACTAGTGAAGTTTAAGAGACTACTAGACAGGTATATGGAGGAATTTAAGGTGGGGGGTTATATGGGAGGCAGGGTTTGAGGGTCAGCACAACATTGTGGGCTGAAGGGCCTGTACTGTGCTGTACTGTTCTATGTTCTATGTTCTAACATGCTATTACATGATATGTGTGTGCCTCACTTAAACTAAACTCAAAATTAGACCTATCTTTCAGACTCCCGTGTCTTCCTTTGAATTATTTTAATGTTTTTAAGGTTAATTTGGTTTTGATATCAATCAATATTAAGCCAAATGAGATAAGTAATGCTTAGGTGTCAGTTAATGTTGATTGAGCCGAGAAGGGGGAAACAGGTGCAAGGCTGATTGTTTAGGCTCCATTTGCTCCTCTGATTAGAGACACAGGTGGTACTTTGTTGCAGTGGAAGATATTTTTATGATATTAAGGGTGAGACATCTATTTTGATGGAGTGTTAGTGTCTATCTATTGACGTTGCGGTGTTTGCCGAGCTTGGCAATTAGCTTGAAGCTGCTTCATCACTACTCAAGGTGGCATCCTCACTGCGCAGTTCTTGCCATTTCTCTCTGGGAATGCTTGCATTTATATGGGCCTGATTGGCATCCCCTTCAGTTGATCTTTGAATTCTATTGGCTCGCGTTTCCTTGGCTCATAAAGGTTCGTAGATGGTGTTTATTTCAATATGTTTATCGGAAGAGAACCACACTTCTAAAGATTCTCTTGCCTGCATCAGAACCTTCGTGGTGTCCCAGTTAAAATGGTATTCCTCTTGGTCTTCATGTATTGAGATCAGCAACCAGAGAGAAAAAGACCGTCAAACCCTCAATATACAAAGAAAAAGAAAATCATGTAAGTAAATAGCATAAAGAACAGAAGTCCATGAAAGAGAGTCCATTCACAGACATGTTTCAGATTCATATTCAGATTCAGAATTTATAGCCTCAGTTCAGGGCAGAGGCGAGTAAACATTGTGGAGGAATGAGATGAACTGGCCTGTCACTCATCCTGACCTTTTCAATCTGGCTTAGTGCTTAAGTTGTCATCCAAACATTGGGTTCTGTCACTTCGACACGCTCTGGGACCTGGACCCCACAGCCTCAATTTGGCCTATACCTGACATTTCCAATTCAGCTTAATGCTTAAATCATCATCCAAAATTCACTTTGATATGCTCTGAGGCCTAGATTCGGCCTCTGTCAGACATATCCAATTCAGCCCAGCATTTAAGTTGATCGAAGTTTGGGTTTTTCCTCACCCTTGGCGACAGGCCCGTTGCCTTGCCTTGCATTCTACCACATCGAATCACCTCCAAGTCAAAAGGGAAGTTACAGGCTATTGTTTGCAGCGATCGTTTACCAGAAAAAGTGCGATTAACAAAGTATTTAGTTGCTTTCTTTGTTTCAATTGTGGGAGGAAAGGAATTGTTGACATTTCAAGCCAAAACCTGCATCAGGACTGAGGGTGGAGAGGCAAGATGTCGGTCTAAAGAACAGAGAGGAGGTGGTAGAACAGGAGTTCAAGATGACTGATGTACTGAGGAGGGGTGTAAAATTACAGGCAGATAGTCCCAGATAGGGGAGATAAATGTGGTTGGAAATGCAAGTTATTCCTTTTTATGACCATAAGACATAGGAGTAGAATTAATCCATTTAGCCCATCGATTCCGGTCTTCCATTCCATCATGGCTGATTTATTATCTCCCTTAAGCTCATTGTCCTGCTTTCTCCCTGAAACCATTGACACCCTGACTAATCAAGACCATATCAATCTCCGCTTTAAATATGCCCAGTTACTTGGCACTCCTGTGACGTCACTGGTGCCAAACGGTATCTGTGTCTGTCGTTCCTTTGGATTCATCAGTTGCGTGGAAAGGAGGAGCCTACTGCATGGGCCAAAGCTTGCTCTCCATATCACACTGTCTTGCCTTGCATATCACATAGACAGCTAGGTTGCACCATCCATGATCAGCCCCGACTAATGGAAGGCCTCATGTAGGAATTCTGTGCATTAATACATTGTAGTTAATGAGGACTTAGTGTATTGGCACAAGAGTCAAGTTCTAGTAAAAATCTTGAAAAGTTTTGCTTAATTTACTGTGCTGCGGACAGATTTAGTGGTTACTTATAGTTCTACCATATCCTGGGTACACTGGAGACAGTTTGATAATTTGCCCATCAATCACATTCACAGATCACTTCTCTGTAGGAAAGTAGGGCTGACTATTGCACACAGATAATACTATGCAGCTATCATCTAGCAGGGTTTTCCTTTGCAGAGCAAATAATCCTTCGAGAGGTGTGATATCTTTATTGTAGTTTCTGTCATGAATTTGGAGCCTGCTTATTGTGGCCTTGGATCTTAGCTTTAAGACCACAAAATATAGGAGCAGAATTTGGCCATTCAGCCCATCTGGTCTGCTCCGTCATTCGATCATGACTTATTTATTTTCCTTCTCAATCCCATTTCCCATGTCTTCTCTCCATAATCTTTGATCCCCGTACTAATCAAGAACCTGTCAACCTCCGCTTTAAATATACCAAATTGCTTGGCCTCCACAACCATCTCTGGCAATGAACTCCACAGATTCACCATCCTCTGGCCAAAGAAATTCTTTTGAATATCTGTTCTAAACAAGTGTTGTTGTATTCTGTGACTGTGCCCTCATGTCCTAGACTCCCCCATTATAGAAAACATCCTCTCCACATACACTCTATGTAGGCCCTTCAACATTTACAAAGTGCTGGAGGAATTCAGCTGGTCAGGCAGCATCTATGGACATGAGTAAACAATTGGTGTTCTGGGCCAAGACCCTTCTTCAAGATCTTTCAATAGGTTTCAATGAGACCACCCCATGCTCCTCATTCTTCTAAGCTCCAGCAAGTACAAGCCCAGAGCAATCAAACTCTCCATTAGATCGTCAATTGAAACATGTCCATTGTAAATCCAGCACAAATTCATGATAACATATCATGATGTCATTCTGGTCATGGTGAAGAATTCAGAAGCTGGAGGTGTAAAAGTGATTTGGGAGTGCTGGTGCAGGATTTCCTAAAGTTTAACATGTTGGCTGAGTCGGTAGTGAGGAAGGCAAATGCAATGGTAGCATTCATTTCAAGAGGGCTAGAGTAGAAAAGCAAGAATGTTTTATAAAGCATAGGTCAGATCACATTGTGAGCAGCTTTGGGCCCCATATCAAAGAAGGGATTTTCAGGAATTAGAAAGGGTCCAGAGAAGGTTTACAAGAATTACCCCAGGAATGAAAGCATTAATTTGTGAGGACTGTTTGATGGCCCAGGGCTTGGAGTTCAGAGGAATGAAAGGGGAACCTCATTGAAACTTAATGAACATTGAAAAACCTTGATAGAGTAGATGTGGAGACATTGTTTCCAATAGTGGGAGAGTCAAGGACCAGAGAGCACAGCCTGAAAACAGAGGAAAGTCCAATTGTTACAGAGATAAAGAGGAATTTCAGCCAGCGGGTGGTGAATCTGTGGAATTCATTGCCACAAATTGCTGTGGAGGCAAGTCATTGGGTATATTAGAAGCAGAAGTTGATAGGTTCTCAGTTAATAAGGGTGTCAAAGCCTGCTGTGATAAGGCAAGAAGATGGGGTTGAGAGGGATAATTAATCAGCCATGATCAAATAGCAAAGCAGTCTCATTAGGCTGAAGGGCCTATGTCTAATGGTCTTTAAGGGAGAGAATGTGAATTCTGGCTCTTTGCAGTGGAGATGAAATAGTATCCTTCCATTCCTTTTGTACGTCGTCCCTGTAAAATAGTGGATGCAGTGGTCTGAAAGATAAAGCAAAAGCCATTAGCAGTACTGCATAGGCACACCGTGCATGTCGAGGGAGGTTGATGAATCGCTGATCAGCCCAATGCAATCAGTATCTTTCCTTATTGACCTCTCATCATCAAAAGCAGAATGGAGCCATGAGACTTCCTCCTTATCTTCACTGAGATGATCCATTCACTGCTACATTAACACATCTGTACCTTGCAATTCATCATGTGGTTGTCCAGTAAACACAGGCACTTTCAAGAGGAAATATTATACTTCCTGCATCAAAATAACATGATATTTACTCTTAGTAATTCTGACCTAATTTGGATTATTTTTAGAAAATACATTCAGTGGCCACTTTATTAGGTACACCGACACACCTGCGTGTTAATGCAAATACCTAATCAGCCAATCATGTGGCAGCAACTCAATGCACAAAAGGATGCAGACATGGTCATGAGGTTCAGTTATTGTTCAGACCAAATATCAGATTGGGGAAGAAATGTGATCTAATTACATTGACCGTGGAATGATTGTTGGTGCCAGACGGGGTGGTTTGAGTATCTCAGACTCTGCTGATCTGGGGTTTTCTCGCACAACCAGATCTAAAGTTTACAGAGAATGGTGTGAGAAACAAAGTAAAAACATCGAGTGACAGGCAGTTCTGTGAGTGAAAACACTTTGTTAATAAGAGAGGCCAGAGGAGAATGGCCAGACTGGCTCAAGCTGACAGGAAGGAGACAGTACCTCAAATAACCATGCCTTAGAACATTGGTTTGTAGAAGAACATCTCTGAATGCACAACATATTGAACCTCGAAGCAGGTGGGCTGCAGCAGCTAAAAACCATGAATGTACACTCAGTGGTCCCTTTATTAGGTACAGGAATTACCTAATAAAGTGGCACTGAATGTAGTTGTACACACAGCAAAGGCTGAATGAACTATCCATAGAGAAATGCTATTATATAATCAATACAGCATAGATGGAGGCCGTTGCGCCCATCGATTCATGCAAGCTCCTTGGAGACTAATTCAGCCCCATCCAGCTGCTCTTCAAGCCCTACAGATTATTCCCCCTTGGGTATTTATCAAATATTTGATTGATACTTTGCCCATCTCCACTATAGAGCAAGGACACACAAGGGACCACAAGTGATGGAATCTGGAGAAACAAACTATGTGCTGAAAGAACTTGTTGGGCTGAGCCACATCTGCGTCTGTGGAGGGAAAGGAACTGTTGAAATTTCGGGTCAAAACCCGGCATCAGAACTGTCTCATCCTCCTCCAAGTGATTCCACTGGTGGCTTACCCAATGCAATGAGCAAGAGTAATTTGGAGACACAAGAGATCCTGCAGATGCTGGAAATATTGAGCAATACACAAAGAACACACACTAAATGCTGGAGGAATTCTATAGAGGGGAATAAACCATTGATGTTTTGAGCCAAAAGTTCTCAACCTTGATGCCATGGTAGCGTGGCAGTTAGTGCACAGCGCCAGCAACTCGGGTTCAGTTCAGCTGCTGTTTATGAGGAGTTTTTTTACGTTCTCCCTGTGACTGTATGGGCTTCCTTGGAGTTCTCTGGTTTCCTCCCATATTACAAACATGTACGGGTTGGTTGGCTAATTGGTCATGTGGGTGTAATTGTTGACATGGGCTCTTTGGGCTGGAAAGGCCAGATACTGTGCTGTATTTCTAAATTAATAAAATAAAAATCATTTAGCCCTGATAAAGGGTCTGGCCCAAAATGTCAAATGTTTATTCCCCTCCACTAATGCTCCCTGACCTGCTGAGCTCCTCCAGCATTTTATATACATCTTCAAGGAGCGTTGCCTCAGAAATGCGGCATCTATCATTAAGGACCCTCACCAGCTAGGTCATGCCCTCTTCTCATTGATACCATCAGAGAGAAGGTACAGGAGCCTGAAGATACACACTAAATGATTCAGGAACAGTTCTCCCCCTCCGCCATCAGATTTCTGAATGAATCTTGAGCCTGTGAGTACTACCTCACTACTTTTTTTTTCTCCTTTTGCACTACGTATTAAAATTTAACTTAAAAAATATATGAACTTCTTACTGTAAGTTAGTTTTCATCATTATGTATTCCAATGGCCTGCTGCATCATAACAACAAATTTCATGACATATGCTGGTGATATTAAACCTGATTCTGAAGAGAGTGTGTCCCGGATGGTGTGGGTCCTTGATGATGGAAACTACTTAGTTTAAGTGTACATTTAGACAGACACGTATATAGGTGAGGCACAGAAAGATGGAGTCAAATAAGATTTTTGGTAAATGGGCAAAAAGATCAGCATGAACCTGGTGGGATGAAGAGCCCATGTACTGCTCCATATGACTCCATGGCTTTATGACTTGCGAGTCAGTACTTCCTCAGTACCTCACTGGAGTGCCTGTCTATTTCATACATCAAGACTAATGCTTTAATCTGTGACTTGTCGAATGAATGACACAAACCAGCCCTGCAGCACTGTAACGTAGTCCCTGGAGTTGTTAATTATCAGGAGACTGAAGAAAATTTGTCGCCATCGGGATAAAGTGTTTTATAGTTCAAGTATAATCAGTTCCATCAGAAATTAGAACAGTGTGCTTAACTAATTACAAATATATCTTCCAGATTAATAAACCTTTAGAAATGTCTCCCTGATAGAGGCTTAGAGCTAAAAATGTAGGAAGCCTGGCAGTTTCCAGATTCCTTTACTTTATTGAGTTTGTCAGACAGTCGACCCAACGTGATGTTACTTACTCATTGTGCCATGAAGGAGAACACTTGGCTTACAGAGCCTGTGTCAGATCCCAGCAGAACCATTCTAACGAGACCATTCCTCCCACCTTTTTTTCCCATTAATGTATTCACACATATTCCATCACCTCCCCTTTTGCAATTTAGCAATGATTTACAGAAGCCAATTTAGTTACTAACATAGTAAAAACAGAAAATTCTACAAGTGCTGCTAATTTTTTATATGACTGTATGTGACTATCTGCTGTGTGTGACCATATGTACTGTGGTTTGCACCTTGGCACCGGAGGAACGCTGTTTTGTTCAGCTGTGTACATGTGTATGGTTGAATGACAATTAAACTTGAACTTGAAAATGTCATATGGATGAAAGAAAAATGAAGGGCTGTGTGGGAGGGAATGGCTAGATTGGTCTTGGAGTAGGTAAAGAGTTCTGCATAACACTGTGAGCCAAAAAACATGCACAGTCGCTGTTCTATGTTCTATACTCAGCAGGCCAGACGGCCTCTGTGGGAAGAGAAATAACTTGGAGTCATAGAGAAGTACTGTACAGAAGCAAGCCATCCAGCCCATCTCGTCCATGCCAAACCATTTAGACTGCCTACTTCCATCGACCTGCACAGAGACCATAGCCCTCCATCCCCCTACCACCCATGTACCTATTCAAACTTCACTTAAACATTGATATCGAGCTCGAATGGACCACTTCTGCTGGCAGCTCATTCCACACTCCCATGACCCTTTGAGTGAAGATGTTTCCCCCCATGTTCCCTTTAAACTTCTCACCTGTCATCCTTAACTCATGACCACTGGTTGTTGTCCCACCCAACCTCAGTGGAAAAAGCCTGACTGCATTTACCCTATTTATACCTCTCATAATTTTGTATACCTCTGTCAAATCTCCTCTCAATCTTCTATGTTTTAAGGAATACAGTTGTAACCTATTCAATCTTTCCACATAACTCAGGTCCCCCAGACCCAGCAACATCCTTGTATATTTTTTCTGTGTCCTTTCAAACGTACTTACATCTTTCCTATAGGTAGGTGACCAAAACTGCACACAATTCGGCTTCACTGACATCTTATATAACTTCAGCATAACATCCCATCACTTGTACTCAATATATTGATTTATGAGGGCCAATAAGCCAAAAGCTTTCTTCGTGACTCTATGTGTGATGCTGCTTTCAACGAATTATGGGCCTGTATTCCCAGATCTCTTTGTTCTACCACACTCCTCAGTGCTCTACTGGTCACTGTGTAAAACCTATCCTGGTTGGTTCTACCAAAGTGGAAAACCTTGCACTTGTCTGAATTAGATTCCATCTGGCATTTTTCTGCCATTTTTCCAGCTGGCGCTGATCCCTCTGCAAGCCATGATAGCCTTCTTTGTTGTCCACTATGCCTCCAATCTTGGTGTCATCTGCAAATTGGTTGATAACCTCATTATTATCTGGATCACTGATGTAGATGCAAACAACCATAATAGAGGGAACCATCTACTACCACTTTCTGGCTTCTCCCACAAAGCCAATGTCTAGTCCAATTTGCTACCACATCTTGAATGCTGAGCGACTGAGCCTCCTTGACCAACCTCCCATCTGGGGCCTTGTCAAATGCCTTGCTAAAGTCCATGTAGACAATATCCGCTGCCTTGCCTTCATCTACATTCCTGGTAACTTCCTTGAAAAACTCTGTCACACACAAAGCCATGCTGACTACCCTTAATCAGTCCATGTCTATATGAATACTTATACATCCAGTCCTGAAGAATACCTTCCAAAAACGTTCCCACAATTGATGTTAGACTCACTGGCTTATAATTTCCTGTTTCTGTTTAGAACCTTTCTTAAACAGTGGAACAACATTGGCTATCTTCCAGTCCTCTGATATCTCTCCCACCACTGAGGATACTTTAAATATCTCGGCTAGGGCCCCAAGAATTTCTGCACTTGCCTCCGTAGGGTCCGAGGGAACACCTTGTCAGGCCCTGGGGATTTATCCACCCTGGTTTGCCTCAGAATTGCAAACACCTTCTCCTCTGTAATCTGTACAGGGTCCATGAGTTTGATTCTGCTTTGCCTCACTTCTATAGACTCATGTCCATCTCCTGAGCAAGTACGGATGCAAAAATTTATTTAAGACCTCCTCCATCTGTTTTGGCTCCACACATGTATTATGATTCTGATCTTCCAGATGAACAATCTTGTCCCTAGCAATCATTTTGCTCTTAACATTTCTATTCCTATTTGTCTATACCTGTAATGCACCTCCTTTTTCTCTTAACCAGGGCCTCAATATCTCTTGAAACTCAGCTCCCCTACACTTGTTATCTTTATCTTTTAATTCTGAAAAGCACATACAAGCTTTGTACTCTCAAAATTTCGCTTTTGAAGGCTTCCCACTTGCCAAGTACATCTCTGCCGGAGAACAGCCTGTCCCAAACCACATTTGCCAGATCATTTCTGATGCCATCAAAATTGGCCTTTCTCCTAGTTAGAATCTTAATCCACAGACCAGACCTATCTTTTTGCACATTTACTTTGAATCTAATGGCATTGTGGTCACGAGATATGAAGTGTTTCCTACGCAACTTCTGTCACCTGAACTGCCTCATTCCCTAATAGCACCTACTATAACAACCTTATGTTTCTTGCAACAGTCTGTGATTTCTCGGCAATTTTTTTCCTCTAAGTCACTAGGGATGTTGAATGGTCAATGTGGTCGTACCTTTCTGATTTCTCAGTTCCACCCATAAAGCCTTACTAGAACAATTCTCCAGTCTGTCCGGACAGAACAATGTCATAACACTTTCCCTGACTAGTAACACCATCTCTCCTCCTTTAATCCCTCCCGCTCTGTCATGTCTAAAACAACAGAACCCTGAAACATTGAGCTTCCACTCCTGCCCTTCCTGCAACCAGCTCTCTCTGATGGCTACAACATCATATTTCTAGGTGTTGAACCATGCCCTGTGCTCATCCACCTTTAATACGATACTTCTTGCCCTGAAATATATGCATCCCAGGACACTAGTTGCACAATGCTCAATATTTTGATTCCTGACTTTTTCTGAGTTCTTACCAACATTTCCACAACCTCTCCACCAGCTGTTCTAGCACACTGGTTTGCATCCCCCTCTAACTCTATTTAAATCTCACAACGCAGCATTAACAAACCTTCGTGCTAGGATATTCATCCCCCTCCAGTTCAGGTACAAACCATCTCTTCTGTACATTTGTCACTGGTCCCACCTTCTTGGAAGAGAGCCCAATGATCCGAAAATCTTATGCCCTCCCTCCTTTTACCAACTTCTTAGCCAGATGTTAAACTGTATATTCTTCCTAATTCTGGCCTCACGAGCATGTTGCACAGGTAACAATCCTGAGATAAATAAACCCTGGGGGGCCCTGCCCTTTAACTTAGCAGCTTATGCCCCAAACTCCCTTTGCAAAACCTTGTCACTTGTCCTACCTAAGTCATTGGTACCTACTTGGACCATGACTGTTCACCCTCCTGTTTAAGAATGCTGTGGACTCGATCCGAGATGTCCCAGACCCTGGCATTCAGACGGCAGCATACCATTTGGGAATCTTATTCTAGCCCACAGAACCTCCTGTCTGTCCCCCTAATTAAAGAATTCCCTGTCACCCCTACATACCTCTTCTCTCCCCTTCCCATCTGAGTCACAGAGCCAGAGACACAACCACAGTGACTTTCCTTTGCTAGATCATCCCCCCAACAGAATCCAAATTGATATACCTGTTGGGGGGGAGTGGCCGCAGGGGTTCTCTCCACTGGCTTTTTGACCCTTCTCCCCTTTCTGACTGTTACCCAGTTTCCTGTGTCCTGCACCTTGGGTGTTACTACCTGTCTATATGTCCTCCCTATCATCCCTTCAGCTTCCCAAATGATCTGCAGTTCATCCAGTTCCAGGTCCAACTCCCTGACATAGATTGTTAGAACCTGCAGCTGGATGCACTTCTCGCAGTTGTAGTCGTCGGGAAGACTGGAGGTCACCCTGCCTTCCCATATCTCATCAGAAGAGCATTCAACTATCCTGCCTGGCATCTCTACTGTTCCTAACTGATCAAGTGCAATGGGGGAGAGAGAGTCTACCTACGGCCTTTTCTTTTTGCCTTCTCTGAAGCCTCGAGGAGCTAGAGCCTCAAAATTTCCACTGTTACTCTGTCCACTCTGATGATGGCTGTTATAACGATGGTTGTACCACATGCCCCACCTTCCCTTAATCTGTTCTTGCTTATCTGTCCTAAAGGGTGATCAGTTGCTGGTTGATGCACCATCAACAACTCTCTGAGACATGAGGCGAGATATCGGCTTTTATTGAGTGGAAGAAAGAACAAGCAGTAGTTGACCACCATACTACATCCTGGAGACTGAGGGCAGGGCTCAGGCCTCAATCGCCTTTATACCGGGGTCTGTGGGAGGAGCCACAGTCAGTGGGAGGAGCCACATGAGCAGTCAGTGGGGGGGGGGGGGGGGTGTCCAGACAGGTATATGTAGTTCACCACACTGGTCAAGCTCCAAAATACTCCCATGACTTCCTGCCTTTAATACTCAGTCAGCAAACCTGAGTGAAATTCCCTCCTGATCTCCTGATGGTTCACAGGTCAAAGCTCCATTCTATTTCCACGAGATTTCATTTAACTATCCTTAACTCTTTTGTACGTGGGATTAAATCAGTTTACCTATTAGAAAAGCACAAGGTCGTAACAAAAAATGGCAAACTATTAAAGACTATTGAATGGTCTCTTAGTACGATAAGATGGACTCTTTGACCTCACAGATTGCCTCGTTCTGGCCTTACACCTCACTGTCTATCTGCACGGCACTTTCTCTCTAACTGTAACACTTTATTCTGCATTCTGTCACAACTTCCCCTCTGCTACCTCAATGCACTGTTGTAATGAAGTAATCTGTCTGGATGACATGCAAAACAAAGCTTTCCATTGTATGTTGGCACAAGTGACAACAATCAACCAATTCACCAGTTTACCAAACTCAATGCGAAGAGAACCCGAAGTCAGGATTTGATCCAGGTTTCTGAAATTGTGGAACTGCAGCACTAATACTACAGTAGCCCATTTTCTGGTGAGCAGTGGGCCAGATTTCACAAAGAGTTTAGCTTATCAACTGCCCACAAACCCTGACATGCCAACAATACTGGACATGGGCATTGGTGGCAAGGTATGTATTTATTGCTCATCCATGGTTGCCCTTGAGAAGGTGGTGGTGAAACACTGTCTTAAATCAGTGTCAATCTAACCCTAAACCTACCCCAATCTCTTTTATTAGTCAAAACATTGAATTCAAGTGTCAGGAAGTTATTTTGCAGCTTTATAGAACTCTGGATAGTCTGCATTTGGATTATTGGATTCACTTCTGGTCACCCCATTATAGGACTAATATGAAGCTTATGGAGATGGTGAAGAAGAGGTTAACCAGGATTAGGTGCTAGAAGGAAAGGTTGTACAAGTTGGCATTGTTTTCTCCAGAGTGCCGGAAGCTAAGGTGAGACCTGATGGAAGTCTATAAAATTATGAGAGGAAAAGATAAGGTAAAATTTTTATCCACTAGGGTAGAAAAGTCAATACTAGAGGGCAAATGGGCATGCACTTAAAGTGAGGCTGGGGGTGGGGCAAGTTGAAAGAAAGTGAGTGAGGCAAAATTTTTACATAGAGAACTGGGTGCCTGCAATTTGCTGAAGTGGGTAGTGGTGGAGGCAAATACAACAGAGACATTTAAGAGGTTCCTAGATAGAGTTATATTCATAAACATGCACAGCACAGCAATACACCCTTCAGCCCATCTAGTCCATGCCAGTCCATTTAAACTGCCTACTCCCATCAACCTGCTCTGGGACCATAGCCCTCCATAACCCTACCATCCATGTACTTATCCAAACTTCCCTAAACTTTGAAATCAAGCTCACATACACCACTTATACTGGCAGCTTGTTCTACACTCTCACGACCCTCTAAATGAAGAAGTTTCCCCCTCATGATCTCCTTAAACTTTTCACCTTTCACCCTTACTTAATATATGACCTGTAGTTGTAGTCCCCCACCAACCTCAGTGGAAAAAACCTGCTTGTATCTATCCTGTCTATACCCTTGATAATTTTGTATACCTCTATCAAATCTCCCCTCAATCTTCTACATTGCAAGGACTAAAATCCAAAGAATAAAGAGGAAGAAGTATTTTAATGGCAAGAACACAACTGTCGCCGAGAAGTCAAAGCTGAAGGGAGGGCATATAATGGAGAAAAAAATTAGTGGGAAGTTGGAGGATTGGGAAGCTTTAAAAAAAAACAACAAAAGGCAACTAAGTAAGAAATTAAGAAGGTAAAGATGAAATACTAAAGTAAGCTAGCCAATAATATTAGAAAGGATACCAATAGTTCTTCAGATACATAAAGTGTAAAAGTTACCATTAATAGGGATGAAGGTTCTTGGGAAACTGAAATGTCTAAAGGGAAATAAGTCAACTGGACCAAATGGTGTACACCCAAGGGTCCTGAAAGAGGTGGCTGATTGTGGAGGCATTACTAATGATCTTTCATGAAGCACTAGATTCTGGAATGGATTTGGATGACTGGAAAATTGCAAATGCCACTTCAGTCTTCAAAAAGGGAGGGATGCAGAAGAAAGGAAATTATAGGCCAGTTAATCTGACCTCAGTGGTTGGGAAGACGCTAGAGCCGATTGTTAAACATGTGGTTTTGGGGTTCTTGGAGGTTTGTGATAAAATAGGCTGAAGTCAGCATGGTTTCTTCAAAGGAAAATTATGCCTGACATATCTGTTGGAATTCTTTGAAGAAATAATAAACAGGATAGACAAGGAAAAAACGGTTTATGTTGTGTACTTGGATTTTCAGAAGGTTCTTGACAAGGTACCACACATGAGGTTGTTTAACAACTTAAGAGACCATGGTATTACTGGAAAGATGCTAGCATGAATAAATCATTGGATGATTGGCAGGAGACAGAGAGTGGGAATAAAGGGAGCCTTTTCTGGTAGGCTACTGGTTTTCTACACGGGTCTGTGTTGGGACCAATTCTTTTTATGTTATATGTCAATGATTTGGATGATAGAATTGATAGTTTTGTTGCAAAGTTTGCAGATGATATGAAAATAGGTGAAGCAGCAGGTTGTTTTGAGAAAATAGAGAAACTACAGAAGGATTTAGTCAGATTAGTAGAATGAAGGGAAGTGGCAGATGGAATACAGAGTTGAAAAATGTATGGTCATGCACCTTGGTAGAAGAAATGAAAAGGCTGACTATTTTTTTAAATGGAATGAAGATACAAAAATCTGAGGTGCAAAGGGACTTGGGTGTCCTTGTGCAGGATTCCCTAAAGGTTTATTTGCAGGTGGAGTCTGTGGTGAGGAAGGCAAATGCAATGTTAGAATTCATTTCAAAAGGACAAGAATATAAAAGCAAGGATGTAATGTTGAGACTTTATGAAGCACTGTTGAGGCCTCACTTGGAGTATTGTGAACAGTTTTGGGCCCCTTACCTTAGAAAGGATGTGCTGAAACAGGAGAGGATTCAAAAGATTCCAGGATTGAATAGCTTGTCATATGAAGAACATTTGATGGCTCTGGGCCTGTATTCACTGGAATTCATAAGAATAAGGGGTGACCAAACTGAACATAGAGCATAAAAATCTACAGCACATTATATAGGCCTTTCAGCCCACAATGTTGTGCCAACCATGTAATCTACTCTAGAAGCTGCCCAGAATTTCCCTATCGCATAGATAGGGAAATTGAAGCCTATCGAATGGTGAAAGGCCTTGATAGAGTGGATGGGGGGAGTATGTTTCCTATGGTGAGAGAGTCTAAGACCTGAGGGCACAGCCTCAGAACAGAAGGGCCACCTTTTAGAATGGAGATGAGGACATGGAATTTAATGCAGACAAGAGCCAGAGGGTGGTGAATCTGTGGAATTCGTTGCCACAGGAAGGTGTGGGAGTCTTTATGTATATTTAAGGCAGAGGTCGATAGATTCCTGATTGGTTAAGGCATGAAGGGATATGGGGAGAAGGCAGGATATTGGGGCTAAGAGGAAAAATAGATTGGCCATGATGAAATGGTGGAGCAGACTCAGTGGGCCAAATGGCCTAATTTTGCTCCTATATCTTAGGGTCTATTCAATCGTTCCTTATAACTCATGTCCTCCAGTCCCTGCAAACATCCTTGTAAATTTTATCTGTACTCTTTCAACCTTGTTTACACCTTTCAGGTAGGTAGGTGACCAAATTTGCACACAGTACTCCAAGTTAGGCCTCACCGACGTCTTATACTACTTCAAAATAACATTCTATTTCCTGTACTCACTACTTTGGTTTATTTAGTTAAAATCAAGTGCCGAAAGCTTTCTTTACAACCCTTTCTATCTGTGACACCACTTTCAATGATTTATGGGCCTGTATTCCCAGATCCCTTTGTTCTACAACACTCCATCATGCCCTACCACTCACTGCATAAGACCTACCCTGGTTGGTCCTACTGAAGTGCAACACTTGAATTGAATTGACTTTATTACTTACATCTTTCATATACATGAGGAGTAAAAATCTTTATGTTATGTCTGTCTAAATGTGCAATGTGCAATTTATAGTAATTTATAATAAATATTATATACAACAGGATAGTCAACGTAACATAGAAATACTGTTGTGTCAGCATGAATTAATCAATTTGATGGCCTGGTGGAAGAAGCTCTGGAGCTTGTTGGTCCTGACTTTTATGCTGCGATACTGTTTCCTGGATGGTAGCACCTGGAACAATTTATGGCTGGGGTGATTTGGGTCCCTAACGATCCTTTGGGCCCTTTTTCCACACCTGTCTTTGTAAACGTCCTGAAAAGTGGGAAGTTCTCATCTACAGATGCGCTGGGCTGTCCACACTACTCTCTGTAGAGTCCTGTGATTGAGGGAAGTACAGCTCCCATACCAGGCAGTGATGCAGCCAGTCAGGATGCTCTCAATTATGCCCCTATAGGAAGTTCTTAGGATTTGGGGGCCCATACCAAACTTCTTCAACTGTTTGAGGTGAAAGAGGCATTCTTGTGCCTTTTTCATCACACAGCTGGTATGTATAGACCACGTGAGATCCTCAGTGATGTTTGTGCTGAGGAGCTTAAAGCTGTTCACCCTCTCTACCCCAGATCCATTGATGTCAACAGGGGTTAGCCTGTCTCCATTCCTCCTGCAGTCCCCAACCAGCTCCTTTGTTTTTGCGACATTGAGGGAGAGGTTATTTTCTTGACACCACTGTGTCAGGGTAATGACTTTTTCTCTGCAGGCTGCCTCATTATTATTTGAGGTTAGGCCAATCAATGGAGTATCATCAGCAAATTTAATTAGTCGATTGGAGCTGTGGGTGGCGACACAGTCATGGGTATACAGAGAGTAAAGGAGGGGCACCTGTGTTGAGAGTCAGAGGGCAGAGGTGAAGGAGCCCACTCTTACCATCTGCTGGCGAGCTGACAGGAAGTCCAGGATCCAGCTACACAAGGCAGGGTGAAGGCCAAGGTCTCTGAGCTTCTTGTCAAGCCTGGAGGGAATTATGGCATTGAATGGTGAGCTGTAGTCCAAGGACAGCATTCTCACATAAGCATCCCTCTTCTCCAGATGTGTAAGGATGGTGTGTAGAGCTGTGGCCATTGTGTCATCTGTCCATCAGATGTGTCAGTAGGCAAATTGTAGGTGGTCCCAGTGTGGGTGGTAGCATGCTGCAGATGTAGTCCTTGATCAGCCTTTCAAAGCATTTGCTTATTATTGAGGCGAGTGTGACAGTTCGCCAGTCATTCAGACATGGTACCTTGGTCTTTTTAGGCACTCATCTGCATTAAATTCCATGTGCCATTTTTAGCCCATTTTTCTAGCTCTTCTGGATGCCACTGCAAGCTCTGTTGGTCTTCCTCGCTGTTCAATACAACCCCAATCTTGGTGTTATCTGCAAATTTGCTGATCCAGTTAACCACATTATCTTCCAAATCATTGATATAAACGACAAACAACAACAGACCCAGTACTGACCGCTGTGGTACATCACTATTCACAGGCCTCCAGTCAGAGAGGCAAGCCCAAACATCTGGAACTGACCCAGTACCGACGACCCCTGTGGCACATCACTATTCACAGACCTCCAGTCAGAGAGGCAAGCCGAAACATCTGGAACTGACCCAGTACCGACCCCTGTGGCACATCACTATTCACAGACCTCCAGTCAGAAAGGCAAGCCCAAACATCTGGAACTGACCCAGTACCGACTCCTATGGCACATCACTATTCACAGGCCTCCAGTCAGAGAGGCAAACTCAAACATCTGGAAGTTTGGTTGGTCGCCAAGCTTGGCAAAATGTTTGCAGATTTTCTGACTCCATTCGAGAAGCTATCATCAGTGCACAGTTGAATGTGTTGTCTCCTCAGAGTACTGGTTTATATACTCCTCCAGGTCTGAATAGATATTGAATAGACATTGTGATCTAGTTGGCTGGTTCAAGACACTGAGAATAGTTTAGCAGTAGAAGACTCTGAAATGCCTGAAAACATTTTGCCAAGCTCGACGATCAACCAAACTTCCAAATAGCCAACCCGAGCTCCCAATATTCCGCAATATCTCAGGCAAGCATCTGCTACCACTCCCTGGCTTCTGCTGTTTAATCCAATTTACTACTTCATCTTGAATGCTGAGCTTCTTGACACAAGTGAGAGACAAAGACAGCGAAAGGAACAAAGAACACAAAAGGCTGAAGCACAACCCAGAATATTCATTAGAATGAAATAGGATAATACTGTGAAAGTCAAGTGAATAATTCCCCCTCTCTTGACACATCTGCCTTGTTGACAAGTGTAGAAAAGATCCATATAAATGAGTTGATCCTTTTACATTACAATAATAATTTGGTTCTTAAGTATATAATGTTATCTGCAAGTGATTTTAATACAAACCAACGATTATTCGAATTCGGACTGGTAATATTGACTGTGTTATAGGAGATATTGTTTGAATATGGTGATGCTGTTCTGTCCGATATTGTTTGAAATGTAGGCTAATAATATTTTGGCCATGAACGAACAGAGAATGTTTAAGACCATAAGACTACATGACATAATGTAAGTGCAGAAATAGGCATTTGGCCCATCAAGTCTGTTTCCATGATACAAGCATGGCTGATGTATTTTCCCTCTCAACCTTCTTCTCCTGCCTTCTCCCTGTTGTCTTTGATGCACACTCTAATTGAAAACCTATCAACCTCCACTTTAAGCATATCCAATGTCTTGGCCTCCACAGCTGAATGTGGTAATAAATTCAACAGATTCACCACTCTCTGGCTAAATAATTTCCTCCTCAACTCTTATTCTTAAAGGACCTTCTTCTATTCTGAGGCTATGCTTTCTAGTTCTAGACATCCCCACTACTGGAAAAGTCCTCTACATGTCCACTCTATCTAGGTCTTTCAATATTCAGTAGGCTTCATTGAGGTTTCCCATTATTCTTCAAAAGTCCAGTGAACACAGGCCCAGAGCCATCAAACACTCCTCATAAGTGAACACTTCCATTCCTGAGATCATTCTTATAAACTTTCTCTGGACCCTCTCCAATTCCAACACATCATATCTAAGATATGGGGCCCAAAACTACTCACAATACTCCAATGCGGTCTGACCAATGCTTTTTAATGTCTTAGCATTCCATCCATGCTTTCATATTTTAGACCTCAGAAACTTAATGCTAACATGGGATTTATTTTCCTTACTACTGAATCAACCTGCAAGTTACCTTTAGGGACTCCCAAGTCCCTTTACACATCCAATTTCTAAAATTTCTCCCTGCTTAGAAAATAGTCTACAGCTTTCTTCCTTTCACCAAACTGCATGACCGTACACTTCCCAGCACTGTATTCCATCTGCCTTTTTTTTGCCCATTCTTCCAATCTGCCTAAGCCCTTTTGCAGACTCCCTGCTTCCTCGGCACTACCTGCCCTTCCACCTGTCTTTGTATCATCTGCAAACTTGGCCACAAAACCATCAATTCCATTATCCAGATCATTAAAATATAACATGAAAAATAATGGGCCTGACACCGAGGCCTGAGGAATACCACTGGTCACAGGCAGCCAACCAGAACAGGCACCCTTTATTCCCACTCTTTGCTTCTGCCAGTCGCCCAATCTTCTATCAATGCCAGCATCTTTCCTGTAGTACAACACCATAGGCCCTTATCTTGTTTAGCAGCATCATGTGCAGCACCTTGCCAAAGGCTTTCTTAAAATCTAAGTAAACACTGGCTCCTATTTGTTTGTTCTGCCTATTATTTCCTCAAAGAATTCCAACAGATTGATCATGCAAGGTTTCCCCATAAGGAAACCATGCTGGCTTCAGTCTATCTTATCATGTGCTTCCAAATACCAATAAACATTATTTAGTAATGGACTCAACATCTTAAAGATATTATTTTGATTTGTCACATATACATCAAAACATGCAGAGAAGTGTGCCACTTATGTAACTGACTAACACAATTCAAGGATGACACACACAAGATGCTGGAGAAACTCAGCAGGTCAGGCAGCATCTATGGGAGAAGAGTAAACAGTCGATGTTTCGGGTGACACCCTTCATCAGGACTGGAAAAGAAGGTGAGAGGTTAGAGTAAGAAGATGGGGGCAGGATGTTCTGACTTCTCTTTTTTTTTGCAGTCCTGGTGAAGGGTCACAGCCCGAGATGCTGTTTGTTTGTTTGCTTCAATTGATTGTCCATGACCCAGTGAGTTCCTCCAGCATTTTCTGTGTGTGTTGCTTGGATTTCCAGCATCAGCAGATCTTCTCATGACAGTTTGAGGATGTGCTAGGGGCAAGCCACAAGCGTTTTTGCACGCATCTGGCGCCAGCATAGCATGTCCACAATTCATTAAACCTAATCTGCCATCTTTGGAACGTGTGAGTTAATTGGAGCACCTTGAGCAAACCACATATTGTAGCAGCGTGCTACACGCAGCGCTGAAATAATGACATGGAGTCGGTGAGCTGCAGTTGCAAAAAAGGTTTATTCAAACTTCATGGCCTCGCTTTAAAGCCTTCCTGTTCCCGCCCTCCCCGGGCAGGAATGCTGTAGAGGGCGCATATTCACAGTCACAGGGACGATGGTGCGGGGTTGGCCGGTGGTGATGTCACAGAGTAGGATCTTCTCACCTGGGCCCACGGGGAGGTCCTGGAGCTGCAAACCGGAGACTGGGGTTCTGTAACTAGGGATCTCCTCATCTGCCTGTTGCGCCTCTGCCAGCGCTTCATAGTCTACCCCTGGGACAGGGCTTGGATGTTAAGGCGGGAGAGGGCATCCGCCACGATATTGTCCTTTCCTGAGACATGCCGGACATCCGTCGTGTATTCGGAGATGGAGGACAGATGTCGCTGCTGGTAGGACGACCAGGGGTCGGATGCTTTTGTGAACGCAAAGGTAAGCGGTTTGTGGTCCGTGAACGCGGTGAAGGGCCTACCTTCTAAGAAGTACCTGAAATGCCGGATTGCCAGGTATAGCGCCAACAGTTCCCGGTCGAAAGCACTGTATTTGAGCTCGGGTGGTCGTAGGTGTTTGCTGAAAAACGCCAGGGGTTGCCAGCGACCCTCGATGAGTTGTTCCAGCACTCCACCGACTGCCGTGTTAGATGCGTCCACTATGAGGGCGGTAGGGACGTCCGTTCTGGGGTGCACTAGCATCACTGCGTTTGCCAAGGCTTCTTTGGTTTTAATGAAAGCGGTGGCGGACTCCTCGTCCCAGGTAATGTCCTTGCCCGGACCCGACATCAGGGCGAACAGGGGGCGCATGATTCGGGCTGCTGAAGGGAGGAAGCGGTGGTAGAAATTCACCATACCTACGAATTCCTGAAGGCCTTTGATTGTGTTGGGTCGGGGGAAATGGCGGACCGCGTCTACCTTGGCAGGCAGAGGGGTTGCCCCGTCGTTAGTAATCCTGTGGCCCAGGAAGTCAATGGTGTCGAGCCTGAACTGGCATTTGGCCGGGTTGATTGTTAGGCCGTATTCACTCAGTCGGGCGTAGAGTTGGCGGAGGTGGGACAGATGCTCCTGACGACTGCTGCTGGCTATGAGGATGTCGTCCAAATAGATGAAAGCGAAGTCCAGGTCGCGTCCCACCACGTCCATTAACCGCTGGAACGTCACTGTGGCATTCTTTAGGCTGAATGGCATGCGGAGGAACTAGAAAAGGCCGAACGGGGTGATGAGTGCCGTTTTGGGGACGTCGTCCGGATGCATCAGGATTTGATGGTATCCCCGGATGAGGTCTACCTTGGAGAAGATCCGTGCGCCGTGCAGGTTTGTTGCAAAGTCCTGAATGTGCGGCACAGGGTAGCGGTCCGGTGTTGTAGCCTCGTTCAGCCTGCAGTAGTCGCCAGCGAGGATGCACAATCCTGATTGAGAAGTTGCAAAACCTGGGCCTCTGTACTTCCGTCTGCAACTGGATCCTCAACTTTCTAACCAGAAGGCCACAACCTGTGCAGATTGGTGATAACATATCCTCCTTGCTGACGATCAACACTGGTGTACCTCAGGGGTGTGTGCTTAGCCCACTGCTCTACTCTCTATATACACATGACTGTGTGCTAGGCATAGCACAAATACCATCTGTAAATTTGCTGATGATAGAACCATTGTTGGTAGAATCTCAGGTGGTGACGAGAGGGCATACAGAAGTGAGATATGCCAACTAGTGGAGTGGTACCGCAGCAACAACCTGGCACTCAATGTCAGTAAGATGAAAGAACTGATTGTGGACTTCAGGAAGGGTAAAATAAAGGAACACATACCAATCCTCATTGAGGGATCAGAAATGGAGAGAGTGAGCAGTTTCACGTTCCTGAGTGTCAAGATTTCTGAAGATCTAACCTGGTCCCCACGTATCAATGTAGTTATAAAGAAGGCAAGACAGTGGCTATACTTTATTAGGATTTTGAAGAGATTTGGCATGTCAACAAATACACTCAGAAACTTCTATAATTGTACCGTGGAGAGCATTCTGACAGGCTGCATCACTGTCTGGAATGGAGGGGCTACTGCACAGGACTGAAAGAAGCTACTGTGGTTGTAAAGCTATTCAGCTCCATCTTGGGTACTAACCTACAAAGTACCTAGGACATCTTCAGGCAGCGGTGTCTCAGAAAGGTAGCGTCCATTATTAAGGACCTCCAGCACCCAGGGCATGCCCTTTTCTCACTGTAACCATCAGGTAGGAGGTACTGAAGCCTGAAGGGACACACTCAGCGATTCAGGAACAGCTTCTTCCCCTCTGCCATCCGATTCCTAAATGGACATTGAAGCTTTGGACACTACCTCACTTTTTTTTAATATACAGTATTTCTGTTTTTTGCACATTTGTAAAATCTATTCAATATGCGTATACTGTAACTGATTTACTTATTTCTTCATTATTATTATTATTTCTATTTTATTTATTCTTATTTTTGTCTCTTTTATATTATGTATCGCATTGAACTGCTGCTGCTAAGTTAACAAATTTCACGTCACATGCCGGTGATAATAAACCTGATTCTGATTCTGATATGAGGCTTGCTGTTGGAGAGGCTGTGTACTGGCAGGGAAAGACTTGCACATTCAGCTCTCCTTTTCACACGACTGCTAGCCAGCGGCGGAAGCTGAAAGTGAGAGCGACAAGCACTACCCACCACACCACCACACTCACACACTAACAACAACCATATTGACAACGATATTCAATATATGCAATATTCAAGTCATACAATCAATATTCAATATGTACCACTCACCACACTCTGCCTCCAATGTGAGTGATATATTTAGGGCTCCGTGGTAGTGTAGTGGTTAGCGAGATGTTATTACAGCTCAGGGCATTGGAGTTTGGTATTCAATTTTGGTAATCTCTATAATGGAGTTTCTATGTTTTCCCTGTGACTGCATGGGTTTACTGCGGATTCTCCTGTTTCTTCCCACAGTTCAAAGATGTACCAGTTAGTGGGTTTATTGGTCTTTGTAAATTTTCCTGTGATTAGGCTAGTGTTAAATAGGTGGGTTGCTGGGCAGTGTGGCTCATGAGCCAGAAGGGCCTGTTCTGGATTGTATCTCTAAATAAATAACAAATTTTATTGAAATAAAATTATTCAAAGGCTGTTAACTGTTCCCCTAGTATGATATTTTGGATTCTTGACCTTCCAATCTACCTTGTTAAGTTCTTGCACCTTTTTGTTTATCTACACTCCATTTTCTCTGTAACAGTTCACTTCTTTCCGCATTGTTGTTGTTTTCCCTTGTACTACCTGAATGCACTGTGTCATGAATTGATCTGCATGAATGGTAGACGCGACAAACTTTTCGCTGCATCTTGGCACATAACACAATCATAACCAATTCCAGTTCCAATTACAATTCAAATGTCAATTCCACTGGTGTTGCCACAACCACTGGCTCTGCTGCGGGGTCTACGCAGGTGGGCTGTGCGACAGGTTTGACAATTGTGCTCGTGAGTACTCACGCTCCAGCTAATTACTGTTTCATTATGGTAGCATCTAACTCCCTTCTTTTCATTCGAGTTTTGTCGAGACTTGACCAAAAGCACAGCAACGTTTACGCTCCCTGCTTTCCCTTGTCCTTGTCGGGGAAAGAGGACTACCATCTCGACTGATGCTGTAGAGAAGCAGTATTCAGTTATTATTTAGCTATTGCTTTCAGCTGCAGCATTGGCATTTAGCTTTCTGTTTGAGAGTTTTAGTTAACAGCTCTGTTGGCCTCACGTTTAATTTTCTTTTCCTTTAAAATCTGCAACAGTTCGCATTGAAGTCAATGAACTATTGACCCCCTCATTGCCTTGCTCTCTCTCTGCACTTGGCTATATCCGAATGTTTTGACAGGTATGTTATCTTGTGTCTGAGATAGATAATATGAACCTTTCTCCCCGTAACAGAGGTGCTTAAAATTGGATGGCATAGACTGAGGGGAAAGTGTAAGAGATTAAGGGAAGATCTGAGGGAGAACTTTATCAGCCGAAGGGCAGTTGGAAATCACTGCCTGAGGGAGTCATAGAGGCAGGAATTCACTTTAGATAAGAAGTATTTATATGAGCATTTGAATTGTCAAGGCATTGGATGCTGCAGATTAAGTACTACTAAAAGGGATTACTATAGCAGGCACATAAGATGGAGGTTCTTGATTAGTAAGGGCAACAAAGGTTACAGGAACAAGGCAGGAGAATGGTTTGAAAAGGATAATAAATCAGACATGGTGGAATGGTGGACCAGACTTGATGGGCTGAATGGCCTAATTCTACTCCTATGTCTTATGGTTTTATAATAGTCAACATGGACAGTTTTCTGTGTTGCTCAGCTTTATGACTAACTCTGTCATAGTTCTGGCTATGAATGTTTAATCATCCCAATTTTGTGATGTTGTAGGAAAAAGAAAATGATTTATTTAAAAAACTTCAATTATTATTCTTTCCATCTTTGACACATTTACTGACTACTGATTACTGATGATTCTCATAAACACAGAACAAAAATATAAACTAATACAGTTTAGGAACAGGCTCGTCTCCCCATGCTCTCTGTACCAACCATGATGTCAGTACAATCTCATCCCATCCGCCTGCATATGGCCCATGACTCTCCATTCCCTGCCTGTCTAAAGGCCTCTTTAATATAGCGGTTAGCAAATCGCCTTACAGTGCCAGTGACCACTGTTACGAATGTGCCACAGCTCTGAGGGGCCGAAGGGTGCGGGGTAGCCCCCTCCTTTGTGAGAATCGCAAGATCACTATTAAGTCAGTTCAGAGGACACAGGAAATGAGAGAAAGACATGCAGAATCCACAAAAGGGTTGGAGTGTGTCCTGGCCTCCGAAAGGCGGACCCATTGATACCGGCTATTGTCTCTTGGAGACGGACTTGTGTATTGCATCCTGGACGATGCAATCGAAGCCCCAGGCAATGAACCAAGGAGGAGGTTGGTGGAGGGATTGCATCATCCCCAACCTGATTGACACCTGAGACCCTGTGAGTCAGGATAAAAAGAGGGTCTGTGGGAACTGCCCCTCAGATGCACCAGAAAAAACGCTAGCGATCCCGTAATAGCGAAAGCCGGTGGAAGGCCACGTGCGTCCGCTTCCATTTGCCCAGAATCGGTGGCCTTTGCCACGGAAAAACGGTTTTTAGCTAACAACGTGGAACTCAACTCCCAACGACTCTCGAAGGATTGACATCATAAAAGGAATGGGCAAGTTTTAACCCGTCTCTCTCTCCAACCAAAGGCTGCAGCCTACAGCTTGACTGAACTAAAGTGACTTTTATATTTCCATCGGACAATACATTATCCCCTAGACAACGATAGAGCTATTTCTTATTGATTATTATTATACCCGCGCTTTTAGATATAGTATGGACGACGTATATTATCTGTGTGTTTGCATTGATATTATTTTTGTATATTTCTATCAATAAATACTGTTAAAAATAGTACCATCAGACTTCAATGGACCTCTCTATCTTTGCTGGTAAGTGACCCAGTTACGGGGTACGTAACACCACCGACTGGGGTTCAATTCCCGCTTTTGTTTGTAAGGAGTTTGTACGTTCTCCCCTTGACTGAGTGGGCTTCCTTCAGGTGCTCTGGTTTCCTGCCACATTCTGAAGAGGAAAGATTAGGTTTAGTAGGGTGTGGGCATTCTATGTTGGCACAGGAAGCATGGTGACATTTTGCGGGCTGCCCTAGTACAAGGATTACTGATTTGATTTGATGCAAACGATGCATTTCACTGCATGTTTTGATATAAGTATGACAAATAAGGCTAATCTTCTTAGTAACACACACAAAATGCTGGGGGAGCTCAGCAGCTCAGGCAGCATCTATGGAAATGAATAAACAGTCGACGTTTCGAGCTGGGACTCTTTTTTAGCACTGTTTATTCATTTCCATCGATGCTGAGTTCCACCAGCATTCTGTGTGTGTCGATCTGGATTTTCAGCATCTGCAGAATCTCTTGTCTCTTTAACCTTAATTTTCTTATGCTTTCTCTACCTCCCCTGATATCACTTTCATGACACATACCAGCCTCTGCACAAAAAAAAAAGCTTACCTCAAAAACCTTTCCACCTCTCTCCATAAACCTATGGCCTCTAGTATTTGATATTTCTGCCTTGGGGGAGAGACTTTAATCATTTACCCTATGTATGACTCTCATAATTTTATATCCTTCTATCTGGTCACCCCCTCAGTCTTTGACACTCTAGAGAATATAACCCAAGTCTGTCCAATGTCTCCTTTTAGTGAATACTTTTTAATCCAGGTAGTGTTGTGGTGAACATCCCTGCATCCTCTCCAGAGCCTCCATATCCTCCCCGTAATGGGGTGACACAGAATATTCAAGTGTAGCCTAATCAAAGTTTTATAAAGCCAACAAAATAACACGAGGGATGATCGATAAGTTTGTTGCCTAAGGTAGAAGGAGTCAATTTTAGAAAACCTAGCACATTTATATTTCAACATAGTCCCCTCCTACATTTACACACTCAGTCCAGCGGTCGTGAAGCATACGGAATTTGGACCTCCAGAAAGTGTCCACAGTAGGGGTGATTGATAAATTTGTGGCTTAAAGTAGAAGGAGATGAGTTATACAGCTCTCATTACATGCACATGCAGGTCAACTCTTTGAGTGATTATGCAGAAAGTTAACCATATAACAATCACAGCACGGAAACAGGCCATCTTGGCCCTCCTAGTCCATGCCGAACTCTTAATCTCACCTAGTCCCACCTACCCCCACTCAGCCCATAACCCTCCACTCCTTTCCTGTCCATATTCCTATCAAATTTTACCTTAAATGACACAACTGAACTGGCCTCTACTACTTCTACAGGAAGCTCATTCCACACAGCTATCAATCTCTGAGTAAAGAAATACCCCCTCGTGTTTCCCTTAAACTTTTGCCCCCTAACTCTTAAATCATGTCCTCTCGTTTGAATCTCCCCTACTCTCAATGGAAACAGCCTATTCACGTCAACTCTATCTATCCCTCTCAAAATTTTAAATACCTCGATCAAATCCCCCCTCAACCTTCTACGCTCCAATGAATAGAGACCTAACTTGTTCAACCTTTCTCTGTAACTTAAGTGCTGAAACCCAGGTAACATCCTAGTAAATCGTCTCTGCACTCTCTCTAATTTAAGTTTGAAGTTAAAACTCATCTCCTTCTTCCCTAAACCACAAACTTATCAATCACACCTTGAATGTTCCCCAATGACAATATTCAGGACTAACATGATAATTGGATTTTCTTCTGGAATACTCATGAGCTAAACTGATAAATAAAACACACTTTTCATTCAACTTGAATTTCACCTGGGAATCACAACTGCTAATTAAAATCCACCAACTTTAGGGAATCAAATTTGTATAAAAAATGTAATGTATGCTATTATGGAGAATTGGTCCCGAAAGTCCCTGAACCTGATGACAACCAACAAATTGGTGCCTTAGTCAGGAATTGGTATTGCAAAGGGTTTATTATCATCACATATGAAAAGCTTACATGTTGTTCAAATTGATCAAACCATTACACAGTACGTTGAGATAAAACAATGTTAAACAATAACAATCCAGGTCAAAGTGTAACATCTGCAGGGTAGGTGTAGTGCAGGTAGATCGTAAGTAGACTGTGGTGATCTACTTATCATCATAAGTAGGTGCAAAGTAGACTGTGATGTTAGATATCAATCTTTTCATACCAGGGAACCATCATGCGAGACCAACAGGATCCTACCACTCAGCACACTTACACCCCCAATCCATCTCCATTTTCTGAAAGGATCGCTCTATATTTGACTCCCTTGTCCACTTGTCCTTCGCCCACTGACCTCCCTCCTGGCACTTATCCCTGCAAGTGGGCCAAGCACCCCACCTGCCCTACACCTCTTCCCTCACCACCATTCAGGGCCCTAGTCAGTCCTTGCAGGTGTCACTTCACCTGTGAGTCTGCTGGTGTTGTCTGTTGTATACGGTGCTCCCGGTACGTTGGTAAGATCTGACGCAGACTGGGTGACTGCTTCATCGAGCACCCTTGCGTTGTCTGCTACAAAAGGCATGATCTGCTGATGGCTACACATTTATATTTGACTTCCCACTCTGAGATGTCTGTGGACTCCTCTACCACCACGATGAGACCAAGCTCTGGCTGGAGGGGCAGCACCTCATATTCTGCCCGAGTAGCCTTCAACCTGATGCCATAAATACCAGTTATAGTGATCTCTCCCTCTGCCTCCTTTTCTCTTTCTCCATTCCCCATTCTGGTTAGTTTCTCACCCCTTCTCTTCGCCTCATTTGTCCATCACGTCCCATTAATTCTCCTTTCCTTTCTTCCATGGTCCAATGTCTTCTCCTATTAGATTCCATCTTCTTCAGCCCTTTATCTCTTTGACCTATCACCTCCCAGCTTCTTACTTCATCCCCTCCTCCTCTACCCATCCTCCACCTCACCTAGTCTCACCTGTCAACTTGCATTCCATCCCCTCTTCCCAGCTTCTTATTCTGGCTTTGACACCCTTCCTTTTCAGACCGGATGAAGAATCTCAACCCAAAATGTGGACTGTTTATTCCCCTCTATAGATGCTGACTGACTTGCTGAGTTCCTCCAGCATTTTGTGTGTGGTGAAGTGGTCATTTCTGGCTGCCTCCAAAGCAAATAGTCAATGAGTATCACTTATTGAAGCGAAGGATCATTACAACCAATTGCTGTAAAAATGTAGGAGGCCCCATGGCATAGTCAGCGGAGCTGAAACCTCACAGCTCTGGGTTAAAAATGGAAAAAGACATCAGCCAGGATTAGAGCTCCCAACAGCCCTCAGGTTACTGCTGTTGGGTATTTTGTACTCTTGGACTGGGCTAGATTCGATGTCCCATCTGAATGGATAACCTGGGCTCATTTCTATCTCATAACAGAAGCCTATCAACCAGGAAAAAAATGGAGAAAATTCAGTAAGAGCCCTCTGTTAACTGCTTCATCCAGAAGGTCAACACAATTCCAAAAGCAAATAGCTGTACAAATTAGAATGACTGGAAACCTTCTCTAGTATACTTCAGGATTCACCTACTTTTTTACACTACTTAATTCCTTCTGTAAATTATAGATTTTTATGTATTTGCGTTGTGTGATGTGATGGCTGTGAAGATCAGGAGGGAAGAACAGTCGTCAGGAGTGACTGTAGAGGCCCACTTCCCATCTGGGCTGCATCAGTGTATAGCGAGGATCAGTACGCACGGACTGATTACATTCTTTAGGCCTGGGGATGGTTCACAATGGCAGCACAAGCTGTGACGACTGTGGTGACCGTAAGGCTGTAGGTTGAGTATCGGAGTTTTCCTTCTCCTAGACAGACTGCCTGGCAAGGCTAATGTCCCATCTGCCAGGTTTGGAATCAGAGTTGTCCTTGCTGCCAGGCAAGGCTAATGAACCCAGCCTGCCCACCCAGTTATCCAGCCGGACACTCGGTTGTGCCATGACATAACAAACTCAATAAGAACAGGGACGCCACGTGAAGGTGTTGCAGTGGGCTCAGTAGTGTAGGAGAGGGCCTATGCGAATGGCCTCCTGCATGGCAAGCAGACAATGGTCCTGTGGTGATCACTACACCTGGAAAGGAGAGGCTATGGGAAACTCTTCACCTTCCATTCGTAAAACGACAAATTTCACATCATGTGTCAATGAGGAGTGAGCGTTTGTTAGCTCTGGCCCTGTACTCGATAGAGTTTAGAAGAATGGGGGGGGGGGGATCTCATTGAAATCTATCGAATATTAAGAAGCCTAAGTAGAGTGGGTGTGTAGAGTGTTTCCTATAGTTGGGGAGTCTAAGACAAGAGAGCACACCCTCAGAATTTAAGGATGACCCTTTTAGTACAGAGTGAGGAGGAATTTCCTCCTCAGAGGGTGCTGAATCTGTGAAATTTATTGCCACAGAGAATTGTGGAGGGCAAGTCATTAAGTGTATTTAAAGTAGAGGTTGATTGGTTCTTGATGAGTCAGGGTATCAAAGGTTACAGAGAGAACGCAGAAGAATGGGATTGAGGGAGATAATAAATCAGCCATGATGGAATGGCAGAGTAGACTTGATGGGCTGAATGGCCTAATTTGCTCCTACTGTATGTCTTATGCTAATAAGTTTGATTCTGAATTTTCTCTGCACAGCTGTAAACAAATTCAATTTTGCTTTCTTTGAGCTTTCTGGACATCACTGGCAAAGCCATAATTTATCGTCCCAGGGAAGTTCCTTTCTTGAACTGATCTTGGTAAAACTAGAGGAAAAGAATTTTAACAAAGACGGAGATCTCACTCTAAGACCTGGAATTCGATTGTAAGCAAGGTCGGACAGCAGAATCCTGATTGGATGAGGACTAGCCAATCAGAAGGGACGGACGATGGGGGTATAAATATCACTGGACTAGACATGCCTAGGCATCATCTCTGATGAAGCTGGCAGAGATTATCATCGAAACATCAGTTAAAATTGATATCCGTACCTGGCTAGAAGCTCGAGAAGAGTTCTTTTGTTATACACGCCAGGAGGTACAAGATTCTTTTTATTTAACTTGATCAGTTCAGCAAGTGGGCTGAAGGCACCTCTTCGTTTTTGGTGAAAGTCCTGTGGGTTTGGGAAGTGGGGACAGGCTCGTCTCGATACACACTTACCATGTATCAGTGGTTTAAAGAAGGAATGGCTAACGCAACAGTCTTAGGTTAAAATTAGATGATTAAGAGCCTATGAAAGGCTGACATATAATTTCTGGAGCCAAATCACAGCCATAAAAATGGTTGCAACCCACTTTCAAGCTGGCCAAGCCTTGAGAAAAATAACAATCTGATTTATTGTTGTGAAGCGCCCTGGATTTAGAGTTACTAGAGTGCTTACTCAATAAACCCTGATGCAGAAAAATTAAAATTGGGAATGGGCAGATGGTGAGCAAGGTCACATGACTGTTATTACCAACAAAGCAAGTCAAGCCTTTGTTAAAACTTCTGACAACTGTGAACTTCACCCTCCGGAAGATCCATTTAGCATTAACTATTCACAGCACCAGCAACCCGGGTTCAATTACCACTGCTCTCTGTAAGGGGTCTGTACGTTCTCACAGAGGCCCTGGTTCCCTCTCAAGTTCTAACGATGTAGGGGTTAGGGTCAGTAAATTGTGGACATCCTATGTTGGCACTGGGAAGCACAATGACACTTGGAGCTTGGACTGTGTTGGTAATTGATGAAAATTATGCAAATCACTTAATGTTTCAATGCACATGTGACAAAAAACTCTGGAAAAACTATCTTAATATCTTTGTATTAGTTGAAGTTTATTTGCACTTATATTTGTTCTTATCTTGTAAGAACAAGATATCTGTGATGCAACTGCAACAAGTTAACTTCATGGCTTATCTTCCCTGCATATGTGTATGTGCCTATGGCAATAAACTTGAACTTGACCTAATTGATACTCTATCTTGATGTGAGTATAGGCTGTCACTCTTCTACCCACTGGGTGCAAAATGTTCAATTCCCTACTGAATTGCACTGTCGGAGTGACATTACTCATGGAGTGCAGTAGGTTAAGTAGATGAGTCATCACCAAGTTCTCAAGTACAGCCATACATAAGTGACTAAAAGTCTGTCTCATCAATTCCTCCATCAATACCTGAGAGAAAAGGAATGGTGCCTTGCTTTGAAACCTCATTTGAAGTGTGGGTCCTCTTACAGTACCTCTGGAATGTTCGCTGAACTTTTATGCTCAAGCCACCTGATTGGGATTTGAACCCTCCACGTCCTGACTCAGAGGCTACCCAATCAGCTGTAACCGTCACATATGGACTCATGTGGCTTAGTGGTCTCCTGATATGTAATTAAAATCCACTCTCGGGTTATAAACATCTAGTTTAAGGATGCCTATACATATGAATTTGAATCAGAATCAGAATCAGTTTTAATATCGCTGGCATTTGTTGTGAAATTTGTTGTTTTGTGTCAGCAATAAGTAAGTAGTCCAAAAAAGAGGCAAAATCTCTCTCTCTCCTTATAATAATTGTTCTTTCTCATTTGTCTGATGTCTTGATATCATACGTTGCAATACTGTGGAGGTGTGATTATCATGTCAAGTGATTTTATGTATTTTCCAACTTAACGATACAGTCGTCTGATGGAGATTTGTGAAAAGAAACACCCATCCATTACCTGGTAATGTCTGTACTCAAGATTTGCAAGACAGTTTGATATTTTATCAAACTAGTGAGAGGTTGGAGTCATTATGAAATACTTATATCTAACATTAATACTTGGTTGCTGAATCCATGTTAAATGAAATTCCAAATGATGTTGGCTGTCTTGGGTGGTTTCATAAAAGCAGTCAGTATTACACTAAAATAACTTGAAATGTGTTTGGGGGTTACGACAAGGCATTACTTGGGTTTCACATTGTGCAGTAATTGAGATGGTTAAATTCAGTTACCGGAGCCTGAGATTGCACAAGAACGTTTGGGTAGCGTTGTTAAAAGACAAGTGTCTCAGACATAATCAAGTCAATTACCATCATCATCTGACAGAGAGTGACAGAGGCTTCAGCTCCTCCAAACACCACAACCTCTGTGAACACTTAGCTGGAAAATACATTCAGTCGAATGATTGAATGATTAATTGGGGAGTGATGTTAATTTTTAACTCTGCCATGGACGGGTCCCAAGCCCAGCTGTGAAAGACAGAGGGCTGGGCCTGGGGCTAGAAACCCAGAGCTAGAGAAACCCCAACAGAAGCTCCAAAGACCTCATTCCTGTGAGAGGGAGGATTTTTGCTGAGAAGATGTACTGTATTTAGTCATGTGGTGAAGGCAGAAGCCACAGGAACAATTAACCTTTTGTCCAGGACAGAGGTCTCTGCTTTTGCTGGCCTACGCCCCAGTAGGGGTGACGGACTTAAGAAGAAATTAATCTTTGGAGAAGTCTTTCTTTTAGAACCACACTTGACGTGTGCAGCCACTCAGGGCATACGTACACCCCGCACTCAGTCTGAATACTCTGCTGACTGCCCCCCTCGCCACTCAACTCTCTCTCACTTACACACACACACACACTCATGCACACGCGCATGCATACACACACGCACACTCATCTTTCATTGGGTCACTTTTCAAATTTTATTGCTGCTGTTTCACATAGTTCTGCATATTTTAATTATAATATATTACAACTTTATACCGTCTTACATAAACATACACCTCACACTGTATGTCAACCTGTCCGTCCTCAGGCCAGGCCACTCAGGGACTTCTGCTAACATTATTTGTGTCTGTATGTGCTGGATCGTAACTATATCAAGGTTCAAAGTAAATTTATTATCAAACTACATGTACGTCACCATATACCACCCTAAGATTCATTTCTTGTGGGCATACTCAAGAAATCTATAATAGAATAGTAACCATAATAGACTCAATGAAAGACTGCACAATGTAATGACATGTATTGCGTTTTGCACCTTGGTCTCAGAGAAATGGTGTTTATTTTAGCTGTAAACATGTACTGTACAAGGTTGAATGCAAGTAAACTTGAACTTGACTTGATTTTCTTTCCATTAATCACTGTTAATCTTGGTTTTACTGAAGGTTATTTTAATCCTTATACATTCTACATCACTGGTGTGAATGATGATTGTAGTGTTTTTCCTCATTTCCATTTATCTATCTGTCAGTGTATTCACCCACTTCGCTTTATCTCCAGTGACATGCCTACTTATCTGTCCACTAAATTTTCCTATATTTCGATCAGACTGTCGCCTGCTTCTGTTACAACTTGCCAGCTGTGGTTCCGTTGCTGGCACTCATTCACCTGTGTCAGATGTTTCTGGGTTCATTCCAGAGATCTGTCGCTTAATCAGTTAATTGGCCTCTGTAAATTGTCCCTATTGTGCCACTAAGTGGTAGATTCTGGGGATATAGGGAGAAGAGATTACTGGGAAAATTAGTGGGGGAATGAGATTAGCTTGTGAAATGGCATAGATGCAATGGGCTGAATGGCCTCTTTATGTCATAAGCAAATAAGGGAACAGACAAAAATAAGGCTAGAAAGGCAGGTCAGAAGCTGGAATCCTGGAACTATAGAGACACAGAGACATAGGGTATTCAAGCACAGTATGGGCCTCTTTCACCCACTGCATTGTGCTAATCTTTTAACCTACTCCAGGATCAATCTAAACCTTCCCTCCTACATAGCCCGTAATCCTCCATTTTTCTTTCATTCATGTGATTATCTAAGAGTCTCTTAGATGTCCCTAATGTATCTGTCACTACCACCACCTCTGGCATTGTATTCCAGGCACTCATCACACTCTGAATACTAAAAAGATGACCCTGATATCTCTAAACCTTCTATTCATCTTAAAAGGTCATATCTGGTATGCCACTTATAATCATATAGACCTCTATCAAGCTCACTCCAGAGAGAAAAGCCCAAACTCATTCAACCTTTTCTGATATGACACGTTCTCTAATGAAAGCAGCATTCTGGTAAATCTCCTCTGCACCGATCCCACATACAGTACTTACTACAATGAGGTTGCCAGAACTGAACACAATACTCCAAGTGTGGTCTAACCAGAGCTACAACATTACATTGTGGCTCTTGAACTCAGTCCCCTGATTAATGAAGACCAAATCACCATACACCCTCTTAACCACCCTACACACTTACATGACAACTTTTGGAAATCCATGGACTTGGACTATAGCCATAGTAATTTATTGTCTGCCAGCATTGCACTCTGAATCACTTCATTCTGTATTTTGTTACTGTTTTCCCTTCCATTACCTCAATGCATTGTTGTTGTGAAATGATCTGTCTGGATGGCTTGCAAAATAAAGCTTTTCATTGAACCTCAAGATAATAAACCCATTACCAATCACCTCTACTGCACTTTCTGTGTACTTACTCTGAATTCTGTTCTTGTTTTCCCTCGTGCTACCTCAATATACTGATGTGGTGAAATAATCTATATATATGGATGATGTGCAAAACAATGTTTTTCTCAGTACCTCAGTACAGGTGATATTAATAAACAAATTGCCTGTTATTCTATGACAGATACTCTTTGTTCCAACCATCACCCTCCTTCCTCCATCTTCACTGTTACCTGTTTACTCTCTTTCTCAGTTCCGATGAGGAGCTTTTAGTTTATGGAGAACTGGTATTGAAGGAGGGGTGAGACCAGCATAGAGCACAATAGTCATATGGAATGGCGAGGCAGGTTTGAGGAGCCTGGGTCTTACTCTTGTGCCACAATGAGGCCTCCCTCAGGATGGAGGAGCAACATTTCATCCAGCTAACCTCAAACCTGATGGAGATCTTGTGTTCTTGTGAAACAATAACTGTTCTCTCTCTCTGCACAGATGCTGCCCAACCTGTTGAATCTTTCGGTATTTTTTTTGTTCTTTACAGTCAAGACTGCGATTGGTAGAGTTTAGGACATGAATGAAATGCAAAACCTGAGAGGAATATTTAAAATTATGAAAGCCTGGATAGGGTAGATAATCAAAGTATTTTCCCCAAATACTAGAGAGCATAGCTTTGAAGTGTGAGGATGTGCAAGGGAAGTTTTTTTTACATAGAGAGTGGTGGGTTACTAGAGCATCCTGCAGTGCTGGTGGTGGAAGCAAATGTTTTAAAGTGACATTTAGGAGGCTGTTGGTATGTATGTGGTGTCCAGGGAGGGGTAGCACCACTGGTGAAGGGGTTTGTTGTGCCCCATCTAGAGCAGCTCACTCACTTTGGATCCCTACTGAACACTCAACTCTACCTGTGTCTCCAAGTAGCTGTTTCTATGTGACAGTGGCCACATCCCCAGTACACAGCTTCGACAGGTGGGCTAAATCCGGTGGCCTAGCGTGCCCTAGCATACAAGGTCAGCTCCAGCGCACTGGGCTTATGAGATCTACAGTGAGGAGGGTGGCTCTGCTGGGCTCCATGGAGAATGAAGCGCATGACAAGGCACCGAAAATGTCATGGTCATTCACTGCAGCCAAGGAAGGCTCCAGTTTGTGATACTTATTCGTACCACTGGACCTGGACTTCTGAGGTTGAGAGAGTGGAATTGTGTCAGTGCAATGGTTTTCCACTCTACAAAGCCTTCTGCACAGGCCTCCTGTCATCGTTGGACACAATGGACAACCACCACAAGGCACATGAACAGGCAGGAAAGGAAGGGATATACTGTAGATGATGTGGGGGCAGATAGGATTAGTTAGATTGATTTCATAGTTAGTGCAGGTATGGTGGGATGAAGGAACAACCTACCATATCAATGTTCTTTGTTTGAACTGGGTGGGAACATGGGCTTTGATGCTAAGAAGGGCCAGCTTACAAAAGGCCTTTCTGTCCATCGAAACCATGCTGAACTGATCTTCTGCCTGGTGCCTTCAAACTGCACCTAGATTGTAGACCTCCACATCCCTCCCATCCATGTACTTCTTCAAATTTATACTGTGATGAAACCAACACCCGCCACTTTTGCTGGTAGCCCATTCTACACTCATGCCAAACTCTGAGTGAAGAAGTTTCCGCTCAGGTTCTTTTGAATATTTCACCTTTCACCCTTGACCTATGATCTCCATTTCCAGTGTAACCCAACTGAAGGGGAAAATATCTACATTCATTCACCCTGTCTACAGCCCCCATAATTTTGTATCATAACTTTGCTAAGATCTCCCCTCATTCTCCTGCACTTTAGGGGCTAAAATCCTAACCTATTCAACCTTTTCCCGTAACTCAGCGGCACGTAGACGATGCTGGAGGAACTCAGCAGGTCAGGCAGTATCTATGGAAAAGATGAAGAAGAGCCTCGGCCTGAAACATCGACTGTCTACTCTTTTCCACAGATGTTGCCAGCTGCTGAGTTGTGTGTGTTGCTTTGGATTTCATAGAACAAAGAACATAGAAATCTACAGCACATTACAGGCCCTTCGGCCCACAATATTGTGCTGACCATGTAACCTACTCTAGAAACCGCCTAGAATTTCCCTAGCACATAGTCCTCTATTTTTCTTAGCTCCATGTACCTATCTAAGAGGCTCTTAAAAGATCCTATTGTATCCACCTCCACCACCACCACTGGCAGCCTGTTCCACGTGCCCACCACTCTCTGTGAAAATCGTACCCCTGACATCCCCTCTGTACCCATTTCTAAGCATCTTTAAACTATGCACCGTCGTGTTAGCCATTTCAGCCCTGGGAAAAAGCCTCTAGCTGTCCACATGTTTAATGCCTCTTATCATCCTATACAACTCTATCAGGTCACCTCTAATCCTCCGTCACTCCAAGGAGAAAAGGCCAATTTCACTCAACCTATTCTCATAAGGTACACCCTCCAATCCAGGCAACATCTTTGTAAATCTCCTCTGCACTCTCTCTACTGTATCCACGTCCTTCCTGTAGTGAGGTGACCAGAACTGAACACAGTACTCCAAGTGGGGTCTTATATAGCTGCAACAGAATCTGCAGATTTTCTTGTGCCTATAATTCAGGTCCGCAAGTCCCAGCAAAATCCTTGTAAATTGTCTCTGCACTCTTTCAAGCTTTTGATATCTTTCTTGTAGGTAGTTGACCATAATTGCACAGATTACTCTAAATCTGGCGTCGCATTCTCTTGCCAGTACCTCAACATAATGCAATTCCTGAAGTGAACCTAGATCAGCAGTGATATTTATTGAACAGCAAAACAGACTCGATGGGCTGAATGAGGCAATCCTGCAACAAAAAAAAGTGAACCGCTGTAAGAATTTAGTGGATCAAGCAGCATCTGTGGAGGCAAATGTTTGGATGATGCTTTGTTTAAGATCCCATTTCCACATCTGTAGCCTTTAATGTCTCTGCCTTTGTTTCTTATGTTCCCATCTGGGGAAAAAAAAACTCCCTCTAAGGTCACATGGTCTGAAATCTCTTCCAGTTGCTGATAGCATAATGGTTTTTTCAAACTAACTGGGGAAAGAAAATGATTTGATTTGCCAGACTCCTGAGTGTTGGTCACTAGGAGACAGGCATTCGTGCTTACGTTCAGGAACATTTCTACATCAGCAAAGACAGAGAAAAGCATCTGCAGGCTGTAGGACTGGGCTATCTTATTTATTAGGCAGTTTAGCATTACAAGTTGTCTATAAAATCCCACAAACGCGAATTGTTGGCGACTACAAAAATAAAAGTCTCCAAATATGTGACGTTTTTCAAATTATTTATGTGTTTATAAAATAAATGACACAGTTTACAGATATATGTGTAAATTGCATCGTTTCATAGGATTTATCGGATTCTATATGTTTTATAGGATTGCATTTACTTTTATTGTGTCCTTTATGCTTCTTGTGCTTTTTTTATGCTGCATCAGATCTGGAGTAACAATCATTTTGTTTTCCTTTACGCTGATGTACTGAAAAATGACAATAAATAATCCTAAATCTTGAATCTTACCCACGACTATTTAAAAAATTGAGCAGTTTCTTTTTCTAAAAGCCACACTGTGTAAAATAATGCAAAGGCATCGATATCAATTTGTGCCCTTGGTGAAGTGTAAGGTGCTGTCATTTAAACTGGCATGGCATTTGACGAGACACAATATTGCTGATGCTTGTTTCTGGATTTCAGACACCTAAAGGGAGACACAAAAGATTATCTCATGCCCAGCCTGTGCAAAATCAAATCAAAATATCTTTGATTCCAGTAATTCAGCCATATGAATTATCTTTTATAGTGTACTTTATAAATGACCCTTGATTCCAGGGTACCATGGAAACACATGTGGTAGCATTAAACCTGAGGCACTCATCTGCACAGCATCTAATTGCACATTCACAGTACTTCTCTATTTTAAATTTTCCATTCTTTTCAAGAAAGGTGGTCCATTTTCTTGATAAAAAAAATCCTTATTGTATTCTCATTTATGTGGAAATTGGTTTAAAGCTTTAAAGGTCATTGTATGAAGCTAATTAGTTAGACAGAAATGGAATCAAAGCACAGAGGGAGACCGTTTATCCCATCTGTCCCATGATGGTCAAAAGTTGCTTTGCAAGCATTAATAAATGTGTGCTATTATATTATATGTGTGCTACAGGGCTATTAGCACAAGAAACGTTCACCATCTTAAAAGTTTCTTTCATTCCATGGAGCAATGAAGGTCCTCCATCCTACTGGAGTTCAGGTCTTCCTTCATCATGTCAGTGGTTTCCTCCCTGTTTTCACTACTGTCATGCAAGTCCCAGCTGGAAACATAGGAATACCATCAGACTTATATGTAGAAGTACTCTTCATTGTTGTTTCTATAACACTTTAGTTGGACCAGTCAGGGTGCTTAGCCCTGAGCTGAACCTCCAAACTAGAAAGACCGGTGGACCACTCTTAGTCTGGCCTCTACCCTTTGTCCTGTTTGGCATGGGTGACCCTACCAAGAGCCACAGTGTAAAGCCCTGATTCCGGCCAGCATAGTTCTCCAGGTCATTGAGGTAAGCAAGCCAACAAACCATGTCAAGGTTATGACCCTCCTGGAGGAGGCAATTAATCTGATCAACCATAATAACGACCCCCCCCCCCCCCCACCTCTTACCCACATCACCACACTGACTGGAAACTCTTCAAGCCATATTTTATAATGCTATTTACATACATTGTGAATAGATGGTAATAATAATAATATATGATAATATATCAGCCATGAAGTAATAGCAGAACAGACTTGCTGGGCTGAATGGCCTCATCCTGCACCTATGTCTTATGGTCTGAATACATACTGGTATTTATGAGTTTGTACATATTTTATTCCATATGCATACTTCTACCTTTACTTTATGTAATTCTTTATTCTGCATAATTGTTGAATGTTGTGTTTTGTTGCGTATCATGTCAGAACACCATGTCAAATTCCTAATAGGTCAAAATGTATAAAGTTGATCCTTGATCCTTAAATTGAATTTGAATTCTTGTAGTTGTGATTAATATTCCAGTTTTCTGAATTACTAGTCCAGCTTAGTAACTGTGATATTGTCATATCGGAACGCCATAAAGCATTCTTTGTAGATAAAAATGAACTGTCGTCGTTAACACATGATAAATGAAATAAACCACAAAGAACTTCATTAGGTGAAGTCATTACTTGGAGGGAGATATACCAGTGTATAACACAAAGCAAACCAGTGGGTCCGCGAGCATGGAATTCCGTAGTGTGGGATGTGCTTGCCTCTAGATAGGTAATAATTTGGCAGGCTTTATCTTCTTTTCCCCTGGTGGCGACTGTAGCTTTCCTTCTCTTGTGTTTTTCTCTCTGCCAAGATCAGACACGGATGGAGGAAGTTAACACAAAGTGTTTACAGAACTAACACCACTCAGTCCAATTAATCCATGCAAGTGACCCTCGTCACGGATCCAGGAACATGGTAACCAGAGGCTGTCTCTCAGCTCTTACCTGCTCTGCCATTCAGTGACATCTGAACTGTGGTTGAAGTCTATGTCACCATTCTGAGCTGATATCATATAGTTTTAGAGTCATAGGAGGGGTGATTGATAAGTTCACCCTAAGGAAGGAGATGAGTTATACAGCTCTTGTTACATGCACATGCAGGTCAACTCTTTGAGTGATTATGCAGAAAGTTTGAAGTTAATAACTCATCTCCTTCTACCTTAGGACACAAATTTATCAGTCACCCCTGCTGTGGACACTTTCTGAAGGTCCAAGATCCGTAGGCTCTACGACCGCTGGACTAAGTGTGTAAAATGTAGGAGGGGACTATATTGAAAAGTAAATGTGCTAGGTTTTATAAAATTGACTCCTTCTACCTTAGGCCACAAACTTATCAATCATTCCTCGTACAGCACCATGTTCCAAAACTGGCCCAATTAGTCCATGCCAACTACGGGTGACATCTAAACTAGTCCCATTTAGCTGCATTTGGTCCATATCCCTTTAAGCATTTTTTATTTATGTATTTGTTCAAGATCCTTTTAAATGTTGTTAATGTACCTGCCTTAACCACTTCCTCTGGCAGCTCATTCCATATACTCCCCTGGTGAAAATGTTCTCCTTCTGGTTCCTATTAAGCCTCTCCTCTCTCACTGCACTCATCTAGATCTTGATTCCACAACACTAGGAAAAAGACTGCACATTCACCTTATTGATGCCCCTCATAGTTTTATACACCCTTATCAGATCTTTATTTATTTCATCCTAGTTTAAGATACACCACGGTAACAGGTCCTTCTGCTCCAATGAGCCTGGGCTGCCCAATTACACCCATGTATCCAATTAACTTACCAACCCATACTGTATGCCCTTGGAAAGTAGGAGGAAACTGGAGCACTCAGAGGAAGCCCATGCCGAGAGCATAAAAACTCCTTATGGACAGTGGCAGGAATTGAACTCCGGTCACTGGCTCTGTAACAGTGTTACACCACTACACTACAGAGCCACCCTTCATTTTCCTAAGGTCACACCTCAGTTCCCTAAAGGTCCCAATCTGCTCAACATCTCCCCACAACTTAGGCCCTTAATTTCTGGCAGCATTTTCATAAATCTCATTTGCAATTCTTCCAGCTTAATGGTATCTTCCATTCAATAGGGTGAACAAGATTCAAGATTCAAGTTTATTTATTGTCATTCTTCAGTACTGGGCTGGCCAATGAGTGGAGGTGTTGATATGATGAATGGATTGGGGGAGCAACTAATTTTGAGTATAGTAGATGCTCCATAGGCCCTTCCCTGATGGAAGGGGACAAACAGTCCATAAGCATGGTGGGTGGGATCCTTTAAGATATTGCTGGCCTTTTTCCAGCACCTTTCTGTAGGTATATGTATGTCCTTGATAGTGGGTAGGCTGGTGCTGGTCATGCATTGGGCAGTTTAAACTACCTTTTACCGAGTCCTTCTGTCTGCCGGAGTGCAGCTTTGGCACCACACAGCGATGAAGCACGTTAGGAAGCTCTCAACTCTGCCCCTGTAGAAAGTTGTGAGTATTGATGCACATAGTTCAGTTCTCTTCAGCCCCCTCAGGAAACTGGACACAATGCTCCAAATGTGACCTCTCTAACATCATGTACGTCAATTAATTAAAAATAAGTCTTTGATCTCAGACATAAAGTTAAAAGATATCAGGGTAACAAGTTCAGTAGTAGGGATTCTGCACAACGTTCAATCCCATTGACATCTCCTCTGCAAATGGAACAGCCCAAGCTTGCAGGAAGCACGTCTGAGACAGTATTCAGGCCATGGTCTGTAAGCCACAGGTAATTCATGCCATAAAATTCCAGACAATAACCCTCTCCAACATGAGAACATGAAAACTCAAGAGCAAACACACAAAACGCTGGAGTAGCTCAGCAAATCAGGCAGCATCTATGGAGGAGAACAAGCAGTCAATATTTCAGGCTGAGACCCTTCATCAGAACTGGAAAGGAAGGAGAAGCCAGAATGAGAAGGTAGGGGGAGGAGGTGGCATACAAGCTGGCAGGTGATAGGTTAGCTCAGGTTCAGGGGGAGTGGGTGGGTAGGGAAGGAGGATGAAAGAAGCTGGGAGGTGATAGGTGAAAGCAGTGAAGGGCTGAAGAAAGAGAAATCTGATTGGATAGGATACAGAATGATGAAAGAAAGGGAAGGAGGAGAGGCACCAAGGAGGTGAGTATAACCAACTATCCTTGATATTCAATGCCATTACTATCACTGAGTCTCCCATTATAATTTCCAGGGGAATGCCATTGACCAAAAACTGAATGAGACCAGCAATAAAGTTGCCGTGGCTACAAGAGAGGCTTGGAGATTGGATATCGTGTAGTATTCCTGACATCCCAAAGCCCTTCCATCATCTCCCAAGCTCCTTAGGGATTTGAAGGAATATTCTCCGCTTGCTCAGATGAGTGTGATACCCATACCTGTCAAGAAGCTTGACACCAAACAGGCCATCTATCCATCACCCTAACTATACATTCCCTTCATCACTGCCGAACACAGTGGCTGCCATACGTACCATGAATAAAATGCACTGTGGTTACTTGTACAGGCTTCTCTAACACCATCTTCCAAACCTGTGGTGTCCAACACCGAAGGACAAGGGCAGCAAAACAATGAGGAGGGTTTTGACCTATGGGTTCCATCTCAAGTCACCCACCATCCTGATTTGGAAATGTATCACCCCTGGGTCTGAATCCCAGAATTCCCTACCCTACCAGTGGAAGGACCTTCAACAGAAGGACGGTGGCAATTCAAGAGATAGCTCATCCCAATTTTTGAGGGGCAATTTGTATGGGCAATAAATACTGGCCCTACCAGTGATGCTTAGATCTTGGAAACACAATCAACAGGAATTTTGCAGGAAAATTCCACAGTTTAATTGTTAACTAATTGTGGAAAATTCTCACACCTTCCCCATTTCTGCACTTACCTTGACCTCCTTGGCCTCCAGGGTGAGGTCAAGTGCAAGATGTCCTCCAGACCTCATTCTGTTCTTCTAAACTCAAGAGAACTTTGGACCAGTTCACTGAGTCTCACTTTGTATGGTAGAACAATCAGCCCTGGAATCAACTGAGTGAATCTTCATGGCTCTCCCTGAATGAGAAGTACGTCTTTCTGTACGTAGATCATAAGTACGCACAATACTCCAGGTGTAATCTCACCAAAGCCTGATATAATTTCTGTTAGATTTCTTAACACTTGGTTTGAAATCTTCTGATAATAAAGGCCAAAATACCATTCCCCTTCCTAATCACTTCCTTGCACCTGCATATTGGTCCTCAGTGACTTAATTAACAAGGATACCTTGGCCCCTTTGAACATGAAGATTATAGCTCACCAGTTAAAAAGTACTCTGCTCTTCAGTTTTGTACTAAAGAAAATGACATCAGTTTTTTCACATTATGTTCCATCTTCTACATTCTTTCCCACTGACTTAACTTGAAGCCCTTTTACATCCTCCTCTGCACTCAGAGACCTACTCAGTTTTGTGTCACCATCAGACTTGAGAATATGCCATTTAGTTCCCTCAGACAAATCATTGATCTTGAACATAGAACATATAACAGTATGTAGGTAAGCCTAGTAATTTCTAGGGTAAGGACATGTTCGGCACAACCTTGTGGGCCAAAGGGCCTGTATTGTGCTATAGTTTATCTATGTTTCTATAGCACAGGAGCAGTACATGTCCCGTATAGCACTTCCCTCAGATGAAGTCATCAGGGAGACTGTTAAGTACCCTGCATTTTCACATCTTTCAGGAGTAGAATTCCACTGCCTTAATTGCCATCCTGCCTTCCACTTCTCAACTAGCTTGTTACATCTTTGCTTCTAACTTCTCAAGCTTAAGTTCCACAATCAAATCAATTATTCCAGATGACTCAGCACCCTTGGCCTCTGCCTGTTGAGCCAAAGCCTCCCACTCAAACCCCGGTTCACTCCAATAATGGCTGCTCCATTTAAGCCCAACTTATAAATCATAATTAGCTGATCGTAAGCACTGATCCCTGCAGTGTTTCACCAATCACAATTTGAGAATGATCTGCATATTCTCACAATTTGCTTTCTGTCCAATGGCTAGTTCTCAATCTGTGCCAATATATTATACTCAATGCATTGTGTCCCAACATTTTTTTTGCATAACCTTCTCGCTGTGATCTTGTGGATCCTTTCTGAAAACCCAAATATATCACTTCTACTAGTTCTCCTTATCTACTGCAAGCCATATCCTCAAAGAATGCCAGTAGATTTTCCATTCATTAATTTGTTCCAGCTCCACTTGATTCCTTCATTTCTCTGGTCAATTCTGTCATACTGTCACCTCAATTCAAGGTGTTTGATTACATCGTTATTCTTTATGGATCCCTGTATTTTTTTTCTACTACTGATATTTGACGTTGATAGTTTCCTGTTGTTTCCCCTCCTTTCTTAAATACTGGGATCACATTTTCCTCATTGCCATCTGATATACAGGAAAAATTCCAGAACTCATTGAAGTTTGGTAGATGACAATCAGGAGATTCACAATCTCTATTTTGGGGCAGATTCACATGGGTGTGGGGGAAGAGCGATTTCACAGATGGGAAAGCAGAAAGCCTCAGGGAACAGAGCCTCAACACTTCAATTTATGCCTTTTGCTTGTGCCCACAAGGAGAAGTGCCTTATTCACTTCAGAAGACGTTTTCTGCCAAATTTTGTTGAGCAAGTGCCAATAGTGATGACTCAGAAAGCTAGTCAGGTCCTGGTGATATTCCAGAAGCTTGATCTGCATATATTAATGAGGCTGTTGATGGAATTAGGCAGGCACCTCTCAGGACCACATTACCATAAGATATAAGAACAGAATTTGGCCATTTGGCCCATTTGGTCTGCTCCGCCATTTCATGCTGGCTGATTCATTTCCCTTCAGCCCTAATCTCCTGCCTTCTCTCAGTAACCTTTCTCACCCTGACAACTCAGGAATCGATCAACCTCTGCCTTAAATATACCCAATGACTTGGCCTCCACAGCCATCTGTGGCAATGAATTCCACAGATTCACCACCCTCTGGCTGAAAAAATCCTCCTCACCTCCATTCTAAATGGATGTCCCTCAATTCTGAAGCTGTGCCCTCTGGTCCTAGACTGCCTCATCATAGGAAATATCATCTCTGCATCCACTCTACTGAGGCCTTGCAAAATTCAACAGGCTTCAATGAGATCCCCCCCCCCCCCACCCCGCCATTCTTCTGAATTTCAAGGAGTACAGGCCCAGAGTCATCATTTGGTCCTCATATGGTAACCTTTTCATTCTGGGCTCTTCCGTGTGAACCTTCTCTGAACGCTTTCCAATGTCACTACATCCTTTGTTAGATGACGTGCCCAAAACTGCTCATGATGCTCCAAGTGACGACTCACCAGTACCTTATAAAGCCTCAGAATTACATCTTTATTTTTATATTCTGGTCCTTTCAAAATGAATGCTAACATTATATTTTCATGAAGACGCCCAAGTCCCTTTGCACCTCAGATTTTATTATGTTCTTTGAAGTATAGTCTGAAGAAGTTAGAGCAGCGAACAACACGACCCAAAGCAACGCCCTTCAGACAGTTCACAAAACTACTTCTTTTACATCTTCTTTTTTCAAATATAATTCTGCTACTAAGCTTGGAGCCTATGAGTTACATTTTGATGGGGGTGTTTTCAGGCTGATTGAGTGACTTGACACTTTGCAGTCTCTGAGGGGGTTTGGTGAGGTTTTGACTGGAGGGTGAAGCCTGGAAACCAAGAGGCCTGGAGACGGGTCACAAGCCCATGACAGTCTCTTTTTCATGCCGATCTCACCAATTAAAGCATCGAGCAAGACTGAAACCAACAAGGAAAGTGAGATTGTGTTCAGTGCCATCTGCATGGGTTTGACTAGTCTCTCTCCCTCTCTCTCTCTCCCCCTCTCGCTCATTCTCCCGGAGGAAGGTGCCTGCATGTGATCAGTTTCTCTCTCTTCCTCTTGCTTGATGCTCCCAGAGGATGGTGCAAGAGTGTTGGGTCCTGGGCAAGGTTTAATCGATGCGGATTGTGGATGGGACTCTTTAGCTGATGTTATGAAGTGTTTTTGGTTACTCCATTTTGCTACAGGGGTTCTCACATTCTACAGGGGTTGTAATGAGAGCATCCTGAGCAGCTGCATTACTGCCTGGTTCGGAAATTGCACCATCTTGGATCGCGAGACCCTGCAGCGGATAGTGAGGTCAGCTGAGAAGATCACCGGGGTCTCTCTTCCCGCCATCACGGACAGTTACACTTCACGCTGCACTCGCAAAGAAAACAACATTACAAAGGACCCCATGCACCCCTCATACAATCTCTTCTCCCTCCTGCCGTCTGGGAAAAGGCTCTGAAGCATTCAGGCTCTCACAACCAGACTATGTAACAGTTTCTTCCCCCAAGCTATCAGACTCCTCAATACCCGAAGCCTGGACTGACACCTTGCCCTACTGTCCTGTTTATTATTTATTGTAATGCGGGTACTGTTTTTTTGTGCACCTTATGCAGTCCTGTGTAGGTCTTTAGTCTAGTGTAACTTTCTCCGTGTTGTTTTTTTTTATGTAGTTCCATCTAGTTTTTGTACTGTGTCATGTAACACCATGGTCCTGAAAAACATTGTCTCATTTTTACTATGCACTGTACCAGCAGTTATGGTTGGAATGACAATAAAAGTGACTTGACTTGACTATTGCTATTTTGTGCGATTTTGATTAGGGTTGGTTGACCCTGCAGTCTGAAGTCAACGAACAACATATTACTAAATTGAACTAAACTGAACATTCTGAGATTGTTTCAATGACTCTGTCATTTGATGTTTTATGATCCGTGTTCCTCACTCATTTTTGCTGTTTAAGTAACTTCTTTTTCTGCCCATTGGGTGTTTGATGTTTTCCTTGAATGGGTTCCATGGTGCTTCTTTGTTTCATGGCTGTCTATGCGAAGACAAATTTCAGGGTTGTATATTGCATACATACCTTGATAATAAACATACTTTGAACTTTGAGTTTAGAACAATGGTGGCTGGTTAAAGTTCAAAGTTGAAAGTAAATTTATTATCAAAGTACACCACACACAACCCTGAAATTCATTTCCTTTGGGCATACTCAGCAAATCTATAGAATATTAACTATAACAGGATCAATGAAAGATCAGCTAGAGTGCAGACGACACCAAACTGTGCAAATACAAATATAAATAAATAGTAAGAAATAATGAGAACATGAAATAACAAGATAAAGAGTCCATTGTGGGAACATCTCAGTGGATGGGCAAGTGAGGGTTCAAGAGTCTCATGGTTGTGAGGTAGTAACTGTTCTTGAAACTAGTTCTTGACCATTATCAAGTCTTCCTTCAGTGGTTGATAAGTTGATGGAGAAGATCCTGAGAGGCAGGATTTATGAACATTTGGAGAGGCATAATATGATTTGGAATAGTCAGCATGGCTTGGTCAAAGGCAGGTTGTGCCTCAGGAGCCTGAATGAACTTTTTGAGGATGTGACTAAATACATTGATGAAGGTAGAGCAATAGATGTAGTGTACCTTGCAAGGCATTTGACAAGGTACCCCATGCAAGGCTTATTGAGAAAGTAAGGAGGCATGGGACGTTGCTTCGTGGATCCAGAACTGGCTTGCCCACAGAAGGCAAAGAATGGCTGTAGACGGGTCATATTTTACATGGAGGTTGGTGACTTGTAGTGTGTCCCAGGGATCTGTTCTGGGACTCCTTCCCTTTGTGATTTTTATGAATAACCTGGATGAGGAAGTGGAGGGATTGGTTAGTAAATATGCTGATGACACAAAGGTTGGGGGTGTTGTGCATAGTGTGGAGGGCTGTCAGAGGTTACAGCGGGACATTGATAGGATGCAAAACTCGGCTGAGAAGTGGCAGATGGAGTTCAACCCAGGTAAGTGTGAGGTGGTTCATTTAGGTAGGTCAAATTTGATCGCAGAATATAGTATTAATGGTAGGACTCTTAGATGTGTGGAGGATCAGAAGGATCCTGGAGTCCGAGTCCATGGGACACTCAAAGCTGCTGCGCAAGTTGACTCTGTGGTTAAGAAGCCATACGGTGTATTGGCCTTTATCAACTGTGGGATTGAGTTCAAGAGCCGAGAGGTAATGTTACAGCTATATAGGACCCTGGTCAGACCCCACTTGGAGTACTGTGCTCAGTTCTGGTGACCTCACTACAGGAAGGATGTGGAAGCCATAGAAAGGGTACAGAAGAGATTTACAAGGATGTTGCCTGGATTGGAGAGCATGCCTTATGAGAATAGGTTGAGTGAACTTGACCTTTTCTCCTTGGAGCGACAGAGGATGAGAGGTGACCTGATAGATGTGTATCAGATGATGAGAGGCGCTGATCATGTGGATAGTCAGAGGCTTTTTCCCAGGGCTGAAATGGCTAACACAAGAGGGCACAGTTTTTAGGTGCTTGGAAGTAGGTACAGAGGAGATGTCAGGGGTAAGTTTTTTAGGCAGAGAGTGGTGAGTGCGTGGAATAGGCTGCTGGCAATGGTGATGAAGGTGGATACAATAGGGTCTTTAAGAGACTCCTGGACAGGTACATGGAACTTAGAAAAATAGAAGGCTATGGGTAACCCGAGGTAATTTCTAAGGTAAGGACATGTTCGGCACAGCATTGTGGGTTGAAGGGCTTGTATTGTGCTGTAGGTTTTCTATGTTTCCATGTTTCTAAAACATGTAAGATCTATAGGGTGCAGATTAAAACATTTCCACTATTGGGAGAATCTTGAATGGTAGGAAGTAGTTCATAGTCACTGAGTCATACAGCAGAGAAACTGGCTCCTTGGTTCAAAGATGCTGAAACAAACTAATTGCCCTTGTCCATGTTTGGCAGATACTTTCCTGTCCGCATAACTAGAGAAAGTCATTGAGTCATACAGCACAGAAACTGGCCCTTTCACCCAACTGGTCCATGCAGGCCAAGATGTCCAACCAACCTAGTTCTGTTGCCTGTGCTTGGCCCCTATCCTTCCAAATCTTCCCTATCCACATAACTAAAGAGAGTCATACAGTCATCAGTCAACTCATGTTGGCCAGTGAGTTAGTCCCATCTGCACGTGTTTGTCCTATAGCCTTTGAAATCTCTCCTATTTGTGTACCTATCTACCTACTTGCCTGCTGCTGGTGTTTAGTGCTTCCTTCATTATGCCAGTAGCTTCCCGTTGGTTTTCACTGCTGTCAGCCATGCAAGCACTGGATGGAGACTCAGGAATACTATTGTACACAGATGGGGAAGGATCCTTCATTGGTGTTTCCAGAACAGCTTTGTTTTACCAGTCAGGGTTGTTAGCCCCTGAGCTGAACCTGGAGGCCTGGTGGCCTCTAGTCTATTACCTGCTTGGCATGGGTGCCCCTAAAATCCAGGCTCCAGCCAGCATAACTCTCTGGGTCTTTGAGGGAAGCAAGCCTCCAAACCATGGCAAGGTTGTGATCCTCTTGGAGGTGTATACCTATCTAGTTGGCTTTTAGGGGCATGGTGGCACAATGCTTTACGGTATAAGTGAACTGGCTTCAATTACTGCCGCTGCCTATATGGAGTCTGTACGTTCTCCCCGTGACTATGTGGGCTTCCTCCCACAGTCCAAAGATGTACTGCTCGGTAGGTTAATTGATCATTGTAAATTGTCTTGTGATTAAGCTAGGATTAAATCAGGGGATTGCTGGGTAGCACAGCTCGAAGTGCTGGACTGGCCTGTCCTACGCTATATCTCAATGAATGAATGAATAAATAAATAAATAAATGCTGCTAATTTCTGGCAGCTGATTCTAAATATGCACAATGTTTTGCAAGATGTCCCTTTTAAATCTCTTACCTCTGATCTTAAATTTCATGCACTTTTGGTTTTAGCACCTCCTCCCTGGGGAAAAACCTGTCTCTGGCCCCTCATGGTCTTTTACATCTCTACCAGGTCACTCCCGAATCTCCTCCATTCCGGGGAGCAACGTCCTAGTCTATACAAGCTCGCCTTGTAACTCAGGCTCCAAGTGCAGGCAGTGTACAGGTAAATATTTTCTAGTTTAATAACTAAATAATAACCACTCCCTGTAAAAATTAGGAAATGGTCATTTAATATGTGTGTAGGAACTTCTGCGAAAAGAGGGTGGTGATCGCCTGTCATTTTCTAACCTAGAGTGTTCTGGAGGCTAGATCATTGAAGATATGTTTTTGAATGACCAGGGAAATGAGCGCTATTGGGAACTAGCACAGAAAGTGAAGTGTGCCAGGGATAGATCAGCCGTGATCACATTAAATGGTGAGCCAGGTTCGAGCCCTGCGGTGGGCAGGAAGGGCCTACAATGGGTTGTCAGTACTGCTGAACACACTAAAGGCACTAGGCTATCTGCCATCAAGGACATATATATTGAAATGTGCCAGTAAAAGGCCAGTAACATCAAGAAGGACCCCACCCGCTTCTGCTCATGGACCGTTTGTCCCACTTCCATCAAGGAGACACCAGGACCACCACACTCAAATATAGTTAATTTCCCCCAAGCAGTAAGGCTGATCAACACCTCCACGCACTAGCCCACCCCTCCACACCCCCCATCACCACCACTTTATCATTTCCTGTCAGTCACCTTATGTACAAACACTCCTGTACAAGACACTCAATGGACATGCAATCAATCTATGTACATAAGCTATCTTATGTATTTATAGTTATTGTGTATTTTTATTTTGTGTTCTTTATCTTATTGTGTATTTTTTATGCTGCCTTCGATTTGGAGTTACAATTATTTCATTCTCCTTTACACTTGTGTTCTGGAAATGACATTCAACAGTCATGAATTTTGAATCTGCAGAGGCTGTGGTTACTTATTCACTTTTTTATTTCCTTATGTTTTCAATGCATTATATATGTATATCTTTTGTATTTAAAATATTCTGTTTTCTCATATTTGTATATTTGAACATTAGGACTCAGTTAAGATGGCAGTGAGCAGGGAGAGAACACGCAGGCCTCTGCACAACTACTTTATCTGTGTACACATTTTGTTCACGTAGTCCAGGGCAGAATAAAATTCACCCATCCAATGTTCAAAGTTCAAAGTTCAAAGTAAATTTATTATCAAAATACATACATGTCATCATATAGAACCCTGAGATACACTTCCTTGTGAGCATACTCAATTAATCCAATGGATCCATCCTGAAACAATGTTATCATTTGGTGGAGCACTTCATCACCTCAAAGGCGATGTTTGATTCAAGTTTTTGTTGGTCTTTTGATTTTGTTGTAATTGGGTTCAATATTCCCCAGACTTAGAAATTCAAGAATTTACAAGGAAAGATAGATAGATAGATAGATACTTTATTCAGCCCCATGGGGAAATTCAACATTTTTTCCAATGTCCCATACACTTGTTGTAGCAAAACTTTAATAAAGTTTTAATAAAAGCATTAATAATAGCTTTTAAAAAGTTCTTAAGTAGTTTACTTAAATACATTAAATACAATCAACCCCGGCACTTTAACATATCTTACTCCTGGCGGTTGAATTGTAAAGCCTAATGGCATTGGGGAGTATTGACCTCTTCATCCTGTCTGAGGAGCATTGCATCGATAGCAGCCTGTCGCTGAAACTGCTTCTCTGTCTCTGGATGGTGCTATGTAGAGGATGTTCAGGGTTTTCCATAATTGACCGTAGCCTACTCAGCGCCCTTCGCTCAGCTACCGATGTTATACTCTCCAGTACTTTGCCCACGACAGAGCCCGCCTTCCTCACCAGCTTATTAAGACGTGAGGCGTCCCTCTTCTTAATGCTGCCTCCCCAACACGCCACCACAAAGAAGAGGGCGCTCTCCACAACTGACCTATAGAACATCTTCAGCATCTCACTGCAGACATTGAATGACGCCAACCTTCTAAGGAAGTACAGTCGACTCTGTGCCTTCCTGCACAAGGCATCTGTGTTGGCAGTCCAGTCTAGCTTCTCGTCTAACTGTACTCCCAGATACTTGTAGGTCTTAACCTGCTCCACACATTCTCCATTAATGTTCACTGGCTCCATATGAGGCCTAGATCTCCTAAAGTCCACCACCATCTCCTTGGTCTTGGTGATATTGAGACGCAGGTAGTTTGAGTTGCACCATATCACAAAGTCCTGTATCAGTTTCCTATACTCCTCCTCCTGTCCATTCCTGACACACCCCACTATGGCCATGTCGTCAGCGAACTTCTGCACATGGCAGGACTCCGAGTTATATTGGAAGTCTGATGTGTACAGGGTGAACAGGACCGGAGAGAGTACGGTTCCCTGCGGCGCCCCTGTGCTGCTGACCACCGTGTCAGACCTACAGTCTCCCAACCGCACATACTGAGGTCTATCTGTCAAGTAGTCCACTATCCAATCCACCATGTGAGAGTCTACTCCCATCTCCGTTAGTTTGTGCCTTAAGATCTTGGGCTGGATGGTGTTAAAGGCACTAGAGAAGTCCAGGAATGTAATCCTCACAGCACCACTGACCCCATCTAGGTGAGAGAGGGATTTGTGCATAGAACATAGAACAAGATAGAAAGGAAAGAGGAAGGAAGAAAGGAAGGAAGGAAGAAAGGATGGAAGAAAGAAAGGAAGAAAGAAAGGAAGGAAAAAAGGAAGAAAGGAGTAAAGGAAGGAAGAAAGGAAGGAAGAAAGGAGGAAAAGAGGAAAGAAAGGAAGAAAGGAAGGAAGAAAGAAAGGAAGGAAGGAAGAAAGGAAGAAAGGAGGAAAGGAAGAAAGGAAGGAAGTAAGAAAGGAGGAAAGGAAGAAAGGAAGGAAGAAAGAAAGGGAGGAAGGAAGAAAAAGATAGATAATAGATACATTAGTACGTATTAGTACATAAAAACAGACCTTAGTTATGACTTAGTTCTTGACTGCCATTCCAGTTAAACCTACCCACTTTCGGTGGAGAATATTTCAAGGTGGTTTAAGGATCTGGCTGGAAGATTATGCAGAACAAATCCAATGGTCATCAGGAAGAAGCATTTACACTAGACATCCTCGCTCACATAATGTATCCTCCAGTGCTGGATTAAAGCCATATGTATCTGTATCATAGCTTTGCAGGTTGATACAGATATATTTAGCAGAGATACACTCAAACAAATGGACCGGTCAAGAACCACGGGTACTGTTACTTCTGCACATTTAATTGGAAAGTTAATTCTTTCTGCAGCATTTGCTGCCTGACCACATTTTGTGTCACTTTGTCTGCTGAACACAGTTGGTGTGACATGACAACATAACCTCACTTGTGAGAAACGACCACTGAATAATTAAAATGTTCACATTAAGCAAAAGCAGAAGAAGAAAATGGAAAGCACCACAATTGGAATGATATAATCTAAACATAAAACAGATGACACTGAATAAAATACCTATCCCACTTATGCACTTTATTTTATATTTGTCTTTGAAATATATTTCAATGAATATTTATTCCTCAGTTTCTCTTGCCCAATTCCTGAAGGCTCCAGCATCGCTCTCACTCCACCACGCTTTCTAAGTAGCAAGGGTGTGAGAGCGCAGACGACTAGTATCTGATTGCAACAGGCACTGCAGCTAAATCTGGCTCTCCCATCATCGTCATTAACATGGTGCATGAGTCGATGATTCACAGTCAGGAATATAGGAACCTTGGCACAATTGTAATTCTTAAATCCCTGGATCTGCAGTCATAGAGCTACAGTACACTACAACACAGAAAAAGGACCTTCAGCCCATGTAGTCCATGCCGAACTATTAATCTGCCTAGTCCCATTGGCCTACACCCAGACCATTGTCCTCCACACCTCTCCCATCCATGTACCTACCCAAATTTCTCTTAAATGCTGAAATCGAAGCTGCATCCACAACTTCCACTGGCAGCACATTTCATACTCCTGCCACCCTCTGTGTGTAGAAGTTCCCCCTCATGTTCCCCTTAGAAATTTCACCTTTCACCCTTTACCCATGACCTCTAGTTATAGTGGAAAAGGCCTGCTATACACCTGTCTCAGTGGGCAGGCCTCAGTGGAAAAGGTGTGCTATACACCTGTCTATAACCCTCATAATCTTATTTGCTTAGGAATTTTTCACTGGGAATGTTCCTGTAGTTTGTACTCAGCCAACACAACACTGAACAGGAATATCCCGACCAGTAAATGGCCTAGTTCCAAAATTCATCTACGCTGAAATAAAGTTGAATGTCTGATTGTAATTCTGTGCAATTTGCTTTTACCTACACACAGAGAAATTTGGTCAAACCTACGTCTTCTGGAGTCTTCTCATTACGAGAATTGTTGCACGACATGGGCAATCATGGTCTTTCCATGACGATAATTGTTCTCGGTAAAACCTTTCTACAGAAGTGGTTTGCCATTGGCTTCTTCTGGCCAATGTCTTTACAAGATGGGTGACCCCAGCCGTTATCAATACTCTTCAGAGACTGTCTGCCTGGCATCAATAGTCACATTACCGGGACTTGTGATATGCACCAGCTGCTCATATGACCAGCAACCACCTGCTCCCATGGCTTTGTGTGACCCTGATCCTGGGGCTAAGCAGGTGCTACACCTTGCCCAAGGGTGACCTGTAGGCTAGCGGATGGATGAAGCGTCTTGCACCTCCTTTGGTAGAGATATAGCTTCACCCCACCACCCTCTACGTTCTGGTGTAGATGGTTCAATTCCAACCTGCTTTCTCCAAGCATGAAATAGTGTCAAATTTAGTTTGATTGTCCATCTAACAAATAACTGTGTGATGTTTTATTACATTAAAGGAATGTACCGCAACATTTTGGGTGGGTATAAATTGATGGCTTGAGGCAGAATGGCCAGATGGAAGAGTACTGGATTGGCCAATACAGGAGGTAACAGGGGGCATCTGAGACTTCAGCAGCAGGGAAGGAGTTTGGGAAAATCCTGGAGGAATTTCAACAGAGAGGATGAGGAAGAGTATGTAGGAAATTTGAGGATACATGAAAGATCAAAGAATCCCAGAAGGGAAGCAGGTGTAGGTCCTGTGCCCATCAGGTTCACCTCACCATTTAGTAAAATCAAGGCTGATTCGATGCCTTATCCATGTTTCAGCCTAATTACCACATTCCCAGGCTGCTTACTGACCAGTCTCCGCTGCGTCCAGTAACTGAGCCACTGCAAGTAGAGAAATTCAAAGTTTTAAAGAGAGAGTTCTAAGGAAATCTCTCCTCTTCTCAGACTTGAACCAGACAATCTCTTGTCCTGAAGTAATTCTCCTCTGATTTGGCATTCTTCTGCTGTTGGAAATGACTGCTTGGGACTTCCTCTGTTGAAGTAGAAGGTGATTATAGGTCATTCAGAACCTTGTGTTTGCTCTACTGTGCAGGATCTTTGGTTTATTGATCATTAAAGAATGTCTCTCTGGTCCTTACCATTTCCTCCCCTCTCCGTTTTCCTTTTCCCAACCATGATTCCTCTAGCCATGCCCCTTTCCCACCTTCAGTCTACCACAGAGACCCATATCAGAATGAGGTTTATTATCACTCAAGTGTCATGAAATGTGGTTTTTATGTAGCAGTATAGTGCAATACATAAAATTACTACAGAATGGTGCAAAAGTCTTAGGCACCCTGGCCTACTTTTTTTGTAAAGTACTGAATGCTTATGGTCTTATGGTTATTGATGGCAAGGTCTTCTCTTTGAAGTTGGTGGCGTATTCCTCTGTTTCAACAGCTTTCCAGGGTGAGAAATCAATCAGAATCACAGAAACATCATCACAAAATTTAACCTTTTGTGACAGTAGTACAGTGCAAGACAAAAAAAAACTGTAAGTTACAATAATAGATAAAATAAGAATTAGTGCAAACGAGGAAAAGTGAGGTAGTGTTCATGAGTTTATGGACCATTCATAAATCTGATGTTGAGGGGAAGAAGCTGTTCCTAAAACGCTGAGTCTTCACACTCAACAATGGAGGAGATGCCAATCGAGTGGAATGTCAATCAGGTATAGGGTTGAAGCTGCAGTTATCTGGGCAAATAACAAGCATTCAATTTGAGTTTATTGTCTTGTGCACAAGTACAGAGAGATACAGGTACAATGAAAAACTTATTCACAGCAGCATCACAGACAACAAGCACAATAAAAAATGTACATAAATTAAATCCACAGTGAAACAAAAGGTTGTCAAAATCAAGACTTTAGTTAAAAAAAAAGGAAAAAAGCCACAATCAGAGAAAGTCCATGATGGTGCAAGAGGTGGTCAGTTCAGAAACATGATGGCTGTAGGAAAGTAGCTGCTTCTGAACATGATGATATGGGACATAAAGTTTCTATACCTCCAGCCTGACAATAGCAGCAAGAAGAGATCCTGACGATAAGACCATAAGATATAGGAGCAGAATTAGGCCATTTGGCCCATTGAGTCTGCTCCACCATTTCATCACAGCTGATCCATTTGCCGTCTCAGCCCCAATCTCCTGTTTTCTCCCTGTGTCCCTTCATGCCCTGACTAATCAAGAATCTATCAATGATTGCCTTAAATATACCCAATGACTTGGCCAGCAGAGCTGCTTATGGCAATGAATTTCACAGATTCACCACTCCCTTGATAAAGAAATTCTTCTTAATCTCCATTCTAATTGGAAACCCCTCTATTCTGAGGCTGTGTTCTCTGGTCTTAAGACTTCTCCACCATAAGATACATCCTCTTCACTTCCACTCCATCGAGGCCTTTCATCATTCAATGAGGTCACCCCTCATTATTCTGAATCCCAGTGAGTAGAGACCCAGACCATGACCTAGAAGGTAGGGATCCCCCTTGATGATAGATGTCACCTTCCTGAGGCAGCACTTCATGTCAGTGGTAGGGAGGGCTGTCCTTGTGATAGCCTGGGCTATGTCCGCTACTGTCTGCAGTCTCTTGTGGTCTTCTGCTTCAGAACAGATAGATAGTTAGACAGATTCTTTATTGATCCCAAAGGAAACTACAGTGTCACTGTAGCATTCCAAGTGGGCAGATATACAAATATTAGAAGAGAAATAAAAAAGAATAAAAAATAAGAGACCTCAAACAGTCTAACAGGAGGGGGTCACCACATCCCCGACTATGGGTTGAATCTTTGTACAGCCTAATCATTGGAGCAGCTCATGATGAAATGGCGGAGCAGACTCGATGGGCCGAACGGCCAACTTCTGCTCCTTTGTCTTATGGTCCATGGTCTAATGGGCGAGGGTAAGGATGACCTCATATAGCACTCTTTGGATCAGCACAGTTGTCTTAGTGACCATACCAGACCATGACGGAGCCAGTCGGGACACTTTCAACAGTCCATCAGTGGAAGATAGATATCTGGTGGCATGCCAAATCTCAAACATCAGTGTCATGAAGAGGAGATGTTCACAATCATCACGAGGAACCGCTGGAGATGGATTGAGCACATGCCGAGAAGAGAGGCTAACTCCATCATCAGGGCAGCACTTCTTTGGAACTCTGAAGGGAAGAGGAAATGCGGGAGACCAAAAGCAACTTGGCGCCATAGCATAGAGGCAGAAATGAAGACCCTGAACCACACCCGGGGCACTATAGAGAAGATGGCCAAGGACAGACAGAGATGGAGGACCATCATTGCTGCCCTGAATGCCAGTGACATAACAGGCAGTACCTAACTAAGTAGATCTCCTTAAGCTTCTAAGGAAGTAGAGATAATGGTGTGCCTGCTTTGTGATTCCATCTTATTATTACTGCATATTTGTCCAAGCTAAGTTTCAAAGTCAAAGTTAAAGTCAAGTTTATTGACATATGCACAAATACATGGCACACAGGCATCAGAGACACAACATAAATGAAACACAAACACAAGAGATTCTGCAGATGCTGGAAATCCAGAGCACCACACACAGAAAATACTGGAGAAACTCGGGCATTGTCTATGGAATGGAACAAGGAGTCGACGTTTTGGGCTGAGACCTTTCATCAATGAACCCCGAATTGTCAAGTTCAAGTTTATTGTTATGGGCATATATGCTCAGGGCATGAAAATGGATGAGCTCTGCCGTGAAAATCAGCTTTTGTGTAGCAGACCCGCGGTATATTACCAACACGAATTAACACGAAGTTAATACTGCACAAATTCTAACTAACACACGACAAAATAAACAAAAAAAACTATAATTATATTAGTGCACGTTATGTCAGAATCTGCTTGCCACAGACCATTTTATGTTGGATATAGTTCTCCGCTGTATACAGATCACCTGCACAGCGACAGCAGAAGCTGCTGTTGGCGTGTTATATACTGCGCATTACGACCGGCTCTGCCTGTCTGCGCCAGCGCTAGGTTTCAATCGATGCTCAAGTTCACGGTAGACTCACACCGTCTGCAGCAGAGACACAGCCAGCACCCTCTCCCCACCCCGCCCTCCACCCCTTGTGTTTCGGGCAATCTCCTTTATCTGCTTTATGGCTAACGAAGGGCTGGACAAGAGCGAGGAGACGGAGCACATGATTGAGAAAGATGCGGGCAAGGAGAGGGGCAGCGGGCTGGGAGACACCAAAGAGATCCGAGCCGTCATCCTGGCCGGCTTCGGGGGGCTGAACAAGCTCAGGGTGAACAGGAAAGCGATGCCCGAACCCCAGGAGGGGGAGGTGAAGATCAGAGTGAAGGCCTGGTAAAGTAGCAGTTTTCTGTCTAATCTGTGTTGCTGTACTTTGTGTGTGTGAGGGTTGAGTGTGAGTGTGTGTGAGAAAGAGAGGGCGAGAGTGTATATGTGTGACAGCGTCCTGAACCATTAGCATCTTTCACATGTACTCAGGGAGTAACCAAGGCTTTCGCCATCAATCTGCACTTACTAAAGAGGACATCCTATTCGCTTACCATGTCCGAGCAGGTCCTATACATTGACCACGAGTCTGCGTTTGTACATTAATCATGAGTCTGCACTTATCGGACACGGGTCATCCTATACCTTTATCATACGCCTCTGGTGATAGACAGCAACATGTTACGTATTCCAACCATACACATCCCCCGTCGTAAACGTTCTTCATCTCCAGGTTGTGTTTGCTTAGAGTCAGTTAGCATCTTTTATATTTATAAAATCCAATGTAAAATTTTAGGCCGGAAGATTACTTGCTGCCCATTACGCCCCTGGTGTTTGGGGCAGCGGTGAAGGTCCTCCATCTCCGGTGGTGGTCTGGGCTTCCTTCACGGTGTCAGTAGCTTCCTCTCAGTTCTCACTACTGTCAATCATGCAAGTCACCAAGACTCAGGAATGCCATCGCACTCAGATGTAGAAGGATTCTGTAATAGTTTTGTTTGACCGGTCAGGGTTGTTAGCCCTGAGCTGAACCCCCGAACCTGGAGGACCGGTGGACCACTCTTAGTCTGACCTCTACCCTTTGACCTGTTTGCCATGGATGACCCTACCAAGAGCCAAAGCATAAAGCCTTGACTCGAGGCCGCATGGCTCTCTGGGTTATCGAGGCACACAAGCCTCCAAACCATGACGGGGCTCTTGGAGGAGACCATAAGATATAAAAGTAGAATTTGGTCCATTGAGCCTGTTCTATCCTGTTGATTTATCCTGGTATGTTATTGATAAACTGTGTAATTGTCTACAAGAGTCACAATTAATATCCAGTGTGTGCCTATATCTGTACATCGGTATGACTACATGCTCATAGATATCCTGAATGTGATCTATGTCACATCCATATACTACTTGTGAGTATATATTCAGCACTATACTGTATGCATTTGACTACGTGCTACATTATATTCTTCTGTGCAATTGCTATACCAGCTCCCTTAAGGGAAAAGACACACCATGTATGTCAAAACTCTGTGCAGAAGAATAAAGCAAGTTATTTATTTATTGTTGTGAAACACTTAGCAGAGCAATTATACTTTAAGCCGCTATGATATGCTGTTGGATGCTCATTTATAGAAATATAAATGCAAAGCTTAGATCCTTGTTAATATAAATGACTCATACACTCTAATTGTGTATTTGTCACTGCCCTTTATCAGTTTTCTTGCTCTCATTCTCCCGAGCGGTTTTTTTTTAATATACTGAGTCCGTGTTGAGTAATAGAGTGATTAATTCAGATCCTAATCAATGACCTGTCCTGTTTCAAACCTGGCAAGAGAGCCATCAGCAAGCCCCGGGCTCGGAGACTGCACCGCGCCATCAATCAATTCGCCACTGACTGGAAGGGGAGATCTTTCACTTGAGGAGGAAAGAACACAGACATGAAATTATTGGGAGCCTTTAATAGGGTTAAATCGTAGTAAAAATCGTTTTTGACAAGCAAGATTTGAGCTTTTGTACTGAGCTTTTCCCAGTTAATTTAATTGAAAATATCTGCCTGCAGTTTTGCTATTTATGCTTACGATAAGCTGTTGATCATAAACACAAGAGGTTCTGCAGATGCTGGAGATCCAGAGTAACAGGCAGACGAAATGCTGGAGGAACTCAACAGGTTAGGCAGTGCCAATGGAGAGGAATAAACAGTCAACGTTTCGGGCGGGTCTTGATGAAATGTGGACTGTTTATTCCTTTCCTGCCTGACCTGCTGAGTTTCTCCGGCTGACTGCATCGGTAAAACTGTTGAAATTGTTTCAGAACAAATGATGGGGAAGGAAGAGGAGAGTGAAGGAATGGCACATGAGTCTTCAGGCTGAAACACAAGTTAGAGCGACACGTAACTGTGTGAAAACATGAGGTGGTTGCAGTGTTTAAAGTAAAAGGATGTATTTTTTTCTTAGATTGAGTACATAAGTGATAATGCCAGATTGCATCACTGTGTTTGTATCTATTTGTCACGTGTATACGTGTCTGCTCGTATGTGTCCCTTTATATTCCAGGCACCAACCATGGTCAGGGCTACACTGGCATGCAGTACTGAGGGAGAGCACTTCATCAATTCTGATGAAGGCTCTCAGCTCAAAACGTCAACTGTTTAATCCTCTTCATGGATTTTGCCCGACATCCAGCACCTTGTGTGCGGTCCTGGAGGAGATTTGCATTGTAAGAAGTTTCTTCATTGGAATGAGATGTGAAGCCGAGACGTGTCTGCTCTTCCAATGATTTTATTTTTCGACACCACTCTCCTGCCTTCTCCCCGTAATGTGGGGTGTCTTGAGCAGTTTTGGGCCCCATATCTCAAAGGATATGCTGACGTTGGTGAGTGTCCAGAGGAGGTTCACAGGAATGACCCTGGGAATGAAAGGTTTGAGTTATGAGGAGCATTTGATGCTGGTTCTGTATTCACTGTTTAGAAGAATGAGAAGGGGAGTCTCATTGAAACCTGTCGAATATTGAAAGGCCTAGATAGAGTACAGGTGGAGAGGATGTTTTCTATAATGGGGAGTCTAGAACCAGAGGGTGCACCCACAGAACTGAGGGATATCCCTTTAGAACAGAGATGAGGAGGTACTTCTTCAGTCAGAAGGTGGCAAATCTGTAGAGTGCATTGCTAAAGAGAGCTGTGGTGGTGAAGTCATTGGGTATATTTAAAGCAGCGTTTGATAGGTCCTTGATTAGTAAATACATCAATGATTATGGGGAGAAGACAGGAGAATGGGGTTGAGAGGCCATGGAGCAGAGTGAATGGGCCAAACCATCTAATTCTGCTCTATGTCTAATGATCTAATGAACCCTGAACTCCTTCCCCCTTAGCTCTCAAGAACCTATTAATGTCTGCCTTGAATACCAATGATCTGGCCTTCATAGTTCCCTGTGGAAATGGATTTGGCAGATTCTCCATCCGCTGGCTGAAGAAATTCCTCCTTTTTTCAATTACCCTTATAAGCCTGGGTGGCACAGTGGTGTAGTGGTGAGCACAAGGCTTTACAGTTCAGGCGACTTGGGTTCAATTCCCGCCAATGCCTGTAAGGAGTTTGTACCTGTGACCGCATGGTTGTCAATCAATCCCACGAAGGGAAACGGGGAGAAGGCAGGAGATTGGGACTGAGAGGAAAATTGGATCTGCATTAATGAAATTGGGGAGCAGACCCGATGGGCCAAATGGCCTAATTCTGCTCCTTTATGTTCTGGTCTTATGGTCTTGTATGTTAAATTATTTGATTTTTTTTTTGCATGGCTGCTTGTGGGAGCTTCCTGTGCACAGACCGGCTGTCAAGTCTCCTACAACAGCGAACATTCTTTAGAAGTATTTCAATGGCTGTACACAAAGTTGGGATGTCCCGAGGAGGTGAAAGTTAAAAATAGATAGGCAGATAGATACTTTATTGATCCCAAAGGAAATTACAGTGTCACAGTAACATTACAAGTGCCCAAATGTACAAATACACAAATATTAGAAGAGAAGTAAGAAAGAATAAAAAATAAGTTACCTCAAACAGTCCAAAAGGAGGGGGCCATCACTCCCCTGGCTAAAGGTTGATTCATTATAGCATCTAATTACCAAGGGAAGAATAACGTCATTTAGTGCTTCCTGGAGCAGTGCAGTTCTCTTAGTCAATTGCTAAAAGTGCTTCTCTATTCAGCTAGGGAGGCATACAGAGGGTGAAAAATATTGTCCAGAATTGCCAGGATTTTCTGCAGGGTCCTTTGTTCTACTACAGACTCCAGTGTGTCCAACTTGACTCCGATAACAGAGCCAGCCTTTCTAACCATTTTATTGATTCAGTTGGCATCCCCCTGGTTGACGCCATTGCCCCAGCAGACCACAGCATAGAAGATTGTATCGTGACAACAGACTGGTAGAACATGTGCATACTTCAAAGTCTCCTCAGGCAGTAGAGGCAACTCTGGCCCTTCTTGTACGTAGCGTCTGTCCTGGTGCTCCACTCCAGTCTGTCATCCAGTTGCACTCCAAGTACTTGTAGGTCCTCACCACATCCACGTCCTCACCATTAATAGTACCAGGGAGTAGTGCAGACTTGGAGCAGTAAAGGCACAATATAAGTGAGAAATGCCAGAAAGAGAACTTGAAGCTTGTCAATGGCACATTACTGAACTAAATCTGCTCCCTAACCCACTCTTCCCTCATCAATTAAAGAAATATACTGAGCATGCGATTGGTTGCGAGCAAAATATTGCCGCTGGATATCTGAAATTTAAAGAAAACATGGAGGTACTCAAAGCAAGTAGGCCAAATAGAGTCTGAGCAGGAGGGTGAACAGTAAGGTGCATGAGGCGTTACTAAAGTTGTTGACTAAAACCTTGCCAAGATGGTAGACATCTAGTGTGAGATCCCAAATGAACATATTGCTGTAGAATTGTAGCATCATAGAACTCTACAGTACAGAAACAGGCCCTTTGGCCCATCTAATCCATGCTGAATGGTTATTCTGCTTAATCCCATTGATTTGCAAGTGGGCTATAGCCCTCCGTACTTCGCCCATTTATGCGCCTATCGAAACTTCTCTTAACCACCAAAGGAGTTGAATGACTTCAGACCTGTTGCCTTGACGTCGCACGTGATGAAGACCATGGAGCGGCTGATAATACAGAATCTGAGGCCACAAACCAGGCACGCCTGGGATCCGCTTCAGTTTGCGTATAAGGAGAAGGTGGGAGTGGAGGATGCTATCACGTATTTGCTGCACAAATCACTCTCTCACCTAGATGGGGTCAGTTGTGCTGTGAGGATTACATTCCTTGACTTCTCTAGTGCCTTTAACACCATCCAGCCCAAGATCTTAAAGCACAAACTAACGGAGATGGGAGTAGACTCTCACATGGTGGATTGGATAGTGGACTACTTGACAGAGAGACCTCAGTATGTGCGGTTGGGAGACTGTAGGTCTGACACGGTGGTCAGCAGCACAGGAGCGCCACAGGGAACCGTACTCTCTCCGGTCCTGTTCACCCTGTACACATCAGACTTCCAATATAACTCGGAGTCCTGCCATGTGCAGAAGTTCGCTGATGACACGGCCATAGTGGGGTGTGTCAGGAATGGACAGGAGGAGGAGTATAGGAAACTGATACAGGACTTTGTGATATGGTGCAACTCAAACTACCTGCGTCTCAATATCACCAAGACCAAGGAGATGGTGGTGGACTTTAGGAGATCTAGGCCTCATATGGAGCCAGTGATCATTAATGGAGAATGTGTGGAGCAGGTTAAGACCTACAAGTATCTGGGAGTACAGTTAGATGAGAAGCTAGACTGGACTGCCAACACAGATGCCTTGTGCAGGAAGGCACAGAGTCGACTGTACTTCCTTAGAAGGTTGGCGTCATTCAATGTCTGCAGTGAGATGCTGAAGATGTTCTATAGGTCAGTTGTTGAGAGCGCCCTCTTCTTTGTGGTGGCGTGTTGGGGAGGAAGCATTAAGAAGAAGGACGCCTCACGTCTTAATAAGCTGGTAAGGAGGGCGGGCTCTGTCGTGGGCAAAGTACTGGAGAGTTTAACATCGGTAGCTGAGCGAAGGGCGCTGAGTAGGCTACGGTCAATTATGGAAAACCCTGAACATCCTCTACATAGCACCATCCAGAGACAGAGAAGCAGTTTCAGTGACAGGTTACTGTCGATGCAATGCTCCTCAGACAGGATGAAGAGGTCAATACTCCCCAATGCCATTAGGCTTTACAATTCAACTGCCAGGACTTAAGAACTTTTTTTAAAGCTATTATTAATGCTTTTTTTGAGTTAGTGATTTAGATGCATATCATATTATTACTGAGTTAAGTATTGTATGTAATGAGTTTTTGCTACAACAAGTGTATGGGACATTGGAAAAAATGTTGAATTTCCCCATGGGGATGAATAAAGTATCTATCTATCTATCTATCTATCTATCTAATTGTTGCAATTGAGCCTGCATCCACCACTGCTGGCAGCTTGCTTCACACTCTCACTCGCCTCTGAGTGAAGGAGTTCCCCCTCATGTTCTCCTTAAACATTTCAGTATAGGAGTAGAGTGAAAGCTATGGTCCAAATGTGAATCAACGGGACTAGGCAGAATAACAGCTCGGCACATACTGGATGGGCTGAAGGGCCTTTTGTTGTACTGTGGTGCTCTATGACTCTATGGATTGTTAACCAAGAGAACTTTGGAATCGCCAACTTAGGAGACGGAAAGGTGTGGATAAGGATCTTAGTAACAGCAGAGATGCATTTCAGAATCAGAATCAGGTTCATTATCACCGGCATGTGACGTGAAATTTGTTAACTTAGCAGCAGCAGTTCAATGCAGTACATAATCTAGCAGAGAAGAAATAAAAAAAATAATAATAAATAAACAAGTAAATCAATTACATATATTGAATAGATTAAAAAGCTTGCAAAAACAGAAATACTGTATTTAAAAAAAAAAGAAAATTTAAAAAAAAAGTGAGGTAGTGCCCAAAGATTCAATGGCCATTAAGGAATCGGATGGCAGAGGGGAAGAAGCTGTTCAAGAATCGCTGAGTGTGTGCCTTCAGTCTTCTGTACTTCCTATCTGATGGTAAAGTGAGAAAAGGGCATGCCCTGGGTGCTGGGGGTCCTTAATAATGGGTGCTGCCTTTCTGAGACACCGCTGTCTAGAGGTGTCCTGGGTACTTTGTGGGATAGTACCCAAGATGAAGCTGACTAGATTTACAACCTTCTGCAGCTTCTTTCAGTCCAGTTTAGTAGCCCCTCCATACCAGACAGTGATGTTGCCTGTCAGAATGCTCTCCACGGTACAACTATAGAAGTTTTTGAGTGTATTTGTTGACATGCCAAATCTCTTCAAACTCCTAATAAAGAATAGCTGCTGTCTTGCCTTCTTTATAACTAAATCAGTATGTTAGGACCAGGTTAGATCCTCAGAGATCTTGACACCCAGGAACTTGAAGCTGCTCACTCTCTCCACTTCTGATCCCTCAATGAGGATTGGTATGTGTTCCTTTGTCTTACCCTTCCTGAAGTCCACAATCAGTTCTTTAGTCTTACAGATGTTGAGTACCAGGTTGTTGCTGCGGCACCACTCCACTAGTTGGCATATCTCTCTCCTGTACGCCCTCTCGTCACCACCTGAGATTCTACCAGCAATGGTTGTATCATCATCAAATTTAGATATGATTTATATATGGTATTTGTGCTATGCCTAGCCACACAGTCATGTGTATATAGAGAGTACAGCCGCAGGCTAAGCACACACCCCTGATGTGTGCCAGTGTTGATCGTCAGCGAGGAGGATATGTTATTACAAATCCGCACAGATTGTGGTCTTCCGGTTAGGAAATTGAGGATCCAATTGCAGAGGGAGGTACGGAGGCCCAGGTTCTGCAATTTTTTAATTAGAATTGTGGAAATGATGGTAATAAATGCTGAGCTATAGTCAATGAACAGCATCCTGACGTAGGTGTTTGTGTTGTCCAGGATCTGCACTCAGTGGCCACTTTATTAGGTACCTCTTGTACCTAATATAGTGGCTACTGAGTGTATGTTCGTGGTCTTCTGCTGTTGTGACCCATTCACTCTGAGGTTCAATGTGTTCGGATGCTCTTCTGCATACCACTCTTGTAATGCATGGCTACTTGAGTTACTGTCGCCTTCCTGTCAGCTTGAACCAGTCTGCCCATTCCCCTCTGTCCTCTCATTAACAAGGCATTTTTGCCAACAGAACTGCCACTCACTGCATGTTTTGTTTTGTTTCTCACTCCATTCTCTGTAAACACGAGACACTGTGGTGCATGAAAATCTCAGGAGGTCAGCATCCTCTGAGCTACTCAAACCACCCCATCTGGCACAAAAATCATTTCACAGTCAAAGTCATGTTGATCACATTTCTTCCACATTCTAGTGTTTGGTCTGAACAACAACTGAATCTCTTGACCATGTCTGTATGCTTTTATACATTAAGTTGCTGCCACATGATTGTCTGATAGACATTTGTATTGAAGAGCAGGTGTACTTAATAACTTAATTGTTTCTCTAATAATTCTGGGACGTCAAATTAGGAATTTGGAAAATATTAATGTCATGGATTGTTACAATGTTTAATATACCATTTAATCCATGAATTATGACTAATGCTTTGCTTTAGCCCAACCCCTCTTCCTCAGATTTAATTTCCTTCTCCTGTAAGAAATCATCTAATTCCTTCCAAATGTAATTTATTGCTGCTCTTTCAGCAACAGCTTGCAGTAGGGAATTGCACGATTTAACCAACTACTGTGCTACTCCCAATCTCCCCTTAATTCTTTTTGTAATTATCCTAAATCTGTGTTGTCTCAGTATTATTTTCCTGACTAGTCGAATCAACTTATTGTTATTTACCCAGTCATAACCTTTCAAATGATTGAACATCTCTATCAAACTTCTCGTTTAACGTTTTCGACACTAATGTCAAAAGAAACCTTTTTTTCTCGAACTGTAACATGTTGACATGTTCTATTGAATCAAAAGTGTACCTTTTCTTTTGTTTTTTTAAAATCTTGTTGTAATGAATTATCTCAAGGGAATAACATTGCAGATCTTGGGCACAGATGTAATTATTAAACCTATTTTTTAAATTTCTCTGTTTTTCATTAAAGCAAGAGTACTTTCAAATTCTGAGCAGCACTGTGATCAGTCTGACAAGTGGTTGTATGAAGTTAACAAGTAATGGACTCCGTTTTGTTGGCTTCTGTGTTGAGGCAAGTCTGGAGTGACAGCGGTAATAATGAATCTGCATCACTCATCACTGTACAGTGTGTGTTCAGAGCTGACTGCAGGTTGAAGGCACACATTGTATAAGATCTCAAAATCAAGACAAGAATAAGAGGCTGTTGAGCCTATTCAAACATTTAGTTATAGACCAGAAGATATAGGAGCAGAATTAGCCCATTTGCTCAATGGAGTGTCTTTTTTTTCCAACTCCATATTTCCACCTACTCCCCACAACTGTTACACCCCCTACCAATGTAGAGTTGATCAATCTGCCTTAAATACACCTGAAGACTTGGCCTCTGCGGCCCGTTGTAGCAATGAATTCCACAGACCCAACACCTTGTGACTGAAGAAATTCCTCCTCATCTCTGTTCTTAGAGATCCCTATATTCTAAGGCTGTTACTTTGCATCCGAGACTCTCCCACTAGACCATAGAACATTACAGCACGTTGGCCCACGATGTAGTGTCAACCATTTCATTTAACCATTCCCTCCTGCATAGTCCTTCTTTCCATCATCCACATATGTACCTATTGAAGTGCTAGGGTGCCTAAGATTTTTGCACATACTGTAGTAATTCTATGTATAGCACTGTACTGTTGCTACAAAAAAATTTTTTTTTATGACATATGTGAGTGATGATAAACCTGATTCTGATATGGGTCTCTATTGTGGACTGAGAGTGGAAAAGGGGCAGGGAGAAGGGAATCATGCTTGGGAAGAGGGGAGAGAGCAGGAAGCACCAGAAAGACATTCTGTAATGATCAATAAGCCAATTGTTTGGAATCAAATGACCTTGCCTGGTTTCTCAGGGTTCGGTGGGTTTGCACCCTCGCCACCCCCTGCCCCCCAACCCCTGGCACTTGTTCTCTGCTGCCTGTCCACAGCCTCACCATTCCTAACTTCCTTTGCTCCCGCTAAATTTACAAGCTCACTCTCTGCTCCATAAATACAGTACTGTGCAAAGGTCTTAGGTACCCTAGCTATACAGTATATATGTGCCTAAGACTTTTGCACAGCAATGTATAGATCTCTAATGTATCTGCCTCTACCATCACACCTGGCAGGAAATTCCATGCACCCACCACTCTCTGTGTTTTAAAAAAAAAGATTACCTCTGGCGTCCTTCCTATATTGTGCTTCAATTCCTTAAAATTATGCCCAATTTTATTTCTGATTTCCGCCCTGGGAAAAATGTCTCTGGCTTTCCACATGATCTTTGCTTTTTATCATCTTGTACACCTCTATCAAGTCACTTCACACCCTCCTTTGCTCCAAAGAAAAAAGCCCAAGCTTGCTCAACCTATCCTCATATGACATGATCTCTAACCCAGGCAGCATCCTGGTAGATCTCCTCTGCACCCTCTCTGACGCTTCCGCATCCTTCCTATAATGAGGCGACCGAAACTGATTACAACATTCTGAATGTGGTCTAACTAGAGTTTTATAGAGCTGCAACGTTACCTCAGAGCTCTTGATCTAATGGAAACATCCTATCCATGTCCATACAATCCAGGCCTTTCAGTATCAGCTAGGTTTCAATGTGATAAGTCTTGTGTGATAGAACATGATAAGACTCTATAAATTCAATATCCTTTATTTCATACTCCTTGATACCAATAATAAAAATCATAGTTTTGAAATATTAAATTTGTTGCATTTTTAAGGAAGATATTTCCTGATTATTACAAACTTCCTTATTTCACTCCTGATTAAAATTTTAACACTTCGCCCGATGTAATTTTTGAATTTATTCAGTGGATTCCTTGGATCAGGATTAGGACAAGGCCTGTTATCTCCTCCAAGTTAGTCAATTCATCTGTGGCAGTTTAAAACCTAACTCCCTTCACCAGCTTCATTTCTGTATTCCTTGACATAAGTTAACCAACAAAAATTCATTAGCTAAGACATAAACCTTTGGAGCAATTCACCGGGTTGAGCATCAAAGGGACAGCTGACATTTTGGGTCGTGACACTGCATCAGGGCTGGGCCTGCAGAAGGGAGATAGCCAGTGTAAAGAGGTGAGGGGGACGGATAAGACAGGTGTTGGTAGGTGATAGGTGGGATGTGGAGAGATGGGCAATGATGGACGAATGGATCCAGGTGTCTCCAAAGCATCTACTTGTCTGACATACTTGAGGATGAAATTTGACTTGAAAGAGGTGAGCAAGATGATAAGGTGTATTTCTTTGTTCTACTGTGAATGCCTGCACAAAAATGACCCTCAGGATAGTATATGGTGACATATTCATACTTTGATAATAAACTTGCTTTGAAATTTAAGGTAGAGATTGAGTGGACAGGCAGGAACGTTTTCCTAGAGCAGAAATGGCTAATAGAAGGGGGTGTAATTTTAAAGAGTAAATAGTAGGCGTTTTGTGCCGAGACCCTTCATCAGGACTGATGAACAGTCTCGGCTCGAAGCACCGACTATACTCTTTTCCAGAGATGCTGCCTGGCCTGTTGAATTCCTTCAGCATTTTGTGTGTGGAACTGTGTGGGAGGCAAGGGTTAGTTTGATCTTTGAGCAGATTAGAAAGTCAGCACAACATTGTGGGCTGATGGGTGTAATGTGGCTCTACTGTTTTATGTTCTATATTCAGCGTTGAATGGAACTCCAATGTCAAATTAATTTTTGAAGAGTTACTTGCTGGTCTTCCTGCTCACCTTTATACCCTTGCACCCTTCTTTAACCCAGAATGCAGAATAGAGCGTTGTATTTGTTGGTCTTATTATTGGCATCTGCCAGTTTTAACTTTGCAGAGCTTGGGCTTGACACCGGTGGCAACACGGGAGAACAGGAAGAAGCATCCATTCGTTCAGTATGAAGCTGAGAGGAAACAAAATGAAAGACTTATACAAGTCCTCATGAAGAGTTTCAGCCCGAAACGCTGACAGTTTGCTTTTTTCCGTAGATGCTGCCTGGCCTGCTGAGTTCATCCAGCATTTTGTGTGTGTGACCTATAATTAAACGTTGCGTGCTGTGATCGTTCCATTGAAGGTTTGAGTTGAGACCACTCTTGGTATGCAGCAGAGAGTTCGTATGGAGCAGGCCTTCCCTTACAAAAAGTAACAATGAGATAAAGAACAGATTTTCATTTGGTGACTTTGACTGTGAGATAAATACTAGCTGTGACACTGGGAAAAACTCAAAATAAGGACAGAAAATGCTGGAAATACTCAACAAATTGGGCTTCATCTGTGGAAAGAGAAACAGAGTCAACATTTCATGTTAAAGATTATTCATCAGCTCTGCCTCCCCTCCCCCACAGGCATGGCCTATTTGTCAAAAATGTCTAGCTTTTTCTGCTTTTATCTTAGATTTCTGTCATTTGCAGTTTTCTTTTTGGTTTTCACTTGGAGAAAACTCTATTGCTTGGTCTGGGGCAATGCAGTCTTCAGAATCCACCTGCGAAGTAGAAGGGGCTTCAACTTTTCCAAGCAGTGGTGTCTCTGATGGTGCTGTTCCTTTAGTACTGCACAGCATTGACAGGTTATTCCTGTAGTCAGATATCTGTATTCATTATAACCATCACATGTCCTAGTGCGTAGGAGAATCAGGGGAGATTTGGTAGAGGTGTACAAAATTATTAAAGATATATATAGAGTAAATGATGCAGGTCTTTTCCACTCAGGTTGGGTGGGTTGGACGGAATCTAGAGGTCATGGGTTAATGGTGAAAGGTGAAATGTCTAGGAGGAACATGAGGGGGAATTCTTCACTCAGAGGCTGGTGAGTATGGAACGAACTGCCAGTGGAAGTGGTGGATGCTGGTTCTATTTCAGTATTTAAAGGAAATTGCATGGATGGGAGGTGAAAGGAGGGCCATGATCTTTTCGCAGGTTGATGGGATTAGGCAGATTAATAATTTGAATGGATTAGATAGCCTGTAGGGCCCATTTCTGTGCTGTGGTGAAATGCTTTTGTACGCGTGCCTTCAGTTCTGCGTTGCACTGACTGATCATTTCTGTGATCAGATATCTGTAGAGGTATCAGTATTGGTTTATCGTCACGTGTACCGAGATATAGTGAAAAGGTTTTGTTGCATGCCATTTAGACAGATCAGAATATGAATCAGAATCTGGTTTAATACCACCAGCCATGAAAACCGTCATGAAATGTCTTTGCGGCATCAGTGCTGAATCTAACTTCCAAATGTAAGTACATTGAGGGGGGAAAGAAAGAAAAGTTCGTACATGGAAGTCTTGAGGTTATCAAACACTAGCAAGTTTCTACAGATTTCTACAAAGCATTCTAATTGGTTGCATCACTGTCTGGTATGGAGGAGCCACCGCCCAGGATTAGAAAAAGCTGCAGAAAGTTGTAAACTCAACCAGCTCCATCATGGGCACTGCCTCCCCAGCATCCAGCACGCCTCCAAAAGGTGATACCTGAAAAATGCAGCATCTGTCATTTAAACACTCATCACTGAAGACAATCCCACTTCTCATTACTACCATCAAAGAGGAAGCATAGGAGCCTGAAGACACATAGTCAACATTTTAGGAATAGCTCCTTCCTCTCCTCCATCGGACTTCTGAACTGAGAATGAACCATCAATATTACCTTATGAACACGAGGTACTGCAGATGCTGGAAATCCAGACCAACGCACACAAGATGCTGGAGGAACTCAGCAGGTCAGGCAGCATCTATGGAGAGGATAAAGAGTCAATGTTTTGGGCTAAAGCCCTTCATCAGGACACTAAGTCTGAGCCAGAGTATGGTGAATCTGTGGAATTTATTGCCAGCGACAGGCCAAGTCATTAGATACATTTAAAGCAAAGGTTGATAGGCTCTCAATTAGTAAGGGCATCAAAGGTTTCAAGGAGAAAGCAGGAATATGGGGTTGAGAGGAATAATACATAGTCATGATCAATTGGTGGAATAGACTCAATGAGCCAAATGGCTTAGTTTTTCTCCTATGCCTTATAGTCTTAAGATGGCTGTAGTGGTAGGATAAATACAGTGGTTAAGAGACATTTAGACAGGTACGTGTGGGTCAAAAGCAAGCAAATAGGACTGTCTCTGTGGGGCAACTTGGTTCGCATGAATGCATTGAACCAAAGGGCTTGTTTCAATTCTGGGCACGACTCTGTGGCACAACCTGGGTTCAATCTGACTCCAGTGTTACTTGTGTGGAGTTTGTATGTTCTCACTGTCTCTTGGTTTCTTCTGTGTGCTCCGGGTTCCTCACACATCTAGAAGCTGCACATTAGTCTGTTACGCAAGAGATTCAGTAGATGCTGGAAATCTTGAGCAATGCACGTGAAATGATGGAGGCACACAGCAAGTCATGCAGCATCTATGGAGGGAAATGAACAGTTTACATTTTGTCCACTGCCTGTCTATCTATCTATCATTAGTTAGATGGTGTCACAGTGTGAGTAGGCCCTCACGAGCCACACTACCCCAGCAATCCCTGGCAAATCTGATTAACCCTAATCTAATCGTGGGACAATTTACAATGACTAATTAACCTACCTGGTACACCTTTGGACTGTGGGCTGAGGGAGGAAACTGGAAGACCTGAGAAAACCCCCATATTCTATGGTGAGGACGTACTGAGACTTCTTACTAAACGACGCTGGAATTAAACTCGAACTCTGGAACACCCTGATGTATAGTAATGTCGTGCTAACCACTACGCTACCGGGGTGCCGTTCAGCGGTCCTGATGAAGGATCTCAGGCCAAAACATCAACTGTCCAATCCCCTCCATAGATGCTGCCTGATTCAATTAGTTTCTTCAGCATTTTGTGTGTCTTGCTTTAGTAGGTTCGTTGGCCACTGTTAGACATTCCCAGTGTGTAATTGGGTTGCAGAATCTGAGATCGGGGGAGAATAGGTAAACAGGTCCTTGATGGTCAACAGAAACCAGACAGTCTGAAGGGCACGTTTCTGGGCTGTATGACTCACTATTGAGTTGTTAATCAAAGTTCAAAGATCAAAGTAAAATTTATTATCAGAGTACACATACATGCCGCTACATACCACACTGAGGAAAATTGGTTGTGGCAGGATGGCAAACATAATTTCACTATCATTGCTGAAGATGTGACCCACTCCTTGTTTCCATTTTAAATAATCAGGTGGAATGTCTGCTTTCTGGTGGATGTAGCAACATCAAGCAGCCAGGAACAGACAGCAACTTTCACCTCTGTTCTTCTGTACTCTTCATACACTTTATTATTTATGAGGTTATACCACAGAGAAGATGGTGGTCGTGTCCAACAACATTATACGGCGGAGGGTCTAAATGAATGAGGTTGTCTGAAATTGTTAAGAGAAATCTGAGATGCCCACAACTCGGGGTGTCGGAGTTCGGAGTTCAGTCCCAGCCTCGTCTGTAAGGAGTCTCTGCATATTCTCTCTGTGGAGTGCATGAGTTTCCTCTGGGTCCACTGAATTCCTCCAAAATGTATTGGGTGGGTAAACTGCTCATTTTAAATTGTCCTGCAATTAGATTAGGGTTAAATGTGGGTTGTCAAGGGCTGCTGGGCTGTGTGACTCGAAGGACTGAAAAAGCTTATTCTATGCTGTATCTCTAAATCAAATGAAATAACATGTGTCTCAGTGATATTATTTTAGTGAGAGTTAATATACTTGAACCAAACATCCATGACTTGTTGTAAAGCAGGGGACTGACAGCTCTGTTCAACTGAGAGGGGTTTGTTTTGAGCTAGTTAGCCATTGGCTGGAGTCTATTCCCAGGCTCCTGTCAAGTCCTTGTCAATGTCAAAAAAAAAACATAGCTCGTATTTGTCAAAGTAAAACCTCCACAACTTTTATTTTCCTCAATGAGTGAGGCAAATGAAAGGAAATTTTGCAGGAAAAGGTTCAACCAAGAAATACTTTAAACTTTCCTCATGTCAGGTAGATCATAGAACAGAGGCTATTACATCATAAACACAAGAGATTCTTCAGATGCTGGAAGTCCAGAGTAACTCAGCAGGTCAGGCAACATCTATGGAAAGGAATAAACGTTTTGGGCCTAGACCCTTCATCTGGACTGGAAAGGAAAGGGGAATATTATGGCTTCTGCCCTCCTCCTTTCCAGGTGAAGGGTTTCTGCCTGAAACATTGGTTGTTTATTCCTTTTCATAAATGCTGCCTGGCCTGCTGAGTTCCTCCATTGTTTTGTAAGTGTCACAGATGACAGTACAGCACAGATTCTGATTCAGATGCAGATTTGACAGCCCACAAGTTTTGCCACACATTCCAGCGCCATTTCCACAGTACAGGCCCTTCGTCCCACATTATTGTGCACCTCCACCACGGTCAGTCTATCTCTTTCCTCCTACACAGCCCATGACACTCAATTTTTTTTACATCCATTGATTTCTTAAACGTCTGTATTGTATCAGCCTCTGCAGTTGCCAGCAGTGAGGTAAACTGGTGAGTTGAAGGAAAGAACCGAACAATCCCCCCCCCCCCCCCCCATGTTACATATGGCAAAGCTTTTCAAGACCTCCTCTGCTCTCATTATGATTTTTGAAGTGTTTATGGAAAATTTCTGGATATATCCAAACGGTTACCTTATAAGATGGCCACCAAGTACAAGAAGAGTTTAACCACATCTTAGTTTAGCTCATAATTTGCATGATACACACGAAGATAGCTCTCTTGCATTTTCAATGAATAAATGCAATGCATTTCAGGGACACACAGTAAGAAAGTCCTGGTGTTCATTATAGAACACGATGTGAAATCTGCACTGCTGGGAGAGAGACTGAGAATAATCGGATCAAAATGTACAGGCTTAATTTGTTCTTCATTTCAAAGCTGTACGTCCTGTTCTCTCTTTAGTAATTCCATTATAAGTTCCACTACTATATTCAGTTCGGACATGATCTATGTAAATTTGATGTGATATGATTTTATTTTCCTTTCTAACCATGCTGCACTGGGTATAATCCCAGAAAACAGATTTAATTGGAAACATTCAATTTTTTGATTTATTTAGTATAGTAACAGGCCCTTCTGGACGAATGAAGCCGCCCTGCCCAAATAAACCCAAATTCACCTACTAACTGGTATGTCTTTGGAAGGTGGGAGGGAAGCCACGTGTTATAGCAAGAAGGTCAAACTCCTTCCAGACAGTTGTGGAACTGAACCCTGGGTGGCTGGCACTTTAAGAACATTGCGTTAACCACTAGTTAGCTGTACCAGCCTCTGCTTGCCACACTTTGACCAGTGTGAATAATTTGAATATATATTAATGTCTTGTAAATATCCTCATTACTTCAGATACATTTAATTTTAAATGTCTTCGAATTTAAAAGCATGAAAGCAAAGGTTTTACCCAAGGAGTCTATCTTTAGGTGCATTATTCTGTACACAACTGGAAAGCAAATTAATTGGTTGATGTCATTGTCCCCCAAATAATTTTAAAGATTAAAGATTGTCTTCATTTGTCACATGTACATTGGAATATACATTCACTGGCCACTTTATTAGAATAGAATGGCCACTGAGTGTAAGTTCATGGCTTTCTGCTGCTGTAGTCCATCCCCTTCAAGGTTCAATGTGTTGTGCATTCAGAGATGCATGTCTGCACACTACTGCTGTAGTGCATGATTATTTGAATTACTTTTGCATTCCTGTCAGCTTGCACCAGTCTGGCCATTCTCCGCTGACCTCTTTCATTAATAAGACGTTTTTGCTTACAGAACTACTGCTCATTGGATGTTTTTTTGTTTTTTGCACTATTCTCTATAACATATATGTCAAACTCAAGGCCCGCGGGCCAAATCCGGCCCGCGGTGGAATTATCTTTGGCCCGCGAGATAATATCTAATTACTATTAAAGCTGGCCCCAGTAATCGAAGCGCCTATGGCGTATGATATGGCTAATGCTGAGTTTATTCAGGTACCAGGTTTTCAGGGTTTTTAGTGTTTATTCGGCAGTCTTGCTCGGCAGTCTTCTTCATAAGAAACGGAATTTGTAAAATGAAACACTTTGTAGTTGTAGCAGAGACTGAGACACATGAGAGCAGGCTGAAAAAACGGAGGCAACGAAAGCTGCGTTCGCACGCGTCCGACTGATCCGGCGCGCATGAAGCTGCATTTTGCTCAATCCGGCCCGTGACCTAAAATGAGTTTGACACCCCTGCTCTATAAACTCTAGAGACCTTTGTGCATGAAAATCTCAGGAGATCATCAATTTCTGAGATACTTAACCAGTATCACAATTATTCTACAGTCAATGTCACTTAGATCACATTTCTTCCATATTCTGATGTTTAGTCTGAACAACAACTGAGCCTCGTGGCCATATCTGCTTGCTTTTCTACATAATTTGCTGGGACATGATTGGCTGATTAGATATTTGCATTAACGAGCTGGTGAGCACAGTACAGTGAAATGGAATGTTTGCGTTAATGACCAACACAGTCTAAGGATGTACTGGGGGGGGAGCCTGCAAGAGTTGCCACATTTCCAGCGCCATTACATACAAATGCCCGCAACTTGCTAGTCCTAAACCCGTGTGCCTTTGGAATGTGGGAGGAAACTGGAGCATTCAGAGGAAGCCCACATAGTCATGGGAAGAATGTAGAAAACCCCTTATTGACATTGGAAGGAGTTGAATCCTGCTCGCTGGTATTGTAATAGTATTACACTAGCTGCTAAACCATTAATCTTTAATCTGTTCTGATATTTTGTTGGAGTAAGGGATTAGATATATACAATCACGAGGGGCATAGATATAGTGAATGCATTCATTCTTTTTGTCAGGGTTGAGGAATCAAGAACTGGAGGGCATAGGTTTAAAATGAGAACAGAAAGATTTAAGAGAAACATTAAAAAATGGGGCATCATTTGAAAAATATATATTTGAGGAATGAGCTGCCACAGGAAGAGGTTGATGTAGGGTGCAAACATGACTTGTAAAAGACAGATGCATGGATAGGAAAGGGTTTGGAAGGTTATGGGCCAAATGCTGGCAAGTGGGATTTGATTGGGCATTTTGGTTGGCATAGACTAGAAGGGCTGAAAGGCATGTTTCTATCCTGTAGGACTCTGTGACTTTCAACAGTGAGACCTAGGGGTGCAAGTACATAGTTCCCTGAAAGTGGTGACGCAGGGAGACAGGGCAGTAGAGAAGGGCTATTGTATATTTGCTTTTGTCAGCTGAGGCATTGAGTGTAGAAGACACTCAGTATTCAAGCTGTGGTTTTACTAAGGACCCGTACAATTGCAGTGAGGCATCATGCTTCTGTCCTTGATTGCACACATTATGACGGCCAGTGTATCATTTGTCACCTAACCAGTTATTGGACCTGCATGCTTACTTTTATTGACTGGTACACAAGGTCATCCAGATCTGGCTGCACCTCCTCCTTTCACAACCCTCATCATTCAGATAGTAATCACTTCCTGGTTTTTCATGAAGCTCCACTGCCCTTTTGGTAGATATAGAACAGTACGGTACAATACAGGCTCTTTAGCCAACAATGTAACCTATTCTAAGATCAATCTAACCCTTCCCTCCCATATAGCCTTCCATTTGTCTAACATCTATGAGCCTATTTAAGAGTTTCTTAAATGATTCTAATGTACTTACCTCTACCATCACCCTTGGCATGGCGTTCCATGTACTCACCACTCTCTGTGTAAATAACACCTCTGACATCCCTCCTATACTTTCCTCCAGTCACCTCTAAATTATGCCTCCTTGTGTTAGCCATTCACACCCTGGGAAAACGTCTCTGGCTGTCCATTCAATCTATGTCTTTTATCATCTTGTATACTTCTATCAAGTCACCTCTCATTTTCATTTCCTCCAAAGAGAAAAGCCCTAGCTCGCTCTATCTATCTTCATAAGACGTTCCCTCTAAATCTCCAAATCTTCCACATCTTTCCTATACTGAGGCATCCAAAAACTGAACACAATATTTATTCCAAATGTGGTCTAACTTGGGTTTTGGAGAGCTGCAATGTTACCTCATGGCTTTGTGTAAAGAGATTTGCCTTGATATCATTCCTGAGCTACCTGGCTCTAATCCCAAGGTTTGAGCACCAAGGGAATTTCACTATAACCATCAATCATCAGGCCCTTGAATCAGCGTGGAAAACTTCACTTACCTCAGCACTGAACTGATTCCACAACCTACAGATTCCCTTTCAAGGACTCTGCAACATGTTCTCAGCATTATGCCTTTATTATTATTAATACAATTTGTTTTGCATTTGTACAGTTTGTCTTCTTTTGCATATTTGCTGTTTGTCAGTCTGTGTGTAGTTTTTCATTGATTCTATTGTATTTCTTCTACAGTGAACGTCTACAAGAAAATAAATCTCAGGGTAGTATAGGGCAGTCCTAAATTCACTTTGAGAGCTATCAAATCCCCTGATCATCTTCAATACCTAGATTAGATCACATCTTAATATCACTTATTTAAGGGAAACACAAGCCTAGCCTATTCAAGCTTCCTGTGTAATTGCAATCTTAGTGCCAGCATCTTTCTAAGGTGGCTTCTCGAAGATCAATACATCCTCCCTTGAAATGGTATAGCCAGGATTCCATACAACCTGCATAACAACCTGTTCAATCAGCTTGGATTCAGCTCCCTTGAGATAAAGTCGAACTTTCCATTAGCCTCTTAAATGGCTTTTGGTGCCTGCCCATTAGCTTCCAGTTATTCCTGCTTTATTCGGTTCATTTGCTCAGCACGCAACATTCAGAGAGTACTCTAATCTATCTTTCGATGCATTGAATTCCATTTGTCTGTATTCCCCAATCACCATCCTTCAATATCCATTTACAAGTTTCTACACATTCTACATTTTTACTAACACAGTGCTGTCAGAAAGCTTGGGTGAATGCCTGTCTATTGGTCCATCCAATTCCTTTTGAAACAACATGCCAATTTTAAAAGTTTCTGCATGCAAATCTAAATTGACAATTTATCTCTTTCCAGTGGCTTGAACTTCATTGACTTGATGGTTCGCCAAGGCAATATAGACAATCCACCAAAGACTCCTCTGGTTCCTGGCTTCGAATGCTCGGGCATCGTGGAGGGACTGGGAGATGGTGCAAAAGGTTTTGAGGTTGGTATAGTATTGTTGTCAATCAGTGTTGTATTTGTTGAAGTTTGGACCTGCCTTCTGAAATTCACAGATGTTCTTCTTTTTCTACATACATATATCTGACCAGCAATGATCATTTCATCTTTATAGAGTCGTAGACTACTACAGAACAGAAACAGGTCCTTCTGCCCATCTAGTTCATGCTAACCTGATCTCCTACCTCGTCCTAAGCACTAAATAGTTAGATTACATTGACTCTAAATTCAAAGTCAAATTTCAAAGTAAGTTTATTATCAAAGTATGTATATGTTATCATATACTACCTTCAGATTCATTTTCCTGCAGGCATTAACAGGGGAAAAAAGAAATACAGAATTTACAAAAAAACTATACATAAACAGACAAAGACTGACAAGAAACCAATATGCAAAAAAGGCAAACTGTAAATAAAAAAAATATAATACTGAGAACATGAGGTGTTAAGATTTTCTGAAAATAAGTGTGCAAGTTGTACAATCAGTTCAGGGTGGGGTGATTGAAGTTATCCACGTTGGTTCAGGAGCCTGATGGTTGAAGGGTAGTAACTGTTCCTGAACCTGGTGGTGAGGGAACTAAGGCTTCTGTACCTCCTGCCTGATGGTTGTAGTGAGAAGAAGGCATGGGTTGGATGGCAGTGATCTTTGATGATGGATGCTGCTATCTTGTGGGAGTGTTCCTTGTAAATGGACTCAATCATGGGGAGGGTTTTGCCACTGCTGGAGTGAACTGCATCCACCACATTGCCTCAGTGTCAAAAATTGTGCTCCCTATTCAAAGTTCAAAGTACATTTATTATCAAAGTATGTATACTTTATACAGCCATGAGATTTGTCTTCTTACCGGCAGCCACAAACAAAGAACTCATTAAAAACAAAAGAAGACTATCAAACACACAGTGTGCTGAGAGAGGGGGATAAACAAATCATACAAACAATAAAACAAGTAAACAGCTTTCAGGACTGAAGTTCACAACACTTTGCATCACTGCAGCCGATCCAGAAATCCATTAGCTGCAGGCCACAGCCCCAGTCCAGCACAGAGACGAGCATACCCCATTGTGGTAAACTATGTAAACCTGTCTGGACACCCCCCCCCCCCCCCCCGCACCGCTGACTGCTCCTGTGGCTCCTGCCACAGACCCCTGTATAAAGGCGATTGGGGGCACTGCTCCTCCCTCAGTCTCGACATGGTCGTGGTCCCTTTTTCGCTGTTAATAAAAGCCTATCGTTCACTTCCAGTCTCCGAGAGTTATTGATGGTGCATCACCCATGAAGCAGTGAGCCGAAGCATATCAAACCGTCCCTCACCTCCAACACGGACACCATGACCATCTCAGTCTGGCCTGGCACTTAAATCATCCTAACCAAAATGAGAACAGAATCTGGACAGGGGCGAGAGTGGGGCAGTCTCTGATCTTTTGATATCTCTGCTCTCGTGTGATTGTCAGCGGGCATGCTCCCTGATGTCCTGAGCATTACCACCATCAGAGAGGAGGTACAGGAGCTTGAAGACCCACACTCAGTGTTTCAGAAACAGTTTCTTCCCCTCTGCCTTCAGATTTCTGAATGGTCTGTGAACCTATGAACACCACCTCACTATTCCTCCTCTGGTTTTTTTGCACCACTGATTCATTTTCATAATTTAGAGAAATTTTATGGTGCTGGAGCTTGGCAACTTGTTGCAAGCTGCTCACCGCAAACCTACTCACTACCTCTATTACAATCATTCTGCAGTTTTAGATCTAATTTCTAAAACAACAAATTTCACATTGTCTAAGTCAGTGATAATAAATCTGACTGCGTATCTTTCAACTTACATTTCCAATCACAGTTTGTTTGATCATTATCCCTCTGCTTTTATGTGAGCTTGCTGTGATCAGGTTGATTGCAACATTTCCTACTTTACAACAATTGTTAGATTCATTATAGATTCCTAGGGTTATACAGGAAAGAAACAGACCCTTTAGTCAGCTCATCCACGTGAACCTAGATTCCTACTTGTTCTCATCCCACTTGCCTGCAATTGGTCCTCTCCCTCTAAACCTTTCCTATTTTTGTACCTGCTTGAATGTCTTTTAAATGTTACTATGGTACCCATCTCTTCTCCTCTGGCATTCTACATACACCATACATCCTCTGTGTGTGAAATATGCCCCTCAGATCACTTTGGAGGTTCTGTCTGAAAAGCTGCTGTATCGATTGAGTGCTTTTGTGTTGTTTTTCCCAGACTGGAAATAGCTAATATAAGGGGAGGCTTAACTTTAAGTTGATTGGAGAAAAGTATAGGGGGGGGGGGGGGGGCAGTCCGAGGTAGGTTTTTTTTCACACAGTAGGTGGTAGGTATATAGGATACTCTACTGGGGGTGGTGATAGAGACAGATCCATTCGGAACGTTTAAGTGACTCTTAGCTAGGCAGATGGATGAAAGAAAACTGGAAGGCTATGTAGGAGGGGAGATTGATCTCCCAGATTGTTAGATTGATCTTGGAGTATGTTAAAGGGTCAGCACTCCATTGTGGGCTGAAGGGCCTGTACTGTGCTGCATTGTTCTATGTTCAATGTTTAAATATAATATCATTGCCATTTCTAATGCTCATTCAGGGTAGGACTTTGCATCAATTGGAGTCAGTGGAAACAAAAGGCAAAGTTTTGGGGAGTTAATGTAAACAGAAGAAAATGTGACCACACTTATGCTCCAGTTACAGGGGAACAAAGGTCTCGTGGGCTCTCCTGCTTGCTAACTCTTTTCGCTGTTTCAGATCGGAGACAGGGTCATGGCCTTCGTCAACTACGGTGCCTGGGGAGAGGTGGTCTGCACTCCGGTAGAGTTTGTCTACAAGATCCCGGATGACATGGGGTTTGCCGAGGCAGCAGCCTTCCCCATGAACTTTGTGACTGCCTACATGATGTTGTTTGAGGTGGCGAACCTTCGGCAAGGAATGTCGGTTCTGGTGCACTCAGCTGGTGGAGGAGTGGTAATTATTACCCATTTTGTTTTCAGAGCTCTTCACTGATTTGTGCTGCCATTTGATCCCTCGCTGTGTGTGGTTCTGACCTTGCTGAATGATGTAAAATAGCACCAATCAATACAAATTTCCATTTGCAAATATCACCTCTGTTGGTCCAAATGTTGTGAATATCAAGAGGGGAATGTGTTAAGTGTTTTGCAACTTCAGAACGTGAAACAAATTCAAAGGAAGAGACGGAAGCCTGAAAATGGGAGCCTAATTTCAGGTTTACTTTAAGTGAGGCGTGATGGTGTATATAATTAACGTATTTTTACATATACTCCATAATTGATTACTTAAATGAATAGGAATGCTTAATCAAGCAATATATATGTGAGATTACTCAAATATTGTTGAAATATAAAATACACAACAGAACATATCAGGGATCTGAACGTTTCGAGACCAGAAATCAAAACTGATTGCTTTGTGCTACAAGGATATCTTCACATCTTGTTTCCAGTGTAATGGACCAACCTTGCCCATGCTGACTGCTCCACTCATCAACGCCAATCTCATTTAGGTCAGCATATTTCTATTTCAAGTGCTGTCTAAATGCTTCTTCAATGTGTGGGAGTATCTGCCTCCACTAACTCCCCAGGCTGTGTGTCCACATGCCCACCACTCCCTGTGGCAAGAAATTCTCCCCGAGTCAGTGACCCGAAGCATGGTAGGGTGTTGAGCAATGCATTGTGTTTGATCTCTGAAAATGGTTTCCATGGAGGTACATAATTATCAGTGCTGGTGGCTGTGTGAGAGGCAATGTGTATCAGGATATAACCCTCTCACCCACTCCTCCTCCATGTTTATTTGTGCTGCTTTTATGATGGATTGAAAATATGCCTAGCAAATGTTGAAAGGCATTGATAATGTAGACATGGAGAGGATGCTTCCAATAGTGGAAGAAACTAGGACCAGAAGACACAGCCTCAGAATAGAACAGGGGTTCCCAACCTTGATTAATGGTAGGGGTACTTGACATAAAAAAGGTTGGGAAACCTTGGAATAGAAAGAAATCTTTAGAACAGAGATGAGTCATCGTCATCTTCACGTGCCATTCTCTGCCAGAGCCTCGGCGACCACTTTCTTCCACTGCGATCTGTCGGCGGTCAAACCTCTTGCCTCTCTGGCGGTGAGGCTGGTCCACTTCTTGATGTTGTCGATCCAGGTTGTCCTCTGTCTGCCTCGGGAGTGGCTTCACGGGAGATGAGTAGGAATTTCTTTAACCAGAGAGTGGTAAATCGGTGGAATTCATTGCCACAGATAGCTGTGGAGACCAAATCATTGAGGATATTTAAACGGAAGTTGATAGGTTCTTGATTAGTGGGGGTGTCAAAGGTTACGGGGAGAAGGCAGGAGATTGGGTTTGAGAGGGATAATAAATCAGCCATGATGGAATGGTGGAGCAGACTCAATGGGCTGAATGGGCTAATTCTGCTCCTGTGCCTTATGATCTAAAACTGTGTGCGATGTAAATCACTAATGAGTTCCCTGAGTGTATGGAATGCTACTGGGAGCGAGAAAGTATGGGGATTTACTTAACGTTAATTCCAATGGTGCAGGATTTCAAGAATAATGGAGTGATTGGGAAAATTGGAATCGCACTCCTTAGAGCAGAGAAGCTTGATGACTCATTAAACAAACATATTTAAAACAGTAAGAGTATTTATTCTCAATGGCTATGATATTAGGTACATCCTGTACCTGGTAAAGTGGACACTGAGTGTATGTTCGTGGTCTTCTGCTGCTGTAGCCCATCCACTTCAATGTTCATCATGTTGCGTGTTCAGGAATACTCTTCTTCACGTCACTGCTGTAACACGTGGGTATTTCAGCTACACTCGGCTTTCTGTCAGCTTGAAACAGTCTGGCCATTCTCCTCTGACCTCTTATCAACAGGTGTTTTTGCCCACAGAACTGCTGCGCATTGGATGTTTTTTTGCTTTTTGCACTATTCTCTGTAAACTTGAGAGACTGTTCTGTGTGAAAATCCCAGAAGATTAGTAGCTTCTGAAATACTCAAACCACCCCGTCTGGCACCAATAGTCATTCCACGGTTAGAGTTACTTGGATCACGTTTCTTCCCCATTCTGTTTGGTGTGAACAGCAACTGAACCTCTTCACCATGCTTTTATGCATCGAGTTGCTGCCACATAATTGGCTGAATAGACATTTGCATTAATGTACAGGTGCACCTAATAAAGATTCTACCAATGGAGATGTAATGCTTCCCTCTGCTAGCCTACAGGTCACCCTTGGGCAAGGTTTAGCCCACCAGCCGATCAGGGTCACGTGAAGCCATGGGAACAGATGTTAGATGGTTGTATGAGCAGTGGGTGCAGATCACAAGTCCTGGTTATGTGACCACTGACAACCAGGCAGACAATCTTTGAAGAGTGCTGATAATGGCTGGGGTCACCCGTCTTGTAAAGACACTGCCCAGAAGGTGGCAATGGCATACCACTTCTGTAGAAAAATTTCCCAAGAACAAGCATGGTCATGGAAAGATCATGATCACCCACATCATGTGACACGATAAAATAGGGCATAGTCAGCATGGCTTCCTCAAGGGAAAACCTCGCTTGACAAATCTGATGGAATTTTTTCAAGAAATAACAAATGGGATAGACAAAGGAGAAACGGTTGATGTTGTTTACTTGGATTTTCAAAAGGCCTATGACAAGTTGCTATATATGAGGCTGCTAAGCAAGCTACGAGCCCATGGTATTACAGGAAAGATTCTAGCACGGATAGAGCAGTGGCTGATTGGCCGGAGGCAAAGAGTGGGAAGAAAGGGAGCCTTTTCTGGTTGGTTGCTGGTGACTAGTGGTGTTCCACAGGGGTTTGTGTTGGGACAATTTTTTTATATGTTATATGTCAATGATTTGGATGAAGGAATTGATGGCTTCTTTTGCAAAGTTTGCAGACGATATGAAAATAGGTAGTGGGGCAGGTAGCTTTGAGGCACCAGGGAGTCTACGAAAGGACTTAGACAGATTAGGAGAATGGATAACGAAGTGCCAGATGGAATACAGTGTTGAGAAGTGTATGGTCATGAACTTTGATAGAAGAAATGAAAGGGTTGACTATTTTCTAAATGCAGAGAAAACACAAAAATCTGAGTGGCAAGGGGGTTTGGGAAACCTCGTGCAGGATTTGCTTAAGGTTAATTTGCAGGTTGAGTCTGTGGTGAGGAAGGCAAATGTAATGTTATCACTCATTTCAAAATGACTAGAATTTAAAAGCATGGATATAATGTTGAAAGTTTAGAAAGCACTGGTGAGGCTGCACTTGGAGTATTGTGAGTAGTTTTGGGCCCCTTATCTTAGAAATGATGTGCTGAAACTGGAGAGGGTTCAAAGGAGATTCACAGAAATTATTCCAGGATTGAATGGCTTGTCATATGAAGAGTGTTTCACAGCTCTGGCCCTGTATTCACTGGAATTTCAAAGAATGAGGGGTGACCTCATTGAAACCTATTGAATGGTGAAAAGCCTTGATAGAATGGATGTGGAGAGGATATTTCATTTGGTGGGAGTACCTTAGACCAGAGGACACAGCCTCAAAAATAGAATGGCATCCAAGGAGGAATGTCTTTACCCAGAGAGTGGAGAATCTGTGGAATTTGTTGCCACAGGCAGCTGTGGAGCCCAAGTCTTTATGCATATTTGAGGCAGAGAGTGATAGATTCTTGATTGGTTAGGGCACAGGGGGAAGAAAGGAGATTAGAGCTGCCAAGAAAAATAGATCAGCCATGATGAAATGGTGGAGCAGACTCTATGGGTCAAATGACTGAATTCTGTTCCTATATCATATGGTCTTACAGACTTGTGGATGCGGCATGTAACGATGACGATGATGAGTACGTTGTGGTCTGTATAGAGTAGTGGAATCAGATTTAATATCAAAAGGGAAATGGAAAAATAATTGAACAAACGATACTTGAAAATACTGCGCGAAAGAGGAGGCCTTGTGGGACCGATTTGACAACTCTTTCGAAGATCCAGTAGAGGTAGGATGGGTTGAATGATTTCTGAAACCGTAAGAATCTTTTGCTCGGAAGTGCATCTGCAGGCAAGTGCAGAACGTTGAACTTTGGCTTAAATTATGCCACAAACAAGTCAATAGAGTTCAAGCTAGCTGAATCTCGGAGGCACAGTGCACAGCACTTTGTACTCTATGCTGGACCAAGCTGAAGTGAAATACCATGCAGATCTTTCATTCCTCAAACTGTGTACTTAAAAATATGCGGCACAAAAGGTTTGAATTTAAATTGGTAAGCTGGTTTATTATGGTCACATTACCAAGTTACAATGAAAACCTTTGTTTTTGCTTGCGACACATACAGACCATTATAACAACGTATTGAATAGTGGAAAGTAGTATTACAGTTATGGGGGAAAGTGCAGTGCAGGCAGCCAATGAGGTGCAAGTCTTATATGAGATGGACTGTAATGTTAAGAGTTCGTCATATTGTACCAAGGGACATAATTTAATATACTGTTCTCCTGTCACTGGCTCCAAAGCTCAAACTAGAACAGACTGTTTAAATGTCTCGATCTTTCCTCACTGCTGGCTTTGAAGCTCCAAACTGAACTCTGGCGGGGTTTGATATTAGTTTCTGGGCAGCTGTCATCCACAATTAGTCAAGTAACAGCTGCAGATGGAAATAATAATTGATAAAAGGAATGGAAATATCCTATAGAATTACTAGAGTCTTCCACTGTGTGAGTGACATGTGAAAGGTGTCTTATTCTGTGTTTGATCCTGCCCATTGGTCGTGGATATAAAAAAGGGAGTGACAATAGTGTAGCGATTAGTGAAACGCCTTATAATGCCAGATGTAAGATCCAGTTTCAGTTCCTGCTACTGTGTGTAAGGGCTTTGTATGTTCTCTCCGTTAACGTGTTGATTTCTGCCGGATGCTCGGACTTTGGTCCCACAGTCCAAAGACATGCGGGTTAAAGTTAGTAAGTTGTGGGTATGCATTGGAAGGGTGGGGTCACTTGCAGGCTGTCCCAGCATATCTCAAACTATGTTGGTTAATGATATATTTCACCCTGTTTCAATGTACAATGTACATGTACAATGTAAAGCAGATCATCAAATATCTTAAGACTGCCATTGTGAGGCTGATGTCCAGTACTGAAATTATATCAGCTGGAAAAGGTAACAATACATGAAATGAAGAACTCTCTTCATCAACCCACAAATACAGGAGATTGTGCAGATGCTGAAAATCCAGAGTAACACAGGTAAAATGCTGGAGGAACTCAGCAGGTCGGGCAGCATCTGTGGAGGTGAATAAACAGTCGATGTTTCAGGCTGAAATCCTACATCGAGACTGACCCTTCATCAACCCATATCCCTTTTGGTTTTCTATTTAATATTAATGTGGCCGACTCTTCTCAGGAATGTCAACTTTTTGGTTGAGTATCCATTCCTGTTCCCGTCTTGGCCTGTGCATTATCCTGTGTAACAGTTAAAACTCTTCTGATTCACTTGGGTCCTCTGGGAAGGGAATCAACCCTGTCTGATCTGTTTTGTAACTCCGCTTACACTCAAGAATCATCAATAAACTGCTCACTGAAATGCCCCAGCAACCCACTCAATGTCAAGCAATGTTAAGCTTTGTCAGCAACGCCCACACTCTGAGAATGAATAAGCATTTGTTTTCAGAATCACTGGCATACAGGTGTGTCATGAAATCGGTTGTTCTGCAGCAGCAGTGCAGTGAAATGCATAAAAAATTCTATAAGTTATAATAAGAAATATGAAATATACAGTATATACAAATTAAATTGAATAATTGGTGCTAAAAGAGAATAAAATAGTGAGGTAGTGTTCATAAGTTCATCGTCCATTCATAAATCTGATGGTAGAGGGAAAAAGTTCAAAGTAAAGATTATTATCAGAATACAAACGTGTCACCACATGCGACCCTGGACATACATGGCACATCTATAGAATAGTAACTATAACAGGATCAATGAAAGATCAGGTAGAGCATAGGAAACAACAAACTGTGCAAATGCAAATATAAGTAAATGGCAATAAATAACGGGGGCACGAAAGTGAGATCAGTGGTTGTTGGATCATCTCATTAGATGAGTGTAGCATTCCCTTTTGTTCAAGAGCCTGATGGATGAGCAGTAGTAACTGTTCTTGAACCTGGTGATGTGAGTCCTGAGGCACTTGTTTCTTCTGCCTGATGGCAGCAGTGAGAAGAGAGCATGGCCTGGGTGGTGAGGATCTTTGATGATGGATGCAGCCTTCCTACAACAGCGTTTCACGTAGCTGTGCTCAATGGTTGGGAGGGTTTGACCCGTGATGTACTGGGCTGAATCCACTACCTTTTGTAGGGTTTTTCTTTCAAAGCCATTGGTGTTTCCATACCAGGCCATGAGGTAGCTAGTCAATACAGCCTCCACTACACATCTATAGAAGTTTGTCAAAGTTTTAGATGCCATTCATCCATTCATGGAAAAAGCTGTTCCTAAAATGCTGAGTGTGTGTTTTCAGGCTCCTGTGCCTCCTCTCTGATGAAAGCTTTGATAGCCTTACTCACTGTTCATTTTGCCCATGATCTTGGTGTCATCTGCAAACTTGCTCAATCAGTTTACCGTATTGTTATCCGAATCATTAATATAGATGATAAAGAATAATGGACCCAGCACACCACATGGGGGTGTCCTGGGTGAGGGCATGTCTAGGGTGATGGGGGTCCTTAATGAATGGATGCCTCCTTTTTGAGGCATTGCCTTTTGAAGATGTCCATTATGGAGCTGGCAGTTTACAACCCTCTATGTCTTTTTTTGATCCTGTGCAGTGGCCCCTATGCAATACCACATGGTGATGCTCTCCAGTTAGAATGCTCTCCGCCGTGCATCTGTAGAAATTTGTTAGAGTCTTTGGTGACATACGAATGCTCTTCAAACTTCTAGTGAAATACAACTGCTGGCGTCTCTTCTTTGAAATTGCAACAAAATATATGACAGAATAAAGTCTCTTTATAGCCAGGCATTGACTTATTTATTTATTTGTGGGAGGGTTTTGAGTAAGAGGCAGACACTTAACTACCTGCTGACTGCATAGGAGGATCTCATGCAGGGTTATGGAATTGTCCGTGGTTGACTTTGCTTTGTCTCCGTCATTGAAATGATCTACAACTTTCAATAGATACTGTAAGAAGATGACTTCTCAGTTTCATTCAAGGTATTAGACATGATAGGTTCTGTTTAATTAATCTTGTAGAGTTTTTCGAGGAGGCTGCCAGTAAAGTTGATGAAGGAAAGGCAGTGAACGTTGTCTACATGGACTTTAGCAAAGTCTCTGATAAGGTCTCACATGGGAGGCTGGTCCAGAAGGTTCAGTTGCTTGACATTTAGGATGAGCTAGTAAATTGGATTCAACCGGCTAAGTGGGAGAAGCCAGAGCGTGGTCGTAAACACTTGCTTCGCTGACTGCAGTCCTGTGACTAGTGGAGTGCTGCAGTGTTCTGCGCTGGGTCCATTATTGTTTATCATTTATACAATGATTTGGATAATAATGTGGTAAACTGGATGAGCAAATTTGCAGATGACACCAGGATTGCGGGCATAATGGACAATGGGGAGTCTATCAAAGATTTCAGTAGGATCTGGCTCGGCTGAAAAATGATGTAATTTAATGCAGATAAGTGTGAGGAATTGCACTTTGGGAGAACAAGCCAGTGTAGGATTTACACAGTGAATGGTAGGGCACTGAGGAATGCTTAAGAACATAGAGATCTGCAAAATTCAGAACATAGAGATCCATAATTCCTTGGAAGTGACATCACATTGATTACAATATTTAATAGATATTTGGATAAGCACATAGAAGGAGGTCTATGATCCACAAAGGTCGATAGGAATAGGCAGAATAATAGTTCAGCATGAACTAGATGGGTGAATGGCCTGTTCCTGTGCAGTAGTTCTTTCTGATTTTGACTCTGCCACTGGTGAGGCCACAATTGGAATATTCTGTTCAATTTTAGTCACTGTGCTGCAGGAAAAATGTCATTAAGCTGAAAAGAGTGCAGAAGAAATTTATGAGAATGTCAAAGTCAAAGTGGAGTTTATTGTCATTTGCACAAGTAGTTGTATGCACAGATGCAATGAAAATCTTCTTGGCAGCAGCATCACAGCACGAGGATCACATAGAGGCATTCACAAATAGAACATACGAGGGGTGATTGGTAAGTTCGTGGCCTAAGGTAGAAGGAGTCAATTTTAGAAACCCTAGTTTATTTTTCAACATAGTCCCCTCCTACATTTACACACTTAGTCCAGTGGTCGTGGAGCATATGAATCTTGGACCTCCAGAAAGTGTCCACAGCAGAGGTGATTGATAAGTTCATGGCCTAAGGTAGAAGGAGATGAGTTACACAGCTCTCGTTACATGCACATGCAGTTCAACTCTTAGAGTGATTATACAGAAAATTTGAAGTTAATAACATCTGCTTCTACCTTAGGCCACGAACTTATCAATCACCACTGCTGTGGACAGTTTCTGGAGGTCCAAGATCCGTATGCTCCAGGACCGCTGGACTAAGTGTGTAAATGTAGGAGGGGACTATGTTGAAAAATAAACGTGCTAGGTTTTCTAAAATTGACTCCTTCTACCCTAGGCCACGAACTTATCAATCACCCCTCATAAATAATACAGTACCTTAATTATACCTGATTTTTATAAGAAAAAGCACAATTAGAACAATAAGGCCATTTTAGTGCAAAGTGCTCAAAGCGGTCACTGTGTTGCTAAACTGCACTGTTTAGGTTTTTGCCAGCTGGTTCGTGAACCAAATGGCTAGAGGAAAGTAGCTGTCCTTGAACCTGGTGAGGTGGGACTTCAGGCTTCTGTACCTCCTGGCCGGGTAGTAGCTGTGAAAAGATGTCATGGCCTGGATGGTGGGGATCTTTGTTGATGGATGTTGCCTTCTGGAGTCAGAGCCTCCTCTAGATGGCCAGGAGGGATGTGTCTGTGATAAACTGGTCAGTGTATACAACTCGCAGCAAATTCTTCTGTAACCTTTGTATTTGAATGTCTGTACCAGGCCATAATGCAACCAGTCAAGATATTGTCAACAGTGAAGCTTGTTATAGTGTTCAATGATAAGGCAAGTCTCCTTAATGTCCTAAGAAAATAAAGGCACGGGTATGCTTTTCTTTTGATTGTCTCTGTGTGCTGTGTCCTGGACAGATCATAAAATATTTCAACGCCCCAGAATTTAAAGCTGTTTATCCTCTCTAGCGTCTTTGGAATCTCCTGTGACTTGAGGGCATACGTTTCGGGTGAGAGGGAAGAGATTTAATAAGAATCTGAGAGGAAAATGTTTCCACACACTGGGTTGGTTATTGGAGAAACTGTGGAATCCATTGCCACAGACGGCTGTGGTGGCTAAGTCATTGGGTATATTTAAAGTGGAAGTTGATAGGTTCTTGATTAGTAAGGGCATCAAAGATTACAAGCCAGGAGAATGGGGTTGAGAGGGATCAGTCATAAGGGAATGGTGGAGCAGACTTGTTGGGATGGCCAAGTGGTTAAGGCTTTGGGCTAGTGATCTGAAGGTTGTTCGGGCCTCAGCTGAAGCAGCGTGTGTGTCCTTGAGCGAGGCACTTAACCACACACTGCTCCTGCACGTTTTTTATCCCAGTGGCGGCGGTTGGAGCAGTATGGACAAGACAAGATGAGAATGAGTGGCCCAATTGTGCTCCTATATCTTATGGTCCTAAAGGTACATTCACAACATTTAAAAGACACCTGGGCAGGTACGTGGATAAGAGTTGCTTATGGGTCTAACGCACAACTTGATTGGTATCTTATGGATAGGGGAATCAAGGGATATGGGGACAAGGCAGGAACCGGGTATTGATAGTAGGTGATCAGCCATGATCTCAAAATGGCGGTGCAGGCTCGAAGGGCCGAATGGTCTACTTCTGTACCTATTGTCTATTGACTAGTTGGGCCTGCTTCTGTGCTCTATGACTCAACATGGTATGAGAACCCTGTTACTGTGTGGAAGAATTGTTTGACACAGCACTAGAAGGATGCATATATCTTGCCAAGCTGCTCGCTTGAAGGAAGACCAAAGCACAAAGCTCCAGCACAAGCCTGCAGCCTGGTTTGCTGAGATCTTTTGCATGATTGGCAACTTCTGCAATTGAAAGGACAGCCTTCCATCTCCTCCTCAGATTGTATTGCAGTCAAAGGCATGATCCTTTGAAATCGTTTGTTCACTCTGGGACTTTTAAGTCATCTAGAGCCTTTCAAAAACCCTCAGTGAATTTGAAGCTGTCAAACCTGTTAGCTGGATAGATGATGCCTTACTTGGCAATGACATAAAATGAAGATATAATAGCTAATTGTAATACTTCTCTGCAAAATCATGAATTGTTCATGTGCAAAATTTAAATTACCTTAGTGTTGTATATGGTATGTAGGCTTTGATAATAAATGTACATTCAACTTTGAACTTGGTTCCCATCAGACAGTGCTGCTGAAAGGCTTTTTGAACCACTGTAGCTACCCGGGCTGAGAATTGTTTGCAACCCACACTGTAGGTCAAAAATGAGCAACAGTGTGTGGGAAAGGATCACAGAAACTGCAGTAAGGGGAAGGGAACAAGCATGGGAAGGGAGGTAACCATCCAGCCTCTCTGAATCAGTGAGTGATTCTGCTCAGATGCCACATTGTTGTTGGCTGGAGATGGGGAGAGGTGGCTCACATAAGTGTTCCATTTCCACCCAGATGAAGATGCCAGCAGCAGCCAGCAAATCCGTCCAGCCGGTTTCGCAAATGAAACATAGAAACATAGAAAACCTACAGCGCAATACAGGCCCCTTGGCCCACAAAGCTGTGCCAAACATGTCCTTACCTGAGAAATTACCTAGGGTTACCCATAGCCCTCTATTTTTCTGAGCTCCATGTACCTGTCCAGGAGTCTCTTAAAAGACCCTATTGTATCCTAACCCTAGCTGGCAGCCCATTCCACACACTCACCACTCTCTGTGTAAAAAAAAAACAAACAAAACAAAACAACTTACCACTGACGTCTCCTCTGTACCTACTTCCAAGCACCTTAAAACTGTGCCTTCTCGTGCTAACCATTCCAGCCTTGGGAAAAAGCCTCTGACTATCCACACGATCAATGCCTCTCATCACCTTACACACAATGCTCCTTCATATTTATAGGGTGCGCATAAGTCAGGGGTTTGTAACCTGGGGAGGACTTGTGAAGGTGAAGGTGCTTTCAGAGTGCATAAGACCATAAGACATAGGAGCAGAATTAGGCCATTCAGCCCATCGAGTCTGCTGCACCATTTCATCATGGCTGATCCATTTCCCTCTCAGCACCATTCCTCTGCCTTCGCCCCATAACTTTGATGCCGCACATAACACTTCAGTACAACTGAGTGGTTTCTGGGCCACTTCAGAGGACAATTATGAGTCAATGATAATACCATGGATCTGGGGTCACGGGTGGGTCAGAGTGGATAAACATTTCCTTCCTTAAGGATGTCAGTAAACAAGATGGGATTTTCCTACAATTGCTATTGGTTTTGGTTTGTTATTGTCACATTTACCAAGATACAGTGAAAGGTTTGCCTCATACTGATCAAATCATTACACAATGCATTGAGGTAGAACAAAACAAAGCATAACAGTGCCGGATAAAATGTAAAACCTCAGAAACAGTGCAGTGCAGGTAGACAATGAAGTGAGAGGTCATTGCAAAGTAGATTGTGAGGTCAAAAGTCCATCTAATGCACAAGAAGTCCATTCAAAATCTACTCGTTTTTGATCCAATATATAACAAAATCCTGATGAACGGCCTGAAATGTTGACATTTAATCTTCCCCATAGACACTGTCTGACCTGCTGACTTCCTCCAGCATTTTGTGTGTGTTGCTCTGGATTTCCTGCACCTGCAGAATCTCTTGAGTACATTTATTTAAGTGAATTTCAATCTTACAGCTGCCATGAAGGAGCTTCAGGCCTCTTACTGAGGTCAAGATGGCAGAAGATCATGTGACCATGTGGAAAGCTAGTCATGGAGTTATACTACATGGAAATAGGCTCTTTGGCCAACTCATCCTTTTTTGCTGACAGAGGTGCCTTTCTGAAGTGGTCTCATTTGCTTGCGTTCGGCCCATACACCTCGAAACCTTCCCTGTCGATGCACTTCAGAGGCCAATTATGAGTCACACACTGTCTAATTGCCTTTTAAATATTGTAATTATACCCAAGTGGCAAACCACTTCTGTAGAAAACTTTGCTCAAACCCTGATTGCCCACGTCATACGGCACGGCACATGACAATGATGAAGATACTCGCCTCGACCACATCCTTTGGCAGTTCATTCCATGTACACACTACGTTCTGTGAAAGGTAATCACAGATGTAAATTGGGATCCTGGTAGCTTGATTGGCCAGCGGAGCTGCCTGACCCATTCATGCCTGAACTTAGGCAAAAGGGTTTTGTGGGTGATTTGTGTCTAACATAGCCGAGCACTTTGCCTGACCACCACATACTGGAATAGCAGCAGAAATTTGACCTTTGTATTGATCTGCTAGAGGATCAAAATTTATTCTGCAGTGCTAAATCTGACTGAATGGAAGTACACTGAGCTTGGGGGTTGTGGGTTTAAACCCCTCTCCAGAAAATGAAACCAATGCTTTCTCACTTGTGTAGGAGTTGTCTGCAGAAGCAGATGTTCAACTATAGCTCCATCTGTCCTGTAAGATCAATGTAAAAGACTCCAGATCCTTTTGAAGAATTTCTCCAGTATTTATCTCCCAACTAGCAATATGGTGGTGTTAATTCATGTCAATGGCAGAGTCAGTACAATCTACAGTGTACCCACAGTCACTGGAGTTAAATTTTGAAGAATTACAAGCAACCATACAGCACAGTACGGCAGGACACCACAATAGCATAGCGGTTTGTGCAATGCTTTAACGCGTTGGTGATCACCAATTTGGCTTCGATTCCCACTGCTCTCTATATGGAGTTTGTATGTACTTCCTATGATTGTGTGGGTTACCTCTGGGTGCACAGGTATCCTTCCACATTTGAAAAGACATACAGGTTAGCGTTACTAAGTTGGGGGCATGTTGGTGGCACTGGAAGCGTGGCGACACTTGCGGGTTGCCCCCAGCACGTCCTTAGATCGTGTTGGATGCTGACGCAAGCAAGGATATTCAGTGCAAGTTTCAATGTACATGTGACAAATAAAGCTAATCTTTAAGCTTAAAGTATTTTGTAGACCATAAGATATAGGAGCAGAATTAGGCCATTTGGCCCATTGAGTCTGTTCAGCCATTTCATCATGACTGATCTTACTTTTTCTCAGCCCCAGTTTCCTGCTTTCTCCCTGTATCCCTTCATGCCCTGACCTGTCAAGGGTCTATCAACCTCTGCCTTAAACATGTATAAAGACTTGGCCTCCACAGCCGCCTGTGGCAAAGAATTCCACAGATTCACCACCCTCTGGCTAAAGAAATTCCTCCTCATCTCTGTTCTAAGTGGACACCCCTCTATTCTGAGGCTGTGTTCTCTGGTCTTAGACACTCTCATCATAGAAAATAATCCTCTCCACATCCACTCAATCAAGGCCTTTAACCATTCAATAGGGTTCAATTTGGTGTCCCCTCATTCTTCTGAATTCAAGTGAATACAGGCCCAGAGCCATCAAACACTCTTCATTTAACAAGCCATATCATTTTTGTGAAACTCCTTTGAACCCTCTCCAGTTTCAGCACATCCTTTCTAAGATAAGGGGCCCAAATCTGCTCACAATACTCCGAGTGAGGCCTGACCAGTGCTTTATGAAGTCTCAACATTAGACCCTTGCAGGGACCTGCAGTGGGCAATTAATTGTTCCTGTGCCATATGTCCTATCCAGTACTTGTGGCTTTCTGTGTGAGCCCACAGTATTTAGTTTGTCAGTAATGCTTACTGTGCCGATCAACTAATGAAAAAAATCACTTTAATGTTGCTGCATCACACAAGCTATGACGTAGAAGGAGACTATTCAGCCAGACCTAGGATAGTTGACAAAGAGCCACACAGCTTGATCTGATTGTCCCAACAGATGCTGTTGTCCTCCAGGTTACACTTCAGTGCAATTGACCAGGGATGAACTTTGGAGCAAGAAACCGGTCTAGACTGTTCCCTACAACAGTGGCCAAGCTTCATAAGTATCCAGCTGTCAGTTAAGCACTTCAGGATCTTCTGAAAATGATTTTATAGCTGCTACAGAAATGCTAGGTTTGCTGATATTGTGGGAATTTTCCGTGCATCATTTGGCTGCCTTAATTCCTACAATTTAAGACCCAGATTTTCAAAATTCTTATATAAATTCCTTAATGCACTAATGTTCATGCATAAACATGTGCAACTTCAATGTGTAATAAAAAATGCTGGAAATACTCAGCAGGTCAGGCGCAGTGGAAAGAGAAACAGAAGCTCAAAGTTTGAAGTAAATTTATTATCAAAGTACATAGAGTACTGTATATGTCACCATATACAACCCTGAGATTCATTTTCTTGCAGGTATACTCAATAAACCATCAATAGAATAATAACCATAATAACATCAATAAAAAACTGCTCCAGTTTGGGTGTTCACCCAGTGTGCCAAAGACAACAAACCGCAAATACAAAAGAAGTAATAATAATAATAAATAAATAAGCAATAAATATCAAGAACGTGAGATGAAGGGACCTTGAAAGTAAATCCATAGGTTGTGGGAACATTTCAATGTTGGGGCAAGTGAGGTTGAGTGAAGTTATCCCCTTTGGCTCAAGAGCCTGTTGGCTCAGGGGTAATAACTGTTCCTGAACCTGGTGGTGTGAGTCTTTCTTCCTGATGTGAGAAGAGAGCATAACCTGGGTGGTGTGGGCACTGATGATGGATGCTGATTTCCACTGACTACCTTTTGTATAGATGTGCTCAATGGTGAATTGCCCATGATGGACTGGACCATATTCACTACTTTCAGTTCAAGAGGTTTAGTGTTTCAAACCAGGCAGTGATGCAGCCAGTCAGTATACCCTCCACCATAATTCTATCAAAGTTTGAGATGTCATGCTGAATCTCTGCAATCCTCCTAATGAAATAGAGGCACTGCCATGATTTCTGCTTAAGTCCACCAGGACAGGTCCTCTGAAATGGTAACACCGAGGAATTTAAAGTTGCTGACCCTCTCCACCTCTGATTCAGAGGTCCAATGAGGCCTCTGGTTTCCTTCTCCTGAAGTCAATAATATGTTAGAGTTAAAACTTCAAGTTGAAGGCCTGGGAGATGGAGAAGATAAAGTCGGTTTGGAGGTGCAGAGCATGCATTGGGGAACAGTGGACAAGACAAAGGAGGTATGGCAGAGGCCGGGGGTTACCGTGGTGATAAATTGTTGATGAAACCATCTGGTGAATGAGGTCAGTCAGGGAGAGAGAATACAAAGTGACAAACAAAAGCTGTGAGCTACAGAGCTGTAGGCAATGTCTAGGACAGGGCCTGGTGCTGGTTTCTCGACCCAAACTGCGGACAACTCATTCTTCCTCTGCAGATGCTGCTCAACCCGAGTACGAACAAGAGAAAATCTGCAGTTGCTGGAAATCGCAAAATCACAACACACAGAAAATGCTGGAGGAACTCAGCAAGTCAGGCAGCATCTGTGGAAAAAAGTACAGTTGAGACCCAAGGGTCTCGGCCTGAAACGTCGACTGTGCTTTGTTCCCGTAGATGCTGCCTGGCCTGCTGAGTTCCTCTAACAGCCTGTTTGTTGGTTTAGATTCCAATATCTGCCATCTCTTTTGTCTCCCAGTTAAGTTAGTTGAGATTCTGATAGATGACCTGGAGTACAGCCACTCAGTTCTGTTACAAGCACGGATTTCAGTTGCTGAATTGGAAAGCAGGTCAGGGAGCAGCTGTTGAGAGAGAAACTGAAAATTGTTTCTGTTTCTGACTTTCGAGAAGCAGAACTTTCTCAAAATGGACGTTTGTGAAAGAGAAGTCTTTTGAACAGAAGAATCATGGGTAAAGTCCTCCCCACCATTGAGCACAGCTACAGAGAGTGCTGCGGCAGGAAAGCAGCATCCATCGTCAAGGAATCCCGCCACCCAGGCCGTGCTGTCTTCTCTCTGCTGCCATTGGGAAGAAGGTACCGGAGCCTTAGGACTCACACCACCAGGTTCAGGAACAGTTATGACCTCTCAACCATCAGGCTTTTGAACCAGAGAGGAAAACTTTACTCAACTTCACTCGCCCTAACACTGAACTGTTCCCATATCTATGGACCCACATTCATGTACTTGATATTTATTGCTTATTATTTATTTTTCTTTGATGTTTTTCACAGTTTATTGTCTTTTGCACGTTGGTTGGTTGTCATTTGGGTGTGGTATTTCATTGATACTATTGTGTTTCTTGGATTTACTGTGTATGCCCACAAGAAGATGAATCTCAGAGTTGTATATGGTGACATATACTGCATGTACTTTGATAATAAATTTACTTTGGACTTTGTATTTTGTATGAAGCTGCAGTGAATCAAACAATACTCCCAAGTGGAAAAAAAAGTCTGGTTTTGCTGGAAACTTCAATAAAAGAGAAAAAAAAAGCTGGGTGCAGTCAGCAGGTCAGCTAGCATCTGTGAGAAGTGACGTAAAGGTGAAAAAGTACAGTCCTGATGAATGATTTCAGCCCAAAATGTTGACTGTACTCTTTTACATAGACGCTGCCTGACTGGCTGAGTTCCTCCAGCATTTTGCATGTGCTGCTCAAGCGTCTACATCTCTTGTGGTTAAGAGACGCAGGGGTGATGTTTCAGGAAATCCATCTTTCCTTTGTGGGTTTTCAAGTTGCACAGCAGGGTAAGACTATAGGCTTTCACTAAAGGAGAGGTACAAGGAAATCCAATAAAGAGTTCGTAGAGGAAGAGAAACCACCGGACCCAGAGTGTTGGGAGAAGGTGGATCCTAGTCCCTGAGGATGAACAGTATAGATACATTTGAACAGACATCTATTAAGTGTTTGAAGAAGTAATGAAGTATGTGATAGACACATACAGTACTGTGCAAAAGTCATAGACACATATATAGCTACAGTACCTCAGACTTTTGCATAGTATTGCTGTAATTTTTATGTATTACACTGTACTGCTGCTGCAGAGAGGAAACGAAAAACAAATTTCATGACATATGGAAGTGATGATAAACCTGATTCTGATATGGCTCTCTATTGTGGACTGAGAGTGGGAAGGGAGCAGGGAGAGAATCATGGTTGGGAAAAGGGGAAGGGAGAGGGGACGGAGCAGGAAGCACCAGAGGGACATTCTGTAATGATCAATAATCAAATGACCTTGCCTGATGTCTCAGGGCTGGGTATGTCTGCACCCCCGCCCTTGGCACTCCTTCTCTATCATCTGATCCACACCCCTCCCATGGCGCTCCACCCTCACCATTCTCAACATCCTTTGCTTCAGCCAGATTTGCTCTCTGCTCCATGTTGACAAATACAGTACTGTGCAAATGTCTTAGGCACCCTAGCTATTTATATGTGACTAAGACTTTTGCACAGTACTGTAGTTATACAAGATGGGATGAGATCTTCTGTCTGTTTGGTTGGGTTACGTTCAATTTCAAGTTCAAGTTTGTCACTCAACCACTCACATGTATACTGCTAAACGAAACAGCATTCCTCTGGTGTCAAGGTGCAAAACACAGTATAGATGGTCAAACACAAGGAAATCTGCAGATGCTGGAAATTCAAACAACACACACAAAATGCTGGTGGAACACAGCAGGCCAGGCAGCATCTATAGGGAGAAGCACTGTCGATGTTTCGGGCCGAGACCCTTCGTCAGGACCCTTCGAAGGGTCTCGGCCCGAAACGTCGACAGTGCTTCTCCTTATAGATGCTGCCTGGCCTGCTGTGTTCCACCAGCATTTTGTGTGTGTTGTATATATGGTCACACACAGCACAGCTTTAGTTAGAATATCATATACAGTCACAAAAATAATGTTTGCACAAGTCCCTGAGTGGCATGGCCTGAAGATCAATGGTGCATGGGATGTTCCCTTGGAGCCATGTTTCTGTCAGAACAAGCACACAACATTTCCTCATCTTGCACTGGGTCAGGTAGAGATGAAAGCAATCCAGCTGGTCTTGCAGGGGTCTGTTGACGAAGGCAATCCAGCTTGTCTTCAAGGGACCAAATACTGGAGTGCAGCATTGATGGTAGAGCCGGCCTGTAAGAACCAGCTCCGACCCAGCACAGATCCCTTCAAGCCTTATTTTATTTTGATGTAGGAACTCTAGAGGGAAATTGCAATTAGCCAGCCAGTGGTACTGGGCATATTGTTGGAGCACAGCTGAAGATTAAAGATCTGCTGGACTCCATCTGCTGAAGCAAGAGAAACACTTGTTTTAATTTTTAAAAATTCTCCTGGTTTGGAGAAGGTCCATTAAAAATGGAAAACTATAACTCCTTTATTCAGAAAGGCACTTTGAAAGCAGGAAGCTGCAGGCCAAGTCATTTGACACTTGACATAAGAAAAAAGATATTTGAAGCTGTTATTGAAGGTGTTGATAGCAGGCGCTAAGCTGCTCAGGCAAGTTCATGGTTTTGTGAAAAGGAAGTTGCGTATCACTTGTTGGCAAGAGCTAACAAATGGTTCGCCATAAGGACCAGTGCTGGGGCCAGCATATATCACACCCTTGCCGACATCTTCCAGATGGCTCATGAAAAAGTCTTTTTTGCTTCCCTTACATCTGCTTTTCACCTCAAATGTGTTTCTGGGACCGTTAGAGCCTATGATTTAGAGTTTGGAGATCATTTGAGTAACCCAATGCTTTCTTGGCTCCAAAAAGATTCCGGGAAGCAAGCGCATACTCGGATGGCGTCAATGTGTAGAAACTTCGAGACGGGGCATGAGCCGATTTCGCTGGTTAAAGCATCCATTAATTGCTGATTAAAGCGTAGGGGAAAACGGAGACATTGTGGTGAAGGCAGAAGGCGAACGGGAGTTCAGCAGCGACTGCCTGCCTTTTGATCGCTGCCGGAGAAGGAATCTGTGAGTGGCTTATCACTGTCTGGCAAGTGGTAGGCCTCTCTGCCTTGTACAGTGGCCCTTTCTCTTGATGAATGTCGGTGATATCGTAGGATGGTTTCGTGGTTCTGCGTTTATGGATTGGACTATTGCGTTCATGGACTGGGGAGATTTTCAGACTACTAGATCTTATATTCTATGTTTTTTATCGCCTGTTCCTTTTCCGTTTTGTTGTGCGAGGGGAGGGTGTTTGGGGACTGATGTTCTGTTAGTATTTTTGTGTGGGAGAGGGGTTGTTTTGGGGAGGAGTCAATGTTCCTGTTCCAGCTTGTGTGGGAGGAGGGGGTTTGAGGGCTGATGGTCAGGGTGCTGTTCCTTTTTGTGCGGGGGGGGGTGGTGGAGTGGGTTTAATATTTCTCTCTGAACGACTTTCATGTTCCTTCTTGTTTCTTGGCTATCAGGAAAAGACAAATTTCAGTGTTGTATATGGATACATGCTTTGTTAATTAATGAGCCTTTGAAGGCACCAACTATAAGGTTGCTGAGATAGTTAATGATACAACGATAAGCAAAGGATTAAAGATTAGCTTTATTTGTCACGTGTGCATCAAAACATACAGAGGGGTACTTTTTATGTCCGAGAATGTACTGGTGGCAAGTGTCAGTAGACTTCTGGTGCCAACGTAACATGCCCTGAACTTCCTAACCCTAACACGTACGCGGGAGGAAGCGGGAGCATCGGGAGGAAATCCACGTGATCAGAAGGAGCACGAACCCCAATCGCTGGTCTGTAGAGCGTTGTGCTGAGTGTTACGCTACCAGGCCTCACTGTGACATCAAGCCAAGCTTATTGCCCTGGCCACAAGTATAGAGAGGTACAGGTACAATGAACAACTTTGATTGTAACGGCCTTACAGGCGCGTGGACGAGTGATTTTCTAAAGGTCACTCCTGAACCTCATTCGCTTTCTGGACAGTCCCAGCCAATCCAGCTTCTCAAGCCCTCCTCTTCTGGTGACGTCCTTTTTTTTGGCAGCCTTTTCAGTTTAATAACTTCCTTCCTATGGCTGGCCAACCAGAAGGACATATAACACTCTTAGTGTGGTATGATTGGGTTATTAGGACAAGGAATAACTTTAACATACCAATCTGTTGAAACATGATCAAATTGCATTGAATCCCTACCTCAGAATCAGAAGCAGGTTTAATATCACTGGCGTATGTCATCAAATTTGTGAAATTGAAACGGGTCTTTGACCCTGTAGGTCTATTTTGACATTTGTACTTCACATGGATCTTCTCCACTTCTCTTCATCCCACATATCTTCCATTCCTTCCTCCATTATGAGTTTATCTGGATTCCCTTTAAGTATGACAGCTTTAGTGGCAATTTGTGGCAGCAGTTCCAGTTTATTGACCTTCAACCATACACATGAACACAGGTAAAACATCGTTCCTCTGGGACCAAGGCGCGAAACACAGTCTATACAGTCACACACAACACACATAGTTACAATTCTAAGTAAGGTTAGGACAGGTCTCCGAGTGACATGGCCTGAAGACTGACAGGTTGATATAAAGTGCTAGGTGCATGTTAATGTAGGACACTGTAATGTTGAGGCCATTTGTTGTTTGGAGTTGACCAGGGATGTTACGTGCCAGCTGTTGATGTGATATGTAAGTCTGTAGTACAATATGGAGAGCAGGCTGTTGCCCATGCAGAAGGCCCCCCCATCTCCATGCAGCTGATGAATCCAAAGGAACGGTAGAGACCGATACAGTTTGGCACCAGCGGGGTTGCAGGAGTTGCCAGTCAGCGTTGGATTGCCTGCCCTAGGGTCTCCAGCTCTGCATTTTTCCTCAGGGTTTACTCCCGAAGCCTTCCGCACAAGTGCCAGGCAGAGGAGTTTTGAGATCAGAGTTTTCCTTCTTGGTCAGCTGGCAACCAGGGCTGACAAGCCCTCGTCTGCCTGAAGTGACTGGTTCTAAGGTGCCAGTAACCCACCCTTTGCCCCTTTTCCTGTCAGTAGAAACAGCTGCACTGGGCTTAGTAGCTAAGCCACATGTTAAGGCCAGGAGCTGGACTTGGTTGTCAAGAGTTGAATGGTTCAATTTGATATTAGAAAATGTATACAGCATACAACCTGAAATCCTACTCTTCACAGACGTTGACAAAACAGGGAGAAAAAAACCCCTAAGAATGAATGATAGAAAAATGTTAGAACGCCAAAGACCTCCCCCCTCCCACGCACAAGCATCAACCCACAACGCAAGCAATAGCAAAGCTACCAGAGACCATGATACCATGCTCCAGAGTCCATCAAAGACTGCTGTTCATGCCAACACTTCAACATCTCAGACAGACTCTCTTTCTCACTAGCGAGGGAGAGAGAGATATCGCTCCTGCAACAGTGAGGGGGGGGGGGGCAGTTGCTCGCTGTTTTGATGTTTCAGTCTGCAGCGTCGCTCATTCGAGTTCCCCCAACTCGAGAACCTGCAGACTCTCTCTCACCATCGAGAGAGAGAGAGAGAGAGAGAGAGAGAGAGAGAGAGATTGCTTGAGTGCAGAGGCCTCTGGCAGCTGCGCCCGCTGTCTTGATGTTTTGGTCTCCCGCGACGCTTCAGTCGGTGACAAGAGCGAGGAATCGCATGGTCCACAGGGCTGCACCCTGAAGGCACACGTCCTCCAAGCCGTTCCTGGAGATCTCGAAATGCAGGCCGCTTGGCGAGTTACGAGAGCAAGAACCCACCGTCTGTGAAGAATGTCGTTTGAACGCAGTTGTAGATCAAGGACTCTGACAGGAGCCCAGCCACCTTGGAAAAGGAAACGGAGACATGAGAAGAGGAGGGAATTTGAGGCACATGCCATTGGGTGCATTTAATAGGTAGTGGGAGCTTGTCCACATTACCACCCCTGGATATAAAAACCTTAGTGCTACTGGCACTATTATAATAAAACAGGCCGTATATATAAATATATATATGTGTGAAACAGCAGTAACTGACCAGTGCAGGATGAGAGTGTGTCTGTGAGTTGGCGAGTGGGGTGGGGGAGGGGTGGCAGCAGGAAATTTGGACAGGGTGTACATGGGTGCAGGGTGGTAGCAGAATATTAAATCTACAGCCTGGGGGAAGAAACTGTTAACCAGTCTGACAATTCTGCTTCCTATTCTATGGTATCTTCTGCCTGGCAGCAGGAGGTCGAGGAGATTGTGGGAAGGATGGGAGGGGACTTTGACAATGCTGGAGGCACTGCGTATGCAGTACTTCTGAGATATGTCATTATAACAAGAAAGTTTCTCGTGTACGTCCTCCTGGGTTTATTGTATTGGGAGAGATCTGTCCAATTTGTGGCTCATCTCCTCATGCTCACTTCCATCAGCTTCAATTGAATTCTGACTAGGTTTTGTGAGTACAAAGGTTGGCTGATACTGTTGGACACATTGAGCTCAAGAGATTTAAATTAAGCTTAACTCCTTGTATGCACTTCTAAGCCAAGGGTAATGATTCATATGACTGGGATTTAGAAACATACTTGTACTGAAGTAAAATGAAGGTCTTAGGAAAGTTGGAGAGAATTTGTTCCGAATCAATAACTCCAAACAAAAGGCTTATTATCGATACGATGGGCAAGATGGCATCTTTTTGTATTTTCTGAAGCCTAATTCTGTGAGTGTTGTGTGTGTGTGTGAGAGAGAGATAGAGAGATAGATATTTCAAATACATGTGGTTTTCAAATGCATGAATCTTCCCACCAACACACCCAAAATAAGTGTTAATTTCTGTGGTCTCTGGACCCTATTCATGCAAAGGGGTGTTGTATACAGTAATGACATATGCAGACCAGTTAAATGAGTTTCCTGGATTGCAAAAAACGAGCTGCATTTTGAATTCAATCCATAGTCCATATTCGGGTACGAAACTTGGTTGCTGATGTTAATATTTGCACTGTAACTCCAGGATATGCCATAACAAGTGGTCCTCTAAATTAACATTCAGACAAAGATGAGTAAGACCAGTGCATAGTTTTAGCCTCATAAGACTTATACAGTGACCAACTAACTATCTGCTGGAGAAACTCAGAGCAACATTTACAAAAAGCTGGAGGAACTCAGTAACTCAGGAAGCAATTATGGAGAAGAATAAACAGTCGACGCTTCGGGCTGAGACCCTTCATTCTCCAGTATTGCTCTGGATTTCCTGCATCTGCAGAATCTCTTGTGTTTGTGGTGTCCTAGAGGAACTCAGCTGGTCAAACAGCACCTGTGGGCCGAAAGGAATCAATGACATTTTGGGTTTAGATGCTGCACCAGAACCGTCACAGAGACGCCTCCATCACTGTGCAATTTATAAAAGTTCAGTTGTGGGATATGGCTGACCATGCAGTGCCTTTCAGTTGCTTCCTTGAACAGCTGAAAGTCCTCCCTCCCACAACAATCAGTGGAGTTGTGAAAAGTGAGGAAGGTTCTCAAAGGATACAGCAGGATGTACATTCAATGGCCACTTTATTAGGTACAGGAGGCACCTAAAATAGCTTCCACTGCGTGATTATTATCAGTCTGTTGCTTTTCTAGCCCATTAGCTTCAAGGCTCAATGTGTTGTGTATTCAGAAATGCTTTTATGCACACTATTGCTGTAACGTATGGTTACTTGAGTTGCTATCGCCTCCCTGTCAGCTTGGTCGTTCTCCTCTGACCTCTCTCATTAACAGGGTGTTTTCACCCACAGAACTGTTAATCACTGGATTTTTTTTTGTTTTACACACCATTCTCTGTAAACTTAGAGACTGTTGTGTGTGAAAATCCCAAGAGATCAGCAGTTTCTGAGATATTCAAACCACTCCGTCAGGCACCAGCAATCATTCCATGGTCGAGTCACTTAGATCACATTTCGGCCCCGTTCGGAATTTTGGTCTGAATAACAAGTGAACCTCTTGACCATGTCTGCATGGGAGTTGCTGCCACATGATTGGCTGATTAGATATTTGCAGGTGTACCTAATCAAGTGGTCACTGAATGTGGACCAGATGTAGACTTGGGCAGAAACGTAGCATATAGAAGTTAGTCCAAGCAAATGTTGAGATGTTGCACTTTGGGAGGGCAAAAATAAGAGGGAAATATACAGTTAATGTCAACATCTTAAGGAGCATTGATAAACAGAGTTCTCTGGGTCCATAGCTCCTGGAAAGTGATAACACCAGTAGATACAGTGGTAAAGAAGGCATATGGCATTCATGCCTTTACTACTTTGGGGAACTGAGTATAAGAGTTAGCAAGTTATGTTGCAGTTTAATAAAACTTTGGTTCAACCACATTTGACATTGTGTGCAGTTCTGGTCACTGCATTATAGGAAACGTGGAGGCTTTGGAAAGGGTGTAGCAGAGGGTCACCAGGCTGCTGCCTGAATTAGAGAGTAACAATTATAAGATCTAGTTGGACAAACTTCGGTGCATTGGAAGGTAAGGGGACACCTGAGAAAAGATCTACTGAATATTGAAAAGCCTAGATAATGTGAATGTGGAGAGGATGTTTCCAATAGTGGGAGTATCTAGGACCAGAGGGCACATCCTCAGTACAGAGGGACATCTCTTTAGAACAGAAATGAGGAGGAATTTCTTTAGCCAGAAGGTGGTGAGTCAGTGGGATACTTTGTCTTTGATGGCTGCAGAGGCAAAGTCATTGGGTATTTTTAAAGCAGACATTGATAGGTCCTTGATTAGTAAGGGCATCAAGGATTATGGGAACAAGACAGGAGAATGGGATTGAGAGGGATAATATTCAGCCATGATGGAATGGGGGTGGAGCAGACCTGATAATTGTCAAGAATTTGACTGAATGGTCTATGGTGAATATCTTATGGTCCAATTTATAGAATTTAGAGAGGCATTGATGGAGTAGACAGTAAAGAGTCTTTTTCCCAGAGTAGAAATGTCAACTATTAAACAACATAGATTGAAGATGAAAGGAAGAAAATTGAAAGAGGTTGTGTGGGGTGAGTGTGTTGGATGCCTGGAATGTGATGCCAGAAATGGTGGTGGAAGCAGAGTGACATTTAAGATGAATTTCAACAAGCACTTTAACATGTGGGGAACGGAGGAGTCCGGACTGTAGTAGGCAGGTAAGCTTAGTTTTATTTGACAGCAGGGTCAGCACTGATTGTGGGCTGAAGGGCCTGTTCCTGTGCCATACTATTCTATGGCCTATGCTGAAGCATTGGAGGGGCAGTGATGTATTTTCAGGTCAGGATTTCCCTGTCTAATTCCAAATTAACCCAATTGCCTCAATTTTACTGCACTTAAACAAATCCTCTCCAGATCCCTGGCAAGAGCTGGCATGGTAGCGTAGCGGTTAACACAATGCTTTACAACACCAGCAACCAAGGTTCAATTCCCACCACTGTCTGTAACGAGTTTGTACGTTCTCTTCCAGGTGCTTAAGCTTCCTTCCACAGTACAAAGATGTACCAGTTGGTAGGTTAATTGGTCAGAGTAAATTGTCTCATGATTAGGCTAGGATTAAATCAGGGGATTGTTGGGTGGTGCAGCTCAAAGGGCCAGAAGGACCTATTCTCTGCTGTATCTCCAACAATCAATCAATCAATCAATCAATCAATCAATAAAGATGCAGTTGCAAGAAAAAATTTATGAACCCTTAATGGTTTTCTGCATTAATTACTCATAAAACATTGTCTGATCTTCATCTAACACTAATAGACAAACACCATCTGCCTAAACTAATAACACATAAACAATTGTACTTCTCATCAATACTGAGTACACCATTTAAACAATCACAGTCTAGGTTCATAAAAAGTCTGTGAACCTCTGGGGTGATGCCTAATAAAAAATCTATTTGGAGTCAGGTGTTCCAGTCAATGAAATGAGATTGGAGGTGTGGGTGAGGGTGAGAGAGGTGTTCAGCCCTTTTAAATAACAGACACAAAGTCAGGGTTATTGACAGAGCCTGCACTTCTGAAGAAAGATCTCTTTATGTGCACCATGCCTTGATCAAAACAACTTTCAGAGGACCTTAGAGGAAAAATTGTAGAGATGCATGAAGCTGGAAAAGGCTACAAAGGCATTTCTAAACTCCTGAGTGCTCTTCAGTCCACAGTAAGAGAAATTGTCTACAGGTGGAGGAAATTCAGTACTGTTGCCTCTCTCCCTAGGAGTGGGTGTCCTGCAAAGATCACGCCAAGAGCACAATGTGCAATGCTGAAGGAGATGAAAAAGAACTCAAGGAGAACAGCTAAAGACCTGCAGAAATCTCTAGAGCTTGCTAAAATCTCTGATCATGTGTCCACCATATGAAAAGCACTGAGCAAGAATGGTGTTCGTGGAAGGACACCATAGAGGAAACTACAGCTCTCCAAATAAAACATTGCTGCCCGTCTCAAGTTTGGATGTTCCACAATGCTTCTGGGACAATTTTCAATGAACAGATGAGTCAGAAGTTGATATCTTTGGCAGAAATGTGAACTACTATGTTCGGAGGAGAAAGGGCAGTGCACACCAACACCAAAATCCAACTGTGAAGCATGGTGGAAGGAGCATCGTGGTTTGGGGCTGCTTTGCTGCCTCAGGGCCTAGACAGCTTGCAGTTGTTGAGGGAATGCTTAATAGAAGTTGGATGATGCAACAAGACAATGATCCGAAACAAGAGTAAATCAACAACAGAATTGGTTTAAAAGGAAGGAAATTTGTGTTTTGAAATGGCCAAGTCAGAGTCCAGATCTTAGCCAAATAGAAATACTTTGGCATGACTTGAAGAGGGCTGTTCACACAAAGTATCCCAGAAATATTGATGGATTGAAATGGTTTTGTACGGAGGCATGGCCAAAAATTCCTCCAAGCCAATATGCAGGACTGATCAACAGTTACCAGAAATGTTTGGTTGAAGTTATTGCTGTACAAGGGGGTCACACCAGTTACTGAAAACAAAGGTTCACATACTTTTTCCAACAAAGCATGTAATATTGGATCATTTTTCTCAAGAAATAAATGAGCAAGTATAATGTTTTTTGTGTCATTTATTTAATTGGGTTCTCTTTATCTAGTTTTAGGACTTGCATGATGATCTGATCACATTTTGGGTCATATTTATGCAGAAACAGAGAAAATTCTAAAGGGTTCACAAACTTTGTATCACTACTGTAGATTGGTAGATAAGTAAATAAAACAAGCAAGCAAGCTAGCTTCTATTTGGAGTTACCCATGAAGATGTTGGTCAGATTTCAGTGCTCACCAGCAGGAAGCTTCCTGGCATCGATACTGAAGGAGAAAGGGAGCAAGGAGTAACGGTGATCCTGGTTATTAGGGATGTCGGATATAGTGTGAAATCATTCACTGAAAATTCCTGTGAATGAGAGGCAGAGAGGTGGGGTAACCTCATCCTGTGGCTTTGTGAGACTGATGCAGATAGTGGGTGCGTCGCTAGTATAGCGGTTATAGCTCAGGGTGTTCCAGAGTTTGGAGTTCAATTCCGACGCCGTCTGTTACTGTTTTTGTAGATTATTGTTCATCTGTCCTGTCAAAGACAGCTGCCTCCTGCTATAAGCTTTTCTCCCCTCTTTGGATCGAATGCTCTTTCAGTGCTTCCTCATTCTCTTGCCAGATGGTGGGATTTGTTGGCTAGGATGGTACTTATTACCCCACCTTCCATGGTTGAAGACATAGAAACTTAGAAAATAGGTGCAGGAGTAGGCCATTCGGCCCTTCGAGCCTGCACCGCCATTCAGTATGATCATGGCTGATCATCCAACTCAGAACCCTGTACCTGCTTTCTCTCCATACCCCCTGATCCCTTTATCCACAAGGGGCATATCTAACTCCCTCTTAAGTATAGCCAATGAAATGGCCTCAACTGTTTCCTGTGGCAGAGAATTCCACAGATATACCACTCTCTGTGTGAAGAAGTTTTTCCTCATCTCGGTCCTAAAAGGCTTCCCCTTCATCCTTAAACTGTGACCCCTCGTTCTGGACTCCCCCAACATCGGAAACAATCTTCCTGCATCTAGCCTGTCCAATCCCTTTAGAATTTTATATGTTTCAATAAGATACCCCCTCAATCTTCTAAATTCCAGCGAGTATAAGCCTAGTTGATCCAGTCTTTCTTCATATGAAAGTCCTGCCATCCCAGGAATCAATCTGGTGAACCTTCTTTTTACTCCCTCTATGGCAAGAATGTCTTTCCTCAGATTAGGGGACCAAAACTGCACACAATACTCCAGGTGTGGTCTCACCAAGGCCTTGTACAACTGCAGTAGAACCTCCCTGCTCCTGTACTTGAATCCTCTTGCTATGAATGCCAACGTACCATTTGCCTTTTTCACCGCCTGCTGTACCTGCATGCCCACTTTCAATGACCGGTGTATAATGACACCCAGGTCTCGTTGCACCTCCCCTTTTCCTAATCAGCCACCGTTCAGATAATAATCTGTTTTCCTGTTCTTGCAACCAAAGTGGATAACCTCACATTTATCCACATTAAATTGCATCTGCCATGAATTTGCCCACTCACCTAACCTATCCAAGTCACCCTGCATCCTCTTAGCATCCTCCTCACAGCTAACACCGCCGCCCAGCTTCGTGCCATCGGCAAACTTGGAGATGCTGCATTTAATTCCCTCGTCTAAATCATTAATATATATTGTAAACAACAGAGGTCCCAGCACTGAGCCTTGCGGTACCCCACTAGTCACCGCCTGCCAATCTGAAAAGGTCCTGTTTATTCCCAATCTTTGCTTCCTCTTTGCCAACCAATTCTCTATCCACATCAATACCATACCCCCAATACCGTGTGCTCTTAAGTTTGCACACTAATCTCCTGTGTGGGACCTTGTCAAAAGCCTGCGGTGAGGATCATCTGCCCCAAACCACAGAAGCCTCTCTGCCACATTGTTCCCACAAGTTGTCAGTTTTCAGAAATGTCTGAACGATCAGGTGTCATGTTTATTGTCATGGGCACTATTATAGTAGTATAATGCAATGAATAACATGTTTGTCAGCATCACAGGCAGATTGTACAGGCAACACGTAACAAATGAGACATAAAACATGCTTTCTTCATGATGAAGAAAAAGACTGGGCAAAACAACACAATAGTACAGAAATACCATTCGAAGCAAGACCTTGGTAGTTGAAGAGATGTTCTGTGGTTTTCCATTGCTGAGGTAGGTTTAGGTTTGCTAAGGCTTGTTCAAGAACCTGACTGTAACAGGTAACTAGTGCTCCTGAACCCGGTGGTGTGGGCCTTCAGGTTTCTGCACTTCCTGCATGATAACAATACTGAGTAGAGGGTCTGACCTGAACTCAGCAGGTCGGGCAGCATCCGTTGAAAGTAGTCAACGTTTCGGGCCAGGACCCTTCGTCAGGACTGAAGAAGGAGGGGGCAGGGGCCCTATAAAGAAGGTGGGGGGAGGGGGAAGGTGCAGGTGAAAAACCAATCAGAGGAAAGATCAAGGGTTAGGGGAGGGGAAGCAGGGAAGGGGATAGGCCGGAGATGTGAAGAAGGAATGTAAGGGGTAAGCACTATGGGTAGTAGAAGAAGGCTGAGTCATGAGAGAGGTGATAGGCAGCTAGAAGAGGAGGCAGAGTGAAAGTGTGATAGGGGAAGGGAGAGGGAGGGAATTACCAAAGTTGGAGAATTTGATGTTCATACCAAGGGGCTGGAAACTACCCAGACGGTATATGACGTGTTGCTCCTCCAATCTGAGTTTGGCCTCATCATAGCAGTAGAGGAGGCCATGTATGGACATATCCGAATGGGAATGTGAAGCAGAGTTGAAGTGGGTGGCAACCGAGAGATTCTGTCTGTAGTGGTGGATGGAGCAGAGGTGCTCGACGAAGCGGTCCCCCAATCTGCGTCGGGTCTCGCCGATGTAGAGGAGGCCGCACTGGGAGCACCGGATGCAATAGATTACCCCAACAGACTCACAGGTGAAGTGTTGCCTCACCTGGAAGGACTGTTTGAGGCCCTGACTCCTCCTTTCAACGGATGCTGCCCGACCTGCTGAGTTCATCCAGCTTGTTTGTACGAGTTGATTTGACCACAGCATCTGCAGTGTACTTTGCGTTTACTAGAGGCTCTGACCTGAATGAATTTTTCCCCTGCCCTAAACCACAGAAGCCCCTGTGCTGCAATACTCCCACAAGTAGTCAGTTTCAGTGAAATGTCTGAAAGCGAGAGCATCAAGTCAAGTGGAGTTTATTGTCATGTGCGCTAGTATGATGCCGTACAATATGAGAAGCACTTGTCTGCGGCAGCATCCTGGGCACCTGGGTATAGTTTGTTTATGTATTTTTTTTCATAGGTTCTGTTACATTTCTTTGTTTTCCTGTAAATGCCAGCAAGAAAATTAATCTCAGGGTAGTATAAGGTGGAATATACGTGCTTTGATAATACATTTACTTTGAACTTTGAACAACACACAGAATATAAATTATACATAAAACGGGAGATAAAACACTACAAAAAAGCAAGACAGTACAAAAAAAAACAAAGACACAGTTGCAGAAAAATCGGTGGGGGAGCAAATAGACTGTTGAGAGGGAACTTTCAGGATTTAGACCCTACGCTGATGAAGGAATGCCAATTATTTTTCCACTTCCCTCCCTGGCTGCTTTATCATTGCTGTATGCAGAATTTCAACGTACCCTTAATTAACCAAGAACGGAGTGCTGTTTGTCACCTTGCTCCTACAAAGCTCTCAAGCTTGGAAGCGACTTGTAATGAGGAACTGAAATCTGACCGACATCTTAATGAGAGGAAGAGTTTCGAGAGAGCTAGAATATAAAAGCAACAGTGTAATGCTGAGGCCTTACATGGCATTGGTCAGACTGCATGGAGTATTGCGGATGTGGAGAGGATGCTTTCTAGATTGGGGGAGTCTAGGACCCCAGAGCACAGTCTCAGAATAGTACAGGGGTCCTCGGACCACTCGATTAATGGTAGGGGTCCATGGCATATAAAAGGTTGGGAGCCTTTGGAATAGGAGCCCATCCTTTTAGAAAAGAGATGAGGAGGAATTTATTTAGCCTGAGGGTGATGAGTCTGTGGAATTCATTGTCACAAATGGCTGTGGAGGCCAGGTCATTGTGTATATTTAAAGCAGAGGTTGATAGGTCCTTGATTAGTCAGGGTGCCAAAGGTTATGGGGAGAAAGCATGAGAATGGGGTTGAGAGGGATAATAAATCAGCCGTGATGGAATGGCAGAGCAGACTAGATGGGCTGAATGGCCTAATTCTGCTCCTATGCCTTATAGTTTTAATGGATATTTCTAATTGTATGCTCTTGCATGGAACTTGGGGGGGGGGGGACTTGTTTCTGCACGATAATGTGAATCTACACTCCATTAGGTTAGTTCAGGTACATCACTTAAACGCCACCGCCCTTCTTCTCTTTATATTGGCCACTTCCCCTCTCCACTCTCAGTCCTGACGCAGGGTTTCAATCCCGAAACATGAATGAACAACCCCCCGCCCCCACCCCCCAGATTCTGCTTGACCTGCTGCTGAGGTCCTCCGGTAGATGCAGATTCCAGTCCGCTGGAGGTTGAAGATGGCCTGCCCTGGGTTTAGAGGACTGTGTATATGCTCGGGTGGATGGTTGGAACGGGGCTCTTTCCGCTGTTGTTACTTGTTATGTTCTGTTTATTGTCCTGCCGAGTATTGTGGGTATTTTCTGTTGACGATGGAATGTGTGGTGACATTTGCGGGCTGCCCATCAAATCTTTGGGTGTGTTGGTTGTTAACACAAATGACACATTTTGCTTTATGTTTTGGTTTACACGTGATAAATAAATCTAAATATGAGTTGTGTATGCTAATAAATGCTGCCTCAGAGATTTGCTCCTCTCTTCTGTTAAGGTATTCTGAAAGCCTACTTGTTCAGGGTTATTCTCTGTGTCTGATTGCCACTGACGATTCAATTGTGAAGCTTCTCAAGAGTTGTTTCTGCTTTATATCCGACAGCTCTTCACAAATACCTCCAGGACAGTGAGTAATAGGGTTATATGTGTCACATGTACTGAGATACAGTGAAAGGCTTTTGTCTGAATGACATCCAGACAGATCATGGTAACTTAGTGGTTAGAACAATGCCTTACAATACCAAGAATCTGGGTTCAATTCCTGCCGCTGCCTGTAAGGAGTTTGATAGTTCTGTGTGCGTTTCCCCAGGCGCTCGGGTTTCCTCCCTCAGTCCAAAGACACACTGGTTAGTAGGTCATTTGTAATTGGTCATTGTAAATTGTCCCGTGATTAGGCTAGGATTAAATTGGGGATTGCTGGGTGGTGCGGCTCAACGGGCTGGAAGGGCCTTTTCCATGCTGTATCCCAATAAATGAATGAAGAATTCTATACAGTTGTGCGTTGAGGAAGTGCAAAAAGAAACCAATGACAGAATGCAGGCTATGGCCTCAGTGGCCACTTTATAAGATACCCAGTAAAGTGGCCAGTGAGTTCATGTTCGTGGTCTTCTGCTGCTGTAGCCCATCCACAAGGTTCAGTGTGTTGTGTGTGAAGCGATGCTCTTCTCCGTGTTGTTACACATGGTTATTTGAGTTCCTGTCACTTTTCTGTCAACTTGGACCAGTCTGGCCATTCTCTGACCTCCCTCATTAACAAGGCATTTTCACCCACAGAAGTGACGCTCTCTGGATGTATCTTGGTTTTTTTTTGCGCTATTCTAGTAAACTCTTGAGACTGTTGTGTTCTTCGCTATTCTGAAGTTTGGTGTGAACAAGAACTGAACCTCTTGACCATGTCTGCATGCTTTTGTGTGTTGAGTTGCTGTCACATGATTGGCTGATGGCAGTAATGAGTAGAGGTGAAGCTACTAACGTAACCACTGAATGCAGTGCAGTGTAAGTGCAGTGAAGGTAGACAAATAAGGTGCAAGGGCCTTAATGAGGTAGATTGTAAAATCAGGAGTTTGTCTTTATTGTAAGAGCGATCCTCTTATAACAGCAGAAGCCCTGTCCTTGAGCCTGGTATGAGATTTTGCATCTTCTGCCAAATGGAAGGGAGGAGGAGAAGAGAGAATGTTGGGGATGCGAGGGGTCTTTGATTATGTTGGCTGCTTTCCCAAACAGAAGGAATCTGGGGATGAATTTATGTTTACTTGTCTACAGTACATGTGTGCAAAGAACGTTGACCCCTATTTGTACAGGAACTTAAATGTCTTAACCTACCGAACATTCCCCACTCCCCACTGTCGGGCTTTTGCCCTTCTGATTACTCTGAGAACAATGGCACCACTCAACTTCACCTCACCCACGTGAAGCTCAGCGGCAGATGTCAAAGCTCAAAGTAAGTTTATTATTGGAGCGAGAAGAGTAGTGAGTCTAAGCACGCGGTCCTGTGGTGCACTGCTGCTGATGGTGATTGTTTCTCTAGTGATATTTTGTTCCGTTACAGGTGTTGTTTCAAACACAACCTGCTGTCCGTTTTGGGTTAGGGGGATTGTGCTTGTCTGCTAACTGGAGACGGTGAGGCGTTGCAAGGTAGGGGTGTACAGCGATAGGAGCAGACGCACCTGTTGGGTCACTGAGTGACATCCACGACAGAACTACAGGAGACTGGGAGAGGGAAATAAACTCTTTAAACCAAAGAGCACATGGGATCAGGGGGTGAGACCCTGTTTGAGAGTGAAGGGATTTTAAGGAGTGCAACAGTATGGACAGAAGAACGTGTTTCCTCTAATAATATGATGAGACCAAATGCAGGTTGGAGGTCCAGTACCTTATATTCAGTCTAGGTATTGTCCAACCTAATGGCATGAATATTGATTTTGCTAACTTCTGGCAACTACTCCCTTCCATTTTCACCACTGCCCCTTCTTGTTTTATAGCAGTTAGCATGACACAATTATACCTCATTCCTCTCCCCCAATTGCCCTTCGGGTCTCACCTATAACATGCCATCTTGTACTCCTCTCCTTCCCCCCTCCATCTTATTCTGCCTTCTGCCCTCTTCCTTGCCAGACCTGACAAAAGGTCATCAGCTGGAAGCATCAGCTGTTCATTCCCCTCCATAGATGCTGCCTGACCTGCTGAGTTCCCTCAGCATTTTGTGTGGGTTGTGAAAAATCAGATTAATCTTTCAGGTCAGTGACCGTTCTACAGCTGAATAAAAAGCTCTGTCTGTTTGGCTTGTTGAGATTAATATGGATTAAAAATGCTTAAATACTGAATATAAATTCTAAATCCTTAAAGTATGCAATAACTGACAGTAAAACTCAGCATCTCCAATGTTTTAGGAGTTCAGAATTTAGGAGCTTAATAAGCTCATTAAATTCTGTCTCCAAAGCCGGGCAGATCTAAAGCCCTGTGTCATTTCAGACTTTTTATTATTCATTCCACGTCTGAGTCGTCTGCTGGAAGTAGACATCCTCGCCTTGAATGCCCTGAGATGCAAAGAGAGTATTTTTTCAATTTAATTTGGTTTTCCTGTGCCAGACAGTGGGGGATGGGGTGGAGAGAGACAGAAAGAGAGAGAGAGAGAGAGAGAGAGAGAGAGAGACTCAAAGATGATACGAGACAAGAGACGGGACAAGGAATAAAAAATGCCAAGTGATGCTGGGAGAGATCTTAGAAATAGGAGGCAGGAGATGAGATTGAGGGCCACAATATGACAGTGTGGTAGCATAGTGCTTAGCCCAACACTTGCACTGCCAGTGATCACTGATCTGGGTTCAATTCCTGCCGTGGTGACACTTGTGGGCTGCCTGCCCCAAGCACAATCCTTGCACTGTGTTGGTCGTTGAAGTATGCAATGCATTCCACTGCACTGTACGTTTCAATGTTTTGATGTACATTTGTCAAATAAAGCTAATCTCCTTTTTCTTCAGATTAAGTATGGAGTGATTACACTGGACAACAAAGATTTTGCTTCCTGAATACCTTAAGGTGTATCTTATGAATTTTGGGTTATTGATCATAAAAATCACCATGAAATTTCCCTATCACGCACCATTTTTTGAAACCACTTATGTTTATTATTCCAATTCATAATTCAAGTCAATTAAAATGTTGCTTACAATGTAAGCTGGGAAGTTTCCTATCTTGTCCAGGCATGCTTAGGCTGAGTGGCTGCTGCATGGCAGGACAGGTTTTAGTAATGATTATTGGGTTCAGGACTGTAAGGATCGAATTTGCTATCACCGGGCACAAAAATTTCTATGAAGGATTTTGATATTAGAGACAGATGCTTCCCAGAATAACTGATGCTAAGATTAGGAAAGCATTTTTGTTGGTCCACAAATCAAACAGGTCATCAATGACAGGCAATTTGACGAATTTCTAGTGGGATCAGAGAGAATCACATGGAAGGCATTCAAGGAAGTTGTAGAAATTTTTCTCTGCATCTACAGAGTACCAAGCTACATGCAGCTGGTTGAAAGCATGCTTCAGGCATATAAAACCATGAAATGCAACATGTCACTAAAGATTCATTTTCTGCAGTCCCATTCTTGGTGCTGTTAATGACTACCATGGTGAAAGGTTTCACCAGGACATTGCGGTCATGGAGAAAAGATACCAGGGCAACTGGAATCCATCAATGCTGGCGAATTATCATTGGACACTAAAGCGAGAAGCCTCAGACACTGAGTACAAATGAAAATCATTAACAAATTAAAATTAACAAATCATTAACAAAATATTTTTAACTTAGTTGAACTATTGCAAAGTATCAGCACCATTATGCATTATATTCAATAAAAGTTAATTTGTTGTTTCTCCAAGTTCCTATGTGGTACAAGTAGTCTGAAATTATATTTGTGTTCATCTTCAAGCAGTCTATCATAAACAAAAAAAATTCTGAGGAAGCAACACTTTTGAAAAAAATTGTTGTCCAGTGTTATGTATGTTTGCATTGCTTTGTGGGCTGAATGGTCTCGAGCCCTCAGTTTGTGCAGTGGGGACTGAGACACTTATTTATTTATGCTGAACAGACCCTTCCGGCCCAACAAACTGCACCGCCCAGCGACCCACCTATTTAACCCTAGCCTAATCACAGGACAATTTACAGTTACCAATCAACCTGCTAACTGGTATGTCTTTGGACTGTGGGAAGAAACCGGTGTACCCGGAGGATCACAGGCAGAAAGTACAAACTGCTTACAGACGGGGCTGGAATTGAACTCTATCTCCCTGTAGCTGTTGCTGTGGAATCCACTTGCTATTGAGAACCAATTCCCGTGGTTGTGTCTGGCACACCCCGACAGAAGCTGCTGTGAAACTGGTGCACTGAAGCCTGGCAGCCTTTCCTGTCTGACATCCACCATTGCTTCTGCTTATTTAGAGATACAAGCACAATAACAGGCCTATCCAGCCCACAAGTCTGAGCCACTCAATTAACCTGCTAATTTGTGCATCTTTGCAATATGGGAAGGAACCAGAGCATCTGGAGGAAATCTATGTGGTTACAGAGAGAACATGCATACTAACACCTGACAGGCAGCGGTGGGAATTGAACTCAGGTCACTGGTGCTGCAATAGTGTTGTCCTAACTGCGATGCCACCGTGCCACAAAAACTCTTCTCTTCCAGAAAATTCTGAATTTAACAGCCCAACTTCTTCTTCTCCTCAAGACTGTTTCAAAGAGAATTGAGAATTATTTTACCCAGCATTTATCTGCTAGGGTAGTGGTTCTCGAACTTTTTTGGGTTACTGCCCCCTTGGCTCCCAGAACACATCCCCAGTGCCCCCTTGTCTGGCCATTAAATGAAAACTATTGTTGACGTACGCTGCCTGGTGAAATAAAACAAGAACTGTAAATTCAAAGCAGTGACTGACAATTGCAAAGATTATTCAAGTCTATTTAAAGCTGCAAGTAAAGTTGTTTCTTTGATTACAGTAAAAATAATTCTCATCGACAGTTTTAGAGCGTAAGTTAGTACCATAGTTCTTCACTACTTCATTGCCTTTTTCATTTTTCAGTCAGATGGATAGCAGTGATACTGATAGCAGCTTCTCAACATCAGGTTGAATGTCACTCAAGGAGTCTCAAGTCCCCACGTTCAGTAACTTGCACACTGTTTCATTGCTTTGAAAGAAGTTGGGTGACTGCACTGAAACCCCGCTCCACTTAATATGATGTTGAAAAGGCAATAAAGGTCACCTTGTCCTTTTCCACAGTGCAGGATACCATTCAGAGATTCTTCTCCGCAATCAAAAGTCTTGATATAATTTTTTGAACCTCAGCTTCAGCACAGTCTTTTTGTGGCGAGGTCAGTTCTTCCTGCATCTTTCCTGTTAATTCCTCATTACAGGTGGTCAGGAATGGATTTATTGCCCACTCTGGAATTTGGGTTGAAAGATGTCTTTATGCAGATCACCTAGGTGGGCACAGTATAAATGAAGATCATCAACTGGTCTTCTTTCTTTCTCTTCCAACTGAGAGAGGCTTTGACATCGGAAAAGGTTGTGATGGCTAATGTTGCACGGAAATAGGGTTAACTTGGACAGAGGTGTTCAGATAACTGATTTGACTTTGATAAGATTCATATAATTTCCTTGCAATTGAAGATTGATTTCATTAAACTTTGCAAATAATTCTGACAAATAGGCAATGTTATACCTAATATCCTTGAGTTGATTACAGAATGAAGCACTTGAGTCTTCAAAGAATTTTATCATAGTTTCAAAAAGCACATACAATCGTCTCTGGCAGTCTCCTTTTGAAAACCAGCAATACAAAGCTCTCTAAATAGTCGAGAATTGAGAACATGGAACTAGGTCATATTTCACAAACAGAAAACATCTGGAGATGCTGGAAATCCAAAGCAACACACACAAAAACTGGAGGAACTCAGCAGGTCAGGCAGCATCTATGGAAAAGAGTAAACAACTGACATTTCAGGCTGAGACTGCATTGTGATAACAGCATTTAATGATTTGTGTAATTGATCAGTTAGGTCTTTTGCAACAAGATATTGTCTGTGAATTATGCAGTGAATGGTAAATAGGCTAAGTACAGCTTTTTTTCAAGAATGTAACAACTGCACAGTGGCATCCTGTCATTGATGGTGCCCCAGCTATGAATAAGCAAGAATGTTGGAAAGTGTAATGTCCTTCTTTAACAACCTGAAATATTCACTCGTCCTTCATTTCTGTTTCTAGTCCTCTTACAAATAACAACTATTGAACCAGGGTTTCATCTTTTCTGAAGTGAACAAAACCATGAAGCAAGATTTGTTGCCTAGCAAAACTGACTCACCTAACTGCAGAGCAAATTCTGTTGTCCTAAGTATGTCTTCCACATTCTCAGGCTTTGCGTCTACTTGTCCTTGAACAGAGTTGCACTGAGTGGAATCACTATAATTATTTGGTCTGGTGACTTGTGCAAAATTGTACTCAGAATCTTCCTTAATGCGGGCAGAAACAGCTTTTCTCCAATTGCACGGGGCTTTCCAGATTTAGCAATGGGAAATGTATTGTTGTATGAAGCATGCAAACCATCACTGTTTTGTTGTGAAGTGCTGGCAAAAATGTTTTGAAGTGTTTTCAATTTCTGGATGTTTTGTCAAAGTGCCTGAAAATAAGTAAGACTCTTGGATGGCTTATCAGCTTGTATTCTCTTCAAATGTTCAAGAAAGCCTGGATGGTTTCATTACCTCATTTGAAAAAATAGTTTTCCCACAACAGACACATTGGCTGCTGTTGGTTGCTTGGTGCTGGTATAAATCTGTATTTTAGATACTCCACGCTGTACTGTTTACATTTCTTTTTGCTTGGTTTGCTTCTGCCATTTTCATTATGGATTAACGACCACAGTCAATCGCCTGTCGTTTAAGTCGCAAAAGAGAGGGAATTTGTTGAATGCCTTTGTTAAATTTGTTAATTTCTCTGCATCTCTGTTCTAAATGGATGTCCTCCAATCCTGAAGACGTGCCCTCTTGTCCTAGACTCCCCCACCATAGGAAATAACATTGCCATATTTAATCTGTTCAGGCCTTTTAACATTCAGAATGTTTCTATGAGATCCCCCCTCATTCTCCTGAACTCCAGGGAATACAGCCCAAGAGCTGCCAGACGTTCCTCATACGGTAAACCTTTCATTTCTAGAATCATTCTCGTGAATCTTCTCTGAACCCTCTACAATGTCACTACATCCTTTCTAAAATAAGGAGCCCAAAACTGCACACAGTACTCCAAGTGTGGTCTCACGAGTGCCTTATAGAGCCTCAACATCACATCCCTGCTCTTATATTCTATACCTCTAGAAAACAATGCCAACATTGCGTTTGCCTTCTTCACCAGCGATTCAACCTGGAGGCTAACCTTTAGTTAATCCTGCACAAGGACTCCCAAGTCCCTTTGCATCTCTGCATTTTGAGTTCTCTCCCTCTGAGGAGCGTTTGGCAGCTTTGGGCCTGTACTCACTGGAATTTAGAAGAATGTGTGGTGATCTCATTGAAGTCTACTGAATGCTGAAGGGTGAATGTGGAGAGGATGTTTCCTCTGGTGGGGGTATCCAGAACTAGAGGACACAGCCTCAAAATTGAAGGGCCACCTTTTAGAATAGAGGTAAGGAGGAATTTTTTTAGCCTGTGAGTGGTGAATCTCTGGAATGCTTTGCCACAGACTGCGGTAGAGGCCAATTCAATTATATATTTAAGGCAGAAGTTGATAGTTTCCTGATCGGTCAGGGCATCAAAGGATATGGCGAGAAGGCAGGTGTATGGGGTTGAGTGGGATCCGGGATCAGCCATGATGAAATGCTGGAGCAAACTCAATGGGCTGAATGGCCTAATTCAGCTCCTATGTCTTATGGTCTAAGTCCTATATCAAGTGCTGCGATAAATGAAGGGTAAGTTATGATGTCATCGTAGCTCAGGGAAAACCTGATTCTTTGCCTAAAGATATATAAAGTGGGGCAGCGATATCTCTGTTGGACCATGGGCCAGAGCATGGCTTCCAACATTTCTTATCCCTACCATTGTCTGAGGGGTCCACTGAACCCAGGCCAGGAACACCGGGACCAGAGAAATGCAGTCAAGATCATTAGAAAGGGCAGATTCTGAACTTTGCCCCAATAATGCCCGGGCCGGGCCTAGAAATAACACGATTCCTTCAGTCCAGATTTCTCATGTCATGCTAAATAATGAAGTGTCACATTGCTTTCCAACAACTATAAGATGTTTTGAGCAAAGTCTGAGAGAACAGTAGTTTAGCAAAAGATGCACTGATTACGTGATCATTGTAATTAATTATGAGGCTCCGAGGATAAAGTGCTTATGATTAATTACTTTTTAAGATTAAGCCTGTAAATCCTCAGCTGCTCCACCTTTGTATTGAGCAGCTCCACGCCCTCTGTTCATCTTTATTGCGCCCCTCCCCCTGTCCTTTAGAAACTCCCAAGGAGGCGATATCACCGATGTTGGGAACCACTGTGCTGGAGGATCTGGTACTTCACACGGAAGATGCAAGTTGTGAATTGCTGGTAGTATTTGCTTTTCTTACAGTTGTTTATGCTTTTGGGGGAAGTGAGTGTCACTGACAAAGCTTTCATTTAGAGACACTCCCCTAAACATCCTCGAGGATGGAGTGGTGGACCTCTTTTGAACCCCTGTGCCTTTAAGTCGACTGCTGCAAAAAAAGTCTTATGGACAGGCCTGATGAAGGGTATCTTCCCAAAACGTCGATTCTTAATTCACATCCATTGATGCTGCTTGACGCGCTGAGCTCCTCCATCACATTGTGTGTTTTGTTCTGGATTTCCAGCATCGACAGTACCTCTTGAGTCCATGGATATTTCTTCTTGAGCAGACAAATGATGAAACAATTCATTACATGTTTGATTCATCTTAGCTTTCATTGGTTTCATTTCTAGGTTATGCATTGCTCCCTCCATGACATCACTGAGATTCCAGGACTTTGATGCTAGCTTCCTGAGCTGGCCTTGACTGGGGACTGGGTAGCCGATTCACTATTGCTCCAGTGGGCATGAACAGGAATGCCTGTGTAATGATGGAGTGCACCGGTTCCTGACCACCCCCTCCCACTGCACTCCATGCCACTTTGCATCTGTCTGATGTACAAGCTTTTGGCTTTGAATGCGTGCAACAACTCTGTGTGTGTGTGTGTGTGTGTGTGTGTGTGTGTGTGTGTGTGTGTGTGTGTGTGTGTGTGTGTGTGTGTGTGTGTGTGTGTGTGTGTGTGTGTGTGTGTGTGTGTGTGTGTGTGTGTGTGTGTGTGTGTGTGTGCCTCTCCTCTGGGAATGGGCATGGGCACACCTTTGAACCTTTGAACCTGTGGTTGCTCTGGGGCATTGGAAGCCCAGGGAATTCCATTGCCAGAAACTCTAGGTTACTGCTGTGTGAACTCATTACACTATTAAAAGATAATTTGCAGTGGCAGAATTGGATAGAAGCTTCCATTGAAGATTTTAGTAAAGTTGAGCTGCTGTGAAGGAGGGAGGTGTGGTGATGCAAGTACGTTGTGCTACCCTTCCTTGCGATACATTGCAATAAAACTTTCTGCACAACAGCTCATTATGATATGACACACTCCAGTGTACGTCATTCCAATGTAACTTAAAATGTTGACTGTCCATTTCTCCCCAAATGCTTCCTGACTTCTTTAGTTCTTCTGGTATCTTGTTTGTTTCATCAGCCCAGCCATGTTAAAGGTATTATGTATCATGTCTTGCCTTTTGATTGCTTCCAAGATGATCAGTTTTTGACGTAAAGTCCATACTTACATGGAATTGATATTTTCCTGTTTCCTTGTAGGCACTAATCATATGACTGTGCAAATGATGGAACAATCCGAAAAAACATCTAGCACCTATAATAATATTGACAGACAGGATGAGAGAGATGCCTTAGGGGAATTGACCAAGAGATGGGATGCATTATTTATTTCAACTTCAACATGGTCTCAGCTCAGCTTTCCAGCTTTTCTCAATAACCCTTGCCAAAAGACTAAATATCTGCTTAATAATTTAGTATTAAATATTTAAAATTCTTTATTAAACATCTAATGATTTGGTCTCCACTGTTTTCTAGGATACAAAATTCCAGATGTTCATACCCCTTTGGGAAATTAAATTCTCTCTCATCTGCATTTTATTTTAATTCCGCTAATTCTAGAGTCCCTATTCATGGAATATCTCTTGGGAGCCACCTTGTCAAGGCCCCACTGAGATGCAAAAGACTGTAGATCCTGGAATTTGGACCATTAAACACTCTGCTGGAGAAACTCAGTGGGTCAAGTAGGGAAACGGTTTGTTAATGTTTCAGGTCGAAACCTTGCATTAAGTCTTTCCCTCTACGGATTCTCCTTGACCCACAGATTTACTTAGGCAGCAAGTTTAATCCTTCAGAATCTTAACTGTTTTTAAATGAAGATTGGCTCTTGTTCTTCCTAACAAAAGTGATCAGTGGTTTTCTGCCTTTCCTCATAAGACAACCTTTTTCAACCCGGGACGGCATGGTAGCACAGTGGTTAGTACAACACTTTATGGTACTGGTGAACTGTGTTCAATTCCCGTCGCTGACTGTAAGGACTTTGTATCTTGTGACCATGTGGATTTCCTCAGGGTGCTCCAGTTTCTTCCCACTGTGCAAAGACCTACTGGTTTTTGTAGGTTAATTTCTCATTGTAAATTGTCCCATGATCACTTTAGGATTAAACTTGGGTTCTTGCAAAAAGGGCCCACTCTGTGCTTTATCTAAAACAAAACAAATTTTAAAAAAAACCTAGAAATCAAATTAGTGAACCACCTCCAGTACAAGTATATCCTAACCTAAGTAAGGAGAAAATATACTCTAGTGTGGTCCCACCAGCTGCTGTATTGTAACAGCAACTTATAAGTGTGATGAAATTTTCAAAATGATTTTCAAAGAAAAGTGATTACCACTTGAAATCATTTAATATAGATAGATAGATAGATACTTTATTCATCCCCATGGGGAAATTCAACTTTTTTTCCAATGTCCCATACACTTGTTGTAGCAAAACTAATTACATACAATACTTAACTCAGTAAAAAATATGATATGCATCTAAATCACTATCTCAAAAAGCATTAATAATAGCTTTTAAAAAGTTCTTAAGTCCTGGCGGTTGAATTGTAAAGCCTAATGGCATTGGGGAGTATTGACCTCAAAGTAAATTCATTATCAAAGTACAGTATATGTCACCTTGAGATTTATTTTCTTGTTGACATTTACAAAAAATGAAGAAATGCGATAGGACGTATGAAAACTAGCCATAACAGAGACTTGACAAACAGCCGATGTGTAAAAGAAGACAAATTTTCCAAATAATAAACAAAATTAGAAATAATACTGGGAACATGAGCTGCAGAATCCTTGAAAGTGCATCTCTAGATTCTGGAGTCACTTCAGTGTGGATGTGAATTAAGTTACCCACCCTGGTTCATGAGCTTGCTGGCTGTACTATAGGTTAATAACTGTTTCTGAGCGAATGGTATTACAGGAAAGACACTAGCATGGATATAAAACTGGCTGACTGGCAGGAGGTGAAGAGTAGGAATAAAGGGAGCCTTTTCAGGCTGGCTGTCAGTGACTGGTGGTGTTCAACAGGGATCTGTGTAAGGAACCGCTTCCTTTCATGTTATAAGTCAATGATTTTACTTGATGGAGTTGATGGCTTTGTGACCAAGTTTTCAGGTGATATAAAGACAGGTGGAGGGGTGGGTAGTGTTGAGGAAGCACCGTGTCTGCAAAAGAACTTAGACAACTTAGGTGAATGGGCAAGAAAATAGCAAATGAAATACAATGTTGCAAAATACATGGTCATTCATGCACTTTGGTAGAAGAAATGCATAGAAAAGAATGTGGACTATTTTCTAAGTGGGGAGAAAATTCAAAAATCTGAGATACAAAGGGACTTGGGAGCCCTTGTGCAGAACGCCCTGAAGGTTAACTTGCAGGTCGAGTCGGTGGTGAGGAAGGCAAATGCAATGTTAGCAGTCATTTCGAGAGGAATAGAATATGAAAGCAAGGATGCAATGCCGAGGTTTTATAAGCCATTTGTCAGACTGCACTTAAAGTATTCTGAGCAGTTTTGGGACCCTTATCTAAGAAAAGATATGTTGGCATTGGAGAGAGTCCAGAGGAGGTTCACAAGAATGATTCCAAGAATGAAAAAGGTTAACACATTTGGAGTGTTTGATGTCTCTGAGCCCATACTCACTGGGGTTTAGATAAATAATGGGGGATCTCATTGAAACCTATTGAATATTGAAAGGACTAGGTAGAGTGGATGTGGAGACAATGTTTCCTATAATGGTGGAGTTTTGGACCACAGGGCACAGTCTCAGAATAGGGGGAGGTCCATTTGGAACAGAGATGAGGAATTTCTTTAGCCAGAGTGCAGTGAATCTGTGGAATTCATTGCTACAGATGGCTGTGGCAGCCAAGTCATTGGGTATATTTAAAGTGGAGGTTGATAGGTTCTTGATAAGTCAGGCAGCAAAGATTACAGGGAGAAGGCAGGAGAATGGGGTTGAATGGGATAGTAAATCAACCATGATGTGATGGGGGAGCAGACTTGATGCCAGAATGTCCTATGTGTTATCCTCCACTGAGACAGACCAGTCTGCTGGGTATTTTCTACAGCCCTGATCTGCATTTCACAGCTTTTTCCTTTCTTTAACAGCCAGAGAAAGTGACATTCCTGGCATCACCCTACCACAGAATAGACCCTATTACAGCCCAAAGCGTCTGAGTTCAGAGTTCAATCCCAGCATCCTCTGTAAGGAGTTAGTATGTTCTTCCTGTGAGCGGGTGGGTTTCTTCCAGGGTTCTGCTTTCCTTCCACATTCCAAAGACCTAGCGGTTAGTAGGTTAATTATTCATTGTAAATTGTCTTGTTATTAGGCTAAGGTTACACAGGTGGCTCGTGGAGATAGAAGGGTCAGTTTTCTCTAGCTCTTGAGTTTTGATGAAATATCTTCGACTGAAGTGTTAGCTCTTTCTCTTTCTGCCTGACCCACTGAGTATTACCTGCAATAGGCAACACACACAAAATGCTGGTGGAACACCGCAGGCCAGGCAGCATCTATAAGGAGAAGCACTGTCGTCATTTCGGGCCGAGACCCTTCGAGACTAGTCCTGACGAAGGGTCTCGGCCCGAAACGTCGACAGTGCTTCTCCCTATAGATGCTGCCTGGCCTGCTGTGTTCCACCAGCATTTTGTGTGTGTTGTTGTTTGAATTTCCAGCATCTGCTATTTCCTCGTGTCTGCTCTTAAGATTACCTGCAATAGTCTATTTTTGTATCAGATTTCCAGAACCTGCAGTTATTTGATTTTCCTTCACCGTTGCTACCATTGGCAGGCTGTTTCTGTAGTTGTGCATCGAGCTCTCAGCCACTTCAGCGAGGAGCGCAGGTCAGAGTGAACCGGGAAAGCAGCTGGGTATCTCTCAAGGCAATCAGATTACATGAATCATAAAATTCTTACACAAGGGCTGACAGAGAATAACATGGAATCTTAAATGTAGGCAGGCTCTTCGGTCCACAATGCTGCCAGAATCAGAATCCGGTTTATTATCACAGACGAATGTCTGTTGTCTGGCGGCAGCAGTACAGAGCAAGACATAAAAATTACTATAAGTTACAAAAAAAAAATTGCAAAAGAATAATGGACCAATCACAAATCTGGTGGCAGAGGGGAAGAAGCTGTTCTTAAAATGCTAAGACTCTGTTTTCAAGCTCCTGCACCTCCTCCTTGGAGGTAGTAACAAGAAGAGGACATGTCCTAGATGATAAGGGTCCTTAGTGATAGATGTCAGCTTCTTAAGGTACTGCATCCTGAAGATGTCCTCACATCTATATCCCTCCATTGCCTACATATGTCTGAGAGTTATGTAAACTGGGTGAATTCAATTTGAAGATGTGAGTAAAAAGATGCAACTCATTATTAGATGGAGAGAAAGGATTCGGAAAACAATCTTTTTCTTTAAATTTTATATTTTAAAAATCTATTGGAAAAAAAATCTCTTGGTACTGTCTGTAGGGAGCTTTTAAAAATTAATTTTTTGTTGAGATGTAGCGTGGAGCAGGCCCTCCCGGCCTTGTGAGCTCGTCAGCAACTCCTGATTTAATGCTAGTCTAATCATTTTACAATGATCAGTTAACCTACCAACTGGTATGTCTTTGGAATGTGGGAGGAAACCGGAGCACCCAGAGGAAACCCACGTGGTCACGGAGAGAATGTACAAACTCCTTACAAGTAGTGGCAAGAATTGAGCCAGGGTCGCCTGAACTGTAAAGCATTGTGCTAACCACTACGCTACTGTGCCACCCCATGTTTGTACATTCTCCCTATGACTTTGAGTGTTTCCTCCAGGTGCTCTGGTTTCCTCCCACATTCCAAAGATGCCTGAGTTAGGGATAGTAAGTTATGGGAATTCTTTGTTGGCACTGGAAGTGTGGTGACCTTTGTGGGCTGCCCCTCCCGCCGCAGCACATTTTCAGACAGAGTTGGGCAATGATGCAAACAACACATTTCACTGTATGTTTCGATGTACATGTGACAAAATAAGGTAATCTTTAAATCTTCTAAATTGAGACTTTACACTTCTGAATGCTAATTTTCCATGCAGTTAATTAACACTTATCACAAGGTGACAACTGAAGTTGAAATGCTGGGTATCCTACAGAGAATGATTCACCACCTGGCACTAGAAGTTTCTTCCATGATCTACCAGGCCCAGTGAGGATTTTGATGGAATACTCTTCACTTGCCTGAATGAGTGCAGTTCCAACAACTTTTGTGAAGTTTAGCACCATCCGGGACAAAGTTTGCTTGATTCACACCCATCCACCATCGTATTTATTTTATAAACATGAGGAAGTGCATTGGTGCTGGAAATCCAACACAACACACACAGAAAATGCTGGAGGAACTCAGTAGGTCAGGCAGTATCCATGGAAATGAATAAACAGTCAACATTTCGGGCTGAAACCCTTCTTCAGGACTGAGAAGCAAGGGGGAAGATGCCAGAATAAAAAGGTGTGGGGAGGGCAAAGAGTTTGGCTGGAAGCTGATAGGTGAAGCCAGGTGGGGAGAAAGGTCAAGGGCTGGAGAATGAAGAGTCTGATAGGAGAGGAGAGTGGACAATAGCAGAAGTGGGAGGAAGAGGGGATCCAGGGGGAAGTAATAGACAGGTGAGGAAAAAGTAAAAGATCTCAGTGGGGAATAGAGCAATTTATTTACTGGAAGGGGAAATTGATATTCATCCCATCAGGTTGGAGGGTACCCAGATAGAATATGAGGTATTGCTCCTCCACCCTGAAGGTGGCCTCATCTTGGCACAAGAGGAGGGCCAGGACAGATATGTTGGAACGGGAAGGGGAATTGGATTTAAAATGTTTGGCCACCAGTAAGTCCACTTTGTAACGGATGGTGTGGAGGTGCTCGACAAAGTGGTCCCTCAAGTTACGATGGTTCTCACCGCTTCGAGATCACCATCTACAATAGATGACCCCAGCAGATCTGCAGGTTAAGTGTTGCCTCACTTGGAAGGACTATTTGAGGCCCTGAATGGAGCACCAATATAATTAATACTACTTAGAAATACAGCATGGTAACAGGCTGGTCTGGACCAACCAACCCGTGCTATCCAATTACAACCATGTGATCAATTAACCCACTTACCTGTACGTCTTTGGAATGTGGGAGGAAACCAGAGCACCCAGTGGGAATGTACATGATCAATATAAAGTACAAACTCCTTAAAGACAGTGACAGAGTTAAACCTGGTTTGCTGAATTTCGCTATCCTCTAGGCTACTATGCCACCTCCAGATACGTTAATCTTCCCCAACAAATGTGCACAAGAGAGGACACAATTAATTCACCAAGTTACTCTGTCTGCACCTCCCAACTTGTATGATCCAACCCAACCATCAAGATGGATGGTATTATCTTTATTTATCACATGTACATTGAAACATAGAGTGAAATGTGCTGTTTGCATCAAATCAAATTTGCGAGGGTAATGCTGGGCTGCCCGCTAGTGTTGCCATGCTTCCAACGCTACCGTTGCATGCCCACTACTCGTTAACTCTAATCATACATCTTTGGTGTATGGAAGATCCTGGAAGGGACCCACATGGCAATGTGGAGAATGTACAAAATCCTTTCAGGTGGCGGTGAGAATCGAACCCTGATCTTACAGCTGCCACTGTAAAGCGGCGTGCTAACCACTACACTATTGTGCCCCAGGGAACATCCCGACGTGCAGGCCCACATCCAAGGAGTACGTCATGTTGAAGTTCCTTTGCAGCGTGACGTGGAAAGTGCAATGCAGGTAGACAGTAAGGCCAAGGTGGGGGAAGAGGGTGGTGCTGATGGAGTACCCTGGCCAGGCAGACAAGAATAGAAGGTTGATGCTTAAGCAATGATCCTACTGGGTGTCGGAGTGGAGGTACGTCTCTACCAAAGGTGGCATACTTCCCTCTGCTAGCTTGCAGGTCACCCTTGGGGAAAGGCGTAGCACCTGCTTAGCACCCCCCCACCCCCCCCCCGCCAAGTCATGTGAATCCATGGGAGTAGGTAGTGGACAGTCGTATGAGCAGCTGGTACACATCACAAGTCCTGGTTATGCGACCACCGATGCCAGGCAGACAATCTCTGAAGAGTATTGATAACGACTGGGATCACCTGGGACACTGCTCAGAAGAAGGCAAGGTGAACCACTTCTGTTGAAAAAATAGTCAAGAATAATCATGGTCTCGGAAACCATGATCACCTACGTCATCTGACATGGTACATAATGACGATAATGACTTATTAAATGGCACAGTAGCAGGTATAAGGATCAAAAAATAATCTTGCTGCCAATTTTTATGTTTATATATGGAATCCTAAGAATTTCTGATAAATACAATGTTTATTTACTTATTTTATTTAGAGATATAGTGCCAAATTGGCCCTTCCAGCCCTTAAGCCCAGCAACATCTGATTTAATCCTAGCCTAATCACAGAACAATTTACAATGACCAATCAACCCATCAACCAGCACATCTTTGGACTCTATGCTCAGGTTCAATGGCGAAGCATGCCAGAATGTGCTGCTAGCATGCTGTTTCAAAAGAGAAACAGATGCACCAATGAGAATATAAGAAATGGAAGAAGAAGAATCCCTTGGAACCTATTCAGTCTCTCCTCTATTCAATAAGTTAATTGCTAAACATGTATATCCCCTGCTTTCTACAATGCTTGGAGGAGACTGTTCAGCCCATTGAACTGATACTGCCTGAAAATCTGCACCTGGCTTAACTTCAGCATTTGGTCCATAACCTTGCAGTTATATCTCCTAACCCACATGAGGAAGTGTGTAGTTCACACACACAACTAATCAGTCATTTTGCAAACCAACAAGACTGGAGTGGAAGCAAGAAATCTTGAGGGACACTTTCAGAAGGACAACAACACACCAGATTAAAATGTGATGAAGTTTTCTTCCTCCACTATAAGTCCATGGGAGCATAATTCAGTCATTCAACCCATTGAGTGTTGATTTGTTACATCTGTCAACCCCATTCTCCGACTTCCTTCCCAAAACCTTTGACACCTTACTAATCAAGAACCTATCAACCTCACCTTTAAATATACCAATTGACTTGGCCTCTGCAGCCTTCTGTGACAATGAATTTCACAGTTTCAGCACCCTCTGGCTAAAAAAAAATTCTTCCTCATCTCTGTTCTAAAGGGATGTCCTTCTATTCTGAGCTGTGCCCTCTGGTCCTAGATTCTTCCACCATTTGAAACATTCTCTCCATGTCCACTCTACTCAGGCTTTTCAATATTTAGTAGGTTTCAATAGGATCCTCCCCCCCCACCCCTCATTTTCTAAACTCCATTGAGGACAGGACCAGAGGCATTAAATGCTCTTCTTACATCAACACTTTTATTGCTGGGATCATTCTCATGAACCTCCTCTGGACCCTGCCCAATGCCAATATATCCTCTCTTAGATATGGTGCTTGAGTTCTAAACACCTACATCTTGTTGATGACAAAATATTCCTCATTTCCCCATAAAGCGTGCACCAGTTCCCATCTTACCTCAGGCCCTGGTGAATTTATTCATGAGTGTCATGAGATTTCCTCTGCTTCCAACGTTTTGTTAGCTTCACTGTCAGAGAGAGGAGGAGAAGAGTGGGAGGAGGCTCCCGGGGCAACCAAATACCATGGTTCTTTGTATTGACGACATGACTTAACTTCATTCATTGTGTAAACCACGAGAGTCAACCGCAATGAAAATAATCACATGAACTTTTTCTCTCAATTCCAAGCATCAACATCTTGATCAAAGTTCAGAGTACATTTATTATCAAAGTATGTATAAATTATACAACCTTGAGATTCATCTGCTTACAGGCAGCCACAAAACAAGAATCACAAAGGAACCCGATTTTTAAAAACATGACCAACACCCAATGTGCAGAGAGAAAGAGAAAAACACAAATCATGCAAACAATAAAAGTAAGCAACAGCATTCAGAAAGAAAGGGAGTTCATAGACACAAAGCCCAGATCAGCCGAAGCAGGCCATAGCCTCAGCCTAGTTCACCACACAGCAGGGCAAATTGTCAGCCTCAGCATCGCGGAGAGCGAAGAGGAGCAGCGAGATGACCCGACCCAACCCTTGCCTCTTGTCCCGACACCCTGCCTTTTCAGTCCATCTGGCCTGGCATTTAAATTGTCCAGACACTGTGTTGCCCCCACACTAGGACCCTGCCATATTGATCCACTTTGGGCCTTTACCCCTACGCCACATTCCAGCCTGTATCCAACCTTTCCAAATCAGCATAGCACTTAAATCGACCAGAACTCGCTCTTGGTTTAGGTGGGCAGGCTTGATTCTACAATGTGGAACACACAACATTTCATTTACTTTTGTTTTTATGTTTGTGTAAGGTTCAGCAAAACAGAGCTTGACCTTCTCAAGAACTATGGTTGGTTGTGTTCATATTAGAACGATAGAGAATGTTCAGAGAAAAACAAAGGCGTTGAGAAATTAGAAATAAAAACAGGAAAAGAGAAGTTGCAAATGAATGATAGATCTGTCAACACATGGAAGGTGACAGACTTGTTAATGTTCAGAATGCGGAACATGTGAATTCACAGTGTATTGTGTTCAATGAGGCCTAGAATGGTGTAGAGTGACTTCTATTTGCATGGTGTGATAATTTTGTTGGTAAACTGATTTCCCTACATATTGTCTACTCAAAGTAGAGACTTGGCAATCCAGGTGTACCTCAGAATCAGGTTTAATGTCACCAGCATATGTTGTGAAATTTGTTAACTTAGTGGCAGCAGTTCAATGCAATGCATGATAACATAGAGAAAAAATAAGCAAATTAATTACAGTAAGCATATATAAAATAGTGAAATTAAAAATAGTGCAAAAACAGAAATAATAAAAGTTAGGTAGTGTTTATGGGCCCGACGTCCATTTAGGAATCGGATAGCAGAGGGGAAGAAACTTTTCCTGAATCGCTGAGTGAGTGCCTTCAGACTTCTATACCTCCTACCTAATTGCAACAATGAGAAAAGGGCATGTCCTGGATGACGGGGTCCTTAATGATGGACGCCACCTTTCTGAGATGTCTTGGATACTACGGAGGCTAGTACCCAAGATGGAGCTGACTGATTTTGCAACTTTCTGTAGCTTCTTTTGATCATGTGTGGTAGCCCCTTCCCTGTACCAGACAGTGATGCAGCCTGTCAGAATGCTCTCCATGGTACATCCACACCCTTGCAAAAAGTGTGCATTGGTTGATACGTGCTGATCGTTTAACAGGCCTTTAAACATGCAGCACACCTGAACATGATGTCTCAGATTTATTGTAGTTAGCATCAGTGAGTAAAGGGGATTCACTCTCATTTTGGAGTCAAAAAGTTATAAATACTGAATTAAACATGCCCCCATCCCAATGTCCATGCCAATCATAGTGCCCATCAAGCTAGTCCCATTTGCCCTCATTTGTACCTCTAAACCACTGCTGCCCTTCAATCTCCTATGTTCCAAGGGATGAAGTCCTACCTTGCTCAACTTCTACCTATAGCTCAGGCCCTTGACCCCAGGCAACATCCAAACACAAAACTTCTCTGCTCTCCTTCCAGTTTGCCGATGTCTTTCGTATAACAGAGTGACCAAAACTGTGCACTATACTCCCAAGTGTGGTCTCACCAATGTCCTGCACAACTCCTAGGACTTGTGGAATATAGTCAACATATTGGCCCAGGCTTATTTTACTTTATTGAGATACAACGTGGAGTAGGCCCTCCTGGCCCCTTGAGCCACACCACCCAACAACTCACCTAACAACTAGCCTAATCACGGTCCAACTTACAATGAACAATTAACCTACCAACTGGTACGTCTCTGGCCTTTGGGAGGAAACCAGAGAACCAGGAGGAAACACATGAGATCATGGGGAGAATGTACAAACCCTCTGTGGACAGTGGTAGTAATTGAATCTGGGACGCTGGTACTATAAAGCATTATGCTACACACCATGATACCATACTTTCTGACAATGCCCTGCTCTACCTCGTGACTTTTGCCACTAGCACATCACTATCTCCCTGAGAGAGCAGGTGGGACTTAGCTTACACTTTCCTCTGAAGGATGCCATTCCTAATGGTGCCCTGTCCCCTTGCTGGAATATGGTATTGATCTTGTGCTCAGACCTCTGAGGGGATCACTGACGTATATTCCGTTGAGCTCACTGGATACAGCTGCTGTCACAAGGCTGCTGAGCACCCTGAATTTAACCATTGACTCGTTCTGAGGCTGGATCTGTGCTTTGGGGAATGTTTGCTCACTTTGATTTCCAGCTTTTGGACGATAATGCAACTGAAGTGTGATCTGACTGTGTTTGTTTCAGGGCCAAGCTGTGGCTCAGCTCTGCTCCACCATTCCAGATGTGACAGTGTTTGGAACTGCCTCCTCTTTCAAGCATGAAGCCATCAAGGACACCATAACTCATTTCATTGACAGGAACGCCGATTATGTGCAAGATGTGAAGAGGTAAGGCAACTCAAGTGGGGAAGGCGTTGAAGGCATTTCTTTACCAAGGCTGGAACTATTGAGAAAAGCTTTACATTCAGCTCGTGGCTAAATAGTTTGGCACGGAATGGATTGTAGTAATGATTCCTGTCCTTGGCCAGATTCCCACTTGGAGTTACAATGAGGGAGCCCCAGTCTGAGAGGCGCTTACGGTACATGGGTGACAAACAGCCAGTGAGAGGTCATCTCATCGACCACAGTCTGCATCAGAAGCTACTTCTTTCACTCATGGGATATGGAGTTTGGTCTTGGAGTCAATCCTTCCCCAATTGCCCCCAGACTGAGTATCTTCCCAGGGCCATTCAGATGGAAGTTTAGAGTCATTGAATCCATACGAAAGCCCCAGTTGGCCAGTTGGAGTATTAGAGTCATAGAGAGATACAACAGGGATAAAGTCGTTTGGCCCAGTAAGTATGTGCAGACCATTGAGCAGCTAGTTTATATGCAGATCTTGCCCAACTTGTTTTCCTCTTTCAATATTTTTATTAATAGTATATAAATTGCATGAATACAAATACAAAATTCATAAGGATACAAGTAATATGAATTACATTACATTTAAATCACAGTAATATGATCACAGTATCCCATACTCCAAATCAATCATGTAGAAAAAAAGATTTCATTTTGGTAGTGGCACTAGATTTTTTTCAATAAAATACAATTATTTTATTTCATTTCCAACTTGAAGGCCACTTCCCCTACCAGCAGGACATTAGTGAATCAGTAAGTCCTGTTACTGAAACAAGTTGTTCTTGAAAAAATATCATTTGAGTTCAAATTTATTGTTGTTGGCAGGGAAGAAATGCCTTGAAAATCAGCTTTCTGCCTCAGCAGCACAGTACGTTGCAAACATAAGTGAACATAACACATAACACAGAACTTAAACAGTTGAAAAAAAACACATAACAATACCAGTGCAAGCTGAGGGAAAGAAAAATAAATATAGTGTGAGGTAGCATTTTAGCTTTTCGGGTTGGTTCAAGAATACAGTGGCAGGTTATATTAGTCTGAATTTAAATTCCGCGGCTCCCTTGATCAGATTTAAACTTGTATCTCCAGTTTCTTTATCTGCCCTTTGGGAATTTCACTGTGCTGCCACGCTCACGATGAGATAGACTTGGAGATCAAATGTTCATCTTTGAAGGAATGGTGGGGTAGAGATACGTCTCTACCAAAGGAGGTGTAAAGCACTCCTTCCCTCCACTAGCCTGCAGCTCACCTCTGGGCAAGGTGTAGCATCTACTTAGCCCCTCACCCCTCCCCCTGGATCGGGGTCACTTGAAGCCATGGGAGCAGCCATGGTCATTTGAGCAGCTGGCGCATATCAGAAGTCCTGGTTATGCAACCACTGACGCCAGACAGACAATCTCTGAAGAGTATTGATAAAGGCTGGGGTCACTCATCTTATAAAGACACTGCCCAGAAGATGGCAATGGCAAACCACTTCTGTACAAAAATTTGTCAAGAACAATCATAGCCAAAGAAGGACAATGATTGTACATGTCATATGACACGGCATATAACAATGATGATGACCATGCCCTAATTTCTAGGGATACAGGTTCAATCTTGACCTCTAGTGCTGTCTGTGTGGAGTGTGCATGTTCTCCCTGTTAATTGTGCTCCAGTTTTCCGCCCACATCTCAAAGATATGCTGATAGATTAATTGACCGCTGTAGATTTTACTGTGTGTGGGCTCATGGTAAAAATTGTGGAAGGCTTTGATAGGGTGGAAAATCTATTTCCCTTAGCAGAGAGGGCAATAACTGGGAGCAAAGATTGAAGGTAATGAGTGGATGGATTTAAGGGGAACTGAGGAAAAAAATCTTCTCATGAGGATAGTTTGCTGTCAGGAATCCACAACTGAAAGGTGTATCAGTTGTATTTCAAAAGTAGCTTTAATGTAACCCATATCAATACGACCAGTGGAAGTTGGGATTAGTCTCGAATACTCTCTTTTTGGTTAACGTGGGCACTGTGGCTCCTTCCTGTGTCAATTTTTTAAAGGATTTCTAGTTCAATGCTTAAAAATATTAAAACACCTGTTTGCACAGTTCCAGAGCAAACACAGATGTGTAATGTTAGTCAAATAAATCATGGCACAGTTCTTCACATATTTTCAATATTTTCTTAAAACCGATCTGAAACTAAGTGATGAATAATCTGCACCCCCTGAGTGGGATTTATAGCTATGGTCAAGGGAAATACAGATTTTCTCTGATAACAATAGACCCCCCACCTGGAATGAAAGAGTTTTAATTTTAATACTATTCTGAAGCCGCACATGTACATTTTGCCAGCTAACCTTGTAAATCTTATTCTGGTGTGGAAACACATGGAGATAAAAGATACAGAAACATTGATTGACACTGATAAATAGTGCAAAATAACCTTGTCAAAATACTTTGAGTTTGTTTGAATCCTTCAAACCGTAGTTGTGTGGAGACTGTCTTTAGTCAGCTTGCAGTGTGACAGGAATTCATAAACCTGAGGCTCTGATGTCAGAATTGTACAGTTCAGGAATGAGCTCTTCGGCCCGCAATGTCTGTGCTGATAATTATGCCAGTCTGAGCTAATTCCATCTGCCTGCACGTGGTCTATATCCCTCCATTCTCTGTCTGTTTATGCATCTGTCTAAATGCCACTTAAACCTTGCTGTTGTATCTGCTTCATCAGCCCACCTGGCAGGGCAATACAGGAAGCTTCTACTCTGTTTAAAAAAAACTTTGCACATTTCCTTTAAACTTTCTCCTTCTCATCTTGAATCTATATATTCTAGTATGAGACATGTCCTCCTTGGGAAGCAGGTGCTGACTGCCTCTCTACTTTTCATTCATTCATTATGTGCGTGTCATATGATGTGGACAGTCATGGTTTGTCCATGACTTTGATTGTCCTTCGCAAGCTTTTCTACAGAAGTGGTTTGCCATTACTACCTTCTGGGCAGTGTCTTCACAAGACGAGTGACCCCAGCCGTTATTACTTCAGAGATTGTCTGCCTGATGTCAGTGGTTTCATAACCAGGATTTGATATGCCCCAGCTGTTCATATGACCACCTGCTCCAGTGGCTTCACAAGACCCTGATCCGGGAGCTATGTGGTTACTACACCGGGGGTGACCTGCAGGCTCGCGGAGGGAAGGAGGGCCTTAACACCTCCTTTGTAAGAGATGTACCTCCACCCTGCCACCCAACTATCCTATGATTATTTTGTAAACTTCGAACAAGTCGCCCTATAGCCTCTAACACTACAGAGAAGACAATCCAAATCTGCCTAAAATATTGTTATCTCTAATCCAGGCAACATCCTGGTGAATCTCTTCAGTTCAATTCAATTCAAGTTTAATTATCATTCGACCATACATGAACACCCATGAATATAACCAAATGAGACAGCGTTACTCCGAGGCCAAGGTGCAAAACACAGTACCAACAGTCACACACAGTACAAACCACACATAGCACAAAAAAGATAGCAAGCACATGTAAGATATCAGTGAAAAAACAGCCAAGCAAAACAAATAGTCCAGACCCTGAGTCCATGAATGCCACAGTAATCTGCAGTCAAACACAATACATCTTGTCTTCTGTCGACTGAACACTTGGGGGCAGCACTGACTCCAGACTGGATGCTGTACCACACTGCCCCCAGTGGAGCCCACTGGCTCTGACATCTCTCTCCTGGTGGTTCATCCACATCCTCTCCTAATCCTCCACATCCTTTGTGTAACGTGCTGACTAGAGTTACATGCAATACTCCATATGCAGAAGAATCAGGGTTTTATACAATGTGCCACCCAGACAGCCTTAAGTATACTGAGATAGTGTGGTGAACTACATATACCTGTCTGGACACGCCCCCTGATGACTGCTCCTGTGGCTCCTCCCACGGACCCCTGTATAAAGGTGATGGAGGTCTGAGCCCGGGCTCTCAGTCTCCAGGATGTAGTATGGTGGTCACTCACTGCTTGTTCCTTCTTCCAGTCAATAAAAGCCGATACCTCGCTTTTACGTCTCAGAGTGAGTTATTGATGGTGCATCAGATAGTAAAAAGAAAAGTAGAATACAGAATACAGTGTGGCAGTTACGGTGAGAGTGCAGGGCAGGTGGACCAATAAGGTGCAAGGGACACGACGAGGTAGATTGGGATGTTAAGGAATGCCTTGGAATATGATCCACCTTTGGTTCATCTTCAGGATCTCTCCAGATGGAGTGGATATTGTCCTGGACTGCCTATGTGGTGAAAACACCGGTAAGGGGCTTGGCCTCTTGAAACCTCTCGGCACTTACATCTTGTACGGTAAGTTCTGCCACTCCGAAAGCGCTGGCATGTTTGAGAAGTGCAATATCTAAATATTAAACCGTTTGTGCCATTATGTTAATGTTAAAGACTGTTTTGAGCCATTGCAAGCATCACAAAAGTGTATTCACCAACTTCTAGGCTCATCAAATATGGTTACCGGGGAGACTAAAAGCTTCTTCAGCTTTGCAAAATCAGTAAGTAAAAAGAAAACCATCGAGTAAGTTAGATATTAGCATGCTGTGCATCACGTGCATCCGTCTGTGTGTTGTGTTGCTTTGTGCTTGTATTTTAGCCATTCGACTGCAGTAGAATAACACCCCCTAAATACCCCTTAAACATTTTCTTATTCCACTGTGCTGTGAAGTGCGACATTTAACGCCAACTTTGTGTCAAGGATTTGGTGGGTGACTCAACAATGCTTTTGACTTGATCTGCAACACCGAGAGATATTGGGGAACTCCTGTCTCTTTGCCATTGGCTCACTAGGTACTTCTTGGGCACCAAAGCAGCAGGACGGTTAGTGCAATGCTCTCACAGCTCAGGGAGATCCGGAGTTCAGACTTATATTCCAGCACTGTCTGCGAGGAGTTTTTACGCTCTCCCCATGAACTGTGTGGGTTTCCTCCTATGCTCTAAAGACGTATGGGTTAGTAGGTTAGTTGGTTAATTAAGCTTCTGTTAAATAGGTGCGTTGCCAGGTGGCGCAGCTCATTGGGTCGAAAGGGCCAGTTCTGCGCTCTATCTCTGAATAATATAAATGAACAAATTTAACTTTAGAAGAGGTGCTGACCTTTTGTCAAAGACTTCTGTTTGGTAGAGGACTCAGTAATGGTTAGAGTGGACCTGAAACACTGACAGATATTGGGAACTCCTTTCGCTTTGGCATTGCCTCATTAGATACATATCATAACTCTGAAAATGTCTGCAAACATTACAGGGGAAAAAATCATAGTACTGACCATAGCCTGTCGTACAAAACACAATGTGTGGAATGGGAGCAGGAGGAGGTCCTTGCTCCTTTGTTATTCAGTAAGATCACGGCTTTTTCTTTTCACACCTAAGCTCCATTTTCCTGTATTGACCCATATGTCTTAATTCTCTCAACATTTAAAAGCCTATTGATCAGTCTTGAGTGGATTCAGTGGCTAAGCCTCCGGCTGGGTGGCTCACTGAGGTGAAGACATTCCTTCTCCACGCTCTTCCTGAATCGTCAGCTGTTTATTTTGAGAAGGCTTTCAGGCATCCCTGCCAGGGCAAATGTCAGTTCTGCATCTGCTCAATCACAACCTGGTTATTTTGAGGTAGTCCTACTATGATTCCACTTCCCACTTCTTCCTCTCCCGGTGGACGCACAAGAGACTGCAGGATGTTGGAGTCTGGAGCAACAAACAATCTGCTGGAGGAACTCAGTGGGCCGGGCATCATCTGTGAGGGAGTGGGAAAGATTTTGACATGAAGTGTCAAAAATTCCTTTCCTCCCCCTCAGACGCTGCTCATCCTGCAACATTCCTCTCCTAGATTTCTTGTTACTCTTTCATTCCCTATCTTGTTATAATAAAAAAAATTCACTGTTTTGTTCAAAACATAACAACTCTAATCTGATTGACCTTCATGTCCTCCTCCACTTACATTCTGGAAAGGTTTCTTTCTGAAATGACACTGGATTGGCTGAGAGATGACTGAAGCAATGATCAACTCTCCAAATTTTGTAAGGTTGTATCAAACTTTACAGCCCAAAGGTAGTCCATTCAGCCCGTCTGCTTTCTGCTAGTGTTTGTCCTCCACATTAATCTTGTCCTACCTCTTAGAGCATGTATTCAGTCATGGGATGTGGAAATAGTTGACAGTGCTGGCATTTATTGACCATCCCTGGTTACCTAGTAAGTATGGAGCAGTTAAGAATTGACCACATTGCCGGATCCTGGAGTAGGCCGGGAAAAGGTGTCAGACTATCTTGCCAAAAAAAACTCAATAGCTCAGGCAACATGTTCTGTATCGAGGCCCTTAATTTGGACTGAAAGAAAGAAAAGAGGTAGTTGATGTAAAGAGGTTAGGGCAAAGGGTCGGGCAAGAGCTGGCAGATGATAGGTAGTTCCACGTGAGGAGTGGTGATTAGCAAATTGAGGAGGTGAGAGTAGAAAATAGGAGATCAGAATGAGAGAAAAAATTCACATAACCTGGCCCCTCTCTGTCTTTTTTCTCTCCTCTTGATTTGTTCAGTTCTTTTGACACCCACCCTGCTCCACAGAGCCCATCACCCTGTTTCAGATTCAGATTTATTTATCGCAGATACATCAAAACATACATGTGTTAACAACCAACACATCTCAAGGATGTATTGGGGTAGCCCGCGTGTGTCACCACACGTTATGGCACCGACATAACGTATTTGATCTTCTCCACCCACTCCATCTGCCGATCACTCACAAAACCCTCCCACTGGGTCCCCCCTCCCCACTGTATCAGCCTCCTCTACTTGGTTCGATGTTCCGTCTTCCTCTCTAATCAAATAGCATCATCTCCTGCCCTTTCTTGCCCCCATCGAGAAACCTCCCATTCACGAGCAACACTCCACAACATACTGGGGGAATTCAGCAAGACTGGTAGCAAATACGGAGGGAAATGAGCAGTCGACGGTTTGGGCCGAGACTCTTCCGATACCTGTCGCAATTTCCACACTCCCCTCTTCCATCAAACCCTCCTCACCTGCATCGACTCATCGCCTGCCAGCTCTTGCTCCAACCCTTCCCCTCGCCTCTTTATACTGGCTATCAGCCCTCTATCTTTCCATTCGGATGCAGGGTCTCAACCTGAAAGGTCAACTGTCCATTTCCCTCCTCAGATGCTGCCTGACCTGCTGAGTTTTTCCAAAAGTTTGTTTTTCAGCATCTGCAGCCTTTTGTGTCTTCCTCTGTTTTTTTTTTCAAGATTGCTTTGAGATTACTGTGACTAGTTTTATTTTAAAATTCCCCTTTTACTTAATTACCAGAGTTTGAATTCCCTCACTGCTGTGGAGCGATGCAAACTGAAGATTCTCCATGGCTAGTCCAGTGATATTGCTGTTAGTCCGGTAATCTAACCATTATGTTACAGCAGAGCCCTAGGTTCTATCACTTCCTTCTCTCCCTTTCACTTTCAAGTAAACACAGCTAAGCTTCCCACTCTAAGCACCCAACATTGTTGGGGCTTCCAACTACCTGAGGATAACACACACAAAATTCTGGAGGAACTCAGCAGGTCAGGCAGCATCTGCAGAGGGGAATAAACAGTCGATGTTTTGGGCCGAGACCCTTCATCAGGACTGGAAATGAAGGGGGCAGAAGCTGGAATAAGAAGGTGGGAGGAAGAGAACAAGCTGAGAGGTGATAGGTGAGTAAGTCTGGCTAAAGAAATTCCTCCTCATCACTCTTTTAAAGGGACTCCCTTGTATTCTGAGGCTGTGCCCTCTGTTCCTCCATTCCCCCGCTATAGGAAACATCCTTCCTATGTCCACTCTCTCTAGGCCTTTCAATATTCTATAAGATCCCCCACTCCTTGTAAAGTCTAGAGAGTACAGGCCCTGAGCCATCAAATGCTCCACATATATTAACCCTTTCATTCCTGGGATCATTATCATGGACCTTTCGGGACCCTCTCCAATATAATTGTTGGAGATGCTCGCCCAATTTTAAAAATCACATCCATTGAGCAGGGATAATGCTGAATAAAGAAAATGATGCATAGGGAACTGTAATAATTCAGATATTCAAGTGCAGTGGAATAACAAAATGCTAATCATTAAACTCCATTGCTACATTACCGGAGATTTGCAGCATTTGTGTGGTGAAGTATCAGAGCATATTAAATTCCTTCATTTGCTCTCTGTTTGGCCCGTTTTGAATTGTATTGTGCAGAGCTTTACTGGGACAGAGCATCTGTAAGATATGAAATAATGAAGTCAGCAGAAAAGCAGGAACCAGAGCAACTGTTTCAGGTCGCTGACCTTTCGTCGGAACCAGGTTGGAGCTGGAAGTGGAAGTTTTAAGTTGCAGTGCGGGTCAGAGAGAATGAGCGGGAAGGTCTGTGACGGAGTGGGGACCAGCGAGACTCTGATCTCACAGTTGGTGTTGGTGTATGCCGACTCTGACAGGCATGGACCTGTGAGTTACAGAAGGTGTGTGTGGGAGAAGCATGCATTGGAACAGACAAGTGCTATTCAGCCAAGAAAAAGAAGTGCATGAATCGAAGCTGAGACATGTGGTTATATGAAATGGTTGAGCTAGATGGCCACTCAGAAGGTGAGGTGGTTTTCTTCCAGCATAAAGGACCAAAGACAGAGAGGTTAGAATGGGTGTGTAATAAAAACGCTTTGAAATTGATTTTTGTTCTTTCATGATTCAGCTGCAAGAGATATCCACAAACAAAGGAGACACTACACACATATTATAGGTTTATAAGAGATGACTTGATGAGAGTAATATAAAGAATAAAATGCAGGAAGAAAGAAAAATGATTAATGAGTTAGTGAAAATAACAAAATAATACTTATCAACCAATCTAAACAGTGCCGGAGGGACTGCCAGCCTGTTCTAGTCTGTGTTTCTGTTTTGCTCTTTCTCTTTGTCTCTCTTTCTCTCTTTTCCTCTCTCAATTTCTGTCTTTCTCTCTCTCTCCCTCTCTCTCACTCTTTGTGTCTTTGTCTCTGCCTCTGAACACCAGTTGCCACCTGAGTAATTTGTTATGGAGAAGGTCCCAGTTAGTGCCTGCACCTGAAAATCATCATTTGCATCCCCATACGAGCATGCTTTTCATTATTATCTACTCTCAAGGCCTTTTACTTTCTCAAGGTATTCCAAATTCCAGTTTGCGATTGTCATATGTGCCAAGATACAGTGAAAATCTTGTCTTGTGTATTGTTAATACAGATCAAATCACTAGACAGTGCATTAAGCTGGAAAAGGGTAAAGCAATAACAATGCAGAATAAAGTATAAAAGCTAACAAAAGAGTGCAGTGCAGGTAAACCATAAGGTACAGGATCATTACAAGGTAGATTGTGAAGCCAAAAGTCCATCTTCTTGTACAAGAGGTCCGTTCAAGATCCGAATAGATAGAAGATGTCCTTCAGCCTGGGAGTCTGTGTCTTTAGGCTTTTAGATATTCTGCCCAATGGTAGAGGGGAGAAGAAAGAATGTCTGGGGTGGGTAAGGTCTTTGACTATGTTGGCTGCTTTACTGAGGCAGCAAGAAGTATAGATAGAGTCCACGGGGGGGCAAGACTGAAACTGGAGGCTAGAGGTTTAAGGTGAGAGGGGAAATTTTGAAAGAGATCTGAGGGATGTGTTTTGTGCGGTGGGGCAAAACACAAATGTGCATTTACATGGAAGTTACCATTTTGGTGGCAAATTTGAATAGAATAAAAATCTGCTGCTAGGAAGAGATGGATCAGGAGAGTTCGAGGTCATGCAGAGAACAAGGACCAGAATAGACTGGATGGGCTGAGTGGTCTGTTTCTGTCCTGTGTATTCCATGAGTATAGGAGTTTCAACCTTGAGTTTGCTTACCACACAAAATGCAGCCCATGATATTATATTCTCTTTCGAGAGACATTCATCCCCAAAACCTTGGCTCAGCTTGTCAGGACCACATGTTAATAAGCCCGGATTCACTAAATCATTGTCATGCTTAACCACACTCATTACATCCGAGCCACATTATTTCTGGAAGTCATTAAATCATAGCTATGTTGTCGCTTCTATGTTAAATCGTGGCTGTACTAGTCCTGTAAAAATTAAGTCATAACTGTGTCCTACCCTATTTGTAGCAATAGTATACTTATATCTCATTAAAATGTCACTGTGTTATACCATGCCATTTAAATAATGGCTAGGTTATTAACAGAAACTCATAGCTGTGTTAAGGCTGTGCTTGTTAGATCGTAGACCTTTTGTACTGGTATCTCATTAGACTGTAGCCATGTTGGATCAGAAACAGAATGAAAAGCAGAATCAGAATTAGAATCAGATTTATTACCACTGACATTCAATATATATCGTGAACTTTGTTGTTTTCTGACAGCAGTGCAGTGTAATACATAAAAGTCACTCTAAGCTACAATAAGACATACATAAAAATAAACAAGCTGTGCAAGAAGAGAGAAAATAGATAAATAAGCAGTGAAAATGGAGAACATTCAAGAAATCCAGGCAGATAGAGGCAAATGGCTTCAAAACGGACATAACGAGAATGAAATCTTCTCTTTGCAGTGGTGGCAGGTTGAGAAGGTGAACCCTATAAAGCTCTACGAAGAGAACAAAGTCATTGCCGGGTTTTCTTTGCTTAACCTTCTCTTCAAGCAAAACCGAGGGGCCAAGGTGAAAGCGGTGATGGATAAGCTGATATCCCTGTACAACCAAAAGAAGATCAGACCCTTGGTCGATTCGCTATGGGCTCTGGAAGAGGTAAGGACATTGCTTTAGTTACAGCACAGCCCGAGCTGTTGTGGAGAATTATAGATGATAGTTCAGAATCAGGTTAATTACCACTGACATACGTCTTGAAATTTGTTGCTTTGTGGTAGCTGTACAGGGCAGTACATAAAATATACTACAAGTTACAATTTTAAAAATATTAAAAAATGTAATTAAGTAGTGCAAAAGGAGAGCATAAGTAATGAGGTAGTGTCCATGAACTATTCAGAAATCCGACAGTGGAGGGGAAAAGCTGTTCCTAAAATATTTAAGTAGGTGACTTCAGGCTCCTGTGCCTCCTCGCTGATAGTAGTAATGAGAAGAAGGCATGTTTATGTAATGAGGAGGCAGTTCACAAGGATGATTCCAGGAATGAAAGGGTTATCATTCAAGGAATGTTTGATGGCTCTGGGTCTGTACTTGCTGATATTTAGAAGGATGGGAGGGGGGGGTGTGAGAGCTCATTGAAGCCTTTCAAATGTTTAAAGGTCTAGACAGAGTAGATGTGGAAAGGATGCTTCCCATGGTGGAGGAATCTAGGACAAGAGGGCACAGGCTCAGGATAGAGGTGGTCCATTGAAAACAGAGATGCAGAGAAATTTGTTTAGCCAGAGGGTGGTGAATTTGTGACCACAGACAGCTGTGGAGGCCAGGTTATTGTGTGTATTTAAGCTCAATGTTGCAAGAGGGTGGTGAATCCGTGCAAGTAAAATGTTGCAAGAGGGTGGTGAATCCGTGCAAGTCATTAGCATGGATGGCTTGGAGGCCAAGTCATTGAGTATATTTAAAGTGGAGCTCAATGGGTCTTGATTTATCAGGGCATCAAAGGTGAAGGGGAGAAGTCAGGAGAATGGGGGTTGAGATGGATAATAAATCAGCCATGATGGAACGGGGAAGCAGATTCAATGGGACAAGTGGCCTATTTCTAATGATCTTATGTCGGTGAGATCCTGGTGAACAGGGATATGTTCATCTTCCTCACTTTGCAACAGAGATCTGTAGTGCAGAGGTGAATGAACCGTGAAAGGTGGTTTACAGACATGAGTGACTGGAGCATCAATTGTATTTACATTTTGATGAATGACAAAACTTTGCAACATTGAGCTAAATGTTGATTGGATTTTGCCTCTACTGGGGCCATTGTACAAACACCAGTGATAATGTCTGCAGCACTGACGCAGGTGATTCCCAGCCTGTGCTTGCTGGTTCCTTGCTCGTGTTAGCCGTCGTCTTTGTCTTGTTGCCTCTGTCCCCGACTCAGACAACTCGCACTCATTCCTCAAGCACACTGTATTTGCTCATGTACAAAGAGAACAGCCCGGTCCCTGTCACCACACTGCTCTGAAGTTTGAACAACAAAATGCCATTTTTATGCTGAAATTGACTTTATACTTTGTGCATAACTGATTCCATCATTTGCAAATTTAAGTACCAATCATAATAGATATTTCAAGTGTAATAGGCAATTAAATCTGAGTGTTAAAGGTCAATAATAGCTGTGAATTAGTAAAATAACTATCCAATAGTAAGTGTTGTCCCAGAACCCTTTGTTTGCATCTTTATCTTGTCTTGGTATGCTCGGTGACCTTGGTTCCTAGGCACCAACAGAAAGGCTGTACAGAGCTGGGCTTTGAAGAGCCATGTTCAGCCTGGGTGACAGGTCAATGTCTGCGCACTTCTCTGTCTGCTTATCAACTTGTCTGTTGTGTTAGTGAGTTTCGGCACTTGAAAATCTGTACAAAGTGTCTGTGCTCTGTTCGGTTAGCTCACCATTTTAACCCTTGTTTTGTTGTAATTTGCACAGCTCCTTCTTTAGTTCAAAGGAAATTCATTATGAAACTATATATATGTCACCATATACAACCTGGAGAGTTATTTGCTTGTGGGAATACACAGTAAATACGAAGAAACACAACAGAATCAATGTACCTAACAACAAACACCAGTGTGCAAAAGACAACAAATTGTGCAAATTCAAAAAGAGGAAAATAATAATAATAATAAATAAGCAAAATTATCAAAAACATGAGATGAAGAGTCATTGAAAGTGAATCCATAGGTTGTGGGAACATTTCAGTGATGGGGCAAGTGAAGTTCAAAGTAAATTTATGATTGTAGTATGCATACAGTATACAGCCTAGAGATTTGTCTTCTTGTAGAAGCTGAGTGATGTTATCCCCTCTGGTTCAAGACCCTTATGGCTGAGAGGTAATAACTGCCCCTGATCCCAGTGCTATGGGTTTTGAGGCTCCTGCACCTCCTTCCTGATGGCAGCAATGAGAAGAGAGCACGGCCAGGTTGGGTGGGGGTGTCTCTGATGATAGTTTCTGCTTTCCTGCCACAGCACTCCATGTCATTATGGATTTGCATCTCTGGAATAAATTGGGGTGGCATTCAATCTCACATTATTGAAACACATGTAAGCAAACATTTCACTCTCTTTACCTTGAAAATTGCTTGCCAGTTGGTGTGAAGTAAATATTCGTCAATGAAATATGAAGCAAAGAATTTAACACCATTCATCAAACTGAAGGCAACAAAACTGGAGGAAAGAAGGTGATAAAAGAAATTATCTCCTTTTGAATATGCAGACGCTCAAGGGTCTGCGGCAAACACTTGAGGCAGAGATGAGGTCTACCAGCCAGAATTCTGCACTATTTATCCATGGACTTGAATTTCAATCCCACAAAAGCAATTTAATAACTTTCAGAATCAGAATCAGGTTTATTATCGCCGGCATGTGATGTGAAATTTGTTAACTTAGCAGCAGCAGTTCAATGCAATACATAATATAGAAGGAAAAAAAAGATAATAAATAAATATGTAAATCAATTACAGTATACATTTATTGAATAGATCAAAAAACATGCAAAAATCAGAAATACTATATATTAAAAAAGTGAGGTAGTGTCCAAGGGTTCAATGTCCATTTAGGAATTGGATGGCAGAGGGGAAGAAGCTGTTCCTGAATCGCTGAGTGTGTGCCTTCAGGCTTCTGTACCTCTTACCTGATGATAACAGTGAGAAAAGGACATGCCCTGGATGCTGGACATTCTTAATAATGGACGCTGTCTTTCTGAGACACCGCTCCCTGAAGGTGTTCTGGGTACTTTGTAGGCTGGTACCCAAGATGGAGCTGAATAGATTTACAACCTTCTGCAGCTTCTTTCAGTCCTGTGCAGTAGCACCCCCATATCAGACAATGATGCAGCCTGTTAATGAGGTCACCCCTTACTCCTCTAAATTCTAGTGAATACAGGCGCAGAGCTATCAAACACTCTTCATATCACAAGCCATTCAATCCTGGAATCATTTTCGTGAATTTCCTTTGACATCTCTCCAGTTTCAGAACATCCCTTCTAAGATGAGGGGCTCAAACTCCTCACAATTCTCCGTGAGGCCTCACTAGTGCTTTATAAAGATTCATCATTTCTTCCTTGCTTTTATATTTTTTATTATAATTTATAGTATATTGTAATGAACTGTTAACAAATTTCACGACACATGCCGGTGATAATAAACCTGATTCTGACTCTTGTGTGGCTGTGGGGAAACTCCAATACTATCGCTGTAGATGTTTTTTCTGCCTTCACATGCAGGGGCAAATGGTACCGCTGACAACATTCACCTCCCATGAATGAATAAATATGAAAGAATCGTGTGGAATCAAGGGTGAATGCATTAATTGGATTCATATTATAGGGAAAGATAAAAGTTTGTTATAATTATGATCTGTGTTTGAGCCTAGGCAGCATTGATTAATGGAATCCCACTGGACCAGGCCTGAGAGTTTAAGTATTGCATTGCGTGGAAACTGCATGTGGTTTACAGGAAGGCTCTGTGATGGATAGTCAAAACTGTCATCGCATAGTTGGATCAAGAACATATGCACAGAAAGATGCTGGAAAAGGGCCAGTAACATCACGAAGGGTCCCACCAACCCTGCTCATGAACTACTTGTCCCATTCCCATCAGGGAGGAGGTTACATAGCAACCATGCTCAAACCACCGGAATCAAAAACAGTTACTTACCCCAAGCAGTAAGGCTGATCAACACTTCCAGCCACTAACCCTCCCCACCACACCCCAACCACCACTACTACTTTATCATTTCCTGTCTGTCACTTCATATACATACACTCCACTACCTAGCATCATTTTATGGACATACAATCAATCTATGTACAGAAGTTAACTTACGTATTTATACAGTACTTATTATATATTTTATTATTATCTTATTGTGCTTTTTATTATGCTGCATCAGATCTGAAGTAACAATTATTTCATTCTCCTTTACTCTTGTGGACAGGAAATGACAGTAAACAATCTTGAATCTTAAAAATAAAGTTAAATACAATGAACTGGTAAAGACTGATGTGATCTTCATTGCATTCAGAATGTCATACAACTTTAATCCTCAGCTATGACCTATGACATCTCTTCATATTCTTCACTCTGGCTCCACACAGGCGATCAATTCTGTCCACAATTCCCTTGCAAGTCACTACTTCTGCCTGAATTCTTGTTTCTTTGTAATCCATGACAATTTGATTGATGCAATGTCCTACTTTGACTTCATCCTATTGGCCCACTATAGGAACACGCACAACATACTGGAGGAACTCAGCAGGTCGGGCAGCATCCGTGGAAATGACCAGTCAACGTTTCAGGCCAAGACGAAGGGTCTCAGCCCGAAACATTGACTGTTCATTTCCACGGATGCTGCCCGACCTGCTGAGTTCCTCCAGCGTGTTGTGCGTGTTGCTTTGACCCCAGCATCTGCGGAGTATTTTGTGTTTACGGCCCATTATAGGACTGTTTTGTCTGAAATAGGAATGCTTGATTTTCATCCATTAGCACAACAAAAGTGTAGAAATGTTGAGAGTTTAGAGAATTTGATGTGTACCTCTTGTAGAGATTGTTGGAGTTAGGAACAGATATAGAGATACCATCCTCAGTATGTATGGTGTTGTTCCTTATGGCACATTGGGTGGGGAAACCTTGCTGTTTCTTTAGCATCTGTCTATTTTTTATGAAGCCAAAGTGCTAGCTCGATTCTCAGATGGAAAGCGTGCAAGGATCTGAACAGATTTGGAGTCAGGTCCACTCGCCTCGCGGTCCGGTGCCGATGCAATTTCACCACTGACTGGCTTCAGTGGGTATGGGTTGACTTGAAAATTGTAGGTGGTATTACTGAGATCTGTAGAGAAGTTTGCATTTGTATAAACAAATAATGAGGGATTTCCTATCAGCTTACTGTGTGCTGGCATTGCACTTTCATGAATTTTGTGAATTTTGGTTCATCCCCAGCTAAGCATTCCTTGCTAAAAATATCTGACTACAACAATGGTACAGAATTTTATAGTACTTTTATTTATTCATGAGAATGGATGACTGGGAGTACACTCAATGTCCACTTTATTAGTGACCTCTTATACCTAATAGAGTGGCCACAGTGTATATTCATAATCTTCTGCAGCTGTAGACAATCCACTTCAGGGTTCGATGTGTTGTGCATTCAGGGATGCTCTTCTGCACACCACTGTTGTAATGTGTGGTCGTTTTGAGTTACTGTCACCTTCCTGTCAACTTGAACTAGTCTGCCTATTCTCCTCTGACCGCTCTCATTAATTAGGCGTTTTCGCACCATTTTTATGCACCATTCTCTATAAACTCTAGAGAATGCTATGGGTTGACAAAAACTAGTTCAGCAGTTTCTGTTGTTCCAAGACAATCATAGTCGTAGACTGTGATGGCAATGTCATCTGATGTGGCACATGATGATGATGACATACTTAATAAAGTTGCTACTGAGTGTATGTTACCTCATAAAACTGAGCCGGTATCAACCAGACCAAAGTCAGTCCACACTCAGCTATAACCCAACACCTGTAGTTGGTTCCTGGTGTGCATCAATTGGGTGACCAGGCTCTTTGAGCAAAGGCGGAGTTTCACGCACTAAGTGCTAGAGGCACTCAGCATGTCAGTAAACATTTACGGAGGGAATAAGTGCTCAACGTTTTGGGCTAAGACCCTCCATAAGGGACTGGAAAGTAAGGTGGCAAAATCTGGAATAAAGTGAGGGAGGGGAAGGAGTACACGGTGATGCCAGATGAGGGAGAAGGTGGATGGTGGGTGAGGGGAATAAAGTAAGAAGCTGAGAGGTGATAGATAAGAGGTAAATAGTGTTTTCCCCTCACCTGCTTTCACGTATCACCCTCCAGAGTGTACTACTCCTCTCCCCCATCTTCATGTAGATTCTACACCCTTCCTTTTCAGTCAGAATGAAGGGTCTCACCCTGAAAAATGGGAATTGTTTATGCCCCTTCATAGATGTTGCCTAAACTGCTGAGTTCCTCCAGGATTCTATGTGCTGTTGTAGATGATGGACAGTCTTGGTAAAGTCGAGAGGTGTGTTCTTATGTAGGGGAGGCTGCTATGTATTTAATATTTCAATAGTATATGAATATATACTATATTCAAGATCTCTGAGAATCTAACCTAGACCCAGCATATTGATGTAGTTATAAAGAAGGCAAGACAGCGGCTATACTTTATTAGGAGTTTGAAGAGATTTGGTATGTCAACAAATACACTCAAAAACTTATATAGTTGTACTGTGGAGAGCATTTTGACAGGCTGCATCACTGTCTGGTATGGAGGGGCTACTGCACAGGACCAAAAGAAGCTGCAGAAGGTTGTAAATCTAGTCAACTCCGTCTTGGGAACTAAAAAGTACACAGGACATCTTTAGGGAATGGTGTCTCAGAAAGGTAGCATCCATTATTAAGAACCTCCAGTACCCAGGGCATGCCCTTTTCTCACTGTTAACGTCAGGTAGGAGATACAGAAGCCTGAAAGCACACACTCAGTGATTCAGGAACAGCTTCTTCCCCTCTGCCATTCGATTCCCTAATGGACATTGAATTTTTAGACAGTACCTCACTTTTTTTTAATATACAGTATTTCTGTTTTTGTACATTTTTGTAATCTATATGATTACAAAATATATGTAATTGATTTACTTGTTTATTTATTATTTTATTTATTATTATCATTTTTTCTGCTAGATTATGTATTGCATTGAACTGCTGCTGCTAAGTTAACAAATTTCACGTCACATGCCGGTGATAATAAATCTGATTCTGATTCTGAAATTGTAATTTTTGTCTGATTAACCATTTTTTGTTGTTTACATAATTCATTATGGCTTATATATAAAAGTTTGTGAATGGCATACATCATCTTGCCACCACGTCATAAATGTGTGTCTCGCTAAAAGAAAAGCTAAGAAGGTGCAGGAGTTAGCCTGGCTCAGTGTTTCTTTTAATTAGTTTTTATACTTGGTGTTACAAAACATAACAGAACCCTTTCCTATGCTGGGATTGCTTTTTTGTATATGAAATCTCATGCAGTCTGAAATAAGTTTAAAGCAAGTTTATTGTTGCAGATAAACAAGGCAGGAGGCTCAAAGAGAGTCCACAGTTAATGTCCACTTTATTAGGAACACCTGTACCCCTACTGATTAATGCAAATATCTAATCAGCCAATCATGTAACAGCAACTCAATGCAGAAAAGCTTGCAGACATGATCAAGATGTTCAGTTGTTTATCAAATCAAACATCATAATAGGGAAGAAATGTGATCTAAGTGAATTTGATCTTGGAATGATTGTTGGGGCCAGGTGGGGTGGGTTAAGTATCTCAGCAACCTCTGATCCTCTGGGAATTTCACACAGAACAGTCTCTAGAGTTAATAGAGAATGGTGCAAAAAACAAAAACAAAACTTCCAGTGACCTGCAGTTCTGTGGGCGAAAATGCTTTGTTAATGAGAGAGGTCAGATAAAAATGGCCAGACTGGTTCAAGCTGACAGGAAAGTGACAGTAACTCAAATAACCACGTTACAACAGTTGTGTGCAGACAACCATCCCTGAATGCACAGCTCACCAAACCTTGAATTGGATGGGCTACAGCAGCAGGAAACCATACACATGCAGACATACTATACACTCAGTGGCCATTTTATTAGGTACAGGAAGTATCTAATAAAATGGACACAGTGTATGATGGGATACAAGACAAGAGCAATTAAAAGATTGTTCCAAGTGAAGATGGTCATCTTATCTTATGGTACAACCTGGCACAATGTGCACCCAGGCAGATACTGATGAGAGGAGCCAGGGATGAATGTCTTTATAAATTAAAAAGGGGCAAGGTTCACTGCAGTCTTTTACCAGGATGTGGAGAGACAAGAGCAGGCAAGGAAGCAGGGGCCACAGGAAACATGAATATTTAGCTCTGGTGTCAGAGCTCAGCAGCGGAGAAAAATTAAATCAATGCTCGAGATCACTTGAACAAGGTCAGGAAAAGATGAGATTGCAAATGGGCATTAGGATTGGATTGCATCTCCCTTTCTGATTTGCTTTATTACACCAGTAATGCAGTTTTTTAAAATTTCTGCTCTGAAATACTAGAATGTTTTACTGTTCTTTAACATAATTTAAAGTGACATATCAATGCAAAATGTTGTTGTTAGAGGGTGACCTGCCTTCTGGAGGGAGTAGTGCTGGGTGATATTCTTGACTAGGTGCAATTAAATGTGAAATGATGATGCTTGAATATACATTCTGTAGCTGTATTAGTTACACCTGTACACCGTGTTAATGCAATTATCTAATCAGCCAATCATGTTGCAGCAACTCAATGCATAAAAGCATGCAGACATGGTCAAGCAGCTCAGTTCAAACATCAGAATGTGTGAAAAAAAAATGATACAAGTGATTTGACCATGGAATGATAGTTGATGCTAGATGGGGTAGTTTGAATATTTGAGAAACTGCTGTTAACAGTCCAAAGAGTTTACAAAGAATGGTGAGGGACAAAAATACATCCAGTGGATAGCAGTTGTGAGGGTGAAACCGCCTTGTTAATGAGGGGTCAGAGGAGAATGGCCAGACTGGTTCAAGCTGGCAGTAACTCAAATAACTGACTGTGGAAGCTTTGCGACTGGTTGCCAGATCTATCCACACTATCCTTTGTCCTTAACAATCACATACTCACAAATACTGATTGCACATTTCAACAGTGAACTAACCAACTTCCTCAGGCACAAGCTAATCAAACAACAGGTCCCCCTAGAGACACCTCCTTATATACCCCCTGGATTGAGTGGGGCTAATGCTTGATCCTGATTGGTTGGTTCTGAACTTCCCGATCAGTTAGTTTGAACTGTTGAAACAGTGCAACCAGTATTTGTAAGAATGTGACTATTAAGGTCAAAGGATAGGAAAGTAATTCAAATAACCATGTGTCCATGTGTTACAACAGTGATGTACCGAAGAACATCTCTGAATGCGCAAGATGTTGAACCTTGAAGAGGATGGGCTACAGCAGCAGAAGAACACCACAATACAATCTGTGGCCACGTTATTGGTACAAGAAGTACACATAATGAAGTGTCTACTGACTGTGTAGCTATCTGAATGCCCAGTTTACAAGTGGTTTACATTCATCTGTGGCAGGTTCGCTCAAAGAATAAACCAGCATTTCTACAGTGCACCTTGTAACCTCAGTGTAAAAAAGGAGGGATGTATTGCTGAGGCTTCATAAGGCATTGGGGTTTTGTGAGCAGTTTTGACTCTGTATGTAAGAAAGGATTAGTTGGCACTGGAGAGGGTCCAGAGGAGGTTTATGAGAAAAACTCTGGGAGTGAAAGGGTTAACATCAAGGAGCATTTGATGGCTTTTGGCCTGTACTCCCTGGAGCTTTGAAAAAGGGTGGGAAGGGTGAGGGGAGGGGGAATTGCATTGAAACCAAATGCAACTGAAACCAAACACAAAAGTACACTGCAGATGCTGTGGTCAAATCAACACGTACAAACAAGCTGGATGAGCTCAGCAGGTCGGGCAGCATCCGTTGAAACGAGCAGTTAACGTTTCGGGCCGAGACCCTTCATCAGGACAGAAGGGTCTTGGCCCGAAACGTTAACTGCTCATTTCAACGGATGCTGCCCGACCTGCTGAGTTCATCCAGCTTGTTTGTACATGTTGCAATTGAAACCAAATGTTGAAAAGTCGAGATAGAGTGATGTGGAGAGGATGATTGCAATAGTGGTGAGTCTTGGACCAGAGGGCAGGCACAGTGTCAGAATAGAAGGATGTGCCTTTCAAGCAGAGATGAGGAGAAATTTATTTAGCTGGAGAGAAGTGAATCTGGAATTCATAGCCACAGAGGGCTGTGGAGGCCAAGTGATTGGGTATAATTAAGGCGAAGGTTGATTGGTTCTTGATTAGTCAGGGTGTTAAAAGTTATAGTGAGAAGGCAGGAGAAAGTGGTTAAGAGGGAAATGGATCAGCCATGATGAAATGGCAGAGCAGACTCAATGGGCAGAATGGCCTAATTCTCTTCCTTTTTCTTATCATTTTATGGTCTCATGATCCTTGTCAAAATGTGGTGCTGTCAAAAATTTGGTTGCATTTCTAAGTGCTGCCCGCTGCTACACAGATTGTGATCCTATGCAATATGTCAGAAGCAGACCTCAGAAAGTGCCCTGAGATTGTGAGAAGTCGCTTACGAGCTACCTTTAAGCTCTACCATTCACAAGGAAAGAAGCTTATTCTTTCCTTGTGAATGGTAGAGCAGCAGAAGTAGCTTATTAATAAAGGAAGGTGTTCATTATTGCAAAAAGTGTTCATCCAAGATGAGCTGTGTACATTGACATGAATTAGGATTGCACTGGGATTAAGGTTTCCGCAGAGCTGCTCAAATTATGTAGGCTGATTGGCATACTTCTTTCAAAATGGCTACCTGTTACAATTTTGCAATTGAAGAGAAATGAGTTAATTTAAAATAAAATTCCACACTGACGCAATTTTTTCTCAATGTGAAACCATTGGCGCTGGTAAAGGAGGCGATTGTGCCGTGTGCAGGGACCAGAGGTATTGCGAATTGCATTGGAAGAGAGACTTAAAGAGGCCTCAAGGATTGTAAATATATTTCCAGATGTGGGCAGAATACTCTAGGGTTCAAGTTTGCAATAATTTTTGGCAGACTGATGTATATTAACCTCTTGAGAATTTGAACACTAACTATCCACTCTGCTAAAATAAAAAGAATGAACATACTCACCTTCATTATCTGCAGACATTCCCCTCATAGCTTTCATTTCTGAATGTTGTTACGGTTAATCATTTTCATTTCTCAACAGTGTGCAATAAACTCCATCTGACATGCTGATGTCAGCAATCTTGCACCTCAGGAAGAAGGTAGTTAATTCAAACCCCAGTGAGGTCCTGTAAATGTACTGTACTCCAGGCAGATACTGTAGTACTGTTCTGAGGGAGTGCTGCACTATCCCAGACCCAGGAGTGTAACAAAGATGCAGGGCCCAGATCTGAGAGTGAGGAACGACCTGCTGTTTGCCTGTTTTAAGCTGTGGGTCAGATTGGAAATGTCCAAGTGGAGGAGCTGGAGGAACGGGACGGGCTGGTGTTCTGAACTGACGGACCCCTCCATCGGCCGTGAGTGACTTTGCATGATTTGTTTTATTTCTGTACAATGAGTGACTGACGGTCTTTTTTGTTAAGGGTTCTGTTGGGTTTTTTTTGTTTTGTGTCTGTAAGGAGGTGAATCTCAAGGTTGTATATAGTATACGTACTTAGATAATAAATGTATTTGAACTTTGATAGTTGAAGTGTTTGTGTGTGTGTGTGTCCTTCTAGAACAGAGATGAGAAGGTGCTCAGGAAGCTTAATAGTCAGAGGGTGGATAAATCTCCTGGACCTGATGGAATGCACCCTTGGGTTCTGAAGGAAGGAAGTAGCTGGAGAGATTGCGGAGGCATTAACAATGATCTTTCAGGAGTTGATAGATTCTGGCATTGTACCGGATGACTGGAACACTGCAAATGTTACTCCACTATTTAAGAAGGGTGGGAGGCAGCAGAAAGAAAATGATAGACCTGTTAGCATGACATCAGTGGTTGGGAAGGTGTTGGAATTGATTGTTAGGGATGAGATTATGGAGTACCTGGAGGCACAGGACAAGATAGGCCAAAGCCAGCATGGTTTCCTGAAAGGAAAATCCTGCTTGACTATCCTACTGCAATTTTTTGAGGAAGTTACAAGCAGGGTAGACAAAGGAGATGTAGTAGATGTGGTGTACTTGGATTTTCAGAAGGCCTTTGACAAGGTGCCGCACATGAGGCAAGATAAGATCCTATGGAATTACAGGAGAGTTACTAGCATGGGTGGAGCATTGGCTGGTCAGCAGAAAACAGACAGTGGGAATAAAGGGATCCTATTCTGGCTGGCTGCCAGTTACCAGTGGAGTTCCACAGGGGTCAGTGTTGGGACCGCTGCTTTTTATGATGTATGTCGATGATTTGAACTATGGCATTAATGGATTTGTGGCTAAATTTGCCGATGATACAAAAGTAGGTAGAGGAGTGGGTAGTGTTGAGGAAACAGAGAACCTGCAAAGAGACAGGTAGTTTAGGAGAATGGGTAAAGAAGTGGGGAATGAAATACATTGTTGGAAAGTATATGGTCATGCACTTTAGTGGAAGAAATAAATGGGCAGTCTATTATTTAGATGGGTAGAGAATTCAAAATGCAGGGATGCAAAGGGACTTGGGAGTCCTTGTGCAGGATACCCTAAAGGTTAACCTCCAGGTTGAGTCGGTGGTGAAGAAGGCAAATGCAATGTTGGCATTCATTTCTAGAGGTATAGAATATAAGAGCAGGGATGTGATGTTGAGGCCTGTAAGGTACTTGTGAGACCACACTTGGAGTATTGTGTGCAGTTTGGGGCTCTTTATTTTAGAATGGATGTATTGATATTGGAGAGGATTCAGAGAAGATTCACAAGAATGATTCCAAGAATGAAAGGGTTACCGTATGAGAGCGTCTGGTAGCTCTTGGGCTGTATTCCCTGGAGTTCAGGAGAATGAGGGGGAATCTCATAGAAACATTCTGAATGTTAAAAGGCCTGAACAGATTAGGTATGGCAATGTTATTTCCCATGGTAAGGGAGTCTAGGACAAGAGGGCACAACTTCAGGATTGAAGGAGAACAGAGATGCGGAGAAATTACTTTAGTCAGAGGGTGGTAAATCTGTGGAATTTGTTGCCATGAGTGGCTGTGGAGGCCAAGTCATTGGGTGTATTTAAGGCAGAGATAGATGGGTTCTTGATTAGTCAGGGCATCAAAGGGTATGGGGAGAAGGCAGGGGAGTGGGGATGACTGGAAAAAATAGATCAGCCCATGATTGAATGATGGAGCAGACTCAATGGGCCAGATGGCCTACTTCTGCTCCTATATCTTATGGTCTTAGGAGGAATTTCTTCAGTTAATTGGTGGTGTATCTGTAGAATTCATTGCCACAGACAGCACTGAATACCAAGTCACTGGGTATATTTAAACTGGAGGTTAATATGACTTGATCAGTAATTGTGTGAAAGGTTATGGGGAGATGGCAGAAGAATGAGTTTGAGAGGGATAATAATTCAGCCGTGTTGTGATAGTGGAGCAGACTTAAAGGGCCAAATGGCTTAATTCTACTCCTATGTCTTGTTGTCTTATTATGAAGAGATACAATATTACTATGAATAAGAGAAGAGAGTTCTTGATTCTACATGGAGTTCTGAAGGATGAGCAGAGATCTTGATGAAGTCTACTAACTACTAAAAGACCTGGACTGATCAGACGTGGAGAGGATGTTTCCATTAGCTGGCTAGTCTTGGACCTGAGGGCACAGCCTCAGAATAAAGGGACATCCATTTAAAATTGAGATGTGGAAGAATTTCTTCAGCTAGAGTGTGGTGAATCTGTGCAATCTGTTGCCACATACAGCTGTGGAGGTCAATTCACTGGGTCATTTAGGGAAGAAATTAATTGGTTCTTGATTGGAAGGGGGGTTAAGGGTTTTGTGGAGAAGACAGGAGAACGGCGTTAAAAATCATCTATGATTGAATGATGGAGATAATTTGATGGGCTGAATGGCCTATCTTCTCATCTTCTGTTTCATGCAGTGCCAATTTAATGAGAAGTTTAACACAGTTGTAAGTATCTGGGAAAAAGATTACCCGCCAGCCCTGGTATTTTTATCCGAGTAGTCTCCAAAGTGAAACCTCATCTTGCTGGACATTGATGGATTTCATTGGGGGTGGACATCTGAAAAGGGTTATTCTTGGCACCACTTTGAAATTCTTTTTAGAATACTGAATGAGAGTATCAGAATCATTTATATTCTGTTCGGAATCTCTCACTGCAGATGCTCGGCCATTGATTATTCTCAAGGCTGAGATCGATGGGTGTTAGGGAGCTGAAGAATTAGGCAGGGAAGTATAGTTGTAACTCAGGATTTACAATTGTCATACTGGCAAGCGGAGTGGGCTCAGGGGACTGTGTCACGTACTCCTGCTCCAGTCTCCTGGGCGCTGCTACATTACAATCTTGAAACATTAACAAGTTAAGGAGCATACTGATTTAAGCGTCGAGTTACTCTGGTTTGTCATGGCACAGTTTGCTGAATCAGTGTAACTATACAAAACATATTGTATTGTACTGTCACCTGTACCAAGACACACTGATACACAGTCCTGCATACTCTTGTGTAATGGTACTGTAGCAGTTAGCATAAAGCTTTGCAATGCCAGTTTTTGGGGTTCAATTTGTACATTCTCACCATGACTGTGTGGGTTTCCACTGGGTGCTGTGGTTTCCCCCACATTCCAAAGACATACAGATTAGTAAGGCTTAGTAAGTTGTGGGCATGCTATCTTGGTGTCGGAAATGTAGCACACTTGTGGGTTTGTCCCAGCACCTCCTCGGACTGTGTTGATCATAGACACAAACTACGTATTTCACTGTATGGTTCAATGTTTTGATATACATGTTACAAAGAAACCTAATCTTTATCTTTATACAGATCCAATATGACACAGTACATTGAGCTAGAATAAGATAAAACAATTACAATGCAAAATAAATTTAAAAGCTACTGAAGAAGTGCAGAGCAGTTAAACAATAAAGTGAAAGATCATAATAAGGTAGTCTGAGGGGTCACAAATTGATTTTGTTGTACAAGAGGTATTTTCAAGACTCTGATAACAGTGTGATAGAAGCTGTCTTTGAGGCTGGTGGGATGTGCATCGCAGAAATTGAAATCCTTTTGAGTGCAACTCAAGCGTCCATAATAGACCTACCACCACTTGTTACACTCGGATACGGTGAACAGCGGGCGAGTGGATCGTTGATTCTCACAGAGACAGTCCCAACAATCCACCATCTCCACACTAACCACCAAGTACTCATCTGGGCTAAACCACTTACCAGCACTTGATCCTTAATCTTCTGTACTTTGGCCATTTAAGCATTGGTCGAAATAATTCAAGAATATTGTGAGATGACCTACCTCTCCCAGCCTCCCAAACTGTTCTTTCCAGATTGGAACCATTCACTGAGTGAAAAATTCTTCCTCAGTCTCCCTCTAAACTCCACTTATCCTAAACCAGAACTTTGAGTTTTAGTCATGTGGAAAGTTTTCCTACTTTCAAACTGAACTATGCCTATCAAGATTTTTTTGTCCTAATCAGGCTCCCTTTAGCCTCTTATCCTCACTTTCAAGGTCTAATTATTCTGTGCTCTCGATATTTAATGCTTATTTATTATTATTATTTTTCTTTTTGTATTTTCATATTTTGTTGTCTTTGCACATTGGTTGTCCATCTTAAGTGTAGGGTTTCACTGATTCTATTTTGTTTCTTTTTATTTACTGTGAATGCCTGCAAGACAGTGAATCTCAAATTTGTATATGGTGATTACAGTAGATGTACTTTGATAATAAACTTACTTTACATTTTGAACTTCGAATTTTTATGCTTCATGATAAATAAATCTGACCCATTCATTCTTTCTTCACGAGTAAAATGCTCCATCCCAGGCCACATCCTGGTGAATCTCTGCAGGAGTCCCTTCAAATCCTTCTTGTGGAGATCAGGACTGTATCTAATACTCCCCTCATTCTCCTATGCTCCAGGGAGAATGTCCTAACCTATTCAGTTTTTCCCAATAATTCAGCTGCTCAAGTCTTGGCCAGAAAAGAGTTTCTGGATCTAAGATTTTGTGGGGATGATTTAGATATGCATCCACCTATAAGGAGTGTCCAAAACCATGAGTAATAACTATAGGGCAGTCATTAATAAAACTACAAAGGTAAAATTGCTTTTTCCGTGGATTGTGGAAATGTGGAACTCACCACCTCAAACAAATGTTGAGGCATCAAGCAGATTTGGGTTCCACCTTGAGGAGATGTTGAGAGCAGAACTGGCTGACTGAGGTTCAACCTCAAGCAGATGTTGAGGCAACAGGCAGACAGACTGGGATTCCGCCTTGAGTAGCTGTTGAGGTATCAGGGAGACTGGGTTTCCACCTTGAACAGACATTGGGACATCAGGCTAACTGGATTCCATTTCAAGCAGATTTTGGGGTATCAGGCTAACTGGGATTCCACCTCGAGCAGACTTTGGGGTATCAGGTAGGCTGGAATTTCAGGGGAAATTTGGAAAGGACATTAAGGAGTAAAGACGAGGAATGAGCTTAGATGATGAAGAGTGGAAGGAGGTTAGTCTTCAGTATAAAAACTAGCATCATTTAACTAGCCTGTCCCTTTACTTCAAAGTAGTACAGTAGTTAATCTACCAGGCTTATTTCCAGAAGGCAGAGTCTAAATTTAATTTGTTCAGTCCCAGGTGGGACATTTAAATTAAATATGGTGGGAATAAAGAACCAGGTTCAGTGAAGGTGACTGCGAAATTACAGTATTGTAATTAAGATCAGCGACACTTAAGTCTTTCATGTGAAGAGCCTGGTATCTTGCTGCCTCCTAGCAATGTGCATGACATTTAATCAGCTTCTGAACTGGCCTTGCAAGTTCTCAGTTCAAGGACATACAGGGATGGTCAACCTGTCAGCCTTGTCAATGATATGAAAACCTTGAGGATGAAAGAAGAAGATAATTTCAATGAAGAAGATAATGCCATATAATCAATATAACAATTATTAAGTATAGGATGGTGTCATGTGGGGGTTGGCTTATTTGCCGGTCAGAAGCCACTTCCGCCATGTTAGTCGTTTGAATGATGTGGCTGCTTTTTCCCATTGGTTGGTTTGCACGCAACGGCACCAATTTCTGGTTCTGGGTGCCTCTGGGGTATGAGAATAGCACGTGTGGGAGGCGTCGTCATTTTCTTTCATCTCCAGGGGTCACTTCAGGCTGAAGTCATGACTGACGCTGAAGGACCATTCAGAAAGAGTGTTGTAGACATAGACTGGGGATAATTTGCAGAGATTTAATGTAGTACCCATTCAGTTAAAGGGTGACTTACACAGTGAATGGTAGGACACAGAGGAATGCAGTAGAACAGAGGGATCTGGGAATATAAAGTGGTGTCACAGGTAGATAGGGTTGTAAAGAAAGCTTCTGTCACATTGGCCATCATAAATCAATGTATTGAGCACAGGAGATGGGTTGTATAGGACGTGTGCAAATTTGATCACCTACCTACAGGAAAGATATAAGTAGGATTGAAAGAGTACAGAGAAAATTTACAAGGATGTTGCCGGGTCTGGAGGATGTGTTATAGAAAAAATTGAATAGGTTAGGATTTTGGTCCTTAGAAAGTAGAAGCCTGAGAGGAGATTTGATGGAGTTATACTAAATTATGAGGGATATGGATAGGATAAATACAAGCAGGCTTTTCCCACTTAGGTTGGGTGTGACTACAACCAGAAGTCATGGATTAAGGGTGAAAAGTAAAAAGTGTAAGTGTTTCACTGTTCCGTTATAAATAAATAGTTAATGTGCCCTTTCGCAATCACTCACTGGATCCTCGAATCTGCCTCCGTAGCAGACTAACTCACAAGCTTCCACAATGATGCAGCTATTGGAACTGCTGTCCTACAGCTCCAGTGACCCTGGTTCAATCCGCGTGCAGTTAGCCCTTCCTCCCTGCGACCATGTGTGTTTCTTCCAGGCTTGTTCCAATTTCCTTGCATACCCCAAAGACCTGTAGCTGGGTAGGTTAGTTGTCCATTTTAGCCCCAGTGTGTAGGTGTGCGGTGGAACTGATGAAAATGAAGAAGAGAATAAAATGGCGATGCGGTTGCATACCAGCTACTATAAAGCTGCACAGCACCAGCGATCAGGGTTCAATTCCCACTGCTGTTTGTATGTTCTCCCCTTTGCCTGTGTGGATTTTCTCCAGGTGCTTGACTTCCTCCCACATTCAAAAGACATACAGGTTACTAAGGGTTAGTCAGTTTTGGGTGTACTGTTTACTTTTTAAATATTTATTGAGATGCAGCTCAGAATAATCCCTTCCAACCCTTCAAGCTGTGCTACCCTACCCTAATCAAGGGACAATTTACAATGACCAATTAACCAAACAACGGTCTTTGGACTGTGAGAGGAAACTGGAGCACCCCAAGGAAACCCATTGTGTTGGCACTGGGAGCATGGCAACATTTGTGAGCACACCCTTGGACTGTGTCGGTCATAGGCACAAATAACACGTTTCACTGTATCCTTTGATGTACATATGACAAACAGAGCTAATCTTTTCTCTTTATCTCTTTAAAAAGGGAGTAGTGGAGGATTAGTGTGAGTTGGTGTTTGATGATCTGCTCTGACTCACTGGGCTGAAATGCTGGCTGGATGTTGCCCTGACTGGGAACTCAACACAGTTAACAGTGGAACAAATCCAGTACACAACCATCATTATTAATGTTACTTTAACACATACCACAAAAATAAATCTATGCAGGAAAGAATTTTAGAGTTTAAATTTATCTCTGGTTCTGGCATAAGTCGGTGATAAGTTTGACAACCTGTTTTACCTTCCATCAGTTGCTCTATTTAAGTAAGATGCTATTTTTTATCTGCAGTATATGTCAACCGTAGAATTGTTATCGTGCAGGAGACCATTTGGCCCATTGAGACTATTCTAGCTCATGGCAGGCCAACTTTATTCTTTAGCAGTGGCCTTATAAATGATTCTTCCTCATGTCCATCTAACTCCCCATGAAAAACCCACCTGATTTTCTTTTCCCCATCCCTCCGGGTGTCAAGTTGCTGATCCTGAACCTCCTGCAAATAAAAATCAATCTCCCATGGATCTTTTGCTCGAACCAGATGGTGGGAGGGGATGGGAAAGGAAGAAGAAACTGAGTGGCCAGATGAGTGTGTGCGGGAGGAGATCACCGACAGTGTGGGTTATTTCATTGACATTTCCTGCACCTCCCGCATTTGCCTTAGGTCCCACACCATCAGGTTAGGGGACATTTATTACCCTACAACGATCAGGCTCCTGAACCAGTGTGGATAATTTCACTCACCTCAACTCTGAGATGATTTCACAACCTATGGACTCACTTTCAAAGACTCTACAATTCATGTTCTCAGTTTTATTTATTTATTTTGCATAGTTTATCTTCTTTAGCATATTAGTTATCAGTCAGTCTTTGTGTACAGTTTTTCATTGATTCTATTGTATTTATTTTCTTCTTCAGCAAATGCCTGCAAGAAAATGAATCTCAATATAGTACGTAGAGGCTTATGTGTACTTTGATTATAAATTAACTTTGAAACTTTTGAAACGTTGTTTACTGTCACCTACATTACCTGCAACATACTTGCACATGCATCCAAGTTTCCTCTCCCTTTGTTCACCTTTCCCATCCCTTCACACCACTTGCTTCCACCTGTCCATCGTCCCCTTCTGATCTGGTACCACCTATCACCTCCCATCCCACTCCACCCCTTGCACCACTATGTACTGGCAATCTTTCCTCTTCTCTCTCAGTCCTAACTTTGGGTTTCAACCTAAAATATCAACTTACACCTTTTGCCTCCACAGATGCTGACTGACCTGTTGAGTTCTTCAAGAGTTCTGTAGTTTTTTTTTTGTAGATTCCAGCAACTGTAATATCTTTTGCCACCTTAATTTCCTGGTAACCTGGAATGAATTTTGTTATGGCTTAAAAGTAAACCTGCTAAAAGATCTCCTAATCTCAGCGGTCCAGCCACTGGGTGGCTTGAAAATAGGCTTTTGTATAAATCATCTGTTATTTCTCATCCCTTGTCCTCTGAATGGATATTCCTGGCCTCCAATAGAAGCACCTCCCACAACTATGTAAATGAGTAGGCTAGCTCAATATAGTATTAAGTGCACAGACCAAATAACACTGACAGAGTGGTGAACAAAATAACAATAAGTATAGAAGTATGTTGATAGCCAGGTGGATTCATAAACACCTGAAGTTTGTATTTCTGGTTACAATGGTGGGAAGGAAAGCTCGCCCCACATGATGAACACATCAACAAGGATTGCTGCCACAAGAAAGCAGCATCCATCATCAAGGACCCTCACCATCCAGGCCATGCTCTCTTCTTGCTGCTACCATCAGGAAGGAGGTACAAGAGCCTTAGATTACACACCACCAGTTTCAGGAACCCTGCGACCATCAGGCTCCTGAACCAGTGTGGACAACTTTATCCACCACAATACTGAACTGATTCCAAAACCTATGGACTCACTTTCTACACCTCATGCTGTCAGCATTATTTATCTACTTATTAATGTATTATTATTTTATACTTGCAGTTTGTTTTTCTTTGAATGTTGGTTGCTCCTCAGTTTGTGTGTAGTTTTTCATTTTACCATTGGATTTCTTTGTTCTACTGTGAATACCTGTAAGAAATTGAATCTCAGGGTAGTACTTGGTGACAGAAACAGTATGCAATTTGATTATAAATTTACTTGAACTTTGATCTTCCAGATTGAAAGAGGCTCTCACCACCTCGGCTTGCTCAGGCCCTCCCTGCAGGTCCTTGCCACCCCCCCCCCCCCCCCAACTGAACGCCACCATCCTACGCACACAGGCTGCTAGGTCCTGGTGTAATTGAACAAGGGCAGTAACACTTCCTTTGTCTCCATACCTGCCCTGAATAATCATCAGACCTTCCTGTTCCTTGAATGCGAATTCTGCTACTCTCTCCACAGATGCTGACTGACCTGTTGATTGTTTCCAGTGCTCTCAGTTTATATATCTCATATGCATTTTCTTGCTGTTATGTAGAATCATCTCAGAAAATATTGTATTTGTCCCAACCTGGTCTTTGCATTTGTGAATGCTCTGCCTGAGTTTCCTGACTCTCCCCAACTTTCCAATATTACTTGTGGCTCATTGTGCAGGACCCTTTTTCCTTCCATTTGGAGGTTTGTCAGTTCAAGTCCAAGTCGATGATCTTGAACAACTGACACGAGGGGACAACCTGACATTAAACATAGGCCTGTCTTTTCTCTCCAGTATACGTTTCCCTAACACTGCTTTAAAGAAAGGCTGTGAGTGACAACACATCGCAATAAGAAAACGATGTAGTGGTGGGTCCTCATTGCTCCTCTTTCAGCCAGCAAGATTAAAGTTCAAAGTTAATTTATCATCAAAGTGTGCATATGTCACTATATACTACACTGAGATTCATTTTCTTGCAGCCATTCACAGAAGAATAAAGAAGTACAATAGAATCAATAAAACTACACACAAAGGCTGACAAGCAACCAATGTTGAAAAGAAGGTAATCTATGCCAATAAATAAATAAATAAACAAACAAACAAACATATAATACCAAGGACAGAGTTGTAGAGTCTTTGAAAATGAGTCCATAGGTCATGTTCAGTGATCAGTTCAATGTTTGGGTGATTGAAATTATCTACACTGGTTCAGGAACCTGATTGTTGAAGGGTAATAACTGTTCCTGAACTTGGTGGTGTGGGACTTAAGGCTCCTGAATCTCCTTCCCGATGGTAGCAGCAGAAAGAGAGCATGGCTTGGATGGGGGGGGCGGTCCTTGATGCTGGATGCTGCTTTTTTGTGGCAGTGCTTTTTGTAGGTGTGCTTAATTGTGGGGAGAGGTTTTCCTGTGATGAACTGGGCTGTATCCACCACTTTGTGTAGGTTTCTCCATTGCTGGGCACTAGTGTTTCCATACCAGGCTGTGATGCAACCAGACAAAGATCATGGCTAATCTTGTACCTTGGCAAAACTTTACTCACTCTTTAAGCTTCTCAATATTCAAAAATATTTAGTCATTTGCATTGAGTATACTTGGGCGTCTGATCGTCACAGGCCTACCTCCCACTGGGTGAAGAACATTCTACTCAGGATTGACCTGAATGGCTGGCTCCCTAATTATAGATTGTGACCCCTGGAGCTTGACTCCCCAACCAGTAAAACATCATCCCTGCTTGCAGTCGCCACTAATGGGCAAGTCTCATTAGAGTGTTGTTGACATTTTATCAGTTGCATCCTAGACAATAACTATCCTTTAATTAACATATCTGAAATAGATTATCTGAACAGTATTTAGTATCGTGCTGGGGCGCCACAGTAGTGTAATGGTTAGCGTAACACTAGTACAGCTTGTGGCATCAGAGTTCAGAGCCCAGTGGTGTCTGTAGGCAGTCTGTACATTCTCCGCATGACAGTGTGGGTTTCCTGCTGGTGCTCCCGTTTCCTTCCACTGTATTGGTTAGCAGGTTAATTGGACATTGTAAATTGTCCTGTGATTAGGTGAGTGTCAAAGAAATGATCTGTTGGATGCTGTGGCTTGTGAGGCTGGAAAGGCCTGTTCTGTGCTGTATCTCTAAATAAATCAATAAATTAATTTAGAAATTTGGATATCTTATATTACAACACTGTAATGGCACCTCAAAGCCAAATTTTGTAAGTTTCATCTCACCCTTCCAACACAGCCTATTTTTGAAATAAAGATACAAGATGCCAGAAATACTCAGAAGGTCAGTCTGCATCTGTGGTACGAGAGCCTGAGTCGATTTATTAGATCAATGGCCTTTCATCTAGTCCTGATACAGGGTCTCAGCCAAAATGTAGACATTCCCTTCCATCCTCAAACTCGCTCCACCATAGTTCCTCCAGCAGATCATTTGTTTGCTCCAGACTCCTGCAGATGCAGTCTTCTGTGTTAACTTTCATTCTTCTTTCAAAGTTCAAAGTTCAAATTTCAAAGTAAATTTATTATCAAAGTACGTACAATGTCACCTTATACTGCCCTAAAATTCATTTTTTTGCGGACATTTACAGTAGAACAAAGAATACACTAGAATGAATGAAAAACTCTACACAAAGACTGACAAGCGACCAATGTACATAAAAAGCCAAACTATGCAAATACAGAAGTAAATCAACTAAGTAGATAGACACACATACAAAATGCTGGTGTGACTCAGATGGTCAGCAGCATCTATGGAAAAGAATAAACAGTTGACATTTTCCCGTTCCTTTCCAGTCATGAAGAAGGGTCTTGGCCTGAAACATCAACTGTTTATTGAATTCCGTCGATGCTAAGTTCCTCCAACATTTTGTGTGTTTTTCTTTGGATTTCCAGTATCTGCAGAAGTTCTTGAGTTTATAGATAGATAAATAAATAAAAAAATGTTAACAACATGAGTTGTAGAGTTCTTGAAAGTGAGTCCAAAGGTTGTGGAATCAGTTCAGTGTTGAGGTGAGTGAAGTTATCCACGCTGGTTCAAGAACATGATGATTGAATGGTATCAATTGTCCCTGAGCCTGGCGGTTTGGGTCCTAAAGTCTCCTTTTTCAAGGTCCCTTCAAGATTCAAGATTGTTTAATGTCATTTACAGTGAAATAATTGTTACTCCAGATCTGATGCAGCACAAAAAAAAGTCAGATAAGGAACACAATAATAAAAACACAATAAATATAAATACATAAGAAAGCTTATATACATTGATTGTATGTCCATAAGGAGGCACAGGAGTCTCTGTACATAATGTGACTGACAGGTAAATGATAAAGTAGTGGTGGTTGGGGGTGTAGAGGGGTGGGTTAGTGGATGGAGGTGTTGATCAGCCTTACTATCTGGGGAAGGTAATTGTTTGTGACACTGGTGTTCCTGGCGTAGATACTATGTAGCCTCTCTGATGGGAATGGGACAAAAAACAGTCCATGAGCAGTGTGGGTGGGATCCTTCATTATGTTACTAGCCATTTTCTGGCACCTTTCTGCATACATGTCCTTGATGGCAGGTAGGCAGGTTAATTTTCTGTCTGCCTCATGTATTGACAAGCAAAAGATCCCCACAATCTGTTAACAATACTGTATAACATTAGAGATCTGATATCAGCAATGAGGACCCTGTTGAGAAAAGTAATTTAGTTAAATAGACCTCATCTGAATGATTAGATGATGATACATGGGCTATAATGCGTACCCTATTATGTCTGACCACTCGCTTGTATCCAGAATCATTTGTACTATATCATGGGTGGAGCTGCAATCTCAACATCTCAGTCACACAACAAGCTGAAAACCTGTAATATTCTGCTTGTTCTGAATGAACAGATAAATAATACCTTTGTGAGAGTTGCCAGATTTTAACTACTCCCTGTAAAATGTTCAGGGACAACTTTATGATGCAAGTCAAACTTTTCACCTCAGTACTGATATATCTTTTATTTGTTCTCGAGTCGGAATTGAATTCCAGTTCCTAGTTGGTTGGAGTGTGTTCAGAACCAGCCAGAGAGTGTCGAGCTAGAGTCAAGTGTATGCCACACGGTGTAAGAAGTAGGGGTTGAGAACAGTGTTTCTTCCCTGAAAGAAGCTTGTGATTGGGTGTATTTTTGAGCACAAATCATCTGGCCTTCAACATTTCAATTTCATGGTGTTGGAGCACAATAATCGCTTCTAATGAATTCAGTTGCACAATTTGCTCTGGTGGGACTTGAGATCAAATTTCATAACTGCAAGTACGTACTAAAGCAATCATCACAGCCTCATCAATAATTAAACCACTTATTTTAACAAACATAAATGTACATCCTCATTCCACAGCACTTATGGAACATCTCCCCGGCATTTCTTTAATTCCTCAATCAACACCAAAAATACTTGAACCGTTAACTATTTTTTTCTTCTGGTGGGAAATGTTGGCTGCATTTTATTTTATTGGTGATGAAACAATTAGGGACATGTTATCACCATGAAAGCCCTATTATTCCGATAGAGCCATACAGCACAGGAACAGGCCATTCAGCCCAACTGGTCCATGCCGACCGAGACGCCCATCTTAGCAAGTTCAATTTCAAAGTCAAACTAAGTTCATTATCAAAGTAGGTATATGTCTCTGTGTACAGTACTGTGCAAAAGTATTCGGCAGCCTAGCAATACATATGTGCCTATGACTTTTGCACAGTACTGTACCACCTCGAAATTCATTTTCTTGCAGGTATTTACAGGGAAATAAAGAAATGAGTAGAATCAATGAAAACGAACACACAAAGACTGACCAAAAGAAGACAAATTGTGCAAATAAATAAATAATACTGAGAACATGAATTGTAGAGTCCTTGAAAGTAGGTCTGGAGTTGTGGAATCAGTTCAGTGATGAGATGTGTGAAGTTATCCACACTGGTTCAGGAGACTGATGGTTGAAGGGTAATACTGAGAACAGGAGTCGTTACGAGTCTGTAGTTTGTGGAATCAGTTCAGTGTTGAGATGAGTGAAGATATCAACACAGGACCAGGAATGTGTTTGTCTGAAATGCACTTTCTCTGTAGCTTCTATACTTTATTTGCATTTCTTATTGTTTTACTTCAAAGCACTGTGTAAGGATCTGATCCGCAAGGCAGCTTTTCACTCTATCATGGTACCTGTGAGAATTATGAACCAATACCAAAGCAATCTCCTGAACAGCAGGAACAGCATTGACATTTCCTCTTCAGCTGCACCCAGAAAAGGTTTGAAAGGCGGTGACGTTGACGCAGAACCCACCCCTCAGTGACCAGTGACAGCAGGACCTTGGACTGTTTGAATAAAAATCTACCGGAGGAACTCAGTGGGTCGGGCAGCAGTTCTGATTTGTGATTGGGGGGGGGGGGGGGGAGTGTGTGTGAGAAAGAACACTACAGTATATGACCATAGACAAAGGAGAAAATTAGGCCATTCAGCCCATTGAATCTTCCCCACAATTCCATTATCACTGATTTATTACCCTGCTCAACTCCATTCTTATGGCTTCTCCTTATAAACTTTGTCACCCTGACTAGTCAAGAACCTAATTTTGACCCAAAACATCAACATTTCTTTTATCACCACAGTTGCTGCTGGACACATTGATCATTCATCAGTTTGTTTCTTGTCTCAGTTTACAGGTCCCATGGTCTTCTGCATCTCCATTAGACTGAGATTCTTGCCCACAGTGCCTTTTCAATGATCTTTCTGTGTCAAATATGTGTGAAATGTTGGCATATCCTTTTAAACATAATCAGTACTATTTTCACTTCTCCTCATATGAACTATTTGCATTTCATAAACATAGTTTATGAGGTGAGTTTGATGGCTCTGGGCCTGTACTCAATGGAGTTCAGAGGATGAGAAAGAATCTCATTGAAGCCTACCGAATATTAAAAGGCCTAGATAGAGCAGATATTGGAGAGGATGTTCAATCACAAACAAGAGAAGATCGGCAGATGCTGGAAATCCAAAGCAACACACACAAAATACTGGAGGAACTCTGCAGGCCAGGCAGCATCGATGGAAAAGAGTACAGTTGGCGCTTCAGGCCGAGACCCTTCATCAGGACTAGAGAAAAAGATGAGAAGTCAGAGTAAGAAAGTGCAGGGGGGGGGGGGCGCGAAGAGAAAGAAATACAAGGTTGTAGGTGATATATGAATCTGGGGGGGGGTGAAGTAAAGAGCGGGGAAGTTGATTGGTGAAAGAGATAGATGGCTGGAGAAGGGAGAATCTGATAGGAATCTGGAAGAAAGGGAAGGAGGAGGAGGAGCACCAGAGGGAGGTAAGGAAATAAGTGGGAGGGAATGGGAATGGGGAATGGTGAAGGGGGTGGGGGGAGCATTACCAGAAGTTTGAGAAATTGATGTTCATGCCATCGGGTTGGAGGCTACCCGGATGGAATATAGGGTGTTGCTCTTCCAATTTGAGTGTGGCCCCATTGCGGCAGTAGAGGAGGAGGCCATGGACTGGAATAGGAATGAGAAGTGGAATTAAAAAGGGTGGCCACTTTGAGATCCCTGTTCTTCTGGCGGACATAGCACAGGTGCTCAGAGAAACGGTCTCCCAATCTATGTTGGGACTCACCGATATACAGGAGGCCACAGTATGTGACCCCAACAGACTCACAGGTGAAGTGTCGTCTCATCTGGAAGGACCGTTTGGAGCCCTAAATCGTAGTGAGGGAGGAAGTGTAGGGACGAATGGACAAAGGAGTTGCATAGGGAGCGATCCCTGCAGAAAAAGAAAGTGGGAGGAGGGAAAGATGTGCTTGGTGGTGAGATCCCATTGAGGATGGTGGAAGTTATGGAGAATTATGTGCTGGACACAGAGGCTGATGGGATGGCAGGAGGAAGTGGTGAGCGCAGACATGCCTGAAATGGAAGAGATGGGGTTGAGGGCAGCATTGATGGTGGAGGAAGGGAAATTCCCTTCTTTGAAGAAGGAGGACTATTCCTTACTTCTGGAATGAAAAGCCTCATCCTGGGAGCAGATGCGGCAGAGACAGGAATTGAAAGAAGGGGGTAGCATTTTTACAAGACACAGGGTGAGAAGAGGTATAGTGGAGGTAGTTGTGAGAGTCGTGGGTTTATAGAAGATATCAGTAGATATACTGTCTCCAGAGAAAGAGACAGAGTGAGATTGAGAAAGGGGAGGGAGGTGTCAGAGATGGACCAGGTAAATTTGAGGGCAGGATGGGAGGCAAAGTTGACGAAGTTGATGAGCTCAACACGGGTGCAGGAAATTGCACTAATCCAGTTATCAATGTAGCCTAGGAGATGTTGTGGAGTGATACCAGTGTAAGCTTGGAATGTAGACTGTTTCACGTAGCTGACAAAAAGCTAGGCATAGTTGGGACCCACTGGAGTACACTTTTTGTTGGAAGGAAGCGGGAGGAGCCAAAGGAGAAATTACTGAGGGTGAGAACCAGTTCCGCCATACGGAGGAGAGTGGTGGTAGATGAGACCTGGTTGGTTCTGATGTTTCCATGACCAGAATCTGAATCAGGTTTAATATCACTGGCATATGTTGTGATTGTGCAGCAGCAGTATATAACCTGATGGCAGAGGGGAAGAAGCTGTTTCTTCAGGTACCTGTACTCCTCCCCAATGGTAGCAATGAGAAGAGGGCATGTCCTCGGTGATGGGGGTCTTTAATGATGGATGTCATCTTTTGGAGGCATCACTCCTTGAAGATGTTCTGGATGCTAGGGAGGCTAGTGCCCATGATGGAAGTGATTAAATTTACAACTTTCTGCAACCCATTTCAATCCTGTCCAGTGCCCTTCCCTCCATACCAGATGTTGATGCAGCCAGTTAGAATGCTCTCTTTAGAAATTTGCATGTATTTGGTAATATACCAAATTTCCTCAAACTCCCAAAGAAATATAGACATTATGACTCCTAATGAAATATAATTGGTTGAAGCACAATTTCTACCCCCAATGATTTAAATGGTTTAGGCATGGACTAGATGGGCCAAAGTGCCTGTTTATGTGCTGTACTTTTCTACGACTCTTGAGTAAAAGGGGATAACTACACTTACTTGCCCCATCATTGAAATGTTCCCACAACTAATAATCTAATTTTAAGGACTCTTTAATTATCTCATGTTCTCAGTTATTTATTGCTATTTATTTATATTTGCATTTGTACAGTTTGTTATCTTCTGCACTCTGGATGATCTTCAATTGATCCTGTTATAGTTGCAATACCATAGATTTGCTGAGTATGCCCACAGGAAAATTAATCTCAGGGTTGTATATGGTGACATATATGTACTTCGATAATAAACTTACTTTGAACTTTTGAACTTTGAGTTGGAGTTGCTAGGATATGAGAGGGGCAGCTTTAGAATAAAGGGACACCCCTTTAGAGCTGAAATGAGGAGGACATTCTTCAGCCAAAAGGTGGAGAATCTGTAGACTGTAGAATTTGTTGCTGCAGAAGGTACTGTATGCAGAGCCTAGATATTTAAGGTAGCAGTGGATAGGTTCTTCATTGGTGAGGGTGCTTATGGTTACGAGGAGAAGGCAAGAGAATGGGGTTGAAGCAACATAAAATCAGCCATGTTTGAATGGCGGAGCAGACTGGGCCAAATGGTGTTTAATTCTGCTCCCACGGAATATCTTATATTCTTATGGTATTTCTGACAAGATTGTTTATAGTTATTCTTCAGTACATGAGTGAAAAGGAGAACAAAATGATTGTTATTTTGTTTCTGATGCAGCATTAAAAACAGAATAAACATAAAGAACACAATAAAAAACAAAAAAATGCAATGAATTTAAATATAAAACAATTCTATTAAATACAATGTACAACTGGCTGCTATATGCAGACATCCGGAGGCCATTTTATCAGGTAAAGGAGTGGATCCGGTGCAGTCTACTGCTTCTTTAGCCCATCCACATAAAGGTTCCATACGTTGTGCATTCAGAGATGTTGTTCTGCACACCACTGTTGTCGTGGGTGGTTATTCGTGTTACTGTCTGCTTCATGTCAGCTTGAACCAATCTGGCCACTCTCCTCTGACCTCTCGGATTAACAAGGTGTTTTTGTCTCCAGAACTGTCGCTCACTGGAGTTTTTTTTTGTTTATCGCACCGTCCTCTGTAAACCTGAGACTATTGTGTGTGGATATCACAGGAGAGCAAGCAGTTTCTGAGCTAGTCAAACTGGCATCAACAGTCATTCCACGGTCAAAGTTACTGATCATACTTCTTTCCCATTCTGATGTTTGGTCTGAACACAACTGAGCCTCTTTACCATGTCTGCATGTGTTTATGTATTGCGTTACTGCTACGTGACTCACAGATGAGGTATTTGCATTAACGAGCAGGTGTACAGGTGTACCTAATTAAGTGGCCACTGGGTGTACATCGGCCAGTTAACTTGCCTACATTGAGGCTGGAGCAGCTCAGGGAGGCCCACAGGGTCACTGGTAGAACACAAAGACTCAATTGGGCAGAAAATCCAGCCTAAGGAGATGGAGTGGGATTAGTGCATTCAATGTCTTGTTTTCACCATTCAGTAAGATCATGAATGCTGTTTTGCTGCTAATCCATTCAGCTGCTTAATCCCCATATCCCCAGATTCTGTTCCTGTTCAAAAATCCATCAATCTGTCTTCTGCTTTGGGAAAATTCTGCTGATTCTCAGTCAATAAGCGTCTGCATCTGAATCGTAAATGTCCTACCCACCCTATGATTGTTCTCCTCAGTATGTGCTCTAACTCTAAACGAATGAGTGAGCACACAAGCCTACACCTTGTGAATTAGCCTCATTGATTTGGAGTTCAGTAGATAATCTTCATTGGTCAAGAAGTTATAGATCACACTGATGGTCTTCAGAATAGTTATTCTCATTCGATGTTCATAGGCAAATTCAGTCGAGTGGTGCTGAAATAATTGCTGAAAGTTTTGCCGGTAAACACTAAATGAATGAAAAATTGTTATGTTAACACAATCACATGCAACTGCAAGATGACAGAGTGCCGAAGCAATTATAAGCTTCAAGGCTTCTGTACAGATCAGAAACATCTGTATTTTTACTAAGCATTAACAGGGAGTAATATTTAATGTTAACTGCTGGGAACTACACCCAGTAGCCATTTTATTAAACACAAAGTACATTGCAGATGCTGTGGTCAAATCAAGACGTACAAACAAGCTGGATCAACTCAGCAGGTTGGGCAGCATCCGTTGAAATGAGCAGTCAACGTTTCGGGCTGAGACTCTTTGTCAGGACTGAAGAAGGAGGGGGCAGGGGCCCTATAAAGAAGGTGGGGGGAGGGGGAAGGTGCCAGGTGAAAAACCAATTAAAGGAAAGATCAAGGGGTGGGGGAGGGGAAGCAGGGAGGGGATAGGCCGGAGAGGTGAAGAAAGAATGTAAGGGGAAAGCACTATGGGTAGTAGAAGAAGGCTGAATCATGAGAGAGGTGATAGGCAGCTAGAAGAGGAGGCAGAGTGAAAGTGGGATGGTGGAAGGGAGAGGGAGGGAATTACTACAGGTTGGAGAATTCGATGTTCATACCAAGGGGCTGGAGACTACCCAGACGGTATATGAGGTGTTGCTCCTCCAACCTGAGTTTGGCCTCATCATGGCAGTAGAGGAGGCCATGCATGGATATATCCGAATGGGAATGTGAAGCAGAGTTGAAGTGGGTGGCAACCGGGGGATCCTGTCTGTTGTGGCGGACGGAGCATAGGTGCTTGACGAAGCGGTCCCCCAAACTGTGTCGGGTCTCGTTGATGTAGAGGAGGCCGCACCGGGAGCACTGGATGCAATAGGTTACCCCAACAGACTCACAAGTGAAGTGTTGCCTCACCTGGAAGGACTGTTTGGGGCCCTGAATGGTGGTAAGAGAGGAGGTGTAGGGACAGGTGTAGCACTTACACTTGCAGGGATTAGTTACCTCCTGTACCTAATAAAGTGGCCACTGAATGTATTCTCATGGTTTTCTGCAGCTGTAGCCCATCTGCTTCAAGGTTCGATGTATTGTGCATTCTTTTACAAAACACTGTTGTAACATGTGATTATTTAAGTCACTGTCATCTTCCTGTCAGCTGACACAGTCAGGCCATTCCCCTCAGACCTTTTTGACTAATACTGCTTAATAATACTGCTTCTCCCTGAATGTGTTTTTTTTTGTTTTTCATGTAAATTCTCGAGACTGTGTGCTTGAAAATCCCAGGAGATCAGCAGTTTCTGAGATACTAAAAACATCCCGTCTGTTACCAACAGTCATTCCACTTAGATCACATGTCTTCCCCATTCTGATGTTTAGTCTGAACAACAACTGAACCTTTTGAACATGTCTGCGTACTTTCATGCATTGAGTTGCAGCCGCATGATTGGCTGATTCGATATTATGAGTAGGTGTGCAGGTGTACCTGATAAAGTAGCCACTGAGTGCAAGTTAAACTGTCCATCATTACGTTTGGCTTCTAAATGTCAGTGGCAGTGCTGTGAAACAGACAGGCAGTGAGACACCACCACCCCTGCAATACACTCTAGTCATAGTGTGCACACTGGTGGCCAGTATGATGTTCCCCTAAGGGGTTGTCTATTGGTGGATCCTCTGGTGGCTATAGAGGCCGATCCAGGATCCACATCTTCTGGTCCAGTGTGGGCGAGAGTAAGTGGTGGCTGTGGTTAGTGGTTGGGTCTTGTGGTTGTCCAGTCTCTCCTTTCGCAGTTGCTGCTTGTTCTCTGTGGCACAGAAGAGATCGTTCGCTTGTAGTGCAGCTCCCTCTTGGACAGCTTCCTCCACTGAGAGTTATGAGGAGTGATTGATAAGTTTGTGGCCTAAGGTAGAAGGAGATGAGTTATACAGCTCTCATTACATACACATGCAGGTTAACTCTTTGAGGGATTATGCAGAAACTTTGAAGTTAATAACTCATCTCCTGATACCTTTGGCCACAAACTTATCAATCACCCCAATGAGTTATTAACTGAGGAGTTATTAACTTAAATCTTTCTGCATAATCACTCAAAGAGTTGACCTGCATGTGCATGTAACGAGAGCTGTATAACTCATCTCTGCCTACCTTAGGCCACAAAATTATCAATCACCCCTGCCTTGGACACTTTCTGGAGTTCCAAGATCTGTATGCTCCACGACCGCTGGACTAAGTGTGTAAATGTAGGAGGGGACTATGTTGAAAAATGAATGTGCTAGGGTTTCTAAAATTGACTCCTTGTACCTTGGGCCACAAACTTATCAATCACCCCTCGTATGTCTAGTACCAATTCACAACCTTATCCCAAATAGTTTCTACCCTGAACTCAAACACCTTACCCACTCAATGCCAAACACTACTCTGATCTCCAGTTCAACAGTCATTCCAACCTGAAGCACTCATAGGATGACACATTAAGGCAGAGGTTAGCATCAGAGACCAGCAATCAAATCCAGCTGCTGTCAGTATGTGTCTCAGTGACTGCTTGGATTTCCTCCTGGTGATGCAGTTTTCTCCCACTGTCCAAAGACATGCAGATTAGATGTGGTATGCTATGTTGGTGCTGGAAGCATGGAGATACTTCTCCTAGAACTTCCTCAGACAGTGTTGGCTGTTGATGCAAATAGTGCTCTTTGATGTATATGTGACATATAAAACTAACCTTTATTTTTAGTCATTTCTGCTCCACTACCCCTCCAAACATGGATCCCCACAAATAACGGACCATTCCCATTTCAACCACCAATTCCAGTCTCCAGGCTGACCACCCACAATAGTTCTCAGTTCTAATAACTACCCGCTCTCTTTCCTCATCATGCCTCAAGTATCCATTCCAACCTCCATGTTAACCACTTACTCCTGTATCCACGCCTTCACCCTTTCCCACCCATCCCAACTCAATCACTATGCCACAAACTGCAGTGTTTATTCCATCCAGTTCTTCTGTTCTTGAACTTAAACAAATATCCAACAATTCTGACAACTTCCATTGGTGTAAGCCCTTGTTCACATACTTTGAATGCTTAGTAGCCAATGAAGTTCTTGGGAACATGTGCCTGGGAAGAAGGATGTTTTCTTGAGGAAGGAGAAAATTTTGTGTCAATTTTGTGGATTGTGTAAGAATGGATGGTGATCTTTTTGAAGTATGCATGATTCTAAGAGTAACTGAAGAGGTGGATGCTGACAGGACGTTTCCCTTGGAGAGGCATTTGGAACTAAAAATAATCTCATAATTAGAATCACCTATTTAGTCAGTGAGGAGGAGGCTTTTCTTCCCTCAGATAGCTTTTAATCTTTCAAATTCTCTTTGGTTGTACTGTCTGAGTCAATAAGTATATTTATTGAGGCAGATAGTTGGATTGTATGAAAAACCAAGAATGAAGATGGGGTAGGCAAAAAACTGGAGGTAAATCGGTTATAATTTTACTGAATGCTAAAACAGGGTAGAGAGTTATATACTCTCTGTTCTTTTTCTAATTTTTGAAGTATAGTCATTATTGTAAAGTAAGAGTTTCCCAGTGAGATATTAGCCAGTTTATGATACAAGTAAGTAGTGCACGACCTTTGCTTGTGGATTAGTATTAACAGTTTTAGCAACTCTGAACTAACGAGTACTAATATTTTTCTTTTAAAGAGCTGCATTCATTCATAATTTAACCTAAAGTCTGAAAGCTCATTAGACAAGGTGTCAAGGTTTCAAGGCAATTTTATTCTAGGCATTAACTGTACTCAACACACTTCCCCAGAGAGTAATAAGTTCTGGCTTCCAACTCTCCATTTTGAAGATTAGTCTACTGGCTGGCTTTCTTATGTGAGCCCAAATTGGAACATGAACATCTGTCTTTGTCTCCTTCTCCCTTCCGGTTCTACCCACCCACTACACACATCGTTCACTCACTCCCGTTGTACACCCCTCCTCCACCATCTGTTTTTGTTCCCATCTGTCATGCATCTCTCCTATAATGGTGCTGAAGGGTCACGGCTTGAAACTTTGACTGTACCCTTTTCCGTAGATGCTGCCTGGCCTGCTGAGTTCCTCCAGCTTTTCGTGTATGTTGCATGAATTTTATTATCACCTCTTTACTCAGCAGAGCCCAGCACTGGTAGCCCTTTTTGTTCCTGATTATCTTCCTCCAACATTTGCTGTCACAGTGAACACTGGCAAAGACTGAACCCAGATCTGGAGGAATGGCATACTCCCATATAGAGATGGAAACAATGGGGCTATACATGGGAATACCGACAGAACATCGGTGGCATGACTAAGTGACATCGTGAGACAAATCATTCTCCATGCAAAAACTCCGTGATGAGCACTAATCAGGAGTCCACTTTAAATAATCACAGATTGTGGAAACCCAATCCAGTCGTAATTAGCCTAACAAGATTAAACAGAAAACACAAGGCTTAACGACTCTAGATGAGACAACAATTAGTAAATACAGGTGCTCAAGAACCCTAGAAGCCCAATGCTCTCGGGCTCACTGTGGAGCTCATGACAATTGATCCAATACTCACCCATCCCTCCCTCCCTCCATGTTACTCCACCCGCCTCTCCGCTTTTTTCACTTTGTCTGCCTCCACCTATCATTTGCCTGTCATTGTCTCCCTCCTCCCTTACCCAACTTGGCACATCCTGCCAGTTAGTTGCCTTTCACCCCTCTTCACTCCACTCATCGCCATGGGCTCCCGTCTCACCAGTTGCCCTCTCCTCTTTATACTGGACCGCTCCACTCTCAGTCCTGATGCAGGGTTTTAAGGTGAAACATTAAAGATATGATTAGCTTTATTTGTCACATGTACATCGAAGCATACAGTTAAATGTGTCGTTTTGCATCAAGGACCAGCACAGACTGAGGATATGATGGGGGTAACCCATTGGTGCCCACAACTTACTAACCCTTATGAAGCTGTATGTCTTTGGAATGTGAGAGGAAAGCAGAGGACCTGGTGGAAACTCATGTGGTCACCAGATGAAGGTACAAATCCTTACAGACATTGACAGGAATTGAACCCACTTTGCCACTGATAAGCTCCAACACATGATCGAGCCTGGGTCACTGGTGAGGCCAGCTTTGCCACTGCGTTGCTGATGCACCATCAATAACTCTGAGACGTGGGTTAAGGTAGGCTTTTATTGGCTGGAAGAAAGCACAAGCAGCAAGTGACCACCACACAACATCCTGGAGACTGAGGAAGGGTCTGTGCCTCCAATAGCCTTTATACCGGGGTCTGTGGGAGGAGCCACAGGAGCAGTCAGCGGGGGGGAGGGGGGCGTGTCCAGACAGGTATATGTAGTTCACCACAGTTGCCTATGACAGTTCCTTATTCTAGCACCCCCTTCCACGATGCTACCCAACCCACTGAGTTCCTCAAGCAGATTATTTGTCACTCCAGATTCCAGCATCTGCAGTCTTGTGTGTCCACCTGGGTAAATACAGTACTGTGCAAAGGTCTTAGGCACCCTAGATTTTTTTAATGTAGTTTCAGATGGTATGGACTCCACAGAAACCTGATCTCAACATCATCGAGGCTGTCTGGGATTACCTAGACAGACAGAAGCAAGTGAGACATCCAAAGTCTGCAGAAGAACTGTGGCAAGTTCTTCAAGATACTTGAAACAACCTACCAGCTGATGTTCTCATAAAACAGCACGGCCGTGTACCTGAGAGAATTGATGCGGTTTTAAAGGCTAAAACTGACACTAAATATTGATGTGGTTCAATGTTTTTTTTTACTGTTTACTGCTCTTTATAGTATTCTTTTCTGATATTTAGAAACTTTTCATTTCGTTATGTTTGAAATCATCTTTCCATCTTTGCTTTACAGATTTTTTTCATGTGTTTGCATGAATTTTGCACGGTGCATAGTACTCAGTATATATAGGTCAGGTTAGTCTAAGTCAGCCCAGCATAATATACAATCAAAGTGCTGGAGGAACTCAGCAGGCCAGGTAGCATCTATGGAAAAGAGTACAGCCGACATTTCTGCCAAGGCCCTTTAGCAGTAAGTCCTACTGAAGGGTCTCGGCCCAAAACGTTGACTGTAATCTTGTCCATAGATGCTGCCTGGCCTGCTGAGTTCCTCCAGCATTTTGTGTGTGTTTCTTGGATTTCCAGCATCTGCAGATTTTCTCTTGTTTCCAGCTTAATATACTGTAAGTTGTTGAGTATCTCCAATATGTTTAGTTTTTAGTTCAGAGTTCTAGTATCTGCAGCTTTTTGCTTTTGGACCTCTTTACCCAGAGGACCTTGCTAATGTGACACTCATCATTACAGGCAGCACTTTGGATTAACAACTTTGAAGGAATTCATGAGAAACTTATGGAGGAATTTAAGGTGGAGGGGTTATATGGGAGGCAGGGTTTAAGGGTCGGCACAACATTATGGGCCAAAGGGCCTGTACTATTCTATGTTCTATGAAAAGATGTGTAGTATATGAGGCACTAGAGAATGAAATAGATTAAAGTGGTAGGATAAAGCAGGACGCCAGGAGGTGTATGTACAGGATTGATCTTCTGGGCTGAAAAGCCAGAATTTTGTGTTGTGAATCTTTGTAACAATATAAATGCATGATTGGTTCTGCTGCAAATATTGATTGGAAAGCACCTTAGCATGCAAGAGCATGATCCGAGGCATTATTTCCCAACCAGCAGGACTGATGAGATTATTCAAGCCTGTTTGATCCTCTGCTTCAAACAATTGTCTTGATCCCTGATCTGTGCAACCTGTATATCTCTGAAAGTTAATCCTTTGTGAATTTAATATGAACTCGCAGCAAAATTCATGGTAAATTGATCTTCATTTCGTGTCAGTCGCAAACCTCAAAGAAGGACGGGAGCAGCAGTGGCTCAGGACCAGCATCATGTGCAGATTCCTCTCCAGATTACACAGGACCCTGACCCAAAAATACACTCAGTGGCCAGTTTATTAGTGACATCTGTGCACCAGCTTGTTAATGCAAATGTCTAATCAACCAATCACGTGGCAGCAAGTCAAATCATAAAATCATGCGTACATGGTCGGCAGATTCAGTTGTTGTTCAAATTAAACATCACAATGGGGAAGGAATGTGATCTAAGTGACCTTGAGCATGCAATGAATGTTAGTTGTCAGATGGTGTGGTTTGAGTATCTCAGAAACTGCTGATCTCCTGGGATTTTCTGCATAACAGTCTCTAGAGCTTAAAGAGAATGGTGCAAGAAACAAAAAAACATCAAGTGAGCAGTGATTCTGGGGCAAACATGCCCTGTTAATGAGAGAGATCAAAGGAGAATGGCCACACTGGTTCAAACTGCCAGGAAGGCAGTAGAAACTCAAATAATCATGTGTACAACAGTGGTGTGCATAAGTGCATCTCTGAAAGAACAACACATGAAACCTTGAAGTGGATGGGCCACACCAGTAGAAAACCATCAATATACACTCAGTGGCCACTTCGTTAAGTACAGGAGGTACTAATAAAATGGCCACCATGTATACTTTCATTGGTTCACACTCTGCGGCCAGATCCGAGAACTCTCTTCCCAACACCATTGGTTCAAAATGGCTCACCACCACTTACTCAAGGCCAGTCAGAAATGGGCATTCTACGCCTACCTTTCCAAAATCGCCCACGTTCTTTCATTGCCTTTTTAAGAATGCCCTCATCCTTTCAATGTACGAATATATTTGGAAATCAAAGCATGATTCTTTAACTCAAACAGCTACCTTATCTCTTTATTTTTAGATTATTTATTTAGAGATACATCGTGGAACAGGCCCTTCCGGCTCAATGAGCCGTACTGCCCAGCAACCTCACTTTTTAACTCTAGCTTAATCACGGGACAAGTTACAATGTCCGACTAACTGGTACATCTTTGGACTGTGAGGGGAAATCGGAGCACCCGGAGGAAACCCACACACTCAGGGCAGCACGTACAAACTTCTTACAGACGGCATCAGAATTGAACTCCAAACTCCAAGGCCCTGAGTTGTAATAGCATTGAACTAACCACTTAAATGCTGTATTAGTGTAAGCTGTTGGTGAGGCTCCACTTGTGTACCGTGTACTGTTTTGGTCGCCCTACTTCAGAAAAGACGAGGCTAGACTAGAAAGAGGGCAGAGAAGATGTACGAGGATGTTGCCAGGACTAGATTGCCTGAGTGATGGGGAGGGGTTGGCCGTATAGAAATGTTTGAAATGAGGTGAAGTGTAGAAAAGGTGGACGGAAACAGTCCTTTTTCTGCATAGTGGGGGAGTCCAAAACTAGGGGGCATAGCTTTAGGGTGAGAGAGGAATGATTTAAAAGGGGCTTAAGGGGAGCCGAGGGGGATATGGAATGGACTGCCAGAGGAGGGGGTTGAGGCAGGTACAAGAGTGTATTTTAAGAAAATCTGGATAAGTACATGGCCAAACACGGGAAAATAGGACTAGGTGGGTGGGCACCATGGTTGGCATGAACTAGGTGGGCTGAAGAGCCTATATCCTTCTCTATTGCTCTATGACTCTATGATTCCTCCTCAACTCTGGCAATTCTGTTTCTACTTAAGATTATGTGTTGACTCAACTGATAGGGATCCCAGCGATACCAATCATCCTCTTTCTCACCTCAGTGCTTGGATTGATGGGTGAGCATGCCCAGGTTGTGTCAGTATGCTGTTCTGTTTAGTAGGAGTGTAAGTGAGATCTGGTCTCTCTCCCAAGACTCAACACACACTTCACAATGGTCATGTACGGAGTACTATCAGGAAAGGGTCCCGGCCTACATTTCGGTACAATCAACACGGCACAGTAGCATAGTGGTTAGCACAACCCTTTACGGTGCCAGTGACACAGGTTCAATTCCCACTACAGTCTATAAGGAGCTTATATGTTCTCCCTGTGACTCTGTGGGCTTCCTTCAGGTGCTCCAGTTTCCTTACTTACTTAAAGCCAATCACCCGTACTGGGGCATAGGCCACCAACAGTAACTCACCTGAGTCCTCTGCCCTGAGCCAGTCTTTCATGTTGTCTCCATATCCTTGGTGTATCCTGCGTGGCCCAGGAATGAGATATTTCGAGCTTCTGTTGGTGTAACTCTGGGATTTTATGGGATGGGGTTGCTGGCCCCATGGCCAACCCTCCTCTGGCAGCCTGGCTAGGGACCGTCCATGGCAGAGTTGTGCTCTGCTTTCCTTCCACGTTCCAAAGATGTATCGGTTAGTAAAGGTTAGCAAATCACGATAGCACCGGAAGCATGTGACACTTGTGGGCAGCCCCCAGTACATCCTCGGACAGTGTTGGTCACTGATGCAAACAACCCACTTCACCGTTTGCTTTAATGTACACATGCCAAATAAAGATAATCTTTATCTTTTAATCTGCTGGAGTAACTTGGAGTAACATCAGTGCAGTGAGGAGTTGAGAGGAATTGCCAACATTTTGGGCCGAAAACCTGCATCAGTGCTATTAGTGGAGAGGGAAGGTGAGGGAGTGGAGTGACACGAACCGCAGATGATCGGTGGACTGAGGAGGGTGACGAGTGATGAGCCAACTAGGGGAGGGGAGACTGAGGCTATTGGGTGATAGATGGAGTGGACAAATGTAAAGAGGAACTTGGAGCAGTGAGAGAGGAGGAGACTGTGACTATGGAGACAGCTGCTGTAGGAAGATGAGCTGTAATGCAAACATCCCTGTGCCCCAATCCTAGAAGGTTCAGTGGGAACCACTGGGGAAAGAGGAGAGGGGAAGACGGAACTGAGACCAGATAGAGGAAGGTGGGGGGGGGGGGGGAATGAAATTTGTGGGTAATAGGTGGATGAAACTAGGATGGGGAGGAGATGGGGAGAAGTTGAAGGGGGCTGACTAGAGGGGTGGGGGGTGAATAGGGTCACAAGGAGGACCAAAGCTGAATCAGGAGGGGAGAGAGGGGGTGAGGACAGGAACCAGAGGGAAGAGTTACCTGTAATTGGAATACCCAGAACTCATACCATTGGTTTGTAGATTACCCAGGCAGAATATGAAATATTGTTTATGGTTTCAATGTGAAAGTTCCTTTCCCCACACAAAAGCTACTCAGACCTCTGAGTTTCTCCGGCAGATCATGTGTTGCTCCAGATTCCAGCATCTGCGGTCCTTCTGTTTCCATGTCAACACACCGATACTCTGTTTTTATTTCTCTCTTCACTCTAATCTTCTCCTCACCTTCTGCTCACACTGATATATAAATAATGTCACTAAATATTTTAATTCATTTAAATCTTTACCAGAAAGATTCTTAACAACAGATCAGTTGTTAACCACCGTATTAGCATATTTTATCAGAGGCTGGAGAAGCCAGTCTAAAAGTATTCATTTCAATGGGTTTCAGACACTTACTAATAAAGTTTCTCTTAATATTGGCACTGATACCACTGCTGATATGCAAATTATTAGTAATAAGATACAAATTAGTCTCAATTTGAAACAAATATTAATAATATTATTAGAAATAATATTCAAGCTGCTTGTAATACCACTACTGATATTGAAATACATATTAATAGTATTAGTAATATTATTTAAACCAGTTCTAATACCATAGATTATATTGGTACAAATACACATTTTACAAGAAGCTAGGGCATTTTTCTTTGGAGTGAAGGAGAATAAGAAGTGAATTATTAGAGATATACAAGATGATAAGAGGCTTAGATAGAGAGGACAGCCAGAGGCTTTTTCCCAGGGTGGAAATGGCTAATATGAGGAGACATGATTTTATTCATTTTATTTTAATTTAGAGATACAGCATAAAGAAAGCACCTCCAGCTCTTTGAACTCCCGACAGCCCCAATTTAACCCTAACCTAATCATGGGACAAATGAACCTACTTGGTAGGTCTTTGGACTGTGGGAGGAAACTGGATCACCCGGGGAAAACCCACCCATTCCATGGGGAGGTCGTACTGACTCCTTAGAGAGGATGCCGCGATTGAACTCCAAACCATAAAGGCGTCTCACTTACTTCTACATTACCATGGCACCCTTTAAGGTGAATGGAGGGATGCATAGGGGGTATGTCGGAGGTAGGTTTTTTTTACACAGCAAGTGCTAGGTGCATGGAACACACTGCCAGGGGTGTTGGTAGAGGCAGATACATTAGGGACATTTTAGGGGTTGTTGCATAGGCACATGGATGAAAGAAAAATGGAGGGCTGTGTGGCAGGGAATGGTTAGATTGATCTTGGAGTAGGTTAAAGGGTTGGCCCAACATTGTGGGCAGAAGTGCCTGTACTCTGTTGTCCTGTTCTAAATATTAATACTTTATCACGAATCATATTCAAGCTAGTTCCAATACTGTTTCTGATATTAAAATAAATACTATACAATTATTATTATTAATACTTGTACATCTAAAACTGCACATCTCCCTGGTCTAAACTAGCTGGGGTTCAAGACATGAGATGATCTCATTTAGACAAAAGCTTCTGAGTGGACTTAACTGGGGAGCCATCTCGAGGATTTTTCCCCAGTCAGACAATCTGGAACAAGCTGATGGGGAGGTGTGTAGAACTGAGCTGATGAAAATTCTGTTTCCTTTTGTAACACAAAAATACAACTGCAGATGCTGTGGATCAAAGAATACGTACATGACGCTGGAAGAACTCAGCATGTCAGGCATGCTTATCCCCTCCCCCCTTTATCCTTCCTCTGATTGGTTCTTCACCTGGCACCTCTAGCCCTTCCCCCTCTCTATTACTGGGCTTCGGCTCTCTCTTCCCCCCTATTCCCGATGAAGGGTCTCGGCCCAAAACGTTGGCTACTCTTTTCTCACAGATGCTGCCCGACCTGCTGAGTTCTTCCAGCGTCGTGTACGTTTCCTTTTGTGGATCTTTGGAATTTTTGGCTCGGTGGAGCAATGGCTGCAACACATTTAAGGCAAAGAGAGGAAGATTTTTAGGTCCTGGAGAACAACTGAGAAAGTGGAACTGAGTCCAAAGGCCAAATCAGTCATGGTCTCGTTCAGTGATGAGGTAGCGTCAAGGGAGCAAATGGTTTACTCCGGCTCCTGCTTCTTACTTTCTGATGCACCATTTAGTTTTCAGTCAGAATGGGAATATATTCAACCTTCAGAAGATAAAGTAATTCAATATTCCTGTGTGGGAGCACTTGTGAATCTCTTTGAGTTAAGTTTTCATCAATAATTCGAAAGGACAGGGCTTGACTTAAACTGTCAGAGCTTTGCTAATGAGTGTCACAGAGAGTGAAGTACTGGCACTTTCCTAGTAATATAGCCTTTAATGTTTTATGTAAAAGAGGGGCTGCATGATAAAAATCATGAAAATATAAGCAAGTCTGCTGCCTTTTGCAAAAGAATCGCATGGACACAATCTACTTTTACCATGTCTCCCTCACTCGGTGTCCTGCTCTTTCTCTCTTTTTTCTCACCTCCCCTCTCTCCCCTTCCCTACTCTCTCAAAGTCTCTCTGTCTCTCTCCCCATCTCCCCTCTCTCTTTCTCTCTCTCTAATGTTTTCTCCCCTGCTCTTTGTCTCTCCTCTTTCCCTTTCTCTCTCTCTCCCTCTCTGTCTCTCTCCATATATCCCCTCTCTCTTCCTCTTACTCTCTCCCCACCCCTTCACCCCTTTCACATTATAACATTGTTTTATCTCTGTTTTATTCTAGCGACTCTATAGTGACGTAAGTGCCTGCAATCAGCGTTAGAGCTTTTGGATTCTGATCATCTCTGTATGGATCTAACCACAACATGTAGATATAGTGTAAGACAGACCTAGTGCACTGTCTGGTTACATTTTGAATTATTATTTGCTCTCACCAGTTGATGCAAAAGATCCACCTCACTGTTAGAGGGGGATTTTCTCTTTAATGTCATACATCATGGTATTTATCCCTGAATCTCTAAAAACAGATAATCTGAATGATGTTACATCACTGATTGTGGGTGCTTGCTTTGCAATTGTCTGCTATTATCCCTAACAGTGACTGCATTTACTGACTTCAAAGCATTTTACAATATCACAAGATGATGAAAATCTTTTACAAATGCTGTTGACAACACTTTCCATTATTTTCTCTGTGTTAAAAATAAAACGCAATGTTCCTACTGCCACTTAACATTATTTTCTTGGGTCTGAAAGCTTATCACCTGGCTTAGGTTTTGTCCTAGAAGAAACATATTTCCTTGTTGAGCAGGTCCATCAGATTTCTGAACAGACAATGAAGCAATCCATGAACACTATGTCACCACTTTTCTCTTTTTGCACTACTCTTTATATATATATATATATATAATATATTTCTTGTAATTTATAGTTTTTTTGAATTGCACAGTACTTTCATGAAAAATTTCATGACATATAATGCTGTTCAGAAGTCTTAAGCACACATATATAGCTAGGATGCCTAAGACTTTTGCACAGAACTGTAGTAATTGCACTGTACTGCTGCCACACACAAAAAAAAACTAATTTCATGACGTGTGTGAGTAATGATAAAGCTGATTCTGATTTGGGTCTCTGTTGTGGACTGAGAGTGGGAAGGGGGTACGGAGAGGGGAGGGAGTGGGAAGCACCAGGAAGATATTCTGTAATGACCAGTAAACCAATTGTTTGGAATCAAATGAGCTTGCTTGGTGTGTCTGCAACACCCCCACCCCCGCCGCCACACTTCTTCTCTGTCACCTGTGCCTCTCCATCCTCGCCATTCCTAATATCTTTTTCTCCCGCCAGATTTACAAACTCACTCTCTGCTCCAGGCTAATGAAGACAATATTGTGCAAACACTTAGGCATGCTCGCTATATACCGTATGTGTCTACGACTTGGACAATGTACTTGATGTCAGTAATGTTGAACCTGATTCTGATTCTAAAATAAGTAACTCCACTCAGTGGCCATTTTATTAGGTAGAGGAGGCACTGTATTGAAATTACTGTTGCCCTCCAGTCAGTTTGAACTTGTCTGGCCATTCTCTCTGACCTCTCTCATAAACAGAACTAGATTTATTTTTGTTTTTCACACCATCCTCTGTAAATTCTAGAGGTTGTTGTGTGTGAAAATCAGAGGAGATCAGCAGTTTCTGAGGTACGCAAACTACCCGTCTGGCACCGACATCGTTCCACGGGCAAAGTCATTTAGATAACAATGTTAGTTTTGAGTGACAACTGAACCTCTTGATCATGCCTGCATGCTCCTATGCATTGAGTTGCTATCACATGATTAGCTGAATAGATATTTGCATTAACACGCAAGTGGACAGGTGTACCTAATAAAGTGGCCACTGAGTGTATTTCTTTGTTGAACAAAATACAAGTCTTTGTCTGTCATTGATGATACACTAATGAGATCTGCGGAGTGCACAGCTGTTCTGAAAATGACATTTCATTAATGCAAAGAAATGGGCTTTATTCCACTCCACTGAAATGAGTTTTGCTCTTTAATTACTCATCAATTGGTCAGCCTTGTTCCCACTCATTCCAATCAATATTCATCCTTTAGCTCAGGTTGTTTGGTCTGCCTAGATCAAAGCAAAGAATAAAAATGAAGCAAAACATTTGCATTTCATAATAATTATCACAATACAGGGCATCTAGAAGTACTTAACAGCCAATGATATATATTTATCTAAGTATTGAATGTTCTGATGTTGGAAACATGCTAACCAGAGTGCACACAGCAAGCTCCCATAATGTGACATCATCCATCATGATCAGGAGATAAATAATAGAGAATGAGAGCTCTTATTAGAGCAATAGTCCAATCATAGAACAGTATGTTCTTCAGCTGGAGCCATGATGGAATAGTGGAGCAGACTCGTTGGGCCGAATGGTCCAATTATTGGTTATTACAAAATGTCCTCTGGTGCTTCCCATTAACTCTGCTCCTATGTCTTATTCTTGTGGGTAGACTCACCCAGCCCTAAATCACCAGGCAAGGTCATTTGATTTCAAACAATTGGTTTATTGATCACTACAGAATGTCTCTCTGATTCTTCCCATGGATTCTGCTCCTACGTCTTACAGTTTTCTTTGTCTAATACTGTTACAAAATGCTCCCAACCACTCTGGCTTCTGAGATTTAAATGTTTTAATCTTCCAGAGTACGGATAGCTGGTGCGGCCTCTTTAAGGGCTTAGGATATTTTCGTTAATTGATGATCATGTTTTGGTCACCAAGAATTGAGTACTTAAGGAACATCTGAACAAGGTTCAGTGCTCAGCCGTAAGCCTTACTAGTGATTTTGTCTTGCGTTTGTTTTGTGTTCAGTTGAATCCAGTTGATACCATGTCTCAATCCTTGCTTCAGATACGCCAGACTTGGGTCCAAGCCATCCTTGTCAAGGACTCTCGTCACAAGTACAGCACAGTACAGGCCATTCAGCCCACAATGTTGTGGAGACCTTCCAACCTGCTCCAAAGGGGTGGCACGTTACTGTAGTGATCAGTGCAATGCTTTGCAGTATCAATGACCCGCGTTCAATTCCTGCCGTTGCCCGGAAGGGGTTTTGTATGTTGTCCCTGTGACTGTGTGGGTTTCCTCTGGGTGCCCCCGTTCCCTCCCAGTCCAAAGACGTCCTGGTTGGTAGGTTAACTGGTCATTGTAAAATTGTCCTGTGATTCGGCTAGGATTAAATTGGGGGTTGCTGGGCAGTGCAGCTCAAAAGGCTGCAAGAGCACTGTATCTCAATAAATAAAAGATCAATCTAACCTTTCCTTCCTACATAACCCTCCATTTATCTATCATCCATGTGCCTATCTAAGAGACTCTTAAATGTCCCTAATGTAGTTTCCACTATCACCAATTCCTGGTAGTGCGTTCCATGCACCCACCACTCTGTAGAAGAGTATAAGGGGGGTGTCAGGGGTAGGTATTTAAACAGAGTGGTAGGTGCATAGAATGTATGACCGGGGGTGGTGGTAATTATGAGGAGATGGGAGAAAAGTATGGGAGGGGAATGTCAGAGGTAGGTTTTTTAACGTAATACCCTCTTATTAGCAATTACCACTCTGCCTTTCCTCTCTGTCTGTGCCACTTATCATCTTATACACCGCTACCAAGTCTCCACTCGTTCTTCTTCTTTCCAAAGGGAAAAGCCCTAGATTGTTCAATCTTTCCTGTAATTGAAAACAGCGTCCTGGTAAATTTCCTCTGCACCCTCTGTGAAGCTTGCACGTCCTTCCTGTAATGAGGCAACCAGAACTGAACACAAAACCCAAAGTGCAGCTTACAGAATCAAATGACGTGGATAGATAGGATCTTGGTTTAAGATTGTTATTGATCAGTAACGTTGCTGATACTAGATGGGAGTAACAGCTCAGCTTTCTGCATCTTAATGTGACAGAATTTTACATTGAGACTAACTCCCAGTGTGAAGTTGGCCTTGACAGCCCAGCTCCATGATTACAGCTGATCAGGTGCTCCGAGTCCACTCTCCCATCCAACATTTAACGTTCTCAGATCGGTGTAAAATGATTATTTGACTGAAAAGGACACATGGATGTCATGCAATAAAATCTCAAAGGTCAAAATAAATTTATTATAGAAGTACATATATGTCACCATACTATCCTGAGATTCATTTTCTTGCAGGCATTTACAGTAGAACTAAGAAATACAATAGAATCAATGAAAAACTGCACACAAAGACTGACAAACAACCAATATACAAAAGAAGAGTAATTATTCTTGGAGGAGAATGGCCAGACTGGTTCAAACTGACAGGAGGTTGACAGTAACTCAAATAACCACACATTACAACAGTGATGTGCAGAAGAGCATCTCTGAATGCACCACAGGTTGAATCTTGACGCGGATGGCCTACAGCAGCAGAAGACCATGAACAAACCCTCAGTGACCACTTTATTAGGTACAGGAGATGCATAATAAGGTGGCCACTGAGTGTGGTTTTTGCTGCTACTTTTTAATGATTGGGTTTTATTTCTTGTTTCCTTCTCCAACAGCACAATATTGCTAAGTGCCTTTGACCAGCAAACTGTTCTTGGGCCACTAACAGATGTATAATCAGACAGAAATTACCAACATAGGATATATTAGTGGAGGAAGAAGTGGAGGAGGGGCTGGAGTCGAATGCTCACTTACTGCTTACTAAGGAAAAGATCTTAAAGAAGGTGAATTAGGTGGAGAGATATAGGGAGGGAATTCCAGTGTTATAGACAAATTCAATCTTGTACCTTATTTTCTTAAATTATGCTTTACATTTTATTTGTGAGTTAATCACAAGTTGGAGAAATATTAAAAAATCTACCTCCACCATTTAATGGTCTTGTTTTGTATCCAGATGAGCTCAATGCATGAACATCAGCGACTCCATGACAACAGTTTCCATGACACCAGGATTCTTCTTTCTCTCTGGGAAGAGGCCATTATTCGCGTTTCTTGCACTAACCCATTGACTGCTTCTGAGGACAAGCCGGCAAAATTTTTTCTCTGCATCTTAAGGCGTGTGTGATAATTTTTGAAGCAGTGCACAGAATTCGCAATGCAGAATCTAGCAATTTAGTCCAGGAGGTGCACATCCTCCTTCTTCATTACCAATTACAATTAGCATTTTAATGATTTTTTTTTCATTGCTGATTGATTGTAATGGAGATGTGCCTGTGATTTTGTCTCTTTGCACTCACTCTATACCTCAAGTTCACATACTGTTCTAGACCCAGTTATCTCCTGACCCTCAACATAGCATTGAAAATAGTTCATAGCACAGTGCCGGCTATTTGGCCCACGATGTTGTGCTGACCGACTCTAAGATCAATCTAACCCTTCCCTCCCACATAGTCCTCCAATTTCCTCTCACCCCACACACCAATCTGAGAGGTTCTGAAATGCCCCTAATGTATTAATGTATTTGTCTTTGCCACCACTCTTGGTAGGGCATTCCACACACTCATTGCTCTTTGTGTAACAAACCTACCTCTGATATCCCTCCTATACTTCCCTCCAATCACCATAAATATATTCCTCATATTAGCCATTTCCACCCTAGGAAAGAGTCACTGGCTGTCCTCTCTATCTATGCCTCTTATCATCTTGAACATATTTATCAAATTACCTCTCATTCTCTTTCACTCAAAGGAGGAAGGGCCTAGCTCACTCAACCTATCTTTATAAGTCATGCCCTCTAGTCCAGGTGGCATCCTGTTAAATTTCCTCTGCACTCTCTCTGAAAACGTTATGTCCTTCCAATAGATAAGAACACAATATTTCAAGTGCGGTCTAACCAAGGTTTATAGAGCTATAACATTACCTTGTGGTTCTTGAACTCATTCCTCTGAATAATGAAGGCCAACACACCATGTGCCTGTGCCTTCTTAACAAGGCTATCAATTTCCGCGACAACTTTGAGTGATCTGTGGATGTGGAGACCATGATCCCTCTGTTCTTCCACACTGCCAAGAATCCAGGCATTAACCCTGTATTCTGCCTTCAGATTGGGGTGAATTTCAACTGTGTAGCCTTCTGAACCCCAAATCTAGCCCTGATTATACCCCACTACAGTTCCATCACATTACCACTAGTAGTCAGGCCTTTAGAATTCGAGCCTTCATTCTTTGGAATTTATGTCTTTCTCTCATTCCTCTTAACCCTTTGGAATGTGGGAAGGAACTGAAGCATCAGGAGGAAACCCATGTGGTCACAGGGAAAATGTATAAACTCCTTACAGACAACAGCAGAACTGAATCCCAGCTACTGGCACTGCAGTGGTGTTGCACTAATTGATAAGGTACCATGACACCCCAAAATTGCTTCTTCAAACTAACCTCCTCATCCAGTTTCTTTAGCTTGGACACCTTAAGTCTGTAATATAACAGCGTCATGTGAATCCAAGTTATTGCTGGTGGTATCTGACAATACAAAGTTCGAATAAAATTTACTATCAAAGTACATATATATCACTGTATACAGTACTATCGTGAGTTTCATTTTCCTGTGGGAAACCACAGTAGAACAAAGAAATACAATCAAATCAATGAAAAACTACACAAAAAATTGAAAAACAACCAATGTGCAAAAGAAGACAAAAATGTGTAAATACAAAATTAATGAATATTATTAAGAGCTTGCACAGTAGAGCCCTTGAAAGTGAGTCCATAAGCTGTGGAATCATTTCATTTTTGAGATGATTTAAGCTATGCATGCTGGTTCAGGAGCCTGATGACTGAAAGGTAATAACTATTCCTGAACAAGGCTTTACTTTCAGATAATCTCACTGCCTTCTGTGCTTGCTTTGACCATCAAAACATGGAGGAACCTTCACAAACTTCCATAGCCCCTGATACCCCTGTGAATGCAGTCTCTGAGGCTGACATGAGAGCATCCATCAGGTGGGTGAATCCACAGAAAGTATCCGGCCCAGATGGGGCACCTGTTTGAGTTTAAAGACCTATGCTGATCAACTGTCTGGAGTGTTCACCAATAACTTTGACCTCTCGCTTCAGCAGTCTGAGGTACCCAACTGCTTCAAGCAAGTTTCATTTATATCGGTGCCCAAGAAGAATGTAACTTGCCTCAATGACTACTGTCCAGTAGCATTTACATCCTCTGTGATGAAGTGCTTTGCGAAGTTGGTGATGAAACATATCAACTGCTGTCTGAGAAAAGACTTGGATTCGTTCCAAATTGCCTACCATCACAACAGGTCCACACATACCATTTAATTGGTTCTTCACTCACCCTGGAATATCGGGACGGTGAAGATGCATACAGGTACATCAGGATGCTCTTGATCGACTATAGCTCGGCATTCAATACAATCTCCTTGTGCAATTGGATCCTCAGTTCCCTCACTTGCAAACCCCAGTCGCTTTCGATTGGCAAAAACATCCCGATAAACTCCATCAGCACAGGTGCACCACAAGGCTGCATTATTCGCTTCATACTTTTGACTGTGAGGGTCAGCACATCTCCAATGCCATAGTTAAATGTGTTGACAACACCACTGTCATTGTCTGAATCTAAGGTGACGACGAGTCAGCATATAGGGATGAGATTGAAAGTCTGGCTGAGTAGTGCCACAACCTCGCACTCAATGTCAGCAAGACCAAGGAGCTGATTATTGTCTTTAGAAGGAGAAAGATGGAGGTCCATGAGCAAGTCCTCATCGGAGAACAGAGGTGGAGAGAGCCAGTAACTTTAAATCCTTCAGTCTTATCATTTCAGAGGATGCGTCCTGGGCCTAACACGATTGCCATTATGAAGAAAGCACGGAAGCACCTTTATTTCCTTAGAAATTTACAAAAATTCGGCATGATATCTACAGTCTTGACAAACTTCTATAGATTTGTGGTGGAGAGTATATCGACTGGTTCATCATGGCCTGGTATGTAAACACCAAAGCCACTGAATGGAAAATCCTACAATAAGTGAGGTAGGGACATGTTCGGCACAACTTTGTGAGCTGAAGGGCCTGTATTGTGCTGTAGGTTTTCTATGTTTCTAAGTAGTGGATACAGCCCAGTCCGTCATGGGTAAAGGCCTCCCCACCATTAAGCACATCTACATGAACGCTACTGCAAGAAAGGAGCATCTAACATCCAGGACACACTCTCTTCTCACAGCTGCCATCAGGAAAAAGGTACAGGAGTCTCGGGGATCAGGAACAGTTGTTATCCATCAACCATCAGGCTCTTGAACCAAAGGGGTTAACTTGACTCAGCTTCACTCACTCCCGTCGCTGAACTATTCCCACAACTTCTGAATGCATTTTCAAGGACTCTTCATCTCCTGTTCTTGATATTTATTGCTTATTTATTTATTGTTATTATTTGTTGTCTTTTGCATATTGGTTTTTTGTCCATCCTTTTCCATGTGGTCTTTCATTGATTCTATTGAGTTTCTTGGATTTAGTGTATGCATGCAAGAAAACAAATCTCAGTTTGGATATGGGGACATATATGTACTTTGATAGTAATTTTACTTTGAACTTTGAACCAGGTGATGTAGGACCTAAGACTCCTGTAACTTCTTCCTGATGGCAGCAATGGGAAAAAAGCATGGCCTGGATGATGGGGGTCCTTGATAATGGAATCCATTTGCAATTGGTACTTCTGATAGGTCAACGCAAACCAACCTTCCTCCATAACAGAGTGAACGCCCATCCATCTCCAACTTGTTCATCAGTCTGGCTAGGTCCAAAGCAAGGACAACCTTCTTGTTGTATGATTACACTGATATAAAGCTCAGTTACTTCCCAGGCTTTGTAATAAAGTGTTGATATGATATTTGCACTTACTGGGACTGAGGGAGTTGACTTAAACATGAGTACTGTTTTCAGGATTTGCTGATGGTCATTGCTGATGGATAAGCTTCATTCAAGACACCTCCTGTCTTTCTTACGTAAATCTACAAGCCCATATTCACCTCCTGCCTCATGCAGCTTCCCATTACGTGCATCTATAATACTCACCTCAACCACTTTCTTTCGTAGTCTGTCCCACATTCTTTGGGGAAAGAGGTTTTTACTGAATTCCCTGTGTCTTATGTTGATAGCCTATAGTTACACTTTGCCTCACAAGTGGAAACATTCTTTCTCTATCAAGCTTTCAAATATCTTCACAAATGTAGAAGATCGAAAATGAAAATAAACGGAAAAGGCTGGAAAATTGCAATAAAAATTCTTCATCCCGCTTCCACTCTGACCCATCTGTTGGGCCCAATGTAAGCTTGAGGAACAGCTTCTCATCTTCTGTCTGGGAATGTTTCAGCCCTCCAGACTCAATGTCAAATTTAATAGTTTCAGTTAATTCAGTCTTTCTCTTTTTATTAGAAGCTGACAGTTCTGTAGTAATATTATAATACTTTGTTTTGTTCTCTGCATTGTGCGCATTTCCTTTTAGGTTCAAGTTTCAATAGTTCAATAGTTCCATCTAATATCAGAGAATGTAAACAATATACCACCTGAAGTTCTTGATCTTCACAGACATCCATGAAAACAGAAGAGTACCCCAAAGAATGAATGACAGTAAAAATGTTATAACCCCAAAACCCCCTTTTCCCCCCTCCCACACACAGGCAGCAGCAAAGCATCAATTTATTTATTTATTTATAAAATCATTTCTTATCTGTGGGATAGCTTTCATGCTGGGAGCAAAGTGTTTGCCCTCTAGATGGCTCCTTGTTTCTCTACCCCACCTAGAGGTAATTTTCCTCAACAAGACCTCAGAATAAGGTTAAAACAAAGGGGTTAAAATAGCTGAAACCAGTCTGTGAAAACAGTGGACTCTGACACTTAACTTACTTAAATTGTGGGGAGACATAAAAAGACTTTGAAAGACATAAAGCTGACAGTTGATATTTTTTTTCCCCAGGGTCAAAGTGTCTGATAGTAGAGAGCATACATTTAAGCGTCTGGAATGTAAGTTCAATGATATGCGGGACAAGTTTTTGTACAGAGAGTGCTAGGTGGCTGGAATGTGCTGTCAGAGGTAATAGTGGAGGCAAATATGATAAAGGTTTTTTTTAAAAAGCACATGAATTTGCAGAGAATGAAGGAAAATGGACTTGATACCACAAGCTATGGACTCACTTTGAAAGATTCTACAACTGTGGTTTTCAGTGTTAGTTATCTATCTGTCTGTCTGGCTGCTTATTTGTTTACTAATGTATGTATTTGCACAATTGATTTACTTTTGTACATTGGTTATTTGTTAGCGTGTAATTTTTCATTGTATTTCTTTGTTCTACTGTGAATGCCTGCAAGGAAATGAATATGATGGTGGAATTACAGAGCAAGTGCAGTGCAGGCATACAACAAAGTGCAAGGAATGCTATGGTGAAGTAATTGGTGAAGTCAAGAGTCCATCATATCTTAAGCACTGAACCTGGCTCTGTGGCCATGGCCTACAGGAACTGGACTCCGGGACCAGTTTCACTCGCTCAGCGCTGCACAGGCTCTGTGGCTGTGAATCTTTCCAGTTTTGTGTGTGCCTGGGGTGGCACGGTAGCATAGTGGTTAGCACAAAGCCTTACAGTATCAGTGACCCGGGTTCAATTCCCACCGCTGCCTGTAAGGAGTTTGTACGTTCTCCGCCGACCGCATAGGTTTCCTCCGGGTGCTCTGGTTTCCTCCCACAGTTCGTAGGTTAATTAGTCACTATAAATTGTCCTGTGATTAAGCTAGGGTTAAATTGGGGGATTGCTGGGCAGCATGGCTCAAAGGGCAGAAGAGCCTATTCTGCATTGTATCTCAATAAATAAATAAACATTGTTTTATATATATATATATATATATATATATATATATATATATATATGTACTATGATAATAAATTTACTTTGAACTTTAATCTTTTTTATGTAGACAGAAAGGACCTGTTTAACAATGTTAGTTACTTTTTAATTAGTTTAGCTCCATATTGCAGATCGAAGGGCCTGTTCCTGTGCTGTATTCTTCTATAGTCTATGTGCAATGGAATCAAGGAGCCTGGGACAGATAGTGTTGAGACCAGGGATGGATCAGCTCTGATGTTTTTTGAAAGGCAGTAGAAACTGGAGGGATTAACTGGTTTATTTCTGTTTAGATTCTTAAGCTTTTATATTAACAATGAGGTAGAGAGGGTGCAGGGCTCGTATTATCATTTTACTGAATTCATTTTCCATTGACAAATGAAACGCCCATCGCTAATCACTTGCACACATTTGGTCTGTACTTGGAAAATAGCTTCTCTCCATCTACCCTGTCAGCTCCCTAAATACCTCAATTAGCTCACCACTTCATCATTTGCACTCAAAGGAACAGAAACCTTTCACTCGTATCCTCTGATTTAAGGCAATAGAATCATCAAGTCAGAAACAGTGGTGTCATGCGTCATTCCATGTGCGCAATGGAGTGGTGGATTTGTCAGGAATAATTGGCTTATACATTGCTGCCTGTGGGCGCAAGACAGTAGCAAAGTGCAATGGTTTGATCATCTCTGCAGCCAACAGACTTTCATCAAGATTACTCATAGACAGGAACCGGAGTTAAAGGGAAAATTTCCCAGACAAGACAGCTTGGAAATCATTGTCAGGCGAGGAGGAAGGAAGGCCTAAGATGCCAGGTTGCCATTGGATGGGTTGGCTCAGGAGAGACCGTCCACTACTATTCTGAGGTTTAGAAAAATGGGGTGGCACAGTAGTGTAGTGGTTAGCACAACGCTTTATAGTACAAATGGCCTGGGTTCAATTCTTATCGCTGTCTGTAAATGATTTCTACGTTCTCCCCAGGATGTCTGAGTTTCCTCCGGGTACTCCAGCTTCCTCCTACTATCCAAAGATGTAGCGGTTTGTAGGTTAGTCAATCAGTGTAAGTTGTCCTGTGATTAGGCTCAGATTAAATCGGGGATTGCTGGGCAGCCTGGCTCGTAGGGCCGGAAGGGCCAATTCCGCACTGCGTCTCAGTAAGTAAGTAGGCAATTTCACCGAGGTACAATTGGAATTTGTTTATTATAGTCATATGTACTAAGGTACAGAGAAAAACTTTGTTTTGCGTGTCATTCACGAGGCACGATAGCAGTGAATGTAACACTTTACAGAACCATAGGTTAGCGACCGGGGTTCAATTCCCGCCACTGTCTGTAAGGAGTTGGTAAGTTCACTCTGGGACAACGTGGGTTTCCACCAGATGCTCTGGTTTCCTCCTACATTCCTAAGATTACGGGCTATAGTTTGTAAGTTGTGGCCTTGCTATGTTGATGCTGGAAGCAAGGCAACACTTGTTGGTTGCTCCAAACATATATTTGGACCGTGTTGGCTGTTGATGCAAAAGACGCCTTTCACTGTACGTTTCAATATTTCAATGTACATGTGATAAAAAAGGTAATCTTCATCTTTCAGATACGGATCATTCAGAGGAGTGAGGATTTGATAGATAGGAGCTACAGGGAGGAGTCCCACCTAAATTGCAGGAGGCAGGTAGCCAGGTGACTGTCAGGAGTTGTCACCAAGTGTAATGTGAAGTTACATCAAGAAAATACCATCTATATACGAACTGAAAAATAATCTTTCCTTTTTCTTTCAAAGACAATCCCTGGTTGTGACAGGGTTAGATAGACTGTGGAGAGTACCTCTGTACCACTCCCCTCAATAGCAAGCATCCCATTTTCAATAATGCTGGAAGGGATGACCTACCGGGAAAAAACTGTGACGAGGTTTCTGGCATGGAGCCTGGCTCTGTGGCTCAGAATGGAAGGGGAGAGCCATATTGATAAGGGACTCAATAGTTTGGGGAACTGATAGGAGATTCTGTGGATGTGAAAGAGACTCTCTGATAGTCTGATGCCTCCCAGGCTCCAGGATTAGGGACCTCTTTGATCGGGTCCAGAGCATTCTAAAGTGGGAGGGTGAGCAGCCAGAAGTTGTGGTATCAATGACATACAGTATTGTCCAAAAGTTTTAGACACACATATATAAATCCAGGGCACCTAAGACCTTTGCACAGTACTGTAGTAATTTTATGTATTGCACTGTACTGCTGCCACAAAAAAAATCATGTCTCTATTGTGGACCGAGAGTGGGAAGAGGGCAGGGAGAGGGAAATCATGGTTGGGAAAAGGGGAAGGGCGGTGGGAGGGAGTGGGAAACACCAGAGAGATATTCTGTAATGATCCATAAACCAGTTGTTTGGAATCAAGTGACCTTGCCCGGTATTTCCGAGCTGAGGTGTTTGCACCCAACCCACACCCTACCCCTGGCACACCTTCTCTGCCACCTGTTCCATACCTCTCCCACAGCACTCCAGACTCACCATTCCCAGCATCCTTTGCTCCTGCCAGATTTACAAACTCGCTTTCCGCTCCACCTTGACAAATACAGTACTGTGCCAAACTCTGAAGCCCCTAGCTATATACAGTATATGTGCCTAAGAATTTTGCACAGTACTGTAAGTAAGAAAAAGGGCAAGGTCCTAAAGAGATAATGCAGGGAGTTCAGTAAAAAGCAGGAAAGTAGAACCTCAGAGGTGGTAATCTCTGGATTCCTGCCTGTACCATGTACCAGTGAGGGTAAGAATTAGATGATATGGCAAATGAATGCGTGGCTGAAGAGTTGGTGCAGCCAATTTGTGGATCATTGGGTTCTCTTCTGGGGGAAGTATGACACGTAGAAAATGGGTTTGAGTTACGGAGTTGAGAAGGATAATAAATCAGCCATGATGGAATGGTAGAACAGACTCGATGGGCCAAATGTCCTAGTTTTGCTCCTAGGTCTGATGGTCTTATAAGAGAATCAGGGGCTGCAGGGATAAAACAGGAAAGTGGATTGAGGCTGCAGATGCTGGAGGAGCTCAGAGGATTGAGCAGCATCTGTGGTGGTGGGGGGAAGGAACTGTTGACATTTTGCGTTGAAATGCTGCATCAGGACTGATGGGAGTATTTGACCCGAAATGTCATTTGTTCCCTTCTACCCACAGCTGCTGGTTGACCGGCTGAGTCTCTCCCGCAGATGGTTCATTGCTGCAATTAAATTGATTTACAGAATTAGGATTGTTCAGCGGGGCAGCTGGTAGAGTTGCTCCTTCACAGCTCCAGTGGCCTTGCTTTGACCCTAACCTCTGGGGCTGTCTACGCACAGGTTGCACATTATCCCTGTGACCGCGCGTTTTCCCGCGTGCTTCAGTTTCCGCCCATGTCCCAAAGTCGTGCAGTCGGTTAATCTGCTGTTGCAGGTCAACTCCAGCGTACAGGTGAGGGGCAGAATCTCACCAGCATTGAGTATGTGGGAATAAGAAGATAAGGCACAGGAACAGAGTTGGGCCATTTTGCCCATTGAATCTTCTCCACCATTCCATCATGGCTGATTTATTATCCCTCTCAGCCCCATTCTCCTGCTTTCTCCCCATTACCTTTGACACCCTGACTCATCATCATGGCTTGGCTTTGTGAATGAAGATTTAGGAAGGGAGCTGCCCATGTCTGCTGCAGAGGATGGTTGTAGACGTGGGCGTGCCCTTCAGCCTGTGCAACAGTTTCTTTTTAGGTGGAGTGCAGTGTGTGGAGTGGGTGCACTCTGCACACCCGGGGTTCATCTGCCGTAGCCTAGCAAGCTGGGATGGTGACAGCGAGGTCCTCGGGTTGTAGGAGTTACGTCGGAGTGTCCTTCTCCCAGGTGGATGGCCTGACAAGGCTGATGAGCCCCACCTGCCCTGGTTTGGAGTCAGAGTTGTCCTTCTCTTAGGCTGGCTGCCAACCAAGGCTAACGAGCCCAGCCTACCAATCCAGTTACACCGCCGGACACTCTGCCGCACCATGATGTAGCAAGCTCGGTGGAAACGGGGGGGGGGGGGGGGGGGGGACACCGACGAGAAGGTGTTGCCACGGACACAGTAGTGTAGGAGAGGCCATTTGCAGTGGCCTCCTGCCTAGCAAGCCAGACAGTGGCCACGCGGTGATCACTACACCGGGAAAGGAGAGGCGATGTATTGCACATGCAAGTTCCCTGGATGAGCAGGATGTCAGGCCCAGACCTCACCCGCCTGCCTCTGACAAATCAAGAGCCTATCAAACTCCACTTTTAATATACCCAATGACTTGGCCTCCACCATTATCGGTGGCAAGAAACTCCACAGATTGACTACACTCTGGCTAAAGAAATTCCTCCTCATCCCTGTTCTAAGGGAGTGCCGATTCTAAGGCTGTGCCCTCTGGACCCAGACTAACCCATTACAGGAAACATCCTTTCCACATCCATTCTATCTAGGCCTTTCAATATTTGATAGGTTTCAATGAGATCCCCTCTCATTCTCAACTCGTGAATACAAGCCCTGAGCTAGCAAATGTTCCTTATAAGTTAACCCTTTCATTCCCTAGATCATTCTCATGAACCGCCTCTGGACCCTCTTTAATGTCAGTGCATCCTTTCCTAGATAAGTGGCCCAAAGCTGCTGATAACACTCCAAGTGCAGTCTGATCAATGCCCTTAAAGGATGGACATCCATTAGTCTCACTCTTAAATCTATTCCAGAGAAGAGAAGTCCTGCTGTGGTCCATCTTTGCTTAGGCGTTCCATACCAGGGCAATATTGGATCTACTTTGCCCTGGGCTTCCCATCCTCCTCTGCCAGGCATCTTCCAATGTCCCTCTGAGGTACGTTCTGAATGTTAGTGTTGCTCCTCCTAGATCCCAGTTGCAACCTCCTGCTTTCCTTATTCGGGCCATTTTTGTTTTGGTGTTGAGAATGTATGAACTTTCTGATTTTGCTATCCATCTCTTAATGATTCAAAATGGCCATTGTAACCGAGCAGTGGAGCTTTAGCCTTGCAATTCCTGTGATAAGTAGTGCCTGGAAAAGGACTGTAGCAATTTCTATAATTACAGAGGAAAGTTGTCTGTGTTATGGAAATATAATCGCTAATTGGGCTCCCTTATTTTGGATTATGCTTGCATACCGCAGGCACCCAGACAGCTCAGAGCTAAACGCATTTATTCTCAAAATAGAATTGTCACAACAATCCAACCCCATCATTACTTCTCCCAGTAATCATACCTCTCGCTTTACACTCAAAAGGCCGTAACCTTCCTGTTAAAAGTATTTGGCAAATATTGTTTAGGTTGACTAGAATAAACACTGAACCAAATTTAGCAATGAGTGAAGTAGGCAGTTTTGTTGGGTTGAAGTAGTGCATCTATAGCACCGTGATATGTAGCGTAGACTCAGGAGAACAGTTACTCCATTTGCATGGTGTGGTAACAAGGCATACTGTATCTCAGTAAGGGCATTATCCATTGAGCTACATACATGGAGAAGATTAGCTTCATTTGCCATATTTACATCAAATTCATCATTTTGCACTCATGCCCAACACAGTCCAGGGATGTGCCAGGGCGGGTGGTGGGGGAAGTCTGCAAACATTGCTACACTTCCAACACCAACATAGCATGCCCACAACTTACTAACCTTAACCTGTATGTCTTTGGAATGTGGGAGAAAAACTGGATCACCCTGAGGAAACCCACACGGTCATGGGGAAAATGTACAAACACTTTACAGACAGCGGCGGGAATTGAACCTCGATTACTAGCGCTTTAAAGCGTTACGCTATTGGCTATGCTACTGTGTCGCCCGTTTCCAGATGAACCATACCTTCATGGACTTTGTCCTCCTGCACTGATTGGGAGGTCACAGTGGTGCAGTTGGTAAAGCTGATGACTCACAGCACCAGAGACAGGGTTTGATCCTGACCTCGGCTGCTCTCTAGTGTTGGTTCATTCTCCTTGTTATAATTAGTGCTCTGCTACCCTCCCATGTCTCAAAGATGTCCAGGTTGGTGGCCACTTTAAATTGTTGCTGGTGTCCAGGTGAGTTGTAGGATCTGGGGGACAGTGTTGGGGAGAACATAGGGAGAATAAAAAATGGGATCAGTGTGAGATTAGTCATCTAGTCAAAGAGTCATAGAGCACAACAACACACAAACAGTCCTTTTGGCCCATCAAGTCTATGCCAAACTGTGCCACCCACCCCCTCCTGGACCATAGCCCTCCATAACCCTCTCATCCATCTACTTATTCAAACTTCTCTTGCAATTAAACCCACATCTACCGCTTCCTCAGGAAGCTCATTTCACACTCACACCACCATCTGAATGAAGGATTTCCCCCTCAAGATCTCCTTAAATGCTTCACTTTTTACCATTATCCTTGGACATCTAGCTCTAAAAGTTCAAAGCTCAAAGTAAATTTTATTATCAAAGTACATTTATGTCGGCATACACACCCCTGAGATTCGTTTCCTTTGGGCATACTCTGCAAATCTATAGAGCAGTAACTATGACAGGATCAATGAAAGATCAACCAGAGTGCAGAAGACAACAAATTATGCAAATCCAAATATAAATAAATAGTAATAAATAATGAGACTATGAGATAACAAGGTAAAGAGTCTTTAAAGTGAGATCATTGGTTGCAGGTCAGTGTAGTTATCCCCTTTGTTCAAGAGCTTGATGGTTGAGGTGTGGTAACTGTTCCTGAACCTGGTGGTACATTTCCTGAGCCTTTTGTACCTTCTACCTGATGGTAGCAGTGAGAAAAGAGCATGGCATGGGTGGTTGGATTCTCTGATGATGGGTGCTGCTTTCTTAAGAGGGCATTTCATGTAGATGTGCACAATGGTTAGGAAGGCTTTACCTGTGATGTGCTGGCCGAACCCTCCAACTTTTGTAAGTTTTTCGGTTCAAAGGCCTTGATGCAGCCAGACAATACACTCGCCACTACACATCTATAGAAGTTTGTCAAAGTTTTAGATGTCATGCTGAATCTACGCAGACTCCTAAGGAAGTAAGTGCACTGGCATGCTTCCTTTGCAATTGTATTTATGTGCTGGGTCCAAGAGAGATCCTCTGAAATAGTAGCACCCAGGAATTTAAAGTTGCTAACCTTCTCCACCTCTGATCCTCCAATGACTCATGGACCTCTGGTTTCCCTCTCCTGAAGTCTACAATCAATTCTTTGGTCTTTCTGGCATTGAGTGAGAGGTTGTTGTTATGAGGAGCAAAATTTCCAATCTCCCTCCTGTATGCTGAATCATCACCACCATTGACAGGGCCGACAACAGTGATGTCATCAGCAAGTTGAATATGGTTTCAGAGCTGTGCTTAGTCACACATTCAAGGATGTAAAGCGCGTAGAGCAGGCAGCGAAGTACACAGCCCTGTGGTTCTCGTTCCTGAAGGGCTTGTGTCTGTGCTGTATCTCTCCATGAATCTGATTGGTACGGATGCCAAGAGGCAACCTCATTAGCCTCCTTCACACTCTAATCAGTGGTGACATCTCAGCAGGGCACAGCCTCAGGTGAAGTACTTCCAGGTCCCTCCCCCCACCCCCGTGCACACTTGACATCAGACTACAGCGGAGTTTTGCCTCCGGTCAAATCCTGTAATTGATTTTAACCATTTTCAAATGTCTCTGACGTTAAAAGACATCGGAAACTGCTAAATTAAGTTTTTAATTTTTTGTCCTCTTTGTTAATTAAAATACTTCAAAATAATTATAAATAATTAAAATTACTAAAATGAAGTAACTGAAGAAGAATCGTTCCTTATCCCTTATGTTCGAACACAAGACACCGAGAATCTCTTTGAAGTGAATGGCAGGTTACAATGGATAATTAACCTACATCTTTGGAATAGAGTCATAGAAAAGTACAGCACAGAAACAGGCCCTTTGGCCCATCTAGTCCATGCTGAACCATTGAATCTACCTACTCCCAGTGACCTGCGCGCAGACCATAGCCCTCCATGCCCCTGCCATCCATGTACCTATCCAAACTTCTTTTAAGTGTTGAAATTGAGCTTGCACACATCACTTGCACTGGCAGCTCATTCCACACTCTCATGACCCTCTGAGTGAGGAAGTTTCCCCTCATGTTCCCATGTTTACATGGGAGGAAAGCAAAGCACCCCGAGGAAACCCATGAGATCGCAGGGAGAACATGAAAACACCACAAAGACAGCACTTCCGACACTGTCAAAAACTCCACCAATCTTGTTGTATGAAGTTGGTATTGGTTTACTATTGGCACATATACTGAGATACAGTGGAAAGTTTACATATCTTGCATGCTGTTCAAACAGATCAAATACACAGTGCACTGAGGTAGAACAAGGTAAAACAGTAACAGAATGCAGAATAAAGTGTATAGAGAAAGAGCAGTGCAGGTAAACAATCAGGTACGAGATCATAACGGAGTAGATTGTCTTGTAACAGCAGGACAGAAGCTACCCTTGGGCCTTTTGTAACATGCTTTCTGGCTTTTATATCTTCTGCCTGATTGGGGAGGGGAGAAGGGAAAAGGGAGACTGCTTGGAGTGGGTGAGGTCTTTGCTTGTACTGGCTGCTTTACTGAAGCAGTGAGTGTGATACAGACAGAGTCCATAGATGGGAGGCTGGTTTTCGTGATGCGCTGAGCTGTGCTCACCACTCTCCGCAGTTCGTTACTGTCACGGGCAGGGCAGTTGCCTTACCAAGCTGCTATACATCCAAATAAAATCCTGTTTATGGTGCATCAATAAAAAGTTGTACGAGTCAATTTTCTTTTACTTCTGTTGAAGTAGAGGTATTAGTGAGGTCTTTCAGCTGCACTTCAACATTTTGTGATTGTTGCTCCTAAACCCTAATGCATATCATTCACAGTGTATGAGAAACAGCAATGGCCAGCACCAGTCTCTATACAGTACCACTAGGGACAGGCATACATCCACAATACATCACCCTCTGCCATCAACTTCTTTCTCCCATTGTCAAGCCGGCCATGAATCCACTTTGCCAACGCCGCAAATCCCAGGGGCCCTAGACTTTTGGATTTGTCTCCCATCTGGGACTTTGTCAACAGCCGACAACTTTCCTTTCAAATTTAGCTTTTCTCGTGGGAGCAATTGCAAATCTTCCAAATGTCAGCTACCAACTGCCAAGACCCTTAGCTTCACAACGTGCAAAACATTCAAAGCTGGCATTGAGTACGGTGCCAGGAACAAATTAATATGCTGAATGATTTCTTTTTAAAACCAGCAATTCTTTTCCTGCTGTATGGTTCCAGGATAAAGAACTGGGTAGGAAATATCAATGCGGACACCACCCACCTCGTAAACAGCCTTTTCCAAGAGCTCCCTTCTTGAAAGCACTAAACAACAATCAAAACAAAAACTTCATGCCGTCTTAAAAGTTTCTCCCGCAGGCAATTAATCTGATCAATCATTCTATTTAGACCCCCACCCCCTGCACTGCACAATAAACACTTTAAGCCTCTTTTCTATAATGCTATTTACATTATAACTACATACTAGAATTAATGTATTTTGCACATTTATTCCATATCTGTATTTGTGCAGTAGCATAGCGGTTAGCACAACACTATTGTACTCCAGACATTCGGAGTTCAGAGTTCAATTCCAGTGCCATCTGTATGGAGTTTGTACGTTCTCCCTGTGACTGTGTTAGTTTCCTCCGGTGCTCTGGTTTCCTCCCACAGACCAAAGACGTACTGGTTGGTAGGTTAAATGGTAAGTGTAAATTGTCCTGTGATTAGGTTAGGGTTAAATAGGTGGGTCAAAGGGCGTTGCAGCTCATTGTGCCAGAAGGGCCTGTTCCATGCTGTAGTTTATTTTATAGAATTCTTTTTTTAAAAAATATAATTGTTGAGTATTGCTTCCTGAAGCATTTCGCAACAGCAGACCACAGCAAGTTCCTAAGATATGTAAATGTCTATGATGAATAAAGTTGATCCTCGATCCCTTTATCTCTGCTGGAAATGTATCACAAAGTTCAGGTTTCCATTTTCTCCGTGCCCTGTGAAAGAATGTGGATTTATGAGATTTGCCGTTGTTTACAGGATTAGTGAAATGGAAAAGTTGCTCCTGTGAATGTAATATTCACTTAGCATGCAGCAGAGCGATTCCTCACATTGTTTTCCAAGAAGCAATTAGACTGCTGGAGTAGTGTAATAACTCATCTGCCTCAAATAATAATATTCATAAGGCAGCGTGAAATAATCTGTCAAATGTCAGCTTCAACTCAATCTGGCCAGAAACCGAAAGGCTCCTATTTAGTTGTTTTCAGTACAAAGTGACGGTGAGCTGAGTTCTTTCAAGGACCTTCTGCTGGGCTGCCAATATTGAGTTATTTATTTCAGAATCAGATTCAGGTTTAATATCACTGGCATATTTCGTGAAACCTGTTGACTTTGCAGCAGCTGTACAAGGCAATACATAACAATTGGAAAATAACTGTGAATTACAGTAAGTATGTATATATTAAATAGTTAAATTAAATTAGTGCAAAAAAGCAGTGAGGTACTGTTCATGGGTTCAGTGGCCATTCAAAAATCTGATGGCAGTGGGGAAGAAGGTGCTGCTGATCATTGAATGTGTACATTCAGGCTTCTATACCTCCGTCCTGATGGCAGCAATGAGAAGAGGGTATGACCTGGGTGAAGAGGTCCTTAATGATGGATGCCGCATTTTTGAGGCGTTGCTCTTTGAAGATGTTCTGGATATTCTAGAGGCTTATGCTCGTGATGAAGCTGACTAAGTTTACAACTCTCAACAGCACATTTCGATCCTGTCCACCAGCCCCACCCCCCCACATACCAGACGGTGATGTAGCCAGTTAGAATGCTCTCCACGGTACAGCTGTAGAGATTTATGAGTGTCTTTGGTGACATACTAAATTTTCTCAAACTGCTAATGAAATGTAGCTGCTCGTGCCTTCTCTGTAGCTGCATCGATATGTTGGGTTCAGGATAGATCTTCAGAGATGTTGACACCAAGGAGCTTGAACTCGCTCACTGTTTCCACTTCTGATCCCTCTGTGAGGACTGGTGTGTGTTCCCTCATCTTACCCACTCCAAAGTCCACAATCAGTTCTTGGTCTCACTGACTTTGAGTGCAAGGTTGTTGCTGCGACACCACTCGACTAGCTGACTTCTGTATGTCCTCTCATCACCATCTGAAATTCTGCCAGCAATATTTGTATTGTTGGCAAATTTATAGATGACTTTTGAGCCTAGCCACAGGGTCATGGGTGTAGAGAGAGTAGAGCAGTGGACTGAGCACACATCCCTAAGGTGTGCTGGTGTTGTTTTATTTAGTGAATAGCCCAATGAGCCTCTGCTGTCCAGTTACACCAATGTGACCACTTAACCTACTAATCCATACTTCTTTGGGGTGTTGGATAAACCAGAGCACTTGGAGGAAACCCACACACTCACAGTGAGAATGTATAGTTTCCTTACAGACTGTGGCGGGTGGTGAAGCCAGGTCACTAGCACTGTAAAGAGTTACGCTACCCGCTACGCAATTATACCATCCATTGCTCTCTGCTGAACAGGCCTTGCCCAGGACATGCCCTCTTCTCATTCGTCCCTTCAGGAGCCTGAGGACAGACACTCAATGTTTCAGGAACAGCTTCTTCCCCTCCACCATCAGATTTCTGAATGGACAATGAAACTTTAAACATTTACTTAGTATGTTGTTTCCCCTCTCTTTTGCACTGCTTATTTAATTTATTTATTTTATATATACTTATTGGAATTTAGAGTTTTTATTAGTACTATGTATTATAACGTACTGCTGCCGCAAAACAACAGATTTTGTGACATATGCCAGTGATATTAAACCTGATTCTGATCCTGATGGAATGCCGAACATCCCTTTCGCTAGGACAGGGGTTCCCATCCTTTTCTAAGCCATAGACCAATATCATTAAGCAAGGAGTCAATGGATTCCAGGTTGAGGGCAGAACCACGTCATAGCAGTAAAACACACAGCCGGAACAATGTGGGTTCAATCCTAACCTCTGGTGCTGTCTTTGTGGAGTTTCCATGTTCTCCCCGTGACCACGTGGGTTTCCTCCATTTGCTCCAGTTTTCCCCTATAGGCTAAAGTCATGGGGTTTGATAGGTTAAATGATAACTGGGAATTGCCCCTGGCCGGTGGTAAAATGGTTTATTGTTACCACATGATTCTACATGGAAGAGAGAACAGCAGAGCACCGAACCAGGCCCTTCAGCTCTCAGTGTCTGTGCTGAGCGTGATACCAAATTAAACTAATCCCTTCTCCCTGCACATGATCCATATCTCTCTAGCCCCTGCATGTTTATGTGCCCATCTAAAAAAAAAAATACCTTTATACGTAGGAACAGAATGAGGCCATTTGGCCCATTGAGTCTGGTCCACCTTATGGTCATGACCAATTTATTTTCCTTCTCAACCCCATTCTTCTACCCTCTGCCCATAGCCTTTGAAGCCCTTACTAATCAAGAAACTATCACCATCCACTTTAAATATACGCAATGAATGGCCCTCCACAGCCACCCGTGGCAATGTGATTCACCGTCCTCTGCCTAAAGAAATTCCTCCTAATTTCTTTCTAAAAGGAATCCTTCTATTCTGACGCTGAGTCCTCTGGTCCTAGACTCTCCCAATGTTCAGTAGGTTTCAATGAGATCCCCCTTCATTTCTTCTAAAGGCCCAGACTCATAAGCACTCCTCATATTTTAACCTTTTCATTCCTCAAATCATTCTCATTAACATCCTCTGGATCCTTTCCAATGTCAGAATAATTCTTTCTTAGAAATGGGACTGCTCACATAACTCTAATTGTGGTCTGAAAAGCATCTCAAACACAACCCTAGAACATTCCGGTAAGAAAATGATGAAATCTATTTGCTTAAATTCTCATCCAAGAATAGGTGAAATTAAAAATGAATATTCCTCTCTCCATTATAGATTTATTGAGTATGCCCACAAGAAAATTAACCTCGGTGTTCTATATGGTGACATGTAAGACCATAAGATAAGATATAGGAGCCGAATTAGGCCATTTGGCCCATCGAATCTGCTCCACCATTTCATCATGGCTGATCTATTTTCCTGCTCAACCCCAATCTCCTGCCTTCTCCCCATATCTATTGAGGCCTTTTAATAGGTTTCAATGAGGTCATTCCTTATTTTTCTTAATTCAGTGAGTAGAGGCCCAGAGCAATCAAGCGCTCCTTATATGACAAACCTTTCAATCCTGGAATCATTTTTGTGAATCTCCTTTGAACCCTCTCCAATGTCAGTATGTCCTTTCTTAGATAAGGGCCAAAACTACCTTGATATTTTGATGTACTTTGATAATAAATGTGCTTTGAACTTTGATCTCACTGTACAACATAAACGCAAGGAAGTGTGAGGATGTTGGAAATCCAAAGCACCACACACAAATTACTGGAGGAAATAAGCAAATCAGCTCCTAAGAAGGTTGGCGTCATTCAATGTCTGTAGTGAGATGCTGAAGATGTTCTGTAGGTCAGTTGTGGAGAGCGCCCTCTTCTTTGTGGTGGCGTGTTGGGGAGGAAGCATTAAGAAGAGGGACGCCTCACGTCTTAATAAGCTGGTAAGGAAGGCGGGCTCTGTAGTGGGCAAAGTACTGGAGAGTTTAACATCAGTAGCTGAGCGAAGGGCGCTGAGTAGGCTACGGTCAATTATGGATAACTCTGAACATCCTCTACATAGCACCATCCAGAGACAGAGAAGCAGTTTCAGCGACAGGTTACTATCGATGCAATGCTCCTCAGACAGGATGAAGAGGTCAATACTCCCCAATGCCATTAGGCTTTACAATTCAACCGCCAGGACTTAAGAACTTTTTAAAAGCTATTATTAATGCTTTTTGAGATAGTGATTTAGATGCATATCATATTTTTTTACTGAGTTAAGTATTGTATGTAAGTAGTTTTGCTACAACAAGTGTATGGGACATTGGAAAAAAGTTGAATTTCCCCATGGGGATGAATAAAGTATCTATCTATCTATCTTTCTATCTATCTATCTAGGTAGCATCCATGGAAATAAAGGACAGTTAACGTTTTGTGACTGGAAAGGAAGGGGGAAGACGCCAGAATAAAAAGTTGTGGGGAGGGGAAGGATATAGATGAAGCCAGGTGGGTTGGAAACATAAAGGGCCAGAGAGGAAGGCATCTGATAGGAGAGAAGAGTGCAACGTAGGAGAAAGGGAAGGAGGGGTGGATCCAGGAGGAGGTGAAATGTGAGAAGAGATGATAGACCAGAGTGAGGAATAGAAGAAGAGGGAAAGAGGAGGGAAAAATTTCACTATATGACATATAAGCTAGCAAATTCAGCCTTCTGTATGAGTGTATCTCTTCTGTATAAAGAAGCTCAACTTACCTTTGCAACGATATGTACAGTAGATCAGTTGCAGATGTGGGTGGTGAAATGGCAGATGAGAGGAAGTAGATCCCTTTGCAGAAGTTGCCAAATGTGAAAGTACTTTTTGTCAGACTTGATAAATACTTGGCACTGGTGGTGATATTAATTAACCGCTGAGATCATTAACTCTCTGCCCCTCTTGTTGCATATCCCTACATACATTTCAAATGCTCTGTTTGCAATAGTATTCCAAAATCCAGAATTTTTTGATAGTCCTATCCCAAGAATCCCCTGATTGTGGGTTAGGAACAGTAGGTTAATTGTTTAGGTTAATAAAGTGTTATTTTGTATTTAGCATACAATGGAACTCACAAAAGTTTGTCTAACCGGGAATTGGGAGAGTACTTTCACCACACATCTGCCTGAAGCTTAGATAATTGGATACTACTTAAAGCCCTTTAATTAATGACTTCATTAAAGATTATCTCTGCTTCATTTATTGCTGCTTTGCCAGTCACCTTGCTCACTAATTAAACTGGGTCACTTGAATATTAAATAGCTCATTATCAGCAAAGTCTCTGACTAATATTAGAGATTTCTCAAATAGTGGTTTACCAAAAGATGGGATAATTCAGCTTACTCTTGTGACTTGCAGTGCTCATTTTCATCCTAATGGCATAGAGTCATCCAAAATGGAAACAGGACCTCCAGACCAGGTCCAAGATTTCCATCCATGCTAGTTCCATTTGCCCAAGTTTGGCCCCTATATTTCTAAACAATGGATTCCCAACCTGGAGTCCATGGACCCTTTGCTGAATGGTATTGGTCCATGGCATAAAAAAAGGTTGAAAACCCCTGCTCTAAACCTTTCCTATCCATTCACCTGCCTTTTAAATATTGCCGCTCAGGTTCCTATTAAATCCCTCCCCTCTCAACTTTAAACCTCCAGTTCTAAATTCCCCAAACCTGGGGAAAAAAACTGAGTACATTCACCATTTTTATGCCCCTTGTGATTTTATACATTTCAATAAGATCACCTTCAACCTCCTAGAATCCAGTGAATACAGTCCCAAACTGCTCAACCTCTTTCATAAAATTGAATGCCTTGTTATATGAAGATTGTTTGATGGCTCTGGGTTTGTATTCACTAGAATTCAGAAGAATGAGGAGTGACCCCATTGAAACCTTCTGAATGGTGAAAGGCTTGGATAGAGTGGATGTGGACGGGATGTTCCCAATGATGGGAGAGCCTAAGACCAGAGGACACTGTCTTAGAATAGAAGGGTGTCCTTTTAGAATGAAGACTAGGAGAATTTTTTTTAGCTAGAGAGCGGTGAATCTGTGGAATTCTTTGCCACAGGCAGCTGTGGACACCAACTCTTTATGTATATTTAAGGCATATGTTGATAGGTTGTTGATTGGTCAGGATTGAAGGGATACAGAGAGAAGACAGGAGATTGGAGCTGAGAGGAAAATTGATGAAATAGCAGAGCAGACTCAATGGGCCAAATGGCCTAGCTCTGCTCTTATATCTTATGGTCTTTCCATTAGGCTAGCAGACTAGATGGCCCAACCTAAAGATTAAAGATTAAAAGATTAAGGACTATCTTTATTTGTCACATGTACATCAAAACATCATTACATTCAGCGAAATGCATTTTTTGCATCAACAACCAACACAGTCTGAATTTGTATTGAGGACAGTCAGTAGGTGTTGCTATGCTTCTGTCTCCAATATAGCATGCCCACAATTCACTAACCCTAACCTGAACATCTTTTGGAATGTGGAAGGAAACCAGAGCACCTAGAGGAGAACCATACAGTCACAGGGAGCACATACGAATTCCTTATAGACAGTGGCAGGAATTGAATCCTTAATGGTCTAATTCTGCTCCTATGTCTTATAATGCAGCCTGCTAAAGCCTTGCAACATCTTGTCAATCTCCTCTGCAGTCTTTCCAGCTTAATTGTGTCTTACAGCAAGGCGACCAAAAACTATCCACAATAGTTTGGGTTCAACTACAGCATAAGAGTTGTTTATTTTAGAGTGAATATTGTGTCATATTAGGAACACTTCTCTTTTAGCTAAACAATAATGATCTGGTCTGAAGAATTATAAGGACATGCAGTTTGTGAATGAAATAAAGCTTGTATATAAAGTAAAAGAGAGGAATTCCTAGAAATAAATGTAGGTCTGTGTCCCTTGAGTTAGCTCCCTTTTCTGGAGGAACATGGACAACTCATTTTCCTACCCAACCTTCAAAGGTATCATCATATCATTCTTGACTATAATTAGTGGTTACAGTATTGCTTTATAGCACTAGCAATCCAGTTTCAGTTCTCTCTGCTGTCTGTAAGGAGTCTGCAAGTTCTTCCTATGACCCGTGAGTTTCATCTGGAAGGCCTGGTTTTATCCCATATTCCAAAAATGTACGTGTTAGGCTTATTGAGTTGTGGATCTGGTATGTTGATGCAATAAGCATGGCAACATTTGATAGCAGACCAGCACAATCCTCACTGATTTAATTTGTTGGTAAATGATGCATTTCAAGCTATGTTCCAATGTACAGTACTATGCAAAAGTCTTGGGCACATATATATAGCTGGGGTGCCTAAGACTTTTGCACAGTACTGCAGTAATGTTATGTATTACATTGTACTGCTGCCATAAAAAAAAAAGCAAATGTCATGACATACTGGATGTGAGTGATGATAAATCTGACTCTGATATGGTTCTCTATTGTGGACTGAGAGTGTCTCAGGGAGAAACTTCTGAGATAGGGGGAAGAGAATCATGGTTGGGAAAAGGGGAAGGGAGAGGGGAGGGAGCAGGATGCACCAGAGAAACATTCTATAATCAATAAACTAATTATCTGGAATCAATTTATCTTGTCTGGCATCTCAGGGCTGGGTGTGTCTGCACTCACGCCATCACCTGTTCATGGCATTCATTCTCTGCCTCCTGTGCCACACCCATCCCGCGGCACTCCATCCTCATAATTTGCAAAATCTTTTGACCCAAACGTACAAACTTGCTCTCCACTCCACGGTGACAAATACAGTACTGCGCAAAAGTCTTAGGTACTCTAGCTCTATATCGTGTTGTAGTGCTCAGTGTTCTGTGTGCTTACCTCAGAGTACAAGGCCCATGGATTAATCTGACCAGAGATTTCAGGAGATGATGAATGGACCTGTGGGAAAACTCAACACATTGAAGAAGAAACTCCTATTCAGTATTTTGATAAGATCTCACTAATGAGCCCGGCATTAATTGTCCTCACAGTTGTTCTTGAGAAGGTAGTGTGAATCACCTTCTTGAACTGCTGTAGTTTCTCTGATGAAGGTGCTGCTGTTGTACCACTATTTGGGTGGACATTCAAGTATTTAGACCCAATGATAATGAATGACTGATGACCCATCTGCAAAGTCAAAACTGAGGTTATTGTCATATGCACAAGTAAATATTTGCACTGCTGTAATGAAAAACACATCTGTGGTAACATCAGAGGCACCAAGAACTCAACATTCAAAATATAAATTAGTAAGTTATACAAAATTGTGCAAGAAAGATCACAATGAAAGATTAAATATTAAATATCAGCATTATTTGTCACATTGAAACATGCAGTGAAATGTGTCGTTTGCGTCATTGACCAACACAGTCTGAGGTGGTGCTGGCGGCAGCCTGCAAGTGTGGCCATGCTTCCAGTGCCAACGTAGCATGTCCACAGTCTTGATGAAGGGTCTCAGTATGAAGTGTTCACTGTCTATTCCCATCCATAGATGCTGCCTGATCTGCTGTACTCCTCCCGCACACTGTGTATATTTCTCCAGATTTATAGCATTTGCAGTACCTCTTGTGTCTATGCCCACAACCTGTAAGTCTTTGGAATGCAGGAGGAAACTGGAGCAAATGGAGGAAACCCTCACAGTCACAGGGAGAAAGTTCAAATTCCTTAAGGGCAGTGGTGGGATTTGAACCTGGACTGCTGGTGCTGTAAAGCATTATACTAACTGCTATGCTAGAGAAGGTCAATTGTAGTGCATTGTAGTATTGGTATCCTAACTTAGTGATGAGGGTTGTACAGTTTGGTACAGTATGGTTGAAGAGAAGGGGCTGTTCTTGAACCTGCTGATGTGGGACTTTAGGCTTCTGGGCAGAATGATGGGTGACTCGGATAGGAACCTGCAGGTTGATGGAACTCCCATGCACCTGACGCAGTTGCTGTGACTGATGTTGAAGTCATAGTCCTGAGAGCTGCTACTTCTGTTGATAAACAATCCACAGCAAGTTCATGGCTGTCTAAGTGGAGGGAGTAAATGTTCTAACACTGAATGGCGTAGGAGTGAAGGGATTTCCTGCCCTCGATGGCCTTGAGTATTGTTGGAATTTCAGTTATCCAAACAAGTGGACGATAATCCATCACACTCCTTACCTGTGCCTTGTGGATGGTGGGATGTGTGTCAAGCGATGCCATGTACCTGATCTCCGAGTGGGAAGCATGGCAGTGTGGTGGTTTAGGAGTTTGTACTTTCTCTCTGTGACCGCATGGTTTTCCTCCAGGTGCTCCACCTTCCACCCGTATTCTAAAGATGTCCAGGTTAGTAAGTTATGGGCACGTGACGCTGATGCCAGAAGCTTGACAATACTTGCAGGCTGCCCCAGCACATCGTCAGACAGTGCTGGTCCTGGATACAAACAGACGTTTTGATGTGCATGTCAGAAATAAAGCTAACTTATCTTTCCTATTTGCTGTTGGAACCACAGTGGTAATGTAGCTGCTTCAGTAAGTGGTGACTCCTGGTATATTGATGGTAGCTGGATTAGATGGTGGTAATAGAGTCATGGGAAAATACAGCATTAAAACAGGCCTTTTGGCTCATCTAGTTTGTGCTGAACCATTTAAACTGTCTATTCCATTGACCTGCACCGGGACCATAACTCTCCATACCCTGACCATCCATGTATCTATTGAAACTTCTTTTAAATGTTGAAATCAAGTCCGCATGCACCACTTGTGCTGGCAGCTCATTCCACTCTCTCATAAACCTCTGAATGAAGGTTTGAACCCTCGTTTGCCTTAAACTTTTCACCTTTGACCCTTAACCCATGACTTCTAGTTGCAATCCCACCCAACCTTCGTGGAAAAAGCCTGCTTGCATTTACCCTATCTATACTCCTCATAATTTTGGATATTCAATATCCTCTCAATCCTCTACTTTCCAAGGAATAAAGTCCTAACCTATTCAATCTTTCCTTATAACTTGGGTCCTCAAGACCCAGCAACATCCTTGTAAATTTTCTTTGTACTTTTTCAACCTTATGTACATCTTTCCTGTTGTGTCATCGCAGTATCAAGAGTAGGTTGTTATAGAATCATGGAATCATACAGCATAGTAGCAGACCATTTGGCCCATCATGCCAATGTTGCCAGCTGTATCTACAGTAACTGCATTTGGCCCATAGTCTTCAATGCTTTGATGTACTTAACTAAATTTTTTCCTGATGTCATTAGGGTATGTGCCACCATCAGCAATTCAGACAGAATATTCCACGTTTCAAATACTCTCCGTGCAATAAAACTCCCCTAAAATCCACTCTAAACCTCTAAGCCTTCTCTTGATCTGAATGGATACTAGAAGTTCTGATGGTGAAAGAGTGGGCCTATGTCTATCTCTGGAAACATGCGCTGGTCATACATTCAAAGTAAATTTATTATCAAAGTATGTCTATGTTACCTTACACAACACTGAGATTTATTTTCCTGCAGACACGTACAGAAAAATGCAGAAAAACGATAGAGTTTATGGAAAACTATACATGAGTAAATACTGACAAACAACCAATGTGCAAAAAAATGTGAGGTTTTGGATTCAGTTTGGTGTTGGGGTGAGTGAAGTTATCCATGCTGCTTCAGGATCCTGATGGTTGGAGATTAATAACTGTTTCTGAACCTCAAGCTGGTGGTGTGGAACCTGTGGTACCCATCTGTCCTGTTGAGTGTGGTCTTTTATTGATTCTATTGTGTTTGTTGTAGTTACTGTAATTTCCCAAGGTTGTGTATGGTCCTGTGATAATAAATTTACTTTGACCTTTGAACCTTCACTCTGTTGGTATTACCGAGCAGTCTTCACTGTGAAGCTGAGAGCGGAGCAATATCATATCGATCTCTGGTGTGCTGACTGTAATCTCACATCCATCAAGGACAGAACCTGCCCAACTGAGGCTGAACATTTCAGTCAGGATTTAAGTTAATGAAGACCAGGAAATCCAAACTTTTAAAAACTTGATTTTTAACCTAAACTGCCAAGAAACCAACTTGATCATTTCCGGTGTTATGGTTAAGAAAGTGAGTTGAGGGTGATGTTGGGCAAGAGATTGATTAACCGATTCTGTACGCTTCCTGCCTGACGCATCAATTAAAGTTAAGCTGTGGTTCATGTATCACATATGCAGGCAATCAATTGCAAAAAAAATCAGAAAATTTCACCAGTGTTTCTGAAGAGGTTTTACTGCCTCAAGGCTGCCTGTTCTGCAATAAAAGAAATTATTTGTATTGTTTGGGCTATGTGGGAGGGAAGAGCTAGATTGATCGTAGAGTCCTATACGGTGCTGTAATATTCTATGTTCTGTGCTCTATTTTTGAGTAGCAGGACACGGGGGTACTTGATGGAGGTGTTTGTTCATTTTGTGCCATGTCGTATGACGTGAGTGATCATGGTCTTTCCATGACCATGATTGTTCTTGGCAAATCTGTCTACAGAAGTCTTTTGCCATTGCCTTCCTCTGGGCAGTGTCTTTACAAGACGGGTGACCCCAGCCATTATCAATACCCTTCAGAGATTGTCTGCCTGATGTCAGTGGTTGCATAAGCAGGACTTGTGATGTGCACCAGATGCTTATACAACCGTCCACCACCAACTCCCATGGCTTCATGTGACCCTGATCGAGGGGGGGGGGGGGGCTAAGCAGGTGCTACACTTTGCCCAAGGGTGAACTGCAGGCCAGTGGAGGGAAGGAGCACCTTACACCTCCATTGGTGAAGACATATTTCCACCCCACCTCACAACACAATACATTGGTGTAAAAATGCAAGAAAATCTGCAGATGCTAGACGTCCAAGCAACGCGAACAAACTGCTGGAGGAAGTCATCAGGCCATGTTGCATTTATGAAAAAGAGGAAACAGTTGACGTTTCAGGCTAATATCCTTCATCATGACAGGAAAAAAGATCAGAAGTCAGAGCAAGAAGGTGGGGGGAAGGGGAGAGGTGAAGTAAGGAGTTGGGAAGTTGATTGGTAAAAGAGATCAAGGGCTGGAGAAGGGGAAATCTGATTGGAGAGGGTAGAAGACTAGAGAAGAAAGGGAAGGGGGAGGAGCACAGAGGGAGGTGATGGGCAGGGAAGGCAATAAGGTGAGAGAGTCCACTGGGAGATCCCACTTTTTCTGGCAGATGGCACGTAGGTGCTCGGCAAAGTGGTCTCCCAGTCTACCTCAGGTCTCGCCGGTGTACGGGAGACCACACCGGGAGACCAGATACAGTAGATCTCCCCAACGAACTCACAGGTGAAGTGTTGCCTCAGCTAGAAGAACTGTTTAGGGCCTGGTTGGTAGTGAGGGAGGAGGTGTAGTGGCAGGTGTGGCACTTGTTCTGCCTGCAAGGATAGGTACCGGGAGGAACGAATGGACAAGGGAGTCACATAGGAGCGATCCCTGTGGGAAGCAGAAAGTGGGGAGGGGTGGGGGGGAATGGAAATGGAAATAGGAGCTTGGTGTTGGGATCCCATTGGAGATGGTGGATGTTACAGAGAATTATGTGCTGGATGCAGAGACTGATGGGGTGGTAGGTGAGGCCAAGAGGAACTCTATCTCTGGTGGGGTGGCGGGAAGATGGGGTGAGGGTATAAAATTGCTATAAAACATTTGTTATCATTTCAAAAATAATATTACAGTAGTTATTTAATATACAATGGATTTCCTTTTATAAAGTTTCAAGGGAAAAGATGTTATCAGGATTTTGGGACTAATTGGAGAACTCAACCAAAGAGCTGGAGAGGATGTGATGGAACAAGCTGTTTATTCATTCATAGGATGTGGGGGCTGATCTTGTGATTGCTTTGAATATCCTTTATTAACTGAAGAGATAATTAAAAATCAAAGCACCACAAACAAAATGCTGGAGGAACTCAGCAGGTCAGGCAGCATCTCTGGAATGAATAAAAAGTCAACATTTCGGGCTGAGACCCTTCTTCCGAATTGTCAACTGTTTACTTTTTTCCATAGATACTGCCGGACTAGCTGAGTTCCTCCAGCGTTTTGTGTGTGTTGCTTTGGATTTCCGGCATCTGTAGACTTTCAGCCACTTTGCTCCGAGGATGAAGTCACATGCAGGCCAAGCTAGATTTCTTAACTTGGAAGGGTGTCAAAGGTCACAGGGAGAAGGCAGGAGAATTCGGTTGAGAGTGTAATAAATCAGGCATGATGGAATGGTTCAGCAGACATGATGGATGAATGGCCTAATTCTCCTTCTCCTTCTAGACTACTTGGTCTAGTAGAGAGAGGAAGTATTGTCTTTGAAAGACATCAGAGGACTGGAGGAGTTTTCTGAAAGTTCCCATGAATGCAGTCTCAAACTTTTAATACCATATTTATTTAAATATTTAAATTTAAATTTAAGTTTTACAAGTAAATCTTGTATTACATTTAAATTTAAGCTTTGTTGTTAGTGAACAACACATTTCACTGTTTCTTTCAATGTACATGTGATAAATAAATTTGAATCTTGAAATCTAAATGTGTCTTCAGAATCTAACACATACCTCCAGATCAATGGTCCATTCATACCAGCGCTGTAAGAACGATTGTGCTGTGAATCTTCATTCTGTACCGCCTCTATAATCCTTCCAAGCCGTAACCACATCAGTATTGATGTTGAATAACCAACACTGTCCTTCAAGAGTTAGGACAAGTGGCCTCTGGGAATGTGCCAGCAATTTGAAGGGCTCTCCACAAAATGTGCCAGCTACAGGATTCTAAAGAAACAACACAGGTTGTTGCTTGCTTGCTGTTGGTAGAGCTGAATTTTGACAGAATAAAAAGGAAGATGGCATGAAATTTCATTCCCACACCCAATATCGAATGAAAAGTAAACTGGATTTATAAAGGGCTTCATTTTATGGTCTCTGGCAAGGATCAGAATGAAATGTTGGAGGCTTTTCTTTCCCCTCTCCTGTAACATGTAGGTTTAATCATGACATCACTTGGGGTTGTGAAGGCTTGTCTGACCCACTCAGGATATAGGTGATCCTTGAGTTATGAATACTCAACTTATGGACACCTGTACATACAAATGATATCATTGAATTCAGAAGCTGGATGTATTCTCGTTCCTGTGAGTGGTAGAACTAGTTCCCTTTCTTAGAATCAGGTTTATTACAATTGACATATGTTGTGAAATTTGTTGTTTTGCAGCATCAGTACAGTGCAATACCATTAAAATTATAAATTACAATGTTAAATGTAAACAAAAATTCAAAGATTCAAAGTACATTTATTATCAAAGTATGTATAAAGTATACAACCCCGAGGTTTGTTATCCCACAGACAGCCACAAAAAATTGCTGATTTGATTTCCCACAGTGACACAACTCACTGTATGATGTATGTGTGATTAAAAAAAAAGCTAATCTTTCTTCATATCTTTAAGCTGTAGCAAATCATTGTGAGTATGCCTATGTAATTGGCAGTTGAAAAGATCTGATATGTTATGAACTACCCAAGACCTTTCCTATTCCTGTTACATTCTCCCTCACTTCCCACAAAATTGGGGTGACATCTTAAATTGTCTTGAAAGTACATATTTGGAAATTACAAAACCCAGTTTTCAGTACATGAAGATGAAAGATTAGTTTTATTTGTCACATGCACATTGAAACATTGAAATAGACAGTGAAATGTGTTGCTTGTGTCAATGACCAACACAGCCCAAAGCTGTGACGGGGGCAGCCCGCAAATGTCACCATACTTCCAGTGCCTACATTACTTACTAATCCTTATTAATCTGTGTGTATTTGGAATGTGGGAGGAAACTGGAGCACTCAAAGGAAAACCACGCAATTCTAGGAAAAACGTACAAAATATTTTTAAGACATCAGCGGGAATTGAACACAGGTCTCTGGCTCTCTAAATCATATAAGATCATAAAACCATAAGGTATAGGAGTAGAATTAGTCCATTTGGCCCACTCAAGACTGCTCTGCCATTTCATCATGGCTCATCCATTTCCATCTTAGCCCTAATCTCCTGCCTTCCTCCTGCTACCCTTTATGAATCAGAATCAGAATCAGGTTTATTATCACCGGCATGTGACATGAGATTTGTTAACTTGGCAGCAGCAGTTCAATGCAATTCATAATATAGAATAAAACTAATAAATTAAATAAAATAACAATAATAAAAATTTTAAAAAATAATAAATATGTAAATTGACTTGACTAATTAAGAAGCCTCCAACTTCTGCCATAAATTCTCCCAATGACTTGACCTCCACAACTGCATGTGGCAATGAAATCCACAGATTAACCACACTCTGGCTAAATAAATTTCTCCTCATTTCTGTTCTAAGTGGATGTCTCGCTATTCTGAGGCTCTCCTCTGAACCTGGATGCCCTCACTATAGGAAACATTCTCTTCACCTCCACTCTATCGAGGCCTTTCAATTTTCAGTAATTTTCAATGAGAAATGCTAAACGTTTTAATGTTTTAATGCTAGCCATTACACTACTGTGCTGCCCCTACCCAACTCACCTTTCACATCGCGACAATTTCTCCAAACAAGGTCAACTGGGCCCCAGGAAATGGAATTCTTCTCTATACTCTGAATTCAAATGCTGTGATAATCAAACCTACTCCAGTTAATGAACTCAAATCATTGACTGACAGAGGCATACCCTTGCTCTGGACTTGCCATATTGTCAGAGGTATGTGGTAGATGAATGATTAAAATCATCTATACTCAGGCTGAGACTGGGATTCATTTGAAGGGAAGGGAATTCCTCCCCGGTTTCCCGAAATATATTTACCACTTAAATGGACTCCCTGGTCATTATCATGTTGTTTCAGGGATCTTGCTGTGCACACATTGGCTGCAAAGATTTTTCCCTCACAGTAGGTATATCTATACATCTGCTTGTTAATGCAAATATCTAATCAGCCAGTCATGTGGCAGCAACTCAATGCATAAAAGCATATAGACATGGCCAAGAGGCTTAGTTGTTCAGACCAAACATCAAAATGGGGGAGAAATGTGATCGAAGTGACTTTGACCAAAGAATGATTAATGACTATCGCCCGGTAGCAATCACATCGACAGTGACGAAATGCTTTGAGAGGTTGGTCATGACTAGACTGAACTCCTGCCTCCAGCAAGGAACTGGACCTATTGCAATTTGCCTATTGTCACAATAGGTCAACGGCAGATGCAATCTCAATGGCTCTTCCCATGGCTTTAGATCACCTGGACAACACAAACACCTATGTCAGGATGCTGTTTATCGACTATAGCTCAGCAGTTAATACCATCATTCCCACAATCCTGATCAAGAAGATGCAGTACCTAAGCCTCTGTACCTCCCTCTGCAACTGGATCCTCGACTTCTCAATAGGATATGATGGATAAGCAGGAATAGGATACTAGGATAGCCAAAGAAGGAAGGATAAAATGTAAATTAGGGTGTGTGTGTGTGTGTGTGTGTGTGTGTGTGTGTGTGTGTGTGTGTGTGTGTGTGTGTGTGTGTGTGTGTGTGTGTGTGTGTGTGTGTGTGTGTGTGTGTGTGTGTGTGTGTGTGTGTGTGTGTGAGAGAGAGAGAGAGAGAGAGAGAGAGAGAGAGAGAGAGAGAGAGAGAGAGAGAGAGAGAGAGAGAGAGAATGGGTGAAAGGATTTAGAATGTAAGTCTATTGTCTGATCCACACTCTGGAGCAGAAGGTGGTGGTAATGCACCACTAAGCTGGGTGCCAAACACTTAAAACAAGAAGAAGAAGAAGAAGAAGAAGGATCCTCGACTTCCTAACTGGAAGACCACAATCTCTGTGGATTGGTGATAACATCTCCTCCCCAGTGATGATCAACACTGGTGCACCTCAGGGGTTGGTGCTTAAGCCACTGCTCTACTCTCCATATACCCATGACTGTGTGGCTAGGCATAGCTCAAATACTATCTATACTTGCTGATGATACAGTCATTGTTGGTAGAATCTCAGGTGGTGACAAGATAGCATACAGGAGTGAGATATGCCAACCAGTGTAATGGTGCCGCAGCAACAACCTGGCACTAAACGTCAGTAAGACAAAAGAGCTGATTGTGGACTTCAGGAAGGGCAGGATGAAGGAACACATACCAATCCTCATAGAGGGATCAGAATTGGAGAGAGTGAGGAGCTTCAAGTTCCTGGGTGTCAGGATTCCTGAGGATCTAACCTGGTTCCAACATATCGATGCAGTTATAAAGAAGACAACATAGTGGCTATACTTCATTAGGAGTTTGAAGAGTTTTGATATGTCAACAAATACACTCAAAAACTTATATAGATGTACCGTGGAGAGCATTCTGACAGGCTGCATCACTGTCTGGTATGGTGGGGGGGGGTGGGGGGGCTACTGCACAGGACCAAAAGGATCTGCAGAGGGCTGTAAATTTAGTACATCTTGGGTACCCAGGACATCTTCAAGGAGCAATGTCTCAGAAAGGCAGCATCCATTACTAAGGACCTCCAGCACCCAGGGAATGCCCTTTTCTCACTGTTATCATCAGGTAGGAGGTACAGAAGCCTGAGGGCACACACTCAGTGATTCAGTAACAGCTTCTTCCCCTCTGCCATCCAATTCCTAAATGGACATTGAATCCTTGGACACAACCTCACTTTTTAAAAATATATAGTACTTCTGTTTTTTTGCACAATTTTTAATCTATTCAATATATTGTAATTGATTTACTTATTAATTATTATTCTTATTCTTATCTTCTAATCTATGTATAGCATTGAACTGCTGCTAAGTTAACAAATTTCACGTCACATGCCGGTGATAATAAACCTGATTCTGAATCTGTTGCCAGACGGGATGGTTTGAGAATCTCAGAAACTGCTGACCTCCTGGGATTTTCACCCACAGCAGTCTCTAGAATTTACAGAGAGTGCTGTGATCTGTAGGTGAAAACACCTTGTTAATGAGAGGGGTCAGAGGAGAATGGCTAGACTGGTTCAAGCTGACAGGAAGATGACAGCAACTCAAGTAACCGCATGTTACAGTGTGGCCACGGAGTGTATTTATTGCTTGTTCAGCACTTTGAGGAAAGCTGGGGTGAAAAAAAACTGAAGAAAGTATGAATAACATTTTGTTGCATAACAAACAGACTCAGCATACCTCCAGACTCTGTCTAGCCAATGCAGTGCTTTCTGAACTCTAGACCTGCTGCTATATAGCATGCTTGGTAAATAGCATTTACACAGAAAAATCCCACTGAAGTATAACAATGATCAAACATTAGTTTATGTATGGATCATAATTACTGAAGGATAACTGTTGGTCAGGACACCAGGGAGAACTCCCCTGCTTTCCTTGAAGGTGATATCTTGGAATGATTTATCTCTTTCAAACAGATTAGGTGGAGTCATGGTTTATAACCTCCTTCCATTGACAGCATCTCAGAGAGGGCAGTGATAGCCCCAGCTGCAGTGAAATGAAAGGCTCTTTATGAATGTAAGCTGTTTCAGAGCATAGAACATTGGACATTGCAGCACTGTACAGTTTGTTCGACTTACAATATTGTTGTTGCTGTTGGCTTTTAGTTTCCAGTGGTTATCCTTTGGCTATCGATGACCTCCCATTTCCGTCATCCTCTGGTCTGAGCCAATTACTCAAGGGTGAACCAGGAGCGTCCCATTGTCTAATTTCCGCCTCAACACCTCTCCTCCATGTGTTCTTTGGATGTCCTTTTTTTCTCTCTCTTTCCTTGGAGACTCCATTTTAATGTCTGCCTGGAGACTTTGTTGGTTGGTTTTCTCAAGGTGTGGCCAAACCACCTCCATTTCCGTTTGCATATTTGTATCTGTATGGGTCCCTGGTTGGTGTTTTCCCACAGGGACTGGTTGGTTACTTTGTCAGTCCATCTGATGTTTAGAATCTTTCTCAGGCAATGGTTGATGAAAGCCTGCAGTCTGTAGTGTCTTCTTTGTTCTCCAGATTTCAGAGCCAAATAAGAGCACTGTTTTAACATTTCAGCTGAAGATTCTGATTTTGGTTTTCCTTGATATGACTTTGCACGTCCACACTTCCCTGAAGATGTTGAAAACTACACTGGCCTTGTTGATCCTTGTTGATTCCGCCATATATAATCCCAATGCTTCCAAGATAGACAAAGGAAGTCATGCTGACCTTTTAACCTATTCTAAGATCAAACTAACCTTACCTCCTCCATAGCCCTCCATTTTTCAATCATCCACATGCCTATCTGAGTCTCTTAAATGTCCATAATGTATCCACCTCTACCACTACCTCTGGAGCATGTTCGATGCACCCATCACTCTCTGTAACAAACTTTACCTCTGTTACCGACCCTATACTTGCCCCCAGTCACCTTAAAGTTATGCCTCCGTGTTTTACCCATTTCTGTCCTGGGCAAAGAAGTCTCTGGTTGTCCACTCATTCTATGCCTCTTATAAATAAACTAAACAGTTTATTTCATAACTGACATGGTAATGTAAGTTTTCCCCTGCATAGAGTGGTAGAACATTAATTAGCTGGTCATGAGCTGATGCTAGCATTTGTTCCCTGAGGTGTATGATAATGAATTGAGTGTCTGAAGTTCCTAATGCTGTGTTTAGTTTCTCATTCTGACGCACAGGTCCATCCATGTTTTGCAGGTGAAGGAAGCTATGCAGAGAATCCATGACAGAGGAAACATAGGAAAACTTATCCTGGACGTCGAGAAAACACCAACACCACTGGTGAGTGGTTCTTGTCAAGTCAAGTCAAGTCAAGTCACTTTTATTGTCATTTCAACCATAACTGCTGGTACAGTACATAGTAAAAATGAGACAACGTTTCTCAGGATCATGGTGTTACATGACACAGTACAAAAACTAGACTGAACTACGTAAAAAAAAAACACAGAGAAAACTACACTAGACTACAGACCTACACAAGACTGTGTAAAGTGCACAAAACAGTGCAGGCATTACAATAAATAATAAACAGGACAATAGGGCAAGGTGTCAGTCCAGGCTCTGGGTATTGAGGAGTCTGATAGCTTGGGGGAAGAAACTGTTACATAGTCTAGTCGTGACAGCCCGAATGCTTCGGAGCCTTTTCCCAGACGGCAAGAGGGAGAAGAGTTTGTATGAGGGATGCATGGGGTCCTTCATAATGCTGTTTCCTTTGTGAGTGCAGCGTGTAGTGTAAATGTCCGTGATGGCAGGAAGAGAGACCCTGACGATTTTCTCAGCTGACCTCACTATCCGCTGCAGGGTCTTGCAATCCGAGATGGTGCAATTTCCGAACCAGGCAGTGATGCAGCTGCTCAGGATGCTCTCAATGCAACCCCTGTAGGATGCAATGAGGATGGGGGGGGGGGGGTGGGAGATGCACTTTCCTCAGCCTTCGCAGAAAGTAAAGACACTGCTGGGCTTTCTTTGCTATGGAGCTGGTGTTGAGGGACCAGGTGAGATTCTCCACCAGGTGAACACCAAGAAATTTGGTGCTCTTAACGATCTCTACCGAGGAGCCGTCAATGTTCAGCGGGGAGTGGTTGCTCCATGACCTCCTGAAGTCAACAACCATCTCTTTTGTTTTGTTCACATTAAGAGACAGGTTGTTGGCTCTGCACCAGTCCGTTAGCTGCTGCACCTCCTCTCTGTAAGCTGACTCGTCGTTCTTGCTGATGAGACCCACCACGGTCGTGTCATTGGCAAACTTGATGATACGGTTCGAGCTGTGTGTTGCAGCACAGTCGTGGGTCAGCAGAGTGAATAGCAGTGGACTGAGCACGCAGCCCTAGGAGGCCCCCATGCTCAGTGTGATGGTGGTGGAGATGCTGCTCCCGATCCGGACTGACTGAGATCTCCCAGTCAGGAAGTCTAGGATCCAGTTGCAGAGGGAGGTGTTCAGGCCGAGTAGGCTCAGCTTTCCAATCAGTTTCTGAGGGATGATTGTGTTGAATGCTGAACTGAATTCTATGAACAGCATCTGAACATATGTGTCTTTTTTGTCCAGGTGTGTTAGGGCCAGGTGGAGGGTGGTGGCAATGGCATCATCTGTTGAGTGGTTGGGACGGTACACAAACTGCAGGGAGTCCAGTGAGGGGGGCAGCAGGGTCTTTATGTGCCTCATGACGAGCCTCTCAAAACACTTCATGATGATGGATGTAAGTGCAATGGGACAGTAGTAATTTAGGCAGGACACTGAAGACTTCTTCAGCACGGGGACAATGGTGGCGGCCTTAAAGCACGTTGGAATGGTGGCGCTGCTCAGGGAGATGTTGAAGATGTCAGTGAGAACATCTGCTACCTGGTTTGCACATCCTCTGAGCACTCTACCAGGGATGTTGCCTGGTCCAGCAGCCTTCCGTGGGTTGACCCTGCACAGGGTTCTTCTCACATTGGCCACAGTGAGACACAGCACCTAGTCATTTGTAGGAGGGGTGGACTTACTCGTCACCACAAAATTTTCCACCTCAAACTGGGTGTAGAAGTTATTCAGCACATCTGGGAGGGAGGCATCACCTGCACAGTCAGGTGATGTCTTCCTGTAACTGGTAATGTCCTGGATGCCCTTTCACATGTTTCTAAAAGTTTCAAGTTAAAATGACAACATTATCCTAAGCAACTGGAAAATCAATAAGCATATCAACATTTAATTACTGACAAGAGTTGATTAATTCCAAAATACTAATAAAAATAGCTTTCATATTGTAAGCTTGTTAGGTAATGAAAGCAACTAAATTTGAGTGCAAGTGTAACTCCTCAAAGCATTGCCACCAACTACAAGATGTGTGATGGAATGCTCTTCCCATGCATGGATAAGTACAGAGCTGCTTGTGCAATTTTTTTTTCACGTGGGAGAGAGGGTTTGGTTTTCATTTTATCATTTGTGTTATTTGTTTTTATTTGTGTGCGGTGTGGGAGGGTGGTTGACGTTTTTCTTTGTTGTGTAGCTGACTGGAGAGGACAAGTTTTAGGATTGTATGACATACATACTTTGATAATAAGTGTGCCTTTGAACCTTTTGAACTACTCTCAAGAGGCTTTATAAGGCATTGGTCAAAGTTTCAAAGCTGGATTTTATTGTCAAAGTATGCATGTACAGTGCAACTTTGATACTCATCTTCTCCAGATAGCCATGGAATACAGAAAAACCGTTGGAGATATTGAAAGAAAAGACAATATAGGTAGATGAACTTGGAGCACAGTTGCAGATTGGCGGGTATGATGTTGTAGGCATCACTGGATCATGGCTGAAAGAAGATTATAGCTGGGAGCTCAAAGTCCAAGGATACAAATTGTATCAAAAAGACAGTCAGGAAGGCAGACAGAGCAGTGTTGCTCTGTAGATAAAAAATCCAATGAAATCATTAGAAAGAGGTGACATAGGGTTGGAAAGTGTTGAATCACTGTGGATAGAACTAACAAACTGCAATGGTAAAATGACCCTGATGAAAGTTATATACAAACCACCAAACAGTAGTAAGGATGTGGCCCACAAATTACAACAGAGGATGGAACACGCATGCCAAAAGGGCAAAGTTACAATAGTCATGAGGGACTTCAATATGCAGGTAGATTAGGAAAATCAGGTTGGTGCTGTTTTACAGGAAGGGGAATTTCTAGAGTGCCTATGAGATGGCTTTTTAGAGCTGCTCATGGTTGAGCCCATTAGGGGATCAGCAATTCTGGATTGGGTGTTGTGCAATGAACCAGAATTGATTAGAGAGCTTAAAGTAAAAGAATCCTGAGGGTAAAGTGATCATAACGTAATCGACATCACCCTGCAATTTGAGAATGAGAAGCTAAAGTCAGATGTATCAGCAGTACAGTGGAGTAGAGGTAATTACAGAGACATGAGAGAGGAGTTGGCCAGAATTGATTGGGAAAGAACACTGGCAGGGATGATGGCAGAACAGCAATAGCTTTGAATTTCCAGCAGCAATTCTGAAGGCACAGGGTATGTACATCCCAAAGAGGAAGAAGCATTCTAAAGGAAAGATGACACAACCATGGCTAACAAGAGAAGTCAAAGTTACCAGAAAAGTCAAAAAGAGGGCATATAATAGAGCAAAAATTAGTAGGAAGTTAGAGGATTGGAAAACTTTTAAAAATGAACAGGTCAACAAAAACAATCATTAAGAATGTAAGGACGGAATACGAAAGAAAGCTAACCAATAATATTAAAGAGGATACCAAAAGTTTCTACAGATACATTAGTTTAAAAGAGAGGCAAGAATGGATATTGGACCACTAGAAAATGAGGCTGGAGAGGTAGTAATGAAGGAAACAAAATGATGGACAAACTGAATAAATATTTTGCATCAGTCTTCACTGTGGAAGTTCCAGGAGTCAGGAGGCATGAAATGTGTGAAATTACCGTAACTAGAGAGAAGGATAGGTAGATAAAGCCACCTGGACCAGATGGTGTACACCCCAGGTGGCTGAAGAGTTCATGGAGGCATTAGTAATGATCTTTCAAGACTCACTATATTCTGGAATGGTTCTGGAAGACTGGAAAATTACAAATGTCAGTCCACTCTTCAAGAAGGGATAGAGGCAGAAGAAAGGAGATTATAGGCCAGTTAGTCTGACCTCAGTGGTTGGGAAGATGTTGGAGTCCATTATTAAGAATGAGGTCTCGGGGTACTTGGAGGCACATGATAAAGTAGGGGGAAATCAGCATGGTTTCCTTAAGGGAAATCTTGCCTGACGAATCAGTTGGAATTCTTTGAAGAAATAACAAGCAGGATAGACAAAGGAGAATCAGTTGATGTTGTGTACTTGGATTTTCAGAAGGCCTTTGACAAGGTGCTACACATGAGGCTGCTTAACAAGCTATGAGCCCGTGGTGTTACAGGAGAGCAGTGGCTGGTTGGCAGGAGGCAAAGAGTGGGAATAAAGGGAGCATTTTCTGGTTGGCACCCGGTGACTAGTGGTTTTCCAAAGAGGTCTGTGTTGGGACCAATTCTTTTTACATTATATGTCAATGATTTGGATGATGGAATTGATGGGTTTGTTGCAAAGTTTGCAGACGATATGAAGAGAGGTGGAGGGACAGGTAGTTTTGAGGAAGTAGAGAGGCTACAGAAGGACTTGACAAATTAGGAGAATGGGCAAAGAAATGGCGGATGGAATACAGTGTTGGAAAGTGTATGGTCATGCACTTTGGGAGAAGAAATGAATGGGCTGACAATTTTATAAATGGAGAGAAAATACAAAAAAAAAAACGATGTGCAAGGGGATATGGGAGTCCATGTGCTGGATTCCATAAACATTAATTTACAAGTTGAGGTCTGTAGTGAGGAAGGCAAATGCGATGTTAGTCCTCATTTTGAGAGGACTGGACTATAAAAGCAAGAATGTTGAGACTTTATACAGCACTGGTGAGGCCTCACTTGGAGTATTGTGAGCAGTTTTAGGCCTCGTATCTTAGAAAGGATGTGCTAAAACCGGAAAGAGTTCAAAGGAGGTTCACAAAAATAATTCTAGGATTGAATGGCTTGTCATATGATGAGTGTCTGATGGTGCTGGGCCTGTATTCACCAAAATTCAGAAGAATGAGGGGTGTCCTATTGAAACCTATTGAATGGTTGAAGGCCTTGGTAGAGTGGATGTGGGGAAGATGTTTCCTTTGGTGGAAGAGTCTAACACCAGGGGACACAGCCTCAGAACAGAGTGGCGTCCTTTTAGATTAGAAATGAGGAGGGATTCTTTTAGCTAGAGAGTGGTGAATCTGTGGAGTTCCTTGCCACAGACAGCTGTGGAGGCAAAGTTGTATGTATATTTAAGGCAGAAGTTGTTAGATTCTTGATTGGTCAGTACATGAAATGATACGGGGAGAAGGCAAGAGATAGGGGCTGAGAGGAAATTTGGATCAGCCTTGATAAAATGGCAGAGCAGAAATGGCCTATTTCTGCTCCTATATCTTATGGTATTATGGTCTTATGGTATTAAACTATGCTGATAGTTAATTAATTTCATATTGTGACAACTAGATTAATACCTGGGTCACAATCATTCATTTCTCTCTTAATTGCTGACAATTTCTTTATTTATTTAGAGCTTGAGCTGAAACCAGGTGAACCCTGAATATTTGGGAGGTTCAGGGGGTTGATTTATGGGAGCTTCACAGATAGTGTGTTGCCTCCTGGCTAAAAGGGTCAAGGGCATCTCAGACTGAGTCCACAGCATTCTTAAGTGGTGGGGTGGGCAACTAGAGCATGGTCCACATTGGTACCAATGATATAGGGTGATGAGGTCCTGCAATGTGTGGTCATATAGTTAGGTGCTAAGTTGAAGGACAGGACTTTCAGTGTTGTGATCTTAGGATTGCTACTCAAAATCAAATCAGATCAAGTTTAATTATCATTCAAACCATATGTAGATACAGCGTTTCTCTGGGGCCAAGTTGCAAAACATTCAAAATGGCCAGAAATGTTATAAATAGTGAGTAACATAATTCAGTATAGTGAGCAAAGAAGAATATTCACTTGGAAAAATAACATATATATATATATATATATATATATATATATATATATATATATGTATATATATATATATATATATAGTCCAAGACCCTGAGCGACAGTGTCCGGCAATCAGTAGTACAGTTTCCCAGCACACAATCCTGTCTGTCACTCTACAGCTCGAAGATGGGAGGGCAGCTCCATTAACAAAAACCAGGACCAGCCGAGTGCGAATGTCACACTGTAACGCCTCTGTATCTGCTCGCCAGGTCTGCAGCTACAGGCAAACTCGAGCTTGAGGCCTAGTCCTTGCTACAACTGAGGCTGCTCAGCTTTCACGTCATCTGTCCCACCTCCAGGCAAGGGTAATAGACAGGTGGCAACTTGCATTATCGTTGTCCAACAGAGTCTTGCAATCGCAAGTAAAATGTCCGGGACAATCTCCCACAGTTATACTGCACCAATTTTGATGCTTCCAAGTAGTCGGTAGCAACACAGTCTGCAGCCAGGTCAGCTCCCCCATACCCAAATTGGCTCCACCGACATCCCGGCGGGCTCTACCGATATCCTGACTGACTCCTCTGCCAACATCCCAGTTGGCCCCTTCGACACCTCGGTCGGCTCCTCCTTCAACATCTCGGGTGGCTCCATCGCCGAGACCTGTCCAGCTACTCCGATCAATGAACAGCTCACTGAAGGAGCAGCCCTGCGGTACCGGATGGTCTTCGAGTAGAATTGTCTTTGGATTGTGAAAAACAAAGAAAAAAGCAACTTTGGTTTTCCCCCGAGAGGCCACTGCATTTGCATGTGCTGCCATCTAAGTGGAAAAGTTACTCATGCAGCATGCTATTGAGGGCAGAAATAGGAAGATCATACAGTTAAACACATGACTGTGGAGATGGTGCAAGAGGGCGGGCTTCAGATTTTTGGGTCATTTGGGTTCTCTTCCAAAGAAGGTTGGATGGTTTGCACTTGAACTGAGGGGGGGGCCTAATACCCTAGTGGGAAGGTTTGCTGGTGCTGTGGGGGGGGGCAAGGGTGGGAACCAGACTACAAGAACAGATAGTGGAATGTTAGTGGAGGCAGTTGTTAAGCCTGCATACAAAGGCAGCAATCAAAAAGCTGAGCTGAAGAGCTGTGTATATTTCAATGCAAGGAGTATTATAGAAAAGGCGCAAGAGCTTAGGCCATGGTTCAGCTTGTGAATTTATCACATTGTAGCCATTGGTGAGACTGGCTGCAGGACGGTCAGGACAGGCAGCTCAATGTTTAGGGTGTTTTAGATGTTGTAGAGCAGGAAGACTTAAAGGGAGAGATGTGGCTTAACTAGTCAGGGAAATGCCATGGAAAAGGATAGACTGGAGAGCTCATCTAATGAGGCTTTATGGGTAGAACCTGGAACAAGAAAGGTATGGCCACTATAATGGAATTATATTATAGTCCACCCAACAACTTGCAGGATTAAGAGCAGCAAATTTGGAGAGAGATTGCAGACTGTTGCAAGAAACATAACATTGTGTTAGTAGGTGATTTTAACTTTACACATATTGGCTGGAACTCCCATACTGTAGAAGGATTAAATGAGATAGAGTTTGTCAAATGTGTTCAGGGAAGTTTTCTTAATCAGTACATACTGTATAAGTCTCAACAAGAGAGTGTGCGACACACGATTTGCTGTTAGGGAAACTAAAAGGACAGGGTAACTGAAGTTTGTGTAGGGGAACATTTTGCATCTAGTGATCGTAATGTCATTAGTGTCAAGGTAATTATGGAAAAGGATAGGTCTGGGTCTCAGGTTGAGTATCTAAATTGGAGAAAGGCCATACTTGATGGTATCAGAATAGATCTGGCATGGGTGGATTGGGACAGGTTGCTTTCTGTGTTCTTGGTAAGTAGGAGGCCTTTGGAAGTGAAATTTTAAGAGAATGGTTTGTGTGTTCCTGTCAGAATAAAAGGCAGAAGAGCAATTTTAGGGAACCTTGGTTTTTCAAGAGATAGTGAGGCCCTGGTTAAGAAAAAAGAAGGAGGTGCATATCAGGTACAGGAAGGCAGAAACAAATAAAGTACTTGAGGATTATAAGAAATACAAAAGAACACAGGAAGGAAATCAGGAGGACTAAAAGAAGGCATGAAGTTGTTCTAGCAGGGAAGGTGAAGGAGAACTCTAAGGGATTCTACAGATATATTAACAGCAAGAGGATATTAAGGGACTAAATTGGTCCTCTGGAAGATCAGAATAGTCATCTATTGATGGAGCCAAAAGAGATAGGGAGATCTTTTATGAATTATTTTCAGTTCTATTTACTTGGGAGGCAGACACAGAGTCTATAGAAGTGAGGCAGAGTAGAAGTGATTTTAGATAACAGAGGGGGAGGAGTTTTTGGTCTTGAGGCAAATTTGGGTGGATAAATCCCCAGGGCCTGACAAGGTGTTCCCTCAGACCTTGTGGGAGGCAAGTGCAGAAATTGCAGAGGCCCTAGCAGAGGTATTTAAATCATCCTGAGTGACAGGTAAGGTACCAGAGGATTGGAAGCTAGCCAACATTGTTCCTTTTTTTAAAGAAAGTCTATTAAGTTAAGCTAGGAAACTCTAGGCTGATGAGGCTGATATCAGTAGTGGGAAAGTTATTGGAAGGAATTGGAGGAGACCAGATATGTATGTATTTAGATAGACAGGAACGGATTAGGGATAGTCAACATGGTTTTGTGTGTTGTAGACAGTGTCTAATCAATCTTATAGTGTTTTTCGGAAGTTACCAGGAAAGTTAATGAAGACAAGGCGGTGGATGTTATCTACAGGTCTTTGACAAGTTCCTGCATGGGAGGTTGGTCAAGAAAGTTAAATCTCTTGGCATTCAAGATGAGATCTTAAATTGGATTAGACATTGTCTTCACAGGAGAAACCAGAGGGTGGTCGTAGATAGTAGCCTCTCCGACTGGAGGCCTGTGACTAGTGGTGTGCCGTGGAGATTGCTGCTGGGTCTTTTGTTGTTTGTCATCTATATCAACGATCTGCATGATAATGAGGCAAACTGGATCAGCAAATTTTGCAGGCATCACTAAGATTGGGGGTGTAATGGACAGCGAGGAAAACCATTAAAGCTTGCAAGCGGGATCTGGACCAGCTAGAAAAATGGGCTGAAAAATACCAGATGGAATTTAATGCAGACGAGTTTAATGTATTGCATTTTGGGAAGACTGACCAGCGTAAGTCTTACACAGTGAATGGTAGGCACTGAGGAGTGCGGTAGAGCAGAGCGATCTAGGAATGTAGATGCATAGTTCCTTGAAAGTGCTGGTATAAAGGATCATAAAGAAAACTTTTGGCCCCTTAACCTTCATAAATCAGTGTACTGGGGACAGGAGTTAGGATGTATTGTTATAATTGTATAATACATAGGTGAGGCCTAATTCGGAGTATTGTGTGCAGGTTTGGTCCCCTACCTACAGGAAAGATGTAAATAAGATTGAAAGAGTGCAGAGAAAATTTATGTTGCCAGGACTAGAGGATCTAAATTATAGGGTAAAGTTGAATAGGTTAGGACCTTATTCCCTAGAATGTAGAAGACTGAAGGGAGATTTGATAGAGGCATACAAAATTGTAAGGGGACTAGATGGGCCAAAGGGCCTATTTCTGTAGCTTTCTATGACTCTATGACTTCAAAATGGAGGTCTGTGTAGCAAGGAAGGTTTATATTGATCTATAGGTTAAGACGTTTGCGCAACAACATAGGCCAAGGGGCCTGTAGTGCACTGTAATATTCTATGTTCTAGGTGACCAATTAACCTACTAATTCAGTCTTTGGACTGTGGGCAGAAACTGGAGCATCCAGAGGTCATGGGGAGAACATACAAACTCTTTACAGACAATAGTGGTATTGAACCCAGATTGTTGGTGCTCTAATAGAGTTTTTCTAACCACTACGCTACCATGCTGCCCGCTATAACTGTGATCTTGATGTGTAAGTTTGAATGTCACCATAGCAGCTTAGATACTTTATAATCAATTAATTTAATAAACTGAGCCAATCAGTCCTGTCCGTGTCAATAACAAAGGTCACTGAGGTCATCCAGTGATTGATTTGGCGTAGTCTGTGTGTGACTCCAGACTTACAGTGCAGAGGGTGACTATCAGTCACTCTCTAGAACAGGGGTTTCCAGCCTTGGGTCCATGGACCTCTTGGTTGATGGTTAGAGTCCATGGCATAAAAGAAAGGTTGGAAACCTCTGCACTAAAATGATGCTGCTGGTCATACTGCTAACCATATTCCCTTGCTACAGAGGAGAAAGCATTTTGATCCATCTGCTACATTCCCTCTAGATTTTACCTGGGATCTGTGCTGCCCTCATTCCCAGCGACTCCCTCCAGATTCTACCACTCCCCTACAAACGAAGGGCAACCCACTGTCGCTAATTAACCCACCAAGCCACACGTATTTGGTGTGTGAGAGGCATCCAGAGAAAACCTGCCTGGTCACAGGCGGATCCTGCAGACTCCACACGGACAGAATCAGACATTAGGAACATGGTCAGCACCATCCTGGCTAGTCTACCATGCTGCGTATAACTAAAGGGCATTGGGAAATGCTAGCCCTGATAACTGTACCTGATGACTAACTAATTGGAAATGAAATATAAGGTCCCAATGGTTCAATGGTTCCATTTAATATCACAATATAAACCCTGAAATTCTTACTCTCAGCAGACATCCATGAAACTGAAGAAAAACCCCAAAGAATGAATGACAGAAAAAATATAAGAGCCCCAAAGACCCCTCTCCCCTCCCACACACAAGCAGCAGCAAAAGCATGAATTCTCCCCCCTCTTATCCCAGCAGAAAGCACAGGACCCCCAACACCCACCATGCAAGCAACAGCAAAGCCCCCAAAGAGAGACCTTGATCTGCAGTCCACCAAAAACCATTGCTCACCCAACAGTTCGACATTTCACAGTCTCTCTCTCTCTCTCTCTCTCTCTCTCTCTCTCTCTCTCTCTCTCTCTCTCTCTCTCTCTCTCTCTCTCTCTCTCTCTCTCTCACTCCTCACAAGTAGACAAGTTTAATTTAAGTTTCTTTTCTTTACAAAGTCCCATGTCCTATCCCTCACAAGGTTCATTTCACAACATTTGCATGGGAGCCTCTGGCATTTTATACTTTAATTTCCTCTCATTATCCATAAACTTATATTATTTTGTAATAATAGCGATGATTCAAATGAAGCTGAATTAACCAGAACAAAAGTAATTTCATATTGTTAATATATAATTACACCATTTCTTCATGGTTGATTTAGTTGAAGAATTTCCTTTATTTTACTGCAGAGACTTGTATATTGCTTCTGGGTTGATGCCTGTTGCGTTCTCATTTGATCTCTGGGTGCACAGCCTCACAGAGAAAAAGTTACAATTTGAGCAGACATGGGAACTAGGCATTGAAAAAGAAAAGTAGTGAGAAGGATGGGGGTATAATCTTAGAAAGGGCTATAGTGAAGTAGATATTGGACAGCTTATTGCCAAAGCTTAATCCCAACTATATGGGATTATTTAGGATCTCATGCTGGCCCTAACCAGACCATGCCAACAGTGAAACCTCAATTGACCATGCTCACCTCAATCTGTCTCTGTTCCATCAGACCATAAGATGAAGGAGCAGAATTAGGCTGTTTGGCCCATCGAGTCTGTTTTGCCATTAAATTAAGGCTGATTTATTTTCCCTCTCACCTCCATTGTCGTGCTTTCTGCTCGTAACCTCTGATGTCTATACTACTCAAGATCCTAGCAACCTCCTCTTTAAATATACTCAGTGATTCAACAGCCATCTGCGGCAATGAATTTCACAGATTTGCCACCTTCTGGATGAAGAAATTCTTCCTCATCTCTGTTCTAAAGGGAGTTCTGATTTTTTTTTACAGCCAGCACAACCAGCTGGTTGTAAAGCTGTTTATTCTTAAAGCACACATTTATATTGCACTTCTAAAACATCCCGAGGAGTGTTCAGTGAGCGTGATCAGACAAGACCTGCCTCTGAGGAATGTGTCACTGACCGAAACCTTGGTCAAAGGTGCAGGTCAGTGGAGTCAGCATGAGGCAGAAGGATGGAAGAGGGAACTCCAGAGCTCAGGGCAATGGCAGGTGGAGGGATGACTGATGGTAATGTAGGGAGTAGAAGACAGGAAGAAGGGAAGTTATGTACTGCAAAGTAATATTTTAATCCAGAGTCTTAGATTAGATACAATCTATTGACATAGATTGACGTGGGTAACATACAGTTGTGGACACACAATCGGACCTAGCTCTTCTTATTAGCCCGACGTGCACTAGGATTCCAACACCCATCCCTCCTGCGTTTCTTGAGTTCGGCTCTGTTTTAGTCAGGTCATGTGTCAGGTTTTGACATTTTCATCCTTGTATACAGATCCCTGCACCGACTCAGCCATCTCTAACTCTGCCATCTCCTTAAGCCGCCCAACCTTCAAATTACCCTCTGTACTTCCCAAGGTTTTCCCTTTGGATTCTCCCTGAATCACTCCATCGGTAACGGCCATGCCTTCAAATCCCAGCGCCCGCAGCTTTGGAAAACCTTCAGCAATCTTTATTTCTCTGTTGCTATTTAAAACCTGCCTCTTCAACAGAAATTTGCTCAGCTCCCCTTACATTTCTTTCTGTAGCTGTGTGACGATTATCCTTTCTTTGATAACCCATCTCTCAACTCCTTGAGGTGGTCCTGCCACGCTTAAGTGTGCTATATAAATGCAAGTTCTTGTTAAAATGAGAATATTGAAGGTTCAGCAGAGAGAATGGAAGCTTTTCATCTGCCTTTTAAGCCAGAACAGAATTATTATTGCACAGAAAAACCATTGAATCTACTGAATGCATTCTCGCCCTAAGCAGAGCAATTTATTGAAGATAGTTCCTCTTGTCTTTGCCATAGTGCTGCAGATTAACATCCCCTGAATACCCATTCTATTTCTTTCGAATGATCCAGTTGACTCTAATTCCAACACATCAGATCATAAATGTTCTCTGCATAAAAGAAGACTTAACCAATGCACGTACAATGTTTTAGAAACCGTTTCTTCCCTTCCACCATCAGATTCTGAATGGTCCATCAACCCATGAACACAACTTCACTATTTTGCTCTGTTTTTGCACTATTTATTTACTGATCTATCTACTTTCTTATTGTAATTTTTACATATTGTACTGAAATGCTGCCAAAAGCAATAATTTCATGACGTATATCAGTGATAATAAACCTGACTCTGATTCAGTGTGCATGGACAACCAATCCCTTCTTCTTGCTTCCAGATGGCAAGCGACAGCACAGAGACAAGTGAAGCGGGTGAGGAGGAGGAAGATCACGAGGGAGACAATGGCAACAAGGAGCGCATGCCCTTCATCCAGTAAGGAGCGGGCCGAGGTGACCGGTGCAGGGCCAAGAGAAACCCCTCCCACCCCCCCAACCCCGAAGTGGATTAATTTCTTTTCATTTGGTCGCTGGAGGAAGGAATGATTCGAGGAGGTGTCCCTGATGCGCCAGTGAACGAATGCTGTCGTACTGTGCTTATTTGTGTTTGTCTGCAATCAGCCAAGCTACAAGCTGAATCATAGTGACCTGAATTACTAAAGTGCCATATCCTTTCCACTGCAGTATTAATGACCAACTTTCTGTGTTAAGATCCTTCGAACAAGAAACTCATAGTGTTATGTTTCTACTTATTTTAAAGCGGGAATTGTCCTTTCTTTGTGAATTTATTCCTGTCTTTATTGTGTCCCCATTATTACACTCAAGTACCTTTTTTTCTTTTCTCTTTCTTAGTTTCTTGTGCATGATTCTGTTAACTTATTGGTGCCTGTATTTATTCCAATATACACTGACCAGCAACCGTTCAGTAAGTCAGCACTAAATATTTCCGGACATGCAACTTTTACCAGTACACGTGACAGGAATTCGCTTCTCAACTTGCTTTACCGAAGAAAAGAAAACAGTGTAGGCCTATATGTCAGCTCCAGAGCCTAAATAACGTGAATGGAGTTCTAAATTTGTTAATTTGTTGTATTTGTCGCATTAGTGCTTTTGTTATATTGTGCCTATCAAACATTGTTTACATAAAATGACAAAAAAATAAAAAATAATAATTAGCAATTGAACTTTAGTAAAGTGATGACTTGATTTTCTACAAAGGTGATTAAAGTGACTGGCAAATAGCATATGAGACGGGCCAGATGGCCCACTCCTGCTCCTATTTCTTATATGTTCCACTTCCTTATATGAGACCATAAGTATTCTTATGCAGTACAGTGCAGAAGTCTTATTATGCAGCTAGGGTGCCTAAGACCTTTGCACAGTACTGTAGTAATCTCATGCACAGTCGACCCTCCTTATCCGCGGGTTCCGCGTGCGTGGATTCAACCAACCGCGGATCAGAAAAACCTGGAAGTTCTCTCTCCAGCACTTGTTGTTTGAGCGTGTGCAGACTTTTTTTTCTTGTCATTATTCCCTAAACAATACAGTATAACAACTATTTACATAGCATTTACATTGTATTAGGTATCATGAGTAATCTAGAGAGGATTTAAAGTATACAGGAGGATGTGCATAGGTTACCGCGGATCAGGAATCAAAAAAAAAAGTTCTCTAAGTTGGAATAGATACATCCAGTATTATTTAGCGTCTGTTGGTCAAACGTTTGTCTTGATATATAGTATATATTTTACCTTTCTATGCATATAAAACACTTAAGAAATGTATATATTTCAATAATTAAACCACTGCATTGCTTAGTAATAATTGTAGCTTTCATCGGGGCAGGGCCTTCACATACTCCATTATTCTCACTTTATCCTTTAAAATTGTTTCAATCGTTGACCAACTGCAACCTAATGCTTTTCCAATGACTGATGGCGTTTCACCTCTTTCCAATCGCTTTATTATTTCCGCTTTATTTTCAATCATGACGGTTTTCTGTCAACGGAACAGAAATACTGCAGGAGGCGGGTTCCGAGCTCCGCCATGTCCTGAAGTCCTCTGCACTGAGACAGGTTAAATAAGGTCCGGTGCTCCGCCAGGTCCTAAAGTCCACCACATTGAGACAGGTTAAATAAGGTCCAGTGCTCCGCCAGGTCCTAAAGTCCACCACACTGAGAGGTTAAATAAGGTCCAGTGCTCCGCCAGGTCCTAAAGTCTACCGCACTGAGACAGGTTAAATAAGATCCAGTGCTCCGCCAGGTCCTAAAGTCCACCGCACTGAGAGGTTAAATAAGGTCCAGTGCTCCGCCAGGTCCTAAAGTCCATCGACTTGCGCATCCACATTTTTTGGTATCCACGGGGGGGGGTCCCAGAACCAATCCCCTGTGGATAAGGAGGGCTAACTGTATTGCACTATACTGCTGCTGCCAAAAAAAACAAATTTCATAATATACGTGAGGAATTCCACAGGGGACCAGGGGCACAACTTTGAGGCGCAGGTGCTTGGTGAGGTCTGTAGGCATCTGGGAGTTACCAAAACACAGACCAGTCGCAAAGTATTGGGCTGCTGGAACACGTTAACCACTCCCTGGCTACGCAGCTTGCCACCCTCGTTAGCCATCACCAGCACGATTGGGAATGATGCCAGGCAGCATTCAGGAGAACTGCACACGCTGGTGGATCTGGTGCTTAGTCCCCACCCCTCCAGAGCCAGAGATTCCTCAGGAGGCTGGGTTGGAGTACTTGCAGCACCTCGGGGGGGGGGGCACCTGCAGGCCGTTAAAGATGCGGCTCAGCGGAACCGAAGCACAGCCAGCGGCTGGCAAGAACAGGGTCATGATGCTTGCAGCCAGGGACAGGGCTTGACTGTGGGGGATGAGTGTGTGTCTATTGCCCCTCTGGAAGAAGGGACTATCCCCCAAGCTGGGAAACCACTGGAAGGGGCTGGGGGAGGTGCTCAATCGCATCTCCGATGTGGTATACTGGATGCGGTTGCCTGAGCGGCAGAAGGCAGTTGTGCTGCGCTGGGGCCGGCTGGCACCGTATCAGCCCTTGGCCACCACTGACCCAGTGAGGATGAAGGAAGGAATTGCCACTCCAGGTGCCTTGCCTCTTGCCTCACCAAACAGTGCCTCCCTGGGGGGACTGCAGACACGCTCAGCACCTCTGGTGGCAGTGTCACCCACCACCAGGTCTCTTGGACTTTGTCATGGACTCTGGGGTTGCCGGGGACAACTGACCCCTCAAGTAGGGCAGTGTGGCACTCTGAGCCAGGGTGGGGGGGTGGTGAGGTGGTTACATGGTCAACAGCTTGCCCCAGCATTTCTGGTGGCCTGCGCTACTTATTGTTTTTGTTTTAAAATGCTTTTGTAAGATTATGTTGGGATGCTCGTTCATTTATTGTAACATTTTAGCTTGGGTTATACAGTTACAGGGTTCCCCCATTATCTGAAGGTAGAGTGTTCCTATGAACCGGTTCGTAAGCCGGAATGTCGTAAAGTGAAGAAGCAATTACCATTTATTTATATGGGAAAAATTTGTGAGCGTTTGCAGACCCAAAAAGTAACCTACCAAATCATGCCAAATAACACACAAAACCTAAAATAACAGTAACGTATAGTAAAAGCAGGAATGATCTGATAAATACACAGCCTATATAAAGTAGAAATACTGTTCTGAAATCATTGCAGCACTGTCCATCGCAGCGAAAATCTCACGCAAGCGCTCTCGGCTGCACTGTCTCCAGTAACCTTTAAGCTATGAAGCTGCCAAATCATCCCGAATAACACATAAAAATAAACAGCCTATATAAAGTAGAAGTAATGTACGTCCAGTGTAGTTTCACTTATTGGAATCAGGAAGACAGCGAACACACTGATGATGGTGTGTTAGGCTGAGTCGTCGGAGGTTGGGGTGGTGGGAGGTAGAGGAGATTGGGGTGTCATCTCATCGTCATCTGTTTCCATCAGGGCAGGCAGGTCATCTTCTATGTCTGCCTGCCTCGATGTCAAAGGTCGAGGTTCATTGTCTGCTGTGGCTGATGTGGAAGGCTTGAAAAACGACAGTATGCTTGACTGCTTAGCCTCGCGCATTTTTCTGTCATACAGTTCTTTGTAAGCACCCAAACACCCAAACCATCCTGCAAATATGCCCTAAACCTACGTACCCTTTCAAAATTAAAGTCATACTTTTTTGCAATCATTGCAGCGTTGTCAATCGCAGTGAAAATCTGACGCAGTTGCTTCACGTTCAATTCCTGGACGACTTCACTTCCGGTCTGTTCGCTACTGCATTTGGTTTCGATTGTTATCCTTTCCTCTTCCAATTGTATCAGCTCTTCATCTGTCAGTTCTTGGTCATGGGATGCCAAAACCTCTTCAACATCATCTTCATTAACTTCCACAAGCCAAACTCACTATATCCTTACTTCATTCACCATGATCAAAATGCCTAGTTATGTCTAAGTGTAACATCCTTACACGCTCTTTTAGGCTTTTCCGATACCTTAGAACTCATCTTGCTAATAGATGTACAAAATAAATCGACATAAAGCACAGATGCTCACAGGCACGTGTTTAAGCAATGCCGGCTAGAATGCAGTTCTGGGGGAGGAGCTTGGCTGCTCGGGGCGCGCACTGCCTTTTCTCGCGAGCTGCCTTTTTTCGTAACAGTGAAAACACCTTCTGTTAGTGAAAACGGGTAACTAATGTAGGTCTTTCATAACAGCAAGGTGTCGTAAAGCGAACGTTCGAAAAACGGGGGACACCTGTATTCGCTTGTGTGTTTGTGGGTCACCCTGAGACTGTAACCAGGGTGTGTAATAATCACCTCCCCCCGTCGGTATGTGACGGATGGCTGCGCTGGGATGTGACATGGCGCTGGTGTGGGACAGTCCTGGGCCACATGGCCTACCTCGCCACACTGGTAGCAGAGGTTGCTCCGTGGCACGTGGCGGGGTCAGCGCAGCGCTGGTCAGACCTGTCTCTCGACCTCCTCCTTGTCAGATTCCCCCACTGCCTCATTAACACAAGCGCAGGTTCGTGGCTTGCGGGGTGACGCTGGAACGCCTTGGGAGGCTGAAATTGTTTCTGCCCCCTCCACCTCAGCCTGCGATGATAGTGATGTCAGGTGAACATGCTGCCAAAGGCGATCTGGCGTCAGCATCTTTACAAAGGCGTGGAGGGCCACGGGAGGGAACTAGGGGTAGCCAAGCTAAGCACAATGGTGGAGATCTGTGGCGAGAGCCCCCAGGTTTTCTCCCGCACAGCGCCTCCTGCTACACAGATCTTTCCTCATTGCTTACTCCAATGGCCTCTGCTTGAAGTGCCACTCCAGCATTGCTACGAGGGCCCTGTAGTCACGCTGCTCAGCAGGCATTAGGTAAGGGAGGGCCCGTAGGACATCCTCCTCTTGTGCCGGGCAAGGTGCACCGCTGTCTCGGTGGGGCTCCACCCGTTGTGCCATGTGTCAAATTGGACTTCCGCCAGGTAAAGCTCCAGCCAGCCGGTAGCATTGTATCTGGAGAGCTTCAGGATGGACCGTACGATGTTAATTGCTGGGGCCCAGCAGTCCTCTGCTTTCTCCGGCGTTGTTGGTAGTGCCTGCCACAATGCCCTTCCTCCGTGGCTGTTTCGTCTTGGGCTCCCTGGCGCAGGCTGTGAGGGAGGCAGTTGATGCGCTCCGCCGTGTCCCCTAGGTTGGGGATCCTGGGCATACGCACCCCATCGGGATTCCCTAAGAAGGCATGATGCTCGATTCCCAGGTTCTCCCTCAGGTCAGTGTCCTGTCCTCGGGAACCCCGTCTGGGTGGTGCAGGGAGGCATACTGCCTGCTCCCTCGAAGTATTGCCTGGGTCTTAAGGCACTCCATCCAATGTTATAGCTCTTCAATTTTGCTGTGAGTTTGTCATCCCACTCCTAACACCACTGTAGCAAGCATTCGGTCCATGATGACAGACGAAAAGGGCTTGAATATCTCAACTGCCAGTTTTATTGCAACAAGCACAATAACAGACAATGCGGCAAGTATATCAGCCAATGATTCACACACATTTGACACACAATTGTTGAGACAAGAGGGATTGTGGCAAAGGCAAGGATTTCAGTCTAAGGGAGACGTGGAAGACTGTGGAACCTCGAAACTGGAGCAAGAGACAACCTGACGGATGGTTAATGTGTCCAGCAGCAGCTGTGGTGATAAAAGGAATGTTGAATTTTTGGGTCAGAACTAGGTTCTTGATTAGTCAGGGTGTCAAAGTTTATAAGGAAAAGCCAGAAGAATGATGCTGAGCAGGGTAATAAATCAGACATGATGGAAATGTGGAGCAGATTCAATGGGCTGAATGGCCTAATTTGCTCCCGTTCTATGGTCTTATCTCATCATGTGCTTTCTCTCACCCCCTCCCCCAGCCCTGCCACCATAAACCAGAGCTGCTGCCCGACCCACTGAGTTCCTCCGGTAGATTTTTATTCAAACAGTCCAAGGTCCTGCTGTCACAGGTCACTGAGGGGTGGGTTCTGCGTCAACGTTACCGCCTTTCAAACCTTTTCTGGGTGCAGCTGAAGAGGAAACGTCAATGCTGTTCCGGCTCTTTAGGAGATTGCTTTGGTATTGGTTTGTAATTCTCACATGTACCATGATAGAGTGAAAAGCTTTCCTTGCATGCTGTCCCTACAGATCAGATCCTTACACAGTGCTTTGAAGTAAAACAATAAGAAATGCAAATTAAGTATAAAAGCTACAAAGAAAGTGCATTTCAGACAAACATATTCCCGGGCCTGTGTTGATATCTTCACTCATCTCCTCACTGAACTGATTCCACAAACTACAGACTCATAACAACTCCTGTTCTCAGCATTGCCCTTCAACCATCAGTCTCCTGAACCAGTGTGATTAACTTCACACATCTCATCACTGAACTGATTCCACAACTCCAGATCTACTTTCAAGGACTCTACAATTCATGTTCTCAGTATTATTTATTTACTTATTTACTTACTTGCACAATTTGTCTTCTTTTGCTCATTGGTCAGTCTTTGTGTGTTCTTTTTCATTGATTCCACTCTATTTCTTTATTTTCCTGTAAATACCTGCAAGAAAATGAATTTCAAGGTGGTATAGCACTGTGCGAAAGGCATAGGCAGTGACATTGAAGTATTGCTAGGCTGCCGAAGACTTTTGCACAGTCACTGTATTTGTCAACATGGAGCGGAGAACGAGTTTGTAAATCTGGCAAGAGCAAAGGATGTTGGGAATAGGTGAGGGCAGAGGAATGTGGGTAAGTGGCAGAGAAGGAGTGCCGGGATGAGGGGGTGGCCCGGGTGCAGACACACCAGCCCGGACACTCCAGGCAAGGTCATTTGATTCCAAACAATTGGTTTAGTGATCATTACAGAATGTCTCTCTGATGCTTCCCGCTCCGTCCCCTGTCCCTTCCCCTTTTCCCATCCATGATTCTCGTCCTCTTCCCACTCTCAGTCCACAATATAGACCCATATCAGAATCAGGTTTATCATCACTGACATATGTCATGAATTTTGTTTTTTTTGCAGCAGCAGTACAGTGCAAAACATAAAATTACTACAGTACTGTTCAAAAGTCTTAGGCATCCTAGCTACTGTATATATGTGTGCCTGAGACAGAGACATATACCTACTTTGATAATGAACTTAGTTTGACTTTGAAATTGGACTTGCTAAGATGGGCGTCTCGGTCGGCATGGACCAGTTGGGCTGAATGGCCTGTTCCTGTGCCGTATGACCCTATTGAAAAAAACATGACTTTCATGGTGACCTGTCCCTAATTGTTTCATCACCAATAAAATAAAATGTAGCCAACATTTCCTACCAGAGGAAAAAAATAGTTAACAATTCATCTATTTTTGATGTTCATCGAGGAATTAATGAGATGCCAGGGAGATGTTCCGTACGTGTTGTGGAATGAGGATGAATTTTTATTTTTGTTAACATAAAGTATGTGTCACCATATACTCCCTTGAGATTCTATTTCTTGTGGGCACTCATAGTAAATACAAGAAACAAAATAGAATCATTGAAAAATTACACACACACAACCAATGTACAGAAGACGAACTGCATCAATACAAAAAGCAAATTGTACAACTACTACCAATAACAAATTATACATAAATAACGCTGAGAACATAAGCCACAGAGTTGTTGGACAAAAGTCCACAGGTTGTGGTATTAGTTCTGAGTTGAGGTGAGTGAAGTTAGCCACACTGGTTCAGGAGGCTGATGGTTGAAGGGTGGTAACTATTCTGCCAGTGTTCAGTACAAGGCAGTGGGGAGAAACCGTGCAGAACAGCATTATTGCGAACAAAAACATAACTGGAGACAAGTCCACGGTAGTGCAAGAGGTTCCACTGCTGGGCTAGGCTTGGGGGTTTTCAGGTCAGTTCAACAACACGGAGGTTGTAGGAACTCAAACATGAGAAAATCTGCAGACGTTGGAAATCTAAGCAGTGCACTCAAAATGCTGGAGGAACTCAGCAGGTCAGGCAGCATCTACAGAAACGAGCAGGACCTGATGAAGGGCCTCAGCCTGAAACGTCGACTGTTTACTCTTTTTCATAGATGCTGCCTGGCATGATTGTAGGGAAGTAGCTGTTCCTGAACCTGGTGGAGCGGCACTCTATCAAGCTCTGTGACTCCTACTAATGAATATTTGCTATTCTCTGGAAGCAATAAATGAATTGATATGTCGGGCACAGGATACTATTTGGAAGGCTCTGGTGAGCTGTCCTTCCGATCCACTGGAGTACAGTGGGACGTACCACTGGCACTTGTCTTAGATGTTTGGCTCAACTGACTGGCTCACTGAATCACTTCAAGCTGGTGGTTATGAGTTAGAACCACGTCTGTAAATCCGGAGCCACATGTAGACTGGCCCACGTGCAAAGTTTAAAGTAAATCTATTATCAAAGTAAGTATATATTACCAAACACTGGAGGAACTCAGCAGGCCAGGCAGCATCTATGGAAATAAATAAACAGTCGACGTTTTGAGCTGAGACCCTTCATCAGGACTGAAAAGGAAGAGGAAAGACTCTAGAATGTATATTACCATATACTGCCTGGAGATTCAATCTCTTACAGGCATTCACTGAAAGAATAGAGAATACAATAGAATTTACAAAAGAAAACTATACATTATCTAAATAAAGACTGACAAACAACTAATTTGTAAATAAAAATATAATATTGTAATGCTCCTGGGAGGGGTCGTGGTCGACAGCTCACCCCCAGCATTCCTACTGGTCAGCACAATTTATTGTTGATGTTTTAAAATGGTTTTGTAGGATATTGTTGGGATGTTGTGGTGAACTACATATACCTGTCTGGACACGCCCCTCTGTTGACTGCTCCTGTGGCTCCTCCCACAGACCCCCGTATAAAGGCGATTGGAGGCACTGCTCCCCCCCTCAGTCTCCGAGATGCTGTGCTCCCTTTTGCTGCTAATAAAAGCCTATCGTTCGCCTCCCGTCTCTGAGACTTATTGATGGTGCATCAATTTTATTAGCAGCAATTTTAAAACATGGAGAGCATTTTATTGACCCTCAATCTCTGGAAGCCAACATCGCTTTTGAACTCTGGCATGCATGCTTCCAATCGTACCTGGAGGAGATTCGAGTGATCGAGCCTGCCACGATGTACAGAGTTCTCCTCTCCAGGGTCAGTCCGCGGGTCTACTTCCTGATCAGGGACCTGCCGACCTACCAAGGGGCACTGGATGCCCTCAAAAGACAATACCTGCGGCCGGTGAACACCGTCTACGCAAGACATCGCTTAGCAACATGGCGGCAGCAGGCCAGATAGTCGAGCGCTGAATTTGTCCGGGCCCTACAGACACTCGTGCGGGCCTGCAACTGCAGGGGACTGATGGTGGAACAGCATGCAGAGCTGCTAGTAAGAGATGCCTTCGTTACGGGGATCAGGTCAGTGAACGCGCGCCAGCGGTTGCTGGAACACGCCGATCTTACCTTACTTTCAGCGATCGAGCTGACCGACACGCTGGAGGCCGCTCTGCACGATGCTGACGCTGTCCAGGCGCGCGATCTCCCGCCGGCCCCGTGGACGCTGCAGGCCCTGCAACCCACCAGTGAGTCAACCTCGGCTGCTGCCAGTCGCAAGTCCGCACAGTGTTACTTCTGTGGTCTCGAAAAGCACCCCCGAAGACGCTGCACGGCTCAAGAAGCTACCTGCTCCAGCTGCGGAAAGAAGGGCCACTTCACCAAGGCCTGTAAGTCCAAACCGCGAGCGGGGTGGAGCAGCGCCGCGTGCAAGGCATGGGGGTCGACATCTTGGTCGCCGCCATCTTGCCTGCCCGCCGCGTGCGAGGCATAGATTGCTATCTTTGTCAGCGCCACCTCGCCCTGCCTCCGACCCATGGGTGCTTACCGGGCACCAAGACGGCGATTCAACTCTGGCCTCCATGACCCTCGACCAAAGCGCCCCACACCAGCTCGCAATGTCAATGATGGACATCCTGGTGGAGGGGCACAGGACTAGCTGCCTGTTTGACACGGGCAGCACTGAGAGTTTTATTCACCCGGACATGGTGCAATGCTGTGGACTCGTGACACAGCCGGTAAGCCAGAGGGTCACCATAGCTTCTGGGTCGCATTCCACAGACATCCGGGGGGGTTGTGTAACGACATTGGTGGTGCAGGGCACAGAATATCGGGACTTTGCATTACTGGTCATGCCTCAACTGTGTGCTCCTGTGCTATTGGGGCTCGACTTCCAGAGCCACCTGAAAAGTGTGACAATGGATTATGACGGGCCCCTCCCACCAATCACCGTCAGAAATCCTAAGTTTTGTGGAACTTCATCATATACCCCACTACTGACCACACACACACACACCGACCCACACATCCCACCCAACACCATGCTAACAGCCGCGCCACTGACACCACTTGCAGCCTCTCCACCCTCAAGATCCTTCCCCCACCGCTGTTTGCCAACCTGACCCCCAACTATAAACCCGTGAGAACTAAAAGCAGGAGGTACAGCGCGGGGGCAGGGCCTGCATTCAATCAGAGGTGCAGCGGCTGCTCAGGGAGGGGATCATTGAGCCAAGCACAAGTCCTTGGAGGGCCCAGGTGGTCGTTGTTCGGACCGGGCAGAAAAATAGGATGGTCGTGGACTATAGCCAGACCATCGATAGGTTCATGCAGCTTGACGCGTACCCCCTACCCCGCATCGTGGATATGGTCAATCAGATAGCTCAGTACAAGGTGTACTCGACCATAGACCTGAAATCCGCTTACCATCAGCTCCCTATCCGCCCGGAGGACCGCCCCTACACCGCCTTCGAGGCGGGCGGCAGGCTCTATCACTTCCTGCGCATCCCCTTTGGTGTCACGAATGGTGTCTCTGTCTTCTCAAGGGAAATGGACCGGATGGTGGACCAGTGCCAACTGAAGGCCACGTTCCCATATCTGCATAACATCACCATCTGCGGTCACGACACCAACCTCCAACGATTTTTCCAAGCAGCCAAAGCTCTTAACCTTACCTATAACAGGGACAAGTGTGTGTTCGGAACCACCCGACTTGCTATCCTTGGGTATGGCGTGGAGAACGGGGTTATTGGCCCTGACCCCAACCGTATGCGCCCCCTGTTGGAACTCCCTCTTCCCACCACCCTCAGAGCCCTCAAACGGTGCCTGGGCTTCTTTTCCTATTACGCCCAATGGGTCCCTCACTACGCAGACAAGGCCCACCTCCTGGTCAAGTCAACCGCATTTCCCCTCTCAGCCGAGGCCCGCGCGGCCTTCAGCTGCATTAAAGGGGACATTGCCAAAGCAACGATGCATGCGGTGGACGAGACCATTCCCTTCCAAGTAGAGAGTGACGTCTCCGACTTTGCGCTGGCTGCTACCCTCAATTAGGCAGGAAGGCCGTAGCATTCTTCCCTCGTACCCTTCAGGGCCCTGAAATTTGGCACTCCGCGGTGGAGAAAGAAGCCCAGGCCATAGTGGAAGCTATTAGGCACTGGAGGCACTATCTCTCCAGCAAAAGGTTCACCTTGCTGACCGACCAGCGCTCAGTTGCGTTCATGTTCAGCAACCAACAGCGGGGCAAAATCAAAAATGATAAAATTTTGAGGTGGAGAATCAAACTCTCCACCTACAACTATGACATCCTGTACTGGCCTGGAAGGCTCAATGAGCCCCCTGATGCCCTATCCCAGGGAACGTGTGCCAGCGTGCAGCTCGACCGGCTATACGCCCTCCATGCAGATCTTTGCCACCCGGGGGTCACCCGACTTTACCATTTCATGAAAGCTCGGAACCTGCCTTACTCCCTTGAGGAGATCAGGATGATGAACAGGGACTGTCAAGTCTGCACTGAGTGCAAACCACACTTCTACCGTCCTGAAAAGGCACAACTTATCAAGGCCACCCGCCCCTTTGAGCGACTGAGTGTTGACTTTAAGGGCCCCCTTCCCTCCACTGACTGCAATGTCTACTTTCTCAACATCATCGACGAGTACTCGCGGTTCCCCTTTGCCATCCCCTGCCCCGATACCACTGCCACGTCCGTCATAAAAGCCCTGCGCCAGCTCTTCACTCTGTTCGGATATCCCTGCTATATCCACAGTGATAGAGGGTCCTCGTTTATGAGTGACGAGCTGCGCCAGTACCTGCTGGCTAGGGTTATTGCTACTAGTAGGACCACGAGCTATAATCCCCGGGGGAATGGACAGGTGGAGAGGGAGAATGCCACTGTGTGGAAGGCCACACTCTTAGCCCTTAGGTCAAAGGGATTGCCGGTCTCTCGCTGGCAGGAGGTCCTCCCCGAGGCACTCCACTCCATCCGCTCCCTGTTATGTATGTCCACCAATGCCACCCCTCATGAGCGACTCTTTTCCCAGGAAGTCTGCCACTGGGACCACCCTACCGGCTTGGCTGATGTCCCCAGGGCCATGCTGCTCTGGAAACATGCGAGGAGCAATAAATACTCCCTGATGTTCGTGAGGGTTCACCTACTTCATGCGAACCCCCAGTATGCCTACGTGGTCTTAACTGATGGGTGGGAGGACACGGTCTCTGTCCATGACCTGACGCCTGCAGGAGCACCAGACCCCTACCCCGAACACTCCACGGTGACTATGAACCCCGTACCCACCGATGTATATACCCACGAGACACCGCACACACCAAGCCCTACACAGACTCCTCACGACACTCCCATACCGGGCGCCTCATACACGCATGAGGGATTACTGACGGCTAACGGGCTGGCACCTCAAGTCAGGCCGGAGCCAGCACAACCACCGTCACCGGTGCAATCACCACCGGCACTGGTGCAATCACCACTGGTGCTACGTAGATCACAGCGACAGACTCGACTGCCTGACAGACTTAACCTGTAAATATACTTGTCAGAAACTTCGCCCCGTGGGGACTCTCTTTTAAAACAAAGGGGGGTGAATGTGGTAAACTATGTATACCTGTCTGGACACGCCCCCCCTGCTGACTGCTCCTGTGGCTCCTCCCACGGACCCCTGTATAAAGGCGATTGGAGGCACTGCCTCTCCCTCAGTCTCCGAGATGCTGTGCTCCATTTTGCTGCTAATAAAAGCCTATCGTTCGCCTCCCGTCTCCGAGAGTTATTGATGGTGCATCAGATGTTCACATTCATTTATTGCTACATTTTAGCTCAGGTTATACAATTATTCACTTGGGTGTTTGTGGGTCACCCTGACTGTAACTGAGGTGTGTGATAATCACCTCCTCCATCTATATGTGAATGAGTAGGCTCTTTTCCTGGGTCATAGCACCCGATCTGTTTTTGTGCTTGTCAAAATGAAGCCTCACTACACATTGCCTCTGTTTGTAAACCAGCTACCTCATCTTCAGCACTATCATTCACCTTTCCTATGATACTTCTTGCATTTAAATATACACAGCATAGGACACTAGTTGTACCATGCTCAACCTTTTGATTTGTAACTTTGTCTGAGTTCCTACTAACATCTGCCTCAACAACCATCTCACAAACTATTCTGGCAATCCGGTTCTCATCCCGCTGCAGCTCTAGTTTCAAACCCCACTGTGCAACACCAACACAACTTCCCACTAGGATATTGGTCCTCCTCCAGTTCAGGTGCAAACCGTCCCCTCTGTACGGGTTTCACCTTCCCTGGAAGAGAGCCAATGATCCAAAAACTTTATGACCTCCTTCCTACACCAACTCCTTATCCACATATTAAACTGTATAACCTTCCTAGTTCAGGTCTCACTAGCAGGTAGCATGGGTAGCAATCCTGAGATCACAACCCAAGAGATCTTGCCCTTTAACTTAGCACCTAACTCCCTGAACTCCGTCTGCAGAACCTCGTCACTCGTCCTACCCATGCCATTGGCACCCACATGAACCATGACTTCTGGCTGGTCACCCAACACTGAAGCACGCTGAGGACTCGACCCTTGGTATCCTGGACCCTGGCACCTGGGAAGAACATGCCATCTGGGAATCCTGTTCTTGCCGACAGTACCTCCTGTCCATTCCTAACTAACAAATCTCCTATCACCACAGCACGCCTGTTCTCCCCCTTCCCTTCTGAGTCACAGAGCAGATTCAGTGCCAGAGACTTGATCACTGTGACTTTCCTCTGTTAAATCAACCCCCTGATGGTACCCAAAGTGATATACCTGTATTTGAGGGGACGGCCACAGGGGATCTCTGCATTGTCTCTTTAACCACTGTCCCCTTCTTGACTGTCACCCAGTTTCCTGTGTCCTACCTCTGAATAGGTCCTATCTATCACCCCCTCAGCCTGCTGAATAATCTGGAGTTCATCCAAGTCCAGCTCCAACTCCTTAACACAGTTTGGTAGAAGCTGCAGCTGGATACACCTCTCGTAGTTGTAGTCGTCAGGGACACTGGAGGTCTCCCTGCTTTCTCACATCCCGTAAGAGGAGCATTCCACTATCCTGCCTGGCATCTCTACTGTCCTAGCTGAGCAGATATAAAGAAGGGAAGGAGAAAAAAGTATTTAACCACGAGCTTTTCTTTGCTTTCTCTGACTGAAGTCTCTCTTCTCTAAAGCCTCAAAGAGCTAAAGCCTCAAGATCACCACTCTGACTCTGCCCTCTCAGAGGACAACCACTGCGACAATGGCCACTGTGCTGGCCCCTGCTTCCCTTTAATTTTCACTTGCTAATCAATCTCCAGTGTGGATTAGTTGCTGGTCAGAATTCTTTTTAGCTGTAGTGACCTGCCGGTCCCTTTTCTACTCAGAGAGTGGAGCTGAGTGAAATCCCCTCCTCTCAAAACTTTCAATGTCTGGCTTAGTCACTGGTCAAAGCTGTTTTTTGCTGTAGCTACCCGCTGGCAGTGGACAAGTGGAATCCCCTCCTCTCATAACTTCCAACGTCTGGATTGGTCGCCGGTCAAAGATCGGGTCCTGGGACAAAAGACTCTGTGCTGGTCATCAGAATGACAGCAATAGAGATAACACACTGCGCAAAAGAAAAATCAGATAATGCTTAAAGTAAAAATATTCCAGGAGATGCAAAATCTACCACACTGATTGAATGTGCAGGGGAAAGTGAAGGAACAGGATAGCTAGTCAGTTTAGCTAGAGAGAAACCTTTACCCTTTGCAAGCATGTCCATTTGCCAGAGTTTGTAGGTTGACGGTAAGGGTGGAGATGCAGGTGGGATTTGAGGAAAAATTATTATCATTCAGAGCATGCTTACATACTGAAGAGCACACTGTGAGGGTGTAGTGGAAACAGGCACTTGCATACACACGTCATAAATTTCAGATGAGCCCTTGAAATACCCAGGGTATGGAAGGCCACGTACAGGGAAATGGGATTTGTATACGAGATATTTGATGACCAGCCTGTTCTGTGCTGTTTGACTCTCCAATTCATTGACATCATGGAAGCAGTTCAGCAGGACTTAGGTGAAAATATTAGGAAAGAAGTGATTCGGCTAACGTTGAATAATTTCTGAAGTTAATCCTGTTATATCTCTTTTAAATCTCTTGCCTCTGACCTTAAACTTACGTCCTCCTGTTTTTAGCAGCCCCTTCTTGGGGAATGAAGACTAAACTTTCAAAAGGCTATGTGTGTTGCTTTGAATTTCCAGCATCTGCAGAATATCTCGTGTTTATTATGTGCCTTCAAACTGCCTTTGCCCTTCATAACTTTATATCTCCAATGGTCATCCTGCAATCTCCTATATCAAATCAAATCAAGTTTAATTATCATTCAACCATAGTAGATACAGTGAATGAAATGACGTTCCTCTGGGGCCAAGGTGCTAAAACAAACAAAATAGCACATTCAAAATAGCGAGCAAAGAAACATATTCACGCAAAATAAATATATACATATATACTCACAACACGCTGGAGGAACTCAGCAGGTCGGGCAGCATCCGTGGAAACGAACAGTCAACGTTTCGGGCCGAGACCCTTCATCATATATACTGTTTCGTCCAAGATCCTCAGCAACATGTCCCACCATATTCCAGGGAATAAAGTCCTCAGAACCTCTCTTTGTGACTCAAACCCCCAAGTCCAGGCCACGTCAAATTTATCATCTACTGTCTCTCGGGATCTTGGTACAGCTTTGCCTACCTTGGTGAGATCTGACATAGACTGGGGAATGGAAAAAAAGAGAGAGGGGGGAGGGCGGGGAAATTAACTGCAGTTAGAGAAATCAATATTCATGCATGAGGTTGGAGACTACGCAGACGGAATATGAGGTGTTGCTCCTCCAAGCAGTGAATGGTCTCATTGTGGCAGTAGAGGAGGCAATGGATCAATATGTCAGAATAGGATTTATTTATTTATTGAGGTGCAGCAAGGAATAGGCCCTTCAAGCAACCCCTGATTTAACCCTAGCCTAATCATGGGACAATTTAACATGACTAATTAACCTATCATCCGTTATGTCCTTCTGAGCTGTGGGACATAACCAGAACACCCGGAGGAAACCCACGTGGTCATGGGGAGAATGTACAAACTCCTTACAGGTAGCTGAGGGAAATGGGAAGTCAAATTGAAATGGGTGGGCATGGGAAATACTGTCTCTTGTGGCAGATGGAGTGAAGGTGTCGATGAAGTGGTCCCCCAATCTACATCAGGTTTCACTGATGTAGAGGAAGCTGCACCAGGAGCACCAGATACAGTAGATGACCTTGACAGACCTGCAGGTGCAATGTCACCTCACCTGGAAAACTGTGTAAGGGGAGAGGTGTAGGGGCAGGTGTGGCACTTATCATGCTTGCAGGGATAAGTGCCAGGAGGAAGATCAGTGGAGAGAGATAAGTGGAGAATAGAGTCACACAGAGAGCAATCCTTGTGGATAGCAAGAGTGATGGAGAGGGACAGATATTTTTAATGGTAGGATCCCTTTGAAGATGTGCTGGACATGGAGGCTAAAGATTTGTTGATTATGTAAATATTTTACTATGATCATCTACCATTTATTAGCTTTATATCATACCAGATTCTATATAAAAGGGTCAGCTATCTAGCAAGAGGAAGAGAAGAGCTTTCTTCATTCAGAGAGCTATGAGACTCTGGAATTCCCCAGAGGACAAATGTTTCTCAGTCACTGAGTGTGAATAAGACTGAGATCCATAGGATGCTATATAAACTAAGAAATTCATGGATCAGGTAGGGAAAGTGGACTTACTCTCCAATATTGACCACCATTATATAGACCAGGGTCAAAGCCCTATGGTCTGTTCCTGTTCCTATTTCATATGAACAGAGTCAAGGGGATAGTCAAAGTTTCAGACTGTGACTAGGACTGAGAGTGTGGATGGAAGGTAGCCAGTATAAAGTTCCAAAACATCAACTGTCCCTGATGCTGCTCGAACCATTGAGTTTGAACAACGCACAAAATGCTGGAAGAACTCAGCAGATCCAGGCAGCATAAAAGGAGAGAATAAACAGTCAACGTCGCCAGCTGAAATCCTTCATCAGGATTCCAACAGTTTTTTTTTATTTTTTGCTCCAGATTCCAGCATCTTGTCCTTTCCATTCCTTTGGATTTTTACTGCTGATGAAACACATCCAACTGGAAATTTTCAAAGGGCATCAATTATTTGATTTTATTTTGAGATATTTATTTCATACGTGGCATCTGTCAAACATTAGATGGCTGATTGTACTAGTGAAGCAGAGAGCTAAAAATGGTGAAATATTGGAGAGCTTGTATCAAAGGCAAACTTCAATAACATGGTCTTCTTTCATTAACTATTGGAGTACTGTTGGACACACAAAGAAGTTCAGATAATGACCTGCCTCCTGTTCTTGAATTCTCAAAGCTCCCTGAGTTACTTGCATCAGATATTTTGAAGAGTTTACTTTCTACATCATAAACAGCCAAAATGGCCCCATTGCCGCATATAGAAGTTAATCTGCAAATCATTGTGTCAGTAAAATCGACAAAAGTTGCCTTTGAGTGCGGCCTTGCAGACTCAGATGGTGTATTAGCATCATATCAGTAAAATGCTCAGAGAACCACTGTATCATTCAGCATGGGAGTAGGTCCTTTAATTTCACACTGACCCTGAAGCACCCTTTACACCGATTCTACACTAACGTAATCTTACTCTCCATACATTTATATCAAATCTCTTCAGATTCTTCCACCAGCCTACATACTAGGTAGCCATTTAACCCACCAACCCACATGTCATTTAACCTGAGCATTTGGAGGAGAATGTGCAAGCACCTGAACTCAGGATCAAACCTGAGTCACAGGAGTTGTGAGGCAGCATCGCTGTTAGAGTGGTTTCATTTTGCGTTACTGTTAAGGACTGTCACCTCATCGTGGTGAAGAGGGTTGCGAGTTACTGAGATCCTGAGAGTGATGCCATCTGGAGTTTAGCCTTATGGTGATTAGCTCCTGGTAGGGTCACCCATGGTGCTAAGGCCAAAAGGGAGGTTCCAAACAAAGAGCGATCAAACCATTATCTCAACAATAGAGCTGGTAGAATATGATGACGCATCACAATGGCAGTGAAAGGGGAGGAAGGGTGCATCAGTGAAGGGTCCCCATTCATCTTGTATTCCATACTACTGGACCCCAATCCCAATCGTTCAAGGACCATGTCGTACCTGCCTGTGTATCAGCCTCCCTGTGTTACCCAAAGTTATGCACAGGCATTTTCTATTAAGACCAAGCCTAGGATCCACAGGGTTGGGCTTATGTGGGGCAACTGAAAGAGAGGATGGGTGGTTACTCTTGCCCACACTGAATATGTGGATCCTAGATCAGCCTTTCCTCCAAGAGGACCACAACCTTCTCATGGTGTGGTGGCTTGAATGCCAGAATAACTCCGAGATCAATGCCGGCCGGTGTCAGGTCCTTATGCTTTGTCTCTTGGTAGGGTCACTGTGGTGAACTATATATACCTGTCTGGACACTAACCTATGTCTCCTCCCACAGACCCCTGTATAAAGGCGGTTGGAGGCACTGCTCCTCCCTCAGTCTCCAGGATGTTTTGTGATGGTCTCTTGCTGCTGATAGTGCTCTCTCTTCCAGTTGATAAAAGCCAGTCTCTCACCTCACGTCTCCGAGAGTTATTGATGGTGCATCAGTCACCCGTGCCAAACAGGCCAAAGGGTAGAGCCAGAATAAGAGAACTCCACTGATCCTCCAGGTTCAGGGAGATTCAGCTCAAGGCTAACAACTCTGACTAGTCAAACAAATCTGTTATGGGAACAGCATTTGTGTGACTGCATTCCTAAGTCTCCACCTGGGACAGTAGTGAAAACCGAGAGGTGGCTATTGGTACGATGAAGGATGCCCTGAATACTGTCAAGATGGCCAAGAACAGACAGAGATGGAGGACATTCATTGAGTAATAGGCAGTGAGTAAGTGAAGATCAGCCTCTACAGCCACCTGAAGATCCACTAATAGACAATCCTTTAGGAGAATATCATACTTGACTCGAGTGATGGCACTACTATGCAGAGGGACACTTTCTGCACTGTGGACTATATTGCTTTGCAGTTTGACCTAATTCCCATGTCAGTAAGTCAGTGTCATCTTTCACCTTCTGGTATCATTTCCATAATATTTGTCTCAGAATTTGTTTACTTGGCAGTGGAAGACAGGATAGGATTTGAAATGTTTACCTGCCCTCTCTAGATGAACTGTTAAGTTGTAATTAACTGCAGCTCATCACGAGGCTCCTTTACTGTAGAACCAGTAGATGATGGGTTCGAGCCCCATTTTAGGGGATTGTCTGATAAACTGGGACAGCACAGCGGCATAGTGCTTAGCGTAATGCTTTAAGTATCAGTCACTTGGGTTCAATTATCGTCTCTGTCTGGGAGGAGCTCTCAAGGAGTTTGTATATTTTCCCCATGACTGCATGGGTTTTCTCTGGGTCCTTTTGTTTCCTCCGAAATCCCAAAGATATACAGGTTAGTAGGTTAATTTGTCCTTTGGGGGTAATGGTTTGGCTGGAAGGGGTCTCTTACCGTGCTGTATCTCTAAATAAATAAAAATTAAACTCTTGATGAAGTTTCTTGTGCATTACCAACAGAAGAAAATCAGTGAGGAAGTACAGCAACATAAAGATCCACACTCAGTGTTTCTGGAACAACTTCTTCCCCACCACCATCAGATTTCTGAATGGACAATGAACATGATGTCAATATTCTTTTTTCTCCCTCTCCCTCTCCCTCTCCCTCCCCTCTCCCTTACACTTACACTCCCCATCTCCCTCTCCCTCTGCCTCCCCACTCCCTCTCCTTCACCCTCACCATCTTCCCTCACTCCCCTCTCTCTCTTTCTGTACCCCCAGTATCTGTCTATCTGAGTTATCTATCTATCTGCCTGTCTGTCTCTATATCTAGTTATTTATTGCAACTTAAAATAATTTATATGTCTAACACTGCACTGCTGCCACAAAACAACAAATTTCACAACATCCTGCAGGTCAGTGACAATAAAGCTGATTCTGGTTCGGATTCTAATCCTGAATCTGAGTATGGGATAAACTGCAGCTGTGCCTGTTCTGAGTTTCGAGTTTAGCTGCTACTAATCAGTAGGGTTATTGCTGGAGTTTGCTGTTATCTGACTCCTGCAGAAAGACATTTCAAGACCAGGTGTAAACTCGGTGACTCTTTTACAGGCTATTGGCACTCTGTCCGCAATATCCATCTTGAGTTTCTAGTTGCGTGGCATTTCAAATTTCTGTCGCACTCCCCCTCCAACCTGTCACGTGAAGCAAACTCAAAAGAGAAGAACAGCACCTCATTTCTTCTCATGTCGCCTCCAGCCCAATGGCATGAAACTGACCTTTCCAGCTTCAGATAATCCACCACCCTCTGATTTCCATTTCCATTCCCACAGGTTCTCTCACCCTTTGTTCAGCTTTCCCATCCCTCTTCCTAATCCTCACCTGGCTCCTTCTGCCAATTGTTCAAAACCTCATCTGTTGTCAACTATCACCTACTAGCTACTCTCCTTTCCTGCCTCTACATTCCTATATTTCATCCATCTTTCCTCAAAAATCCCATCCAGCCCTTTTGCAGGTCTTAACCCAAAACATCAACACATCCCTTTGGCCTTCACAGATGCTGCTTGACCAGCTGAGTTCTTCTGGCAGTCAAACTATAGACAATAAGGCATAGGGGCAGAATTAGACCATTCAGCCCATCGAGTCTGCTCTGCTATTCTATCCTGGCTAACTTATTATGCCCCTCAACCTCATTCTCTTGCCTTCTCCCCGTGAACTTTGACACCGGGACTAATCAAAAACCTATCCACCTCCATTTTAAGTATACCCAATGACTTGGCCTAAACAACATCTGTGGCAGTGAACCCTACAGATTCATCACCCTCTAGATAAAGAAATTCCTCCTCATATCTGTTCCAAAGGATATCCTAGAATTCTGAGACTTCCCCCTATAGGAAACATCCTCTCCGCATCAGTATTCGATAGGTTTTAATGAGATGCCCCTCATTCTCCTAAACTTCAATGAGTACAGGCCAAGAGCCATCAAACATCCTCATACGTTAACACTTTCACTGCCATGATCATTCTAGTGAACCTTATCTGGACCTTATCCAATGGCAGCACATCCTTTCTTAGATAATAGGTTGATGAGGTTCATTTTATTGCTTGCCCCCTTCCCTTTTATCTCAGGTCTACGCTTTCCTACCAGATTCTTCCCCCCCCCCCCCCGTTCTTTACCCTTCCTACATACCTTCGAACTGTTCTCCTTTTTACTTTGGCATCTTCCCCCCTTCCTTTCCAGATCTGAAGAATGGCCATGCCCCGAAATGTCAACTGATATTCATTTCCTTATATGCTGACAGACCTGCTGAGTTCCTCCAGCATTTTGTGTGCATTGTTCTGCATTTCCAGCATCTGCGGAATCTCTTGTGTTTATAGTTAGTTTACTAGTCTTAATTGCATGGTTACAATATAGCTTGTGGGTGCTTGCTATGAACACATTGACTGCCATGTTTCTTATATATCAAAAGCGACAAAATTCCAAACGTATCTCTTTGGTCTAAAGGCATTTTGGACTTGGTTCTGCATGGACTAGATGGGCCAAAGGGCCTGTTTCTGTGCTATACCTTTCCATGGCTCTACATCCCATTCCTTTGAAATGCAATACTTTTTATGCTTTATTCCTTCGTCAGGATTAGGGACCTGCATCACCGCTTCATCCATTTCTCAGCCACAGTTTTATGAAAAATGAGTGACTTGTTGCCATGGAATCAATAAGGTTAAATTCAGCAGTTGTGTGGTCCCAGTGGGAAGCTGATATTAAAGGTTATGTGGGTTAACAGAAAAATCTGACACAATATCACAATTCCCTGGACTGCTTTCCTCCTGAGTGTGACTCACCATGAGGAGCATAAGATTGACAAATATACTCTGCAGTGCACCAGCATTAGCTAATATAATTTGTCATGCATTCATTTGCCCCTGAATATGCAATTGTTTCTGGGAAACCTTGTGACTCTTAGAGTCATAGAGTTGGAGTTTACTCCAGCACAGAGAAGTGGACCAGCCATGATGAAATGGTGGAGCAGATTCGATGGGCCCCATGTCCTAATTCTGCTCCTATATCTTATGGTCTTATGGTCTTCTGCCATTGGATTGTTCCACACACCCCATCCCCTGAATTCCCTCTCAGGTTCCCTTTAAATATTTACTCTCTCACCCCAAACCCACTTCCTCTATTTCTAGTCTTATCCAACCTCAGCAGAAAAATCCTGCTTTCATTAAGCCCCTCATAATTTGTATACCTCATTCAAATCTCCCCAGAAAATGAAGTTCTGGACTTCCCTAAGTCTACGTCCTCAAGTCCTGGCAACATCCTTGTAAATTTTCTCTGTACTCTTTCTTGTAACAATCCGTAACTTCCATCTCGGAAAAAAAACCATGAGGAAAATCATGTTGACATGTTGACCGTTGCTTCCAGTATCCCACAGGAATTGCAAAGCTGCTGGATTTTAACACATTGTTCCTACCTATTTGAACATAGAGTATTATAGCAGAGTACAGCCTATGTTGTACTTACCCTTTAACCACACTAAGATCAATCTAACACTTCCCTCCCACATAGCCCTCTATTTTTCTATCATCCACATATCTATTTGAGTTTCTTAAATGTCTCTCCTGTTTCTGCCTCAACCACTAACCCTGGCAGTATGTTCCATGAACCTCACACTCTCTGTTTTAACTTACCTTTAACATCTGCCTATACTTTCCTCCAATCACCTTAAAATTATGGCCCTTCAGCGTTCAAAGTTTAAATAATTTTTTCTTCTAAGTGTATGTATACAAACCTGAGATTCATTTTCTTGTGGCATTTACAGTAACTAAAAAAGACAAAAAAGAATAAAAAAAACAAATGAGCAATAAATATTGAGAACATGAGATGAAGAGTCCTTGAAAGCGAGTCCTCAGTTTGTGGGAAGAATTCAGTGTTGGGGCTGAGCATTAGCTATTTTCCTAGGAAAAGTTCTCTGGTTGTCTGCTTAATCAATGTCTCTTATCATTTTCTACATCTCCATCAAGTTACCTCTCATCCCCCTTTGCTCCAAGCTTTCTCAACCTAAGACAGCCCTTCAAATACTGGCAGCATCCTAGTAAATCTCCTTTGTACCCTCTATAAAACTTCCACATCCTTCCTACAATGAGATGACTAGAATTGAACACAATATTTCAAGTGCAATCTAACCAAGGTTTATATAATTGGATTGGGAAGATCTCTTATGAAAATGTATTTTACTATTTCCTGCTCCAATTTATCATAAACAAGAATTTTTCAGAAGAAAGAATTTCATTTCAGATATGAAAGTAATTTATCATCATTCGTGGTTCTGTCTTCTATGCCTCCAATGCAGATTTATTTATATATGAGGTGTAATAGTCAAGCTGAGACAGTTATTAGGTAAAAATAAGGGGTGGAACTAAGGAGGTTCAGGATATGGGAGGCTGTAGACACAGACCATTAAAACGCAGTTGGCAAGGTTAACTTTGACAGATTTGGATGGGAATTTTATCATGCACGTAGTGCTGTGCCACTAGGGGTGAGAACACAATTTAAAAGAAAATCTGATAAGTATTAAGAAATAATAAGGAAGATGTACATTGATGAAGTGGAAACTGACATGAGAGTGGACACGATGTCCTAAGTTTCCGCATTAGCATAATGGCTTGAATAGATCCCTTCTCTACCATAATTATTGTGACATTGTAGAGCCAATAAGCTGGAAGTGATTTGGTCAATCTTAAACAGCAATAATATTTTTGCTATTCAAGAGCAAAAGAACATGACTCAATGGAGCTTATGTACAGGACAGCATCACTTCTCCACCTCGCTTTGTCCTCCTTTTCCTCCTCCTCCTCCTTGTCCTCACTCTCTCCCTCTGCTTCCCTTCCTTCCTTCCTCCATCCCTTACTTCCTCACTTACTTACTTCTCATCATCTCATTCCCCAAGGTTTAATCACATCCTTCCTACAAAAGGGATGACCAAAACTGAACAAAATACTCCAAGTGTCTTGCACAGCTGCGACATAACAAGGGCCAGCATGGTAGCATAGCAGTTAGCACAATGCTTTACAGTACCATCGACCTGAGTTCAATTCCTGTTGCTGTCTGTAAGGAGTTTCTCCCCATGACTGCATGGGTTTTCTCCGGGTGCTTTGATTTTCTTCCACGGTCCAAAGACATACTGGATGGTACTGGATGGCCAATTAAATTAATTATTGTAAATTGGCCCCTGATTAGGCTAGGATTAAAATCGATGAACTGCTGGGTGGCGTGTCTTGAAAAACTGGAAGGGCCCATTCCGCACTGTATGTCAATAAAATAATAAAATAAAATAATAACTCCCCAACTTCAGTATTCAGCGCTCCGTGAAAGAATAATTTGCAGTTCCATAGGGCAAGAGTAGGTGACTGACAAGATTGCTTTACTGGGAGCTGGCATGACCCTGATGGAACGATTGGCCTCCTTCTGTGGCATATTAATCTCACGATCCTCTAGGCGACAGAGAAATTGATTCCGCTGTAGACAGAAATTTGAAATCATGTTATCTGAAGACAATTGATTGGCATGATTTGGACCGTGTCAGAGAAATTACCTGTTTGCACTGAGCACATCCTGTGTTCCATGAAACGGAAATGAGTTTATGGCAACGACATTACTGCTTAAGTGGCCACTGTCAGCAATTTGTCACTTGAATAATTAGACTCATCATTCATTTGCATATAAATGCAAATCATGTTGTACCTGAAGATTGAAAATTGCCTCTGACGGATATGTAAACACTTTGCAACGTATAAATCAGCCATGGATTGGATCAAGAGTACATTTTGTTTGGAGTACTTTTTAGTAAACATAAAATGTACTTATTTTTTTTCCCTTTCCATTGCTGTCAGCAATTTACAAATGAAGAAAATTGGAATTCAAGCCCTCAGAGCCTGCTCGATTGCATGGACTACTTTGTTTCTTATGTTTGTATGAAATCAAATCAGTAAATAATCTTGTTGGAGCTAAGCAGAAGTGGCATTTCGGGTCGATGAGCTTTCATTAATGCTGCTAATTTTAGCTGCGTTTTCTGCATCCACTCTATTTCCCTTTTTTTTAATTAGTGGATATATTAAGAATATTTGCTGCCCATCTCTAGCTGCTTTCAAGAGAAATCAAATGCATGTGGTGCTTCTCTGGAGGGAAACAAGTTCAGAGGGGCTGGTTTTCAAATCTCAGTAAGGCAGCTGGGAGAGTTTAAATGACATTAACAAATAAATTAGGAATAAAACAGAAAAGGCTTTTTCTTCAGCTCTTTTACCTCTTCCTCCTATCACCTACCAGCTTTGTATTTCTCCCACCCACAGCCTTCCCCTTCACCTGGTCTCACCTATCACCTGCCAGCTTGTATCACTCGTCCCCCTCTAATTTCCTATTGTGGCTTCTGTGAAGGGTCCTGGTGAAGGGTTCTGTCCCGAAATGTTGACAATAGACAATAGACAATAGGTGCAGGAGTAGGCCATTTGGCCCTTCAAGCCAGCACCACCATTCACTGTGATCATGGCTGATCATCCACAATCAGTAACTCGTTCCTGCCTTCTCCCTTGACACCGTTATAGAACCATAGAACACTACAGCACAGTACAGGCCCTTCAGCCCTCCATGTTGTGCCGACCCATATAATCCCTAAAAAAAAGTACTAAACCCACACTACCCCATAACCCTCCATTTTTCTTTCATCCATGTGCCTGTCCAAGAGGCTCTTAAATACCCATAATGTTTTAGCCTCCACCACCATCCCTGGCAAGTCATTCCAGGCACTCACAACCCTCTGTGTAAAAAAACTTAACCCCTGATGTCTCCCTTAAACTTCCCTCCCTTAATTTTGTACATATGCCCTCTGGTGTTTGCTATTGGTGCCCTGGGAAACAGGTACTAACTATCCACCCTATCTATGCCTCTCATAATCTTGTAGACCTCTATCAAGTCCCCTCTCATTCTTCTACGTTCCAAAAAGAAAAGTCCCAGCTCTGCTAACTTTGCTTCATATGACTTGTTCTCCAAACCAGGCAACATCTTGGTAAATCTCCTCTGCACCTTCTCCATAGCTTCCACATCCTTCCTATAATGAGGTGACCAGAATTGAACACAATACTCTAAGTGCAGTCTCACCAGAGATTTGTAGAGTTGCAACATGACCTCTCTACTCTTGAACTCAATCCCCCTGTTAATGAAGCCTAGCATCCCATAGGCCTTCTTAACTACCCTATCAACCTGCGCAGCGACCTTGAGGGATGTATGGATTTGAACCCCAAGGTCCCTTTGTTCATCCACACTCTTAAGTAACTGACCATTAATCCTGTACTCAGTCTTCTGGTTTGTCCTTCCAAAATGCATCACCTCACACTTGCCATTTTTGTGCCCAACTCTGCAGCCTGTCTATATCCTCTTGTAACCTTTGACAACCTACAGCTCCATCCACAACTCCTCCAATCTTCGAGTCATCCGCAAACTTACTCACCCATCTTTCCGCCTCTACATCCAGGTTATTTATAAAAATCACAAATAGCAGGGGCCCCAGGACAGATCCCTGTGGCACTCCACTAGTCACTGACCTCCAGGCAGAATACCTTCCTTCCACAACTACCCTCTGCTTTCTTTCTTTAAGCCAATTTTTTATCCAAACAGCCAAGGTTCCACTTATCCCATGCCTCATGACTTTCTGGATGAGTCTCTCATGAGGGACCTTGTCAAATGCTTTGCTAAAGTCCATGTAGACCACATCCACTGCCCTACCCTCATCAATTTCTTTTGTTACCTCTTCAAAAAATTCAGTCAGGCTCGTGAGGCACGATCTTCCCTTCACAAAGCCATGTTGACTATCCATGAGGAGACTGTACTTCTCCAAATGCTCGTAGATCCTATCCTTAAGAATCCTTTCCAGTAGTTTCCATACCACCGACGTAAGACTCACCAATCTATAGTTCCCAGGTTTCTCCCTATTACCTTTTTTAAACAAGGGAACTACATTTGCCATTCTCCAGTCCTCCGGCACTTCCCCTGCAGCCAAAGAGGATTCAAAGATCATAGTTAAAGCTCCTGCGATCTCTTCTCTCAATTCCCACAACAACCTGGGGTGTATCATATCCAGCCCTGGGGATTTATCAATCATTAAAGTTTATCATTAAAGTTTTTAAGAAGATCCAGCACTTCTTCCTTAATCTTCACATTGTCCAGCACACAGGCCCACTCTACTCTGATCTCATCCTGATCAAGATCCTTTTCACTTGTGAATACTGAAGCAAAGTATTCATTTAGGACCTCCCCAACCTCCTCCACTTCCAGGCACACCTTGCCCTCTTTATCCTTCAGCGGTCCCACCTTCGTTCTCGTCATCCTCCTATTCTTCACAAATGCATAGAACGCCTTAAGGTTCCCCTTAATCCTACATGCCAAGGCCTTCTCATGCCCACTTCGAGCTTTCCTAAGTCCTTTCTTTAGCTCCTTCCTGGCTACCCTATATTCCTCATAAGCCCCTCCTACTGCCTGCTTCTTATATCTAACTTATGCTTCCTTTTTCCTCTTGACGAGTTGCCTCATATGTTTCGTCAGCCGTGGTTCCCTTTTCCTACCATTTTTTTCCTTGCCTCAGTGGGACAAACCTAACCCAAACCCAGCTCAAGTGGTCCATAAACTTCTCCCACATTACTTCTGTGCTTTCCCCTTTGAACATCTGTTTCCAATTTACTCTCGCTAGTTCCTGCCTCATCCCTTCAAAGTTAGCCCTTCCCCAGTTAAGCACTTTACCATTTCATCTGATTTTATCCCTTTCCATAGCAATGCTGAAGCTAAGGGAGTTGTGGTCAGTCTCACCAAAATGCTCCCCCACCAAGAGGTATGTCACCTGAACAGGTTCATTACCCAGAACTAGATCCAGTATAGCCTCTCCTCTCGTCAGCCAGTCCACATACTATGTCAGGAATCCTTCTTGAACACACCTGACAAATTCAGCCCCATCTATCCCCCTTGCACTCAGGAGGTGCCAGTCAATATGAGGGAAGTTGAAATCATCCATAACTACTACCCTGTATTTCCTGCACCATTCTAAAATCTGCCTGCTTATCTGCTTCTCGGTGTCCCGAGAGCTATTTGGGGGCCTGGAGACTACTCCCAGCACAGTGATTGATCCCTTCCTATTTCTGACTTCCATCTAGACGGACTCCTTGGACACTCCTTCTGCAGCGTCCTCCCTTTCTATAGCCGTGATACTATCCCTGACCAGCAATGCTACTAACCCCCCCTTTTCTACCTCCCATCCTATTCCTTTTAAAACACCTGAACCCCAGGACCTGCATCATCCAATCCTGCCCTTCCTCCAACCAAGTTTCAGTAACAGCCACAACATCGTAGATCCATGTATTAATCCATGCTCTAAGTTCATCCTCCTTGTTCCTAATACTCCTAGCATTGAAATAGACACATTTCAACCCCTTTAACTGGCTACAATTATGTTCTGTCCCCTGCCTGTCTTTCCTCATCAACTCAGAACTCTTAGCATCATGCCCTAGTCCTTCTACTTTAATCCCTGCACTCACATTCTGATTCCCACCCCCTGCCCAACTAGTTTAAACTCTCCCCAACAGCTCTATCAAACCCGCCCACCAAGATATTGGTTCCCCTGGGATTCAAGTGCAACCCGTCCTTTTTGTACAGGTCACACCTGCCCCAAAAGAGGCCCCAATGATCCAGAAATCTGAATCCCTGCCCCCTGCTCCAATCCCTCAGCCACGCATTTATCCTCCACCTCATCCTATTCCTATACTCACTGTCACGTGGCACAGGCAGTAATCCTGAGATTACTAGCTTTGAGGTCCTGCTTTTCAACTTACTTCCTAACTCCCTGTAGTCTTCTTTCAGGACCTCTTCTCTTTTCCTACCTATGTCATTGGTACCATTAAGTACCATGACCTCTGGCTGTTCTCCCTCCCATCGCAGGATTTCTTGGACGCGATCAGAAACATCCCGGACCCTGGCACCTGGGAGGCAAACTACCATCTGAGTTTCTTTCCTGCGTCCACACAATCACTTGTCTGAACCCCTAACTATAGAGTCCCCTATTACTACTGCCTTCCTCTTCCTTTCCCTACCCACAGGGCCACAGGGCCAGACTCTGTGCCAGAGGCATGGCCACTGTTGCTTCCCCCAGGTAAGCTGTCCCCCCCGCCAACAGTACTCAAACAGGAGTACTTATTGTCAAGGGGTACAGCCACAGGGGTACTCTCTAGTACCTGATTCTTCCCCTTCCCTCTCCTGACTGTGACCCATTTCTCTGTCCCCCGTGGCCCCGGAGTGACCACCTGTCTGTAACTCCTCTCTATCACCTCCTCACTCCCCCTGACCAGACTAAGGTCATCGAGCTGCAGCTCCAGTTCCCTAACACAGTCCCTTAGGAGTTGCATCTCGATGCACCGGGTGCAGATGTGGCCGTCCGGGACGTCGGGAGGCTCCAGGACCTCCTACATCTGACACCAAGCACAGAAAACTGGCCTCACACACATGCTACCTCCTTTTGCAATCAACAACTGCCTCACCTCGTCCCGTTACCGCCGAAGCCCGTGGAGCCAAAGCCTTTTCACTCTGCTGCCTCTCACTCCACTATCTTTAAGAGCTCTATTTAACTCTTTCTTGAAAGCATCCAGAGAATTGGCTTCCATTGCCTTCTGAGGCAGAGCATTCCACAGATCCACAACTCTCTGGGTGAAAAAGTTTTTCCTCAACTCCATTCTAAATGGCCTACCCCTTATTCTTAAAACTGTGGCCTCTGGTTCTGGACTCCCCCAACATCGGGAACATGTTTCCTGCCTCTAGCATGTCCAATCCCTTAATAATCTTATATGTTTCAATCAGATCCCCTCTCATCCTTCTAAATTCCAGTGTATACAAGCCCAGTTGCTCCAATCTTTCAACATATGACAGTCCCGCCATTCCGGGAATTAACCTCGTGAACCTACGCTGCACTCCCTCAATAGCAAGAATGTCCTTCCTCAAATTTGAAGACCAAAACTGAACACAATACTCCAGGTGTGGTCTCACCAGGGCCCTGTACAACTGCAGAAGGACCTTTTTACTCCTGTACTCAACTCCCCTTGTTATGAAGGCCAACATGCCATTAGCTTTCTTCACTGTCCGCTGTACCTGCGTGCTTACTTTCGGCGAATGATGAACAAGGACACCTAGATCTCGTTGTACTTCCCCTTTTCCTAACTTGACACCATTCAGATAGTAATCTGCCTTGTTTTAATTCGTCTCCCTAGATGCTGCCTGACATGTCGAGTTCCTCCACCATTTCAGGAGCGTGGCTCCAATATAGTTGGTAGCTGTGGGATATAATATTCCACAAATCACTTGTCATTTTTCACCAGCATTTTCTCTCAAATCATCTCTAATTCCAGACCATGTCTTTGCCCTACAAACCAGCAGAGCCATCTTTCCTAGAGAATAGAACTGAAGATGGCTCAGAATATAAGTGTATAAAATAATTAGTGGTATAGATAGAGTGAATGCACACAGTCTGTTTTCCTCAGGGTAGAGGAACCAAAAATTAGAGCGCATAGTTTTAAACTGTGAGGGGAATGATTTAATAGGGACACCCGGAGGTTGGTATATATATGAACCAAACTGTCAGAGGAACTGGTCAAAACAGGTACAATAACAACACTTCAGGGACATTTAGGAAAAGGGTACATAACTTTAATATGATTAAAGGGAAGTATAGGGGGAATGTTAGAGGTTAAGTTTCTCTCACAGAGAGTGGTGGGTGCATGGAAAATTCTGACAGAGGCAGATACATTTGAGATATTTAGGAGACTCCTACATAGGCACGTGGATGATAGGAAAATGGAGAGCTATGTGGAAGGGAAACTCCAAGAGGATCACAAACTTATTGTAGGGTTTGGAGGCTTCTGTGCCTCAATGACGCAGGCAGCTACATTGGATGGAAGTCAGGGCCTTGTGCTTTGTCTCTTGGAAGGGTCACTCATGCCAAAAGGTCAAAGGGTAGAGGCCAGACGAAGTGTGACACCGAAGGGGACGTGCAGGAAGTGATAGAGCCTGCCGCCCGCCTCGAAGGCGGTGTAGGGGCGGTCCTCCGGGCAGATGGGGAGCTGATGGTAAGCGGATTTTAGGTCTATGGTCAAGTACACCTTGTACTGAGCTATCTGATTGACCATATCCGTGATGCGGGGTAGGGGGTACGCGTCAAGCTGCGTGAACCTATTGATGGTCTGGCTATAGTCCATGACCATCCTATTTTTCTGCCCGGTCCGAACACCAACCACCTGGGCTCTCCAAGGACTTGTGCTTGGCTCAATGATCCCCTCCCTGAGCAGCCGCTGCACCTCCGACTGAATGAAGGCCCTGTCCCCCACGCTGTACCTCCTGCTTTTAGTTGCCACAGGTTTACAGTCGGGGGTCAGGTTGGCGAAGAGCGGTGGGGGAGGGATTTTGAGAGTGGAGAGGCTGCAAGTGGTGTCCGTAGCGCCACCGTTGGCATGGTGCTGGGTGGGATATGTGTGTCGGTGTGTGTGTGTCATCAGTAGCGGGGTATATGACGAAGTCCCACAGAACTGAGGATTTCTGACAGTGATTGGTGGGAGGGGCCCGTCATAATCCATTGTCACACTTTTCAGGTGGCTCTGGAAGCCGAGCCCCGATAGCACAGGGGCACACAGTTGAGGCATGACCAGTAACGCAAAGTCCCGATATTCTGTGCCCTGCACCACCAATGTCACTACACAACCCCCCCGGATGTCTGTGGAATGTGATCCAGAAGCCATGGTGGCCTTCTGGCTTACCGGCTGTGTCACGAGTCCGTGGCGTTGTACTGTGTCCGGGTGAATAAAACTCTCAGTGCTGCCCATGTCAAACAGGCAGCTAGTGCCCCTCCACCAGGATGTCCATCATTGACCTGGCGAGCTGGTGTGGAGCGCTTTGGTCAAGGGTCACGGAGGCCAGAGTTGCATCACCGTCTTGGTGCCCGGTAAGCAACCGTGGGTCAGAGGCGGGGCGAGGTGGTGCCGACAAAGATGGCCGCCCCCCATGCCTCGCACGCGGCGGGCAGGCAAGATGGCGGCAACCAAGATGGCCGCCCCCATGCCTCGCATGAGGTGCTGCTCGACCCCGCTCATTTTTTGGACCTACAGGCCTTGGCGAAGTGGCCCTTCTTTCTGCAGCAGGAGCAGGTAGCTTCTCGGGCCAGGCAGTGTTTTTGGGGGTGCTTTTCGAGTCTGCAGAAGTAACACTGCACGGACTTACGACTGGTAGCAGCCGAGGTCGATTCGCCGGTCGGTTTCGGGGTCTGCGGCGTCCATGGGGCCGGTGGGAGATCGTGCACCTGGACAGCATCAGCATCGTGCAGAGCGGCCTCCAGCATGTCGGCCAGCTCGATCGCCAAATGTAAGGTAAGATCGGTGTGTTCCAGCAGCCACTGGCGCACATACACTGACCTGATCCCCGTAATGAAGGTGTCTTGTACCAGGAGCTCTGCATGCTGTTCCACCATCAGTCCCCTGCAGTCACAGGCCCACACGAGTGTCTGTAGGGCCCGGACAAACTCAGCGCTCGACTATCTGGCCTGCTGCCGCCGTGTCACTAAGCGATGTCTCGCGTAGACGGTGTTCACCGACCGCAGGTATTGTCTTTTGAGGGCATCCAGTGCCCCTTGGTAGGTCAGCAGGTCCCTGATCATGGAGTAGACCCGCGGGCTGACCCTGGAGAGGAGAACTCTGTGCATCGTGGCAGGCTCGGTCACTCGAATCTCCTCCAGGTACGATTGGAAGCATGCAAGCCAGAGTTCAAAAGCGATGTCGGCTTCCAGAGATTGAGGGTCAATAAAATGCTCTCCATGTTTTAAAATTGCTGCTAATAAAATTGATGCACCATCAATAACTCTCAGAGACGGGAGGCGAACGATAGGCTTTTATTAGCAGCAAAACGGAGCACAGCACTTTGGAGATTGAGGGAGGAGCAGTGCCTCCAATCGCCTTTATACAGGGGTCTGTGGGAGGAGCCACAGGAGCAGTCAGCAGAGGGGCGTGTCCAGACAGGTATACATAGTTTACCATGATGGATCCCATGGCTTCTTCTCATGCTTGAAAATGCTGGATGAATGGTAGTGAGTGGTTAGTGTAATGCTATTATAGCAGCAGTGAACTGAGTTCAATTCCGCCATTGTTAGTAAGCTGTTTGTATGTTCTCGCCGTGACCACATGGGGTTCCCCTGTTTTTTCTGGTTTCCTCCCACATTGGAATTCTTTGAGGAAGTAACAAGTAGGATAGACAAAGGAGAATCGTTCGGTATTGTGTACTTCGATTTCCAGAAGGCCTTTGTCAAGGTGCCACACGTGAGTCTGGTTAACAAGCTACGAGCCTATGGGTATTACAGGAAAGATTCTAGCATGGATAAAGCAGTGGCTGATTGGCAGGAGGCGAAGAGTGGGAATAAATAGAGCCATTTCTAGTTGGCTGTCAGTGACCAGTGGTGTTCCACAGGGGTCTGTGTTGGGATCAATTTTTCTTACGTTATATGTCAATGATTTGGATGAAGGAATTGACAGCTTTTCTTGCAAAGTTTGCAGCCAATATGAAGATAGGTAGTGGGGCAAGTAGTTTTGAGGAAGTAGTGATGCTACTGAGGGACTTAGACAGATTAGGAGAATGGGCAAAGAAATGGCAAATGGAACACAGTGTTGGGAAGTGTTTGGTCATGCACTTCGGTAGAAGAAGCGAAAGCATCGATAATTTTTGTAAATGGAGAGAAAATACAAAATAGTGAGATGCAAAGGGATCTGGGAATCCTTTGCAAGATTTCCTAAAGGTTAATTTGCAGGTTGAGTCTGTGGGGAGGAAGGCAAATGCAATGTTAGCATTCATTTCAAGCAGACTAGAATATAAAAGCAAGGATGTGATGCTGAAACTTTATAAAGCACTGGTGAGGCCTCAGTTGGAGTATTCTGAGCAGTTCTGTGCCTCTTATCTTAGGAAGGATGTGCTGAAGCTGGAGAAGGGTCAAAGGAGGTTCATGGAAATGATTCCAGGCTTGTCATATGAAGAGAATTTGATGGCTCTGGGCCTTGTATTTACTAGAATTCAGAAGAATGAGCGGTGACCTGCTTGAAACCCATCAAATGGTGAAAGGCCTTGATAGAGTGGATGTTGAGAGGATATTTCCTATGGTGGAAGAGCCTAAGGCTTGAGGACACAAAATAGAGAGGCATTCATTTGGAACGGAGATGAGGAGGAATCTTCTTTAGTCAGAGAGTGGTGAATCTGTGGAATTCTTTGCCACAGGCTGCTGCGGAGGCCAAGCCTCTATTTATATTTAAGGCAGGGGTTGATAAATTCTTGATTGGTCAGTGCATGAAGGGATCTGGGGAAAGGGCAGGAGACTGGGGCTGAGAGGAAAATTGGATCAGCCATGATGAAATGACAGAGCAGATTTGATGGGCCAAATGGCTTAATTCTGCTCCTATATCTTATGGTCTTATTCCTAAGATATACAGGTTAGTAGGCTAATTGTTCATATGGGTGTTATTGAGCATCGTGGGCTTGATGGGCAGGAATGCAACCATGCTGTATTTCTAAATAAAAATAAACTCAGCAGGTCAGGCAGCATCTGTGGAGGAAAATGCATAGACATCATGTTAGGTTAGGATCATTCATCTGAACCGAAGGTCTTCACCTTCCTATCTCCTTCCACAGATGCTGTCTCATGCTGAGTTTCTCTGGCATTTTACGCATTGCTCCAGATTCCAGTATCTGCAGTTTCCTGGATCTCCAGTATCCCTCAGGAGCTGGTATAGATTTCTGGGTGTCTAGAAATCGGACCTATACCAATAGGCTTCTGTATCAGAGGCAAGCATGCAAGCAATCCAATGAGCCACAGACGACATGAATTGAATTTAAATCAACCACATTTTAAAATTTAACAATAACACATGTCTGATAGGAGCATTCTGTCATTAAAATACTAGATTCCAGATCAAGATTGTTCAAAGTTATTTTCAGTATACAGAAGTAAAGGAGAACAAAATAATTGTTACTCCGGATACAATGAAGCATATAAAAAACTCATTAAGATGATGAACACAATAATTAACAAATTGCAGGAATGATAAATACCTAAGATAGTTTATGTACATAGGTACGGTATGTACATAAAGCGACACTAGGTACAGAAGTGTCCGTATATAAAGTGACTCTGACCGGGAAAGTGAAAGCAGTGAGTGGTGGGAAAGAGCTGCAGTGCTAGAAGAATTTTCTACTGTTTCGAACCACAAATGGTGGATTCTATATTTATTGAAATGTCGTCACTGACCTTTATGACTGAATTTTGACATGTCTCACCGATATCCAACGGCTACAGCTGCCATGGAAACTGCCTTCTGAAATGAGCACTGGATTACAGTTTACCGTTCAGCAGGGATCCCTGCAGGTTAATCATAATTTGTTTTTCATTTCAAAGAAGAACAATATGGAGCTTGTTTAACTTGTTGTGGATTAAGATCTGGGTTTGTCTGCTTTAGACTTGGAAATTTCAAAATGAGAACTATTTTGAGGCATGCAAATTAAGTAAACTCCATCGTTTTCTTGAAGTCAAACTCTAAGGATGTGATGCTGAGGCTGTTTAGGGCAGTGATCGGTCCACACGGAATACCGTGAGCCACTAAACTGAAAAAGGGTGCACTGCCATTGGAGAGGGTCCGGAGGAAGTTCATGAAAATGATCCCAGGGATGAAAGGTGCATTTGATGGTTCTGGGCTTGTACTCACTAGAGTTTAGAGTTTAGAAGAATGAGGGAGGATCTTACAGGATTCTATTAAATGTTGAAAGGCAGAGAGAATAGGATTGGGGTGGAATAATAAATCACCTAATGAAATGGTGGACCACACTCGATGGGCCAAATGGCCCAATTCCACTTCTATGTCTTATGGTTTTATGATCATTGAATATCAAGGTATAGGAAAAGGTTTAACTTACCCACTACTGATGTCAGGCTCACCAGCCTATAATTTCCTGGTTTATTCTTGGAGTCTTTCTTAAACAATGGAACAACATTAGCTATCCTCCCAGTCCCTGCTTGGGCCTCTGAACTTTCTGAGCTAGCATCCCACAAGCTCTGACAGAATTTATCCATCCTAATTTGACTCAGGATAGCAAACACCTCCTCCTCTGTAATCGGAGTATCGTCCGTGAAGTTGATGCCGCTTTTCTGCACTGTGTCCATCTCCTGAGGAAATACAGATGCAAAAACAATCATTTGCCATCTCCCCCATCTCTTTTGGCTCCAGACATAGATTACCATTCCGATCTTCCAGAGGACCAAATTTGTCCCTTGTTATCTTCTTACTTTTAACATGTTTGTAGAATGTCTTAGGATTCTCCTTCACCTTGCCTGCTACAGCAACCTCATGCCTTCTCATGGCCCTTCTGATTTCCTTCATGATTGTTCTCTTGCATTTCTTATACTCCTCAAGTACCCCATTTGTTCATCCCAAGCACATGTGGGTCAGTAGGTTAATTGCCCTTCATATGTAGGTGAGAGGTAGAATATGGGTGTGGAGAAGGTGAGGAGAATAAAAATTTGGGTTACTGAAGATGGGTAGAAATAGGTTTTTGATGTTTTGCATGGACTGGGTAGGCTAATGGGTCCAATTCCATGGTGTATCTCTCTAGGATCTTTTCTGACCATTCCTCCAAATGTAGAACATAGAACAGTACAGCACAATGCAGGCCCTTTGGCCCACCATGTTGTGCCGACCTTTTGACCTACTCCAAGATCAATCTCCCCCTTCCCTCCCACGTAGCTCACTACTTTTACTTTCATCCATGTTAGATTTAGCCTATCTAAGAATCTCTTAAATCTGCCTCTACTACCGGGCTGTAGTAACTGCTCTCTACGTAAAAAATGACCTCTGAGCAGCACCCAACCCCCTCCCCGACTCCAATCGCCTTAAAATTTTGCCCTCTTGTATTTGCTCTTGCTGCCCTGGGAGAATGTTGCTGGCTCTGTTCAGTCTATCAATGCCTCTAATCATCTTATACATCTCTGTCAAATCTCCTCTCATCCTCCTCCTCTCCACGGAGAAAGGCTCTAGCCTGCTCAGCCTTTCCACATTTTAAAATGCGTTTAGATGCTGAAGGAATTAAACCATACGTATGCTGTCAATTTTCACAATGGCGGTTTATCATTGTTTAAAAATCTATCTGTAATGGAGTTAGCACATGCACCAAAGACTCTCATCGATCAAACTTTAATCCCTAAAGTCCAAACTCCACCCCCCCCCCCCCCCCCCCGGAACTTGTCCTCGTTCAAAGTATGTATACCTGGAGATTCACCTTTTTCCAGACAGCCACACAAAAAAAAAGAAACACAATAAAATCGATGAAAAATCTCGCACTCACAAAAGCCGTAAGAACATAAGAAATAGGAGCAGGAGTCGGCCATCTGGCCCACCGAGCCTGCTCATCCATTCAGTAAGATCATGGCTGATCTGCCCATCTCCACCTACCTGTCTTTTCTCTATAATCCTTAACCCCCCTACTATGCAAAAGTATTTAAGCCATTAAACATTAAGCCAAAAAAAAAAGAACAAATTGTGCAAACAATAAAAAAGTAAAGGAATAATAGAGGACACGAAGCGCAGCATCCCGTCCACAGCCACAGAGCCAGGTCAGTGATGAGGTGAGTGCTGATGGCTGCAGAGTCGGTTTGGAGCAGGAAGTGGGGAAACCTTGCGGGGTAGTGAGCTGAACACCGGTACTTTCCTCGCCTCAACCTCGATACCTTCATCTTCTTAATCTTGCTCGGCTCTTAAATCCACTAAACATCCGTTCATTTTTTCCACGCGGGCCCAAGCCTAACTTCTTCCATCTGGCCTGAAGTCTCAATCCAACACGAAGTCCACCCCAGCAATGGCTGCCGAGGCTGTCTGTATTCTCAAAAGTCCAGATCGCCAAATCCTTTAAGACTCCCTGTGAAACCTATCTCTCTCACCAGACAGTCATCGCTTTGTGTCAAATTTTGATGGTGCACCTATCTGGCATTTTAGGATGTATTGCACCCCACCCCCTAAGGTGCTATGTAAATTGAGCATTATTACCGTTATATACAAGGAAAATACCCAAAAAATGTTTAAGCATGGGCGTGCCTTTTTCCGGAAGTTTATCTTCAAGATTGCCACACTTAATTGTGTGTATGTTCAATCACTAAAAATTACCGATTTCCTCTTAAAGAGTAGCAATCACCAAGAAGCTGAATTTTAAATTTCCTTAGCCAGAGAGTGGTGAATCTGTGGAACTCATTGCCAAAGGCAGCTGAGAAGGCCAAGATATTGAGTATATTTGAAGTGAAGGTTGACAACTTCTTGATCAGTCAGAACGTCAAAGGTTGCTGGGAGAAGTCAGGAGAATGGGGTTGAGAGGGATAATAAGTCAGATGTGATGGGCTGAATGGCATAATTCTGCTCTTATGGTCTTAACATTTTAAAATGCATCTGTTTATCATATTACTTTTGTCTGGAATTCAGGAACAAAGTTGATGCAAGAATGAAGGTGTTGCCCTCCTGTGGTGGGAACTGGTACAGCACTCTGGCATTCTGGTTTTTACATGCTGCCATATCCACTTTGTTCGTCGACGATTCGATTTCAGCACACAGCTGTATATGACAGTGTTCACATTTTGATTCTGGGCCAAGCAAGCCCTTAATAGGAAGCTTGGGACTCCCGCGGACAGGTTGAATTCCAACCTTTCCATCCAGTTAATTATCAACCTCAGGCAACTTTATCTGGGTTGCTGGATTCCCCCTGCTATCTAACAAGACAGCACATGTTTGTATAGTTTTCACAGATTTGATCCTTTGTCCCACTTCTTTTGCATACATATTTGATATTAAGTCAAGTCCATTCAAAAGAGTTACTAATTTAAGATTCAAAGCCTTCTTAAAGATTTCCTGCAATGCTTATTAATTAAAAGCTCACCATGCACAGGATTGATGTGAATATTGCACAAATTTCAAAGTTGTATATACTTGGATAATAAATGCACTTTGAAGTTTGAACTTATGACTTTGAAATCTAGAGTAACACACACAAAATTCTGGAATTCAGCAGATCCCAGGCAGCTTTTAAAAGAAGATTAAAGAGCCTGAATTTCAGGCCGAGACCCTTCACCAGGACTTCCTCATTCTGTTCATCCTCAAGCACAGACTTGATGGGACAAGTGGCCTAATTCTGCTTCTGTGTCACACACACAAAATGTTGGAGGAATTTAGCAAGTCAGGCAGCATCTATGGAGAGGAATAAAGAGTCGATGCTTTGGGCCACGACCCTTCTACAGGGCCACCTGCTGCTAAAAAGTCCTATGGTTTTATGGTCTAAACAGGTTTCTTCTAGAAGAAGAAAGATGTGTTTATTTAGAAAATTACTTGTGCTTATTTAGAACCCTTCATGTCTCTTTAAGATCATTAAAGTTGATGAAGTACATATGAAGAGTCCTCAGAGCTGTTGTGGTGTTTCTGTAATGATGCAGTTGCAATAAAACAACTTACCGATGACGTTAAACATTGCAAATTGGATGAGCTCATATAAAGTAAAGCAGATTTTGACTTCCTCCAAAAGGCTACATTTGCATTGCAGTGTGAAATGCACCCACTTGGCACCATGGTAAAACTGCACGTAATATATACTTCCTTAACGTTTTTTCAAATCAAATGAGAGCAAAATTGTTCAGCTTGTAAGGAGTTTCTCTGCACTGCTCTACATTTTGCTGAGGATATTTTTTATCCACCATCTCATACTCTACAACTACTTTTTCAGTATTTTTCTTGTATTTTGCACATTGATTCTTTCTCCATAAGACCATAAATCCATAAGATACAGGAGCAGAATTAGGCCATTCAGCCCATCGAGTCCGTTCCACCATTCCACCATGGCCGATCCCAGATGCCACTCAACTCCATACACCTGCCTTCTCGCCATATCCTTTGACGTCCTGACTGATCAGGAAATGATCAAATTCCACCTTAAATTTACCCACGGTCTGGGCCTCCACCGCAGCATGTGGCAGAGCCAGCCATCCCACGTCTCCTGGAAGTTCTGGGAGTCTCTCTCATATTGATAGTGGCTCCCTGATGCCCACAAATTATATACAATATCCCAGAAATCGATTTTTTTGAGAGCGAGTGAGCGAGCGGGGGGGGGGGGGAGGGGGGGGAAAGAGAGAGAGAGAGAGAGAGAGAGAGAGGGGGGGAGAGAGAGAGAGGGAGAGAGAGAGAGGGAGGGAGAGAGGGAGGGAGAGAGAGGGAGGGAGGGAGAGAGAGGGAGGGAGAGAGAGAGAGAGAGAGAGAGAGAGAGAGGGGGGAGAGAGAGGGAGGGAGAGAGAGGGGGAAAGAGAGAGAGAGAGGGGGGAGAGAGAGGGAGAGAGAGAGGGAGAGAATCCTGATTGGCCTCTCTTCGTGCTAAGTAGACCTATCAGTTTCCTCTGTGGGCAGGCTTTACAGTCGACCTCTCTCTCTCTCTTTCATTGTCCATCAGTTCAGTTTAGTGTCCTGCAGCGCCATGGCAGAGAGTTCCAAAAACAGAAAATATAAAATGTACTTCACCCCAGACTACACTAAAGTGTACCCCTGCCTAATAGGGGTCAAAAATAATGACAGTGTTGCTCGCTGCACTGTTTGCAACAATGAATTTTCTATTGCCCGTGGTGGGTTAAAATTTAAAAGACATGTTGAGGTGAGTTTAACAGGTGTCATTCGTTCATTAGCATAGCTAACGTTATTTAAACTAGCTGGCTAGCTGCTAAGGAGCTACTCAACAAGGAATTTATATATGTGTGTAAATAGTTTCAATATGTGATCAAATAAATTGTTGTGTTCTTTTATAATCAAATGTCCTGTATACACTGTATACATACGCCCTTGGAGGTCTACTGGGGGGGGGGGGTGATACGGGGTTGTGGGGGTGGGGATGGTGGTGCTACCTCCCTGAAATGAGTTTTTGCAGGGTGGGACGTCTGCAGAGCATTCCACAGATTCACTACCCTCTGGCTAAAGAAATTCCTCCTTTAGAACCTCTGTTCTAAAAGGTCGCACCTCAGTTTGAGGCTGTGCCCTCTAGTTCTGGACACCCCCACCATAGGATACATCCTCTCCACATCCACCCTATCTAGTCCTTTCAACATTTGATAGGTTTCAATGAGATCCTCCACATTCTTCTAAATGCCAGTGAATACAGGCTCAATCACTCCTCATATCTTAACCCCTCCATTCCTGGATTCATCCTCGTGATCCTCTTCTGGACTCTCTCCAATGACAACACATCCTTTCTGAAATATGGATATCAAAACTGTTGACAATATTCCAAGTGCGGCCTGACTACTGTCTTATAAAGGCCCTTGAAATAAATGTCAATGTTGCATTTGTCTTCTTTACCACAGACTCAATCTGTAAATTAACATTCTGGGAGTCTTGCATGAGAGCCCTTACTTCCCTCCACACCGCTGATGTTTGAACCTTCTCCCTATTTAGATAATAGTCTGTGCTATTGTTACTTTTACCAAAATACATGATCATACATCTCCCAACACTGCATTCCATCTGCTACTTTCTTTCCTTTTCTTTCAATTTGGCTAAGTCCTGCTACAATCACATTGCTTCCTCAAAACTACCTACCCCTCGACCTATCTACGTATGTTCTGCAAACTTTGCTACAAATTCATCAGTTCCATTATCCAAACCATTGACAAACAATGTGAAAAGTAGCGATCCCAATACTGACCCCTGAGGAACACCACTAGTCACTGGCAGCCAACAGAAAAGGCCCGCTTTATTCTCACTTGCTGCCTCCTGTCTGTCAGCCATTCCTCTATCCATGCCAGTATCTCTCCTGCAATACCATAAGATTTTATCTTGTTAAGCAGCCTCATATGTGGCACCTTATCGAATGCCTTCTGAAAATCTAAGTAAATAACATCCATTGCCCCTCTTTTTTCCACTCTGTTACTTCCTCGAAGAACTCTAACAGATTTGTCAGGCAAGATTTCCCTTTACAGAAAGTATCTTGACTTTGACTTATTTATCATTAGTCTTCAAGTACTCTGAAAACTAATCCTTAATAATAGACTCCAACGCTTTCCCAACCACTGAGGTGAGGCGAACCAGCCTATAATTTCCTTGCTTTTGCCTCCCACCCTTATTAAAGAGTGGAGTGACATTTACAATCTTCCAGACCTCTGGGCCCATCCCAGAATCAAATGATGCTTGAAAGATTTGTGAGACCAGTGCATTTGTTATCTGTTATGCAACATCATTCAGGACTCTGGGATGTAGTCCGTCAGGTCCATGTGACTTATCCATCTTAAGACCTTCGAGTTTGCCTGGCACTTCTTCCTTTGTAATAGCAATGCCACTCACTCCTGCTCCCTGGCACTCACGGACCTCTGGCCCACTGCTAGTGTCTTCCACAGTGAAGACAGATGCAAAGTACCCATTAAGTTCCTCTGTCATTTCATTGTCCCCATTTCTACCTCACCAGCATCATTTCACAGTGGTGTAATATCAACTCTCACCTCCCTTTTACACTTTATATAACTGAAAATCTTCTAATATCCTGCTTTATATTATTGTCAGTCTCTTTATGTGTAGTTTTTAATTAATTCTGTTATAGTTCTTGAATACTATTTGCTTACTTCTATTGTTTGCAACATTTGTTATTTTCTCTCTCTGCACATTGCGTGTTTGATGGCTTTCTTTCTTGTATGGTTTCTTCAGGGTTTCTTGTTTTGTGGCTGCCTGTAAGGAAACCGATCTCAAAGTTGGATAATGCACACATACTTTAATGATAAATGTACTTTGAACTTCGAAGTTTTGAACTTTGAATACCTTGATCTTTGAACTTGGTCATCTTTCAAATTATTTTAATCTCTAAAATCGCTTCTGTGTGTTTTTCAGTTTCAGATTCAATCATAAAATCACAAGCCCAGTGATAGCCTGTCACCTGGCTACTTGGTGGGGGCTGGATGGAGCTGTCAAAGCCCTTCTGTGAGTGCCGCTGACCATTCATGCTCCCAAAGGGGTGAGCTTTACCTCATTAACTGGGACAACCGTCTCAGAGGACAAGCGCCCAAGAGCACTATGGGAGAAAGGGTAGGGTGCACGGCTGACATTGGGTCATTTAGAGGGAACTCTGCCCTGTTCTTTTATGCTTCTCAGCTTGGGTCAGCTGGGAGAACATTCACTTCAGAACTAGAAGTTGGTGGGCTCATCCTCTCAGTCTTGGACTTGGTTTGTGCTACCTGCCACGCTGGATCACCAGGGGCGTAGTCACTTGCTTGAAATTTATGTTAGTTCCAAAACTGTCATTAAAGTTCAAAGTTTAAAGTAAATGTGTCCTCAAAGTACATGTACTGCATGTCATCATATACAATGCTGAGATTCATTTTCTTGTGGGCATGCTCAGTAAATCCAATAACCACGGTAGAATCAATCAATCAAACCTCACCCAACAGGACGACAAGCAACCAATGTGCAAAAGATAACAACCTGAGCAAATTCAAAAGAAAGAAAGAAGTAATAATAAACAAATAGGTAATGCAAGTGAGTCCAGAGGTTGAGGAAACAGTTCAGTGATGGGGCAAATGAAGTTATCCCATTTCATTCAAAAGCCTGATGGCTGAGGGGTAATAACTGTTCCTGAACCTGGTGGTGTAAGTCCTGAGGCTCCTGTACCTTCTTCCTGATGGTAGCAGCAAGAAGAGAGAGCGATGATGACTAACATCAGGGAGGATATACAGGAGGAGCCAGAAGACTCACACTAGACATTTTAGGACTACTTTCTTTCCCTCTACCTTTAGCATCTGAAATGGTCCATGTACACTGCCTCACTACTCTTTATTTGCACTTCACTTTTTAAATTTTTTTTGTTGTAACTTACAGTATTTCTTTGTGTCTTGCTCCAAGCTGCTGCTATAGAACAACAAATTTCACAATATACGTCAGTGATAATAAACCTGATTCTGATTCTGCATTTGGAAACAGAGACTCTAATGCTCCTTTCCAAAACCAGTACTTTACGTGGTATTAGAACATAGAAGAGCACGGTAAAGGAACAGGCACTTTGGCCCATGTCCTCTAATCCAGGCAGCATCCTGTTAAGCCTCTCCCACACCCTCTCCAAAGCCTCCTGATCCCTCCTACAGTCGGGATATCAGAAATGAATGCAATACGCCCGATGCAGCCTAAGTGGAGTTCTATAAATCTTGCATATACCACCTTGGCTCTGTAACTCCATGCCTTGACCAGGCATGCCATGTGCCTCTATGTCTACCATTGTCACTGTCACTGTCATTGTCATTGTCTCACTGTCTACCATTCAGTGTCTGGACTACACCTGCCATCCTAAGTGAGATGTATCAGAGTGGGGCATAGGCAGAAGAAGGTGACTGTTATAGATCTATACCTTCAGAACTAAGATATGGTTCTGCGCCATTTTAAGGCACTTGAGCCGATGAATGATTTTTGATTTGTAGTTATGTAAGTAATGAAAGGAATTTGAGCCAGCATTCCTGCTGTTGTACAGAACTAGCACCAAAGTAAAAGCTACTGAGTGAAAGCAGATTTGAGCTTTGGTGGAATTTATAACGGAATCCAATCCATTAATAAAAATAACCTAAAACACCTGTGAGACAGAGAGATACAGTCAAATCCCAAGGAACAGAGACCTGGATTGTCAAGGGCTGTTGTTCTTGGAACAGGAACTAATCTAGAAATATAGCACTCCTTGAACTTTGGGGCACAGAGGCAGGTTAAATAATTCATCAAATCGAGCAGGATGAACCGTAAACTGACTTGGCTCCAAAGAAAATAGTCAACCAAAGCGACGATCTGAAAACACAGGGCCGTATTTCCCAAACCCACTGGACAACATCTCCATTGTCCTGAGCCTGACATAACCTAAACACATTGGATAATGGAGGAAATAGTCGTGCATTAATAAGGAGCTTCAATGTTGAACTGTTATACTTGGATCACTAAATCCAGACACAGGGAGTAACTTGGACACGTTACAGTACACAGAGAATGCGGGAAGGCTGTGCAGATGAAATGTCCATTCATGCAAGGCTGGTTGTTCTACTCCAGAAATAACAGCTGCCAAGTGGAAAGTGCCTGGTGTGAAAAGTGCTAGTCCTTGGCTTGAGAGTCTTCGGCGAGGAGGCTGAGGGAGGAGACTACGCCAGACACAATTGGAGAGGGTGAAGACATGACCGCTAAGCTGATTCAGTGTGCTACGTGCATGATGTGGGAGGTCAGGGACACTGATGGTGCCCCCGGCTGCTACAGCGGTGGAAAGTGTGTCCAGATTCAACTTAAGATGGAAAGGCAGAGCAGACACGATGGGCTGAATGGCTTCTATGTCTTATGGTCTAATGGGTATTACTATCCACATAATTTGCTGGACTGCATGCAACCCTCAGTATGCATAGGAGTGGCACATTGTTGTAGCGGGTGGTGTTGCTGTTTCCAGCAACCCCTACCCATAACAATAATAAACCAATTACCAGCCAGGGGGAGGGAACCAGCTGAAAGAGAGAGGAATCAAAATCAGTGACTGGCGGAAAGGGGTCTGTGGGAGAAATGGAAAATAGAAATAAAACCTGGAATTATCAAAAGAGAGAAAAAAAGATTCCTGCGCAATCTGAAAGATGAAACTGCTAATTACTTGAAATTCTTTAATACAAGTTCCCTGAAAAACAATCTGATGAGACTAGATCTGAGTAGGATTCATGTCAATAGGTGCTCAATGCTTAATATCAGCTCGTGGGTTGAAAGCTGAATTTTATGCTTTATGAATGTCTATTTATCTAAAATAGTCACTTAATAATTTCAGTGACTTCATGAGAATGCTGTGGGTTTCGATTGAGACCGGAGGCTTGCGGACTGCAAGGTAGGTTGATGTTTTCAGAGTAGAACCAGTACCTAAACTAGACTTGGTTAATGTGGAAGTCATAGAGACTGCAGCACCTTAGGTGGCACTTTGGCCCATCTAGTTCATGTTGATCTATTATTCTGCCTAGCCCATCAGCCTGCTCCCAGTCCATAGCCCAACCATCCCATGTACCAATCCAAATTTCTCTTAAATATGAAATCCACCCAGCATCCACCTCCTCCTCTGGCAGCTCGTTCCACGCTCTCTCCACCCTGCACCCACCTCCTCCACTGGCAGCTCGTTCCACGCTCTCTCCACCCTGCACCCACCTCCTCCTCTGGCAGCTCGTTCCACGCTCTCTCCACCCTGCACCCACCTCCTCCACTGGCAGCTCGTTCCACGCTCTCTCCACCCTGCACCCACCTCCTCCTCTGGCAGCTCGTTCCACGCTCTCTCCACCCTGCACCCACCTCCTCCTCTGGCAGCTCGTTCCACGCTCTCTCCACCCTGCACCCACCTCCTCCTCTGGCAGCTCGTTCCACGCTCTCTCCACCCTGCACCCACCTCCTCCTCTGGCAGCTTGTTCCACGCTCTCTCCACCCTGCACCCACCTCCTCCTCTGGCAGCTTGTTCCACGCTCTCTCCACCCTGCATCCACCTCCTCCTCTGGCAGCTCGTTCCACGCTCTCTCCACCCTGCACCCACCTCCTCCTCTGGCAGCTCGTTCCACGCTCTCTCCACCCTGTACCCACCTCCTCCTCTGGCAGCTCGTTCCACGCTCTCTCCACCCTGCACCCACCTCCTCCTCTGGCAGCTTGTTCCACGCTCTCTCCACCCTGCATCCACCTCCTCCACTGGCAGCTCGTTCCACACTCTCTCCACCCTGCTCCCACCTTCACCACTGGCAGCTCGTTCCACACTCTCTCCACCCTGTACCCACCTCCTCCACTGGCAGCTCGTTCCACGCTCTCTCCACCCTGCATCCACCTCCTCCACTGGCAGCTCGTTCCACACTCTCTCCACCCTGCTCCCACCTTCACCACTGGCAGCTCGTTCCACGCTCTCTCCACCCTGTACCCACCTCCTCCACTGGCAGCTCGTTCCACGCTCTCTCCACCCAGCATCCACCTCCTCCACTGGCAGCTCGTTCCACGTTCTCTCCACCCTGCATCCACCTCCTCCTCTGGCAGCTCGTTCCACGTTCTCTCCACCCTGCACCCACCTCCTCCTCTGGCAGCTCGTTCCACGCTCTCTCCACCCTGCATCCACCTCCTCCTCTGGCAGCTCGTTCCACGTTCTCTCCACCCTGCACCCACCTCCTCCACTGGCAGCTCGTTCCACGCTCTCTCCACCCTCAGAGCAGCGAAGTTCCCCTTCATGCGCCCCTTAAACATTTCACCTTTCACCCTTAACCCATGACCCCTAGTTCTGGTCTCACCTAACCTCAGCTGAAAAAACCTGCTTGCATTGACCCTATCTATACCCCTCATAATTTTGTACACCTTTATCAAATCTCCCCTCATTCTCCTACATTCCAGGTAAAAGGTAGCAAACAGGTCACCTACCTGCTCATGAACTGTAGTCCTCCATTCCTTTCATACTGATGTGCCTGTCTAATACCAGATACATAACACCTCTTAAACACCACAATTTTATCTGTGTTCACCATGACCCCTGGCAGCCCCTACTAGATACCAGACTACTCTCCACGTAGAGAAACTCACCTAACATGTCTCCTTTAAACTTTCCCTCATTCACCTTAAAATGCATGTCCTTTCATTCCTGGTATATCTACCCTGGGGAGAAGATTCTGAATGTCTGCTCTGTCAATGCCTCTTATTCTTTCTAGACTTTTCTCAGGTTCACCTCAGGCTCTAATGATCCAGAGAAAACATCCCAAGTTTGTCCAACCTCTCCTTATAGCTCATACCCTCTAATCCAGTCAGTATCCTGATAAATCTTTTCCGAATCTTCTCCAAAGCCTCCATATCCTTCCCGTTTGGGCTCAACTAGAATGGAAAACCATGTGAAGTGTGGCCTAAACAATATTTTATGTATCTGCTGCATGACCTCCTTGCTCCTCTGCTCTCATACACTATGCCCCGACTGATGAAGGCTGATAGTTTATTTACCACCCTCTCCTACTGATCCTACTTGCATGACCACTTTCTGTGAGTGATGGCCTTGGGTCCAGTCCAGGTGAAGGGTCTTGACCTAAAATATTGACTGTCCATTTCCCTCTTAGGATGCAGCCTGACCCATTGAGTTCCCCAGCAGTTTACTTGTTCCAGAGTCTAGAACCTGCTGTGTCTTGTATTTCCTTTTCCTGTTCAATCTTTTTTGGTACTTTTTCAGTGGCAGTACCATTTGAGGTTAAATGTTGGAGGTACCAGGTCCACTGATGAAGTACTTCAACCCCTACATTCCTCCATGGGCAATTATTTACCTTTGCTGTGCAATGCGCATGGCCAAGTGGTTAAGGCTTTGGGCTGGTGATCTGAAGGTCTTAAGTTCGAGCCTCGGCTGAGGCAGCGTGTGTGTCCTTGAGCAAGGCACTTAACCACACACTGCTCCTGCATGTTTATAGCCCGGTGGTGGTGGTTGGTGCAGTATGGGCAAGACAAGGCAAAGAACCATAAGACATAGGAACAGAATTAGATAATTTTGCCCATCAAATCTGTTCTGCCATTCCATCATGGCTAATTTATTATTCATCTCAACCCTGTTTTCCTGCCTTCTCCCCGTATCTTTTGACACCTTTATTGATCAAGAACCTATCAACCTCTGCTTTAAATATACCCAATGACTTGGCCTCTACAGCAGTCTGTGCAATGATTTCCACAGATTTACCATGCTCTGGCTAAAGAAATTCCTCTTCATCTCTGTTCTAAAATTATATCCTTGTACTCTGAGGCTGTGCCCTCTGGTCTTAGACTTCCCACTATAGGAAAAATCCTCTCCATGTCCATTCTATCTAGGCCTTTTAATATTTGATAGGTTTCAATGAGATAGCCTCCTCATTCTTCTAAACTCCAGCGTGTATCCATCAGGTACCCATTGTGATCAGACGATTCACTTTAGAAAAAAGGATCATAAGAGGATGCAGAGGATTCTAGACTCAGTCAGGTCCACCTCGTCAGTGCCCACCCCACCAGTGGGGACATCTTCAATAGGTGATGCCTTAAGAAGGCGGCATCCATCACTGAAGACCCTTACCATCCAGGATATGCCCTTGTCTCATTAATACCATCAGGGAGGAGGTATGGGAACCAGAAGACCCAATTCAATGATTCAGGAATGGTTCCTTCCTCTCGACCGTCAGATTTCTGCATGGTCGTTAAACCCATGAACACCACCTCATTATTCCTTTCACAAATAAGAGAAAATCTGCAGATGCTGAAAATCCAAGCAGCACACACAAAATGCTGGAGGAACTCAGAAGGCCAGGCAGCATCTATGAAAAAAAGTACAGTTGACGTTTCAGGCCGAGACCCTTGGCCAGTCCTGCCGAAGGGTCTCAGTCCAAAATGCCAACTGTACTTTTTTCCATAGATGCTGCTTGGCCTGCTGAGTTCCTCCAGCATTTTGTGTGTGTGGCTCATTATTCCTTTTCCTTCTACTGATTATTTGTCTTTCAATTGTTTTATATATTTGCACTGTATTGCTTCTGTAAAAAGCTGACATCATATAAGGCAGTAATGCTAAATATGATTCTGATGCTGGTTGTAAACCTACTCAGATCTTTTCAAAGCAATGGAAAAGGCAGGACACATAACTCTTCAATTTCCTGTATGTTTCTTTATTTGGGTCAATTTACTGGTTGGTAAAAGACCTGTTGATATGATTCCTGACTGACCGATAAAGACCATGTGACTTGGCACTGTGAAAAGTCAACAGGAATAGCTGACACAGAGACTTAAATTCAGAACCCATTGGATGTCAGTGACTTTATTTGGCTGGCTTGTCTGAGCCTGACTGGCAGCAGTGATTCCCTGAGGTTGTTTGTCATTTTGCAGGTTGCAGTGACTCTCAAAGACAGTGAGTAAAACCTTCTGTCCAAATATTTGTTTCTGCTTAGTCTCAGTCGATGGGCTTCATTGCTGAGAATGCTGAGTTACCCTCCTGAACAAACATTTCCATTCAGTCACAGCAACCTGCAGAGGGCTTAGCCAAATATGAGATCAACACAGATCGCAATAGCTCCAGTCAGCTAAATGCCAGCAGATCCTGCATTCAATCCCAGAGAGGCACTTGTGCGAATTTTCTGGTGCCCCTCTAAAGGGGTGCAGCTCTGTCAGAGATCTGAGACATTAGACTGAAACTGGGAACCTCAGATAGACTTCAAAGATATTGTTCAACTTTGTTGTAGCTTGTTAACCATTCTTCCGACTCCTTGACCAAAATCCTAGCCTTCAACCTTCAACCAAAGTCACACTAACTGTTCAAACATAGAACATAGAACATGGAACTTACAAATTAGAACATATAAGTTAGAACATAGAGCATAGAACATTATGCCTCCTTCAGCCTATAATGTTATGCCAATCTATATGATCCTATACTATAATCAACCTAACCTACAAACACCTAAGAGTCTCTTAAATGTCCTTACTGTATCAGTCATAACTATTACCCCTAGTCTGACCCACCACTCTATCTGTAAAAAATCTATCTCTGATATTACCCCTAACCTTTCCACCTATCACCTTAAACTGATGTCCTCTGGTATTGTCCTTTACCACCTGGGAAAACAACACTGTTGTCCAATGATAATCTGATAATTTTATACATCTCGTAAGTTGCCTCTCATCCTCCTTTGCTCAAAAGAGAAAAGTTTTAGTTTGAATAACTTACTGCTTATTGGGGGCTCTTGCCATTTTACCTACTATTATGTTGACAGCACTTGGAAGATAATTTATTGACCAAGAGTCATTAAGGAATTTTTGGAGGCCTTGGTCCTCTGTGGTGACCAGAACTACCCACAATTCTCTAACTGGAGTCAATTTAAAGATTAATACACACAAAAAGTTGGAATAACTCAGCAGGTTAGGCAGCAACAATGGAAATAAACAAACAGTTGACGTTTCCAGTCAGGACCTTTCTTCAGGACTGGAAAGGTTGGGGGAAGACACCAGAATAAAAAGGTGGGGGGAGGGGAAGGAGGATACCTAGAAGGTGATAGGTGAAGCCAGGTAAGTGGGAAAAGTAAAGGGTTGAAGAAGAAGGAAGCTGATAGAAGTGGAGAGAGTATCATGGGAGAAAAAGAAGGAGGAACATCAGGGGGACATGTAGGCAGGTGAGGAGAAGAGGTAAGAGGCCAGAGTGGGAGAATAGAAGAGGGGAGGGGAAAGGAAAATTTTATTTCACCAGAAGAAGAAATAGATATTCATGCCATCAGGTTGGAGGTTGGAGACGGAATAAGAGGAGTTGCTTCTCTACGCTAAGAATGGCCTCACCTTGGCAAAAGAGAAGGCCGTGGATTGACATGTCGATTTGGAATGGAGATAGGAATTAAAATGGTTGGTCACTGGGAAATTCCACTTTTGGCAGATAGAGTGGAGGCGCTCGACAAAGCTGTCCCCCAATTTACGTTGGGTGCCACCAGCGTAGAGTAGGCTACATCGGGAGCACTGGCTACGGTACCGTGACAGTTTATTCATTTCCATAGATGCTGCCTGACCTGCTGAGTTTCTCCAGCATTTTGTGTGTGTTGCTCTGGATCTCCAGCATCTGCAGAATCCCTTGTGTTCATGATTTAAAAATCGCTTTTAATTTGTCACATGTACTTCGAAGCATTGAAAGCACAGTGAGATGTGTTGCTGGTATTAGCGACCAACCCTGTCAAACGATGTCCTGGGGGAAGCCCAGAAGTGGCACCATGCTTCTGCTCAAGACGTACAAAAAAGCTGGACGAACTCAGCAGGTCGGGCAGCATCCGTTTTGTACGTCTTGATTTGACCACGGCATCTGCAGAGTACTTTGTGTTTACCGTGCTTCTGCTGCCCGCAACTTGCTGACCCTAACGAGTGTTCCTTTGGAAAGTGAGCGGAAGCCATAGCACCCTAAATAAACCCACCTGGTCACAGAGACAACGTACAGACTGCTTACAGACAGTGGTGGGCTGTACTGCTGCCACGTTAAGTGTTATGTAACTGCTGTGCTACTGTGCTGTCTGATAAAGTAGACAAAAAGCCAAAATCTTTTTCTTGTGGTAAGTGTGTCAAAAGTAAGGGTATATAGTTTCATGGCAAGTGTAATGATTTTTAAAGGCGGTTTGAAGGCTGAGCATTAAGCTCAGTGGTTGATATCTGGAACTTGCTGTGAGAGGAGGATGGAACCTGTTGCAATATTGTTAAGAGGCATCTAAACAGGCTCTAAAAGTTCAAAGAATGCCAAAGTTTGAAGTTAATTCCAAAGTATGTATACAATATACAACCTTGAGATTCATCTTTTTTTTGCAGGAACCCACTGAACAAAAAAACACTATAGAATCCACAAAAAACACAATCCAATGTGCAAATAGTAAAAACAGAATAAACAAATAAAACAGAGAACTTGAGCTGGAGGTTCACCAAAAGTGAGCTCACATTATAGACAAGATGATGTTGAGGAACTTAATGACATTTAATAGAAGGTAGATCATAGAAATTTCCAGCACATTACAGGCCTTTCACCCACAATGTTGTGCCAACCCTGTAACCTACTCTAGAAACTGCCTAGAATTTCCCTAGTGCATAGCCCTCTATTTTTCTCAGCTCCGTGTACCTATCTAAGAGGCTTTAAAAGACCCTATTGAATCTGCTTCCATTGTCGCTGCCACACTCTCTGTGTGAAAAACTTATCCCTGCCATCCCCTTGGTACCCAAGCCCAAGATCTTAAGGCACAAACTAACGGAGATGGGAGTAGACTCTCACATGGTGGATTGGATAGTGGACTACTTGACAGATAGACCTCAGTATGTGCGGTTGGGAGACTGTAGGTCTGACACGGTGGTCAGCAGCACAGGGGCGCCGTAGGAACCGTACTCTCTCCGGTCCTGTTCACCCTGTACACATCAGACTTCCAATATAACTCCATGTGCAAAAGTTCGCTGATGACACGGCCATAGTGGGGTGTGTCAGGAATGGACAGGAGGAGGAGTATAGGAAACTGATACAGGACTTTGTGATATGGTGCAACTCAAACTACCTGCGTCTCAATATCACCAAGACCAAGGAGATGGTGGTGGACTTTAGGAGATCTAGGCCTCATATGGAGCCAGTGATCATTAATGGAGAATGTGTGGAGCAGGTTAAGACCTACAAGTATCTGGGAGTACAGTTAGACGAGAAGCTAGACTGGACTGCCAACACAGATGCCTTGTGCAGGAAGGCACAGAGTCGACTGTACTTCCTAAGAAGGTTGGCGTCATTCTTTGTGGTGGCGTGTTGGGGAGGAAGCATTAAGAAGAGGGACGCCTCACGTCTTAATAAGCTGGTAAGGAAGGCGGGCTCTGTCGTGGGCAAAGTACTGGAGAGTTTAACATCGGTAGCTGAGCGAAGGGCGCTGAGTAGGCTACGGTCAATTATGGATAACTCTGAACATCCTCTACATAGCACCATCCAGAGACAGAGAAGCAGTTTCAGCGACAGGTTACTATCGATGCAATGCTCCTCAGACAGGATGAAGAGGTCAATACTCCCCAATGCCATTAGGCTTTACAATTCTACCGCCAGGACTTAAGAACTTTTCAAAAGCTATTATTAATGCTTTTTGAGATAGTGATTTAGATGCATATCATATTTTTTTACTGAGTTAAGTATTGTATGTAATTAGTTTTGCTACAACAAGTGTATGGGACATTGGAAAAAAGTTGAATTTCCCCATGGGGATGAATAAAGTATCTATCTATCTATCTATCTATCTATCTATCTATCTATTTCCAAGTGCCTTAAAACTATGTCCACTCGTGTTAGCTATTTCAGCCCTGGGAAAAAGCTTCTGGCTACCCACACGATCAATGCTTCTCATCATCTTATACACCTCTATCAGGTCACCTCTCATCCTCCATCGCTCCAAGGAGTAAAGGCCGAGTTCACTCAACCTCTTCTCATTGGGTACACCCTTCAGTCCAGGCAACATCCTTATAAGTCGCCTCTGCACTCTCTCTATAGTATCCACCTCCTTCCTGTAGTGAGGTGACGAGAACCGAACACAATACTCCAACGCTTTACTTCTCATAAGCTCTTTTAATTAATGTAAAGTGAACTAAAGTCCATTCTCATCTACATCAACACACAAAACACTGGAGGAACTCAGCAGGTCTGGCAGCGCCTGTGGAAAGGAATAAATAGCCGTCATTTCGGCTGAGATCCTCTGTCAGGCTGTCCTTTCAGTGTTCTTTTGGCCAGTGTTCCATCTGTGTAAAAATCCACCTTGCCACTTCAATAGCTCTCTTAGAAAACCAAGAAAAAACTAGAACACAACATCTCCTGATGCCAGTTTGCCCTGAGTTTGCATTGCTCCTGTTTAAAGTCACTGCTTTCATAAAGCAGATGTAAAATGGAGATGTGCTTAGCCAAAATTGAGAAAGCTGTTCTTCAGTTCCACAATTAAAAAGTTCAGAATTCAGAGTAAGTTGATTACCAAAGTACACGTACAGTGTGTCTCCATATTCTATCTTGAGACTCATTTTTTTGCAGGGCTTCACAGTAGAACAAGAAAATCCAATGGAAACAATAAAAACTACACTCACAGACTGACAAACAACTAATGTGCAAAAGAAGGCAAGCTGTGCAAGTAAAAAAATGTTATAAATAAATAAGTGAATAAATAATATTTATTACTGAGCTGGGGAGTCCTTGAAAGTGACTCCATAGGTTATGGAATCAGTTCAGAGTTGAGTTGTCCATGTTAGAGCCGGTTGAAGGGTAATAACTGTATGGACAAATAGACACATAGAAACGTAGAAAATCTACAGCACAATACAAGCCCTTCGGCCCACAATACTGTGCCAAACATGTACTTACTTTAGAAATGACCTAGGGTTACCCATAGCCCACTTTTTTTCTAAGCTCCATGTACCTGTCTAGGAGTCTCTTAAAATACCCTATCGTATCTGCATCCACTACCATCGCCGGCAGCCCATTCCACGCACTCACCACTCTCTGTGTAAAAAACTTACCCCTGACATCTTCTCTGTACCTACAAGTACTTCCAAGCACCTTAAAATTGTGCCCTCTCGTGTTAGCCATTTCAGCCCTGGGAAATGACTATCCACACAATCAATGTCTCTCATAATCTTATACACCTCTATCAGGTCACCTCTCATCCTCTGTCGCTCCAAGAAGAAAAGGCCAAGTTCACTCCACTTATTCTCGTAAGGCATGCTCCCCAATCCAGGTAACATCCTTGTAAATCTCCTCTGCACCCTTTCTATGGTTTCCACATCCTTCCTGTAGTGAGGTGACCAGAACTGAGCACAGTATTCTAAGTGGGGTCTGACCAGGGTCCTATATAGCCGCAACATTACCTCTAGACTCTTAAACTCAATCGCATGGTTGATGATGGCCAATGCACTGAATGCCTTCTTAAGCACAGTCAACCTGCGCAGCAGCTTTGAGTGTCCTATAGACTCGGACCACAAGCTGCCTCTGATCCTCTACACTGCCAAGTGCCTTACCAGTAATACTATATTCTGCCATCATATTTGACATACCAGAATGAACCATCTCACACTTAAGTGATTTGAACTGGGCCACTTCTCAACCCAGTTTTGCAGCCTATTGATGTCCCGCTGTAACCTCTGACAGCCATCTACACTATCCACAACACTCCCAACTTTTGTGTCATCAGCAAATTTACTAACCCATCCCTCTACTTCCTCATCCAGGTCATTTATAAAAATCATGAAGAGAACAGATCCCTGAGGCACACCACTGGTGACTGACCTCCTTGCAGAATATGACCCATCTATAACCATTCTTTGCCTCCTGTGGCCAAGCAATTTCTGGATCCACAAAGCAAGTTCCCCCTGGAACCCATGCCTCCTTACTTTCTCAATAAGCCTTGCATGGGGTACCTTATCAAATGCCTTGCTGAAATCCATATACACTGCATCTACTGCTCTACCTTCATCAATGTGTTTTGTCAGATCCTCAAAAACTTCAATCAGGCTCATAAGGCATGACCTGCCTTTCACAAAGCCATGCTGATTATTCCTAATCATATTATGACCCTCCAAATGTTCATAAATCCTGCCTCATCTTTGAATCCATCAACTTACCAACCACTGAAGTAAGACACACTGGCCTATAATTTCCTGGGTTATCTCTACTCCCTTTCTTGAATAATGGAACACCAGCTGCAACCCTCCAGTCCTCCGGAACCTCTCCCATTCCCATTGGTGATGCAAAGATCATCGCCAGATGCTCAGCAATCTCCTCCCTCACCTTCCACAGTAGCTTGGGGTACATCTCATCCGGTCCTGGAGACTTATCCAACTTCATGCTTCGAAAAGCTCCAGTAGATCCTCTTTCTTAATATCTATATGCTCAAGCTTTTCAGTCCACTGTAAGTCATCCCTACAATCGCCAAGATCCTTTTCCATAAATCTATGATGGTGTTGTAGGTGATGAAAAAAAATATTGATTTTATCATTAGCATGACAGAATATGGTAAACCCTTGTCCCTCTTGGGCCAGGACTGATTTACAGAACTTCAATCGAATGGATATTTTCAGCCTTGGCAAGAAATGCCAAATTTAGGTGTGATGATTTTATCGTCCGAACGTGCTGTCTGCAAAGGCAGAAGTCACAGCACGACTGATCAAAAACATCTTATTGCAAATAGACAGGGCCTTGCTGAAATTAGACCTGAAAAATTCTAGATTCCTACTCAAATTTATTTATCACATGTACATCAAATCATGCAGTGAAATGTGTCATTGGTGTTAACAACCAACAGACCCAAGGATCTGTTGAGGGCCGCAAAGCACACATTCCAGTGTCAACACACACAACGCTAAAACACAACAAAACACACTGAACAAAACCACACAAGCAGCACCAACCATAACAATGGAACAAAACATGACAACAATAGCAAACAAGCCGCTTCAAACTCTCCCACTCACACACCAAACCCCTCCAGTCCCAAGACAGAGCACCTCCAGGCCTTCAGTTCTTGACCCCGGACTCTGAAACTGACAGTTCCTCCTCATTCCTCACCTGAGAGAGGACACACTTGATATTAAGGGAACATACTCAGTGGCCATATAATTAGGTACATCTGCTCGTTAATGCAAACATCTCATCAGCCAATCATGTGGCAGCAACTCAATGCATAAAAACATGCAAGCATAGCTAAGAGCTTCAGACCAAACATCAGAAAGGAGAAGACACGAGAAATTCTGCAGATGCTGGAAATACAAGCAACACGCACAAAATGCTGGCGGAACGCAGCAGGCCAGGCAGCATCTATAGGGAGTAGTACAATCGACGTTTCGGGCCGAGACCCTTCGTCAGGACTAACTGAAAGAAGAGATAGTAAGAGATCAGAAAGTGGGAGGGGGAGGGGGAGATCCGAAATGATAGGAGAAGACAGGAGGGGGAGGGATGAAGCTAAGAGCTGGAAAGGTGATTGGCAAAAGGGATACACAGCTGGAGAAGGGAAAAGATCATGGGATGGGAGGCCTAGGGAGAAAGAAAGGGGGGGGGGGGGAGAACCAGAGGGAGATGGAGAGCAGGCAAGGAGTGATTGTGAGAGGGACAGAGAGAGAAAAAGTGGGGGGGGGGGGAGAGGAGAATAAATAAATAAACAAACAAATAGATAGATAGATAGATAAATAAATAAATAAATAAGAGCTGGGATAAGAAGGGGAGGGGGGACATTAACAGAAGTTAGAGAAATCAATGTTCATGCCCTCAGGTTGGAGGCTACCCAGACAGAATATAAGGTGTTGTTCCTCCAACCTGAGTGTGGCTTCACCTTGACAGTAGAGGAGGCCATGGATAGACATATCAGAATGGGAATGGGACGTGGAATTAAAATGTGTGGCCACTGGGAGATCCTGCTTTCTCTGGCAGACCGAGCATAGGTGTTCAGTGAAACAGTCTCCCAGACTGCGACGGGTCTCACCGATATATAGAAGGCCACACGTGGAATACCGGACGCAGTATACCACACCAGCTGACTCACAGGTGAAGTGTCGCCTCACCTAGAAGGACCGTCTGGGGCCCTGAATGGTGGTTTTTTCTCCCTTTTTTTTCTCTCTGTCCCTCTCACAATCACTCCTAGCCTGCTCTCCATCTTCCTCTGGTGCTCCTCTCCCCCTTTCTTTCTCCCTGGTCTCCCTTCCCATGATCCTTTCCCTTCTCCAGCTGCGTATCCCTTTTGCCAATCAACTTTCCAGCTCTTAGCTTCATCCCACCCCCTCCTGTCTTCTCCTATCATTTCGGATTTCCCCTTCCCCCTCCCACTTTCAGATCTCTTACTATCTTTTCTTTCAGTTAGTCCTGATGAAAGGTCTCGGCCCGAAACATCAACTGTACTTCTTCCTATAGAAAGGGGAAGAAGTGGCTTTGACCATGGGATGATTGTTAGTATCAGACAGGGTGGTTTGAGTATCTCAGAAACTGCTGATCTCCTCGGATTTTCATGCACAATCATCTCTAGAGTTTACAGATGAAGGAGCAAAAAACCAAAAAAAAAAAGTGCCTTGTTAATGAGAGAGATCCAAGGAGAATGACCAAACCACTTCAAGCTGACAGGAAGGAAGGTGACATTAACTCAAATTACCACACGTTACAACAGTGGTTCGCAGAAGAGCATCTCTGAATACACAATATGTCGAACCTTGTAGTAGATGAGTTATAGCAGCAGAAGACCACAAACATATAGGATAAGGTAGTCACTAAGGGTAGCAAGGATTTAGCATCCTGATTTCTGGGGTGGTTAGGCTGTATTATGAGGAGATATTGGGCCAATGAGTCTTGCATTCAGTAGAGTTACAAAGAGTGAAAGGAGATCCCATTGCAGCTGACAAATTTATTATAGGGATGACAGGACGGATACTGGGAAGATGCTTCCCCTGTTTGGGATGTCTAGAGTCTCAGGATAAGGGATAATACCGAGTAGAGAAGTATTTGCTTCTCTCAGATAGTGTTGTTACCTGTAACATTGAGTAACTGCTCAGGTCAAGTCACTAATTATATTTGAAAACAGGACAGATAAATTTCTAAATACAAAAGAAATCAAGAGTGTGGGAGAGAGTAACGAGAAAGTAATACCGGCTGTCATCATATCGATAGTACAGTAAGTTAAAAGGGCTGAATGGCATACTGCTGCTCCTACTTTCTATGTTTCTATATGTAGGACACCCTGCGCCTAACATTTCTTTGTATTTTTTCCCACACACACAGACTTGTCTGAATGCACAGTCCAGATTCTCACTGAAGGTACAAGACCAGAAATGTGGCAATGTGGTCACATATGACTTCTCTGATTGACTGTACCACATTAATAGCTCTCTACTACTTCAAACAATTGTGGGTTGAAGTAATTTTCCAACTGCAGCCAAGTAATCTGCTGCTTTTGTGGAGGAGCTTCCTTGGTGTATGTACCATACATTTGGAAGCCAATTAATTGCTTCTTTAAGTTCCCTCACTCTACAATGCTGCATACTTTAAGTACCAGAGTCTTCCAGGAATACGTTTGATGATTAATAAGCAACCTTTTATCTAAGAAAGTGTGTGCTGGCATTGGACAGGGTCCAGAGGAGATTCATGAGAATGATCTGTGGAATGAAAGAGTTAACATGCGAGCAACATTTGAGGGCTCTGGGCCTGTACTTGCTGGAGTTTATAAAACTGAGGCTCCACACAAGGATTACCATTCTGGTCTACCAGCTGACAATTTTGTCCCTTGCAATTGTTTTGCTCTTAACATATCTGTAGACTCCCTTAGGATTCTGCTTCACCTTGTCTGCTAGAGAACTTCATGCCTTCTTTTAGCCTTCTTGATTTCTTTAAGTGTTTTCTTGCATTTCTTGTACTCCATAAGACCTAACTTGTTTCTACTTACCTATACCTGCTATGCACCTCAATTTTACTCTTAACTAGGGCCTTAATATCTCTTGAAAACCAAAGTTCCATATACTTTTTATATTTACTTTTTCTCTGACAAGCTTTGCACTCTCAAAATTTCATTTTTGAGGGCCTCCCACTTTCCAAGTACACCTTTGCAAGAAGGCAACCTATCCCAACCCACGCTTGTCAGATCATTTCTGATGCCATCAAAATTGGCCTTCCTCCAATGTAGAATCTCAACCCATGGGCCAGATCTAACTTATTTACAAATTTACCTTTTTGCATATTTTTGTAAATTGATGCAGCTTCAAAAACATTGCAGGGGAAAGATTGGCGAGGACTAATAGCTAATAAATAGGCACGTAGATATACAAATGTGTAACAGGGCGCCACAGACGAAACCTAGAAATAGAGACACGGAATGCAGCAGTGATGACACCCAAGTTTAAGGAACTTCACTAATTATGTTACAGCCTGCGCCCGTTGTTGTTAATTACGTTTGACTAGGGATAATATATTTTTTCTGTAATCAAGACCTACTTTACTTAATTAAAAACACAAGTGATTCTGCAGATGCTGGAAAACCGGAGCAACACAAGCAAACATGCTGAAGGAACTCAGCAGGCCTGGCAGCATCCATGGAGAGGAATAAAGTGCCGATGCTTTGGGCCAAGGTCCTTCATCAGTTCCTGAGAAGGTTTTGCTCAAAGCACCGGCTTTTAATTCCTCACCATAGATCCTGCCTGACCGGCTGAGTTCCACCGGAATTTTGTGTGTGTGTGTTGTTACTTAATCAAGCCTGTACGTAACTACCATCCTGCTGGCAGAACCTAGTTTTGCTGTTGATTAAGTTTCTGTGCAACCTTGTCAGCTGAGAATGTAAAAGCTGCACCAAACTCGTGCTTACGTAGATCAGCTTTGACTGGTTTCATTGTGCGCACCGCTATAATAAACCACTCATTATTTCAAACACCACACCCTTCCATTTGCTCCTACAAGGACATGTCGCTGTTGTCAAGTAACCAAAAACAGATGCCCTCCCTCTCTCTCCTTCTCTCCCCCTCTTTCTCTGCCCTATGTGATCCACACTAAATTTGATTTATAGGCGATGATGATCTGGAGTCCACAGCAGCAAGGAATTTCCAGTCACTTGACATAGTGAGAAAGGAGCAGCTAATATATTAAGCCTCTCAGAAGTTAGTACAGGCATGATAGCTCAAGTAAAATCCTTCCATGCCACCAATACTGTTGACTCACACACATCATCCAGCAACTGAGCATAAGTCTGGTCACCCAAGGTTACACATTCATCTTCCACTAATTGCTGACTCATGAACACAAGAGATTTTGCAGATGCTGGAAATTCTGAGGAGCATACACAAAATGGTTGGCAGCATCAATAAAGAGTCAACATTTCAGGCCAGGACCCTTTATCAGTCCTGACCTGCTGAGCTCCTACAGCATTTTATGCGTGAATCTCTGACTCAGCTCTGCATCAGGTGATGAGATGCCTAGCTTCTCAGCAACTTGCCAGCTTTTCATATTTTATACTTGAACTCAAATTCTTGTCATTGGCATTTGTGGTATTGATTGCCAGAGAAATGAATTCACAACTTCAAATTGAAGGTTTTCTGGCTTCAATCCCACACCCATATTAACACGAGCAATAATTGGCAATTAGTTTATTAATGTACCGATACACACAGAAAAGCTTTTGTTTGGATGCCATCCAGAGAGAGATCATTCTATATGTAAGTAAAATAGGAAAACTACTTTGTGGGCCAAAGGGTCTGTTCCTGTCATGTTCTGTGCCACACTCACACCCACACACCCACTCATTAATATAAATATCTAATCAGCCAATCATGCAGCAGATACTCAATGCATAAAAACATGCAGACATGGTCAAGAGATTCTGTTGCTGTTCAGACCAAATATCAGAATGGGGAAGAAATGTGATCTAAGTGACTCTGACCATGGAATGATTGTTGGCGCCAGACAGGGTGGTTTGAGTATCTCAGAATCTTAATCTCCTGGGATTTTTATGCGCAGCAATCTCCAGAGTTTACAGAGAATGGTGCAAAAAAAAAAACCCATCCAATAAATGGCAGTTCTGTGGGCAAAAATGCCAGAGGTCAGAGGAGACTGGCCAGATTGGTAGTTTACAGGAAGATGCCAATAACTCAGATAACTACACATTACAACAGTGGTGTGCAGAAGAGTATCTCTGAACACACAACATGTCAGACCTTTAAGTGGATAAGCTTCAGCGGCAGAGGATCACCAACATACACTCTGTGGCCACTTTACTGGGTACAAGAGTTTCCACGGAGTGTATGTTTGATGGAACAACAGCATGTAGAATGTAGTGCTACAGCTACAAGTAGGGTGCAAGGGCCATGTTGAGGTAGACTGAATGATCAAGACATTACCTTTCTGTGAACCTCTAGTTATACGTAAGAGCATATTGAATAAAGTATTTCTTAATAGCTTGGAATATGAGATTCCCTCCTGGTGCCTTGTGTTGACATAACCTGTAGAGAAAGCAGCTTTGATTGCTAAAGCTCTGTTGGATCAAACCAATTCACTCGCTGTGCCACCCATCCACCAAGAAGTCTCATTCCACTCTCTGTCAGCCCACATATGAAGTCTGAATTACAAACCCACAGATCAGATTTTGTTCATTTGAGGCTAACAGTGAAAGAGAGAAAAGAGAATCAGCTGTGACTTAATTAGTTACTTAATGTACGATCTTTAGTGAAAGTCAAACTAAAGCCTCCAGGAGTACAACTGTTTCCGTGCACACTGTACATGCCAGGAATATAAATCACTTAAATGGGGACAGCATAGTTAATGATATATTTTGGCCGGAAAAAGAAGATAGATAAAGTAGAGTAAATGGCTTGGTTCTACAGTGTATGTGGAAATAAAGGGGAGGATTTATATGGGCATCAAGCAAAGTGCTGGAGGAGCTCATCGAGTCAGATAGCAAATGTGGGAAGAAAAAAACTTATCTTTGCAAGACAAAATACTATATCATCTACAGTTTCTTGTATATATGGTCATAGCTCTCTCAGAATGTGCTGAGACAATGGTTGATATAACATTTGAGATTCTAGGTTCTGATATTTGGCCCATCAAGTCCGCTCCACCATTCCACCAGGACTGATTGATTATCCCTCTCAACCCAATTCTCCTACCTTCTTCCTGTATCCTTTGACACCCTTACTAATCAAGACCCAATCAGCCTCTACTTGAAATATACCCAGTGACTTGGCTTTCACAGACATCTGCAGCAATGAATTCCACAGCTTCACCACCTTCTAGCTAAAGAAATTCCTTCCCATCTCCCACTGCAGGAAGGATGTGAAATTCTTGGAGACAGTGCAGATGAGATTCATGAGAATGATGACATGTTTGAACGAATTCAACAAGGTTAGACTGGAGGAATCTGATGTCAAAGTCGAAGATTGAATTTATTGTTCTCTATATTCCGATTCTGATTCTGATACATAGGCACGCGTACATGTATACACAGGTAGAATGTAAAACATACTTCCAGCAGCATCACACAAGGAACGTTCACAAGAAAAAACATAATTAAACATAGATTATTCACAGTTTTTACAAGAAAATACAATTAGCACAAAAAAACAAAGAAAATTTTAGTGCAAAGTGATCAAAATAGTCATTATTTTATTAAGCTGTGGTGATTCAGGTTTGGCATGTTGGTTCAGGAACCAAATGGTCGAAGCAAAGTTATTTTGGGACTTCTGGTTTCTGTCCCTCCTGTCCAATGGTGGCTGCAAATTGCCCTTACACAAAGCAAGGCTTCCAGCATTGTCTCCTTACTCATCACAAGCCCAAGAGCCAAAATGGCTTGGCTTCTTCCTATCACCCCTACTGGGGTATAGGCCAATGTGAACAGCTCGCTAGAGTACTAGAGGCATTTATCTTGGGCTGGTCTTTCAAGTTCAAAGTTTGAAGTATATTTATTATCAAAGAATGTATACATTATACAGTCTTAATACATGTCTTACGAGCAGAGACAAAGCAAAGAAACCCAAAAGAGCTCATAAAAAAATGAAGACTGGAAAACAAACCAGTGTGAAGAGAGAGAAAAAAACAAATCGTGCAATCAATAGAAGTAAGCAAATAGTAGATAGAATGAAAGTGAGTCCTCAGACATGAAGCCTAGAGCAGTCAGAGCAGGTCCACAGCCTCAGATTCAGTGCAGTGAAGAGCAGAGTAAATATCATGGAGCAGCTAGCAGACCCTCGCCTCTGATCCCGACACCTGGCCTTTTCAATCCATTTGGCCCAGCAATTGAATCATTCAAATGCTTCCAGCAGGATGCTGCCATTCTGCTTAAACATACGTTCGTCTATTGATCACAAGATCCTGCTATATGTTAAGAACTCAAAGTACTGCAGGTCTACACAATCAGTGAGTTGCTCACTGGCGGAGGTAGTGAAGGAGCTGCACGACGTGCTGCTGCCTGAGTCGAGGGAGGAATACAGTCAAATAATGAGTGGCTGTCATGATCGCTTTTCTTGTGATCGCAAGACTCTTTTGGACATTGTTAATCTGGTTCGACTCGCTGATTTATGGGATGCGATCAGAGGAGGATGGACAGGGCCTAGTCCTTTGTTGTAGTGAGGATTAGGCCTGAAACCGCAGTGCTGCCTGTTTGCAGCCGCCCGGAGTGAGGGGAAGAAGCTGCTGCGTTTCACCAGGGGTGGGGTAGCGTGGTGTCCAGAATGGAATTGGTGCTGCCCTCCCTGTGTTTTGCTCAGCAGAATACAAGCTCTGTTGTGTCCGTCTGCTGGTTTTTTAGCAGCACTCAATGGACTCAGGCATCAAGCTATGAGGTCATTTGCTTTGCAGCCGCCAGAGCTGAGGCATCATGCTCTACTGGGGGAGGTGTAGCGCAGTTGTGGTAACTGAAGATTTAAAATGGACTGAGGGGTCTGGGCTATATTCATATACATTTGTCTGGTTGAATTTTTACTAATATTCGATACGTATTTGTTTATACGTGGACTAGGCAAAGCCATGGACTCACCCAGTGGGAGTCAGGCGTTGGGGCAAGGACTGGGTCTCAAAGCCACGATGTTGCCTACAAGCAACTGAAGCCAGTTAACAGATGGTAGCAGTGGGCTGGGGTGTTTGGGGGCTCTATCTCTCTCTCTCTCTCTCCCCCCTCTCTCTTTCTCTCCCCCTCTCTCTCTTTCTCTCCCTCTCTCTCTCTCTCTTCCTCTCTCTCTCTCTCCCTCTCTCTCTCTTCCTCTCTCTCTCCCTCTCTCTCCCCCCCTCTCTCTCTCTCTCTCTCTCTCTCTCTATATATATATATATATATATACACACACACATACACACATATACACATATATACACACACACACACATATATATTTATGCATATTCCATGTTATTGTATTTTTACTGATATTCTATATGGGTCTGTTGACATGCATCAAGCCGTGACATCGTGGGGTGCGGGGGCAAGGTAGGTCTCAGGACTCCTATTCCGTGATTGTGACCTTATGTGTGCTTACTGTGTGTGAACATAATTTTGCACCTTGACCCTGTAGTAACGCTGTCCCATTTGGCTGTATTCAAGAGTATTCATATATCATTAAATGACAATTAAACTTGAATTGAGAAAGCGTTTTGTTAACCACCAATAAGTAGGTGCTGTCCTTCAGCAGTGCCATCTTAAACCGTACGCCCAGGTGTAGCCCATCTTCTTTTCCTGGGGATGAGGTCTCCTGAGCTTCTGTTGCCATTTCTGTAATTCTGTGTGCATAAGTGTGTGCTTTTGAGAACATACTGGACACACACAAACAAAAAGCCATGGATGAACCAGAAGATTCATAATCTCCTGAGAGTTTGAGCTGTGACATTCAACAATGGTGATCCAGAATTATAGAAGAATTCCAGATATAACCTTACTGAAGGCTATTTTAAGGGTGAATAAAGCATTGTGACTGAGATTAGAGATGGATCAGATACAAAACAGATTTGGCAGGACTTGCTGGCTATTACAACCTAATAGCATGAGTCGCTGTGATACTTCACTCCTAGATGAACTCAATGACTTTTATTTATGGTTTGAAAGGGAGAATAAAACTACACCTGTGTGAATCCCTGCAGCCTCAGGTGACCCTGTGTTCTCTGTCTTGGCAGCCAACGACAGAACATCTTTCAAGAGGCTGAGCCCTCACAAAGCGTCAGGCCCTGATGGTCTACCCTGAAAGGCTCTGAAAGCCTTTGGCAACCAACTGGTGGGAGTGTTCAAGGACATCTTCAAACTTTGACTACTGCAGTTGGAAGTTCTCACTTGCTTCAAAAGGGTGAATATCCAAGAAGAGCAGGGTGAACTGACTTAATGATTATCATCTACTGGCACTCACATCTTCTGTGATGAAGTGCTTTGAGAGGTTGGTCATAGCTAGAATCAAACCCTGCCTTAGCAGGGACCTGGATCCACTGCACTTTGCCTATGGCTACAAAGGTCTACATTGGATGCAATTTCACTGGCTCTCCACTCAACCTTGGATCACCTAGAAAACAGTAATACCTATGTCAGGCTGTTGTTTATAGACTACAGATCAGTGTTCAACACAATCATACTCTCAGTTCTAGTCAACGAGCTCCAAAACCTGGGCCTCTGTACTTCTGTCCATAGCTGGATCTTCACCAGGGGATTACAGATTGGTGGATTGGAAATAAGATCTTCTTCTTTCTGACAGTCAACACAGGCACACCTCAAGGATGAGTTCTTACTGATGATGAGTACTGAAGATGAGTACTTTCTGTACACCCATGAATGTGTGGCTCGGTACAGTTCAAACGCCATCTATAAATTTGCCGATGACACAACTATTCTATGCCAAATTTCAGACGGTGGTAAGGAGGCATATAGCAGCAAGATAGATCAGCTGGTTGAGTGGTGTACAGCAACAAACTTGCTCTCAATGCCATTAAGACCAAGCAATTGATTGTGGGATTCAGGAAGGGTTAGCCAAGGGAGCACACACTTGCTCTTATCTAGGGATCAGAAGTGGAAATGGTGAGCAGTTTCAAGATCCTGGGTGTCGAAATCTCTGAGGATCTATCCTGGGCCTAACACATTGTTGCAATTGCAAAGAAGGTACAACAGCAGCTATGTTTCATTAGGAGTTTGAAGAGAATCAGAACGTCATTAAAAACAATCACAAATTTCCACAAGTATAACGTGGAGAGTATTCTAACTAGCTGCATCACTATCTGGTATGATGGGGGTGGGGGCACTGCACTGGATCAGAAAAAGCTGCAAAAAGTTGTACCTCACTAGCTTTTCCTTTTCTTTTTGCACTACTTATTTAATTTAACTTTAATATATATATTAAAGTTACACACACACATACATATATGTATCCTTACTATAATTTACCACAAAACAACAGATTTCACGAGATATACCAGTGGTATTAAACCTTATTCTGATTCTCTTCTATCCATTGGTCAATTTCTTAGCTTTTTCAATCCAACAGTAATATATTCCAAGGTTCTCCTATGTGAAACACTGTACACTTTCCAGCTGACTGTCTGGGTGCTTTGTCTCCTAGAGTCTTCATTTAATTAATTTCTGGCTGCATGTAGATATGCTCTCCTATTTTTGATCCCTTGTTACCTGGTAGTTAGTGTCTATCATTATTTTGAAGATAGAGTGGGTCTGTGAAAAACAAACAGACATGACTAATGATTCGCAGTGATGACTTTCAAAAGAGTATACAAAGTTAGTGAATAAACAAATTTCAAGTTGCAGAGGAGAAGAAGGGAAATGAGTAGATAATGTTCAGTACCACAAAATGCTGGAGGAACTCAGCAAGTCTGGCAGCAACAGTGAAGGGGAATAAACAATCAATGTTTCAAGCTGAGACACTTCACTGGTAAGGAAGAGGGAAGGAGTCAGAGTAAGAAGGTGGGGTAGAGGACAGGCGGATGAGAGGTGAAACAAGTTGAGGGTGAAGAAGGGGGAGTGGGGGAGGGGTAAGAAGCTGGGAGATGATAGGTGGAGGAGGTAGGAGCTGAAGAAGAAGGAATCTAATCGGAAAGGACAGTCGACCCCTAAAACATTGACTGTTTTGAGGAGTAACTCAAGGATGCATCACCAGCCATTGTTCTACTCTCTCTGAAATCAGGACTATGTGGCTAGGCACAGCTCATACACCATCTGTAAATCGACTAATGACATCACAGTAATAAGGAGAATCTACTATTAATTACTGTCACTCCAAAGACATCATCTTTTCATTTCATCATTGCCACTATGGAGTCTTGGTATGCACAGATTATCCAATTTGTCTAATCCGTCATGATGGTGTCTATACCTTACAAAGTTCTTTATTGGCGTTAATTGTTGAGGGACATCCTGATTTAATAACAAAAATCTATTTGAACATCCTTAAATTAATATTTAACAACAAGGCAAGAAGATCAGTGATATGTTTTCATAAAAGGTGGATCATTTGTGGAATAGAATACTATCAGGATGAGTAAACAGTATTACTAAATATTTCTGGTGAAATACTGGTAATATCATGATAGCTGTGATTAAGGTATGCCAAAAAGAATCGGCTGCCTGCAATGAATTGGTTCAGTGATTCTGGATAATGGAATTCTCATCACTTGCATTGATAAGTGGAGCAAGGTAGCATAGCAGCTGGTGTAATGCTCCACAGCGATTTGGTTTCAATTCCGGCTGGTGCCTGTAAGGAGTAAGTTCTCCTTGTAAACCATGTGGGTTTCCTCCAGCTGCTCTGGTTTCTTCCCACATACCAAAGATATAAGGTTTAGTAAATCGTAGGCGTGTGGTGTTGGCGCCAGAATCATAGTAACACTTGTGGCTGCTCAGCACAATCTTTGTACTGTGTAGGTTATTGATGCAAATGATACGTTTCACTGCATGCTTCGATGTTTTAATGTACATGTTACAAATAATCCTAATCTCAGCAATATTAATGAGATATCAAAAGAGATAAATAGCCTGAATCATGTAGTAAGTTGAAGACAATAAGGAAGGAGGATGATTAGAAATATCAATGAAAGATGCCCATTTTTGAGATGGGAAGGAGATTCAATGTGGATGAGTTAGACCAAAGCACAGAACTGAGCCTATAAGACCATAAGACATTGGAGCAGAATTGTGCCTTTCGGCCCATCGGTTCTTCTCCACAACTTTATCTCTCACAACCCCATGTTTCTGCCTTTTCCCTGTAATCTGTGACACCCTAACTAATCAAGAACCTATGAACGTGTGCTTTAAATATACCCAATGACTTGGCCTCCACAGCCATCTGTGGCAATAAATTCCATACATTCACTTCCCTCTGACTAAAGAAATTCTGCCTCATCTTGGTTTCAAAGGGATATTCTTCTATTCTGAAGCTTTTCCCTTTGGTCATAGATTCACCCATTTATGGAAGTATCCTCTTCAAGTCGACACTTCCAATGAAATTCTCCCCCTTGTTTTACTAAACTCCAGCAAGTACAGGCTCAGAGGCTTCAAACGCTTTCATATGTTAACTCTTTCATTCCTGGCATTATTCTTGTGAACCTCTTCTGGACCCTCTCAATACCAACACATCCTTTCTTGGATAAGGCACCCAAATCCACACACAATGCTCCAAGTTAATTTTAAACAATGCCTTATAGAGAATCAGCATTACAGTCTGGCTTTTATATTCTTATATTTAAATTACTGAATAGAGGAAGGGTCAGGATTTTGATGGGATTTGTCTGCAGCTCTCTCAGTGAGGGAGATGTAGAAGGAGATCTTCTCCAAGAATTGCCACCTTGTCGCTGTGAAGAGTCTTGTGAGTTCCTGAGAACCCAAGAGCGACGCTGTCTGGAGCTTAGCTTCTGGTAGGATCACCCATGGTGGTAAGGTCAAGAGGGAGGTTGCAGACAAAGAGTGATACAGCCAAGACCTCAACAGTGGGGCTGGCAGTAGATGATACATTATAACAACAGTGAAGGCAGAAGAAGGTCATAGCAGAGAAGGGTCCCCAGTCATCTTGCATTCCATGCCACTGGACCCTAACCCCAATATGTCAAGGACTGGGTGACGGTTGCCAACACAACAGCCTCCACACGATAACAAAATCATGCATCGGCATTCTCCACTAGGAAATAACCTATTAGGGAAACATCATACTTGATTTGAGAAATCTCATTACTGCTAGAGTGGGATACACAATTATACTGATCACAGAAGCACACAGCAAGATAATAGAATATCAAAAGATTTTGTTTATCTCTAAATCAGGTGATTAAAACTTTTGATAAGGGTCTTTAGAAGAGATTGTGGCAAAGCTAATTGGATACGCTTTTTATTTAGTTCACAAAGTAATTGGCAGCTTGGGTTAGTAGGATGAAGTGAGTAATATTGACAAGAAATGCAAGCTCATCTACTTTGGATCCAAGAAAGACAAATTAGAACGATTTTTTGCATGGAGAGGAATGAAGAAAAGAGGAGTGAATAGATTTTGATGTGTATGTGCTGATGAATGTTAGAAAGCAGATACAAAATGTGATTAAAATTAAAACATCACGCCAGCTTAAAAGTTTCTTCCCCCTCGGGCAGTTAATGTTATCAGCCATTGTAGTTAACCCCTCTTCCAACCCCCTGTATCTATTACCCCTGTCACTGCGCAACACCGTAATGACTTTAAACTGCTGATTATAATGCTGTCTACATTGGAAATAGTTGCTGGTATTCATGCGTTTATGCACATTTTCTTCCATATTTGGACTTCTAACACTATTTTTATATAATTTTTTATTCTTTGTAATCGTTCAATGTTGATTTTTGTTGTAAGTAGCATCAACACACCAGAGGAAACTCTGAATATTTGTAGCAACTTTATTAGGTATACCTGTACACCTTCTCGTCAATGCAAACATCTAATCAGCCAATCATGTGGTCGTATTTCACTGTATAAGAACATGCATACATGGTCAAGAGGTTCAGTTGTTCAGATTAACCATCAGAATGGGGACAAAATGTGATCTAAGTGACTTTGACCGTGGAATAATTTTTTGTGCCAGGTGGGATGGTTTGACTATCTCAGAAACTGCTGATCTGCTGGGATTCAGAATTTACAGAGAACCGTGCAAAAAACAAAAAAAAATTTAAAAAATCTAGTGATTGGCAGTTCTGTGGGCAAAAACACCCTGTTTTTCAGAGGGGTCAGATGAGAATGGCCAGCCTGGTTCAAGCTGACAGTGAGGTGACAGTAACTTACATAACCACATGTTGCAACAGTGAAGTTCTAAAGAGCACCTCTTCAAGGCAAACCTTGAAGTGCATGGATTATTAGGGTACAAGACCACCCCTGACTTCAGTCCAGTCCTTAATCAAGTGGCCACTGATGGTACATGGCAAATAAAGCTGTTCCGATATCCCTGATAAAGGTGTTTCTTAATCCAAGAATCTTTCATGGACTGTTGACCAGCAACCCAAGAAGTGTGGAATGAGAAAGTGGAGTTGGCTGTTGAGCACTGTTCTACTCAACATGTCAGCCTGGCTGGGTATGACTGTAAATTTCTTTCTCTGAAGGACAATAGTCAACTAGATGGGGTTTCTTCAGTACAATGTAAAACTAGTAGACTCATGATTTCTGCTACTGAGAAGAAATTTTTTACCATAAAATTCAGATCGCATTGATTTACTTCAATTTACATGCATCTCCCAGCTGTCATGGTGGGGTTTGAACTCACTCATGTACTGTGCTGTTGCTGTTGCAAAAAGCTGAATTTCATGATACTTATACACTGTATATGAAAACAATAAAACTCTGCCATAGGTGCTGCCAAGCCAGCTGAGAAAGGGGGAGAGATGGGCATGGGGTTAGCAACACCATCCCATAAAAAAAAACAGTGCTACAGAAGTTCAGAGATCTTGTCCCTGGGAGAGGAAGAATCTAAGAGGATGGGTTACACCTGGGAAAACCTGAGAGGCTGCCCCTGGACAGAGGGCTCTGGTGAGTTGCTCCAGAGGAGCCAATACACTTGACTATTGTACCACTGTTATATCACCATCAAGAATTCCAACTGTGCCATTCCACACCCACACTTTGGGAAGTCCAATCATTGGCTGTACTAATACTATAGGCAGAGATTAGAGACCGCTGCGCAAGTGGTGAGGACTATGTAGGTGTGGGCAAGGGAGGTGAAGAATTGCTTACAGGACTCCTTAGGGTCGATGGACTGGACAATATTCAGAAATTAATTTTGAGTCTGAATGAATACGCCACAGTTGTCACTAACTTCATCTGGACTGTGTGGATGAGTGTGTGCCTTTGAGAACATAGTGGACATACGCAAACAAAAGGTCATGAATGAACCAGGAGCACAAACACAGAGGTTGTGTACAAGAAGAGCCAGAGTCGCCTATACTTCCTAAGGAGACCGAGGTCCTTTGGAGTAGAGAAACGTAGAAAACCTACAGCACAATACAGGTCCTTCGGCCCACAAAGCTGTGCCAAACATGTCCTTGCCTTAGAAATTACCTAGGGTGACCCATATCCCTCTATTTTTCTAAGCTCCATGTACCTGTCCAGGAGTCTCTTAAAAGACCCTATTGTATCCGCCTCCACCACCATCGTTGGCAGCCCATTACACGCACTCACCACTCTCTGTGTAAAAAGCTTACCCTGACATCTCCTCTGTACCTTCTTCCAAGCACCTTAAAACTGTGCCCTCTCATGCTAGCCATTTCAGCCCTGTGACAAAGCCTCTGACTATCCACACGATCAATGTCTCTCATCAACTTATGCACCTCTATCAGGTCACCTCTCATCCGCCGTCGCTCCAAGGTGAAAAGGCCGAGTTCACTCAACCTATTCTCATATGGCATGCTTCCCAATCCAGGCAACATCCTTGTAAATCTCCTCTGCACCCTTTCTATGGTTTCCACATCCTTCCTTTACTGAGCCGACCAGAACTGAGCACAGTACTCCAAGTAGGGACTGACCAGTGTCCTACATAACTGCAACATTACCTCTCGGCTCCTAAACTCAATCCCACGATTGATGAAGGACAATGCACTGCATGTTTTCTTAACCACAAAGTCAACCTATGGACTTGGACCCCAAGGTCGCTCAGCTCCTCTACAATGCCAAGTGTCTTACCACTAATATCATATTTGACCTACCAAATTGAACCACCTCACACTTATCTGGGTTGAACTCCATCTGCCACCTCTCAGCTCAGTTTTGCATCCTATCAATGTCCCGTTGTAACCTCTGACAGCCTTCCACACTATTCACAACATCTCCAACCTTTGTATCATCAGCAAATTTACTAACCCATCCCTCCACTTCCTCATCCAGGTCATTTATAGAAATCACAAAGAGTAGGGGTCCCAGAACAGATCCCTAAGGCACACTACTGGTCACCGACCTCCATGCAGATTGTGACCCATCTACAACCACTCTTTGCCTTTTGTGGGCAAGCCAGTTCTGGATCCACAAAGCAATATCCTCTTGGATCCCATGCCTCCTTACTTTCTCATAAGCCTTGCATGGGGTACCCTATCAAATGCCTTGCTGAAATCAATAAACACTACATCTACTGCACTACCTTCATCAATGTGTTTAGTCACATCCTCAGAAAATTCAATCAGACTCGTAAGGCATGATCTGCCTTTCACAAAGCCATGCTGACTATTACTAATCATATTATGGCTCTCCAAATGTTCATAAATCCTGCCTCTCAGAATCTTCTCCATCAATTTACCAACTACTGAAGTAAGACTCACTGGTCTACAATTTTCTGGGCTTTCTCTACTCCCTTTCTTGAATAATCGAACAACATCTGCAACCCTTCAATCGTCTGGAACCTCTCCATTGATGATGCAAAGATCATTGCCAGAGGCTCAGCAATCTCCTACCTTGCCTCCAACAGCAGCCTGAGGTACATCTCATCTGGTCCCAGTGACTTATCCAACTTGATGCTTTCCGAAAGCTCCAGCACATCCTCTTTCTTAATGTCTATATGCTCAAGCTTTTCAGTCTGCTGTAAGTCATCCCTACAATCGTCAAGATCTTTTTCCTTAGCGAATACTGAAGCAAAGTACTCATTATGTACCACTTCTATCTCTTCCAGTTCCATACACACTTTTCCACTGTCACACTTGATTGGTCCTATTCTCTCACGTCTTATCCTCTTGCTCTTCACATACTTGTAGAATGCCTTGGGGTTTTCCTTAATCCTGTCCACCAAGGCCTTCTCATGGCACCTTCTGGTTCTCCTAATTTCTTTCTTAATCTCCTTCCTGCTAGCCTTATAATCTTCTAGATCTCTATCATTACCTAGTTTTTTGAACCTTTCGTAAGCTCTTCTTTTCTTCTTGACGAGATTTACAACAGCCTTTGTACACCATGGTTCCTGTACTCTACCATCCTTACCCTGTCTCATTGGAATGTACCTATGCAGAACTCCATGCAAATATCCCCTGAACATTTGCCACATTTCTTCCTTACATTTTCCTGAAAACAATTGTTCCAAACTTATGCTTCCAACTTACTGCCTGATAGCCTCATATTTGCCCTTACTCCAATTAAATGCTTTCCTAACTTGTCAGTTCCTATCCCTCTCCAATGCTATGGTAAAGGAGATAGAAATGTGATCACTATCTTCAAAATGCTCTCCCACTGAGAGCTCTGACACCTGAACAGGTTCATTTTCCAATATCAGATCAAGTACAGCTTCTCCTCTTGTGGACTTATCTACATATTGTGTCAAGAAACCTTCTTGAACACACCTAACAAACTCTACCCCATCTAAACCTCTCACTCTAGGGACATGCCAATCAATATTTGGAAAATTAAAATCTCCCACCACAACAACACTGTTATTATTACACCTTTCCAGAATCTGTTTCCCCATCTGCTCTTTGACGTCCCCGTTTTATAAAACACATCCAGTAGTTATTGACCCCTTCCTGTTTCTAACTTCCACTCACCGAGACTCCATAAACAATCCCTCCATGTCTTCCTCTTTTTGTGCAGCCGTAACACTATCTCTGATCAACAGTGCCACGCCCCACCCCTTTGGCCTCCCCCCCTGTCCTTTCTGAAGCCTGGCACTCAAAGTAACCATTCTTGCCCCTGAGCCATCCAAGTCTCTGTAATGACTACAACATCATAGCTCCAAGTACTGATCCACGCTCTAAGCTCATCTGCTTTGTTCATAATACTCCTTGCAGTAAAATAAACCCATCTCAAACCATCGGTCTGAACTTGTCTCTTCTCTATGACCTGCTTATCCTCCCTCTCGCACTGTCTTCAAGCTTTCTCTATTTGTGAGCCAACTGCCTTTTCCTCCGTCTCTTCAGTAGATAGATAGATAGATACTTTATTCATCCCCATGGGGAAATTCAACATTTTTTCCAATGTCCCATACACTTGTTGTAGCAAAACTAATTACATACAATACTTAACTCAGTAGAAATATGATATGCATCTAAATCACTCTCTCAAAAAGCATTAATAATAGCTTTTTAAAAAGTTCTTAAGTAGTTTATTTAAATACATTAAATACAATCAACCCCGGCACTTTAACATATCTTACTCCTGGCGGTTGAATTGTAAAGCCTAATGGCATTGGGGAGTATTGACCTCTTCATCCTGTCTGAGGAGCATTGCATCGATAGCAACCTGTCGCTGAAACTGCTTCTCTGTCTCTGGATGGTGCTATGTAGAGGATGTTCAGGGTTTTCCATAATTGACCATAGCCTACTCAGCGCCCTTTGCTCAGCTACCGATGTTATACTCTCCAGTACTTTGCCCACGACAGAGCCCGCCTTCCTTACCAGCTTATTAAGACGTGAGGCGTCCCTCTTCTTAATAGGCCTCCCTTTCACATACTCTACCAGTCTGTTGTTGCCAGTAAAATCTTCGTGGCAGTGGTGTGCTGGGGCAATGGCATCAACACGGGTGCTGCCAACAGGCTGAATACACTGATTAGAAATGCTGACTCTGTTATAGGAGTCAAACTGGACACACTGGAAGTTGTGGTGGAACAAAGGACCCTACGGAAAATCCTGGCAATTCTGGACAATGTTTCTCACCCTCTGCGTGCCACTTTGGTTGAACAGAAGAACACTTTCAGTAACAGACTAAGATAAATGCGCTGCTTCAAAGAGTACTATATGTAGTCATTCTTACCGTCGGCTGTCAGGCTCAATAACATATCCAACTATAGCCGGGGAAGTGATCTTGTTGATGCACCATCAATAACTCTCGGAGACGTGAGGCGAGATATAGGCTTTTATTCGCTGGAAGAGAGCAGTCAGCAGCAAGTGATCACCATACGACATCCTAGAGACTGAGGGAGAGGCAGTGCCTCCAATCGCCTTTATACCGGGGTCTGTGGGAGGAGCCACAGGAGCAGTCAGCGGGGGGGGGGGGGGGGGCGTGTCCAGACAGGTATATGTAGTTCACCACACATGTTATCTTTGACTTGTAAATTTTGTACATCTTAATTTTAAGGCAACTTATTTCTATTCTTTCTTCTCTTCTAATATTTGTATATCTGTGCACTTATAATGCTACTGTGACACTGTAATTTTATTTGGGATAACAAAGTATCTACCTATTTTCTCATTGCTACCAAGGAGGAGGTAAAGGAACCTGAAAACACACACTCAATATTTCAGGAATAGTTTTCCTCTCCACTATTAGATTTCTGAATGGACATTGAACCCTGAATACTACCTCAGTATTTTTTTTCTTTATTTTTGCACTACATATTAGTTTAACTTTATATATTTCTTATTGTAATTTATAGTTTTCATTTTTTATGTATTGCACTGTACTGTTGCTGCAAGATAACAAATTTTACAACATATACCAGTGATATTAAACCTGATTCCGACTCTGATTCTCTTCTATCCCTTGGTCATGTTCTCAGCTTTTCCAATCCAACAAGTTCTCCTATGCGAAGCACTTCACACTTCCCAGCTGACTGTCTGGGTGTTTTGTCTCCTAGATTCTTCATTTAATTAATTGCTGGCTGCATATAGATATGCTTTCATATTTTGGATCCCTTGTTACCCAGTACATAATGTCTATCATTATTTTGAAGATAGAGTGGGTCTGTGAAAAACAAACAGACATGACTAATGATTCATCCTGATGACTTTCAAAAGGGTATACAAAGTTAGTGAATAAACAAGTTTCAAGTTGCGGAGGAGAAGAAGGGAAAATGTTCAGTAACACACAGAAAAACTGCAGAAGGAGTTCAGCAAGTCAGGCAGCATCAATGAAGGGGAATAAACATTCGGTGTTGCAGACCGAGACCTTTCACTGGTAAGGAAGAGGGAAGAAGGGTGTGAGAGAGGAAGGAGTACACACTAGCAGATGATAGGCAAAGCAAGATGAAAGGGAAGAGGGGGGAATGGGGGACGGATAAGAAGCTGGGAGATGATAGATTGAAGAGGTAGGGGCTGAAGAAGAAGGAATCTAATAGGAGAGGATAGTGGATCCTTGAAACATTGACTGTTTACAGGTGTATCTCAAGGATACATCATGAGCCACTGCTTTGCTCTCTCTATATACTCATGACTGTGTGGCTAGGCACAGCTCATACAGCATCTGTAAATTAGCCGATGACACCACTGTAACCAGTCCAATAAGCTATTAATTAATGTCACTCCAAAGATATTATCTTATTGTTTTATCATTGCCACTATAGAGATTTGGTATGCACAGACTGTACAAGTTGTCTAATCCGTCATGACAGCCTCCATGCTTAAAAAGTTCTTATTGGTGTTAATTGTTCAGGGACATCCTAATGTAATGAAAGAAGAAGGTTTTGAACATTCTTAAATTAATATTTAACAACAGGGCAGGAAGGCAGATGATATGTTTTCATAAAAGGCTTTTCATTTGTGGAATAGAATACTATTAAGATGAGTAGACAGTATTACTGAATACCTCTGGTGAAATACAAGTAACATCGTGATATTTGGAATTAAGATTCGCAAGAAAAGAATGGCTGCAATTGGAAAACTAACACAAAACATGAGAAAATCTGCTGATTCTGAAAATCCAAAGCAACACACACAAAATGCTGGAGGAACTCAGCAGGCCAGGCAGCATCTATGGAAAAGAGGGAATAGTCGATTCCAGCCGAGAACCTTCATCAGGACAATTAGCATTAACGTCCTTAACGATGGAGCTGCAGGAAGAAGACGACATATCACAATGGCAGTGAAGATGGAGGAAGGCTGCAGCAGAGAAGGGTCCCCAGTTAGTTTACACTCCATGCCACTGGACTCTGATCTCAATACGTCAAGGATTGTGTGATGGCTCCCCACAAAAACAAAATCATGCATCAGCATTGTCCACTAAGAAATAACCTGTTAGGAGAACACCATACTCAACTTGAGTGATCAAATTACTGCAAGAATGTGATACACAATTACACCAATCACTGAAGCACACAGCAAAATAGTAGTATATCAAGAGATTTTGTTTCTCTCTAAACTAGATGATTAAAACAATTGATGAGGTTCTGCACAAGAGATTGTGGCGAAGCTAATTGAATACAGCTTTTTATTTAATTCGCAAAGTAATTGGCAGCTTGGGTTATTAGGATGCAGTGAGTAATATTGACAAGAAATGCAAGCTTATCTACTTTGGATCCAAGAAAGTCAAATTAGAATTTTTTTTTGCATGAAGAGGAATAGAGAAGGGAGGAATGAATAGATTTTGATGTGTACATGCTGATGAATGTTAGAAGACAGGTTCAAAATGTAATTGAAGTGAAAACCTCACACCATCTTAAAAGTTTCTTCCCCCTGGGCAGTTAACCCGATGAACCATTCTAGTTACTTCTCTCCCTCACTCTCTCTATCTATTACTCCTGCCACTGCACTACACTTATTGTAATGCTGTTTACATTTGAAATACATGTTGGTATTTATGAATTTGCAGTATATGCATTTTATTCCATCTTCATACTTCTAACATTATTTTTATATTTTTTTATTCTTTGTAATTGTTTAATGTTGCTTTCTTATTGTAAGTAGCACCAACACACCAGAGCAAGTTCTTGATACATGTAAATGTGTACACATAATGTCCACTTTATTAGGTACACCTGAACATCTGCAAACATCAAATCAGCCAATCATGTGGCAGCAACTCAATGTATAGAAGCATGCAGACATGGTCAAGAGGGTCAGTTGTTGTTCAGGGGGCAAAATATGATTGAAGTGACTTGGACCGTGGAATGATTGTTAGTGCCAGACGGGATGGTTTGACTATCGGAGAAGCTGCTGATCTCCTGGGATTTTCATGCATAACTGTCTCTAAGGTTCACAGAAAATAATGGGAAAACCAAAAGGCATCCTGTGAGTGGCTGTTCTGTGGGGGGAAACACCTTGTTGGTAAGACTGATTGGAGGAGTGTGTCCAGACTCGTTCAAAGTAATGGGATAGCAACAGTAATTCAGATAACAGTGATATGCTGAAGAGCATCTCTGAATGCACAACACGTTGAACCTCGAAGTGGATGGACTACAGCAGCAGAAGACAACACCAGGATCCACTTCTGTACCCACTAAAGTGGCCACTGATAGAATATGGCAAATAAAGTTGATTCTATATCTTTGATCTTTGGTCCTTTATTAAGGTGTTTCCAGGTCCAAAAATTCCTTCATGGAGTATTGGCCAGTGACTCAAGAAGCCTGGAATGAGAAAGTGAAATTGGCTGTTCAGCACTGTTCTTCTGGAAAACACACATAAACCAGTCTGGGTGTGGTCTGTAATTTTCCTTCTCTGAAAGACAATAGTCAACTGGATGGGTTTTGTTCAATATAAACTAAACCTGGTAGACTCATGATTCCTGTTATTCAGAGTAGAATTTTAACATAAAATCCAAACCTTGTTGGTTTACCTGAATTTACATGTTTTCCCAGCTATCTCGGTGGGATTTGTACTCACTCATGTACTCTACTGCTGCTGCAGAAAGTTAAATTTCATGATATTTTTACCCTGTGTATGACAACAGTAAAACTCCGCCTTGTCAGTAGCAAGTCTGGCTGGGAAAGGGGGAGAGTTGGGCATGGATCTTGCAACTCCATCCCATAAAAATCTAGAGCTGCAGAAATGCCAGTAGAAGCTCTGAGATCACATCCCTGGGAGAGGAAGGACATTTGCCTAGAAGATAGGGTACACCTAGGAAAACTTGAAGGTCGCTCTGGTGAGCTGCTGGGTGTGGCCTTTGCCCTAGCAGGAGTGATGGGCTTAAGCAGAAGAATGACAACAGCAAGTTTAAACTTGGACTTCAATTGACCTGTTTTACTCTACCCTTGCTTCCCCTCCCAGTAAGGCAGCAAAGATCATCTTCAGGTGAAACATTGATAAATAATTATCAATATTCAATTCTGCCTCTTATCACATAATGTATTTTGTGTGTAGCATCTTCCCACGCACAAATTGTCTGCTGCATTAGAACTGCTTAGAGCTTGTGAAGACTTGAGCCCTTAATAAATGCCAACTTAATAAATTTCCTGAAGAAGGGTCTCGGCCCACAACGTCAACTGTTTATTCCTCTCCGTGGATGTTGCCTGTTCCTCCAGCATTTTGTGTATATTGCTCTGGATTTCCACCATCTGCAGAATTTCTTGTGTTTATAAGTGCCAATTCTTCTATTATTCCTTTGGAGATAATTGGATTATTAGATCATCCTGACTGAGGACAAGCGATATTCTTGGAGTTTACCAGCTCCTTATTGGTACTGGGGGAAATAAAACCTTTAATTCCAGTCTGACTCTTGAATGCGGAGTGGTGAGTCTTTTGAAGGCACAGTTAACAGCTGCTGAAATCATTAAAGTTGGGTTCAGCAAGGTGTGAGCAAAAGCACCTGTGACTAATTGTTCACTGTTGAGTAGATCCTTGAGGTTTAATCTGCTCTGAACATGATAATTGCTTGTTAAATTGCTTTCAAATGTTTCTGATATTTCATAGCACAGCACCAAGTCTTTTACCTGTTGAATCTCCTTGAAGCTGAATTAAAAACAGCTTCTCTACCTTTAATCTCCTGCTTAGTCTGTTTTGGTTTTCTGGAGGATGATGGGGCTACTAAAGAATAGGATCATCGAACCAGTGTATAGAGGAATCATTTATAGAGATAAAATACTTGTTAGTTTGTTTCTAGCAGGCCGTGATATTAAGAGGCTTCCTGTGCATAGAATGAAAGGCTCCCCATGATGAAAATGTTTGATATAATATTTGAGTAATATAGTTATAGCTTTCAGTGAGTTTCTTTCTTCTCTGACCTGGCCACTCCCTTTTTAAAAAAAGACGAGTTTTATTTGTCACATGTACATCGAAACACAGTGAAGTGTGTGATGCACCATCAATAACTCTGAGACGTAGGTTAAGGTAGGCTTTTATTGGCTGGAAGAAAACACAAGCAGCAAGTGACCATCACACAACATCCTGGAGACTGAGGAAGGGTCTGTGCCTCCAATCGCCTTTATACCGGGGTCTGTGGGAGGAGCCACAGGAGCAGTCAGTGGGGGGGGGGGGGGGGGGCGTGTCCAGACAGGTATATGTAGTTCACCACAGTGTGTAATTTGCATTAATGGGCAACACAGTTCGAGGATGTGTTGGGGGCAATGCACATGTGTCACCATGCTTCCAGCACCAACATAGCATGCCCACAACTTGCTAATCTTAACCTGCACTTCTTTGGAATGTGGGAGGAAACCGGAACACTTCAAGGAAACCCACAAAGTCACGGAGAAAGTGAACAAACACGAGGAAATCTGCAGATGCTGGAAATTCAAACAACAACACACACAAAATGCTGGTGGAACACAGCAGGCCAGGCAGCATCTATAGGGAGAAGCGCTGTCGACGTTTCGGGCCGAGACCCTTCGTCAGGACTAACCGAAAGGAAAGATAGCAAGAGATTTGAAAGTAGTAGGGGGAGGGGGAAATGCGAAATGATAGGAGAAGACCGGAGGGGGTGGGATGAAGCTAAGAGCTGGAAAGGTGATTGGCGAAAGTGATACAGAGCTGCCATCCCATGATCCTTTCCATTCTCCAGCTCTGTATCACTTTCGCCAATCACCTTTTCAGCTCTTAGCTTCATCCCACCCCCTCCGGTCTTCTCCTATCATTTCGCATTTCCCCCTCCCCCCACTACTTTCAAATCTCTTGCTATCTTTCCTTTCGGTTAGTCCTGACGAAGGGTCTCGGCCCGAAACGTCGACAGCGCTTCTCCCTATAGATGCTGCCTGGCCTGCTGTGTTCCACCAGCATTTTGTGTGTGTTGTTGTGAGAAAATGAACAAGCTCCTTACAAACAGCGTGAATTAAACCTGGAACCACTGGTGCTATAAAACATTATGCTAACCGCTGCACAACCATGTAGCCCCTAAAGTCGTGAGCTGTATTTTCCTCAGATGCTCAGTTCATCCCAAACAAGGCCCCTCATCTCCTGTACTTGTTTATTGGCTTATAATCACCACATGTTCTGAGATAACGAGAAAAGCTTCTGGTTTCATGCCATCAAGACACATCATACCTTACTTAACTACACGAGGTGGTATGAAGGAAAATTGGCTCACATTGTGCAATGGCTTGCATCTAAAATTCTTACCTCTGTTTTCAATTCCTTCCATGACTTCACCACTTTCTCTGTTTCAAAGTCAAATTGAAATCTATAACAAATGTACAGTATGTGCATGTTACCATATATACACTGAGATTTGTTTTCTTTATAGGAAAAGAAAGAAATAAAGCTATACATAAACAAAAACATGACAACCAGGTAAGCAAATTGTGCAGGGAAAAACATAAAACATACTGAGAACATGAGTTGTTGAGTCCTTGAAAGTGAGCCTGTAGTTTGCTAGAATCAGTCCAGTGTTGAGGTGAGCAAAGTTATCCACACTGGTTGAGAACCTGATGGTTGAATGGCGATAACTGTCCCTGAACCTGGTGGTGTGGGACCTAAGGCTCATGTACTTCCTTCTTGATTGTAGTTCACAGCTCAAAGTAAAATTTATTATCAGAGTACATACATGTCACCACATACCACCCTGAGATTCTTTTTCTTAACAAAATCTAGAGCAGCAAGAAGAGAGCCTGGCAGGATGGACAGAACATAGTGCCTATAAGATCCCTTCGAGCGCTCTCAAGTGTCCTTCCTTGGTTGCTGTGGCAATACATACAAAGTCTTTCTTTCATACACTGTCAACAGAGCACTCTAACTTCAGGCCCATTATGAAAAGGGACTAATGATATTGAGTAATTCTGTGCATTAACACAAGTGATTGAGAAGGGATGCGCTCAGACCGATGGTTTGAGATGTGTCTACTTTAAAGCAAGGAATATTATTGATGCACCATCAATAACTCTGAGACGTGGGTTAAGGTAGGCTTTTATTGGCTGGAAGAAAGTACAAGCAGCAAGTGACCATCACACGACATCCTGGAGACTGAGGAAGGGTCTGTGGCTCCAATCGCCTTTATACCGGGGTCTGTGGGAGGAGCCACAGGAACAGTCAGCGGGGTGGGGGTGGGGGGGCATGTCCAGACAGGTATATGTAGTTCACCACAATTATGAACAAAGCAGATGAGCTTAGAGTGTGGATCAGTACTTGGAGCTATGATGTTGTGGCCATTACAGAGACTTGGATGTCTCAGGGGCAGGAATGGTTACTTGGTGTGCCAGGCTTTAGATGTTTCAGAAAGGATAGGGAGAGAGTTAAAAGAGGTGGGGGGGTGTGGCACTGTTGATCAGAGATAGTGTCATGGCTGCAGAAAAGGAGGAAGACATGAAGGGAATGTCTATAGAATCTCTGTGAGTGGAAGTTAGGAATAGGAAGGGGCCAATAAATCTACTGGATGTTTTTATAGACCACCCAATAGTAACAGGGACATTGAGGAGCAGATAGGGAGACAGATTCTGGAAAGCAGGGTGAAGTGCTGCTGGAGTTCACCAGAGTGCTGTTCCGGCACCTCTGTAAAAAAAAGTCAAAATAAACAAGCGGGGAGTTTAACAGCGGCCGCATATTAAATAGAGGGAACTTTACGGAAGCGGGGTTTGGAGAGAAGGTTGGTGGCTGGAGGGGAAAATACCACTAACAGCATTAGGATATTTGATCGTTTTTGGTGAAATCCTGGAGCTGTGACTGTTTTGTGAAATTCCGCCTCGCTCGACCCGTTGTCCCGGCATACCCTGCAGTAGCCTCCCACCATTCCACAGATCCTCAGTCTCTCTCCAGCACTTGTTGTTTGAGCACTGTTCGCTGAGAAAATAAAGATCTTAGCTCTTTTGAAAAGTGGCATGTCGCTTGCCAAAGTGGGCCGTAAGGTCGATAAGAATGAATCGAGCATTCGCACAATAAAGCAGAAAGAAGCTGAAATTCGTGGAAGTGTTAATGTGACCCCCTACAATGGGAAAAATGGTCTCTCTGGTTTGTGATAAAGTGCTTGCAAAGACTGAGAAAGCATTAAGTGTGTGGCTAGAGGACATGTCACAGAAGCATATCCCTGTTGATGGCAAAATTATGCGTGAAAAAGCACTTAGCCTCTATAAGCACGACTGTGAGGGGGTTGAGGAGAGTGAGAGGAAGTTTAAGGCTAGTAAGGGATGGCTGGCTAGCTATGTAAAGCACTACAGCCTCAAGAACTTAAAGATCACGGGAGAATTGGCATGGCAGGTGTACCAAGTATCCTATTATGGAGCCGATCGAAGTACATGCTTGAAGTCTCTCAGAAAAAAAAATTGTTGATCACAAACTATCAAAAGCTCACACTGCTGCTCTAAGTATTGAAAATATAGCTAGTGAAGATGCTCTTGGAAAATTATGTGACACCATGAATGCTTTGCATTTAAAGGCAACTTGTTCAATTTTTCGTTCTGCTTGTTATTTAGCTCAGAATGACAGAACATACCCTGATCACTTTGGCTTATAGGAACTTAAAAAAAATGGTATTGACATTGGAATTGGATTGCATTCCTGCACTAGTACTACAGAGATAATTGATCACATAGCCTTTAATATGAAAAAGAAAATTTGCCAGCATATCAAGCAAATAAATGGCATATTTTCTGTTCTCATTGATGAATCAACAAGCCTAAGCATTAAGACTGCCCTAATAGTTTATTTGAAATGTGAAAGTGATAAGGAAGGTGATCCCCATTTTATGTTTTTATATCTAATTGAACTGCCTGATCAGAAAGCTGCAACTATTGCTAAGCATCTATTAAACTGTCTCAATAACCATGGATTTGATGACTCTTACTTGAAACAGAATCTTGCAGCATTTGCTAGTGATGGGGCGAGCGTAATGCTTGATGTCAAATCTGGTGTTGCTACAATTCTCAAGGAAGATTACCCTGATATGATAATTTGGCACTGTCTTAATCACAGATTAGAACTTGTGGTAGGTGATTCGGTGAGAGAAGTTCATGGAATAAATCATTTTCAATCATTTTATGGACAAATTGTACTCTGTTTACAGTAGTGTAGTTCACCGCACGACGAGTACTCACGGTTCCCCTTTGCCATCCCCTGCCCCGACACCACTACCACGTCCGTCATAAAAGCCCTGCGCCAGCTCTTCACTCTGTTCGGACATCCCTGCTATATCCACAGTGATAGAGGGTCCTCCTTTATGAGTGACGAGCTGCGCCGGTACCTGCTAGCTAGGGGCATTGCTACTAGTTGGACCACGAATTATAATCCCCGGGGAAATGGACAGGTGGAGAGGGAGAATGCCACAGTGTGGAAGGCCACACTTTTAGCCCTTAAGTCAAAAGGGTTGCCGCTCTCTTGATGGCAGGAGGTCCTCCCTGAGGCACTCCACTCTATCCGCTCCCTGTTATGTACGTCCACCAATGCCACCCCTCACGAGCGCCTGTTCTCTTTTCCCAGGAAGTCTGCTACTGGGACCACCCTACCAGCTTGGCTGAAGTCCCCAGGGCCAGTGCTGCTCTGGAAACATGTGAGGAGTAATAAATACTCCCCGCTGGTCGAGAGGGTTCACCTTCTACATGCGAACCCCCAGTATGCCTACGTGGTCTTACCTGATGGGCGGGAGGACACGGTCTCCGTCCGCGACCTGGCGCCCGCAGGAGCAACAGATCACTACCCCGAACACTCCAAGGTAACTATGAACCCTGTACCCGAAGTGACACCGTGCACACCAAGCCCTACACAGACTCCTCACGACACTCCTATACCGGGCGTCTCGCACACGCGTGAGGGATCACTGACTCCTAGTGGGCTGATACCTCCAGTCAGGCCGGAACCAGCACAACCTCCGTCTCTGGTGCAATCACCACCACTGGCACCTGTGCAATCACCACCACCGGCACCTGTGCAATCATCACCACTGGCACCTGTGCAATCACCACCGGCACCTGTGCAATCACAGCCGGAGCTACGTAGATCGCAGCGACTGATTTGACCACCTGATAGACTTAACCTGTAAATATACTTGTAAGAAACTTTGCCCCGTGGGGACTCTCTTTTAAAACAAAGGGGGGGTGAATGTGGTGAGCTACATATACCTGTCTGGACACGCCCCCCTGCTGACTGCTGCTGTGGCTCCTCCCACGGACCCCGGTATAAAGGCGATTGAGGTCTGAGCCCGGCCTCTCTGTCTCCAGGATGTAGTATGGTGGTCAACCACTGCTTGTTCCTTCTTCCAGTCAATAAAAGCCGGTATCTCGTCTTTACGTCTCAGAGAGAGTTATTGATGGTGCATCAAGTAGATCACCTCTAAATCAAAAGGAACTGTCTAAATGTGCCCCTCAACTAGAACAACAAATTTGCAAAATAGGCCGTGTTCTGGGCACCAGGTGGGTAGCTAGCTCATTTTGAACAATTTCAGCACTGTGTTTTCATTTTGAAAAATCAATGAAAGATAAAACAAGATTTGGGAGTGACAGAAAAACCTATGAAGGTCTGTTCAACAGACTCTCTTCAGAACAGTTTCTATTGGACTTAGCTCTAAAGTATGACACCTTGTATGAGCTTGGTTTACTGTCAGAGTGTTTACAGAAATGCACTACTATGCAGACAAACTGGAGCATAAGATCACTGCATGGACTGAAAGAGCAACCTGGTACAAAAACTCTAGAAGCTCAAGAGGCAGTTGAAAAGGGGAAGTTTGGAGAAATTACCTTAACAAGCAACAAGAAAATAGTCTCCATTAATTATCTACAGTTTCTTCGTAGTCCTATAAACAATTTGCAGCACCATATGTTCATGGCAACATCTTTGAAAGGTTCTCAAACTTCTAAACCTCAAAGTATGTATAAATCCTGCTAAATGAAATGTGTGTCCTTGATAAAGGTAACTGGCCTGCTGAAATACCGCCTAATTATGGAGAAGCTACAATATCATCTCTCTGTAAGAGGTTAAAGCTTTCTTCCTCCTCTGTAATAAATGCCTTATGTGGAGGATCGTGGATGCCACATTCCCCAAGATTTACACCCATTACTGAGCTGTTCACGAGTTACTCCTATTGGTACTGCTGAGTGTGAGAGAGGATTCAGTCACATGAACTTAATAATAACAACACGCTCAGGAATTCTCATAAATCACATATCAACACTTACGTTTGTTAAGCTACACGGACCTCCTCTAGTTCAGTGGAATCATGGATGTGGTACCACAGATCAGCAGATGACACCAGTACAAGAGCTGCTTCAGAATCCCGAACACATATGACATCTGACCCTTTGTGGAAATTATTCTGAAACTTCTCATTGGTGGCATTTGGTAAGTAGGTAATTATTTTTAAATTGGTAAAATACATGATTACCGTCTTTTTTTTACTGGCTTGATAATTATATTTATGATCATCAGTGAGTGCAACCATACAATACTTAGTCATATTATTAAATTAAGTATTATATGTTTTATTGTACCAGTTATACACTGAAATGTAGTGATGGGCTATAATCTTGTTAATGTCTTAACTATCACTGTATTTCTGTGGAGCTCTGGAATTCATATATTCCTTTCATCTTGGTTTAGTGCTTGACATTATAAGAAGCCCTATGCATTTACATATGTCACACCCAATTTGTGTACCTGCTCATTATATGAATGGGCCAAGGAAGTTGCCCAGTCCATGAAATGAGCAGGTACACAAATTGGATGTGACATATATATAGAGAGAGAGGATATAGGAAAAGGCAAGCATTTTGTAAGTTGTGGCACCTAAAAAATTAGCTCTGTACCCCTGGTAGAAAGGTGTAATAATAACAGGGTTGTTGTGGTGGGAGATTTTAATTTCCCAAATATCGATTGGCATGTCTTGAGAGCGAGGGGTTCAGATGGAGTGGAGTTTATGAGGTGTGTTCAAGAAGGTTTCTTGACACAATATGTAGATAAGCCTACAAGAGGAGAGGCTGTAATTGATCTGGTATTGGGAAATGAACCTGGTCAGGTGTCAGATCTCTCAGTGGGAGAGCATTTTGAAGATAGTAATCACAATTCTATCTCCTTTACCATAGCATTGGAGAGGGATAGGAACAGACAAATTAGGAAAGTGTTTAATTGGAGTAAGGGAAAATATGAGGCTATCAGGCAGGAACTTGGAAGCATAAATTGGGAATAGGTGTTCTCAGGGAAATGTACTGAAGAAATGTGGCAAATGTTCAGGGGATATTTGCATAGAGTTCTGCATAGATACATTCTAATAAGAAAGGGAAAGGATGGTAGAGTACAGGGACCCTGGTGTACAAAGGCTGTTGTAAATCTAGTCAAGAAGAAAAGAAAAACTTATGAAAGGTTCAAAAATCTAGGTAATGATAGAGATCGAGAAGATTATAAGGCTAGCAGGAAGGAGATTAAGAAAGAAATTTGGAGAGCCAGAAAGGGCCATGAGAAGGCCTTGGTGGGCAGGATTAAGAAAAACCCCAAGGTCTTCTACAAGTATGTGAAGAACAAGAGGATAAGACATGAGAGAATAGGACCAATCAAGAGCGACAGTGGAAAAGCGTATATGGAACCAGAAGAGATAGCAGAGATATTTAATGAGTACTTTGCTTCAGTATTCACAATGGAAAAGGATCTTGGCAATTGTAGGGATGACTTACAGTGGATTGAAAAGCTTGAGCATGCAGATATTATGAAAGAGGATGTGCTGGAGCTTTTGGAAAGCATCAAGTTAGATAAATCACGGGGACCAAACGAGATGTACTCCAGGCTACTGTGGGAAGCGAGGGAGGAGATTGCTGAGCCTCTGGCAATGATCTTTGCATCATCAATGGGGACAGGAGAGGTTCCAGATGATTGGAGGGTTGTGGATGTTGTTCCATTATTCAAGAAAGGGAGTAGAGATAGCCTAGAAAATTATAGACCAGTGAGTCTTACTTCAGTAGTTGGTAAGTTGATGGAGAAGATCCTGAAGGGCAGGATTTATGAACATTTGGAGATCCATAATATGATTAGGAATAGTCAGCATGGCTTTGTGAAGGGCAAGTTGTGCTGTACAAGCCTGATTGCAATTTTTGCAGATGTAACTAAACTCATTGATGAAGGTAGAGCAGTAGATGTTGTGTATATGGATTTCAGCAAGGCATTTGACAAGGTACCCCATGCAAGGCTTATTGAGAAAGTAAGTAGGCATGGGATCCAAGGGAACATTGCTTTGTGGATCCAGAACTGGCTTGCCACAGAAGGCAAAGAATGGCCGTAGATGGATCATATTTAGCATGGAGGTCGGTATCCAGTGGTGTGCCTGAGGGATCTGTTCTGGGACACTTACTCTTCATGATTTTTATAAATGACTTGGATGAGGAAGTGGAGGGATGGGTTAGTAACTTTGCTGATGACACAAATGTTGGAAATATTGTGAATAGTGTAGAGGGCTGTCAGAGGTTACAGCAGGACACTGATAGGATGCAAATCTGGGCTGAGAAGTGGCAGTTGGAGTGTGAGGTGGTTCATTTTAGTAGGTCAGATATGATGGCAGAATATGGTATTAATGGTAGGACTCTTGACAGTGTGGAGGATCAGAGGGATCTTGGGGTCCGAGTCCATAGGACACTCAAAGCTGCTGTGCAGGTTGAGTCTTGGCTAAGAAAGCATACAGTGCATTGGACTTCATCAATCATGAGACTGAGTTTAATGAGGTAATGTTGCTGCTATATAGGACCTGGTCAGACCCCACTTGGAGTACTGTGCTCAGTTCTGGTCGCCTCAGTAAAGGAAGGATGTGGAAACCTTAGAAAGGGTGCGGAGGAGATTTACAAGGATGTTGCCTGGATTGGGGAACATGCCTTAGGAGAATAGGTTGAGTGAACTCGGCCGTTTTTCCTTGGCGTGATGGAGGATGAGAGGTGACCTGAAAGAAATGTATCAGATGATGAGAGGCAGTGATCATGTGGATAGTCAGAGGCTTTGTCCCAGGACTGTAAGTGCTAGCACGAGAGGGCACAGTTTTAAGGTACTTGGAAGTAGATACAGAGGAGATGTCAGGGGTCAGTTTTTTACACAGAGAGTGGTGTGTGCGCTGCCAGCGACGGTGGTGGAGGCGGATACCATAGGGTCTTTTAAGAGAATCCTGGACAGGTACATGGACCTTAGAAAAATAGAGGGCTATGGGTAAGGTCCTGTATTATGTTGTAGGCTTTCTATGTTTTTCTGTGCTTCTGAGTCTCTTGGTCATCTGCTCCATACTGAGGTGAGAACTTAGTCATAGGGTCATCCAAACTTCTCTTAAATATTGCATTTTAACCCGCACCAACAGTTCCACTGGCAGCTTGTTCCACACTTGCATACCCTCTGAGTAGAAAAGCTACCCCTCATGTTTCTCTCAAACGTTTCACCTTTTACCCTATCCATACCCCTCATAATTTTAAATACCTTTATCAAATCTCCCCTCGTTCTCATACTGAACAAGGAATAACATCATAACCTGTTCAATCTTTCCCTCTAACTCATGTCCTCAAGCTTCAGTAACATTCTTATAAATTTTCAAGAGTCAAGATTGTTTATTGTCATTCGTCAGTGCACAAGTGTAAAAGTGAACAAACTTGGAGAAAAAGAGACAACTGGATCTGATGGAGAATCAGAAAAAAACATATTAGCATTCAGAGCACAAAACACACAATAAAACACAATAAGGGTGTCTTGGTAGCATGGTGGTTAGCACAAAGATTTACAGTATCAGCGACTGCGGTTCAATTCCCGCCACTGCCTGTAAGTAGTTTGTACGTTCTTCCCGTGACTGCATGGGGTTCCACTGGGTGCTCCAGTTTCCTCCCACAGTCCAATTACATAGTGATCGGTAGGTGAACTGGTCATTGTAAATTGTTCCATGATTAGGTTATTGTTAAAACGGTCCAGCACGGCTCGACAGCCAGAATGGCCTATTCCGCGCTGTCTTGCAATAAAAAAATGCATTAAATTAACATATATTTTCTCTGCACACTTCTTGAGTGAGGGTTTTGACTGGAAATGTCAGCAATTCCTTTCCTCCCTCTGATGCTGCACAATCTGCTTTCCAGCAGATTATCTGTTGCTCCAGACCCAGCATCAGCAGTCTCTTGTGTCCTCGTGTTTTCTGATGGGTTCTGATGAAAAGCCTTGGAGCTCTCTTACAGATACTCTCATCTCAGGTGGCGACGAGAGTGCACACAGGAGCGAGATATGCTAACTAGTGGCATGGTGTTGCAGCATCCACCTTTCACTCAACATCAGTAAGACCAAAGAGCTGATTGTGGACTTCTGGAAGGGTAAGATGAAGGAACACACACCAATCCTCATAGAGGGATCAGAAGTGGAGAGAGTGAGCAGCTTCAAGTTCCTGGGTGTCATGATCTCTGAGGATCTAACCTGGTACCAAAATATCGATGCAGTTATAAAGAAGGTAAGACAGCGACTATACTTTATTAGAAGAGATTTGGTATGTCAACAAATGTACTCAAAAACTTCTGTAGATATATTGTGGAGAGCATTCTGGCAGGCTGCATCACTGATTGGTATGGGGGTGGGGGGTGGGGCTACTGCACAGGACCAAAAGAAGCTGCAGTGGATTGTAAATTTAGTCGGTTCCATCCTGGGTACAAACCTACAAACTACCCAGGACATCTTCAAGGTAGTGTCCATTATTAAGGACCTCCAGCACCCAAGACATGTCCTTTTCTCTCTGTTACCATCAGATAAGAGGTACAGAAGCCTGAAAGCACACACTTAGCAATTCAGGAACAGCTTCTTCCCCACCGCCATCTGATTCCTAAATGGACATTGAACCCGTGAACACTACCTCACTTTTTTAATATATATTATTTCTGGTTTTTTGCATGAATTTTAATCTACTCAATATATGTACACTGTAATTGATTTACTTTTTTATTATTATTTTTCTTCTAATCTATGTATCGCATTGAACTGCTGCTGCTAAGTTAACAAATTTCACGACACATGCCAGTGATAATAAACCTGATTCTGATTATGATACTGTTTGATTAGTTGAATGTTCTCAACACTTTCTATGTTTTTCATTAATCCCTGCAGGACTATTCCTTCTTGGTCTTGACTCCTATCGTTGCTTCTCTTTCAGTTTCTGAGTACATTTTGTTTATGTGCATGTTAAATATACAGGAGAAAAGCAAACTGCTACAACCTTATACCGCTTAACTTGGCAATTGCAGTTTTGTGCGTGTACAGTGAACCACAAATATCAAATACTGCGAACATAAGTCCACAGACATCGACAAATGGTATCCGTTAGAAATATTTGCCAAGCTGAGGAATGCTGTTGCTGTGGCCATTTTCATCTCTGAACCCATGACAAACACTCATTTCTTGCACAGTACACATCAGGAGATGTCAGGCAAACCCCTCCTCCACTTCAGCCTCTTCGTGTTTTTCTCTGACCCAATACGGATTTTTCCATTTTCATTTTTCATTTCCTCCACTGGCCTTCACTGTGGTTTCTTTGGGAGTGATAGGCCATTGAATGCCAACTTGAGCATGGATTTTTACTGTAGCCTTGTGTTGAGTCTGTGGCTAGATTCAATACACATGGGATTCCAGGAGAGAGGAGGCTTTTATCCTAATGCTTTTGGCTGGATTTGAACCCAGCCTCCACATTGAAAGGATGCTGTGCTAACTCACAACATCACCCCATTCTCATTGCATGCTCTGTTTTAGCCGCTGAAATTGACACTACCTTCATTGTGTAGACATCGTCTCCAAGTCAGCATGGCTTCCTTAAGGGAAAATCTTGCCTGAAAAATCTGTTGGATGTTGTGTACTTGGATTTTCAGAAGGCCTTTGACAAGGTGTCACATATGATGCTGCTTAACAGGTTAAGAGCTTATGGTATTACAGGAAAGATGCTAGCATGGATAGAGCATTGGCTGATTGGCAGGAAGGAAAGAGTGGGAATAAATGGATCATTTCTGATTGGCTGTCAGTGACTAGAGATGTTCTACAGGGGTCTGTGTTGGGACCACTTCTTTTGATATTATATGTCAATAATTTGGACGATGGAATTGAATCATAGAATCAAAGAAGCATAGACGTCAACAGCACATTACAGGCCCTTTGGCCCACAATGTCATGCCAACCATGTAACCTGCTCTAGAAACTGCTTAGAATTTCCCTTCCACATAGCCCTCTATTTTTATAAGCTCCATGTATCTATCTAAGAGACTCTTAAAACACCCCGCTCTATCTGCCTCTACCACTGTTGCTTGCAGTGTATTCCACACACCCACTACTGTCTGTGAAAAAAACTTAACTCTGACGCCTCCTCTGTACCTACTTCCAAGCACTTTAAAACTATTCCTCCTCATGTTAGCCATTTCAGCCCTGGGAAGAAGCCTCTGGCTATCCACACGATCAATGCCTCAAGCAAATTGAAGGCTTTGCGGCCAAGTTTGCAGATAATACAAAGATAGGTGGAAGAGCAGGTAGTGTTGAGGAAACAGAAGCCTGCAGAAGGAGACTGATTAGGAGAATGGGCAAAGAAGTGGCAGAAGACTGTGTAGGGAAGTGTACGGTCTTGCACTTCGGCAGAAGAAATAAAAGTCTAGATTATTTTCTAAATGGAGAGAAAATTCAAAAATCTGAGGTGAAAGGGGACTTGGGAGTCCTTGTGCAAGATTCCTTAAAGGTTAATTTGCAGTTTGAATGGGTTGTGAGGAAGGTAAATGTAATGTTAGTATTCATTTTGAGAGGACTAGACTATAAAGGTAAGGATGTGATATTGAGACTTTATAAAACACTGGCAAGGAGTATTTGGAGTATTATGAGCTGCTTGCGGCTCTATATCTTAAAAAGGATGTGCTGAAACTGGAGAGGATTCAAAGGAGGTTTACGAAAATTATTCTGGGATTGAAAGGTATGTCATATGAGGTGCTTTTGATGCCTCTGGGCCTGTACTCACTGGAATTCAGAAGAATGAGGGGGAATCTCATTCAAACCTATTGAATATTGAAAGGCCTTGATAGAGTGGATGCCGCGAGGATGTTCCCAATAGTGGACACAGCCTGAGAATAGAGGGACGTCAACTTAGAATGGAGGTGAGGAGGTATTTCTTTAGCTAGAGAGTAGTGAGTCTGTGGAATTCGTTTTCACAGGTAGCTGTGGAGGCCAAGTCATTGGGTATATTTAAGATCGAAGTTGATAGATTCTTGATTAGTCAGAGCATGAAGGGTTATGGGAAGAAGGCAGAAGATTGAGGGAAATGGATCAGCATGATGAAATGGCAGAGCAGACCTGATGGGCCAAATGGCCTAATTCTACTCCTATATCTTATGGTCCTATGGGTGTCGTTGCAGCAAAGCCTAGTGGCTTTGAGACCAGTTGCTGAACTGCCTTTGAAACACTATCACCTTATCAGCAACAATTGATCATAAAAACACACACATGCACATACACACAAAGATGTACAAACAAATGTTCCAAAGAATAAAGACCAGCTCCTGACTTCTGTTCCTTCTTCTCAGTTACCTCTGAATATGTTTCGGCTGATGTCATCTTTCCTGACGAAATTCCCATCTTGAAGTGGTTAAAGTGGTAAAATAGCGTGTAGCATCTGTTCAGGTATGCCGGATACTGTGAAGCCACAGATGGGTTGCACATGTTGCCTGAAGAACTGAACTGTATTTCCCTGGACGTCCCAGTCAGCTCCGGTTACAAATGCACAGCAGGCCACTTGCAGGGAATTTCATCACAGACAGAGAAGGCCAGAAGGAACACACGCACTAAACTGATTTAACCATTTTAGGATAATTAAGTAACAATCTTTTCTTCAAGTTATTGTTTGCTTATTATTAGGTGTCTGAGCCACGAAATCAAAGAGTGTGATATTTTAAATGCTGGATGCTGCAGCCTTTAAGCCATTATGTGAGAACTCAAGGACTTTGGCCTCAGTGCCTTTAGATCTAAGTACTTGAGGAGAAATTGCATCTGAGGCAGGGTGTTGGTAATAGGTAGTGAGTGGTAAACATAGAAACATAGAAAATAGGTGCAGGAGTAGGCCATTCGGCCCTTTCAAGCCTGCACCGCCATTCAGTATGATCATGGCTGATCATCCAACTCAAAACCCTGTACCTGCTTTCTCTCCATACCCCCTGATCCCTTTAGCCACAAGGGCCATATCTAACTTCCTCTTAAATATAGCCAATGAACCGGCCTCGACTGTGTCCTGTGGCAGAGAGTTCCACAGATTCACCACTCTCTGTGTGAAGAAGTTTTTCCTCATCTCGGTCCTAAACGGCTTCCCCTTTATCCTTAGACTGTGACCCCTCGTTCTGGACTTCCCCAACATCGGAAACAATCTTCCTGCATCTAGCCTGTCCAATCCCTTTAGAATTTTATACGTTTCAATAAGATCCCCCCCTCAATCTTCTAAATTCCAGTGAGTATAAGCCTAGTCGATCCAGTCTTTCTTCATATGAAAGTCCTGCCATCCCAGGAATCAATCTGGTGAACCTTCTTTGTTCTCCTTCTATGGCAAGAATGCCTTTCCTCAGAGTAGGGGACCAAAACTGCACACAATACTCTAGGTGCGGTCTCACCAAGGCCTTGTACAACTGCAGTAGAACCTCCCTGCTCCTGTACTCAAATCCTTTTGCTATGAATGCCAACATACCATTTGCCTTTTTCACCGCCTGCTGTACCTGCATGCCCACCTTCAATGACTGGTGTACAATGACACCCAGGTCTTATTGCACCTCCCCTTTTCCTAATCGGCCACCATTCAGATAGTAATCTGTTTTCCTCTTCCTGCAACCAAAGTGGATAACCTCACATTTATCCACATTAAATCGCATCTGCCATGAATTTGCCCACTCACCTAACCTATCCAAGTAACCCTGCATTCTCTTACCATCCTCCTCACAGCTAACACCGCTTTGTGTCATCTGCAGACTTGGAGATGCTGCATTTAATTCCCTCGTCTAAATCATTAATATATATTGTAAACAACTGGGGTCCCAGCACTGAGCCTTGCGGTACCCCACTAGTCACTGCTTGCCATTCTGAAAAGGTCCCGTTTACTCCCACTCTTTGCTTCCTGTCTGCCAACCAATTCTCTATCCACATCAATACCATACCCTCAATACCATGTGCTTTAAGTTTGCACACTAATCTCCTGTGCGGGACCTTGTCAAAAGCCTTCTGAAAATCTAAATATACCACATCCACTGGCTCTCCCCTATCCACTCTACTAGTTACATCTTCAAAAAATTCTATAAGATTCGTCAGACATGATTTTCCTTTCACAAATCCATGCTGACTTTGTCCGATGATTTCTCCTCTTTCCAAATGTGCTGTTATCACATCTTTGATAACCAACTCTAGCATTTTCCCCACCACCGATGTCAGACAAACCGGTCTATAATTCCCCGGTTTCTCTCTCCCTCCTTTTTTAAAAAGTGGGGTTACATTAGCTACCCTCCAATCCTCAGGAACTAAACCAGAATCTAAGGAGTTTTGAAAAATTATCACTAATGCATCCACTATTTCTTGGGCTACTTCCTTAAGCACTCTGGGATGCAGACCATCTGGCCCTAGGGATTTATCTGCTTTTAATCCCTTCAATTTACCTAACACTACTTCCCTACTAACATGTATTTCCCTCAGTTCCTCCATCTCACTAGACCCTCGGTCCCTTACTATTTCTGGAAGATTATTTATGTCCTCCTTAGTGAAGACAGAACCAAAGTAGTTATTCAATTGGTCTGCCATGTCTTTGTTCCCTATGATCAATTCACCTGTTTCTGACTGTAAAGGACCTACATTTGTCTTGACCAATCTTTTTCTTTTCACGTATCTATAAAAGCTTTTACAGTCAGTTTTTATGTTCCCTGCCAGCTTTCTCTCATAATCTTTTTTCCCTTTCCTAATTTAGCCCTTTGTCCTCCTCTGCTGCTCTCTGAATTTCTCCCAGTCCTCAGGTGTGCCGTTTTTTTGTGCTAATTTATATGTTTCTTCTTTGGACTTGATACTATCCCTAATTTCCCTTGTCAGCCACGGGTGCACTACCTTCCCTGGTTTATTCTTTTGCCAAACTGGGATGAACAATTGTTGCAGTTCATCCATGCGATCTTTAAATGCTTGCCACTGCATGTCCACCATCAACCCTTTAAGTATCATTTGCCAGTCTATCTTAGCTAATTCATGTCTCATACCTTCAAAGTTACCCTTCTTTAAGCTCAGAACCTTTGTTTCTGAATTAACTATGTCACTCTCCATCTTAATGAAGAATTCCACCATATTATGGTCACTCTTACCCAAAGGGCCTCGCACGACAAGATTGCTAACTAACCCTTCCTCATTGCTCAATACCCAATCTAGAATGGCCTGCTCTCTAGTTGGTTCCTCGACATGTTGGTTCAGAAAACCATCCCGCATACATTCCAAGAAATCCTCTTCTTCAGCACCCTTACCAATTTGGTTCACCCAATCTATATGTAGATTGAAGTCACCCATTATAACTACAGGATGAAAAAAATGAACTAAAGGAGATAGAAGGAGCTAATGAAAAGGAAATTGTTCACAGAACAGGTTTCCATAATCTCTACCACACTGTCTGCAAGGGTGGTGAAAACAAACCTGAAGCTAGGTTTCAAATGAATTTGAAAAATGCTGAGGAGGAATCAGGCACTTAGGTGCACCCAGTCTTCCAGCAGAATTTACTGTCCACAAGCTAGTGCTTTTGCCAGATCCGTAAGAAAAAGTGCTGCAGGAGGCATTGAGTCAAGGTGGAAATGGATTTAGAACTGGTTATTTGTGCCACATGTACAGAGAAATAGTGAAGAGCTTCTCTTGCATACTGATTATACTGATCAGATCATTACACAATGCACCGAACTACAAAATAAACCTCTACCAAATATTCTCTTAACTCTTATCCTTTGTTTATGTGAAATATTTTTAATATACTTGCAGTGGCTGCATTAAAGCGAATATCTGATCAGCCAATTATGTGGCAGCAACTCAGTGCATAAAAGCGTGCAGACATTGGTCAAGAGATTCAGTTGTTGTTCCGTCCAAACATCAGACTGGGGAAGAAATGTGATCTAAGTGCATTTGACCGTGGAATGATTGTTGTTGACAGACGGGGTGGTTTAAGTGTCTCAGAAACTGCTGATCTCCTGGGATTTTCATGAGCAACAGTCTCCAGAGTTTACAGAGAGTGGTGCAAGAAGACAACATGCAGAGAGCAGTGGTTCTGTGAGGGAAGATGGCTTGTGACTGAGAGAGGTCAGAGGAGAACGGTCAGGGTGGTTCAAGCCGACAGGAAGATGACAGTAACTCAGATAACCATGTGTGACAACAGTGGTACATAGAAGAGCATCTCTGAACGCACAACACGCCGAACCTTGAAGCAGATGGGCCACAGCGGCAGAAGGACATAAACATACTCGGTAGACACCTTATTAGATATGTAGGTACCCAATTAAATGGTAAAATAATGTTTATACTATGACTCCCAATATCACTGGATGCTACAACCCAAGTATAAGCTCCATTTTTGTCAAACATTCAGAGTTATAATGCAGGCACATAGGAGGCAATTTGCACAGCACAACATGATACCAACCTGATATTGATGTTACCTGAGGGATCGGGAACAGTGGGTCTTCTATGCTCTTCTTTGAAGTTTAGCCGTCGTTTGTTAAGTACACCAGAGAGGGCAGGAGAAGCTTTCAACTTAGTATTTCTTCCTCAGAAAGACACAGAGGTTTGACAGCCTCGAGCTGGTGGTCAGGAGGGGGTAAATGAACTTGATGACCTTCAGGTGAAAACGCTCCCTGAATCGCAGCTGCCTTTTACTGTCCGCTTTTATTAAACAAAGGTATTCAGCAGCTAAATCGAATCAGAGGAAGCACATGGAAAAGAACTGAGCATTAAGCGGAAGGTTTGCAGAAGAGAAAAGATACTTAAAAATATATTAAACATCACCGTTTAAAAGTAAACTCAAGGTAGTTCAATGTGTGGTTAGACAAGGGATTCAGCAGAGTGAAACGTGAAAGAACCGTGTTGATCTGAGGCACTTCAATGACGTCACAACTTCCCTATAAATATAAGTAGTAGTGAGCAAACATTCAGTGCCTCCCAGGGCTGTCAGCTCTGCCTCCTGGTTTAGATTTTTCTGCTGGCTTCTCCAGGAAGCTTCCCTGCTTTCAGATCATCAGCTGGATACTAGGGGTTTCGCTATGGCAGGAACAAAACTCCTCTGGTTTGCCTGTCTCTGTGTTGCGGGGGTGTGTGTGGTCACAGCCCAGTCATCCAGGTCCAAATCCAAAGCTGGCAAAGGTAACCAAGGTCTCATTCAACATCAGTGTGTGTGTGAGAGAGAGTGTGTACGCACGTGTGTGTGCATCCATGTGTGAATGGGCATGAGACTGTGCATGTACGGATGTACGTGTATGTGTCTGAGTGTGCATGCGTGTGTGAGTACACATGTGTGTGTGTGAGTGCGTGTGTGTGTGTGTGTTGTGTGTGTGTGGTGTTTGTGTGAACATTTAAGAGTGTCAGCATGACAGTGAGCTGGGAAGACCAATTCTGTGGTGTGTACATGCATGTGTTTGTGTGTACTGTGCTTACGGATTGGGGGTATAGTTGTCGATGGCTCAGTAGTGTTTGAAAAGATGTCAAGCATTAAGGATAATAGTCACTCTACAACAGTGCACGTCATGAAGTCTTCTAAGAGATGTGTGTGTGTGTGAAAGGGAGGAAGTTCCCTCCCCTGTGCATGTATGTGCTTGTATGAGCACATGGATGCGTGAGCACGAGTATGTGTGCAATCGAATCCAGTTCTGAGTTGTGTACATACATATGCTTGTGTATACCGTGATTATGTAGTGGGGGTGCAATTGCTGATGGGTCAGTGGAGTTTGGAAAGGTGTCAAGCGGTTAGAATTGAGGATAATTGGCACTTACAGCAATCCATTATCATGAAGTCATCTGAGAAATGTGTGTGTGTGTGTGTGTGTGCATGAGCATGTGTGTGTGTGTGTGTGTGTGTGTGTGTGTGTGTGTAGAGAAAGCTTTGTCTATTCAAATCTGCAAGATAAACATCTTATACAAAGAGAAAATGTAAAGGGAGTGGAGACAAAAGAGTCCTGAATTAGGCATCATGAGAAGACCCTCCAAATATTTGAATATCCCCCCTCCCTGAGTAGAATGTGCTTAAGCGTCGGCAGTAAGGTCAACTTCCAAGTCAACTTACTTTAGAATGGTTTCTCTTGACTCTAGAGTGCTGCAATGTTTTTCTAAGCCTGAGTAAACTGGAAACATTTCTCACCTTAAATGCTATGAGTGAATTGATAGAACCTGGTTGGATGAATGTTGCCATTGTCCTGAGGAAGGACCTCGGCTTGAGGAAGGGAATCAGCCTAAGGAAGGGTCTCGGCCTGATGAAAGGTCTCAGCCTGAAATGCTGCCTGTTTATTCATTTCCAGAATATATTATTGTTCATTTATTCATTGCCTGACCTGCTGAGTTCCTCCAGCATTTTGTGTGTGTTGCTCTGGAGTTCCAGCATCTATAGAACCTCTTGTGTTAACGTTAGCATTGCCAGCATTCACATAAATCAGCAAAGTGGTTTCATTTTCAGTCAGTTTGAAACAGCCAACCCATGTATTCAGGCAGTGGAAAAGGATCATTTTCAGCAGCTTTGCAACATAAGGGATCTACCCACTAGCAGGAGATTGGCAGGACTGGATTTTAAACGGCTTGTTCTCCGCCTAATTCTGTTTCTCTCCAGTAATGATCAGTTTTTCACCTGCTGGATTAATGTCATTCCTAAAGTATATTGAATTTTTACCAATGCAATTGCACATAGTGACTACTTTAATAGGTGCCTCCTATACATACTGGAGTAACCACTGAGTGTATGTTCGTGGTCTTCTGCCATCGATGTGTTGTGCATTCAGAGATGATCTTCTGCCCACCACTGCTGTAACGTGTGGTTATTTGAGTTCCTGTTGCCTTCCTGTCAGCTTGAACCAGTCTGGCCATTCTCCTCTGACCTTTCTTCATGTTTTCATCCACAGAACTACAGCTCACAGGATTTTTTTTTTTTGCACCATCCTCTGTAAACTCTGGTGACTGTTGTGCTGGAAAATCCCAGCAGATCAGCAGTTTCTGAGATACTCAAACCACCCCATCTGGCACCAACAATCGTTCCATGGTCAAAGTCACTTAGATCACATTTCTTCCCCATTCTGTTGTTTGATCCGAACAATAACTGGACCTCTTGACCTCTTGAATTGCTGCCACATGATTGGCTGATTAGATAGTTGTATTAACAAGGAAACATACAGGTGTACCTAATAAAATGGACACTGACTGTAGCCCCAAACATATTTGAAAAAAAACATATGAAAGCATTTGGCCTATTATTAAATGCTGATTACTCTTAGATCTTGGTTGGACAGTAGCAGAGTTCCCACTGTGACCTTACTAATTTTTTCCTAACAATTAGGCTCATTTGTAATGTCCTTGCGTAAGTTTGTCAAAAGCCTCTGATTGCTGCTGCTTTCAATCTGCAAAGTGAAGGAATGAAAGCTTGCATTTTAAAGCATTTTTATCCACCCGGGAACATTGCTTTCTCTTAATTGTTTCTCCATAGAGCTGGATTTGCATAATTTATTTGCAACTTCTGACAATGTATCAATTTATGAATGTGGTGGCTGAAGTGCATAAGAATAAGGTTGCTTCTTAGTATTTTCAAGTTCAACTTCAACTTCAAATTTAATCATTGTTCTACCATACTCATTTACTTATTTATTAATTGAGATACAGTGCTGAATAGCCCCTTCGAGCCGTGCTCGGCTCAGCAATCCCCCGATGTAATCCTAGACTAATCACAGGACAATTTACAATGACCAATTAACCTACTAACCGGTACATCTTTGGACTGTGGGAGGAAACCAGAGCACCTAGAGCAAACCCACACGGTCATGGATAGAACAGTCAAACTCCTTACAGCAGCAGCAAGAATTGAACCTGGGCCCCTAGTACTGTGAAGCGTTGTGCTAACCACTGCGCCACCATGTTTATGGATAAACAGAACAGCGCTCCTCTGGGCCAGGGTACAAAGCACAGTACATACAGTCACACACAGCACAGCATAACACATATTGTTATGGAAGCACATGCAGTACTGAGCAAAAAGTTTAAGCACCTTGGATTTTATATATGGTATCATAGGACCATAAGACATAGAAGCAGAATTAGGCCATTCAGCCCATCGAGACTGCTCTGCTATTCCATCATGGCTGATCCCGGATCCCACTCAACCCCAGACAGCAGCTTTCTTGCCATATCCTTTGATGCCCTGACCGATCAGGAAACGATCAACTTCTCTCTTAATATACACACAGACTTGGCCTGCACCACCGTCTATGGCAGAGCGTTCCACAGAATCACTATTCTGTGGCTAAAAAAAATTCCTCCTTACCTTTGTTCTAAAGGGTCACCCCTTAAATTTGAGGCTGTATCCTTTAGAACTGCATACCCCACCATAGCAAACATCCTCTCCACATCCACCCTATTTAGTCCTTTCAACATTCTGTAGGTTCAATGAGATCCCCACAAATTCTTGTGAGTACAGGACCAAAGCTGCCAAATGCTTCTTATATGTTAACCCCTGCATTCCCAGAATCACCCTTGTGAAACCCCTCTAGACTCTCTCCAATTGCAACACATCCTTTCTGAGATATGGGGTCCAGAACTGTTGACAATACTCTAAGTGTGTCCTGACTAGGGTCTTATAAAGCCTCAGCATTATCTCCTTGCTTTTATATTCTATTCCCCTTGAAATGAATGCCAACGTTGTATTTTCATTCCTTACCACAGACTCAACCTGTAAATTAACCTTCTGGTAGTCTTGCACGAACACTTCTAAGTCCATCTGCAACTCTGATGTTTGAATCTTCTCCCCATTTAGATAACAGTCCACACCATTGTTCCATTTATCAAAATGCATTATCAGACATTTCCCAACACTGTACTCCATCTGCTACTTTTTTGCCCATTCTTCCAATTTGTCTAAGTCCAGCCGCAATTGCATTGTTTCCTCAGCACTATCTACCCTTCCACCTATCTTCATGTCATCCGCAAACTTTGCCTCAAAGTAATTAATTCCGTTATCTAAATCATTGACAAACAATGTGAAAAAGTTGCGGTCCCAATACTGACCCCTAAGGAACACCACTAGTCACCAGCAGCCAATCAGAAAAAGCCCCTTTTATTCCCACTCATTGCCTCCTGCCTGTCAGCCATTCCACTACCCATGTCAGTATCTTTCCTGTAATGCCATAGCATTTTATCTTGTTAAGCAGATTCAAGTGTGGCACCTTATTAAACGCCTTGTGAAAATCCAAGTAAATGACATCTACTACCTCTCCTTTGTCCACTCTGTTCGAAGAACTCCAGCACATTTGTCAGGCAAGATTTCCCTTTACAGAAATTATGCTGACTTTGACTTATTTTCTCATTAGTCTCCAATTACCTGGAAACCTCGTCCTTAATAACTCCAACACTTTACCAACTGCCGAGGTTAGGCTTCCTTTCTTTTGCTTCCATCCCTTAAAGAGTGGAGTGACATTTGCAATCTTCCAGTCCTCTGGGACCATGCCAGGATCAAGTGATTCTTGGAAGATCATGACCAAATCATCCGTTATCTCTTCAGCAACCTCTCTCAGGACTCTGGGATATAGTCCATCTGGTCCAGGTGACTTATCCACCTTAAAACATTTGAGTTTGCTTAGCACCTTTTCCTTTGTAATAGCAATAGCACTCATTCCTGCTCCCTGACATGCACAAACCTCTGGCACACAGCTAATGTTTCAGATGGTATGGCCTCCACAGAGCCCTGATCTCAATATCATCGAGGCTGTCTGGGATTATCTGAAGAGGAAGAAGCAAATGAGACAGCCAACATCTGTAGAAGAACTATGGCAAGTTATCCAAGATGCTTGGACCAACCTACCAGCCGATTTTTGTATAAAACTGCAGGACAGTATACCTAAGAAAATTGATGAAATTTTAAAGGAAAAGGGTGGTCACACCAAATTTTGATTGGAATTAGTTTTTTTTTTTACTGTTTATTGTTCTTTATATTAAATTTTCTGATATTAAGAAACTTTTCATTTAATTATTTTTGAAAGCATCTTTGCTTTACAGAATTTTTTTACGGGTGCCTAAGACTTTTGCACAGCACTGTACCGATACAAAGTATGAGCACAAGTCGTGGAGTGGCATGGCCTGAGAATTGATAGTGCATGGGACGTTGTCCTAAGCCATGTTTCCACAAGAACATGTACACAGCAGTTCCTCATCTTGCACTGGGTCAGCCGTAGACAAAGGCTGGTCCAGCTTGTCTTCTAGGAAGCAAACACTGGAGAGTAGCCCAATGGGAGAGCTGGCCTGCTGGGTGCAGCCACCAACCCAGCATGCCCCCAGTGTTTCTGTTCTGTACCACCCTGCTTCCAGTGCCTCCTCTCCTGTGGCTATAACAGGCAACGTCATGGTCACGCAAAGCAACTGCGCCAAGCAGCCCCATTGCCGTCGGTCTCACCAATGAGCCAATGAACCAAATTTGTAGTATTTTGTTTATTTCTACAGTGCCACAACATTAAGGATAATCTGATGTGTCTCTCACTGCATTAGACTTGAAGTGTAGTCACAAACCTAACGTGGAAAACCTGAGATTCCATAAAAGCACTGTAGGAGATACCATAGCATTAGGACAAGTACTGTTATGATGGGAAACAGCTTCTGCACCCAGGCTGTGAAACTACTGAACTCCCTACCACCACCCAGGTCTCATCACACATGAAGTGCCAGTAGTGTTATACTGTTTACTTTCTAACTTGGGACATAAATGCATATTATTATTTATTAATTTATTTATGGTAGTATTACCTTATTTGTTCTGTACTGTATTCATGCTGTATGTATTTTTATTGCTACTTTGTGCAATTTCAATCAGGGTGAATTGGCTCTGCAGACAAACGACACAACGCTAAGTTGAACTGAACTGTACATTCCTAGACCATTTCAATGACTCTGTGGTCTAATGTTTTATATTCTGTGTTCTCCGTCATTTTTTTTTGTCGTTTGTTCGATTTGTTCTTTTTTTTGCACGTTGGGTGTTTGATGTTTTCTTTGAATGGGTTCCATGATGTTTCTTTGTTTCGTGGTTGTCTGTGGGAAGATGAATCTCAGGGTTGTATACGGCATGCATACCTTGATAATAAATGTACTTTGTTGTGCACCTTGGTCTGGAGGAAAGTTGTTTCATTTGACAGTATGCATCTATTCGTCTATTCGGTTAAATGACAATGAACTTGGCCTTAACCTGACTTGACTTAATAATCTGATGTACCTTTCAGTGCAGTAGTTCTGAAGTGCAGTCATCCACTTAAAACATGATATTCAATATAAGTACTACAATTTTCATATTATCAATGTGATGATTTGGTAATCTGCCTTTAGGTGGCAAGATAAAAGTGCAGTGTATTGTCACGTGCACGAGTACATGTGTATATAATTGCAATGAACAACTTAATTGAAGCAGCATCACAGGAACATAGCATTATATAAGTAGTATTCCCAAGAAAAGATACAGATTTATTGATTTATCACATGCACATTGAAACATAGCGTCAAATGCATCGTTCCCATTAACAATCAACACAACCTATGCTGCGAACAGCCTGTAAGCCTCATCACACATTCCGGTACCAAAATCAAATGCTGACAATTAAACATATCATTAAGCATATATTAAATATAAATTATACACAGTTGTTGCAACAAGAACACAATTGGAATGGGGGGGGGGGGAAGGCCCATTTTAGTTCAAAGTGATCAGAGTGTTCATTAGAGTTTTGAATTTTAATCTGGAGTGGTAATTACAATTTTGCTGGTTGATCTAAGACATGAATGGCTGAAGGAAAGGAACTGTTCTTGAACATGGTGGCATGGGTCTTCCTGCTTCTGTACCTCCTGCCCAATGGTAGGTGTGAGAAGATGACATGGGGGCATGATCTGGATGGTTAGGATCTTTGATGAGTCCTGAAGAAGGGTCTCAGCCTGAAACATCAAAGGTTTATTCATTTCCATAGATGCTGCCCGACCTGTTGAGTTCCTGCAGCATTTTGCATGTGTTGCTTTGACGATAGATGTTGCCTTTTTGAGGAGGTAATTATAATGAGATAAACATTTCATGGGACATCTTGGAAAAACTGCCTTGCTTTTCCTCAAAATGGCATCAAAGAACCAAGTGAGCAGGTGGGGCCTGGGTCATATTTCCATTGGCAGTACGGCACTCCTTCAGCTGGACAGCATGTCAAGTTAGTATAATGTGTTTCTAAAACAAATGATATTTCAACCCAGTGAAGACACACACTCAACGATTCAGGAATAACTTCTTCCCCTCTGCTCTGTGATTTCTGAATGGACCTTGAACCCATGAACACTACCTTGCTACTTGTTTATTTCTATTTTTGCACTACTTATTTAATTTAACTGATTAAGATACATACTGGATATACTTACTGTAATTCATGGTTTTTCCCTCTCTTATAACGCATTGCATTGTACTGCTACTACAGAGACAACAAATTCCACACCATATGCTGGTGATATTAAACCTGATTCTGATTCATATTTCATGAATGTGCTGCCCAACCTCGACCTTCATCCTGTGAGACCAATTAGTGAAAGCACTGTGGAAGAATAAAATGGAATTAGAGTAGGATTTCATAGACAGGGGTGCTTGATGCATGGGTGCATGGCATCAGTGGGACTGCGAGTCTGAATCCACACGGACACCGAGCACTATGTACCACTGAATCCCACAAGATCATTAAAGTTTTTAACTTTCAGTCAAGCATTGTGGTTGCATTATAGGTCAGAGCATGAACGTGGAATTGCTAGCAGTTTATAACCACACTGAGAACAGGATAATGTGCTAGAACATGTCAAGGTTAAGAAAGAGGATGTTTTGGAACTTTCGTAAAAACTTCAGGATAGATAAGCCTCTGATGCTGGACAAGAAATATCCCAGGTTACTATGGGAAGTGAGAGAAGAGAGTCCTGCACTGCTGGCAATGATCTTTGCACCATCACTGGCCACAGGAGTGGTACCAGAAAATAGGCGGATCTATTCACCAAATGTCATTCCTTTGTCCAAGAAGGTAATAGGGATAATCCTGGGAATTATAGACCAGTGAGTCTTACGTCAGTGATGGGTAAGCTATTGGAGAGGATTCTTAGAGACAGGATTTATGTATGTTTGCAGAAGCATAGCTTGCTCAGCGATTGTCAGCATGGTTTTGTAAGGGACAGGCCATGGCTTGTGAGCCTTATTGATCTCAAGGAAATGACAAAACAAACTGATGAAGGTAGAGCAGTGGGTATTGGAAGGCCTAGATAGAGTGGTTATGGAGAAGATGTTCCTATAATGAGAGTCTAGGAGCAAACAGCACAGCTCTGAACAGATGGATGTCCATTCAGACCAGATATGAGAAAGATGTTTTTTAGCCAGAGAATGGTGAGTCTGTGGAATTCATTGCCATGGACGGCAGTGGAAGCCAGGTCACTGAGTATATCTAAAGAGGTTGAGAGGTTAATAAAAATTCAGCCACTTTGCTCTGAGTAGGATGTCATATACAGGCCAAGCAGGATTTGTTGATTTGTCAGTGTCAAAGGTTATGGGGAGAAGGCTGGAGAACTGGGTTGAAGTGGATGATAAATCAGCCACGATGAAATTGCAGAGCAGCCTCAATGGGCCAAGTGTCCCAATTCTGCTCCAATGATTTATGATCTTATTGTGGTCTTATGGATATGGTGTATATGATAAGCTCATTCAGAAAGTCAGGAGGTATGGCATCCAGGGAAACTTGGCTGTGTGGATTTGAAATTGGCTTGTCCACAAAAGGCACTGAGTGATAGTAGATGGAGTGTCTTCTGACAGGCTGTCAATGACTAGTGGTGGTCCACAGGGATCTGTTCTGACACCCCTTCTCTTTGTGACTTTTATAAATGACTTAGATGAAGGAATGAAAGGGTGGGTTGATAAGTTTGCATATTACACAAAGGTTAGTGGTGCTCTGGATAGTGTAGATGGCTGCCATAATTTACAACCGGACATTGATAGGATGCAGAGCTGGACTGAGAAGTGGCAATACAGAAAAGTGTGAAGTGATTCACTTTGAAAAGTAGAATTTGAAGGCAGAGTACAGGGTTAATGGCAGACTGCTCAGCATTGTGTTGGAACAGAGGGATCTTGCGGTCCACGTCCGCAGATCCCTCAAGGTTGACAGGGTGGTTAAGGAGCAGTATGGTATGTTGGCCATCATTAATTGGAGGATTGAGTTCAAGAGACATGAGGTAATATTGCAGCTTTATAAAAGAACACACCTGTACAGAGGGAATTAGAGGCAGCATTTCAATTGAAGCCCCATCAGAAGGTAATTGCAGTTTTCTAGCATATGCATTTTTAAATGTTTTTGTTCCGATCTGAAATTGACACAGTGTTGCAGAAGGAAGACAATACGGAGCCTTATCAAGGACAACATGTTCTTCAAGCTTACAAAGAGCTATATTCATGCTTATGACTATGAATAGTGAGTGTTGTCTTAATCCATCTGCTTGCCACATTGAGAGAAAATGCTGCATTTACTTGTAGTAAGAAAGCTCCACCTTGTGGAACAATGCATGAACTGCATAACTTACCCATGAGAAATTATTCTACACTGGGTCAGTGCATTGGTGCTACAATGCGTGGTAGCCAGTGCATGTTTTATGCATTGACCGACGCTGCAAAATTCTGTTGTGCATTAGACTCACGTCTATGCTGTTAGGTCCTGTTGATTTCATGATTCAGAGATTCTTCAGAAATTCGTAGTTATAGTCGCTGCAGCAATCAGGAAGGAGGTACAGGAGCCTCAGTACTCACACCATCAGGTTCAGGAACAGTTATTACCCCTCAACCATCAGTCTCTTGAAACAAAGGGGATAACTTTACTCAATTTCAGTTGCCCCATCACTGAAATATTCCCGCAACCTATGGACTCATTTTCAAGGACTCTTCATCTCAAGTTCTTGATGTTTATTGCTTATCTATTTGCTATTATTATTTATTTCTTTTTGTGTTGGCACAATTGGCGCACTGTTTGAAATGCGCATGTTGTTGTGGAATTCCACTGATTCTATAATGTTTATTATTCTATTACGGATTACTGAGCACGCCCACGAGAAAATGAGACTCAGGGTTGTATATGGTGATACAAATGAACTTTGATAATAAATTAACTGAACTTTATTGAATGTTTATAACAATAAGAAACAACGGTAACCAACTCACTCTTCTGTACGAGAGAACGAGAAAGTGAAGAAGAATAAAGAACAAAGGAAATGAAATTGTGCTTGTCTTATACCAAAAGCTAGCTCACTAGAGAGGTAAAGCACAGTCCAATGATAAAATGCAACCTGTGAAATAGGCTCAAGTAGTGTGACATCTGCTGCAGACAATTGAAGCTTCTAAAAAAACAGTGCATCAGCTAAACTACACTTACAGGAAAATTCACTGAACAATTGCACACATTAAAAAATAGGAAATGTTAAACTATGAGAAAAATAACAATTGTACACTCTGATCCATCAAAGCCTTGTTAAAGCCTCACACAAGAGACAGCAGAGACTGGAATCTGAAGGAATACACAAAAAGCGGGAAGAACTCAGCAGGACAGGCAGCATCAGTGGGAGATAATCAACAGTTGACGTTTCAGGTCAAAACCTTTCATCTGGTCCAGATGACAGGTCTCAACCCAAAGTATTGACTGTCCCCTTCCCTCCATAGATGCTGCCTGATCCATTGAGTTCCTCTGGAGGTACTTCCTGCCAGTGTAGTTTGTGTGGAAGTTCAGAGAGGTAATGCGCAGGTTTGCAGTTGGGCTTGGTTAGGGTCAGTAGATCTTTTTTTAAATTGATTTTTTAAGCATTTTTACAACACTACAACAACAAAAAAAACCCAAGACCAAAATAAGAGATGAATACAGTGCAAGATAAACATACAATGATAACATGATTCAAAATAATGATAAAAAAGCACCCAAACTAAAGTCGTGTAAAGTTAGTACCCACCCCACTGCAAGAGAAAAAAAATTCCAGACCAACCACAGCAAAATGTAGGAAATATAAATCAGAACATTCAAACCCCCAAAACTGTACATGAAAATAAGAACAAAAGATAATAATGCCTACTACCAAGAAAAAAAAGCTGAAAGTAAGGGACTGAAATAAAAACTTAATCTAAGGAAAAGTTATGAAAATATTCCAGAAAAGGTCCCCACACCTGGAGGTGGTTCGTCAAATTCAGGCGGGAGAGGGTTTGGCCAGGTGAGGGGGAGGTCATCACAACTTCAGAATTGTTGTCAGGGTCCCTAGTACTTCAGTGTCTGCGTCCTGCATTTGGGTCCATCCGGCCCCGTTCCTGACAGTTGTAGACTTATTGGGAACTCAGGGGATGTTTTATTGCCAGAGGGGGAGATTTGAGCACATCTTCGAGAAGGAGGGGGATAAGTGACTGCATATGCTGAAATCTGGAGCAACATACAAGCCGCCAACGGAACTAAGCAGGTCGAACATCATCTGTGGGGGAGCATGGAGACCCTTCATCTAGATTCCATCATTTCCTTGTCAGTACCACCAGGTTCAAGGACAGCTTCTGCTCTGCTGTTATAAGACTTTTGAATGGTTCCCTAGGCAGGTAAGATGGAACCTTAACTCCACACTTCACTTCATCATGATTTTGCTGTCGGTGAGCACTGGCAATGATGGAACTCAAGTGCAGAGAAAAGGCAGATTCCCATGTAGAGACGCCGAACAGAGTTCAGACTTGGGAATTCCTACAGAACATCGGTGGCTAAGGAACATCTGCTTAAATAGTGCAGGTGACAGAATAGTACAGAATCCCCAAGCCTATAAAAATAATCTTAATAAGGTCAAACAACTAACAATATCAGTTAAACAACAATTAACCAATTCAGGTACTCTACAAAGGGTAGCACAATAGTGTAACGGTTAGCACAATAGCGACTTGGGTTCAATTCCTCCTGCTGCCTGTTAGGAGTTTGTACATTCTCCCCGTGACCACGTGGTTTTCCTCTGGGTGCTCTGGTTTCTTCCCACAATCCAAAGACCTACTGGCTGGAAGGCTAATTAGTCTCTGTAAATTGTCCTGTGATTAGACTGGGGTTAAATCAAGGTTGCTGGGCAGCGCGGTTTGAAGGGTCAAAAAGGCCTATTCCACACTGTTTCATAATAAATAAAAAAAACCTCGACGTCCAGTGCTCTCTGGCTCCCCACACAGGCTGGAAGACCTCATTACACTGGCTCCTTATCGTTTATTTGGCCTGGACTTTTTCCGTAGCTATTACACTTTATTCTGCATTGTTATTGTTTTACCTTGCTCTACCTCAATGCCCTGTGTAATGATTTAACCTGTATGAGCAGTATGCAAGACAAGTATCTTGGGCAATGTGACAATAATAAACTAATTGCAATTCCAATTACAAGTTCATCTCTAATTGCAGTGTGGGTGACTGAGTATAGTGTTGCTCTTGATGCTTTGGGAAGATGCGATAATTCCTATCTTCAGTTCTGGATAATTATTTTTTGCAAGTTTATAGGCAAACATGTTAAACGTATAATGATTTTTTTCTGGTTAAACCACAGGTAAAGACAATTTGAGAAATGAGATTGACAAGCTGTGGCGGGAAGTAAACTTGCTTAAGGAAACACAAGCACTGCAGACTGGTGAGTCATGCTCTGGGGGGAGGATGGCATAATGGCAGGGTCAGTGTCAATCCCAGTACCAGTCTATTGCTGTTCCGTCTATGGGTGCCACAGTAGTGTAGCAGTTAGTGCAAGACTTCACAGCGCCAGAAATCCGGCTTCAGTTCCCGCCGTTTGTGCATTCTCCCCTTGGCTGCTTATAAGGGTTTCCTCTGGGTGCTTTGGTTTCCTTCCACAATCCAAAGACACACAGTTAAGGTTGGTAAGTTGTGGGCATGCTATGTTAGCACTGGAAGTGTGGCAACAGTTGTGGGCTGCCTCCAGCATAATGCATAACTGCTGCATTGGTCTTAACTGTATCTGATGCATTTCACAATATGTTTTAATGTTTTGATGTGCATGTGACAAATAAAGCTAATTTATAAAGGTTTATGGACTAGATGGGCCAAAAGGTCTGTTACTGAGCTGTATTTTTCCATGATTCTGTGACTCTGTAAAAGCTAATAATAAATTCAGCACAGACTAGATAGGACAAAGAGCCTCTTCCTGTGCTGTAGTGCACTATGACTCTCTGTCTCTAATCTTTCAGTAGCATTGCTGCCAATCCTACTGCCATTCCTGATACTAACCATCACAACTCCTCTATCCAGTGTCTGCCACTCATGACCTTTAACCACTTCATCTGAGGGGTTTAACAGCCATCTCCAGAATGACTTCACTGCCACTCTCGGTATCAGCTTGATGCACCATCAATAACTCTCTGAGACGTGAGGCGAGATATCGGCTTTTATTGACTGGAAGAAAGAACAAGCAGCAATTGACCACCATGCTACATCCTGGCGACTGAGAGGCAGGGCTCAGGCCCCAATCGCCTTTATACCGGGGTCTGTGGGAGAAACCACAGGAGCAGTCAGCGGGGGGGGGGGGGGGGGGGGGGGCGTGTCCAGACAGGTATATGTAGTTCACCACACAGCTACCACTCCCTGTGCCAATAAAACACCATAATTCAACATGTTTAAGACATTATTGATGCTGGACCGGCAGACTTCCAAGAATTCTATATATTATTATTAGTTAATACCCCAAACTTTCTAATTCACTGTTTTTTTAAAGATATTACACCATACAGTAACATATTAAATGTTCTCGCGAAGCAGGTGGGTCACGTGGAGGTGAGGAAAACAGAACCAGGGCTGGCAGGAACCATCGACTCAGTAAGCTTAAAGGGAGTTAGGAACTGGGTCCCTGGAGAATCCACCAGTTTGTCAAATGTTAGACCATTGGGAACTCTAAACAACTGGAAAGTGGGTTATCAGGGATTTGCTCCATTGCCTCCTCCAGTGGGAGTATTAATCTCATTACTGATTAAAAAAACCCACCATTGCTCCATATCAGAATGTTGTCTCAACTTCGGGCATCAACTATTTCAGATTCTGCGGTGGGGGAAGACATAATGAAGGACTGTGGTGCAGACAGCAGCGTCTTCAATTGAGTAGTGATCTTTTCTGCACAGCCAGGGCACTGCATCCATTAGATGAGAGGTCCTCACCCTATTCCCAGGACACTGCCTCCACATGGTGAGGTCCTTATTGCCACTCCCAGGACACTGCCTCCACATGAGGTGAGGTCCCTATTGCCACTCCCAGGACACTGCCTCCACATGAGGTGAAGTCCTTACTGAACTCCTAGCCCACTGTCTCCATCTGAGGCTAGTTCCTCTCTGCACTCCCGGGACGCTGCCTCTATATGAGGAGAGGTCCTCAGTGCACTCCAAGGGCACGGCTTCCACCTGAGGAGAATTCCTCGCCCTACTCCCGGGATACTGTCTTTTGTGAATACAGTCGGTTTGTCTTCTTTTGTACATTGGTTTGTGTGGAGTTTTTCATTGATTCTATTGTATTTCTTTGTTCTACTGTGAAAGTATATGGTATAGTATAGTACATCATATACTACAGTGTAGTATATGGTGACATACAATATCTATAATTTGATAATAAATTTGCTTTGAAATGTTGAAAAGCATAACATAAAGATCATTTTCTCTCCTCACAGTCTGCTTGAAAGGGACAAAAGTTCACAAAAAGTGTTACCTGGCGTCCAAAGGCACTAAGAGCTTCCACGCCGCCAACGAAGACTGCATCGCCCAAGGAGGAACCTTGAGCATCCCCCGCAACAGTGACGAGAACAACTCTCTCCGCAGCTATGCCAAGAAGAGCCTGGCCGGGGCGACAGACTTCTGGATTGGAGTCAACGACATGACTTCCGAGGGCAAGTTTGTCGACGTGAATGGAATGGCGATTAACTACTTTAACTGGGACCGTAACGAGCCACGTGGTGGGTCCCGGGAGAACTGTGCGGCAGCGTCCATCGGCGGCCAAGGCAAATGGTCGGATGAAGTGTGCCGTAATGAGAAAAGCTATATCTGTGAATACCTCATTCCGTAAAGCAGCTCTAATAACAGTCCTCTCCAGAGCGGTCATGGTCATTACCTTTAGGCATTTTTTTCCAATTGAAGGTATCTTAATGGATGCACAGGTTTGAAATACACCAAACAGTGAGGACTGGAAACTAATGCTGTGCAGTCACACATTAATTGTCAACATCACTAAAGCTGTCCTTGTTTTTAAACATTTGTCCACATTATTTCCAAAGTCAGCACTTAATGTCCTTCCTTATATGTCCCTGGCACAGGGTGGTTTTTGCTGGTTCATTTCAGAGTCAACTACTGCAGTGGTCTGGAGTCACATCTGACAACATGAGCTTTTAGTAAACAATCCAGTACTTTAACAGTGGCTATTATGGATGCTCACATTTAATTCCAGATGTGTTCAGTTACCTGAATTTAAATTTTCCCAGCTATCATGGTTGGACTCAAACTCATCTCCGCAATTTGGCTGGCCAGGCTTCTTAACCATTATGCTTCCATAATGTTGTTCTACACCAATTGGAAGTGAATTAGCAGGCGGTATCACCTTCTAGCTTGTTTTCCTTCCTCTCCCTCCACCTTCTTATTCCGACATCTTCCCCTTCCTTTCCAGTCCTGATGAAGGGTCTCAATCTGAAATGTCCATAAATTCATTTCCATAGATGCTGCCTGGCCTGCTGAGTTCCTCCAGCATTATGTATGTGTTGCTCTGGATTTCCAGCATCTACAGAATCTTCTGTGTTTATAATAGGCCATTAAGTGGATTACCCTTGCAATGTTTCTGTGCTAAAAGCCTAATTCATTTAAACACAAGCAAAAGCTGCAAACCCAGAGTAACATACAAAATGCTGGAGGAACTCAACAGGTTAGGCAGCATCTATGGAGAGGAATAAAGAGTTGACATTTCAGGCCGAGAGTTCATCAGGAAGGGTCTCGGCCCAAAATATTGACTCTTTATTCCTCTCCATAGATGCTGCCTAACCTGCTGATCTCCTCCAGCATTTTGTGTGAGTTTTAAGGTTGCTTTTATTTTTATATGGATATTTGACAGTTCACTCTAATTAGCACTGTTTGTTAGAAATATGACATTCTGATTAATCAGAAGTTTAGACTTTTACTATGTCTTGATGTGATGGCCCAAGTCTACTTTTTACAAATCCCAAGCCAATTTTAGCAGAGTCTTACCAAATCAACTTTAAGGTTACTATCCTTGTTTATTGAAGAAATTACTTCCCATGCAATGCTTTATGTGCTTCTAGGCTAATTTTTCAACAGTGCAATTTTAACAAACAAAGCTTTTCTTCTTTACACCTTCTATGTAAATAAATCAATACAAGTGCATCACCACAGTCTGGAGATCCCTTGGGGAAGTTGGTTGTTTCTATAGTTTTGGAGTCTGCCACCTCAGAGATACCACACGTAAGCTTTTAATAAATCTTTGATGAATCTCAGGGTAGTATATGATGACATTTTCATACTTCAATAAAAAGTTTACTTTGACTCTGACTTGATGAGATTATTCAAGTCATGTCAACCTAAAAGTAATAGAGTTACACAAAGCAGAAGCAAGACTTTCACTCATTGCTGTTTACCAAACACCTATGAACACTAATCCTGATTAATCCTCATAATGTTTTTATCATCTGCACCTGGAATCTACTACTCACTTAGTTGCAAAGGACAATTTACAGTGACCAATTAATCTACCAACCCACATTGTCTTTGGGATGTGGGAAGAAACTAGGGAGCCCAGAGGAAGCACTCACAATCATAGGGAGATCACTCAGACTACATACAGAGAGAAACCGAGATTAGTTTCCTGGATCTGTAAGGTAGCATGTATACCAGATACTCTACTCTACTGCCCTTTGAACACCACAAAGCGAAGATGCTAAAGAAAGCTAAAGGAATACCAATATTCTGCAATATTTCAGACTGAATAAAACCATTGCAAAGAACACTGGACCAACACGTTTTTTTCAAAAGTGTTGCTTCCTCAGAATTTTTTCTTGCTTGTGATAGACACTTGAAGCTGAACACAAATATAATTTCAGACTACTTTATCACATAGTAATTTGTAGTAAAAAGAAATTAACTTTTATTGAATATAATGATTTTAACTGCATGACGGTGCTGACGCTTTGCAATAGTTCAACTAACCTAAAACTGCTTTGTTGATGATTTTCATTTGTACTTAGTGTTTGAGGCTTCTCGCTTAACTATCCAACAATAATCAGCCAGCATTGATGGATTCCAGTTGACCTGATACCATTTCTCCATGACTGCAACATCCTGGTGCAACCTTTCACTATGCAAGTCACGGAAAGCACCAAGATTTGCAGGGAAATGTCTAACTGGGAATGCAGAAAATGAATCTTTAGTAATGTGTTGTATTTCATGGTTTCAGCTTACATTATGGGCAACATTTTAATTGACTGGAATTACGAAACATAGGTGATATTAAAAAGTGGTGCATGATAGGGAAATTTCACGGTGATTTTCATGGTCAGCAGTCCAAAATCCTTAAGGTACACCCAAAAGTATTCCGGAAGCAAAATCTTTGTTGTCCAGTGAAATCAGAGCATTCTAAGATCTTTCCTCTGAATGCTTTGCAACAGCTTTTAGGAGATTAACATTTAGTTGCTGAAGACTTCGAGACACTCCTGGAGAGTTGTCAATCATTACATGGAAAGGACAATCTCCTTCCATTAAGAGAAGAAATCTCCAGACCCAGGTAACAATTGTTACCAACACATTTAACTAATATTATTCCACACAGATTTTCTACTGCAGCAATTTTTTATATAAATGTCTGCACTTCCTTTTGGTTATGTCTTTAGAAATAAAACTCTAAAACCAAATACTCTGCCTTTACTTATTACACATTTATTTTATCTGTACAACATGTAATTTTCTTTAAAAAATTTTCGTGTTCTGTCTCCTTGCTAACATTAAAGAGAAAAACATATTTGCAGGTCAAATCTTTGTTTCACGTTGTGTGTTAAATTTTCTTTGTGTCAAAGTTTTGTTGGATGAAGTTGATCTCACAGCTCGAAATTTAATTGCAAAATGCCTGGTTCTAGAAGGTCTTCACAATGTTTACTGATAATACTGCTGCAAGCTAACCTGGTAACTAATAATATAAACTAGAACATGGAACATAAGTAGAACAGAAGGGCATAAACACAAGAGGTGCCACAGATGATGGAAATCTTGAACAACGCACACGGAAATACTGGAGGAACTCAATATGTTAGGGGAGTATGGAGGGAATAAATAGCCAACATTTCGGGCCAGGACCCTCCATCAGGATAGAAAGGAAGGGTGCAGAAACCAGAATAAGAAGATAGGGTAAATGCAAGCAAGCACTTTGCCCTGTGGTTGGATGGGATGACAACTAAAAACGTCATGGGTTAAGGGTGAAAGGTGAGAAGATTAAGGGGAACATGAGGGGAAACTTCTTCATTCAAGCAGTGGTGAGGGCGTGGAACGCGCTGCCAGCACAAGTGGTGTATGCAAGATTTAGGTGAAATTTGGATAGGTACATGGATGGTCGGGGTATGAATCACATTCAGGTTCATTATCACTGGCATGTGCCATGAAATTTGTTAACTTAGCAGCAGCAGTTCAATGCAATGTATAATAATGCAGAAAGAGACAAATAAATAAGTAAATCATAAATCTTTATATACATAAACAGAAATAACATATTTTTTAAAAAGTGAGGCAGTGTTCAAGGGTTCAATGGCCATTTCTAAACTGTGTGGCAGAGGGGAACAAGCTGTTCCTGAATTCCTGAGTAAGTGCCCTAAGACGTCTTTGCCACCTTCCTGATAGTAACAATGAGAAGAGGGCATGTTGTGGGTGATGCTCATCTTTCTGAGGCACTGCTCCTTGAAGATGTCTTGGATACTATGGAGACTAGTTCCCAAGATGGAGCTGACCAATTTTACAACTTTCTGTATCTTCTTTCAATCCTGTACAGTAGCCTCTCCCACCCCATACCCAGACGGTGATGCAGCCTGTCAAATTACTCTCCACAGTACCTCTATAGAAGTTTGAGTGTCTTAGCTGACAAACCAAATCTCTTCAAAGTCATGGTGAAATATAGCCACTTTGATGTGTTGGGACTAGGTTAGATCCTCAGAGATCTTGACACCCAGGAACTTGAAATTTCACACTGTCTCCACTTCTAATCCCTCTGTGAGGATTGGTTCGTGTTCCCTCACCTTGTCCTCCCTGAAGACACAATCAGCTCTTCAGTCTTACTGGCATTGAGTTCAAGGTTGTTGCTGTGACACCACTCAACCAGCTAGTATATCTCGCTTCTGTACGCCCTTTTGTCACCATCTGAGATTCTGCCAACAATGGTTACATCATTAGCAAATTTAAAAATGATATTTGAGCTAAGCCTAGCCACACTGCTATAGGTATAGAGGGAGTAGAGCCGTGGGCTAAGCACACACCCCTGAGGTACACCAGTGTTGATCGTCAGCGAGGAGGAGATATTATCACCGATCCACACAGATTGTGGTCTTCCAGTTAGGAAGTGGAAGATCTAATTGTAGAGAGAGGTACAGGGGCCCAGGATTTTTAGCTTATCAATCAGAACGGTAGGAATGCTGGTGTTAAGCAATCAGCTATAGTCAATATACAGCATCCTTACATAACTATTTATATTGGAGGGTTATAGACTCACACGGCTCAGAAATCACGTCAGGTATTTGCGTAATTGTCTTTCGATTGCACCTTGGTTGTTTGTCAGTCTTACTTTATGCATAGATTTTCATAAATTCTATTGTATTTCTTTTTCCTGTAAATGCCTGCAAGAAAATGAATTTCAAGGTAGTATATGATAACATATACGTACACTCATAATAAATTTACTTTGAACTCTAAATTCTTCTCCATTAGCTAAACAAACTCTCTACTTTTTGACCCCACTAAAACAGGTAACAGTTTGTACTATCTGCCATATCTTTGTCTCTCATAATTCTGTAGACTTCTATCAGGTTCCCCCTCAGCCTCCTCTGCTCCAAGTAAAACAAACCAACAAATCAGTCTCTCCTCATAGCTGAAACATTTCAACCCAGGCATCATAGTGGTGAATCTTCACTGCACCCTCTCCTATAACATGGGTAGCAGTAAGCAGAAGTCCTTCCTATAATGTGGAGACCAGAACTTCACACCGTGCTCTAGATGTGACCTATCTGATGGTTTATAATGTCATCCCATTACCTCCCAGCTCCTGTATTCTGTGCCATGGCTAATGAAGGAAGGAATTCTATTTGCCCTTTTCACCAAATTTTCGCAACGTTTTACAGCACCAGTGATCACCGATCGGGATTTAATTTCCGCCGCTGTCTGTAAGAAGGTTGCACGTTCTCCCTGTGATGACATGGGTTTCCTCATTGTTGCTCTAGTTTCCTCCCATAGTCCAAAGACACACGGTTAGGGTTAGTGAGTTGTGGGCATGCAATGTTGGCACCAGAAGCGTGGCGTCTCTTGCTCCAGCACATCCTCGACAGCGTTGTTCTACCCAAAATGAAGCATTCCACTGTATGCTTTGATGGTTTCAATGTGACAAATAAAGCTAACCTTAAAAATTCTTATATTTTACTTATGCTGCCGCCTTCTAGGATTGATGAACATGTACATCAAGATCATAAAGATATAGCTTGCAGATTCTGATTCAGGTTCGCTTACTGCTATCAACACTGGGGTGCAATGAAATTCCTTGCTTGCAGGAAGCTGACAGAGTAGACGGTGGTATACGGTAGTAATAAGTGTGACAACAAATACAGCAATAGGTTCAATGCAACAGAGCGGTGCCACGCGCAACAGAAATGGTTCTAAGGTTGTAGCACAGTCTGAAGGAGTGCAAAAAAAAAATTCTGGAGTGTCAATAATGAAATAACCAAAAGGGGTAGAATTAAGAGTCTGAGAATAACACAGCACCATTGGGAAGAGGATGTGATAGATGTGACTGGCTTAGAAGTCCGATGGCAGTAGGAAAGAAATTGTTCTTGCCTCAGGACAAGTGGGCTTTTCAGGCTCCTGTATCTTTTCCTAGAAGATAGAAGAGAGAGACATGATTACTGTAGTAGCAAACATCCTTGATAATTGAAAAAGTGCTTTCCTGGTGTACGTGGTGAATAAACTCTTCTCAGCTTTCCAACTGGCTGCAGGTATTGATTATAGCTGATACAGTTACCCAGCTGGAAGCTCAAGAAGAGTTTATTTATCCTTGATAAAAAACACAAAATGCTGGCAGAACTCAGCAGGCTAGACAGCATCTCTGGGAGGAGGTAATAACCACGTTTCGGGCCGAAACCCTTCATCAGGAGTGAAGTAACATGGGATGGGCGAGGGGGGATAAGAAGTGGGGGGAGGGATAAAGTAGAGAGCTGGGAAGTGATAGGCTGGAGGGAAACGGGCTAGCGGGATGGTGGAGAATTATGGGAAATAAAAGAGAAAGAAAGGTAGGGATGGGGGGAGAGATTATAGTGAGGGGGGAAAAAGAGAGAGAAAGAGAACCAGACTAAAATAATAGATAGGGATGGGGGTAAGGGTGGGGGGTAGGGGTATCAACGGAGGTCAGTGAGTTGGATGTTCATGCCGGCAGGAAGGAGGCTACCTAGGCGGGAGATAAGGTATTGCTCCATCGACCTGCGTGTGGCCTCATCTTGACGGTAGAGGCGGCCATGGACAGACATGTCGGAGTGAGAGTGGTCTGTGGAATTGAAGTGTGTGGCCACAGGGAGATCCCGCCACTGCTGGAGGACCGAGCGCCGGTGTTCGGCGAAACGGTCTCCCAGTCTGCGGCGGGTCTCCCCAATGTATAAATGGCCACATCGGGAACACCAGATACAGTATATCACCCCAGTTGACTCGCAGGTGAAGTGATGCCTCACCTGAAAGGACTGTCGGGGGCCTGGGATGGTGGTGAGGGATCCCTGATTTATCCTTGATAATGTTTTTGTGACCATGTTTTATTTTATTTATCAGCTATCACATTTGGAGTTTGGTATTTGGCTTGGAGAGAGGTACACTCACAAGATATCAGAAGACCTGATGAGTAGAGTAGAAATTTCAGAATGAGCTCACGGGTAAAGGGTGAAAGGTGAAAGCTTCAGGGGTACGCGAGGGAGAATTTCACTCAGAAGGAGGTAAGAATGTGGAACAAGCTGCCAATGGATGAGGGTTCAATTTCAGCATTAAAAGAAATTTAGAAAAGTACACAGATGGGTGTGGGGTGGAGGTCTATGGTACAGGTCTATGGAACTAGGCAGAATAATAGTATTGGGAAATGTATGATTATGCAATTTGCTAAAAGGGACAGTAGTACGGACTATTATCTAAATGGGGAGAAGGTTCAAACATCAGAGGTGCAGAGGGACTTAGGAGTCCTCATTCAAGACTCCCAAAAGGTTAATTTACAGGTTGAGTCTGTGGTAAAGAAGGCAAATACAAGATTGGCATTTATTTCAAGGGAACATAAAAGCAAGGAGATAATGCTAAGCTTTTATAAGACAATAGTCAGGCCGCACATGGAGTATTGTCAACAGCTTTGGGCCCCATATCTCAGAAAGGATGTGTTGTCATTGGAGAGAGTCCAGGAAGGTTCACAAGGATGATTCCAGGAATGAAGGGGTTAATATATGAGGAGCATTTGACAGCTTTGGGCCTGTACTGACTGGAATTTAGAAGAATGTGGGGGGGGGGGTTCTCATTGAAACCTACTGAATATTGAAAGGACTAGATAAGGTGAAAGTGGAGAGGATGTTTCCTATGATGGGGGTATCCAGAACTAGAGGGCACAACCTCAAAACTGAAGGGGAAACCCTTTAGGACAGAGGTAAGGAGGAATTTGTTTAGCCAGAGAGTAGTGAATCTGTGGAATGCTCTGCCACAGACTGCGGTGGAGGTCAAGTCCGTGTGTATATTTAAGGTGGAAGTTGAATATTTCCTGATCGGTCAGGACATCAAAGGATACGGCAAGAAGGCAGGTATATAGGGTTGTGGAATCCAGGATCGGCCATGATGGAATGGCAGAGCAGACTCGATGGGCTGAATGGCCAAATTCTGCTCCTATGTCTTATGGTCCAATAGTTCAGCATGGACTAGATGGACCAAATAGTCTGCTTTCTGTGTTGTAGTGCTCTATGACTTTATGATTCTATGAGGTTTATTATCTCTGAGAAGTTTCACAATGTATGTCAGTGATAATAAACCTGATTCTGATTCAGGCATTTCATAATTCCATTCATAAGGATTACTGAAATCTTGTGGTTGTACCTGCCTCCAAGGGAAATGCCCTAACTTCCTGAGAATCATCCTTGTTGGGTCTTACTCTGACAAGCAACACTGGTTCTGCTCAGTTCTACAATTGTGACATTGCACAATGAGAACTTTTTGCAATTCTAAAACAGGTACATGCCCAGTACTGTACAAGCCTCATCTGTCGCAGCCTCTTCCAATACTCTCTCAAGCAATCTCACCCCCCACCCCTCCGCCAACACTGCTGTCTCATCTTTGTTCCCAGGTCTGCTAGTCGCCAATTGCTAGGTTTTGAGAACCACCTCCCATCTCTACACACTAACTGGGACACCACAGTAGTGTAACGGTTAGCGTAATGCCATCATAGTTCAGGGCGTCAGAGTTGGGAGTTCAGTTCCAGCACCATCTGTAAGGAGTTCATGCATTATCCCTGTGAACGTGTGAATTTCCTCTGGGTGCCCTGGTTTCCTCCCACATTCCAAAGATGTACCGGTTAGTAGTTTAATCAGTCATTGCAAATTGTCCTGTGATTAGTCTGGGGTTGTTGGGCAGTGCGACTCATTGGGCTGGAAGGGCCTATTCCACACTGTATCTTAAAATTAATAAATAAATTAATTAAATTGGCCATTTATCTAATTCCTGAGCTTGGTGTTGGGGAGAAGGATCCAGCTGCAGGCTTGTGGACAGTTTGCAACTTCTCAAATAGACTGACGTATTTAAAATATAGTAACAATTACTTAATAAAATTAATGAGTAACAATGTAGACAGAAGTTCATTAAAGCAATAAAAGATAAAACAAACCATTTGGGATGTTACGTTGAAGATATTGGTGAGGCCTAACTTGGAGTACTGTGTGCAGTGTTGGTCACCTACCTTCAGGAAAGATGTAAATAAGATTGAAAGGGTACAAGGAAAATTTACAAGAATATTACCAGGTCTGGAGGACCTGAGTTATAAGGAAAGATTGAATAGGTTAGGACTTTATTCCTTGGAAAGTAGAAGATTGAGGGGAGATTAAATATACAAAATTATGAGGGGTATAGATAGGGTAAATGCAAGCGGGCTCGTTCCACTGAGTTTGAGTGGGACTATAGCCAGAGGTCATAGATAGATAGATAGATAGATAGATACTTTATTCATCCCCATGGGGAAATTCAACATTTTTTCCAATGTCCCATACACTTGTTGTAGCAAAACTAATTACATACAATACTTAACTCAGTAAAAATATGATATGCATCTAAATCACTCTCTCAAAAAGCATTAATAATAGCTTTTAAAAAGTTCTTAAGTAGTTTACTTAAATACATTAAATACAATCAACCCCGGCACTTTAACATATCTTACTCCTGGCGGTTGAATTGTAAAGCCTAATGGCATTGGGGAGTATTGACCTCTTCATCCTGTCTGAGCATTGCATCGATAGCAACCTGTCGCTGAAACTGCTTCTCTGTCTCTGGATGGTGCTATGTAGAGGATGTTCAGGGTTTTCTATAATTGACCGTAGCCTACTCAGCGCCCTTCGCTCAGCTACCAATGTTATACTCTCCAGTACTTTGCCCACGACAGAGCCCGCCTTCCTTACCAGCTTATTAAGACGTGAGGCGTCCCTCTTCTTAATGCTGCCTCCCCAACACGCCACCACAAAGAAGAGGGCGCTCTCCACAACTGACCTATAGAACATCTTCAGCATCTCACTGCAGACATTGAATGACGCCAACCTTCTAAGGAAGTACAGTCGACTCTGTGCCTTCCTGCACAAGGCATCTGTCATCAGTTAAGGGTAAAAGGTGAGAAGTTTAAGGGGAACATGAGGGGAAACTTACTTACTCAGAGGTTCGAGAGAGTGTAGAACAGGTGGTGCATGCAGGCTTGATTTCAACATGTAAGCAAAGTTTGGATATGTACAGGGATAGTGTGGGTATGGAGGGCCAAGATTGCAGTGTAGGTTGATTGGAGTAGGCACTTCAGAATGGCATGGCACAAGCTAGATAGGCAGAAGGGCCTTTCTGTGCTGTACTTTTCTATGACCCTGAAACTCAAGAAACTTCACTTCATACAATGTTTGTGGGCTCTTGCCGATGAGTGGAGTTGATTTTTGTACGAGTCCTCACTGGGGAATGTGAAATGCTTCAGCCCCTTTCTTCAGCATTTGAGTTCATTACACTGGTCTCAGAGTATTAATGGAGTGGATGATCAGACATGCTGGTGTTTGCCTGCCCACTTACCTCAGTTTAGTGTCGTTCACCAAACGTGCACAGATGTTGAGGCAAGCCAATCTGCAAACAGATTTTATTCAGTTTGATTTGTACCATTAAAAGGCAGCAGAGGGAGCTCCGTGAGCTGTGGAACATGGAAATCGAGCATTCATTGTCGCGAGACATATACGCATTATATACTTGGGTCATGATGACCTGGCCAATTACTGCTAAGTGGTTCTGATTGGAATCACCTTTCTCATGCCCCCACCCACCACCTCCCCTGTCCCAATAAGGTCTTTAAGTTTTTAAAATGCAAAAATCCATAAAAGTTATTCCATTTGCACTGCCAATGGAGGACAGTTGACTAATGAGTGATACTTAACAGACACTTAACATTATACTTAAAAAAATTAATACTAGTTGCACATTAAAACTCCTGGAAAGATTTAGGTGGATCAATTTTTATGTACAAAAAACCTAGGTTAAGACAGTGCAGACTCGGGATCCTGAAAAACCAGCACTAAACCAAAACACATGTGTTTAGATATGTTTTTACAACATTAGGAAAGGCCAGAAGGTCAATGTCAGGTGCTTGAAAGCTGGTTCCGGTAAGATGGCGACGCACTTGGATACAGCAGCTTCTACGGGGCCAACCAAAGGTGTTAATTGTCTTTTTAAAAATACCTTTTTGCAATCACAAGGCACTGCTGGACATGAATACCGCCAAACATTAACAACTTAACAGATGAACATTACAACTTCAAGTAGTGCAGATGTCCCCATCCACGATTTGCTTGTTAGTGGAGGAGTTGGACCTGGTGCAGACCACGTCGTTGCCTGCTGCAGAGAGATGTCGGAATCGGCGTGCAAAGGCGGAGGGCAGTCTAACAGCAAGTGATTGTCTTGGCAGGTTTTCTTGTGATTGCAAGTCTCTGTTGGACATTGGTAATATGGCAAGCTGCAAGTCCAGTTCACTGGTTTATTGGTGGGCCTGAGGTGGGGGAGCTGTGTGGTGTCAGTGTTTCTATGGACTGGGCCTCACTCCATGGTGTTTCCTGTTTGGAACCACCCAGGAGAGAGGTGACAGAATCAGCGGTGTGACGTCCATGCCGGCGGTGGTGCTGACTCAGTGCAAGCGAAGCTGGATTGCGTTCATCAGCAGACTGCTGTGGGCTTTCCCTTTGTTGGGGTTAATTCGAGACTGCCATTACAGGTCAGGAGTGGCTCACGTAACACACATAATGTTAGGAGGCCGGGATGCGAGGGAGGGGGGAGCGAAACTGGGGACCCCGCTACACCGATACTATTAGTGTCACGCGATTCAGTAAACAAAAGAAACAGGTAACTCGTGAGCATATGGCTGCGGGCCAATAAGATGGACACAAGTGCCCGATATTACCTAATATGTAGCGGGGGGTGTGCTGGGGGAAAAGGGGTATAAATAAGAGCAGATTGTAAGGGGAAAACAGAACGCCTTCTCCAGCGACTCCGTGGATTCGCTGTGCCAGTTACGAATTCTGCAATAAAGCCACGTTTTGCTATATTCCGGTGTTAGTTGTCTCTCTTCCTAAAAGAACACAGGGCAGAATTTCAAGCCCAACATTTGGTGACCCCGACGTGGGGAGGGAGAGACAACACAGGCTGGCGGGTCCGACGGCAGACAACTTGCGGCCGCAAGCTCGACTAAGGTCAGGAAGTGCCTGTTATATCTAAGACTTCCACTAGATAGTTAAATCACTGAGTTAGATCTTGTCTGCTGACGGATCCTCACCAACCCCAAATTACCCTGGGAGAGATCATTCCCGGTGCAGAATCGTGACTGGTAAGTACTAACTCTTAATCTGTTTTTAGGAAGATTCTCCGCCCGTGGAAAAGTCTTCTGAGTGAGGGTACCCGCCGCCCACGATGGGCATAAAAGTCTCAGGAGTGAGGAGGAGAAGAGAAAGTGTTCCGTGGTACACCTTAGTGCACGGGGATACTGACGGCGCCTACCTTAGACTGGTTGTTAAGAGGAGAAATCTCCCACGCGAAGGTCAGGTTTTGAAAGGCGACCGTCCCATATTTGATCCTCTCTGTGTACTAGGGAGCCATGGAGCACTTCAATTTCGAGTTACCGAAACTCAGACATTTGTGTGTTGAGTAACAGAGTATATGAGAGTTTTTAGAAATATGGTAAAATTGATAACTGTGCAAGTTCAATAAACTAACAGTGAGCAGCCGCAGGGGTCGGACACCATCAAGGTAGGAGTGGAAGTGTTACCCCGAGGCCCGGGGAAGCTCACCTGGAACGGAAAACGGTAGTATGGTCCATACCCTGTCGCCGAGGTCTCCAACAGGGCATTAAAAGGTAAGAAGGGAGGGGGACAATAACTGACATCATTTTCTACTGGCTAAATAAGACCTCTGGCAAGTGGGGAGCGTTTCTGGGACAGTCGGCTCTAGGACTGTCTATTTAAATTGCTATCTTTATCACGTGTGGTTGTTGTTGCATACCCTGTATTAGGACCCTAGTCATCCGGACTATAGATCGAGCCTTGACTGGAAAGAATGGAACTCCACCGGCGTACCAGGCACCCTTGTTCCCGGTGGAAGGGGAGGACACGGCCCTCCCGGAAAGCGGACGCGCTATGTGAGGACACGGACTGAAATGGACCATGGCAAGGGGGGGATTGTGAATTTGTTATTAAGTTTTCTGAAATGTTGCATGCTACTTGTAAAAATTGCGGATGTTTAGGGAACCCCTACCCATATTTTGTGACCCTAGGTCGGACAAATCAGGATAAGCAAATAGGGAGGACACGCCAAAGAGTGCCGGGGGACGCTCACCTCTCTGCCTGATCCCGGCAGCTGCGGAAAAGATTGTAAGGGATGTGGGGATGTGGCCTCTGGGAGGCCAAGGGAGGGAGTGTTGGGGTTAATTCGAGACTGCCATTACAGGTCAGGAGTGGCTCACGTAACACACATAATGTTAGGAGGCCGGGATGCGAGGGAGGGGGGAGCGAAACTGGGGACCCCGCTACACCGATACTATTAGTGTCACGCGATTCAGTAAACAAAAGAAACAGGTAACTCGTGAGCATATGGCTGCGGGCCAATAAGATGGACACAAGTGCCCGATATTACCTAATATGTAGCGGGGGGTGTGCTGGGGGAAAAGGGGTATAAATAAGAGCAGATTGTAAGGGGAAAACAGAACGCCTTCTCCAGCGACTCCGTGGATTCGCTGTGCCAGTTACGAATTCTGCAATAAAGCCACGTTTTGCTATATTCCGGTGTTAGTTGTCTCTCTTCCTAAAAGAACACAGGGCAGAATTTCAAGCCCAACACCTTGCTGACAACATTCATGGACTATATTGTATTAGTTTTGTGTGTGACTGCGTGCTTCTTGCTGTCTTATATATGCTCTATGTGCCTGGTGCTGTGTTTTGCACTTTGGTCCCAGAGGGATGCTGTTTCGTTTGCTGGTATTCATGTATGGTTGAATGACAATTAAACTTGAACTTGAACTCTTCTATTATAAAATAGCAACTACCTTTCTCCTGCCAATATTAAGTAACTCATTGTAACAAAGTATCTACAGGAGGAACTTAACCAGTTGAACAGCATCTGTGTTAAAGAATCGTTCAGATTCTTTAACACATAAAGATTGGAACTCTGTATTGGGACTCATCTTGACACAGGATTTCAACCTGGAATATATTGACAATTCCTTTCCTCTCACAGATCCTGCTTGACCTGCTAAGTTCCTCCACTTTGTTGCTGTACATTCCAGCATCTGCTGTCTTTTGTGTCTCCACTAAGCAACCGGTTGTACATCTAGCCTAACGTACATAGGGTTCTACACATGTAATAACTAATTTAATGATTTCAGCACCGCGTTAGCTGTGATCCAGTGAGTCACATTCTTGCCTTTGTGTCAGCAGGATTTGTGCACTAGATCCACTCCAGAGATCATTCTGTCCACAGCTCTCCAGCAGACGAAGAGACCATGCCTGCGTGCACAAGACCTGGACGACATACTAGCCTGAGCTGATAAGTAGTAAATAGCTTTTATGCCACAAAATCACAAGGAAATGAACAATCTCCAACAAAAGGGAGTTTATCCACCTGATCTTAGGATTCAATCATATTACTCAGTCTTCCACTATCAACATCCTTGCGTCATAAACCCAACTAGATGAGCCACGTAAATATTGTGGGTAGAGTACAGTTCAGAATCTGTGTGTTTTGCAGTGACTGATTTATCTCCTGACAATTATATGATAGCATAGTGGTTAGCACTATGCTTTACAGTATAGGTGACCTGGGTTCAAGTCCCACCACTGCCTGCAAGGAGTTTCTACGTTCTGCTTGGGACTGTGTAGGTTTCCTCCAGGTGCTCTGGTTTCCTCCCACTGTCCAAAGATGTACCAGTTGGCAAGTTAATTAGTCATTGTAAATTGTCCGGTGATTAGGCAATTAGGGGGTAGCTGGGTGGCACGGCTTGAAGGGGAGGAAGGGCCTAGTCCACAGTGTTTTTCAATAAATACAGTGCCTATAAAAAGTATTCACCCCCACCCCCCCTTGGAAGTTTTCGTGTTTTATTGTTTTACAACATTGAATCACAATGGATTTAATTTGGCTTTTTTTTGACACTGATCAACAGAAAAGACTTGTGTCAAAGTGGTTACATTATCTTGGATCTGTGTAAGTCATTGGTTAGGCTGCACTTGAAGTATTGTGTATAGTTTTGGTTACCCTACAAAGGAACAATGTGGTTAAACTGGAAAGAGTGCAGAGAATTTAGAAAAAGCTACACAACGGACTCTTAGCATCACAAATCAGCGAGTTGCTTGTTACGTCTCCCCTCTCACTGTGAAACAGAGGCACCTCTTTCTCCCTTATCAGGGAGGGAGAGAGCCGGTGGTATGTCGAATACCAGGTGAACGAGTAGTCTTTAGGGTCCTGCAAGTCTGTGTCTTTGTTGTTGCTTTGCTCACGCTTGAGTGCTCAGTGGCTGGCGGGTGCCGATGCTTTTTTTTTGCTGATGGGAGGGGGGGATTGTTGCTTGCTGCCTCTTATACATGGGAGGAAGGGGAGCTGGGGGGGGGGACTTTGGGGTTCTAACATTTAACTGTCATTCATTCTTTGGGGGCACTTCTCTGTTTTTTGTGGTTGGTTGTGAAGAAAAAGCATTTCAAGATGTATATATTTCTTTGACATTAAATGTACCTTTGAAACCTTTGAAAGAAGATTTACAACAATATTATCAGGACTAGTGGACCTGAGTTACAGTGCCTATAAAAATATTCACCCCCCCCCCCCCCCTTGGAAGTTTTCATGTTTTATTGTTTTACAGCATTGAATCACAATGGATTTAATTTGGCTTTTTTGACACTGATCCGCAGAAAAGACTCTTTCATGTCAAAGTGAAAAAAACATTTACAGATTAGTCTAAATATATTACAATCATCAAACACAAAATAATTGATTGCATAAGTATTCACCCCTCTTCCCCCATACATACAAGGGTGTATGTATTTAGTAGATACATACACCTTTGGCAGCAGTTATAGCCTTGAGTTTGTGTGGATTGGTCTCAATCAGCTTTGCATATTTGGACACTGCAATTTTCCCCCATTCTTTACTAAACTGCTCAAACTCTGTGAGATTGAATGGGGATCATGAATGAGCATTCCCTTTCAAGTCCAGCCACAAATTCTCAACTGGATTGAGGTCTGGATCCTGACTTGCCCACTCCAGGACATTAACTTTGTTGTTTTTAAGCCATTTCTGTGTAGCTTTGGCTTTCTGCTTGGTGTCATTGCTTGCTGGAAAGCAAATCTTCTCCCAAGTCACAGTTCTGTTGCAGACTGCTTCAGGTTTTCCTCCAGGATTCCCTTGTATTCTGCTGCATTAATTTTACCCTCTACCTTCACAAGCTTTCCAGGGCCTGCTGCACTGTATAATCCCCACAGCATGATGCAGCCGCCACCATGCTTCACGGTAGGGATGGTGTGTTTTTGATTATGTGTGGCGTTTGGTTTACACCAAACATGGCGTTTGGTCTGATGGCCAAAAAGCTCAATTTTGGTTTCACCTAACCATAGAAACTTCTTCCATCTGACTTCAGAGTCTCCCACATGCCTCTGGAAAATTCTAGCTGAGATATCATGTGCATCTTTTTCAACAGTGGCTTTCTCTTTGCCACTCTCCCATAAAGCTGAGACTGGTGAAGTATCCAGGCAACAGATGTTGTATGTGCAGTCTCTCCCATCTCAGCCACTGAAGCTTGTAACTCCTCTAGAGCTGTCCTAGGTCTCTTGGTGGCCTCCCTCACTAGTCCCTTTCTTGCACAGTTACTCAGTTATTGAGAATTGCCTGCTCTAGGCGGATTTAAGGCTGTGCCATGTTCTTTCCATTTCTTGGTGATTAACTTAACTGTATTCCAAGGGATATTCAGTAACTTTGAAACTATTTTGTATCCATTTCCTGACTTGTACTTTTGAATAACCTTTTTGTGGAGTTGCTTGGAGTGTTCTTTTGTCTTCATGGTGTAGTTTTTGCCAGGATACTGACTCACCAGCAATTGGACCTTCCAGACACACGTGTAGTTTTACTACAATCAATTGAAACACCTTGACTGCACATGGTGATCTCCACTTAACTAATTATGTGACTTCTAAAACCAATTGGCTGCACCAGTGATGATTTGCTGAGTCATATTAAAGGGTAGTGAATACTTAAGCAATCAATTATTTTGAGTTTTATATTTGTAATTAATTTAGATCACTTTGTAGATGCTTGTTATCACTTTGACGCAGAAGAGTCTTTTTCTGTAGATCAGAGTTAAAAAAGCCAAATTAAATCCACTGTGATTCAATGTTGTAAAACAATGAAACGTGAAAACTTCCAAGGGGTGTAAATACTTTTTATAGCCACTGTAAATAAATCTCCCAACGTTCTCAACTAACTCCGAGACACATGCCAGTTATGTGATGGAATATTCCTCACTTTTATGAACTCTACAAAACTGAAGAAGTTCAACCCCTTCTGCACAAGGCAGCCACCTCACACAAGCATTCATTGCTTCTAGTTGTTGCAGTTTGCACCGTTTACACACTACCATTCTCTGTCATATTCTGTACTGGTATCCTGTGCCACAAATTACGGTGCCAACATAGCATTTCCTCAATGCTTGGCAGAGTAGCACAGAACAGAACAAATCAGAAGATACCAACAAACAACAGGAAACCAGCCCTGTCTCTCACCCACCTACACAATCCTCTAACCTCAGACAGGTGGTCTTCAGCCTCCACTATCTTGCAGACTCGTAGATTTGCAACTTGCGGCCCCAGCTTCCCCAGCGGACTCACAGAGATCCTAGTTGCATATCAGGCAATATTCCAAGATGAGGAATTCCAAAGTGTGAAGATATCCTGAGATAGAGAATAACAACCTGAAACACCAACCAGTCTTCTGGAGGACCTCAATGGGACAAGCAGCATTTGTGGGGGGAAAGAAATAGTTGGCATTTCACGGCAAAACTGTACACCAGGACTGACAGCAGAGAGGTGAGATGTAGGGTTAGAGAGAAGAAGGGGAGTGATTGGAAAGAAATCCAAGGTGATTGATGGATCGAGGAAGCTGCAAGTCTGCCAGCTTGTGGGTGAAGTTTGGAGACCACGTGACTCTGTCATTTCCACCTATCACCTCCCAGGCTCTGGTGCAATTCTCACTTCCTCCCACCCTACCTCCCTCACCTACACTTATCTATCATCTGCCAGCTCTTGTTCCTCTCCTTCTCTCCAGCTTTATGTATGGCCAATCTCCCCTTTATTCTTTCAGTCCGGCTGAATAGTTTTGACCCAAAATGTTAATTGTCCATTTCTTTCCATAGATGCTACCTGACCTGCTGAGTTCCTCCAGCATTTTGTGTGTTGCTCCTTCTGTAGTGTCTGCTTGATTACCTGAGCAGCTGGAGGAAAAGCACACAGTCATGAGAAGAATGTACAAATTCCTTACTGGCAACAGTGGGATTCAGACCCTGATCAGTCATCTCTGGAGCTGTAATCGCATTACACTATCTACTATGCTACATTGGTCCATGGAGCTGTAACAGCATTACACTATCCACTATACTACATTGATCTCTGGAGGTGTAATAACATTACACTATCCATTATGCTATATTGATCTCTGGAGCTGTAATAGCATTACACTATCCACTATGCTACATTGGTCTCTAGTGCTGTAACAGCATTACACTATCCACTATACTACATTGGTTGCCCTCAGTTTAAAAGCTAATTCAATGAAAAGTTAAAATCATAACTTATGATAATATCATAATAAGAAACTAATTAAAGCTAGAGGTTAAAAATTTAAAGATTTTTATTAAAGATGAGCTTTATTCATCACATGGAAGTGGAAATATCAAAATAGAGAGTGAAGTGCGTCAATTATGTCAAATCAAATCAGTGAGGATTGTGTTGAACAAGTGTCTCTATGCTTCTAGCACCAACATAGAATGCCCACACTGACAAACCCTAACCCTATCCATACATCTTTGGAATGTGGGAAGAAAACAGAGCACCCAGAGGAAACCCACATGGTCACAAGATGTATGTACAAACTCCTTACAGACAGTGGTGGGTATTGAACCCCGACTGGCAATCACTTCTTTGTGCTAAGCACTAAATTGGTCACCCTCAATTTAAAAGCTAATTCAATTAAAAGCTAATGTCAAGGAATCCCCAGAAACTAATTAATGCTAAAGGTTTAAAGTGGAAGCCAACAACTGGAACATTACTCTTTCCTTGTCGATAATTAGTTAATTTATTGAAGGATGCTTGATTCAGACTACTTTAGCAATGGGAGGGAAACGCAGGGAACTGAGAGAACTCGGCAGCAGTGCTCCAGCTGTGCACTGGATGGTCTATGGTTGCTTTGAGCTCAGTGAGCCCAATTGCTCTTTGCTTGTTAATTGGCATTTAGTCTTAGCACTGTCAGATCTATTTTATTATAGATTTATTTGGTTTCACATCTCTGCAAGGCATTCTAATACCCAATCCAAAGTAATTAAGAATTAAACATCCTATTTGTTCATCTGTTAAATTCAGGACGTGTTTGATCTTAAATCCTACAAGCCTTCGGGCATGGTGTGTAGTGGGTGGTTGTTGGTAGTATAAATAGATATGAAGCGTAATAGTTATTCCAATGCTGTGACACGAAGAAATTGAGCTCTGATCTAAATTTGCAGTTCAATGTGATTGGATTTGGAATTATATTTCAAGTGAGATTTAATCTAGTCAAAGTCCCTATCATTAAATATTACATGCTGGAAATGGGTTATTTGGCAAACTGGTTTGAGCTTTTCATAATTGACCCATGAAAGTATTTGATCCAATATTCTTGCTGGCTTCTGTATTGTTGAATAGAATTCCTTTTATGGTTTCCCCTTGTAGTTGCTTTAAAGAGTTTACAGAGCTGCATTTCAAATCTTAATTACAGAAACACGAGAGATTCTACAGATGTTGGGAATGCAAAGCAACACATATAAAACACTGGAGGAAGTTGGCAGGTCAGACAGCATCTTTGGAAAAGAGTAAACAGTTGACATTTCTGCCTTCCTTCTTCAGGACTGAGAAGCAAGCGGGAATATGCCAGAATTAAAAAGTGAGAAGGGGGAAAGAGGCTAGCTGGAAGTTGATAGGTGGAGAAGAAAGAGTCTGATAAGAGAAGAGATTGTACAGTAGGAGAAAGGGAAGGAAGAGGAGTCCCAGGGGAAGTAATAGGCAGGCAAAAAGAAGTGAAAGATCAGAGTGGGGAATCGAGGAAAGGGGTGGCCTCATCTTGGCACAAGAGAAGGCCACGGATCGACATGTTGGAATAGGAATGGGAACCGGAATTAAAATCTTTGGTCATCGGGAAGTCCTGCTTGTGCTGGATGGTGTGGACGTGATTGACAAAGCAGTCTCCCAATTAATTACCCTGAAGCTTTAATTTTGCCATTTTTTTTCATTTAAAAGATGGAACATGGAACATTATAGCACGTACCTTACCTTTGGCCCACAATGTTGTGCTGAACTTTTCACCTACTCTGAGATTGAAATAAATCTTCCCTCCTATGTAGCCCTTCATTTTTCTACCATCCATAAGCCTTTCTAAGAATTTTTTTTAAATGCCCCAAATGTACAGTACAGTCCAAAAGTCTTTGACACATGTATGTATATAGCCCAAGACCTTTGAACAGTACCATAAATGTTACCCTTTTACTGTGTAAGAATTAACCTGGTTGGTCCTACCAAAATGCAACATCGTTCACTTGTCTGCATTAAATTCCATCTGCCATTTTTCAGCCCATTTTTCCAGCTGGTTTAGATCCCACTGCAAGCTCTGATAGTCTTCCTCACTATCCACTACACTCCCAATCTTGGTATCATCCTCAAATTTGCTGATCCAATAGATGACAACCAACAATGGACCCAGCACCAATCCCTGCGACAGTCCTCTAGTCACAGGGCTCCAGGCAGAGAGGCAACTATTAACTACCCAGTCTCTGGTTTCTCCCACAAAGCCAATGTATAATCCAATTTACTACCTCATATTAAATGCAAAGTGACTGAAACTTCTTAACCATCTCTCATGTGGGACCTTGTCAATTGCCTTGCTAAAGTCCATGTAGACAGCATCCACTACTTTGCCTTCATCAACTTTCCTGGTAACTTCCTCAAAAAACTTTATAAGATTGGTTAGACATGACCTACCATGCTCAAAGCCATGCTGACTATCCTTAATCAGTCCATGTTCATATAAATACTCATATATCCAGTTCCTTAGAATACCTTCCAATATCTTTCCCACTACTGATGTCAGGTTCACCAGCCTATAATTTCCTGGTTTATTTTTAGAGCCTTTCTTAAACAGCAGAACAGCATTAGCTGTCCTCTAATACCCTGATGCCTCTCCTTTCACTAAGGATAATTTAAATATCTCTGTTAGGGTCGCTGCAATTTCTGTACTTGTCTCCCACGTGGTCCAAGGGAACATCTTTCAGTACTTGAGGATTTATCCACCCTAATTTGCCTCAAGACAGTAAACATATCCTCCTCTATAATCTGTATACAGTTCATGAACTCACTGTTGCTTTGCCTCATGAATGAATGTAGGCCTTCATTGCTAGAGGGATTGAATTCAAGAGCACGGAGGTCTTGCTGCAACTATACAGGGTACTGGTGAGGCCACACCTGGAGTACTGTGTGTGGTTCTGTTCTCCATACTTGAGGAAGGATATACTGGCTTTGGAGGCAGTGCAGAGGAGGTTCACCAGGTTGATTCCAGGGATGAAGGGGTTAAGCTATGAGGAGAGATTGAGTTGCCTGGGACTATACTCTCTGGAGTTCAGAAGAATGAGAGGGGATCTTATAGAAACATACAAAATTTTGAAAGGGATAGATAAGATAGAAGTAGGAAAGTTGTTTCCATTGGTAGGTGAGACTAGAACGAGGGGACATTGCCTCAAGATTCAGGGGAGAAGATTTAGGATGGAGATGAGGAGAAACTGTTTTCCCCAGAGAGTGGTGAATCCATGGAATTCTCTGCCCAGGGAAGCAGTTGAGGCTTTTTCACTAAATATATTTAAGAAACAGTTAGATAGGTTTTTACATAGTAAGGGAATTAAGGGTTATGGGGAAAAGGCAGGTAGATGGAGCTGAGTTTACGGACAGATCAGCCATGATCTTATTGAATGGCGGAACAGGCTCGATGGGCCAGATGGCCTACTCCTGCTCCTATTTCTTATGTTCTTATGTTCTCATTTCTATAGACTCTGTGTCTGTCTCCAGAATACATACCGGATCTCCCCCATCCATTTTGATCTTCCAAAGGACCAATTTTTGTCCCTTGCAGTCCTTTTGCTCTTAACATATCTTTAAGAATCCTTTAGGATGTTCCTTCAACCTCATGCCTAATTTAAGCCTTCCTGATTTCTTTCTCAAGTGTTCCCTTGCATTCCTTATACACCATAAGTACCTCATTTGTTCCTACCTACTTATTTGTGCTATGTACCTCCTTTTTCTTAACCTGGGCCTCAATACCTCTTGAAAAACTAAGATTCCTGAAACTGTTACATATATTTTAGTCTGACATGGATTACAAGTTTTGTACTCCCAAAATTTCATTTTTGATGGCCTCCCACTTCCCAAGTATATGTTTTCCAGAAAACGGCCTGTCCCAGTCCACACTTGCCAGATCTTCCTGATACCATCAAAATTGGACTTTCTCCAATTTAGAACTTCAACTCGCAGACCAGATTTATCATTTTTCATACTTATTTTGAAATTAATAGCATTACGATCATGAGATACAAAGTGTTCCCCTACACAAACTTCTGTCATCCTGCCCTTTCTCATTCCCTAACAGCAGATCAAGTATCTCACACTCCCTCGTTGAGACTCTTACATACCGATGAAGGAAACTTTCCTGAATACATGTGACAAACTCTATCCTATTTAGTCCTTAAACAAGAGAAAATCTTCAGATGCTGGAAATCCAAGCAACACACATAAAATGCTGGAGGAACCAGCCGGTCAGGTAGCATTTCTGGAAAAAAGTACAGTTGACATTTCCGGCCAAAACCCTTACTGATGAAAGGTTTCGATCCAAAGCGTCGAGTGTACTTTTTTCATAGATGCTGCCTGGCCTGCTGAGTTCTTCCAGCATTTTGTGTATGCTACCCATTTAGTCCTTTTACAGTTTGGGAGTACTAATCAATACGTGGAAAGTTAAAATCACTCCTATAACAACCTTATGTTTCTTGCAACAGTCTGAGACCTCCCAACAAATTTGTTCCTCTTGATCTCTTGGACTGTTGGGTGGTCAATGATACAGCCCTGTTATTCCTCAGTTCCACCCATGAAACCTCACTACTTGAGATCTCCAGTATATCCTGACTGAGCACTGCCGTGATATTTTCTCCCTTCCTCCTTCAATCCTTCCTGCTCTTTTGCATCCAAAACAGTATCATAATAATGACTACAATATCATAAATTCTAAGTGTTGATCCATGCTCTGAGCTTGTCTGCCTTTCCTACAATACTTCTTGCATTGAAATATATTCAGCTCAGAACATTGGTTGCACTATACTCAACCTTTTGGTTCCTGACATCTGTCTCTACAACTTTTCCACTATCCATTTCGGCACTCTGTTTCCTATCCCTCTGTTTAAAACCAACCCCGTGCAGCACTAGCAAACCTTCCCCCTAGGATATTAGTCCCCTTCCAGTTCAGGTGCAAAGTGTCTCTTCTGTACAGGTGCGAACTTCCCTGGACGAGAGCCAAATGGTCCAAAAATCTGATGCCCCCGTCCCCGACCCCTCTAACACCAATTCCTTAGCCATGTGTATAATCTTCCTATTTCTGGCCTCCATAGAACATGGCAAGGGTAGCCTCCTGAGATCACAACCTTGGAAGTCCTGTCCGTTACATAGCACCAAACTTCCTGAGGACTAAATTTGAGATGTCTTGGACCCTGGCACACAGGAGGCAGCATATCATCTGCAAATCTCTTTCTCATCCAAAAAAACCTCCTTTCTGTTACCCTAAATAACAAATCCCCTCTCACCACAGCATGTTTCTGCTTCCCCCTTCCTTTCTGGGTCACAGAGTCAGACTCAGTGCCAGAGACCTGGCCACTGAGACTTAACTCTGCAAGGACATTCCCCACCTACAGTTCTAAAGTGAAATACCTGTTGTTGAGGGGGATGGCCCCAGGGGTACTCTGCACTGGCTGTTTTACACCTTTCCCTTTCCTGACTGTCTCCTGTGGCCTACACCTTGATTGTAACTACATCTCTACATGCCTTCCCTGTCATGCCTTCAGCCTTTCAAATGATGCGAAGTTCAGCCATTTCCAATTCCAAATGCTTAATGTGGTGTGTTAGAAGCTGCAGCCGGATGTACTTCTCACCGATGTAGTGGTCAGGGAAACTGGAGGCCTTCCTGCCTTCCCACATCTCACAAGAGGAGCATTCAACTATCCTTCTATAAAGAAGGGAAGGGAGAAAAAAAACTGGGGAGAAAATCTACCTACAGCTTTTTTGCCTACTCGCACCCAAGCCTCTCCTCTCTGAAGCTGCAAAGAGCTATTGTCTCAAATAACCACTCTAATACTGTCCACTCCAACAATAGACACACCACTTGCCCCTGCCTTATTTTAATTTGTCCTTGCCAATCAATCCCAATCATTGATTGGCCACTGCTCAAAACACCAAACTTTTGCAAATTGATGCCTTATGTACTCAATTGACAACTCTGAGTGAGGTATGTCTTCTTACACTTCCAAACATTGATTGGCTACGGCTCAAAATACCAAACTGCTGTGAATTGATGCCTTATGACCTCAATCAGCAAACCTGAGTGAACTATACCTTCTCACGCCTCCAACACTGATTGGCCACTGCTCAAAACATTGCTGCCCTAAACGCAAACTGGGTAATGGGCAGTAAGTAAGTAAGTAAGATGTTTCTGTACAAAACAGAGGAAGTCCTATTCTTTTGGATAAGGCTTAAACTGAGACTTTTCTACTCTGCTGGATGTAATAAAAATTAACACTGAAGATGAGCAAGGGACTTTCTCCAGCACTAGTTTCATTTTCTTAATTGTTTTGACTTTTTCTTTTAACTTAAAAAAATTTTCGTCATGTAAACTTCTTTCAAACAAGATGGTTTTAAATCAGAATCAGGTTTATTATCACTGGCATGTAATGTGAAATTTGTTAACTTAGCAGCAGCAGTTCAATGCAATACATAATCTAGCAGAGAGAGAAAATATAATAATAATAAATAAAATAAAACATAATGATAAATAAACAAGTAAACCAATTATGTATATTGACCAGATTTTTTAAAAAATGTGGAAAAATAGAAATACTGTATATTAAAAAAAGTGAGGTAGTGTCCAAAGCTTCAATGTCTATTGAGAAATCGAATGGCAGAGGGGAAGAAGCTGTTCCTGATTCACTGAGTGTGCCTTCAGGCTTCTGTACCTCCTAACAGTGAGAAAACGGAACACCCTGGATGCTGGAGGTCCTTAATAATGGATGCTGCCTTTCTGAGACATTGCTCCCTTAAGATGTCCTGAGTATTTTGTAGGCTAGTCAGCAAGATAGAGCTGACTAGATTTATAACGTTCTGCAGCTTCTTTTGGTCCTGTGCAGTAGCCCCTCGATACCAAACAGTGATGCAACCTGTCAGAATACTCTCCATGGTACAACTATAGAAGTTTTTGAATGTACTTGTTGACATGCCAAATCTCTTCAAACTCCTAATAAAGTACAGCTGCTGTCTTGCCTTCTTTATGACTACATCGTTATGTTGGGATCAGGTTAGATCCTCAGAGATCTTGACACCCAGGAACTTGAAGCTGCTCACTCTCTCTACTTCTGATCCCTCTATGAGAATTGGTATATGCTCCTTGGTCTTACCCTTCCTATATAAAAAAAAAAGGACCCATATATCAAACCATAATAGATCCAAATTTATAGGCTAAATTACACTGATCAGCCCAATAGAATGTCATTGATCCAGGAAACCTTGAGCATCCGCAGGCGATTTAAACAGCCGAACAGTTCCATCATCCAGGGCGACTCTCAGATGTGCTGGGAATAACAGCGCTTGCTTGTAGCCTTTCTGGTGGAAATTCGACATAACCGATCTGAAAGCCAGCCTAGCCCGTAATACTTCTGGGCTATAGTCTTCCAAGATACGAAACTTGAAATTTTGATGGATAATCATACCTTTTTTACGAGCCAGACGGATCAAGCGATCTTTGATATGAGGATAGTGAATCCTCAAAATTATGTGCCGCGGTTTCGAAGTTGAACTTGCATAAAATCTTGTTACCCGATGTGCTCGATCGATTATTGGGGAGGGATCCAGGACCTCTTTGCCCAGGACATCCACTAGAAATTTAGAGAAGAAAACGGTAAGATCACCGCTTTCAAATCCTTCCGGGATCCCAATTAACCGGAGATTTTGCCTTCGAGAGCGATTTTCCAAATCCGTAATTTTAACTTTATAACGATCCATCTGTTGAGAAGTCGAGGTTTGCTCTTCTTGTATCTTTTCAATCATACGATCTTTCTTACGAGCGGCTTCTTCAAGAGCCAAAATGCTTGCCTGTTGTTTTTGTGATTCCAGTGAAAGTTCCAAAAACTTTTCTTCGAGTGATTTCAAACGATCGTCATACTTCGAAAGCCTTAGGAATAATTTTTCCTGCATCTCTTCAAATTTAGTTTCCACAATCTTCGCAACTGCTTCTAAAGGTACCAAGTCTTTCGACTGTTTCGATTCTTTTGCTTTAGACATTTCAGCAAGTTGAGAATAATTCAAATAGTTTAGAAAGAAGAATTCAGTATATTTAACCCCTTTAGAATAAGTTTAAGGGGTGTTTATAGGCTAAAAAAACGTAAAAGTTTTGGAGCAAAGCCTAAGTGCGGTTTACTCCATGAGCGCCATCTTGAGAATCCCGGTCTTACCCTTCCTGAAGTCCACAATCAGCTCTTTCTTCTTACTGACATTGAGTGTCAGGTTGTTACTATGGCACCATTCCATTAGTTGGCATATCTCACATCTGTACGCCCTCTCATCACCACCTGAGATTCTACCAGCAATGGTTGTATCATCAGTAAATTTGTAGATGGTATTTGAGCTATGCCTAGCCACACAGTCATGTGTATACGGAGAGTAGAGCAGTGGGCTAAGCACACACCCCTGAGGTGTGCCAGTGTTGATTGTCAGTGAAGAGGATATGTTATCACCAATCTGCACAGACTGCGGTCTTCCGGTTAGGAAGTCGAGGATCCAATTGCAGAGGGAGGTGCAGAGGCCCAGGTTCCGCAACTTCTCAATCAGGATTGTGGGAATGATGGTATTAAATGCTGAGTACAGTTGATGAACAGCATCTTGATGTAGGTGTTTGTGTTGTCTAGGTGGTCTAAAGCCACGTGCAGAGCCATTAAGATTGCGTCTGCCTTTGACCTATTGTGACGATAGGCAAATTGCAATGCATAGTTCATTCATTTTGACACTGATTCAGAACCCATCTCATGTGGCTGGAATGCACAATGAACTGGTTATGTATTATCCACTCCTGCTGAGGTTAGCTAAGGTCTGCAAGTCAAACTGGGTAGGTAAAAGTGAGAGGTCACATTCTTGTAAGGTAACTAAACTCAAAAGCTGTTCCTGCCCTTCGAATAAAGATTGGTGCATGTGCAATGCAGACCCCTTTAAGATTCAAGTATCTGTTTTGTCATAAGAGCCTCCAGGTTAAAATAAAAATGAAAAGCTTTAGTTCTTCCCTTGTCACCATCATTATTTGTTGAAAGAGACTTGAGAAGTATCTACTATTAAAAACTTTGTGAGGTTTATATATAACATGGTTTTTCTTCTGTCAAAAGTTTAAGGGAAACCTTTTCACTCAGAGGGGTATGAGAGTGTGGAATGAGCTGCCCGTGCAAATTGTACATGCAAGCTCAATTTCAATGGTTCCATTCAATTTCAGAGAGTGTATCCGGTATACTACCTGAAATTCTCTCTCTTCACAGACATCTACAAAACAGCAGAAAACCCCAAAGAATGAATGACAGAAAACATTAGATTCCCAACATTGAAGGGAAATCTGGATAGGTACATGGGTGGCAGGGGTATGGAGAGCTATGGTCCTGGTGCATGTCAATGGGACTAGGCAGCTTAAACATTTAGATGGACCAAAAGGCCTGTTTGCTATGCTGTAATTTTCTATGACTCTATACCCAGTCAACCAATCATGTGGCAGCAACTCAATGCATAAAAGCATGCAGGTATGGTCAAGAAGTTCACTTGTTGTTCAGACCAAACATCAGAATGGGGAAGGAATGTGATCTAAGTGACCTTAACCATGGAATGATTGTTGGTGCCAGATGGGGTAGCTTTAGTACTTCAGAAAAGCTGATCTCCTGGGGTTTTCATGTACAACAGGCTCTAGAGTTCAGAGAGAATGGTGTGAAAAATAAAAATCTATCCAGTGAGCAGCAGTTTCATGGGATGTTTTTGCTCACAGAACTGCCGCTCACTGGATGAGAGGGATCAGAGAAGAGTAGCCAGACTTGATCATGCTGAAAGGAAGGCAACAGTACCTCAATTAACCATGCTTTACAACAGTGTCGTGCAAAAGAGTATCTCTGAAAGCACAACATGTTGTACCTCGAAGTGGATTGACTACAGCTGCAGAAGACCACAGCAGATTCTACTCTTGTACCTAATAAAGTGGCTACCGAGTGCGTGTTAAAATCCTGGCAATATTGACAAAATCAACAAGCCTTCCACTAATATCCAGCATTCCTGAAACTGTGTAGAGTTACATAGTGCTGTTCATATCTGTAATCTTCTCTGATTTTTTTTTGAGTAAAGTTATAGAAATAGTCAATGATATTTTGGCAGCACAGAAATTAATTTCTGGGCCAACAATAAATTTTGAAAGTTCACTGATCGAGGTAGCTCAAGCTAATCAGAGATACTTAGAGAATCATTGTAACAAAATAGCAATAATATTTGATATTGCATCTTAAAAATTGCCAAAAAAAGTCCAAACTTAATTCAGAAGAACACATACAAAATGCCAGAGGAAATCAGCAGGTCTGACACCATTTATGGAAATGAATAAACTGTCAACATTCCTGGCTGAAACCCTTCTTCAGCACTGGAAAAGGGGGAAAACACCAGAATGTAAAGATGGGGGGAAGGGGAAGGAGGACTGGCAGAAAGGTGATAGGTGAAGCCAGGTGGATGGGAAAGGTAAAGGGCTAGAGAAGAAGGAATCTGATAGGAGAGGAGAGTGGACCATGGGAGGAAGGGAAGACGTGGCAAAAGAGTAGGCCATGGACTGACATGTCAGAACAGGAGAGGGGATAAGAAATAAAATGAGGTGGAGGGGCCTGACAAAGTGGTCCCCCAACTTGTGTCGGTTCTTAATTCAGAGCAATGTAAATAAATAAAATTTGATATCTATCTCCATAGGGAGATATTAAGTGGATGACCTACGGTTAAATCAAAGATTTATAAGAGCATCTTGTAGGAGGAAAGGGAGGGGAAGAGGGAATGCCAGTACTCAGGGATCTAGTAGTTGAAGACTGTTGAAGATGAAGTGATTAAACCCAGGGAAACAGCTCTTTTGTTGGAAACCAGCAGGGAATGAGAACTTTGCAATGGAAGTTCTATTTATATTTGTTTATGGGTGGGGCATCATGATAGTTTAGCAGTTTGCACGATGCTTTTCAGCACCAGTGACAAGGGTTCAATTCCGGCTGCTGACTGTAAGGAGTTTTCCTGTTCTCCCCCGACTATGTGGGTTTCCTCCGGGTGCTCTGGTTTCTTCCCACATTCCTAACGCGTACAGGTTAGGGTTAGTAAGTGGTGGACATGCTATGTTGGCATCACATGCGGACTGCCCTCAGCACATCCTTGGACTGTGTTACCCGATGACACAAACAATACGTATAATTAAAGCTAATCTTTAAAAATAATGCCCTCTTCCCGTTGCACTACACTCATTTTGAAGATGTTTTCTCCTCACTTTCACAGGGGCTCTGTGAGGCCCTCTGTCTCTGCTTCCCTCCTGTCATCTCTGCTGCTCTTCTGCTCTTACCATGTGCTCACTCAGATTCACCCACCTACTTACCATCTTAGGTGGTAGGTGATCCAACTATCCCCTACCAGCTCTTGCCCTATCCCTTCCAGCTTTTGGAATGAACTGGATGAATTAAATGGCCTAATTCTGTTCCTATGTTGCATGATGTTCCCTCCGCCTTTATATATTGCCTATCCATCTACCTTCTTTGCCGTCCAGTTTGAAGTGCCTTGTCCCAAAGCGTCAACTGTGCATTTCCTTCCACAGATGCTGCCTGACCTGCCGAGTTCCTCCAGCACCTTGTGTGTTGCTGCAGATTCCAGCAACTGCAATGTCCTGTGTCTCCAGTGCAGACACGAGTATGGCTCTTTGAGATGAGGTGCTGGCTGCTGAACACTGCTGATATTCCTCATAGAGGCAGATACATTCGGGACTTTTAAGAGACATTTAGATAGGCACGTGAATGTGAGGGAAGTGGAGGGATGTGACATTGTGTAGGCAGAAGGGATTAGTTTAGTTGAGTTGCTAGTTTAATTTGTTTGGCACAGCATTATGGGCCGAAGGATCTTTTCCTGTGCTGTACTGTTCTATGTTCCTGCAAAAATGATCCCAGTGGATGTCCCCCTCTAAACATTGTTCATCTTACACCCTCTAATATTGTTCATCTTTAAACACCAGCTCTCAACATATGGGCATCTTTAAGTCAGATTTTGTGACAGGAATGAATTTGAGATGCCATGAGGGTCAGTATTCAGTGTGAATCATTTACAGATGTCTAGCTCTGGCTGTAATTCAGTATGACTAATGCCTTCATTAATATCATTTTGAAGCATTCAATGTTAGCGCAACACATCATTCTATCAGTGTTATGGAGACATACAGCATGGGAGCAGGCATTCTGGCAGAGTGTGTTCACACCCACTGTCAAGCATCACTTTACATGTCCTACTCTCATTCCATCTTATTTTCGAGAGTTAGAGATACAGGCCCTTCCTGAGCCTGTGCCATCTTATTACACCCATGTGGCCAATTAACCTACTAACCTGTGCAGTTTTGGAACGTGGGGGGAAAACCGGAGCACCCGGAGGAAATCCACACAGTCACAAGGAGAACGTATAATCGTACAGACAGCAGCAGTAAATGAGCTCGTGCTGCTGGTGCTGTAATAGTGTTACACTAATCACTATGCTACCATGTGTAGCGGGCTAGTGTAATGCTATTATTCTCCCCACAGTCCCATCAGCTCCGGCCAGACTTAACCATGTACCTTCACTTGACTTTTAACCTGCACATCTTTGGGATGTGCGAGGAATCTGGCAGAAAGGGAAAACGCCACACAGGGAGTGCCCAAGACCAGCAGTGAGATCGGATCACTGGACCATTGAGACGGTACAGTGGAGCAGCAGTGAGAGAATCCTGAGTGGTTGCTCCATCGTCTGGTATGGACACTTCAATACACAGGATTGCAAGGAGCCAGCTATAGACTCAGCCAGCTCCAGTATGGGTGTAACTCTCACCATCATCAACCTGTTCTAGAGGTGATGCCTCAAGAACGTAGCATCACAAAGGAACTTCACCACCCAGAACATACTCATATCAAGAACCAAAATGCACAAATATAGACAGGGGAGAATAAAACCAGTGAAGGGGACTTGAAAGGAGAGGATCACTTATCCATTTATTGGCTCCTAGAATGCTCAACATTTACAAGTATTCCAATCTGCCCGCAAGATGAAAGTGTTGCTAAGCAAATTCATTCACCTGTTAAGACAACCACGCTGTTGTGGTCTGGAGCCCCAACTAGCCCAGAGAGGTGAAGATAACAATTTTTATCCTGTGATAGGACAGAAGTGAACCATTGGGGTTTTAGGTATGTTGTATTAAATGAGATTCAACTGAGAACAAATAAATACTCTAGTGGAAGTCTTTCATCAGGCATCATCTTTACCTTTTATGCGTATTTCTTTTGACTTATTGACAAAAAGTTAGACTAGTGTTTCCCGAATTGGGTGATACTGCCACCTTCTGAGGGGAGTGGGAATTTCTAATGGGCAAAAAGATTGAGGGGCCACTGAGGAATTACAAGCTTAATTTAAGAAATGAATTACTTATTATAAGACTGGCTGGGAAACACCAATGTCCCTGAACAGAAAATCCTATAAAACGTAGTGGATACGGCCCAGTCCATCATGGGCAAAGTGCTTCCCACCGTTGAGCACATCTACATGAAGCATTGTCACAGGAAAGCAACATCCATCATCAGAGACTGCCACCACCCAGACATGTTCTCTTCTCACTGCTGCCTTTGGGAAGAAGGTACAGGAGCCTTAGGACTCACACCACCATCTTCAGGAATAGTAATTAGCCCACAACCATCAGTATCTTCAACCAAAGGAGATAACTTCACTCAGCTTCACTTGCACAATCAATGAAATGTTCCCACAATCTATGAACTCACTTTCAAGGCCTCTTCAACTCATGTTCTCAATATTTATTGCTTATTAATTTACTATTATTGTTTCTTCCTTTTTGTACTCGCACAGTTTGTTACCTTTTGAACACTGGATGATTGCCCAAGTTTGTGCAGTCTTTTATTGATTCTATTATGGTTATTATTCTCTTATGGATTTAGTCCTACTAGAAAATGAATATCAGGATTGTATATGCTGACATATACAAGGTCATGCTAGATTTGAGAGGTTCTAGAGGAGGTTCACGAGAATGATCCCAGAAACGAAAGGATTAATGTATGAGCAGTGTCTGATTGCACTGGGCCTGTAATCACCGGACATTAGAAGAATGTGGAAGGGATCTCGTTGAAACCCATTGAGTATTGAAAAACATGGAGAGGAAGTTTCCTACAGTGGGTAAGTGTAGGACCAAAAAGACATGGCCTCAGAATGGAAGGATTTTTCTTTAGAGCAGAGATGATAAGGAATTCCTTTAACCAGGGGGTGGTGAATCTGTGAAATTCATTGTTACAGACAGCTTTGAAGGCTAAGTCAGTAGGATATTTAAAGCAGGGTTTGATAGGTTCTTAATTAGCCAAGGCATCAAAGGATATGGGAAGGAGGCAGCAGAATGGGGTTGAGAGGGATGATAAATAACCAATGATCGAATTGCACAGCAGAACTCAATGGGCCAAATGGCCGAATTCTACTTCTATGTCTTATGGTTTCATCAAAACTCAAAGTTCAAAGTAAATTTATTATCAAAGTACATATATGCCACCCAATACAACCCTGAGATTCATTTTCTTGCAAGGCATTCCCAGTAGGTACAAGAAACAATGAAAATCTGCACACAACAGGATGGACAAACACGAGTGTGCAAATACAATAAGTTAAAATAATAAATAAATAAATAACAAATATTGAGAACATGAGATGAAGCGTCCTTGGAAGTGAGTCTATAGGTTGTTGGAACCGTTCAGTGTTGGGGTGAGTGAAGCTGAGTGAAGTTATCCCTTCTGATTCAAGAGGCTGACAGTTGAGGGGTAGTTAAATCTACCTTAGCTCCTGAGACACACTGTCCAGAGGCTTGTCATGAATTTTTATCACTGGAAGCTGAGATGTGCAATAGGGAGTAGGGTGATATCCCTCCACAGATGCTGCTTGATATGTTGAATTCACAATGCTTTGTGTATGTGTATGTGTGTGTGTTGCTCAAGATTTCTAGCTTATGCAGAATGCTAGAGTCTAAAGTTAGAGGACAAACAATCTTCCCCTCCCACTCCCACTATCAAATCTCTTACTATCTCTTCTTTCAGTTAGTCCTGACGAAGGTCCCGGCCCAAAACGTAGACTGTACTTCTTCCTATAGATGCTGCCTGGCTTGCTGTGTTCCACCAGCATTTTGTGTGTGTTGCTTCAATTTCCAGCATCTGCAGATTACCTCGTGTTTGAGGACATACAATCAGTTGCCACTTTATTAGGTACAGCTTTACAACTGCTGATTAATGCAAATATCTAATCAGTAAGCCTTGTGGCAGCAATTCAATATATAAAAGCTTACAGAGATGGTCAAGTGGTTCAGTTGTTGTTCAAACCAAACATCAGAATGGGAAAGAATTATCATCTAAGTGACCAAGTAAATGTTGTTGCCAGACAGGATGGTTTGAGTATCTCAGAAACAGCTGATCTCCTGGGATTTTCGCACACAACAGTCCCTGGAGTTTACAGAGAATGGTGCGAAAAACAACAAAAAAGTCCAATGAATGGCAGTTCTGTGGGTAAAAGTGCTTTGTTAATGAGAGATGGTTCCTTGTTAATGTCCTGATGAAGGGTCTCGGCCCAAAAAATCGACTATTTACTCTTTTTCATAAATGCTGCCTGGCCTGCTGAGTTCCTCCAGCAGTTTATATGTGTTATTAACGAGAGAGTTCAGAGGAGAATGGCCATACTGGTTCAAGCTGACAAGAAGGCGAAAGTAACTGAAGTAATCACACAACAGTGGTGTACAGAACAGCATCTCTGAACATACAACACGCTGAACCTTGAAGTGGATGGGCCACAGCAGCAGAAGACCATGAACACACCCCTTTTTTTAGATACCGGAGGTAACTGATAAAGTGACTGCTGAGCGTACACCTGTGAAAGGAGGAAAACTGATAGTAACTTCCAATTCAGGATATTAGTTTCTCTTATAAAACAATTACTAGCCAAATAGAGAAAAAAATGGAATGAGTAATATTTCTAAAGCAGCTCTTAGACAAACAACTTTAATGTGACAAGTTTTAAATGTATTATGGTCTGTGAAATCTTGAATCTAATATCATCAGTTGCCAATGAAATTATGACTGACCCAAAACACACCACTATTTTGGAAATCTTCGTTTTATGTCTGTTCTGTTTTTCATTTGATTTTATTGCTCTTTCTTTAATCTGTTTAAGAATAATAAAGCTGTCCTGTTTTTAAATTGACCAGAATTATTTCAGGGTCCGTGTGTTTTGTCTGTCTTTGGTTCTTGGTGCCGTGAAACAGATGCAGATAGTTTCGATTCTTCATTATATTAAGATCTAATTGTGAGTGAGTACTGCGGTTAAGTCAACAGCAAAGGTTCGGTTGCTTCCTGGTTTATATAAAAAGAAATTAAATCCACAGCCACAGAGCATATTGTGTGGGGGAATAGAAACATGGACGTCTCAAGTACAGTCACATTATGGTTTAATGCTGCTTTAGTGGGTTGTTATAGCCAGGGGTGATAGTGTGGATAAGCTCCCACTACCTATTAAATGCTCTAAGTACCCTGTGTTTCAAGAGGCCTCTGACAACCAAGTCTAGCTCCTGGCCTTTGCTTGTGGTTTCATTACTAAGGCGGGTTACTGGAGACTTAAAACCAGTCGCTTCAGGCAGATGGGGTTCAGCAGCTGATCTTGGAGATGGAAAACTCTGATCTCAAACCTCTGCTGCCCTGCAGCTATACCCACTCATGGGAAGGGTTCAGGAGTAAACTTTGTGGAAAATTCTGGAGCTAGAGTCCCAAAGACAGTCCTACATTGAGTTCAACACTGGCAACTCCAGTGATGCCGCTGGTGCCAAATGGTATCGGTCTCTACTGTGCCGTTGAAATCATGGAGTGAAGGAGCCTGGTATATGGGCAACATCTTGCTCTCTATATCATAATGACCTGTCCTGTGACTCATATAGAAAGCAGGCACACAACATCTTTGGTCGACCCTGACCAACGGAGGGCAGGATGATTTTATTCAAAAGGTTATTTGCATAATTTGTCATCTATTGCACATTTGTTGTTTGTCCATCTTTGTGTGTCATTTTTTTCATTGATTCTATTGTGTTTCTTTGTATCTACTGTGAATGCCCACAAGAAAAATTCCTGGGTGTCAATATCTCTGAGGATCTAACTTATTGATGCAGCTACAAAGAAGGCACGACAGTGGCTGTATTTCATTAGGAGTTTGAGGAGATTTGGTCTGTCTCTGAAGACACTTCCAAATTTCAACTGATATACTGTAAAGAGTATTCCAACTGGATGCATCACCATCTGGTATACAGAGAGGGTTGTTACTGCACAGGATCGAACCAAGCTGCATAAAGTTGTAAACTCAGCATCATCATGGGCACTAGTCTCTGTAGTACTCAGGACATCTTTAACAAGCAGTGCCTCAAAAAGGCAGCATCCATCATTAAGGACACTCATCACCCAGGTCATGCTTTCTTCTCATTACTAACATCAGGAAAGAGTTACAGAAGGGACTTACTGTAATTCACAGTTTTTGTTTCAAATTATTATGTACTACCACCGCAAAAACAACAAATTTTATGATCTATGCCGGTGATATTAAACCTGATTCTAATTCTCACCATCTGGTGCATGCCCCCTTCACATTACTACTGCCGGAGAGGAGATACAAGAGACTGAAGGTGCACACTCAATGTTTTAGGAAAAGTTTCTTCCCCTCTGTCGCCAGATTTCTGAACCTATGAACCTACAGCCGCCACTTTATTATTTTGCTCTCTTTTTGTACTATTTATTTCTGATATACTCTTATTATTTATATTAATAATTTAGATATTGCAATGTACTGCTGTTGCAAAACAATGATTTCACAACATTTATCAGTGATATTAAACCTAAGTCTGATTCTGATTCTGAAATTATGTCTGACAACATAAGTCATCAAATTAATTTGAATGGGTTGGGCCTGTATTCCCTAGAGCACAGGAGAATGAGGGGAGACTTGATAGAGGTGTACAAATAAAATTATGAGGGATATGGATAGGGTAAATGCAAGCAGACATTTTCCACTGAGGTCGGGTGAAATGAGAACTAGAGGTCATAAGTTGACGGCAAAAGGTGAAATGTTAAAGGGGAACTTCTTTACTTGGAGCATGCTGAGAGCTGTCAGTGGAAGTGGTGGATACAGGTTCGATTTCAAAAGACATATTGTTGAGGGTAAGAACAATTTCTGTCAGGTGGATAAGAGTGGTAATGGAGAAATAACTGGTTATATCTTTGTTCCAGGAAGAAGTAGAAGCAACCAACACATTCCAAGGACTGGCCGGTCACCAGACATTCGTCTCTCACTTTTTTGCCATAGGATGTATTACTCCTAGTTGAGAGTGGAGACAGCAATTTAGGGTAATAATTTGTGTGAAACAAGGAGCAAAATGTTTTCCTGTACTTGACAAAAATTGTGTTCTTTTCATTTCATGCAATGTTGTGCTTATATTCATGTCTTTCACAATTGCGTCCATTGTTGCTGCTTTAATGAACTGGGTCTTGCTATTGGCTGGGTAGATGGCATATACTCCAAACAACAGATGATGAAGGCCTCATTATCTTATTTAGAAAGGATGTCATTTATTTAGTCAAAAAAGGCCAGTCCATTGAAGTTTCTGTAATTGTATCGTTAAAACAGTTGTAAAAGGCATGAATTCCATAAGATCTGGACAACCTGCAGACTTGCGTTATAATTAGTAACATCTGGACCACACAATTATTGGGCCATGAACATTTCCAACAACAGAGTCTCCTGCAGGGATCATATAAGCAATGAATGAGCATTGAAGATGAACTCCTTATAGTCAAACCTCTATAGCTGCACAATGGACAGTATCCTGACTGGTTGTACCATGGCATGGATATGGAAATACCAATGCCCAGGAATGGAAAAGTCCTCAGATAGTGGTGCATACAGCCAGTCCATCAAAGATAAAGCCCTCCCGACATTGAGAATATTCACATTGAGCACTGCCACAAGAAAGCAGCATCCATCATTAAGGATCAACCTCGCCATGTACTCTTCTTGTCACTACAATTGGACAGGGGGTACAGGAGCCTTGGGTCCCACACTCCAGGATCAGGAACAGTTATTACCCTACAACCATCAGGCTTCTCAATCTTTGGGGGTAACTTTCACTGCCTGGAGTCCAGCAGTCAAAAAAGCGTGCAAAGAGCAGGAAGAGCACATCAACAAGCTGACTGACGAGGGAGCTGGATGGAAGAAGAGGGCCATTCCAACCAAACCAGACGCCTGTCGTCCTTCACCTACAGCCAGCATGGAAGGGACTGTCACTCCAGAGTGGCACTTCTCAGCCACTCAAAGAAGTGTGCTCCCACAACCTGACTTTCTCATGTGCTATCCCCCGCTTTTTATGACAGAAAGTTGCCAACTAACAGCAGTATGTATTAATTATTTACACTATTTGCCTTCTTTTGCACATTGGTTGTTTGTCATTCTTTGTTTATGTACCATTTTCATAAATTGTATTGTATTTCTTTTATTTCTTTCTAGATATCTGCAAGAAAATGAATCCCAAGGTAGTATAGTGGCATATATGTACTTCAATAATAAATGTACTTTGACTTTAACTCTTGATCTAACAATCCACCTTGTCAAGGCCCTTGTAAATGAATGTCTACCTACACTGCACTTTCTCTGGAATTATACCACTGTTTTCTGCATTCTGTTATTGCTTTGTCTTTCCCTTTTGCTACTTCAATGTACTAACGTTTCAAAATGACCTGTATGGATGGCTTGCAAAATTAAGGTTTCCACTATACCAATGAGGTATCCAAGCCTTCCCAGTCTCTACCATTAGGAAGGACAAAGGAATATCATTGGCAACAGGATATACTCTGAGTTATACATGATTCTGACTTGGAAATCTATTGCTATTCCTTCATTGTTACTGGGTCTTTTTCCTGGACTTGTCAATTCAACAGATAGTAGGAGCACCTTCAACTAAGGCTCTACAGCAGTTCAAGAGAGTAGTCACAGTAGCTTCTCAAGTGTAGTTACACTTGGGTAGTAAATATTGGCTTTGCCAGTGACATCCACATCTTGTGAATTAAGTGCCTCGCCTGAGTGCAACTTAATTGAGACCATAAGAGCATAAAAATATAAGGCATAGGGGCAACTAGACCATTAGGCCCATTGAGTCTGCTGTGCCATTCAATCGTGGCTGATTAATTTTCCCTCTCAACCCCATTCTTCTTCCATCTCCCCGTAAACTTTGGTTCCTTTTCTAATCAAGAACCTCTGTTTTAATTAAACCCAGTGATTTGGCCTGTGCAATGAATTCCAAAGATTTACCATGCGTTGCTTAAAGAAATTCCTCCTCATCACTGCTTTAATGGGATGTCCTTGTGTTCTAGGCTGTCTCCTCCCCACATCCACTCCATCTAGACTAGGGGTGCCTAACCTTTTTTATGACACGGACCCTACCATCAACCAAGGAGTCTGTAACCCCCAGGTTGGGAACTCCTGATCTAGATGTTTAAATATTCAGTAGATGAATATAATCTCTTGATTTCATTGCTGGATAAGTAGAGCAAAAATAAATCAACCAATCACGTGAGAGTTTTGCTTCTCTTCCAAAATGGAATAGTCATCGAAATAGGTTTTTGTGGAGTGTATCCACTTGAAGAAAATATGCACACCTTTGATGCAGGACTATCTACAGATTCAGTGTTTGGCATCACTGGCTAATGTTTTGCTTATGTGGGTCAGATAATGGATCAATTACTAATACTTTCAAAACCCTTGAGCACTGGGCTCAAGATAAAGGATCAACCTTATCATTCATATTTATTTTCATGTATTAGGAAATTGCTGTGGTGTGTTGGTGCGATATGCAATAAAAAAAACAACAAAAATAATCCATATAAAATAAAGTTAGAGATTAACATACAGATGTGGATTAAAATGTGCATAAATATGTAAATACCAGCATGTATTTACAATGTAAACAGCATTATAAGTGGTTTAAAGTTCTTACTGAGCAGAGCAGTGACTGAGGTAATAGAGGCGGTGGATGGGGGGAGCAAACTAGAATCATTGATCTGATTGCCTGGGAGAAGAAACTTTTAAGATGGCGTGAAGTTTATTTTTGTTTTAAATGTCCTTTAGAGCTTTCCAGAAATAAGCATTTGGAAAACACAGTTTGCTAGGTCAGTTGAGACTGCAATGATTTTTGCTACCTGCCTCTATGTTCTGGACACATTCAGTATATGTGTTGCAGCAATGGTAGACTGCAGCCAAGCTCACTTAATGTGGCTGTAAGATAAACTCACATCCACGTTGTTAGAAACAAATTTCTGTCGAAGCAATTCCACACCTTACACAACTAATAATATATGCAATACACACAAAATGCTGGAGGAACTTAGCTGGTCAGACTGTATCTATGTGTAACACTTACCCAACAGGCTGGTATATGTCTAGGGGAAAAAGAGATCCAGCCACACACCAATCCACCTCCTGTACACGCAGGTGCTGTGAGAATCGCCAACAGTATCAAACCCACAACAAATACCGTTATGAAATACACTTTAAAGAGTTTACTAAAATTAAAAGAGTATTAGGCAATACAATATATATATATATATATATATACAAGAAAAAAACAAAAGGCGCCAACTTATCAAAGTTCAGTCAGTTTAGTGCACATCGGTGGAGCTCATCCAGCGAACCATTCGACTCCTCGGTGGTCGTCCTCCCGAAACTCCCACTTTGGACTCCCCGGTGGTCGTCCGAGCGCACGTCCTCCTTCCTCGGCGTCTCCCTCCGGACTCTCCTCACACCCCAAGCCCGTGCACCCCCTCCCCCAAGTTCCCAGCCTCACAAAACACAATAACATTCCCCATTGATTAACAAATGAATACAATTACCATTTCAGCCATTCTAAAGCGAAACAACGGCAAGAGAAACTTTTAACAGACAAAGAAGCATTCCTACTCGTAACAAACCAAAGAAGCCCTTTTTAGTAACATACACAGGACATTGTACATATGAATAAACAGTTGACATTTAGGGCCAGGGCCCTTCTTCAGGACTGAGAAGGAAGGGAGAAGATCCCAGAATAAAAAGGTGTGGGGATGGGATTGAGGATAGCTAAAAGGTGACAGGTGAAGTCAGGTGGGTGGGAAAGGAAAATGGCTGGGGAGGAAGGAATCTGATAGGAGAGGAGAGTGGACCATAGGAGAAAGGGAGGGAGGAGGGGATCCAGGGGGAAGTGGTAGGCAGGTGAGAATATGGAAGAGGCCAGAGTAGGGAATAGAAGAAGAAAGGAGAGGGATGTAATTTATTTTTTAGGCAGAAGGAAAAATCAGTATTCATGAATCAAGCTGTAGGCTACCCAGATGGAATAGAAAGTGTTGCTCCTCCATCCTGAGGGTGGCCTCATCTTGATGCAGGAACAGGCCATAGGCCAACATGTTGGAATGGGAATGACATTAGAATTAAAAGGTCTGTGTTTTCCATTTCATAAGCAGAAACTGGAGGCAGTGACAAATAGGAAATTTGAGCCAATATGAGCTTGTTGGACCCTGCTCTGCCTTTGAACTTGATCATGATTAAACTGTGACTTCAACTTTAGTCTCCCTTCTGAGCATTAGACCAAAATAAAAAGCCTGGGCTCTCCAGGAGGAAGTTAAATAATCTGAGATGTGTTTTCTAACCCAAAGTAGCACGGGACAGACTCAGTATGTCCTCACTAACTCAGGGTGAACTCTTTGGCATCTATTGAGAGTCAAGACAGATGTGGTTGTTGGATAAATGAAATTATGGGAAAGTACATAGCTCCAGGCTTAAAGACACCTTCTACTCCACTGTTTTTAAGACAACTGAATTGTTCACTGGTACGATAAGATCTGCTATTGACCTCACAATCAGAATCAGAATCAGGTTTAATATCACCGGCATGAATTGGGAAGTTTGTTGTTATGTGGAAACAGTATATTGCAATACATGATAATTATTGTGAGGCAAAGAAGCTGTTCCTGAATCACTGAGTGTGTGCCTTCAGGCTTCCATACCTCCTTCCTGATGGTAACAATGGTAAGAGGACATGCCCTGGGTCTTGGGGTCTTTAATGATGAATACCACCTTTTTGAGGCATTGCTCCTCATTATGACCTTGTCTAGCTACACTGAACTTTCTCTATACCTGTTACACTTGAATTTGCACTCTGCTATTTCACTGCTAGAATTTGTAGAACTGTTTTAGTTGTCTTGGGCATTAGCCCCATTTCTTTACAAGGAGAGGTGAACTATCAAATACTGAGGTCTTTCTGAATAAGAGTCTTCTTCACTTTCTTTCCATTCTGCTTATATACCAAGAGATCTGCAGCACTCTGGGAACGTGGTTCATACAGTCTTCCAAGAAAATTGTTTGCCCACAGATGTAGAATCTGAGTTGGGTACTGCATCAAGAAAATAAGATGCAATATCAATGACCATGATAAAGTGTTATCCCATCTACCAGAGTTGCATTGAATTATTTACCAGAGATTCCAGATAACGTCTGTGGAATTTCCAATGACGAGAGTCTAGTACAAGAGGAGATGCGTCCAAGGTGAGAGAGGATAATTTCAAAGGAGATGTGCAGGGAAAGTCTTTCACACAGTGAATGCCTCCGATGTGCTGGGAGGTTTGTTTGTTATGTGCCATGTAGGCGATCATGGTCTTTCCATGACCATGATGGTTCTTGGCAAGGTTTTCTACAGAAGTGGTTTGCCAATGCCTTTTTTTGGGCAGTGTCTTAACAAGAATCAGAATGGTACTGGACCCCAAGAAAGGGAGTTTGTGGAATGCCTCCGAGATGGATTCTTAGAACAGCTTGTACTGGAGCCTACCAGGGAGAAGGCAATTCTAGATTTAGTGTTGTGCAATGAACCAGATTTGATCAGGGACCTCGAGGTAAAAGAACCATTAGGAGGTAGTGACCATAATATGATATGTTTTAACCTACAATTTAAGAAGGAGAAGGGAAAATCGGATGTGTCAGTATTACAGTTGAACAAAGGGAACTATGGCGCTATGAGGGAGGAGCTGGCCAAAATTCAATGGAACAATACCCTAGCAGGGAAGACAGTGGAACAACAATGGCAAGTATTTCTGGGAATAATGCAGAACATGCAGGATCGGTTCATTCCAAAGAGGAAGAAAGATCCTAAGGGGAGTAAGGAGTGGCCGTGGCTGACGAGGGAAGTAAAGGGCAGTATAAAAATAAAAGAGAAGAAGTATAACATAGCAAAGATGAGCGGGAAACCAGAGAACTGGGAAGCTTTTAAAGAGCAACAGAAGATAACAAAAAAGGCAATACGCCAAGAAAAAATGAGCTACGAAGGTAAACTAGCCAAGAATATAAAGGAGGATATTAAAAGCTTCTTTAGGTATGTGAATAGCAAAAAAATAGTTAAGACCAAAATTGGGTCATTGAAGACAGAAACGGGTGAATTTATTATGGGGAACAAGGAAATGGCAGACGAGCTGAACAGGTACTTTGAATCTGTCTTCACTAGGGAAGACACAAACAATCTCCCAGATGTAATAGTGGCCAAAGAAACCAGGGTAAAGGATGAACTGAAGGAAATTTATATTAGGCAAGAAACGGTGTTGGATAGACTGTTGAGTCTGAAGGCTGATAAGTCCCCAGGACCTGATGGTTTGCATCCCAGGGTACTTAAAGAGGTGGCTCTAGAAATCGTGGATGCATTGGTAATCATTTTTCAATGTTCTATAGATTGAGGAACGGTTCCTGCTGATTGGAGGGTGGCTAATGTTGTCCCACTTTTCAAGAAAGGAGGGAGAGAGAAAACAGGGAATTATAGACCAGTTAGCCTGACGTCAGTGGTGGGAAAGATGCTGGAGTCAATTATAAAAGAGGAATTTATGACACATTTGGATAGCAGTAGAAGGATCAGTCTGAGTCAGCATGGATTTATGAAGGGAAAATCATGTTTGACTAATCTTCTGGAGTTTTTTGAGGATGTTACTATGAAAATGGACAAAGGAGAGCCAGTGGATGTAGTGTACCTGGACTTCCAGAAAGCTTTTGATAAAGTCCCACATAGGAGATTAGTGGGCAAAATTAGGGCACATGATATTGGGGGCAGAGTACTGACATGGATTGAAAATTGGCTGGCTGACAGGAAACAAAGAATAGCGATTAACGGGTCCCTTTCGGAATGGCAGGCTGTGACCTGTGGGGTACCGCAAGGTTCGGTGCTGGGACCGCAGCTATTTACAATATACATTAATGATTTAGATGAAGGGATTAAGAGTAACATTAGCAAATTTGCTGATGACACAAAGCTGGGTGGCAGTGTGAAATGTCAGGAGGATGTTGGACAGGTTGGGTGAATGGGCAAATGTATGGCAGATGCAGTTTAATGTGGATAAATGTGAGGTTATCCATTTTGGTGGCAAGAACAGGAAGGCAGATTACTATCTAAATGGAGTCAAGTTAGGAAAAGGGGAAGTACAACGAGATCTAGGTGTTCTTGTATATCAGTCAATGAAAGCAAGCATGCAGGTACAGCAGGCAGTGAAGAAAGCTAATGGCATGCTGGCCTTTATAACAAGAGGAATTGAGTATAGGAGTAAACAGGTCCTTCTGCAGCTGTACAGGGCCCTGGTGAGACCCCACCTGGAGTATTGTGTGCAGTTTTGGTCTTCAAATTTGAGGAAGGACATTCTTGCTATTGAGGGAGTGCAGCGTAGGTTCACAAGGTTAATTCTCGGAATGGCGGGACTGTAATATGTTGAAAAATTGGAGCGACTGGGCTTGTATACACTGGAACTTAGAAGGATGAGAGGGATCTGATTGAAACATTTAAGATTATTAAGGGATTGGACATGCTGGAGGCAGGAAGCATGTTCCCGCTGATGAGTGAGTCCAGAACTAGAGGCCACAGTTTAAGAATAAGGGGTAGGCCATTTAGAACAGAGATGCAGAAAAACTTTTTCACCCAGAGAGTGGTGGATATGTGGAATGCTCTGCCCCAGAAGGCAGTGGAGGCCAAGTCTCTGGATGCATTCAAGAGAGAGTTAGATAGAGCTTTTATAGATAGCGGGGTCAAGGGATATAGGGAGAGGGCAGGAACGGGGTACTTATTGTGTATGATCAGCCATGATCATAATGAATGGCGGTTCTGGCTAGAAGGGCCAAATGGCCTACTCCTGCACCTACTGTCTATTGTCCATTGTCTAAGACGGGTGACCTCGGCTATTATATCAATATTTTTCAGAGATGGTCTACCTGGCATCAGTGGTCGCATAACCAGGACTTGTGATATGCACCAGCTTCTCATATGAACATTCATCACCTGCTCCCATGGCTTCATGGCTGATCGGTGGGGGGGAATAAACAGGTACTACACCTTGCCCAAGGGTGATCTGTGGTAGGAGGTAAGGGAGGAAAATACAATAGAGGTGTTTAAGAGGCTCTTTGATAGGTGCATCAATGTGCAGAAAATTGAGAGATATAGGTATGCAGGTAGAAGGAACTTGTTTAACATGCTTTGAAGCACTAGGTTCATTAATTAGGGTTAACATTGTGCATTGAAGGGCTTGTTCATGCACTGTCATATGAATAGATTCCAAGACCTTCTGAACTTAGCAAGATCCACTCAGAGCCTCTCACTTCCGCCCGTATCTGATCTCATTTGCCCCCCCCCCCCCCGCCCCGAGTACAGTGATGAAGTCCTAACAATACCCTGATGCAGATGGGATTGTGCAGAGTTACTGCCCTCAAGAGCACCGCTGGGAATCTCTCAGCTGGCAAAGCCATGAGGCGGATTAATTATCCTTATTTTTAAATTTAAAAAAAGAAACAACATCCGTTAAATGGTCTTTTCCACTCTCCTTGTTCTATTGATAATTATTAAGTCTGTTCATATGTTCAAACTATTGGCGTTAGCTCACGTGACCATTCTGCATATGAGGTCATTCTTACCCTTGGCCTTTAAGCTGTATGAGTCAACCTGTAGTGGGGGAAGTGATGACTCCCTCCAGTTAGACTATTTGAGGTAACTTATTTTTTGTTCTTTCTTACTTCTCTTCTAATATTTGTATAATTGTATATCTGTGCACTTGTAATTCTACTGTGGCACTGTAATTTCCTTTGGGATCAATGAAGTATCTATCTACCTAAACCCACTTGTTGAGTGCTCATGGCTGTTTGCACTATTGTCTTGTAAATTGTTGGTTGCTATTGTTTTGTTTATTATAGTATTGTTCTGTGTTTTAAGCTTGGCACAGAAATGCTGGTATGTTTCTCATACAGGCAATAAAGTGTTTCTGATTCTGATTAGTGTCATTCAATAATCTGAAAGCATTAAAATTTTGAAATACTCTCAAAAGCAAATAGAAAACACATGACAAATTAAATAATGGAACAACTTACAATCTACTTTAGCTGCTAATCCATAAGACAGGGTTCTTTGTTGAAATCAATTGGATCTTGCTCCAGCACTAAGTCTGACAATGGAATTGGAGTGGTGAATCATAGATTTACCTGTTTAAGGGTGCTTGTGCAAGAACCCGGAATTTTCCAGCGTTCAGGTGGCTAATTGTCAAGTTTCCACAGGAAAAGCTTACTACCCAATTATGTTGGCAGGAGCAACATGCCGGGGTGAAAATAGATCTCTTCCTACTTGGGGCTTGCACAGTGTGCTGAGTTCAAACCTAACCTCCGATGCTGTCTGTGTGGAGTTCACACATTTTCCCTGTGATTCTCCCTGATGCTCCGGTTTCCTCCCACATTCTAAAGATGTGTGTGAGGGTAGGTTAATTGGCTGTTATAAATTTCCCCTAATGGGCAGGGGAGTGGGAAAATCTGAGAGGGCATTGTGATGGAGAGCGCTCAGTAAACACACATACACACACACACACACACACACACACACACACACACACACACACACACACACACACACACACACACACACGCACACGCACACGCACACACATGCACACACGCAAATGCACATGCACACGCACACACGCACACACCCTTGTCATTCTGCTATTTTTGCACTGAGTCTACACACTTCAGTCACAAACAAAAGAAAATCTGCTGATGGAACTCCAAGCAACACAAACAAAATGCTGGAGGAACTCAGCAGGCCAGGCAGCATCTAGGGAAATGAATAAACAGTCGAAGTTTCAGGCCGAGATGTTGACTATACTCCAGAATTTTGTGTGTGGTGCACACTTCAGAATCAGTCCCCCATTATATTGGCATATTGCCATTATGGTGATTTCCCAACATACATGGTGCAATGTTCCATTTCCTGAGTAATGGGGATATGTTGTTGTTCCTTTCACAACTAATTGGGATGTGTAAATCTGTACATATTGTTAGTATACTGTATGTAAGGTAAGTACTTCTGTTTATTTTGTAAAATGATTATAACTACATTGTGGGTTGCATCATATTCTGATTCATGTGTCGTTTTAAGTGAACTTTGTGGGTAATTAAAGATGGTATGTCCTGGTACCTATAAAAAGCAGGGTGGATTGCTTTTGGTAGGAGGGAGAGAGAGATTGAGCTGCTAGGAGTTCACACTGGGCAAGCATAGTATGGAACTATTTATTGTGTTTTCTGGTAGATATCTTTTTGTAATTATTGGCAGTTTTCTTTTTGCTAATTTTTATTCATACTTTATAAACATCCTTGCATGAAAATGCATAGAAACTCCAGCCATCTTTCCCTTCAGTCAAATCCCATGTATCGCAACAGCCTCAATGAGAATGTGGGGACAATACAAAGTAGGATTAGTGTAATTGAATTGTTGAGGGTTACCACAGGATCACTGGACTGAATGGTCTTTTCCCATCCTTTATCTCATCAACTATCATATCCATCAAAACATAAACAAGAAAAAAAATCTGCAGATGCTGGAAATTCGATAGGTTCTGCCGAAGGGTTTTGGTCCAAAACGTGGACTGCACTTTTTCCATAGATGCTGCCTGGCCTGCTGAGTTCCTCCAGAATTTTGCGTGTGTTTATCCATGAAAACAAATGTGTTGAAAAATTGGAAGATGATGCAACAGTGTCAGGAAATTCAGCTTGCAGTTATCACCAGGGAAATAGAGTATAAGAGTCATAAAGCCATGACAGAGTTATATAAAGGTAGAGTAGGCTGCACTTTGAGTTTTGCATATAGTTCTGGTTGCTCCACTATCTGAGGAAGAACGTGTAGACTTTGGAAGGATGTAGAAGTGGTTTATCAGGAGACTGCATGAATTAGAGAGTATTATCTATTGGGAGAGGATGGATAAATTTGGATTGTTTACTCTGAAATATTGAATGATGTGGGAGGAGCTGACTGAAGTTTATAAAATTATGAGGGATGTAGATAGTCAGATTCTTTTTCCGAGGGGAAATATTTCGAATAAGCTAGGGATAACTTCAAGGTGAGAGGGAAGTAAGCTGAAAAAGATGAAGGAGGTTTGCAGGACAAGTGCCTTACAGAGGTGGGTGTCTGGAACACATTGCTCAGAATGGTAGTAGAAGCAGATGGTGTTCAGGAGGCTTTTAGACAAGTGCATGTACGTGCAGGGAACAGAGAGATATGGATCATGAGCAGACAGAAATTATTAGTTTAATTTGCTACTGTGCTCAGCACAGATACCATGGGCTGAAAAACCTGGCCCTCTGCTGTACCGAAAGACCATAAGATATTGGAGCAAAATTAGGCCATTCAGCCCATAGGGTCTGCTCCACTATTCAATCATGGCTGATTTATTATCCCTCACAACCCCATTCTTCTGCCTTCACTCTGTAACCTTTGACACCATGACTATTCAGGAAGTTATTAACCTCCATTTTAAATATATCAAATGGCTTGGTCACTGCCATCTGTGGCAGTGAGTTCCACAGATTCACTACCCTCTAGTGAAAGAACTTTCCCATTTCTGCTCTAAATAGACATCCCTCTATTCTAAGGCTGTGCCCTCTTGTCTTAGACCCTCCACTATAGAAAGCATCTTCTCCATATCGACTCTATCTCATCATGAGCATTAGGTGCTGTGTCGTATAACGTGGGCGATCAAGGTCTCCAAGACCACGATTGTTCTTGGTAAATTTTACTACAGAAGTTGCTTACCATTGTCTTTTTCTGGGCAGTGTCTTTACAAGACGGGTGATCCCAGCCATTATCAATACTTTTCAGAGATTGTTTGCCTGGTGTCAGTGGTTGCATAAACAGGGCTTATGATATGCACCAGCTGTCACATGACCATCCATCACCTGCTCCCATGGTGACCTGATTTGAGGGGTGGGAAAAGAATCTAAGCAGGTGCTACATCTTGCAAAGGGTGACCTGCAGTCTAATGAAGAGGAGGAGCGCTTTACACCTCCTTTGGTAGAGATGTATCTCCAAACTGCCACTCACCACTCCATTTTGGCCTTTCAATATTCCATAGGTTTCAATGAGATCCTTTGTTCCACGTTCTAAGAGATTAGATGGCAGATTTCCATCTATTGATCAGGACCAATGAACTGAGTAGACCTAGACAATGGTTTCTATAGATAGTGTTGAGTTCTCTTGATCATATTACAAGCCAGTAATTTGCTTCTTACTCTCATTGCACATATTGTAGAGGTCTAACATCAGACATCTTATCCATTACTGTTATGATTCTAGAAAAGTAAACAGACAAATGAAATACAATATGATCTGCTGTCTGTCTTATGCACCAATCTTCCACTTCACTTGGATCTAAAGTGAAACATCATACTGCACTTTGATATCTTTGAATCATCTGAAATATGGATCTTGGCCTTAACGTTTAACAGTTGTGGATATCTCATGCTCAGATGAGAGATAATAGAATTCCAGTTGTAATTAATGTATAAAATAGCCAGATTCAAGTTGCATGTTGCCTGCTGCTGAAAAATAATAAATTTCTAGAGAAATGCACAATCAACTCCACTGGAAAATTCACTGAATAATTACATGTATATCATCATGATCATCATGATGTTACATGTTGCATGACATGGGTGATCATGGTCTTTCCATGACCATGATTGTTCTTGGCAAATTTTTCTACAGAAGTGGTTTGCTATTACCTTCTTCTGGGCAGAGGTTTTACAAGACGGGTGACCCCAGCCATTATTAATACTTCTCCAGAGACTGTCTGCCTGGCACCAGCAGTTGCATAACCAGAACTTGTGATATCCATCAGCTTCTCATACGACCATCCACCACCTGCTCTCATGGCTTCACATGAGTCTGATGGGGGTGGGGGGGAACGGGCGCTAAGCAGGTGCTATACCTTGGCCAAAGGTGATTATATAAAAATACAAACAAACTTAGGAAAGCTAAATTACTACAGGAAAAATATAAGGACAATAACAATTCAACAGTTGTTGCGATGTTGCGTCCTAGCTGTCAATGTTGCAAGCCAAGTCAATATGATATGGAGAGTGAGCTGTTGCCCATGCGGTCTCCTCCTCTTCACACAGCCGAGGAATGGCAAAGACCAATACCATTTGGAATAGTGGCATCAGAGGAGTTGCCAGTCAGCGTTGAACTCAATGTAGGACTGTCTTTGGTACTCCAACTCCTGATCTTTCTTTGGGGTTTACTCTTGGAGCCTTCTGCATGAGAGGGTATAGCCGCAAGGCAGCAGAGGATTGAGATCAGAGTTTACCTTCTCCTAGTTGAGCTGCCAACCACATCTGACAAGCCCCAACTGCACAGAGCAGCTAGTTTTAAGGCTCCAGTAACCCACATTTGCCCCATCTCCTGTCCATATAAATGGTTCCACTAGGGTTTATCGCTAAGCCACACATTAAAGCAAGTAGCTGGACTTCATTGTCAGAGGCTAATTGAGATGCACATCATTGGTACCTTTTAATAGGTAGTGGGAGCTTAACCTTCCTAAACCTTACTCCTCACTTTGTTGCCATAAGGAACCCTATAGCCTTTTTAACCCCCTACTCTCACCTATTTATAGATCCTGTTCGTAAGTGCAGGCCAAAAAGCTTCTTACCCAGTGGTGGCAGAACCTGCAGCTATTCCACAGATGCTGCTCGACCTGCTGAGTTCCTCCAGCTCTGCAGCGATCTGTAGCTACATGTGAAAAGTTTGTTTTTGACTGCACTTGAACAGCTTAGTGGTTCAGCTTCTGCCTCACAGTGTCATAGACCCAGGTTCAGCCATGACCTCGGGTGCTATCTGTGTAGAGTTTGCATGTACTTTCTGGGATTGTTTGCCTGTTTATTTGTTTATTTAGAGATACATGCAGAACAGGCCCTTCTGGCCCAATGAGCTACAACCCCAGCAACCTATCTATTTGACCCTTGCCTAATCACGGGGCAATTTACAATGATCAATTAACCAATTAACCAGTACGCCTCTGGAATGTGGGAGGAAACCATTGCACTCACGGGAAGGACGTACAACCTTCTTACAGACAGCAGCAGAATAGAACTCTGAACTCCGACTCCCTGAGTTGCAATAGAGTCGTGTTTTTGTGTGGGTTTCCCTCACTCCGCAGAGATGACAGTTGATTTGCCACTTTAGAGTGTCCTTGGTGCAGAGGGAAGTGGATGAATCTGAAGAGAACTGAAGAAAATGGGGATGATTGTAGGATTAGTGTCAATGGGTGTTTGTTGGTCAGTACGGACTCAATGGCCAATGGGATTGGTTCCATGCTTTTCTCCCTATGCCTCTGGGATTCTGAGGTGCTAGAGTCAAGGATATTGATCAGATAAGTGGTGGGAGGTAGAGCTCCATTATGCCCTTGGGCAGTTGTTAGACAGAGCCAATGATTGACATTGAGAATTGGTTGGAATGGTTGAAAACAATCATGACCATTGGGAAATTAACGGGTTGTCAGATTTGGACTAAGATCAACAACGATGATTAGGATAGGGTCGATGAATAGGAGAATGTTCAAATGGTAAATTGAAATTGCATTACAGAGCTCCTGATCTAGGTATGGGTACTTGGTACTTCACAAAATTTCAGAAAATTCTGGGAATACTGAACAAGTCAGGCAGCGTCTGCAGAAAGAGAAACATAAGTAATTTATTTATTTATTTTATATATTATGTATTGAGATACAGTGCAGAATAGGCCCTTCTGGCCCTTTGAGCCACACTGCCCAGAAATCCCTGATTTAGTCTGGGCCTAATCACAGGACAATTTACAATGAGCAATTAACCTATCAACTGGTACAGCTTGGAACTGTGGGAGGAAACAGATGAGGTCATGGTTAGAACGTACAAACTCCTTACAGCAAGTGGTGGGAATTGAGCCTAGGTTGTCTGTACTGTACAATATCGTGCTAACCAATACACTACTGCGTAATGTTTCAGGTCATTTACTCCTCTGAGTGTTTGCATCATTTTCTGTTTTTATTTTATATTTCCACCATTTGCAATAATTTGATTTTCCTCAGTATAATTTCTCCTATAGTTTTTAAATGAGCAATTGACAGGAAATGACATCATCCTATCTGTTGCTGTCAAATGCACAAGATTGACAAACGCCAAGAAGATTTTGAATAAAACCCTGAAATTCCAGGCCGAGTACTCAGGGAGTGGGCACACCAGCTCACTGATGTCTTCACAGACAACTTCAAAACATCACTCATCCAGGCAGCTGTCTCCACATGCTTCAAATCAGCCATCATCCCTGTATCAAAGAACTCTACACCTTCAGAGCTAAACAATTACTGCCCGGTGGCACTGACGCCAATCATTATGAAGTGCTTTGAACAGCTGCTAATGACACATCTTAAAAACTCCATTCCTGTCACACTTGACATTCACCAACATGATTACTGACAGGACCACCTTATGACAGATGCAATACCTGGCCCTGACGCATCTCAGAAACAAGGACACTTATATTAGAATGTTGTTTCTCAATTTCTTTTTTTGTAATTTTTTTATTGAAGTTCATCATCAAACGAACTCTATTGTCCCACTGATCTTACATAAGAACATAAGAAATAGGAGCAGGAGTAGGCCATCTAGCCTGTCGAGCCTGCTCTGCCATTCAATCCAATAAGATTAGGGCTGATCTGGCCATGGACTCATCTCCACCTACCTGCCTTTTCCCCCAAACCCTCAATTCCCCTACTATGCAAAAATCTATTCAACTTTGTCTTCAATATATTTACTGAGGTAGTTGCCACAGTAAACACCACCTCCCCCTCAAAACTAATCAGTAAACTCACAGACCTGGGCCTTAATAACCCTTTGTGCAATTGGATCCTGGATTTTTTTATTTGCAGCCCCCAGTCAGTTCTGAATGGCAAAAAACATTTCCTCCACAATCTCCATCAGCACAGGTGCACCACAGGGATGTGTGATGAGCCCCCTACTCTACGCACGTTACACCTATGACTGTGTGGCTATGTACAGCTTCAACACCATATACACATTTGCTGATGACACCACTGTTGTGGGCTGAATCAGAGGGCGTGATGAATCAATATACAGGAGAGAGACTGAGAACTTGGCTGAGTGGTGTAATAACAACAACCTTTCACTCAATGTCAATAAGACCAAGGAGCAGATGGTAGACTTCAGGAGAGGGAAACCAGAGGCCCATGAGCCAGTAATCATCAATGCATTAGAGGTAGAGAGGATCAGGAACTTTAAATTCCTGGGTGTCACTATCTCAGAGGATCTGCCCTGGACCCATCATATAAATATAATTGCAAAGAAAGCACAACAGCACCTCCACTTCCTCAGGAGTCTGAGGGGATTCAATATGTCATCAAAAACCTTGGCAAACTTCTATAGCTGTGTGGTGGAAAGTGACTGACTGGCTGCATCATGGCCTGGTATGGAAACACTAATGACTTTGAGTGGGAAATTCCACAAAAGGTAATGGATTCAGCCCAGTACCATCACTGGTAACCCCCCCAACCATTGAGCACATCTGCATGAAATATTGCCATAGAAAAGTAGCACCCGTTATCAAAGATCCTCACCACCCAGGCCATCACTTTTCTCACTGCTGCTATCAAGTGGAAGGTGCAAGAGCCTCAGGACTCCCACCACCGGCTTCAAGAACAGTTACTACCTCTCAACCATCAGGCTCTTGAAAAAAAAATGGGTTAAGAACTACATTCACTCTTCTTCTGGTGTTCCCACAACAGATGGTCTCACTTTAAGGACTCTTATCTTGTTATTTCATGTTTGTTATTTATTGTCATATACTTATATCTGCATTTGCACAGTTTGTTGACTATTGATCCTATTTACATTTACAGTTCTATAGATTTGCTAAGTTTGCCCTCAGAAAAAGAATCTGAGGGTTGTATGTGGTGACATGTATGTACACTGATAATTAATTTTACTTTGAACTTTGAATTAATCATGAACACAGCTAGAGGTCAGTGTAAGTGTGTGCGTGTGTGCACGTGTGTATACCATGAATGACTGTTAAGGGATTAATTATATATAAGGTACAGTTGAAATAAAAAGTTTGTGATCCCTTTGCAATTGGTGAACAAACTCCTATTCCTCAATCTAAATAGAACACTAGGTGTTGGACAGCCTAATCAACAGACCTCAGACAGTCAAGGTGAACAATTGCTCCTCCCTCTCAATCATTCTCAACATGTGTGCCCCCCCCCCCCCCCCCCAGGCTGTGCACTGAAGCCATTGCTGTACACTCTGCTCAGCCAGACACCTGAGTTATCACATTGTCATAGAGACATAGAGAAGAAAGTCACACATAAGGCACTCGGCCCATCTAGTCCAGTTAAACTGCCTATTCCCATTGACAAGCACTGGGACCCCAACTATCCCGACTATCCCCTACTATGCATGTACCTATCCAAACTCCTTTTAAACATTGAAATTGAGCTTGCATGCACCACTTGTGCTGGCAGCTCATTCCACACTCTCCCGACCCTCTGAGTGAAGACATTTCCTCTCATGTTCCCTCTAAACCTCACCTTTCACCCTTAACCCATGACCACTGGTTGTATCTCCACCCAACCTCAGTGGAAAAAGCCTGCTTGAATTTACCCTATCTATACCACTCATAATATTGAAAACATCTATCAAATCTCCTCTCAATCTTCTACATTCTAAAGAATAAAGTCCTAACCTATAATCTTCCCTTACAACTCAGGTCTTCCAGAACTGGCAACATCCTTCTAAATTTTCTCAGTACTCTTTCAGCCTTATTTACATGTTTTCTGTAGGTGACCAAAACTGCACACAATACTCCAAATTAGGCCTCTCTAATGTCTTATACAACTTCAACATAACATCCCTGTACTCAATACATTGATTAATGAAGGCCAATGTGCCAAAAGCTTTCTTTATGACCCTGTGATGCCACTTTTAAGAATTATCGACCTGTATTTCCAGATCCCTTTGTTCTATCACTCTCCCCAGTGCCCAACTGTTCAGTGTGTAAGACCTACCCTGGTTGGTCCTACCAAAGTACATATCATTGCACTTGTCTGCATTAACTTCCATCTGCCATTTTTCAGCCCATTTTCCAGCTGATGCAGATCCCTCTGCAAGCCATTATAGCCTTCCTCACTGTCCACAACACTACCATCTTTGTGTCATCCACAAATTTGCTGATCTAGTTAATAATATAGAAACATAGATACACAGAAAACCAACAGCACAATACAGGCCATTCAGCCCACAATACTGTGCCAAACATGTACTTACTTTAGAAATTACCTAGGGTTACCCATAGCCCTCTACTTTTCTAAGCTCCATGTACCTATCCAGGAGACTCTCAAAAGACCCTATCGTATCCGCCTCCACCACCGTCGCTGGCAGCACATTCCACGCACTCACCACTCTCTGATTAAAGTACTTACCCCTGACATCTCCTCTGTACCTACTTCCAAGTACCTTAAAACTGTGCCCTCACGTGTTAGCTATTTCAACCCTGGGAAAAAGCCTCGGACTATCCACACGATCAATGCCTCTCATCATCTTATACACCTCTATCAGGTCACCTGTCATCCTTCACCGCTCCAAGGAGAAAAGGCCGAGTTCACTCAACCTATTCTCATAAGGCATGCTCCCCAATCCAGGCAACATCCTTGTAAATCTCCTTTGCACCCTTTCTATAGTTTCCACATCCTTCCTGTAGTGAGGTGACCAGAACTGAGCACAGTTCTCCAAGTGGGGTCTGACCAGGGTCCTATATAGCTGTAATATTACCTCTCGGCTCTATCGATTATCATCTGGATCATTGATATAAATGACAAACAACAAAGGACCCAGCACTGATCCTTGTGGAACACCACTAGTCAGAGACCTCCAGTCAGTGCGGCAACCCTCTACTAATACTCTCTGGCTTCTCCCTCAAACACAATGTCTAAACCAGTTTACTACCTCATCCAGAATGCCAAGTGACTGAACCTTCTTGACCAGCATCTCATGCTGGACCTTGCCAAATCCCTTACTAAAGTCCATGTAGATAAGATCCACCGCCTTGCCTTCATTTTCTTCCCTGGTAACTTACTTGAAAACTCCATAAGATTGGTTAGACATGATCTACCACGTACAAAGCCATGCTGACTATTGTTAATCAGTCCATGTCTTTCCAAATATTTATATATCTGGTCCCATAGAATACCTTCCAATAACTTTCCCACAACTGATGTCCATCTATCTGGCCTATAATTTTCTGGTTTATGTTTAGAACCTTTTTTAAGCAGTGGAACAACATTGACTAACCTCCAATCCTCTGGTACCTCTCCTGTCACTAAGGATGTTTTAAATATCTCTGCTAGGGCCCAGGTAATTTCTGCACTTGCCTCCCATAGGGACCAAGGGAACACCTTGTAAGGCCCTGGGGATTTATACACCCTGATTTGCCTCAGGGTAGCAAACACCTCCTCCTCTGTAGTCGAAACACAGTCCATGATGTTCTCCAATGACACGACAGTGGTGGGGTTCATTACCAACACTGATGACACAATCTACAGGCAGGAGGTGGAAGAGCTCGAGGCCTGATACAAGGCAAATAATCTCTTCCAGAATGTCAGCAAGACAAAGGGTATGGTTATTAAGTTCAGGAGCACTTGTACCACTTACATCACTTTACATTGGTGGCACAGCAGTAGAAGCTGCAAGCAGTTTCAAACTTCTGGGAGTGCACATCTTGCACGAATTCTCATGGTCCCAGGATACATTCAACAAGATCAGGAGAGCTCACCACAGCCTCTGCTTTCTGAGGATGCTGAAGAGTGCTGGGACTAGGTACATCTATACTCATGTTATTCTACAGATGGGCAGTAGAGAACATCACTGCATGATATGGAGATTGCATTGAAGCAAACAGGAGGACTCAAAAGTGGCCAGCACATCTCCGGCACCTGCTTACCCGACATCAAAGACATATATAAGGAAAGGTGCCGGAAGTGGGCTAATAACATCATCAAGGATCACACCCCCCTCCCCACTCATGGACTGTTTGTCCCACTGTCATCAAGGAGGAGGCTGCACAGCATTTATGCCAGGAACACCAGACTCAAAAACAATTACTTTCCCCAAGCAGTGCTAATCAACACTCCCACTCACTAACCCACCCTTCCACAACCCCCAGCCACCATTAGTTTCTCATTTCCTGTCAGTCACCTTATGTACAGACACTCCTGTGCCTAGCATCTCTTTAAGTATATACAATCAATCTATGCATGTAAACTCTTAAGTATTAATGTTTGTTGTGCTTTCTTTGTGCTGCTTCAGATCTGTAGTAACAACTACTTTGTTCTCCTTTACACTTGTGTATGGGAAATGACATTAAACAACCTTAAATCTTGAATCATGAATGTCCTGAATATGATCATTTTTTGAGTTTCATTCTGTTTTAAATCAAGTTTCAGTCGTATAATGTTGACCAGATGTTATGCAAGTGAATTTTATTCACACTGACCTAAAGAAGGGTGGAAACTGAACTTGTAACCAAAACTACAACTTCATTCAATGAATCTGGGGTACTTTTTTTTACCCAAACGGTACAGTTAAAATATTTCATATAAATTTATTACTTCAAATCAGTCTGAGTCATCTACAGCATTATAGTTCACCAAAGTCACAGGCCATTAAATCTGAATCAATGGGAAAATCTATCCTGCTGAGAAAAACATGCTTGATCTGTAGATAGATAGATAGATAGATAGATAGATAGATAGATAGATAGATAGATAGATAGATACTTTATTCATCCCCATGGGGAAATTCAACTTTTTTTCCAATGTCCCATACACTTGTTGTAGCAAAACTAATTACATACAATACTTAACTCAGTAAAAAATATGATATGCATCTAAATCACTATCTCAAAAAGCATTAATAATAGCTTTTAAAAAGTTCTTAAGTCCTGGCGGTTGAATTGTAAAGCCTAATGGCATTGGGGAGTATTGACCTCTTCATCCTGTCTGAGGAGCATTGCATCGATAGTAACCTGTTGCTGAAACTGCTTCTCTGTCTCTGGATGGTGCTATGTAGAGGATGTTCAGAGATGTTCAGAGTACTGTACAGCTAAAAGGAAAATAAAGAATTTTCATTTATAAACATACACATCTGTATAGCTAGTGTGTCTAAGACTTTTGCACAGTACTGTAGTAATTTTATATTTGGCACTGTGGTGCTGCCACTGCAAAAATAAAACAAATTTCATGACATATGTGAGTGATGATCAACCTGATTCTGATATGAATCTCTATTGTGGACTGAGAGTGGGAAAGATGCAGGAGGAGTGGAATCATGGTTGGGAAAAGGGGAAGGGAGAGGGGAGGGAGTGGGAAGTACCAGAGAGATCAATAGTGATCTGTAGTGATCAATAAACCAAGTGTTTGAAATCAGATGACCTTGCCTGGTTCTGAGGATCTGCCCCTGTACCACACCTTGCCTGGCACTCCTTCTCTGCCAGCTGTCCCACACCCTCCCAAGGCAACCTGCCCTCACCATTCCCAACATTCTTGTTCCCACCAGATTACAAATTCGGACTCCACGATATATGTGTGTGCAAGACTTCTGCACAGAACTGTATAACCTTTCAAAGTCTAAGCACTTCTCAAAAACCTTCAGGGCCAATCAAATATTGCAGTCATTGTAATAATGATTCCAATACAATAATCTATCTGGACATCTACTCATTGCAGTGAAGAATTGCCTTTAACCAGGATGCATGGGTGTATTGCTCTGCTGTTCTCAAGAAAAGATCACTAACCTGATAGGGCAGGTTACGCCCTTGTTTAATTTATATTCAAATATTACATCATTCCCTTGCTGGGGTCATTGGATACTGGATTATGTGCTCAAATGCTGGGAATTAAAGACAAGAAGAGATCACTCTCCTAATTTGTGGAGTATTTGAACTGAACTCAGTGGCTATGTTATTAGATACCTCCTGTACCTAATAAACTGGTCACTGAGTGCATGCTTGTGGTCTTCGGCTGCTGTAGCCCATCCACTTCAAGGTTCAATATATTGTGCCTTCGGAGATGCTCTTCTGCATACCACTGTTGTAACATGTGGTTACTTGAGTTATTGTTGCCTTCCTGTCAGCTTGAGCCAGTCTGGCCATTCTCCTCTGACCTCTCTCATCAACAAGGCACTTTTCCCCAACAGAACAGCTGCTCACCAAATGTTTTTTGCTTCTTGCACCATCCTCTGTAAACTCTGGAGACCGTTGCGTGTGAAAATCCCAGGAGATCAGCAGTTTCTGAGATATTTAAACCATCCTGTCTGGCACCAACAAGCATACCACGGTCTAAGTCATTTAGATCACATCTTTTCCCTATACTGTTGTTTGGTCTGAACAAAAACTAAACTGATTGACCATGTCTGCATGCTCTTATGCATTGAGTTGCTTCCACATGATTGGCTGATTAGATATTTGCATTAATGAGCAGGCATATAGATATACCTAATAAAGTGGCCACTGAGAATATGTCTCCCATTGCCTGTCTAATCTACAGAAAATAACAGATATTCAGAAAGGAACTAACTTTTTGTATAGTTTCAGGAGACTACACATTCGGCTGAAAGAATGTATACTCATTAAAATCGATGTTAATGGGGGATGCACTGTTGTAACATAATGGACAGTCTATTATTTAAGTTACGCAAACACTTATCCAGATATAATTTTATTCTTTTGCTGCGCATCTCCATGGTGACCTGCTATTTTCAGTCTCACAGTCAACAAGCCTCAATTGATGTCACTGGTTGGTTGGTAGAGAGTCAGCAGCCTTGACTAACTTCCAGCTTGCTTGACTGTTGCGTAATAATAATACCATCATAAAGCAATTCACATCCTTAGTTTAGACAGCTGCTGTTAAAATTCAACAGAGCATTATTACACTAACTTGCATTAGCACAGGCCTAACCCATACCACTCGCTGTTATCAGGGTAAAGTGTTATTGTTGCAATAAATGAAAAATCTCTTTGGTGTTAACAAGGAAAGTACTTGTTGAGTTACCGGGAGAGAGGAGGGGAATGTTAATAATTGGTCTTTTGGCCTGACTTTGTGGAGAGGATTGGCTGATGTACTCCCCTATCAGCCCTAGTGACCACAGAGTCATAATGGCCAAGACACCCTTTATCTTCCTAAATTACAGCAGAGAAATAAATCATTGAGGTAACTCTCTTCCATTCACTGAAATTTTCTGGTGAAGTTACTTAGCTTTTATCTGGATTTGCCGCAGTTACTAATCTCTGGTCTTCCATAATTAAGGACCCCTGTTCCATCATTAAACTCTCTTCTTATTCCTACCATCAGAGTGAATGGTAGCATCACTGCTACCATCAGAGAGAAAGCAGAAGAGCCTAAAGACACACACTCAACACGTTAGAAACTGTTCCTTCCCCTCGGCCATTAGATTTCTGATCGGACAATGAACAACATGTTACTATTGTTGTTTTCTTTTTGCACAACTATATTTAATTTAATGTTGGGATGTTTGGAATGGTGAGGGTGGAGCAGCATAGGAGGGCTGTGGGACAGGTGGCAGAGAAAGACTGCCAGGGGCAAACGGTGGTAAGGGTGCAAACGGACCCAGCCTTGAGACACCAGGCAAGGTTTGATTCCAAACAATTGAGTTAATGATCATTACAGAATGTCACTCTTGTGCTTTCCACTGTCCCCCATACCCCCCCCAACCATGATTCCCCACTCCATGCCCACTTCCCAATCTCAGTCCACAAAATTTTATCTATTTATTTATTTATTGAAATATAGCGTAGAATAGGTCCTTCTGGCCTTTCAAACCGCGCAATCCCCCGATTTAACCTGGCCTAATTTCAGGACAATTTACAATGACCAATTAACCTACCAACTGGTATGTTTTTGGACTGTGGGAGGAAACCAGAGCACTCGGAGGAAACCCACACAGTCACAGGGAGAACGTCAAAATCCTTACAAGCAGCAGGGGGAATTGAACCCGGGTTGCTGGTACTATAAAACATTGTGGTAACCACTACGTTGTGCTGCTCCACACAGAGACCATATCAGGATCATGTTGATTATCACTCACATATGTCATGAAATTTGTTTTTTTGCAGCAGCAGCAGTACAGTGCAACACATAAAATTACTAGAGTATTGTGCAAAAGACTTAGACACCTTAGCTATATATATATGCCTAAGACTTTTGCACAGTTTTGTATATATATTTCTTGTAATTTATAGTATATTTTTATGTATTACAATGTACTGCTGCCAGGAATCAACAAATTTCACAACACATGTCAGTGATTTTAAACCTGATTCTGATTCTTTAATTAGAGGTGTTCTTTGCTATAGACTGCTTGCAATAAGAACTACTGTACCTCCAACTCATTGGAAGGTATGGTGTAGATTTCAGTGAAAAAAACATGACAAAAGGCAGGTGTCAGCAATGTGTCTCTACTGACACTGTTTTGACTTAAGTGGTGCTTACCAATGACCTGCTCACTGATTCCCATTTTTGGGTTTGGGCGGAACCCCTTGGCTCCAGAACTCATTAGAGCCTTGATCTTAATGGGGAGCAAAGAGCTAAATTCTAAAGTTGAGCTGAGATGTGACTTCCTGCCCTTGGCATTAATCAGCGTTTGGCCTGGAATCGAGTGGCTATGGCTAAACTGAGGACAGTGTGCATGTAAGGGAAAGCTCCCCAAGGACTGGAATATTTTACTGCATGAAGGCAGAGTAGGGTATTGGCTAGCACAACACTTTGCAGTACCAGTGACTTGAGTTTAAGTCCTGCAGCTGCCTGTAAGGAGTTGTATACTCTCCCCGCGACTGTGTGGGTTTCCTCCGAGTGCTCTGGTTTCCTCCCTCAGTCCAAAGCCAGACCAGTTGGTCATTGTCTATTGTCCCATGATTAGGTTGGGGTTAAATTGGGAGATTGCTCGGCAGCACGGCTCGAAAGGCCAGAAGGGCCTATTCTGCACTGTATCTCAATCAATCAATAAATAAGATGACTGCCATTGGAGGGCAATCATTCCCATGCCTGAACATTATTACTGAATTCCTCAGGGCAGTATCCTATACCCAACACATTGCTCTGTCAAGGACCTTCATAAAGTCTGAAAGGGGGACATTTGTCGATGATTGCGCAAAGTTTAATTCCACCTGCAGTTCATCCACAAATGAAATGGAAGCAACATTCAGTCACGGGCAGGCAAGTGGCAAGTAACATTTATGTCGTAGAACTTCCAGTAATTGCCAAGCCCCAACAAGGGAGAACTGAACCACTCACCCTGGGCATTCATTTTGATCACCGTATCCTCCACCACCAATATTTTGTGGAGGGGGGGGGGGGGGGGGAGGATCACCATTGACCTCAAACTCCTGGACCTCCTGCATTAATACCGTGGCTGCAAAAACAGGAGAGAAGCCGAGTATCCTGCAGTGAGCGATTCACCTGCTGACTCCTCAAGGACCTTCCTCTGTTGGCATTCCACAAATCAAGAGTGTAATAATGTCTCTCATCAATTGACTCGAGTAGAATTCCAGCAACTCTCAAGGAGGCCCAACACAACTGAAGACAAAACTGTTGCTCAAGTGCACACCTTGAATTAACCACCTGAAGTATCTACACCCTCCATCACCAGTGCACAATTGTTAAACGCATGGGTTACAACCAGTGAAAAAAATGGCTGGAGTCACTTCGCACTTCAGTGCAAAGGTGTTAATTAGGTGCGTCAAAAGTCAAACTTACAAAAGTGAGCAAAGTTAGTGAAAGGCAAACTGCCAATATTGATGAAAAGATATCTACCAGAAAACACATTAATAGTTCCATACTTTGTCCAGCATGAACTCATGACAGCCCCATTGTCTTCCTCTTGCTGACAGAGAACTGCCCCATTTACTAGGACATACCATCTTAAATTACCCACAAAGTTAATTTAAGACTACACATGAATTAGAACATGTAGCTATAATCATATTACAAAATAAACAGAAGTATCTACCTTAAATACAGTACACAAACAGCATAGACACACTTACACATATCCATCACTAAAGAAATGAAATATTCCACCCGTGTGTGGCAGGAAAAGCACCATAAAGAATAACCCTTTAGGACCCGTTAATAGAATATGTCGAGGTAGACAATGAAATGTGACGAGAGAGAGAGAGAGAGAGGGAGAGAGAGAGAGAGAGAGAGAGAGAGAGAGAGAGAGAGAGAGAGAGAGAGAGGAGAGAGAGAGAGAGAGAGTGAGAGAAGAGAGAGAGAGAGAGAGAGAGTGAGAGAGAGAGAGAGTGTGTGTGTGTGTGTGTGTTTGCACAGTACACTAGAACCTAAAATATTACATCACAGAACAGAACTTTCGGCCCGATAGTGTTGTGCCAACCTTTTAACCAACTCGAAGATCAATCTAACCTATCCTTCCCACATAGCCCTCCAGTTTTTTTAATTATCCATGTGCCTAACCAACATGCAGTACATGCTGTATGTATACACACCATGCAGTGTGTACCAAATACAAAATTCACTCTGACAGCATTCCAACTGCACCTCCAAAAACTGCTATCTCTAACAAGGGCAGTCAGGAGCAAAGGAATACCACCAGGCACTGGTTCCCTTCCAAGTAGCACACCAACCTGAATTTGGAAATATATTGCCGATTGTTTGTCATTGCTGGGTCTAAACTGTGGAGCTTTTTACACAACAGCACCTCAAACCCATTCTTCTGGACATTGTTACATTCCTCTTCGTGGCTGCCAAGTTTGTGACTTACAACAGCTATTACACTTCAGAAGTAATTTATTAGCTGTGAAGTATTTGAGACATCCTGACGTTGCAGAAGGAATTGCTTTAATGCAAGATTCTCCTTTGTTTGGCCATGGAAGGGAAATCAGCCATCATTAATCTGTGATGAGATCTGAAAGATGAAGATGAGGAAATTGAATTGAATCAAAACTATGAGGGAAATGGAATTAATTAGTCTCATTCAAAGAGCACATTCAGACATGTAGGGCCAAATGTCTTCCTCACTGAATGTCTAATTTATGATGTTAATTAGACAGTATACACTCAGTGGCCACTATGTTAGGTACACCTTTACTCCTGCTCGTTAATACCAATAGCTAATCAGCCAATCATGTGGCAGCAACTCAATGCATAAAAGCATGCAGACATGACCACGAGCTTCAGCTCAGACCAAACATCAGAATGGGAAAGAAATGTGATCTAAGTGATTTTGACCGTGGAATGAATGTTGGTGTAGGCAAGGTATTTTCAGTATCTCAGAAACTGCTTATCTCCTGGGATTTTCATGCACAACAGTCTCTGGAGCAGAGATTACCAACCTGGGGTCCATGGACCCCTCAGTTAATAGCACAGGTCAGTATCATAAAAAAGGTTGAGAACCTCTGCTCTAGAGTTTACAGAGAATGGTGCAAAAAACAGAAAAAAAAAAAACATCTAGTGAACAGCAGAGGTCAGAGGAGAATTACCAGACTGTTTCAAGTTGACAGGAACTCAGACATCCACACATTACAACAGTTTTATGCAGAAGAGCATCTCTGACTGTACAACAGGTTGTGGACGGGCTACAGCAGCAGAAGACCACAAGCATATACAGTCAGTAGCCACTTTATTAGGTTCAGGAGGTAGCTAACAAAGTGGCCTCTGTGTGTAAGCTAACACTGGAATAAACTAGGGCAGAGAGCTTACGTGAGTAATTTCTAGTCCTACTATGTAATCCATGCTTGCTGAACCAATATCATATTATTCAAATTAATTAATCCCTTTGAGTTTAAGTGGATTTTTGTCTGTTATGGTGTGCATTAAGGCTAATTTAACAAATCATCTGACGTGATATTTTTAGTATATTTCTGGTTAAAGTAAATTTCTGATTTCCACTCAGGAAAAAGCTCTCTGTACAGAGCGGCTGAAACTGATCTCTTTTGATTAATTGTGGCAAGGGAAACAGTGTACCTAGTGACGACATTCAAGTGACGCAAGCAACATCTGCTTTCCATAGTGTCTTTAACAGAATGATGTGTTCCAAGTGCACTGAAGTACACCGAGCGAATCTATAACCAGACAATGAACAGGGTATAAGAATACAGAAGACTGGATGAAAGTAAAAGAGGGTTTCTGCACATTAAGTATGATTTAGCAAGTGTACTTTTGAGTCAGATATTGATGACAGAAAGGTGTATGATAAACATTCTACCAAAGGGTTTTCATTAGAAGATGAGAATTTCCTAATTTAATATTTCAGCAATATTTTAGTAATATAGGTTGATTAGGTATTTCTTGTTCATTTAAATAATTAATTATGGGTGATACGTAAAGATAAGTTAATTGCATATGCCATCACACTACTACATGATATGTGTGTGCCTCGCTTAAAGTAAAGATGAAGTTACACGCATATTTCGGACTCTCTGTATCTTCTTTGAATTTGTTCAATGTTTTGAAGTACAAATCATAACAAGAATGAAAGTCAACACACACAAAATACTGGAGGACCTCAGCAGGGCAGGCAGCATCTATGGAAAAAATGTTTGGTTGTCGTCGTTTCGGGCCAAGAACTCTGAGCAGGACAGGAGAAACAAAGATGAGGAGTAGATTTAAAAGGTGGGGGGAGGGGGAGAGAGTAGCACAAGATGATAGGTGAAACTGGGGAGGGGGAGAGATGAAGTAAAGAGCTGGGAAGTTGATTGGTGAAAAGAGATACAGGGCTGGAGAAGAGGGAGTCTGATAGGAGAGGACAGAAGGCCATGGAAGAAAGAAAAGGGGAGAGGAGCACCAGAGAGAAGCAATGGGCAGGCAAGGAGATAAGGTAAGAGAGGGAAAAGGGGATTGGGAATGTGAAGGGGAGTTGGGGGGGGGGGGGGGTGTTGCCATTACCAGAATTTTGAGGAACTGATGTTCATGCTATAAGTTTGGGGAATATAAGTAATGCAGATGCAAGCAGAGTGGCCATTCTTTTGGAGTGTGGCCTTGGCTAATCAGGCTTAGGTGAGATTAGGGCTTGGATGAGGACTTACATTATTTTGTAAGTTACTATCTCTGTGTTCTTATTTGTTCACTCCTCATATATTACTGCATAGTTTAGTGAGAATGGCTCCAGGGGGTAGTATTTTGGACTGCATGTGGGTTGTGGGAAGTCTGGAACGACCTTCAGTCTCCCAGATAAACACACCTGCACCAGGTGTACTGAGCTACAGGTCCTGAGAGAACATATTAAGGAACTCAAGCTGCAGCTCAATGACCTTCGACTCATTTGGGAGAATGAGGAGGTGATAGGCAGGGGCTACAGGGAGGTATTCATCCCTAGTTTGAAGGAGACAGGTATTTGGGTGATACTTCTGAGTGAAAGAGGGGAAATGCACAGTCAGTGCAGAGTACACCTGTGGCCGTTCCCTTCAATAATAAGAATACAACTTTAGATATTATTGAGAGGGATGACCTACTGGGTGGAACGACAGTGACCGGGTCCCTGGCACTGAGTCTGAGTCTGGTGCTGAGTCTGGCTGGGAGGTGAAGAGGACTTCAGTGTTGATAGGAGATTCCTTAGTCAGAGGAACAGAGATGAGGTAGTGTGGGCACAATAGAGACATGGGTTTTGGGATATATGGGTGTTAATCTGGTTGGCAATCAGTGGTGAGCGTTATGCTACAGGGGTCGGTGCTGTGTCTGCAACAGTTCACGATATACACTAACAATCTGAAAGAGGGGACCAAGTGTAAGGTTTGCTGATGGTACTAAATTCTAAATTGAGTGGAAAAGCAAATTGTGCAGAAGATACGGACAGTCTGCAGAGATATATAGATGGGTTAAGTGAGTGGGCAAGGGTCTGGCAGATGGAGTATAATGTTGGTAAATGTGAAGTCATTAACTTCAGAAGGAAAAATGGAAGATCAGATTATTATTTAAATGGTAAAAATTTCAGCATGCTGCTGTGCAGAGGGACTTGGGAGTGCTTGTGCATGAATCACAAAAGGGTGGTTTGCAGTTACAGCAGACTTTCAATAAGACAAATGGAATGCTGGTCTTCTTTGCTAGAGGGATTGAATTCAAGAGCAAGGAGGTTATGCTGTAACTGCATAGGGTGCGGGTGAGGCCGCACGTGGAGTACTGCATGCAGTTCTGCTCTCCTTACTTGAGGAAGGATAGACTGGCTTTTGAGGCAGTGCAGAGGAGGTTCACCAGACTGGTTCCAGAGATGAGGGGATTAGACTATGAGAAGAGATTGAGTCGCCTGGGACTTCACTCACTGGAATTCAAAGGATGAGTTTCTATATAAGAGGAGATCTTATAGAAACATATAAAATTATGAAAGGGATAGATAAGATAGAGGCAGGGAAGTTGTTTCCACTGGCAGGTGAGATTAGAACCAGGGGACATAGCCTCAAGATTTGGGTGAGTAGATTTAGGATGGAGATGCGGAGAAACTGCTTTTTCCAGAGAGTGGTGAATCTGTGGAATTCTCTGCCCAATGAAGCAGGGAAAGCTACCTCAGTAAATATATTTAAGGTTGGATAGATTTTTGGGGAATTAAGGGTTGTGGGGAAAAGGCAGGTAGATGAAGGTGTGTCCATGGCCAGATCAGCCATGATCTTATTGACTGGCGGAGCAGGCACGGCGAGCCAGATGGCCTATTCTTGCTCCTATTTCTTATGTTCTCATATCTGGATAATAAGATGTCCCCCTGGTGCCAGGATCAAGCATGTCTCAGATCCTGCCCGTGGCATTCTCAAGGGCCTGGTGTACATTGGCACCAAAGACATAGGTAGACAAGTTGAGGAGGTCCTGAAGAGAGATTTGAGTGAGCTAGGTAGAAAGCTGAGAAACAGGACCTCCAGGGTAGTAATTTCTGGAGTGCCACCTGCCAGCGTGGGTAAGAATAGAATTATTTGGCAGGTGAATGCATGGCTGAGGAACTGGTGCAAGGATAGTCATTCAGATATATGGATCATCGGGATCTCTTCTGGGGAAGGTATGACTTGTACAAAAGGGACGGATTACACCTGAAACCGACGGGGTCTAATATTCTTGTGGGTAGGTTGGCTAGAGTAGGGTTTAAACTAATTTGGCAGGGGGATGGGAATTAAATGGTAGTGCTGAAGAAGAGGTAGTTGGATTACAAACAGAGGCAATGTGTATTGAGGCTCCTAACAAGCAGAGGCTGATGATAGGGCAAAATTGCAGTCAACAGGAAGAATTGCAATGTAAAAGGTGAACAAAATCAAAAAGGGTGAATATAGGACTGCAGGTGTTATATTTGAATGTGTGCAGCCTATGGAATAAGGTAAATGAACTTGTACCACAGTAACAGACTGGCAGGTATGATGTAATTGGCATCACTGAATCATGGCTGAAAGAATATTATAGCTGGGAGCATAATGCCCAAGGATACACAATGTATTTAAAGAACAGGCAGGAAGGCAGAGGGGGCAGCATTGCTCTGCTGGTAAAAAATGAAATCAAATTGTTAGAAATAGGTGACATAGGGTTGGAAGGTGTTGCGTCATTGTGGATAGAGCTAAGGAACTACAAGGGTAAAATGACCCTGATGGAATTATACCTCCCAAACTGTAGTAAGGATATGGTTTACAAATTTCAACGGGAGATAGAAAATGCTTGCCAAAAGGGTAATGTTACAATAGTCATGGTGGATTTCAATATGCAGGTACAGTAGATTGGGAAACCAGGTTGTTGCTGGATTTGAAGAGGGGGAGTTTCTAGAATGCCTGTGAGATTACTTTTTAGAGCAGCTCATGATTGAGCCCACTAGGGGATCAGCTATTCTGGATTGGGTGTTGAGCAAAAATCTGGAATTGATTCGAGTGTTTAAGGTAAAAAGATCCCTTAGGGGCAAGTGATCATAAAATGATCGAATTCTCCCTGAATTTTAAGAAGGAGAAGTTAAATTCAGTATTATAGTGGAGTCAAGGGAACTACAGAAGCATGATAGAGGAGTTGGCCAGCATTGATTGGAGAAGAATACTGACAGAAATGATGGCAGAGCAGCAATGGCTGAAATTTCTGGAAGAAGTTCAGAAGGTACAGTATATATACATACCAAAGAGGAAGTATTCTAAAAGCAAGATGACATAACAGTGCTAACAAGAGAGGTCAGGACCAATATATAGGGCAAGGAGAGGGCATATAATAGAGCAAAAATTAGTGGAAAGTTAGAGGATTGGGAAGCTTTCAAATACCAACAGAAGGCAAATAAAAAAGTCATTAGGAAGGTGAAAATGGAATACGAAACAAAGCTAGCCAATAATAGCAAAGAGGATACCAAAGGTTTCCTCAGATACATAAAGTGTGAAAGAGAGGTGAGAGTGGATATCAGATCCCTGGAAAACACTGCGGGAGAGATAGTAATGGGGGACGAGGAAATGCCGGGTAAGCTGAATAAATATGTTGCAGCAGCCTTCACTGTGGAAGACACTAGCAGTATGGCGAAAGTGTCAGGCGTAAGGGGTCATGAAGTTTGTGAAGTTACCGTAACTAGAGAGAAGGTTCTTAGGAAACTGCAAGGTATGAAGGTAGATAATTCACCTGGACCAGATAGTGTTCACCCCAGGGTTCTGAAAGAGATGGCTGAAGAGATTGTGGAGACATTAGTAATGATTTTTCAAGAATGATTAGATTCTGGAATGGTTCCAGAGGATTGGAAAATAGCAAATGTCACTCCATTCTTCAAGGAAGGAGAGAGGAAGAAGAAAGGAAATTATAGGCCAGTTACTCTGACCTCGGTGGTTTGGAGGATGTTGGGGTCCATTATTAAGAATGAGGTCTCGGGGTACTCGGAGGCACATGAAGAAATAGGCTGTAGTCAACATCGTTTCCTCAAGGGAAAATCTTGCTTGACAAATCTGGTGAAATTCCTTGAAGAAATAAAAAGCAGGATAGACAAAAGAGAATAAGTTGATTTTGTATACTTGGATTTTCAGAAGTTCTTTGACAAGGTGCCACTCATGAGGCTGTTTTTTAACAAGCTACAAGCCCGTGGTATCACAGGAAAGATTCTAGCATGGATAAAGCAGTGGTTGATTGGCAGGAGGCAAAGAGTGAGAATAAAGGGAGCCTTGTCTGGTAGGCTGCCAGTGACTAGTTGTGTTCCACAGGTGTTTCTGTTGGGACAGATCATTTTTATATTGTATGTTATTGATTTGGATGATAGAATTGATAGCTTTGTTGCAAAGTTTGCAGATGATACAAAGACAGGGGAAGCAGCAGGTAGCTTTGAGGAAGTAGAGAGGCTACAGAAAGACTTAGCCAGAGAGGAGAAGAGGCAAAGAATTGGCAGATGGAATACAGTGTCGGGAAGTGTATGGTCATGCACTTTGATAGAAGAAATGAAAGTGTTGACTATTTTCTAAATGGAGAGAAAATACAAAATTAAGAGGTATAAAGGGACTTGGGAGTCCTTGTGCAGGATTCCCTAAAGGTTAATTTGCAGTTTAGGTCTGTGGTGAGGAAGGCAAACGTGATGTGGCATTCACTTCAAGAGGACTTGAATATAAAATAAAGGATGTAATGTTGAGACTTTATAAAGCACTGGGAGGCCTCACTTGGAGTAGTTTGGCCTCTTATCTTAGAAAGGATGTGCTGAAACTGGAGAGGGTTCAAAGAAGGTTCACGAAAATGATTCCCAGTTTGAACAGTATGTCACATGAAGAGCATTTGATGGCTCTGGGCCCGTTTGATGGCTCTGGGCCCGTAATGCACTGGAATTCAGAAAAATAAGGGGTGACATCATTGAAAGCTATTGAATGATGAAAAGCCTTGATAGAGTGGATATGGAGAGGATGTTTCCTATGGCTGGAGAGTCTAAGACTATAGGGCACAGTCTCAGAATAGAGGGGCATCCTTTTAGAACAGAGAAGAGGAGGAATTTCTTTAGCTAGAGAGTGGTGAACCTGTGGAATTCTTTGCCATGGGCAGCTGTGGAGGCCAAGTCTGTATGTGTATTTAAGGCAGAGTTTGATAGATTCTTCATTGGTCAGGGCATGATAAAGGGATATGGGAAGAAGGGAGGAGATTGGGGCAGAGAGAAAATATGGATCAGCCATGATGAAATGGTGGAGTAGACTTGATGGGCCAAATGGCCAAATTCTGCTCCTTTGTCTTATGATCTTAAAAATATCTAAAGTAACACATGAAACTCATTGTTACTTTTCCTTTGCTACAAGAATCACCCCTTGTTATAATGATCTGGGAGGCACAGAGAGAATATGTAAATACTGATAAGTACCTTTTTTTGTCTCAATGGAAGCACAAATGAACTTGCACAACCTATACCTTTATGCAGAACTTAAGTTTTCCTGATCTTCCATGAAAAGTCAAAGAGCAGAAAGTATAATACCAGTTAAAAAGGAGTTTCTGCTGCTAGCCACAAGTTCCTCGTTGTCCCATTTTGAATCTCCTCATGTCCATGGGGCGCAACACATCTGCAGTAGTGGTTCTCCTACAGAGTTACCACCACCAGCACATTTGAAGCATCTGCTTTTATAGTTATTCCTTATCAATTCAAATATTGGATACCAGTGTCATCAGCTGTCATGTGTCTGACCTTTAACACCTTTTTATTGGCTCTGCTCCAAGCCAGCATCTATTTATTGCCTTCTTCCTAGCAAGTGACAATCAGTAATTTATGGCTCTTTGTTATCAATCAGCCACCAGCTCAATTCACTCAGAACAGATATTGACTCCAACAGTCAAAAGCCTGCATGTTACATCTAACCATAGAACACCTCACAGCTTGGAAATGATCCCTAGTTCAGCAGATCACCTGACGCATCACCATGTCGACTTCAAAACACTGATCAAGCCAGGTGACTAATTCACAAAATGGAGAACATTCCCTTCATAAAATGGCAGCTTCCATCTCCTCTCTCATGGCAAGAACAAAGGCAATTGGTCTGTGCTTCCACTGTCCTTGATTCATTTGAACTCACTGATTTGTAGACTGTAGTTCTTTCTGGCCAACACCTTTAAATTAATTGGGAGTCCTATACAGAGTGGACATAGAGAGGATGTTTTGTATAATTGGGGAGTCTAATACCAGAGGGCACTGCCTCCGAAAAGAAGCACAAACCTTTAGAAAAGAGACGAGGAGATATTTCTTTAGCCAGAAGGTGATGAATCTGTCGAATTTAGTGCCACAGACAGCTTTGGAAGACAAGCCACTGGATTTATTTAAAGTGAAGATTGATAGATTCTTGATAAGTAAGGTCATCTAAGGTTGCTGAGCAAAGTCAGAAGAATGGGGTTGAGAGGGATAATAAGTGAGCCATGAGAGAATGGTGAAGCAGACTCAATAGGTCAAATGGCCTAATTCAGCTCCTATGTCTTATGGTCTAATGGTGTTTTGGTCTTAACAATCCAGCAAAGGATTAGAGGAAATAGGCAATAGGAATAAAGGCATAAATATGCAAGGAGATTGTGGAGAGCTACAAGAATAGGGATACCATAGTAGGGGCTTTTAATTTTTCTATTATAAGCAGAATTAGAATCAGATTCAAGTTTAATAACATATGTCATGAAATATGTTATTCTGCGGCAGTAGTACATTGAAATACATAATTTTTTAAAAAACTATAAATTACAAGATATATATATAATTTCATGTATATAATTAAATAGGTAGTGCAAAAATGAGAGCAAAAATAGGAATAAAAGTAAAGTAGTATTCATGGTTTCGTTGTCCATTCAAGAAACTGATGACGATGGGGAAGAAGCTATTCCTATATTTCTAAAACATCAAGTGTGAGCCTTCAGGCTCCTGTACCTCCTCTGTGCTGGTAACAAGAAGAAGAGACTTGGACAGCCATAGAGATAAGGGCTTGGGTGGGGTGGAATTTGTTGGGTGCATTCAGGGAAGTTTCCTCATTGAAGGATCTATTAGGGAGTGGGCAAAGCTCAATCTACTCTTGGGTAACAGGGTGGGGCAAGTGATTAAGGTGACAGAGAGGGAGTATTTTGGGTCAATAGCTAATCTATTAGTTTAAAGTTGGTTATCAAAAGGGACAGAACAGGTCCACAGCTTTAAGTTCTAAACTTGCAAGGCAAGTTTTGATGGTCTTAGACAGCAGCTTGCAAAGGTTGATGGAACAGGTTGCTTGTGGCAGGCGAGAATTCTACCACTGAACCACCAATGCAACTGAACAGGTTGCTTGTGGGCAAAACGTCCTCCGGCAAGTGGGAGGATTTAAAGGTCAGATAGGTAGAACTCAAGGTCTGCGTGTTCCTGTTAGAGTGAAGGGCAGGACAGGCAGGAGTAGAGAAGACTGGCTGACAGAGATATTGAGCTAGTGTTATGACCGCAGCCCCCTCCTTTGTGAGAATCGCCAGAGAGAGAGAGAGAGAGAGAGCCTTACGGTTTGGAATGTGGGCTGGTCACTCAACAAGACAAAAGCCTTGGACATAGCCATTGTCTTGGGAGACACCTTTGTGGAATAAGGATCTGGCCTACGTGTAGACCCTCAGGGCAAGGTGAGATGGGTGATGGGGGAAAGATTGCCTCGCCCCCCGACCCTGATGGACATCGACAACCCTGCCAGTCCAGATAAAAGGTGGGCTGCCGAGGCGGGGCCTCAGACGCACCAGAAGACACGCTAGAAATCCTGCGACAGCGTTTTGATAGCGACAGCCGGTGGTGGGGTTCGTGTGCGTCTTTTCCTTGCCTGGGATTGGCGACCTCACCACGGAAGAACGGCTTAGCTACAGGGGAGGCCACAGATGAGAGTCCATTCCTCAACGAGACTTCGACGAACCGAACTCCTACAGGTTGGAAAACCTGTCGGGTAACTGTTTCATTAAATCTCTCTCTCTCTCTTTCTAACAAAAGTGCACCAACGCGACACCACAACAGACGGCAGCTGGTGGAACTGCAGTGGCCGCAAGAGACTTTCAGATATACAGCGAACCATATATACATTACCCCTAGACAACGATAGAGCTTATTTCTGATTGATTATTACTATACCTGTACTTTAGATTGAGTTGTGACGACGTATATGATCTGAATGTTTTGTATTAACCATACGTTTGTGCCCCTTTATAAATAAAAACGTTTGAAAATAGTAGCACCAGGCTTCAGCGGACCTATCTATCTTTGCTGGTAAGTCACCCGGTTACTGGGGAACGTAACACTAGGAATAAAGAAAGAAAGAAAGTCAGGAAGAGGCAGCTGGCATGTAATGAATAGGTGGAGGAGTACAGTGGATGCAGGGGTGTACTCAAGAAGAAAATCACAAGGGCAAAGAGGCAGTATGAGATAGCATTGGCAGAGAAAATCAAGTAGAATCCAAAAAGATAATGGGGCTTCTCATAGACCAAAGTGGACACCTTTGTGTGCAGAAACAAGGGATGGGAAAAGCCCTCAAGGAACAATTTACCTTTTTTTTGTAAAAAAAAACTGTGGAGGAAGGTATGAAGATTTGGGAACTAGGGAAAGTAAACTGACCTGTTTTAGGGATAGTTCACATTACAGAGGAATAGTTATTCATCTTAAAATGAGTGAAGAAAGACAAATCTCCAGGGCTTGACCAGGGTGTATTGAGAATGCTGAAATTAGAACAACAAAGCGATGGTCACAGGAGGCAGAGGAGTGGCCTTGGGTTTGCTTCAAGTCAATGGACCGGGCTGTGTTCAAGGACCTACTCATCTGTAGATTTGAATGAATGCACCATGGTTTTCATGGAGTTTATTAAAAAAAATCGTAGACAAGTGTGTCCTCACTCTGAGTCCTCCCCAACCTGCCTTATTGACTATTGTCCAGTAGCACTTACATCGACAGTGATGAAGAGTTTTTAGAGGTTGGTGATGAAACACATCAACTCCATTCTGAGAAGTGACTTTGATCCACTCTAATTTGCTGATTGGAGCAACCGGTCCACAGCAGATGCCATCTCATTGGCTCTTCACTCAATGCTGGAACATCTGAACTGCAAAGATGCATATCTCAGGACGTTCTTTATCAACTATAACTCGACATTCAATACCATCATCCTCTGAAAACTAATCAATAAGCTTTAACACCTTGGTCTCAATATCTCCCTGTGCAATTGGATCCTCAATTTCTTCACTTGCAGACCCCAGTCAGTTTGGATTGGGAACAACATCTCCTCCATGATCTCCATCAGCACTGGCACTCCACAAGGTGGTGTGTTTAGCCCCCTGCTCTACTCACTTTACACATCACTGGATGGCTAAACACAGCTCCAATGACATATTCAAGTTTGCTGATGACACCACTGTTGTAGGCTGTATCGAAGGTGGTGATGAATCAGCATATAGAAGGAAGATTGAAAATCTGTCTGAGTAGTGCCATAATAACAACATCTTACTCAATGTCAGCAATATCAAGAAGATGATTATTAACTTCAGGAGGAGGAAAACAGAAGTCCTTGAGCCAGTCAACATCAGAAGAATGGAGATGAAGAGGGTCAGCAACTTTGAATTCCTCAGTTATTATTTTGGAGCACCTGTCCTGGACCCAGCACATAAGTGTAATTACAAAGAAAGCATAGCAGTGCCTCTACTTCCTTAGAAGATTGCGAACATTCAGCTTGACATCTAAAACTTTGACAAACTTCTATGCATGTGTGGTGGACAGTAGCTTGACAGTCTGGTATGGAAACAACAATGCCTTTGAATGGACAATCCCACAAAAAGTAGTTGATATGGCCCAGTCTATCATGGTAAAGCTCTCCATACCATTAAGCACATCTGCACAAAACATTATCACAGTAAAGCAGCATCCATATTCTGGGATCTCCACCACCCAGGTCATGCTCTTTTCTCACTGCTGCCATTAGGAGGAAGGTACAGGAGCCTCAGGACTCACCACCAGGTTCAGGGACAGTTATTACACCCCCACCATCAAGCTCTTGATCCAAAAGGGATAAATACTCAACTTCACTTGCCCCATCATTAAAATGTTTTCACAGCCTTCACTTCATGTTCTTGATATTTAATGCTTATTTATTTATTATCATTATTTCTTTCTTTTTGTATTTGCACAGCTTTTTGTCTTTTGCACATTGGATGAATGTCCAAGTTGGCATGGTCTTTCATTGACTCTATAACGGTTATAATTCTTTTATAGATTTATTGAGTATGCCCACAAGAAAATAAATCTCAGGTTTGTATATGGCGACATATATGTACTTTGCTAATAAATTTACATTGAACTTTTGAACTTTCAAGAAGTTAGACAAGAAATTGAGGAAGTCCAGGGAGCCCAGTCTGAAATACCTACATTATCATGAGCCATAGGTGAGGTCCCTAAATACTGGGGGTAGCAAACATGCAAACATATGGAAATAAATGCCATCTATGAACCCCAAAGACCCAAAGAAATGCAAGCCAATGGAACTCAAACACCTACTGAAGTGGTAGCCGATCGGGACCAAGGCAAGCGAACAGAGGCTATATAAACATGAGAGAAACACAAACCACTGCGCACTGAGGATGGCACCTCAATTGATGATGAAACATCTGCAAGCTAATTGCCAAGCTCGGTGAACATTACAAAATCAAGCACCTCAGCTCTGGCTACCAATATTCACCACTATCCTAAACCCTCAAGATTCAAGAACAAATGTCATTTCCAGTTCATAAGCGTAAAGGAAAGCAAAATAATTGTTACTCTAGATCCGAAGCAGTATGAAAAAATAAAGTAAACAAAGAACACAGTAAATATAATAACAGTAGTTAGGATAGCTTATCTGCATTGATTGTATGTCCATAAAGTGATGAAAGGCACAGGACTAGGTGGACTCTGCCAGGAAATGATGAAGTAGTGTTGGTGGGGGATGTGGAGGGGTGGGTTCGTAGGTAGAGATGTTGAACAATCTTACCAGTATAATAGCTACTTTTGAGTCTGATGGTCTGACCCTGCATGCTACGTAGTCTCCTCTCTGATGGGAGAGGGATGAACAGTCCATAAGTAGGGTGGGTAGTGATCCTTCATGATGTTACTAGCCCTTTTCTGGCAGCTAGGCTGGTACCAGTGATGCCTTGGGCACTTTTGATATTCGTTGAAGAGCCTTCCTGTCCACCACAGTGCAGTTTCTGTACCATGCAGTGATGCAACTTGTTAGGATGCTCTCTATTGCACATCTGTAGAATTAGATGTATGTAGTCCAGCTCCCTTCAGCCTCCTTAGAAAGTAGAGGCATTGGTGAGATTTTCTGATTGTGCTGGCTGTGTTCTGGGACCACGAGAGTTTGTATGAGACGTTTGTATGAGTAATATGAAACTGCAGTTTCCACTGCTGTGCAGCTGATGTAAAGAGCGGGGTGACTGGTGCCAGCTCCTGAGGTCAATAAGCATCTCACTTGTCTTGTTGACATGGAGAAAGATGTTATTTGCCTGGCACCAAGCCTCGAGCTATTCCACTTCATCTCTGTAAGCCACCTCCTTGTTGGTGATGAGCCCTTTTACTGGCCAGCTTCATAATGTGCTTTCTCAGGTGTTTGGCCGTACAGTCATGTGTGAGCATAGGGTACAGCAGTGGGCTCTGTACACAGCCCTGTGAAGGAAACTGATCTGAGGCTGATTAGGAGGGAGGAGCGTTTCTGCATCCTAACTATCTGAGGTCTGTTGGTTAGGAAGTCCAACACCCAGTGGTGCATTTAGACTGAGGAGTACGAGTCCATTCACCATGGTCTGTGGGACAATAGTGCTGAAAGTCAAAGTGAAATCCAGAAACAGCATTCTGACATAAGTGTCCTTGTTTTCATGTGTATCAGGGACAGGTGCATAACAGATGCTATGGCATGTGGTAGATAATTTACTGGAGAGAATTCTGAGGGATTAGGTTCATGAACCAGGAAAGATAGGGGTAGACAGCACTTTATTGACTATGGAAGATTATGTCCTATAAATCAAGTTTTTTTTTGGTGATGTGACTAAGAAGATCAAGGAGGATAATAAATTTATATGTCCTCATGTGCTAATGGGTTTCTTCCAGGTGCTCCAGGTTTCCTCTCACAGTTCAAAGACGTACTGGCCAGTAGGTTAATTGGCAATTGTAAATTGTCCTGTGATTGCTCTAATAGGTATGTTGCCGGGTGGTGTGGCTCATTGGGCTAGAAGATCCTGTTCCGCGCTGTATTTCTAAATAAATAAAATATGAATATATGTGATGTTGTAGATGGTAATGAATACTATCAAGAGCTACAGATGGATCTAGCTCAGATAGTTCAGTTAAGTGTGAAGTGGTGCATCTAGGAAAGTCAAATCAGTGGAAGACTTTCACAGTGAATGGTAGGGTACTAGGTAGTGTGGTAAAACACAGGGCAATGAAAGGGCCCTGAGGAATGTTGTAGAACATGGTTCCCTGAAAGTTGAGTAAACAGACTGATGAAGAAAGCTTCTGGCTTGCTGGCCTTCATCAGTCAGGCCACTTAGTATAGAAGCTTTGAAGTTATGTTGCAGTTTACAGGAGATTGGTAAGACTGCACTTGGAATATTGTGTTCATTCTAGTCACCCTGTTACAGGGCAAATGTTATTATACTGGAATAAACACTGAAAAAAAATTACAAGCATTTTGCTAGGACCCAAGGGACAGAGTTACTGGGAGAGGATGGACAGGCTAGCACGTTCTTCCTTTCTTGTAGGAAATTGAGAGATGATCTTATGGAGGGGCAAAAATAAAGAGGAGCATAGATAGGGTGAACCCAGTCAGTACTTTCCCCAGGGCTGGGGAATCAAGAACTAGCATAGGTTTAGGCTGAGAAGGGAGAGATTTAATAGGAAACTAATGATCAACATTTTCATCGAGAGGATGTTCTGAATATCGAACGAGCTGCCAGTGGAAATGGCTAAGGCAGGTGAGGAAAATATGACTAGCTTCATTGGAAATCTTGGTCAGCATGGACCAGTTGTGCTGAAGTGCCCCACTCTGTGCTGTATGACTCTCTGATGGTATGAAAGCACACATCAGCTATGTCTGTATGGTTATGAAACTTATATTCACCCCGTGATTGGCAGTAAGATAATTGAATTAATAGAACTCAATCCTTTTAAATGAATTGAACTTGCTTGATTTCTTCAAATTCTACTTTGTGAAAGTTTCTATTTGTTTATGCATTCAATTTCTATGCCAAACACTTGAATTGCAAATTAATATTTGCAAATTAAACTTTGATTAGGACTGCATCATGCTGGAGCAATTGAAATCATAGGGGATCTAATCATCATTTTTCAAAGTTACAGATCAATGTTATCGTGCTTTGCTTAATATCAGATTGATTAGAAGGGATTTGTTTCTGAGTGCCAGCTTTCTCCCTGAAGTTGACTGAATCCACTGATGTCTATGTTGCTGATAAAAAAATATTACTTTAACCTGGACTGGTTGGATTACAGAAAGTTGTGGCACTGAGTCCTTCCAGGTAGGTTTGAACACAAGCAAAATGGAATAAAACTGTGTGTAATAGGGACATAGTAAAAACACTGTCCATCAGGCAGCATCTGTGGCGAGACAAATGCAATTAACCATTCACATTGAAATTGGTGATAGTGAATAAACAAGTTTCAAGTTGCAGAGTAGGAGAAGAAGGGAAATGAGCAGATAATATTCTGTAACACACACACAAAATGCTGGAAGAACTCAGCAGGTCAGTCAGCAGCTATGGAGAAGCTAGAATAAGAAAGTGGGAGGGGAGGAGAAGTAGTACAAGCTGGCAGGTGATAGGTGGAAGAGATTAAGAGTTGAAGAAAAAGGAATCTGATAGGAAAGTAGATTGGACCACGGGAGAAAGAGAAGGAGGAGGGGCACCAGAGAAGGTGATGGGTAGGTGAAGAGAAGAGTGACATTGAGAGAGGAATCACATGCAGAATGGAGAGAGAGAGAGAGAGAGAGAGAGAGAAGGGGGAAGGGGAGAAAGTGCCAACAGTTAAAGAAATGAATGCTCATCTCATCAGGCTCAAAGCTAAGCAGATGGGATTTGAGGTGTTTATTTTTCTCACAAATGCTGTCTGAACGTGACATGGCATATGGAATCATGAGGGGCATAGAGAAGTTAAATGCACACAGTTTTTTACACAGCATGGGAGAGTTATGAACAAGAGGCTTTAAGGTTAGAGAGTGTGGATTTACAGCAGCAACAAACAATCTGCTGAGGGAACTCGATAGGTTTGAACAGCGGGGAGAAAAAGAACTCTCAACTTCTCATGGCTTCAGGATTGAGAGTGGAGAGGGGATGTGACTATTAGAAAGAAGGGAAGGGGAGTAGTGTGACAGGATCCCCAGGTGAATGGTGGACTGTCGGGTGGTTGTGCCAGATAGAGGAGAGGACCAGGGATGAAGATGGGTGACAGTGGTACTTGATGGCTGATAGAGGCAGACAAGGGGAGAGAAGGATAAAGTAATGAGGTGGGGATAGGAGAGGGTGATGCTTGGAGACAGCTGCTGGAGGGAGATAACAGGAACACAAAAGGCTATGAGCATCTTCGCTATGTCTGCAGAAAAACTGGTGGGCTTTCCCAGTGGCCAACCGTTTTATTTCCACTTCCCATTCCCTTTCTGACACGTCAGTTTATAGCCTCCTCTACTGGCATGCAAAGGCCATTCACTCTCAGGCTGAAGGAGCAACACTTCGTATTCCAGATGTTGCCTCTAACCAGATAGCATGAACATTGGTATCTCCACTTCTGGCAATTTCTCCCCACGCTCTCTTCCTTTTCCATTCTTCATTCTAAGTCTTACACCTTCTTTCAGCTGATCACCTTCCTCTGCTGCCCCCCATCCTTTCCTTTCTCCCATAGTCCACTCTCCTCTCCTATCAGATTGCTTCTTCTTCAGCCCTTTACCTCTTCCACCAATGACCTCTCAGCTTCTCACCTCAGACCCCTCCCCACCCACCCACCTTCCCCACACCTGGTTTATTTACCAGCTTGTACTCCTTCCCTTCCCCCTCTTCCTTTTCAGTCCTGATGAAGGCCAAAGCATCAACAGTTTATTCCTCTGCATGGATGCTGCCTGACCTGCTGAGCTCTGCCAGCATTTTGTAAGTATTACTCTGGATTTCCAACATCTGCAGCATCTATTGTGTTTCTAAAGAGCTACCAGTGCTGGATTCTGAGAAATAAATGTAGTGAGAATAAGAAAGGGGTGAATAGCAGTTGGAACCAGTACCAAACTGGGTACCAAGTTATTCCCAAACCCGGAAGTACGTTTGCTTATTTTGAGTGTTCAGCACCAGCAAAGTTTATCAGATAGAAATCTTGTCTGCCTGTTTCATTTCTAAAACTTTGCAGGATGGCGTGCTCAGAAAATGCTGACCTATCACCAACACCCACATCCTGAGGATTCATTTAAAAGGACAGAATTGGCTAAGGCTTTACTTTCATCTATGGTATATGGAGCTTAGAAAAATAGAGGGCTATGGGTAACCCTAGGTAATTTCTCAGGTAAGGACATGTTCGGCATAGTTTTGTGGGCTGAAGAGTATTGTGCTGTAGGTGTTCTATGTTTCTATCTTTCTCCTGCCTCTTCTCTGACAGTCAGTAGCTTTTGAAGGGCGAATTTGTTGAAGTGTGATGACATCTTGAGAGTGCTGAGCCTGTCTGTGTGATGATCACGGGCTGACAAGGAAAATCAGGCTGAATCATCCCGACGTCTGCGATTCTGCTTCTGCTGAGATATACGCAGGCCCCTGACTGCTGACCTGCGCAGTACTTTTAAGTCAGTGCTTCCAATGACATCAGCAGCACCCATCAATCCATTAATATGATTGATCGGATCCGATGGAAAGTAAGTGGCATCGAAAGAGAAAATGCTGGAAACTCTCAGTTAACCAGACACCTACTGAACAGAGAGAAACTGAGTTTATGTTTCAATTCCAAGATCATTCATCAGAATTGAAAAAAGAGATATTGATGTCGATTATTGATAACATCTGGCCAGATGGGACTCGTCAGCCGTGGTTGACGGCTCTTCTAGGGGGAATGAAAATTCAGGTATCCAACCTCCACTTTGTTGCGGCTATACCCACTGTCAGAGAAATCTTCGAGAGTAAACCCCTGAGGGTAAATCTGAAGCTGGAGTCCCTAAGGCAGTCCTACGTTGAGTTCAACGCTGACTGGCAACTCATGCGATGCCACAGATGCCAAACTATACCGGACCCTTCCTTTCCTGTAGATTCATCAGCTGCATGGAGAGGGGGAGCCTGCTACGTGGGCAAAAGCTTGGTCTCCATATCATACTGTCCTGTCTTGTGTAATTACTTAAGCATCGACTACAAAGATAGCTAGGGCATTAAAATCCATGGTCAACACTGACCAATGGTGGGTGTTAATTGATAACATTCCAGATTTGCTCAGGAGGCTTTCCTTTACTTCCCATTAGGTATTTAGGTCTAGCTGCACTTTGTTCTGTCGCTTGCACTGATCAACAGAACTCACAGAGTCACAGGACACAGAAAGAGGCCCTTCAGCCCAACTGGTCTATGCTGACCTACAAATTTGAAAGAATAGTTTCAATTTCAAGAGAGAATACCTGTGATAAGGTGTGGACTGTGTTGCTGTGGGAATGAGTTAATCACTCAGTGGGGGCAATTAGAGGGCGATAGCACAGGCAAAAATGTGTAACGTGGTGGGATGTATTGTACCTAGCAGGTCTGACTGTACCAAAGGAGAGAAAGGAAAACTGAACCAACATCACCGGTGGGGACCGACAGCAGAAGTGTCCCATTCCGATACAGACAAGAATGACTACCTAAAGGGGGAGAATTCAACTTGAGTGAAGACGGCTGCAGTGTTTTGAGGTGGATGATGAGGCATTGTTTCTCTATCTTCCATTGGGTCTTGTTGTAATGTTACAGGATTCAGATTGAGAGGCCACGCAATGGAAATTTAAAATGGCAGGCAACAAGCCCCTCAGGGTGACTCCTGCACATTGAGTACAGGTGCCTTGCAATGTCATCACCCAGTATTCATTTGTTTTCTCCAGTGTAGATGAGACCACGTCGCTTGACCAAGATTATGAATGGCCAACTTATTCACAGCCCATACATACATTCAAGTGTTTGATAAACTGGTGGGATGGATTTGTCTGCCGCTGTGGAATGCAGAGATGTGCCTCCTCCTCATTGCCACCATCAGGGAGGAGGTACAGGAGCCTGAAAACACACTCTCAACAGTTTAAGGAGCAGCGTCTTCCACTCCGCCATCAGCTCTACCTTTCTATCCTCTTTTGTTTATTATAACTTACAGTAATTTTTATGTTTTGTGTTGTACTAGTGCCAACAAACCAAAAAATTCACGATGTAAGTCAGTGATAATAGACCTGAGACTGTTTCTGAGTCTGATCCTCTGCCAGGTGGGAACTTGGTTCATGGGAATGTCTGACTGGTTGAGTTAAATACTCTGGTATAACTACATGTTGCCTTTGCTGGTGTGTTTTTTTAAAATTATTGAACCATATTGCCGGTGGTTGCATTTCTGACTTGAGAAATGCTTGGATTATGAGGAGTTCCCTGTCGGAACCTGGACTGGAAATCTTGAACCAGGAGCTTTAGAGACTCAGAGAGTTGGGCAGCATCTATAGAGGAAAATGAATAGGCAATATTTCAAGGTGAGACTCTTCACCCATCCCAAGAAAGATTCTTGGCTCAAATCGATTATCCATTTCCCTCCATTGCTGCTATCTGATCTTCTGAGTAATCTGGAAAGGATATGTGTTGTGTACACTGAATGTAGACCAACTTGAAGAACAAGAGGAGGCCAAAAGATTTTATGAAGTCAAAAATTCCTGCCGCTGGCTGTAAGGAGTTTGTACGTTCTCCCCGTGACTACATGGGTTCCTCCAGGTGCTCCTGCTTCCTCTCACAGTCCAAAGAAGTACCGTAGGAAAGTTAATTGGTCCATGCAAGTTGTCCCATGATTAGGCTACGATTAAATCAGAAGATTGCTGGGTAGTGTGGCTCAAAATGCCAGAAGGACCTATTCCATGTTGTATCTCATTAAATTTTGAATAATACCACAGGAATAACATGCTTCCAATGGCTGGGATCTAATAATCTGCATTCAGAAGACTGGAAGGTTGGGATCTGCCAGCACCTGCCAGTCTCAGCATTGCAAAGTTCAAAGTTCAAACTAAAATGTATTATCAGAGTACATAACAGTACATGTCACCATATACAACCCTGTGATTCTTTTTCCTGCAGGCATACTTAGCAGATCTATAGAGTAGTAACTGTAAACAGGATCAATGAACACCAAACTGCAAACATAAATATAAATATATATCAATAATAGCAATAACATTACGGCCTTCTGCCTTGAATTTTTCTGGTCAGGTTTTCCTGGTCTGCCGTACATCTCAGGCTGAGTGATTGGCAGAGTGGTGAGGGGGACTGGGGTGGGCAAGAGAGACTGCTGATCAAGATGGAAAACAAGAGTGTAGGATCTAAAGAGGAGGGATGAGTAAAGCAAGAGAGGGCAGTGAGAGGGAGGCACCCAAGGATGGCCCTCCCTTTGAAGTCAGGAGTACACGCATCAGCTCAGCGCATTGGTGCAATCAGAAAGTGGCATGGCAGGAGCTTGACTTCATGGGGAGCTTGAGGAGATTCTGAATGTCACCAGCATCTCTTACAGATTTCTTTCAATGTATGATAAGACTATTCGGACTGCTTGCATCATGGCCTGGGGAGGACTCTCCAATGCTATACTTAAGAGGAAGTTAGATATGGCCCTTGTGGCTAATGGGATCAGGGGCTATGGAGAGAAGGCAGGTACAGGGTTCTGAGTTGGATGATCAGCCATGATCATACCGAATGGCGGTGCAGGCTTGAAGGGCCGAATGGCCTACTCCTGCACCTATTTTCTATCTTTCTATCTTTCTATGCACAGGATTGCAATAGGCAGCAGGGAGTTTTAGACACAGCCTGTTCTGTCACGGGCACAATCCTCTCCACCATCGAGGACCTCTTCAAGAAGCGGTGCCTTAGGAAGGCAGAATCCATTATGAAGCACTCTCACTGTCTGGGACATGCCCTCTTCTCATTACTGCCATCAGGAAAGAGGTACTGAGGTATGAAGACCCACACTCAAGTCTGAAGATTCAGGAAAAGACACACAATTGCTGGTGGAATGCTGCAGGCCAGGCAGCATCTATAGGAATAAGCATTGTCGACGTTTCGGGCCGAGACCCTTCGTCAGGACTAACTGAAAGGAAAGATAGTAAGACTTTCAAATCTCTTACTATCTTTCCTTTCAGTTAGTCCTGACGAAGGGTCTCGGCCCGAAACCTCGACATTGCTTCTTCCTATAGATGCTGCCTGGCCTGCTGCGTTCCACCAGCATTTTGTGTGTGTTGCTTGAATTTCCAACACCTGCAGATTTCCTCGTGTTTGCTTTTTAGATTCAGGAAAAGTTGCCTCTCCTCCACCATCAGATTTTTGAATGATACTTAAATCCATCAACATAATCTCATGATTTCTTGTCTGTACTATTTACTTACTTTGTAATTTATAGGATCTTTATGTCTTTGCATTGTATGCTGCCACAAAACAACAAATTTCATGCCATATAAGTCAGTGATAATAAACCTGATTCTTTGCTTCAGATTCTAACTCTGAGGGCTGATCATTTTACACCCCTGTACAGGCATCAACCACCCCACCCTCGGATTTGCCACTGAGGGAAAGGCACTCAAGGGTTTGAGAACTGGCATGTTGGTAATTTCTGAAACTGGTAAATTTCTTTCCCTGTTCTGATAGAACACACAACATAGAACAAATCAGCACAGTATACACCCTTCAGCCCATGATGTTGTACCAACATTTTAACCTACTCTAAGATCCATTTAACCCTTCCCTCCTATGTAGCGCACCATTTTTCTACCAAACATGTGCCTATCAAAGAGTTTCTTAAACATCCCTCACTTATCTGCGTTACCACCTCCTCTGCCATTTACCTCTGACATTCCCCTTATACTTTCTTCCAATCACATTAAAATTATGATCTCTCATATTAACCATTCCCACCCTGGGGAAAAAGTATCTGACTTTTCGCTTGATCTCTGCCTCTTGTCATCTTGCAATCTCAGATTTCTCAACCCATGTACACCACCTTTCTGACATGCTCTCTAATCCAGCTGTGTCCTGGTAAGTCTCCTATCTCTCCAATCTGAGAGTTAAAAACAAACCACCAAATGTTTGAGATTTACAGAATCTGTTGAATTTTGATTGTTTTGAATGTTGAGTTTATAGAAAGGTAAGGACATGTTCAGCATAGCTTTGTGGACCGAAGGACCTGTATTGTGCTGTAGGTTTTCTATGTTTCTAAAGTGGAAAATGATCGAGCAACGTGATAGACCCATGAGATAACAAGACATAGAAGATGAATTACCCTATACAGCCATTGAGTCTGTTCCATGGCTGATTTATTATCTCTCTCAAACTCATCTTCCCGCCTTCTCCCTGTAAACTTTGCCTCTCTTACTAATCAATAACCTATCCACCTCCTTTTTAAATAGATCCAATAACTTGGCCTCCTCAGCCATCTAGCAAAAGAAATTCCTCCTCATCTCTATTCTAAAGAATCACTCTTGTATTCTGAGGCTGTGCCCTCTAGTCCTAAACTCTCCCTGTATTTGAAATATCCTCTCCATATCCACCCCGTCTTGGCCTTTCAATATTCGATAGGTTTCATTAAGCACCCAAGCATGAGTTTTCAATTATTCACCTTGCTAATGGAAATTTTTGATAAAGGTGCTAAATTGGACTCAGTCAAAGCGAGAGATGGATGATAAGTTCTCACAAGAGCATACTTAGCATCTGGTAGAGAAATTTTGTGTATAAAATCCAAGAAAAGGACGTTATTAGCATGACTGAAGTGCCATCTGTAAGGCAATTATCACTTTTTTCATGAAACTAATGGAAAGGATGAGTCACAGAGGACAAACATGATAAAATATCACAAAGACCTTTTCAGTGATTAACTGAGAAATTGCACATTGCTCCAAAGCAAAAACTAAAGATGCATGTTATCTTAGCAAAACTCAAAATTAAGAGTAAATTTATTATGTGCATATATGTCACTATATGCTACCCTGAGGTTAATTTTCTTGTGGGCATTCATGGTAGATCAGAGAAATACCATAGAATCAATGAAAAACTACAAAGACTGACAAGCAGCCAATGTGCAAAAGAAGATAATCTGTACATAAACAAACAAATAGATAGATAGATAGATAGATAGATAGATAGATAGATAGATAGATAGATAGATAAATAATACTGATAGCATGAGTTGTAGAGTCCTTGAAAGTGAGGCTGTGGAATTAGTTCAGGATTGAAGTGTGTGAAGTATCCACAGTGGTTCAGGAGCTTGATGGTTTGAGTGTAATAACTGTTCCTGAAGCTGGTGGTGACCGGAGCCTCTTGCACCTCCTTCCTGATGGTACTAGTGAGGAGAGAGCAAGACCTGGATGGTGGGGGCCCTTAATGATGTATGCTGCTTACTTGTGACAGTACTCTTTGTAGATATGCTCAGTGATGGGAAGGGCTTTGCATGTGATGGACCAGACTTTGTTCACCACGTTTTGGAGGCTTTTTTTCATTCCTGAGCATTGGTGTTTCCATACCAGGCCATGACGCAACCAGTCAGAATATTCTCAGCTGTGTATCTATAGAAGTCTGGTATTGTATTAGATGACATGATGAATCACTGCAAATACTCAGCAGGTCAGGCAGCATTGGTTAAGAACAGAGACGTTTCTTTTGCATTCTCCAGTGAAGCACCAGGGCTATGGTCCAAAAACCATGCCTGCAGAATCAGTGTGATCCATCCTTAACCAATTCTCCAAGCCGTCTTGAACAAATTGGTCCTGTTGTTCCATATCAACAATTAGTTTTCTCAGATCCATTTTTGTATGAACCTCAGTCTGGAGAGAGGAGACAATCCAGATTGTAAAAGGATACAGATGATATTGTAACTGGCTGAACTTGTACATAATTGACTTGTCTCAGAATTTGAGACAAACATCCATAAATCCTTCAAAGTTACTATGGTCGTTATGAAGGCATATGATGTGTTGCCCTTCATTAGTTGGGGATTGAGTTCAAGAGCCATGAGGTAAGGTTATATCTCTATAAATCACCAAATAGGCTATAATTGGAGTATTGTGTTCAGTTCTGGTCACCTCCTTATAGGAAGGCCGTGGATCTTAATAACAGAGGTTATTAAGAAGGCAAATGGAATGTTTATCTTCATTGCTAGAGGGATTGAATTCAAGACAGGGAGGCCATGCTACAACTATACAGGGTACTGGTGAGGCTGCACCTGGAGTACAATATGCAGTTCTGGTCTCCATACTTGAGGAAGGGTATACTGACTTTGGATGCAGTGCAGAGGAGGGTTACCAGGTTGATTCCAGGGATGAAGGGGTTAACCTATAAGGAGCGATTGAGTCGCCTGGGACTATACTCTCTGGAATTCAGAAGAAAGAGAGGAGATCTTATAGAAACATACAAAATTTTGGAAGGGATAGATAAGATAGAAGTAGGAAAGTTGTTTCCATTGGTAGGTGAGACTAGAACTGGGGGACATTGCCTCAAGATTCAGGGGAGAAGATTTAGGACAGAGATGAGGAGAAACTTTTTTCCCAGAGAGTGGTGAATCTGTGGGATTCTCTGCCCAGGGTAGCAGTTGAGGCTTCCTCACTAAATATATTTAAGATACAGTTAGATAGATTTTTACGTAGTAGAGGAATTAAGGGTTATGGAGAAAAGGCAGATAGATGGAGCTGAGTTTACGGACAGATCAGCCATGATCTTATCGAATGGTGGAGCAGGCTTGATGGGCCAGATGGCCTACTCCTGCTCCTATTTCTTATGTCCTTATGATCTTTGGAAAGTGTGCACAGGAGATTTACCAGGATGATGCCCAGATTGGAGAGCATGTTTTATGAGGACAAGTTGAGTGAATTTGGGCTTTTCCCTTTGGAAAGGAGGATGAGACGTGGCTTGACAGAAGTGTACAAGATGATAAGAGTGGACAGCCAGAGACTTTTTTCCCAGGGCAGAAGTGGTTAACACAAGAGGCATAACTTTTAGCAAGATGTCAGAGGTAAGTTTTTTCACACAGAAAAGTAAGTGAATGTATTGTGCTGCCAGGAGTGGTGATAAAGACGGATATATTAGAGACATTAAAGAAAACTCTTAATAAACACATTGATGAAAGAAACGTGGAGGACTATGTGGGAGGGATGTGTTAGATTGCTTTTTGGGGTAGGTTAAAGTGTCAGTACAACGTCATAGGCTGAAGGGCCTGTACTGTTCTATGTGTTAAACCAATGTGATTAGACTAAATTATCATGATCTAGAAATTGTGTGATGATTTCTTTGCAATGTTGGATTTGTTTGATCCCTAAACACTGCCAAAGTTGTAGGAATGACCCTGAGAACTTGGTCAAAGAAAATTTAAATTTATTACATTGATCGCAGAGCACAGGAAGAACGTCTGGTACACAGTGTTTACCGTGGATGTGATGCACCATCAATAACTTTCGGAGATGGGAGGCAAAAGATAGGCTTTTATTAGCTGCAAGAAACAAACACACAACATCCTGGAGACTGAGGGGGGAGCAGTGCCTCCAACCGCCTTTATACAGGGGTCTGTGGGAGGAGCCACAGGAGCAGTCAGCAGAGGGGCGTGTCCAGACAGGTATATGTAGTTCACCACAGGATGTCTACTAGTAAAGTTTGTCACTGAGGAATAGATAAACTGGAAAGCAGATCTATGCATTCCCTGATCTGTGGACATATCTTTGAAGTCTTTCTTTGAAAGGCAGGAAAATGAGGTTGAGAGATAAAATAAATCAGCTCCTATAATTCTGCTCCTATGTCTTATGGTCTTATGAATCATGAATGCACCTTGGTAGCACAATTGGCTCTAATTAGAGTCATAAAGTCATAGCACAGTGGAAAAATAGGTCCTTCGGTCCATCTAGTCTATGCCGAACTATTATTTTGCCTAGTCCTATCGACCTTCACCTACAGTCACAGAACACCAGAGCTCAGTAGATAAATTGAATTTTATAGTTCCTTGCATGTTTTATAAATGTACTAGAATGTGTAGCTGTGGAATCAGTCCTCAACTATGAATCATTTGGTGCTTGCCCTGTTGAAACAACAATTGTTCTACCAATGTAGCTGTGAATTAGGCCCAATTCACGTGGATTAAAGGGATCCATAACTTCTTGAGGCTTAGCCAGGCATCAATCTGAAGAGAGTTGTGCTTGACAACAATCTTCCACAAAAGGTGAAATGAAGAGGTGCAAAATGCCCTTTCTGGCCCACAAAGGAAGCTTTAATTTTTTTTCAGGAGGAAGAGAGGTGCTAAAGACCAACTCACCAGAAGAGCCCAAAGAAGAGGAAAGATAATAAAGCCTCTCGTCCACCCCTTTCTCAAGCAATGTGTTCCAAATTCCAATTACACTTTGTTTGAAAATATTCCTCCCTACGTTTTCCATAAACTTTGCATGCCTTGCCTTTTTGTAGCTAACTGTAACAATATATTCTGCATTCTGTCTTCATTTTAACTCTTTTTATGAACTTATGTGTGGAATGATCTGTCAGAACATCACACAAATGTCTTCACTATATTTTGGTACATAGAAAACCTACAGCACTATACAGGCCCTTTGGCCCACAAAGTTGTGCTGAACGTGTCCCTACCTTAGAAATTACTAGGCTTACCCATAGCCCTCTATTTTTCTAAGCTCCATGTACCTACCCAAAAGTCTCTTAAAAGATCTTATCGTATCCCTCTCCACCACCGTTGCTGGCAACCCATTCCATGCACTCACCACTCTCTCAGTAAAAAACTTACCCCTGATATCTCCTCTGTACCTACTCCCCAGTACCTTAAACCTGTGTCCTCTTGTGGCAACCATTTCAGCACTGGGAAAATGCCTCTGACTATCCACACGATCAATGCGTCTCATCATCTTATACACCTCTATCAGGTCACCTCTCATCCCCCGTCGCTCCAAGGAGAAAAGGCCGAGTTCACTCAACCGATTCTCATAAGGCATGCTCCCCAATCCAGGCAACATCCTTGTAAATCTCCTCTGCACCCTTTCTATGGCTTCCATATCCTAATGTGACAATAATGAACCAATATACCTGCAAATTAATCCTCTCAGTTTTATTGGAGGAAATTCACTTCACAAAGGAGCAACAGGTCCAGAAGCTAGGATTGTCTGAGGAATTAGTCCCTAGATTCTATCAGCAGTGGCATGCTGGACACAGGTGCAGTGGTAATGCAGATCAGTGTGGCCCTCAGTTTCTTCGTCTCTACCTGACGGCAGGGAGACGTTGCAGATGTCCCAATTTTCCTGGCCATTAATGCATGAGGAAGAAATGAAGGAGAGTGGAGCTGCATTACTCCTCACTATATTTGAGCATATGACAATAAAGTTGACATGACTGCTTGAAAATTAACCGTTTTCTTCCTGGAACATAGATCTGCTCATGTATCTCCCAAACATTCAGAGGATGGTCTGCACACACAATTGGTGAAGAGCTCTACAGGGTAACCCAGGTATGCTTAAGAAGATTTAGGTGTTTGATCATTGCTAGTGTATGTCAAGAAGTAGAAAATTTTTATCTTATTGAGATACAGCACAGAATAGGCCTGTCCAGCCCTTTGAGCCATACCGCCCAGCAATCCCCAGATTTAACTCTAGCCTAAGCACAGGGCAATTTACAATGACCAATTAATCTACTAACTGGCATGCCTTTGGATTGTGGGAGTGTGGTGAACTACATATACCTGTCTGGACAAGCCCCCCCCACTGACTGCTCCTGTGGCTCCTTCCACAGACCCCGGTATAAAGGCGATTGGAGACACAGACCCTTCCTCAGTCTCCAGGATGTCGTGTGATGGTCACTTGCTGCTTGTGCTTTCTTCCAGCCAATAAAAGCCTACCTTAACCCACGTCTCAGAGTTATTGATGGTGCATCAGGGAGGAAACCCATGTGGTCATAGGGAGAATGTACAAACTCCTTACAGCAGCGGCAGGAATGGAGCCCAGGTCACCTGTACTGTAAAGTGTTGTGCTAACCACTATACTACCTGGCTGTGGTAATCAAGGCAGTGAATATCAAACCCCTTATTACTTTAACACAAGTTTCTGCAGATGCTAGAAATCTTGAGCAATGCACACAAAACACAAGAAAAATTCTACAGGTCTTGATGAAGTGTCTCGGCCTGAGATATCGCTTGTTTATTCTTCTCCATAGATGCTGCCTGACCTGCTGAGTTCCTCCAGCAATTTTTCAAAGTTCAAAATTCAAATTAAAAGTAAATTTATTATCAAAGTACATATGCAGTATGTCACCATATACAGTCCTAAAATTTATTTTCTTGCAGGCTTAATCAGTAAGTCCAAGAACCATAATAATATAAATAGAAGTCTGCACCCAACAGGGCGGAAAAACAATGCGCAAAAGACAACAACCTGTGCAAGTACAAAAGTAATGAAAAATAATAATTAAAAAATAATCAATAAATAATGAGAACATGAGATGAAGAGTTCTTGAAAGTGAGTCCAATTTTGGTGGGAACAATTAGGTGATGGGGCAAGTGTAGTTGAGTGAAGTTACCCCATTTGGTTCAAGAGCCCGAGGTTGAAGGGTAATAACTGTTCTTGACTGGGTGGTGTGAGTCTTGAAGCTCCTGTACTTTATTCCTGGTGACAGCAGGGAGAAGAGAGCATGTCCTAGGTGGTGGGGGTCCCTGATGATGTATGCTACTTACCTGCGACAACACTCTGTGTAGATTTGCTCAATTGCCTCCACTACTTTTTGTAGGATTTTGTGTTCTCTAAATTCCTTTATCGTCAGCCAGTTCGCCATGTCTGGGAGAAGCTAGATTTAAGGAGGAGAATGAGATGTGATCAGTTGGTCATATTCAACCATATCTGAACTACAGCGACACAAAGAGTAATTGATAATTAGTTTAGTCTTGTCACATGTACTGAGGAACAGTACATGTTTTGCATAAAAGATCATTTCACCATATCAGTGGCATTGAGACAGTACAAGGGAAAACAATAATACAATGCAGAATAAAGTATTACAGTTACAGAGAAAGTGTAGTGCAGGCAGACAATAAGGGGCAAGGCCCTGATGAAGGAGACTTTAAGGTTGAGTGTCTATCCTATTGTACAGGTGTTCAGTTCAATTACTTTAGAACAGCAAGATAAAAGCTGTCCTTCAGCTTGGTGGGGCGTGCTTTCAGGTTATTGGCTGATGGGTGGAGTGAGAAGTGGGAATATCCAGTGTTGCAGCAGTCTTTGACTATATCGGCTATTTTTCTGAAGCAGTGAGAAGTGTAGAAAAAGGGACTGCAGATCCTGCAAGATGAATCAACAAGCAAGACGCTGGAGGAACTCAGTGGGTCAGGAGGCATCTTTGGAGGAAAGTCAACAACTGGCTATTACTGTCCATTTCCTCCACAGATGCTGCCAATCCTTGAATGACCTCTGATCATAAATCTGGGGCATATCTATTAATAATTGCCAATTATTTCTCCTCCTAGCTCTCAATTGATTGCCACTAATCTGTTGTCATAGCAACAATTTTGTCTCTTCTTGTCCTCCAAGAGAGAGAGTAGTGTGTAAATGAAGCTATGCAAGGCATGTCGTCAATGTCACTGGTTCAATGTCACTGGCAGTGCATAAACCGTCTGCATCAAAATAATGGATTGGATGGATGATATGAATGTTAGAGAGGGATCTTGATTGATAGAGACTGTGGTTAGGTGATTGACAGAGGTGATTAGCAAAGGCAAAGTATATTTATAGATCCTCACCAATCATGTGAGGGTAATCCAAGTCTACTGCAAATCATAAAAATTGACTGGGCTTTGAGTTTATAAATTGTGATGTTTTGTTCAAGTTGACAGGTGTTAGGTTTTGTAACTTCAAAACATTAAACTAATTCAAAGGAAGATACGGGAGTCTGGAAATGCGGTTCTAACTTTGTGCTTAGTTTAAGCGAGGTGCAGACGTAACACATGGTAGTGTGATAGCATATGCAGTTCACATATTTATACATGTAACCCATAATAAGTTATTTAAATGAACAAAAATGCTTAATTAACCAATATATATATATATACAAGATTACTCAAATATTACTGAAATATTAAATACACAACCACAAAGCATTGAGTCTATGGAATGACCTGCCAGAGGAAGTGCCTGAGGCAGGTACAATAACATCTATCATCAGGGACGCCCACCATCCAGGGCATGCTCTCTTCCCACTACTGCCATGGGGAAGAGAGTACAGGAGCCTCAGGACTCACACCAACAGGTTCAGGAACAGTTGCTACCCCTCAACTCTCAGGCTCTTAAATCAAAGGGGATAATGTCAGTCAACTTCACTTGCCCATTATTGAAATATTCCCACAACCAATGGACGCAGTTTTAAGGACTCTTCAGTTCATGTTCCAAATATTTATTGCTTACTTATTTATTACTATTATTTCTTCCATTTTGTATTTGCACAGTTGTCTTTTGTACATCGGTTAAACACTAAAGTTGGTGTGGTCTTTCATCAACTCTATTATGGTTATTATTCTGTTGTGAATTTATTGATTATGCCCACAGGAAAATGAATCTTAGGGTTGTATATGGTGATGTATACAGAGGTGCTAGAAAGTTTGTGAACCCTGTAGAATTTTCTCTATTTCTGCATAAATATGACCTAAAATGAGATCAGATCTTCACTTAAATTCTAGAACAAGATAAAGAGAAGCCAATTAAACCAATAATGCAAAGAAACATTATACTTGTTGATTTATTTATTGAGAAAAATATTCCAATATTACAAGTATTTGTTGGAAACTGGATATGAACCTTTGCTTTCAGTAATTGGTGTGACTCCCTTGTACGGCAATGACTTCAACCAAGCGTTTCTGGTAAGTGTTGATCAGTTCTGCACAACGGCTTGGAGGACTTTTCCTCCTTACAAAACTGCTTCAACTCTGGGATGTTGGTGGGCTTCCTTACATGAACTATTTGCTTAGGGTCCTTCTACAACATTTCTATAGGATTAAGGTCAGGACTTTAACTCAGCCATTCCAAAACACAAACTTTGTTCTTTTTAAACCATTCTGTTGTTGATTCACTCTTGTCTTTCAGATTATTGTCTTGTTGCATTATCCAACTTCTATTCAGCTTCAGACTGCTACCCTGACATTCTTTTGTAAAATGTCTTGATGCAACTTTAAATTCATTGTTCCCTCAATGATTGCAAAGCAGCCCCAAACCATGATGCTCTTTCCACCATGCTTCACAGTTGGGATGAGGTTTTGTTGTTGATGTGCAGTGCCCTTTTTCCTCCAAGCAGAGCAATGTGCATTTCTGCCAAAAAGTTCAACTTTTGTCTTATCTATTCACAGAACATTGTCCCAGAATTATTAGCATTGTAGAACATCCAGGTGGTCTTCTACATGAGGCATGTAGTAATGTTTTTTTTTTTGGAGAGCATGGTTTCCTCTGTGGCATCCTTCCATGAACACCATTCTTGTTCAGTGTTTTTGTTATAGTGGACACATGAACAGAGATTGTAGCAAGTTCTGGAGGTTTCTGCAGGTCTTTTGCTGTTACCCTTGGGTTCTTTTACACCTCCTTCATCATTCCATGTTGTGCTTTTGGTATGATCTTTTCAAGAGAGAGTAGCAACAGTACTGGATTTCCTCCATTTGTAGACAATTCCTCTTACTGTCTTTAGAAGTGCTTTTGTAGCCTTTTTCCAGCTTCGTGCAACTCTACAATTCTTCTTCTAAGGTCATTTGAAAGTTGTTTTGATCGAGGCATGGTGCACATAAACAGATCTTTCTGGAGAAGAGCAGGCTCTGACTTTGTGGTTCTTTTTTATAGGCAGGGCACCTCTACAACACTCACCTCTAATTTCATCTCATTGATTGGAACACCTGACTCCAAATAGTTTTTGTAAAAGGCATTACCTCAGAGGGTCACATACTTTTTCCAACAAATAGGTGCAATATTGGATCATTTTTCTCAATAAATAGATGAACAAATATAATGTTTGTGTTATTAATTTAATTGGGTCCTCTTTATCTAGTTTTAGGACATGTGTGAAGATGCGATCACATTTTAGGTCATATTTATGCAGAAATAGATAAAGTTCTATAGAATTCACAAACTTTCTAGCACACTGTATGTAGTTTAGCAATATGTGTACTTTGAACTTTGAAGTATTGAAGGCACTTGGATAGGTACAAAGATAGGAATGATTTAGAGTAAGAATTCACAGCCTTTTTTATGCATGGACCAATACCATTAATCAAGGGATCTGTGGACCACAGGTTGGGAACCACTGGTTTAGGTCTTGTGAGTGATTGTACATTGTTGACATTGTCTCCCAAATCAGGCATTTTGTTGTGTTTATGTCCTCATGGTAGATTTCATATCGACTGTTTATTCTACTCCATGCTACCTGACCTGCTGTGTTCCTTCAGCTTTTTGTGTGTGTTGCATGTAATTAAGTCTCTTTTTCATTTTTTTTCTTTCTCTTTTCTCTATAAGGAGCAGTAATTTATAACACTATTAGCATTGTCAGCAAAGCAGAGCAGTGACAAGGCCTTGTTATCGAATGGTCAGCAGGTCTGTAGGGGTGGAGTGAAATATGCGATTATTGCATGGGTCTGTGAATCATTAGGGAACAATTACATTAAATGTGTTTTAAATAGCTGGTGCACTGTAATTGCTCTTTTAAATAGTAAACCTTCGAGGAGAAGTTCAATTAAATTTAAATGTGCACAGAAAAATGACTCATTCAGTGATTAAGGGACTTTTTAAAATAGCTTCTTCCATTTTCTGTAATCTCTCTGCCAATGTGAAAACCAGGCCTTTGCATCAGTTAACTGTTGAAAACACACAAACGTCTTGAACACACAAATGTTGCTAAAGTATGTTTGATATTAGATTAACGTTTGGCATTGCTTTTGGTTTATTATTGTCACATGCACAAGATACAGTGAAAAGCTTATCATAAAGTCATAGAACATTACAGTACAGAAACAGACCCTTTGACACATCTAGTCCATGCTGTACTATTAAAATCCCTTGTCCCATTGACCTACACCAGAACTATAGTCTTTAAAACACCTTCCATCCATGTACCTATCCAAATTACTCTTAAATGTTGAAATCAAACCTTCATCCATTGTGTCCACTGGCAATTTGTTCCACACTCTCACCACCCTCTGAGCTAAGATATTCCCCCTCATGTTCCTCTTAAACACTTCACCTTTCACTCTAAACCCATCACTTCTAGGTATAGTCTCACCCAACCTCAGTGGAAAAAGCCTGCTTGCACTTACTCTATCCATTCCACTCATAATTCTGTATCTTGTCTTGCATGCCGTTGATGCAGATCAAATCATTACACAGTGCACTGAGCTAGAATAAGGTAAAACAAAAACAACACAGAATAAAGTGTAAAAGCTATCGACAAAGTGCAATGCAGGCAAAGGGAAAGTGCAAGATCATAATGAGGTAGATTGTGAGGCCAAGTGTTCATCTTATCATCCACGGAGCCCATTCAAGAGCCTGGTACCTCTGGGATAGAAGCTATCATTGAGCCTGATGGTACGTGCTTTCAAGCTTTTGATGGGAGAAGGAAGAAGAGAGAATATCTGTGGAGGGTGGGGTCTTTGATTATGCCGGCTGCTTTACTGAAGCAGTGCGAAGTGCAGAGAACACATAAGAAAACAGGAGAAGGAATAGACCACTCTGTCACTAAAGCCTGCCTGGCTGTTCAGTCTGGTCATGGCTGGTCCACTTCAAACCTCTTCCATGCCTGTTCTCCATGGTACTCAGTTGAATGATATTTTAGAAATACATCAATATCAGAATCAGAATCAGGTTCAACATCACTGGCAGATGTTATGAAATGTGTTGTTATGTAGCAGCAGTACATTGCAATACATAAAAATAAAAGCTATAAATTACAGTAAGAAGGATAGCACTGTGCAAAAATCTTAGGCACAGATGCTGTATATAGCTACACCTGTCTCTACACCTCCTCTCTTACCACCATTCAGGGCCCCAAACAGTCCTTCCAGGTGAGGCAACACTTCACTTGTGAGTCTGTTGGGGTAATCTATTGCATCCGCTGCTCCCGGTGCAGCCTCCTCTACATCGGAGAGACCCGACGCAGATTGGGTGACCGCTTCGTCGATCACCTCCGCTCCATCCGCCACAACAGACTGTCCATTTCTACAGATACTGCCCGACCTGCTGAGACCCTCCAGCGTGTTGTGCGTGTTGCTTTGATTCCAGCATCTGCAGAGTATTTTCTATATTTAGCTAGGGTGCCCAAGATTTCAATTTACTGCTTGCTGTTTACAATTTACATTAAGAACTGAAAACTTTCTTGCAGGATTTAATATCTGCTATATTCACATAATGTTTGTTTACTGCCTAACAGCAAGCATAAAAGGTATCGAGTTCATCGAGGAGTGAACCTCATTGCCGTTTATAGTATTGTGGAAAAATCTTAGGCACCCTAGCTACATATATGTGTGCCTAAGACTTTTGCACAGTACTGTAAATACTTAAAAAACAAATCATATAGGTAGTACAAAAAGAGCGGGGAAAATATTGAGGACGTGTTTATGGGTTCATTGTCCATTCAGAAATCTGACTGTGGAGGGGAAGAATCAGCTTCTGAAACATTCAGTGTGTGTCTTCAGGCTCTTGGACCTCCTCTTGGATGGTAGCAATGAGAAGAGGGCATGTCCTTGCTGATGGTGGTCTTTAATGATGGATGCTGCCTTTTTGAGGTATCGCCTTTCGAAGTTGTCAACGATGCTGGGCAGGATAGTGCCCTTGATGGAGCTGGGTTATTTTACAACCTTTTGCAGCTTTTTCTGATCCTGTGCGGTGCCAACTCCATACCAGATGGTGATGAGACCAACCAGTTAGACTGCTATCTACGCTACATCTATTGATATTTGTGAGTGTCTTTCTTGACACTTTGGTATATCTCTTCAAACTCCTCATGAAATATAGCCACTATCATGTCTTCTTTGTAATTACATCAATATATTGGCCTCAGGAGAGAACCTTAGATATGTTGACACCCAGGAACTTGAAACTGCTTACCTTTTCCACTTCTGATCCCTCATTGAGGACTGATGTGTGTTCCCTCAACTCCCCCTTCCTAAATCTACAGTGAATTCCTTGGACCTACTGACATTCAATGTATAGTTGTTGTTGCAACACCACTCAACCAGTTGATCTACGTATTTCACTTCTGTACCCTTCCTCATCACCATATGAAATTCTGCCAACAATAGTTGTGTCATCGGCAAATTCATAGATGGCATTTGAACTATGCCTAGCTACACAGTCATGGGTATAGAGAGGGTAGAACAGTGGGCTAAGTACACATTGCTGAGGTGCACCAGTGTTGATTGTCAGCGAGAAGATATTATTTCCTATTCACACAGACAGTGGTCTCCTGGTGAGAAAGACAAGGATCCAGTTGCAGAGGGAGGTAGAGAGAGCCAGGTTTTGGAGCTTATTGAAAGAACTGTAGGGATAATTGTGTTGAATGCTGAGCTGTAGTCTATTAACAGGAGCCGAACGTAGGTATTACTATTGTCCAGGTGATCCAAGGCCGAATGGAGAGCCAGTGTGATTGCACCTACTGTAGACCTATTGCGGTGATGGTCCATTTGCAGCAGGTGTTACTTGGGCTTGAGTTGATTCTAGCATTGGCCAATGCCACAGTAGATGTGAGAGCCACTGGGTGATAGTCATTGAGGCTGCTCACACTGCTCTTCCTGGGCACTTGTATGATTGTCTCTCTTTTGAAACAGGTGGAAATCTCCCACTGTAGCAGTGAGAGATTGAAGTTGTCCTTCAACATTCCTGCCAGTTGGTTGGCACAAGTGTTCAGAGCTCAATCAGGTACACCATCAGGGCCTGATACCTTGCGAGGATTCATCCTCTTGAAAGATTTTCTGATGTCAGCCTCTGAAACAGAGGCTATTGAGATTCACATAGATGTAGTTTTGTTCTCAAAGTTTTAAAGTTCAAAGTACAAACATTTATGATCCAAGTATGCATACATTATACAACCTTAAGATTTGTCCCCTAGCAGGCAGCTACAAAACAAAGACACCCAAAAAAAGAACCGATGTATATGTGTATGTATATATATATAAATAAAGGTTACCTATCACTCAATGTGCAGAGAATAAAATCCATATCATGCCCATAAACAAAAAACCCATTAAAAATAAAAGAATAGGGTAACCCATAAAAAAGACCATTGAACGTCCAATGTGTAATGAAGAAAAAAACATCTTGCAAACAGTAACCACATGCAAATAGTGTTTCTGAACTGAAGTCCGCAAGAGAGTCCCATAGTTCAGCGCAGAGCTGAGTAAATGCTGTGGAGCAACAATATGAACCAGCTCCACCTTGCTTCAGGCCCCAACACCCTGACCTTGTCGACCTCTTCAATCTGGCCTGGTGTGTAAATCTCCATCTGAACAACAGGTTCTACCATTTGGAAACATCAGACTTCCCCACCTTGACTCAGCATGTAAACCTCCATTTGAACGTTGAATTCAGCAGCATCGACAGCCTATGGGGCTTGGACCCTGCAGCTTTGATTCAGCCTGTGCCCAACCTTTCACACTCTTGGCAAAAGGCTCATGGCTTCACATTGCCTCAGTTCTGCCACGTCGAATTGCCTTGAAGTCCAAAGGGATGTTATGGACTATTATTTGTGATGATCATTTACCAGAAAAAGTTTGGCTTTAGTTGCTTTCCTTGTTTCGTTAGCCACCAGCCAGAAGTCGCTGAGGGTCACTAGCACCAACTTAAACCGGAAGTCGCATTTCAAGGTGAGTATAAACGGCACTGAGCTCCTCTGGGAGTGAAGATTCACAGCCATTCATGATGTTAAGTTTTGCTTTGAAGGAAGTAATGACCTGCAAACCCTGCCAGAGCTGATGAGCATCCAATTCCATCTCTAACATCAATTGAAATTGTTTACTTCACTCTTAAGAGAGCCTTTCCTAGGTTGTACCTGGATTTCTTCTATAGTTCTACATCACCGACCAGTCTATCCCTCAGCAGACTACAAATCTTCTGGTTCATCCATGGCTTTTGATTTTGGTATGTCCAATTTGCTCTGAAAGGCACACACTCATCTATACAGGTTTGGATGAAGTCGGTGATAACTATGGCCTATTCATTCAGACTTGGAAATGAATCCCTGACTATTGTCCAGTCCCCTGACTGAAAACTGTTCTGGTAAGCGGTCCTCCATCTCCTTTGACCATACCTTCTTGCTCCTCACTACTGGTGCCTATATGCTGGGAATAGAAATACAGCCAGGTGATCGGACTTTGCAAAGTTTAGGCATGGGATGGCACGGTAAGTGTTCTTGACGGTGGTATATGGTGGTCAAGTGTTTTGACTTCTCTGGTTCCCCAAGTGATATGTTGGTGGTAATTCAGTATGTTGGTGCTTAGAGACTTCTTCAAGCTTGCCTGGTTGAAATCTTCTACAATGAAAGGGAAGGCATCCAGGTGGGCAGATTCATGCCTGTGATTACATTGTTAAGCTCCTCTAGAGCTTGTCTGACATTGGCTTGAGGTGGAATGTGCACTATCAGGATAATGGTGGAAAACTCCCACAGCAAATAAATTGGGTGACATTTAACCGCTTGATGTCATGATCAGGACTGAGACAGAACTGCCACATTTGTGCTTCATGATGAAAAGCATACTCCACCTCCTCTGCCTTTAAGAGTCTGAGCTGTCCTATCTTATTTAGGTAGTATTAATGATCCAGTCTCCACTTCTTTCCAGGGCAGAGAATCCACCACCCTCTGCTTGAAAAAGTTCTCATGCAACTCACTTCTGAATGGAGGTATCACTTATACTGGTCTCCCTACCTTCAAGGACATCTTCAAATGGTGGTGACTCAAAAAAGGCAGCATCCATCATGAAGCACTCTCACCATCCAAAATGTATGCCCTTTTCCAAAATCAGTGAGGAGGAACACACAGAGAATGCTGGAGAAACTCAGCAGGTCAGGCAACATCTATGGAAAGGAATAAAGAGTCACCAATTGGGCCAAGTCATTTCAAAATGTTGACTCTTTCTCTCCACAGATGCTGCCTGACCTGCTGAGTTCTTCCAGTATTTTCTGTATGTTACTTTAGATTTCCAGCATCTGAAAATGCACACTCAACTTTTGAAGAGCAGTTTATTGCCCTTTACCATCAGATTTATGAATGGTCCATGAACCCTTGAACACTAATCCTATTATTTGTACTCTTTTTGTACTAATTTATTTTTGTGTATTTTCATTGCAACTTATAATGTATTTTGTGTATTACATTGAGCTAGTGCCATAAAACAACTAACTTCTTGACATATGATGGAGACAATGAACCCAATTCCGAAGAGATTGCAGGTACTGGAATCTGAAGCAACAAGCAATCTGCAAGTGAATCTCAGTAGGTTGAGCAGCATCTGTGGGTGCTGAAGAAATTATCAAGATTTGAGTTAAAACTCTGCATTGACATGATTATCTGCACACTGTAGTAGTTTTAAGGAAAAACTTGGCTCTTTTAACACTGCTATACACTCCGCAAGAAGAGCTGATTTTTCCAAGATTATTACAGAGAATAGTATCGACTCAAGAAATTGTTTTCAATTGTAAACTGACTATTGAACCCTGCTCTGATCTATAATGTCCTCCGTCAAGCATCTGCCACAAAATGTGAGGAATTCACGGTATTTTTTTATAAACAAAATTGCTACTATTCTGGAAAATATAGATACTGGTAAACTCTTGTAAAATGAGGTACTATGTCAAAATTTACAAGTATTTCCGATTAAGAACTCTGTAAGATTCTAACAAAGAGTAGACTGTCTACTTGTTACCTTGACCCTGCCCCTACCACACTCTTAAGGACTCTTTTAATAGTGTTTTAGATTCTGTTTGGAAAATTATTAACACTTACCTTAAAACTGGAGTTTTTCCGGATGCCTTCAAAACTGTGGCTGTCAAACCATTATGTAAAAAGTCAAACTTTGATAGTGAGGTACCAGCTAACTACAGGCCTCTATCAAACCTTCCTTCCTGGGCAGGTTTCTGAGAAAGTCAGTTTCATCAATCTCAACAATGTTCTGAATGAGAACAATATCCTAGAAAAGTCTCAGTCAAATTTTAGACAAACCACAGAACGGAGATGGATCTTAACAAAATTGTCAGCAACCTTGGCCTCTACACTGATGCCAACAGAGTCCCAGTTCTAATTCTTCTAGATTTAAGTGCTGTCTTTGACATAATTGATCACAACATTCTCCTAGATCACCTTGAGAACTCAGCTGGCCTTTCTGATAGCACCCTTAATTGGTTTTGATCATATAACTTAGAGAGAAAAAGAATTGTCTGTCTTGGAGACCAATTTCCTAAGAGATACAATGTCCATTTTGCTGTTGCTCAGGGAAGCTTCCTTAGTCCCCTACTCTTCTCCTTATACATGCTCCCCTTAGGAGACATCATTAGAGAGCATAAACTTGATTTCCATGTTTATGTAGATGACACACAATTGTATATCTCAATTGAGCCTGATGATGATAACACTCTATCTTCTCTGACTTCTGGTATGGCTGCAATAAACAAATGGATGAGAAATTATTTCCTAAAAGTAAATGAAGACAAAACTGAAATACTTTTGGTTGGTCACAAAGCCAAAAGAGATAAACTTCTTTATAAACCTAGGAACTTGGCTCTCCTCATAAAATCAGAATTAACTAGACTGTGTGTTATCCTTGATTCAGATTTGAATTTTAAATCCTACATAAAGAAAGTGAGCAGAGCAGCAAAGGTATATCTGTTTCTGTAACATAATGATGCTGAATATTTAATTCACGCTTTTGTATCGAATAGACTAGATTACTGCAATGCACTTTTACTGGCCTTCCAAAGCAATCTGTTGACTGACGTCAACTCATTTAAAATGCTGCTGCTGGACTTTTAACAAATAAACCAGGATGAGGGGCCATATCACTCCCATGCATTGCTTTCCTGTATCTTTAGGAATTGATTTTAAAGTTCTCTTGTTTGTTTTTAAAGCTCTTAATGGTCTGGGACCAGAGTTCATCACAGAATCATTTTTGTTTTAAAATTCTGCTCGAGCTCTCAATTCATCTTCACCGGTCTTTTAAATTTAAACAATCTTCCTCAAAAGATCATTGGCAGGTCAGCTTTTTTGAACTACACCCTGAAACTGTGGAATTCAATACCTAAAACTGTAAGGAATGTAGACTCAGGTGATGCATTAAGAGCCAGCTCAAACCCTGTTTATTTAACCTTGCTTTTAACTAACACCTTTTTTGTCTTTTACTTCCATATTTATTTTTATTTTTAATTTTATTTTCATATTTGTTCTTTTATCCCATTGGAAAGCATTTTGAACTACAAACGTCTGTACGTCATCTGTATGAAAAGTGCTCTATAAATAAAGTTATAAGCATTGTAAAAATTATAAAACCTTTTTTCTCATCACAAGCTGGTAAAAGCTGAGGTGCTGGCATAGCCAAGCACACAAATTTCTCAATTGCTAGAAACTTTCTGGATTTACATAGATATTACTATGTAGCCCTAGTTGTTTAATGCTATTGTGTAGTGTCTTTGGGATGACACCAGTTGTAGATATTACTATTGGAACAATGGCTCTTGTACCAAAGTCTTTCAATTTACTCTTTTAATTCAGCATATTTCTGGTGTTTTTCACTTATTGATTTCTGTATGTTTGTTATTTCTGATGTGTGTTTGGAAAGGCTATATCTATTAAATAAGTTGTTCTTGCTTGTTTTTCCTGTATTGTTATATCTAGATGGTTGTTATGGATTGTCCTATAATAACGGATTGGTTATAATATAATTTGTGGTATTCTGACTCAAAATTGTATCAGGCTTGTCTTTATAGTAAGATATGATTTACTTTATGAGCTTATATTTTAAAGTAAGATTTTGGTGATTGATTCTTGCTACTTGGTTGTGTCTGTGTAAGTAATCAGATTGAGTTAAACTGCTACAGGATCCTATCATGCGTTGGATTGTTTTTGTTTTTTCTTGGCATTTTCTACATTTACCATCTTGAATCTGTTGGTCTTTGATTATGTATTTTAATCATTTTTTGTGTTAACCACCTGGCCCTGAACTGCCACAAGGAATCCTTTTATTTCTGGGAAGAGGTCTCCAGCACTGAGATGGGCATTTGACGCTTCCCTGTCGACATCTGATCTGCTAAAATTGTGGGAATGTCTTCCATTGTTTAGGTTTTTCTTTCAATAGTGATAATTTCTTCATTTTTCTGCATTGTGCTCACATTTAAGTTCAGTGGTATGTACTTCTTACCAGTGCTCGAGTGGAGTGCTGATTTCCGTTTTTGTTGGAAAAAAATATCCTTAGAAGTTTCATCTGACTGTTGTGTAGACTTTTAATGTCTGTCATTCCTCTTCCCCCTGCTGTCCCAGGTAGTGTTTTCTGAAATATGTCATTTCTGTTCTTATTTTTCTTTGTAAATTTTCCAGATTGGTTTCAGACTGAGATACAGTATCATGCCAAAAGATTGTGTTTATACAGGTATAGCAAAGTGTTTATTGCCTTTATTATATTTTACTGTTGAGCTTTTAAGATTTTCTTAAGCCTTGAAGTAAGTTCTGTCAAAATGTTTTCCTTTATTCCACTATGATCTATTTTCTTTCCTTGTTGATATCACAGATAGTTATATGTTTTATATTCATCCATCTGTTGTATTGTATCCTGCTGTTCTGTTTTGTATTCTATTAGCTCTTTCTTTATGGTTAATGTTCTGCATGTATCCGGTCCAAAGTTCATGTTCATATCTTATGAAAATAGTTCTACTATTTGAACTAATTGCTTTAGGTATATTGACGAAGGAGCATATAATTTCAAATCATCCGTGTATAAAAGGTGTGTTAAGGTATGGCTCATTTTGTTGTTTCTGATTTGATGTCTAATTTTCATCTGATTCAGTAAATTAGGGAGCGGGTTTAGAGCTAGACAGAACAATGGTGGACTTAGAGAGTCATCTTGGAAAATTCCTCGTTTATTTTTGTAACGGCGGTTGTTTATTTTTGGTTGTTAATAGATAAGGTGCCAATAGTATGCTGATGCTTCATCAGATGTTGAAGAAATTTCACAAGTATTGGGTGTAGTTTACATATATTAAGAACTTCTACTGACCATGAGTGTGGGACAGAGACAAAAGCCTTTTGGTAGTCAATATAGCAATATGAAAGATTTCTGCTTTTCCGTCGGGCTTCAGTTAGAATTACAGAATCTATTATCAGTTGATCTTTATGCAACACCCTAGGAAAAGTTTCACTGCTAACTGATGCACCATCAATAACTCTGAGACGTGAGTTAAGGTAGGCTTTTATTGGCTGGAAGAAAGCACAAGCAGCAACTGACCACCACACAACATCCTGGAGACTGAGGAAGGGGCTGTGCCTCCAATCGCCTTTATACCGGGGTCTGTGGGAGGAGCCACAGGGGCAGTCAGCAGGGGGGGAGTGTCCAGACAGGTATATGTAGTTCACCACACTAACATAATGGTCTTTCTGGAGAAGCAGTGATTGGGGTATGGTTATAGATAATGGCTGCTTTGGAATGTGAGTTGGGTCCTTTGTTCGGCGGAAGACGAAGAAGGAAGACACTGTAGAGAACCAGTGGTAGGATTCAACCTGGTGGTTGACCATGATTTGATGGAGCAAGGTTCCGAGATCGACTGAGGATTTGTGAATATGAATTTTAGGATGAGTTGAGCTCCAACTTGTGCACATTTGACTGTTTAATTAAAATGGGCCCATTTTGTTTTTTTTTCTTTCTTTTCTTTACTAAACCTTTAGTATAAATATAATTCCTTTAATTATAGACAATAGACAATAGACAGTAGGTGCAGGAGTAGGCCATTCAGCACTTCTAGCCAGCACCACCATTCACTGTGATCATGGCTGATCATACACAATCAGTACCCCGTTGCTGCCCTCTCCCCATATCCCTTGACCCCACTATCTATAAGAGATCTATCTAACTCTCTCTTGAATGCATCTAGAGACTTAGCCTCCACTGCCTTCTGGGGCAGAGCATTCCACATGTCCACCACTCTCTGGGTAAAAAAGTTTTTCCGCATCTGTTTTAAATGGCCTACCCCTTATTCTTTTTTTAAATAATTTTTTTATTGAATTTTCAAATGGTTACAGAAGGAAAAAAAAATTATCAACCCTTCCCCCCTCCCCCCGTAACATATCCCTGTAGAAAGAGAAAAAAAAGGGAGAAGAAAAAAGAAAGAAAGAAAGAATGCCTGGATATCAGAAGATCCCCACATGCTCCATGGAGTCCATAATAGCTTTAGTATATATATTTATTTCTCTCCCCAAATAACCAATAATTTTATCTTCGGAGCACCTATATATTTAATCCTATCTTTTGTAAATAAGGGCACCAAGTTTTCAGAAATATTTCATATTTATCTCTGCAATTATAAGAAATTTTTTCAAGTGGAATGCAGCTGAAAATTTCATTCTTCCAACGATCTATACTTAAGTATGAATCCGATTTCCAAGTAACTGCAATAGCCTTTTCGGCTACTGCCAATGCAATTTTTATGAATTCTTTCTGATATTTATTCGTTTGGATTTCGGTTTTATTCCTTCAATATCGCCTAGTAAAAATAATGTTGGATTATGTGGAAGTTGTGTTCCAATAATTTGTTCCAATAAAACTCTTAAATTTGTCCAAAAAGGTTGAATTTTAAAACAAGACCAAGTAGAGTGTAAAAAAGTACCAATTTCTTGATTACATCTGAAACATTGATCAGATAAATTTGGGTTTAATTTATTTATTTTTTGTGGTGTAATATATAATCGATGTAAAAAGTTATATTGCACTAATCTTAACTGGACATTTGTTGTATTTGTCATACTGTCAAGACATAGTCTTGACCAACTTGTTTCTTCAATTTTAATATTCAAATCAGTTTCCTATTTTTGTCTTGACTTATGAATTCCTTGTTTAATTGCCTGTTTTTGAATCAAACTATACATACAAGAAATAAATTTTTAAATTTTTCCTTTTTGAGTTAAAGTTTCTATTTCATTAGGTTTTGGCAATAACATTGTTTGACCCAATTTATCTCTTAAATAAACCCTTAATTGGAAATAACAAAAAAGAGTGTTGTTTGATATTTTGTATTTATTCTTTAATTGATCAAATGACATTAATATACCTCCTTCAAAACAATCTCCTATATATCTAATCCCTTTTTGAAACCAATTGTATAAAAGTTGGTTATCCATTGTAAAAGGAATAAGTTTATTTTGAATTAAAGGTCTCTTTGCTAATAAAGATTTCTTTATTTCATCATCAACATTTATCTTATCCCATAAATCAATCAAATATCTTAATATAGGAGATTCTTTCTTTTCCCGTATCCATTTAGATTCCCACTTATATATAAAATCTTCTGGTATATTTTCTCCTATTTTATCTAATTCTATTTTAATCCATGATGGTTTACCCTCATCAAAAAAAAATGCAATAAATCTAAGTTGATTTGCTTTATAATAATTCTTAAAGTTTGGAAGTTGTAACCCTCCTAGGTCAAATTTCCATGTCAATTTTTCCAACGATATTCTTGACATCTTGCCTTTCCAAAGGAACTTTCTCACACATTTATTTAACTCCTGAAAAAAATGGTAATTGTATTGGTAGTATTTGGAATAAATATTGTAATCTAGGGAATATATTCATTTTTACAGCATTTCCTCTGCCTACTAATGTTATTGGTAATGTAATCCATTTATCAAGATCTTCTTGAATTTTTTCCAATAATGGTAAATAATTTAATTTATATAAATTCTTTATATCATTATCAACTCTTATACCTAAATATTTTATACCATTTATCGGCCATCTAAATTGAGTTATTAGTCGACATTGACTATAATCTCCTTTAGTAAGGGGTAGAATTTCACTTTTATCCCAATTTCTTTTGTAGCCTGATATTTTCCCATATTCTTCCAATCTAGAAGATAATTTACGCAGCGAATACAATGGGTTTGTTAAATGAAGCAAAACATTGTCAGCAAATAAATTAATCTTACATTCCTCCTGGTTAACTCTGAAGCCCATAATATCTGGGTCCATTCTAATTAATTCAACTAATGGTTTTATTGCCAACACAAATAAAGCAGGTGATAATGGACAACCTTGTCTAGTTGACCTTGTTAACTGAAATGATGTTGAAATTTGACCATTTGTCACTACTTTAGCTTTGGGATTAGTATTTAAGGTTTTAATCCATTTTATAAAAGATACTCCTAATCCATATTTTTCCAATACCTTAAATAAAAAATCCCATTCCAATCTATCAAATGCTTTTTCTGCATCTAAGGCAACTGCCACACTCATTTCCTCCCTCTTCTGTGCCAAATGAATTATGCTAAGTAACCGAGTTACATTATCTGCTGATTGTCTATTTTTGATAAATCCTGTTTGATCCATATGTATTAATTTTGGTAAGCATTTAGATAATCTATTAGATAAAATTTTTGCTATTATTTTATAGTTGGTATTCAACAAAGAAATAGGTCTATATGATGTTGGCTTTAAAAGATCTCTATCTTTTTTTGGTAATATATTAAAAGAGCTGTCGAAAAAGATTCTGGAAGTTTATGTGTTCTTTCCACTTGGTATATTAAATCTTTAAACTTTTTATAAAATTCAGGCGGAAAACCATCTTCCCCTGGGGATTTATTACTCTGAAGTGATCCTAGAGCTTCTTCGACCTCTTTTAATATAAAAGGCATATCTAATCCCTTCTGTTCTTCCGAATTCAATTTTGGAAGAGTTATTTGTGATAAACACCTTTCTATCTCGACATTATCATTTTGTGATTCTGATTGATATAGTTCAGAATAAAAATTCTTAAAAGTTTCATTAATTTCTAAAGGTTTATAAGTAATTTTATTTACACTTGTTCTAATTGCATTTATCGTTTTGGAAATCTGGTCTGTTTTTAACTGCCAAGCAAGAATCTTGTGTGATCTTTCACCTAGTTCGTAATATCTCTGTTTAATTCTCATAATTGCTTTTTCTGTTCGGTATGTCTGAAGTGTATTATATTGTAACTTCTTGTTAACAAGTTGTCTTTGTTTTTCTTTTGTCATATATCTTTGAGATTCTTTTTCTAATTTTGTAATCTCTTTTTCCAATTGATCTATTTCTACCATATATTCCTTCTTAATTTTAGAAGTATAACTTATTATCTGGCCTCTCAAATATGCCTTCATTGCTTCCCATACTATAAATTTATCATCAACTGAATGTAAATTTGTATCTAAAAAAAACTGAATCTGCTTTTTCATGAAATCACAAAAATCTTGACGTTTTAATAATATTGAATTAAGTCTCCATCTGTAAATCGATTCCTCTTTATCCATCATTATCATTGTCATTGTCAAGGGGGAATGATCTGACAATATTCTTGCTTTATATTCCATATTTTTCACTCTGTCTTGAATACTCGTTGATAATAGGAAAAAATCTATCCTTGAATAAGTTTTATGTCTATTTGAATAAAATGAGTAATCTCTTTCTTTTGGATTAATTCTTCTCCATATATCAATCAAATTTAAATCTTTCATCAATGATAAAGTTAATTTTGCTACTTTTGATTTTGTAATAACCTTTGTTGATCTATCTAAAACTGGGTCTAGATAAAAATTAAAATCTCCACCTATTAATATTTTGTCATGTGCGTCAGCCAAATTCAAAAACGCCTCTTGTATAAATTTTAAATCATTTTCATTTGGTGCATAAATATTCATAAGACTCCATAGTTCTGAAATAATTGGACAATGTATAATTACATATCTCCCTGCAGAATCAATTAATACATTTTGTATTTTAATTGGTAAAGTTTTATTAACCAAAATTGCAACTCCCCTCTCCTTTGAATTAAATGAAGCTGCAATAACATTTCCGACCCAATCTCTCTTTAATTTCTGATGTTCTATCTCTGTTATGTGTGTTTCTTGTGAAAAAGCTATATCTATTTTCACTTTCTTAATGTATGTTAACATTCTTTTTCTTTTCACCGGTCCATTAAGCCCATTAACATTAAAACTTAAAAAATTCAGTAAATTAGTCATTATTTTTAACAGGTTTACTCCAGTCTATAGTAATACCTAACTTTTCAACTTTCGTAGTACGTCACGTGATGACGTAGGATCGAGACGTGGAAATCCTGCTCTCCCGTAAAAAACCAGTAAAATAATGTTTAAGTGAAGAAAAGTTAGTAAATACTTTTTTAAAATTACTTATAAACTACTCAGGATTGTCTTAAGATATGTCTCCTAAACAGAAGCAGAAGAAAACTACTACTTTGAAGACAACACAAGTTGAAAAAGAATCAAGGCCGGCCGCCATGAAAGAGCCTCGGGCTCAAGTGCAATTTACATCTGGTGATACAGAACAGGAAACTGCGGCAACATCAACCATTTCCAAAACAAAAGAGCAACAGGAATTGCGTATGCGTGAAGGAAGGGGCATGCGCAAACAAGAGCAAACCAAACTACAAATCCCAGCTATGATTGGAACTGAAAGTGAAAGTGAATATGAGGTGGAATCAGATTCTCTGGATAAATCAGGCAAAGATGAAGAAACAAACAAAGAAGAGCAACAGGAAGAGGTTGGAGGTGATATTGGAGACATAAAAAAAACTTTGGTGCAAATAATGCATGAATTAAAAGCATTAAAAGTAATAAAAAAGATATCAAAAATATGAAGATTATGTTTGATAAAATGATGAAAAGACAGGACAAAATAGACAAGAAAATTAAAAACTTGGAAGAAACAACGGGAGACACCATTGATAGAGTGAATAAAATGGAAGATAATATTTCTGCCTGGACATCAGAAAGAAAACGGTTCTTGGAAAAAGTGGATGTACTTGAAAATTTTAGCAGACGAAATAATATTAAGATTGTTGGACTTAAAGAAGGTATAGAGGGACAGGATCCAATAAATTTTTTTCAAAAATGTATTCCAGAAATTTTGGAAATGGAAGAAGGAACCCAGTTAATTGAAATTGAAAGGGCTCACAGAGCCTTAAGATCAAGACCTCAAGTTGATCAAAACCCACGATCAATCTTGATAAAATGCTTAAGATATCAAGATAAAGAAAAGATCCTGAAGGCGGCTGCCCAACGTGCCAGAAAGAGAAACGGGCCATTGATGATAGAAGGGAAAACAGTTCTTTTCTATCCTGATATAAGTTATGACCTTTTGAAGAGAAAGAAGGAATTTAACCCAGCGAAAAAAGTTTTATGGGAAAAGGGTTATAAATTTATATTGCACCACCCGGCAACCCTGATAATTTTTTTGGATGACGGAAAAAGAAGATTTTTTACTGATTATCGGGATGCGGAAGAATTTGCACAAGAACTCCCAAATATTCACTAACCGCAGCCAAAGATTTAAAAGTGAAACAGATTAAAGATGCAGACAGGAACAGTGAATGGAGTTGATGGACGTTTAAGGACAGAAGAATATTTAAATATATTCTTAATTATATGATACAGGGGGAGAAAGGTAAAAATTTGAGAAATATTAATCGAGAGTAGTGATAATATTTTTTCTTCTCTTATATATACTTTTTTATGTTACGGGGGAACTGGGGGAACTTCGGATCGATTGCTACGGGATTCACATGTGTAATCATGGCGATTGCCATGACCCATACAACGGAGGGGGGTAATGTTTTTTTTATTCATAACATTAGTGGGGGGTATTTTGTTATTTTTTTTCTTTATAATCTATTTTTCTTTCATCTTTCTTTCTTTGCCTGGACAATCGGGGGGGGGGGGGGGGGGGGTGGGGTGGGGAGACACATAGCAACACGGAGAATTTTAAAAAGATTACCCAAGCTACTACGAAAGTCGATAAGTTAGGCCTACCTCTTATTCTTAAACTGTGGCCTCTAGTTCTGGACTCACTCATCAGCGGGAACATGCTTCCAGCCTCCAGCGTGTCCAATCTCTTAATAATCTTATATGTTTCAATCAGATCCCCTCTCATCCTTCTAAATTCCAGTGTATACAAGCCCAGTTGCTCCAACCTTTCAACATATGACAGTCCCGCCATTCCGGGAATTAACCTTGTGAACCTACACTGCACTCCCTCAATAGCAAGAATGTCCTTCCTCAAATTTGGAGACCAAAACTACACACAATACTCCAGGTGGGGTCTCACCATGGCCCTGTACAGCTGCAGAAGGACCTCTTTACTCAATTCCTCTTGTTATAAAGGCCAGCATGCCATTAGCTTTCTTCACTGCCTGCTGTACCTGCATGCTTGCTTTCATTGACTGATGTACAAGAACACCTAGATCTTGTTGTACTTCCCCTTTTCCTAACTTGACTCCATTTAGATAGTAATCGGCCTTCCTGTTCTTGCCACCAAAGTGGATAACCTCACATTTATCCACATTAAACTGCATCTGCCATACATTTGCCCACACACCCAACCTGTCCAAGTCACCCTGCATTCTCATAACATCCTCCTGACATTTCACACTGCCACCCAGCTTTGTGTCATTGGCAAATTTGCTAATGTTACTTTTAATCTCTTCATCTAAATCATTAATGTATATTGTAAACAGCTGCGGTCCCAGCACTGAACCTTGTGGTACCCCACTGGTCACAGCCTGCCATTCCGAAAGGGACTCGTTAATCGCTACTCTTTGTTTCCTGTCAGCCAGCCAATTTTCAGTCCATGTCAGTATTCTGCCCCCAATACCATGTGCCCTAATTTTGCCCACTAATCTCCTATGTGGGACTTTATCAAAAGCTTTCTGGAAGTCCAGGTACACTACATCCACTGGCTCTCCCTTGTCCTTTTTCATAGTTACATCCTCAAAAAACTCCAGAAGATTAGTCAAGCATGATTTTCCCTTCATAAATCCATGCTGACTCAGATTGATGCTTCTACTGCTATCCAAATGTGTCGTAATTTCCTTTTTTATAATTGACTCCAGCATCTTTCCCACCACTGACATCAGGCAAACCGGTCTATAATTCCCTGTTTTCTCTCTCCCTCCTTTCTTGAAAAGTGGGACATTAGCCACTCTCCAATCAGCAGGAACTGTTCCTGAATCTACAGAACATTGGAAAATGATTACCAATGCGTCCACGATTTCTAGACCCTCTAGAGATTTTTGATACTCTAGAGATTTCTAGAGTATGCACTTTGCTGTCTGTTATTTCTTGGCACTGAATTGTAACAGGGTAGCAAATTACGCAGCATCCACACAAGCTGGGGTTTGAGGTGGGAGAGCCGTCTGAATCTCACAGGTTCAGTGGGACAGGAAAGTGTATTCCCTAGACTTACTCAGCCAAGGGGAACTGTGGGGTTTTATTTATATCCTTTGATTCCCTTACATCATCTTTTCTGCTCTTCCGTAAGTATATTGTGGTGGTGAGTGAAACAAAAATGTTTCAGTTTTGTTTTTTAATCTCTTTTGCCATTTCAATGTTCTCATTTCATTACTCAGTTTTGAGTTTCTATTTATGAGCGATTTTATTTTGAAGTCAATGCACTGCACTTCCATTAATACTGAAAAGTATGTTATTGTGTGTAGTTCTTCAAATGTTTTACGTTTTCCTAAACATTGTGGTAATATCATATTGTGGAGAGCATTAATAATTTTTGCAAATTTTAATGACATATTTTGTTTTGATATGTAGGGTCTTTTTGTTGGGTTAATGCCTATATATTCTGTTAGTGTGGTTTTAAATATTAGGATAATTTTGTCTTTAAGCTCAGCTTCATCATCAGCACCCTGCAGGGGCTTTGGACCTGTGTTGTTTCTGTTAATACCCAACTGTCAAACAGTTGAAATAATTGTATTTTCATGATGATGTATTTTGTCTTCATCAGTGCTTTGGTGGGTTGCATCTTCATTATTTTCTTGTGTAGTCTTGTCATGGTCTTTAGGTTGGATTATTTCTAGCTCTTGTGCAACTTCATGCTTTAGTTGGTTTAACATGTCTATAGAGATTAAGTTATTTTTCTTACTATCACTCTACGTTGATCTGCTATTCATTGTGCATTTACTTGCATGGAGGAATATAATACTATAAACTGTTGATGGAGTTTGTACCTGTATCCTGTCATATCAGTCTCAAGTTCCATTACTTGGTAGTGTACACACATTATAAATACATTCTGCTTCTAATGACCATTTCATGTGTGTCTTTCTTCTCTTAACTGTGTGAGTGGTTTCAGTTATTATTATTATTATTATTATTATTATTATTATTATTATTATTATTATTATTATTATTATTATTATCATCATCATCATCATCATCATCATCCAAAAGCCTGGATCTTTGCAATAGTGTTCTATGTTTTATAAAACATTCTAGGACATCTTCTTCCAAATGGAAGATGATTTTGGAGCCTTTATGCCTTTGACAATTCAAAAATCCATAGAATCTATCATAAAACTTCAGAACAATAGGTGAAAGGTTTAAAGGGAACAAAATTTTTACACAGCAGCTTGTGAGAATCTCTGGAGGAAGCGGCAGAAATAATTATGATATTCAAAAGACATTTAGATGGGTACATGGATAGGAACGATTTAGAACAGGGGTTCCCAACCTTTTTTATGCCATGGACCTTAGCTTTAACCAAGGGGTGCGTGGACCCCAGGATGGGAACCCTTGGTTTAGACAGTTACGGGCCAAATGCAGGCAAGTGGGACTAACTCAGGTAGCTCCCTGATCAGCATGGATTTGAACCTAAAAAATCTGTCTCGATGTTGTATGGCTCTGACCTTCTGAGGTTTTTCTGCTGAATTTGTTGCAACAGCTCTTTGAAAGACGGCTATGTAGAGTGGTAAAGCAAGTGAAGATGATTGTGTAATTCCAGCCGTCAGTAATGTATGGTGGCTACATTTCCATATCTAACTGTGGTTGATTTTATGTGCATAACTGATATGTAATTGTCATTTACTTATCAGATTTCCATGCCTTTATAGAGAGAAGCTCCTGTAGTTTCTGTAATGTTTGCTCTTGAGGCAGACTCCATTCTGAGCAAATTGACTTTGTTGCATAATTCAACTGATTGCAATAGGGTTGACTCTCTGCCTGAACTCCAACTCATTGGCTAATAGACTTATGTCAATAAATACTTTGTTGAAAGAACTAATCAGTTTGACCAGTTCACTGCTCTCTACCTTTGCTAATTTCCTTGCCAGAGCTTTGGCCAGTTCCCTTTTGAAAATGTCCAGTTGTGGAGTCCCATGGAATACAGGGGAGTATAATTTTAAGTTGATTGGAGCAAAGTATAAGGAGATTCAGAGGTCCATTTTTTACGCAGAGGGCGCACTGCCTGTGGTCATGGTAGAGGCAGATACATTATGGACATTTAAGAGACACTTAGACACATGGATGAAAAACAAATGGAGGCTAATGTGGGAGGGAAGTGTTAGATTTTAGAGTAAATTGAATGGCCAGTATAACATAGTGGGCCATAGTGTGCTGTGCTGTACTGTTCTATGTTCTAGAACAGGCATAGGCCCTTTTGGCTATCAAGTTCATGTTGACCACAATGTACCCTACTTGCACCAATTCCAATTACAAACATTTGAATCATAGTATTCTATGCCTTGGCCATTCCATTTCTCATCTAGGTAATTCTTGAATGTTCTGAAATACCTCCTTCCATTCCCCAGCAAGCTGTGTCATACAGAATTCAGCCATTGTCTGTTTAAAAAGACTTGTCCCCAGATCTCCTTTAAATCCTCCCCACTTATCCTAAACTTAAGAGGCCATAATACCATAAGACATAGAAGCAGAATTAGAACATTTGGCCATTTGAGTTTGATGTGTTGAATGGCCTAATTCTGCTCCTATGTTTTATTATCTTAAACTGAGCGGACAGCTGAATTAACAGTGGGCATGCTGAAGCTACATATAGGACTTCCTTCTCTGAAGGACATTGAGAGAGCAGATTTTCACCAGAAGCTGTTCTGTTGTTGATATCTGAGTAGCTGGAATTTCAACAGTTTGTTCTACTCTATTGCTTTGAAGTAGTTCTAGCTGCATTAATCCTCAATCAACAATTCTGCAGACACACCACCTCATCAGCCTTCTCAAATTCAAAGGCACCTTTACTGGCTAAGTTGATGATTTCAAACTGAATTTATCAAGTATTTCAAATCATTGACACGTTCAGTTCGATCTTCTTGTAACAGGTCATTCACACATAGCACTCATGAATCGCAATATTTTCAATACCTTTGCAAATTCCACCCTCGCCTGAATTTATTGATTGTTAGCTTATTCTCACCATAGGTCTCCCTGAAGTTCAGAGAGAAGATACAAAATACCAATCAACTCTTAACATGGCAATTGTCCATAGTCCATAAGCTACAGGGTGTTGGTGACAAAGAAGCCATGTTAACATTTTCTGATGTCATCAAAGTTGATCGACTGTCCCGGACACACCATAAGGTATGAATATCTTGAATCTAAGATTCAATATTCCTTTCAAGCAGAGCCTGCATGAATAAAACTTGTTTTGAAGAATTGCTCTAATTATCCTGGTATCCTTGTCTCATTGCCAAATAACAGGCAGGTGTTCCTTTGAACTTGGAGATTCAATGATGAAACTGAAAGGTACATCATAGAGGTCATAACCTCAAAATATCCTGTGAAATTAAGCCATTTTAAGTCATATTCTTTATTCCATTTCTTTTATCCTTTTGCACCACCTCAGTATGTTTACTGCATGTCTGTAATGATCCATCCAGCTGGTACGCAAACAAAAGCTTTTTATTCTATCTAGGTACATGTGACAACAATCTAATTACCAATTACTAATTACCTTGGAGCATGTAAATTCTGGCCCAGCCCTTTTCTCTTTGGATATTTATCTTCTTTGAGCATGATTGCTAAAGGCTTTATTTTTTGGTGAGTGATCATGCTCCTTGGTAATTTTCTTTAAACTGTTTAGAATTCATGAATTTTTCAGTGCTGGAACCAATTAATTTGCCCATCACTTTGATGTTTTCAAAATGTCAGTACCTCAAAGTATTTGAAGCAACCACGATAAATTTATGACTGTAAGCTCTTGACCCATTCATTCCTTCATCGGCCAGGTAGGCTCTTAGTAGAAGGCTCAAAAACTGGGCAACATCGTTTAAAAGTGCTTAGCAAAATAATCAGAAATGACACGGAGTAGAACTGAATGGCTGGAATCTGAGCTGGTGATGGGGATGGATTCAGTTTTAGCATTCAAAAGGGAGCTGGATAAGTACTATATCTAAATGAAACCAATTTGTAGAGCATTTCAATGGGAAAGGACAGGAGAAAAACAAGGTAGAATCCTCTTGCAGAGAGTCTGTGTGAACTTTGTGAGACAAAATGATTTCTTTCCATGCTCTAGCCATTGCTTGTCTGACAAAGTGACCAGCACAATAAGGAACCGATGCTTTAGTTTTGCTGTGTTCCAGACAGCCATCTTCCATGATGCTGTGTCTAGTTACTTGGTTCCAACTAAAGGTGACATGCTTAGCTTCATTTTGTTAACGTCACCATGAATTGTTCTTAGCATTGTAGGTGGTAGCTAAAGCAGATTCTTGTTATCGGTTTGTGATTTGACATGAAAATACTTCATAATTGTCAGTTTATTTTCTGAGATTATTGATGTCAAAGTTGTTTTGTTCTAATGATGGTGTTAAAATAGGTGACTTAAATCCTAAGATCTAAAGTTAGAATCTTCCTGAGCCACACACACACACACACACACACACACACACACACACACACACACACACACACACACACACACACACACACACACACACACACACACACACACACACACACACACACACACACACACACCCTCCCCCCAACATCCATGGAGTGGAAAATGAGCAGTCAACATTTCTGGCTGAGACCTTTCATCAGGATATTGGTTGAGCAGTGAGTGTTGTCCTGGTGAATGGTCTTGGCCCCTAGATATTGCCTGACTTTCAGAGTTCTTCCAGCATCTACAGAGTCACTTGTGTTTATCATTTTCCCTTATTTTGTTTTTACCATAGGCTCATTACCACTGGCATTCTGAATTTTGCTTCTGTGGGATTAAATCATGAAAATTTATGACAAAACTTATTGATTATATGTTTCACACAACAACAAAATGGTGCAGGGTCACTGAGACGAAGGAGAAATGGCAAGGAAGCTGAGACTTGGCTGACCATTCACGTACAATGTATCCACTAGACACAATGTACAGTATGTTGTTGTTCTCTGTAGAACGGCTGACTAATGAAACTATGACATAATGTTAGAAGGAAATGTATTCCTCATTTTACCACCAACACTGATTGTCTCCGTACCTTGAGGATTCATTTTACATTGTTGTTGTTCCCTTTTGTGCCTTGTGGCGCATCAGATTCCATAGCACTTGACTGTTAGGCTGAGTTGCTAGCTCAACCCAGCACAGGTGGAAAGTGCTCAAGGAGCCGGATGGATTCAAGCCCATTTGCCTCGAAGTCCGGTGCTGAGGCCACTGCACCACCAGCCATCTTTTCACTTTACATGAACAACCATAAATACTGGCAATTTAGATAATGAATTAAATAAAGA